>NC_090941.1:292316395-294744692 GCF_040938575.1 Ambystoma mexicanum
TCGAATCTGCAAAAGCATTTCCCTTGCCCACATCGTCTATGACCTTCCGATGTGCTGCACATTTCATGATCGCTAGTTGTTCAGGGAGTGAGAGTGCTGAGAGTAGTTGTACTATTAAGGGGCCATGCTGAATCTTGGTCCCATGTGAGGTCAGAAACCTGCTTTCCGACCACAGTTTTCCGAAGTTGTGAGCCACCCCAAAGGCGTACTGACTATCCGTATAAATGTTAACTCTATGCCCTTGGGAGAGCTCACAAGCACGGGTCAACGCTATAATCTCTGCGGCCTGCGCGGAGTTATGCGGAATCCTTTTAGTTTCTACAATCTTATTCAAAGTAGTAACTGCATAAGCAGCTGTAGATGTGCCATTCGGAAGTTTAAAACAGGAGCCATCACAAAACAGCTCCCCTTCCGCATTCTCCAAAGGAGTATCTGAAAGGTCTATTCTGCCCTTTGTTTCTTGTTCGGTGGCGTACAGGCAGTCATGTGATCCATCATCGCCGCAAGCAGAAGTTTGCGGGAGAGGCAAAAGTTCAGCCGGATTGAGAACACAACACCTTTTAATTTGGATATGAGGAGCAAATAGAACTAATTCATACCTGGTCAACCGGGCAGAAGTAAGGTGTTGTGTTTGAGTTTTATTCAATAGAATATCAACAGAGTGAGGTACCATCAGAATCAAATCGTGGCCTAGGACCATCCCCTCACTCTGTTTTACAGACGCAGCAGCAGCAGCAACAGCGCGCAGACATCGCGGCAAAGCGCATGCAACAGGATCGAGGGCGGAGGAATAATAACCGCACGGCCTATTCTTCCCTCCATGTTCCTGCGTTAACACAGACAAAGCACATCCATTACATTCATGCACAAACAACACAAAGGCCTTATCGTAATTTGGTGTACCCAGAACCGGTGCTGAACACAGCGCGGCTTTGAGAAGCTCAAATGATCGTTGATGTTCCGATTCCCATGGCAGTGGCAGAGAAATGCCCTTCTTCGTCAAAGCCAACATCGGTTTTACCACTAGGGCAAAGTTCGGGATCCACAGTCTACAGTAGGACGCCATCCCTATCAGGGCTCTGACTTCCTTCTGTGTTTTTGGGACAGACATGCCAGAAATGTGTTTTATTCGTTCAGGTGTCAATCTTCTCCCCTCCTTTGACAGGAGGTAGCCTAAATAGGCAACCTCCTGGCAACAATATTGAAATTTCTTAAGTGAAGCTTTGTGACCATGTTCAGCTAAATGAACAAGCAACAATATAGTGCCTTCTTTACAAGCTTTCTCAGAGTCTGCAGCTAGGAGCAAATCGTCTACATATTGAAGCAGCGTGCAAGTAGGTGGCAGTTCAAGGGTGTTGAGCTGCTCTTTTAAGGCTCTACTATAGATACTAGGACTTTCAGTATACCCTTGAGGTGCCCTTGTGAATGTAAATGAGCGTCCCCCCAAGGTGAACGCGAACAAATACCTGCTCTCCTTGTGTATCGGAATACTAAAGAAGGCGTTTTTCAAATCTACGACACTAAAGTGCGTAGCCGTAGCAGGGATCATTGTTAAGATTGTTGTTACATCAGGCACGATTGGAAATTGTGGGGCCACTACCCGGTTAATAGCACGAAGATCTATTATAAACCGGTACGGAATTGCATTGTCGCCTTTCTTATATACCGGCAAGATCGGACTATTACATAAGCTACCTGTAATCTCTTCGATCACTCCACGATGTACAAAATCGGAGACAATGCATTTCAGAGCGCGCTCGCCCTCAACTGAAATTTTATATTGCGGAATGCGCGGTAGCTTAACCCCATGTTTCAATACTATCTTAACAGGGTCAATGTGCAATATCCCGACATCATTGTCATCTATTGCCCACAAACATTCTGGGACAATGTCAAATTCGGGAGGTAGAGGTCGGGTCAAGTATTGGGAGTTAAAGGGTTGCTGTGGTGAAACTGTTAATCTTATTCCGTCAGGGGAACAATGAATCACTGCGTTCAATTTCTTCAACAAATTCAACCCCAGCAAATTTTCTCCACAGTTTGAAGTAAGAAGAAAAGGGCACTGGTCTGTAAAAGGGCCCAGAGAAACGGGTACCGGTGCAGAAACCGGACAAACAGTTGGTATACCAGAGAACCCTATAGAAACATTCGTTTGCCCTGACAGGGGGATGTTTGGAACCCGAGAATGGTCGATGGAGCACTTCTGTGCTCCAGTGTCGATCAAGAACTGATGTTTCCTATTCCCCACCAATAATTCAACATAGGGGCCCTTCTGAATAACGGGAATAGGTAAAGGTTCCAAACGCTGCTTCGGGCAATCCTAATAAGGCAGAACTTCATCAAAGGGAAGTTCCTCAGAAAGATAGGCGGCGGAAGGGTGATCAAATATATTTCTCGAGTCCATACTCGGAGTCTGATTTTCCCGTGAAAAAGGTTGCTGTGGATCTTGTAAAAGCTGACCCCTATCAGGGCCCCCTGCTCCAGGGCGGCGCCGTGGTCGCCTACCCATACCTCCGAATGTGCCTCCTGACCTCTGACGGAGGGCAGGGCACTGTGCTCGCCAGTGACCTTCCTGGCGGCAATAAGCATACTGATTAATATTGATAGAATTTAGAGGAGTATTTCCTCTTGGAATGTACTGACCTCTAGTTTGTGTCGTACCTCCTCTGGGGTGCCTGACAATTTGCTGCAACAATACCTTAGTCTTTAGGTCACCCCTTCTTTTTTCGATTTTCTCTTTTTCGTTATTAACCCGATTCTCATAATACTGAGCCATATGCAAAACCTCTGACTGAGATTTTGCCTGCCAAGCGCTCTCTGAGGACATAATTTGTGACTGGATGTCGGGCAACAATCCACGCACAAATTTGTCCACAAACAACCTCTTCCCCGACTCTGTACCTAAATCCTGTCCACTGAAGTCGGAGAACACCTGTTCGAATCTATTAAAGAATTCAGTAGTACCTTCAGTTTTCCCTTGGACGCAGGCCGTAAGCTTGTCCCAAATAATCCTTTTTTCTGGGATTATAGTTTTTAATTTGGCAACTATTCTATCGGGTAAAGTGAGTATTACCTGGGGTGGTTTCTCACCAGCTGGTCGTTCCCCATCTATTCTAGTCAAATTTACCCATGTATCCCCTAACCCCGGCACATCATCTATTGTTCGTACCTGTTTCCATACATCAACAGGTAAAAGCACTGGAAACAATAAATCCATGTCACTTAAGGTGAACACAGAAGACTGCAAAACGGATTCTATTTCTTTGTAAAACCCTGTCGGGTTCTTCCTGATGTCAGGGACTGATTGTCTAATCGTGTTCACTTCCTGTCGAGAGAACGGGACGTGAACAAACTGTGATACGTAATGTGCAGGGATATCCACCGCGGGAGTACCAGCCGCCGCGTTGGCGGGGATTTCTACTTTTGGGACAAGGGTCGGAGGGACCTCTCTCATAGGCAACTGAGATATAGGGACCTCCGACCGCTTACTAAGTAAAAAGGCCAAATCGAGCGCTAAAGCAGCTGTAGAAGTGTCGGGCGAAAAAGCTCTTTTACAAATACCTAATAACTCTGTGGGGCAACCAACCTTTTTCCTTATACATTCCTCCTGTAAATGCTGTACCATCACTTGGATCACCTTCCTTTGCATCTCTACCGTGTATTGACTATATGTGTCATATACCTCATCTGGCGGTATCGATGAATCCGAGATCCACCGAATCGCATCTCTGGTACAAATCCGTACTTCCTCAGGTGCTGATCTTCGGCACGAAAGGAACCGTTTCTGCACATATATCCTATCGTCCTCATCATCCTCGTTTTGTAACCTTTCAAAATTACTTCTAAACACAAACAACCTATCGACATGCCCATATACTTCCTGCTCTGTATCCCTCGAGAGTGCCAAGGCATTCAGATCTCTCACCCCTTGTGGGAGATCCGAAGTCTGCAATCTACCCCACATTACACATAAATGAATCCCCAGTCCTTCAATAAAAACGTTTTTCTCGGGAAAATCATGCAAATTAGATAATGTTGAAAATACATCAGTTTGATCACCTTTTTCCATGCAATGTTTAGCCCAAGCAAATAGTTCCTGTTTCCTGCCTGCAGGAACAGTACTACGAGTCACTATTCTCGACCCTGCACCGGGATCTGATTTAATGAACACAGGACTCCCCGGAATCGAAAGTGTAGGTGAACCTAACTTGGGTGCAGGGGAAAGAGGTAATGTAACAGACGAAATAGACGGAGGAGCGACAACTAAAGAACTAGGGGTAGTAGGCTGTGTAGGAGGAGTAGGAATAGCGATAGGAGCAATAGCAGGAATGGGAAGAGCGCCCACAACCGGAGCATACGGAGGTGGCGCTGAAGAATCAGGCCTCCGTTCGTTTAATATTTTCTCAATAAACTCCTCGGAAACATGGAAATCTTTAGAGGGGTAAATTTTCTGGACTCCGAGCGAAAAAGCTCTGTCCATTTTCTGGGTTTCATCTAATCGTTTTTCCTTGTCATATAACAATGCCTTTTCGGCATCCGTTTTATGACGTCGTGCATGTTTATCCCTACTTTTAAGCTGCTGTAATGCTTCCTTTTTCCAGTTTTGTAACACATCAAAGGCTGCTGGCCTAGCCTTTTTCTTAAGCAAGATCGACTCTAAGTATTCGATACGGGGGATCTCAAAACTACCATTGATTGGCCACTGAAATTCGGAGGCATTTCTGGTCTGTCTGTGCCAAATGTCATTAAATACAATACTACCAATGCCATACTTACAGTACATAGTACACGCCGGCGACCCCTCCTGTGGTGCCGGACGGCTAAATTCCAAAGATTGTCGATCGCTGCGGAATAGAGCCCTAAAACAGCTAGACAATTTCCCAGGCATTTCTCAAAGAATTGGTGTTACCTGGTCCAATAATTGTGTCTGCAGATACAATACGCCAAATTCAAATTGTCAGGGTTAAATTAAGAGCCGGGTCACGACTACACCTGACCAAACCTAAGGAGGACCGTACGGTTTACAAAGGGCTTCAACTAACGAATTTTACCTGCGTTCGGTGGTTTCGGCAAATCTGCCCGCCTCGGAATTGGACCCTCGTCAAGATGCTGTGTCAGACCGCACGACTATCGCCCAAGGATCGGATCGTGCAGCGCTGCCGAGGTATCGCGTCTCGATCGGTCGGGCCCGCAGAATCACACCGTCCGATCCCAATTCGATAGTCTGCATCAACCTTCAATGATCCGGCATCAATCTTGAGGGTCCCTATTCGGGCGCCAACTGTGGAAACAGAGAAATTGATATGAGGCCGGGAAGCCCAAAAGGAAACACACCAACACAGGTTACAAAGGACATACAAAGCGCTTTATTTCAAAGTTACAAAGTTACCAAAGTCAATTGACATGCGAATAGCTATTCGGCCCTCTGACTAACACGCGAACCTTCAACGTTAGGTTCGCACTGAAAGTGGGAGAGACCGATCATCGGGATGCTCGGGCTTTTATACATTTTGTGCTGCAATGGCCAGCCCTCTTGCAAGTTAACCATTCTTGGAACAACGGCTAGGGTTCGTAGCCAGGTCGAACATGCAATTTCCATATATTAGATCGGTTCCGCTGATACAGTTACATATTTACACCTAGGTTAAACAGAGGACAGGGTCTTAGTTCATGACCCTAACAGGTAGCCTGCGGACATATTATTCATTCACGTGTGCGGAGGTCACCATAGCCGAAGTCTTACTCGAAATGTCATTCGGCCTCCATTTTGTGATTCAAGGTGACTTTCACACGGCAAGAGTACCTAAAATGGCGGCTAAATCCAAGATGGCAGCTTTCACGATACATTAAGGTCAAGACCTTGCCGCGGAACCTATGTACATAATATTCTTTAGACAGCTTGGCGTAGGCCAACATACATTTAAACGATGCGATTGGGGTCACAATATTATATCGATTTCCACAGTAAGAAGGTTCGGAAAAGTTGGTGGTTGGACAACAGACATGTGGAACTAGTAAATGATTTCAAATATCTTAGTTTTAAAATCATTGCCATTCCCTGTGAGAAGGCCCTTTTGAAGAACTTGTACGGCCAAACACCTCATTTCCCAAATGAAGCACTTCAATTGGTGCTATGGTACATCTTCTGTACTTACTATCCTGGAATGTTATAACGCCAAAGTGGTACCCTCAATCACCAATGGTCTTGAAATTCATCACCTTTTATTTGTTGATGAGTTTACCTTTTTGGAGGAACTGTTCTGGAAAGAAATTCTATACCTCCCTAAACCCACCCCCATGGTTGCGAACCGTTTCAAATTGGGCATAGTTTCTTTTAATATAATAGTTTTATGGAGAAGGATTTTACTCTGTCATAAATCTGTGGTTCTTCCAAAAGGCTCCCTGTATGAACAGGTTACAATAGGCTGAGTGAGCCTGTTTGATGTTCATGTTTCTAATTGTGCTGCTCAACATGGCCTTAAGGGTTTAGACAATAAAAAGGTGCTTCAAAACCCAGCTGCTTTTAAAACCCAATTCTGGTGTCTTGACTGTTGTCACACTTGTGATATTTTAGGAGACTACAAACGACTATCAGAATTGCTGAATGTCCATAATAGATTGGATGTGTGTGCTATTTAGAGCGATTCCCATCATGGAAATTTGTAAGTGCAATTTTAACATTCAGACTTAATTTGTTACAGACCAGAGAAAACTGTTATAGGTGAAAGAAAGCATATTGCGACAGTGTGATGTGTCATTATTGTGATAATGAAGTGGAGACTCTTAAACACCTGATAACGAAATGTGAAACACTTGTCGCTCTACGACTATTACGTTTTGGGCACTATTTAAAAGATTTGCGGTATCAACTTTGTGAATCTTCATGGAAACGAGTGTATGACTCTACATCATTTTTGCTAGGTAAAGCTCAGTTTCAATTCTTTCATAATGTTAAGTTAATTGATTAGGAGGTTTGAAATAATCATTTAAGCTAGAGAAATGTGCACAGGAGGATGATTTTGATAGATTTTAACCTATGCATTTGCTTAATGGTTTATCCTATTTATGGAAGAATTGCTAAATCGTTTAATTGTGATGATTTAATTGTTACATGTGATGATTTATGTATTTAATGTGTATGGTTTTACATAAACCATGTGCACAAATAAAATAAAAATGTAAAATGAGAGGGAGGAAGGGAAGGGAAGAGAGTAGTGAAGAAGGCAGAGAGAGTGTGATTATTTATTTATTACAACATTTCTATAGTGTCTTTATCCAAGGCGCGGTACATATTTCAAATGATACGAAAGTAGGAAATGGCAAAAGCATGAATTGAGCAAATGAAAGTCATGGCATAGCCAGAATGTTTAGAAAAAGGACTGTGAGGGAAGGAACACTATAACAAACAGGGTTTGAGCCTTTTCTTAAAAAGTGCTTAATTGGAACAAGAACAAATAACCAGAAGAAGGGAGTTTGATTGTTTAGGACTCAATAGTTTGAAGGAATGACAATCTTGTGGATGACATACATATACCAAGAAGCACAGATAATCATGAGCCGGAGTGTGAATACACTTGAATGGCAGACAAAGAAAATGAAACTCAAATCTAGATTTGTAAAGGGACAAATATTGGAAGAATATTGAAGTGCAAACCATAATCCAGCAGTGGAATGAAGCAGCATGGAACAAAGTGGAAATTGAGCATAGCCTGAGAGACCAACATACAAATAACAACAATAGTTGCGACGATCCAGAACAATTGTTACACCTTTTAGATGATGTTCCTGGTTGCAGAGAAGGAAATTATGTGGTTCTATATTTTACTATTCTTCTTCAAAGACGGCAGAATCTGACGATAACAATCTCAGCGGTCTAGTTTTTCCACGCTGTCAACAAACGTCAGAGGCGAGCCACGTGATCACATCACGTGGTCAACTGATGCCATTTAAGGACCGAAGACTTACTTCTCATTGCGTCGCTACTGTTGTACATGACGCTTCGTAAGTTCGAACTCTAGGACGTACTTTTTCCAAGTATTGAGATTCTTGTCTGTATTCACCCTTTCGCTCTTTTGCCCTCTACTCAGTATTCCTTTGCGGTGCTTTCTTCCCGTGACTCTTCGATCCAGACCTCTCTTCCGGGTTATTCTACTTTACCTGATTACTTGCCCTCACCCTCACAAGCAGCAAATAGTAGGATCCCAGTTCCTCTTCATTCAGTGAGTTTCTCTTTCCAGTAAATCTCCCTTTCCCTTCTCTTGTTCAGTTATTCACTACTTTTCATACTGCAGGAAACCCTGGAGGATTCAGAGTACCAGTCACCATCCCTCAACAACACTGAGTGATCTATAATCTATGCCCGCATTTTACCAGGTTAGGATCTTTGCGTAAGAGCTATTTTACACTTGTTTCTGCTGTCCTTTCCCTCCATCTTCCTGGTAATTTATCTGTCTTTTCTTTACTCAGTAGAACAGGAGTTACAGTCTTCCAGAGATTCTGCATCTAGGATAATCGTCCACCAGCAAGACCATCTATCTACACATACAGGGTTACAACAATGGTGTGCAATCATAATTTAAAAGGGGAAAGGCTAACCGAGGACAGATTTTCTTAAAATAAAGTCGAGATTTGAGTATGTCGAGTGAACACAGAATCAAAAATAAAACCCAAGTTATGTGAACGAAGATCTATTGGTACATTTAGTGGAGGAAAGAATATAGTAGGGGACAAACTAATAGAGGAAGAAGCAGGAAAGAAAAATCATATGTTTTCTTGGGATTAAGCCAACAGAAATATCAAGAAATTCAAGATTTCACAGCCAAGAGACAAGTATAGAGAGACGTTGATGAATAAAGTCATAGAAAGAAAGAGACAAGAAAGATTTGAGGGTTGTTGGCATACAATCCACCTGAAAACCATGATCAGAAATCAAGGAAGCCAAAGGTGAAGTTTACAGATTAAGAAGAAGATGACCAAGAACAGAACTCGGTGAAACTACATAAGAAAGAGGATTGGGATGTGATGAAGAACCTTTCCAAGACACCACAAAATAATGTTGAGATAGATAAGGAAAAATCCACTGAAGAGCCACCCCATAAATACCCAGTGCAGATAAACTGGAAAGCAGTGCTGGATCATATACTGCATCAAAAGATGCACTAAAATCCAACTGAATCGGTATAGGAGATAATTTTGAATGTCACCCATGGAGAATACGATTGCGCATTAATAGAAAAACAGTTTCTGCAGAATAGTCCTGGGATGCAAATAGATGTTTAGTTCAGATAAGAGGTGAGTTGAAAGTTTACAATACGATCACGGAGCTTAGATGAATAAGTCAGAAGGGAAATAGGACTAAAGTTGGCTAATTTAGTAGCATACAGAGACAGTTTGTTTAATAGTGGGATAAACGTAGTGACTTTGTGGAATCAGAAACAATCTCAGTTGAGAAGGGAAGGTTGAATAGTGTAGCTAAGAGTGAAGCAAATGAAGGTAATACAGATTTATTACAAAACGCAGGACGTGGATCGGAGGGAGCAGGATGAGAATGAGCAATAATGGATAAAACATCACTTTCAGAAATTGAACTAAAAGAAGAGAGTGAATTACTGCGATCATTAGCAATAGAGATATTACCGATATTAGATACTGCAGGTGAGTTTGAATGATCTAAAGAAGATGTAATATCTTGTACTTTAGACACAAAGAAATGTGCAAAATCGTCAGAATCAAAGGTAGCATTAGAAGAAGGATGAGAAAATGTGAGATTTGTTGTGATGTGCTGATTTCTTGGTTCCTAGAGATCTTTTGGGTGGAAATGTAAAAAGTATATTTCAAGTCTGTGATCAGTGTTGCTTTGACAAATTGAAATAAGCATTGGCTATGCCAATAGTTTTGGCCTTTGTAGTTGTTTTTTGCATTTTTCATTTAGCATGGCGGGAAGGAATGAGAAATGACACCACATGGAAGAAATGACAGCACGGGAAGGAACGAAGGACCGTGCCAGGTGGTGTGGGAAGAACATTGGGGGGAGGAATAAGAAATAAATGGCAAAACAAGGGAGAATAAAAAGATCCAACTGTAGGAGTGACAGCACAAGCAGGGAAGGAGCGATATCACAAAGTGGAGGAGCAACAGTGCAAGAAGCGATAGAGCAAGCGGAGAAGGAGTGACAGAGCAAGGAGGAAGGAGCAACAGCACAAGGGAAAGGAGCAACAGCACAAGGGGAAGGAGTGACAGTGCAAGGGTGAGTAGTGACAGCACAATGATGGGAAGGAATGACAGTGCACAGGGAAGGTGTGACATAGCCAGGGGGAAGGAGTGACAGATGAAGGGGGTAAGGAGCGACAAAGAAAGAGGAGGAGTGACAGAGCAAGGGGGGAAAGAGTAACACAGGGAGGGGGAGGAGAGATGGAGCAAGAGGAAGGCGTGACAGAGCAAGGGGAAGGAGCAACAGTGCAAGGGGGAAGGAGTGACAGTGCAATGACTGATACCCCATGGGGAAGGAGTGACAGCGCAAGGGGAGGCGAAACAGTGGAATGGTAAAGGAGTGACAGTGGAATGGGGAAGGAGCAACAGTACACTGGGAAGGAGCAACAGCATGAGGGGGAAGGAGAGACAGAGCAAGGGGGGAGCAATAGAGCAAGGGGGAAGGAGCAACCGAGCAGGGGGGAAGGAGCAACATTGCACAGGGAAGGAACGACAGTGCAAACGGGACTGAGTGACAGTTCAAGGGGTGAGGAGGGATAGCACAAGTGAGGGAGGAGGGACAGCACAAGTAGGGGGAGGGACAGCACAGAGATGGAAGACGGTCAGCGCAAAGGGGAGGAGGGACAATGCAAAGGGGGAGGAGAAACACAGCAGTGGGGAAGGAGCAAAACACAGTGGGGAATGGACAGCACAAGGGGGAAAGGAGCAACAGTGAAAGTAGAGAGTACATCTGTTGATTATAGGTATTATTGCAGCCTGGTCGTAGCTGTCCTATATAGTAGTGGTTTTGTTCTCATTGTTGTTCATTTTCAGCCCAGTGCAGATGTCCTCAAAATAAATCTGAGATTTCTTCATGGTCATAGATGAACATATCCTGGAATCCTTTTCCCCACATTCTATGGAATTGCAAAAAGCAGTAGGACAAAGGGCATTTCCACCCATATCAAAGTGAATTCCACATTGGATGTGCTTTGAAATGCTCATAAATCATGTTTCGATTGGGAGCAGATGAATGCACAATGCATATCTAGGTGATTCATGACCCCATGCTGCTATTTTTAATGGATATCCCTCCAATGCATATCCAAGTCATTCATTAGACCATGATGCTATTTTTCATTTCTATCCCTACAACAGAGATAGACATTCTTGAATAATGTACACAATACACTCAGAGCACAAACGTTTTTCCAACAATGAAAATGGAAGACAGATATGAAAACCCTGGGATCTGAGCATGACAAGCATTATTTTTGCATAGGTGCCGTACCACTGACAGCACACAGAGGCCCCTATGAGAAATCTCAGATTTCTTATGAGGTCCTCTGTATTGCATTATTTTTGGAGAGGTGCAGTACCACTGACAACATGCAGAGTTCCTCTCAGATTTCTTATGAGGACCTCTGTATGTTGTCAGTGGTAATGCTCCGTTCCAAAACATAATACTTTTATTGTAACTATCCTGAAAGGGAAACCTACCAGCAGCCAACATGGCCAGCAAAGTAGCCCAAATGTAGCCTAACTCTCTCTGGCGCCTCAAAAAAGAAAGATCAATATGCGGACCCAGCTTTGAAATGGACACATTCACATTTCAAAGTGCATCACAAATTCATAAACAGGGTGTCTTTTGCAATGTGCATACATCATGTTTTGATCGGGAGCAGGGAATACACAATGTATATGTACGTCATTCATGACAACTTAATGCTATTTTTAATTTCTATCCCTTCAACAGAGATTGAAATGACAACACACACAGAGCACAACTGTTTTCCATCAATTCAAACATAAGGTAAGGCAGATATGAAAACCATGGGATCTGTGGGATCTGAGCATTACATTGCATTACAATCATTTTTGAAGGGGTGCAGTACCACACAGAGACCCTTTAAAATTTCTTTTGAAGGCCTCTGTTTATTGTCCATGGTACTGCACCTCTCCAAAAATAATCCTTGCGTCACATTGCATTATAACCATTATTTTTTGGAGAGGTGCAGTATCACTGACAACATACTGAGGTCCTCGCAGATTTCCTATGAAGACCTCTGTATGTTGCGATTGGTGCTGCACCTCTACACAAATTAATGGTTTTATTCTATCACTGCTCACAAGGGGAACCCTACCTGTAGCCTAACGAGCCAGGAAAGTATTCCATATATAGCCCAACTCCCTCTGACTCTGAAAAGAAAGATCACTATGCGGCCCCAGCTTTGAAATTGAAGTTATGGTACTCCCGATTGGGGCACAGTAGCTTAAACAAGCAAGTTTTATATTACATTGGCGTACTGAAACAAGAAATAGCATTTAGTGTGTTGGTGGATTATGCCACAGCATTTCCAGTTGTCATGACAACCACAAAGTCGACTTTCTAACCCCTTCAACTCTATCCCTCTTAACTGTAGCAGTGGTGTTGATGATATTTGGGTGGCTCCGCCATTAACATGTGCAAAACGAAAAAGATAGGGAAATTAGGTTCACTTATTCATACTGTGTTTTGTTAGTAACGAAAAAGATAGGGAAATTAGGTTCACTTATTCATACTGTGTTTTGTTAGTCATGTCATGTTCAATTAATCCCAATTAACTTTTGTAACAAAATATTAGTCCATCCTAATTAAGTCTATTGGTCTTTCCAGGTCTGTTAGTTTGAGTTTAGTTGTGTGATAATTTTACCTTGTTGATCTTCAGATCCAGTGCACAAGATATTGTTGAATTTGTTGATGCTTTCCCTTTATTTAGTTACATGTTCTCACTTGAATTTCAATGGTTGTTTGTATTCTTTTGAAATTGGTTAAGGAGATCTACAGTCACGATTTAAGTTCTGTTTGGTCTAATTAAGAGCTGTCACATGTTTCATACATACTGAACCTCTTAACGGTCCGTTTTCTGGGGCGGATAGCTTGGGAGGATAGCTCAGGTGCAACGTGCTCGCGATGGAAGCAAGGCGACACGGAGCAACACAGGTTCGATCTCCAGGTCCGCGCTTAGGACCCTCTGGGTATTAAGTGTGTTATAAATAACCTATCATATCATATCATATCATATCATATTGCTTATGATAGGGAACAACCATCCAGTGACCCGGGGCGGGGGGTGGTTGGGAAGAGGCTTATAAAAAAACTGTTGTGCCAATAGCAGCAATTGTGGTGTGAATGTGTTAGTAAGGTATGTTATATTTTGAGAAGAATGCTGTGGGGAAATGGGTAATTAATTATATAAGTGTGGCCTCAATTGGTGGTGGAATGTATAAACAGATATGGCTAAAAGTACAAATGAAAAATAATCTTGCCATTTTGGTGGTGAAGAGGAGATGTGGAAGAGGCAAAAAGAAGGGTTAATTAGGAGTCATTTTCTCCTTTCAGCCTTATTTGATCACTAGGTAGATTTATTGTTAGGCAAATCCTATTTTTAGTATAGATATTGCTTGACTGTGATCTGTATGACAGTAGCAGACTGTCTCCTGTAAAGAAGAGCAGTTCCTGAAAAATTAGTAGAATATTGTAATCTTGTTTGTTTTGATCCTTTATTGCTTGTTACACATGCTAGTTAATTACATGTGCCCAATATGCCTTATTTAAGCTTGTGACCTGTGGCAGTTTCCTGGGTGTTTGTTTTGTGCATGTTTGTTTAACCCCTTAACTGCGGATGGCGAGATATCTCATCCCCGCAGTCAGTTCCCAGTGCAGAGGACGAGATATCTCATCCTCCGCACTGCTTACTTTTGGGGGGCTGATTGCCCCCCCCCGTTGCTGCGGCGATCCACCCGACCCCCAGGCAATGAAAGGGAGGACTTCTTCTTCTGTGCCTGGAGGTTGGGGTGGGGACGTGATGAGGTTGACGCGCGCTGCGTGTGCCAACATCATCAGGAAGTTATATGTACATGCTGATGCTGAAAGGCTTCAGCATGTAAATATAGCAGACACGTCTTTCAGTGTTGCTTGGTTGGACATTGTTTGCTTGATTTACATGGGGCAGGGCTCATTGGAAAGGGAAGACTCCCCCCTTTCCAGCATGCCCTCCCACAAGTAGATTGTTGGTCGAAGATCGTTCGATCCTCGACCAGAAATCCAACTGGACCACCACGGAATAGATTTTGGGGGTGGGACCTCAGGCAAACAGCCCGTACCCCAGCCTAAAAAGGCAAAACCAGGAGGCACCATGTTGTTTTGACTTCTATGGGGCAGATGGGTGCTGTTTTGCACCCATTTACCCCCATGGAAGGCAAAACAACATTGCACACTCTAAGGTGAGGCACAGTTGGTGCATCAGGGGGCTGGTCCCATGCCTGTGGGCCAGCCACCTTCAGGAATCCCCCCAAGCATGGGAAGATCCTTTCTGCTTCCCGGGATGGGGGGAGGGGCAACAGTGAGCATTTGGCCTCATTTTGCCAACCCTGGGAAGCAGAAAGGAGCACTAGACCACCAGGAAATTGATTTTGGGAGAGCCCCCAGGATAAACAGTCCCCCATGTCAACTCCTCCAAAAAAGCCACAAAGGTGGCGCAATGTTGTTTCACCTCGTTTGGGGGCAGATCAGTACAGTTTTGCAATGATTTGTCCCCAAAGAAGGCAAAACAACATACCCCTGCTTATGCAGTGACACACTTGGACGGGCATCAGGGGGCTGACCCTCTGCCTGTGGACCAGCTGACTTACCCCATTTTGCCACCCCTGGGAAGCAGAAAGGACCACTAAGCCAAAAGTGAAATGATTTTAGGTGTGGGGGATTTTTGCCCCTTTGCCCATTGCAGCACTCCCAGCCGTCTTGGATCTCTGGCCAGGCCATGTTAGAGCTTTTCCCTTTGGGAAGGGATGGGAACCTGGCTGGGTCATCCCATGACCGCCGCTGGGCTGTAGGACTGTTGAACCACATGGGAAACAGGCACCCAAGGACGGGGGCAGCACTCCTGCCTGTCCTGGAATTCTAGCTGTGCCGTGTTACAGCTTGTCCCTCTGGCGAGGGATGGGGACGTCGCCTGGTCACCCATGACTGCTGCTGGCCTGGGGGTGGTTGACCCATATGAAAAGCAAGCTCCCAAGGCTGGGGCAGCACCCCCAGCCGTCCTAGAGCTCTAGCTGGCTGGGCTGATGACGAAGTTAAGAATCAAGTAAACTTTCATATGCGAAGAGAAGATTGCATGTCTGTCACGCACTGCAGAAAATGCATGCTGTTCAATAACTGCATAGATGCAACAAGGCAAGTAAATTAAGTAATCTTAGAAGCTGGCGATATGTAGTGAATAGGCTGCAGTTGGAGCCACCATTGTATAGAAACTGGACATCGGTGTCATAAATTCAGTAAGCCCGGACTCATGGAGAAGAAGGCTGAGAACTGTGTTGCAGCAAGAATTATCTGAGATTGTGGATACGAATGGCAAGGCTGTCTAGCCTGGTGTCAAAGTTAAGGCAGCCAGGGCAGGTTATCTATTCTCAGATGCAGTGAATGTGAGAAGCTGAATCATCCCTTGTTACGGTGCAATGATAGAACACCAAGCATGCAAAGTTTTATTCATTTAAGACATTTAAATGCAGAAAAATTGACCAAATCCTGGTCTCCTGTCACGTGAGCCAAGGATGGAAATAGAGTTGAGCTTGGAGTTCTAGAACAGCGATAGTGCGTGCTCGCACTCCCTTATATTCTCAGAGTCAAGAATACTTTGCAAGGCCAAGTTCAAAGACAATCTTCATGGCAGAAGGCATGGGTGATGAGAGAGGTTGGGCTAATTGGGTGGGAAGGTAAAGTCAAGTCCACCTACTCGCACCTGGGTTTGAACTTGCAGGCTACTAAGTGAACTGAATGTTCCAGACGAGGCACGAGCGTACCAACCAATTATAGAGGGCCGTATAACAAAGGGCCTTAAAGTTTGAAGACCAATGATATAGTGTGTACTTAATAGTGTTGAAGATGACATGTTTTAGAGGTAGGCATAAGCTGTCTACCTGACAGTAGAAATCCAATCACAATCCCAACCCTTATAGAAAGTATACTTAGATGTCCCCCTTGAGCCTATCACAAACCCTCGCAGTTTTTTATCATTTGCCACGTATTATGACGTCATGTCTGATTTGTTTTTGTATAAAAGTTTATTTTTATGTGAAATTTGCTGAGAGCTTGAGCAAACGTCTGTTGATGTCCGTTGTAACTCCCTGTTTTAGACAATTAATATTAAAACAGCAACCTTTGCCATATTCCTGAGTTGGTTCATTCATTTGGTGTTAGAGTTATTCTGCATCTCCATCCATTGCATGCACGATACCCAAAGGGCTCTACGCTCACCAGTCAGACTTAGATCCTCATCAGTGGGACACCTGATCCCTACTTTCCGCTTTTTGTCTGGCTGCCCACTCTGGGCCCTCCCCCTCCTCCATCATGGGAGGCTTACAATCTTAGTGTGATCTTTGACTCCACCCTCTCCTTCTCTCCTCACATCTCTGACGTCTCTAAGAAGTCTAATTATCAGCTGAACCTCCTCAGAGGTATTCTTACTTTTCTTATTTTCCCCCAGAAGCTCACTGTCTCCAGAGCTAGGGTCCTCTCTAGGCGGGACTACTGCAACAGCCTCTTTCTAAATCTGCCTGCCTCTACTCTTCAGCCTTAACAACTTATCCAGAACAGGACTGCAAGACTTGTCCTTGGCTTTAAGCCCAGGGATTGTATCTCTCCAGCTCTGAAATCTCTTCACTGGCTCCCGGTGGCTGCAATGATCAAGTTATGTCCCTCTGCATTGTCCCCCAGGCTTTCTAGGGCCTGAGACTGATCTACCTTAAACTTTCTCTCCCAAAACACCTTCCTTCTCAAGCTATCCGCTCATCCAAATCTCTGAGGGTCAGACACTTCTCCAAGCAGAGATTTGCCGGCAGATTTTTCTCCTCGGCTGGGGCCCCCCTCTGGAACAGCCTAAGTGCCTGTCACAAACTTGAGTAGAACCCCCTCTGGTTCCGGAAGCAACTCAAGACCTTCCTCTTCACTTCCGCTTTCTCTATTCCTCTCCTCTACTGATGTCCCTGACTGCTCCACGCATTGGCCACCTGAATACCTTCTGAAATCTGAACTCGGACCCAGGCTCCTGCATGTCCAGTTGCCCCCTGCACTGCCTCTGCGCTCCCCCAGCACTTAAGGGTCTGTACCTGCAACCCTACATTCCCTCCTCTCTGTACTTATGAGCCACTTGCTGACTGCACTTATTTATTGTGCTGCCTGCACTCTTAGCTACCTGCACTTATTGAGCTACTGGCACTTCTCCCTTCCCTTTCCCCCTGGAACTTCTCATCTCCCTCTTCCCTGCACTTGGACGATATGAATGACACAAGGCCTAGTAAAATTGTTGTTCTGTTCATTCTTTGTTTTCCCCCTCCTTTTCTTGTCGTGCCTAGAAACACTTGTGTTCAGGCGCATTATAAATGCCATATTATATCATCACAAGGGAATGTCTCTACTTTATTTTTCACGTTCTAGTGTATAGTGTGGCTTCAGTCTCCATTAGGGGTTATATTGAGTGGACTTGTAACCTGGTGGTATGGTCAGTTCAATAAACCTATGTCAACATCAGGGTCAACTGTCAGGATTCTGTTTATAGAAAGGCCTCCAAGTAGAAGTCTTCATTCATCCCTGTGGGGTATAGGCAATCAAATGTATCAATCCATACCAATTGCTATTGTTTCAATATTTTAGGCAAATCTCCACATCTCTGTGGTCTACATACAACCACTAGCACTATATGGCATAGTTGTGAAATTGTATGTCTTTTATTTGGGAAATGCCTGGCTACTGGTGACTTGGTGTTATGACTGTGGATATTGCTCTTACATTAATTCCATCTCCCCTTAGCATGTCTAGTAGTCTGCCCACGTAAAAGATTCCACATGGGCAGCTAAGTCCATAGATGATGTTATTTCAAATCACAAGTTGCGTAATCCCTGAGTTTGATCTTGGCACTAGAACAAGGATGTCTAACGTAGGTGACTTTGATTATGTTGTTACAGTCATTGCAACCAAACATGGGTAGGTTCCAATTTACATTTATGCAATAATGGTTGACTCTTTTTTCAGTTTTTCTCCCTTTATTAGCTGATCATGGAAATGTCTCCCTCTCTTATAAGAAATCATTGGTGGTCTCGGGAAAAGTTTCTTCAACTGTGTATCTAGTTGTATAAGTCTCCAGTTCTTCTTGATTATTCTATTAATGTGGTGGCTCTGGCTCGAATATTTCATTGTATACAGGAATGCTGCATCTGTATCCTTATGCTTGGGAGTGAGTAATACCTCTCAAGTTTTGGCTGTGGCGTTAGTACAGCCTTTATGTATTATATCTGTGGGATATCCTCTGTGTTGGTATCTGTCTGTCAAGTTGTCACATTCCCTAGCAAACATGCTATAGTCAGATATAATTCTTCTCAATCTTAAAAATGGGCTTTAGGGTAGATTGTCTTTCAAGTTTCTAGGATGTTGGCTCTAATAGTGTAAATTATTATTTACATCTCTGGGTTTTCTATACACATTGGTAGATACTTGATTATTATTCTCAATCTAGAAAGTGTAACTTAGGGCCACCCATTTCCATTGTAAAACGTATTTAATCATGCATCGAGTACAGGTAGACAAGGAACTCAGATAATTCTCCTAAATTGCTGTTCCAGACTGTAAAGATATTGTTAATCTATCTTTTCCATAAAAGTAGTCTAGAGGAACAATGCGGATTTCGGAGAACATGTGCATATTCAAGGTAAAACATAAAGATATTAGCACAAGCAGGGCTATTGTCTTATGCCATCGATCTACCTGATGCCTGTAAGTAATACTGCAAATTAAAACGAAAACAATTATTGTGTAGGATTATCTTGATCAATTCCAATACAAAGATTTTAGAAGCCTGACAATTTTCTTCTCTAAGGAAGGCCCATTCAAGTGCTTCCAACCATTCCTGATGGGGAATAGAGGTGCACAAACTCTGTACATCAAAGAAGAGTAGTATACAGTCCGGTGGCAATGTGCCTACCTCCTTCATCCATTTAAGGAAATCAGATGTATCTAGAAGATATGTCGATGTGCTCTGTACAATCTGTTATAATACATTGTCCAGGTAGATGGCTAGGGGGTCAAATATACTGTCTGTGCCCGCTACTTTTGGTCTCTGTGGTGGATTTCTCAGATCTTTATGAATTTTAGGCAGACTGTAGAGCACTGGGGTAATCGGGACCTCTTTGGTTAAGAAGACTTTGGTCTTTTGGTTAATCCATTCATTGGGAGAGCTTTAGAAAGTGTCTCTTTAACCAGTGCTGCGATCATAGATGTGGTATTACTATCCAACTTGATATGTGTCATTGCCATTTAAGAGATCATTACAGCGTGTATTATAGAATGTGGTGTCCATAATATAACTATGGCCCCTCCTTTGCCCTCTGGTTTCCATGTCAGGGTAGTGTCATCTGCTAGATGCCTAATGAAGTCACATTGTTGTTTCCGTACGTTATGATTTTTAATTGTGGTAAAGTGGATGTGCCTTAAGTGCCTTAAGTCTGTAATAAAATAAATCAAGTGCTACGTTGTGAATTTGGGTACTTTTCGGTCGCATCTCTAAGTAGTCAAAACGTATGGATGGTTCCTCCACTGGGGGTTGTAAAACTCGAAAAAAAAAACGTTGAGCCTCATTTTACAGATATGTTTAAATATATTAATTCTC
The DNA here is from genome assembly GCF_040938575.1 of Ambystoma mexicanum. Taxonomy (NCBI): domain Eukaryota; kingdom Metazoa; phylum Chordata; class Amphibia; order Caudata; family Ambystomatidae; genus Ambystoma; species Ambystoma mexicanum. The sequence goes on from NC_090941.1 coordinate 292,336,282, forward strand.
TCTTCAAAGAGGGGTGTAAAGGAGAGACTGAGATTAAGCACATCAATTTGGGATTTAGACAACTGTTTACTTGAAATATTGACTATTTAGCTTTGGGAAAAGAGCACATTGATCCCATCAGAACAAGACATTACATTACATGTTTCTACAGCTTAAAACATGTCATGGCATACCATAACATAACCAGATCCTCCAACTTATAGCGATTTTGCGATCCGCAAAATCAAAATTGCATTGTCCACAAGGCCTTCTGGGGCCTGGAGCCGAAATACCTTCAACTCTCCCTTCCTAAATATCTTCCTTCTCGAGCTCTTCACTCATCCACCTCCAACTCCCTCAGGGTCAGCTGCTTATCCAAGCAACGAGGTGGGGGTAGATCTCTCTCCGCAGCAGGGGCCTCCCTCTGGAACAGCCTTCCTGCCTCCCTGAAACTTGAGGAGAACCATCTCCGGTTCCAGAAGCACCTCAAAACCTTCCTCTTTGCTTCTGCTTTCTCTCCCCCTCCCCCAGCTAAATTCCTGATTGAAACTGCATTGAATCAGCACCGGGCCACTCTCACTGATCTCGTCCCTGGCCCAGCCACTTGCCCCGGGCACTGCCTCCCTGGCAACCCCAGCACCGCGGGACTGTCTCTGTATCCCTTCAGCCCCCCTCCCAGCACTTTGTTCTGCACTTACCTTGCACTCGCCACCAGCTGTCCCTTTATTATTTATCTTATTATTCCACTATTCCATGTACTGCACTTTCCCCTCTCCCTTGCCCCTCCCACTTTCCCTTCCCCCCCTTCCCCTGCACTTGCGAGATCTGAATGACACCTGGCATAGTAAGATCATTGTCTGTCTTCCCTATGTCCCCCCTCCCTGCCTCGTCGCGCCTTGAAACACTTGTGTATAGGTGCGTTACAAATGCCATATCATATCATATCATATCATAAAATGCAACGAAAATGGCAATGTTTTAAGAAAACACGCAAAACTGACCGTTTTTGCAAAAATGACCATTGAAAAAAAAAAGAAAAAGGGGTCAGGTTCTCCAAATTTAAATGCGCAAGCACATCTTGTCACTTGCGCCGAAAAAAAAGCAGCCCAATTCACAAAGGACATCTGAATGGGCCCATCTTTCAGATGGGCTTTTTCACCCCTTGTGCAAATCACGGGGCATTTCGGCACATTTAAAAGCACATCCCAAATTTACAAACAAGATGCACTTTTAAATGTGCAGAAATTGTAGGCACCCCTATGCGGGGGGTGCCACTGTATGACAGGGTATTTCCTAAACCGACCATGCAATTATTTTTTATATTTAAGTGTGACAGCAGAGGTATGAACTGCTGCTGTCTCACTTGCATTTCTGTTCCTGAAAAATGATAGAAATGTTCATTTTACAGTGGCAGGCCCCTTAAGGCCCTATCAAAGTGAATTGTGCTGGGAGCCTGTAGAACATTGGTGGGGGAGCGCATCTGACACAAACACATTCAAGGCGGCTAGCCAGCGCATCACTTGCGCTACAACTCAGCCCTGTGGAAACGCGCAGGTCACCTCTGAGAATAAGGTGACCGGGTCATTTCCAAAAATGGGTTATCTAAGAATAGCATATCCTCTTTTCTATTTTAGATGCCCTGTTTTTTGAGGATCTGGGCCAAAATCTGCATTTTTTACAAATTAAAAATTGGTTACAATATGAGAGGGAAAGGAGGGAAAGGAGAGAGGGGGAGCGATGGTTGAGATATGGAGTGGTAGGCAAGAAAGCATAGTCAGAGCAGTTGGTCAGAGGGGGATGCAGTGGGCCAAAAAGAAGAGAGGGAGCAGTTTGCCGGAAAGAGGCAGTGAGCTGCAGATTGGGGGAAAGCATGAGAGAAGAGTGTGATAGAATGGGCTAAAAGATGCAAGATGCAGAAGTAGCATGAAAGAATGAAGGACTGTACATGGCAGGAGGAATTGGGGAGCGTGAGGTGTCAGTTGGGAGTATGATTTGCAGTGTGGCAGGGACTTGTGAGTGCAAATAGTGACTTCACATTGTGACAGAACTTGTACGTATGTGTATGACTGAGAGCGAGAGGTTCGGGAATGCAAGCTGTGATGGGGAATTGGTGAGACATGCAAGGTATGTTGGTGAGAAAATAAAGGTTTGTGCTGTGAAATTTGTCATTTCATGCTGGAAAATATGCCATTTCATGCCGTAGTATCCTGGAGGGTCTACATAACACAGTGTAGCACACCCAATCTAACTGAGTGTAGCATTTAAAAAACGGGCATGGCATAGATAATATAGCTTAGTGCAGGCACATAACAAAACATGACATTGCTTGGCATTGCAAACAAATAATGATGTAACCCCAGCAGAAACAGCAGAAAAAGTAGCATGTCACACTCACGGAAATGCGCACACACACACAAAGAAACACATTTGCTCTGTTCCAGACTCACGGTTTCTGGGATTGAAGTCTTCTGCTGCTCTTGTGGTTAACTAATTTGAAGATATAAATGGCTGTTTGTTTGCACACCATGGCCCTGGGTCTTTAAAGGCAAGGGACTCCACCCCTCACACCCTTCTTGTAATCAGTCCTGGGGCAAAATGCTGTTTCCTTTCATTCAGAGGTGTTATTCCTCCATTATTTAAGCCATGTTATCTCTGTTGGCAGGAGGAAGGAAATTGGGTCCATTTGTGGGAGAGTGATGGCTCATCCTTTGAAACAACTAGTGGCTTCCATAAATAGAGTTTATTGCTTTAAAAAAATATATATGTATTTGTTTTTCATGACAAATACTAGGCTTGTGCTTCTGTGCAAAGTGCATAAGGACACAAATCCTATCATTGGCTTAGCAGTGGTCAGACTTTGAGCCAATCCGCAGTGTCATGGTGAACCTGGGCATGTTGTAGCTCTACCAAGTAAACACATGCAGCAAAGCCCTTCTAAATTCCCTAGTACCTCCAACAACATGGGGGGGGGGTGGTTGTATGCCAGAAATCTGAATTTGACAACTTTGCAACAGCTACTTGAAAAGCGAGCAAAATAACTCAGATTTATTTGGGGGGTTTCTTTGGTAAGGTCATGGTTACCAAAAGGATTTCTTTTACCCAAACCCTAGGTAGGCTTCTGCGTCTGGACGAGTGCTTAAGAACACAAAGCATGTCATTGGCTCTGCATTGGTCAGACTTCTGAGTCTGCCACAGTGTCATAGTGCACCTCAGCATGCTGTAGCCCAACCAGGAAAGCACAGGTGGCAAAACCCTTCTGTTACTTCCATAGGGCCATCACCAACATTTGGGGGTGGGTGGCCCTATGTCAGAAATCCAAATTTGCCAATTTTACAACAGCTCCCAGAAAAATGTGCTAAAAAACTCCAATTCATTTGAGGGGGGCAGGGGAGTGTTTCTTCAGCAAGGTCATGGTTACTGAAAGGATTTCTTTTTACCAAAACCCTAAGTGGACTTCTGCTTCTGGGCAGAGGGCCTAAGGACAAAAAGCATGTAATTAGCTCAGCATTGGTCAGACTTTTGAGCCTTCCACAGTGTCAGGTTATGTTATATTGGCCCTCATTACGACCCTGGCGTTGGACCATGGTGCTATTAGCACCATGGTCCATGCCGGTCTCCGCCATGGTGGATGGCAGAATTACCGCCCTCATCACAAGGTTGGTGGGGGCGGTAATTCCCCATTCACCATTTGCCCTTCCCCATTCCCATTTTGCCCCATAGGGCTTAATGGGAATGGGAAAGGCGATAATTATGGCACTGCTAATAGCGGTTGCCGTAATTATCGCCAAGGTCCCTTTGCGGCACCCACTTGAACGGCTGGTCTACACCAGCCGTTAAGTACGGGTCCCGCAAAGGGACTTTGTAATTAGGCGCTAATGGTTTAACGGCGCCGCCACCTTTTACGGCGCCGTTAAACCATTAGCGACTGGGTCGTAATGAGGGCCATTATCTTGCATTTGGACAGCACCTACTGCCATTGTTCATTTTTGCCTGTCATAGAGGCAAAGTAGGAGTATGATAGAACATTCAATAGTGGTAGGAAGGGGTAAAGTTGGGTAGATAGTTGGGATGAAGGCGAGGGATGGATGAGGTGCATGAGAAGGAAAAGGTGGAATATCTTTGTGTAAAAGTTGACTGAATTTATCATGGGACTCAACTATATTCTATGGGGGGACAGCCACTAGGAGAGATAGCTGGAGAAGAGGTGCTTGCTGTGCCTGGGGTTATGTCTGGAATTTACTTGCTGCATGGTGAGCTGGGGCATTCTAAAGCCATGCCCAAGAAAAAAGAGGCGGCAAAGTACTTCTACTTTCTTTCCGTAGGACCTCCAACATTCGACAAGGGTTTTATGTCAGAAATCCAAATTTGCCAATTTCGAAACAGCTCCCTGAAAAGAAAACAAAAACCCCTCAAATGTTTTGGTTTCGGAGTTCATTTACGTCGTGGTTACCCAAACAAGAGGCTTGAGCGCAAAGTGCTTTAGAACAACAAGCGTGTCCATGGCTTAGACGCGGTCAAACTTTGCATCCTTCCACAGTATAATGTTGAGCCAACGCATATATAAATAATGCCCAAAGAAACAAAGCATACAAAGCCCCTTTATTCACTCTGTGAACCCCAATCAGCCACAAATGACCAGTTTCTACAGATGGGAAAGCTGAAAATAAATATGGACACGTTTAACTAAGGGTGGGATTTCAACGACTACTTCATTGGGATCAGAAGCCCCAATCCGGCCTTCCTGGAGGATCCTGAATCTTACTAAGGCCTTTAGGGTAATGCTTATATTGATGTGCGAGGCAGGAATCCTCTTAGGTTGAGGCTGGAAGCTTATGGGAGTTAATTTACATAACCCTGCCTTTGACTAGCCTTCTCACCCTGGGCTGCAGTTACTGTGCCCTGTTAATGGAGGGTATCATGAGACTAGTAGGACAAAACAGGGGTGTATGGTCTAGTTAACAGATTAGATTTCTTGTCCTAGATTTTCTGGTCTACCCTTCTGTCATTTTGTGAGTGGCATGTTTAGGGGGGTGCTGCCTGCTGTCTTGTGGCAGCTTCAAAGGCGTTTGAATAGTAGACATTTAAACCAAAACATTTTTAAGAAAACTCAAAATAATATGACCTATCCAGCTCGTATAAAAGAAAACCAACATCATACCCCCCAAACACTCCGAAAGGAGTGAATGAGTCCATACAAACATACTCAATTGGATGCTAGTTAATGTGAATTCTGATTTGGGAAAAGAACACATTGATCCCAGCAGAACAAGAGATTACACAACATGTTTCTACAGCTTAAAACATGAAATACCATAACATAACACATTGTAGCATAGCAAATCTAACTGAATGTAGCACTTCAAAACTGGGCATGGCATAGATAATATAGCTCTGTGAACAACATGCCATTGTTAGTCAGCCCAAATAACTAATGATGCAACTCAGCAGAAACAGTACAACAAAGGTAGCATTTCACACACACAGAAATGCATTCTGCTGCCCAGAGGAAGGAATATGTGGGTCCTTTTTGTGGGAGAGTGATGACTGATCCTTTGAAACAACTGGTGGCTTAAAAAAACGAGTGGCTTATATGACACATATTCTATCTCCAGGGATAGCAACCTTTTATTTTACTTGGACTTCAACTATATAAGTAAGCACACTGAAATTCTAATACAATATTGCTGACATGCATTGGCTAAGCACTGTTTCTGGGCCAGGGTATATTATAAATAATCAATGTCATTAACAATGTAAAAATCTGAAGAAACATCTCTCATAACTCCTCAATTATGATCTGTTGTCTTAATTCCCACAGCAGTTATCTCCATGCACCTGTTAGTGATCAAGCGTCAAGAGTATCAAGACCTTATTCCCATTTATTTCAAAAATTAACTCGGGAAAGGGATCTGATCTTCTATAATCACCCAAATGGTTGCTCTCTGATGAAGTGCTAATCATGAGTTAGGCAAACTTGAGAGAACATATGATCCCTACCTCTCTTCACTTCGATGGGGAAAGTCACATGTTCCATCCTTCTTTTGTGTACAGTCACTTTGTTAGGCGCAGGGCCTTTCTAATTTGAACCTTCAGCTTTAATAGAGGGACTGCTTCTCCGTCCTCTGCACTGTATCTCATGGTTCAATCAGCGAATGGCAGGTTTAGCGCTGGCGCTATGTTGATTCATATTTAAAAGCAGATGCCCATGAATTGGTAGGTCACTGGCACATGAATGACAGAGCATTGGAAATGCCAATGGAATTTTAACAGGAGTCTTTATTGTTTTCAATAAAACCTCAGTTCTGCCAGGCACTGTTTTATGCCTAGTATTATTTCTGACTAAGTTCATACTTTCTCTGTCTAGTATCTTTTGGAACTGATAAGGCCAGCGGTGCCAACTGACATCTGTATAAAGTTATGCCATTATCATAATGCCAATGGGCTCTTAAAAGAAGGCATCAGGAGAATGTGATGCATAGTTTCTCATGAGCACATTTCAGCCTGCAACCAACTTTGCTTCTGGAAGGTGGCCAATCTGTCCCCTAGCTGCTGGAGAATCTTGGGTCTGTGTATAGTAGACAATAGCATGTACTACCATATGAATCCCACTGATTTCATTACTCACCCCATGGGTTAGAATCTAGTTTGGGTTAAACCACCACTCACACCACTTTTTGACAACAGAACATATGTGTAAAGTGGGTTTCTTGGGAAATGCACGCCTTCCTTCAAAATCGAATTTCACAAAAGCTCACACGTGTCCACCTCACAGATGGCATTCTGTAGCAGATGCTGTTTGTTTGCCTTATTTTCGGGATGACATGATTTTCCCAGATTTTCAGATTTTCCCTGAGGTCTGCCTTTTTTTGTCACAGAATTTTGAAAAAATCCACAGATGTTCACATGTTTTCCGAGAGTTTTGGATCACTGCTAATTATGACTCACAAAGCTAAAAGTCTTTCTGCATATCATAAGAATAATGTCGCTCTTTTATTTCTAGCGTGAAAAGCCTGACAAAATGTATTCAGCGAAATACATGTTCTTATAAGAATTTGTTTATCTCTACTCTCATCTTAGCTCATTTTTACTCGTATTGCGTGAGCAAGGCACTCAGTGCATTTTTATAGTGAGTTTCCCTATGGATCAAAGGGATTATTAATTAGCATTAATGATTAAGCATGCTGAAGATAGCAGCACATTGTACAAGAAAAATAACATTATGAGAGTGTTTCATGTTCCTATTCCCCAGCGCTGATATAGCTGAATGAAATTATGAATATGTTAGTTTTGATACAGCGTGAAAACACAGAATCATCATGTTCTAACTTTTGCTGTTCAACATAAATTATCATCGTAAATCCCTGTTTGCAAAAGGCTGGGAAAGACCAGCGTACGTACACCAGTAAAGGAAGAAGAACGAGGAGAAAGCTCTCTGGAGTAATGTGTGGAAATGTAGAGTGCACAGATTTCTGTTTGTATTCATACTTATCTAGCTTATTATCCAGGGCACTTTGTAAGAAATGTTTGCAGAAGAAATTCAGAACAGAATGCAATTTGGGTTTCACATTCTTGGCAATGCATGTGCTATATTATGTGAACGGGCATTATCTTATCATAGCACATTCTTTACCCTAGTGAGAACTCACAGTATGGTAGGCTTGTCGAGGAGCATTGCAGGCCAAAGTCTAGTTGCATAGGTGATGAAAACTGTCCTTGGAGCAGTGGCACTGGGTGAATTTGTTAACTGGAGTTGTGTAAATGTATGTGCCTAATATGCAGGAGCGACCGAGTGCAGCTAGGGTGCGCACACTAAACAAGGAGTTTTCGGGGATTGTCACCAGAGAGAACATTTAAAATTTTGTGTTAAAACCCCAATAGATACAAGTCACCAAAAGTGCACAGGACCTTTTTCCAATGGATTTTCATGATGCCTTTGCCCTCAACATATTCCAATATATTGAAAATGTTCCAGCTGGCAGTGCCCATACATGTCCATGCAAGCTCCACCAATATATACCAGTATTACCATACAGGGACTCCCAGCCAGTAAAAAATGCCATGCCACTGAAATAAAGTATATCCAGACTTAGGCTACCAAGATAGGCCACTGTACTATGTAATCACAGTTATGTTTACTTTTACCCTTGATGCAAAGTACAAAAATGGCATGACACTCAAAGAATATATTGAGCCACCAATACTGGCGAGTCTAGCCACATAGTAACAATGATCATGTTTGCTAGACCGTGGATGCCAAGTAAAAAGTATGAAATGCCATTCCACAGAAAGAAAGTAAATGCACACTGCCACCATAGGCCATGCTAACCACTTAATAACACTAATCATGTCTCTTTACCCTTGATGCCAAGTAAAAAAATGTCATGCCACATTAAAAAAGTATATGCAGACTGACACCACTTGTGCCAGTCTCTATATACGTTCTTAATGTGGCATGGCATGCTTTACTTGGCATCAAGGGTAAAGGAACATGATAAGTGTTATTATGTGACTAGACTGGTCTACATTAAATGTAGGGTAAAGCAGACATGATAAGTATTACTGCATTGTTTACTGTTCCAGCCACATAACACTTATGAAGTGTCAGGCAACTGTGCAGCAAGGGTAAAGCAAACATGATAAGTGTTATTATGTGATTAGCCAGCCTAGCCGCATACTAAAACATATCCTGCCTGATTCATGGAATTATTTGCACCGAAAACGGGGATTTGTGTGCCATTCTGCCCACAAATCCCCATTTGTCAAACAGGGATTTGCAGGGAGAATGGCACACAAATCCCTGTTTTTGGCACAAATAATTCCATGAATCAGGCTAATCATGTTTGCATCACCCCTGATGCACACTAACTGTGCATCAAGGGTAAAGAAAACACAAGTGTTATTACATGGAGAGATTTGCCTATACTCAGGCCAGTCTGACCATGTAAAAACACTTCACTTACCATGTTGGCTTTGCCCTTGATGAATGGTACTGTGAATTGAGGGTAAAGCAAAAGAAAAATACCATGCCCCAGCAGCCCTCACCCCCAATGTTAGGAGCCCCTTCGGAGCAAGGCTGATAAATTGTGGGTTGGGGGCTGATGTGTGTACACACACACACACACACACACACACACGCACGCACGCACGCACGCACTCACACACACACACACACACACGCACAAAAACATCAGATTCACCAATTTATTCACACATCATTCAAACAAATCCTTGTATGCACACATTCATAAAAACAAACACACCAACATACAGGTGCACATACATAGATACATACACATTACATAAAAAAACGTATCTTACCTGTTCACATCCTCTGCATGCCACACCACCACGGAGGACAGGTTGGTGTGGCACGAAGGAACATGCAGCGTGAACATGCTGACTGACAGGAGATTACTTCTCACCTGTCAGTCAGCGTGTCTATGCTGTTAGAGCAATAACGAGAGGCAGTGGTGCCAGTGTTGCGCGGCCCCGCCACCTCTCATTATTTCTCGCTATGTTGCTGCAGCACCCAAAGTGCTCTGCATAAAATAAAATGTGTAGCGGGGGGCTCACCCCTGCTGAGAGGCAGAAAGCACAGTCCCCCGTGCAAATAAATCACACAGGTGGACAGTGCTTCCTGACACTCTTGCCAGGAGTTGGCACCCATGTGCCCATAGCGGTGGGTTTCCACTGCCTTCAAGTGTTCCCATTATGATTGATGTTGCACTTGAGGGCCAGATATGCACTCCAAATGTAGTGCAGCACGCATGAAAATCAATGTAAGCAATTGCTAGTTGTGTAAAAGCACAATCCACCTTGATTCATGAATGAAAGATCCCACTGTCCATATGCAATTGTTATCAAATATAGCGATACAACGTTGCGTAATATCATTAGGATCCATAACTTAAGGCGTGCCCCCAGTATGAAGGATGGTGACTGAAGGAACAAAGGCCTATTATCAGGGGCAGCTGACTGACTACATCAGCTTCCCCCACACGCACCCACACTCCCACAGCCCTGTACATGTTCATTTTGTGGCAGGTATGGCCAAAAGCACTCTTTCCACTGCTTCTCAAAATGCACACTTTTAATTTGTAAATGAGGGTCAATGCATTTGGCTATTTAAGTAGCACAGCAAATACCTAACGTAGTCCAAATCTTTAAAATGTAGAAAACAGTGGGAATACATATATTGCTGTATTCGATGCAAATATTATTTGTAATGCTAAGGATGGGATTGAAATACAAAGCAATTACACAGATGAAAAGGATGTATATGCTTGTAAAATTGTGATTTATGCAAATGTTAATCTTTGTTTTTTGGAGGCTTCTTCACCTGTTGATGCTCAGTTTGTTTCATGGCCGTATGCCTTTGTTCAAAGACTGAAAGCACGCACGTGACAGTCTTGGTGATTCTGGCATTCATACACTGGGAGGACTTCCGCCATGTGTGTGACTCGCTCTTGCTTTGGGAAAGTGGAAAAGATCATACGGACAGCCGCACAATTGTCAATTTGAGTCCTTTGTGCTTTTCACTGTCCATTTTTTTCCAACCCTATACTTAGCTAGGAATAACATTTATCAATGTATGTTTCACTGTCCATTTTTTTCCAACCCTATACTTAGCTAGGAATAACATTTATCAATGTATGTTTATTGCCACATATAAAACAAAAATTATTTCAGAGCAGTTGTGCAACAAGCTAAGGTGGAGAATGTACAGCACAGTAATGTTTCTACTAAACATTCCCTGCCACCAAAGTTGCATTCCAGCAATCAAATCAGTTACGCTTTTACAACATATGTTTTATAGTTCGTCCTTAATCCCAAAGGAGTCTGTTTTTGAATGTTTGAAATATTAAATAAATATTGTGATTACTTTTGTGATTAATGGAATTTGAGGAGGATCATTTCTGCCCTCATGTTCTAAGGTAGTATCTTCCAATATTCAGGGCTGATCTGTGCCCAGGGTCATCCTCCTTAACATTGATTCCTCAGGTGCAGTTAAAGTCTTCGCTGAAGACGAACGGAGATTCCTAGCAAGGTTGTGATGTCTCGCAAAGTTAGTCAATAGCCAATATATCCTATGTTATCATTACAATTTCATTTGAGCATTTTTATAAACTTCTAGGGGTCTATCACCTTTGTATGCCCATAGGATATGCTTCGGTTGGCATCCCACCATTGCATCCTCTAATAGTTACCATGGTTTGGTAGAGTGGCGTGTCATTCTTTCTCCCAATGTCTGTAGCTAAAAGTCATGAAAATAGAGCATAATGTCAGAACAATCGAGACCCCTGCCATTGCACGGACGAAGCAAAACCCTCTTGGTAACTCATGGTCTTGATTCTCTTCAAATAAAATTAGCAATATATCTCAGTAGTGTGACGAATCCCGAGATGTTGTCACTTCTCCCCGCGGAGGAACCCCTTCCCATGAGGGATAGGAGGTGATGCTGTTAACCATAACCAATAACTTCCCTTCTGGAAACAGAGGAGAACATCTTGGGAGAAAGTCGTATTCCAACCCTCCACCCACACTCAATAAACCTCCAAAACCAACAAACTGCAGTACCATGACCCAGACTTCCACATGTGTTTGTATGGTTGAAATCCTAACTCCTACAGAGACGAAGAAGAGTAGGGACTACCCAGACAAGACATACTTGATAAGTAATGGGATGAGGAGGAGGTGCTGAAAAATGAAGAGCACCAGTGGGAACTTCAATGAGCAATCTAGTTATCCTTGCTCATTCATCATAAAAAGGAAAGAAGGACTTAACATGTCATCAAGTCATCCCTTGAGGAGCATCGAGTAGGTAAGCGTTGCCGTGCAAGAAGAGGCTGCTTGCTGGTATGGTATGCCTGCGGGAGGATAGAGACTGTCCAGAATGGTCTGACGCTGAAGGATCTACCTGAGAGCTGACAAAGCAGTAGTCCACTAACGTGAAGGAAGCAGACTGCATGGTAAGGTGAAGTCCCAAGTATTGTGAGTTACAAGAGACTGTGGAGCTGCCGCAAAGCAGAGGATGACCACAGAAGTTGCGGGAAGCGGAACCTGAGACAGGCCAAGTGCTGCCAGAACAAGTACGGAAGTTACAAGGGTTACCAGGCAGGCTGTTGGGAACCCTGCGGGGTTGTGGCAAACCAGAGAGGATATCAGAGGCAAGAATCCTCAATACATTGACAAGAAGAGTGTAAGTGATGTCAATCTGGCACACACCCAAGTCTCGCCCAGCATGTAGTGAGCAAATGAAACCCTTATTTATTTGTATCTATAAGTTCAATATTCTGAATGATATACCACTCATATCACACCCTTCTCCTGAGACCCCCCCCCAGTCACACTGAACCAGGAATCAGGCTAGTTTGCAACGGTAAATATTTATTTATGTATTTAGAATTTAAATCACAATATATTTTAACAGGTAACAACAATCAACAATGGGGTGACAGAACACTGAATAATATCTTTAATGCACCAGGAATCAAGTAATGAGCACAAAAACAAATGCAGCAAAGAAAAGGATATTTTTGGGTCGGCTTGGAACAGATAGCACTATGGTTAGGGGTTCCCCCTGCGACACCCCTCAACCCACCAATAGGCAATTTAAATAGATGTGAGGAGAGAGCAGGTACTCAGGAATAACACAGATCAAACAGAATATCACTCCCACCTTCCCCCTTTAAACACAAGAGAAAAACGGAATTGACTTTTCAACTGTCCGCATGGCTTTGAAATTGGTTGAGCAAAACACCAAATGTGGTCAAAACGGCTTAAATTATTATAATTTTCTACGGGAGCCGCTTTAAACAGATGCACGCAAACAAAAGCAATGATTTAATCAAAAGGAAACCATAGGAATCTCAAGGTCAAAGTGGGAAATAATTTAAAGCTATTCACACGTATAACTTTAAAATGTCAATTCGCGGCAAACGTTTCCTTATGCAATTTTTGATATAACGGGTCAATCGGTCTGTTTCACACTGCAGTATTGGGTTCTGGAGATAGCTAAGGATGATAGGTATCAGTGAGAGGTGAAATTTCATTTCTATCTTTAAAACTAAAGGAGTTATAGAGGTTTTCGTGAGAGGTGGTTTTGCAAAATAGGCGCGAAAATGGAAAACAGAAATTCAGGTTTAAAAATGACAGATAGGTTTTCTTATACTATATTAAGGACTACGAAAAAGAGAATGCCACACAGGAATCAGCTATTCATGGCTGATCATATGACTTCATGCGTGATACTCTAGTTTTTGTTTGGTTTGGGAATTACTTTTCTTAATCAAATCAATAAGGAGTTATGGTTTAGTAACACAGATGAGAGAAAAGTCAGCGCAAGGATAGTTCTAACAATACTATGGTTCTGAATTATAGATGGTATGGGTTTGAGATTGGGATCATACAATGCAATATATTATGGGTCACTGTTCTTCCTATTCATAGAGTCCTTTGTAATTCAATTGGACCGGCCGTTCTGGTCATTGGATTGGGCAGGTCTACTGGCAAACAGTTACCCCTGGAGGGAATTTGATCAACGGTGCGGTTCTGGTCAAGTTTGGACTGCACCTCAGACTGGATTTGAAAGGGCCCCTTCGGGTTACTGGACACGATAGATAGCCAGATGCAAGTTTTCAGCAGGCAAGCCTAATGGTAGCCAGCCAAGCTGAATTAAAATTAAGTCCCTTCAAGTTTGGGATTTTTTCAATGGGGTCAGGCTAGCAATAATTTTGCAATGCTAGAATCTGGATTCTGCAAAGAAATCTTGATCTTTCAAAGAATTCTGGAGTCAGCTACAAGTTGAAAAAATCTGCAATAAGGTGCTGCGCGGACATCTGGATGGGTTCTGGAAGTAGAGTGTTCTGAAAGCAGTGTGTACTGGAAGCAGTGTGTTCTGGAAGCCCCCTCCTTATGTCTAGTGCCCTTCCAATATTTATCCATTACATATTTTATGGCGTGGGAAGAACTTCAAAACACACCCCTGTGTCTGTGAGTGGCTACAGGCGTGCGCTTTGTTTTGGTTGGCAGCCTAAACAGAGCTGTCATCTTATGACAGGATTTAGGAACTCCCACTTGGATTTTTAGCCAAAACATACTTTTACACACATGTACATTTTTACCATTATGTACCCTCATAAAATTAGACACATATTTTTTCACATTTGATTGTCGACATTTACATTCAATTTCCATCTTTGTGAGAGCTGTATTGGTCATTCTATGGATTTTTATCAATTTTACCCATAACACTTTGGATTAAACATCTTTAATTCGGTACACCTCTGGGCGCTGATCAGTGGATCATGTACATACAATTTTAAGCTTGCAACATTAATAGTTTTGCCACAATCAGTGTTTTAGTGTCTCTTTGGTTCCTTAAGTAGCAAGAACTCCTAGCACATCTTCAACTGTCTAGCATGAGTTCAGATTTATAAGTTTGTATTTTTCACTTATCTACTTATTTTGGCTGTGATGTTAAATGTCATAAAGTTCTCAGGCCAAAACAAGTAATTTCCATTCAAAATCCAGTCCAGGATTTTTTTTCTTACTTTCAAAGTGAGCAGATGACCAGTCCTTTGAAGTTCACTGAGAAACCTCCCCCACATCCTGCTCCTCCTTGTGGAGGCCAATTCTCAGTATGTCCTTTGTTCTTTGGACAGCCAGCAGACAAATGTCTAATGCAGCCCCATTGAGTGGCTTGCCGGGATTATGCGTGAACCATTAACAGCCATTAGCCTTCCTGTTCTCAAGGGAGTGTCAAACGGAGATATCAGTTTTCCTAGGCCAGGCACTGTCAGATCAGAATTCAAATGTCAATTGGCCCCAGACTGGGCTCTTGGATATTAAAGTATTTTCATTTCAAATATAAAATATAAACACAGTGAATGAAGGATTTAAACATTTTAAAAGATGTAGCTCTTCACCAACATGCTTGAAATAGTGGATTTTGCAATTTTTCAGGACAAAGAAAATACGTTTAAACTGAGTTTTACAGCCAATTTCTTTAGGCAGCTGTCAGGCTGTGATGCCTGGATTCCTCTGACTGCCTGGAGGATCCATGATTCCAGCACACTTTCCTTTCAATAATTCACTGGGGAAAATAACTGAATTTAGCGCCAAAACAGTACTTGTTTGCCACTGATTAGGAAACAGTATTTAGGGGCATTTTCAGATTTTAGCCATTCTGTGGACTTGTTTCCAATTAAGGATGACAGATGACAGATGACAGCAGTGATGACAGATGACAGATGTCAGCAGTGATTCCTACTTTTACACCACTTTGCCGATGTATGTGGCAGGGCGTGCAGCTCTTTTGGTGGGTTATGAACTCTGTGCAATTTTGCAGACTTACAGGCCGATTCATGGAATTAATGTGCGCCGAAAAAACGGTGCACGCGTGCGAAAACGTGCGATTCGCAGTGAAATAGCAAAAATCGCAGTGCAAGTGCGATTATCGCACAGAAAACATCGCACATCAATTCATGGAAGCCCGTGCACGTGCAAAATGTGGGATGTGCGCTGAAAAAGTGCGCGGCGCACGTTGGAGCACGCTGGCGCACAGGTCATTGAACGCCGTGCGATAAGGCCACAGCGAATTCGCACATAGCGCGGCGCACATAACAAAAGTAGGCATAACACGGGGCGTCAAATGCAGAATGGGGAACAACTCGTGAAAATGTGGGCGTCACGGGGGAAGTACAGGAGGCAAGTGCGCAGAAAGCCCACACGCCCGCCTGCAACACGTATTCATGGAATCGAATAGGGAAAAACAGCGCACGGCCAAAGACGCGCACAGGCCCATACATGTCCGCCACACGAAAGCAGGCGGTAGCGTCCCTGCGCAGGAAAAAAATGTGCGCCAGAGAAGGCCCACACGCGATCGGGCCTGGGGGAGCATGTGCGTGTATTTCAGAGGTGCGCGAGAAGTTTCTCACACGAGATTGGCCTGGGCGCGTGTATTTCAGGGGTGCGCGAGAAGTACCACACGCGATTGGCCTGGGTGCGTGTATTTTAGAGGTGCGCGAGAAGTTCCACACGTGATTGGCCTGGGCGCGTGTCTTTCAGAGGCGCGCGAGAAGTTCCACACGCAATTTGCCTGGGCGTGTGTATTTCAGGGGTGCGCAAGAAGTTTCACATTCGATTGGCCTGGGCGCGTGTATTTCAGAGGTGTGCGAGAAGTTCCACACGCGATTGGCCCGGGCGCGTGTATTTCAGGGGTGCGCGAGAAGTTTCACACGCGATTGGCCTGGGCGCGTGTATTCCAGGGGTGCGCGAGAAGTTCCACACGCGATTGGCCTGGGCACGTGTATTTCAGAGGTGCGCGAGAAGTTCCACACGCGATTGGCCTGGGCGCGTGTATTTCAGGGGTGCGCGAGAAGTTTCACACGCGATTGGCCTGGGCGCGTGTATTCCAGGGGTGCGCGAGAAGTTTCACACGCGATTGGCCTGGGCGCGTGTATTTCAGAGGTGCGCGAGAAGTTTCACACTCGATTGGCCTGGGCGCGTGTATTTCAGGGGTGCGCGAGAAGTTTCACACGCGAATGGCCTGGGCGCGTGTATTCCAGAGGTGCGCGAGAAGTTTCACACGCGAATGGCCTGGGCGCGTGTATTTCAGGGGCATGCGGGTGTTTACACACGCGATCGTGCCTGGGGGAGCGTGTGCGTGTATCTCAGAGGTGCGCGAGAAGTTTCACACGCGATCGGGCCTGGGGGAGCGTGTGCGTGTATTCCAGAGGTGCGCGAGAAGTTCCACACGCGATTGGGCTGTGTACGCGATTCCATTGGACCAAAGGCCCTGACAGCCCAGGCGAGTCTGTGACGTGACACGCGCGGGCGTGTCCCTGTACCCGGGGGAATGTTACAAGACCAAAAACTGCATGTCCGAGTGTCAGCCCGCGTAATTGTAGGATAGTGCCTCAGTGCGTATACGCGGAAGTGACGTTGGACGTGTGGTGCGGTTTGAAAGGTGTGTGTAGTACGTCATTTCCTTGTACGTGCTTCCCGTGGAGAGCGAGTGGGTGAAATCTGTACTTCTTGTCGGTTCACACGCGATTTACTTCACAGCGTTTCTAGTTCGTACTCCCTGTTACCTCTGTCAGTATTTTTCTGATTTTCTCTTTGACCTGTTTCCTCAAACAGCGTTGACTTCTCCTTTTGTCCTGTCTCCTCAGACAGTGTACAATTCTTCTTTTGGCAGGGGTGTTGCCAACGCGCACATGCGCGTATTTTTCACGCTCTTTTCCCAGGCAGACGGTGAGTCGCGCACGTATTTACCAACTGTGCTAGCCCCGTGTGTAGCGTACCCCTTCAGAGGTCATTGTAGGCTGCGTGTGACACGCAAACGTTCATTTTTGTGTTTCTGGGTGCCACAGCGTAGTGCAGGTTCCTTTTCCCACGCACGTGGTCTACGAGGGGTCGCGTGCACGTCATTTTCTGTTTTAGGGGTGCCTGTGCGTTGCGTGACCCGTCATCTTTCCCCAGGGGTTCCATACAGCCTTGCTAGAGCACTTGGGTACAAATTCCATCTAGTACCTTTGACCCCCAATTGCCCAGGACAATTGTCCACTGCAACTCCCATACGTACAACTCCATCAGTGCCATGGCTGGGAGGCGAGCAAGTGGTAAGGGTGGCAAAGGTGGCCGAGCCTCAAGAGTTGGGCGTGGTGGGCGCAGTAGGGGACGTGGCCAGGATTTGCAGACTCCCCCTAGCCCCCCACGTGTGGAGGACCAGTCAGGGACACACACTCCCCCCCCATGGTTGAGGGAAACGTGGCTGACACATCCCTGCTCAGCCCTTGTTGGACCGGCCCGTTGTGGCACCTGACCTAGCACGGGGTGACTCCCAGGCTGACTTCCAGGTCGCCAAGTCTAGGCCACGGGTGGCGGCGCAAGCCAGTGTCACCAGGCCACGTGGTACAGGGGCAGCCATGTCATCTGCTGCCCCGAGTAGGCGGGGTGGGGAGGCTGCAGGGGCAGCTGCAGCTCCGTCCACCCCAGCTCTGACTCCCCCAGCAAGGACAGTGTTGGTCCCGGTACATCAGACTGAGGTTCCCCCTGCCATCATCATACTTCAGCTAATGCCTGCAGAAAGTCATGTGGTCAGTGTGCCATCGCACACTACTACTACACAGTCCACCGGTGCTCCTGCCTCTAGTGTCCAGAGCGGCGTAGGGCACTCCGGATCCCCACCACCCACAAAAAGAAAGAGGAAGAGTGCTCGTCCAGTACAGGCTGATGACCCCGACAAGGCTACACGGTCCAGCACGCCAAGGAAGCCTAGCTTCAATGATGCCGAACTGGATGCACTTGTGCAGTACGTGTCTGAACATGACGCCGAAATGTTGGTCACTTCAGGGTGTAGGATTACACCTGCTCGACGTCAGGCACACTGGCAGTCCATCGCGGACAGCATAAGTGCCCTTGGGTTTATGAGGCGCACAGCTGTTGAGTGCTACAAGCGCTGGAACGACCTTAAGCGTAGGGCAAAGAAAAAGCTGGCCTCAAGTCATGCCGCAACTCTGGTGACTGGAGGTGGGTCTCCACAAGAGGACATAGAACTCACTCTACATGAGCATGTTGATGGGACCTACGTCACAGAGGAGCAGATCCAAGGTGTGGGAGAACTGCCAGATTACGAGGCATTGTCCGGTGAGTGCACATGCATGTGTGTGTGATCCATGTGTATGTTGTTTGTGGGAGGGGTTCTGGTTGAGTGCCAGGTCAGGGTGTGTGTGCCTGAGTGTTTTGGCCCACCCATGTGCTTCATCCAATGCATTCGGCGCCCCGGAATTTGGGTATTACAGTATCCCTTCTGGCCACAGTAGGCGTTTTGCACTACATCGCACCAGTTGCCCTTGAAGTGGCATCTTGCTACAACATTGTTCCGTATTTAGCTGTGTTCATTCAGGCTGATTGTAGGAATTCACCTGGTTCTACTGCGCATCACTCTGCCCTATTGTCACATATATGACATGCCTATGGTACATGCCATCTGTGTGATGGTATGTGTCATGTATGTGTATTGGACATGCCACTCACAGGCCAATGTGTGATGGCACTGCTAGCCAGCATGCAGCTGATGTGTTGCTCTCCCATCTTGGTGTCATCAGTGTCTGACATTTTCCTCCCCTTCCAACTCATGGACAGTGCATGCATGGGAGGGTTATAGTCATGTGGGATATGTGTAAATCAAGTACTGGTACTGTAGCTTGTCTGGCCTAATAGCGTGCCATGGTGCTAATGCCTTTTTCCATTTTTTGTCTTTCATGGTTTTTGCAGAGGAGGACGCAACTGATGCTGTTGAGGGAGAGGAGATGGTACAGGCCCAGGAGGGATCTGAAGCACGACCAGGCACCAGTGGCGGACGTGGTTTGGTGGTGGGGGAGAACCCTCTCTTGCTGCAGGCCATACTGTCCAGGGGTGTCCCTGGCTGCACCTCCCCAGAACTCTTTTCAGGTGTTGATTCAGATGAGGCCTATGTGGATTCACAGGTATGTGTTCATGGAAGGATACTGTTCTGTCGGACCCACCTGCACCAGGGGTAGAGCCCACTATGGGGATGTCAGTGTTGGTAGGTGCGCCTGTGGTGGTTACGGATGCAGGGCCACACTCCGCAACATCTGATCCTGTTCCTGGGCCAGCAGTTCAGAGGGGAAATGCAGTCCTGCAGCCTCAGGCAGTGCCGACATAGCAAGGCGCAGTTCGCCTTGCCCCAGACAGGTGTGGTGCCCGCCAACGCGGTGGCCGTCCGCCGCCAGGCAATACCAAATGGGAGCAATCCATTTACGGTATGGCCAACCAACAGGCAGCATCATCAGAAATGATTGCTCAAGCCATGGAGAGGGTGGCCACTTCCATTGTCCCCCCAGAAAGGCAGATGGAGCTACTACAGCAGGCAACAGACTCCATTTGCCAATCAGTCAGGGAGGACATGTTGGCGTCCAACAGGGACAGACAGGCGGCCCTGGACAATCTGAGGGAATCAATTTCTATAGATGCCCAGGGACAGAGGGAAGCCCTGAGGGGAGAGGTCCGGCACCTCAGGCAGACTCTTGTGGACCTTGAGGCTTCCACTGTCACCAGGACGGAACAGCTGCTGGAGCGCGTCACCCGTACGCTCTCAGCAGAGATGCAGGCAACTCGGGCGGAGGTCCGGGCAACACGTCGGGTGCTGCATGGGGATCTCTGCACCATATCCCTCCAGAACGAGGCCTTCCAGACCCGCATGCTTGCTGCCATGGAGGACCAAACTAGGGCTTTGCGTGGGCTGCCTCCCATAGCACCACCACCTCCTGTGGCAGCAGCAGCAGAGGTTGAGGAGAGCAAATCCAGCAGTAAATCTCCCACTATTTAGTAGCTGTGCAGGCCATGAGCCCATGGAGGTGTTTTTTTCGTAACATTCACGCAGGTGACTGTTGGTGGGCACCCTGTCCTCGGACCTCCTGGGTGGCCTCCCCCACCCCCCTGGCCCACACATGGCCATTTTTGATTTTTGATTTTTTGTTGCAGTGTGTTGCCTTGTGTGGCTCCCGTGGGCATCCACTGTATTCCGGCTGGGCACATGCAGGCTTGTCCTGAGTTTGGGTTAGATGCTTGGGTTCGTGAGACACACACCCCTCCTGCTTCCCGTTTCTATGGGCTTGCAAAGGGTGTGCCCAAGTGACAGTGAATTACACAGTGACGTTGGACTCCCATGAGCTGTGTGGGCAGTCTGTAGTCAATACTGTGTATACATTCCTAGTGCATATTGTTGTTGTATTGTGCACTGCTGTTGTATTGATGTGTGCTTGTGCATCCATGTCTCCCTCCTAATTTGCATGTTCATTCCTCATGTCTTCACAAGGCCGTCCACTTTGGAGATGGAGCTCATGTTGTGAGCAGTGGACTTCCAGATGTGCGTGGCAACAACACTGTACAGTTGGGGTTGGTGGATGTGCTGGCATTCTCATGTTGTAAGACTACGTATCCTTTGCCTTAGTACTGTCAGGTTTATGCTATGTCGATTGTATTGTGGTAAGTATTTGGTCATGTGTGTTGTTGTTTCTACATTTATGTGGGCATATTGTGTGTGGCCAGTTTCCATTAGGGACACTGTACTTTGTGACACGTGTCATGTTTGGGGGATGACTTTGTTTGCTCTCACATGGCATGTCATGCCATGGTGTGTTGGGTGGCGGTGCTGGGGAGGGGTTGGGTGACATGGCACTGTTGTCATGTTGTGTCTTGCAAGGGGGTAATGATTTTAGCAGCATAGAAGTGTGTCTTTTGAACACAGCATTGGTGGTGTTTGTGTAGGTAGGGAAGCACACAATGGAACACTTCCAGATGTACAATCTCAGGCTGGTATGGTTGTGACAGTTGACTGTCCATTGACACATCATAATTGTCAGTTACAATCATCATTGATTGTCAGCTGGTATGTGCCAGGGCTGTGTGCACTCCACAGCGGTGTGATTTTATGTGAAGTAATTAGCCACGAGCTGCGTACGGGCTGCCTCACCCCGTGCCCTTTCCCCTCCCATGCGCAGTGGGCATGCATGTGGTTGGGGATGTGGGGGCACCACCATGTCCACGGCCAGGCCCCGACATGTTGCAACGTTGTGCAGGACACATGCTGCCACTATGATCCTGCACACTACTGGGGGAGCGTATAACAGCTGCCTGCCAGAACGGTCAAGGGAGCGGAAGCGTGACTTGAGCACTCCGAATGTGCACTCCACGATGCCCCGGGTTGCAATGTGGGCTGTGTTGTATCTTACCTGGGGTGACGTGGTGGGGTTCCGAATTGGCGTCATCATGTGGGTGCTGAGAGGGTAGGCACTGTCCCCTGGGGAGGTGGTGATGGGTATCATCAGTGGGGTTGTGACATTACTCAGTATCTGACATGCATGCATGCGCAGTGGCATTTATATTCACCGAGCAGCCATGTATCGCCATGCCGTCCAGCTTCTATGTCCCGGTTTAGGGTAGACATTCTGTAGATGAAACTGTCGTGGGTGGAGCCTGGATAGTTGGCGTATACTGAGGTGATGATTCCCTTGGCATCACATACTACCTGGGCGTTGATGGAATGCCAGTGCTTGCGGTTTCTATAGATGTGCTTAGTTGCCCTGGGGGGACGTAGAGCCACATGGGTGCAATCAATGGCACCTAGCACTTTGGGGAATTGTGCCACCCTGTAGAAATCCTGGGCAACAGCCTGCCTTTCTGCAGGTGTTCTGGGCAGGTATATGTGCCTGCGGACTGATGGGTGTGCAGTGATGATGGCAAAGATCTGGTGTAGGCAGCATGACTGCGTGGCCTGTGACACCCCCCCCACTATGGCACTTGTCCGCTGAAATGATCCAGTGGCCAGGAAGTGCACTACATTGAGGACCTTCTCCAGGGGGCTGAGTGCTTGGGAGCACAGGGTGGTTGATGTGAGGGCATCCTCCCACTCACTGACCAGGTCGAGTATTATGTGAGGTGGAAACCTGTACCTCCCATACACATGGTCATCAGGCATCCCAAAAAGGCTGGTTCTGGGTGTAAAAATTGTGGCCCGGACTATCCTCCTCCTGTGGTATCCCACGGCCACTGCTGCTAGGAACGGTATGTTCATCCTGGCGTCTGAGCTTGTTTGTTGTTTGCGTGCACTTTTATGCTGTGCGGGTGGACGTACGCCTACTTCCTGCTGGCGTACGTGTTTCCGGATTGGCCACGTTCGTTTCCATGAATACGTGTTGTAGGCGAGCGTGTAAAACTTCCCGCGCAGGCCTGGAATACCCACACCCAGCCCAATCGCGTGTGGAACTTCTCACGCACCCCTAAAATACACGTACCCCGCTCCCCCAGGCCCAATCGCGTGTAAAACCACCCGCGAGCCCCTGAAATACACGTACCCCGCTCCCCCAGGCCCGATCGCGTGTGGAACTTCTCGCGCACCTCTGAACTACACACGCCCAGGCCAATCGCGTGTGGAACTTCTCGCGCACCCCTAAAATACACACACACGCTCCCCCAGGCCCGATTGCGTGTGGAACTTCTCGCGCACCCATGAAATACATGTACCCCGCTCACCCAGGCCCGATCGCGTGTAAAATCACCCGTGAGCGCCTGAAATACACGTATCCCGCTCCCCCAGGCCCGATCACATGTGGAACTTCTCGCGCACCTCTGAAATACACGCACCCAGGCCAATCGCGTCTGGAACTTCTTGCGCACCCCTGAAATACACGCACACGCTCCCCCAGGCCCGATCGCGTGTGGAACTTCTAGCGCACGCGTGTTCCCGAAACCCGTAATACACGTTCCCCGCTTCGCGTTTGCTGTTTGCCAGTCCGGTAAACTGGTACAGGGTTGGCACGGCCCTTTGCGATGGTTTTGCGATCTTGATGGCTTTCCTTTGCGCAAGGGCGTTCTTGGGGGCGTAACTGGCGCTGCTGCAGGGTCGCTGCGCCACTCTGCACCACGTCTGCTTTTGGAGTTGAGAATCCATGAATACGCTGTGCGCGGAAATTGATTTTATCGCACGCGGCTGGCGCAGACATTCGCACGGGCACGCTGTGCGCCAGCCGCGTGCGACACTTTTGTGAGGAATTCCATGAATCGGCCTGCTAGTGCGCACCGGGTTATTGCCTTCATTCTTGGCAATTTCCTTTCCCCATTGGCAAAGGGGTGCAGTGTGGTGCAGTGGTGTGGATAAAAATACTCCACAAGAGAAGCCCACACATAACGAGAGATACTTGGGCTAATACTGGGACCCCAAAACAGAAAAGTAGAAACCAAGAGAAAGATCAAAGTCATCTTCCTCCTTCGAGTGTTCAAGAAGAGGCTGTTAGTTATCCAAGAAGGGTCTGGGATGCACAAAGCTTTATATGTCATCTTCTCCATGACAATACTTTGCAGGTTATTGAAAAAAGTTTGTCCAACGAACGGACAAAGAGTCAGAAGGACTTGGTAGCTCATCTTCTTCATGACAGTGCCTGACAGGATATTGAACCAGGTCTGTCAGCTGCATTGCAGAGAGTGATACAGGTCTGGGACCCACATCAAAAGGAGTCAAGAAAGAGTGACCCTCTTTCTTGTGGCAGTATTCAGAAAGCCAGAGAACCAAATGGGCCATACTGCGAAACCTGGGTCAAGAACCATACTGGTTTATGAACTTTTGGGAAAGCAATAAAGTGAGAAATAAAGATCACAGGGCAAGGATTACTGCACCTCCTCAGAGGTACTCTGCCTTTCCTCTCCTCCCCCAGATGCTCACAGTCTCCCAACACTGGTTCTCTCTAGATTGTACTACTGTAACAGCCTCTTTCTAAATCTATCTGCCTCTACCCTCCGCCCTCTGCAACTAATCCAGAACACGACTGCAAGACTTGTCCTTGGCTTCAAGCCCTGGGATCATATCTCTCCAGCTCTGAAATCTCTCCATTGGCTCCCAGTGGATTCAAGGATTAAATTCAAAACCTTCTGCATTGTCCACAAGGCTTTCTGGGGCCTGGGTCCAAAATACCTTCAGCTATCCATCCGCAAATACCTCCCATCTCAAGCTCTTCACTCCTCTACCTCTAACTCCCTCAGGGTCAGTCGTTTTTCAAAGAAATGAGCTAAGGGTAGATCTCTGTCTTCGGCTGGGGCCTCCCTCTGGAACAGCCTCCCTACCACTCTAAAACTTGAGGAGAACCATCTCTGGTTCAGGAAGCACCTCAAGACCTTCCCCTTTGCTTCCGCCTTTGATCCCCCTCTCCCCTGCTTATCTGCTCTCTCTTGGCACCATGCACCTGGCCACCATCTGTCCCCTAGACCCAGGTACCTGCTCACCCTGCCATCCAGCACTGCCTCCTGGCCACCCATTGCACTGGAGACCGTATCTGTACCCGTACATTCCCCCACCCCATTTTCTTCTATGCTGCACTTATCAGACCTACCCATTTCTGATGCCATAAACATAGCGCTTGCCACTTGCTGGCTGCACTACCACTGTTTATTGCCTCTACTATTTATTTTTATTTATTATTATTTATCTTTTCTCCTCTACTCCGCACTCTCCACCCTCCCCCTTCCATGCACTTTCCCATTCCCATGCACTTGCGCATTCTCAACGTCACTGGGCCTAGTAAGATTGTTGTTTTGTTCTCCCTTGTTCCCCTCCCTTGCCTTGTCATGCTCTGAAACACTTGTGTACGAGTGCGATAGAAATGAAATATCAAATCATATCATATAAGCAAGTCATTTGCCCTGGGTACTGTGGAGTGTATATTGACTGCGAAACCAAGATACCAGGAGAAGGGAGTCATTCTCTTGGTAGTGCTAAATCTGTTGAAAAGGGTCAAGAAGCATGGGCAAGAGAGCCATTCGCCCAGGTTAAGGAAAAAAGTTCACAGTCAAGAGAAGGGGGCAATTCTTTTGACCATTAAGAAAGGTGAACACAGAAACCTTAGACCAGCGGAAGGGAGTCATTCCCCCTGGTTTTGTATGTGATACAGTGAAGCCAGAAGGATCAACACCAAGATACAAGTGGAAGGGAGTAAATCCCCCTGGCAAGACAAGTACTGTGTTGAGAACAAATGATTCAGGAGAATGGAGTGATACCCTTTGGAGTGAGGAAACAGTGAGCTTTCTGATACAGAGTGTTGTGGGATTGTCAGTCCTTTCATTGTGAAGTATTGGGACCAGGGGAAGGGAGTAATTCCCCCTGGCGAAATAACTTGTGATGTAAATTGTTACGAAGCAGCTCACAGCCTTCTTAGGTAAGCTTGTTAGGTTTATTGGAACATCTCAGGATACCTTCACAAGCAGTTACATAGTTCTTAGGTAAGTTACATAAAGGACATTAACACTGGCGGCCCATCACCCAGGCAGGGGGTTCACCAACTGACCTAGCCTAGAACCTTCACTCACACATTCCAACACTCAGACATCAACACTCCACATGACATCACAACATTCCTGCTTACCCAGGCAAGACATACACAACATAAATCACGAGCAGAACTAATTATTTTGTGAAATACGTGGGCCAGTGGAAGGGAGTCATTCCCACTGGTGGTGTTGAATTGTGCAACCAAGTGAAGAGAGACCAGGACAAGCGAGTCATTTTCCCTGGTTGAGTTGAACTGGCAAATCAAGATACCAGAAGAAGGGAGTAATTTTCCTGGTAACCAAAGCTAAAATGACTTATCTGATAAAGTGTTAAAAGGTAAGCAGTGTGCCTGACAGAGAGAAGTGGAGGAACTTTGCCTTTTGTTTTGGGGAACTAATTCGAACCGGGGAAGGGAGCCATTTCCCTAAGAAGAAGCCAAGACCTGGAAGTGAACTTTAATCCCCAGCCCAGAGGAAGGCAGTTATTCTTCTGGGCCAAGAAGGGCTACTTTATTTCTAGTTTATGTTTAAGTGTAAGTGTCAGAAGAAGGATTTCTGACAGAGGACAGTGGACTATTGATTTACACAGACATTCTGACAGAACTCTTAGTGTTTTAGTTGATGCAGCGAAACCCATGATAGAAGTAGGGAAAGTTAGTTTTTTTCTCTATTTTCTTGACAAATAAAATCCTATAGCTATCACCATGCCACCCCTGTGTCTGTCTGTCAGTCACCCCCTTCTGTACCCTTACATATGGTATCAGCAGTGGGATGCTGATCCATCGGGTAACTAGTGGAGGACCCTTAAAAGTGTATGGACTGTATAGGTCATAATCTACCCCTATCAGTTTGTTAGGGATCAAACCCAGTCTTAAATGACCTAGCCCCTCTCACCTTATAAAAAACTCCCTTAAATTGCCCTCTAACAAAAGATTTAGAGACTGGGGGAGGTGTAGAAAACTATATCCTGGGAAACTCAGAGGAACCAATAGGAGAAGACCCTAGAACATCTCCCAATGGGTCAGACCTTTAACACGAGGGAGCAGGAGAACCGACCATGAGAGAGAAATTGAGATCCCTTTATCATTGCCCCGGGGCTCCCAGTGAAGCCTCTAATGGGTCACAGAGGGATCGTGAAGAGAAGGGAAGCTCAGGGGATTGGGAAGAAGCTACTTACAAAGCATCTAGGGACTTGGGGCCCGAAAGAGACACGGAGATCCCCAATATATCTAATCCAATAACCATGAGAGTAAACATGAATCCCATAGAGGCCATGTTAGAAAGCCTAGAGGTCACCAGATAGAAGCAGACCTAATACATGAAGAGGCTCTAGAAAAGATTTTGCTTGGCCAACAATGATCCATAATCCCACATAGTATTCTACAGCCGTACCAAGAGGGATAGGATCTCAGAAATGTTTTCTTTTATTTGAGAGGTTATCATGGCAGTTCCATTGGAATGAGGAAATCAAGACATGTTATCTTGCACATCTGTTATGCAGAGAGTTACAAGCCTCTTACCAGACCCTGAACCCCCTTGGGACCACTTCTTTCGATGAAATTAGGCAGGGTTTACTACATAGAGTGGGCCAAACTGATCGTTTTTATTGACACACATTTTGAGGGATCAAGTTGGGCTCAAAGGAAATAGCACTCGAGTTAGGAGCTCAGATTAAAAACACCTTGTCACAATGGGTGGTGAGAAAACCTTGGCTGAAGTGATATAAACCGTGGGGCTAGAACAGCTAGTCAATAGATTACCCCCATTCTTACAGTGTGTGGTCTTGCAACTCACTAAGCCCATGCTTGATAGGTCTATTGAGACCGTGCAGGCACATGCAGGAGCATCAAAACAAATAAGATCCATGCATAATGGAGAAGATACAAGAAAAGATCCCAATTTAATCCTAGGGCAGTGCCTTTCAAAGAATCCAAACCTCCTCTCGAGAAGATTGTTAAACCCTTAAAATATGTGAGCCGAGAGCCTGAGAGGAGGGATGAAAATAGATCTGTGCCCCTTAGAGAAATACCCATCACTAACACTGAAGAAATGAAAGTACCCACAATCATAACTCCCGTTTGTTTCTCCTGTGGCGCAAAGGGGCATATACCCCAAATCTGCCCCAAAAACCAGAAGGAGGAACCTATGATGGTAGGCTGCATGGAAAGAGAGGCTTGGGTAGAACTAAAACAATCTGAAGAGATGATGTGGAAGAAGCTAGTCATTATCTCTGTCTATCCACTCCCTTTCAGACACACACATCTATTAGGGTTAAAGGGATTCCAGTCTCAGTCCTAATAGATGTCGGGTGTAAACACACAGTGGTGAGGGCTGACCTTATCTATGCCGACCAACTACAACAGGGCAGACCCATCAGAATTACGTGTGTCCATGGGGACCAAGAAGTCTACCCCAGGACCCCAGTCACTCTTAACATCAGGTGTTAGGATACCATCATCAACTCAGCAGTGGTGCCAGAGCTACCAGAGGAGACAATTGTAGGCACCAACTTTCCTATTGTTGGTTCTCTGATAAAAGAAATTAATCAGCCTCTGACTAGAAATTCCCCTTTTGACACCTGGGAGGAGGAAACATTTAAGATGGTAGAACCCACATGGCAATGGACCAAGACCATCCAAGCTGGTTATCAACCACACCCTTTAGATGGGGAAGCCAGCAGCATTAGGGGAAGGGTATGTGATGAATCCCATGATGTTTTCACTTCCTGAGGGGGAGCCCCTTCCCATGAAGCCAGGGAGGTAAGGTTGCTACCCGATAGTCCCACGGGGGCTGGTACTCAGCAGGAGGATCTTATGGGAGGAGACTCCCCCTCTTGGAACAGGGGAGAGCATCTCAGGAGAATGCAGTATTCCAACCCCCCACCCACTGTCACGACCCTTAGCCCAGACCCTCAGGGCAAGTCCACTTGCAAGGTAGGATCAGGGCTTGGAGCTCCATTAAGGCCTTAAAGGCCTGGCACCCACTCCCAAGGCCCTCTGGAGCCAGTCCTGGCACCTCTGGCGCCAGGGTCATAGTCTTTGAAGAATGTGTGCAAAAGGGGACTACTTTTTTATTTGGGCCTGTAGCTAACATGGAGGCACCCACATAGCTTGATTCCTAGGAACCAAGCTAATCGGAATAGTGTTTTGGGTGTGGTGGCCTGGAACTACTTTACCTGGACTACTTTGTTGAGGCTATTTAAACCACACCCAAGCAACAAAGCATGCTTTGCGTTACTTTGCAGACTGCAATGTGACACTCACTGTGTCCTGTGATACCCACGAGCCTCGGAGAAGAGAACCTGCAGAGGAGACAAAAGGGACATCGTTAGCAGCATTTTACCTGCAATCTCCATCCTGTCATCCGCTCCCAGCTCCAGTGAACGGCTTCCTCTGGACATCGCATATCTTCCAGATCAAAAACACCTGAAAGAGAAAAGGAGAAGACAATATAGAAAAGGCAGACTCTGGCATTGCTACGCTGCGAACAGCACAAGAAACTTACCTGGCTTGTCGCCTCCCGGCCCGGGGTCCCTCCCGAGTTCCACACACGTTGGAGAAGCACTGCAACCTGGAAGGAAGAAAGAACACAGTTTAGCAAAGGCAAGACAAAGCTGTGCCGCGCATAGCGCTTACTTACCGCATTACAGCGCTCATCACATGCCATCATTTATCGACGAGGCCCAACTTGACTACTTCGCCACGCTGAAGCTCCGCACATCTAGGAAGTAAGAAAGACATTATTAACCACAAGAAAGGCATGCAAGGATAACAGCGCTGCACAGAACCTGCAATAAGACCTACATTAGAGACATTGAACGTGCACGCACCAGTGAAGTAATTTGGTCACCCACTGAAAACAACGTGCCCCTGCTAAGAAGGCAGGACGGAGAGCATGCCTAATTCCACAACAAGATGAGGAGAGGGCCCAGAGGGGCAGAAGCCAAAAGGGGGGGTAGGAGGATACTTACCTCAGTTGGACAGTCTTGAACCCAGCCCTCTTGTGTTTTCAGGCTGAACATCCTCCGTAGACAACATCCAGGGAAACTGGGGAAAAGATTCTGGAAACCAACCCGGGCTGAGTGGTGTCCCCGTGGATACCAGGTGAGCGTAACACCCACACCCAATACACCTCCAAAACCCATAAACGTAGGAACCATGTCCCAGACTTCCATATGTGTTTGTAATGCTAAAATCCTAACTCCTACTGGGACAAAGAAGAGTAGGGACTACCAAAAGTAATACTTGATAAAAACTGGGACGAGGAGGAGGTGCTGAATGATGATGAGCACCAATGAGAATTTGTATGAATATTCTAGTTATCTTTGCCCATTCGTCATAAAAAGAAAAGAAGGACTTACTATCTCATCAAGCCATCCCTCAAGGAGCATCGAGCAGGGAAGCGGTGCTACACGGGAAGAAGCTGCAGACCGATATGGCTGCGGGAGGACAGCGATGCTCCCAAATGGTCCAATGCTGAAGGACCTACTTGAGAGCTGGCAAAGCAGTAGTCCGGTACTGTGAAGGAAGCGGACTGCGTGGTCAGGCAAAGACCTGAATACTGTGAGGGACCAGAGACTGCAGATCTGATGCAAAGCAGAATTAAGACCACAGAAGCCATGGGAAGCTTGAAGCAGGAAGTGGAACCCGAAACAGGCCGAACCCACCAGGAGAAGTACAGAAGGAACAAGGGCTACCGGGCAGGCTGTTGGGAACCCTGCAGGGTCATGGAAAACCAGAGAGGACATCAGAGGCAAGACTCATCAATACAGGGGCCTAGTGGTCAAGAAGAGACTGTTAGTTATCCAAGAAGGGTCTGGGAGCCACAAAGATGTAAAAGTCATCTTCCACATGACAATACTTGGCAATACTTGGCAGGTTAGTGAACCACGTTTGTCCAATGAAGGGAAAAAGAGTCAGAAGGACTTGGTAACTCACCTTCTCCATGACAGTACCTGACAGATCAGCGAACCAGGTCTGTCCAATGCACTGCAGAGAAAGATATGGTTCTGGAAACCACAGAAAAAGGAATCAAGAGAGAGCGACCCTCTTCATTGTGGCAGTATTCAGAAAGCCAGAAAACCACATTAGCCATACTTGAAAACATGGCTCAAGAACCATACTGATGTATTAACTGTTGGGAAAAAAATAAAGTGAGAAATAAAGATCACAAGGGCAAGGGAGTCACTCCCCTGGTTACTGTGGAGTGTGAAATGACTCTGAAACCAAGATACCAGGAGAAGGTAATCATTATCTTGGTTTTGGTAAATCTGTTGTAAAGGGCTGAGATTCCTGGGCAAGGGAGTCATCCCCCCCAGGTTAAGGAAAAAAGTCCACAGTAAAGAGAAGGGAGTCATTCTCGTGCCCACTAAGAAAGTTGAACACAGAAATCTCAGACCAGGGGAAGGGAGTCATTCCCCTGGTTTTGTAGGTGAAAAGGTAAAGCAAGAAGGATCAAAACCAGGAGACCAGTGGAAGGGAGTAATTCCCCCTGGCAAGACAAATACTCTTTTGAGAACAAATAGCACCATGGTCCAACGCCAGGGTTGTAATGAGGCCCATAGTGTTAAAAGAGCCTGACAGAGAGAAGAGCAGGAAAACTGTCTTTTGTGTTGGAGAACAATTTTGACTCAGGGAAGAGAGCAATTTCCCTAAGAAGAAGCCAAGACTTTGAAGTATACTTTTTACCCCAGTCCGGAAGAAGGGTCTCATTTTTATGGGCCAAGAAGGTCTTCTTTATTTCTAGCTTAGTTTTAAGTGTATGGGATGGTAGCAGGATATTTGACCCAGGATGGTGGACTATTGATTTACACAAACATTCTGACAGAACCCTTAGTGCTTTAGTTGAGGCAAGGAAGTTAGGTTTTCTCTCTATTTTCTTGACTAATAAAATGCTATATCAATCACTGTGCTCCCTATGTGCCAGTTTCCTCCTTCTGCACCATTACAGTAGGGGCAGGAAAAAGAAACTGTGTTATTATTGTAGACATGGTCTTGAACAAGAATAATAGTCTTTGAATGAATTTCTTTATTTGAGCGATACTCACAGATCATGAGACTGTAAAAAACCTTCATGTTCGCATAGCCTCGCTAATTGATGAAAAGAGCTATGTGCTGACAAAAGACCAGATACCTTGCTGGGCACATTAACAGCCAGATATTTCATTGAGTTCATTGAGATCCTGAAAGAGAATATCCACTTTAGGACTTCTAGCTGTGATAGCGGCAGATTATGATTCAGCAGCTCAGTGCAACGCTTACCTGACCTCCTGTTCTCCAAAAAAGAATCTCTTCCCAGCGAGGAGCAGAAGAATACTGTAACAAGAAACACTGATTACTCCTCTAATTAATGCCTGTACTCCCAATCTCTCACCCCAGGCCCTTGGGGGATTTTCTAGTGACCACACACACCCAATAGGCAGTCAATGGCTCACCTGCTTTAGAGATTTAGTGAGTTCTCCATCCTGCAGAGTGGCAGAGGGCGCATGTCCTGAAGAGATGATGTCATCCGAAGTGCAGGAGAACGAGATGCACTAGGGACAGTTAAATGGGGGTTGGTGACTACTCCAAACGGTAGCGAAATTCCCTATGTGAGTGGCTCAAGGGAAGATGATACTGCGTGTTATGCGTGGTTAAATCCTTGAAGGATTGTAGTGTTGCACTTGTTTTGTAACTTTCCTCTTTAGAAAAATCAGGTAGCTTCTTCCTCACTTAACAAAAATGAGAACAGTTCCTGTTTTATTAACACTAGCTCAGACGGAAGGAGCCATGCAGAGCTCTTGAATCATAAGAGCGGCTGAAGTGGAATGAACATGCGGGGCATGTGATTAGAAGGTTCTGCTTCCGCTGCATAGTTCAGGGACCTCACTGCTCCGGGGCAGAACGGGGAGAAATGGGTGAATGATAGGCATGGTGAGCGAGGCCACCTGTAAATAAATAGAATGTGGACGCTCACTGTGCTGCTGAAAAAATATGTAGTTTCCTTGCGACACTGAACCGCGTAACAAAGTTCAAGAAAATCAATAGTATTTACGGCGTAATAAACTGGCGAACAACGGAACTGCTTCAACTATATAAACTTGCCGTTAAATGCTCTTCATATCTCGGTCCTTCCTTGGTGAGTTGTCGAAGAGCGCAAACAGGAGATGGGAATCCAGGCGAACGTTGGAAGTCGTAGCTATCCTTGGAACGTGACGAGTCGCTGTTCACAGAAGCGCCGGTTCAGGTGCACAAGGTGATAGAAGGAATGGAAGTTGCCTGAGAGAATGGAGGGCGGGAAACAAGGAAGGGGGGTACACAGGGACTGCCTCACATGAATGTCTAAGAGAAGAAGAGGAAACTGGAAGGGCATAGGTTCTGGACAACTAATATTAATCCAGGAGACCGCGGTAAGTGTTGTAGTGCATAGGCAGGAACAACGCAAAGTGCAGGCTTTGCGTGGGTGTGGCCTTATAAAGACAGCCAGGCTCAACGCATAGAACAACACTGCTAATCCACAGGCAATCAACTAGGCAGTTAAGAGACCAGGAAATCTATATATATCCCTTAAGGAACTACTGCTGAGAGACCAAACATATGAAACAGCCCAAGCACGCCAGGCAATTGTCCAATTTACTTTCAAACTGGGATTCTGAAATCTTTTATTGCACAGTTTAGGAGGAACCTTAGCAGTGGCCATGACACTCAGAGATATCAAGGTTAACTTTAAAGTCTTTCAGAAAGTTAATCAAAACAGGGATCGAACACTCAGGATAGGTCCATGAAATGTGGATATCATCTGCAACCAGGGATACCTTAAATAGCTGCCCATGTACATGATACCAAGTATATCATTATTATCACTGATGGACTGTACCAAGGGCTCCACCACTAACACAAACAGCAATGGTGAGTGTAGACACCCCTGACACATGTGTCTAGCTAGTGGAAATGGCTCTAAAAGGAACACATTAGCACATACCCTAGCTGTTGGGTGGTCATACATGGACACTACCACCTTTCTAAATTCCATCACTACTTTAGTCAAAGCTCCTTTATGATAACTCCATCCATTCCACCCTGTCAAAGGCCTTTTGGTCATTCAGCACTAAGAGCACTGCTGGGTTTACATTTGTCTATCAGGTTCACTATTTTCTGCATGTTTTTCACCACCTGTCTACCTGGAATTAACCCACTCAAGGCCTTAGAGATCAGAGATTGAATCAATCATTCTAACCTCTTCGCAAGGACCTGTGAGTCGATCATATGACACATATTGTAAGGGCCTAGCCTAAGCAACATGCTAATTATAGCCCCCGGCCCCCATACTCCGTGTAACTTTTCCTTGATTTTGTATAGAATTGAATACACAAATGGTTTTCATTAATGTGTTTGGAATATTTTGTAAAACAATGGGAAGAATCCATGTAGGCTTGGAGCTTTATTTAATTTTAATGATTTCAGTGCATTAAGGACCTTGAAAAGGAAGACCCTCAGTAACTTCCAGGAAACAATGATGAGATGCATGAGTTGTGAGAAACACAGGTTTATTACAGAGAATTATTGTGCGGGAGAGGTCAGTCAGTTGCGTACGACTGAAGAGCTGAGAGCTTACCACGCCCACATCAAACAATAATATTTTAAGATGACATCTTAAATAATTTGATATGTGATCCAAACATCATTTACAACTATATTTTGAGCATCCTATTGGCTTCTGCATATAAAAACACTAAGTCAGCAAAAATTACTTTATTTTTGTATTTTGTATTTTATTTTATTTTATATAGCGCCTTACGCCAAAATGCTGTACATAAAAACAAACACAGTACAAAAAAAGAAGTTAATATTTAAAACACAAAGGGCCTCATTACGAGTCTGGCGGTAACTGAGGTGGTAAAACCGCCTGGTTACCGCCGGACTCATATTACCATTCCGCCTCCGTGATTCCCGGAAATTACCAGGGCATTACAACCCCGGTGTCCTGGGAATTCCGGAGGCAGAATGGTGTAAATCCCCATTCCCATTGAGTCCTATTGGACTCAATGGGAATGGGAATCATGGAAACACCGGCACCATCTCGTGATGGTGCGGGTTATTCCTCGTCCGCCTGCAGGCGGACGGTGGTAAACTCGCCAGGTCAGACCTGGCGGGAACGCCACCTCCCACCTGCAGGACTCGGGATCGGGCGGTCCGGAATTAACAGTGGTGGCGGATTTACCGCCACTGTTATTTCCGGACCGCCCGACCTGTAATGAGGCCCAAAGCATTTCAGCATTTGCAAAAAATCCTCATTGACCGGATAAAAGAAGATATGATCGAAGGGAGACCCGAAAGGAAGAATAGACAGTAATAGAAAAGAGAGATAGAGGGAGAGCATTCCAATTTAAAGGTGTTAGAAGAGAAAAAGACTGAAAAACGAGAATGAGCACAAGGAGGAGAAGGAACTACACCACAGTAGTGAGAAGCAGACCAAAGGAAACGAGAGGGAAGATAAAAATAAACAAGTGAAGAAAGATAAGGAGGAGCAAGACCATAAAGAGCTTTAAAAAAACCGACATAGAAAATTACACTTTAAACGGTGATGAAAAGAGAGCCATCCAAGTTGAGCCAAAGAAGAAGAAATAGAATCACGAGGAGCCAATTGACAAAGAACACAAAGAGGGGCATGAAATACAGATCACAGTGGAGATAAACGAGATATAGGAAGTCCAAAGTGTGCAGAGGAACAGTACAAAAGTCATGAAAAGGTTAAAGCAGACACCGGTAGCTTTGTTGCTTTGAAAGTTATAAACAAATGGGCTTTCTGGATGTTATACAGATAAAGTCGACAGGAGCTAGCAGATAGTGAAATAGGATGGATAAAAGGATGATCTGAATCAAGAAAAAGGCCTAGATTATGAACTACTGATGAAATGGGTAGTTGAGCGGGAGGGAATGAAATAGAAGAAGGTAAAGCAGCCAAAGAAATAGAACTAGAAGGAAAGAAAATAACCTCTGTTTTTGCAGAATTACGAACTAAGACATGGTCTGACATCATGATTGGATAACTAGTAAGCAGGCACTAAGTTTGTGATGAATATCATCAGTGAAATGTGGGAATGAAAAAAAAAGCTGTGTGTCATCAGCATAGAAGCGATGCAAGACCCCGAAAGAAGAAAAAACCCTAGCTAACGAAGAAGTGTAGAGAGACAAAATGAAAGGGCCAAGGACTGAGCCTTGAGGAACACCACAAGTAAGTGAATATGTTTCAGAGGAGACGCGACCAAGAGACCGAGAAAGCTCTCTGAGATAAATATGATTCAAACGAAATGAGAGCAGAACCAGAAAAAACAAAAGAGGAAAAGTGTCTGATCAACAGTGTCAAACGCGGCAGAAAGATCAAGAAGTATAAGAAGAGAGAACTGTTTAGCATGACGTGCAGAATGTAGAAAGTCCAGAGCAGAAAGAACAGCAGTTTCAGTGGAATATCCTGGACAAAACCCAGATTGAACACGAGGGAGAATAGAATTATGGTAATTGGTTAATATATTTTCCCTACTCTTATTGGATTTGTATGTTTCCCATCCCCATTGCTTAGTACGTTATCCCATGACGTCAGATGTGCAACACACCTGGTGTCCGATTAAATGAACAGTGTAGAGAGCAAAACCCACGATCACCCCGATGGCAACATATTAGATTAGATTACAGTGAAAGTCACACCCTGAGTAACCAGGCATCTTGCTATCTTTCTTTCACTCCCAAATTCTGCAGCAGCGCTCCATCCCATGGGAGCTCGGTCTTGCTGCTATATCTTCTTCGGCCCATGCCAAGGACGCAAACCATCAGCTCATTGTGCCCTGCTATTATTCCAATATATGAGTGAGTTTCTGTGGATAAGCTTTACATGGAAAAATATGACAAAGATCTACCTCTTTTGACAATAACTAATATTTGATATGCTCGCATCCAGTTGGGGTCTCTTGGATTACTGCAGGAATAAAGCCAAATTCAGTTAATGGGCAAGACGGTGGTGTGCAATCTAATGCAATCTAAAATGATGGGGATACCTTCTTTAAATATTGTTATCCTCTTTCGTTTGTGACGTTGCACCTGCATGTTTACAACATTCCCGAGAGTGAATGGGCTGTCCAGTTTTTCTGTCTCTCTCACACTTAGCCGTGGAAGGTGGATGCTGTTGAGAAAGGAATGGACTGCCTTTTTCTGCCCCTGTTAACTTGTGTACAGAGAAGTACAAAAAACTTTGAACAGCTGCTTCTTCAATTTCTCATTACTAACAATTTTACTCTTGCTATTATTAAGTTGTGGGATAATATTGCCGCTCATTTTAGCTTTCCATTGATTGGAAAGTAACCTATTCAGCTTACCAGCCTTTCTGATTCCTTCATTGATGCCTTTGTTAACGAGGCTGCATATGTTCTCTTTTGCAGCTACAACCTTTCTTTGTCCATTATTTTGTCCTGTTTCAAGGAACCTTTGCTTCCTCTTTCCCAAGCATGAATCAGTTGGCTCGTTCCCGCTCCTGTAATAATCACGGCAAAGGTAACCCTCTTGACTTGATTATTGTATTTATTTATTTATTTATTTATTTGCATTTGTAAAGCGCCTAAGCCCAAAGGCATGAAGGAACTGTTGCAAACCAGTTACACGGTACATATACTTGGGGGGGGAATGAACAAACAACAATCAAAAAGCTGGTAAATATGGAGCGAGTATGAGTCCCTTCACTCCCAATGTCTGTGGTCAGCCAGGGCAAAGGTTAGGTGAAAAGCCATGTTTTAAGGGCCTTCCTGAATCCTCAGTTAGAGTTTTCTGCTCTTAGTGTGGGCGGGAGGGAGTTCCAGTGAGATACCGCTGCTACTGGGAAACTGGCACCTCCTCCTCTAATGAGTTTGAACTTCGGCGGTACGATACAGTGGATATGGGTAGACCTTACCGGCCTAATATGGTTGGTTCTGAAAATGTTCTGGGCCAGATACTAAGGTGCTGTGTTCAGGAGGCATTTAAGAGAGATGGTAAGGATTTTAAAGTCAATCCTTTCCTGGATTGGCAACCAGTGTGCCTCCTTTCTTGCTGCAGAAATATGATCTCTTTTAGAGATTCTGAGTGCCGAACAAAGCGCATTGTTTTGGATTACCTGCATTTTACACTTATTTTTCTTAGATGTGCCTGCAAAGAGGGCATTGCAACAGTCAAGTCTTGCTCCAGTTATTGAACATGCTATGGAGAGGCAACTATCCGGTGTAAGAAATTGTCTGGCTGCGTTAAGTGGTTTGCCCGTCTATGCTGCTGTGGAGGCGATTGCATTGACTTGTCTAGTGAAGGTGAGGGTGGCATCTAAGTGGACTACCAGGGTTTTCACGGATGCTGAGAATGGGATTTTAATGCTGTCGATCAAGAACAAAGAGAATTGGGGGGAGAGTTTCTTTAGCATAGCTGGTGACCAAACCACTAGGATCTCAGTATTATCGTCCTCAGTATTATCGTCATTTAGAAAAAGATGGTTCTCAGCCATCCAGGTTTGTTTGTTTGAGTAGATTTTGTTAATGGTCATAGTGTCATCTTCGTAGGATCCTGACAGGGGGAGGAAGATTTGGGTGTCATTGGATTAGTTAATGTAGGCTATGCTGAGATCATCCAGGAGGTCAAAGAGGGGCTTGGTAGAAATATTATAAATGGTGGGGGAGGCACAAGACCCTTGCGGACACCACAAAGGATTGCACGGGGGGGCATTAGCCAAATCAGAGAAAACTCTTATGGATCTCCGTTCAAGGAAAGAGGCAAACCCAGGTCATAGGTTATTGGGAGAGGTTGGCGGCAACAGTGAGGTGGTGGCATAAGGTTTTATGGTCTACCAGGTCAAAGGCAGCCGATAAGTCAAGGAGAAAGAGGAACGCTGTCTTTCCTCTGTGTCTGTAGCTGTCAAGCTGATTTTGTAAGTCTAGCTGAGCTGACTCAGTCCCATGTCCCAGTCCGACGCCAGATTGGCGCTTTCCCAGAATGTAGATGGATTCAAGGAAAGGTTGAATTTTGTTGTAATCTGCCCTGTCCAAAAATATTATTAGGAATAGAACAGTGGTAATCG
Source organism: Ambystoma mexicanum (assembly GCF_040938575.1). NCBI lineage: Eukaryota > Metazoa > Chordata > Amphibia > Caudata > Ambystomatidae > Ambystoma > Ambystoma mexicanum. The sequence continues at coordinate 292,375,171 of NC_090941.1, forward strand.
GGCAGAAGTTGTTGGTGGCTGATGGGTCTAAGCTAGGTAGAAGGGGTAGCACATTAGATTCTTTTAGACTAGAAGGTACCTGGTTCGAAGAGAAGGATGCGCTAATAAAACTAGCAATGAATGGGGCTAGGACGTCCGCACAGACCTTGATAATGGATGCTGGGCAGATATCCCTTTGCATCTGGAAGTTTGAGTTTTCTAATAATATTCACAGTCTAATCTTCTGAAATTTCTCTGAATTAAAAAGGTAGTGGTGGGTGGGCTGGGGGAAGGAGTAGGTGTAGGTGAGGGTGCCTTTGCTTTAATGATATCTTGTTTTAGCAATATTTTCTCCTGTGGGGAGTGTAGTTCAGTTCTTAAGGCAGTGTGAATGCTGGTACACCACGACTCATCTTGTAAGATGGAAGATGGGGCGACAGCTTGGGAGTTAGCTGGCTTTCATGATTCTAGCATTATAGGCTATCGCTTTGGCTGTGATGATGGCTGACTTATATTCTCTAGCAATATTATTCAGAGCAGTTTTGGGAGTATTAGCTGGTGCCTTTTTCCAAGCAGATTCTGCTTGTTGTTTTTCAGTTTGAAGGGCTATGAGGTTAGGGGTGAACCAAGCATTGTTATGGGTAACTGGCTTAGCTTTCTGCAGAGCCTGAGGGGCAAAAACGTTCACTGCCTTAGTAAGGGTATCTGCATAGATGTCTGTTAGTACCCTAGGGCCTCTGGAGACAATGTACTCTCGCTGGAGTGGTGTAAGGTATGGGATATGGTTTCTTTACTCATTTTTCGGCACTAAAACTCCAAGGAGGGGGAAGGACCTGTGGTGTGCACTGGTGAGACTTGGATGGTGAGAAGATGAAGAGGAGTATGTGATTATCAGACCATGGGCATGGAATGTTGTCAGAGATGGTGATCTAACTGTTAATGTCAGCCACCCAGTCCAAGGTCCTACCTTTATTGTGCATAGATGAAATGATTCAAAGTTTAAAACCCAAGTCAGAAAGGGAGCTAGCCAGTGAGGTGGCATGGTAGTCCAGCGGGTCGTTGGGTCCCAGGTTCAAATCTCATAGTATGATAGCTCTAGTAGTGGACTTAATGTTACCTCCAATAGTTTGCAGTAGGTCTTCTTAGAAAGAGCCAATAGGGCCAGGTGGATGGTATAAAGCATGGATAGTGAAGGGGTCGAATGGTGAGGCTGAGAGCTTGACAGAGAGCAGCTCAAGGTTGTCTACCCTATTTAGGGCAATGGGCCTTATGTGTAGGGAATCTCTGAAGATAAGGGCAACCCCCCTCCTCAGGCATCTAGCCTGTCGGTTTTCAGAATTGTGAAGCCATCAGGAATTGCAAGGTATAGGGCTAGGCCGGATGTTTGATGTAACCAGGTTTCTGTAATGGCCAACAAGTCCACGTTTTCGGCAATGATCAGGTCATGGATGTCAAGGGCATGAGCAGGGAAAGATCAGGCATTTATGAGGGCTGTGTTGAGGAGGGAGGGTGATCCTCCTAATGTTTGGAAACGGGGTAGGCTAGTAATTTGTTCCTTGGGTCACTTGGATGGTATAGTGCAAGGTTTCCTGGAGGTGGGTGAAGCTGCAGATAGGCTCTTGATTAATGTGAGGTGATGGGCACATGTGATTCGCAAAGGCACTAGCCCTATGCATACTGTTTTGGATATGGTGAATGGTCTTAAGGGGTCATCTAATGGCAGTCTACTCCTCCTAGCTCTGATGGCAGTTGCTGAATTCAATAGAGTGAGCTTGAGTGAGGGGGTAAGGTGGGTTCTGGTGCCTAATCTCCCATTCCTCAGGCTGGTAGAGACAGAGATGTATTGGGGGCTGATTGTGCATGTCCTATATCCCAACCTACTATTTCTCGCTGCGAGTGCCAGTGGGGGGACCGAGGTGCCAGTTACAGGTGAGGTAGTACATGTGGATGGGAGTTGCAAACTATTGGCATGTGGGCTGGCTGGCCAGAAGGTGAGGAGTGCCACAACCCTTTCTAGGTCATAAGTTGTTGAGGTGCTTTTGCGTGTAACATGTCTGCAAGGCAGGGAAGGCGTTTTGCAAACTCCCTGCTGGTGAGGCCAGACGACATGTTCTGTATGCATGCAAGGGTGATGCTGCACTTTCACTGACCATGTTCTGGATGGAGCAGTGGTCGGGGAATTATGGCAGGGTCAGGCAATTGGTTTAGTGGGGCTTGAATGTGAGGATCCCAAGTAACCAAGCTTCTGATGCCGGAGATAAGGACGCACACCATTCTGGCCCTAGGTATGAGCCTCGACTTGACCACTGCTGCCCTAGGGGCCTGAGTTGGGCGACTCTACTCTACACACGTGTCTTTGTTATGATGAATGGGGCCCAACCATCGGACTGTCCACCACAGTTTATACAGTCTTCTCCCCCCAGTTCCAGCATTGTTGACTAAGTATTCATGGCTAATAGACCATTCATGGTAACTGACATGGGCATTCACCAATGCTCGGACAGCGATCATTTTCCTGTCATCTTAACTCTTGGTGTGGAGTGCTCCAATTATGGTGACTGTAACACAGGGTCGTTAATCTTGAACAGAGCACTGACCCGAGTGGGATTGAACCCGACCAGAATGGAGGCTGTGGTGATAACAGCATATAGGGTCTTTTCTGATTTTACAGCTAAAGGGCATGTTCCACCCCGTTTGGGCGATGTACGCTCTGGTCTAGAGAAAATATAACAATACGAGGGGTTAATTGCCCAGGTTTCTAAAAGAATTCCCAGGGTAAACAAGGGGAACAACCGGTGGGCCACGGGCCCTGTCAAGATACATAAACACGACTTTGACAAAGCAATCTGTGATAAAAAGAGATCTATTTGTGCAGAACTGCGAAAGTTATCACATGAGGCTGTAGATCCAGTTGTGCATGCTGAAGGCAGGAGGCTGATTAAGGTCAAGTATACTAAGTGGCTTAGACACCATAAGTACTACAGAGATGCCAAAAATGGCATGCTCTGGTGATGACAGCCACTAATCAAGATGCAAAGAAGTTTTGGCAGATTGTTAATGGCCAGAGTTCGCCTCTGTTAGACCTTAATGGTGTCCCTGAGCATGAATGGATTGCCTACATATCAGCCACTTTGGGTCATACCAACCCCAGACAGTCCTATGTGCCCCGGGAGGTGGGAACCTGGAAATTTAGGAAAAGTACACAAGAGATTGCCAGGTTCATCAGTGCCAGTAAATCTTCTCGAGCCCCAGTACCGGATGGTCTTTGTAATTTTATCATCAAGGCTGATATATCTCTTTGGGCAAGGGTTCTCCACCACCTCTTTAGTTGTATTGCTGTCACCCAGGTGCTCACTCATTCCTGGCATGACAGTATTCTGGTCCCAGTCTATTAGTAGTGTGCTCCCACTGACCCTCGAAATTACTTGCTACTGGCAATGTTGGACGTCTCCTCCAAGGGTTTGACTCAGATCTTATTGGACGAGTTGACCAACTGGGCAGAGGCTGGAAACATCATCCCCTGGAACCAAACTGATTTCAGAAAGGGCTGATCGACTTCAGTTAACATCCTACTCATCACCACTTTTATTGATCAAGCTCGGCTGATTCGTAAGAGACCTATCTATGCAGTATTTGTAGATTACAGTGCTGAATTTGACACCGTTGACCGTGCAAACCTCTGGGGGAAGCTGGATAGTTGGGGGATTACATCAGGCATGCTTAAAATGACCATGCTGTTACATGCTGAAACCTGTGTTAAGGTTCGTTTGGAGGGTAATGGTGGAACATCAGTCTGGATCCACACTGAAATAGGCCTGAAACAAGGCTGTACCCTATCCCCCATCCTCATCAATCTTTACCTGGCAGTCTCGGGAGGATAGCTCAGTGGCAGCGTGCTCGCCTTGGAAACAAGAAGACACAGAGCAACACAGGTGTGTGCCCCAGGTCCCTCCTTAGAACCCTCTGGGTAATAAGCGTGTTATAAATAACCTATCATATCATATCATATCATACCTCTCTGACATGGTGTCAGCTCTGGTCGACCCAAAGAACCTTCCGCCTAAGCTTGACGATATGGTGTTATTATGGATTCGATACGCCAATGATATTGTCATTCTGGACCTCACGGCAGGTGGTCTCCAAACAACACTACACAACCTTAACTCTTTCTCAGCCCTGAATTCCCTCAAGGTCAATACTGTGAAAACCAAGATCATGGTCTTCGAACTTCCTTGCAGACGTGCAGTCAGAATCAGCTGGAATTTGGAGGGTACTCCAATTGAGGTTGTGTCTCAGTATATATATCTTAGCATTACCTTTGAAGTCAAGCTTGGAGGTGTGTCACATCTGAATGGCCTGCAGGTGCAATCCGCCAGAACCCTGGGGGCTGTTTGCTCATTTGCCAGCAGGTGAGGTGGCTGCTCAGTGGGAACATTGCTTAAGGTATACACTGCAAAAATCGTTTCCATCTTTTGTTATGCAGCTGAGATCTGGACCCTGGGATCACTGCAGGCTCTTACTAAGATAGAAACCAAACTACTCAGGTGTCTCTTGAGACTGCCCTTCTATGTCCCCGTTGAAATGATTGCTCTGGAGTTTGACCTCTTCCTGGTATGCAAGCATATTATGTTAAGCACTCGGATGCTCTACTGGAAGTTAGCTCATGCTCAGAGCAACACTCACTCTCATGGGGATTTTGTTTGAGTCTTTTACTACCAAGATTCCTCTCATGATGTACTCTACCATGGGAGGGATGCAGTGTCTTGTCAATCAGTGGCTTGGGAATTCTCTGGAGGAATTTCTGATGCTGGGCCTGAACCACTTCAACTGTATAATGAGGGGTAACCTGGTGATTTGCAATCATGATCAAATAATAGTCACCTTGACCTCTAAGTCTAAGTCCATGGCTGATCATTATTTATTTTTTTTAAACATGTTTTTATTAGCATTTGTATAGTTACAGTCATACATTTCCCAATTGTTCTGTAGTTTTATATGAGAACAAACAAACCAAGGACCGAACGTCAGTCCTAACTCTTCCCCTTCCTCCCCCCTCCCCTCCTGTCGGAATGCAGATAATGTTTCTGTTGCGGTTTCAAGTCTCTAGAGTTCTAGTTTAGTTAAACATGTCCAACATGCACATTTTATGGGGGCACCATTGGAGCATATAGTCGCTCTGTAGGTGTTCCAGTTCGGGTCCCCAGGCTGTGTGGAATTTTTGGGCTTCTCCCTGGATGTTGTATGTGATTCTTTCCATGGCGATGTGGGACCAAATTCGTCTAAGCCAGTCCAAGTCTAGCCAGGCCGCAGTTAAGAGTCCCATGAAGTTCTTTTTTTGGGGAATCGTCATTGTCCTGTCTTTAGGGATCCACAATCCACACATCCATACTTCTTCCTGCAGGTCTTCGGCCCCGACGAACATGGCTTGCATGTGGATTATATCAGTCCAGAATTGTGATAGCTTTGGGCAATCCACCCAGATGTCTCCAGTTCCCCGTTGAGGGACAACCCCTCCAGCATTTATCTTGTGTGGACGGATACATTTTACGTAGTTTTTCGGGGGTGAAGAGCCATTGGACCATAATTTTTATCCACACTTCTCGCACCTGGATGGCTCTAGACCATTTTGGGATGATGTTCCATAAGTAGTCCCAATGTTCTTTTGGAATCACCTTCCCCAACGTGATCTCCCATTTTCTCATATATACCCATTTGACGTTTTCTGTCGGTGTATTGAGGAATCTGTATATCGTTGATACAAATTTATTGGATCCGGAGTTTGTCAGGATGTACTTTTTAAATAGAGTCAAGTCTCTGCTCATTGCCAGTTTTATCCGGGGGGTGGAAAGCCAGTGGCAAAGCTGATCGTATTTGTATTTGTCCTTCGACGACAGCCCCAATAGGGTTCTGCAGTCCGAGAATGTCCTCAATTGCTGCCCAACGAACATGTCCCCAACTTTTGCGCAATTTGCGTCCTCCCATTTGTGATAGGCCCCCTTCTCCATGCCTGGTTGGAATTCTGGGTTATCTAGTATCGGCATAAAGGGGGCCGGGTCGATTGTCAAGTTTTCATTTTGGGTTGATTTATTCCATATATCTAGTGGAGTACTCAGCACCTCGCTAATGCGTGCGTTCTGGTGTCTATCCTCTGGTTTCATCCACAGTAGTTTGCGAAGTCGGTTTCTGGCCACCGCTCTATCTTGTGCCTCCCATATCTTTTGAGAGGTGTCGGGGATCCATTCTTTGAGGACCCACAGTTGGGCTGCCTCGTAGTATCGTCTGAAGTGTGGCAACGCCATTCCCCCCCATTCTCTTGGTGCTGTTAGTGTCTGACTCCATAGTCTGGGGGTTTTTCCTTGCCATATGTATCTCGATGTTGCCTTTGTGAGGGCTTTAAAGAATGAGGGGGGAACTCGGATCGGGAGTGCCTGGAAGGTGTATAACAGTCTTGGTAGGGCTGTCATCTTAATTGCAGCCATTCTTCCTCACCACGAGGTTGAAAGTGGATTCCATTTTGCCAGATCTCTTTTGATCTTTTCTAGGAGGCCCGGGAGGTTTTCTGCATAAAGATTGCCGATTTTGTTTGTGAGGGTTACTTCCAGGTATCTGATCCCTTTCTCTGCTGTTTTCAATTGTAGCTCCACCGCCAGGTTTCTGATTTCTTTGTTGCTCCCTGCTAAGGTTAAGATTTCCGATTTGTGTCTGTTGATTTTCAGTCCGGATATGGAGCCATAGTTCTCTATTTGTCTCATCAGATACGGGAGGGATTCCTCTGGGTTCGACAGGGCTAGGAGCATGTCATCCGCATATGCCATTGCTTTGTGTGTTTTTCCTCCCATGTCGATTCCTTGTATTTCTGGGGCTTCTCTGATCCTCTGCAAGAGTGGTTCCAGAAAGATGGCATAGAGAAGCGGGGAGAGCGAGCACCCCTGTTTGGTGCCTCTTTGGATTTTGATAGAATCTGTGAGTTCCCCATTCACCGCTATCCGAGCCGATGGATTGTTGTAGTTTGCTTGTATCATTTTTATGAACTCCTTTCCCAATCCCGTTTATTCTAGGATGTGAAATAACATGGACCATTCGACTCGGTCGAACGCTTTTTCTGCGTCGAGCGCCAGGAGAATGGCCACTGATTTGGTGTGTCCAATCTTTTCTATCAAATGGGTGATCCGTCGGACGTTGTCGTGGGTCATTCTGTTGGGGATAAAGCCGAGCAGGCCCTGGTAAATTAGCTTGGGGAGTACCTCCGCTAGTCGTTTGGCCAGGATTTTGGTATATCATTTAGCATCCAAATTAATTAATGCTGTGGGGCGGTAAGAGCTTGGGGTTTCTGGGTTTTTCCCCGGCTTTTGGAAGACTAGGATCTTTGCTTCATTCATGGAAGGGTTGATGTCCGTGCGTTCTTTGAAGGTATTAAATAGTTCTGTTAGGTACGGGGTCAGTTCGCTTGTGTATGTTCTATAAAATTGTGCTGTAAAACCGTCTGGGCCCGGTGCTTTATTTTTGGGTAGTTCCCGTATCGCCTCCTCCACTTCTTTTTCTGTAATAGGTTCGTCCAGTCTCCGCTTCTCCTCTTGCGACACTGTCTGCAGTGTCACGTTTCCCAGGTATGCTAACTCGTCCGCCTCTCCTGGATTATCTGTGGCATACAGCTTTTGGTAATATTGTTGGAAGATCTTCCCCATCTCAGTTGTTAAGGTGCATCTTTGTCCTTGTTCGTCTGACAGAGCTTTTATCGATTGGCATTGTTGTTTGGCCCGCAATTGTCTGGCTAATAATTTGTCTGCCTTATTCGATTTCGTGTAATACCATTGCCTCAGGTGTAGGAGGTGTCTTTCAGATCGTTTGGTGCATAGAGTCTCCAATTGGTCCTGGACGTGTCTATATGCTCTTTTTACTTTTAAGGAGTTATTATGTGCCATTTCCGTTCTTAGTTCCGTGCTCTTTGCTTCTAGTTCAGCCTCACACTTATTTATTAGTTTGTTTCTTTGTGCCGTGAGCGCTATAATATGACCGCGTATCACCGCTTTATATGCCTCCCAGAAGGTTGATTTGGAAATTTCCTGCGAACTATTCTCTTTGAAGTACTCATTAGTTCGTTCTCTGACAGACTCTCTCATGACTGGGTCTTGTGTTATTTCCCTCGGCAATGTCCATCTCCATAGGCATGCTTGTTTGCAAATGGTGGGGAGGCTGATCCAATGGGGGGCATGATCCGATAGGGAGATGTCGCTCACCTCTGTCTCCCGAATTTTCCCCAGTAGACTCGAGGACGTCCATATGTAATCTATCCTGGCACTAGTACTGTCCGCATGCGAGAAGTGGGTATACCCTGGTGTTGAGCCTCTAAGTCTCCGCCACGAGTCTTCTAGCACCAGTTTTGACATTGCTCTTTGGAGAGCTTTTGAGGGTGTGCCCTGTCCCATGTGTCTTGGAGTTGAGCTATCTGTGTTTGGGTCCCAAGCTAAGTTGAAATCTCCTGTCAGGACGATCTCTGCCTTCGCAAAGGATTCCAGTTTGTCTATGCTATCCCTAATGAAGCCGTCTTGGCCCGCGTTGGGAGCATATATTGTTGCAATTGTTAATGGGAGGTCTTCAATTCGTATATCCGCAAAGAGGTATCTGCCATTTGAGTGCAATAGCGTTTCCTGAATTTCTACATTTAAGGTGTTGGCAAAAGCTATAGGCACTCCTCTCTTCTTTTCTGAGGCGTTTGCTTGGAGGATGTGTGTGTATGCTTTGATTCGGGTTTTCTTTTTTGTCTATTTTCTGAATATGGATCTCCTGCAGTGTCTGAATGTCGAATCTCTCTTTGTGTAGATAATGTTCCACCTTTTTCCGTTTGACCGGGGAGTTTAGCCCCTGTATGTTATACATAAGGATTTTTAAGCCCATTTTTGTGCGAGTTCTCTAGTCTTGCATATCCCGGGTGGATCTTTAGGCATGTGTCTTCTGCGTTCCGATGTAGCTCCCCTCCTCCCATCCCAACTTCCCTTTGAACAAGTCCCTCAACTTCCTCCCTCCCCCATTACTACCCTGAGGAGGGCTCTGGGCCCTATGATCGCTGTGGCGAATTGCCACTCGTGCCATACCCTCTATACTCATGTACACTGGACGTGGGGAGTCCTAAACCCCACTTGTGATACTCGTCGTGATTCTGTACTTCCCAGATCTGGCCGACCTTTTTGGTTGCCGTGGTCCGGCATGTCCTGTCTTGTTCTCTTTGATTGTCTTGGTGGTACTAGATGGTTGCTCTCTGGTTCGGCGGGAAGATGCGTCTTTGTGTTCCCGATTTCTGTTGGGTCGCTGCCCTTTGGGTGCAATAGTTTACCAGCCTCTCAAGAATTTGAGCCCTCTCGTGGAGTCTCTAGATCGTGCGCTCCCTTCCGTGTCATCTTGCAAGTTCATGGTTCTTCAGCCTTCTTCGCATGTTGTTATTCGCTGTTGTGCGCCCTCCCATGTGAACAGGAGTCCGAATGGGAAGGTCCATTTGTAGCAGATTTGTCTCATGGTGAGTTCTTTAGTGATTGGGGCCATTTCTCTTCGTCGTTGGAGAGTTGACTGGGCCAAATCTTGAAATAGTTGGACATTGACTCCATTCATTTTTATCTGGTCCATTGTCCTAGCTTTCCTTAGGATTTGCTCCTTCTGTGTATATGAGGCCATTGCTACAAACACATCTCTTGGGCGATTTCCTGGCTCCCCATCCCTTCGCGGGCCCACTCTATGGACTCTGTCTACGAGGATCGCTGACTTCTCTTCTTCGTCGATAATGTCTCTGAACACTTGTTGCACTGCGGATTTTAGATCTTTATCCCCTACCAATTCCACCATGGTCTTGATACGGATATTTGATCTCTGCGACCTGTTTTCCAAGTCTTCGCATTGTATCTCCAGATTGTGTGTGAGTCTGGCCAGGTGTTCCTCTGTTTCTGCGTATTGTTGAGTTTCTTCATCTAGGTTCTGGAGTGTTCTCTCAAGGACATCTGTTCTCTCTCCCAGTTTGCCCAGGTCTACTTTTAGCTCCTGCACTGTTTGTTTCAGCTTGCTCTTCATGGACTCAAATTGTGTGTGCATTGAGGTCATAAATTGGTCCTGAAATTCTTTGAACCAGTCTCTTTTGTCTTCCTTGGTTGCCATATCCGGTCCTGCTTTTTCCGCACCTGTGGACCTTATTTTATCCTCAAGGGCGGGCGCCTTCCCTTTGCTTTGTGCTTCGGCCCCCCAGAGCTGAGCCAGATTCTGGTCCTGTTTCCCTTTAGGTGTTATTGCGTGGGATTTCCTGCTCCTGGACCTTGACATGTGTGCGCGCTATTACTTCTTGCCAGTGTCCGGCCGCTTCCTGCATATTCACAAGTAGTAGGGTGATATCGGTAGGTCAGGTGGGGGCTATTATTGACCCGCGGCTCCTTGTGTCTCTTCCGCTTGTCCACTGTGTGTCGAGCTTAGTTGTGGGTCCGTTGGGGGCTGTCTCCTGTGTGTGCTGAATGTAGGGGGTGGGGCATGGATTCCGGTCCTCCTTCCGTGCCGTTTTTTATGTTATGGTTTATGCTGCGGTCGGTTGGCCCTTGCTATGCTCTCTGTCTCTATCCCCAGTCTATTGGGGGAGGGAACGTGTGACTATTTTGATTGCGGCTTGCAGCTGCGTCCCGACCTCCCTGGGATCCCCCTCTGGATGCCTCCACACCTTCTATCTTCGACGACCGGAGGTGGAATGCTGAGTTTTCTGGATGCCTTCACTCCTCGCTGGGGCCGGTCCTCCGATCGGCTCCGCTGTGGCCTCCTCCGTTCTCTGGGGCGGTTTGATCCGCGCAGCGATTGTGTGCGGAGGGGGGCGGAGGGGCTGCGCTGACTCGAGCCTCTCCTCGCCACGCCTGCCTCTCCGCACCTACACCTCCTCTTCCCGGTTCTTGCTGGTGTCCGCACTCTACGGGGGCTGGCCCGTGCCTCCTCCCGTTGCTCCAGAGTCTCTCGGGGTGGCCCGGCGGCTCTGAACTCTGCGTTAGTCACAGAGGGCGGGGGCCGCTCCAGGTGCAGGGGGGGATCTCGTCCTTTTGTCGCCTGCCGGGCTGCTTCTGTTGTTTGGGGTAGGCGGTCCGATTCGCCTTCGGCCCTGCTCCCGTCAGCCTTCTGTGGCCTGAAATGGCAGGTCCATGTCTCCGTGTTACGTGAGGCGCCTCTTTGTCACGGCTGTGCTAGGGCGCGGGACCCTCGTTTTTGTCCCCCTTCCGAGTTTATCGTACCATCCACCGGTGACAGTGATCTTCCGGGGGACCACGGCTGCGTTATTGTCAGTCTTTATTGCGTCGGCCCCGAGCCGGGAGATGGAGCACCGCTCAGACACGTCTTCCCTGCTCGGCGGCCATCTTGGAAATAGGCTGATCGTTTTTTTCCATATATACTTGACAGTCAGACGACCCCCTCATACATTAGTAGGTTCCTTGGTAACCAGATGATGTGGGATTACCTATGACTCAAATTCAATACTGTTAATACGTCCGAGATCATAGGCAGGTGGTCCAATATTCCAAAGGGGGACAGACTGTGTTGATTTTGTGGTGAAGATGAGCTGGACTAAGTACAACATCTCCTTTCCGATTGTAACGCCTTGGTTCATCTGTGCAGAAGAGCCCTTAGAGCATCAGGGTTTGGATCTCCTGGTTCCCCCATCACTCTCTGGGAGTCCTTTATGTCCGGCTCTCATGAGGATCTAATTGTTTTTCTAACAAAAATGTGTGGAGAGGTGTACAGTATAATTTTACTGTCAGAGGATTGATTTTTTGCTCACTATTCTCTTTTTAATTGCTGGTATCCTATAGCGATTTATCCAATTAGTTGGTCACACTCCATATGTGTAAGGGCTCTGCTGTATGTATTAAAAGTTCTTTATTTAACTGTATGATACAATAAAACTAAAAATAAAAAATAAATGCTGCCAAGGAGCGGCAGACCTTAGGGTGCCTCAGAATTACAGGAGCATAGCCTTGCTGCCTGGAATACTGATCGAGGGGACGGGCCTAGTGGCGTCAGGCACAGTGAAGTTAGCAGCGAGGAAGGGGATGGGTTATAGTAATGGTATATGGCGGGCACAATGCGGTTTGATGGGTCTTGGGAACAATAAAACAGTACGCCCATTAGCGTGAAATGCTATTTCCTTCCATTACCACATCAAAATCTTTCATCCCAAACCTTTGATTGATCTAAGGATCTCAATGCCCCTTCTGCAACCCTTTTTGTTATTTTTCCCTCCCTTTATCCTTCAACTTTCCTGATATTTGAAGTGTGCATCCCCTGAGTCTACAAAACCACTGACCAAACGCACCCTTCCTTACTCCCACCTATTGTGGATCCACTTTTTGCATACAAACCCAAACCTTAGCACTAAACTGCACGGTCAACAAGTTTGCTTCACTCAGGCATTTTAATGTCGTCCCTAAGTAGCTCTGCTCCAAATGGATCAATCTAATTCTGCCAACTCTACGGCCCAATTGAAATCCTTGAAATACTCTTGACATTTGTCCTATACTTCTCATGCCGTCGTTCAATTCTCTGTTCTGGAACCTTGTAAACAACCTTTCAAAATGACAGTGCCTTCTTTATGACCACTTGCCTCTTCCGAATCATCAAGTCCATTGGTCTAACATGCCCTCAAGCCAACCTTCTCCTCTTTGATAGACGCTTCCTGCGCCTCATCAATTTTGTTCCTTCTCCTGCTGTCCCCTCTTCTACCCCTCCTCTGGCTTCTTCTACACCTCCGCAGGGCATACAGTTGATCTATTCCCCTCCCCGGAAGTCTTTCAAGGATGGCAACCTTCTCCATATTGGCACTCTAAATTCTCGCTCTGCTGTCAAACACTCCTCTGACATCTGCCGCCTCCTGGAGGAACTTGACCTCGATGTCCTCGGTCTCACCGAGACATGGTTCACAGCCAGCACTGTCACAAGCTTAGACACTCTTCTCCCTGATGGCTATAAGATCCTCTCTGTGCCCAGATCCAACTGTTCTGGAGGGGGTGTAGCCCTGATTTTTCCTGAGTGGATTCCTGCCTCTGTCATTCCTACGCAGGCCTACTCATCCTTCAAATGCTTCATCTGCAGGCTCTCTCTCTCTCTCTCTCTCTCCTGGCCATTCCTTTAATGTGGCTACCATCTATTGGCCACCTGATCAGATCTACTCCTTCCTCTCTGATTGGGAGGACCTCTCCTCTTCCCTCCTGGTCTCGACCACTCAACTCCTCCTTTTTGGAGACTTCAACATCCACCTGGATGCTTCCTGTCCTTCCCGGGACTCTTCCGTGACCTCTGCGACTCTCTCCCACTCTCTATTCTCCCCTCTGGCCTGACTCACTCTGCAGGGCACACTCTGGATGTTCTGATCTCTTCAGACCTTACCCTTTCGATCCCTCTCACCACTCCTCTCTCCTGGAATGATCACTTTCTCCTTTCCTCCCATCTCACCCTCTCTACCCCTCAGGCCAAGCCAACTCCAGCACTGCCACCTCCCTTTTCGGTCATCCGACCCATGATGCATGTGTCAGTTGAGGCCTTTGCCGCCCCTTTCTCCCCTTCCTCCCCCCTTGGTTGACTCACACCCTGATGACACAGCCCTTTCCAGTCTCCACTCTGCTATATATGATACTCTCGATGTTCTTGCCCCAGTCATGAGGATCCGCTTGAAGCCCAAAGCCAAGTGCAACTCTTGGTATGACTAAGACCTCGTCACCCTTAAATGCAAATGTAGGGTGGCTGAGAGGAAATGGTGTGCATCCTGTACATCCTCTGACAAACTGGCCTGCCGCCTGCTCCAAAGGCAACACCGGCTCTCTGTCTGCACCAAGAAGAGAGCCCACATCCACGCGCGCGTCTCTGCGGCATCTTATAACTCTGCTGAACTCTTTAAAATCTGCAAGGATATGGACAATCCTGCTGCAGTCTCTACATCTCCTTTCCCCTCCCAGGCCCTCTGCACGGCCTTAGCTTCTAATTTCATCTCTAAAACTCAGGACATCCTGTCCTCTCGTTCTTCTCCCCTCCTCCCTGCTCTTCCCCTGGCACTTCTTCGGCCACCTCTCCTCAGTCCTTCTCTGCCTTTCCCCTGTTCTCCCCGGACAAGGTTTTTAGACAAGTCCGATCTATAAGTCTTGTCAAAACAGGTTCACCCTGTTCCTCAAAAACCATCAAGGACCACATTGACATCCTGGCTCCTGCTACGGCTGGCTTCTGCAACCACACTTTTGCCACTGGAGTCTTTGCTTCCCCCCTGAAGCACTCCCTTGTGCACCCTCTTCTGAAGAAACCCTCTGCCGACCATTCTTGCCCGGCTAACTATCCCCCTGTCTCCATCACTCCTTTCCTGGCCAAACTCCTGGAAAATCTGTCCATCTCCCCGCTTAATCTTCACACTGAATATGTTGTTTGTCTCCATGACCATTAAGCTGGCTTCAGAGCTGCCAGAAGCACGGAAACTGCTCTCCTGAACATCCTGCTCTCCAACCTTGATTCCAACACCCCGTGTCCTCATCTTACTTGATCTCTCTTCTGCCTTTGACACAGTCAACCATGAAATCCTGCTCAACCGTCTCCATTATAACCTGGGTATCACTGATCGAGCCCTGGCTTGGCTGACTTCTTTACTCTCCGATCGCCCCTCCCAGGTCCAACTTGGGTCCTTCCTCTCCTATATCTCTATCTCTACCTGTGATGTTCCCCATGGGTCTAACCTCTCTCACCCTGGCTATTCAGCCAATACCTGGCACTTCTTGCCCACCTCATTGCTGCTCTCTGCCCCAACTTTCAGTGCTATGCGGATAACTATCAACCCATTTTCAGGCTCCCCTCCACCACCTCTTCTCCTTCTCTCATCTCTGACTGTCTGTCCGCTATCCAGGAGTGTTGTGCCACCAATGATCTCTGCCTTAATGCCAGTAAAACCGATATTCTCCTCATCGGCACACCTGCTCCCTCCTTTCCTGTCACTCTATTGCCGGCCTCTCTTGGCCCTCTTCCTGCTCCCACCTGTAAGGCTAAAAACCTCTGTGTCATCTTTGACTCCACACTTTCCTTCTCTCCTCACATCTATGACGTTTCTAAGAAATCACACTACCAGCTGCACCTTGTCAGAGGTATTCTTCCTTTCTTCTCCTTCCCCCAGAAGCTCACTGTCTCCAGAGCTTCGGTTCTCTCTAGACTGGTCTACTGCAACAGCCTCTTTCTAAAATCTGCCTGCCTCTACTCTCTGTCCTCTGCAGCTCATCCAAAACAGGACTGCAAGACTTGTCCTTGGCCTCAAGCCCAGGGATCGAATTTCTCCAGGACTGAAATCTCTGCAGTGGTTCCCAGTGGCAGCGAGGATTAAGTTCAAAACCCTCTGCATTGTCGATAAGGGCTTTTCGGGCCTTGGGCCTCAATACCTTCAACTGACTCTTCCTAAATATCTTCCTTCTCGAGCTCTTCGCTCATCCGCCGTCAACACTCTCAGGGTCACTCGCTTCTCCAAGCAATGAGTTGGTGGTAGATCTCTTTCTTCTGCTGGGGCCTCCCTCTGGAATAGCCTCCCTGCCTCTCTGAAACTTGAGGAGAACCATCTCCGTTTCCAGAAGCACCTCAAGACCTTCCTCTTTGCTTCTGCTTTCTCTCCTCCTCTCCCCTGCTGATCTTCTGACTGAAACTACACTGGTTACCTGGCTCCCTTCTGATCTCGGGCCCAGGTCCCTTCCCTGCCTCTTGCACACCTGCATTGCCCCCCTAGTAACTGTTGCACTCGGGGACGGTTTCTGTATCCTTACAACCCTCTACCTGCACTTGACACCTGATGCACATGCCACCAGCTGACCGCAATTTTTATTTATTGACTTTATTTACTTTATTGTGATCTTATGTACTGCACTGACCCCTCCCCCCTGCACTTTTACCTTCCCCCCTCCCCTGCACTTACGCAATCTCAATGTCACCTCGCCTAGTAAGATTGTTGTCTGTCTTCCCTCTGTTCCCCCTCCCTTGCCTCGTTGCGCCTTGAAATACTTGTGTATAGATGCATTATAAATGCCATATCATATCACATTATATCATATCATAATATTATATTTCATAGCTGATGATTCTCAAATGTCCTTTCATCTTAGAAACAACGTGCTGTACTTATATTTGGCTGAAAGCCATTCACTTCTGGATGCAGTTCAGCTGGATCACTATTAATGGGACATATGCTAATCCACCTGCAGCAATCGAATAATCAGTCAGTTACATCTTCACATTTTCATTACCAGTCTGCTTGCCAGCAAATAATGACACTGAAGAGGCTGCTACTTAGACCACTTCACACCATTTGGAGCATCTGTTTGGTAAAAGTGCATTTGTGAAAAATCCACGTTATTTTAAGAAAACATAGTTATTTTTCAGAAGACATCCCATAACAGATGTCAATTTAATAAAAATAAAAAAATAAAATAGAACACTAACCAGTTAGTCAAACACATATAACTAAACTTGAAAAGAATCAAAAGGCAGCCAGTAATCCACGTACAAAAATAAGTGGACTGTAAAATAGGCAAAGAATATAATGAAGAGAAACAGAATCATGTAATTACTGAAGATGTAAGCAGTAAAGTGGACATTTTGTACATTTAAGCTGAGTGTACAAATGAATTTTGACTCAAAAGAAATTCTGATACTCAACTTTTGCTCTGACATCTTGCCCTCCTCATCTGCCTCTTTCCTTTGATTCAGTTCTCGTTTTTGTTACTGTCCTTCGAGAACAAACACGTTAATTTATACATCAATGATCCATCTTCTTTCTTCCAAGGGTCCCATTTCATCAGCACCCGAATATTTAATCTATGTTCCTTTAAGACGTTATAGTTCTTTCTACAAAAAATGCTAGACTCCGATCCACACCTTCATCTCTTCCACGCTCAGCTACGGTAAAAGTCTCAACCTACCATCTCTCATTTCTTGGCTGTAAAGAATACACATTCAGATACTTCCTAAGATTCTGCACATTTCTTTTTAAATGTCCTGCCATTGCATGAGAAATGTGCGAACCACCAAAACTCTGCACATTTCGCATGCGAACACACATACACAACCCCTACATACCCATACCCCCACCCACAACACCCCCACGACACACCCCCAACCCACACCCTCAACATAAACATAGCCTACTTACCTTTTTCTTCACGCTGAGTCCCTGCAGCACCAGTTCCCATTCACTTCCGTGATCGGGAACCGGCGCCGCAGGGTCCTTTTCTTTTTTTTTTACGGGGGCTGCAGGGATTTCCCCATAACAGCCTGCTCACTATACTCTAGAGCATGGGTGCACAACATACGGCCCGCGCTTTGTTGTCTTCCGGGCCGGTGAAAACACTGGCCCTCATTGGCTCAGCACACACACGCATCACGTCGCTCCTACGAGCCACGTAATGCGTGTGTGCTGCACCAATGGAGGGCCAGCACTACGGCTGGCGTGGTCCATAAGGCTTGATGCCGGAAGGCATTTCAGCCTTGGACCACGCCAGCCGTAGTACGATTCCAGCGTTCCAGCTCACCTGCCGCTCACCTACCTGCCTTCCAGCACGTCTCCGGTAAGTGCTCTGTTTGTGTTTGTGTGTCGGGTTTGTTTTGCTTTATGTTTGTGTGTGTATGTTGGGGGGGGTGTGTCGGATGTGTATGAATGTTTGTATTTGAATGTATTTTGTGTGTATGTTGAGATGCGGGGGTGGGGGGGTGTGTCAGATGTGTCGGATGTGTTTGAATGTTTGTATTTGAATGTATTTTGTGTGTATGTTGAGATGCGGGGGTAGGGGGGTGTGTCGGATGTGTATGAATGTTTGTATTTGAATGTATTTTGTGTGTATGTTGAGATGCGGGGGTGGGGGGGTGTCGGATGTGTATGAATGTTTGTATTTGAATGTATTTTGTGTGTATGTTGAGATGCGGGGGTAGGGGGGTGTGTCGGGTGTGTATGAATGTTTGTATTTGAATGTATTTTGTGTGTATGTTGAGATGCGGGGGTGGGGGGGATGTGTCGGATGTGTATGAATGTTTGTATTTGAATGTATTGTGTGTGTATGTTGAGATGCGGGGGTGGGGGGTGTGTCGGATGTGTATGAATGTTTGTATTTGAATGTATTTTGTGTGTATGTTGAGATGCGGGGGTGGGGGTGTTGGATGTGTATGAATGTTTGTATTTTAATGTATTTTGTGTGTATGTTGAGATGTGGGGGGGTGTCTGAATGTTTGTATTTGAATGTATTTTGTGTGTATGTTGAGATGCGGGGGTGGGGTGGTGTGTCGGATGTGTATGAATGTTTGTATTTGAATGTATTTTGTGTGTATGTTGAGATGCGGGAGTGGGGGGTGTGTCGGATGTGTATGAATGTTTGTATTTGAATGTATTTTGTGTGTATGTTGAGATGTGGGGGGTGTGAATGTTTGTATTTGAATGTATTTTGTGTGTATGTTGAGATGTGGGGGCGGGTGTGAATGTTTGTATTTGAATGTATTTTGTGTGTATTTTGAGATGTGGGGGGTGTGTGAATGTTTTGATTTGAATGCTTTTTGTGTGCTGAGTTCGGGGTGGGGGTTCGGGTCTGTATGGGTGCATGTTTGTGTGTGTGCTGAGTTGGGGGTGGGGGTTCGGGTCTGTATGGGTGCATGCTTGAGTGTGTGCTGAGTTGGGGGTGTCGGGTTTGCAGTTGGGGGGTGGGGGGTTCGGGTCTTTATGGGTGCATGTTTGTGTGTGTGCTGAGTTGGGAGGTGGGGTGTTCGGGTCTGTATGGGTGCATGTTTGTGTGCTGAGTTGGGGGGTGGGGGCTCGGGTCTGTATGGGTGCATGTTTGTGTGTGTGCTGAGTTGGGGGGTGGGGGGTTTGGGTCTGTATGGGTGCATGTTTGTGTGTGTGCTGAGTTGGGGGGTGGGGGGTTCGGGTCTGTATGGGTGCATGTTTGTGTGCTGAGTTGGGGGGTGGGGGGTTCGGGTCTGTATGGGTGCATGTTTGTGTGTGTGCTGAGTTGGGGGGTTTGGGTCTGTATGGGTGCATGTTTGTGTGTGTGCTGAATTGGGGGGTGGGCGGTTCGGGTCTGTATGGGTGCATGCTTGAGAGTGTGTGTGCTGAGTTGGGGGTTGGGGGGTTTGGAGTTGGGGGGGTGGGGGTTTGGGTCTTTATGGGTGCATGTTTGTGTGTGTGCTGAGTTGGGGGTGGGGGTTCGGGTCTGTATTGGTGCATGTTTGTGTGTGTGCTGAGTTGGGGGTTTGGTTGGGGGTGAGGGGGCCATGGCGTGGGGGGTTTGGTTGGGGGTGAGGGGGCCATGGGGTGGGGGGTTTGGTTGGGGGTGAGGAGGCCATGGGGCATAGTGTTTGGTTGGGGGTGAGGAGGCCATGGGGCATAGTGTTTGGTTGGGGGTGAGGAGGCCATGGGGCATAGTTGGGGGTGAGGGGGCCATGGGGCATAGTGTTTGGTTGGGGGTGAGGGGGCCATGGGGAATAGTGTTTGGTTGGGGTGAGGAGGCCATGGGGCATAGTGTTTGGTTGGGGGAGGAGGCCATGGGGCATAGTGTTTGGTTGGGGGTGAGGGGGCCATGGGCATAGTGTTTGATTGGGAGTGAGGGGGCCATGGGGCATAGTGTTTGGTTGGGGGTGAGGGACATATGGGGCATAGTGTTTGGTTGGGGGTGAGGGGGCCATGGGGCATAGTGTTTGGTTGGGGGTGAGAGGGCCATGGGGCATAATGTTTGGTTGGGGTGAGGGGGTCATGGGGCATAGTGTTTGGTTGGGGGCTAAGGGGGCCCTGGGGCATAGTGTTTGGTTGGGGGTGAGGGTGCCATGGGGCATAGTGTATCTAGGGTCAATAAAATATATATAAGTTAATTAAACAGGCGAGATACAATAACTAAATAGAAATAAATTATAACAATGGAAAATGTGTAGTACAAAATGTAAGTTTGAAATGCAAATAAAAATCGTTACCCCTCAAAAACATTCTTTTTCCATGTGTTTAGTACAAATTGGGGGTTTAAAAAGCCTCCTACCACGCACCTCCTACCGCCCCGCCCACATTTACTTTTCGGCCCACTATAGCCCTCATGTAAGGTACTTTCGGCCCTCTGTCAAAATCAGTTGTTCACCCCTGCTCTAGAGTATAGTGAGCGGGGTGTTGCGGGGGACACCCCTGCAGCTCCCTTTTTTTTTTTTCATGAGCTGCGGGGATATCCCCCGCAACACCCTGCTCATTATACTCTAAAGTATAGTGAGCAGAGTGTTGCGGGGAACACCCCCGCAGCCACCGCAGTCTTTTTTTGTTAAAACGTACCTACAATGCTACCACCAAAGGTTCAAACTTTTGGTGTTCGAACCTTTGGTGGTAGCATTTTTCTGACTTTTTGTACATGCGACCGTTTGGATACGGTCAAATCGTACAATACCTTCAATCCATACTTAACTCACATGCATTACTTCCATTGGCTGTGACAATAGTTTTAAGGAACTTGCATCACCAAACTCAACCCATGTCAGATTGTACAACACCGTTGTCGGACAACTTGGCTGTGAAACAGGACCAAAAATATGAAAGGCAATAGTTAGGCAGGTTCAGTTTTCTATAGGTGTCTTTGTGACGCATCAACCTCCGGGGCAGCAGTGGTCCAGCGATGAATATTAGTTTTTAAACCATCAATCAACCCCACACCTCTAGTACACCATTAGAGATTCAAACAGATTGGAATACAAGGGAATTATGAGACCTCTTTGTCCAATTTTGGTAACGTGGACGGAATGGCAGGCTTATCTCCGCAAGGTCGTGGGTGGTTGATTAGTTGCAACACAGCAAAAATACAATTATTACCCAATGATAAAAGGGACTGTCGAGTCAAGGTTGTATAAAAACATCTACTTTATTATTAATACAACAGACCGTTCTAGCACACTAGAAATACAGCCCATCATGTAAAGGAACACAGAGGACAGAAAGTGTCACGAAGGAAATTGATACACACTGGATACTGACAGGAGAGTAGTTGGTAAAGTAATCAGTCTTACAGTTCAAGGTTATTCGGTTCCAGCACCCAGTGGACAAAGGGTCATATCTGTCTCTAAGGGCCTTCTGAGAAGGACGAGGGGGGCAGAACACAATGTACCGTGTGCCGAAGAAGGTCTTGGTGCTCGATAGCATTGAGGCGGTTCCAGGGTGCTTTGCAGCCCTCAAGACAGAGTTAGTTGCAGAAGACAGCTGCGGGTACCAGGCGGCAGGCAGTTTGGCAAGCAAGTCTGGACAGATATCTGCAGGCTGTCCTGCGCAGCGGCTCGGGCCAAGAATCGTTGTCTCTGTGCTGGTTGGAGTATCGGGAATGCTGGTTGAGGCATCTCTGATGGCTTTGGTGACTGCACCATGACAACAGTCAGCGACTGTCTCGAAAATGTCCTTAAAAGATGGATGCTGGATGATGCTTGTGTGGCACTCCTCCTAGCTTCTTCACAGTGCTTGTGTCTTTCAAGGCAGATGGCCCAAAGCTCAGGGGAGTGTTTGCAGGCAACAACCTTGTCCTTAGTTCAGATACTCTCTGGCACGTCCCAATTAGGAAGCTTGCTGGTAGAACTTAGCAGGGCATGTTGTGTACTGGCTGGGTACCGATTCTGGAGCTGCTGGACGGGTCCTCTGAGTCCAGTATCTCTCTCTGTTCCCTGTGAGATGTTTAGGGGAGGGATATTGCTACCCTCTTGGAACTCCTGGCTTTCCTTTACTGGCAGAAGATGTAAAGTAGACTGTACCTTCAGCTCATGTCCAAATGAGTGCTTCTTCTTACTCTTTTCGAAGTCTTCAGATGATCTGCTAAGTGAGCGGTTCAGCCCTCTTTTAAAGCCAAATGGGCCCCAGTGATTGGTACAGGCTAGGCCTGCCTTTAATGAACCAATCCTGGGCCCCCTCAAAAATCTTCTGTTATGCATGAGGTCAGGACCAGAGTGTTCTGCAACAGGAAAAGGTAAGAGGTGACAACATATACCTAAGTCCCACCCATCTTCGTGTCTGTTGTCTGGTGTAGATCAAAGTGTCTCTCTGGTTAACTTAGCCCTCTGTGACTCTTGATCAAAGCACAGGTTTCCCTTGACGTATCTGGTGGGAGCAGACTTCCTGTCTCCCCAAATCACATACCTCTCCCCTCTGAAAGGGTCCTGCTCTGCAGGCACACCTGTGGCAACTGCTGGACCCAGACAGGCCATTCACTGCCTTTTATACAGCGAGGTGGGAACTAGATTCAAGTTGACACATTGCATACCAAATGGTTGTTAGTTCCGCCTTCCTGTTGTCTTATGCGGCAACCAAGCCCCTTCAGGCTTGCCTCAATTATCTCCTTAGTATGCCCTGCCATCAGCTGAATTTGGGAATACAGGGCTTTGGTGATGGTGCTATGCAAATAAATTATTATTACTATTTCCCCCTCCTGCGATCCCATGAAATCCATTTGGTTGCTTCTGTCATTTGCACAGAACTCCACTTGTGAACTGACACTTGCAATGCCCACCACATAGCTTGGTGTACGTTATATGGGCATCCCAAGAGTACAGTCTTTGAGCAGACTACAGACCCCATGGCACACCATCCTTACCCCTAAATTCCCCAAACTCTCTAAAAAGCTCAATAATAGGGCTCGCCAGGGTAATTCTTATCCTCTGGGTAATCATGTCCCCATTTGAGAACAGCAGCACCCCATTGGAGAAGCCCAGCTTTCAGTCATCCTCCT
This sequence comes from Ambystoma mexicanum, assembly GCF_040938575.1. Classification (NCBI taxonomy): domain Eukaryota; kingdom Metazoa; phylum Chordata; class Amphibia; order Caudata; family Ambystomatidae; genus Ambystoma; species Ambystoma mexicanum. The sequence goes on from NC_090941.1 coordinate 292,397,883, forward strand.
TGCTGGACCAGTCTGAACTGGACACAGTGATACAGTTCAAGTGCATTCGTGCCTGGACTGTGCAGCATCAATGGGGTGCAGAGCAAACTGAAGAAGGAGCAACAAAGCCCTTAACAGGTCTCTTACAATATGTGCAGGCCAGAGCACCTCGGAAGACGTTGTGTGCTTACAGACAAACCTTCGACATGAACTGTGCTGCTCTTTGTGGACAATGAGCCTGACGCTTCCAGTACTGCTGCAACACCAGAGCCGAAACGTACACATGCCAACATAGCTCTGTGCACTCACCAATGGAGGCCAGTAACCCAAGAGCTATGGGGGCACACTTATGGTCTGTATCACTATGATAATGGGCAGATGCCTTGGTCTACAGCGACTCACACGCACTTTGGCAAATACATAGCAACACTGGACACAGGGGTGTTGCTAGGTCTGGAAAAGATCTCAGGCTAGGCCAATGTCAGGACTGTTGGGACTCGGGGCTAGCTAGCCTTTTGGTTGTAGCTCCTGAGCTTTTATCCAGGGCTACATCAAAATGACCCGGGGCTATAGCCCCCTCAGCCTCCCCCTAGCTACGCCTCTGACTGACATCATCGCCTGTCTGGTCCTAATTAGTGCTGCTGGGACGCCCCCTCACTCCTTCTCTCTCTCTCTTGTCCTGCGCGTGCTTTCAGCTACGCCACACCACCCGGCTCCCGCCTTTGACCGGGTTGCAAGATGTTCACTGTCCTGGTACCTGGCATGGAGGAGGTGTACAGACCAAGGCCGCAACCGAGCAAACGGCTCATTGCTCATTTTCTGAACTAAGGGCAGAAAAGAAAACACCAACGTGAGCTCATGAAGTCATGAAAAATACACACTGACACACTATATAACCAAAGCAACCAAAACATAAAAGCAATGCCAACAGCGCAGGGCAAATGAAACACAAACATAAAAATATAAAAAAAAAAAAACGTTATATTGTTGAATGAGCAGCAACAAAGGAGGACGGGAAGAGAGAAGGGTGAGAGGTCATGAACTGGGAAGGTGGGGATTGGGCTAACACATTTTTAGAAACGTAGGCACAACACTCGCCATGGATTCTCTTTACTTATGAGTAGTTCTGTAACATCATGGCTGCAATTGGGCATTGCAGGTGAGTTCGTTGCCCCGTGTGTTATTATATAAGTAGAGAATTGCATACATATCTGTATAGAAACATCCCATTTCACTATGAACTGCATGATTCATCACGGATATCCTGCAGGGCCTTTAAAGTGAGCAATTTCGCTTTTTTGGAGTTCAAGGACCTTTTCAGATTCACTCAAAGTACCACCCTCCCGAGCTGGCATTGTTTCCAATGCCTGCTCTTAAAGGGCCGTTTAGCTCCATCAGTGAATGCTGTCCAGCCAGGAAAGGGTTCCTCGTGACCCGGCTGCCATGCTTGAAACCTCCAGCGCTCCTGGCTTTAATATCATGTGTAAGCATCAGCGGGCTCCTGCACAGATGCTAAGCCTTCCATCCCGAAGGCCGCACTTTATCATCAGGTAATTAGTATTTTCATTAACTTGCTTATTGTCAAAGAAAATGAGCCTTGATCATCTAATTTTTCCTCAATGAGTTGAATATTGTAATATATCTATAATTAATGTGCTTCATGCCACAGACGTGTAATGGAGTTGAAATCGGAACCTGCTCCCAGCAGTCACTGTCAGTAAATGTTTGATGAATAAACAGAGACTTTCTAATGGAAAATGCTGGAGACTTGTATAAGCAGACACAATAAAGACTTTATTAACATACTTAAGAAGTATTCTGGGAAATAGAATCGAAAGCAACAATATTACAGTAGGCGTCTTCCTTGAAAATACACTGTACAGTCGACAGCGCCAAATGCTTACTGCTTTGATGCAACTATCATATTTTCCAGTTTATTACATAAAGCACTCTCCCACTCGCAGTCACATTTTCCAGAGTGGTCACTTATTCGGTTTATGCTTAAACCGATCAGATGCGGTAAAGGGGGGTGGGGGGTGAGGGGGGTGTTGCTCTTTCACCTGTCTGGGTAGATAAGATCAGTGATGCCTCTTCCTGTTTATTTTACCGGAAAGGAAATCGCATGTTTTTCCCAATCCTCATTCCGTTCCCTTCAAAATGAAAATAACAACAAAAAAAAACACTTGCTGAACTCAAACTCGCCGAACGTCCATTTCTGCTCATGCCCAAACCATTTGGCTTTCCCGAACCCTTGTTTCGATCCTAAGCGGGAACCAGGCCACAGAGTTAATTTGCAGATTTCTAAAACACACCACATAAAAGATATTCCTCGCACTATGTGCCCCTGCATTTTTAACACGGGTAGACCTGCTGGCCAGGTGTTACATAATGTGCTCATGTAAGCATTGTCATTTAAACATGGCACACTGATGGTGTCACTGGCCGACCCACAGTTTTGCTTCAAGCTCCTTTTCTTTCAAGGTCTTGGTGATTTGGGACCTGTCGGATACAACATGCATGCGACTGTAAATTAAAATCACAGAACGTAACAGTTCAATTACAGCGGGCAAAGTGGCACAATCACTATTCTATAATTTCAGTGAAGTTCGTGTCTACTGGGGAAAAAAAAGGATTTGTGGCGAGGAACACATGGATTTACATGTGGTGCCTTTCTGTGTCTAATACACCACGAGATTGCCCCGAAAGGTTTGCAACTAGCCATGTTTCTATTGGATTGATTAAGGAGTCAGTAATGCAGAATTCAAAGAGCTTGTCCTTAGTTTTAAATGCCGTAAAATAGGCTGATGGCTGCATTTTAGGGAGACTCAGAATGTATTCTTTTGAGGTTTGTAATTGCCCATTGAGGCTTACAGATTCCCCATTATCTTAAGAAGTTATGGGGATTGTCTATGAACACATTTAGGGATACCCCCATTACAAGCTTAACACGCCCTACTCACTCGCTCAAATCCTAGCTTGCCCAAACGACTGTATCCAGAATAGAGGACCACCTGCTCCATGAGCGTTAAGTAATCTGTGTTACTGCTTTGAAGACCTGAAGGACATTGGTTTCTAAGCCCCTCAAGCTTTTGACAGAGAAAAAAAGGAACAAACTCAACCTTAATGGAAAACGTAGAGAACAGTGCCTTGAAGCCCAGATAGCCTTCATCTAGCGCCTACCCAGGAGGATAGCTCAGCGGCAACGTGCTCATCTTGAAAGCAAAACGACACGAAGCAACACAGGTTCGATCCCGGGTCTGCGCTTAGAAACCTCTGGGTATTTAAGGGCATTATAAATACGCAACTAAGGCAAAAAACAATTATGCGACAAAAAAAAAAACAATGCCTGTAACAGCACTTTAAAAATGCAAACAATTAAATAAGAACAGACTAACTTGAGAAACTGACTGGTCTGATTATGGCTCCTCTTCACCAGATACCCTGTTCAGTCATGCTACTCTGCGAGTTTCACGTTGATATAATATGATAAGTGTTTCAGGGTGCGATTCAGGGAAACCCAATGTTCTAGTCCAGCGGTTAGCTACCTATCCTGCGTTTGCATTAGTGGCACTCTTCCTGCTTGAGCATTTGGAACATCTTCGAAGTGTTTCACCGTGAGATCTGGTCAAGGATCCTGTCGCCTTCTCCAGACAAACCCTTCACCCAGATTCATTTAAGAGAACTTACTTGTATATAGAAGCCTTTAAGAGTGCATCTAGCTAGTCCTCCTCAGACTTTATTAATGCTTTCCTCTGCTCATAGCTTTTTAATAACATCTTGTGATTTTTTTAATTCCACTATGAAGACCATACAGGCAGGCTCTGCCAATTGGTTCTCCTTCCATACATTTAAAGGCTGCTATTGAAAACACAACATAGCACATTTGCCTTTGGCTGTTAGTATAACACGGGTACATCGATTTACATCTTTTTGCTCCTGTTCTTACACCCTTTACCCAGTGGCATTGCAATAACACAGTTTTGCTATTTTATTACACCATTTATGCACAATGTATTGATTGTTTTTATTTCATGTGCGTCATATATCAGCGGATTGTGTGACATATAAATTAAGAAAACTTTTGAAATCCTTTGATGTAATTGCATTACATGGTACGACAAACTGACCAACCAGTGATTTGTCTATGGTCAGAATATATTGCTTGATCTTTTTTTTTTGTCAATCTGTGTTGTACAATTGATTTGTTTTTGTTTCATAATTACGTTGTTGATGGATTCTAAATGATGTTGGATTCTTCATATTAATTGCAATTGTACTAGAACTTTTCCCATTTCTTTTACTTTTCGTTTCTCTCTACTACTGATTCTGTCTTCAGGCTTTTTGAACTACCTTGTTTATCTAATAATTGTTTTCACTTAGAAATTGTCATTTGAGTATTAGTTTAATTGTGTGAACTAAAGAAATAAAATATGTTATATTTTTCCTGATGTTCAGGTTGAATATTTTACAGAGTGCCCCCCCCCATTGGGTAGAGAGCCACCATTAGGTCAACGTACTAGGTAACAAGTAGATGCATACAGTTAGGAGTGATTTGGTCTCCCGCTAGTACATATGGAGATAGTACACAGCAACTTATTTCACTGTTAGAGCTTGTAACTAAGATTTGTTCTTGTCGGGACATTCTTTCGTGTTTGATTACCCCTGGAATATAAACATCCACTTTTCCGTATTGCCTGGACAGATACTGAATTTGGCTATATCTACTGTATTTTGGAAACTGGGTCCCCTTGGATGCTCTCACGCATCGATTTGGCAGCCCACATCCCAGATTTGCCCACGCCCCAGATTTGCATTCTAAAGGCCAAAGAGCGAACCAATTCATAGCATTTGATCATAGGTGTTCTGCACTAACTTCAGTTTCCAAAGCAGGCACAAATGCATTTCTACACATATGGCATATCCGTAGACCAAGCAAATACAAAGAGGTGATGGCTGGAAGGTTTAGACTGAATCTTAACCACTGGCGTTGCTCTGGGCAACCTTCCAGACCATCGTTCTTCTCCTGCCAAGCCATTACAGAAGGGAAAAACCATATGCAAATCTGGCTTGGTCCAAACCCAAAAGGGGCAGTCCAGCCTGAACTGCTAGGTTACATCCCTTCTGCAAGAGACCACAAGCATCCCCAAACATGTTTCGTCCTTATTGGGCCTCATCAGTGAGCCCTGAGCAATGCCAGTGGTTAAGATTAATTCTAAACCTTCCAGCCATCACCTCTTTGTTTTTGCTTTGTCACCCCGAGTGGGACAGGTATGCCCAGACGTGGGTCCCGTGCCTGCTGGGCCTAGAGTCCCAAGCTACTCCTCACTGATGAGCCCCAACAAGGGCGAAACATGTTTGGGGATGCTTGTGGTCTCGTGCAGAAGGGATGTGACCTAGTAGTTCGGGCTGGACTGCCCCTTTTGGGGTGGGGCCAAGCCTGATTTGCATATGGTCTTTCCCCTTCTGTCATGGCTTGACAGGTGAAGAACGGTGGTCTGGAGGATTGCCCATAGCAATGCCAGTGGTTAAGATTAATTCTACACCTTCCAGCCATCACCTATTTGTTTTTGCTTTGTCACCCCAAGTGGGACGGGTATGCCCAGACGTGGGTCCAGTGTTTGCTGGGCATAGAGTCCCAAGCTACTCCTCACTGATGAGCCCCAACAAGGGAGAAACATGTTTGGGGATGCTTGTGGTCTCGTGCAGAAGGGATGTGACCTAGTAGTTCAGGCTGGACTGCCCCTTTTGGGGTGGGGCCAAGTCTGATTTGCATATGGTCTTTCCCCTTCTGTAATGGCTTGGCAGGCGAAGAACGGTGGTCTGGAGGATTGCCCAGAGCAATGTCAGTGGTTAAGATTAATTCTAAACCTTCCAGCCATCACCTCTTTGTTTTTGCTTTGTCACCCCGAGTGGGACGGGTATGCCCAGACGTGGGTCCAGTGCCTGCTGGGCCTAGAGTCCCAAGCTACTCCTCACCGATGAGCCCCAACAAGGGCGAAAGATGTTTGGGGATGCTTGTGGTCTCGTGCAGAAGGGATGTGACCTAGTAATTTGGGCTGGACTGCCCCTTTTGGGGTGGGGCCAAGCCTGATTTGCATATGGTCTTTCCCCTTCTGTAATGGCTTGGCAGGCGAAGAACGGTGGTCTGGGGGATTGCCCAGAGCAATGCCAGTGGTTAAGATTAATTCTAAACCTTCCAGCCATCACCTCTTTGTTTTTGCTTTGTCACCCTGAGTGGGACGGGTATGCCCAGACATGGGTCCCGTGCCTGCTGGGCCTAGAGTCCCAAGCTACTCCTCACTGATGAGCCCCAACAAGGGCGAAACATGTTTGGGGATGCTTGTGTTCTCGTGCAGAAGGGATGTGACCTAGTAGTTCGGGCTGGACTGCCCCTTTTGGGGTGGGGCCAGGCCTGATTTGCATATGGTCTTTCCCCTTCTGTAATGGCTTGGCAGGCGAAGAACGGTGGTCTGGAGGATTGCCCAGAGCAATGCCAGTGGTTAAGATTAATTCTAAACCTTCCAGCCATCACCTCTTTGTTTTTGCTATATCCGTAGACCAAACACATCGGACAAAGCTGTGGGCAAATGATTCTAGGTCATATGAAGACTTAAAAGGATGCACTCTGAATCTCAGAATGGACCAACCTTACCCTAGCTTCAGGCGGAAAGTCCTCACCTGGATACGTTCCAATGACACTTAGCTTGACCGTCCCATTGCTACCTGCTCTAGAGATCCTAGATGACTGTAACTATATGAACTGATATCTGGTTAACCAGCTTGAACTGTAGTTTCTCATTTTCTTGTACATGCAACTTTGTTAGTAATATGAACTGTATGACTGTATTTTTCCTGTAACCAAGTTCTCAAGTATCCTTGTATTGTCTGCGCCCAGCTACCCCTTCGGGTTTGGTTTTGCGCTATACCCAATAAACAAACAAACAAACAAACCCCAGAACGCCTTGTGATGAAATGACCAAGCCCTGACCAATGCAGCCAGAATACATGCTATGGCTTTGATCAAACAGGATTGAATTTTGCATAGCTTACTTCTATTTTTGAGCTATTTACTATTTGTGTGTATCTTAGTGCAGACTTTTGATATAGACAGGCCAGCATATTAGACAGTATGTAATATTTGCGTGTCAACTTTTTGTAATGATTATTTTATATTGTTTTAAATCCATATGCTGAATATTTATTGTAGAGTTTTCATGGATGTTCATCCAAAATAAAAGTTGCTTGACTGATAAGCAGGAATCTCAGTTTGGTTACCTGGGTAACAGGGATAGGATGAACATCATTATCCATTTGCAACTTGTATTTACCCCAAACACATGTCTGATGCCTTTCTGATTTCGAAATCATACTTTCCATGTTGTCCCGATTCCATCTTATTTGGATTGAAGTTGAACTTCTGTCTGTTAGCCTTCATCTAGCTTGTCAGGGCTTTGTGGGCCATCTTTGGGCTGACTCTGAAAGATAGACAGTTCTTGGTGTCGTTATCATCATTGTTATCATTATGATGGCACTACACCCCAGGCCATGCCATCAAAGGATAGCATCCATTCATTTTACATAAGTATTGAGCAACAGCAAGGAATTTGGTGAACCCTGGGGGTTGCTATATGGGACAGGATCAACCGGCTAGACGAAAACACCCTTGCTCTCTGATGGGTCCTGACTCACAGGACCCAGCCAAACCTTAAACTCTGTATTCTTTTGGATGGATTGGCCAAGTGCCCAGGATAACAGTAAAACCATTGTGGAAAAGGAATTATTTGTACCATTTCAATAGACATGTGTCTGAGTCCATCGCCCATGAGCTAGAAGAAGGGTGGTAAGCACAGGTAATGGAGAGAAGAGCAGGGATGGGAGGAAAAATATAAGGCACGGTGGGCTACTGAATGAGCGATCATGCAGTGGAGGCAGAGCAAGCTGTGGAGAATCCAACAGAGCTTGCTGTGTGAGAGAGAAAAACAGCAATTACTTCATACCAAGCCACTATCCAGAAGCAAAGATGAGATTCAGAGCCACTACAGAAATACATTGATCATACCACCACAGAAAGAGCTAGAGATGAAGGTGGAATGGTAAATGCTCCGCCCACAATCAGTTGCCCGAAGACTACCTGATGAGGAGTTAATGAAAACGCAGAATCGGTAGAATGTGAGTGATACGAGGCATGAGAAGGGCTCTTGAACTGCCAAAAGTAGAGAGTAGGAGATCTGATGGGAAGGCCACTGCACATTAAGGAGACATGCTTGACAAAAATAGTGAGGGGATCAAAGTAGCGATTGAGAGGAAAGAGTCTGCTGGAAAGGACTGGGTGGAAATGTTCCTCGAGATGCCAGAGAGGGTTAACTACGAAAAACTGGCTGCTGCCTGCAACCAGGGCAATTCCTGTTTGGACCTGTTTGGACCAGGAGGACCCAGGTCCTGAACCCCTGCTCAGACAACAGGTAAGCTTGCGCTGACATAGGTTTTCTCCCTCTGTCCTCACAGGCCATCCCCACCATCACCAGGCAACACCAATGTCAATGGCATCACCCCTCCTCTAAGGCAGGGAGTCTGCAATGTAGCAACCTCACCCACATCAGCCCCAAGTGCATCAGAACGCCCTCACCATCCACAACACGGAAGGTGATGCTCGCCAACCTCCACTCAGCTATCACCCATGCAGCAGACATGCTATCCTCATCAATACACACAATCTGGACGCCATCTTGATCACTGAGACCTTGCTGACACCCACCTCCACTCACCTCCACCCACATCCTAGACATCCTTGTCCCCAACGGCTACAGCATCCAACACAGAGACAGGCCCAACAAGACAGTTGGAGCCCTTGCAGTCGTCCACAAGAACTCATGACCCTGCACCAGACTTGACGTTGACAACATTGGCTCCTTCAAAGTCATCTCCTGACACTTCCTGCACTTCCTGACAGACACAGTCACCTTCCATGTCATAAAATCTACAGACCACCCAAACCCAACACCACCTTAATTAAAGACTTCACCGACCTGGTCGCCACCACGTCCCTCATGCATGCCAACAACATCTTCTTTTTTAGCGACTTCAACATCCCAAGCAACAAGGTCACCAAACCGATGAAGAAATCTCTCCTTGGACTTCTCGTCACGCTCAGCCACACACAGCACACAAAAGACCCAACACACAAGAAAGATAACATCCTCAACCTAATCATCACCACACTGTCTTCCCACCACTACAACTCTCCACTCTCACTGAGCTGTGCCTTTCAACATTCTGCACACCACCACATTCAAGCACTCCCAGCAGAAACCTATAAGATAAACCTTCAGGTCCTTCAAGAACTTCACAATAGAAGCCCTCACGGAAGACCTTGCCAATCTCCACCTTACATGGACCGAACAACCCCAACTGGACTGCAACTGTCTACTGGAAGCACTCAACGCCACCCACTCAGCCTCCATCGAAGGACACGCGCCTCTGAAACAATGCACCTGCAAACTAAAACTGTCAGCACCTTGGTACACACAAGAACTCAACCTCAGCAAAAGAGACATCAGGAAGCAAGAGAAAACATGGCGCCACTCCAGGATTGCATCCAATCTGGCGCTCCTCAAGGAACTCTGAGCAACCCGCCGACAACTAATGAACACTGCCAAGGTCTCCTACTGTCAGAATACCATAGCAGAGGCTGACAGCAAAAGCAGAGTCCTCTTCAAAGTGGTCAAGCACTGCATCAACCTGCAATCTGACCCTGCTATAACACACTCCATTGAAAAATCCACTTCCATCATCAACACCTCCTTCATCGACAAAATTTGCAAGTTTCACCTGCACATAAACACCAGCTCTGCAACCACAGACCCACCTCACGTCCCTCCTCATGAAATCTCCACACCCTGGACAGCATTCAAGACACTCTCAACAGAGGACCGGGTAGAAACTCTGGCCACCCTCAAAGCTACATCGCATACAGATGACATACTCCCAGCATCCATCCTCAAGACCCTCCCAGCAGAAGCTCTATTTCCCCACCTGGAGATCATCAACGGATTCTTAACTCATGTCACCTCCCCATCAACCCTAAAAACAGGACAAATCCTCCATCTACTAAAGAAACCCACTCTGGATCCCGACAACCTAGGCATCTATCGCCCGATCACCCATCTTCCCTACCTAGGTGAGATCATTGAGAAAGTGGTAGCCACACAACTGCAGCAACACATCGACACCAGTAATCTACTCCAAACCTACCAATCGGGTTGAGACACAGATGCAGCATGGAGACAGCAGCTAAAACAACAACACCCAGCATTTGATTAGATCTAAAGATCTACGTTTTTCAGGGTTTTTGGAAGGGCATAAGATCCCGGATGTGGCAGATCTAATCAGGAAGGGACTGGAATTTGAGGATATTCAGGAAGTTGGCTGAAGAGGAGCATATAATACAGCAAAGGACATGCCAGCACAATTTAGTCACCAGGAATTAGTGTGGGTTGAGCAGAAGAGTCTTGCTTGTCTGACCACAGGTAGCAAATGTAGTGTGAAAATAACCTGTGGAACATGATCAGTACGTTTTAGTTTGAATAGAATTTGTGCTGTAGCAAAGCTTTGAGAAGATCGAAGAACAGGGCATGACAGTAATCAAAGTAGCAGAAACGTATATTGTTAATAATTTGAACTTGAACAGGAAAAGAGAAGTAGCAGGGAAAAAAGAATAAGAAAAGAACTCTCAGTAGAGAGCACATGTGAACAACTGCACTGGGCAGTTAAGGAAATGTGGGAGACAAGTGCAAGAGAGGCAGCTAGTTCTACTCCTAAGTTCTTTACAAAGGGAAAGGTTGAAGCAAAGACCCAAACAGAATGGCAAAAGATGCAAGGCCACAGGTTACAGTGGGAGAATGGTGTGAGAATCTCGGTCATAATACATTAACTTTCATTCGCACCCGGGGAAGAGTGTTATGCCAATCAGGTGGCTGGAACAGCAGGCGAGAATACACAATCCCTGTCCGCTGTCCCAGCCACATGAGGCCCTTCCCTGGGTGGCATTTACTTTTTCTTCCAATGCAGGGTCTCTCCCTGTTGCCTCCCTGCCCCTAAAAAGACCCAATTCCCCCCACCACCTCCTCCACTTACCTGCAGGATGGGAGCACTGTACTCCGGTCCCGGTGCTCCTCCCATTTGGGTGCCACCATGAACATGGACAAGGGACTTAGTCCCTTTTCCATATAGCGGCGGCAATCTTTTTCTTCCATCGGGAAGTCGGCTGCTCAAGCAGTAGCCATCTCCTGTTGAAAAATAAGAAAGCCATTCACACCCCGGGTGAACCCTGTGGTGCGAATGGCTTTCATGCCGTGCAAGGAGGGCAGACATGGCCTTTAACGGCCCACAGCCCGAGCTTGGCGTGCCTTAGCTCGGGCTGGCGGGCCGTTAAAAAGGCAGGCATGAAAGCCATAGCCTGTTTGAGACACCCAGTCATCCACCTTGACTAGACAAGTTAAAAGTCATGAGTAATCCTGAAGAAATCACCAACAAATCTAAAATGAATTTGGGTATTGTCAGTGTACATACCAAATTGGAGACAAAAGGATTCTAGTGGCAGTGAAAGGTTGGAAACAGAAAGATTACACAAAATAGTGCAAACAAAAAAGAGCCATGAGGAACCCAGAAATTGAGAGCAACCCTCTCAGAGATGAATGGGAAAAATAACTGATTGATTGGAAGTGGTCATTTAGGAATATATTGATCCAGTCATTACCCAGGTCCTTAATTCCATGTGCCAACAAGTGGAACAGCTGCAGATGGTGGACGATGGTATCAAAAGCCACAGAGAGATCTATAAGGATCAGGAGTGTGATACTATCACCATTCTGAGTTTGTCTACAAAACTGATCAACATTGATTCGTTCCCATTCTTGGGGGAAAATCAGCTTGACTATCATGCAGTAAACAACCAAACTCTGCTAATTCCTGCATCTGATTTACTGTTACTCATATCAAGATTTCTGTTGGATGTTGATACTGTGAATCATCAAATCCTACAACGCATTAGGAACGTAGGAAAGGCATCAGAACAAGTAGTACATTGGTTTGGATCCTTCCTGATGGATAGGATGCAAAGGGTTGTGCTTAAAGGCTTTTCCTCATAGTGGAAATGCCTTGAGTGTGGGGTACCACAGGGTTAATCTCTGTCCCCCTGACACATATTTACATTTAGAGAAAGAATGTGGAGGAAGCATTTGACAAAATCAATCTGTGTATGGAGGAGCTTAACGACTGGTTGGCAGACAAGACGAAGGTGATTTTGTTTTGCCCAAAGGGTAATATGTTATTAGAGAAACAGAGGTTATCTCCCTTTATTTTGGGGGAACAAAACTGTAGGCTGTATATGGCATGAGAACCTTGGCAGTGAAGCTCAGGTGGGGTAAGGTTAAGGCTGTATTCCATGCACTACAGGTTTTGAGGAATGTGCTTCCTTTTAGCCCAGCGGAAGATCAGGCAGTGGTGGTGGGGGCAATGACCAACCCCCACCGGGACTACTGTAATAGCCTGTTGGCAGGAATCCCAGCTAAACACATTTCTAGACTGCAGAGGGCTCAGAACGCTGAAATCAGGGTGATCGGACACCTTCGGAAAAGGGACCACATATCTGCCCTAAGGAGATCCCTCCACTGGCTTACAGTGGAAGACAGGATAACATTTAAGGTAGCGTGTCTGATTTATAAATGTTTGAATGGGCTTGCCCCTGAATACCTTGCGGATAAGATTGTCCAGTAATGCCCACGTAGTGATCTCTGCTCTGGAGACAAACCTCTGATTTGTGCGCCAACTCCAACTTGGTCTCCAAGGGAGACAGGAGATTTGGAGTGTTTGGCCCAAAACTATGGAATCAGCTGCCTTTTGAGATTAGAGCATGCAGATCCTTGGCACTGTTTAGAAAGAGTTTGAAAACCTTTGTATTTAGATAGATTGCCTTTACAGAATACATAATTAACTCATACTCTGAAATGTCATTTTAATAGTAGACATCTGGGGCTGTATATAGTTCAGTCTGTTTGGTGCGCATTAGACATTTTCAAAATCAAAATCAATATGGAAACAATGACATGGGGCAGAAGTGATTCAGTTAGTTGGGTTGAGGGAGAGCTTTTGAGCAAGGGAAACACCATGGCCTTTTTTTGGTTCCGAGTTAATTAAACACGAATTTGGGGAGGAATTGACTAGCGCCATAGATCCTCTACAGTAGAAATTTAGCAGGACAGTGGTCAATTGAGGATCCTGATGTTCTGCATTAGCAGACCAAGGTGGCCTGAGATATGCAGCCAGCAGGTAAGTGCTGCACATTCTCTGTAAGGATGGTGAGAAGGGAAGTAGGGCAGGTGGGATAAAGAAAGAGGACAGGCTTCATAAAGAAACATGCACTGATGAAGTATATTTATTTTCCTGGGATTTCAGGACAGCAAAGTAGGTTTGGCCCTCGCTAGTGTTGAATGTAAATACTGGACAATCCTAGAAATATCATTAGAAGTATTAGAAGCCTTGTTACTTATGGCAGAGTAATATAATTTCTGAGCATTGTGGATAGCATGTTTGTGCTTGTAGGGACTGGCTAAATAGTTGACTTTTGCCTGGGAAGTTGTTTAAGTGCTGGGTATATTCTACTGTACAAATTGAAGTATGCAGGGCAATTCGCTCTGCAGTTAACCACTTACTGTGTTTGTCTGGCATTATGGATGGTTACATCCATTTAGCCAGCACAATTAAATCTACAGCGGGACAGAGTTTGGAATGTAAGCATGTAAAATGGTGCCAGGGTTGACAATAATGATATTAGGCTGCCTGTTCAGGGCCGGCAAAAGTGTAGCAGTTGATAGTTGTTTCGAGCGGGGTAGGGTTTTTGCACTGGGGTTTTTTGGGCCTAGTGTAGTATATCTAAGTGACTATAGAATAGGATATTATAATGGTCTGACCCCAACAAGTGGTTTGTGCTTTTTTAACTAGCACTGGGAAGTTGGGAGGAGACAGGATTTGATATGGAATATAATCACCAGAGCGTGCAGAATCATGAGTGTAGGAGATTAGAGCAAGCAAGTCCAGGTTTGCGTGAATACAATTAGTTGATAAATCAGTTGAGACATCAAACCAGAGATTGCAGCCTCCAAAAATGTGCATCTTTAAAAGGGTAGTAAATATGTTCGCAATGAGATCAGAAAACTCCTTTTAGAAAGAGGTGAGAAGTTCTGATGGGTGAGAGATGAGAAGTGTCTAAGCTTTAGTAGTACCAAGGAGATCAGAAGTCAAAAGTAGGGTGTAAACGTGTTTTAATTTAGAGAGATTGACTTGTTGAGCAGGGATGGATTCATGAATTGTGGTTCCAAGTCTACCAACACGTGTAGGCCGATTGGCAGTAAAGGTTTTATCATTACAAGGGGCCATATTATCTATGGTTGAGTCAGTACTATCATTCAACCAGGGTTCAGTTATCCGTGGAACCTCTAATGTGGTATCACAGATAAGCATTCTGCATTCAAAATGGCAGACCATGCATTAATGACCGGGGTGCGAAGGTGAGGGGAGGCCAAAGATAATCACAAAAGCTGCTGGCAATATGTGGAAAAGGTTGCCTCTTTCTTCTGCCCCCCATCATTTTGAATACATCTCTGCAAACAGAAATGTATTTGTTGTTGGTTGAAATCTCTTACATGCCTTTGAATTGTACAGCTAATATATCAAAGATCTTTTTATGCTTTGAAAAACTGTTTTAAAGTAAAGTTTTCCACATTTTTAAATATTGTTATGACTGCTTAGGAAGGGGTTGTTGCCACAGGGTGTGTGGCGGAAGTTATTTTTAAAAAAATATTGTTCACTTCACTTTTTGGCTTTTTGAGTGATTAAGAAGTTGTTGTATGTGTTGTCAATGGAGGATAGCACAGGGGAAACATGCTGGTCTTGGAAGCAAGACCACACAGAGCAACAGAGGTTCGAATCCCAGATCTGCGCTTAGAAACCAAAACTCAGGTTTTAAGTGAGTTATAAAAAAGCAATTAAATATCTTTCCCTCTGAATTCTCCTATAGGATTCGATTAGGTCAAGTCCTGACTCATTAACATACCATTAGCATATCAAGGTGCCATCTGAAAAAGTGGGGGTACTCCTGAAAAACGTTGGGGGACGGACTCCGCCCAACCGTGTACTCTCGACTTGAGTCCTGGATTTGCCTACCAAACAACACTTAGTTGCCATCTATCCTTCTTCTAGCATGACAGAAGCTATAGTTGAACCCGATGTAACTCCTCCATCTCGCACAGAACACACATAGCTGAAGCGATAAAGGAGAGTAGGAGGGTGAGCAAATACATAATGCCCGCCCTGGACCTATCAGTTAGTCTGAGGTTTGCCAAGGCAATTCCTTTGCAGTATTGTACTTAATACCTGCAGCGCGGCTGCCACAGGAGTATTGGGGAGGGTGGGTCACTCACCCTGTGCACACCATGCGTCATGGCGTCCCTTTAGCATGCACAGAACGGAGGCAGGCACTACTCGTGCCCTTCTTCATACTACTCAGCCTTGAAGTACATTGGATTCCTTGATCTTTGGCTGGTTGAGACAGCGGTGTTGCGCTCACTTGTCATAGTGAGCTCATGTGCAGAGTACACGTTTGTAATCTCCTGGCAACGTGTGATTTTACCTTTTGGGAATTACCTGCATGTCTGCTTTTGTCGTGGCCTGCATTTTGAGTTATCCGTGTTCTGTAGTTACCCTCGGCCCCTTTTGCTGCTACCCTCATTGAAGTGCCACAACAAATGCTTGTGCATCGGACGACACCTCCCAGCAATACTCGTATTCATTGCTGGTGCACACAGATTCGTCTGAAAACCCAAACCACAAGCAATCTGTCCTTGGTTTGAGAGGGATGGCAGCTGTGCTGCTGTAAAACGTCTTATGAGCTGTACTTCCCTTTATAAATGGCCATAAAAACACCATCAGGGAAATATTAATAATCACGTCAGGATAATGATTTTACCTCTTAATGGACTCGATTGTAAACTGAAGCTGTTTACTACGCTACTAAGCCGCTGAAAAGTACTGTCACTTTATCAGTACCTCCAAACTATTGAAATATTGCTTGATTTATATCATGCGCGTTGGGAATGTATTAGTCAACCTTTTTCAGAACATATTGCTGACTTTTTTCAGCCTCTGGGAAGTACATCATAGTTGTACTAAAGACCCAGGGCCTCATTACGACTTTGCCGGTCTGGAAACAAGGGTGACGGTAAGTTTACCGCCACCCTTGTTTCCGGACCGGCAAATTACAAGTTTGCCTGCCAGGGCCGCTGCGCGTGACAGGTTTGACCTTGCCAGGTGCAGCGGCCCCAGCAGGCAGATTCTTCCCGGAAGCGCCGTCGCCATTAGCATCGGTGCTGGCGCTAGCATCGGTGCTGGCGCTTCCGTCTCCCCACTCTCATGGAGTCCTATGGGACTCTATGGGAATGGGGAGTTACGAAATCCGGCGCCTGACTTCCCGCGCAGTGACCAGTATTACCTGCGTCTTCCCTGTCAGCACCCACAAGGTGCAAATTGGAAAGTAAATGGGCAGTTTCTCAAAAAACATGCCCATCGCTTAGTAATCGATTGCACAAAGATGCACTAGCGCCATGGCGCATCTTGTTGCAATGCATGCATTTTCACAGAGATGGCAAAAAGATGCGCCTTGTGGAAGGCAGAGGAAAACATTGTGCAAAAGTAGAGAAAGCACATCTACTGAAAATCTGAGGCGTGGGCATGTTTCATGCTCAAATTTCATAATGCACGTCAAAGTTGCGTGCATTTACCTTCAAAAACACATGCAGACCTGGGGGTATTCTCACAGGGCCCATGGAGTGTCTTTGAAGCCTGAAACAGTGTCCAGGATGAGGGGACTGGCCTACGTTGATGGCCATTGTGCCCAGCGTGGGGAGACAGCAGAAAGGAAGGCAATTTCACAGCTAAAGAGGCAGTCTTAATGACTGAGTACATGCACCAACGTGCAGACACACTGTTCTAGATCCATGGTGTGACGTATACCATATCAGTGCGAATAGCGCTATGGATGGAGAATGTTTAATAACTCAAGAGACCACATGACTTGGAATAATACACACCCTTCAAGTTACTGCATGCTCACCACATGCAGCAGTGGTAATAGCCCTTGGTGGTATTTCTAGAGGAAATATGTCCAAAGTCATAATCATACCCTAAAAAGAGTGTTTCTGTGCATGGGTAGGAACTGAATCACGGCACGTGCCCAGAAGCCTAAGGGGAGGGACACTCAGGATACCCACTGGGCCACATTATGACTCTGGCGGTAGCTGTGCTGGTAACGGCTGCTGCCAGAGGCATTTTTTATCTAGGTTGCAGTACTTTCCTTTGCCTGATGGGACGGTACAGGCAGGGGCATGATCAGTTGTGTGTGCAAACATGAAATAAGGACCTGGATAGGGCAAGAAGACTGAGCATTGCGTAACGGAAACACTGCAATGGGCACACTGCAATGTGTAAACACATTTTGCAGTGTCCAAAACGAATGTGTGCCATTTGTCATGCCTGCATCCACAGTAACCTCCAGTGTAGGAGCGGAAGCATCTGCCAGCACGTCTGGAGATACAGATTTGTTACACACCTTGACATAGAGCACTGCAGTGTTTGAAATAGGCCCAATCGCAGCCAGAAACACTGGTTGCGGCTATTAGGCGTGTGCCACCTCAGTCGGATCCCTTCCACCATGTGGTAGAAATATTGACTGTGCCATTCATGGGCAGCAGGTGTAATCATCTTCTCCAGCATGAAAGCATGCATTGCGATGTGTTGGTTAGCTGAGGTGCTGAAAAACATTGCCATCCAGGGTGCTCTTGAATCTCACCTGTGTGACCATCACTCAACTATCCCCCACTCAAATGAGGAAAGGGGGGAAGTCTGACAATTGCTCCCTATTTTTACAATGATTGATTAGCACACCCCTACATGACAGATGCTATCTCTCAGCACTCTCCTTTTGGCACCTACCCCCCTTGTTAATTTCGTCATCCCTTGTCCACCCTATGAACTGTCATGCTTCTACTTCTTCTCACTGCTTGCCCTTGCCCCTGCTCATGAATAGAAGTCCTGTCCTAGACCCTGATATCAGAATGCCACTAACATATCTGCTTGACCTCACCCCACTAATTCCACCTCTTATACTGGCAATGGGCTCACAGACCTTCCCAGAATATTCTTGCCTTGGTGATCCTTAAAGTTTTATTTTATTTATTTAATATATTTTATGTATTTATATATGTAAAGGGAAGAACAATGCTCTTTTGATCGCGAAAGAACCTACAATAGATAAGATATCAGATGTTAATGGAATCTTTGAGCTCCTTACAATGGGGTGATTGTGAGTGACATTCTGACCAGGTTGTGGTGGGGAGTAAATGGAACAATCACCAGCGACAATACATGGGTGGACCTACATAGATTAAGGACAATCAATATTAGATATTTTTAAGTGTAGGAAGGTGGTGTGGCTAACTTGCCACTTTGGCAACTGTCTGTATGTCTTTGCTAAATACCTCCTGTGAATACACCTCTTTTTGCCCTGTTGGTTAGTTCTCTGTCCCTAATGTATGTCCCACACTTCATGCAACACCACCAAAGATACCCTAAGAAAATTATTAAGGATTAGTCTTTCTCATCTTGTTTAGTATGACAGACACAAACAATTCTAATGGTGGTGGCGCTCAGAGTTTGGTAAGAACCCCAAACATGGTCCTACTGGTGTTTGTGACTAAATGGCCATTTGTGAGGGTGGTATAACCTGAGATTTTTTAAAATTTTTATTTAATACAATGGTGTGGGTAATTATAACTGTGAAGTTCAGTTCTGCTAATCAAACTCACTTTCATAAATACACCATGACAAAAAGCACATTGTGCGCATGATGTTCTGTAGAGGCACATGTGCATTCCTAAATGCAGCCTGTCGGAGCCCAAAGTTCCAGTGGGTGAGTGGGAGGAGTGCCTTTGTAATTAAAGACACACCTTTCCCCAAGACATAACTCGTGCAACATTACTCTCTAAATCAAGCTCTGTCTGGGTTGACAGTGTTGCTCCCGAGGTTACACAATCCACAAGTCTTTGATGTAATTTTAATTGTCAACCTGGTGACCAATCACTCATCCTTGGCAAGGTCTGTATGGATTCAAATAAGCTGGGCTATGTTACAAACACAATACACCATTTGTGTGTAGCAGGAAACTTCCCTTTGTTGTCCCTGAGAAAGTGTGCTGCCTTCTTCAAGACACCAGTAGGTCTCCATAGGGGGTTAGGTGGCAACAGGCTTCAAAATCATTCTGCCAGGGAAAAATGGGTAGTCCTCACCAGAGTGCTGATTACCAGAGAGTCTTTTGCGTAGGCAGACAGTGGAAGGTGGCAGATTTAGAGTAGCCATTGAGAGAGGTCAAGTACACATACGATTTCCCCGACCTTGGATCTTGCAGGGGCTTCTCAAACATCCTGACCCTCTCCCTTCCTTTAGACAGAGCACCATGCAGATGACATCATAGTGCAAAGACACATTTGTCACAGCAGCCCTCATTGGAGCCCTTAGAGAAGGCTAGAGGGGAACCAATCAGCATTGTGCTTAAGACATTCCCTTTAGTTAATTCATCTTTGGACTCTCAGATCAAAGATGAATCACTGGAATCTGATTGGGAATATAGTCGATTTTGAAGTCCTCTGCCACAGAGGTGAAGACCATAGATTTCCAAGAAAGAGGCAAGCTTTTCTCCCTAGTCATCCCAGCGGGTAATTTGGGGTGATCTGCTGGCTGTCGCCAAGGACTCTCTGCTTCCTGATCACTGGAACCAGCACAGTGTTCACTGCAGGTGAAGGACCCCTACACGTACTCTCAGCCAACCTTGGATAGCACAGAGAAAATGACTTTTCTTGTTCCTGTAGACCTTGGACAGGGCCTAACACCAACCTAAAACTCAATAAACCACCCTCAGCCCTGATCCCCACCTCACACCACCTGTGAGCTACATCAAACCAGAAGTCACCTGCCTATCCCAGGCTACTGCATGCCACAGCTGCTTGTGCACCACACTGTGGGCCTCATTACACGTTGTGCGTAATGATTTACCGGTACCGTTAATTCCCTAAGCAAATCACGACCCGGACCCACCGCTATCTGCGCACCCGTTAATTACGGTGCCACTAATAGCGGCAAGGCCGCGGGCGCGCGACCCACATGCCGGAATTAGCGCCATGGCGCTAATACCAGGCCATCACAAGCCATGCGGACATGGTATTAGCGGCATGTAAAACACCCAAAAACCCCTTACCGGCATGGCGTTAATAACGGCATCGAAAAGCACCCGTTAAGAGACCTGAGCAGTGTACCCATCAACTACAGGTGGACACAATCAGCACAGGTGCATGCTATGGGGACAGGCAGCACAAAAGAGCACACCACACCCCTACCCACACCCCTTCCCACACCAAGATGGTCCCAATAGCAGCAGCATGACATGACAGCCTTGACTACATGATAGCAGTGCAGCACCTACAACAACAGCCAGCACCAGAGGTGAGCCGTAACAGGCACCCATTACCCACACCATACAGGCGAAGACAGCCATCCACTGAGGAGGTGGCTCCTAACCCCTGTACGGAACCTACAGAACCATCAGGAAGAGGACAACAATATAGTACATCCTTCCAATGACAGTGCTCCGCTGCCTAAGCGGCCTGGGTGTGGCACTTCTGTAGGGCCGTGTCAAAGTGGCAAAGACAACCATGGCATGTGTAGAGCATCACAAAATGTGCATATGATGGAATGTGCCTATGCCACTTGAAATTGACATGCAACCACCAGAAGAGTATGATGTGGCTGGGGATGAGTGCGGGTGGAATGCCCCAGCAGGACATGAAACAGGCAGTGCCAAGGAGGCACACGATGTGCATCAGCATCTGATTCTGTAATCTCATCATGCACCAAGGTGAAATAGCATGGACGTAGATGGGAATTGTTGCCCTGGTGCATGTTTCGAGGCCCACAAAGGACCCTGTCCACAATGAATGACACATACACAATAATGGAGACCACGCTTGGGTTTCAAACTCTGAACAGTGTATATTGAACATATCGTGGTACTAAAGTGCATAACCCAAACTCCCAAAATACACCCTTACCCCCCCCCAACACACCCAAACACACCCTTACCCCCCTCCCCCCTCAACACACCCAAATACACCCTTACCCCCCTCAACACACCCAAACACACCCTTACCCCCCTCCCCCCTCAACACTCCCATGTGAGTCTCATGACGTGAATGTGTCCATTGCCACATGTGGCACACGAATCCTGGTTGCCCTATTTGCCAGTGCCTGCATCGTCATCTGGTGGCTGTGAAGCCGTGTGCCGCAGGTTCCGCATAGACCCGCGCAGGGGACTAGTCTGGTGTGAACACCCAGACGAGGAGGGGCCTGGTTCTTCATGGGCCGGGAGTGGGCACCGACGCTCAATAGCGTCTGCTATGCGGTTCATGGCCTGCCGCAGTTGGGCCATTTCACTGCAGATTCGGCTGGTGCATGCCTCCATGCCCTCCCTTGTCTGCTGTGCAAGTGTAGCAATGTCCTCCCTCAGGCGGGCTGTCTCTGCCACATGTTGACCTACTAGGCCACTCATCTCGGTCTGCCTCTGGTAGATGGACGAGAGGTCATGTCGCATGGTGGGTGCTGGTGGGATGGCTGATGCACCTGGTCCCATTGCACTTGCATCAGGAGAGGATATCTGGGGGCTCCATATCCCTTCAGGGGTGGGTTAATCTCCATGACTACCCGGACCTGAGGAGTACCTCGGGCTTGCCAGTAAGGGGCTTGTTGGTCTGGGGCTCTGGCTATCAGCATCAATGGCAGGTGTGTCCTCCTCATCTGAAGGTGGGGCCGTGGCTGCTGCTTCACCCGTTGAGCTGGTGGCAGCAGAGTGCATCCCCTCGATGCTGCCCTCACCTACTGGGAGACACACTTCCGTGGGTGCCACGACGGGAGCAGCCATGCCCTGTGGATGTGTGCAACTGGTGTTCCGGCTGCTTTTGTCCCTGTGGTCATGGACACTCGTCCTGGCTGCCCTTGTGGATGTGGCGGTGTCCCCTGTGGCATCCCTCCTTGCTTTTTTGCTGGATGTGAGAGCAGGTGTGGAAGTGCGTGCCTCCTCAGTGTCAGTGTGTGAACCTGCAAGGGTGAGAAATGTTGACAACCATCAGTAATGGGTCGACTTGCCTTGAGCAAAATGAATACCTCATGCCGTTCTATGCATTCCGGGCTCTTTAGTGTGGATGCAGGTAATGGGGATGTTGGGTGGGTCATGCATGAATGGGTCTGTGTTGTACGGGCATGTAGTGATGCATGCATGTCTGTTTGTGGCTGGAGCCACGGCATTCATATGGGCACATGATTGGGGGGAACATCACACTTCACTGTGCATTGTTTGATGCATACACTCACCTCCATCGGACGAAACGGCCACGCCATGCTCCATTTGTCCAACTCCCTCAATGCATTCCACCCCGATGGTTGATGCACATGTCTCCTCCCACTCAGTGAGCTTGATTGGCGATTCACTGCCTCCTCCTGTGCCCGTAGCCATGTTGCGGTTCACGGATAGAATGTTCCGCACACGGAGCCGGAGGTCATCCCACCTCTTTCGGCAGTCTTTGACTGTGCGGGTTGTGGTGCCTACCGCGCTGACCTTGTGGGCTACCTCTTCCCAGATGGCCTTCTTCTTCACAATGGTCTCCCGACGCATGTCGTTGTTGAAGACAACATGAGCATTGTCTGCTAGTGTCTGCGTTAGCATGAGGAGCTCCTCCTTGCAAAATTTCTCCTTGCGTTGCCGCTCAGACGATTTCTTAACGGCCTTGGGCATCTTCACGGTGTCCTTGGTGTTTTTCCCAACGTGGTTCCTGGTAAGGTGTCCTGGATAAGGAGGATGGCAATGGATTGTGTTTTTAAAGATGGCCGCCGTGCTCTTTCCCGTTCCGGTGCGATGACGCTATTTCCGGTTCCGCAATATTACGGAAACCGCTATTAGCGGTGACCGCTAATGGCGGTCACCGCTATTTGCGGAAACCGCTATTTGCATGTGGCGGCAGGTCGGAAGTGCCAACAGCGCTTTCGAGGATGCCGTTAAGGGACTTTTTGGGGAGTTTAGCGGCATGGCGGTAGGCTCATTACCGGCATGGCGGTAGGCTCGAGCCCGCGATCTCGTAATGGCATGCAATTTGCGGCCTCTTGCGAGGGCGGACACGCTAATTACGCCATGCCGGTAATTGCCGATTTTTACCGCCTACCGTGTAATGAGGCCCTGTGAGTTTGGCCCCATCATCCATCTCGCCAACTCACCTCAGAAAGTTCCTTGAAGCCAATACTTCTGCAGTGGTCCTGACCCCCTAGCTCATCTTTGATAGCTCTAGTGACTTGTAAGACCCCAATCAGTACCTTTTTCCAAAGAAATATTCTTCATTCAGACAGTGCTGCTGAATGATTGCCTGCCAAACCCTTCTTTTGAAGAGCTAAAGTGTCCTTTCACTACAAAAGTCAGTGTTCTCTGCGTTCTCTCCTACAGGGGTGTGGTGTTAGTGTGTTTATTAGTTGCTAGTATTTTATTTTTAGTTTAATTAAAGATAACTATTTTTCTGGAACTTTAATTCCACATTCTTTTATTTTGGGTCATTGTACTGTTGCTTTTTGGGTCACTGCAATGAAAGCTCAAACCACCTCTTACAGTAAGGCCTGCCCTCTGCCTGCGCCACCGAAAAAGGTGAATGAGGTTGTGCTTTAAGATTAGGATCACTGCTGGGTTAGTGGTAATGTGAGAATCAGTAAGCACTTTAGTCATTACACACATTTGTACTCCTGCTATGCTGTAGCCATTTCATCACTGCAGCCCTATCTTCTATTGAAAAGTAGCTCTCGCCTCCAAAGCTGTGGTTTTCAAATAGCTGGAGAAGGAGTTAGGTGCACGACTTAAGGACAAGGGAGTAGCCACTTGAATGCTCATGCTATGACAGTGACACACAACCCACACCAGAAGCCAAGCACTGGGGGTGTCAGTTTGGCATCATTCTCTTATGGACTGTATGTTATTCATCCTAGCTCATCAGTAGAGGCACTCTGCATCTCTGTCCCTCGGCCCTAGAGAGAAGGGATTATTCCTCCTCCTCTCCCATTTCCTTCTCCTTCTCCACCACAATAGCTGAGCACCTATTAGTATCTCTTGCCCGGCAGGTGTTGCTTAATGTGATAATTTGATATTGATGTCTTCAATTTGCCATGCACAATTCTGGCCTCCTCAGCTCAGATATCGGCTCCAGTGTCGGAACTAAAGCTCCCTCTAGCCACATTCGCACCCCTTCCCCTTGCATGTTTCGGCGCTACAGGCATGCCGTCACTCCAGTTGGTTATAATAGAATCTCCCCCTGCCTCCAAATAATACAAGCTCATTACTATGGATGTAAAGTATGTTGAATGGCCTAAAAACAACACTATCAATTACAGCCAGTAAATACATTCCTAAAAGGTTTTAAAGACCTTTCATTGACAAAAATATTTCTAATACCTTTCCATCACGAAAAGATTTCTAAGCCTTTTCTACACAAGTAAAACACATGTGGACTAGCCACATAAAGATGGTGTAGGAATTTACAGACACTACATGTAAATATCCTGCTGCTCTATCTAAACAGTTACATGATCTGTCATTAATGAGGGATCAGGAGATGTTTCAAGCCAAGACATATGATTCAAGGTTTCTATTAGAAACCACAAAAATATAACGGGCTAAGTTTAAGTGAGATCACTTTGATATGATATGATGAAATATGGCATTTGTAACTCGCCTATACACAATTGTTTCAAGGCGTGAGAACAGGGGTCCTTGCAGCAAAAGATCAATCGAGTCATTATTCTCTTATGCAGGCATCCTCAGTCCTTCCCTTCACCCCATGCACTTTACCTTCCTGGCAGAAAAAGAGTAATTCACTGTCCTTGGGGATTCAAGATACCTTCAGTTATTTTGTGGCTTGCTGCAATGGCTTGCTTGGCTCTTTTCCCGTAGAATTTGTCATGGTGGTACATGTCTCTTCCCCAGTTCTGGTAAACATTGTACCCCCCATGTCTGGTGCCCTGACTCTTCTGAACGTGAGTCAGGTGCCAGACTCAGCTCACATCGGGCCGTGGGGTTCTTAGACGTAGCCCCTGTTCTAGCCTGTTGGGACCATCCTAGAATCTGCAGCTCTGCCCAAACAGCCGTATTTGGGCTGGCCACACAAAGGTTACTCCCTCATTTATGAACACTTAATATAACATCTTACTCTGCCTGCCTGAAAACAATTCTGCGATCCTAATCTTCTTAGTCATACCTGACATGTCCAACTTTACAATATTCATAAAGCTTGTTCTTTCTTTTCATGATACCAAATCGCTCACTCCATCTATTGTCCTTGTCCCACTTTGATTATTGCTCTGCTGTCTTGGTCTGTCCTCCTGCCGCCTACCAGCTCGCCATTCTACATTCCATCTCTAATTGTGCTATTCATATTCTCTTTCGTCTTTCTCCTCATAGCTCTGTTTCTTCTTCTCTTCTTTCAATGTTTTGGCTTTCCTTTAGTTCCTATCTTCTGTTCCATTTCCTTTGCATTCTTGAACCTATGTTCTTTCCCCTCCTTACTTATCATCCCTACTTGCTATCTATGCTCCATCTCATACTCTATGCTCCAACACATTTTCTCTGTGTTGCTTCTAAGCCCCCCCCCTGCACTCAATGTTACTTCTGATCCTTATCATTACTTGCACCTAAGCATTGGAATTCCTTGCCCATGAATGTGAGATCTTCTCCTGCTCTGATCTTAAAAAACATCTCTTGTCTACTTCTCCATATCTTTTAGGTGTTGCCCATGATGTTTTTTTTTGCTTTGTTTATTAACTGTACCATATTCATGTTATGTTATGTTGATATGCTTTGCCGAACAGGCGATAGAAACCAATAATTAGAAATACAGTTCTGACAAGCAATGTCACCTGCAAGGTGGACACTGGGATTCTCCCCTTCCTGGTCCGGAGCTAGCATTCTCTGGTACAGGCAATACATATAATCTACTCATGCCTCACAGGAACTCTACAGGATTGATTATAGGTTTGCTGGTATCCCTGCAAATACTGGCTGAGGAATTACCATTACCAACTGTGGTAAGCATGTAGTAATTTGAAGGGTCTCTAAGTTTTGGAGCTTCATGGGGCTCCATTGGGAAATGCCAGCATTAATGCATGCAGTGTTATCATATGGAGTAATAATGGCTTTTGTTTGGATGTCATTACCACCCACAAAATCAGGCAGAAGTGAAGAGTTTCCATAAAAAAACACAATTAAGTGGAATGGTAAAATGTATCACATTTCCAAATGGCACACACTTTACTTTCACCACCAATCTCGTAATGGCCCCATGAGACTTTTTGTTCTTAAGTATTAAGAATGCGGTCTGCCCGCACAAAGAGATTGCACCTAGTCGCAGACACTGAAAGTAATCTCCTAATTTAAATGCTTACCTAGTCCTCAACTAAATTCTTCTTTAATTTTCTACCTCTCCCTCAACTAAATCCTATCAATTTTGTATGTTTCCCTCAACTAAATGATATCACCTTTGTACTTATCCCTCAACTAAGCTTAGTCTATCAAATTCTGTGAAAACTCCTGCCTCTGCCTTCACAAGACTGATTATGAAATCAAACCACTCATCCCGCAATACACTACTGAACCTAAATGCCTGAATCACTTTGACAAACAACCTACTAAGTTTGGGAAAATCCACTTCACGAAAAAGGGGGTGGATAATTTTCAAAGGAATATGTTCATCCTGGCTTATAGGCAAATCCTGGAAATTGGAACTTCCAACCCATACTCAATCATCTTTTCAAACTCCTCCCTGCACTTTCCCAGTGAATTTAGCTTTTTAGTAAATGTATGTGATTTCAAATTACTTGCATCATGAGGAGGGCTCCTCTCTAGATATTTTTATTAAGAATATTGATATTAATATCTGAACTCTGTCCTTATAGCCCCACCCATCTTAATTACATAGTGTTTTGATATATATATATCCATATATTTGTTTTACTGAACAAATATGGCAGCAGATTTCCCTATCCTCCCTCTAACAGTGTGTGGCTTCTCAATGAAATAGACACAAGCACACATTCCTGACAAAGCACAAATAACACAATTATCTCCATGCTGAATCAGCTGATGAGGCCTCCTTTTCACCAGTGCTTAATTCCCGTTTCATGATGGCTCACCACAAGGTTTCTCCTGCATCTTTGCCCCTGGAGAGACTAAGAGATGACGTTGCACATAGCCTTAAAGATCAGCTCTTTTTCTGGTAGTATCAGGACTGCTCCTGAGTGATCACATCACACCTGATCTTACCTTTGCTCAATTGGAAGAGAGAAGGACTGCCAAGCCCTGCCTCTGTTTCCCTTTGATATTTCCCTTTGCTTCAAAGGGCATTTTTGATTCAAGTTGGCAGGCTCCAGCTCATCAGTTAGGGTATTCATGTGTTGCATTGGTACAATATAGAAAAGAAAAGGCAAAGGTTTCACAGTCTCAAACCCCTCTGACCATCTTAAAAAGGGCAAAGAGTCAGTTTCACAGTACATTTGGCGGCCTTGTCAAAAAACACATTCTGATTAGTGCTACAGCTATATAAATACAAGAGCAGCCATCTTGGGTTGAAAACTTCTTCCTTTTAAATAGAGCATAGGTACAGGATCCTGTGCACTAAATTAATGAGCATCAACACAGCACAACACACCAGGAAATAGCACAGGAGCTCTTCTATATAATTGGAGTGGAGGCCTTTAAGGGATAGTAAGTATCGCATGTCAGAAAAATTTCTTTAATGTTAATACCAATGCCTACAGGGGAATGCCAACTCGCTCATAGATTAAAAAAAATGCAATCTCGCAGGAATATACTCTAATACTATAGTAATGAATGTAGCTGTCATAGAGGCACATGGAGTATAAAAAAAACACCCAAACAGCAAAGATCACAGTAAACTGTATTTTTATTATTATTAGATTTATTACCGTAATATATGTGGATGGCTGGCGAATTCGGTGTCAGTTCATGCTGTTACCACATTCCTTCTGTGGAATGATGTACCTGAGTGTATGCTAATATCTGCACACCACATCAATCCATTTCACGGTGTTAACAATGGGGGAAAGGCTTGCAAATTCCTATCTTTCTGTCCATGCAGTCAGTGTATCACAATGGAAAGGCAAATGCAGCATCAATGATCCATGAGATGATCATAGACAAAGTACAGTAACACTGACTTCTGCAACACACCAACGCATCCAGTCAATACAAAAAGATATGAGAAGGCTGAATGACAAGATAGAGAGAGAGACACACACACATTGAAGAACACTGACAGCAGGTGAGGGGGAAAAGAACAAATAAAACCACCAAACACAGCATGGGTAGACTGGAACTGCAGAAATAAAGGGATGATGATTAGGGTGGCTAAAAAAGGGGGAGAAGATAAAATCAATTTTCTATAGAAATGTATCCCAAAGACTATGAATATAGTATTCCAATCTTATCTCAACAAAAACACACACATACCATCTTAGTAAAAAACAAGTGGCAAAAACAAATAATCTCTGTAACATCAAGCAGAAAGAAATAAAAGACCACTTGAACTAAAATGGGAGAAACAAGTACATGTCATAGTACACTATCGCGCAATAATTTAAAAAATGCAAATGGACCAAAGCTTAGGAAAATGAAACATACCATCCCAGCAACTCCCTTGGATAATCAATAACTGGCAACCAGGGAGAATTTATTCAAAAATCTGATAACTTTCATCAGATGCCGGCAAATCCACTTTGGAAATTCCTCTGCAGGGTATTAATCATTGAACATTGTGAATTTAAGTATATAAGTATAGATATTGCATAAATATCCAATATTCGATTGGTGAATTTAAAATAATTAAATGAGTTCTTAATGCATAGACCTAATTTTAAACGTTAATAATGGACACAGGCATAGAAATGTGGCTCCAATGTATTTCGCAGATCACTCCATCAGGCAAAAGAGCATCTTCCTGCCTGATTCGCGTCGGCAATATTGTAGGTACATTGATGGAGTCTCTCCTAAGGACAGCTGTACTTAAATTAATGGATTACCCTTGTTTAATTCAGATCTTGTAGAGAAACTAGGTGCACTTCCTTTTATCCCTAAGGTTTATTTTGGTAAAGAAAACTCCATCCCACCCGGAATTTAGTGGGTGTGCATCTAAGCTCGTAGCTGACATCAGGGGAAATTTATCAATAGAACAGCCAGAAAACTGACAATCCAAAATTCAAGAAGTACCCTCACAAAGCAAGGTCGAAGAGTAGTGGATTCTCACCACATAGAAAAGACAGAACGAAGCATGTAACATCCAAAAAGAGTGGCAGAGAGACAAACAGACATCACTGATAAAATACAACAGCAAAGAAATAACCCTAAAAAATTACATTGGACAGAGAAATTGGTAAAGGATTAGGAAGAATGCATGCAGGTGGGCTTACGAGGCATGCATATATGGTTTTACAGGCTTGCTATGCTGATGTCAGTAGCAATCCTGAGGATGCTAGCCAATGAAAACAGCACAAAAGCAAGAGTGGTGTGTACATGTTGATTGTTGTTGCTCACTGCTTAATAAGAGGGGTAATGGAGCCAGGTGCCGGTTTATCATTGGCTTTGATATGTTGCCAGCTTCAGTTCATTACTGAGCGCCAGTATGGCAGGCATGCCTATGTACTGTGATTACTGCTTTATATTTTGTGGTCTGTCAGGTATGTGCATCCTACACATTGTGTTGTCTGGGACCAATGAATTAACGTGTTCATGTGTTGATGGGTTCCTGTGTTTTGCTCGAACTTCAAAAGTTCAATTTTCCCCCACAATATTTTACTGATTTTTTACTGCATATATATGGCAGGATATATAGAAAGGCTAACAGGGTTTGAGATTGACGGTGGAGGAACACGGGTCCTTTCCCGAGTTTTGCATTGAAAAATCGCAAAAAAATGCAGTCAAAAGGGATTTGAACTTCCACCAAAACACAGTGGCCTGATTTACATGTGCGTTTTCAATTGGAAAATCCCATTGTAAGATACTGGAAGATGTAGCAGATGATGTGGAGGGATTTGTATTATTTTATTTGATTTAGCTGATAAATCAACTTTTCAAATACAAACTTATTGAGTTTTTTCGTTCAAAACACATTAAACATATATAACTATATGACATAAAATTTCATAATTCTTTCATTATCAAAAATGCATATCTAAATATTATATACACTATAAAAACAAATTCTAATTTAAGAAATGACACCTTTTTCTCCAGGAAATAGTTTGTCAAGAAATGGTACTATTGACTTCCATACAGTGAATTTAACACTTTCGAAAAGCAAGACCCATATCTCTTTATCTTCAGCAGCATGAAACAAATTTAACTTGTTAGATAGATGTTTCTTTCATTGAACATTCAATTGAGGGCAGGGGATTATGACATGTTGTAATGTTTCTTTTTCTGTACGATTTTTACAAAATCAACAGAAATTCATGTTGTGGGGTAAGATTTTTCTCCTCACAAGAACTTCTCTAGTGGGCCACAAATTTAGTCTAAAACGTAAGTATTTCTTTCTTATTATTGGAGAAGGACACTTCAACAAATAAGCAGACATATAATGTAATCTTTTATGTCCAAAGGTATGAGTCTCAAAGTCTTTGTACGTTAGACAGGTTTCTCTGTTTTTCATCCAATCCCAGTAATAAAATTTGATCTTGGCACGAGTTTGATTTTCCAGCAGAAGCTTGATAGTGATGTCTGCCTCAGTCAACGTGTTCAGAACCATGTTGCGCCATTTAGTTGGAAAATTAGATTTGGATAAAACTAATTGCCAGGCTACCACACTTAGCATGTTGTTGGTTTCTAGGCCCAAAAGGCACACGCACCACTTGACTCGACTAGCCAGAGAAACTATGCCCAATTCAAATCTTATAATTGGCATCGGGGTGCTGTCAGGAAGAAATAGCACCCTTCTCCAAAAACATGCTTCAAATTTGTTCCACACATTATCAGTGGAATATAGCATTGATTCAATATCATAAGTTAAAATGGGAATTACTTTCTGCTCGTAAAACAGAAGTAGATGTTTATATGTGAATTTCCCAAATTTATAGATCAGAATTTTTGCCTGGGAGATTAAGGCTGCCAATTTAGATTGTGTGTTAATAAGCAATTGGTATTTGTTTTTGTGTTCGAGATTGTTATTCCCAGATATTTATATTCTTTTACAATTTCTAATGATTTATTATACAGGGTCCAATTTTTCAACGTGAATTTCTCTGTTTTCCTTGAGTTTTTACAAACCATGATCTGTGATTTTTCTAGATTCACTACTAAGTTGTTTTTAGTGACATAGGATGTTAACGCTGATGGTAGATTTTGGAGTCCCCGTGGTGTCTGGGACATCAATACCAGATCATCAGCGAAAATCAACCAAGATAGACGCTGGTTTCCATGTTTCGGGGCATCTGAAACAATATCCGCAAAAGCAACTCCCATGTCCAAAATAAAAAGATTAAACAAGATGGACGCCATAATACAACCCTGCTTAAGTCCTGAATAAGTGTTAAATGTTGTAGATAAAAGTCTGTCCATTGAAAGACGGACCTGCATTGTTGTATCAGAGTGTAGTTGTTTTATCAGGACCAGTAAGGATGATGGACAGCCAAATGATTTTAATTTATCAAATAATAAAGTTCGATCTATGGAATTGAAAGCCATGCGGAAATCAATGAAAGCAAAATAAAGTGGTTG
Source organism: Ambystoma mexicanum (assembly GCF_040938575.1). Lineage (NCBI taxonomy): Eukaryota > Metazoa > Chordata > Amphibia > Caudata > Ambystomatidae > Ambystoma > Ambystoma mexicanum. Next base: position 292,429,825 of record NC_090941.1, read on the forward strand.
TTTCCAGGCGGCATATTGCAATTTTAACAAGTTTATGGCAATCATATTGGGTAGTGTCCCAAGCCCTTGTATGAAGCCTGACTGAAAGGGGTCTCTCTTAAGATTTAGTTTAGACCACTCATTGAGTTCTCTCAGTATAATACGACAAAATATCTTGCTAGGGGCATCAAGCATGGAGATTGGTCTATAGCTTGAGGAATTCGCTCGATTACCTTTTTTATACACTGGAATAGTGATTGAATGCTTCCAGGAGATTGGAATTTGTTGCCTATAAAGAATTATTTTGAACATGGTGTTCAATATGTCTGCCCATAATTCAGGAAATTGCTTCATTGTCTGATTTGATAATATGTCTGGCCCAGGAGCCCTTGATCTACTAGATTTGTGAATGAAATGTAAAATATCATCTCTTTCAAACTTCAGATGAATCTAATCGTCTCTCTCAATAGAGGGACAAAGATGAGGAGGGGTAGGTTTGGAGTATATAGAGGAATAATATTTAATCCATATCTCCTCTTTTACATTGTTCGTCTGAACAGCTATTTGATGTCCAGCTGTTGCCTGATTGATGATTCTCCAAGATTCAGCTGAATTTTTGGAGGCCAATATTTTTAGCATTTGACTCCCATCGTTTTGATATAGTTTGGTTTCATGCTCCTCAACCAATTCTTATATTTAGTTTTAATGTGAATGAGAGCTGTAAGTTGTTTAGCTTTAGGCAATTTCAAAAGTGCTCTTTTTTCCGATCAAATTTGTGTTTTCATTACTCTAATATTATGATTATATATATGTAAATGCGGTACTTGTCTTGTTCTATGCCTAATAGAGTCTGGTTGAAACAGCTGCATAAATTCAGGATATATAGTATGGGAGGAGCTTGAAAACCTTTTCCTTCATCATTCATCTGCAAGCTATAACACCCTTTGAACGCTTTGATAGATTTTTCTGTCCACATTAATCTGTTCCGAGCGGTGTTAATAATAATAAGACCATTTGTATAGTCATTCTGTTTTATCTTCCTACATTTGTCAGCCCAAACAACGTTCAACTGATTGTGATCGCTTGCGTTAGAATGTTGTACCTGAAAGCATTCAATTAAGTGCAACCATTCACTGTTTACATAAATGTAGTCTATAATCGAAGTACTGATACCTCTATGCCAGGTTGAGTTTGGCGGGAGATCTGTTGAGCAGGACTCCTTTAGCATGAAGAGGTTTCTGGATTTTACGAGGTTTGTCCACTTCAATAATCTGGTCAGATTTTTTTGTTTCACAGGTTCCAAACAGTGTAAATTTAGACCACCAGCTTTTATTAGTCTGGTGGGTTGTTTTTCATAAAGAATTAAGTCCAGAGCCTCGTTCATGCTTTCCAGAAACTCCTCATCAGTAATCCCTGAGGGATTCCAATATACATTGATAAGCACATGCAATACATTGTCCCTAAAGAGTTTGAGCATTTGTACATAAGGATTCAGTGCATACCATAATTGTGAATTGGTAAATATGCTTTGTTTAATAGCAATTAGTAGACTAGAAACGGGTCTCCCCGCATTCCCCTTAGTAGCTGGATTCAGAAAGATATCGTATTTGTCCCAGGAAGGGGAAGACATTAAGCAAGTCTCCTGAAGCATGACGATATCATGCAACAGGAGATTGGAGCTCTTGTTATTAATTAAATGCATAAATCCTCTTGAATTCCGGCTAATTAACAATAGTCTTTGGGAATCATCTTGAGGTAGCTACCATTGACCAAGTTGATGATTGCAATTACATGCTTGGTTACAAGATGTTTGGTTTGATGATGACAATTTGTTGAGTGGTTTGGTTAGCATATTATTATTCAATGCATCAGGAGAGGTAGGCCCAGATAGAAGTACAAAGCCTAATTCAAAAAGTTCTGCTTTCACTGCCCAGATAGTGTTAACAACTACACGAGAGTTAAGCCATAAAGTAACCGATGATCTGTTTAATGCATCAGAAAATTCAACTTGTTCTATGTTAATGAAGCCTATGTCATCTAAAGCAGGTATCTCACTAAATATTGAAAGTGCTGATGGTAGATTCAAATTGTATTGAATAACTATAGGGGAGCGATAGATCAAAGTTAGGGAATGAAGAGCAGGGTGTTTTGTTGTAAATGTAACAGCTTTGGATCGTTTAACTTGGCCAAGAGGGACTTGTGTCGCCTCGCCAGTTGAGATGGTTCTGGCAATTAGTTCCGTTGCAGGTTCCTTTTCATGTAAAATTTTAACTAACACAGATTGTATCAAGTTTTTTATTTCACTATCAGAAGGTGTTTGACAGTGATGAGGTAAACTTACTTGGCTGATTCCAGAGTGCACATTATCACAGACCTCCTTAGAATGTGCATCAGAAGGCTTTAGAGAGTTCAATTGAAGTATGGGAGTGAGGAGCTTGAAATCTACCTTTTGCACTCTCTCTTCTAATGCTGCAGTTTGCAAATGTTTCTGAGGGGGTATAGTAGACATATACTCGTCCAATGCATGTCGAATTTCATTTCGACGATCTATGAGATTTTGATCCTCAGATACAGGCTTACAAAACTGGTGAGCGGCGTTCTCTCTATGGGAGGGGATTTCCTCCGCTGATTGATTTGATACGGCTTCAAGCAGCTTGTTAAGAGGACTACAAGATTCTATTTGTCGACTTTTTACTAATCATGACTGGTTTTTCTTAGTGTGAGTTTGTTGCACATTTTTTTTTGCTATTGCTTTGGACACTGCAATAGCAGCTGTCCTTGGATGAGTCATGTTTTTCACAAAAAGTTTCGTTTGTGATGAGGATTTTGTTTTACCATTTGTTTGATTTTTAGTCTTTTTGACTGGGTTGAATATACTTTGCTTATTTTTAGGCAGTAAGTCAGGTGCATTTATACTAAAGCCTCCAAAAAGAGCATAGTTGTTTTTTTTCTCAGCTTCACTCATGTATTTGCGTCCGTTACAATGATTAGGTTCTTTAGAATAACCGCAAACTAAATCAATTATGGGTTCCAGTATCAACGGAAGCTGGTGTTCATAATCTTTGGATTCTGATATTTGTTTTAAAAACACATCAGTTTGAGTACTCATTGAGCATTTAGTAAGGGAAGAAGTTGAATGAACACCCTTATTATTCACTTGTTTAAGCATTTCTTGCTGCCAAGCAGCAATATGGTCCAGCTGATGTGAGTGTTTATCTGATTTGGTATTCAAAGTCACGAATAGTCTAGCTAACGAATGAATGGCAGCATTCATTGATTTTAAAGCTATTTCAGTCAAGCCATTCGCATTACTTTCATGTACATTCAAGTCTAAAATGAAATCGTATATCACAGGTTTACACGGTGTTGGGGCTATAAATGATCATTTTTCAATTGAATTTGAATTTGTATCACTAATATCTATATGAAGATGAGGAGATTTCGACAGGTTTTCAGATAAAGTCTGCGAGGAGAAGCAAAAGTTATTTACATCTATATCGATAACTTCCAGGTTAGTATTGGCGTTCAGGCTTGGTGTATTAGATTCCTGAGTGGCAGCACCTGTCAATACATTACACAACAATATACTGTATGTAATAGAAACATTTTCCTATGCAAAGACAACAGATGGTTCAGTAACTGCATTTTCCTTCACCAATCTTGTTTGAGACTTCTGTGTTAGACAATTTTCAATCGCGTTGTTCTCATAAATCCGTTCAGTTGTTGGAAGCGAGTTAGAGTCCGCTTTCAGTGTTGATGGTGGCGTTAGGGGGGAAGTAATGCCGTCTTTGCCCAAGTTAGTTTTCCCCAGAATTTGCTCTTTACAGAATGGGCGAATGTCCATGCATGCCACTTTTTGGGGCTTCGAATTTGCTTTAGAGTTTGGCGCCGCTGGGCGTGGTGTTGAGCTTAATCGCAATTTCTTATTTGGATAGGGCGATGAGTTTCCCCCAAAATTAACACCATCAGTGCCTTGAACTAATTGCACCGATGGCATGCCCGTTTTCAAAGTTGGTAAAGCTCGCTTCATTGTGATGGGCAGTGGACAGAATATGGAGGTAGATTACAAAATGACAACGCCGGGACCGGGAAGCAACCTCTAAGGCCCGCCAACCGCGACAAGAGTGGCAAAGCGGCTAAGCAGGACTTTCCGGGGCTTCCACGGGTGCTGTATTATTAAAGCTAGAAATGGAGGGAATTAACTATTTCTTAATCTTTGTGTATGCCCCTTCCACAGGGGCAGATGTTTTTTAAGCTTTGCACACTAAGGTGTCCCACAGGAAGTGTGACATTATTATGGGGGTGATTGTGGTGTAACACGCAAGCTTACATTAAACAGATTAAATGAACTCCTGAGCCACGATAGAAGTGCAACCAGGGTTCCCATACATTCCTTGCCCTGGGTTACCATTATAGAGGCACCGGTAATGACACCGGTGCCGGTAATCCCTTTGCGCCCTATTCCGAGGTCCCTTAGCGGATCCCTCCCTTAATGCCTGGTTTTACCAGGTGTTATGGACGGGACCCGTTAAGGGATACCAGGGTCAATAACGGTACCGTTATTGATGCCTTCCCCCTTCCCATTGAGGGAATGGCTTTTACAATGGGGACTTGCCGGTCCCGCCAAGGTCGGACTGGACCGATAAATCCCCATTGAACGAGGGCGGACGTGGTCCCGTTATTGGTGCTAGTCATGACGCTAATAGCGCCATGACTAGCATCAACCTCGTAATGAGGCCCATTGTCTCTAAATTGATGGGCTCCTTTTATAGACAACTTATATAAAGGACCTCACTCCTGGCACTCCAATGAGCTCACCATCTCATGTCCCCACCTCAGGGTTCCTTCCTTTAGCACCCTCCCATAGCGGATCTACAGTCCTCCTGCCGACACTTTCTCCTTCCTGGTTCTCCCTACTCTTCAAAGGGATCTTTACTTTTCTCTCCCTCTCCTTCACCTTCATCCTGGTGCTGTTGAGGGTATTCAATGACAATTGGGTGTTTCAGGGAGAATGCCTCTCTTGCTCTCCCTTTGCTAGTGGGTCTCCATAAGCAGGAGCACACTCCCCCTACCAACCATCCCTCCCTGTTTTCCACATGTGGAATGAGTTCCCTCTCTTGAGAGAATGTGACTGACTGGTTTCCCATTTTCCAGGACAATTGATTTTATGAGTGAGTCTTGTGACTGGATGGGACCAGGTGGTTTACTTTACTTTACTTTATTTATTTGTAAGGCACTGCCAAAGAGGGCCAGAGGCGTACGGGCGCCGAGAGGTATAGTCCCAAAGCAGTGATTTATAGACAGAAAGGGGGATAACAGGAACCTAAAAGGTGTGGTTATCTGAAAACGTAGGTTTTAAGTCTTTTCTTAAAACAGCCCGGTGACATGCAATTTCTGAGCTCGGAAGGCATGGTATTGCAATTGTCAGGTGCAGCCACTCAGAAAGCACTCTTTTTAACCAAAACCAGATTAACTCTGGGGACTTCTAGAAGTTTTCGGTTATTCAATCGCAAACATCTACTTTGTTGTTTTTTGTTGAGTCTAAGTGCCATGTACGCTGGGTATTGGCCTGCCAAACATTTGTAGGTAATAGTAAGTAGCCAAAACTCAATCCTGGCCTCTATGGGGAGCCAATGGAGGCGTCTCCGAATGTTGGACACATGCTCACATTTCCTCACCCCCATGGTGGCTCTGATGGTGCTATTTTGTACTACCTGTAATTTAGCCAATTCTCGTTTTCCAATACCCACCAGGAGGCGACTACAATAGTAAATTTTAGATGCATGATTGCTCGAGCTACTGTTTCCCCACTCTTTTGGGACAAAATGGGTGGATGTGTGAGAGCAGTCTAATGTAATAGGCTGAGGACAAGATCAGACTATTTGCTTGGGCTTTCATGCAGAGGGTCTGACCGAATAGGACTACAAGTGTATTTATCTTCTCTTTTGTGGGAATATCATGATCTGCAATTCGGAAACTTTTGTATTCTCCATTCAACTTCTTCAGTTTAGGCCTGGTGCCTAAGATCATCAATTCAGTTTTTTCATGGTTCAGAGTCAACCCGCTCATACACATCCAATCCTGAATGAGATCCTAGATTTCCTTAACCGATTTGGCATCTTCTTCATAGTTGTCTGTCAGGGGGATGAGGCACTGAGTGCCATCCGCATAGTTTGAGAAGCAGATCTTTTTTTTTTCTCAAGTATCTGGAATAGTGGCGTGGTAAAAATATTATATAGAACTCGCGACAGACAAGCGCCCTGTGGGACTCCAAATCGCAGAAGAATCGCTGAGCCTCTGCTGTGTTACTACAAACCCTCATGGTTCTATTTCCCAAAAATGATTGCATCAAGGACACTGCTTGTTCACTAAAATTGGCCACTTCTTGCAATCTATTTAACAGTAACGGATGATCTACTAAATCGAAGGCGGCCGACAAATCCAAAGCCATCTGCAACATAGTTTGTCCTTCGTTGATCTTTGTCAGCATATTGACATACTGATGGATGTCCTTCTGTCTTGGCACCACTCTGTATAAGATTTGTTGTGTCTGTTTCCCTTCCTCCATTGTTCAAACTCTTTCTTTTCTGTAGCGTTGCCTTTTAATTATTTTCCTTTCCGCTTTTAAACACGTTATGGAAACTGGAAGAATATTTTGTGATTTTCATATATAAAGATGTTGCACAACTTGAATAGGAAAGTACAGCAGCCATAATTATATCTGTATAAAGCAGCACATCCATTAAAACCTATGATTGTACACAGAAATGACACAGACAATATGGCTATGCAGCTGCAAAGCAAGACCCTTTTAAGAATGAGGATGCACCAAGTATTTGCATTTGTATTTATTTATTTGTAAAGCGCAACCAAGCCCTCAGGCATCTGGCCGCTAATTTTACATGTTACAATAATAACATAAGTAATGGTCATGATCTACATCAACTGTACAAGAGTAGAATATAATCCTATGACATAAATTACAACAGGTATTTACAGAGTTTTACAGATAAAAACAAGAGGCATAATGCCGGACCCAATGCACAGTAGATCCATTAATAGCAAACGCAAAGGTCTATATGGCTACATCAAATATACATGAATAATACGTAGACAAAAGACATAAGTTACCACAAGAGTTTACTGAGAAATGCAGATAAGCAAGAGACACAAGGCAGGAGCACTATATATACAGCAGGTAATGATACTGACATGGTCATTAAGACTTGCTGGAGTTAATGGGACTGAGATCGTGGCGTGGGTGGGCTAAAATCTTGCTTGCGGAGCCAGTTTTTGGTCTTAGTGTGAAATAGGGAGAAGGAAGGTTCCCCCCTTATCGATACCGGGAGTGCATTCCATCTCTTAGCAGCTAGGGCTGGGAAACGGACCCCCCCCATCACATTGTACAGGGATGCAAGGAATGAGCCAACACAACAAGGCTCTGTCTCACTCTAAGCATGGCAGGGGTGTCACATGGGTTAGTAGTAAACATGAAGTGGATGATTAAGTGTAGTTGTGTGATCCAACTGGAGCGAAGGGAATATTTCATGTGGTTGGGATAGGCGGAGACGGGAAAGAAGGATCTGTGTCTCCACTAATGTTGTCCTTAAAGGATTTTCCACCATGAAGTCTATTGTTCATATTCAACCTAATAAATGTATCACATTTATTTATTTCGTTTTACATTTATAGAGCATGCTAAACCCTGAGGCATCAAGGCGCTTGTTCATGGGAAGATACAGAAACAAAAACAGTATTCATTACTTATGGGTCACAGGGTGTCATTATGAGGTTGGAGATAAGTAAAAGTCCTTACCGGCATAGAGCAAATACTGTGTCCGTGTAGTAAAGAGCCCGCTAATAGAAGGCTATTACGAGTTTGCGTGCACAAGCTTGGTGCCATGCTGGTAACGACATAACCAGCATGCCGTTAAAGTCCAGAAAATGGCCCTTAGCGGCATCATGGAAAGCGCAGACAGCCCTACTGGAATCAATGGAAACGGCATTAGCGAGCACCGCTATTAGCGGTGACTGCTATTAGCGGTGCCCGTAAATAAGCAGAACCGGAAATAGCGTCATCGCACAGGAACGGGAAAGAGCACGGCGGCCATCTTGAAAAACACAATCCATTGCCAATCTCAGCAGACAGGACCTGGAGCATATTGCTGACCACAGACATCAACCTCCCACGACAAAATCATGCCCAAGGCAGTTTAAAAAGGCGCCTCACGCCAGCGCAAAGAGCGCTTTAATGAAGATGAACTAACAATGCTGGCTGAGACCCTGGCTGACAATGCCGAGGTTGTTTCACAAGTATACAAAAGGGAAAGCTGACCTACCCATACAGGTTGTTTTTACACACTGCTAATTTCCGTGTGATTATGTTACTGTAGGTGAGGCTGATAAAGAGTTGGCCTCCAAAGTCAGTAAATGTAGAACCCAAACACTGCTCAGGATATATCAGTAAGTCTATATCTCCGGCTGACCCATTTGAAGGCCATGGCACCAATCTGGGGCGGAAGAGCAATGACTCTGGTAGACTACTGTTATGACTTAGTAGCTGTTTTAATTTCAGAAATTATTTGGAAAAGCAAGCATTTCTTACATGAAGTAGTAAATTAATTACAATTTCAGGTGTTCACCAACAAATGGTGTACATATTAAATTACAGATTAAATTGCAGATTTCTGCCAAACAATGATGTATATACATACAAATTCATGCAAGTATTGAATGAGAAAAACCAAATGTCACAAATAGTGCCACGTCGATCAAGAGAAGAAAGAATTTGTGAACAGAAATCATTCCAAATATACATATCTAAATGTGCAAAATATACAAATAAATACACAAAATATACACACTGACCACACACCTAGACCTACAACATTTGTTCTGTCAACCTGCTAAATGGGACAGACTTATTCTTCCATGGTCGTGTGTGGTATGAGAAGACAAGTAAATTAGCCACCCACAGGAGTCTAGCCACTTGAGAACTAGTTTATAAGACACGTTTTTAGTCTTGTAGCCTAAAAGATAAGCTATTTTTAGTCCTGAACCAGTTCTAAAAAAGAAAAGATAGTTTCCTGGTGGACTCAAGGGTCAATTAATGAGTACTGTGGGTATGTAGAGATCAGTCCTAGGTCAACATCGGTAGATGTATTCCTGTTGATTCAGAGGTGGGCCGCAATGAAATTACGAATCCAAAAGACATTTCGGCGAGCAATGAAGGCTACCTTCATCTGGACCTATGGATGTCGTTCTACAAGGAAAGAGAGAGCGTATGGTGAAAACATGAAAAGCGTAAGGTGAGAAGGACCAAGTCTACACCTGGCCTCCAGAGGTGAATTAGTGCCTCGAAAGAATAAACACGAGGGTAACAAGTGTTGGGTTCATATATACAATTATTAAAATTGTTAGAATGCAATGAGTGGCAAGAGAATGCCATAGCTGGCCGCACCCGCCTTGAGAAGGGGTGCTGCTGTTGTCACTGGAGAGAGTTGGCCCCTTGCTTGGGGGTTGGGAATAGTGCAAATGCACTATGGGGAGCTGGTGAAAAATACACAAGGTCCCCTTAAACAATTCCAAATAATGGACACACTTATTCAAGCTGGAAATGACCTGCAGAGGAGACCTGAAACGGACAACGCAATGTTTAAGTACCTGAGGGGAGCAAAAAACTGTAGAGTCCCAAGGTAATAAAACATCAGGGCATGGTAGAGTGAGAGTGTGGTGTGTTCCATACCTAATTTCCAACGGTTAGTCTTGCGTCGGGCGGTCATTCTCTGTGGGGTAATGGAGTCTCTAGGCAAGTAGAATCCTTCCAGGTGGGGCGCCAATAGAGTACAGGAGCCTCTGTGAAGAGAAGCAAGTGTATCAGGCATGAGACTGCAGAGAGGGCCGATAGCCTAGAAGAGCTCTAACTTGAGAAGACAGCTCAACACTCAGTGTTTATGGAGATGTCCTAGTGCAGGGAATGTTGTTTTCGCAAACAGCCTCAAGAGGGAGGCAGTGATAAAGAAAAAAGAAATCTGGGAACTTGTTGCCCAAAGAGTCAGCGCGGTAGGCAACACCCCCCGCACAACAAAGGATATACGGAAGAGATGGGATGACCTGCACCTGCGAGTCAGGAACATCCTGTCCGCAAACAAGAGCCAGGCCATGGCCACTGGTGGAGGACCAAGCTCACCAATAAAGCTAAGCCGGTGGGAGGAGATCTGTGCCAGCACGATTGGCATAGAGGCCATCGAAGGTGTGGGCGACATGGAGCGTGGCGGCACCTCATCCGTGGAAGGAGGTGAGTGTCCTAAGAAAACACTGTAATGCAAAGTATGATGATAGTCCACCAATTTGACCGACTAGAGAGGCAATACATGGCCCAATACACGCACATTCCCTGCATAGATGTCATCCACAGCACAGACACATGTACATGCATGCATCATGGCAATGCCATACCAGATACACACCACACAAATATGAAAATGGCATAAGTCACACTGCACGCAGGCCACAACAGAAATGCATGTCACATAGCATACGGCCACCCCAAAATGAGTGACCCCGACGGATGCCTGCCTGCTCCACCCATATAGCAAGCAATGTGATCATCAAAACTCCACTGCCTAATCCCCTCTAATGTGTAGAAGAGCAATAATACAAATGTATGCATGGTGCTTGTCAAACCATCACTCATGCCGTCCCTCTCTTGGTCCATGACAGGCTCAGATCCTGACAGCGAGGCCCAGGACTCACCCCCACAGGCGACTACACCCCAGAAGAGGGCCAGGGATGAAGGCAACAGGCCTTCCACTTCAAAAGGCCCACACAAGCCACGACAGGCACTGAAGGCCAAAACAGCCCAGGATGCCATGGCACTGGTGCCGCTAAGGCCCATCACCACAATCCCCACAACACCTGTGACACCTGCAAAGGAGACAGTCGATGGGGCACAATCTGCAGAGAACAGCTCTGTTGGGGAGGCGGCAGCTACGGCTCCCCTGACAGATGATGATGTGCAGAGCCAGGTGTGTGTGCCTGTCGAGGATGCCGCCTCGGACCTACATGCAACACCACGTCCCGCCCCATCCCCCCAGGTCACACCTGTCGACTCCTACCACAACACCACCCCGGAGCAGTCTGGGGGGAGTCCGTACAAGGGAGCATGAGTCCCACAGAGGACCCAAATGGATTTGCCCATGTCACACATGCACCCTTCACCTCCACTGGTGTACAGGTGGGGGTGCAGCAGACAGGACACGCAGTGCAGCGCCAGGAGGAGATCACTGCCCTGGTGAGGCAGTTTGTCGCAGACAGTGCCCAAGCAAGGCAGAAGGGGTGCAACAACACTGTGTCCCTGAGGCAGGTAATTGTGGAAAGCACCAGTAGATTATGCGAGGAGGTGTCTGCCCTGAGGCATGTCCTCACTCGCATTGTAGATACCATGGAGGCTGAGCATCCAGCCCCCAGAATGGAGCAAGCGGCCACCCTTCTTCGTCAAGCTCCACCCAAACCAATCCCCTACACAGGTCAGTGCGCACCCTGCGCCGCTCGGACATGCCACCACCAGGTGCAGGAAGTGGCAGGATGTAGGCGGGGCAGCCTGATGAAGTCAATAGACACTGACACATGAAGCATTTGCTTGGACACCATGTGTGGGGGTGTTGTGGGGGGAGGGGGAGGAGGGAGAGGGTGTGTGTGGGAGTTGTGGGGGGAGGCAAAGGGGGGAGAGGGTGTGTGGGGGAGTTGTGGGGGGGAGGCAGAGGGGGAAGAGAGTGTGTGGGGGAGTTGTGGGGGACTCAGAGGGGGGAGAGGGTGTGTGAGGTGGAGGGTTTGAGCACGTTAATCTTACTTGGACAGTTAAATACACCCGTTGTGTGAAAAAAGGATTCTTGAGTGGACATTCCTTATTGCATTTGTGTCATTTATTGATACACAGTGCATAGTGTACATGTACTCCCACACCCAGTGCCCTCTGTCCAACTTTCATGTCAGCCTCCGCACCCATGTGTGTTAAAAATATTGTGCAATCACTGACTGACGCACAGCACGTCCCTCCTGTGCATCGGCACCGCGATGATGTGCACCCACATCTTCTTCATCCCCTTCATCATCACCAGGTGGTTGCAGTTCAATGTCAGGGGGCAGGGGCACGTTCCGTCTGATACACATGTTGTGAAGCATGACACATGCCATGACGATCTTGGCCACCTTCTCATGCCTGTAGAGGAGTGCCCCACCCGACCGGCTAAGGCAGCAAAACCGTGCCTTCAACAGGCCAAAGGTCTGCTCGATGACCACACGGGTACGGGTATGGGAACAATTGTAGTCCTCCTCGTGCCTGTTCTGTGGGTTTCGGACAGGGGTGGGGAGCCACGGCCTCCAGGGATAGCCACTATCACCTGCATGAGAGGCAATACAAGGTATATGTTAGTCGATTCATGATGGACAGCTGTACTAGTCACACATGCCTGCAGATTATCGTTGGTCACATGCACATGTCCCTGGTTGTATGCACACAACTTCTAATGCCCTCAATGTGTTGGGTGTCATGGATTTATGGTGTGGGTTGCATCTCCAAGATGATACATGGTGTACACTGCCTTGAGGTTGCTCATGCATTGTGGACACATACAGCTGTGTTTGTGTCAAATTTGTTGTGTTGTGTTCTGTATGATTCTCTAACTGGCAGCATTGGCAGTAGGCTCTGCAATATTAGGCATTCAGCGCTGATTATTACGATGGTGACATGCTGCACTTCTGTGGTGGTGGTGGCCCGGTGACAAGCAGTCGATTCCCTTGGTGATTTTGTTCAGTGCACTACCATGGATGCTTGTCCTGTGTAGTGATTTGCTGCAGACATTTACATAGTAAATATTCACAGAATGTTGCTGGATTGTGTTACAGAGGGTGAGGTACGATGATGGGTGGTGGACGTGTTGTGGGATGTGGGGTGTTTTTAAGTTTGGCATGTTGTGATAGGTGTCCAGCTTGCTTCATTGTTGGAATTTGGTTGTCATGTTCAGTTTGGGATGCTTTGGGGCACACTGTTTTGTAATGTGTGCATCATGCTTTCACATCCACAATGACACCATGGTGTTGTGTGCATCTATCCCCCATTTCACTGCCTTGTGCCTATCATGCAACTTACCAGGCAGCCAGGCACGTTGTCCTGCATGTCACTCCATGTAGCGTAGTAGCGTGGAGTTCCATAGGACCATTGAGTCATGTATTGATCCAGGATATCGGGCACAACAATGTGTGATGATCTTGCTGGCATCACATACCATCTGCACATTGATGGAGTGGTATTGCTTGCAGTTGCGGTACACCACCTCCATGGCATGCAGGACCACCAACTCCAGGTGGGTGCAGTTGAGGGCACCTATACAATTTGGCATGCCTACCAGTGCATGGAAGCCAACATTTGTGTCAAAAATCTCCTGGGTAGTCCGGGGTAGGGATATGTAGTCCCTTGTGTGCTTCAAGAGGGCATCCAGCACTTGGTTCAGCACACAAGAAAATAAGGGTTGTGATATGCCATGCATGTGCCCCACTGTGTGCTGTTAGGTGCCTGTGGCAAGGAAGTGGAGCACAAACACTACCTTCAGTAGAGGGGGGATGGCGGTGCGTATTTCAATGAGGCTGACAATGTCGTTGTTTATCATGTCCACGATGGTGGTGATGGTGTCCCGATCCAGATGGTACAGGGTGTGGATCTGCTCAGGGGTTAGGTTGGATGGACTGGCTCTGATGCGAGGGATTGGGGGCTGCCTGTGTGTTACCACTGGCTGCACTGGTGGGGCATGCTGGGCCTGTCTCACCCTCCTTCTCCTCCTGCGTCTCCTCTGTGGTGCCTGCTGTTGTTGTTGTTGGTGTAGCAATGCAAGCATGTCCTCCATCCCCAGTATTGCTACTACTAGTGGAATCAATTTGGTGTGGGAGGGAGTGTGGTGTGTGGGTTTGCTCCTTTTGTGCTGGCCCAGCCTCCATTGCCTCCACCTGTGCTGATTGTGTGCACCTGTGGCAGTTGGGAACAATGCACATAGCAGTTTACGGGCGCTTCGCGATGTCGGTATTGCCAGCATGCCGGTATCCCCTATTGGCGCCTTCATGATGCCGGTATTTGCATGTCCGCCTGACTTGCGATGTCCTCCTGTTAGCGGCTACCCGGTATTGCCGGCCTGAAGGCCCACGTGCCCGCGCCCTTGCCGCTATTAGAGGAATAGCCCGGAGCGGTATGCGATGCCGGTAATCCTTTACCAGCATCGTTTTTCCATTACCTCCAACCTCGTAATGACCCCAGAGTCAAAGTCAAGGAAGGGATTGGAATGCGTGTTTGGCATTGTTTAAAACCCTATAAAAGGTTGATGACTTGGCATGTGGGCATGCCATTTTTCAGAATGAGAATGCTCTGCAAGCTGTTCTGTTTATCTGCAGCTGCAAAGAAATAAACACGCTATGGCACCCGCTTTTCCAAAAAAACGAGTGTTGGATATTGTTTTTGCTTTCTCACTTTTGGTGCCTTGAGGGCTCAGATCACCATGCCCTGCTGAGAAAACAGCTGCAGCTGAGGGGCCACTCCCCTCCGAGCCCCATTTTACACATCTTGATAGATAGGGAAGAGACATGGTTAACATCTCTGTGGGGCTTCAGAGGAGGAGAGCTCAAAAGGTTGGTGTCTTTTCTTGGCCTGCACAAAGCCATTTTTATATTTACAATGTAAGATGGATAGACATGGCCTTTGGCGAGGGATGTGTGTTATGTTGGTTCCATTTAAAGTGAAAAATAGGTAAGTGCGTGAAGGAGTCTGGACAAACGTAAACCTGTAGGAGTGTGGGAATATATATGCAACTGAACTGAAATGCTATAAGATCCATCATGGAGGGGGGCTGGGAATGAAATCTGCCCTCTGAATGTGCAGAGAGAGACAGCTGGTAAAATGTGATCTAGTGAAAGATAGACTGGGTTGAATTAATGCAAACCAGTGATCATTTGTGAATGGTAGCTTTCCAATCTCGCGTCCCAGCTTGGTGGAGTTGCTCTCAGGAATGATTGAGAATACCGTTCTCTCCCCCCACGATCTGCAAATGTAAGCAGAGGTTTCCATGAAGTACACATGGAAAGAGGACAGTCTAAGAAATGTATTCCCCAGTTAAGGGCATGCTGACATATGTCATGTTTACTCATTATCGTCCTGACACTTGTAAGTATTTTGAGAAATGCAATTCCATAATGTGGGGTGATAGGCATACGCCATTATCTGCCGAGGTTACCATTGACCGATGAGCTTCTAAATTTGAAAGGATGTTATCAGAGGCAATGCCACCAAACTCATAATCAGGCCCAGAAGTATGTCCGCTCATCCACCCATTATAAATGATGGTCTTTCTCATTTTACAACGACTTAAAAGTGAATATATAATCTGCATGATTTTGCATAACAAGTTAAAGGGCCTCATTACGAGTCCAGCGGTAACCCTGTCGGTGCGTCCTGCAGGTTTGCTTCTGGACTCGTAAAATGTTAGCGACGCCTGACTTCCCAGTGGCACTGGAAAATTACAAGTCCAGCGGCCAGGGACGTCAGGTGCCGGTAAAATGGAAGTTCCCATTCCCATAGAGTCCCATAAGACTCTGTGGGAGTAGTGACTCGGAAGTGCTGGCACCGTTATTAAAGGTGCTGGCACTTCCGTGACCGGTCTGCCTTCCATGTCCACTGTGCCCCACCGGGTCAGATCTGTCAGACACAGCGGCTCCGGCAGGCAGACTCCTAGTTTGCCAGTTTGGAAACAAGGGTGCCGGTGAGCTTACCGGCACCATTGTTTTCAGACTGGAAAATTTGTCATGAGCCCCAAAGACTGTCAATTTCAAAGATGTTGTTCACTGAATGAGAACTTCAACCATGAATGTACTATTACGTTGTTATATTTAGAAACGTATACGGTCTTAATCAAGTGATTCAATTAAATAAATAATAATCAAAGAAACCAATATCCGAAGAGCAGAATTAAGCCGAATACGAACAGGGCTCAGACATATCGGTGACACATTTCTTGAAGGTGATGGTGTTCTGCTGTTTCATTACCCAGTGCTCAGTGATCTGAGGGGTGGAAATGTGAAATTAGATTTTCAAGAGAATCATGGAGCATTCTCACCATATAACTGTGAGACACGAGTTACACCATTTGGAGCATCACTGGCGTTCTGTGCGATGCACGTCACTTCTGCACCAAAAGAGGCTTATTCAGTACGAAGGCAGATCCCAGGGAGACCACCAGGGCCCACATTAGACTAAAACAGTTCACTGACTGGTTGAAGGGTTTTCTCTAGTTGCACTCATCTTCACGAGAAGACGAGAAACTTAACAACTGTATTTTTTTTCACTTCCTTCCGAAAATAATGCCCATTTCCCATTCCTCTTCATGCCCACCCATCCAACACTGGTTACGATTTTATTATTCTAAACTAAAAAAAAAATAAAAAAAAATAAAAAAAATAATAATATATATATATATATATATATATATATATATATTATATATATATATTTTTTTTTATATAAATAGTACCTACCGTGTCTGAGGGTGGTTTCCAGATCTGGTGTGGTGCTAGTCAAAGACTCTGCAGATCCGTTTCTCTGTCACCAGGGAGACACTTTCTTGGCACCAGGTGCAGACCCACTTTCCTGGCACCAGGCATCCTAGACATGCAGATGCAAATACCGAACTGAGAAGCTGGCAGTGGCATGGCCTAACCCAGGAATGAATATTTTAGCCTCCGCTGTGGATGCAGGAACCGACTGACTACGAAATTAATTACAAGAAACTGACTCTCATCAAGCATCACATATATACAGGAGGCAGGCATTCCCCTACCTTTAAATGCCACGATCTGATATTGCCATTTTTGGATTTGCTGATTTGCCATCAAAATGGGCGGCTGTATACCACTCTATATTGTAAGGCAACAGACCGGGAACACTTTAATATTATATTCCAGCCAGCATCCCAGATCATTGAGGGATAATCTTCCTTATGGTAAGTTTCTAAGAATGAGGTGGAACTGCACTCTGAATAGTGACTTTGAACATCATGTATTAACTTTAGGAGCCAAACTATTGGCCTGGGGATATCCCTGCGAGTTGATTAAGGGATAAGCAAAGAGGGCACGCTCTACTGATAGAGAATATCTTTTGAATTCTCGTGAGCAAAAAATAGAGTTAGATCGAATTGTCTGTGTCACCACTTTCTCGAAACATACTGCACAGCTTAAGAAACGAATCAGACAACATTGGAACCTGATTGCAAGCACAGGATGCACAGTAGGGCCTCCGTTATTTGCACTCAAATGTGGAAAGAACATTAGAGACAAACTTGTTCATTCAAGACTTTACACCCCCGCCATCCAATTTTGCACAACATTCTCTATGTGCTTCTTGGACACAAGAACGTGGGCCAGTTATCTGCCACTATCCATTTGGTAACTGTAGTTCTGTCAATTTACAGTAAAAAAAACTATGTTTTTTTCCATGAAACCATGTTGTGGCAATTGCTGCAATTTACTAATTGCCAATCAACCAATGTAATGTACGTTATCAAGTGTCTCTGTGACCTACTGTACATTGGTATAACAACAGGAAATGTGGTCACTATGATTAATGAACACTAGTCACAGATTCGGACCAGGACCATGACAGTACCGTTGGTACAACATTATGTTGAAGCAAATCATACTGAAAATTAGATACAGTGGCAGATAATTGATCAATTAAGACAAGATGCTGGCAACTATTTGACAACAGCGATGGATTCACCGCTTATGCACCCATGTGAATTACCTTAATGATGAACTGCAGTGGCCGGTTCTCCTAACCTAAAAAAACGTCTGTGGTGATAGAATTTCACTTGGGGCATACAATAAATACCACCAGAAAATACTTAATTTTCGTGATACTCATCTTTGTGATTAGGCACACATATGTGCTTACTTCTTATGGTTCATTTAAAAAAGATCAACAAAGGAAAATAGGAAATACAATGATCACATACATTCTAATTGGGTTGAGAGACTCTGTATCATTGGTATGTTCGCTGTATTGGCTTCTGAACGAGCCTTGCAAAGTACTTCCAAGATGGCCGATATGTAGATGACATGGTAAACCAATACGTGTGGTTGAGCTCGATTCTTCTTTTTCCTAAATAATTGGTACCGATGTAGAATCTCTATTCCAGAAATAGGAAAGAAATGAGACGCGCAACGGAGTAGACGCGGCATGACCGGGAGGTCACTCTGTGGTTCTGCGTCAAGAATACAGAAGGAGTCAGTATGCTCTCCCACGTATTAGTGAGCATAGAATAAGTGCACTTAATAATGGTGCGCACGGCTTGTGATTCAGGCCCAGAGGGGGTTGTTTCTTCGCTTCAATTCAGTTTCGAAGAAAGAGCTGTGTAAACCTGTTCTCATTAAAGCAGTGTTTTGTTCTCATTGTAGAGTCATTTTTCCTCTGTGGTCATTCATGACGGTGCGATAAGAGCCCTCACGACATCCCGGGCGGAGTTGACATTAGCCCTTCTAGGCAACTCCCAAATGAATGTAATTTGGAACTTAATAAGTTATAAGACTGTTGTCTGATACAAATTAATGACTGGCTAAAGTGAAACACTGAATGGTTGAATGGGTGGGGACTGGAATTGATTTTTTGGTTAACTTTTTCTGGCCTACTTGTCTCTTAAAATTACTATAATTGCTTTTATGGTCTAGATTTGTTTAAATGGTCAGAGGCTGACATTTGAGATTCGAATGCTTGCGATGTATGATGTTTAGGTTAAAGTATTTTTCCCACATTAGATTTACAAATTAATGCAAAGTCTAAAAATGCAAATTGACATATGAATGTCGGATGGTTTCCAACAAATTTGTTCATTTTCTTTTTTCTCAAGATCGGGATGCACCCTTGTCGATCGAATTTGTATTGTCCTGATGATGGCTGGTCTATGTAATCCAGGCAGACCAAAAATCCGAAACTCGAGTGAACAAATACACCTTAATTACATTTATCTGTTGGACAGTATCTTTAAATTGGAAAAGCATAATTTTTATCTGAATTATATTTGATGCAGGCAAAAGGGAAATAGAGACCAGGCTACCCCTCCCTTAGGTGTGCGGGGGTTGAAGACTTATTCGGAAAAGAGCTAGTGGTTTATTTGACTAGCTATAGAGGATCACACTTGAGGTAATACATATAAAACTAAGTTTAATTGGAAAAACATGTTAAAAACATACATAAAAAGGGTTACAAATTGTTAACCAAAAAGAAGACAAGATGACATGTGTCTTTGACAATAATATTGAGTCAAGCAAGAAATTCAACATGAAGACATTACTTTGTGTGTGGTGAGAAATACCTAGCACATTTTCAACTAGCTCTTTTCCGAATAGGTCTTCACCCCCCGCACGCCTAAGGGAGGGGTAGCCTGGTCCCTATTTCCCTTTCACCTTGATACTTGCCTTCCAGAACCAGGCCCCCCTGTAACAAAAAAGAAGGCTACCACCCTTTTTTCTTTTCTCCTTATATTTGATGCAGGCCATCAAGAAAGGAATGGTGTCATAGTTTTCTTTTTTTATTGCATTTTGCACTTGAGGTGTATATAATGACCCTCTGTTGTCATTTTAATGGTGTATTGAATGAATGCATGCAGCAGGAATGTTTCATATGGTATGATTGTTTGATGAGAGGTTGACAGGGTTTGCATTTGCCCCTTAGTACTGTGTTAGTAGTCTAAACATATTGATGAACTGTGTATTGAAGAAATTAATTAAATGAATGAGTAATATTATATAAACCATTTACTAAATATAATTAGAAGAATGTCTTTCTTGAGAAGGTGATCGCCTATTAAAATAGATGTATAAAACTGAGAGGGTTTTTTCCTGTGTGTACGATCTGACACATGAGCATCAGGCATTCACATGCTGAATTCCCTTCAGAATTGGAGAGCGGCCCTACATCCATGAGTAAAGAAGGATCCATTTGTAAAGTAACTTGGGAGATGGGGCGGGAGGTTTGGAGGGAGGTTCTCCTTGCTGAGTGGTCATTTAATGAGGGTGTACTGGAAAACTGCTGCATTTGAAGAGAAGTAAAGAATTTTGCGAAAACAAGAGAGAACAAACGTAGTCTTGAAAGGTCTCCACCAAACTCAGGTCATCTCAGCGGCAGTAGTCTATACATTCAAATGACACAGGCAGTTTTTCATACTCACACTTATTTCATTCCGTTGCTTCAGGGACAAGGTGACTCCAGGTTTCTGATGAGAACGGGACCGTCCAATGCCAGCCTCCTTGTTACAGGGATACGAGCAACGCTAATGACCTCACGCTGAGTAGGGCATTACGGCCAAAACATGTGGTATTTTCAGCACCAGTTGCTTTATAAATGCCACTTATTATGAGCTGGCATGCCGTGGGATACTACTGCATGGGGTGTAAAGAAAATAGTACATGGAATGCACACTGGTTTGTTCCTCTTTGCAGTACATTTTAGGTTCCCAAACGAGAGATAGTCCATGCGATCCCAGCTAATAAAGTGCCATTTTAAAAACAGGTGGCATTTCACATGATTTTTAAAATACCACTCACTGTTACCACCATAGTCCCACTGAGTTCTAAGTTAAGGCAGGCATCATAGACTGGCACCAGCAAAGGCAACCAGCCTGAAAATGTTTATTTCCCATGGAGATCAGATCCAATGTATAGCTTTGGGCCGCAGGGGCTAAAATGGTACTTTGGGGTCAGGGATCAAATGGCTCACCGAAATGTACTGCAAAATGCCCTGCTTTTCAGAGCTTGTCAGTCGAACATCAAACATGTTCTGGAAACCTACAGGTGTGGACTTCCCCATACCACATACCTCCAACGCGGCCAAGTCAAACGAAATCGGAAGGCAACGGTTAAGAGCCTAACCCTGATTTTCACAGGCCACACACACATATACACACACACACACACACACACACACACACACACAGACACATATACACACACATTTCTGAATTTGTGAACTCATCACTCATAGACAGCAGGAATGCGAACTGTAGTTTGAGCTTTCAGGAGTTCAGTGACTGGGATTGAGCCTTTTATTTTAATATAGTACACTATTTTGAGGCCCGAGACCAGGGATACGAAATTTAAAAGAGGAAAATGCACTTGCCCACTATAGCAAGGTGTAAGCATTGAATTGGGTCTCAAATTAGACACTTTGCACTAACACCTCAATATCATAGCCCCTTAAATAGACCTTTGCCTCATCTTGTACTTTCTGGAGACAGATTTAATGAACCACCTTGGATCCACTACTCGCATGGCATCCCCTTCGTCGGCCTTAGACAGATCTCTTCAGAACCTGCCGCTGCTCATTTTAATCTCCATGTTCACATTTCAGCCTGCTCTAGGTATAGTATACTTACCACAGAGATTTTGGCACATGTATTTCACTTGCTTATGACAGAGTACTTGCACATGGATTCTATACCTGATCCCACCGCAAAAACATTTTACTATAAAAAAAATGCATTTCTTTGGCGAGTTTGGCGGTGTGGGGAAAAAAGCAGAGGTAATAAATACCCTTTACCTCCATTTTTCCAGCACTGCCAAACTACAAGTTTGCTGATATTACCGCTACCGGTATTACTGGATGGCAATACCGGCAATTCTTGGAAGAAAATTGGAGGAGTTACCTCCAGTTTACCTCCAAAAATCGCTAATATTACCATCCCGTAATACCGTTAGCGGTAATAACTCTCTATTAAATGGGTATTTACACTGGCAAACCGCCACTTGTAATCAGGTGGTATTACCGCCATAGGTAGTACCTCCAGTGGTAATAGTGCCTGATCAATTGGCGTTATGAGTAATTTGGGTTGCCAGAATACCGGCAAACTCGTTATGAGCCCCCATGTCTGCTCGTCCGCCTGCGTGGAATTTCATCATTCAGTATTTCATCAGAGGGATGCAATTCTCTTCATCGAAATTCAATAACTGCCTCAGTAGAAGGTCCTTAATGCTCAAAAGCGCTCTTTCTCTCTCCCTCTGACCCCTCCCCTGTCTATTTTTTAATGTCGATGACGATAATTGCCACCTGACTTAGAAATATACTCTAGCACACTCTTTACCAAACCACTTAACCTACTTTGAGGATGGGCAGAACTCCTGCATAAATAATACATGGCCCAAAAAGATTGCCCACTGGTATATGTCGAATAAGAGCTGTGAAATGGTCCAGAAAACACAACGGGCCTGATTCACAGAAGCGTTTTATAATGGCGCAATCCCATAGGAAAATGTTCTGCGAATCAGGTCCTACATATTTACTTTGGACCCATCAAGCTTTTCTTGCAAACCTTCACAGCCTCTGAGGGTGTGAGCGCTTTAAATAGCGTGATAAATAGTTCTATTTCATATCTGTTTCTCACCATCCGGTGTCATTTTTCTGTTTTCATAATACTGTATACCAGTAACGTACGCTCATTATTGATCTGTCTAAGGAATAAGGTAACACAATATGCAATGGATATTAAACAGAGCTATCAATTTTATTAATTTATTTAGCATAATGTGGGTTTTGCTCTGTCTTTCCCTTTAGCAAACCCCATTTGACGGCCGTCCGCCATGACTGTACACAGAAGTTGTCAAACAGTTATAGGTGAAATCTTTAAAATGAAAATCTTGACTACTGAAAATCAATGGCAAATTCCAAAAATAAAAAATATAAAAAGAAAGGTAAAAAGCTGTAAACGATTTTTAAAAAGCACAGTAGATCGTCCAACCCCTACCTAACAACCTTCTACCTTTTCCAAACTCGATAAGAGAAGAAAAATTTTCTATAGTGGGGTGGGGGTGCCCGGTGGAGGGAGCAAGGAGAGAACAGCCCTGGCCTCTCCACACCAGTTAACCTTATTTTTATGTATATCTCACTCATCACCCCTACTTACCTTCCAGGATTAATTCTATTCACAGCTACACTTTCTTCCATATCGGTTAGCCAGTCCTCACCACAGGTTAACCTATGGATCCTAGAAAGCACTTAACCATGATTGTTCTAGTGTTTTTTCAGATTTTCACTACACGCGCCATCCAGAGCTGATCCAGAGCGGTACTCTTTTCCCAGTGAAAAGGGGCCAGTCACCAATACATGGTAAAAACTACCAACATTAAAGTCAGACAAAGGCCCTCATTACAAGTTTCCTATAACGATGCCGCTGATTCCGACTACACTAGCCAGCAACAGGCCCTGCATGCATATCTCCATTGTGTGGTGTTGTAATCACCATGCCCCCCCCCCCCCAACAGCATATGCACACACCATATGACACCCGCACTGCGCTCTGGCTATACACTGACATGCATCAATGCATCTGAGGGCTCGCATGCACAGTAGCCACAGTAAACCCATTACTTCTTTGTCATCACAGTAGCTGCAACAGCACTCCATGGACATACTGTCCATTTCCTATCCTATCCCTTACACCCCTGTGCTTGTGAGATAGCAGTAACAATTGTGCACCAGCATTCACATAAGTGGCAATGGTGCAATGCATAGGTTGTACACAGTCAGTGCATTCTGGTATATGTAGTGTGTTGCCTTTTTGCTTCCTCAGGGTTCATCTATGTATTTGCCACTGACTGACACAGCAACAGTCTGGTGAAACACCTGTGCTTTGTGGACTGAATTTTGGCCATGCATTGGTTGTACCCTCTGTTGCATGGTGCTTGTGGGACATGCATTTGTGTCATGCCCTCCACCCCCATGGCCTGTGACCCATGTAACAACGTGTGTGTACTTGTCCATGTACTCACCCAATATCCAGGTCCTTTGTCTGCTGTGCCGCGCCATGTATGCTGGCATTGTGCGCAGAGCCATGGAGTCATTGGTTGACCCTGGGACCGGGCGAAGCAGTGCATGATGGTCAGGTTGGCGTCACAGGTCATCTGTACCTTGAGAGAATCGTACTGCTTGCAGTTCTTGTACACCTCCACTGTGGTGTGTGAGGACACCAGCTCAACATGTGTGCACTCCAATGCACTGAGCAGTAATGGCTGTCACATGTGCAGCAAATGTCCCACATTTTTAAGTGGTCTTTTCTACTATGGGAGTTGCGTGTTTAGGGCTATGACCCTGACTGGACGCAAACTAATCCCCTTAACAGGTTTTGTTGACATAAACTGATTTTCCCAAGATCACTCAGTTTGTTCAAGTGGGAAATCTACTCTCCCCTTCAAAAATCACAAGCTCTCCTGTCCCCCTTCCAACATCTTTTGCTCTCCTCTTCCTCTTCCATCAGATCCTTTGTTTCCTTCCACAAGCCCTCACACTAATCTTCCATTCACTACTCTCTTCATCAATCCCGCACCCCCCCCACCTTCCACCCACTCCCCCTTCTCCATAAGAAAAACTATTGCCAAAGCATGAAAAATAAAAACTGTGTACTGCAGAGCCCTGAACAAGAGTTTGAGCATTAATCCCAAATAATTCTGCCCTAAAATAAAGATTATATAACTTTTATTCAACATATATGCAATACTTGAAATGTATAAACAGTATAAATCCAGAGCCCTTATTTACATCTCAGTTTCAGAGCATTCCAAAAATCCCTTCCTCAAGACTCTGGCTACTCCAAGAAAGGTGCTGAGGAGGGGATTTGGTCTTGCCATCTTGTTTTGAAAGACAGAACCCCCCTTCTGGAATATTGAAGCGTGGAATGGATTAGCTTGCGTCTTACAAAATGACAGTTTGAAGCACAAAATTGTATTTTATTTGGCATTTTGCAGCACATTTTGAATTGAGATCAGGATGAAAGGTACAGTGAGCAAAAAGCGTGTGCTGCAAACTCTCATCTCAGAACAGGTTATCATGTCATGTTCTTTCTGGAGAGGAGCGCCTGCTACCTTTTTTGAAATATTTGAAAGGAACTTGGGGTTGGTCACCCTGAGTTACCTGAGGGCAACCAGACCTGGACTCCCTGCTCACTGTGATCAGAGAGACAAAGCTTCACCTCACTGATGAGGCCCAACAAGGCTGAAACACGTGTATGGGGTTGCTTTTGGTACTCTTGTTCAGAGAGGAATTGCCATAGCATTTCGGTGCTGGACTGCCCATGTGGGCGGGACAAAGAATGATATGCAAATGGCTATTTCCCATCTGTGAAAGGTACAGTGAGCAAAAAGCGTGTGCTGCAAACTCTCATCTCAGAACAGGTTATCATGCAATGTTCTTTCTGGGGAGGAGCGCCTGTTACCTTTTTTGAAATTAAAGGATGCGAGGAAGTGCTTGCATGCAGGAGAAGGAGCCAGGTGACAGCAGCAACAGCAATCGGAAATGTAACCAATATCCTCAGGTGGACATATGTATTTGGAAACAACATCTTCTGCTTTGTACGGTGAATATGAAGGGTCACTATTATTATAAATTGACCAACACTAGTATGTTAAACCATGAGTCAAGGCTTTATTGGAATAGTGTTGTGAGATATTGCCTTCTGGCTAGGGTGTAGGACGCCTGCATTTTTTCAATTTTCATTAAATAATAAAATGGTGTGGTGAATTCCATCTCTAAAGGGGAAATCTGCTGATCAGATTGCCCTTCCATAACCCCCATGCCAAAAAATCATATTGTGTACTTGTACCCTGCTGCCTCAGTATCCTGATTTGCGGGACCTGCTCCACCGGTGGCACAAAGCAGGTTCAGAGGTCACAGGTGCCCTCTTAACAGCAGCAGTGACAGCCAGGTTCTGCCACGCAGGGGCTGTGTTTAAGATACAAACCCCTGTTTCAAAAACTGCATAAGTCTGGGAATCCTGGCCTGGTAGCACAGTAAACTGTAAATATAAGCCATTCGGAAGTGCATCCGAAAGTGCTGTTGGCTGATGAGTTGGAGCCACTGATCCTACCTTAATCCTTGTTGTAACTTTGTCTTTGCCCTGCAGTGCCTGTGAACATCTTGAAAAATATGGACTTGCTTTATATGCAGATATAGTGAACCTAATCGGTAAAAACTGCTCTAGACTAAAGTGAATCTACCCTTAAAATACTTGTTTGGTATTTATATCTTAGATCCGTCCTTGCTCTGCCCCTAATCCGGAAGTGCCTTCAAAAACAGCCTGCCACGTGCAACAGCGCGCGCGCATCCGGAAGTGCATCCGAAAGTGCTGTTGACTGATTAGTTAGAGCCGCTGATCCTGCTCTAATCCTTGTTGGAACTTTGTCTTTACCCTTCAGTGCCTGTGAACATCTTGAAAAAGATCCTCCCTTCCTCCGCCGCCCCTAATCTGGAACTGCCTTGAAAAAAGAAAGTGCTGTTGGCTGTTCGCAGGGCACGGAGCGAGTTTAGAGGGCTAGCAAACTTTTGCTGCTACTGACTTGGTGAGTTATAATAACTAATGAGTGTACAAATTGTTATATCCCAGAGCTGACCTCCCTTTGGTGTGTTTATGAATTGCACTCACTGTGAGCTGTAAAATCTGTTTGCCCAGAAAAGCAAAGCATGTAATTTTCAGGGAAACCTGAGCTTGTTATTTTGAAAGACAGCCGTGCCTATTATGAGCTGTGAGAAATTCTCTCTTTCAAGTCTACGCCGAGTGACTCTGCTATAAAATTGAGCATAACACTGAAAAATTGTTGTAGCCAACCGTGTTTCTTATGAGCTGCAAGAAGTATTACTCTCTCATAAGGAACGGCCAAATGACTTTGTGAATAATTAAGTTTTGCTGCTGACCGTAACAGTTGCTGTGTCTTCTGTGTGCTAACAGGAGTGTTCCTTTTAAAGGGTGCCTTGAGATCTCTGTTTTAATCTTCTTTTTATTCTGTACCTCCTTTCTGAATTTAAGCTTACGTGAATGCACAGCAGAGTTGCTAGTATTGCACAACCACTAATATTAATATTGGAATGCTGATATCACTGGGCCTCATTACGAGTAGGGCGGTAAGGGTTACCGGGCACCGGTAAGGAGACCGGTGACGGTAATCCCTTACCGCCCTACTACGAGTTCCCTTAGCGGGTCCCTCCTTTAACGCCTGCTCTGACCAGGCGTTATGGACGGGACCCGTTAAGGGAAATCAGAACCAATAACGGTACTGCAAATTGCGGTACTGTTATTAGCTACTTCCCCAGTCCCATTGAGCCCTTTGGGGGCTCAAATGGGAATGGGGAATGGTTTTTTCAATGGGGACTTACCGGTCCCGCAAAGGTCGGACTACACCGGTAAGTCCCCATTGAATGAGACTGGTGCCGGTACCGTTATTGGAGGCAGTCATGGCGCA
Source organism: Ambystoma mexicanum (assembly GCF_040938575.1). Lineage (NCBI taxonomy): Eukaryota > Metazoa > Chordata > Amphibia > Caudata > Ambystomatidae > Ambystoma > Ambystoma mexicanum. The sequence goes on from NC_090941.1 coordinate 292,457,113, forward strand.
AATAGCACCATGACTACCTCCAATCTCAGAATGAGGCCCACTGTCTATGATAATCATGAACTATTGTGTTTTATTCTGGGAGAATACCAGTTGGTGTAATAATATTGTGATTACCGAGCACTAAGTAGGCTTGCAAGAAGATTATGTGATTAAGTGGGAAAAGTAGAAGAAAAAAATCAGTTAAATGTACATGCTAAAAACAAGAATGCCGGTCAAGCATGGGACTTTGCAACTACCTGAGATTATTGACACAGCAGTAGGAATCCTAAAGATTGACGACAAAAACAATCTACTAATATGTCACAAAAATTAAGGCATGCTGAATTCCTAACAACAGATATACAAAACTTCTGTACTATGGGGAAAACTCTAAACTCTAATGATCCTGTTTTTGTTTCTGCTCTCAAATTAAATACATTAGGACACTTAGCTACCCAGATACACAAGAGATAGCGGAAACTAATGAACCATTGATGATCTTCAGTGAAATATCTGACACTATGATGGTGGCTATTCAATCATAGACAGAGCAGGACCAGAAAACGGCATGCTTACCACTCCCATCAATGACCTCTGCCGGGACTGAAGGCAGTTGAATCTATTACTACTGTCAAAATTCATGTAAATGGTCAACATTCTATAGACATAAGTTCTATTAACTCTAACAAAAGTATGACTCCTCCTGCCCTTGTCAACCCCTCAAACCATAATAATACAAATGAAATGATCTTACATACATTTCCTTAACCTTTGGCTCATACCAACTCAAGTCAAAGGGAAGCCGAGATAATACTGGCGGCTGATAGACAGTTTTCCATCCCACATGAAGGTTTTTTTCCCCACCTGGTTCCCATCTTATTAACCTATCACAGTCACCTATGCTGTATAGATTTAAACCTGACTCTTCATCTTGTTCGTCAGCATCTTATGTAAACCCTACTCCACAAATACCTCTCAAAATGAATAGAGAGGTGAGTGCAGGTGCTGACGAAACCATAACTGCGATGAACACCACGTTATTATTATTAGCAAAACTAATACATTCCCAGTCGATTATGCTAAATAATGTGGTTGCTCAAATAACTGAAAGGAAAGTAGAAAAGGCAAAATGCCCCCCTCATCCCTCGTGATGGCATCTGCTTCACAGTGTGTGTGTCAAAATGAGAATTGTGCATTAGTGAATACTGCAATTACGATATCTCTAACTGGAGAACAGATTTGTTCTTCTAATTATGCACCTGAAATTGATACTACAGCCTGATCAGTTGAACACTAAAGATGAGGAGAGAAATGAAATCAAATCCAATGCTGGACTGTCCAATTTAAACCCTACCTTTGAGATTTTTAAAGGTACTAAAGAAACAAGACCCGAAGCTAAAACTGTCAGCTTGAATAAAAAATAAAAAAGGCGTATAAACTAAATAATCTAGATTCCGAAAATTAATTCACTTATTAACCACACCAGAGAAACAGCACTATCATAACAACATACAAAACCTGAAAAAAACTAAAAGCTTAGTGCGATTATCAACAACAAAAAAGACATATCACAAGAGCAGTACTTCAGTCGCCTATTCAGGTGCAAACAGATGATATTATTGAACCCTTTAATGAACAAATTGAAGCTTCTGAACTTCTAAATGAAGGTGATACTGCGGTTCTATTGACAGATCTGAATATTCTTACGATTACCCAATTAAAATATCAGTAGTGACTAAAGACCATCGCTCCAAGAATGACGAAACATAGCAAAATTCTTAACCCTAGAACAAAGAAGAACTGAAATCAAACGGTCTCTAAAGTGAGTGATACATTAGCAGAATCCTGTCTTGGCATTTCTGAAGCTGTCAGCAAACAATATTCAGGGTAAAACAAAGAATGTAATTAATCCACCATCAATCTCTGTGGTGACTCATAGTGAAGAGTTAGCAATCGTGTTGAAAACCTCAAAACACAGACGAAATAACACGCAACTTGTGATTCGTTCATTCTGGAATGCAGACCAGAACCTTATCCCCAATATGTTTTGGATAGAACAAGCATTTTGAACATATTTAGTGATATACTGACTTTGGAAGATTTCAAAGCACTGATATAATGCAGGTAGAATTACTTCAAGATCAGAATTTGAGTATTGCCGGATTATGGATTCAATCAGGCGTAATCATGAACACCTTATAACTAGTGAAAGATTAACTGCATACACTAGCCTTTATATTGTCACAAGATTACATTCTTAATCAGATCTGACAACTGGGAATCTAGCATATAACCAAAAACAAGTACAGGAAGAACCTCTGAATCAGAAGATGAGCTCTGCTTATAACAAGAATCTATCACACTTAACTATGAGAAGTGAGCCCCAAATAAGTGGTATGAGTTATCCAGAGGAGACTAGAAATCCTGCTCTGAAAATTACTTATCTAAATGATCAAATTAATCAAGATTAGTAAAACAATCCATTACACAACGAAGATTAGAATCAGAAACAATGAGACATCAGCAGAGTTTAAAAAACATTGTAGACATGTAACAATTCATTGAATACTGGAAAGATTTCTACAAATTGGCAAGTTGGAATATGAGGGCTTTCAAGCATTTGCTATTTGATAAAACAGATACCCTGCAAGATTTTGATATTATTCTACTGCAGGAGACATGGCTTGTAGATCCACCTGTATGTGATGATCATAGCCTGATCCTAGTGCCAGCAACCAGAGGCGAAATGGGACATCCTGTGTCAGGATTTGTGGTAGCTGTGAAAACCAGTAGAGGTCTAAGTATGGAAGCTTGGGCTTCGCCAAACTCTTTTATCCAACTTGCCAAGATTAAAGCTGAAAAAAAACCTTTGCAATATTAAACCTATATTGGAACCACGCTGGAATATCAGATAATGCTTTCATTCAGGGTGTAATTTTGATGCTTGATTTGATTAATAATGAAGAAAAGATCTATCAGGTCCTTATTGATGGTGACTTAAATATCAAATGTTTACCAATGAAAGATCTTAATAAGGTGGACGCCTCATGGTAAATGGCTCTGTACAAAATGATATTCCGCCTAGACATAAATGGAAGCGTGGTAACTCGGTTTCAGTCATTGATTATATCTTCATTCAAAGAACAATGTTTAACAAGATGAAGCTCTTTGAAGTAACAACACAGCTACATAGCGACCATGAGTTATTAGCACTGACTTGGAAGGGAGCGATACAGAAGAGTGAGAACATTTACTATCCATCTCAAGTAGTTCTAATCGGAGGTAGGAATAGGTTCAGGTGGACAGAATGCTTACAATCACATATGGGTTCTTAGAAAACTCCCCTTAACACTAATCTAATTATAAGTGAAGGTAAATATGTAGCAGTAATGAGTCTGTTCAAATTATTACAGCCGTTAACTACTAAGGCATGCTATAAGCATAAATATCCATATGACCATGCTATTCATGTGAGAAAAATCCAATTATATAAAGACATCAGAGCTACTGTTCACTTAGGCGCAATCCCACAAGCAACTTTGATAAAGAAGCTCAAAATGAAATATCACAACTGGTGAAAGGCTTACAGAGGGTATTCTATGCAAAAAGATGGTAGACATATGTTAAAAACAATTGAATCTAAAAACCGCAGGCAAATCTGGGTGACACTTAATGAAGCTATCCATGAAACCCAATCACCCTTTCAAATTAACACTGTCCAAGAAGCTGTGTGGAAACAATACTTTGAGCATATCTATGGCCTTCAGGCAGAAGAGCAAAAGCTAGTGGCTATTCCCTGGCTATCTAAAGACTCAATCGTATTTGATAAAGAAGATATTCTCTTCTCACTTGCTAAACTGAGCGGATTTAAAGCCCCAGGTCGAGATGGACTCACAAATGTAATGCTAATGACCCAACCGGACATTTGGGCCCAAATATTATTTGATCTCTTCAAAGATATATTGCAAGCAATGTAAATTCCCCCTACGCGGAAGAAATCTATAATAATTCCTATTTATAAGAAGGGAGATCGTGATCAACATCGAACGATTGTCTTGTTAGATATCCCCGGGAAAATCTTTGCTCAGCTTATATTGAGAGATTTTAAGGCCTTGTTAAGCAATATTAAGCTGAGTGATAACTTTCAAACAGGGTTTACAGCTGATCTTAACACTTCTGTAAACCTGTTAGCTCTTTCATTAATGAAGCTTTGGAGTCTGCTCACAGGACAAGTTTCAAACATGGCTTTTATTGATTTTAAAATCACATTTGACTCCATTTCTAGGAAAATGTTATTCTCTAAATTAGAGAAAGTGAATTGTCCAAACTATGTATTAGCCCATAATATCACAATTGTATGCAAGCACCTCTGTACAAATTTGTTTGAACCAAGATGGCCTACTCTCACAACCGTTTAATACTCAAAGAGGATTAAAACAGGGCTGTATTTTAGCTGCAACTATTTTTAATTATTTTATTTCATATATCAGCAAAAGTTTTAAAGAGGTGATGGCAGATGCTCCTAAAATAGGCACTGTTAAGATACCATGGCTTTTATATGCAGATGATCTGGTTTTAATTTATAAAACTCTGTTAGGAAGGCAAAACCTTTTTAAGTGCTCTTGAAGCATATGCCCAAAGAAATTCTCTATATGTAAACCTTGAAAAAACAAACATTATGACTTTTAATCTATCAAAATTTAGAAAAAGAAGAGTTGTTTTTCAATGGATGATATATAACAACCCGATTTACACGGTTGATGAGTATCGCTATCATGACCTTATGGCGAACAATAACCCTATTGATCTTCCATATCACTTTGATTTAAAAAAGAAAACTCAGAGAGAGGTATCCCAAGCAAGAATGATCCAGCAGAAATATGGTACATTTTCCTACAATCCTTTTTAATTTACTATAAACAGAAAACAATTCTGATTCTAGCATATGGTGCAGAATCTAGAATGTACCAAGGAGTGTCGTATTGGACAAGTGTGGAGTGTTCATACTTCCGACCAGTCAACCTATGTCAATAATTAGATACGATTTGGGATTATATCACTGAACTTAATTGTGGTGTGGAAATTACTAACTGTATATGGGATTTGTCTGAATGAACCCAATCCAAATTCTCTGTTATTATTGCCTCATTAACGACTATTTCATCAGACGTTTCATTCAAACCTTGGATACTTCATGCTACCCAATACATGGAAACGGCTGATATATCAACTGATTTGTTGGTAAAAAATCCAATGAAAGCCAAAATGAAACTCTGGTGGTACGATTGGCAGCAAACCAGATCAGAGTGTCAAAAGTATAAACATTTCAAATAGGAGTTCCAACGTGGAAACCTCTGAATACTCCTGAATTGTATATGTTAAAATGTCCTTACCCTAAATACAGGTACATGTTTTTAAGATTAAGATTACATGTATCGCCCACTAGAGATCTGTTAGGTGCTAGAACTAATGCCTCAGGGATGGAATGAGCATGTAGACATTGCAAAAATGTGTTAAAACCTGAAACCTTAAAACATATATTAGTTTATTGTATAGCCCTCAAACATCAAAGTAAATTGTATTTGCAAGTACCATTTAAAATCTATCGATTTACAACACCAGAATTTATGTGATTGAAAATCCATGCTGGTGCTCACATCTCAGTGACTCTGGTTGCACTAAAGGTTTTGCAAGATCCATTACTCGGTCTGACAACTGAATGATTTTAGTTTCATGAATCATAATACAGACACACACTGATGAGGAAATGCTAATTCAAATATGTGATATTCTAGATTTAGATTTTAATATGACAAATGTGTAATGTAATTTTAGATTTTTGATTGTTATGTACTAAATGTAAGATATTTTTGCTCTAGAAAGGTTTCAATTTGTAACCAAATCAATAAAAAAATAAAATAATATATATATATATATTATTTTTTTTTTTTATTGATTATATATATATATATATATATATTCAGTGAAAAAACTTTGTTAAAGGGACATTATGGTTAAGTTACGCTGCTAAAAACCTATGAACGTCAGTGAAAAAACGTTGTCAAAGGGACGTTATGGTTCCAAGTAAAACCGAAAAACCCTTGAAATTCGCCAGTTATGGTAAACTAAGCAACCATAACTCGCGCCACCACCGTGCACTGCTAAGACTAACACCCAGGACATCAAAGATGACATCACAAATTTTATTCCTATATATATAAACTTTCTGTATTAGATAAAAAAAATATTATCTTTTTTTTTTCTCTCACAGAAATGTCTAGTACTCTGGAATGGCTAGAGGAGCATTTCCCACATGAAGAAATGTCACAAGATAGTGAAACTAATGGTAAACACTTTATAATATAAACCATTTCATTATTATTATTTTGTATACATTTAACATATATATATATATTTTTTGTACAGAGCATACCAAAATAGAAAATACTTCAGAAAAACCTGTTATGGATAACACTTTTCACAGTACAGAAGAAAAAATGGATTTATTGTTGACTAATTTTAATAATTTGAAAACCTTTGTCGAAGATCATTTTAAACCAAAAACCTTGTACCATTGCCCCACATGTACTTGTCCCTCCTCACCATATCCCAGTCAATTATCCCCAAACCCTCTCCATAACCCAAAACGCTTTGATGAGACTTCCATCCCTTCTTCACCTAATAACAATCATGTTGAAACCCCTAATTCTCCTGTTTTTGTTTCTGTTTCTGCCTCACATTCTCTGTCATAAATTATTAATATATGTTAAATAAAGTTTAATTTTTATATTGTGTTGTAAATAGTTTTTTTTTTTTTTAAAACATTGTAGGTGTCCGCGGACAGTGCAGGTGTTCTGAAATGTTCCTAAATAAACGAAAATGGAGGTGTCCTGAAGAACACTATATCTGTTCGTACTATTCGCTAGCAAGATGAAACTATTCTAAGGACACACGCGGTGTCCTGAAATGTTCATAAAAAAAAAAAATTAAAGTGTCCTAAAGAACACTATATCATGAAGTTTAAACTGTTCTAAGAACACAATTGGTGTCCTGAAATGTTCGTACGTAAAAGAAATTGGACGTGTCCTGAAGAACACTATATCTGTCCTTACTGTGCGCTAGCAAGTTTAAACTGTTCTAAGAACACACGCAGTGTCCTGAAATGATCGTTTCACGTGTGACGCAATTTTAATTAGTTCAGGACCCGAACAGTGTCCGTAGAACATCAACGCGCATGCGCTAGCCAATCTCCGTGCATTTGGTGTCCTGCGGACATGCGCTTCCTTCGCGGACTTGTTTGCGAACGGATCATATGACTGCGCCCACGCTGATCATGTGTTCTGAATGCTGACACTGTTCGTGTCCCCAAACAAATTAAAAGTACATTTTCAATTAATCCATAATATTTTTCAATAAAATCTCACCATGGCACAAGTCCCACATAGTAATCCTGAGATTCTACATACCTTTTGAAACTTTTTGAACTTTTTTTGTGTTCGATCTGTCTACGGACAGCGCCCATGTCAGCGGACCGCCCACAAGCACCCCTATAAAAGACCACGCCCTAGAGCTTATTCTCATTGTGTTTCTGGCTATTCTTCAGAACACAGCGATTTTTGCTGCCACCTGCAGATTACACCATCATCGAGATGGCATCCCTGGCTGCTGAACTGCCACCTGGTGCTGCACCTGCTTCAGCACCACCCCCACCCCCTCCACCACTAACACCTCCCCAGGGGCCTGAAGAAGGGAACAGGAGTGAGGATGCAGAGGAGGAAGAAGAGGATGATGAGAATGAGGTAGAGGAAATCCCTACTACCCGCACTAGGCGTGAGTCTTGGGTGTGGCGGTTATTTACTATTCATGGGAATGTTCCTAAGGCTCGTGCGAACCGTGTTACCTGCAATGAGTGCGAAATGATACTCAGTCGCGGAAAGCGCGGTAAGTACAGCTTTGGGACCACTACTATGAAGCGACACCTGAGGTCATTTCACTCTGGGGCTATTCGCAGGGTTGTACCTTGCGAAGAACGTAGCAGGTTGATTTCCTCTACTTCATCCTCTGTTTCTGATCCTGTCACCACAAGGACCACCTCTGTGGGACAGCGTCTTCCTCAAGCTGCCTCACAGGCCATACAGAATGCTGATGACCCTTAGCTTTCGAGGGTCACAGTTATATGTATGTACTGTGACGCAGTAGTCTGCAGGGGGGAACGACTTTGTAGTGTTTTTGAGACTATCGCCTCAGAGCACGAGAAGATCTGCTCACTACCCAAATAAAACCCACTCTACATCTTCCACTCTCAGCTCGCCCTTTCTTATCCCTGTGGTTGGTGTCCCCCCTTTACCTTCCTTTCCCCTCCTCTCCTAATGTGTCATATATAAAAAACCAAAAAAAATACAAAATATCAAAAATCATAAAAAACTAAGGTTCTTTTCAGAGCCGCCTTTCACAGTTAAAAAATAGAAGTGAAAATAAATGAAGCAGGGCCCTTTGTATATTTTAGAAGTCTGCGGACAGTTCACAAACATTTAAAAAATTGGGTTGCTACCCTATCACAAACATTGCAATTTTCTCTGGGAGGAAGTGGTGGCTCTGAAAAGAGCCCTCGGGAGGTGTTTGTAAGTTAAAAATTATAAATGCTTAACACCTACTTCAAAATGGATGTTGTAATTCCAAAAAAGGTCGCAATGCATTTTGTACATTTCTCAGAAAAATCGGATTGCCACCATAAGTAAGATGGACTCCATCTTTGCGAAAAATGTTTGTAATACAAAACAGAATATTTTCATTGCGAAAAGAAGACATGCCAAAATCTTTTAGAAAGGCACAAACAGCTTTATTAACATTGCGCCTTGCTTTTTCCATTTGTGGACCAAATGAAGAAGAACGAAGCCACATTTGTCTCTGTGCAATCTGTGAAAATATCACTTGAGAATTAGGAAACATGTCCATAACCTTCCCAAGTCCTTCTTTCATAGCAAATTGCAAAAAAATTCCAGTCACATGTCCTAAACTGTTCCCTCCACAATGAATTACAATTATGTCTGGATGTTGCTCTGTCTCCAAAGTAGCACAGAGAGGTAGCAAGTCCAACCACTTCATTCCACGTACTCCATGTCAGTGTACTTCCACATGTGGGAATCCAAGATCTACAGCTACTCCACAGCTTTCTGCATGCACCTTCAACAAATATATCCATGAATCTCCTAAAATCCATACAATCTTTTTCCTAAAACACACAGACATAGCTATCTGTTGTTCTCTCAGAAATAAACAGTATATGAGAAACTCTCTTCTGGCACAACACACCCACTAAACTTTCCTGACCAATCCCTTTCAGTACTCATTCTCATTTGCATGACTTCTGAACCCAAAAATCCCCGGATGTAACTCCCGATGTCCGCGAACTACCGCCATGTCCGCGGACATATCGTAACATGAACAGCCCTTCTACCATTTCCACTTCACTCTCTCTGCCATTCCCTCATTGGATGTAGCTAAGAAGTCACATGACCATGCACCAATCACATTCAAGACCTCTACATCTAACTGCATCATCATAGATCAGCACTGCAAATGTACTGTGAATCTCTCTGAGTACAAGTGTCATATCATTGGCAAGCACCATCTACCAGAAATACTGTACAAGTCTCCAAGATCTCTACTTGCAGCTCCATGCATATCCATATGCATGAACAGAAACTTCAGGTATGCATATGTTCTGTACAGTAGATGAACACATTTGCAAACAGACTTTTAGCTTGTGTACTCTGTAAAATGAATTTACTGTATTTTTTTCAATTTCCTAAAATCAACTATCACTTATAAACCTTTATACTATTTACTTTCTTTATACACACACACTCAAATCATGTTAAACTAAAAAAATTTAAATGAAATATATAGACTACATATATTCAAACAAAATTGCATGCAAGCACAACCTATGTTTAAATATTTAAAAAAAATACTTATACAATTTCATATTTTTTTGTTTTTATTTATTTATTTACTTAATTACTTTAATTTAGACATGACATTGAGGCGCTATTACCTAGAACAGCTTAGTTACAGAAATAGTGGTATTCACTGGGATATTATACATTTCACAAGACATAGTAAAGATATATTATTTTGCTACAGTTAGTCATTCAATACAATTTGTTCATTAAGAACATATCATATGTACCGAACTGATGCAATGAATCTTATGTAAATAAATTAGTTTAATGGTTTTAAAGAAGGCACTGAGGATTTCAATTAAAAAAATCCACATCTAAATTAAAAACAGCGCTATATACAAACAAAGTTACTAATTTGAAGCTTTTACAATTGCAGTGAAGACCAGTCTCCTGAAAAGAAGCAGCCGAATTCGAAGAACAAAGAAGAACTAAGAAGTTACCTGTTAATTTAAGAAAAAAAGTAGAATATCACCATAATATTTGTATTACAAACAAACTGTAAAGTTAATACAAGCTATTTCTGTGCCTAAAAATAGAGATTGTGTACCATTTTGTCCAAAAATCTCCATGTCTTAAACAGCGATTTATAGCCAGAATGGCCCACAAATTCCTATTTTTGGACACACAAATTACCCAACTGAACCGCTACAATTTTCATATTATAGAACAAACAACTGTTTTAATTGTATACCTTAGATTTACTATTTGTACTTTTCCACACCACTAGCTTGCTTTATTTTTGTCATTTGAACCCCAGTTTAGTAACACATAAATTCAATAAATACCTATCCCTACTAGTTGTAGTTCCCAATGCACATTCACACACCATTAAATACATCTTTATCATCTTACTCAAACACTCATGCACACAGCACACATACATTGCAGAACACCCCAACCCATGCCTTCTTTATTTTTTTCAACAGACCCTAAAGAATGCCTACCAAAAGTCAAGTCCGTAGAAAGCAACGCAAAAGTAGAGCAAATGAAAATAAAAGTGTCCAACATAAGCATCCATCTCTAGCAGAATTTGTAAAAAAAAGTTGAAACAAAACAGCTAATACAGTCATTTAGTGAAACACAAGAAGTTTCAAGTACACAAACTTTGCCTCCTCTATCAAAATGTAAAACAAACCAAAAAACAATTAACAGAAAATCAGCTATCACTACAGATAAAACTACTTATTTAAATTTTAATATAGTGCAAAGTAAGCATACCAAGAAAAGTATTTTAGCCATAATGTACCGTCACAAAGTCCTTCAAAATCTTATAAAAACAGGAGAGAAATCAGGTTCAATGCTTAGAACCTATCGTTGGAAATTAATCTTAGAAGCGTTGATGGACAGTGCAATTGTTCTCAAAAGAAAGTTATTTATTTTACTGTTAAACAAAATGAAACCACTAACAAAACTAAAAACTAAATTACAAAAAAGACTTCTCAATAAGCAAAATGTCAACAGAAAGAACTTCTTAAGCATCTGCGGAGGTGAATGGAATCACACTACGAGCACAGAAAACTTATTTTAATGAAGAAGCGTACAAACAAAAGCAAACAAATACAATTGCCATACATAGCAGTGGTCGAGGTTATGAAAAAGTGAATAATACCATAATGGAACAAGAAGTACTCCTTAGCAAAAATGTGCCCTGAAAACATAGAATTACCCCTCCATTCAACTGAATCAGAACGTCTAGTGTACAAATGGCCATGCACGTCAATGTGTAACATTCCCAAACAATGTTTCAAATCTTTACGCCAATTCCTCAATAAATATGTAAAAAGCAAAGACAAAATCAAAATTAAATTACTGCAAAATATGGATACCTGTCCAGTGCACAGGACTACAAGGACATTCATTGGCCTGCATTACAGGACCTACTTGTAAAACCACTTTCCATGATATCAAAAGGATATCAACACATCATTCAACTATAAGAAATCTAGTCTATAAACTGTACTATGCTAAAAGTCCTGCTTTAGCACTAGCAAAGTTAAAAAACATCCTTCTACATGGTACAGCGAAAGACCTACTTGAAGAAATTCACTATATCCAGAAAAAATATTTTGGAAGTAAAAGCCATTTACAGAATGAAATAGCTTTAAACCAATTAAGCAACAATTCTACACATGGCAACCTTTTGCTAAACACATACAAAAAAGAAATACTAACATTTAAAAGTACATCAGCTGAAGTACCAAACCATGTATGTGTATGTTGCCGTAGAACTTTTTATAAAAGTAACACAAAAACTGTAGACCTATCATACAAAATAGAAGACAATGAAGATTCTAAATGGTTTGAATTAGCTCTCTACCTTGTAGCAGAAAACAAATACGAAATAACTGAGCCCTCAATACTTTGCAGTTACTGCACTACAAAACTTGACAACAACGAAACTCCTTCACGTGCTATCACAAATAATTTGGAATTATACCCAGTACCAAAACCCCTACAACAACTTAATTTATATGAGAGCATCATAGTTCAAACAGTACACCCATTTCAAGCAATAATACGCCTTCAACCAAAAACAGCAAAATTACCTCCCTCTGAATTGGTAAAAGGCATTTGTGGAAAAGTCATTTATTTACCATTAGATCTAAAAGAAAATGTGCATACTCTAGGAGTGCAACGTCCAATGCAGCAATCTTTAATTATCTTAGTAAATGGAGTACCTACAAAAGATAAAAAAATATGGCAAAAGCTGGTAGATTTACATAAAGTTAGACAAGCCTTCCAATATCTTAAAGAGAATAATGAATATTACAAAGAAATTAATATTCAAGAAAACTTGAAAGATACAACTGAAATAATTCAAGAAACACAAGAAGATGGTCAATTTGAGCTACTAGATCCTGCTACAATATCAAATACTTTAGACCATTATACAATTCATCCTTTGCACTCTAATGACACCGTAGAAGATGCACTGGAAACCTACCAAATGTGTCAAACAAAAGGATCGCCAATCAGCATATGGGAAAAAAGTATAGAAGCACATGCTTTTCCTCTACTCTTTCCTACTGGCAAAGGAGGAAGGTATGATGATAGACCTATTCAAATATCAGCTTCAGAATACCGCTCATTACGGATGTATTCTGAAGATCCCAGATTTAGACAAAATGTGGAATACGTATTCCACCTACTCTTTGAAAGTGAACTAGCAACTTTATGTTACGGAGTTGCACACATATTAAAATCAGGATCACACTTTCAAAATATGACAGCTACACAATTATTAGAAAAAGTGCAACAAAAGGATGAGGTTTTATAATCAAATATTACAAATCTATTAGCAAATATGCGTGATACTAAAGAGTACTGGTTTCGACGTCATGGAGATGTACGTTGTATGATCAGAAACCTTGGCCCACCCACTTGGTCTGTTACATTAAGTTGTGCAGAATATGCATGGGAAGATTTACATGATTTCCTACGCATATCAAATAAAAACAAAACAAACATAGATATACTAACACCTGGAGAACTTTGTTCTCAGGATCCTGTTAATGTTTCAAGATATTTTCACCATCGCTTCATTGCTATGCTACATTTTATTTGTAATAAAACTGTTCCTCCTCTTGGAGAAGTGCAACACTTCTTTTGGAGAAAAGAATACCAAGCCAGAGGAGCACCACATATCCACATGCTTTTATGGATTAAAGATGCTCCTACATTTGGTCAAGACAGTGATGCCACTGTTTTACAGTTTATTGAAAAATATGTCACTTGTGAAATTCCATCAGAAGCCACAAATAGTGATCTTCATGCACAAATTTTACAATTTCAAAGACACAAATGTGGAAAATATTGTTGTCGCAAAAACAAAGGGAAATACTACACCAAATGCCGATTTGGTTTCCCTAGACCAGTTACAAACACAGGTCAAGTGAACAACCTCATGTCTTCAGTTAGACATAGTGTTAAAGGTAAGTCACCTAAAAATACATATTACATAAAAAAGAAAAGAAGAAGAAAAATATATCAATGATTATAATGCAATCATTGCCCACTTATGGAATGCAAACATAGATGTGCAGTACATTGCAGACAATTCTACTGCAGTTGCACGATATGTCACAGCATACTTAACTAAAGCAGAAAAGACAGAGCTCCAAGACCTCTGGAATTACCTGTCATCAGATAAAACAGTGTCTCAGAAATTATACAGCTTGGGCATAAAAATGCTCACCCATAGAGAATGTGGTTCATATGAAGCAGCTGATCGTTTAACTGGTACTGCATTGTATGGTAAATCTGAAAATATAGTATGGCTAAGTCTTGGTCCAGCTAAATCTAGAAAAAGAGTTCTAAAATCATATGAAGATATAGAAACAATAGCCAAACGTGATCCCAACAGCCAAGACATTTTAAAAAACAATTTATTGGACACATGCTACCCAAACAGAAGTAATACTTTGGAAAACATGTGTCTATACCACATAGCCCAAAACTACACATACAAAAATAATATGAAACCTGATGAAAAAAAAGGTAAATATAGAGTGACAAACTGTGAAGGCAGCTTAGTTAAACTCACTAAACCAAATTTAATTAATCATATCAAATTGTCATTAAAGACTCCTCAACATAAAAAAGAATATTACATGTCCCTGCTACAACTCTTCAAACCATGGAGAAAAGAAGAACAAACACTAGATAACTATGACTCATATGAGGATGCTTTCAAAGCAAATGTAAGCACTATAACTGATGTAAACTTTACACAGTACAAAACAATGTTGCACAATGAACAGCAACACGAAGAAGAACTCTAAGCCCAACTAGATAAGGACACTCCTGACAGTAGTCAACCTTCTGTAACAGGAAGCCAAGAACCACTGGGAGAACCACTGATAATAAATGAGGCAGAATTAGCTATGATAGAAGTAGAAAACACCATGTATCAGTATGAAGATAAGGAAGACTTAACTATACTACAATCAAAACTAAACAATGAGCAAAGTAGCATTTTTCAAGAAGTAACAAAACAAATTGCACATGGTATAAACATGAAAATAAAGAATGTTCCTGCCATAATTATAAACCTATACTACTGTACGTCAGTGGTAAAGCTGGTTCTGGCAAAACATTCCTAATCAAAATCATTAGTAAGTTCCTTCAACAATTGACAAACAACAAACTGTCAGCTGTTGTCACTGCCCCCACAGGTTTAGCTGCCTACAACATAGGTGGTGTTACATTACACTGATTAGTACTATTACCAGTAGAACACCAGAACAAATTAGACTATTACAAACTTTCTGCAGAAGCTGCAATGGAATTACGCAGAGTATTGAAACAGAAGAAAATGCTACTAATAGATGAAGTGTGCATGGTCTCCAACCTGATGTTAGCTTTGATTCACCTCAGATTACAAGAAATACTCAAAACAGACTATGAAGAGCTCTTTGCAGGAAAACACATTATTGTTTTTGGAGATCTGCTTCAATTAACACCAGTAAAAGGTGAGCCTATTTTTAAAACATTAGGACACAAACTCTGCCGTAAAACTGTTGGAAGCATTGGAAATGTCAACCTTTGGCAACATTTCCAATACAGAGAATTAACAGAAAACATGCAGCAATCTGCAGATCTCACTTATGCCAACATTTTAAAAAGTATCAGAGTTGGTATACTTTCTAAAGAAGAAGAAGCAATATTGAAAACCCGGCACATTAATGCACTTTATGGCGATAATGCATGTGCTACAGATGTTATGGAACAATTAGCCCACAAAAATGTCAATTGTATGGCCTTAATGCCAACTATTGCAAGCTGTTTCAAATTCAATGAAATCATGCTAAGTAAAGAAATGCAACCAATCATGGAAATTAGCGCCACAGACAAACTAGATGTACATGGTATGACACTACACATGTGTGACCAAGCCACAACAAGACTAACAGGGTAATTCATAGAATTTCGCACAAAAGTGGCGCACGCGGCTGGCGCACACTGTCCCCGTGCGATACACTGCGCCAGCTGCGTGCGATAAAATCCATTTCATCGCACAGCATATTCATGGATTTTAGCCTCCAAAACTAGCCGTGGCGCTGAGTGGTGCAGCGACCCTGCAGCAGCGCCAGTTACGCCCCCAAGAACGCCCTTGCGCAAGGAAAAGCCATCAAAATCCCCAATTCATCGGAAATGTCTGTGCTAACCCTGGACCAGTTCACAGGGCTGCCAAACAGCAAAAGCCAAGCAGGGAACGTGTATTTCAGGGGTTCGCGGGAAGTTTCACACGCGATTGTCCTGGGTACGTGTATTTCAGGGGTGCGCATGAAGTTTCACACGCGATTCCATCAGGGCACGTGTATTTCAGGGGTGTGCGGGAAGTTTCACACGCGAATACAGCAGGGTACGTGTATTTCAGGGGTGCGCGGGAAGTTCCACACGCGATTGTCTTGGGTACGTGTATTCCAGGGGTGCGCGGGAAGTCTCACATGTGAATTCAGCAGGGTACATGTATTTCAGGGGTGTGCAGGAAGTTCCACACGCGATTGTCCTGGGTATGTGTGTTCCACGGGTGCGCGTGAAGTTTCACACGCAAATTCAGCAGGGTACGTGTATTTCAGGGGTGCGCGTGAAGTTTCACACGTGATTCCATCAGGGCACGTGTATTTCAGGGGTGCGCAGGAAGTTTCACACGCGATTCCATCAGGGCACGTGTATTTCCGGGGTGCACGGGAAGTTTCAGATGCAAATTCAGCAGGGTATGTGTATTTCAGGGGTGCGGGGGAAGTTCCACACGCGATTGTCCTAGGTACGTGTATTCCAGGGGTGCGCAGGAAGTTTCACACGCAAATTCAGCAGGGTACGTGTATTTCAGGGGTGTGCAGGAAGTTTCACATGCGATTCCATCAGGGCATGTGTATTTCAGGGGTGCGCGTGAAGTTTCACACGCAAATTCAGCAGGGTACGTGTATTTCAGGGGTGCGCGGGAAGTTCCACACGCGATTGTCCTGGGTACGTGTGTTCCAGTGGTGCGTGGGAAGTCTCACATGTAAATTCAGCAGGGTACGTGTATTTCAGGGGTGCGCGGGGAGTACTACACGTGAATTGGCCATGTGGGTCCTCCCAGGTGTTCCCTCTACACCCTCCACGGCCCCTGCAGGCATCCCACACCAAAGGGGACTACCCTGCACCCCTGCTCATGTCCCGCAGGCAGCCCATCCACCACGGGCATGCCCCACAGCCAAGCCACTTGTCACCTTGCACTACTGATCAACAACGCATGTCTCCCAGCACCCCCACCCCCCCAGCCCTGTGGGGCACCTGCCAGCAGGCCCCCACTCATGTCCAACTCATGTCCCCCTGCACTCCCACCCCCCAGCATCCAGGGGCACCCTCCACCAGGCCCCCACTCCTGTCTCCCTGCACCCCCACCCCCCAGCATCCAGGGGCACCCTCCACCAGGCACCCACTCATGTCTCCCAGCACCCCCACCCCCCAGCAGTGCAGGGCACCCTCCACCAGGCCCCCACATATGACTCCCAGCACCCCCAGCATCCAGGGGCACCCTCCACCAGGCCCCCACTCATGTCCAACTCATGTCCCCCTGCACCCCCACTCCCCAGCACTGTGAGGCACCCTCCACCAGGCCCCCACTCATGTCTCCCAGCACCCCACCCCCCAGCAGTGCAGGGCACCCTCCACCATGCCCCCACACATGTCTCCCAGAACCCCCACCCCCCAGCATCCAGGGGCACACTCCACCAGGCCCCCACACAATTCTCCCAGCACCCCTACCCCCCAGCAATGCAGGGCACCCTCCACCAGGCCCCCACACATGTCTCCCAGCACCCCCACCCCCAGCATCCAGGGGCACCCTCCATCAGGCCCCCACTCATGTCCAACTCATGTCCCCCTGTGCCCCCACCCCCCAGCAGTCAGGGGCACCCTCCATCAGCCCCCCACACATGTCTCCCAGCACCCCCACCCCCCAGCATCCAGGGGCACCCTCCACCAGGCCCCCACTCATGTCCAACTCATGTCTCCCAGCACCCCCATCCCCCAGCAGTGGAGGCACCCTCCATCATGCCCCCACATATGTCTCCCAGCACCCCCCCCAGCATCCAGGGGCACACTGCACCAGGCCTCCACACATGTCTCCCAGCACCCCCGCCCCTCAGCAGTGCAGGGCACCCTCCACCAGGCCCCGACTCATGTCCCCCAGCCAACACGTCATCACAATCTAGATCCCTGGCCCTTATGGGCTGCCTCCACATGCCAAACGCCCACCCAAGTATTGCATCCACCCACTTAGAAATGCCAATTACATGATACAACCCCAATGGCAAGTATGTAAATGAACACATGTCCCTCACATACACACAATGGGTGTCAGTGAATGTCAAAACCCATATCATGATATGCATGAAACCAATGAGATGATACTACACATTGAAGTTTGATGAAGAAAATGTATTAAAAGCAACATAAATGGAATCAAAAATAAACAAACGACAATGGGAATTAAAAACCAAAAGCAGCATGTCCGTAAAATAATGTAAAACCACAAATCATAATCCAAAGGAAAGGTGTCCAAATTCACAGTTCAAAAAAGTAAATCCAATGGAAAATCAAAACCGAAAACCATTGCTCCATGGGTAAATTCCCAACAAAAAAAAAATCCAACAGTCAACTATATACAGATAAACAATCCAGGGTCCATGATCCCAACAGAAGAAATGAAACCTATCTAATAATACTACCTAATAAAAAAACTATATACATAAATGTGGTCCATTGTCCAAAAGGTCCAAAAAAAATAAAAAAGCAAAGGAAACCTATCACTAACTACATAACTATTTACAAGGGCAGCGGGCTAGTCCGAAGGCTCACTGGTTGTTGTCATGGGCCAGGGCATCATCGAACTCCTGTTCAATGGCTTGGAGGCGGGCATGTTCCCTGGCCCCGAGGTCTCGCAGGGATAATGCAGTGTCCAGCTCCAACTCCCTGCGAATACCCTCGAGGCACTCAGCCCGACTCAGCGCCCTCTGCATGGAGTTCTCCGCTCTGACCATTGTGAGCCGTTCCTCCTCTGCCCGCTGCCGCTCTGCACGTATCTGCTGGCCCAACCGCTCCCACACAGAAGACACTCCCATTCCAGGGTTCTCCTGCCCTCCGGCCGATGCCTGCACCCCTGATGTTGATGGCCCGAGCCATGATGCCTCCCATGTCGAGCCTGCCGCTGCCTCCGACGCAACTGCCTGTGCCAACACGACGGCATCCAGGCTGATGGAATCCACCGACGCCGTCGTGCACGTGCCCTGCCCGATGATGCCGTCACATCCTCCATCTGCTGGGGTCCAGTTGCTGGTGTGTCCACCCCTGCTGGACCTCCGACTCCCGACTGTGGCAGGGATGGGATCCCCACCGAGTTGGCTGCGTTGGTCGGGGCAGGTCCACAGGGGGCCCTGGTGGTATCTGGGCCGGAAGACGGCATGGAGAACGAATGGCGCATAGCCTCCACAGAGGAGGAGAGGGTCGCCAGAGTGCCCGACACATGTACAAAACCCCCGACCATGGCCGCTCCCAACTGGGCCACGTTGGCACAGTGCTCTTCGTGATAACGTGCGTGCTCCCCCCGGGAAGTACACACCTCATCACGAATGACACCCGTGCGCAACGCGACACCAATCAGGACCTTCTCCATACGGCCAGGGGTCCCCTCGTCCGCAGGTGGAGGGGAGTCAGATGACATGGACATCCCTCCTACCTGCGGACGGGCCTGGGATGGGGCATCCCTGCTGGTGCATGGTGGTGCAGTCACAGTGTCAGGGACAGTGATATGCCCAGGCACCTCCACGGCGACCTGTGCTGCCTCCTGCCCCTGGACTGCACCCCTTGCACCAGCAGGGATGCCCCCACCAGGCCCCATGTGCGGCTCAGTAGCGGCCTCCTCCTCCTCTGTGGAAACCACCAACCTGGATGGCTCCACCCTGTCTTCCGCCATTGCAAGCCCCTGTGGGGGCTCACCCACCACTTCCGCTGCAGCCATGGGGGCATCCCCGCTGCTTTGCTCCACAGCGCCGTCTCCGCCCTCTTCTTCACTTTGCGCTGTGTAGAGGGAGACATAGAACACAAGCATCAGGGTACTGTACAATGGTCCCCTAGACAGGAAGCAATAGCAGATGAGTGGCACTGTCAAAGATCACTTCCATCATGTCCCTTCACAACACATGGGTCAGTGCAGGCAAAACACATGCAGTAACAGGCATGGCGCATGCTATGGACATTAGCAAACATGTCCAAGGGACTCTTGAAACATACAATGTTGTTTTTGAACTCACATGCATCATGGGTCATGCCTATCACATGCACACACTTCACCGTACTTTCATCCATCTGGACTCGTACACCCCAGACATAGTGGATGCAAGGATAACTAGGCTGCATCAGTGATTCTGAACATTGACACAGACAAGTGTCATGCATCCATGGCATTCACAAATCACAGACACGCAGGTCAGACACACAGACATGGACACCATACATGTACATGGCATCAGCACCCATCCCTCACCCCCACCCATGTCCAAGAACAGAGACTGGCATGCTCTCATGTGGCCATTCCGCATAGGGCTCCCCATGTTGCATTTAAACATATACACCAACCGTGTGCTTCACTCATTACTGGTCTCACATGCATGACCATGATGTCCCTGAACACACACACGCGTACATGGCCTATGTCACACATACAGGCAAGTATCAGACAACCAGCACACTGCAACATGCCCTGTCTCACACAGCAATGCTTGGCCACTTACCGCTCGACTCCAGACGGGTCTGCCTCTCAAGGACCTGGACGTGGAGCACTGGGGATATGCGTTCCAGGACCCTCATCTGATCTTCCGACAAGTGGCCCTGGTGCCCCTTAGCATCCACTGCCTTCAAGAGGCGCCGGGCCTTGTTGAGGGTCCTGGACCTGAAGTCCTCCCAGCGCTTCTTGACATGATGGAATAGTCAGACTGCCACCCTCTCCGCGTTGATGGCAGTCACGATGTCCGTCCAGATCCGGTTCCCGTCCTTCCTTGTCGGCGTGTGATGATCCGAAGAGGGCATCATAGTGCCCCAGGACAAGCTTCACCAGGACACCAACTTCCTTCTGACTGAAGCTGGTGGCCCTCTGCCCCTCTGGCTGGGGGTCGCCAGTGGTCTCGGATGGTGTTTGCCCCGACATGGCGACCCCCGAGGCAGGCGTGGGTGGGCAACTGGGTCCTGGGGCTGGGCTGTGGAGCGATGGTATCCCAGTCGGGAGTCTTCTGTTCCAGCAGGGGTGGACACAGCAACTGGACTCCTGCAGATCGCTGATGTGCAGGCACCAAATGGCAGGGCACGGTGGCAGCAGGCAGGCAGGCAGGCAGCCAGCAGCAGATGGCTCGTGGGAGGCTGCTCGGGGCTGTGGGGGCAGTAATTCGGCCTTTTGGGCAGGAGCGTGGTCTTCCGTGTGCTTATGCGTGGCCAGCTTGATACGGAGTGATTTGGCACGTGAAAATTCTGCACGTCAGTGTGTAATTCGAGGAAAGGCCCATAGCGCGTAAGCCCGTCAGCACGCATACGTGATTCCATTGGACCAAAGGCCCTTAGCGCTTAAGCGCGTCTGTGACGTATCGCGCACGGGCGTTGCCCTGGGAGGGCTTGAAGATCCCACGTGGATTTCCATTGCTCAGTATGTGCTTTTCGTGGGGTGCGGTGCATGTGTTCTGCAGGCGTTGGGGTTCATACGCTATTACTACACAGCGGGTGGGTGTTGGCTACGCGTTCTTCTACACGCAAGGCAGGCAGTGAGTGGTACCCTGCTCCCCCATGCCCGATCGCGTGTTAAACTTCCCGCGCACCCACGAAATACACGCACACGCTATTATTCACACAGCGGGTGTCCGTGTTTGTCGTGTACCGCTTTGCACGTCATTTAGCGGTGCGTGGGAAATTTCACATGCGAATTCAGCAGGGTACGTGTATTTCAGGGGTTCCGGGGAGTACTACACGTGAATTGGCCGTGTGGGTCCTCTCAGGTGTTCCCTCTACACCCTCCACGGCCCCTGCAGGCAGCCCACACCACAGGGGACTACCCTGCACCCCTGCTGATGTCCCGCAGGCAGACCATCCACCATGGGCATGCCCCCCAGCCAAGCCACATGTCACCCTGCACTACTGATCAACAACGCATTTCTCCCAGCACCCCCACCCCCCAGCACTGTGGGACACCTGCCAGCAGGCCCCCACTCATGTCCCCCTGCACACCCACCCCCCAGCATCCAGGGGCACCCTCCACCAGGCCCCCACTCATGTCCAACTCATGTCCCCCTGCACCCCCAACCCCCAGCACTGTGGGACACCTGCCAGCAGGCCCCCACTCATGTCCTCCTTCACCACCACCCCCCAGCATCCAGGGGCACCCTCCACCAGGCCCCCACTCATGTCTCCCTGCACACCCACCCCCCAGCATCCAGGGGCACCCTCCACCAGGCCCCCACTCATGTCCAACTCATTTCCCCCTGCACCCCCACCCCCCAGCACTGTGGGGCACCCTCCACCAGGCCCCCACTCATGTCTCCCTGCACCCCACCCCCCAGCACTGTGGGGCACCCTCCACCAGGCACCCACTCATGTCTCCCAGCACCCCCACCCCGCAGCAATGTAGGACACCTGCCAGCAGGCCCCCACTCATGTCCCCCTGCACCACCACCCCCCAGCATCCAGGGGCACCCTCCACCAGGCCCACACTCATGTCTCCCAGCACCCCCACCTCCCAGCACTGTGGGACACCTGCCAGCAGGCCCCCACTCATTTCCCCCTGCACCACCACCCCCCAGCATCCAGGGGCACCCTCCACCAGGCCCCCACTCATGTCTCCCTGCACACCCACCCCCCAGCATCCAGGGGCACCCTCCACCAGGCCCCCACACATTTCCAACTCATGCCCCCCTGCACCCCCACCCCCCAGCACGTGGGGCAACCTCCACCAGGCCCCCACTCATGTCCCCCTGTACCACCACCCCCCAGCATCCAGGGGCACCCTCCACCAGGCCCCCACTCATGTCTCCCAGCACCCCCACCCCCCAGCAGTGCAGGGCACCTGCCAGCAGGCCCCCATACATGCCCCCCAACACCTCATGACGATCCATAATCATGGCCCCCATGCCACCTCAATACACTGCCTACGCCACCCCAGTCCGAACACACCACCAGGTATGACATCCACCCCACAAAGAAATCACCAACACATGATGCATCCCAAATGGCTAGTCTGCACATCAACACATATCCGTCAAACCCACACAATGACAGCATGTGAATGATAGAACACACATTGTGACATGCATGAAACCAAAGAGAGGATACCACACATTGAAGTACCAAATTATAATGTATTAAACAGAAAAGCAAGGCAATGAAATGGAAATAATAAATGAAATCCAGCATGTCCAATAAATGAAAAAGATGCATGAAATCCAAAAGAAAAGCAATCCAAAAGCAAGTCTCCAAAGTGTCAGTCTGAGAAAATAAATCCAAGGTTCCAAAATAAGAAAAAAACATTGATCCATGGGAAAAAACAATCAAAAATCAAAATCCATTGTCAAACTATGTACAAGGTGAATATCCAGGGTCCATGTGCCCAATCCTTTAAATGAAACCTATAAAATACTTCCTAATGAAGAACTATAAGTTGGGGCATTGTCCAAGCGCCCCAAAACAAAACAAAACCGAATGGAAACTTAACACTAAAGAACTATTTACAAGGGCAGCGGGCTAGTCCGACGACTCACTTCTGGATGTTCCGGGCCAGGGCATCATCGAACTCCTGCTCAATGTCCCGGATGCGATCCTCCTCCATGGCCCGAGGGTCCGCAGGGCCGATGACATGTTCTCCTCCAACTCCCTGCGGATTGCCTCGATGCACTCGGCCCGCCTCAGGGTCCTTCGCATGGAGTTCTCCGCCCTGACCATCGTGAGCCGTGCCTCTTCCGCCCGCTGTCGCTCCGCATCTATGGCGTGGCCCAACCGCTGCCACACGGAAGACACTTCCCGTCCTGGGCCTCCTGGCCTCCGGCCGATGTCTGCCCCTCCGATGTCGAAGGCCCCGAGCCATCATGGCTCCCACCTCGTTGCTGCTGCTGCTGTGCCTGTGCCCGTGCCCTGGCTCCTGCTGCCTGCACATCCTCCACCGGCCGGGGTGCAGTCGTTGATGTGGCCACCCCTGCTGGACGTCCAACTCCGGACTGTGGCAGGGATGTGTCCTCCACCAGCCTGGCCGCACCATCAGAGGCAGCTCCACAGGGCACCCAGGTGACAAATGGGTGGAAAGATGGCACGGAGGACGACTGGCGCATAGGGTGTTCAGTTGAGGAGGGGGTCGGAACAAGATCCAGCAAACGGAGGAATCTGGCCTGGGTGACCTGTCCCAGTAGGCAGACATGGTCAACGAGCCATTTGAGATGACGTGCAGTCTCCTCATGAAAAGAATGCAGGTCACCTCGCATGGCCCGTTGACGCAACGCCACACCAGTCAGGACAGGCTCAACCCGTACCTGGATAGCCACGTCCGCAGGCAGAGGAAGGCCAGTTGTTGTAAGCTCATCCCCTGCCTGAAAACGGGTCTGGACGTAGGCATCCCTGCTGGTGCAAGATGATGCAGTGACAGGATCAGTGACAGGATTGCACACAGGCACCTCCGCGGCGGCCTGTGCTGCCTCATGTCCCTGGTCCTGCACTGCACCACTAGCACCAGTGGAATCCCGACCTCCAGACCCCGTCTCTGTTGCTTGCACGGCCTCCTCCTCCACCAAACCCCCCACCAACCTGGATGACTCTGTGCCATCTTCCCCCGTTGGGCCCTGTGGGTCCCAGCTGCCCCTTCTGCTGCCGAGGAGTCCAACTCCGACCTCCGCCTCTTGGACCTCCCCCCAGCAGCTGCAGCCTGGGACGCGGCCCCGGACTCCTCACTCCCCGACGAGATGACAACCTGGGAGGGGAGCCGGGCCTTGCGTCTCCGGCTGGCGGTGCAATCCCTGCCGCTAAGCTCCACAGCACCTTCTCCGCCCTCTTCATCAGTTGTCGCTGCAGACAGGGAGAAATAAAACACAGGTATCAGGGCACTGTACAATGGACACATACACACATGACAGTTGTACATGAGTGGCATTGGGAAACCTCAGACATGGCATCACAATCGCCAACACACATGTCATTTCAACTCGCACACATGAGCCATACACAGCCATATCGCAACAGCCAGCACCATCCATACACATACAACAGCATGAGCAGGCAAAGGTGAGCCAGACATCACATGCAACACAGGGAGTGCACTACACATGCACACACACCACCACACTTGCATGCATGTGTACACCTCTGCCAACTGTCGCAGTGTTCAGATTGGCATCCATGTCACATCTGCCAATCAGGCTTCCACATCCCGGTGTCACATGCATCCATGTTGCATCACTGTTGCACCCTTGTCAAATACACACACATGCACATGTACACAGTGCTGATACATGCAGCTGAAACCAACATCCATGTGTGACATCACAAACATGCCTACTTACATACACATTCATCCAAACATGTGTGCCCACACATCTGCATTTGGCATGCAAGCCTACACACACAAGCACCATCCATGTCTCACACATGAGAGCCCTCGCATGTGTTAGCCTCACGGCCCTGTACACCCCCCCATACTTGGCCCCATAAAAACACATGTGCAACCTGCCCACTACTGGCACACCACCACACGCACAGCTTACAATCAGGATGCATGTACACTTACCGCTCGACTCCAAACGGGTCTGCCTCTCAAGGACCTGGACGTGGAGCGCTGGGGATATGTGTTCCAGGACCCTCATCTGATCGTCCGACAAGTGGCCCCAGCGCCCCTTAGCATCCGCTGCCTTCAAGAGGCGCCGGGCCTTGTTGAGGGTCCTGGACCTGAAGTCCTTCCAGCGTTTCTTGACATGATGGAATAGTCGAACTGCCACCACCTCCGCGTTGATGGCAGTCACGATGTCCGTCCAGATCCGAGTCCGTCCTTCCTTGTCAGCGCGCAAACTTCCGAAGAGGGCATCATACTGCCCCAGGACTTGCTCCACCAGGACACCAACTTCGGTGGCAGTGAAGCTGGTGCCCCTGTGCCTCTCTGGCCGGGGGTTGCCAGTGGTGCCAGATGTTGCAGTGCCCGACATGACAAACCCAGAGGCAGGAGTGGGTGGGTAACTGGGTCCTGGGGCTGGTCTGTGGAGCGATGGAATCCCAGTCGGGAGTCTTCGGTTCCAGCAGGGGTGGTCACAGCAACAGCACCCCTGGCTGATGTGCAGGCAGCAAATGGCAGGGCACATGGGCAGCAGGCAATCAGGCAGCAGCAGATGGCAGGTGGGAGCGTGCTCGGGGCTCTGGGGGGCAGTAATTCGGCCTTCTGGGCAGGAGCGTGGTCTTCCGTGTGCTTACGCGTGGCCAGCTTGATACGGAGGGATTTGGCACGTGAAAATCCAGCACTTCTGCGTGTAATTCGAGGAAAGGGCCTTAGCACGTAAGTGCGTCAGCACACGTACGCGAATTCATTGGTCCAAAGGCCCCCAGAGTGTAGGCGCGTCTATGACGTTACGCGCATGTGCGTTTTCCATGGCGCGTAGAAAAAATAAGCACATTGGACCAGCCCATTGTGGCACCAGACCTGGCACAGGGTGACTCCATGGCTGACTTCCAGGTCAGCAGGTCTAGGCCACGTGTGGCGGTGCACATTGGTGTCACCAGGGCACGTGGATCAGGGTCAGCTATGTCATCTGCTGCCCCGAGTAGGCAGGGTCGGGAGGCTGCAGGGGCAGCTGCGGCTCCATCCACCCCAACTCTGAGTCTCCCATCCAGGACACTGTCGGTCCCAGTCCATCCTGCTGACGTTCCCCCTGACTACATCACACTTCAGCTAATGCCTGCACCAAGTCCCATGGTGAGTGTTCATTCCCACACTCCTAGTCCACAGTCCACCGTGGCTCCTGCCCCTAGTGTCCAGAGCGGCATAGGACACTCAGGATCCCCACCACCTTCCAAGCAGAAGAGGAAGAGTGCTCGTCCAGTACAGGCTGATGCGTCAGACACGGCTACACAGTCCGGCCAACCAAGGAAGCCCAGCTTCAATCAGGCCGAACTTGATGCACTTGTGGAGTATGTGTCCGCACATGACAGCGAAATGGTGATTACTGCAGGATGCAAGACCACACCTGCACAACGTCTGGCACACTGGCAGACCATCACAGACATCATAAGTGCCCTTGGATTCGTGAGGCGCACAGCTAATGATTGCTACAAGTGCTGGAATGACCTAAAGCGCAGGGCAAAGAAAAAGCTGGCCTCAAGTCATGCCGCTACTCTAGTGACTGGAGGTGGGTCTCCAGCAGAGGACATTGAACTCACTCCACATGAGTATGTTGCCGGGACCTATGTCACGGAGGGACAGATCCAAGGCCTGGGAGACCTGCCAGATTACGAGGCATTGTCCGGTGAGTGCACATGCATGTGTGTGTCATCCATGTGCATGGTGTGTGTGTGAGGGCTTCTGATTGAGTGCCAGGTGAGGGTGTGTGTGCCTGAGTGGTTTGGGTCACCCATGTGCTTCATCCAATACATTCTGCGCACCAGGATTTGGGTATTGCAGTATCCCTTCTGGCAACAGTAGACATTTAGCCCAACCTCACGCCAGTTGCCCTTGAAGTGTCATCTTGCCACAACATAGTTGCGTATTATTCTGTGTTCATTCAGGCTGATTGTTTGCATTCCACCACTTTCACTAGGCATTTCTCAGTCCTATTGTCACATGTGTGACATGGCTATGGTACATGCCATCTGTGTGATGGCATGTGTCATGTATGTGTATTGGACATGCCAATCACAGGCCAATGTGTGATGGCACTGCTAGCCACCATGCAGCAAATGTGTTGGTCCTCCATCTTGGTGTCATCAATGTGTGCCATTTGCCTCCCCTTCATACGCAGTGACGGTGCATGCATGGGAGGGTTATAGTCATGTGGGACATGTGTCAATGAAGTATTGTTTCTGTTGCTTCTCAGCCCTAATTCTGTGCCATGGTGTTAATGCCTGCTCCCATTTCTTTTCTTTCATGTCTTTGCAGGGGATGACGCACTTGATACTGCTGGGGTTGTGGAGATGGTGCAGATCCAGGAGGGGTCTCAGGCCCGACCGGGCACCAGTGAGGGACGTGGTGTGGTGGTGGGTGAGAACCCACACTTGCTGCAGACCATTATCTCAAGGGGTGTCTCTGGGTGCACCTTCCCCGAGCTCTATTCAGGTGTCGATTCGGATGATGAGACCTATGTGCGGTCGCAGGTAAGTGTTTCTGGGAGGGATTCTGTACTGTCCAACCCACCTGCACCAGGGGTAGAACCCTCAATGGGGATGTCAGTGTTGGTAGGTCCGCCTTTGGTGGTTACGGATGCAGGGTCACACTCCGCAACATCTGATCCTGTTCCTGGGCCAGCAGATCAGAGGGGGAATGCAGTCCTGCAGCCTCAGGCAGTGCCAGCACAGCAAGGTACAGTTCGCCTTGCCCCAGACAGGTGTGGTGCCCACCGACGCGGTGGCCGTACGCCACCTGGCAATACCGCATGGGAGCAATCCATATACGGTATGGCAAACCAACAGGCAGCATCATCTGAGATGATGGCTCAGGCCATGGATAGGGTGGCCACTTCCATTGTCCCCCAAGAAAGGCTGATGGAACAACTACAGCAGGCAACAGACTCCATTTGCCAGTCACACAGGGAGGACATGTTGGCGTCCAACAGGGACAGACGGGCGGCACTGGAGACTCTGCGGGAAGCCATTTCTATTGAGTCCCAGGGCCACAGGGAAGCCCTGAGGGTGGAACTCCGTCAGCTCAGGGTGACTCTTGTTGAGCTTGAGGCTTCAACTGACATGAGGACAGAACAGCAGCTGGAGCGGCTCACACGTACGCTCTCAGCTGAGATGCAGGCAACTAGGGAGGGGGTCCGGGCATCCCGTGAGTTGTTGCATGGGGACCTCCGCATGATTATCCTCCAGAACCAGACCTTCCACACCCGCATGCTTGCTGCCATGGAGGACCAGACTAGGGCTTTGCGTGGGCTGCCTCCCATAGTGCCACCACCTCCTGATGCAGCTGCAGAGGGTGAGGAGAGCGACAGCACCGAATCTCTCACAATAGGGTAGCCGTGCAGGTGATGAGCCCATGGAGGTGCTTTTTTTCCCCAAGATCCACACAGGTGGGTTTTGGTGTGCACCCTGTCCTCGGATGCACCCTGTCCTCGGACCTCCTGGGTGGCCTCCCCCACCCCCCAGCCCATTCATGGCCATTTTTTATTTTTTATTTTTTATTTTTTTTACAGTGTGTTGCCTTGTGTGGCTCCCGTGGGCATACGCTGTATTGTGGCTGGGCACATGCAGGCTTGTCCTGAATTTGGGTTAGATGCTTGGGTTTGTGTGACACACACTCCTCCTGCTTCCCGTTTCCATGGGCTTGCAAAGGGTGTGCCCAAGTGACATTGACTTACACAGTGACGTTGGACCATTTGATGTGTGGGCAGTCTGTAGTCAATACTGTGTATACATTCCTAGTGCATATTGTTGTTGTATTGTACACTGCATGGTGTATTGATATGTGACTCTGCATCCATCTCATCCTCCTAATTTGCAGGTCCATTCCTCATGTCTTCACAAGGCGGTCTACTTTGGAAATGGAGTCCATGTTGTAAGCAGTGCACCTACACTTTTGCGGGGCGCTAACACTGTACAGTTGGAAGTGTTCGAAGAGCTGGCATTATCAGGTAGTAGACTACCAATTTTTTAAATCCGTACTGTCATGTTTATGGTAGGTTGGAGGTTGTGTAGGTGATTAGTATTATTGCTAAATATTTGGTTATGTGTGTTGTTGGTCCTGCATTACTGTGAGCATTTCATGTGTGGCCAGTTTCCATTACGGACACTGTACTTTGTGACACTTGTGTCATGTTGTGGGGATTAATTTGTTTGCTCTCACATAGCATGACATGCCATGGTGTGTTGTGTGGCGGTGCCGGGGAGGGGTTGGGTGACATGGCACTGTTCTCATGTTGTATTTTGCAAGTGGGTATTCATTTTTGCTGCATAGATTTGTGTCTTTTGATGACACTGCATTGGTGGTGTTTGTGTAGGTAGGGATGCACACATTGTGACACTTCCAGGTGAACAATCTCAGGCTGCTATGGTTCTGACAGTTGACTGCCCCTTAATTCATCAGAATTGTCAGATTGAGTCATCATTGATTGTCAGATGGTATGTGCCAGGCCTGTGTGCACTCCACAGGGGTGTGATTTCTATGTGAAGTAATTATCCACCAGCTGCGTAGGGCTGCCTCACCCCGTGCCCTTTCCCCTCCCATGCGCAGCGGGTGTGCATGTGGTTGGGGATGTGGGGGCACCACCATGTCCACAGCCAGGCCCCGGCGTGTTGCAACATTGTGCAGGACACATGCTGCCACTATGATCCTGCACACTACTGGGGGAGCGTATAACAGCTGCCCACCAGAACGGTCAAGGGAGCGAAAGCGTGACTTGAGCACTCTGAAGGTGCGCTCCACTATGCCCCGGGTTGCAATATGGGCTGTGTTGTATCTTACCTCGGGAGGCGTGATGGGGTTCCGAATTGGCGTCATCATGTGGGGGCTGAGAGGGTAGGCACTGTCCCCTGGGGAGGTGGTGATGGGGATCATTAGTGGGGTAGTGACATTACTCTGTATCTGTCATGCATGCGTGTGCTGTGGCATTTATACTCACCAAGCAGCCATGCATCGCCATGCCGCCCAGCTTCCATGTCCCGGTTTAGGGTTGACATCCTGTAAATGAAGCTGTCGTGGGTGGACCCTTGATAGTTGTCATATACTGAGGTGATGATTCCCTTGGCATCACATACTACCTGGATGTTGATGGAATGCCAGTGATTGCGGTTTCTATAGATGTGCTCAGATGACCTGGGGGACGTAGAGCCACATGGGTGCAATCAATGGCACCTAGCACTTTGGGGAATTGTGCCACCCTGTAGAAATCCTGGCTGACAGCCTGCCTTTCTGCAGGTGTTCTGGGCAGGTATATGTGCCTGCAGACTGATGGGCGTGCAGTGATGATGGCCAACACCTGGTGTAGACACCGTGACTGCGTGGCCTGTGACACCCCGCCCCCACTATGGCACTTGTCCGCTGAAATGATCCAGTAGCCAAGAAGTGCAATACATTGAGGACCTTCTCCAGGGGGCTGAGCGCTTGGGAGCACAGGGTGGGTGATGTGAGGTCATCCTCCCACTCACTGACCAGGTTGAGTATTATGTGAGGTGGAAACCTGTACCTCCCATACACCTGGTCATCAGGCATACCAAAAAGGCTGGTTCTGGGTGTGAAGATTCTGGCCCTGACTATCCTCCTCCTCCTCCTGCGGTATCCCACGGCCACTGCTGCTAGGAACAGTATATTCATCCTGGCGTCTGAGCTTGTTTGTTGTTTGCGCACACTTTTATGCTGCACGGGACGTGCGCCTGCTTCATGCTGGCGTACGTGTTTCCGGATTGGACCTTTTTTTTGGCACGTTGTAGGCGACCGTGTAAATCTTCCCGTCCACCCCAGGAATACACGTAACACGCTCTCTCAAGCCCAGTCGCGAGTGAATATTCCCGCCCACCCCAGGAATACACGTAACACGCTCTCCCAGGCCCAGTCGTGAGTGAATATTCCCGCCCACCCCAGGAATACACGTACCTCACTCTCCCAGGCCCAGTCGCGTGTGGAAGTTCACGCGAACCCCGTAATACACTTACCCTGCTGATATCGCGTGTGGAAGTTCACGCGGACCCGTAATACACGTAACCTGCTGATATCGCGTGTGGAAGTTCACGCGGACCCGTAATACACGTACCCTGATGAAATTGCGTGTAAGACTACCTGCACACCCCTGAAATACACGTACCCAGGCAAATCGCACAGCTTGGGGGTGGGGGTGCAGGGAGACATGAGTGGGGGCCTGGTGGAGGGTGCCCCACAGTGCCTGGGGTTGGGGTTGCGGGGGGAAAATGAGTGGGGGCCTGGTGGAGGGTGCCCCTGACTGCTGGGGGGTGGGGGGGTGGTCGACATGAGTGGGGGCCTGCTGGCAGGTGCCCCACAGTGCTGGGGGGTGGGGGTGCTGGGAGACATGAGTGGGGGCCTGGTGGAGGGTGCCCCTGGATGCTGGGGGGTACGGGTGCAGGGAGACATGAGTGGAGGCCTGGTGGAGGGTGCCCCTGGATGCTGGGGTGTGGGGGTGCAGGGAGACATGAGTGGGGGCCTGGTGGAGGGTGCCCCTGGATGCTGGGGGGTGGGGGTGCTGGAAGACATGAGTGGGGGCCTGGTGGAGGGTGCTCCTGCATGCTGGGGGGTGGGGGTGCAGGGAGACATGAGTGGGGCCCTGGTGGAGGGTGCCCCTGGATGCTGGGGTGTGGGGGGGTGGGAGACATGAGTGGGGGCCTGGTGGAGGGTGCCCCTGCATGCTGGGGGGTGGGGGTGCTGGGAGACATGCGTTGGTAGGCAGTAGTGCAAGGTGACATGTGGGTTGGCTGGGGGGCATGGCCATGGTGGATGGGCTGCCTGCGGGACATGTGCAGGGGTCCAGGGTAGTCCCCTGTGGTGTGGGCCGCCTGCAGGGGCCGTGGAGGGTGTAGAGGGAACAGCTGGGACGATCCACATGGCCAATTCACGTGTAGTACTCCCCGGCACCCCCGAAATACACGTAGGCTGCTGGATTCGTGTGTGGAATTTCCCGCGCACCCTGAGTACACGTACCCTGCTGAAATCGCGTGTGGAACTTCACACGCACACCGAAATACACGTACCCTGCAAATTTGCGTGTGAAACTTCCCGCGCACCTTGGAATACACGTACCCTGCTGAAATCGCGTGTGAAACTTCATGTGTACCCTGAAATACACGTACCAAGGACAATCGCGTGTGGAACTTCCCGAGCACCCCGAAATACACGTACCCAGGCCAATCACGTGAGGAACTTCCCGCACACCCCGAAATACACGCACACGCTATTTTTCACACAGCGGGTGTCCGTGTTTGTCGGTACCCCTTTGCACCTCATTTGTCCTGGAGGGCCACAGTATGGATCATTCATCATAGCTGTATATAGGTGCTTTTTGTTAGCGCACATTTTGGCGCACATTTATTTCAGGCGCAGGGACGCTACCGCCTGCTTTCTTGTGGCGGACTTGTTTGGCCCTGTGCGCGTCTTTGACCGTGCGCTGGTTTGCCCTATTCGATTCCATGAACACGAGTTGGAGGCGAGCATGTGGGTGTTCCGCGCACTTGCCTCCTGTCCTTCCCCTGTGACGCCCATATTTTCACGTGTTGTTCCCCATTCCGAGTGTTACGCCCTGTGTTCCGCCTACTTTGCGATTTCGCTGTGGCTATGGCGCACGCCGTTGGATGACCTGTGCGCCGGCATGCGCCGCGCACTTTTTCAGCGCACATCCAATATTTTTCTCGCGCATGGACTTCCATGAATCGATGTGCGCTGGTTTCCCTGCGATTTTCGCACTTGCACTGCGATTCGCACGTTTTGGCACCTCTGCGCCGGAATTTTCGGCACCCATTAATTCCATGAATCGGCCTGTATATAGTTTAGAAAAATCAATCTCAAACACAGCAGGCTTAGAAAAGATATTAAAATTATCCTTAAATTGCAGAGTAATGCTTAAACGTAACCTTGACGTGGACCAAGAACTAGTTAATGGAGCACTGGGACCAATTGTTGGCTTTCAAACATACCCACACGACAACAAAATTCAGTTTGTCAATATACTCTTCGACAAACTTTCAGAAGTAAAAAGGATAGGACGCTCAACAGCTAGATTCCTTCTCTTCAAATATATGTATGTACGCATAGAACAATTTTCTCTAACTCTTGCATACACAGTCACGATTCATAAATCACAAGGTCTTACCCTAGACAAAGCAATGATAGATATTGGTAACACAGTCTTTAAAGAAGGCATGAGCTACGTAGCACTATCACGCTTACGTACACTTGACTGTCTATTTTCTAATCAACTTTGATGCAAGTGAAATAAACGCTGATATTCCTTGCATTTTAGAATACAATAGACTTCGCTCACTATACACCCCCCACCTAAACACGTATTCTGTTCCACAAAAAGTAAAACGTTATAAAAGAAAAATAAATCAAACAGAAATGCAACAGGATCTCACAGCAAATCCTCCAAAGAGAGTAAAAGAAACGAATACTTCATCAAGTACCACAAGCAAAAAAGAATCAATTAGGGAAAGTAAACCAGGAACTTCTTTAAAGAAGGAAGACAAACTCCAAAAAAAGCAGTTAGATACAGAACTACCTGGACCATTTAAATTCTCAAATATAGTTGGTGTAAGTTGCTACGCAAATGTAGCAATGATTATTCTATTTCAATTACCACAAATTGTTGACAACATTTACTTACACAGTACAGACCCATTGTGTTTGCAAATGTTAGTACTTCACAGAAATGCAGCAAACAATCCTGACAACACGTTTAGTGTTTATGGAATAAGACAACAATTGGACTACTGTGCTGGATGGTGAAATTCACTATAAACTCACAGGAAGATCCACAAGAATTTCAAATGTACTTACTACAAGTACTGGAAAACAAAAACTTACCTATAAATGAAATCTTTCAGATTTCATACATGTGGAAACATATATGCACTCTCTTCAACAATGTGACACAAGAAGAAATCCCCAATGAACGCTTCATATATATATCAATACCAAATTGTGAATCCATTCCATTTCAACGACTTGTACAAAATGCAAACCATGGTAGATTATGCTCTACCTACAATTCAGATAATCGCTCCACGTTAGTAATACAAACACATAGTAAACACATAATACTAATGCTTCTACGTTACAATGCAGATGGTACCAAAAACAACTGCAAGCTGACTGGATTCACACATGGTCAAATATCACTTGGTAAGAAAACCTTCACAACAATAGGTATAATCTACCACGCAGGAGCCACAACCAATTCAGGGCACTACACTGCATATATAAAAAAGAAATGTGGATGGTGTGAATGTAATGATAGTACCATTACTCTAAAGCAGAGATTACCAGCAAATCTTACAAACGCTTATTTGATGTTCTTAAAACCAAAATTTGATAACTAAACTGTATTTAAACCCTAAGTAAACTTGTGTTAAAAAAATATAAACTTTTAGAATACTCCAAAAGCTATCTAACTGCTCAAAGATTGTACAACAACTAATCAGATAAATGAATACCACTAAATTAGACTAAAAAATACACAGTTAGAATACTCCAATTGGTATTTAACTGTCCCAAAATTTAACAATATCAAAATAGATAAATCAATACCACTAAAATATATTAAAAAAATAGACAGTTAGAATATGCCAATTGGTATCTAACTGCTCCAATATCCAAACAAATAAATAATATGTTACTGCTCCAAAAAAATGCAACAAGCCAAAGTATAAAGCATTAGCCAGAAACAACAAGTGAACACTGAAAACAAACAAACAAATAAACTGTAGCAAAACAGAAAAAGTTTTTTTTTTATCCAACATGGATTTTTTTTTCCACAGACCCAATGATTTTAGCAACAAATACAGAAACTGAGCAAATTGCACAGTCCCCTGATTTTAAATCTACTAAATATGAGGGTCCAAAACAAAAAGTATGTTGATTATACAATGTAATAAGTCATTACAAAATACTAATACTAACATGCTATTTTCTTTTATCACAGAAATTAACAAGAAATACATTACTCCTGTTACTAGACCAAACAGTAAGTATACAATAATAAGGAGAACGATAGCAGCATATCACATCCATAGTATCTAATACCTTTGTTCCTTATACATTTGTTTTTCACCCAAAGTTATAAGCAAATATGAATGTGATATGCTGCGGTGGTTGTTGCCAGGGCATAGAGTCTTGGGTGCATGGCCAAATGGCCATGCACCCAAGACTCTATGCCCTGGCAACAACCACCGCAGCATATCACATCCATAGAGTCAAACATTTCAACTATGGTCTATGGAAACTTTTAATGTCCGCGGACATTATGAGTGTTCTTAGAACACTTTCAACTTGCCAGCGAACAATACGGACAGCGTTTTCAGGACACCCCCTACGAACATTTCAGAACAACGCGATAGTTCTTAGAACACTTTCAACTTGACAACGAACAATACGGACAGTGTCCTCAGAACACCCCCATTTAGTTTATTTGCGAACATTTCAGGACACCAGGGGGCCGATTCATGGAACAAACGTGCGCCGAAAATCTTCGCGCAAGCAGGCGCAAGCAGGCGCAAGCAGGCGCAAGCGGAAAAAAACAGGCGCACGCGCACGCGTGCGATTCACGGAAGTCCCTGCGTGTGTTCACCTCGGGATGTGCGCCAAACCCGTGCATGGCGCACAAGTCACTGCAACATCCCGAAAGGCGTGCGCGACGCGCACAGTGAAAGCGCACAACCTCGGCGCATACACCAGAAAGTGGGCGGGACACGCAGCGTAACGCGCGGAATGGGGAACAACGCGCGAAAATAAGGGCGTAACTGGGGATGTACTGCAGGGAAGCAGACGGAACGCCCACACGCACTCGAACCACACGTATTCATGGAATCGAATAGGGCAAAGCCACGCACAGCCAAAGACACGCACAAGCTGAAACACGTCCGCCACACGAAGGCAGGCGGTAGAGTCCCAGCGCATCACAATAGTGGCAACATACAGCAATTGGGCCTGTGCGAGCGGGGCACGTGTATTGCGGGGGTGCGTGGGAAGCAACACACGCGATCGAGCGGGGTACGTGTATTTCGGGGGCGCGCGGGAAGTTACACACGCGATAGAGCGGGGTACGTGTATTTCGAGGGTGCGTGGGAAGTTACACACGCGATTGAGCGGGGTACGTGTATTTCGGGGGTGCGCGGGAAGTTAAATACGCGATTGAGCGGGGAACGTGTATTTCGGGGGTGCGCGGGAAGTTACACACGCGATTGAGTGAGGTACGTGTATTTCGGGGGTGCGCAGGAAGTTAGATACGCGATTGAGCGGGGTACGTGTATTTCGGGGGTGCGCGGGAAGTTAGATACGCGATTGAGCGGGGTACGTGTATTTCGGGGGTGCGCAGGAAGTTACACACGCGATTGAGCGAGGTACGTGTATTTCGGGGTCGCGCGGGAAGTTTTACACGCGATTGAGCGGGGTACGTGTATTTCGGGGGTGCGCGGGAAGTCACACACGCGATCTCATCAGGGTACGTGTATTTCAGGGTGCGGGGGAAGTATCCCACGCAACATCAGCAGGGTATGTGTATTCCAGGGGTGCGCGGGAAGTTCCACACGGAATTCCATCACGGTACGTGTATTACAGGGGTGCGCGGGAAGTTCCACACGTGATCTCATCAGGGTACGTCTATTACAGGGGTGCGCGGGGAGCAGCACACGTGAATTGCACGTGTGGGTCCTCCCAGGTGTACCCTCTACACCCTCCACGGCCCCTGCAGGTGGCTCACACCACAGGGGCCTACCCAGCACATGTCCTGCAGGCACCCCATCCACCATGGCCATGCCCACCAGCCAACCCACATGTCAACTTGCACTACTGCCCACCAACGCATGTCCCCCTGCACCCCCAGCCACCAGGGGCACCCTCCACCAGGCCCCCACCCATGTCTCCCACCACCCCCACCCCCCAGCAGTGCAGGGGCACCCACCACCAGGCCCGCACCCATGTCTCCCAGCACCCCCACCCCCCAGCACTGTGGGGCACCTGCCAGCAGGCCCCCACCCATGTCCAACTCATGTTCCCCACCACCCCCACCCCCCAGCACTGTGGGGCACCTGCCAGCAGGCCCCCACCCATGTCCAACTCATGTTCCCCACCACCCCCACCCCCCAGCCACCAGGGGCAGCCTCCACCAGGCCCCCACCCATGTCTCCCAGCACCCCCACCCCCCAGTCACCAGGGGCAGCCTCCACCAGGCCCCCACCCATGTCTCCCACCACCCCCACCCCCCAGAACTGTGGGGCAGCCTCCACCAGGCCCCCACCCATGTCTCCCACCACCCCCACCCCCCAGCACTGTGGGGCACCTGCCAGCAGGCACCCACCCGCGTCCAACTCATGTTCCCCACCACCCCACCCCCCAGCACTGTGGGGCACCTGCCAGCAGGCCCCCACCCATGTCCAACTCATGTTCCCCACCACCCCCACCCCCCAGCCACCAGGGGAAGCCTCCACCAGGCCCCCACCCATGTCTCCCAGCACCCCCAACCCCCAGTCACCAGGGGCAGCCCCCACCAGGCCCCCACCCATGTCTCCCACCACCCCCACCCCCCAGCCACCAGGGGCAGCCTCCACCAGGCCCCCACCCATGTTTCCCACCACCCCCACCCCCAGCACTGTGGACCACCTGCCAGCAGGCCCCCACCCATGTCCAACTCATGTTCCCCACCACCCCCACCCCCCAGTCACCAGGGGCAGCCTCCACCAGGCCCCCACCCATGTCTCCCACCACCCCCACCCCCCAGCACTGTGGGGCAACTGCCAGCAGGCCCACACCCATGTCCAACTCATGTTCCCCACCACCACCACCCCCCAGCCACCAGGGGCAGCCTCCACCAGGCCCCCACCCATGTCTCCCACCACCCCCACCCCCCAGCACTGTGGGGCAGCCTCCACCAGGCCCCCACCCATGTCTCCCACCACCCCCACCCCCCAGCACTGTGGGGCACCTGCCAGCAGGCCCCCACCCATGTCCATTTCATGTTCCCCACCACCCCCACCCCCCAGCACTGTGGGGCACCTGCCAGCAGGCCCTCACCCATGTCCAACTCATGTTCCCCACCACCCCCACTCCCCAGCCACCAGGGGCAGCCTCCACCAGGCCCCCACCCATGTCTCCCACCACCCCCACCCCCCAGCCACCAGGGGCAGCCTCCACCAGGCCCCCACCCATGTCTCCCACCACCCCCACCACCCAGCACTTTGGGCCACCTGCCAGCAGGCCCCCACCCATGTCCAACTCATGTTCCCAACCACCCCCACCCCCCAGCCACCAGGGGCAGCCTCCACCAGGCCCCCACCCATGTCTCCCACCACCCCCACCCCCCAGCACTGTGGGGCACCTGCCAGCAGGCGCACACCCATGTCCAACTCATGTTCCCCACCACCCCCACCCCTCAGCCACCAGGGGCAGCCTCCACCAGGCCCCCACCCATGTCTCCCACCACCTCCACCCCCCAGCACTGTGGGGCAGCCTCCACCAGGCCCCCACCCATGTCTCCCACCACCCCCACCCCCCAGCACTGTGGGGCAGCCTCCACCAGGCCCCCACCCATGTCTCCCACCACCTCCACCCCCCAGCACTGTGGGGCACCTGCCAGCAGGCCCCCACCCATGTCCAACTCATGTTCCCCACCACCCCCACCCCCCAGCCACCAGGGGCAGCCTCCACCAGGCCCCCACCCATGTCTCCCACCACCCCCACCCACCAGCACTGTGGGGCACCCGCCAGCAGGCCCCCACCCATGTCCAACTCATGTTCCCCAGCACCCCCACCCACCAGCACTGTGGGGCACCTGCCAGCAGGCCCCCACCCATGTCCAACTCATGTTCCCCACCACCCCCACCCCCCAGCCACCAGGGGCAGCCTCCACCAGGCCCCCACCCATGTCTCCCACCACCCGCACCCCCCAGCACTGTGGGGCACCCGCCAGCAGGCCACCACCCATGTCCAAATCATGTTCCCCAGCACCCCCACCCCCCAGCACTGTGGGGCACCTGCCAGCAGGCCCCCACCCATGTCCAACTCATGTTCCCCACCACCCCCCAGCACCGTGGGGCACCTGCCAGCAGGCCCCCACCCATGTCCAACTCATGTTCCCCACCACCCCCACCCCCCAGCACTGTGGGGCACCTGCCAGCAGGCCCCCACCCATGTGCAACTCATGTTCCCCAGCCAACATGTCATCACAATCTAGATCCCTGGTCCCTATGGTCAGCCTCCAAATGCAAAACACCCACCCGAGTATTGCATCCACCCACTCATAATTTGCAATTACATCACAGAACACCAATTGCAAGTTCCGAAACAAACACATCTCCCTCACATACACCCAATGGGTGTCAGTGAATCTCAAAACACATACCATGAAATGCATGAAACCAATGAGATACCACACATTGAAGTTCACCAAAAAAAATATGTATTAAAGGAAACATAAATAGAATAAAAAATGAAGAAACAGAAATGTGAATGTACAAAAATTAAAAGAAGCATGTCTGTGAAAAAAAGCAAAACCAAAAATAAAAATCCAAAGTAATGTTGTCCAAAGTCAATGTCCACAAAACAAAATCCAATGGGAAATAAAAAAAAAAGCCATTGCTCCATGGTTAAAATGTGAAAAAAAAATACAATCCAACAGTGAACTATGTACATGGGAACAAGCCAGGGTCCATTATCCCAACAAAAGAAAGGAAACCTATCTAACTACACTAACTAATAAAATAAACCATATACAAAAATGTGGCCAATGTCCGAAAGGTCCAAATAAAATCAAAACAAAAATGAAACCTAACACTACCTACATAACTATGTACAAGGGCAGCGGGCTAGTTTCACGGCTCACTTGTGGATGTCCCGGGCCAGGGCATCATCGAACTCCTCCTCAATGTCCCGGAGGCGGTCCTCCTCCATGTCGCCGAGGGTCTGCAGGGCCGTCGACGTATCCACCTCAAAACCCCTGCGGATTGCCTCGAGGCACTCGGCCCACCTCAGGGCCCTCCGCATGGAGTTCTCCGCCCTGACCATTGTGAGCCGTGCCTCTTCCACCCGCTGCCGCTCCGCATCTATGGCGTGACCCAACCGCTGCCACACGGAAGACACTCTCTGTCCTGGGTCCTCCTGCCCTCCGGCCGATGCCTGCCCCTCCGATGTTGAAGGCCCCGAGCCTTCATGGCTCCCACCACGTTGCTGCTGCTGCTGTGCCTCTGCCCGTGCACTGCCTCCTGCTGCCTGCACATCCTCCGCCGGCTGGGGTGCAGTCATAGATGTGGCCACCCCTGCTGGACGTCCGACTCCCGACTGTGGCAGGGATGCCTCCTCCACCAGCCTGGCCGCACCGTCAGAGGCAGCTCCACAGGGCACCCAGGTGACTGATGGGTGGGAAGATGGCACGGAGGACGACTGGCGCGTAGGGGGTCCAGTTGAGGAGGGGGTCGTAGCAAGCCCCATCAGACGGAGGAATCCGGCCTGGGTGACCTGTCCCAGCAGGCTGACGTGGTCAACGAGCCATTCGAGATGACGTGCAGTCTCCTCATGAAAAGACTGCAGGTCACTTCGCATGGCCCGTTGACGCAACGCCACACCAGCCAGGACAGGCTCAACCCGGACCCGGATAGCCACATCCGCAGGCAGAGGAAGGCCAGTTGACGTGAGCTCATCCCCTGCCTGAAAACGGGTCTGGACGTAGGCATCCCTGCTGGTGCAAGATGATGCAGGGACAGGATCAGGGACAGGATTGCACACAGGCACCTCCGCGGCGGCCTGTGCTGCCTCCTGTCCCTGGTCCTGCACTGCACCACTAGCACCAGTGGGATCCCCACCTCCAGACCCCGTCTCTGGTGCTTGCACGGCCACCTCCTCCACCAAACCCCCCACCAACCTGGATGACTCTGTGTCATCTTCCCCTGTTGGGCCCTGTGGGGTCCCAGCTGCCCCTTCTGCTGCCGAGGAGTCCATCTCCAACCTCCGCCTCTTGGACCTCCCCCCGGCAGCTGCGGCCTGGGACGCGGCCCCGGACTCCTCACTCCCCGACGAGATCACAACATGGGAGGGGAGCCGGGCCTTGCGTCTCCGGCTGGCGGTGGGATCCCCGCCGCTGTGCTCCACAGCACCTTCTCCGCCCTCTTCATCAGTTGACGCTGCAGACAGGGAGAAACAAAACACAGGCATCAGGGCACTGTACAATGGACACATCCACACATGACAGTTGTACATGAGTGGCATTGGCAAACCTCAGACATGTCATCACAATCCCCAACACACATGTCATTACAACTCGCACACATGAGCCATACCACAGCCATATCGCAACTGCCACCACCATCCATACACATACAACAGCATGAGCAGCCAAAGGTGAGCCAGACATCACATGCAACACAGGAAGTGCACCACACATGTACACACACCACCACACTTGCATGCATGTGTACACCTCTGCCAAGTGTCGCAGTGTTCAGACGGGCATCCATGTCACATCTGCCAATCAGGCTTCCACATACCGCTGTCACATGCATCCATGTTGCATCACTGTTGCACCCTTGTCAAATACACACACATGCACATGTACACAGTGCCGATACATGCAGCCGAAAACAACATACATGCTTGACATTACGGACATGTCTACTTACATACACATTCATCCAAACATGTGTGCCCACACAACTGCATTTGGCATGCAAGCCTACACACACAAGCACCATCCATGTCTCCCACATTCCAGCCCTCGCATGTGTCAGCCCCACGGCCCTGTACACCCCCACCCATACTCGACCCCATACAAACAGATGTGCAACCTGCACACTACTGAATAATCACCACAGGCACTGCTCACAATAAGGATGCATGTACACTCACCGCTCGACTCCAGACAGGTCTGCCTCTCAAGGACCTGGACGTGGAGCGCTGGGGATATGCGTTCCAGGACCCTCATCTGTT
Source organism: Ambystoma mexicanum (assembly GCF_040938575.1). Classification (NCBI taxonomy): domain Eukaryota; kingdom Metazoa; phylum Chordata; class Amphibia; order Caudata; family Ambystomatidae; genus Ambystoma; species Ambystoma mexicanum. The sequence continues at coordinate 292,499,890 of NC_090941.1, forward strand.
CTTCCGACAAGTGGCCCCGGCGCCCCTTGGCATCCGCTGCCTTCAAGAGGCGCCGGGCCTTGTTCAGGGTCCTGGACCTGAAGTCCTCCCAGCGCTTCTTGACATGTTGTAAGTCGCAGACTGCCACCCCCTCCGTGTTGATGGCAGTCATGATGTCAGTCCAGATCCGAGTCCGTCCTTCCTTGTCGGCACAGGAACTTCCGAAGAGGGCATCATACTGCCCCAGGACTTGCTCCACCAGGACACCAACTTCGGTGGCACTGAAGCTGGTGCCCCTCTGCCTCTCTGGCTGGGGTTGTCAGTGGCCTCAGATGGTGTTTGCCCCGACATGACAACCCCAGAGGCAGGAGTGGGTGGGCAACTGGGTCCTGGGGCTGGGCTGTGGAGCGATGGAATCCCAGTCGGGAGTCTTCGGTTCCAGCAGGGGTGGTCACAGCAACAGCACCCCTGGCTGATGTGCAGGCAGCCAATGGCAGGGCATGTGGGCAGCAGGCAGTCAGGCAGCAGCAGATGGTAGGTGGGAGTGTGCTTGGGGCTCTGGGAGGCAGTAGTTCGGCCTTCTGTGCAGGAGCGTGGTCTTCCGTGTGCTTACGCGTGGCCAGCTTGATACGGAGTGATTTGGCACGTGAAAAATCTGCACGTCAGCGTGTGATTCGAGGAAAGTCCCTTAGCGCGTTAGCGCGTCTGCACGCATACGCATTTTCATTGGACAGAAGGCCCCTCAAGCGCAAGCGCCCCTGTGACGTGACGCGTACAGACGTGCATGGGCATTTCAGCGCGTGAAAAAATGCACGTCCGCGTGTAATACGAGGAAAGGGTACATACGCGTAAGCGCGCGTGGAAAACTGCACGTCCGCGTGTAATACGAGGAAAGGCCCTTAGCGCGTATGCACGGCAGCACGCATATGCGATTTAATTGGACCAAAGGTCCTTCGCGCGTGAGCGCGTCGGTGACATGACGCGCGCGGGTGTTTCCCTCATTGCACGTGATGACAGAACACACGTGGATTTCCACCAATCACGTGTGAAAGTTCCAGGCACCCCGGAACACACGTACCAAGGCTAATTGCGTGTGGAACTTCCCGCGCACCCCGAAACACACGTACCCAGGCCAATCGCGTGTACGCTCACTCCCCTCCGATCACACGCGATGACACTCGGACCTACAGTCTTACCACGTATCCGAATACGGGAAACCCGGGCACGGCAGAAGACGTGCACAGGCGTCAACGCGTCCGTCCACACGAAGGCAGGTGGAGGCATCCCCGCGCACAGCATAAAAGTGCGCGCAAACAACAAACGCGTATATACAGCTACGATGAATACCCCATTTGTCGCTGCACTGATCGTGGGACACCGCAGGAGGAGGAGAATAGCCAGGGCACGCATTTTCGCACCACGGACAAGCCTTTTTGGGATGCCTGACGACCAGGTCTACGGCAGGTATAGGTTTCCACCCCATATCATCCTAGACCTGGTCAGGGAGTGGGAAGATGACCTCACATCCCCCACCCTTTGCTCCCAAGCATTGAGCCCTTGGAGAAGCTGCTCAATGTCCTGCATTTTTTGGCCACTGGGTCATTTCAGCGGACCACTGCCATAGTGGGGGGGGTCTCACAGGCCACGCAGTCACGCTGCCTACACCAGGTACTGGCAATCATGACAGCGCGCCCCTCAGTCCACAGGCACATATACATGCCCAGAACACCCGCAGAAAGGCAGACAGTTGTCCTGGATTTTTTCAGGGTGGCACACTTCCCCAAAGTGCTCGGTGCCAAAGATTGCACCCATGTGGCCCTACGTCCACCTAGGGCCATTGAGCACATCTACCGAAACCGCAAGCACTGGCATTCCATCAATGTACAGGTGGTATGTGATGCAAAGGGAATCATCACCTCTGTCTATGCAAACTACCCTGGCTTCACCCATGACAGTTTCATATACAGAATGTCCGCCCTGAGCCGGGCACTGGAAGCTGGGCAGCATGGCGACACATGGCTCCTAGGTCAGTACAAATGCCCTTGCACATGCATGCAAGTCACACACAGACAAATATCCAAACCCTAATAATCTCAACTATTATCACCTCCCCAGGGGACAGTGCCTACCCTCTGAGCAACCACATGATGACGCCAATCCGGAACCCCACCACACCACCCCAGGTAAGATACAACGCAGCCCATATTGCAACCAGGGGCATAGTGGAGCGCACATTCGGAGTGCTCAAGTAACGTTTCCGCTCCCTTGACCGCTCTGGTGGGCAACTACTCTATGCACCACCAGTAGTGTGCAGGATCATTGTGGCAGCATGTGTCCTGCACAATGTTGCAACACGGCAGGGCGTCCCGGTGGACATGGTGGTGCCCCCACATCCCCAACCACAGGCGTTGCCCATGGGAGGGGACAGGGCATGTGGCGAGGAAGCCCGCACCCAGCTTGTGGCCACATTTTTCACCTAAACTCCCATCCCTGCGCAGTGCACACAGGCCTGGCACATACCAGGTGACAATCAATGATGACAAAGAGACAGTCAACTGTCACAACCCTACCACCCTGAGATAGTTGCCATGGAAGTGCCACATCGTCTGCCTCCCTAGCTACTTAAACACAAGTTACCCTTTGTGACCAAAAGGCACACATATGACATATGACATGATATGGGCCATACACAAGTATTCCAAGGCGCAATGAGGCAGGGAGGGGGGAACAAGGGAACACAGAGAACGGTACTACTAGGCCAGGTGTCATTGAGATCGTGCAAGTGCAGGGGCAGGGGAAGGAAAAAGTGCAAGGGGAAGGGTGGGGGGAGTCCAGTACAGGGAAAGTAGCCAAAAATAATAATACATAGGTCGCCTGGTGGCAACTGCAAAGGTAAGTGCAGACAAGTGCTGGGAAGGGAGGGCTGTAGGGATAGAGAGACAATACTGCAGTGCAGGGGTTGCCAGGGAGGCAGTGCAAGTGGAGAGTGGCTGGGCCAGGGACCGAGGTCAGTGAGAGTGGCCCAGTTGCAGCTTCTGTGCAGTTCCAGTGAAGAATTCTGCAAGGGAGAGGCAGAGAGTAAGCAGAAGCAAAGAGGAAGGTCTTGAGGTGCTTCCAGAACTGGAGATGGTTCCCCTCAAGTTCAAGTCAGGCAGGAAGTCTGTTCCAGGGGGAGGGCCCTGCTGCAGAGAGAAATCTACCCCCAGCTAGTTGCTCTGAGAAGCGGATGACCCGGACATGCAAGGTGTGCATCACACACACCTGCAAAACAGGCCATGGCCATCACTGTCATGTCACTCAAACCCTCCCAAACATCAACATGACATGGCAAGCAATACCCATACACCAACGCAGTAACGATAAGGTACACATTGCCATGTCCTAAATGTACAGTGGCATCGGACAATGATGCCTGACCCGGAATCAGATGAAATGACAGACCAACAAAATCTCCCACCCAAAATAAGTCATTTCCAAATGCATTACAACAGTCGTAGATGTAACATCACAATGAATGCCTGTCTACATGCACATTATTCATTGCAAAATCAACACTGCAGCTCATGTGTGCAGTGTCCTACTCCTGCATCACACTTCTCAGCGCACAGCACAGTGAACAGCCATTGTGTGTGATGCACACCCTGAGCATCACATCTAAGTGACAGACCACATCAAACATCAAATTAGGCACGTACTGGATCCATAATCGGTCACAGAACATGTGCTGCCGGGACACAGTGGGCACCAGAAGGCAAACAGTGTACACGTGGATATGCAAGGGTGGGAGTACATGTAGTGCATCCGAGTGCAAGTGTGTGGTTCTGCAAGGACATGCACTCCACATATACATGTGCACTCAAGTGACCATCAGTGTTCCCTACACATCACATGTGAACATCCACCATGTGTACACCCCAGCATGTCAAACCACAACTATCCCCTCGCACATGAAAGGAAAACACAACACATGAACAGGCATTGATCAGCAGAACACAACATGTACATAGGATACCACCATTACTATGTCAGAGTTCCCATCACACTGCAGGGCAAGGCAACTATCAACAACAACCCCCCCCTCCCTCACAAATGACCATGACCCACTGAACAACTGCACCTGGGTCATGGAGCCTCCAAACCTCAATTCCACCTGGCCACAGGATCACCTTTACCCTTCGTCACCATCTCCCACCTTGTGTGTAAAAAGATGCCTGAACCCTCAGAATCCACACTCATTTCCAAAATCACAAAATTCAAGGCATAAAAACGAACCCGAACACCCTCCAGTAGATGACTTGACGTAGCAGTACCTCACAAAGGCCAAGTACTAACACAATGATGCAACAACCAAGGTAGCACAGCAAAACAATGTCACGACAGGATGTGAGACATGTGTGGTACATGACATAGGATGATGCACCATGAATGGATGTGTACTGTCACAGGTCCCTTGTACAGGCGCGGGAGTGTCACGAAACAACCACCCCCACCATGTCCCGGGTGCCTGCAAGGTCAAACTCACACAGACCCCTGAGACCCTGGTGGGGAATGAGGTTCAGGGATATGCAGTCGGGACAGGTGTTGACACACTGGATGACTGGAATGAGTGGCAGGAGAGGGGAGGAGGAATGACACATGAAACTAGGGAATGCACGAAAATGTACAACCTGCATGAACACATACACAATCCAAACAAACTTGGACATCATTGTCATGGCCTTCTGTAATCCAGGCTCAGGAGTGGTATGAACCAACCACCCCCTCTAGGGTTTTGGCGCCTGCAAGTTCGGGGCTTACACAGGCATCTGCAACCCCAGTGGGGAAAGAGGGTCAGGGAACGTTGCTTGGATAGGCACGGGAAGCAGGAACACCGGGTAGAGGGTACAGGTTTCAAAATTGCATAGGATCACGGGTGATTAGGGAGAAAAAACATACCAAATTGAACCACACATACAGCCATGCATCAGTACACTCCCCAGCAAGCCTATGCAGAGCAGTTCGAAAGAAAAACAACAAGACACTTAGCTCTGGTTTTGAGTGCTGGCCTCCTGCCTGCGCACTCTCAGGTCCGGTTACAGGAGCACTGCAATGCTGCAAAGAGAGCCACAGTCAACAACCTGTACGTGCCAATTACACAAAAACACAACACCAAACATGCCCCATAGCAACAAACTACTCTACAAACAGACAATCTGTGCTCGATGCTTCGTACCCATATATAACATCACCCCTGTGACGGGTCATACACAGTCAATGCAGTAAGTCAGCCGCTGGTGGGTGCGTAGCAAATGGAACACCAATGTGTCACAATTCACACAACATGCAATGTTCCCTGGGTAAGCCGACAAACCCATATAGCAAGCCATGACTACAGAGCAAGTTGCGTACCACCATGACCGAAACAAAGTTGGCAGTGCATTTATCATGAAGTACGTGGAAAAGACATGCACTGCACCCGAGTATGCCCGTGCTGTATGTCCCTGTGAGCTGCCCCTTTCCATGTCTCGGAAGGCTACATGGTTGATACAAGTGCCTCAATGGACCTTGGTGTACCGGAGGGTATGTGCCACTGCCCCTGCATGTGTCCCAGACAACCCTACTATCAACAGCCATCAGTCCACAAACACATCTGAGCTGCATTGTGTGCTTCAACACCAATATTCGTCTAAACTCACCCTCAGTGCTGTGACTAAGCCTGCATGTGCAACTCGCCTGGTGCAAGCTTTGCTGTGTCGTGGCCCCCCTGTGATGCTCACCTTGCCTGGAGTTCCTTGGAACATGTCAGCAGTTCTAGGATGTGGGTCTGCAATCACTGTGCCTCTGCTTGTGCACACATGTGCATGTGGGCACCAACAAACGGGTCAGGAATTCGATGATGCTGAGCCAAAAAAAAAATCCTCCATGGGCTCAACGCCTGCACAGCACGACCTATGTGGGAGATAGATGGTCGTCCGAGTCTGGCTCATCCTGTAAAGGAGGACGTGGCACAGTAGCCTGGCCACGCCTAGCCGCAGCTTGCCCCTCGTCAGCAGCAAGTCTGCCGGACGGCTGAGCCTGGTTCTGTGTGGCGATGTTACATAGGTCTGCATGCAGAACCTCACGTGATACACGTGCTTCCTCTTACAAGGTAGCACGTGTAACACGGAGTTCCTTCTGCAAGGCCTGGCTGGACAACCGCTGCACCTCCCGGCAAGCCTGTAGCTCAGCCGAGATGGTACGCTCAAGCTGTGCAAACCTCTCCTCTGCCTGCTGCCTCTGGGACATCATAAGGACACCCAGAGTGGATCTGAGGGAAGCATACTCCTCCCTCAAGGCATCCATGTGCGCCTCTGCGTGAGCAGCAATTGCTTGACGCAGAGACGACATTTCAGCCTGGCGTGCCCTGTCTGAGGCCGCCATGCCCAGCGTGAGCGAGCGGGCCGTGGACCGTGCCGCCTGCTGCTGGAGAAGCACCTGCCTAGCAGGGGGGAGCACAGATCGGGCCACACGCTCCATGCTCTCAGCGATGTTCTCCATTGCTGCCCCCTGCCGTTCGGAATTGGCAGTCATGTCTTGCTCCCACTCAGTATACAGCGGTTGCGCGCGGCGACCGCGTTGCCGGGCTTGACCCCTGCGGGACCCAAGGACCGGGGGTCCTCGCTGTGTTGGCACTGCCTGCGGCTGCACGACTACATGCCCCTGTCGACGTGATGTCCCAGGCACATCAGTGATTGGTGTGGAGGGTGACCCTGCGTCCCGATCCATTACGGGCAGAGGAACCAAGACTGTCTGATCCCTCAGTGCAGGTATCGCAGACAGAGGAGTGTCCACATCAGAATCACTCACCCCTGACACATGGACTTGATGCTCATCCAACTCAACATGGACGTCAGAGTTGTCATCAAGGCTGGACTCATAGGCAGCCAGAGACAAGATGGACTGCAGCACTTGGGGGTTTTCGTTGCCTACCATCCCACGACCCTCACTAGTGCCGGGTTGATGTGGTGTTACCAACCCTGTGTCTGGCATGACAACACCATCCTCCGCCTCCATTGCGTCATCACCTGAAAAATAGAGAGAAAAAGGTCACTACACATGTCAGAAGCACACGACACACACACACACCGACAGCAAAGGCATCCGGCAGACATGTGACACACAACATATGACCTGGCATGCATGCTGGGTCTACTTTGAATAGCTTCTGTGATCAGACCTGTTGAAAGGTGGCAGTTCCCATGGAAGTGGGTCTATGCAGTGCAGAAAATGTGTACGCCACTCACTACCTACATGTACAAGCACTCCATGGTGTGTGCCAGGAAATGTGAAGGCAGTGCAATGTCAAATTCAGACATCACGTGCATTGTGCATTCAATGTGTACCATGTCTAGAAGCCAAGCACCCCTCCACCCCAGTACCAAAGCAGGGATGCCTACCATGGTATCAAAAGGCTGACCATACACCTGTGTATTGACAGGCAGTGTTGACTGGCATCAACAGCTGAATGTGATACAAATTACAACACTGCAAATGATGCTGGGACAGTGGGCAGGACACATGATGAAAACTCCGGAGGACGCCCACGTGTGAAGAAGACACAAGAGTTGGACAGAGTCATTGGCCATTGAACAGTCTGAGGCCTGTGAGCCACACAGATTGTCAGGGCCTAAACATGTGTGCAACGCAGGACTGAGCCACAGTTGACATGGGGAGGCCGATGAGATGGCAGCCAATGTATGTGACCAAGGACTCATATTACAGTGATCATCCAGTCAAGGACACATAGGGCCATGCGTGCAATGCACATGGAGCATGAATGGGCAGTCATGTCCCTGCGGGACATCTGACCCATGCACAGTACAAGTGAGATACCCTGCATCGAGTTCTAAGGCTGTACCACACGGCATATGTCTGGCAGTTTCTACGCTGGAAGTTAGCATCTACACAGGACACATGAACAAGAAACTACACATTGGCAAGATTGAAGCAGACCAGTGCAAAGGTGGAACTGGAGTGCAGAGTGGCGGAGGAGGGGCAAGGGAGCATGCTCACATGGAGTCCCGCATGCAGGCAGAGGAGACATGCATGACGGTAGCATTGCATTACTTACACATCAGAACCATGTACACGTCACATGTAGCAGCAATCATGCACAACACATCCCACAAGTGAAACACACACATCCTCAACAAACACGCATCAACACTCACTGGACTAGGCATCAAAGTACAGCATCTCTCCCACTCCTTCGACCAATTCAGGTGGTATGAACTCCGCAACGAGAGCCTCATGCGGAGTGAGTTCTTCCTCCTCTGGTGCAGGCCCACCGCCAGTCACCAGAGTCAAGTTGTAATTTGAGGCACGCTTGGCCTTAGAGCTGCGTTTGATGTCATTCCAACGCTTTTTGCACTCCTGCACCATGCGCACCTCATTGCCGAATGAACTGACATGTTCCGCAACATGCTTCCAGTGGGTGTCACGTTGGGCAGCCGTAGTCTGATTATTGGCACCCACTAGCATGTCACGGCTGTGGCCCCGCACGTAGTCCACGAGGAAGTCCAGTTCCTGCTTACAGAAAGGCTTCTTTCTCGACGTGCAGGAGGTCGTGGCTGTGTGTGGGGTCCCAGCCTGTGCTGCAGGTGCAACCTTCCTCCTCTTGGACTGTGGCGCAGACCCTGGCTGGCTAATGCCGCCCTGACCAGTATGGGCAGTGGGTTCGGTGGATTGAGCCAAGGGAGTGGCAGGTGGAGGGATGACCAAAGGCCTGACTTGTGTCAGTGGCAGCTGGGTGCCCACTAATGGACCCTGCGCAGCAACATCAGCTGTGGCAGGGTCATTGACCGCAACGGTCCTGGTTGGCAGACTCACAACCGGGGTGCTGTTGGGTGCATCTGCCCCTGCACTTGCCAACACCCGGCTGTTCGGGGCAGCAGATGACATGACTGCCCCAGGGACACGTGTCTTGGTCTGAGCAGCCCGGCGTGCCCCTATGGTTTCCCCCCTGGCCTGTTGGAGATCTACCAAGGGCTCTTCAAGTGCCAATGCAGCCTGCGCTGGCAGACCCTGAGCCTGGGTGGCGGTGTCCACAGCTGCACCTGCAGTTACCCCTACCCTTGGGCCCGTGGCAGTCGATGGAACGGACTGCCGGGTCATACGGGTGCCAGTGCCAGATGCAGGAGCTGCATCCCCCGGAATCACAGGGGGTGGTGATATGGCTGCACCGACACATGGCACAACATTGTGCTCAAGTGGCGCACCCCTGCCTCTTCCCCCTCTGTGGCTGCCCTGGACACCGTGGAGTCCCCCTACTCCCTGGTCACCACGGCCACATCCCCGACCACGCCCGCCACGAGGAGTACGCCCAGCTGAGGCGCCCCTCACCTTTGGTGGCCTCCCAACCATGGCACAGATGTAGTAGTGCTGGCACAGATGGAGTGGTGCCAATGGGAGGTGTACACCACAATTGACCTGGGCAATTGGGGTGAAGGGGGTGGGAAGCAAGATGTTAACAGCCCCCCTGCACCTGCAAGGCTATATGTGACCCCGGTGATGTGGTGACGGGTCACGCAACGCTCAGGCACCCCAAAACTGCAGTAAAACCGTGCACTCAACCCTGCAGCCTACGTGCGTGGATTCAACCTCCCGCAGTACGCGGTGGCACCCAGTAACACGAATAACGCGTACGCGTGGGACACGCAGGCTACTATGACATCAAAAATGGGTGCGATACACAGGGGCACCCGCAGTGGGAAAAAGAGCGTGTGCGACTCACCGTCTGACTAGCGCGATGCAGAAAAACACGCGTAGCCAATACCCCCGCCAAAAGAAGAGATACGTCCTTGATAGCTGTGAAGTTGTGATGGCGCGCGAAACAACAGGAAGCAGCAACACACGTCGGTCTCCACGAAAGGCACGTAAAGCGAACTGCTGGGCCCGCTCACCTTTAACCCGTGCAGAGGGAAATGCACGCGCGCGTCACGTCACTTACGCACATGGGCCCTTTCCTCGTATTGCACGCGGACGTGCAGTTTTTCACGCGCGCTTACGCGCATGGGCCCTTTCCTCGCATTGCACGCGGACGTGCAGTTTTCCACACGCGGTGAAATGCCCATGCACATCTGTACGCGTCACGTCACAGGGGCGCTTGCGCTTGAGGGGCCTTCTGTCCAATGAAAATGCGTATGCGTGCAGACGCGCTTACGCGCTAAGGGCCTTTCCTCGAATTACACGCTGACGTGCAGATTTTTCACGTGCCAAATCACTCCGTATCAAGCTGGCCACGCGTAAGCACACGGAAGACCACGCTCCTGCCCAGAAGGCCGAACTACTGCCCCCCAGAGCCCCGAGCACGCTCCCACCTGCCATCTGCTGCTGCCTGACTGCCTGCTGCCCACGTGCTCTGCCATTTGCTGCCTGCACATCAGCCAGGGGTGCTGTTGCTATGACCACCCCTGCTGGAACCGAAGACTCCCGACTGGGATTCCATCGCTCCACAGCCCAGCCCCAGGACCCAGTTGCCCACCCACTCCTGCCTCTGGGGTTGTCATGTCGGGGCAAACACCATCTGAGACCACTGACAACCCCTGGCCAGAGAGGCAGAGGGGCACCAGCTTCAGTGCCACTGAAGTTGGTGTCCTGGTGGAGCAATCCTGGGGCAGTATGATGCCTCTTCGGAAGTTCCCGCGCCGACAAGGAAGGACGGACTCGGATCTGGACTGACATCGTGACTGCCATCAACGCGGAGGGGGTGGCAGTCCGCGACTTACAACATGTCAAGAAGCGCTGGGAGGACTTCAGGTCCAGGACCCTGAACAAGGCCCGGCGCCTCTTGAAGGCAGCGGATGCCAAGGGGCGCCGGGGCCACTTGTCGGAAGAACAGATGAGGGTCCTGGAACGCATATCCCCAGCGCTCAACGTCCAGGTCCTTGAGAGGCAGACCCGTCTGGAGTCGAGCAGTGAGTGTACATGCATCCTGATTGTGAGCAGTGCGTGTGGTGATTATTCAGTAGTGTGCAGGTTGCACATCTGTTTGTATGGGGTCGAGTATGGGTGGGGGTGTACAGGGCCGTGGGGCTGACACATTCGAGGGCTGGAATGTGTGAGACATGGATGGTGCTTTTGTGTGTAGGCTTGCATGCCAAATGCAGTTGTGTGGGCACACATGTTTGGATGAATGTGTATGTAAGTAGACATGTCCGTGATGTCACGCATGTATGTTGTTTTCGGCTGCATGTATTGGCACTGGGTACATGTGCATGTGTGTGTATTTGACAAGGGTGCAACAGTGATGCAACATGGATGCATGTGACAGCGGTATGTGGAAGCCTGATTGGCAGATGTGACATGGATGCCCGTCTGAACACTGCGACACTTGGCAGAGGTGTACACATGCATGCAAGTGTGGTGGTGTGTGTACATGTGTGGTGCACTTCCTGTGTTGCATGTGATGTCTGGCTCACCTTTGGCTGCTCATGCTGTTGTATGTGTATGGATGGTGGTGGCAGTTGCGATATGGCTGTGGTATGGCTCATGTGTGCGAGTTGTAATGACATGTGTGTTGGGGATTGTGATGACATGTCTGAGGTTTGCCAATGCCACTCATGTACAATTGTCATGTGTGTATGTGTCCATTGTACAGTGCCCTGATGCCTGTGTTTTGTTTCTCCCTGTCTGCAGCGTCAACTGATGAAGAGGGCGGAGAAGGTGCTGTGGAGCACAGCGGCGGGGATCCCACCGCCAGCCGGAGATGCAAGGCCCGGCTCCCCTCCCATGTTGTGATCTCGTCGGGGAGTGAGGAGCCCGGTGCCGCATCCCAGGCCGCAGCTGCCGGGGGGAGGTCCAAGAGGCGGAGGTTGGAGTTGGACTCCTCGGCAGCAGAAGGGGCAGCTGGGACCCCACAGGGCCCAACAGGGGAAGATGGCACAGAGTCATCCAGGTTGGTGGGGGGTTTGGTGGAGGAGGAGGACGTGCAAGCACCAGAGACGGGGTCTGGAGGTGGGGATCCCACTGGTGCTAGTGGTGCAGTGCAGGACCAGGGACAGGAGGCAGCACAGGCCGCCGCGGAGGTGCCTGTGTGCAATCCTGTCCCTGATCCTGTCCCTGCTTCATCTTGCACCAGCAGGGATGCCTACGTCCAGACCCGTTTTCAGGCAGGGGATGAGCTCACTTCAACTGGCCTTCCTCTGCCTGCGGATGTGGCTATCCGGGTCCGGGTTGAGCCTGTCCTGGCTGGTGTGGCGTTGCGTCAACGGGCCATGCGAGGTGACCTTCAGTCTTTTCATGAAGAGACTGCACGTCATCTCGAATGGCTCGTTGACCACGTCAGCCTGCTGGGACAGGTCACTCAGGCCGGATTCCTCCGTCTGATGGGGCTTGCTACGACCCCCTCCTCAACTGGACCCCCTACGTGCCAGTCGTCCTCCGTGCCATCTTCCCACCCATCAGTCACCTGGGTGCCCTGTGGAGCTGCCTCTAACGGTGCGGCCAGGCTGGTGGAGGAGGCATCCCTGCCACAGTCGGGAGTCGGACGTCCAGCAGGGGTGGCCACATCTACGACTGCACCCCAGCCGGCGGAGGATGTGCAGGCAGCAGGAGGCAGTGCACGGGCAGAGGCACATCAGCAGCAGCAGCGTGGTGGGAGCCATGAAGGCTCGGGGCCTTCAACATCAGAGGGGCAGGCATTGGCCGGAGGGCAGGAGGACCCAGGACAGAGAGTGTCTTCCGTGTGGCAGCGGTTGGGCCACGCCATAGATGCGGAGCGGCAGCGGGCGGAAGAGGCACGGCTCACAATGGTCAGGGCGGAGAACTCCATGCGGAGGGCCCTGAGGCGGGCCGAGTGCCTCGAGGCAATTCGCAGGGGTTTGGAGGTGGAGACGTTGACGGCCCTGCGGACCCTTGGGGACATGGAGGAGGACCGCCTCTGGGACATTGAGGAGGAGTTCGATGATGCCCTGGCCCGGGACATCCACAAGTGAGCCGTGAAACTAGCCCGCTGCCCTTGTACATAGTTATGTAGATAGTGTTAGGTTTCATTTTTGTTTTGATTTTATTTGGACCTTTCGGACATTGGCCACATTTTTGTATATAGTTTATTTAATTAGTTAGTGTAGTTAGATAGGTTTCCTTTCTTTTGTTGGGATAATGAACCCTGGCTTGTTCCCATGTACATAGTTCACTGTTGGGTTGTATTTTTTTTTCACTTTTTAACCATGGAGCAATGGCTTTATTTTTTATTTCCCATTGGATTTTGTTTTGTGGACATTGACTTTGGACAACATTACTTTGGAATTTTATTTTTGGTTTAGCTTTTTTTCACGGACATGCTTCTTTTAATTTTTGTACATTCACATTTCTGTTTCTTCATTTTTTATTCTATTTATGTTTCCTTTAATACATATTTTTTTTGGTAAACTTCAATGTGTGGTATCTGATTGGTTTCATGCATTTCATGATATGTGTTTTGAGATTCACTGACACCCATTGGGTGTATGTGAGGGAGATGTGTTTGTTTCGGAACTTGCAATTGGTGTTCTGTGATGTAATTGCAAATTATGAGTGGGTGGATGCAATACTCGGGTGGGTGTTTTGCATTTGGAGGCTGACCATAGAGACCAGGGATCTAGATTGTGATGACATGTTGGCTGGGGAACATGAGTTGCACATCGGTGGGGTCCTGCTGGCAGGTGCCCCACAGTGCTGGGGGGTGGGGATGGTGGGGAACATGAGTTGGACATGGGTGGGGGCCTGCTGGCAGGTGCCCCACAGTGCTGGGGGGTGGGGGTGGTGGGGAACATGAGTTGGACATGGGTGGGGGCCTGCTGGCAGGTGCCCCACAGTGCTGGGGGGTGGGGGTGGTGGGGAACATGAGTTGGACATGGGTGGGGGCCTGCTGGCAGGTGCCCCAAAGTGCTGGGGGGTGGGGGTGGTGGGGAACATGAGTTGGACATGGGTGGGGGCCTGGTGGAGGGTGCCCCTGGTGACTGGGGGTGCAGGGGGACATGCGTTGGTGGGCAGTAGTGCAAGTTGACATGTGGGTTGGCTGGGGGTCATGGCCATGGTGGATGGTGTGCCTGCAGGACATGTGCAGGTTAGGCCCCTGTGGTGTGAGCCACCTGCAGGGGCCATGGAGGGTGTAGAGGGAACACCTGGGAGGACCCACACGTGCAATTCACGTGTGGTGCTCCCCTGCTGAAATCGCGTGTGGCACTTCCCGCGCACGTCTGAGATACGCGTACCCTGCGGAAATCGCGTGTGGTACTTCCTGCGCACCCCTGAAATACGCGTACCCTGCTCGCACGGGGCCAGTCGCGTGAGGTACTTCCCGCGCACCCCAGTGATACACGTAGCCCGCTTGCCGTGCTGGTACAGGGTTAGCGCAGCCCTTTGCGCTGGATTGGGTATATTGATGGCTTTTCCCTGCGCGAGAGGCGTTCTTGGGGGCGTAACTGGCGCTGCTGCAGGGTCGCTGCGCCACTGTGTGCCACGGCTGGTTTTGGTGGCTGGAATCCATGAATACGCTGTGCGCGGAAATATATTTTAGCGCACGCGGCTGGCACAGGGATTCGCACGCGCACACTTTGTGCCAGCCGCGTGCGCCACTTGTGCGCTGAATTCTATGAATTACCCCCCATGAGTCTTCTAAGAACACATTCAACTTGCCATCGAACAATACGAACAGCATCTTCAGGACACCCCCTGCGAACATTTCAGAACAACGCGAGAGTTCTTAGAACACATTCAACTTGACAAAGAACAATACGGACAGCGTCCTCAGGACACCCCCATTTTGTTTATTTGCGAACATTTCAGGACACCGCGAGTGTTCTTAGAACACATTCAACTTTCCAGCGAACAATACGGACTATGCCTTCAGGACACCCCCTACGAACATTCCAGGACACCGCGAGTGTTCTTAGAAACGTCTTCAGAACACCCCCATTTTGTTTATTTGCGAACATTTCAGTACACCGCGAGTGTTCTTAGAACACATTCAACTTGACAGAGAACAATACGGACAGCGTCCTCAGGACACCCCCATTTTGTTTATTTGCGAACATTTCAGGACACCGCAAGTGTTCTTAGAAGCGTCTTCAGAACACCACCATCTTGTTTATTTGCAAACATTTCAGGACACGCGAGTGTTCTTAGAACACATTCAACTTGACAGAGAACAATACGGACAGCGTCCTCAGGACACCCCCATTTTGTTTATTTGCGAACATTTCAGGACACCGCAAGAGTTCTTAGAACACATTCAACTTGCCAGCCACAACCCCCCATTTATATTTGTGAACATTTCAGGACACAGCGAGTGTTCGACAGCGTCTTCAGAACACCCCCATTTTGTGTATTTGCGAACATTTCAGAACACCGCGAGTGTTCTTAGAACACATTCAACTTGACAGAGAACAATACGGACAGCGTCCTCAGGGCACCCCCTACGAACATTCCCCGGACACTGCGAGTGTTCTTAGAAACGTCTTCAGAACACCCCCATTTTGTTTATTTGCGAACATTTCAGGACACCGCGAGTGTTCTTAGAACACATTCAACTTGCCAGCCACAACCCCCATTCATATTTGCAAACATTTCAGGACACAGCGAGTGTTCGACAACGTCTTCAGAACACCCCCATTTTGTGTATTTGCAAACATTTCAGGACACCGCGAGTGTTCTTAGAACACATTCAACTTGACAGAGAACAATACGGACAGCGTCCTCAGGACACCCCCATTTTGTTTATTTGTGAACATTTCAGGACACCGCGAGAGTTCTTAGAACACATTCAACTTGCCAGCCACAACCCCCCATTCATATTTGCGAACATTTCAGGACACAGCGAGTGTTCGACAACGTCTTTAGAACACCCCCATTTTGTGTATTTGCGAACATTTCAGGACACCGCAAGTGTTCTTAGAACACATTCAGCTTGACAGAGAACAATACGGACAGCGTCCTCAGGACACCCCCTACGAACATTCCCCGGACACCGCAAGTGTTCTTAGAAATGTCTTCAGAACACCCCCATTTTGTTTATTTGCGAACATTTCAGGACACCGCGAGTGTTCTTAGAACACATTCAACTTGCCAGCCACAACCCCCATTCATATTTGCGAACATTTCAGGACACAGCGAGTGCTCGACAAAGTCTTCAGAACACCCCTGTTTTGTGTATTTGCGAACATTTCAGGACACCGTGAGTGTTCTTAGAACACATTCAACTTGACAGAGAACAATACGGACAGCGTCCTCAGGACACCCCCTACGAACATTCCCCGGACACCGCGAGTGTTCTTAGAAGCGTCTTCAGAACACCCCCATTTTGTTTATTTGCGAACATTTCAGGACACCGCAAGTGTTCTTAGAACAGTTTCAGCTTGCTTGCGAACAAAACGGACACATATTGAGTCCTCAGAACACCCCCCATTCAGTTTATTTAGAACATTTCAGAACACCTGTGATGTCCGCAGACAAATCGAAGACAAAAAGAATGTCTAACACATAAAAAAACACAACTTTCATCCTATCTCATACACTCCCACCCTCCCCAAACACTCCTACACACCAACACACTTTGCTAAATACATATTTTAAAAAAAGTTTCACCACGCTGTCCGCGGACGTCCGCGAATCCAAGATGGCAAGCGCTACCGAAAATCTGACGTGCTTCAGGCTCCACACCTTCCAATCAGCGAACACGTTGCATGTCCGCGGACATCACGCAAGCCGATTGGCCAATCAGGACACTGTCAGGCGGAGTGAACAGGGAAGTGTGTCCGCGGACCGAACACAGATGTCACTAATTTTTTTTTACCTACTTTTTGGTCATTTTAAAAAAAACTACTGGACATATTTTTGGTGAAAATCCGTCCAGCGGTTTGGGCTGTAGACGCGAGCAAAAATGTTTTCCCATTCAGTCTATGGGGGAAAAAAAAGTTTTGGGACCCCCCTATAACTTTGCTCCCCCTGGACGAATCCTCACCAAACTTTGCAAAAAGAATCAGAGTGACCCAAATACTTTTTTTGCAAAGTTTGGTGAGGATTCGTCCAGGGAGAGCGAAGTTATAAGCCGCCCAAAAAGTGCTCTTCCTATGGAAACACCAACTTAACCATAACTTAACCATAACTAGTGGCCATGTAATATATATATATATATATATATCTGTCATGCCTGATCTTGGGTATGGTGGCCAGCATCTCTCATAGTTATCCCAGCCACATCAAATTGATATCACACATGTGTCAGCCCTGTGGACCCAATTCAGCCCTCTGCCCACCTGCAGGACTATAGCCTTGGGGGATTGCCTCTCTTTGTTCCTTTGTAATTGCAGGTGATGCCCTTTCCCTCTAGACAGCCACTCCACAGGAAGATGGCCTGGGAACAGGAATCAAAGGGCGCATCCATTCACCAAGCGCTAGGCCTCACACCACGGTGCTGAATATATAAAGGCCTTTGAGTGTATTGAGAAGGAAAGGGTGGGTTACTGTAGCTAGAGGGAAATCAGTGCAAGTTTTGGAAACTTCTGCCATCTTATTCTCTCTGCCTCTCTTTCCGGTCTCCTCCACTTTCTGTAGCACAACACACTTTGGGTGTGATGTCAGAAGGGCAAAGCCCACTCATTTCAAGAGTAGGGAAAAGACACCTACAACAGGCTAGCTTTAGTCAAATAACCTGTGGAATTGTACCTTTAAAAAAGGGGTCTCACACAACTTATTTGAATCATCCTTTGGACTCCAATCCTGAAAGAAGATTTCATTGGACCCTGCTGAGGAAGCAGTTATTTCCAGAGTCCTCAAGTTGTGAGGTGAGTGCAGCTGTTCCAAGGCAGAGGTGAGCTCTGTCCCCTAACCATCCCCAAGGACCATTGGGGTGAATCATGCTGCTGGAGCAAGACCACATCTCTGCCTCCCCCCATGTTTGAGAGGCCAAGAAAGGAAAAACCTTGGCCCTTAAAACCCTGGAGCGGGAGATCCCTGTTTTCAATGTGGACCGATGCAAGCCGTGACTTGATTGTATTTGAAAGCCAGCAAACCATCCTGACCCTTAGGCGCAGCCTTTCACATCCATTGTTCTTTGAACTGCCATTTACCTGTTTGACTCTGTTCATTGCCGCACCTCACCAGCTGAAGCAAGTCGTTGACTCATCTAGAACCAATGTAGTACTGCTGCCTTGGATTGATCTACTCTCTGTATAAAGCACCAGCCTTGCCATCACAGTGCCTTTAAAATCGATTAACCCAACCCTGGTACCTCCCGAACAGCGACCTCTGAGCCTCTGCATAGAATCAACTCACCTGTGCATCCTGGTACCAGCTCACTGCCATCGAACACCGAATGCAGACCGAACCAGGTGACCACCAGAACCGCAAAACGCAAAAAGGCGATTCGAGAATGCAGCCACCATCTGTTCACCCCAACCCATGCAAAGAACCTGCTATCAATGCCGAAAAGCCTAGTTTGATGCCGTCGAACCACCAAGACATTTGTTAAGGTATTATTGACTGATGTCTGCCCCCGGTCCAAACTTTTGGCTCTAGAGACTGTATAGGATAGGCCATTTGAATCCCTTTTGCAACCTCAAGAACATATCGATTGAACATTGTGGTCTTTTATTGCCTTTTCTCCCCCTCTGTCATTACCCAGAGGGCTGAATGTATTTTATCTTTGCATGTTCTCTCTTCTTTCTGCAGGGGTGAGTTATTACAGTGTTTTCTAGTTAGTTATCATTTTACATGGTATGTTTAATTAAAGTATGTATTTTTATAGAACCATGCTTGAACATTCCTATTTTGGACTGTTATACTTCACTGTTTGGGTTGCTACTGAACCACATTCACACCCATTTTGAGACTATAGCCTTCCCTTGGCCCATGTTACCATTAAAGGCGAAGGAGGTATACCTCTAAACCGTGCCCGTTTTACCTATGTGATTGTTTTGGCTCTTGGCTTGTAGAAGTGTGAGGGCGGAGGAGGTACTTTAGCCTCTACTCATCCTTGTACCCCTGCACTGCAAAAGTCAATTTGTCTAAAGCATATACTAAAAACTGAAACATTTTAGGGGCACCTCATTTTGCCAGGTAAGGCACAGTGAAATTACATGATTTGCCCAGATTTACACACTTGGCTTAAGGAGTAAAGCCATAATTTGAGTCTAGTCTGAAATGCAGGTGCTTGATCACATATCTTTTCACCTCAAGTTGTTTCAAATATGTGTTAAATTTTGGGTTTGAATAACTAAATTAATGCTACATTTTATACAGATTACTTTAAATGTGCACAAGTCACATAATAAACCAACCTAAAAATGTATGCATCATTTTAGAAACATGTTGATCAAAAAGAGCAACTGGATAATATTTAATTTAATCCTAAATTGCAGAGAGGCAACCAATCCTGTTTGCATTTTCTTGTAAAAGGGCCCCTCCAGGTAATTTGAATTGTTTCCAAAATTTTGTGGATAAGTAAATAGTAAATTCCTGTGTCTGATTCTTGCTTTTTGTTATTTGGTGTTCGTCTGTCCGTGCTGCTACTCCCATGGGCCCTTGTCCCAGCAAACCAAAATAAAACACAGGCAAAATCACCTTTTAGTATTGTCTACTAGATGGTGCTGACAGTGCAACCTTTAAGCTGAAACTTGTCATTAAAATAAGTGCTTTAACATAAGAGCTTCAAATAGAGGATTTGAATGAGGGTATATAATGCTTTTCAACGCAGATGACATATGAGGATGGATTTGTGTTTTTTGGCTTTGAGTCGACCTGTAACAACCATCTCTAAGTCAAATCTATTTGATTTTCCACCCATCTCCCCCCAAGATCACAACCCTTCTACATTCTATACCTGCATGTGTATTGTGTGCTGAATTTGTCAGTCATGTTTGCTTCCAAAATGATTGCCGCTATATGTAAATGTTAATACAAATGTATTTGACTTGTTTGATGCTTTCAAAAATATTTACTACAGCTTTTAAGTTATGTAATATATTTGAATGCACTTTGTATTAAAAATAAACAAGTTACTGTTATAGATAAGAACACCACCAACTGGGGCAGAGAAGACTGGAGCCCTAAGCACTTGTCAAGGTAATAACCAATACATACATCTCAGATGCAACCTACTAAATGGCCAATTGTATAACTGCTGCAGATGACTGCGTCAAAACAGGGTAACCCCTGCCTAGAGTATCCACAAAGTAATAAGCTATAAAGATTGACACAACCACACTCCGCATATAAACAAATTAATTTATGAGGAATTTGATGTGTTGGATACAGCTGACACATTTTCCAAACACAGGTCATCTTCCAGGCTAGTATCAACAATTTAACATGCCCCAATTGCATTTGTACAACATTGAATCAGTACGTCATACACATATTAGCACACTATAAGCCATTCATAGCATTTGAATATCCAACGTTGTGTGACATGAAAATATCAGCCATAACCCAAGTGCACACAGGAAAGTGTGACAGGTCACAATTTTAGGATATGATTACGATCAACATTAGTCAGAGAGGTGCGTATGCATGGTCATATACAAAACGCATCAGATGATGCGAAAGGATACAAACACCTTTTCCAAATCATATATAGAAGACAAAAAGATAGGTATGCGCGGAGAACCTCATTATAATCACATATTTAAATACGGTTGCAACTCATAGACCACAAATTGCAAATTTGCATTGTATTAGCAATTTGCATGTATTACCATTGTGTCGCACCAGAGTCAACTGTATGTAACCACTAAGACTGTGTTACCATGTGTCACCAAATTATTCCCTTAGAGTGACTTGTTTGATAAATAATAACCCATTAACTCCGTACATACCTTTGGATTCTTGTTAAACCCACTAGTGTGGAGTAGGTACTAAATTCACATAAGCAAACAAGAATAAAGTTAACGTCAGTATTATATTAAGCTTTCATCGTATTATTGGTTAATAGTCTGATTTTTCTCTAATTAGTTATTACCATCCTAAGGCAACCTCGACGAAACAAACCACTTACCTAGTGCCTTTAGTAATTATCGCAATTGCGTAGAGATAGTCTGAAACAACAATAACAATAGAATTTCTCGACTTAAAGTCCTTAAAATTCTAACGCATCTCTAAACTCACTATCCACCCGTGGTGCGGCTTGAATATTGAAAGCAGTGAGGTCTTACCTCAATTCCCGAAAATAACACAGCAAGTGTGGAATGCTTCTCTAATGGCAGCATGTTTGAAATAGATCCATAGGGGTGGGGAAGGAGGGAACATGAAGGACATCATATTACTCCTGACAATCAGGCCACCACAACCCAAACAAACCAAATGGTCCAGTATATGTAACAAACACTCCCTCCAGATCCACACACATATGCCCCAACCCTCCCTTATGGTCCACACCCAGATATCTGATCGCTGACTTCAGATACACTAAAAGATGCCCCCCCATCCTTCCTAATCCACACCCAGATGCACCATCCCACCCTCAAGATCCAGACCCAGATGCCCCATCCTTCCCTCCAGATACACTCCCAGATGCCCCATCCCTCCCTACTAATCCACAACCAGGTGCCCCATCCCTCCATTCTGATCCACACCCAGATGCACCATTCCACCCTCCAGATCCACACTCAGATGCCGCATACCTCCATTCTGATCCTCACACAGATGCCTAATTCCTCCCTCTAGATCCAAACCCAGGCGTCCCATCCCTCCCTTCTGACCCCAACCCAGGTGCCCCATTCCACCCTCCAGAGCCACACACAGATGCCCCATCCCTCCCTTCTGATCCACACCCAGATGTCCCATTCCTCCCTCCAGATCCACCCCCACATTGTTATTGCCTCCCTCCAGATCCACACACAGATGCCCCAACCCTCCCTTCTGGTCCACATCCAGCTAACCTTCAGATACACTCCCAGATGCCCTATCGCTCCCTCCCAGCGGTCGAAGTAAGCGGGAGCGGTTTGGAGCGGTGCTCCTCTACTTTTTTAAATTACGTTTTACAGCTCCTGTACTTCTATTTTAAAAAGAAACCGTTCCGGAATGGTTTCGATTTAAAATAAAAGTGTAGGAAGAAGTTGAAACTTGCACTTTCAGTGCAGTGCGCTGGACGTTTCCTTAAACAGCAGGGTCAAGTGTTTGGGGGTTTGTATTGTGTGTGGGAGGGGCGTGGTGATGGGGTTTGTGGGGAGTGGGTGCAGGCCAGCAGGGAACATAGTTCCACTACTTGTTTTCATACAACTCGACCACTGCTCCCTCCTAATCCACACCCAGGTGCCCCATCCCTCCTTTCTGATCCACACCCAGATGCACCATCCCACCCTCCAGGTCCACACCCAGATGCCCCCTCCCTACCTCTAGATCACACACAGATGCCCCATCCCTCCTCTAGATCTACAGTCAGATGCCACATACCTCCATTCTGATCCTCACCCAGATGCCCCATCCCTCCCTTGAGATCCACACCCAGATGCCCCATCCCTCACTCCCTTCTAATACACAAACAGATGCCAAATATCTCACTTCAGATCCACAGCCAGGTGCACCATCCCTCCCCTCTGATCCACACCCAGATGCCCATCCATCCCTCCAGATCCACACCCAGATTCCCCATCCCTCCCTCCAGATCTACACCTAGGTGCCCCACCCCTCACTTCAGATCCACACCTAGATGTCCATCCCTCCCTCCAGATCCACACCAGATCCCTCAACCCTCCATGCTGACCCACACACAGATCCCCATCCCTCCCTCCAGAGCCACACCCAGTAGCCCTGTCCCTCCCTCCAGATCCATACCAAGGATCCCCCATCCTTCTCTTCAATATCCACATCCAGATGCCCCCAGTCCTACCTGCCAGATCCAAACCAAGGTGGCCCATCCCTGCCTCCCGATACACACCCAGGTGTCCCATCCCTCCCTTCTGATCCACACCCAGATGCCCCATCCCTACCCCAGATGCACACCCAGATGCCGCACCCCTCCCTTCAGATCCACACCTAGATCGCCCATCCATCACTCCTTACCCACACCCAGACCTCCACCCCTCCCTCTAGATCCACAACCAGGTGCCTGCTTCCTTCCCTCCAGAACTAAACCAAGATATCCCATCCCTCCCCCCCAGATCCACATCCAGGTGCGCTAACCCTCCTTCCAGATCCACACCCAGGTGCCCCATCCCTGACTTCAGATACACACCCAGATCCCCCATTCCTCCCTCCAGATCCAAGCCCAAGTGCCCCATCCCTCCCTCCAGCGCCACACCCAGATGCACCATCCCTCCCTTTTGATCCACACCCAGATGCCCCATCCCTCACTCCAGATCCACACCCAGACCCCCATCCCTCCATCCCGACCCACAAACAGAGCCCCATCCCTCCTTCCAGATCCACACCCAGATCCCTATCCATCCATCTTGACCCACAGCCAGAGCCCTATCCCTTCCTTCAAATCCACACCCAAGTATATCTATATATATCTATATATATATCCTTCCAGAGCCACACCCAGATGCCCCATCGCTCACTGCAGATCCCTGCCCAGATAACACATCCCTCCCTCCAGATCTATGCCAAGGTGCCTCCATCCCTCTCTTAAATATCTGTACACAGGTACCCACATCCCTCTCTCCAGATCCACACTGAGATGCCTAATGCCTCCCTCCAGATCCATACACAGATGTCCCATCCCTCCCTCCAGATATATACCCAGATTCCCCAACCCCCTTCTGATCAACACCCAGATAGCCCATTCTACCTTCAGATACAAACCCACATGCCCCATCCCTCCCTCCTGATCCACACACAGGTGCCCCATCCCTCCCGTCTGATCCACATGCAGATGTACCATCCCACCCTCCAGATCACACACAGATGCCCCATCCCTCCTCTAGAACTACTCCCAGGTGCCCCATCCCTCATTCTGATCCTCACCCAGATGCCCCATCCCTCCCTTTGAATCCACACCCAGATGCACAATCCCTCCCTACCTTCTAATCCACATGCAGATCCCTCATCCCTCCCTTCAGATCTACACCCAGATCCACCATCCCTCCCTCCTTGCCCACACTCAAAGCCCCATCCCTCCCTCTAGATCCACAATTAGTTGTCTGCTTCCTTCACCCCAGAACTACATCCAGATGTCCCATCCCACCCTCCAGATCCACACCCAGATGCACCAGCCCTCCCTCCAGATCACACACAGATACCCCATCCCTCCTCTAGATCTACACCCAGATGCCCCATCCCTCCATTATGATCCTCACCCAGATGTTATGCTATGCTATTTGGCATCTATATAGCACTCCATATATCATTAGTATGACCTCAAAGCCTGGTAGATTGAACGCCCTTGCGGACCGTAGTCCAGGTCAGTTGAAGGAGTAGGGTGTCGAAAGGTGCTTGGGTGCACCAGTTAAGAGTGCAGCTGATATGATAGTTTGATATGATAGTTTATTTATATAGTGCCTATACACAATGTGTTTCAAAGCACTTCAAGGCAAGGGAAGGGAACAAGGGAAAAAACAATGAAATTCTTACAGGCCATGAACAGTAAGGATGTGAATTAACTATCGTACTTGGCCTGACGACATTTCAGATAGTGCAAGAGCTAAGACATAGATAAGGAAGGGAGGGGGAGAGTGGGAAGGAAATGGAAACAGACAGGCGACTACTGTACTAGGCCTGACGACATTTCTGGTAGAGCCTGAGAAAAACAAAAGGTGAGGGAGAGGGGTGCAGAAAGGGAGGGGAGGAACAAACAAGCGACTAACGTACTAGGCCTAAAAACATTTCAAATAGTGCTGGATGGGGTTTGGGGGTGACAGTAAGGGGAGGTGGGAGGAGACAGATGAGGTTACTATCATACTAGGTCCAGGGACAATTCTGATAGAGTAAGTGCATAGAAGAAAGTAAGGGGAGGAGGGGAGGAGATAGGAGAAGGGAGAGGAGGGGAGAACCGAGAGTAAGCAGTCCAAAAGAGTGGAGAAGCAAGAGGGGAGAGCGAATACAATTGCAGAATTCAATATTGTCACATCATGTTGCAAGCCAGGATACAAAATGAAGACGGGAACAGCATGATTCAGGGCCACCATGAGTACAGAATGCAAAGGAAATCCAGCATGAGAATTGAGAAAGGGTGATGCACTGTGAATCAATGAAGTCCATAAAAGTAAAATCCAGCATTTGCCACAAGACGGTGATGGTGAAACTGAATGTATCAGGACAGACTCTTGCAGAAGTAGGCTGGAGGGGACCAGGGGGGGAAGAAGAGCAAATCAAGCAAAACAGGCAACATCTGTGTGTGAGAAGGTGGGGCACAAGGGAACATCACAGGGGACCAGAGGGGGTGGGGATTGCCTGTAAGGACAGAGGGTGTAAATACATGTTGGTGTATGCTAACCTGGTGTCTGATCAGGGGGTCGGCCCCTGGGTCCTCCTGGTCTGAACAGGTCCAAACAGGAATTGCCCTTTTCTTTGTCTGCCCTTCGCTTCGGATGCCTGGGTGAGAGACGCCCTTGATCTAAGAGTTAAGAGCAGGGAGGAAGAGGCAGGGTTAAGCAGGTGGGTGATGCTTAAGCCAGGTGACCTAGGTCCACTTGCACCTGCGCCCCAGCTGCAAAGGAAAAGAGGCTGGAGGGCTCCTTAATTAGGGAAAAGAGTGGCAAGCACGGAGGCACCAGGTGGGTGGGGCTTGCTAAGTGGTGAAAAAGAGCGGCAAGCAGGAAGGCACCAGGTGGGCGGGCCTTAGACCAGGTGGCCTAGATCCACTTCCACCTGCTCCCCAGCTGCAAAGGAAAAGAGGTTGGAGGGCTCCTTAAGTAGGGAAAAGAGCGGCACGCAGGAAGGCACCAGGTGGGCGGGGCTTGCTAAGTGGTGAAAAAGAGCGGCAAGCAGGAAGGCAACAGGTGGTTGGGGCTTGCTAAGTGGTGAAAAAGAGCGGAAAGCAGGAAGGCACCAGGTGGGCAGAGTTTAGGCCAGGTGACCTAGATCCACTTGCACCTGCTCCCCAACTGCAAAGAAAAAGAGGCTGGAGGGCTCCTTAAGTAGGGCAAAGAGCGGCAAGCAGGAAGGCACCAGGTGGGCGGGGCTTGCTAAGTGGTGAAAAAGAGCGGCAAGCAGGAAGGCACCAGGTGGCCGGGGCTTGCTAAGTGGTGAACAAGTGATGTAGGCACTTCATGGTAGCTGCATTCTAGCTTTAGGTGTGGTGGTATTGGTATTGGTTCAATGTGTGCAGTCTGGCGGGTGGACACCAACACTGGGTTCTGGCTGCGTTAGGCCTCTGGGACGCTAATGTGTGCAGCTAGGCCAGCTTTTCGTGGGATATAGCTGCGTTTTATTAGAATGATGAGGTGTTTATGGGATAGTGTTCGTATGTGAGCAGCTAGGCCGAATTGATCGAGGGGTGTAGCTGCACTCTAATTGTGTGATGGTGTAGAGTAGAGAGTAAGCATAGTGATATGATATATGATGGTTCATCCACACAGTGCCCACACACAATGCCTTTCAAAGCGCTCAACGACAAGGGAGGTAGGAAGGGAGTATGCAAGACACTCTCATGGGCCGTGAATAGCAAGAATGTGAACACTAGGCACTGCGCTCGACTTAGCGACATGCGGACAGTGCAAGTTCAATGACACAGACAGGAGGGAATGGATAAACAATGACCTGTGGGGCTGTGGCACATAGTGACATTTTGGGGGCCAAAGGGTTAGGGGCATACAGCAACAGCGTCGAGGGCTAGAGGGTGCTGGGGCATACAGCGACAGCATGGGATATGAGGGGCAGGGAGGGGGCACAGTGACGAGACGGGATCCAGAGGGTCTGGGCACAGAGTGAAACATGGGGACCTGAAGGGTTGTGGGTACACAGAGACATCAAGGAAAACGAGGTGCTGGGGACACACAGCGGCATCACAAGGGACCAGAGGGGATGGGGTACGCCACAATAACACGGGGAGTGGTGGTAGGGGCAGAGAAATCACTGGGAGGGACTAGAGGAGGTTGAGGCTACAGTGAGAGCATGGGAGACTAGAGGGCAGGGGGTACACAGCGACAACATGGGGGATCAAGGGGCATATAGCGACATCACGTGACTAGAGGGTGCTGAGCCTACAGCCGTATCACAGGGAACCAGAGGGGTACACAGTGACTATACAGGGAGCGAGTGGGGGGGGGTACACAGCAGCAACCCAAGCAACATGGGAGGATGGGGGGCACGCAGGGTATACAGTGACATCATGATGCCCATCCCTCCCTCCAGATCTACACCTAGGGGTTCCCCTCACTGCAGATCCACACCCAGATCCCTCATCTCTCCACCCTGACCCACACCCAGAGCCCCATCCCTCCCTGCATATCCACACGTGGATGTCCCATCCCTCCCTCTAGATCCCTAGATCCATACCAATGTGACCCCATCCCTCTCTTCAATATCCACAACCCGGTGCCCACATTCCTCCCTCCAGAACCACGCCCAGATGCCACATCCCTCCCTCCAGATCAATACCCATATGCCCCATACCTCCCTTCTGATCCACACACAGATACCCCATCCCTCCCTCCAGATCCATACCCAGGTTCCTCATCCCTCCATCCTGGCCCACACCCAGAGCCCCATCCCTTCCTGCATATCCATACCCAGATGTCCCATCCCTCCCTCCAGATCCATACCAATGTGCCCCTATCCCTCTCTTCAATATCCACACCTAGGTCCCCCCACCACTCACTCCAGATCCACACCCAGATGTCCATCCCTAGCCTCCCTGCAGATCCAAACCCAGATCCTTCATCCCTCCATCCTGACCCACAACCAGAGCCCTATCCCTCCCTCCAGATCCACATCCTGATGCTCCATCCCTCCCTCCAGATCCATGCCTAGGTGCCCCATCCCTCCCTACAGATCTAAACCTAGGGGCCCCCCTCACTCCAGATCCACACCCAGATGTCTATTCCTCCCTCCAGATCCACACCCAGATCCCTCATCCCTCCACCCTGACCCACACCCAGAGCCCCATCCCTCCCTGCATATCCACACGTGGATGCCCCATCCCTCCCTCTAGATCCATACCAATGTGACCCCATCCCTCTCTTCAATATCCACAACCCGGTGCCCACATTCCTCCCTCCAGATCCACACCCAGATGCCACATCCCACCCTCCAGATCCATACCCAGGTCCCTCATCCATCCATCCTGGCCCACACCCAGAGCCCCATCCCTTCCTGCATATCCACACCCAAATGTCCCATCCCTCCCTCCAGATCCATACCAATGTGCCCCCATCACTCTCTTCAATATCCACACCTAGGTCCCTCCCACCACTCACTCCAGATCCACACCCAGATGTCCATCCCTAGCCTCCCTGCAGATCCACAGCCAGATCCCTCATCCCTCCATCCTGACCCACACCCAGAGCCTTATCCCTCCCTCCAGATCCACATCCAGGTGCCCCATCCCTCCCTCCAGATCTACACCTAGCTTCACCCCCACTCCAGATCCACACCCAGATGTCCACCCCTGCCTCCAGATCCACACTCGGATCCCTCATCCCTCCATCCTGACCCACATCCAGATGTCCATCCCTCCCTGCATATCCACACCCAGTTGCCCCATCCCTCCCTCCAGATCCTTACCAATGTGCCCCCACACCATCCACACCTAGGTGCCCCCACCCCTCACTCCAGATCCACACCCTGATGTCCATCCCTCCCCCCAGATCCCCCATCCCCCATCCTGACCCACACCCACACCCAGACCCCTATCCTTCCCTCTAGATCCACACCCAGATTCCCCATCCTTCCCGCCAGATCCAAACACAAATGCCCCATTCCTCCATCAAGAGCCACACTCAGTTGCCCACATTCCTCCCTCCAGATCCACACCCTGATGCCCCATCCCTCCCGCCAGAGCCATACGAATGTGCCCCCACACCTTTCTTCAATATCCACACCTACGTGCCCCCACCCCTCACTCCAGATCCACACCCTGATGTCCATCCCTCCCCCCAGATCCCTCATCCTCCATCCGACCCACACCCACACCCAGACCCCTATCCCTCCCTTCATATCCACACCCAGATTCCCCATCCCTCCCTCCATATCCATACCAATGTGCCCCATCCCTCTCTCCAATTTCCACACTCAGTTGCCCACATTCCTCCCTCCATAACCACACCCTGATGCCCCATCCATCCCTCCAGATTTATACCCAGGTACCCTATCCCTCCTTCTAGATCCACACCCAGGTGCCCGATCCCACCCTCTAGATCTACACCCAGATGTCCCTTCCATCCTTTCTAATCCACACACAGATGCCCCACCCCTCCCCTTCGTATCCACACCCAGATGCCCGATCATACCCTCCTGATCCGCACCCAGGTTGTCCATCCCTCCTTCCAGATCTGCACCCAGATGCTCCATCCATCCCTCCAGATCTACACCCAGGTAACCCCACCCCTCACTCCGGATCTTAACCCAGATGCCCCATCCCACGTCCAAGATCCACACCCGGAGGCCCCATCCCTCCCTCTGGATCCACACCCAGATGTCCCCCACCAATCCCCCCCTAGTAACCCCATTCTGGGCACCTGTTAGGTAGCCCACATATCCCCTCTTCGTTACATTTTCATTCCACTGCCTCTTCATGAATCATCAGATTCTAAGTTACCCTTCTTGCCCTCTGCCTTCACATACAGAATGTACAATTCTCCTCCTGCCATTCCCTTCCCCTCGAGATGAGGAGACGACCTAGGAAGTAATATACTCAAAAGTTACACAATGAGGAGGTTGAGAGTTCTGGTTCGATAAACAGAACGCAACACTCTGCCATCTTCTCGTCACGTGACTTGGGAGGAGAAATAAGCATACTTTCTGCCCAATTTAAACGGACCCTCTTATCCTTGTAAATTGTGCAGAAGTGTGCTATTTACCCTTCGTCCTTGAGAATAGACACTACCAACTAAATAACACTCACTGAATGCACATGCCTCCCTGAAGAAGTGGAGACACAATTTGAAGGTGTAAAAAAACGTGGTACAGACAGCTAGACGCATTAGTACAAGTCAAATGGAAAATACTGGACATCAATGATATTATAAGTTGAGCATAAGCAGGTCAATGGGTATTTACAGCCATAACATATTTGGGGATTAAGCTTCTTATGGGAAACATCAGGTCATTTATATAAAAATAAAAATGTCTAATGTGCTGTGCTTTAATAATGAAACAATAAACATCCGAATTTGAAATTTGTAATACAGTTATCATTATTGGGAAGGAAACACTAATAGCAGGAAGTGCTTCTCAGTGCTTCTAGAAAAAAGTCTTATCTGGCTAATTTCGGCGCAGAGCACCAAGCTGTGCAGTTTAATGATCAGCTCTTGTATAGGTCAGGCAGGCAGTGGCACAATGTGCATGGCAAGGATGTAAAGCGTGCACATTATCATGTTAATCGGCCGATCACAAGTGAATGGCGGTGCCTTCTCCAAGACCTGTTGCAATCTGTTGGCTTCTGTCTGTCCCGTGCAGATAATTCGGAATGAAAGAGGGTGATAAGGCAAGAACGCATGTTGGGGCAGGATTCGGATAGCCTTGTTATAAACTGAACAAGCTTTCACTAGTTTCTGCAGATAGCAGTAGCCTGATCAGGATGGAGCTGAGATGTTAAGCTGTAAAAGGGAATTGCTGGTATGTTGTTTTCTCCCTGCGATATCTGTACTACTCTGTGTGTCCTGAAAGCTCACATTAAATCATCACAGGGAGCTGCATAGCAAAAGAAATGCATCTGTGCCTGCCCAAAATCTGAAACCAATGTAAACTAATATACAACAACTGGAAAATACATCGGGTTTACTGCTATTATCCTTATTTCGTTATTCAATATTCTATTGTTATAATGAAGTCTTTAATACATTAAATACATCCAGAAAATGTATGTTTACTTTGCACCTGTGGGGAATAGTGCCCGCGTGCAGCCCAGAGGTTTGCTATCTTGTGTAAGGAAGCAGGGTGTAGGCTGCCTGATGCTGAACTTCCATTTTGAAGCAAATCACTCCCCTCGTGCCTGCATATGCAGTCATGGGGGCAAGACACGTGACCAAATTGAGCTTCAGTAGGACATGGTAACATGGCTTGGGTCTGCAACCTATGTCTGTGTTGCTGTAAAACTACCACCCTCCCTAGTGATTATAAGCATCATTCATAATACCTTAGCTTCTTCAAACTTCTGAAGTGAGCGTCTCGTCCCCAGGAATACTAACAGGGGCTGACCCATATGGTGATAGGAAAAACAGACCAAATCTAACAAGATGGGCCGAGGCGGCTTAGACTAAGAACGGGTACTGCATTTGTTCCTTTAATTCATTGCAGGATTCATGCCCGTTTCCAATCACTGACCTCATATTTTTTTATGGACGAATACTGCATCATTTATTTCATATTTTTTAATTCAGGATTTTATTTCATGACACAATAGGGTGACCAGATTTTCAAGATAAAAACCTGGACATCAACAACATAAAAGAAGGACTAACCCACTCACCCCTCTGCCCCTCCCCCGGACTCATCTTAACCTTCCTTCCCGTCCCCCATCCGGCAGTATCTCCATACACATTTTGCGGTTTTGACTTTTGATAAAAGTACATGAATAACAAGCATGATATATTTTAAGTAATACTATATTTTAAGTTAAAGATAAGATTGTACCTATTAGGCAGAATATCGCTAGACCTTCGGCCCTGCCTATCTCTTTAGTGGAAACTCCTGTCACTAGGCACGTTTCTCACCTCTGAATTCCCTGTCTTTGAGGACTCAGATATCCTCTCAACTACCATGGGCCTGGAATCGGTATCCCCTGCAGATCCTATTCCTTTCGGCATACTTAAATAAATCATTCTCTCTATTGCACCCTTTGTGTCCTTGGCTGTTAACTTGTCTTTTGACAACCTTTATGTTCCTTCCATGCTCAAACATGCTCCTATTATTCCTCTCCTGAAAAAAATGAGTCTGGATCCCTCCCTTTCATCGAATTCCCATCCTATGTCTTGTCTTTCTTTTAACATGAAGCTGCTGGAAGCCCTGGTTACACCTCTTCTTCACTCCTTTTTAGAGGATTCCGGGTTTCTTGATCCTTTTCAGTCAGGGTTTCGGCCTAGTTGGGGTACCAAATCTGTACTGGTATCAGCGGTGGACAACTTGGTTCAGTTCGTGGATCAGGGTGGTGTCAGAGCCCTGATCCTATTAGATCTCTCTGCCGCATTCAACACCATCGATCATGCCATCTTAATCGAGAGGTTGTCATCAGCAGGTATCTTCGGCATGGTCCTTGACTGGTTTCTCTCCTTCCTTTCTGATCGTTCTCAGTCACTTTCTCTCTAACCGTTTGTCTCACGCCTTATGTCTATCACTTGTGGTGTACCTCAGGCATCTGCTCTTTCTCCTCTTCTCCTTAACATCTATATCCAGCCTTTAGTTAAATGTATTCACTTTTTTGGTTTCAGTGTTATTCCTACGCAGAAGTCACCCAGATCTTGGTATGGCTTGATCTGTAATTTCCCACTACTGCTCAGTGCTGTCACTCTTGCCTGTCTACTGTCCACTCCTGGATGGGTAATACATGACTTTGCCTTAAATGCAAGAAAACTGAGGTCCTTATTGTTGGTACTTTCCCGACTCATCACTGTGGTCATCTGCTTTCTGGCCCTTTGAACTTGGCTCTCCTCCACTGCCATCCTCAGTAGTCAAGGACCTGAGTTTGAAGCGTTCTGCTTCTCTGTCTATGCATGCCCAGGTGAGCGCGTGTGCCTGGCAGTTCGCTTCAAATTGAGGATCATGTGCAAAGTGCTGCCTTAACTCTAATTCAAACTTTGTCCCTTGATTGTATCCTTCTTGATTCCGGGATCCTTAGACTACTGCAATTCACTCTATCTCGCACAACTGGCTTAACTTTTGGAACGTCTGCAAATTCTTTAAAACTCAGCAGCTAGGTTGGCCACTGGTGCATCCCACTATTCTTCAATTTCTGCAATTCCTGCCTCTCTCCATTGGCTGCCTATGCCCAAACACATACATTTCAAGGCTAAATTGTGTCAGTATGCTCCTTCCTGTCCCCTTCAATCAGCTGCCGCTCTGCGCATCTCAGTTCCCGGCTTTAAGCGCTCACGTGTTGGAGGCCGGTCCATTTCAGTTGCCGCGGCACAACTTTGGAACTGCCTTCCGCTTTTCCTTTGCAGCATTGGTGATCATATGACATTCCGCCACGCCCTGAAGTCTTTTTTCTTCTAACCCGATCCTATTTTTCTCTTCAGCCTCCTTTTCCGTCTTGCTCTCCTAGCACCATGATGCCCTTGTTGGTGCAGGCTGTGCTTTAGAAATAGACATAACAATACAATACTGATTGAATTACGTATGTATTTTTATGTTATATATACAATGAATTTGATTGTTATTTGTATAAAGTGTGAAAAGTTGAGCATCTCAACTATAACTCACTTTAATTTTAAAAAAACACTAGATAACAAAGGAGCTGTTGCTCTCTTTGATATTACATGCCTTGCTATTTACCTGTTTCAGAGTCTGTCTCTGTGGCGCCAGCAGTTAATGAATATGTGGCCAGTGATTGGCAGTTTGAGCCCATCCTCTGATGACCAAATTCTGAAAATCTAATAAGGATTATTTAATTTATAATTAATGGGGGTTTAAACAAAGGGGTCTGTCTCCTCATTTTTTACCAAAACCCAGATGGGGCTTTTAAATCAATCAAAAAAACTCTAGGGACAGGGGGACAGAAGGTCCAATTCCGGGACGGTCCTTGCAAAATTGGGACGTCTGGTCACCCTATGACACCCTAGCCAAATTTCTGTTCTCAGTGACACCTATTTCATTTTAACAGTTCTGTTATGCTAGAGCAATTGGTCGAATGGAATTGAGATTATTTATCAGCATGCATGATACATACTCCTAGTTGCATTATTACACTTTGAAAATATTTATGTTTTATTTACTTTTTTCAACAATAATTTGTCATCTTATTTTTAAATACCATTCTTGTAAGCAGGCACTATACACTCCATACCATACACCAAGCGTTATGTCTATTCAACATTTACCTACTCAATATGGCCGAGACAATTGACCTTTATTTTTTCAGTCCTCTTTTAATTTTCAGTACCAACATCATATATGTCTACACGACAATAACGCCGGTCAGGTGCTAATTATTCGTTCCTTTAGCAATCTATTTGGTAAAACCAGGGTGCTACACAAATCTAGGATATTTAGACTACAACATAACACATACCTTATAAGGTACTAGTCTTTATATTTTGTGAACATACCCATATATAGCTAAGCTATCTAGTCACTGGGTCTTTGTGTTATATGCCCATCATGTGGGGGATAGTGTCATGTGGTGTTGGTGATATCGTCATCACTTGTTACACTTGACTTTGCGTCTTACAGCTGTGTGTAAATTGCATATTTTACTAAATACTTTACATTCAGAAACTGATTCATGAACCTAATCAAGCATTTTTGTTGTTTCGTTTTCTTCTTTTTCAACATATGCCATGTATCATGAACCAAACATATGGTCTATCTGATTCATTTGTTAATGTATCATTATTTTTATGTTGGTTTGCTTTATTACAGCTGATATTTGATCTCTTTTTCTCTTTTCTGTGGTTTACTGTTTCACTTTATTTGAAAATCCCTTTGCCTTGAGAAAGCTCTTTGAGTAAAATATGTGTGGGCACATTTTATTAATGACAATATTCGAATCTCTAGCATTCTAATAAAACCCTTCTGCACAATTAAGCTTTGAGTTGACTCATTTGCAACACTTTCTAGAATGACAGATTTTCAGATTATTACTCTGTATCTTTTTGCGTTAGGTGTTTGGAATTATTTCATAGGATAAATAGCCCAGCCAGACAAAAACCTTGGCACTTCATTTTTTGTACTTAAAGGCAAATGCAGACATTATGCACAAAACAACAACCAAAATAATAATCAGGATGGATATTCTTTCCAGGGTTTGGGGTGTATCTAGAGAAGGTTAATAGATGGAAGGTCTCTTGGGGGAAAAAAAGTGCTCAATAAAATGTCCAGATGAGTCCAGTACCGTTACTTTCCCTACTACCCTGTTGTGAGCTGCTGGGGGTTCCAAAACCTTTCTGTTTCTCAGCCTCAGTTTTGGGGATGTCATTTCACCAAAATGCTGGTGCTAGCGGAAGTGACATCACACGACCCTTGATCTCTGATGACATCACATGAAGGGATGCCATTTGACCCCGCCCCCAAGTGACATCACTGGAAGTGGCGGCATACAACCTTTCCCGCCTTGACAAAACAGGAAGTGGCATCACATACCATCGTTCCACAGATGGCAGATAGAAGTGAAGGATGTGTTGCAGGTCACAGTAATTGAAGGTTTGAAAATGTAAACAGCAGCAGCTCCATGACATCACCCCTAGAAAAGGCCTATTTTATTATTTTCTTTGGTCCCTTTGATCTTGCTTAATGCCAGCCACCTCCAGATTCTAAGCACTGCCCATGTTGCACTGCATCCTCCTGTTTTCAAAGCAAGTGCTTTGCCCCAGATCTATCCTTCCAACTATATATTTTCTTTGCTTGAGGAAGCAACAGATGGCTTACTTCAAAGGCGGAGGACAACTTCATGTAAATTAATTATCTCACCTTGTGTTTATCTTGTGCTTATCTACAGTGCGCCTGAGATGTAAGTCTGGCAGATCTGGGTAGGTCACACATTGCCCAGGCAGTATTGGTGGCAGAAGCTACTGGGGCAGACCCCTCTCCTCACAGGCCCAGTGGCTTACAGGATGTGCAAAGCTGACAACAAAAAACACTAATTAGATTTGCGTTCATGCTCTAATGTCAATGAGTACTGCAGGCTGCTCTTATGCATGCACAGACAGCCTCTGAACCCAACCATTGAGGAATTCTTCACTAATGGACTGCCAACCTGTTAGTGATGGTGACTGGTTGTAGGTCAAATGATCGAATCTAAATGGTCGACAGGACAAATGGCCGACACCAAAAGGTCGACAGGTCAAATCATCGAATTTATTTTTTATTCGTTTTTTCACATATTTTGTTTTTGGGGGGTCCCCCCCAATCCTCTTTTTTTTTGCTAAAAACCACTTTTCTTCCCTAAACGAAAACCTAAAAAAATATATATAACTCCCAAATCCTCTTATTTTTTGCTAAAAACCACTTTTCTTCCCTAAACGAAAACCTAAAAAAATATATATAACTAAAAAAAAAATGTGATCATTTGACCTGTCGACCAAATTGTGTCGATCATTTGTCTGTCGACCATTTGTCTGTCGACCATTTGACTAGACACCATGGTGGCTTCATGGTTTTTCCTGCATCCCTGTTATTTCTAGATTCCAGGTGAAAAAAACCTGTGGCACATTTAGCTGCATTTACAACTGCCTTTTGCAGGTGGCATACAGATATCTGCTCTTGGCACTGCCTCTTTGTCCAGTGGCCCAGGGGTTGCCAGGACAGGTGTAGGGTTAGCAGAGGGGGAGCAGCTGCTACCCCTTGCAGTCCCCAAATGAAGTCCCTGCTCCGCTTCAGTTTTTAGAGTCTCCTGCACATGGCAAACAGTTACTAGGCAGGGTCATTCTTGGCCTGATAGGTCCATTTGGCCTTCTCAAATGCGTAAAGCTGGAATTTCTCTGCCAAATGAGCATCTACCTTTACCTCTGCCATTTGCCCATTTGCCATTCTTGAGGAAACTGCTGCCCTGCTGGTTAGCAAGATCATGCAGGAGGTTTCTCTGGTCTCTATGAGGTATAATCTCTTGGACATGCATATGATTCCTGCCAATTTCTTGATCTTGGTCTCCTCCTTCATTTCTCTGATCCTGAGATAAACTTTCTACCGAGTACTAATTCCTCAAACAACTCCACAGGGACAACAAAGTCACCTAGGACCTTCCTTGTTTTACTATATTTATTCTCCTCCTGAAGGTTTTTACTTTCTTACTTTTTTCTCCCATCACCTCCTCCTTGTAACATGAACCATTTGAGCTGTATTGTAGTGTACTGTTGTTGCCTGCACTGTTCTTCTTCACAAATGCTAAGATCTCGCAAGGTCCACTGCTCTTGTTCTGTGTCATGTGTACCTGTGTGACCCCCTTGTGTGCCATCCTCTGGTTTGTACCTAGCGGTTGACCTCCCCCCTCCTTCTTGTGCTGCGCCCCCCTCCCTCTCCACCGTGCACCCTTGAACTGCTATTCTATCGACTAGCCCATCCCTCTCACCAAGGCTGGGGAGAAAAAGCTCAAAAGGGACATCCTGGTCCCCAACCCAGGCCTCCCTATCGCTGATACCTACACCAGTGCTTCTTCCAGACAGACTCTCACCAACATCCTCTTTGTTGTTTCCTCTCCAGGCCTATGGACCCCTCATATGGTCTCTGTTCTCTCTCCTCTTTCCACCTCTCCAATTAATGGTGGCACCTGGTGGGAGGCCGTCCTGGCCCCCTTCCACTCCTCCAATACCATCATTAATGTGTACTTAAATGGTACCGGCTTGGTCCAGGGCCCTCAGGCCAATCTCTTCCTTTTCAATAGACGTTTACCACATCTCATCAACTTCCTTTCTTTTCCTGCTAATCATATCTACCCCTCTTGGCTTCTCTGCTGCCTCTTTCCTCCGCCACCTCTCTTGCACCCTCCGCTGCTTCCTTGGCTGCTCTGCCGCATCCTTCCTCTGCCACCTCTCTGGCTCCTTTCGCTGCTTCTATGGTTGCTCTGCCTTCTCCTCCCTCTGCCACATTTCCGGCACTCGCTTCCCCCTTACTGACTACCCTGCCTTCTCCTCCTTCCTTCTTCGCCCATTCTAAGGCACCTCTAACACTTCCGCAAGGTTCACATCATGCTTGCACCCCTCTGCGGAAGTCTTGCAAAGGTGTCATTCTATTCCACATCGCTACTCTTAACTCTCGCTCTGCTGTGAAACACACCTTGGACATATGCTGTCTCTTGGTAGAGTTTGATTTGGATGTACTCGGTGTCACAGAGAATTGATTCACGGCCAGCTCTGTCACAAGTTTTGACACTCTCCTCCCTGATGGCTAAAAGATCCTCTCTGAATGCAGAATCAACCGTCCAGGCAGGGGAGTAGCCCTGATCTTCCTGGAGTGGATCCCTGCTTCTGTTATTTCTTTGCAGGCCAACTCCTCCTTTGATTGCCTGGTCTGCAGGCTCTCTATCTCTACTGGCCTCTCACTGTGGCCACCATCTATAAGCCGCCTGACCAGATCACCCTCTTCCTTTATAAATTGGCTGACCTCTCCTTCCTTGCAGCTTCCTTGCAGCTTCCTCTCAACTTATCCTCCTTGGAGACCTGAACATCCACCTGGATGCTACTAGCCGATCCACTGGACTCTTTCACAACCTCTGCGACTCTCTCTCTCTCTATTCTACCCTCTGGCCCGACACACTCTGCAGGGCACACCCTGGAAGTTCTGATCGCATCAGACCTCCCCCTCTCCAACCCACTCACAACTCCTCTCTCTTGGACATACCACTTTCTTCTCTCCTCTCAACTTTCTCTCTCTGTTATGCCGACCCCAGCACTGCCACCCACCTTCTCGGTCATCCGGCCCATAAAGCTTGTGTCAGTGGAGGCTTTCGCTGCTAATTTCTCTCCTCCTTCTACACCTTTGACTGACTCACACTCTGACAGAGCCCTCTCTTTCCATCTCTAACACTCTGGATGTCCTTGCCCCTATCATGAGGATCTATTTGAAGCCTGCATCCAAGTGAAACGCTTGGTACGATTCTGACCTTGTCCCCCTTAAGCGCAAGTGTAGGGTGGCTGAGAGGAAATGAAGGGCATCAAGCGCACCCTCTGACAGGCTGGCCTGTCTCTTCCGGCTCCAAAGGCCATACAGACTCTCTGTCCTCTCTATGAAGAGAGCTTATATCAAAGCCCACCTCTCTGCGACATCTAACAATTCAGCCAAACTCTTCCAAATCTGCAAGCAGCTGCTACAGTCTCTACCTCTCGTGTTCCCTCCCAGGCCCTCTGCACGGCTTCGGCATCTCATTTCACCACTAAAACTCTGGGAATCCTGTCTACTCTTTCTGCCTCTTCCTCCTCTTCCTCTCCCTCTACCACTCCAGGCCCCTTGCCGGGCTTTTCTCCTATGCCTTTCTCCGCTTTCCTCCTGTTCACTCCCGATGATTTTTCTAGACAAGTTCGATCTATGAAAGACTTGTCAAAGCAGATGCTCCCCTGGTACTCCAAAACCTTTAAAGACTACATCAACACCCTTGCTCCGGCCTTAGCCAATTTCTGAAATCACACTATTGCCTCTGGGACTTCCCCTCCTCCCTCAAGAAATCACTTGTGCACCCCTTCTTAAGAGGCCCTCTGCCGATCCTTCCTCTCTGACAAACTATTGCCTGATCTGTATCAGTCCTTTCCTGGGCAAACTCCTGGAAAAGCTGGCCATCTCCCAGCTTAATCTACATACTGAATCAGTTGGTTGCCTCCATGACCATCTGTCTGGCTTCAGAGCAGCCAGAAGTAGGGAAACATTTCTCCTGAGCACCCGTGAATACTTGCTCTCCAATCTTGACTCTAACCTTTCTTCTATCCTCATTATCCTTGATCTATCCTCTACGTTTGACACGATCAACCACTCTATCCTGCTCAATCATCTCTGCACCAAACTGGGCATCTCTGGTCAAGCCCTTGCCCGGTTGACCACTTTTCTCACTGGTCGACCCTCCCAGGCCCAACGTGGGTCTTTCCTCTCTTCTATCTCTCTCTCTATCTCTACTTGTGGTGTTCCCCAGGGGTCAAACCTCTCTCCCTGGCTCTTTAACCACTATTCGGCACCTCTTGACCACTGCATATCTACTTTCTACTCTAATTTTCAGTGTTGTGTGGATGACACCCAGCTGTCCTACAGGCTCCCTACAGCCTCTTCTGCTCCTTCTCTCATATCAGACTGTCTGTCCACAATTCAGGAATGGTGCGCCTCCAACAATCTCTGCCTTAATGCCAGTAACACAGAGATCCTCCTCATTGGGACAGCTGCTACTGCCTTCTCTCTCTCACTCTGGCCGCCCACCCTGGGCCCTCTACCTGCACCATCCTGTGATGCTAAGAACTTTGGAGTCATCGTCAATACAACCCTCTACTTCCGATGTCTCTGAGAAGTCAAACTATAAACTGCACTTCCTCAGAGGTATTCTTCCTTTTCTTACTTCACCCAGAAGCTCCCTGTCTGCAGAGCCGTGATATTCTCTAGGCTGCACTACTGCAACAGCCTCTTTTTAAATCTGCATTCCTCTACTCTTCGCCCATTACAACTTATCCAGAACAGGACTGCAAGACTTGTCCTTGGCCTCAAACCCAGGGATTGTATCTCTCCAGCCTTGAAATCTCTCCACTGGCTTCCTGTGGCTGCAAGGACCAAGTTCAAGGCCCTCTGCATTGTCCACAAGGCTTTCTGGGGCCGGGGACCAGGCTACATCTAACTTTCTCTTCCTAAACACCTTCCTTCTTGAGCCCTCCGCTCATCCACCTCCAACTCTCTAAGGGTCAGGCGCTTCTCCAGGCAGAGAGTGGGGGGTAGATCTCAATCCTTGGCTGGGGCCTGCCTCTGGAACTTCCCCCTGCCTCTCTCAAACTTTAGCAGGACCATCTAAGGTTCCGGAAACAACTCAATACCTTCCTTTTTGCTTCTGCTTTCTCTCTCCCGCTCCCTTTCTGATGTTCCTGTCTGCTGCACACTCTGGTTACCTGGCCACCCACTGAATTTATGGGTCCATTGCGCTAGGCCTTGCCTCATACAGCTTCCTGGACCCACCCACCTACGTCTTTATCCACACTCAGTTCTCTGTTTCCTGGCCTCAATTTGCCTCAATTGGCATCACAGAACTCTTCTACAAGCACCTGTGTGGACACTCCTTGCTCGCCAAAACAATCCAAACTCCTCCCTATGGATCCTTCTCTGATCCCTCACCTTCTCGCTTCATACACCCAGAATGCTAGACTGAACCTGTGTGTGTTTTACCCTGTGTTCCTTACCTCTGAGCTAGTCTCTTTGTGAGGGCCTGTAACTGTGCCCAGAAATTGGCGAGGGGATGAGATTGAGCACCCCCCTCCCTCAGGCTCGTTTGATCATACTATGGGTTCTTGGAGCTGGACCAAGCCTTTATCTGGCCTCTCAACCATCTCAGACTCCACTTCCCCTTTCCAGTTACTGCAAAGCACTGTTTAGAAAGGACACAACTCCTTGCTTCCACAACATTTGACCCTGATGCTGGTAATTCCTTTGAGCATCTTGTTAATCCCTCTGAATGTAAAAGGATGGCTTGTGCTTCATAACATTGCAATTTCGTATCATCTATGAATGAACTGCTGGAAGACAATGGATTGGTAAGATTGTATCTTTTGCTAGTAGAAATTCTGCTGGAAAAGCAGAAACTGGCAACATTGTATAATGTGATGGAAGTCAGGGTTTTAGTAAAATGTCTCAAGGCCTTTGAAGTGAATTATTAACTACAGCGGGACATTTGGCAACAGTAACCAAGCAGGATTTAGAAGTATGTTTTGTGTAAAGCTGTCTGTTGCACAATTGATGTGGTTGTTTTTCTTCTGAGGGCCTTTGGGTCTGGCTAGGGGGCATTAACCTGGGGCCGGAGGGGCAGGGGGGAGGGTGCATCCAAATTTCCCTTGTGACTGTTCCCTGCCATGTCATCGATCATCTCTCTAGTTTATTTTCGCAGGTCTCCCTCTAGCAACCGCTGCCCATAGACATAGTTGACGTTCCATGAAGTCATCAGCTTGTTTCAGCCATGATAGAGAATATACCCACTAACTACCCCCAGTAAAATTATTTTCCCCACATCCTTCTAGAAGGCATCCACCATCCTGAATGACCAGATGAGTACCAGATACACCTGGATGGTCCCACAGTAACAGCATAGATCATTCAAATGATTCCCACAATGAACAGCTTGTGCCTCATTCACTATAAATAAATAGTCCTTTGTTGCATTACATACGTATTTTGAACCTAGGAGAACCTTCACACCTTTCCCTGAATGTAATTCCACTCTCTCTCAGATACCATGTGTTGCAGCTGAACTATCCATTTCTATTTAAGTGAGGAGAGGTCTTGTTCATATTGTATAGCCACCTGCCTATAGATATGTTATGAAGTGCCTTATTTGTAGTTGTTTTTATAATTCCTCGCTCTGCATTAGCGGGCACTCAATAACGTAACCCTGATTTCAGGCGTCCATTCTTCAGAACTATTTGCCCTCACTTCCAGGCATGGTATATTTCACAATAGTTTCTTCCCAGGCATACATTCCACTGCCATTATGTAATTGCCTCGATTTTCTAGGCTCCCCTTCCAAGTCGGCTTGCTTCTCTGATCAGATTGAATTCTGGATGATCTAGAATCAGACCCTCAGTCTCTCGTAGTATTTCAACACTGATGCCCACCTTTTCTTGTCAAATTGCATGGGTGCCAGTTTCAGTTCTCAGCTAGTCTTTTCCTTTGGACACATGGTCTATTCAGGGTCAAGGGATTCCACCAGCCTCATCACCAGTAGTGCCCTTTTTGGTGTTTCTGTGGTAATATCAGCTTCCCAGCATGCCTTCTGATGCAACACGGGTGCTTTGTGGAAGCGTCTCAGATTGAGCAACTTGATGCCTCTCTTATTTAAAGGCAGACACATCTTTACAAGGCCACTCAGGCACATAAGCTTCTCCCTAAATATGACTTCCCCTCTAGTGTTAGTGTTTTATATCAAGGAGCACTCCTGATGTGGATGTGGAGGGCTCCTCATTCATACAATATTCTTGTCAGGAGCATTATCCCACCTTGTATTCTCATTGATAGTGTGCACACCCTCCAGGAAAGATGTAAACATGTGTAGCCACCTTGTCATAGACTGCTAACATTTATTGCAAGAATTGATTAAACTCTCTTGCCATCCCTACATTTTACTATCCACATCCACCTCAATTTCACAATTATTACACATTTTAACAACCACTCTTTCCTTACAGCTGGTAAGCTAGCTCTGCGGTTTGAGGGCTCACTGCTGCAATCTGTGTGTGAACCTACAGGTCAGAGGTTCGAATCCTTACAAGCACCAGTCAACCTTTCATTCTTCTGAGAGCAATAAATAAGTACCAATTTCAGTCGAGAGGTATTGTTTTTAAATATGTTCTATATAAAGCACGTTGGCGAAAGTATTTTATAAATAACACATCACTGTCATAAAAGACGTATGTATTTGCCTTGCGAATCCCTTGGTAATATGCACCTTTGATCATCATACAAATATTAAAAATGTGTCAAGCAAAATGCAAAGGTAATATGGTAAAAGCTTTTGCACGCTGCAAGTGCTAAAACTTACAACAATGGGCTGGGAAGGAGTGAACAAACACATTGACAATGGATGTATTAAAATAGCCTTATAGACTGAGGGAGGGGTCATTAGCACAGGATAATGACCTGCCACCAAGTTATTTCATATGTTGGACAAGGGTCATTATCCAAAGCGACAATTACCTCACCTGAGGTCTGAAAGGCTATTAGCACTTGGTGGTAGTAGCAATACATGTTTTTGAGTTTTTGTGCTGAAATAAAAATGCTGCTGTAAGAGTGAGTAACATAAATAGACAAGCTGGGTTAGTAAATACATGTGATTTTATTTTGTAGTATTTGAATAACATGAAAGAGTTTTTTCCTGGTTATCTTGCTTAGGTCGTTCAAAGAATGGTTCTAACACAGTGGTAATTGCGATACAGTTTTCGCTTTTATTTGTACTGGTGCTTTAGTTGTTTTATCATTCAGTCGGTTATGCATTTGGTGCATATTAGG
Organism: Ambystoma mexicanum; assembly: GCF_040938575.1. Taxonomy (NCBI): domain Eukaryota; kingdom Metazoa; phylum Chordata; class Amphibia; order Caudata; family Ambystomatidae; genus Ambystoma; species Ambystoma mexicanum. The sequence continues at coordinate 292,543,729 of NC_090941.1, forward strand.
GATAACTGTGTCCCTGGCTTGTCAGCCGACACGTGTTTCGACCCGTGGGTCTTTATCAAGGCTATTGTGTACAGTCTGTAGCCCCCTATGGGGTCCTGGTCCGACGTAATGGGTGGCTGTCCTGGAGCCGCCTCGCAAACTGCACGCAGACCTTCAAGCAGCTCAACAAGGCCCAACAGGAGACACTGTCTCAACAGGACAGCCACCCATTACGTCGGACCATGACCCCATAGGGGGCTACAGACTTTACACAATAGCCTTGATAAAGACCCAAGGGTTTGAAACACGTGTCGGCTGACAAACTAGGGACGCAGTTATTCCTAATATGTACCAAATGCATAACCGACTGAGTGATAAAACAACTAAAGCACCAGTACAAATAAAAGCGAAAACTGTATCGCAATTACCACTGTGTTAGAACCATTCTTTGAACGACCTAAGCAAGATAACCAGGAAAAAACTCTTTGATTCTACTCAAACAATTGGGGTATTGGCTAAACCCCTACAGCTCCTGTGATCTTGCAACAATTGCACCCTATTAGTAAGCTTGGAAAACAACAGAGCTCAGCAAAGGCTTTTCCAGACCTAGAGCCAACCATGATTCTATTTGAATAACATGTTTGTCTTCAAGTTAAGCATTTTAATTGCAACTCTGTTGAACTATGAAAAGTTTGTTTCTCTATAAGAAAGTGAAAACATTTTCCAAAGTTTTTATCTTACACGTGTTTAGAGTTCAGTCAATACCAGTAGTTATTCACTGCACTCCAAGCATTCTGATTGGCTGAGAGGAGGTCAACAACAATTTCCATGTGCTAACGTTTGCTACTGCTTACAAGCTGATTGTAGTTGGCTCCATTTCCAATTTGCCAATCTTCAGGAGCAACATGGATGCCTCTCTTGCTATTAAAATGTTAAATTCCATGTTCAGTTTAACTATGCTTGAGCCAAACAAAGAAAAGCACCACAACTAGATAAACAATTTCTAAATACAAATAAGCACATTTTGCTTCGTTCTGTATTTGTATACCAGTATATAAGCTAAATAAATATTAACATCCCCTCAGAGCATGAGCCCTCCTAACCCTGAAATGAAACCGACATTGCTTTCAGGTCTTTCAACATATCCTGTCTTACATTTCTAAGCAGATCGACGTGATGGCAGTTGGAGCACTGCTCATCCAGATCTTCATTATGGCAACTGCCTGTATTGCTACCTTTTAGAAGGTTCTATAAAGCTCGTTTCAATATTTGCAGTCTACCTGCTGAAAGGTTTAGGAAATAGAATGTTTTCCCGATTTTCCGAAGTGCCCTTCACCGACGTCACATTGATATCTGTTTAACAATAACATATATGCGTAGGCTACCTAACTCCAAATATCATGTGCCCCTTGCTTAGCCATCAGACAGTATACAGTAATTACACACCTCAAAAAAACAATATCCAATCTCAGAGGAGTGATATCACAGTGATGTGATTTACCCTGTTATTCATGGGTGGTAAGTAGCTCTCTCTCAGACCCAAAATAAGTCATATGTTTTGGGATATTTTTCTTTAGCAAGTAGTCCTCCTTGCCCACAGATTGCCCTCACTGTGTGTCTTGATTTTGACCACAAAGGAAAGATGTGGTGGTTCACGGTTCTTAATTAATTTCACAGACTCATCCCCCTTTGATGTCATAACTGTGCTAATGGCCTGCACAATATGGATGCTCAGCCTTAAGGTGGTGTGACTTCCAACACCTTCCGAATATCCGGGTTTTGTTGATTTGAGTTATTTCGCATTCACTCAGTCGTAAGTATGTTTTTCATGACATTGCATGGGGTTTTGTGAGACTATTTTTAATGAACAGCAGCACTGTGTTTAATTTTCATGGATTACTTCCAAATAATCCCTCACATTTTAGCATTAGATCGCAAAATTGTGCCTTCGGAATGTGCATAGCGAACAAACATACCTATGTTCATAAAAAAGATGAAAACAACTATTGAAAAATTTACTGCTTAAAAAATGGATCACACATTTTGCAAATAAACTCTCAACACTCCACGTGATGTAAATGAGGTGATATATGTCATTCTCTTTAAAACATTTAAAAAGGAAACACTGTGATTTAAAACCAACAATAAATACACACTTTTAAAAATATGTCTCTAGTTTGTTTTTTATCTTTGTAAGTGTTCTAAAAACAACCTATCTCTAAGGGGCATTTCTATTTAATAGAAAATCCCCCTACAACTTAAACTGAACTCTGTGCATGCTTTTATTTGAATGGCAAACGTGGAGGGAGTTGTTTGCTTTCTCAGTACATTGCGGCAAAATTAACCCATTATAATTTTTGTGCGGACATGAGCTTATATTTATCCTGGTAAACAATATGCCCTGGATGACGTTTACACTTAAGCCAGCATTAAAACAAGGCATACACATCTTATTTTCAACAATGTACACCAAGTCAGGACACTAGTACCTTCTTGGAAGGCCACATTTGGGCCAAAACCCAACAAAACGGGGTGTTGAGACATACATTTCTCTTGCTAATGAGGTGATGCATCTGCTGGACTAATGGTATGGATAGGAATAACTATCAAATACATAGAAAAGTGTCCATATTGCAATGCTTCATTGCGGCTCATAGCCCTCTTGAAAGGTACAGCCATCATTCAGCCGTTCTACCTTAAAGATGTGAAGAAGGTGTGCTATTTATGTTGTGAAGGTTTTTCACCTTCATGACTGAGGTCACTTCTGGTTTAGCAGTAATGTGGTGCTGGGCAGGCATTTAGAAACTACGACTCATCCCTGTACTTCTTCAGAGAAGTAGTCATTTCGTCCAGTGGACCACTCTTCTGGTGGTGAAGGAGATCACCACAACATCTGTAAAAAATCTCTCTCAAGGTCAGGTAGGGAGTATACTACCCCACCCTACTGGGACCCTTGAGTTTCTCCCAGTGAGGAACAGGCATTCCCCAACTTCTGCCCTCCACCTGAACCCATTGCACCTGCCCCTGTGGCTGACAGTCTCTTGGCAGACACCATTGAGAGACTGACAGCCACAGAGGCAACCCACTTATTGGTAGAATCCAGTTAGAAAGAAATTCTGGAATCCTGCTTGACTCTTGGCCCTATGTTGGAGGATTTCTAGTAGTGCCTGGTGAATGGGTGGCATGAATTAGAGGCAGACAACTTGCCTGGGAGGATGCTCAGCCTGCTTGAGTGAAAGCCCCTTCTTCTGCGTCTGATGCAGCATCTGCAGAGACCTGTTCACAGGCAAGGGAGTATTCTCAGATTTCCTGGGAGCAGGTGGTTGCATAGGCATCCAAGACCTATGCTGGGACCAGGGGGATGTCTTGTGGAAATCGAAATAATATTGTACCTCCTATCGCATTGTTTGAATGTATGTTGGCCTACGCCAAGTTGTCTAAAAACATTGTGTACATAGATTCCGCGGCAAGGTCTTGACCTTAATGTATTGTGTAAATCGCCATCTTGGATTTAGACGCCATTTTAGGTTCTCTTGTAGTGTGGAAGTCACCCTGAACAACAAAATGGAGGCCGAATGACATTTCGAGTGGGGTTCTGGCCGTTGTGACCTTCGCACACATGAATAAGTAATATGCCCGCAGGCCACTTGTTAGGGTCGCGAACTGAGACCTTGTCCTATCCCTGTCCTATGTGTAAATGAACAACTGTATCAGCGGAACTGATCAAAATGCATACATTATGGGATTGAACTGGCAACGAACCCTAGGTCTGGTTCTGAGAATGGTTAACTTGCGAGGGGGTTGGCCAGAGCTGGATAAAAAAGTATAAAAACCTGAGTATCCCAATGTTCGCTCTCTCACACTAACACAGCGAACTACCGTTGATGGTTCGTTCTGTTACTCTGAGGGCCGAATAGCTATCCGTATGTCAATTGACTTTTGGTAATTGTTGTATCTTTGAATAAAGCGCTTTGTGTGTCCTTTGTAACCTGTGTTGGTGTGTTTCCTTTGGGCTTCCCGGCCTCATATCAATTTTTCTGTTTCCACAGTTGGCGCCCGAATAGGGACCCTCAAGATTGATGCCGGATCATTGAAGGTTGATGCAGACTATCGAACCGGGATCGGACGGTGTGATTCTGCGGGCCCGACCGATCGAGACGCGATACCTCGGCAGCGCTGCACGATCCGATCCTTGGACGATAGTCGTGTGGTCTGACACGGCATCTTGACGAGGGTCCAATTTTGAGGTGGGCAGATTTGCCGAAACCACCAAACACAAGGTAAAATTCGTTAGGTAAGTTCTTTGGTAAACTGTACGGTCCTCCTTAGGTTTGGTCAGGTGTAGCCGTGACCCGGCTCTTAATTTAACCCTGACAATTTGAATTTGGCGTATTGTATCTGCAGACACAATTATTGAACCAGGTAACACCAATTTTTTGTGAAATTCCTGGAAAATTGTCTAGCTGCTTTAGGGCTCTGTTCCGCAGCGATCGACAATCCTTGGAATTTAGCCGCCCGGCACCAGAGGAGGGGTCACCGGCGTGTACTATGTACTGTAAGTATGGCATTGGAAGTATCGTATTTAATGATATTTGGCACAGACAGACCAGACATGCCTCCGAATTTCAGTGGCCAATCAACGGTAGTTTTGAGATCCCCCGTATTGAATACTTAGAATCAATCTTGTTAAAGAAAAAGGCTAGACCAGCAGCCTTTGATGTGTTACAGAATTGGAAGAAAGAAGCATTACAGCAGCTTAAAAGTAGGGATAAACATGCACGTCGTCATAAAATAAACGCTGAAAAAGCATTATTATATGATAAAGAAAAGCGGTCAGAATCAGTTAAAAATATAGATAGTGCCTTTTCACTCGGGATCCAGAAAATCTATCCCTCTAAAGATTTCCATGTTTCTGAGGAATTTATCGAGAAATTATTAAATGAACGCAGGCCCGATGCCTCAGCGCCACCGCCGTATGCTCCTGTTTTGGGCGCTCTGCCCATTCCTGCTGTTGTTCCTGTTGCTATTCCTGTTCCCCCTGTACAGCCTATTGTTCTTTGTCCTTTGGTTATTGTTCCTCCGCCTATCGCACCACCCCTTCCCCCTGCACCGATAGTTGCACCTTTGTTAAATTTACCTATACCTCCGCTCCCGAGTGGCCCCGTATTGATTGGAGTCGGCCCAGGTGCAGGGTCAAAGATTGTGACTCGTAGTACTGTTTCTGCAGATAGGAAACAGGAATTGTTTGCATGGGCTAAGCATTGCATGGAGAAAGGTGATCAAGCTAATGTTTTTTCTACATTATCTAATTTGAATAGTTTTCCCGAGAAAAATGTTTTTATCGAAGGTTTGGGGACTCATTTGTGTGTGATGTGGGGTAGATTACAAAATTCGGATCTTCCACAAGGGGTGAGAGATCTGAATGCTTTGGAACTTTCTAGGGACACAGAGCAGAAAGTATATGGACATGTTGAAAGATTGTTTGAGTTTAGGAAAGACTTTGAAAAATCACGAGATGAGGATGATGAAGACGATAGAATATATGTACAGAAACGGTTCCTTCCATGCCGTACAGCGGCACCTGAGGAAGTACGAATTTGTACCAAAGATGCGGTTCGATGGATCTCAGATTCATCGATACCGCCAGACGACGTGCATGACACGTATAGTCAGTATACAGTAGAAATGCAAAGAAAGGTAATTCAGGTGATGGTACAGCACCTGCAAGAAGAATGTGTAAGGAAGAGGGTTAGTTGCCCCATAGAATTATTGGGGATTTGTAAAAGGGCTTTTTCGCCCGACACTTCTACAGCTGCCTTAGCGCTCGACCTGGCTCTATTGCTTAGTAAGCGGACGGAGGTACCTATATCTCAGTTGCCTATGAGAGAGGTTCTTCCAACCTTTGTCCCAAAAGTTGAGATCCCCGCTAACGCGGCGACTGGTGCCCCCGCTGTGGATATCCCTGCACATTATGTATCGCAATTTGTTCACGTCCCGTTTTCACGACAGGAAGTGAACACAATTAGACAATCAGTTCCTGATATTAGGAAAAACCTGACAGGGTTTTACAAAGAAATAGAGTCCGTTTTACAGTCCTCTGTGTTCACCTTGAGTGACATTGACTTGTTATTTCCTGTACTCCTACCCGTAGATGTATGGAAACAGGTTCGGACAATAGATGATGTGCCGGGGTTGGGAGATACGTGGGCAAATATGATTAGAATTGATGGAGAAAGACCAGCTGGTGAGAAACCGCCACAGATAATACTTACTTTACCTGATAGGATTGTCGCTAAACTAAAAACTATAATTCCAGAGAAAAGGATTATTTGGGACAAGTTACGGCCTGTGTCCAAGGAAAAACTGAAGGCGCCACCAAATTTTTTAATAGATTCGAGCAGGTATTTTCTGACTTCAGTGGACAGGATTTAGGTACAGAGTCGGGAAAGAGGTTGTTCGTGGACAAATTTGTACGTGGATTGTTACCTGACATCCAGTCACAAATTATGTCCTCAGAGAGCGCGTGGCAGGCAAAATCTCAATCTGAGGTTTTCCACATGGCTCAGTATTATGAGAACCGTGTTAATAATGAAAAGGAGAAAATTGAAAAGAGAAAGGGAGATTTGAAAACCAAAGTATTATTGCAGCAAATTGTTAGAAACCCCAGAGGTGGTATGACACAAACTAGAGGTCAGTACGTTCCAAAAGGGAATGCTCCTCTGGGTCCTGTAAATATTAATCAATGTGCTTATTGCCGCCAGGAAGGTCATTGGCGAGCACAGTGCCCTGTCCTTCGCCAGAGGTCAAGCAGTGCGTTTGGGGGTATGGGTAGACGACCTAGGGGCCGCCCTGGAGCAGGGGGCCCTGACAGAGGTCAGCTCTTACAAGATTCTCAGCAACCTTTTTCAAGGGAAAATCAGACCTCGAGTATGGACTCGAGAAACATATTTGATCACCCTTCTGCTGCCTACCTTTCTGAAGAGCTTCCTTCTGACAAGGCTCCGTTTTATTAGGATTGCCCGAAGCAGGGTTTGGAACCTTTGCCTATTCCCGTTAATCAAAAAGGCCCCTACGTTGAATTATTAGTGGGGAATAGGAAACACCAGTTTTTGATTGACACTGGAGCACAGAAGTGCTCCATTGATCATTCTAGGGTTCCAAACATCCCACTGTCAGGGCAAACAAATGTTTCCGTAGGGTTTTCTGGTGTACCAACTGTCTGTCCGGTTTCTGCGCCGGCATCTGTTTCTTTGGGTCCCTTCACGGACCAGTGCCCTTTTCTTCTCACTTCAAATTGTGGAGAGAATTTGCTGGGGTTGAATTTGTTAAAGAAATTGAACGCAGTAATTCATTGTTCTTCGGATGGAGTACGGCTAACGCTTTCACCACAGCAACTTCCTAATTCTCAGTTCTTGATTCGACCTTTACCTCCCGAGTTCAGCATTGTCCCGGAATGCTTGTGGGCGGTAGACGACAATGATGTCGGAGTGTTACAGATTGAGCCCGTTAAAATAGTCCTGAAACATGGGGTGAAACTGCCATGCATCCCTCAGTATAAAATATCAGTCGAAGGTGAACGTGCTTTGAAATGCATTGTCTCCGATTTTGTACATCGTGGGGTGATCGAGGAGATTACAGGTAGTTTGTGTAACAGTCCGATCTTACCCGTATATAAGAAAGGCGACAATGCAATTCCATACCGGTTTATAATTGATCTTCGTGCTGTTAACTGAGTGGTTGCCCCACAATTTCCTTGTGCCTGATGTGACGACGATATTAACAATGATCCCTGCTACGGCTACGCACTTCAGCGTTGTGGATCTGAAAAACGCCTTCTTTAGTATCCCGATACATAAAGAAAGCAGATATCTGTTTGCGTTCACCTTGGGGGGACGCTCATTTACATTTACAAGGGCACCTGAAGGGTATACTGAAAGTCCTAGTTTTTATAGTAGAGCCTTGAAAGAGCAGCTCGACACCCTTGAATTGCCACCTACTTGCACGCTGCTTCAATATGTTGACGATTTGCTTTTGGCTGCAGATTCTGAGAATGCCTGTAAAGAAGGCACTATACTGTTGCTTGTTCATCTAGCTAAAAATGGTCACAAAGCTTCGCTTAAAAAATTTCAATATTGTTGTCAGGAGGTTGCCTATCTAGGCTACCTCCTGTCAAAGGAGGGGAGAAGATTGACACCTGAAAGAATAAAACACATTTCTGGCATGTCTGTTCCAAATACACAGAAGGAAGTCAGAGCCCTGATAGGGATGGCTTCCTACTGTAGGTTGTGGATCCCGAATTTCGCACTAGTGGTAAAATCGATGTTGGCTTTGACGAAGAAGGGCATTTCTCTGCCACTGCCATGGGAATCGGAACATCAACGATCATTTGAGCTTCTCAAAACCGCGCTATGTTCGGCACCGGTTCTGGGTACTCCAAATTATGACAAGGCCTTTGTATTGTTTGTGCATGAATGTGATGGATGTGCTTTGGCTGTGTTAACCCAGGAACACGGAGGGAAGAATAGGCCGTGCAGCTACTACTCCTCCGCCCTTGATCCTGTCGCATGCGCTTTGCCAAGATGTTTGCGTGCTGTCGCTGCTGCTGCCGCGTCTGTAAAACAGAGTGAGGGAATGGTCCTAGGCCATGATTTGATTTTGATGGTACCTCACTCTGTTGATATTTTATTGAACAAAACCCAAACGCAACACCTCACCTCTGCACGGTTAACAAGGTATGAACTAATTCTGTTTGCCCCTCATATTCAAATTAAGAGGTGTTGTGTTCTTAATCCGGCTGAACTCTTACCTTTCCCGCAAAACACTGTTTGCGGTGACGAAGAATCACATGACTGCCTGTATACCACCGAACAAGAAACGAAGGGCAGGATAGATCTCATAGATACTCCTTTGGATAATGCAGAAGGGGAGCTGTTTTGCGATGGCTCCTGCTTCAAACTTTCGAATGGTACATCTACAGCTGCTTATGCAGTTACTACATTGAGCAAAATTGTCAAAACTAAGAGAATTTCGCATAACTCCGCGCAGGCCGCAGAGATTATAGCGTTGACCCGAGCTTGTGAACTTTCCCAAGAGCGAAGAGTGAATATATATACTGATAGCCAGTACTCATTTGGGGTGGCTCACAACTTCGGAAAGCTTTGGTCGGAAAGAGGGTTCCTGACCTCACATGGGACCAAGATTCAGCATGGCCCCTTGATAGTGCAACTACTTTCGGCACTCTCACTCCCTAAACAGTTAGCGATCATGAAATGTGCAGCACATCGCAAGGTTATAGATGATGTAGGAAAAGGGAACGCCTTTGCGGATTTGATAGCCAGACGAACGGCCACAGACCTTAGCACGGACATCTATGCTTCGAGGGAAATGAGAGATGCTTGTATAATGGATGAAGGTATTGGGTCTGTGCGAGATATTCAGACTGATGCCACGATGGAAGAATCTAGAAAGTGGGCTGAAGGAATGGGGAAACTGGATGACGAAGGGTGTTGGGTGGATACATCCGAAGGGAAATGGTTGCTTCCTGATTCTTATGTATTGGCAATGGTTACAATGGCACACGGTCCTACGCATGTGTGTGCCCAGCAGATCACGAGAATGTTAGAGCAGGTTTGGGTAAATGACAAAATTCTGGAAACTGCAAAGAGGCACGTCCAGAACTGTATGATCTGCCTACAGCACAATGTGGGAAAAGGGACAGTGACTCCAAGGGGAAGTTTCGGGCCCCCCTCTGTCCCCTTTGAGGTCATCCACTTTGATTTTATTGAGATGGAACGATGTAATAATCTGAAATATGTTCTTGTCATTATTTGTGCATTCAGTAAGTGGGTCGAGGCTTTCCCCATCAAAGATGCTACCGCCATGACCACCGCAAAGATTATGGTAAAAGAATTCTTTCCTCGATTTGGGCTACCGAGGATAATCTGGTCGGACAATGGTCCTCACTTTATCGCAGCAGTAATTTTGCAAATATGTGCAGCCCTATGTATTGAGAAACGATTTCATTCAGCTAGACATCCTCAAAGTGCTGGGTTGGTAGAAAGACACAACGGTATTTCAAAGAATAAACTTGCAAAAACGTGTGCTGATACCAAACTGAAATGGCCAGATGCTTTGCCTATTGTGTTATTAGCTATGGGTACCACACCTCAGACTAGAACTGGGCTTTCTCCATTTGAAGTAGTAATGGGGAAACCTGCTAACATTTGGGGTCTCCCGAAACCCAAAGCCCTGAGGGAGGTGGAGAATGTATTGCTTGTAGACTACTGTAACCAGTTAACTAAAAATCTGTATTTCATTTACCACCAGGTGAATTCTGCTTTACCTGTACGGTTCACGGGCCCAGGACACGATATACAGCCTGGAAGTTGGGTACTCGTGAAGGCCTACGAGAGGTCTTCCTGTCTCGCGCCTCACTGGCGGGGACCCCATCAGGTATTATTGGTCACCAGGACAGCAGTGCGGGTGGCTGGAAAGAAGAACTGGATTCACGCGACGCACGTCAAGAAACTTCCTCACCCGACGCCACACGCTACAGAAGAAGCAGAACCCCTCGCTGATGCTACAGTCTCTGATCTTGGAGTAGCAAACAGCGCTGTGAGTACGTCGGAGAAATTCTCTGAGCCTGAGGAGCTTGGGGAACAGTCCATTTCGTCTCTGCACTCTCTTGAAAAATCACTTCCGGAAAACACTGTTTCAAGCTCCGCGACTTCCGTCGCCACCGACACGTCGCTTCCCTCAGGAAGTGACGATACTTTGCTTCTGGACCAGACAATTTCGGGTACCATCAGGTACAACCTTCGACCAAGGAAATAGAACTACGGCACGAGTTTCGTGCATCTGGGAAAAAAAGGAAGTGTTTGGAAAATTGTCTTGTTATGAGAAAGTTTTGTTGAACAAAAAGGGATTCTGCTGGCTAGGGTTGGGAAGGACTAAGAAATCACGCGACCGTAGTGTCGCCAGCAACGAACATTGGGGCCGTCGATCGAGAAACTACGATGCCTGCCACCTACACCGCTGCTCCCCGCACTGGACTTTTAGATAAGGGGGTGACCAAATCGAACAATGAACAATGTGCCTGGGCCCCGAAAACGTACTGTTGTGTTTTGATTTTGATTATTGTTATTTTTGCAACTGCTGCTGTAGGACTTTGGTATTTCGAAGAAATCTATCCTTTGAAACCTTTATTACCGACCAAGATCGTACCAACTGTTTTGACTCCCTCTGTACACCTTCACACTCTGTCCCCTAGAGACTCCCAACATAGACAGAACTATCACAATAACACTCTGATGATAGTAATGAATGCTACCCATGCCATTTTTAATAAGAGTAATTGTTGGATTTGTACTCACTTACCGCAACATGGGAACAAGGGACTGGGATGGTATATACATCCTCTACCTTTAACGACTTCTTGCTATGCCTCTCTTAGAGCACTATTCTTTGGCCGATGGAATGATAGCATCTCAGGGAACTTTGATGGAACTAATTTAAATGATTTCGAGAAACGTGAATTGACCCCCCTGGGATGCTCGCTTTTCGCAAATAGAAGTAAACCTAACGTCGCTTCTATTAGGCCGTCTGACAAACTATCTCTTCCTTTTCAAACTCTGATTTCCTTTAAAATGGCTCCGATAGGCAATAAGGACGCTGTACCTCCTTCTTATTCTATAAATCATAGTCCCGATTCGGTTCCCTTCTGTGTACAGAGAAATGGCACTAGGCCAATGGGAGATTTTGAAACTTGTAAAAATATTGTAAATTTGACTGGGGAAAACAGGCCTCTGTATGTAGGAGGGCCTGTGTATTTTGTTTGTGGTAGTTTAGCATTTCCCTGGTTGCCCAAGGATTGGCAGGGAACCTGTTATCTAGCAATATTGTTACCCGGGGTATTTGTAGCTAGTACATTGGAGGTTTGTAAGGCTTGCCCACGGCGAGACAACAATGGAGATACCCCTGGGCAAGTATTGGGGGACATAGCTAAATCGGTTGTGCCCTTTTGGGGACAAATAGCAAGCTCAGAGAACATTAGGGGATTAGCAAGGGTATTGGAGAGAACGATCAACCGGACCACGGACATACTCTACAATATGACCTTAGAGCAAAAGGCAATAAGATTGGTAGCACTTCAAAATCGGATGGCATTAGATGTCATCTTGGCGGAACGAGGTGGAGTATGCAAATTAGTGGGGTCCGCTTGTTGTGTTTTCGTACCAGACTCCTCACCAAAAATTTTTAAAGCAATTCAGAACTTACATACTGTCAACCTCTGGAACCTCGGTAGCTTTATCAATGATGTTAACCACCTCCTTGGCTTCCTCCTCACCTGAGTCTTCTGGTGAAGTGTCGTGGCGGAATACCTTTTTTCCAGTCTTCTTCTTTTTAGAGAAGAGGTATGGTCGTCCGCGGTGGGAAGCCACCCTGATTCCCTGCCAAGCAGGGAAGCAAGAGGCTTCCTTCCCGCAGGGACCGGGTAACGAGGGAAAAAAGCGGATGCTTAAAAAACCCTCGGAGAACAAAGTCACGATCCTGTAGAATTTGGTGAGCGAAGTGCAGCAATTCAAGAATGGCAGGATCGAGGGTCTTGAGCAGGCGATGGAAAGCGAAGCAGGTCCTTGGAAGAATCCAGTAGTGAAAAATGATGGAGAAAAGGAGGACAAGGGGCACAGAGAAAACCAGAAAGGGGCGAGGCGCCAGGGAAGGGAAAGAAACCAAGAAGGCGAACGGCGAGGTGACGCCGACTGGAGATCAAAGGGAAGCAAAGCTGGAACGAGGAAAAACACAACGGAGCAAGCAACTCGGAAAGAAACAAAGTTGCAACGCACCGAACCCGGAAGTGGGCGGTGCTTAAATAGTGAAGCCGGGAAAATGAAAAGGAGAGACTAGAGCGGCAACCTGGGAAAGGAACAGGGAAAAGCAATGGATGACCTAATGGCGCCGCCAACGCCAGGCGTTCCATAGCTTCCACCGGCGACTAGACGCCGGCGGCATGACAGTATGCCCACTTCCAATGGGATGTCTCCCCGGCTTGCCTGGGAAGAGACGGTGAAACCTCTGAACCAAAGACGGGGCATGGACATGGGAGACAGGTTCCCAGGAATCCTCAGAATGGGGGTAACCTTTCCAATGGATGAGGTATTCCAGGCGCCCACCCCGAAAGCGGGAGTCCAATATGGAGGCCACCTCGTACTCTTCCGGGGGTAGAGTAACCGGAGACGGAACAGCCGGAATGGAGCGGTGATAGGGATCTGGCTTAAACTCCCTCAAGAGAGAGGAATGAAAAACAGGGTGTAAGCGGTTCATGTGTTTGGGCAAAGAAAGCCGATAGGCAACTGGGTTGATCCTACGTAGGATGGGAAACGGGCCCAGGAATCTGGGAGACAACTTAGAGGGGTGAAGCCAACGTGGGAGGTATTTAGTGGATAACCACACCTTGGTTCCCTTCTGCCAAGTGGGGGAAGGCAAGCGCTTGGGGTTAGTCTGGTTACAATAGCGCTGACTACTTGCCCGAAGACTATTGATGGCAGTCATATGGGCTTCTTGCAAAGAAAGGAGAAGGGAGTCTACAGAAGGGACCGTAGAAGGGACAAGAGAAAAGGAAGGAGTGAAACTGGGATGATACCCATAAGAACAGTAGAAAGGGCTAAGACCAGTGGCACTGTGAACAGCGTTATTGTAGGCAAACTCTGCAGTCGAGAGTAAACTAACCCAATTGTCCTGCTGGTTGTTGGTGAAGCAACGTAGATATTGCTCAAGAGTAGCGTTTGTCCTTTCTGTTTGTCCATTGGTCTGGGGATGGAAACCAGACGATAGTGCACGCTCAATCCCCAGTCTCTTACAAAGTTCTCTCCAGAAGTGTGACGTGTATTGGGATCCTCTGTCTGAGATGATCTTACTGGGAATTCCATGTAAACGGAAGATCTCTCTTGCAAACACGGTTGCCATCTCTGCTGCCGTGGGTAGCCCAGCCAAGGGTGTAAAGTGGGCCATTTTAGAGAAACAATCGACCGTGACCATGATACAGGAACATCCTTCTGAAGCGGGCAGTTCTACGATAAAATCTGTGGAGATAATACTCCAGGGTCTCTTCGGTACCTCACTCTGCTGTAGGTAACCAATGGGTCGTTGGGTAGAATGCTTGGATCTACAGCATACAGGGCAAGAGCGGACATACAAGTCCACCTCTTTCAACATGCCTGGCCACCAAAAACTCCGCCGAAGGAGTTCCAGAGTGTTCTTCGCCCCTCGGTGACCAGCTACAAGATCATCGTGACACCATCTTAGTGCGGTGCGTCGTGTCTGGGAATCAGGTAGGTAGAGACATTGTTTCTTGAATCCCAGGCCATCCTGTATGGAGATGTCATCTGAGTGAAGAACGGTATGAGAAATTCCCTCTGATTGTGTGCCTTTACGTACCTTCTCCAAAAAGGCATCTACGGTATATACGAATCTTACGTCAGGTAGCAGTAGACTGGGAAGTTCCCTGTTCGTTACACCGGAACCTGGCCTCCGAGAGAGTGCATGTGCTAGAATATTCTTAGATCCCGGGAGATAGGTCAATAGAAAGTCGTACTGGGAGAAGAAATGGGCCCAACGGGCCTGACGTGAATTGACGCACTCCATACTTTGTAGGACTTTGAGGTTCTTGTGATCCGTCCTTATTTCAAAAGGGTGTATTCCTCCCTGTAGTAGATGACGCCATTCTTCGCAAGCCGTCTTCATGGCCAAAGTTCCTTCTCAATAACAGAGTAATGTGATTGACTTTCATTCAAAGTTTTGGAAAGATAGGCTATTGGGTATTCAAGACCAGCATGTTCCTGTAAGAGGACTGCACCCAAGGCAGCTGACGAGGCATCGGTCTCAACAATGAATCTTAATCCTTGGTCGGGTTGCCGAAGGATGGGTGCAGAACAGAATTTGTCCTTTAACAATAAGAAGGCTTGATCAGCGTCTTGAGTCCAGGAAAAGGGTTTGGACGTTTTCTTGAGTAGACTAGTAATAGGGAGAACCGTCTCCGAGAATCCCTGTATGAATTTGCGATAGAAATTCGCAAGCCCAAGGAATCTTTGGATGTCCTTAACAGATTCCGGAGTAGGCCAATGCAGAATAGCTTCGGTCTTAGTTGGATCCATGCGGATGCCTTCCGCAGAAAGAATAAACCCAAGGTAGATCACCTGAGAAACTCCAAAGACACACTTCTCTATATTGGCCTTGAGATGGTGGTCCTGTAGCCTTTTAAGAACCTGAATGAGATGAGTGTTATGGATCTGTGCGGTCTTTGAGAATATCAAGATGTCATCAAGGTAGATTATGACACTGTGAAAAAGAAGATCAGAGAATGTTCTGTCCATAAAACGCTGAAAGATAGACGGAGCATTAACCAAACTGAACGGCATTACTCGATACTCGTAATGACCGAACGGAGTCCGGAACGCTGTCTTCCATTCGTCCCCAGGATGGATGCGTAAAAGATGGTAGGCTCTTCGAAGGTCGATTTTAGTGAAGATCCGTGCTCCCTGCACCGCCTCTAGGATATCCTTCATGAGAGGCATGGGATAACGGTCTCTTACTGTAACTTGATTTAGGCCCCGGTAATCAATACATGGTCTTAATTCATCTGTACCTTTTTTCGGAACAAAAAACAAAGATGCCCCCGCAGGCGAATGGGAATGTTGAATGAGACCGTGTTGTAAATTTGAGTCCAGATAGTCCTTGAGAACTCTCTTCTCCTTGAGTGAAAGAGAAAACATGCGGCCAAACGGAACCACTGCATTGGGGACCAAGGTGATATGGCAATCTTCGGGTCGATGTGGGGGTAGTTCTTGAGGACCTTCTCCCTCAAAGATCTCCGGATAATGAAGACACTCCTTAGGAATATTGTTCACGGATCGTTTATCAGTCAGGGTAAGAGGGTCTGGAAGAGCATAGATAGTAGCAGCCACGGATTGTATTGAGCAAGACTTCTTGCAAAAGTTAGAAGAAAAAGACAGTTGGTTCTTGGTCCAATCAATCGTAGGGTTATGTTTCCGGAGCCAGGAAACTCCCAGGATGACAGGGAAGTGAGCAGCTCGAATCAAGTCGAATTGGATGGTCTCAGTATGATGGAGAATCTTCATGTTCATAGGTGCGGTGGCATGAGTGATAAGACCGGAGCTTAGCGGTGTACCATCAACGCCCTCAACCTTTTGATCTTCCTCCTTCTCCAGACGACTGATACCGGTCTTGTCGGCCCAGACGACATCCATGAAACATCCAGCTGCTCCGCAGTCTAATAGAGCCAGGACCTCGAATGTCTGATGTAGGTGGTTCAACTGGACTGCAATGACCATGAGCCGATTGTCTTCGGAGGAGTTGATGGTAGGTGTTATGGACAAAGAGACATAGGGACCAGGATAGCCCCCTCGGTAACTGGTCCCTACTAGTTCCGAGGTATGGCGTTTCCCGACCTGCGGGGGGGTACGTCCGAACAGTCCCTCAGAACGTGGGTGTTGGAACCGCAGTACATGCATAGATTGAGGTCTCTGCGCCGCTTCCGTTCTTCGGGGGCAAGCGGTCCCCTGGTAGTTCCGATCTGCATGGGTTCATCTCTTACCAGACCCGAGGGAAAGGAAAAGGACGTAGCCGGGTTGGAGGTAACGGAAGAACCACGTTGTCTCCGCCGCTCAGACCGTCTTTCCGATAACCGAAAGTCCAGCTGGAGTACCGTGGCCCAAAGCTCCGTGAGCGTAGAAGGGCGGCTAACCCTAGCAAGTTCATCTTTAAGGTCTTCTCTGAGGCCTCGACGAAAGATTGTGTATTGGGCGTTCTCTTGCCAACCCGCATCAGCCGCCACCCTTTTAAATCGGGAAATATAAGACAAAAGGTCCATGCTTCCCTGACGGATATCCAGTAGCTGTTCACTGGCTAATATGGTAGTCTCTTGTTGTTCAAACGCAAGTTTGAACTGGGCGGTAAATCCAGCATAATCCTGAAGAAGAGGACTGGCACTGGTTACTATAGGGGCTGCCCAAGCCAGGGCATTCCCGGTCAAATTGGAAATGAGGAACCCTATGCGGGCTTGGTCTGAGGCGTAAGACTGAGGTCTAAATGTGAAATAGATCACGCAAGCCTCCATGAATTCTTTAAATTTGTTAGGTGTTCTGTCGTATTTGCCACAGGATAGTGGCATAGGAGGGAGATCACTGCGTGACTGCTCAAAGCGGTCTAACCTCTGTCTAAGGGTAGTGTTCTCCGTCTTTACTGCCTGTAACTCTTGAGTGAGATTATGTACAGCAGTTAGCAGCTCTTGCACCTGCTCAGGTGAGGCCATGGTTCTTAACTGTGGGCGTTGCAAACTGTCAACCTCTGGAACCTTGGTAGCTTTATCAATGATGTTAACCACCTCCTTGGCTTCCTCCTCACCTGAGTCTTCTGGCGAAGTGTCGTGGCGGAATACCTTTTTTCCAGTCTTCTTCTTTTTAGAGAAGAGGTATGGTCGTCCGCGGTGGGAAGCCACCCTGATTCCCTGCCAAGCAGGGAAGCAAGAGGCTTCCTTCCCGCAGGGACCGGGTAACGAGGGAAAAAAGCGGATGCTTAAAAAAACCCTCGGAGAACAAAGTCACGATCCTGTAGAATTTGGTGAGCGAAGTGCAGCAATTCAAGAATGGCAGGATCGAGGGTCTTGAGCAGGCGATGGAAAGCGAAGCAGGTCCTTGGAAGAATCCAGTAGTGAAAAATGATGGAGAAAAGGAGGACAAGGGGCACAGAGAAAACCAGAAAGGGGCGAGGCGCCAGGGAAGGGAAAGAAACCAAGAAGGCGAACGGCGAGGTGACGCCGACTGGAGATCAAAGGGTAGCAAAGCTGGAACGAAGAAAAACACAACGGAGCAAGCAACTCGGAAAGAAACAAAGTTGCAACGCACCGAACCCGGAAGTGGGCGGTGCTTAAATAGTGAAGCCGGGAAAATGAAAAGGAGAGACTAGAGCGGAAACCTGGGAAAGGAACAGGGAAAAGCAATGGATGACCTAATGGTGCCGCCAACGCCAGGCGTTCCATAGCTTCCACCGGCGACTAGACGCCGGCGGCATGACACATACTCTCAGTTCTGAAGTCCATATCCCTGTAGGAGAATGGAACCTTAGTACTTGGTTTTGGGATTCTTTGCGATCTTGGGGTTGGAAGGTGCTTTCCGTTATTCTGGTTATTTTAGGGATTCTGTTATTCCTTTGTTGTTGTTTTCAATGCCTCCCAAGTATGTGTGGAATGTTAGGCGGGTGTTGTGCTCAAGCAGTGAGCGCAATAGGGCATAAAATATATACCCCAGATACAGCATCTAAAGAATTCATGTTACAAGAGGTTCTTATGAACGACCTTATGGCTATAGACATTACAGACAATGATGCGGAACCTATGGATGATAATACATGGAGTTATTTCCGAAAGTATTAGGGATGATGTTTAGCACTTGGCATAGGCCAAAAGGAGGGTCTGTGGAAATCGAAATAATATTGTACCTCCTATCGCATTGTTTGAATGTATGTTGGCCTACGCCAAGTTGTCTAAAAACATCGTGTACATAGATTCCGCGGCAAGGTCTTGACCTTAATGTATTGTGTAAATCGCCATCTTGGATTTAGCCGCCATTTTAGGTTCTCTTGTAGTGTGGAAGTCACCCTGAACAACAAAATGGAGGCCGAATGACATTTGGAGTGGGGTTCTGGCCGTTGTGACCTCCGCACACATGAATAAGTAATATGCCCGCAGGCCACTTGTTAGGGTCGCGAACTGAGACCTTGTCCTATCC
This sequence comes from Ambystoma mexicanum, assembly GCF_040938575.1. NCBI lineage: Eukaryota > Metazoa > Chordata > Amphibia > Caudata > Ambystomatidae > Ambystoma > Ambystoma mexicanum. The sequence goes on from NC_090941.1 coordinate 292,562,511, forward strand.
CTGACCTATGTGTAAATGAACAACTGTATCAGCGGAACTGATCAAAATGCATACATTATGGGATTGAACTGGCAACGAACCCTAGGTCTGGTTCTGAGAATGGTTAACTTGCGAGGGGGTTGGCCAGAGCTGGATAAAAAAGTATAAAAACCCGAGTATCCCAATGTTCGCTCTCTCACACTAACACGGCGAACTACCGTTGATGGTTCGTTCTGTTACTCTGAGGGCCGAATAGCTATCCGTATGTCAATTGACTTTTGGTAATTGTTGTATCTTTGAATAAAGCGCTTTGTATGTCCTTTGTAACCTGTGTTGGTGTGTTTCCTTTGGGCTTCCCGGCCTCATATCAATTTTTCTGTTTCCACAGTCTGACTGATTTGAAAGCAGGTTTACGCTTTGGCTGCGGTTGGAGTCAGAGTGGGATAACCAATGACCCAAGAGATGGCTTCAGCTGCTTTAGCAGCTTTTGCAGAGACCTATGCTAGGACCGGGCAAAATTCCCAATCGTCTCGAGAGTAGGCCCATCCGGTGGCTGCAGCTGTTGCTGAAGCCTGTGCCCAGGAAAAAGTGGACAACCAATTGGCCTGAGAGCAGGCCTCTCCTACCTATTGGGAGACTTATGTTGGAGCCAGCAAAGATGCTCGACTGGCCTGAACAGGACTGCAGGCAAAGACAGACTGCTGGCAATGCTGCCAATGACTCCACAGCAGTTGTGTGCCATTTGGCACACATCCATGGTGTACTCTGCCGCCAGATGATGGACATTCACAGTTTGTACTGACAGGTCTTATGACTGACAAGTAGTAGTCACCTCTCATGCACTATTATGTGCGTTGGAATACCACTCCAACCTCCACCTCAACTATCTCTTCTGCCCACCCCATCCGCCCATCAGTCTCCAGCAAGACTTACATCAAGCCACTGCTCAAGCCGTTGGCAGCTTCTCTGCCCTCCAACACCTAAGAAACAGGACCTGGAGGAGAATCAGCGATGGCAGGGTAGGTAAACATCGCTCAAATGTACCTGTGAGGAATCCGACCGTCTGCATGGTGAGCCTGGATTTGCCTGGGCTTTTTTGAAATGTTTAATTAAATGGATGATGGTAGACCAACCTCAGAAAAATGTGTGTGGTTAATCCACAAACATTTTCCTATGCTCACACCACAAACAGACATAGACCTGTGTACACCGGGCTGGACACCGCCTACAGGCACTGACCACCCTTGTCATATTTAGTTGGAATGTGACCGATGAGGAGGGCACAATGTCATCACGGGAAGGGGGAGACCCAGCTTCCCCTGCCATGGTCAGCCTGATTAACTGCAAAAAACAACGGGGGGGTCCTAGGAGTCCTCTGCCGGACATTAGTCCTGGTTATGAGAGACTTACCCATAGTCTCACTCTAAGTTACTAGGGGAATCCAGACGTGGACCCCTTGTTTACCATTCTTAGTTAGGCATCGCTCCACCTTACTGATGGGGTCCTACCAGCCTGGAAAATGTGTCTGGGGTTTCTGTTGGTACTCTTGTTCAGAGGAGAATTGCCTAGCATTTCGGTGCTGGACTGCCCCTGGGCAGGACAAAGACTGATATGCTTTCAACATTTCTCCTCTGTGAAAAATAGTGAGCTAAAGAATCTGGGTAAAGCCTTCATAACCAGGACTAATCTCTGGCAGAGGGACTCCCAGGACTACCCCTGTTTTTTCCATAATTTAGGTAACTTTGTGTCTCGCCCTAAATTACTAGGGGAATCCAGACGAGGACCACTTGCTCACTATTCTTAGAGTGGCACAGCTCCACTCTACTGATGAGGTCCAACCAGACCGAAACACGTGTCTGGGGTTGCTGTCGTTACTCTTGTTCAGAGGAAAGTTGCCTATCATTTCGGTGCTGGACTGTCCCTGGGCAGGGCAAAGACTGACATGCTTTGAATATATCTCCTCTGTGAAAGATAGCGAGCTAAAGAATCTGGGTAAGGCCCTCATAACTGGGACTAATGTCCGGCAGAGGGACTCCCAGGACCCCCCTTGTTTTTCCCAGCCTGATTAACTGACAAAGGCTTCTTGGAACCATCCTGCTATTTTTTTTGGCCCTGAAACTGGTGGCAGCGATTGACATACCAAGAGAGGGTACTTCAAACAGGCCCACAGGGGACATGGCTGCAGAGAATAACAAAGGATACAGGAAACCCCACAACCCTTCACATGTATCGGTGTCAACCTGACGCCGGCTCCAGCCCTCAGTATCAATGACAGTGAATTCACATGTCTGGGTCTTTTGTTGCAGTAGGACACCCTGCTAGGGGGACCCCATTCATAAGATACCAGAATGTGGGTTGTGGAAGCCAGAGAGTCGGATCTCTCAGCATCTTCAAGGGAGACCTGCTGCTTTAATCAGGAACCATAACAAGATCCATTAACCAGAGAGACTCTTTGAACACAGCAGACAGGAAGATTGGTGGGATCTAGTAACACAGGGGAGTGAGTCCAGAGCTCTATCTGTTGGGATGAGGTTTCCCCAATATTGGTTTTCGGGCACCGTGGTTCCTGTTTCACCACTTTACCTTTTCCTGTTGCAAAGCACTCTGGTTATAACCTTAAACATGTAGAAAATTGTTGGTGGGGATGCCAGGATTGGTTCACTAAGGTAGGCTCAGCCTACATCAATCACTTGGGCCCACTTGGATTTAAAAGAGGACTGGAACCCCTCTTTAAGCAGATCATCTGAAGGTTTCGCAAGAAGCAGAAAGACAAACTCATCTTTGGACATTGGCTGAAGGTACAGTCTGCCTTACAGCTTCCACTGATAAAGGAAGGCCAGGACATCCAAAGAGGGAAGCAAGATCCCTCCCCTTAGCTTCACCCATGGAACAGAAGGAGGAAATAACTCTGAGGAGCCTCCAGTTGCTTCTGATCCCTCACCCAGTCAGCACACAGTGTGTCCTGCTAATCTCTGCAGCAGGCTCCCTGGACAGGGAGTGCCAAAAGGTCTCTGAACCCAAAATCAAGGACAAGGTAGCTGCCTGCACAACACTCCAGAGCTTTGGGCTGTAGACCTTAAAGGACGACATGAGTCCATTGAAGAAGCTGGGAGAAGTGCATTGACAAACATCTACCACCGTCCGCCTTAAAGGACATTTTCGAGTCAGTCCAGTTCCTCCATCCGTAACTGACTTCAACACTGACCGCCATCAGGCTAGCGGCACTTACAGAAACCTGAGGCATCTCAACCACTGCTTTCAAACCACCAAACAGCACTGAGATCACAATTCCTGACCCTGGTTCACTGTGTATTTCAGCCTGCAGCCATTCGTCAAGCTTGGCTCATCAAACCATCTTGGTGCCTGATACTCGCAGTTGACTTCCATCTCAAACTCTGTCACAGAAGTCTGCAAAGCACCCTGAAGCCAGGGTGGGTTGCATTCAGTAGTGTGACTAGAATGTTGTGATAATAATAAAGTGGATATGTGTATACAACCGTGACTGGACACTCCTTTTATCCTTGGATAATAATTGAATTTTCTCTGCAAAAAAACAAATATTCATGATCTTTAGAGGAGATAAGACTGCTGTTCCGTCCACATTACCAAAGGTGGACAAGAAGGTTTATAATTTTCATTGTATGCTTGCTTAATCCAATCTGTTTGGATCCATTTTGGTGTATTAGAGGTGTGGGGCTGACGGATGGAGAAACCGATATTCACCCCTGGACCACTGACATCCCGGAATTTGATCCACCACAGTGCCTTCCCTTGGTTGTCTTGCTCATTTTGTGTATACATTGTACTTGTGTTTTGTATTCTGCTGTTTGGATTGTTTTTCACCACGATTCAACCAGGTCTTGTTGGAGCTCATTCTGATTTTTTCACACCTGGATTTTTCCTTAGACTTTTTTAAATTGTAATAATATTTATTGTTTAAGATAATAATAATAAAACAAGTGTTTGCAAGTTACAGACATCAAGTTGAGCTTAAAATGGAAAGGTTGACAGAAATGTACAATATTAATGAGTAGAAACATTGGAAAACATATTAAATATTCAATTAACATTTGTGTTATTGTATATAGATGATGGGTCACAGTTAATAGGAGCAGTATAAGATAATATCAAATTGTTATAACAAGCCTGCAAAGGTACTGATTAGGGGAGATTATTAAAGAACAATTGGGAGACATACTAGTAGACAGACATAGAACAAACTAGAATCAAATGGTAAGAATGTAGGGGGAAGGTAGGTATAATGTGGTATTTAATCAAATTGTTATTACGACTGTAATAATGAGATAATGAGATCTGACAGGCTTATGAGTAAGAATAATACCAAATAGCTGAAGGGTTTGATGTAAGTATGTAGGTTCAGGTTCCATGTGCAGTAACATTGAAATAGTTGAGATAAAGAATAAAGAAAAACCATTTAGCATTTTGTAGGTATTGTATTCAAATAGCTGGCCATGCACAACTCCATTCTATGAATGTGACAGATAGAGATCCACCATCCTCTTTTAGAGAGAGATCGGAAGTCCTTCCAGTTAGCTGTAATACATTTCAAAGCAATGCTAATGAATAAGTCATAAAGTTTGACTGAGTCAGGAGAGATGTTTGTTGTTATTGCCAAGCTTCCTAAAAAGACATTTAAAAAGGATAGCGGAATATTGACAGTAAATATAAGCTTGATGAACTTCCAAATATCTTGCCAAAACCTGAAAGTAAATGGACAGTCAAAGAACATATGAATATATGAAGCAGGAGTCAAACCACATGACCATCATTTGGCATCACAATTAGGTTTAGCCTTTGCTAGTTTATCAGGAGTAATAAAAGCTCTATGAATAAAAAAAAATAGCGTTGTGTTATATTTGCTGAAACAGATATATTTTTTATTTTGGGGAACAGACGGAACCAAATATGATCTTGAAATGTGCATCTTAAGTCATATTCCCATTTAAGACGAATGGAGCATATTTCAAATGTTGAGGTGAGCATACTATAACATGTTGAGGCTCTTACATCACTAATAATGGGCAGCTGTAGTAGCCTGGAGGCTTCTTGAGAAAGAACCTCATTAGAGAAGTGATTAAGTGAATCTAGGCAGGAATTAACTAACATGTTGTAATATTGAAAGTCTGCTTTGGGAATGGCTCATTTAGATGATATTTGCTGAAAGGAGAGAATGGAAGGACCATTAATGATTTGTTGAATGAATCTAATTTATTTTTATATCTATGATCTGTGATTTAAGGCCTTGTTATTAATCATAATATTCTTATTATTCCAAATTAAAGGGGAGAGGTACTTATTGGGAGTTTTGGTATGAGGGAAGAGAATGGTTTGTAGGGCTGAGACAAATGCTTTGATGGGGTCCAAGACATTCATGGATGTATGTTTAAATATGTAGATGGGGTCAGTGACTTTATGTGGGTAAGCTGAGCGTTTTTCTAAAGTGCACCACGTGGGGGCATCAGAGATCTCAGGATCGGCAAACCAGTGGCGGGATTGTTTTAAGAGAAAAGCAGTATGGTATAGTTTGAAGTCTGGAAATCTAACCCCACCTTTTTTTAAGGTGCTTTTAGTTTGGTTAAAGAAATGTTCTTACTTTTTCTTACGCCCCATAAAAAGTGTAATAAAATAGAATATACAGATTTAAAAAAAAGAAAGAGATAGGGGAACAGGAAGAAGCTGTAGGTAGTATAGTACAATAGGGAAAAGCATCATTTTAATTGTATCTAGATGTCCCAACCAAGAAAGGTAAAGGGGGGACCATTTAGATGTAAGTTCTTTGAGAGTGTCTAACAAAGATTTAGTGTTAGGTTTGACAGTGTCTTGGATCGTGGGGGCAAATCTAATGCCTTGGTATTTAATAGAGACACTACACCATTTAAGACCAAAAGTGTCAATATCATGTTTTAGGCAATGGGAGCTTAGGGGCATAATGTATGTGTTTTTTCTATTTAATTTGTATCCTAACACTTGACCAAACTGAGATAGAACATTAACTAGATTGGGTAGGTGACGCTTGGGATTCTTAATAAGAATAAGGATATCATCAGCATACGTCGCTATTTTGGTATATGAAGCACCTGCAGGAATGCCCGGAATATTTTTTACTGGATCTTATTAGTTCCAATAATGGTTCAAGTGAGAGGATATATAGTATAGGTGAAAGAGAAGAGCCCTACCGAGTTCCTCTAAGTATAAGAAAGAAGGAGGATGCTTGGCCATTTAGATAAATAGAGGATTTGGGCGATGAGTAGAGGAGTTTGACCAGGGAGATAAAATTGTTGCCACATCCACGCCAGTCAAGGGCTTGAAACATAAAGTTCCAATTTACATGATCAAATGCTTTTTCTGCATCCAATGTGATGGCTGTGTAACTCTGTCTATCTTTTTTTTCTTTAGCTGCTAAGTTAATGGCATTAAGTAACAGCCTAGATTTGAGGATATGTTATGTACTTTCACATTTGGTCAGATTTAATGAGAGCATGGAGTGAGTATTCAATTCTGTTGGCTAATATCGTTGCGAAAACTTTACTTTCAATGTTGGTAAGGGAAATGGGTCGATAATTACCAGAGATTGTAGGGTCTTTATCTGGTTTAGGGAATATAATAAGTAATGCTTCTGAGAATGAACCAGAAGATGATTTTTGTGATATGAAAAATGAGAATAGTGTTTTGAGTTTTGGTGCTAGAACTTTAGATAGATTAATATAGAATTCAGTAGATAATCCATCAGGACCTTGTGCTTTCCCTTTTCCCAAGCCGTTAATAGCTTTAATAATCTCTTTGTCATGTCATTGTCTAGGTTGGAAAGATCTGTTTGAGGATATGATGTTCGGCTAATATTATTGAGGATGGGTTCAATAGTTTTATCAGGAATAGGACTTTCGGGAGTATATAGATAGGAATAAAACTTTTTAAAGCAATCAATTATATCCTTTGAACAGTGATGAGATATGCCATGGTTGTCCTTAATATGGGAAATATGAAATATTTCCTTTTTAGTTTTTAAATAGGAGCTTAGCATTTACCGGCTTTCTTTAACATTTGATACATTTTTGTTTTATATTTAAGTATTGTTCCAGCAGCAAGTTCTGTGATTTCTTTATTGATCTTAAAGCGTAGCGCTATAACTTGACGAAGATTGGTTGAGTTAGAATCTTGATAGTAGCATTGATCAGCTTGGGTAAGTTGGGAATAAAGGTCATCTAAGTGTTTTTTTCATAGTTTCTTTTTTTACCTGAGAAGGCATTAATGTTACCTCTTAGAGCTGCTTTAAACGCATCCCAATTATTTACAACTGAAGTGTTGCAATCTTGGTTATTTATGAAGTATGGTTGGATAAATGATTGAACAGATAGAGTGAACTGTGGATCCTGTAGTAGAACATTTTTATTTACGTCTGAAAGACAAAAGGATGTGACTACAGGGGAGTGATCTGAGATAATAATATTAGAGATTTTAGAATCTACAATAGAGCAAGAGAGGGCTTTGACTGTGAAAATGTAATCTAGGCATGATAGTGTGTTGTGAGGGGGTGAATGGAAGGTATAATATAATTGTTTGGGATGTGATGGGATAGCCTCCAAGTGTCAATTAATCTTGTTTCGTCTAGGCAACTCACAAAGGAATTATGGGTTGTTTGTTTTAAACATACAGCTGGATTTCCAATCCAGAAATGGATCTAGAACCTGATTAACATCCCCGCACATAATTAAATTGGTGAAGTTATTTTTGAGTATCATTTGTTTGATAGAGAACCAAAAAGTGGGATCTGGCAAAGTGGGACCATAAATGTTTAAGATAGAGACATGTATAGAATCAATTAAAAGATGTACCCAAACCCATCTTCCGTTGGTGTCAGCATCTTGGTCTAGAATTTTAAAGGGCTGTTTTTTACTTATTAATATGGAAAGTTTTTGGATACTGCTGGACTGGAAATAACCTCCTTAACCCAGAGGGACTTAAGTTTCATTGGCCCTCATTCTGAGTCGGGCGGTAGGGGATACCAGGAACCGGTAAGGAGACCGGTGCCGGTAATCCCTTACCACCCTATTCCAAGGTCCCCTAATGGGATCCGTAAGGTACATTTGGTCAGACCAAACGTACCTTATGAGTCCTGTTAGAGGACCAGGGCGCAAATAACAGGCTTGCCATTCGCGAGCCCGTTATTTGTGCCCTCCCCATTCCCATAGAGCCCTAAGGGGGCTCAAATGGGAATGGGGAATGGTTTGTTCAATGGGGATGTACCGGTCCCTCCTTGGTCGGAATGGACCGGTAAGTCCCCATTGAACAACGCCGCTAATTGCTCCATGGCTACAACCATACTCGGAATGAGGGCCATTGTCTCTTTGTTGTATAAATGAGTCTCTTGTATGCAAGCAACCGATGGCTTAAATTTATTTAGGTGAGATATAATTTGACATCTTTTGATGGGATTCACACATCCTTTTATGTTCCATGAAATACACTTAAAAATCATTTAATAATATAAGTAATGATAGACATGCATCTTATACTTGTACAACAGTATTAGAATTAGAACCAAAGTAATGTAGTTTAAACCATGAAACAAGAGATGGTACATTGGGCATCAGGGAGGGGAGTAGGGGGTTTAATCATAGACTGAGAGAGTTGAACAAGGAGACAAGAATGACTTCAGAGATCAAACAGGACATGGGAGAGAAAACAAAAGGGAAAAGAGATATAGCGGGATAGGTAACACCAAATGGGACGTCAAAAGGAAAAAGTATGACCACAGTGTAAGAAGTATGCTGCAAGAGCGCTCACCTCACTATGTTATAGTAACTGGGTAATGATTGCATTAACTATGTAATAAAAGGGGAAAAAACCTGATAGATCATGAGGTCAGGTTTTTAAGTTATAGATGAGGTTGAGGCACTTGTGGGTGAGGAAGTATCCATGCTATCTTTTTTAATGGATTGAATGAAGATCTTTAGATCAGCTAGATCATCAAACACGGCTGTATGACCTTCATGGGTTACTTTAAAGGAACATGAGAGATATAATCCATATTGGATATTGAGCTGCTTCAGGGCAGGATGAAAGGATAGGAACATTTTTCTGCATTGGCCTGTGCTTCTAGCCCCATCTTGAGAAACAAATTGCTTGTTTCCGTGCCATATGAGGTATTTTAGTTCCTTGGCTGTAGATATGATGAGCTGAAGCTGAGAGTATTCCAAGCGGTAAAATATGAGTGTTCTGGGTAAAGGGCGAGGGGTGGTGGAAACTGTGGGTTTACCAATTCTATGAGCTCGCTGTACATTAAGTACAGTTTCCGAGGGTAGATGTAGAATGGCTGGTAGAAACTTTTGTAGAAAAGCAATGGGGTCAGGACCTTCAGAACCTTCTGGCAGACCTGAGATACGCAGATTATTGCGCCTGGTGCAATTTTCTAAGTCTTCATTATGCTTTTGAAGCTCTTTAATGGATTTTTCTAACTTCACAACTCTAGGGGATAAATCTTCTATAACCCCAATTCTCCTTTCCACCTCCTCTATTCTGTTGTCAAATCCCATCCATCTGTCATCTAGTTGTTGTAGTTTTATATTTGTAGTCTCAATAAGTTTAAGTGTTCTTATTTCTGCAAGAATGGTCTCAATGGTGGGGTCAGAGATACCGAGTGGAGGTGGTGAGTCACTTTTAGGTGTTTTGAGATTTGTTGAAGAGGAGGTGGATTCTTTTGCAGCGGATGTATTTTTTTAAATTTGTTTTATAAGCAAGCCATTTTGATGATTGTTATTAGATTCTTAAGTGCAGAACAGTTTACTGAGATATATATTCAAAAATAGATGTAGGTCAATACAGTGTCAGACTTGCAGATAATCATTTGTATACCTTTTTTTAGTAGTCAGGGGGTGGCGTTCTCCACTTAAAAAGGTTATAGTGGCATCTATTGTAGGTTCTATAGCAATTCATAATCTGTAATTATTACTTCCATGTTATGTATACTGTCTTACTTTTACAATAAGGCGTCAAAATGACCAGACAGAGAATAATAAAGAGCAGACTATGGATAATAAAGAGTATAGTGATGTCACCAAATCAAGTAAAGAGATGTAGTTCTGTTCTTGTACATTGCTGCTGCAAGCCAAGACTTGGTAAAGGACTAGTCAAATATTAATAATAGGGTAATAGGATCCAGATCAAATCCGCCAATGCTGTAGATTATTAGGAAAGGACAAGCAGATATAGCATTGAGGCTATGGCGTTGAGAGGAATGCACTGATGTTATCTGTGATGATGTGGAGAGGTAAGGAGCTGATGTTCAAGGCTATATAAATTGTGCATGCACACTTTAACAGAGAGCAGGAGGCAAAAGCAGTGGATTCATAAGTATTATTAACGTGGCATACATTTATAGTTCTTAGAAGAGAAAAGTATTTAGCACCAAGTTATTTGACTGCATTAAAAAAATGCTGACGGGGGTAATATTTTTGTGCTACTTATTTATGTTAGTCTTTGAGAATATTTCCACCCTTTATACCCTCTTATCCTTTCTTTTCTTCTTTTATCTTTCTTCTCCTTCCTTCACCTCTTCTAATTCCCCGTGTATGTCTCTGCTCTTCCCACCTTTTTTTCTCTGCTTTCCCCTCTCTACCTTTCACCTTCTTTTCTTTTTTATCACCTCTCTTGCGTCCGTCTTCACTCCTTTCATTTTCTTCCTTCAATATAATATTGTAAGCCTAAAACTCTTCTTTTCTGTCTGCAGTTTTCGTTTTGGCCATAGGTGGCTTGACAGATAAATAACTTCCGTAACATCGGCCCAAAGCTGGTGCATCACTTGAGATGCAACGCCACACCTCTCCTCAAGGATGGCAGCGCGCTTCAGCGTTGCTCACAGAGCTTCATGTCGGGATGCAACGCATCTTCCAGGGATGCCAAACAGCTTCAGAAGCCCGCGATACAATGTGGACCATCAAGGGGAAAAGAACCGTAGCACGGAGGTAAAGAAATATTTATTTTAAAATGACTTAATGCAAATATATAATTATGTGAGGCGGTGCGTCTCATTCACGGCCATCTTCTCCGGCGTTCAGCCATCTGTATTACCTTAGACTTTTATTATTTGCACGACTATGGATATTTGTTTTTGGACATTGGCTTGTACATGGACATGGACATTGCATGACCGTTTCCCCATACATTTTTCAATGGTGCAAAAGCAAACCAACCTTCCTTCCCAGTTCAATAAATCCACTGCATTAACAAGCCGAGCTGCATGTTCTTTGGTAGTGTTTGATCTTCATGCAGCACATGCTTATCAATGATCTTCTGCTTTTAGCCATATCCTGGTTGCTGCCTGTCACACTGATTGCTGTCATCCATCTTCAGTGGCATCATTGGGTATCGCAGATGCTGTGTCTAATAGCTATATTGTGCACCATACAGCACATGGCCACGATGAAGCACAATGGGGGGTCATTCCGAGTTTGGAGGTAGCCATGGTGCTATTCCTCCAAAATTGGTCTGGGTTCCTTGAATGGGGACTTACCAGCCCATTCCAACCTAGTAGGACCCGGTAAATCCCCATTCAAAAAACCAATCCCCATTCCTATTTGAGCCCCCATAGGGCTCAATTGGAATGAGGAGGGAGCTAATAGCGGGTCTGCTATTAGCAGGCCTGTTATTTGCTCCCTGGTCCCTTAGTGGCTCCCTCTAAGGGACCTTGTAATAGGGCGGAAGGGGGTTAACGGCACCGGCATCCTTACCGGTGCCGTTAACCCCCTACCGCCAGGGTCAGAATGACCCCCAATGTCTGTTGCTGGTACATGAAGCCACCGTTTTTCGGTGAAGACACCAGAAGTGGTATTTCCGTATGTTAAAGTTCCATTGAATGATTTTGCGGGTGTAGGTTTGGGCATAGTTAAAGAGCCACTGCCTCTTATTTCTAGGATAACACAGTGGCATCAACATCCAGTGGCATATAGGGTTACAGCATCACCTTGAGAGTGCAAAGGAGGGATTAAACACTTGTAAGTCAGTGGGTGTGCTTTATAGAAAATGATTTAGATGTACTTGAGTGGATTTATGTATTACCTTTTGCTAAAAGTTGGTGACCATTCCCCTCATGCTTCAATAGATGACACCTGACATTCATGCAACTATCAGGAACCAGTGCAAGTTGTATTATGTGGAAACCTCTGATGCATATATGGTATTATTTTGTGGGATCATTTGGAGCATGCCATGAGACATGATTAGCTTAATGATGTGTGGGATTGGCTGGGGCTCTGCATTCTCCCCATGACATGCATGGCTAAGGGTTCCGGTCCTCTGGCATATGTTCTATGATTTGTAAGCCTGGAAGAGTGATGATCATGAGGTACCATAAATATCATGATGCTGGAAATGGTAGCTGGACTGGACAGCCTGGTCACAAATTCCACTGTGACAGACATATGGCTGGACCCCTTTTGCAATGGTACAAAACGGGCCAATAAATGTTGGTGTTGAAGGTTGCCCAGAGCGGTGCCAGCGGTTCAGCTTTATTAAACACCTTCCACCTATCACTTTCTTGGTTATTGTAACAGATAGGGGTTGTAGTGATAAGCAGTACCCGCACCTCCCTGGGATCCAGCCCTTTGTGCAAAATAAATCGCTCCTAATTACCTTCCCACACAAATAAGGTTTAAGACGCACGATGATCTCAGTCTGGAAAAAAGCCAATCACACAGAATATATGATGCTTGCATTTATTATCTACAGTGGCTAATGAAAACTAAGCAGCAATTTATAATAATGTGGAAATAGAAAGTGAAAGCTATATAATGCCAATTATCAATCACAGATGAATATGCAATTATTTGGTCTTACACTCCTAATGAAATGTAGATGAAGGTACGATCTGATCACACCCAGGACCCTCGCCGCAACAGGTGCCCGGCACTCCTCAGAAGAGGAGGGCAGGACTGGCCAAGCCCCCACAGTCCTACACCAGAGCGGGGATGTGATGTTAGGAGTCTCGGCCCTGACAGTGCACAGCTGGTCGTCCAGGCACTGTTCTTCTTGATACGCGTGTCTTTCCAACAGCCCAGGATGAGTCCCCCCTTCCCTGGTCCAAGTATAGTTCTCTTATTAGGAGCTGCACGTCAATCATCATGACGTGTCAGCTCTTCGAGAAGCTTCTAGGCTCTCCCTTCCCGGCAGTAAACATGTTTTTTGCTTGGAAAGTTACAAGACTGGAAACAGCCAGTCTTGGCTCCCAGGCTTCGTTCGGGCACTGTGTTTTGAAAAGATCAGACATTCTTGCCTTATCAGTGCACCTGACTCGCAGAGCGAAGACGAGCAAAGCTGTGCCTGGCTCCCAAGGGCTGCATAGAGCCTCTTGCAAATGCTAGATGTTTTATGTCTTCAGAAAAGGCCTTCGCAATTAACCCCTTGCAAGCATGCAGGCTCACCCAGTTCGAGAGTCCTGGTTGATGTCAGCATTTTCCTCCACGCTTCGAATAGGCTCTAATACACACAAGATAGCTCAGTGGGTTAGTGCAAATGCAGGTTACTGCAAGCGCCTAGCAGCTTATCACGACATTCCACCCCTTTCGAAGTGAGGCCTGAAAATGCTGACTCAGTTCCATGATCTGGAAGCATGCACAGTGTGCTGTAGGCCAATTAAGCGTTTCTCTAGCGCAGTCATTCTAGTATAAAGGAAAGACATTCTGCGCAAGAGCCCAATGAAGATGATAAGTATGAATATTAGGGAAATCAGCAACCACAGCAATGGGTGCAGTATTATATTAAGCAGCTTAGTGGAGGAGGCAGACCATCCAGTGAATATATCCCACCAGTGGTGAGTAGTAACTGATTGCAGATGGTCAGCAGTTTTGATCAATTGGTTTCTGTCTATTATTAGCTTGTACTCTGCAGAAATAACTGAGGTAGCTAGCGTCTGGAAATCTTTCCAAGCAGTTTGAGCAAACTGTCTAATAGCTTGAAGCCGGGCAGTAATCACTCCATTGGATAGAGTCCAGTTAAGCAAATGAGTGAGCTCAGCATGCAGAGTAGTGTGAGACCACTGGGTTAAAGAATATAGGGTATGAGTAACAATGTCTAAGATAGTCACAACTTGATCTACGCAAAATACTTGAGGATTCCCTAATAACCTATAATTGTTAATAAGCAAGGAATGATTAGTAACTACACAAGCTTTATGCTGATCTATCTGGAAGATGTCAGACCCATTTATGTGGTATTGCATCCAGGTGCACTCCCCTGCTACGGGATGTATGCATGGGTCCGGAACCCTCCCAGTTAGGGGACACACCCACCCCTGATCCCAGGGCATGCAGGTGTGACTGTGGATGGTGTAGTTTTGGCTGTCTAACCATTCCCCTCGTATTTGCAGAACCCACCAGGAACCATTGATTTTCATAGGCAATACTATAAAAGGGCACCATATTTCTAGAGCATAAGCGGTCCTACTAACTTGCATTAACGCATGGCAGGTGTTATTCATGCAATCAAAAGCAAGCGGCTTAATCCATATGTTTGCTGGTAACTGTAGCTCTGTGTGCCAGTGGGTTGAAGATAGTCGCCCCCATTCGGAGCGGAAAGCCAACACCTGCTGATTTAGCAAAGTTTGCCATAAAATGCATCGTGTGTCTTTAGCAGTTTTGTTGACCTGTCCTATGGCAGAGAAAATGTCTTCATAGCTGAAATTCTGCCACTTCCAATGGTTGCCAATACTTGTAGCAGTGTTGCGCAGGGTAGGACTTATCAATGGGCCCCACTGGGCCAGAAGTTTTATAGCGCCGCTGGCATCAGAACCCATAGTGGCTAACTTGTTGCGCACAGTTTCTATGTCAAAAGCATTTAAAGCCCCCGTTCCCACTCCCGCTGCACCCGCAATCAATGAATCTAAACCCCTAGCTACGCGCAATTTGGTGATAGGCCATAGAAATCGACTCCATTTATAGCAGCTTGGTAGTACTAAGGAGACATTGCCCCGTGACAAGTCTATGTCTAAGTGTACCTCTGAAATGATGGAAGCGTGCATCACATGTCTGCAATTTAAATGTTGTCTTACTACTGGAAAATCTAGCATGTTCACAGTTTCTACTTTGTGTGATTTGAAAAACACCATCCTCCAAGTGGGATGCCTACCATATACAATATTGGTTTTTGATACAAACACCATACTACCATCTGGTAGAGGCTGTTTCAACGTATAATTGTATGAAAGGCATTTGGTCCAGTTATAGTCCAGAAAATCTTGGCGAGTACACTCATTGCAGTTCTTGGGGCAAAAGAAACATGAAACATCAAACACATTATTTGATCCATTCACTGAAACCTTTGGACCTAAGATTTCATAAGCGCCAGTCATATGAGTTAGTGATAAAAGGTGTCCGACAATGTGCCAATCTAGAACTCTTGCAGTTCCATGTGGATACTCATTTGTAACGCTTTTCTCACAGGTTACGGTGCGGTTGTAGTTATCAGGCAGGACTGGAGCATCAGGTGTAGTGCATGCGATTCTCAGAGTCCATGTAGTGTCTTGCAATAACCTACTCTTTACAGAGAAAGCGTTGGTTTGGCAGGCCAGGAGCACCCACAGCAAGGCAAGTCCCATCCCCTTCATACTGCTCTACGTTCGTGGTGTGAGCCTAGTAGCGGGAATATAAACAGGCACATCAGAATTATGCAAAAGTACAACATAAGTACTTCCAACACCTTGACTTAACACTTCCCCAGCCTCAAGCTTTTTGTTAGAATGGTGCACCCACACCTTTTTTCCCGTGCTACCGAAGCCTCCTTCCCCCCTCAATGTAGTGTCTGGGGATTGCTTGCTTTCTACTACTAGGGGTACAACTGCTCGTTCACAAATCAATTGTGCAATTCGGTCATATTTGGTTAATGGTACTGCAGATGCACCAGCATTATGTAAAAGTACCGAAACAGTCCCTCTATAATCAGGATCAATCACACCTCCCAATATGTCAATGCCTTGTTTTGCCAGGCTGGATCGTGCAGCAATGCGTCCATAAGTGCCAGCCGGCAATTTGATGCCAATACCCAGCGAGATGGATTTGGTTTGCCCCGCCGGTATAACATCATCTTCACAGGTAGATAGATCAAGTCCAATGCTGCCTGCAGTCGCTTGCACAGGCAGCTTAGCTTCTTTGTCGGTTTTCCACACAACAAGAGTCTTTGTAGATTCCACTTTCGCACTTGTCAGTCTCACAAAGGGTGTCTGGCGATTTCCCAGTGGACGATTGTTCAGTTCAAACAGTGCTTGTGCCAGATGTTTGGACCACCCCTTGAGAGTGTGAGTCTTAGTCAGCTTCTTTATTTGTTGCTTGAGCAGCCCATTGCTACGTTCCACCAGAGCAGAGGATTCTGGGTATCGGCTGATGTGCAGTGTCCATTTTATGCCTTGCTCTAGTGCCCAGTCTTGCACATTGTGTCCAGCAAAATGGCTGCCTTGGTCTGATTGGATTTCATCCGGGATGCCATAGTGTCTGATGAGGTATTCCATGCCTTGCAAGGTAGCCCGTTGATCTGCATGGGCGACTGGATAAGCTAACAGCAGTCCAGAGTATGTGTCTACCATGGTCAACACATCATGCTTTCCATTCTCGGGCGGTAAAGGGCCAATGTAGTCAACTTTCCATACGCTAGCAGCTCTTTCACCTCTTCTCAAAGGACCTTGAGGCTTCCTCTCCAGAGGGTAGTGCTTCACTTCACTGCACACGGAACATTGGGAGGCAGCTTGTATGGCTTGATCCATGGTAATGGGCAATTGTCTCTTTTTTGCCCATTGATAAGTTCCTGTTTGCCCTAGATGCCCTGAGGTTTGGTGTGCCCAATCCGCCATCCCTTGCAGCACCTCAGCTTCTTGCGGTGTTGTCACTGGGCGAATCTTTGCCATTTGGTCCACTTCAATGTTGAACAGGGCAGCCAGTGTGGTGTCAGGGGGCATGTGTGCATCGACATGCCCAATGCAGATTTTGCACCTCTCACCTTTGCACCACATCTCTTCCCAGATGTCTGGCCCTCCCCAGATCGGTGTGTTCTTGATCTGCCAACCATCTCTTCTCCATGCCGGTGCCCAATGTGTCAGGCCTTGATATGTGGCCCAACTGTCTGTGTATATGTATGCAGTCTCTGTTTCCTTCACCTGTTCAATCACGGAGGCCACTGCCTGCAGTTCAGCATACTGACTTGATCCTCCCACACCTTCTCTCATTAGCAGTGTTTCTCGGTGGGGCTGGAATGCGACAGCTTGCCAGTGTCTTTGCCCTTTATCATACTTTGCGGTGCCGTCCGTGAACCATGCAGACTTTTGTTCTTCTTCTGTCAATGTATCACAGGCGGGTGCGACTTTTGAGGGAGATTCTGGCAACGCCAAAGGGGTGTTTGGTTCAGGCATCGCTTCCAGATCTACCGCCTCCAGCATTTGTTCTTGCAGTCTGGAAACCCCTGTGCGGCCAGCTTTCGCACGTTGCTGTAAATACCATTTCCATTTGACATGAGTGGCGTCTTGTGCTCTGCCACTTTTCCCATTTGCAGCAGTGTCACGCACCCAGCCCATGATTGGAATTTCTGTGCAAATTGTCACTGGTTGCTCGCCTGTGATTCTTTCAGTTTCAACTAGAGCCCAGTACACTGCAGCAACCTGTTTCTCAAGTGGAGTGTATCTTGTCATAGGATCTGTGAGTTTCCTTGACCAGAACCCCTGTGGCACTCTTTTCTGTCCTTGCTTTTGCCACAAGCTCCACACAGCCATGTCATTGTAGACAAGAATTTCCAATTCAAAAGGATCAGTTTTTGTCAGGGGCCCCAGCGTGATGTAATTTTGCAATGCGTCTTTAGCCTGTTGGAAGGAAGTCTGTTGCTCTAGGCCCCATGTAAAGTCATGTTTCTTTCTGGTGACTTTGTAAATGGGTTTCAGCATCAGGCTTAAATAAGGTATGTGATTTCTCCAAAACCCCATTAACCCAATGAATCTTTGTGCCTCTTTTTTATCTGCTGGTGGAGCCATCTGCTGAACCATATCAATTACCGGGTCAGGAATTTTCTTAACTGACCCAGACCAGATTGCACCTAGAAATTTCACCTCTTGAGCAGGCCCCTGTACCTTTTTGGGATTTATGGCTCACCCTCGATTTTGCATGTGTGTGATCAACTTTTCAGCAGCGTTTTCTACATGTTCTTTCTCAACACTGGTCAGCATGATGTCATCAATGTAATGAGCAATAAATACATTATCCAATTGCACCATCTTTAAGTCTCTGGCAATTAATCCATGACACAGAGTGGGACTATGCACATACCCCTGGGGCAATTTAGTAAAGGTAAATTGTCTGTCTCCCCAAGTGATAGCAAATTGGTCTTGTGATTCAGTGTCAATATCAATGGAGAAAAATGCATTGGCCAGGTCAAGGACCACATGCCATTCACCCACTTCTCTCGTAAGGTTTTCAATCAGGGTGATGATGTCTGGCACCGCCGCAGCTAAGGGCGGCACCTTCTTGTTCAAAATGCGGTAATCAATTGTCAGACGCCATGCCCCATCCGGGCGGCGGACAGGCCAGATCGGCGAGTTGAATGGACTGACTGCCGGCCTCATTATGCCAGCTTTCACCAATGACTCAATAGTTTCACCAATCTCTTTATGTCCTCCTGGCAACCGGTACTGTTTCACGCACAGGAGGAGGTAAATGCAAGGGGGACCATTTGGCATGCCCAACCACAACGGGGTTAATAACTCTCACATGGATATTTCGATTGCCAAAAACAAATTCGCCTAAATCTGTAGTCACACTTTTGCCCAGCAACACATCCATGCCAATGATATTCTCCGGTATATCTGCAATCAAAACATTTGCTGTGAAAGGCAATCCCTTGCCAATTGACATTTTTACATTAAAGGCTTTTGCAACAGTTTCTGCTCCCCCATAACCATTGACCAAAACTCTGGGACCAGATAATTTACTGGGATTGCCATTCAGAATGGTTATCTCAGCTCCTGTGTCTAGTAGAGCCAAAACATGTTTTACTTTCTCATCCAAGTACAAGGTAAGTGGCACAAAAGGGCGTCTGTCTCTGGGACTAGTTCTCTTTATTAACCGTACCTCAAAGACAGAGCCAGCCCTTCAATCAAAAATGGGGTTTGGGACCTCCCACTTGTCCTTTGCCAAATCAGGGTAACCTTTTGCTCGCACTTTGGGCTTCAACACCTTCTCTTCAGAGGGTGCAGAGGGCTTAGTTTTTTCCAATCCCTGTCTTTTTAATTTTTTCCATTTCTCAAGCAGCACAGATGTGGGTTTACCATCTATCTCTCCCCTTGGAATTCCTGCTTTTAGCAGGTCCACCCACATTTGTCTGCGTGTGATCTCGACAGTATCAGCTTTCTCTTTAGACTTTACATTTTTACCACGCTTTTTCTCTGAATCATTGTTTGCAGCCACTAGGCGCGCTGCTTTACGCACATCCAGCCCTTCTAATTGCCCTAACAGAAGTGCTACTTCACCAATGGCTTTGCCCTGCGCTGGACCCAGCAATGAAAGCAATGCGCCCTTCATGTGATTCGGTGCATTTCTTAACAAACGTGCGCGCATGCCAGCTGTAAACAACTCCATATCAGGCCCTGCAAAATTTGCACTGTACAGTGCACACTGCAAACCCATCTCTCTAAGCTGATCTGTTGCTTCAGTTAGTGATTGCCAACCGTACCCAACTCTCTTCCATATCCATTGGACTCCCATACAGAGTCATTAAGGCAGTCTGAAGCCAATTAAACAAGGAATGAGAACCTTGCTGTCCGAGCGCACCGCGCACTATCTGTCCCAACATCACATTAGTAGTGAGTGAACCCATCTTTTACAGTTCTTCTGGGGTTAAGAAGATACTATCGGCACCCGTGTCCCAGAGGCGAAGGAACCATCTCAGAAGTGCTTCACCTGGCTTCTGTCTAAATAATTTAGCAATCTCTAAAAGCTCTGTCGGTGTATAATCGCGGACAATCCTTGTATTCTGAATATTTGCACCGCCAGCTTGGCCTTTTGACTTGTTAGTGATTAACGGCCGCGCTGGATAAACACATTTCTTTGGAGCACATTCCAGCTCCTCTTCATCAGAACAATTTAATTCAGCAAGTCTAATTTCAACAGACTCATTCCAGTCATATGCTTGCTCAGTTTCACTATCACTGACTTCACCCGACCATAAATTTTGGGTCCCAGTTATCTTTCCTAATTAGCGCGCGAATCCTTATCTTTGACGGATTGCCCCGCCGCTGTCTGCGCTTGTGCGTGGCTACACCCACAGCTAAAGAGGCACACCTGTCCTCCATCTGATCAGCCCGTTTAACGGACGATTCAAGGGTCTCTCTCATAATAATTTGTTGCTCTTGGAGCAGGGAAATCTCATCTGTTAATTTGCGAATCTGCGCATCTTTAAGCAATTCATTCTCATGCACCTTTCTGAGCGCCTGCAGGAATAACCAGCCTATGTTTCCTGCTGCTTTTAGCTCCCTTCTGCATCTCTCAAGCGGTAAACTCTCCAAGCACTTACTAATTACCGCCGGGGAAACATCATTTTCAAGCATGTCCCATGCCCTCGGTGCCGAGTACCGATGCAAAATATCTGCCACACCCGACCAAGCATTTGATGCCGGCCATCCTGGAATGTGACAGAGTGCACTATCTTCCCCATTGCATTCATCTTTTGCATGTTTTTTCCAGAATGGCATCGTGCTCGTAAACCCTGCTCACAGCGCCAAATGTAGTGATAATTAGTACCCGCACCTCCCTGGGATCCAGCCCTTTGTGCAAAGTAAATCACTCCTAATTACCTTCCCACACAAATAAGGTTTAAGACGCACGATGATCTCAGTCTGGAAAAAAGCCAATCACACAGAATATATGATGCTTGCATTTATTATCTACAGTGGCTAATGAAAACTAAGCAGCAATTTATAATAATGTGGAAATAGAAAGTGCAAGCTATATAATGCCAATTATCAATCACAGATGAATATGCAATTATTTGGTCTTACGCTCCTAATGAAATGTAGATGAAGGTACGATTTGATCACACCCAGGACCCTCGCCGCTACAGGTGCCCGGCACTCCTCAGAAGAGGAGGGGAGGACTGGCCAAGCCCCCACAGTCCTACACCAGAGCGGGGATGTGATGTTAGGAGTCTCGGCCCTGATAGTGCACAGCTGGTCGTCCAGGCACTGTTCTTCTTGATACGCGCGTCTTTCCAACAGCCCAGGATGAGTCCCCCCTTCCCTGGTCCAAGTATAGTTCTCTTATTAGGAGCTGCACGTCAATAATCATGACGTGTCAGCTCTTCGAGAAGCTTCTAGGCTCTCCCTTCCCGGCAGTAAACATGTTTTTTGCTTGGAAAGTTACAAGACTGGAAACAGCCAGTCTTGGCTCCCAGGCTTCGTTCGGGCACTGTGTTTTGAAAAGATCAGACATTCTTGCCTTATCAGTGCACCTGACTCGCAGAGCGAAGACGAGCAAAGCTGTGCCTGGCTCCCAAGGGCTGCATAGAGCCTCTTGCAAATGCTAGATGTTTTATGTCTTCAGAAAAGGCCTTCGCAATTAACCCCTTGCAAGCATGCAGGCTCACCCAGTTCGAGAGTCCTGGTTGATGTCAGCATTTTCCTCCACGCTTCGAATAGGCTCTAATACACACAAGATAGCTCAGTGGGTTAGTGCAAATGCAGGTTACTGCAAGCGCCTAGCAGCTTATCACGACAGGGGCATGGCCACAAGTGGCATGATTGAATAGTATGGTAGTGGCATAATCGACCATCATGGAGTTAATGTCAATCTGAGGGTACAGCATTCCATTTTTGGTGGAAGTGCCTGAATCTTCTTCTACCGGGAATCAGGTGAAGAGTAGGACTTGGAGGTTGTGGAACAGTGCATATATTCAAAGGTACAGATGGATTCCATCATAGCCCTGGAGCTCGGATTGCATAGGGGCCAGCAGAGTACAGTCAGTGTTTTTTTGTGCAAATCCACTGAAGGGGCTGTATTGTGCTTCGCAAGGATTAGATAGTAGAGGGGGAATGGTGTTGGCTATCCTTTTGCTGATACTTGTATGGTGCTAACTTCTGGGCACCCGCTAATGTGATGGTGGCTAAAATCAGCCTATATGCATTCACAGTGTGTTTTGTTTTGTTCAAAGGCCCTGTTGTGTTATAGCATGCACTGGAGTGGTGGTGTGTTGTTATGTACATATCCAGCATCCATGGCCGTCACTGCAGAAATCCATCCATGTTGTGTGGAAGACTTCTCTGGGCCAGGATCACAGAGTCTTTAGTTGACCAAGGAAATCTTGCACAAATGGGCATGAGGAGCATGTTTGCATCACAAACCATCTGCACATTGATGGTGTGCTGCATGCGGCTTTTGATGAAGGCTTGCTCTCATACCGTGGGTGTTAAAAGGGCCATGTATGCACAGTCCAGAGCTCCAAACATGTTGGTAAAGACTGCAAATGGATAGAACGGGCCCTTGGTGTGATTTAGGAGTAGATGGTCTGTGTGGAAGACAATGAGGTACCATATCCATCTCATCATAGAATTTAAAACCTGCAAGAGGAGTCTGGAGAACAATGGCTGTGTGATGGCATTTGCCAGGGACACCGTGTGTTTAAAACTATCTGTGGCACAGAACTGGAGCACTGTAAGGATCTTTAAGGAGGGGTGTGATAGAGACTGTGTCACACCTTTTTTAATGCTTTATATTGTTTGAACCACTGCAAGGATTTTCACCAAACCACTGATTGTTGGGCCCCTGGGCAAGCAATGTTTTCCAAAAATCTCATACTGATGTTCCCAATAAATCAGATGTTAAAAGCCAATGGCTAATACATTTCACCTGGACTATAGGGTGCTGTGTGTCACCCTAATATATATATATATATATATATATATATATATATATATATATATATATTACATGGCCACGTTAGTGGCCATGTAGTTATGGTTAAGTTGCTGTTTCCATAGGAAGAGCACTTTTTGGGCGGCTTATAACTTCGCTCTCCCTGGACGGATCCTCACCAAACTTTGCAAAAATAGTATTTGGGTCACTCCGATTGTTTTTTCAAAGTTTGGTGAGGATTCGTCCAGGGGGGGCAAAGTTATAGGGGGGGTCCCAAAACATTTTTTTTTCCCATAGACTGAATGGGAAAAATGTTTTGCTCGCGTCTACAGCCCAAACCGCTGGACGGATTTTCACCAAATTTGGACCAGGAGCAGCGGCTTGGTCCCGAAAGCATGCTTTTGCAAATTTGGGGAAAATCCGTCCAGTAGTTTTTTTAAAAAAGACCAAAAAGTAGGTAAAATAAAATTAGTGATATCTGTGTTCGGTCCGCGGACGGACTTCCCTGTTCGCTCAGCGGACAGTGTCCTGATTGGCCAATCGGCTTGCGTGATGTTCGCGGACATGCAACGTGTTCGCTGATTGGACGGCGTGGAGCGCGAAGGGCGTCAGATTTTCGGTAGCACCCGCCATCTTTGATTCGCGGTCGTCCGCGGACAGCGCGGTGAAATTTTGTTTAAAAAGTGTATTTAGTAGAGTGTGTTGGTGTGTAGGAGTGTTTGGGGGGATGGAGTGTATGAGATAGGATTAAAGTTGTATTTTTTATGTGTTAGACGTTCTTTTTGTGTTCGATTTGTCTGCGGACATCACAGGTGTTCTGAAATGTTCTAAATAAACTGAATGGGGGGTGTTCTGAGGACTCAATATGTGTCTGTTTTGTTCGCAAGCAAACTGAAACTGTTCTAAGAACACTTGCAGTGTCCTGAAATGTTCGCAAATAAACAAAATGGGGGTGTCCTGAGGACGCTGTCTGTATTGTTCGTTGTCAAGTTGAATGTGTTCTAAGAACACTCGCAGTGTCCTGAATTGTTCGCACATACACAAAATGGGGGTGTTCTGAAGACGTTGTCGAACACTCGCTGTGTCCTGAAATGTTCGCAAATATGAATGGGGTTGTGGCTGACAAGTTGAACGTGTTCTAAGAACACTCGCAGTGTCCTGAAATGTTCGCAAATAAACAAAATGGGGGTGTCCTGAGGACACTGTCCGTATTGTTCGTTGTCAAGTTGAAAGTGTTCTAAGAACTATCGCGTTGTTCTGAAATGTTCGTAGGGGGTGTCCTGAAAACGCTGTCTGTATTGTTCGCTGGCAAGTTTAAAGTGTTCTAAGAACACTCATAATGTCCGCGGACATTAAATGTTTCCATAGACCATA
The DNA here is from genome assembly GCF_040938575.1 of Ambystoma mexicanum. NCBI lineage: Eukaryota > Metazoa > Chordata > Amphibia > Caudata > Ambystomatidae > Ambystoma > Ambystoma mexicanum. Next base: position 292,586,750 of record NC_090941.1, read on the forward strand.
GTTGAAATGTTTGACTCTATGGATGTGATATGCTGCGGTGGTTGGTGAAAAACAAATGTATAAGGAACAAAGGTATTAGATACTATGGATGTGATATGCTGCTATGGTTCTCCTTATTATTGTATACTTACTGTTTGGTCCATGTTTTTCTTGTTAATTTCTGTGATAAAAGAAAATAGCATGTTAGTATTAGTATTTTGTAATGACTTATTACATTGTATAATCAATATACTTTTTTTTTTTTGGACCCTCATATTTAGTAGATTACAAATCAGAGTACTGTGCAATTTGCTCAGTTTCTGTATTTGTTGCTAAAATCATTGGGTCTGTGGGAGAAAAAAAAATCCATGTTGGATTAAAAAAAAACCTTTTTCTGTTATGCCACAGTTTATTTGTTTGTTTGTTTTCAGTGTTCACTTGTTGTTTCTGGCTAATGCTTAATACTTTGGCTTGTTGTATTTTTTGGAGCAGTAACATATTATTTATTTGTTTTGATATTATAAAATTTTGGAGCAGTTAGATACCAATTGGCGTATTCTAACTGTCTATTTTTTTGGTATATTTTAGTGGTATTGATTTATCTATTTGGATATTGTTAAATTTTGGGACAGTTAGATACCAATTGGCGTATTCTAAATGTGTATTTTTTGGTCTAATTTAGTGGTATTAATTTATCTGATAGTTGTTGTAGAATCTTTGAGCAGTTAGAAAGCTGTTGGAGTATTCTAACAGTTTATATTTTTTTAACACAAGTTTACTTAGGGTTTAAATACAGTTTAGTTATCAAATTTTGGTTTTAAGAACATCAAATAAGCATTTGTAAGATTTCCTGGTAATCTCTGCTTTAGAGTAATGGTACTATCATTACATTCAAACCATCCACATTTCTTTTTTATATATGCAGTGTAGTGCCCTGAATTGGTTGTGGCTCCTGCGTGGTAGGTTATACCTATTGTGTGAAGGTTTTCTTACCAAGTGATATTTGACCATGTGTGAATCCAGTCAGCTTGCAGTTGTTTTTGGTACCATCTGCATTGTAACGTAGAAGCATTAGTATTATGTATTTACTATGTGTTTGTATTACTAACATGGAGCGATTATCTGAATCGCAGGTAGAGCATAATCTACCATGGTTTGCATTTTGTACAAGTCGCTGAAATGGAATGGATTCACAATTTGGTATTGATATATATATGAAGGGTTCATTGGGGATTTCCTCTTGTGTCACATAGTTGCAGAGAGTGCATGTATGTTTCCACATGTATGAAATCTGAAAGATTTCATTTATAGGTATGTTTTTGTTTTCCAGTACTTGTAGTAAGTACATTAGAAATTCTTGTGGATCTTCCTGTGAATTTATAGTGAATTTCACCATTCCAGCACAGTAGTCCAATTGTTGTCTTATTCCAAAAACACTATACGTGTTGTCAGGATTGTTTGCTGCATTTCTGTGAAGTACTAACATTTGCAAACACAATGGGTCTGTACTGTGTAAGTAAATGTTGTCAACAATTGGTGGTAATTGAAATAGAATATTCATTGCTACATTTGCGAAGCAACTTACACCAACTATATTTGAAAATTTAAATGGTCCAGGTAGTTCTGTATCTAACTGCTTTTTTTGGAGTTTGTCTTCCTTCTTTAAAGAAGTACTTAGTTTACTTTCCCTAATTGATTCTTTTTTTGCTTGTGGTACTTGATGAAGTATTAGTTTCTTTTACTCTCTTTGGAGGATTTGCAGTGACATCGGCCCTCTTTACGACCCTGGCGGAAATCGCGGTGCTAAATGCACCGCGGAGCACGGCGGAAAGCTGCCGATAGCACCATGGGGGTTGGCGGATTTTCCGCCCCATGCCGACCTTGGCGGGGCGGTAAATCCCCATTCCCCATTTTACCCTTCCCCATTCCCATTTTTGCCCCATAGGGTATAATGGGAGTGGGGAAGGCGTTAATTGCGCCACCGTAAAATACGGTGGCGTAATTAACAACAAGGTCCCGTAGCGCCATGGATTTCTCCGCCCGGAAAAACCAGGCGGAAAACGCTCCATGGCGCTACGGGAACTCGTAGTAGGGCGGACGGGTCCGCCGCGAATAACGCTGGCGTAAACCCACTCCGCCAGGGTCGTAATGAGGGCCATCCTGTTGCATTTCTGTTTGATTTATTTTTCTTTTATAACGTTTTACTTTTTGTGGAACAGAATATGTGTTTAGGTGGGGGGTGTATAGTGAGCAAAGTCTATTGTATTCTAAAATGCAAGGAATATTAGCGTTTATTTTACTTGCATCAAAGTTGATTAGAAATAGACCGTCAAGTGTACGTAAGCGTGATAGTGCTACATAGCTCATGCCTTCTTTAAAGACTGTGTTACCAATATCTATCATTGCTTTGTCTAGGGTAAGACCTTGTGATTTATGAATCGTGACTGCGTATGCAAGAGTTAGAGAAAATTGTTCTCTGCGTACATACATATCTTTGAAGAGAAGGAATCTAGCTGTTGAGTGTCCTATCCTTTTTACTTCTGAAAGTTTGTCAAAGAGTATATTGACAAACTGAATTTTGTTGTCGCGTGGGTATGTTTGAAAGCCAACAACTGTACCCAGTGCTCCATTAACTAGTCCTTGGTCCACGTCAAGGTTACGTTTAAGCATTACTCTGCAATTTAAGGATAATTTTAATATCTTTTCTAAGCCTGCTGTGTTTGTGATTGATTTTTCTAAACTATTTAGTCTTGTTGTTGCTTGGTCACACATGGGTAGTGTCATACAATGGACATCTAGTTTGTCTGTGGCGCTAATTTCCATGATTGGTTGCATTTCTTTACTTAGCATGATTTCATTGAATTTGAAACAGCTTGCAAGAGTTGGCATTAAGGCCATACAATTGACATTTGTGTGGGCTAATTGTTCCATAACATCTGTAGCACATGCATTATCGCCATAAAGTGCATTAATGTGCCGGGTTTTCAATATTGCTTCTGCTTCTTTAGAAAGTATACCAACTCTGATACTTTTTAAAATGTTGGCATAAGTGAGATCTGCAGATTGCCGCATGTTTTCTGTTAATTCTCTGTATTGGAAATGTTGCCAAAGGTTGACATTTCCAATGCTGCCAACAGTTTTACGGCAGAGTTTGTGTCCTAATGTTTTAAAAATAGGCTCACCTTTTACTGGTGTTAATTGAAGCAGATCTCCAAAAACAATAATGTGTTTTCCTGCAAAGAGCTCTTCATAGTCTGTTTTGAGTACTTCTTGTAATCTGAGGTGAATCAAAGCTAACATCAGGTTGGAGACCATGCTCACTTTATCTATTAGTAGCATTTTCATTTTTTTCAATACTCTGCGTAATTCCATTGCAGCTTCTGCAGAAAGTTTGTAATAGTCTAATTTGTTCTGGTGTTCTACTGGTAATAGTAGTAATAGGTGTAATGTAACACCACCTATGTTGTAGGCAGCTAAACCTGTGGGGGCAGTGACAACAGCTGACAGTTTGTTGTTTGTCAATTGTTGAAGGAACTTACTAATGATTTTGATTAGGAATGTTTTGCCAGAACCAGCTTCACCACTGACGTACAGTAGTATAGGTTTATAATTATGGCAGGAACATTCTTTATTTTCATGTTTTACACCATGTGCAATTTGTTTTGTTACTTCTTGAAAAATGCTACTTTGCTCATTGTTTAGTTTTGATTGTAGTATAGTTAAGTCTTCCTTATCGTCATACTGACACATGGTGTTTTCTACTTCTATCATAGCTAATTCTGCCTCATTTATTATTAGTGGTTCTCCCAGTGGTTCTTGGCTTCCTGTTACAGAAGGTTGACTACTGTCAGGAATGTCCTTATCTAGTTGGGCTTGGAGTTCTTCTTCGTGTTGCTGTTCATTGTGCAACATTGTTTTGTACTGTGTAAAGTTTACATCAGTTATAGTGCTTTCATTTGCTTTGAAAGCATCCTCATATGAGTCATAGTTATCTAGTGTTTGTTCTTCTTTTCTCCATGGTTTGAAGAGTTGTAGCAGGGACATGTAATATACTTCTTTATGTTGAGGAGTCTTTAATGACAATTTGATATGATTAATTAAATTTGGTTCGGTGAGTTTAACGAAGCTGCCTTCACAGTTTGCTACTCTATATTTACCTTTTTTTTTTATCAGGTTTCATATTATTTTTGTATGTGTAATTTTGGCCTATGTGGTATAGACACATGTTTTCCAAAGTATTACTTCTGTTTGGGTAGTATGTGTCCAATAAATTGTTTTTAAAATGTCTTGGCTGTTGGGATCATGTTTGGCTATTGTTTCTATATCTTCATATGATTTTAGAGCTCTTTTTCTAGATTTAGCTGGACCAAGACTTAGCCATACTATATTTTCAGATTTACCATACAATGCAGTACCAGTTAAACGATCAGCTGCTTCATATGATCCACATTCTCTATGGGTGAGCATTTTTATGCCCAAGCTGTATAATTTCTGAGATACTGTTTTATCTGATGACAGGTCATTCCAGAGGTCTTGTAGCTCTGTCTTTTTCTGCTTTAGTTAAGTATGCTGTGACATATCGTGCAACTGCAGTAGAATTGTCTGCAATGTACTGCACATCTATGTTTGCATTCCATAAGTGGGCAATGATTGCATTATAATCATCGATATATTTTTCTTCTTCTTTTCTTTTTATGTAATATGTATTTTTAGGTGATTTACCTTTAACACTATGTCTAACTGAAGACATGAGGTTGTTCACTTGACCTGCATTTGTAAGTGGTCTAGGGAAACCAAATCGGCATTTGGTGTAGTATTTCCCTTTGTTTTTGTATTTGCAACGACAATATTTTCCACATTTGTCTTTGAAATTGTAAAATTTGTGCATGAAGATCACTATTTGTGGCTTCTGATGGAATTTCACAAGTGACATATTTTTCAATAAACTGTAAAACAGTGGCATCACTGTCTTGACCAAATTTAGGAGCATCTTTAATCCATAAAAGCATGTGGATATGTGGTGCTCCTCTGGCTTGGTATTCTTTTCTCCAAAAGAAGTGTTGCGCTTCTCCAAGGGGAGGAACAGTTTTATTACAAATAAAATGTAGCATAGCAATGAAGCGATGGTGAAAATATCTTGAAACATTAACAGGATCCAAAGAACAAAATTCTCCAGGTGTTAGTATATCTATGTTTGTTTTGTTTTTATTTGATATGCGTAGGAAATCATGTACATCTTCCCATGCATATTCTGCACAACTTAATGTAACAAACCAAGTGGGTGGGCCAAGGTTTCTGATCATACAAGGTACATCTCCATGACGTTGAAACCAGTACTCTTTAGTACCACGCATATTTGCTAATAGATTTGTAATATTTGATTGTAAAACCTCATCCTTTTGTTGCACTTTTTCCAATAATTGTGTAGCTGTCATATTTTGAAAGTGTGATCCTGATTTTAATATGTGTGCAACTCCGTAACATAAAGTTGCTAGTTCACTTTCAAAAAGTAGGTGGAATATGTATTCCACATTTTGTCTAAATCTGGGATCTTCAGAATACATCCGTAATGAGCGGTATTCTGAAGCTGATATTTGAATAGGTCTATCATCATACCTTCTTCCTTTGCCAGTAGGAAAGATTAGAGGAAAAGCACGTGCTTCTATACTTTTTTCCGATATGCTGATTGGCGATCCTTTTGTTTGACACATTTGGTAAGTTTCCAGTACATCTTCTACGGTGCCATTACAGTGCAAAGGATGAATTGTATAATGGTCTAAAGTATTTGATATTGTAGCAGGATCTAGTAGCTCAAATTGACCAGCTTCTTGTGTTTCTTGAATTATTTCAGTTGTATCTTTCAAGTTTTCTTCAATATTAATTTCTTTGTAATATTCATTATTCTCTTTAAGATATTGGAAGTCTTCTCTAACTTTATATAAATCTACCAGCTGTTGCCATATTTTTTTGTCTTTTGCAGGTACTCCATTTACTAAGATAATTAAAGATTGCTGCATTGGACGTTGCACTCCTAAAGTATGCACATTTTCTTTTAGATCTAATGGTAAATAAACTACTTTTCCACAAATGCCTTTTACCAATTCAGAAGGAGGTAATTTTGTTGTTTTTGGTTGAAGGCGTATTATTGCTTGAAATGGGTGTACTGTTTGAATTATGATGCTCTCATATAAATTAAGTTGTTGTAGGGGTTTTGGTACTGGGGATAATACCAAATTATTTGTGATAGCACGTGAAGGAGTTTGGTTGTTCTCAAGTTTTGTAGTGCAGTAACTGCAAAGTATTAAGGGCTCAGTTATTTCCTTTTTATTTTTCTGCTACAAGGTAGAGAGCTAATTCAAACCATTTAGAATCTTCATTGTCTTCTATTTTGTATGATAGGGCTACAGTTTTTGTGTTACTTTTATAAAAAGTTCTACGGCAACATACACATACATGGTTTGGTACTTCAGCTGATGTACTTTTAAATTTTAGTATTTCTTTTTTGTATGTGTTTAGCAAAAAGTTGCCATGTGTAGAATTGTTGCTTAATTGGTTTAAAGCTATTTCATTCTGTAAATGGCTTTCACTTCCAAAATATTTTTTCTGGATATAGTGAATTTCTTCAAATAGGTCTTTTGCTGTACCATGTAGAAGGATGTTATTTAACTTTGCTAGTGCTAAAGCAGGACTTTTAGCATAGTACAGTTTATAGACTAGATTTCTTATAGTTGAATGATGTGTTGATATCCTTTTGATATCATGGAAAGTGGTTTTACAAGTAGGTCCTGTAATGCAGGCCAATGAATGTCCTTGTAGTCCTGTGTACTTGCGCACTGGACAGGTATCCAAATTTTGCAGTGATTTAATTTTGATTTTGTCTTTGCTTTTTACATATTTATTGAGGAATTGGCGTAAAGATTTGAAACATTGTTAGGGAATGTTACACATTGACGTCCATGGCCATTTGTACACTAGACGTTCTGATTCAGTTGAATGGAGGTGTAACTCTAAGTTTTCAGGGCATATTTTTGTAAGGAGTACTTCTTGTTCCATTATGGTATTATTCACTTTTTCATAACCTCGACCACTGCTATGTATGGCAATTGTATTTGTTTGCTTTTGTTTGTACGCTTCTTCATTAAAATATGGTTCTGTGCTCGTAGTGTGATTCATTCACCTCCGCAGATACTTAAGAAGTTCTTTCTGTTGACATTTCGTTTATTGAGAAGTCTTTTTTGTAATTTAGTTATTAGTTTTGTTAGTGGTTTCATTTTGTTTAACAGTAAAATAAATAACTTTCTTTTTAGAAGAATTGTACTGTCCATCAACGCTTCTAAGATTAATTTCCTACGATAGTTTTTAAGCATTGAACCTGATTTCTCTCCTGTTTTTATAAGATTTTGAAGGACTTTGTGACGGTACATTTTGGCTAAAATACTTTTCTTGGTCTGCTTACTTTGCACTATATTAAAATTTGAAGAAGTAGTTTTATCTGTAGTGATAGCTGATTTTCTGTTAATTGTTTTTTGGTTTGTTTTACATTTTGATAGAGGAGGCAACGTTTTTGTGCTTGAAACTTCTTGTGTTTCACTAAATGACTGTATTAGCTGTTTTGTTTCAACTTTTTTTACAAATTCTGCTAGAGATGGATGCTTATGTTGGACACTTTTATTTTCATTTGCTCTACTTTTGCGTTGCTTTCTACGGACTTGACTTTTGGTAGGCATTCTTTAGGGTCTGTTGAAAAAAATAAAGACGATATGGGTTGGGGTGTTCTGGAATGTATGTGTGCGGTGTGTATGAGTGTTTGAGTAAGATGATAAAGATGTATGTAATGGTGTGTGATTGTGCATTGGGAACTACAACTAGTAGGGATGTGTATTCTTGAATTTATGTGTTACTAAACTGGGGTTCAGATGACAAAAAAAAAGTAAGCTAGTGGTGTGGAAAATTACAAAAAGTAAATCTAATGTATACAATTAAAACAGTTGTTTGTTCTATAATATGAAAATTGTAGCGGTTCAGTTGGGTAATTTGTGTGTCCAAAAATAGGAATTTGTGGGCCATTCTGGCTGTAAATCGCTGTTTAAGACATGGAGATTTTTGGACAAAATGGTACACAATCTCTATTTTTAGGCACCAAAATAGCTTGTATTAATGTTATAGTATGTTTGATTAATAATACAAATATTATGGTGATATTCTACTTACTTTTTTTCTTAAATTAACAGGTAACTTCTTAGTTCTTCTTTGTTCTTCGAATTCAGCTGCTTCTTTTCAGTAGACTGGTCTTCACTGCAATTGTAAAAGCTTCAAATTAGTAACTTTGTTTGTATATAGCGCTGTTTTTAATTTAGATATTGATTTCTTTAATTGAAATCCTCAGTGCCTTCTTTAAAACCATTAAACTAATTTATTTACATAAGATACATTGCATCAGTTCAGTACATATGATATGTTCTTAATGAACAAATTGTATTGAATGACTAACTATAGCAAAAAAAAATATCTTTACTATGTCTTGTGAAATTTATAATATACCAGTGAATACCACTATTTCTGTAAGTAAGCTGTTCTAGGTAATAGCGCCTCAATGTCATGTCTAAATTAAAGTAATTAAGTAAATGAATAAATAAAAACAAAAAAATATGAAATTGTATAAGTATTTTTTAAAGATTTAAACATAGATTGTGCTTGCATGCAATTTTGTTTGAATATATGTAGTCTATATATTTCATTTAAAAAATGTTAGTTTAACATGATTTGAGTGTGCGTGTATAAAGAAAGTAAATAGTATAAAGGTTTATAAGTGATAGTTGATTTTAGGAAATTGAAAAAAATACAGTAAATTCATTTTACAGAGTACACAAGCTAAAAGTCTGTTTGCAAATGTGTTCATCTACTGTACAGAACATATGCATACCTGAAGTTTCTGTTCATGCATATGGATATGCATGGAGCTGCAAGTAGAGATCTTGGAGACTTGTAGAGTATTTCTGGTAGATGGTGCTTGCCAATGATATGACACTTGTACTCAGAGAGATTCACAGTACATTTGCAGTGCTGATCTATGATGATGCAGTTAGATGTAGAGGTCTTGAATGTGATTGGTGCATGGTCATGTGACTTCTTAGCTACATCCAATGAGGGAATGGCAGAGAGAGTGAAGTGGAAATGGTAGAAGGGCTGTTCATGTTACGATATGTCCGCAGACATGGCGGTAGTTCGCGGACATCGGGAGTTACATCCGGGGTTTTTGGGTTCAGAAGTCATGCAAATGAGAATGAGTACTGAAAGGGATTGGTCAGGAAAGTTTAGTGGGTGTGTTGTGCCAGAAGAGAGTTTCTCATATACTGTTTTTTTTCTGAGAGAACAACAGATAGCTATGTCTGTGTGTTTTAGGAAAAAGATTGTATGGATTTTAGGAGATTCATGGATATATTTGTTGAAGGTGAATGCAGAAAGCTGTGGAGTAGCTGTAGATCTTGGATTCCCACATGTGGAAGTACACTGGCATGGAGTACGTGGAATGAAGTGGTTGGACTTGCTACCTCTCTGTGCTACTTTGGAGACAGAGCAACATCCAGACATAATTGTAATTCATTGTGGAGGGAACAGTTTAGGACATGTGACTGGAATTCTTTTGCAATTTGCTGTGAAAGAAGGACTTGGGAAGGTTATGGACATGTTTCCTAATTTTCAAGTGATATTTTCACGGATTGCGCAGAGACAAATGTGGCTTCGTTCTTCTTCATTTGGTCCACAAATGGAAAAAGCAAGGCACAATGTTAATAAGGCTATTTGTGCCTTTCTAAGAGATTTTGGCATGTCCTCTTTTCACAATGAAAATATGTTTCGTAGTACATACATTTTTCGCAGAGATGGAGTCCATCTTACTTATGTTGGCAATCAGATTTTTCTGAGAAATGTACAAAACGCATTGCGACCTTTTTTGGAATTACAACAACCATTTTGAAGTAGGTGTTAAGCATTTATAATTTTTGATTTACAAACACCACCCAAAGGCTCTTTTCAGAGCCACCACTTCTTCCCAGAGAAAATTGCAATGTTTGTGATGGGGTAGCAACCCAATTTTTTCAATGTTCGCGAACTGTCCGCGGACTTCTAAAAAATGCAAAGGGCCCTGCTTCATTTATTTTCACTTCTATTTTTTAACTGTGAAAGGCGGCTCTGAAAAGAGCCTTATTTTTTTTTTGATTTTTGATATTTTGTATTTTTTCTGGTTTTTTATACACAACACAATAGGAGAGGAGGGGAAAGGAAGGAAACGGGGGGGGACACCAACCACAGGGATAAGAACGGGCGAGCTGAGCGAGGAAGATGTAGAGTGGGTTTTATTTGGGTAGTGAGCAGATCTTCTCGTGCTCTGAGACGATAGTCTCAAAAGCACTACGAAGTCGCTCCCCCCTGCAGAGTACTGTGTCACAGTACATACATACAACTGTGATCCTCGAAAGGTAAAGGTCATCAGCATTCTGTATGGCCTGTGAGGCAGCTTGAGGAAGACGCTGTCCCACAGAGGTGGTCCTTGTGGTGACAGGATCAGAAACAGAGGATGAAGTAGAGGAAATCAAACTGCTACGTTCTTCGCAAGGTACAACCCTGCGAATAGCCCCAGAGTGAAATGACCTCAGGTGTCGCTTCATATTAGTGGTCCCAAAGCTGTACTTACCGTGCTTCCCACGACTGAGTATCATTTTGCACTCATTGCAGGTAACACGGTTCGCACGAGCCTTAGGAACATTACCATGAATGGTAAATAACCGCCACACCCAAGACTCACGCCTAGTGCGGGTAGTAGGGTTTTCCTCTACCTCATTCTTATCATCCTCTTCTTCCACCTCCGCATCCTCACTCCTGTTCCCCTCTTCAGGCCCTTTGATGAGGTGGTGGTGGTGGAGGTGGTGGGGGTGATGTTGAAGCAGGTGCAGCACCAGGTGGCAGTTCTGCAGCCAGGGATGCCATCTCGATGGTGTAATCAGCAAGTTGCCGGAGAAATAGCTGTGCTCTGAAGAATAGCCAGAAACACAATGAGAATAAGCTCTAGGGCGTGGTCTTTTATAGGGGTGCTTGTGCGCGGTTCGCAGACATGCGCGCTGTCTGCGGACAGATCGAACACAAAAAAAGTTTGAAAAGTTTCAAAAGGTATGTAGAAACTCAGGATTACTATGTGGGACTTGTGCCATGGTGAGATTTTATTGAAAAATATTATGGATTAATTGAAAATGTACTTTTAATTTGTTCGGGGACCCGAACAGTGTCCTCATTCAGAACACGTGATCAGCGTGGGCGCGGTCATATGATCCGTTCGCGAACAAGTCCGCGAAGGAAGCGCATGTCCGCAGGACACCAAATGCACGATATTGGCTAGCGCATGCACGTTGATGTTCTACAGACACTGTTCGGGTCCAGAACTAATTAAAATTGCATCACACGTGAAACAAACATTTCAGGACACTGTGTGTGTTCTTAGAACAGTTTAAATTTGCTAGCGAACAGTAAGGACAGATATACTCTTCTTCAGGACACGTTCAATTTCATTTAAGTACGAACATTTCAGGACACCAATTGTGTTCTTAGAACATTTTCAAGTTGCTAGCGAACAGTACGGACAGGTATAGTGTTCTTTAAGACACCTCCATTTTCGTTTAATTACGAACAATTCAGGACACCGGGTGTGTTCTTAGAACAGTTTGAACTTGCTAGCGAACACTACGGAGAGATATAGTGTTCTTTAGGACACTTACAATTTTTTTTTTTTTACGAACATTTCAGGACGCCGCGTGTGTTCTTAGAATAGTTTCATCTTGCTAGCGAACAGTACAAACAGGTATAGTGTTCTTCAGGACACCTCCATTTTCGTTTATTTACAAACATTTTAGAACACCTTCCCTGTCCGCGGACACCTACATTGTTTTTTTTTTTAAAAAAAACGAAACTATTTACAACACAATATAAAAATTAAACTTTATTTAACATATATTAATAATTTATGACAGAGAAGGTGAGGCAGAAACAGAAACAAAAACAGGAGAATTAGGGGTTTCATCATGATTGTTATTAGGTGAAGAAGGGATGGAAGTCTCATCAAAACGTTTTGGGTTATGGAGAGGGTTTGGGGATAATTGACTGGGATATGGTGAGGGGGGACAAGTACATGTGGGGCAATGGTATGACGTTTTTGTTTTAAAATGATCTTCAACAAAAGTTTTCAAATTATTAAAATTGGTCAACAATAAATCAATTTTTTCTTTTATGCTGTCAAGCGTGTTTTCCAAAACAGCTTCTTCAGAGGTAGTTTCTATTTTGTTATGCTGTGTACAATAAAAAATATGAATAAAATTAAATACACTTACTATTTCAGGTAAGATATGTCCTATGTACTCAGTGGGTCTGCTCTTGTTCTCAGTTCTGTTGTGTTTGTGAGGTAATTATGTTGGAAGCCAACTTATTTTCTTGTGGTATATTCCATTTTAGAACATAGTGCATTTAAATGAATGGTTAGTGTGTTGTATATATGGGTTACATTTCTTATGTATTAGTACATATAATGTGTTTGTGTGCTTTTTTTTTTAAATTTGTTAAATGTTCCTATGTTATGATATAACAATCAAACATACCCCCCCAGAGTTTTTTAGGTAGTGGTACTGTTCTTCGAACATGTCCGCGAACATTAAATGAGTTCGCGGACATCAAGTACAGTAGAAGAGATTCAGTCAGTTCCATATGATATGTATATAAAGTGAAAGTCATTATTGTTAAGTTGCACTACTAAAAACCTACGAAATTCAGTGAAAAAACTTTGTTAAAGGGACATTATGGTTAAGTTGCGCTACTAAAAACCTATGAAATTCATTGAAAAAACGTTGTTAAAGGGACGTTATGGTTAAGTTGCGCCACTAAAAACCTATGAAATTCAGTGAAAAAACTTTGTCAAAGGGACGTTATGGTTCCAAGTAAAACCGAAAAACCCTTGAAATTCGCCAGTTATGGTAAGCTAAGCAACCATAACTCGCGCCACCACTGTGCACTGCTAAGACTAACACCCAGGACATCAAAGATGACATCACAAATGTCATTGATGACATAACGTCCCTTTGACAAAGTTTTTATACTGAATTTCATAGGTTTTTAGTAGCGCAACTTAACCATAACGTCCCTTTAACAAAGTTTTTTCACTGTATATATATATATATATATATATATATATATATATATATATATATATAGAGAGAGAGAGAGAGAGAGAGAGAGAGAGAGAGAGCGAGAGAGAGAGAGAGAAAGAGATGTCACTATTACTACTTCTCAGTCATTTTCAAGTTTATTGGAGTGAAATCTCTCCAAAATGAGCGTTCGGGTGGTTCAATTCACAGTCTATTCTATCGTTCCATTACACCAGCCTTTTATGTATTGTTACCTTTTTAGGGAAATGGTTTGACGGTCGAACTGAGCGTATATAAGTGACTCAACACTTACAGTCCTTTTTGGGAGTGCACACACTGTAAGCCAGAGTCTTGAAAGATAAAGCAACAAACAACCCCAGATGGAACTCATTGCATGGGGGGCTTATAATAATGGTGTGTGTGAGTGGATTATAAAGAAAAGCTCCCAGTGGAACAATGTTGAGGCAATAGGATAAAGATGAAGTAACTAACGGGTGAGCTCAATAAAGAAATGTCTTCACTTGACATGATCATGGAATACCTTCCATTTATTTTATTTGTTTTGCTTATAGCGGGAACCTAGCTCGAGAGCAGGAAGCACTTTACAACAGGAGGGTGCCAGCATTGGGCGTGGCATTTTATACAGCAGCGCGGTGCTGTTGGTGGAGGCAGGTCAGGATTTTTGTTTGTCCAGCAGGTATTGATGTAAAAGCCAGGTTTTTAGTGTTTAGCTGAACTGGAGGATGGTGGGAGAATTTCGGGCCTCTTCTGGGATTCCTAGTTCTGACTTTAGTTTGAAGGAAAGTGTGATAGGATGCATCCCTTTACCGCTTGTGCTAAGGTGTCAGTGCTCTGCCTTATGATCAGGGTCATACTTGTATTAACAAAATGCAGCTTGGTGCTCATGGGAGAAAGTGGGAAGACAGCATTTACACTTCAAATACATGCATGCACATCATTCAAATGGTTTGAAAATAACTGAATTAAGTCAGCCTTGTGTGCTAGGGTTTACGATGTGTGGGATGTATTAACCAACTTATGCTCAGCCCTGTGGCATCACTGTGTTCTGGTGGTGCCAGAATTATCGAAATGGCCACAAAACAACATGAAAATATGGCTGCCAAATCTACCATGCATGTTGTCAGTGCTTGAACAGAGATCTCACTCCTGAAACATGTCACTGGGCTTCACAACAAGTAAAAATGGAGCACAGAGGAAAAAAGCGGTGCTTTGCTCAAAGATACCCACAATCTTGCTTTTAAACCCTTTCTTGGTTGCTGAAACTGAAGAATGGCGGTACAAAACACCTGCAAACATCCAATATTCTTGCTGAGTGCTACAAGTCACTTAGTTCAAGAAATCATTATGAACATACAATGCCCTGAAAAGCTGAATTTGTCATCAAAACATTCACAGCAAAAATGCACCTGCCTGTGAAATCTGTCAAAATATGGGCGCAGTTCCCCTCAGCCGCCTGTGTGACAGCTGTCAGAAGCCTGCATAGAATTTAAACTTGTACAACTGAAATCTAATGTTTGAAAACTAAGTGACCTGTTATTGAGAGTAACCTAGGTTGTAACTGTTTAATCCCATGGTTTAGAATCTGGAATAAGTGTTCTAGGTGCTTTTTTTGAAATTACAAGTTTGTTTTAAACCAAGAAAAAGTGTAACAGAATGACATTGAAATTAAAGCCTGCCTAAAAGCAATGAAACCAGTCCAACAGCTTCCACCACAGAGCCAGGCATCGCCCTTCTGCTTCCCTCCACCAGGAAATCGCACCTATGTGATTATGGGAGGAGAATTTGGGGCTGCAGAGGAAGGAGACAATGGACATCCTCTGGCTGAAAGGAAATGCGAAGTGTGAAGAGTCATAAATGACCGGGCCCAGAAGGAACTGGGAGGAGACTGCTTCTGAGCTGCCAGGAGAAGAAGGAGGTGGAGACAAACCACCATTTGCTGTTTAACAAAGGCCTAAAGCACATTTTTAAAAGACTGATACATTTTTGGTTGCACTTTTTAAGAGGTGCCAGAACTCTGTGAGATGTTCTGGGAAGTAACAACAGAAAATATGGTTTTACACCAAATGTACTTATGCCAAAAGCATGAAACTTCATACACTTATGCCCATATTCAATGCGCACATTTCTACAAATGTTCTGATAAACTGGATATTGTGTTCCAGACAAAAAGGGCACAATTCTGTAAAAAGCAGACACAAGATCCTACAGCGACGAGGTTTGGAGGAGTATCTGCTACGCAAAATATGTAATTTATATATGTTATTGTTATAGAGATTGCACACATGTAAATATTTATTGTACCAAAAGTAGATTTTATGTTCAAAGGGACAAAGGGAGGATTATCTGACTCATAAACTCACACCATCCAGGTGACACCCTATTTCTCTCCTCGTGTCAAGGTAGAGAAGAGATTCTAGCCAATCACCTGCCTAAGGAGAGCGCTTAGGATAAACCAGCACACACCCCCTTTATCATAAGCATAAATAGAGACAGCTGAGGACTTAGAAAGCGACAGATTCACCCACTAACCGATTGCTGGCAGAGCGCCCTGCTAGAGAACCTTCCATCTCCCTTGCTCCAGACTCCAGAAACTTGGCAAGCAGAAAGGCTCATTGCATAGCTGAACCATTTTCAGCTAGGCCTTAAGATTCCAGAACCCACCTCAGAAACCTAAGAGGAACCAAAGAAACAGCCAGGCTGTGCTGTAACTGCTTTCCTACTAAAAGAATTATCATTAGAACCAAAAGATCCAATCCAGTTGTGCTGTGCTGTGACCAGAGCCATTGCAGATCAGATCCAGTCCAATTGTGCCGTGCGGTGTCCAGATCGCCTTGACGCTGCCAGTCTGTCGCAGAACCAGAATCCCTGAGGTTCCGTTTGAAACACATATGGTGAGTATCTATAGATAGGACTGTGTCACTAGCATATGTACTGTCCATAGTAATCCCTGTCTTAAACCCATCCTCTCTTCTATTCAGAACCGGTAGTGTTAGGAGTATTTTTGAATTGTCAGAACTTTTCTTGCGCTAAGTTTCTCATTTGTTTTCTGAAATCATAAATCATTAGTGTTGTGAATAAATAAATTGAATCCCAGAAAGAAAGTGAGTATCCACCACGTGAAGGGTCCCTGGCCAGGACTGTGGAGATTCATGCGTGACATTCTCTTTTTCTGTAGTCATAATTTAGTATAAGAAATCCCATTTGTCTTTTAAAAGTGCATTCCTGTTTTTCCATTCTTGCGCCTATCTCAGAAAAACGACCTCCACTAAAACGTCCATAACTTTCTCAATTTCTAAGCTAGAAACAAAATTTCAACTTCTGCTTGTAGCTAACAACCCCAGCTTTCCATGGAACGATTCCCTATAGTTCTCCCTCAATCGCGATTACCGCGATCAAATCATTGCTAGTGTTTGTCTGCAACTATCTAAAGTGGCTCCCATAAGAATTTAAACAATCTCAGCAATTTAAACCAGATTTAGTGTTTTTGCACATTCCATTCTCAAGATAACTTTAAAACCATGTTGACAGCCTGCCAATCAATTCCGTTTTTTTCTTGTGTTTTCTGGGGGGTAATTGCGATTGACATTTTGTTTGAATTCTGCATTCCTGAATACCTGCTCTCTCTCCTCCTATCTCTTTACATTGCCTGTTGGGGGGTTGAGGGATGTGCAGGGGGAAATAGTAACCACACTGCTATTTGATCTGAACACACACACAAGTATTATTTTGGTGCTGAATGGTTTTGCTTAGAGATTGTTTAGTGTTACATCACCCCAATGGTGATTATTGTATACCCATTAAACATAGTGTGATTATATTGTGAATACATGAATACATATTTTAACTTTGCAAACCAGCCTGATTCAGTGTGACGGGGGGTTCCAAGAGAGGGGGGTGATATGAGTGTTACATAGTTCAGAATAAAAGAACTTTTAAACACAAACAAATAAATAAGGATTTCAGTGGGGCATTACACGCTAGGCGTTGACCTAGGCGAAGTGCCGGATTGAAATCACTTACAGATGCCACACATATCCATGTGTTTTCCTTCTTTTCAAACACGTGGGAAAGCCTGCAATATTCAAAAAGTACTGTGTGCATAAAAAGAATGATTCAAATCTCCACTGAAACTAGTCCGAGCTTGCCAGTAGGTTAGTGCCTTGTGATAAAAAAAATAAGTGTTGCATGTTGCTTGAATCTGTCAAATGCATGCACACTCTGTTTTAACTGGGTGTCAGTGTGCTTCCAATACGAGGAATGCTAATCATTGTTGCTTTTGTTCTGAGGCACGGTTAAGTTGGCCAATGAGTTATGGGTTATTAGTCCAAAGAATATCAACATTTCAGATTAGTAGATCTTTTCAAAACGACCCTTTTTCATTGATCAATTCAAACAATGAACTATAATGAACAATACACAGCATTTAAAATATACTTCTTGTCTGTAGTATGGATTCCACTTGAACAGGCGCAGCACATTTTGAGTAATTTTCGCACATGTTATTTCCTTATTTTTTTTCTTGAATGTTTATTTTTACATCTCTTCATCTTCGAAATCTGTGCACCATGGCCATTTGTTTCAAAACTTTCTTCCACCTGTCTCAAATCAACATTAGTATTAGATAAGTATTCATATTGGGTATATTTGTTTTGATAAAGGTTGCTCAGCTCACAGCCACAGCCAATCATACTTGCTATGATGATGGTGGCAATGCTCATTACACAAATAGTGTGAATGTAGACCTGTGTAACGTCCATAAATCCACCGTGCGTCTGTTAGGAACTACTAAATGCGATGCGTATCCATCAACACCAGTTACTTTAAAGTTTATAATATGGCCCAACACACCTCACTTTAGCATTATAGTCCAGCCTGCAGGCAATATGGGAATGCATGTGTATGGAAGCCCGACACATGGGCAAGTACTGAAGGTGAGGTGTCATAAGCAGGACCAGGTGCACATGAATGCTGTTAATGCTTGTAGCACACAGGCTATAATAGTATTAGCACCCAGCAATGGCGCAAGGTGCTTGGCATTGTCTCTAATTTATTCCCAAAAAAAGGCTCTCAAGGATGGCCTGAGCATATGTTGCTTAGAGCTATTTTGCTCTCAATCCTTTAAATGTTTTGTTGGGGCCAATGATCCTAGTAGTGCCAAAGAGGGTGCGTGCTAGTAGGTAGCAGCAATGATGAGGCTGAAGGTGGCGGTGGCTAAGTAGAGTATCACTACTAAGTTGTGAAGAAATACCCTCTGCATGGGTGTAAAAGTCTCTGCTGTTTTTGTATGTGCAGTTATGCTGGTGTTTCTCTTGTAGAAAGCTATATCTGCTAATCACGCTTCACTTTCTAAATGCACCATGCTAAAAAGTATAGTACAACATGGATTCTCTTTGCTGGAACTTTTCTACTGATATCCCATCAACTGCTATGTGATTTGGCAACAGGCAGACCCAGAGTAATGTGTAAGTTCCTGAAAGAGGCTACTGAAATCCAAACTGATCCAACAGCAGTGGGCTGCCTTTAAAAACAACCCATTATTGAAATTATATATACACTTGTATCCCCAAAGGCCCGGTGGCTGTTTGGTTAAATATAACTATAAAGCTATATCCGGTTTGATATAGTGACCTCTGAGGAAGTACAGTTATCGATTGCCAGAATTATTGGATGTCATGTTATTATCAACTGGTTTCCTATGACACCTGCTGTCAGAACTTTTGTGTATTAATGTCCCAACCCAGATCCACTTGATCTATTGCCTGAATAGGTTGTTTAGTCCTGTCCCCCACCTTGTGTACTAGGCAAGTCACTGTATGCTGTGCTATTTGGCCCTTTGAAGCCTTCGAAGTCAAGCAAGCATTCGGAATGTCATGTAGCTCCTGTTTCAGATGGAATTAGTGGTCTTCCCAGGTCTTGATGACTACAGAAACATCATGTAAGTAGGTAAAGCAGCCAGGCAGGACTTTGTTTACCACCCTCTGAAAGATCACAGGGGGATTTTGTAATTCTATAAAACCATAACAGTAAGCATGTAGTGCCCATTTGGGCTGAAACATATTGAAGTCTTTGTCTGTCAGACTGACCTGCCAGTACCCAGCCGTGGGGTCAAAGGTACTCATATAACTGACAAGGGTCAGTCTGTCAATAATTTTGTCTACTCTTTGCATATAATGTGTATCTGTATTTGTCAAAGAATTGATCCCTCTGTAGTAGACACAAAAGGTAACTGAGGGTCCCCTTTGTTCTCTGATAGGAAGGCCTGGGACCTTCCCAGACAAACAGGGCATACCTTCTCTGTTTAGGGTGGATGTCAACGCTTCAGAGAAAGCTCTATCAGCACAATGGGGAAGCCAGATTAGAGGGATAGTTACTGGAGTTTTTTTGATCAGGCAGACATGCAAGGGAGGAAAGGATAGAGGTGCTTAGGAGAGGGCCTCTCCCTAGAGAAAGAGTCCTGTCATTTGGAAATGTTTAAGAACCGCTCCTTCCTGTACCCGCTCCCAATTTTCCCCAGACGGTGCACTCTGGGAGCTGACTTGAGAAGGCAAATACTCTTGTTTCAACAGCTGAGGTAGTACCCTTATACAAAAGGTTGAAATGGGCCAATCCACTGTGGTAAAATGACTATATAAGGTGTTGAGAACCCCTCCACCCAAACTTAGTTGAATCATTTTTTGACTCAAGAAAATAAGATTTCCACTGTAACCTTATTGGGTATCATACTGCTCGAAGTCCTCTGCCATTGGGCTGATGATAAGGACTTCAAAGAAAAGAGAAACACCTTCCTTCGTCCCAATAATGGGAACATTTGGAGTGTCATGCTGTTGGAAAAGCCTGCCTGCTACTGAATCACCAGTACACAGGACTCTGCCCACTGGAAGTGGCACACCTGCAAGTATTCTCTGGCAATCTTCCTAGCTGGGAAGGGCCACCAAAAAGAGTAACCTATTCTTTGAGGGCCCGTACAAGGTACCGTAGCAATCCAGAATAAGAAGGATCCAGCAGCCTTGGACTCTGTTTCCCACTTTGAAAAGCTTTCAAGCTAGCTGAATTGACCGCTCTCAAGTCATTTTTGACCCTTCAACAAGATCCAATGGAGCTGCCTTTGACATTCTATACTCTCAAACTGCTTTAAGCATTTTTGAACCAACAACTCGACCATTGCCTGCCTGTTCGTCAGCTTCTTCAAGCCGATCAACACTGCAGAACTGCATCGCATTGTTTGACACAGTGGAGCTGGCTTGCTGCTTCAGTTGAATCACTGCATCAATACTCATTTGAGCTCTCAAAACGAAGTGCCTGCACATTGGCTGGTTCCAAGCTTACTTTGAGTCTAAAATTGATTGCTGCTTTTGCAGTAGACCCTGTCTGTCTCCCACAAAACTAGCATGAGAATCTCAACTCTGACTCAACCACAGGAAAAGCGCCCAGAAGCCCAGCTCGATGCTGTCCCTTCCCCAAGTACAATATTTAATGGTATCCTTAGTTGTTCTGTACACCTGCCCTTGTTTTAGGTGCCCTTATGACAATTAATATCCCAATCCTTACCTTTTTCAAAAGACATGTACTTAAAATTGAACAGTGCCGCAAAGAAAATAGCCTGCACACTCTTGCATTCATACTCAGAGTTCTCCTTTGGACCAAAGTCTGCATACTCTGTCATTAGAGGGGTGGGTTGTTAGTGTTTCTATAAGTATGTCTTGTTTTTTTATAGAAGTAGCAAGCTACTAGTGTTGTTTTGGATGTTTCCTTGTCGGCTCACACCACCCTTGAAGAGTATAGCCTGCCCTCTGCCCATGCTACCTTAAAGAGGTGAAGTAGGAGTACCATTCATGTTGGTCCTGTTTTACTTTTATGATTAAGATCATTGTAAGTGTAGAAGCAGTGTGGGATGAGTAGGAGCTTAGAAACCACTACTCATACCTGTACTCCTGCAAAGCAGCAGTCATTTCATCACAACAGGTACAGAAGGATGGAGTGGACTGAGATGAAAGCCCCCAGAGTGGTAAGTGGCATCTTGGCAGTCATCAGAAGGCATGGCCATAACCTTGATGACAGCCCAAAAAGCATACATTCTGAATGGCTGTCAGCATTCCAATATTGTACTCTGGGGGGCTATAGTAAAATTGCCTCATGTGGTTTTATGTGACTGTTATTAAAAGAAACAGATCTGTCAGGAGCTGTACATACAGTTGATTGTATCATGTTTGATATGGTCCAATATTGACTATAATACATTCCTAAAAGTCCACAATGAGATACAGAACACACATCGGCAGTGATATGTAAACACACCCAGCAATGCAAATGTGTATCTTCGTAAGTCCTGCGGAAGCCCTTTAAGACATGAAACACATGAGATTTTGGTATACTGGATTACATTAATTTGCAGTAATTTTACTTTTGAAAAATTAAAAGCAATTGTTTCATTCCTTTCAGATTGCGTTTACAAGTTTTGTGCACCACTCAAACATACCAATGTAACACTATAGGTGCTTTGATGAGATAATATATATTTCCAACTATTAATCCTGGAAAACAGAGTTTGATTCCCGATGTCTCTATCTGACCAAACTGTATTATCCTGTGCTGCAATGATGTTCTCTTGCACTATCTCAGTTCGTTTCGCTACTTATTTTGGAATATGCAAGTAAAGGCGAACCACCAGAATCCACTGGCATGTAAATAAATACATAATCTAAGTCTGTCACCTTGTTACCGTAATTACAAAAGATTGTGTACTTCCAGCAATTGCAGAATTGATGATGACATTGATAACTACTACTATATAATTTGACACAAGGTGCAGACTTGCACGTGAACTAATGCTAATTGTAAGTGTGATGTGCACTCCTTTGCCTTGTGTCACATAGCCACATTGGCAGTTGTATTACTTATTTTTCCAATGAACAGGGCTTAATCCTGCCACTCGCAAAATTGACCAGAATAGGGCATCCAAACTCCCACCATCTGCAACTCAATTCCATTTGGCATCCAAAGCATAGAGGATCACCTTGCTTTCCAGAAGGCACCCAAGACTGGGATCTTGACTGACCTACTCCACCTCCTAGGAGAACTTTCACCCCCAGACAGGTACATGGGGGCACTAATCAGTCACATGAGGAGACAACAAAACAGCAGCTTGCCAGCATGGAAAGGATTGCTTTGATATGTATGATATGATCTGCATACACTCATCGCAACTAGGTGCAAGCCTTGATTCTCTGGTATGTACAGCACTACATCTCAATGGAACATAACTGTATCCCTGCGGGGCACAGACACCCACTCGTAACCTTCTGCAACAATTCACTACTCGACATCATATCGCACATCACCTCTGCCTTTAGAATGCAGCTGAATCCCACGAAAAATGTCTGTCCAGCTGGGCACATAATCAGTCTCCTTGATTTGCCTACTCTCCTGACAGTGTATCACAACACCCATCCACTAACCAGAGCTCCACGGGTCACTATCAGGGACTTAGCCACCCCACCCTACCTTTGTTCTGGTTAAAATGCACACACGCATTCTAAAAATCCTCCTTTCAATTATCATACCTTGAACTTCGGTGCTCCAAGGACGTTCACCCCACAGCACTTTGAGGCCATACCAATGGCATTAGGTGCTATGCAAATGCCATATAACATAACAGAACTCCATGAGGGGTTGAGCAAGTCACTATGATCTTTCTTGAGCAGCAGGTTGATCCCAGGATAGGTGGGTGCAGTCTGAGACTCTTTGGTGGGTGGGGTCCTTTCCTATAATCTGCTTGACCACCCATTTGTAAACTCACATTATTATTATTATTATTATTATTATTATTATTATTATTATTATTATTATTATTGTATTTATTGAGCGTGGACATAGCTTGAGAAGCAAAGGAGCACTTTACAGAAGTGTACAAAAATACAGATACGTAATGGAGCAGTTTACATAGGTATACAACATTACAGATGTAGAACGGAGTGCTTTTCAGAGGTAAAACAGGACAGATATAAAGCGGGGGGTAGGATACAGAGGGGCACAGAGGATGGGTGGCGGGGAGGAGAAGGGCAGGTGGCATTTAGCAAGTGAGGTGGCGAGTGGGGCGACGTGATGGCCTAGGTGTTGAGGGGGTGGGGGTACTGCTTGAAGAGGTGGGTTTTGAGTTCCTTTGAGAATTTTAGTAGCGTGGGCACGAGTCTGATGCTGATAGGGAGGAGGTTCCATAGTCTTGGGGCTTAGGCTGAGAGGCTTGTTT
This sequence comes from Ambystoma mexicanum, assembly GCF_040938575.1. Taxonomy (NCBI): domain Eukaryota; kingdom Metazoa; phylum Chordata; class Amphibia; order Caudata; family Ambystomatidae; genus Ambystoma; species Ambystoma mexicanum. The sequence continues at coordinate 292,610,180 of NC_090941.1, forward strand.
TCTGGTTCTTTCCTTTTTGCAGCAGCGAATTTCAAGTCTGCATGTGTCCTGGCTTTTGGTGGTGCGCTGGTCTGCCGGAGATGCTGAGTTTCTATGCGAGGTAGCTTGGTGAGTTAAGGCCGACTGACTACCTTATAGATGATGCACCAAGACTTGAAGGTGATTTGTGTGTGTAGTGGGAGACAGTGAAGGTCGATGAGGGCTGGGGCGATGTGGTCGTATATGCGAAGATCCTTGATGAGGCGTGCGACCACATGTAGGACACATGGACTAAATCAGCTCCGGCACATTACGCAAAGCACTATTGGCCATGCAAGCCTCTGCTGCCCCTTGTGTAGTATCGAAAGTGTGCGGTGCGACCAAACCACATCCCTCAATGCCCGTTGTTTACTCTCCAAGCAGAGTGAGAATAACATGCTCGACCAACAAACCCACTAAATATGCACGACTCACTCGTCCCAGTAAGTAGATTCAGATTACATGAGCCTGCTGAAACCAGTAACATGACAGAGGCAGAGGCCTCATCAGCGGCATGCGGAATCGACTAAGACAAGAGCGAACTGTAACCAGAGTTCTGTATTTAACTCCAAACATTAAAAAGAAACAGCAAGTGAGGGAGATGAAAAGACTGCGCGGTGACAGGTCTCAAACTACCAGCTGCCAGATAAAAGACACGAATGGGAAATTAGTATTTACTTCCTTCCAAGCATCGCCCTTTCCGCCTTTTTTTCCGGAACACACGTTTTTCTTCAAATCCTACAAATTGTCTAAACTTGTGTACGGTTTGTCCTTGCGCATTAAACTTAAATCTGCACTAAAATGGACTTTGAAACAAAGCAATTTGGCACCGCGCAGTGAATGACAGCTTCACACATTATTATTTGTACTAAAAGCTATTATGCAAATGTATTGGCTTGGGCGAGCTTAAATAATAAGAAAAGACACGGAAGAGAGGCACATCTATTGAAGTAATGCTCGGCGCAGGCCCAGGCCTTAATGGCAAAATGCGTCTCTGCGCTCCGAGGGCAGATGCAGCCCATGCGTCTGTTTTAGTGGTTACTTGCTGAAATGACGCGCTCATTCCTTGCGCGATATTTCCAAATAAATGCATATGGGACCAGTCAGATGTCAAGAGTGGCACCGAAAAGAGTATGAATTAGTCACACGGGCGCGCGGGGCCCGGAAACAATGAGCAGTGCTCTGGAAGGCCCCTGCCTGCAAAGCCCATTCGCCTCTTAATCCGGATGAATAATTAATGATAATTATCATGCTGCAGTTATTATCTGTGATAACAATATATCCGTAAGGTGAATAAATTCAATCTGCTCCTTTCCAGCAACAGCAACTCATAAAAACCTTAAGAAATACTGATATCATTATTTGCGCGAACGTTCAAGAAGAACCAGGAGGAGTGGGGAGGTTTTTACTGTGCACGGGTTTTAGGCCATATGACGGCGGAGGGATATAAAATGACGGCGAAGGGGTCTAAAGTAAACGGGTTAGCTATTCTTCGGCTGGATTTTCGCTCTTCTTCTGTCGTTGCCGTGGCTTTAGTTTCCAATTCTTTTACCACTTTTGCTCGCACGATCCATCGAGCCCAGCTGCAGCCTGCTCGTCCTCGTTGTAATCTGCCAATAAAATCCCTCGTCAACCCGCCTCAGGAAAACAGCTTTCTGTAAACCTGCGTTTAAAGTGAACGATGGCGCATTTCCCGTTAAATACACCCCTTTGCTCACTTCCCTGCTGTGAGTCACGGAGCCATGTTTGTGATTGGCCAGTGGGTGCATTGATATGTCGCTACTCTTAGAATGTAAAGCCATGTGGTGATTGTGTTTCTGTTATGCTGTGCGTCCATCTAGGCACTTAGACTTAGGACCTCATTACACGGAAGGCGGTGATCCAGGGTGCTATTAGCACCCTGAACCATGCCGGTAAATTACCGGCACCGCCTTGGCGGAAAGGGGATTTACCGCCCCATTCCAAGGTTGGAGGGGCGGTAAATCCCCCTTCCGCCATTGCCCTTCCCCATTCCCATTTCTGCCCCATAGGGCTCTATGGGAATGGGGAAGGCGCTAATTACCACACCGCAATTTTGCGGTGCCGTAATTAGCTCCGAGGTCCCTTAGCGGGTTGGTTTTTAACGCCTGCAAAAAGCAGGCGTTAAAGCACCAACCCGCTAAGGGACCTCGTAGTAAGGCGGTAATGGTTAACGGTCACCGTTACCATTAACGGTGGCCGTTAACCATTACCGCCTTCCGTGTAATGAGGCCCTAAGCCCTGAAACCAACTGCTGGTGCCTGAGACAGTTTTTCTTTTTCTTTTTCTTTAAATATACGGCATGGTATTACTTGGTACACCGGCCCACACACTAGAGAGGCAAGTCAATTGAACTGGGGCATCCGACCCTGCCCTTTAAGACGAGGTAGCAATACTTAGAGACAGATGGAGATGCAGAATATTACTCAAACATCAATAATCTAAACTGACTCAGGAAGTTGGCAAAGTGCAACTGTTTTAATGTCAAATATCTAAAACTGGGAGTTCCAACGAACATCAATGCCCTCGCTCGATCTTCACACTCAATTCAACATATAAAAAAAAGCATGTTATATACTAAAAACACGTCATCATTGACATCTCCCTATGTTGCAAACTACAAAAACCTTTTGGAATGATGATAGGCTTACAAGGAACATCTAGGTATTTGTTCCATACTGGTCAGGGAAGGTGATTGGGTCTCTAACATCAGGTGGGGCAAGTAATCCCTTCACTAGTTCAGGTCACTATGGACGTCATCACATACACAACGTCCCATTGGTTATACAAACTATAGGGCTCTCTATTATGTGTCCCTCTATGATTGGTTGGCACTCTTGTACCCCTCGGTAATATTCCACCTACGCAAGCAGCACGCAGGCTGGCACACAGGTGCCGGTGGGCTGGTCATAACCATAGGTTCCCAACAATTAGCCCTGGCATCCATCATCACACATTCAGCCTACTAGTCAATTAAGGCTTTGAACACAGCATTGGACATGTTCTCTGTACTGGAGAATATGAGGGAGTATAGCATACTCTGTCTTCTTGGTTTTGATACAGTTCATCATAGTGTCTATTTTCATCTGACCAAGTGACCATAGGCCATGTTTTCAAGGCTTACTGCATTTAAAATACTAATATTTGATGAACCTATGACGTCTACAATGTTCTCGCCTCTCATTGAAGACAGCAGGTTTGTACTTTTCACACGTTCTGTAATTGTTCGTACACACATCCAGGCCCAAGGTGGCCTTGACTTCTTGGTGTTGATCCAACCAAGCCTTTCTTTGATCCATCTCCATGGTTGAGTTTTCAATTTCTAACTGCGACACTCTGAAAATGTCTTTCTGCTTTCGGAATCCAGCTCTGCTAAAGCGCGTTGTGGAATCATCCATAGTCCTTACATTTCCCATATACATGCGTTGGCGCATCGCTGCAATCTATTCACTACATAGCCAGCCTTAAAGAATACTTTGTCTACTTACGCTGCTGTGACTGTACACTTGTAGAATAACTTCATAACATCTTTATGATTTCTGTAGCATGAACATCTTCATTTCTAGACTGAAATGTTGCTCGTCTTTAACACTTCCTCTTTAGAACTCATAGAACATTTATGTTCGCTCGTCTCTGCATCTCTTCTGGGTGCGTCAATTCTGGTCTTTATGACGTCACCAGTCTGCTTTCTCGCCTACTTTTCTCACTTCCTCCGGGATTTCATTCAAATGGCCATCATATTGTTGTGTATGCATGGACGGCTGTCTTAGTGGGAATCTTACTTCCAGGATTCTCTTCAGTATAGGTATTCTCACTGATACTGCACGTGTTTCACATTCTGGCTCATGGGGGAGGAGCTTTGGCTGGGGGTACTTGGCTTCATTTCCACACAATGCTACTACCTCAGCAGCTGCCTGCATATCCAAGCTCATTATTGCGTGCAGACCATTCCTGTTCACAGCCAGTTGTATAATATTAGCCAGAGCTCTGATCCTATCCAGATTGAATTATTGCAACGCCCTCTACATGGTAACCAAGAAAAGTAACATAAAAAACTACAACTGATTCAGAACAATGCATTAAGAGCAGCCTTAAACATTCCCAAAAAGAAACATACTAGTGAGGCAAGACACACCACCCACTGGCTGCCGGTACAGGACTCCATCCTATTCAAGACACTCTCCATGACACATAAATGCATATCTCAAGCTGCGCCCAAATACCACTTCAACAAATTCGCATTGAACAAATCCATCAGACCAATGCGCAGCGCATACACACACCTCCTCTCTATTCCCAATTTCAAACTCCAGAAATCAGGAGGCAACAGTTTTCCTGTACTATAGGCAAAACACTGGAATGCCTTACCACCCTGCCTCAGGTCCGAGGCAGCATTCTGGATTTTCTGCAAACGTCTGAAAACTTGACTCTTCACACTAGAGTAACAAACTGAACCCCACTAAAACGTTCTGACAGGCTACACATCCTCCCTGTGACCTCATAGGCTGACGCATCTATTATCCTTGAATGCAATTTATGAACTGCATGCGTTTTCCACTGCTTCCTACAAAATGTTATGCATGTAACTAGTAACCTGTACTCATGCAACATGTAACCATGAAGTATATGCCTGCAACAAGTAACTCGTAAAGTTTATCAGTGCCCAGATGCCCTAGGGTTAGGAGCTTTACAAATTCCAAATAAATAAATAAATAAATAAATAAAGGTGCAAATGTGGTTTCGCAAATAAGAAGTGATTTTTAAGTCGTTTAAGTCATGATACATCACCTTTTGTGTTCAATATACTGTCATTTGTAGTTCTGGGCAGTTCAGGAATCCATTCAAGGGTTTCACCCACAGAAACTAGTGTGTCCAGCACATATTTGCAGGCCACTTGGGGCTCCTTATTCCTGGGAGAAATGCAGTTGGCAATACTTTTTCTACATTTAGGGGGGTTTGGGTAAAAGAAAAAAAATGTCCCACAACAGAGATGCCAATTTCCGGCATGGCACTAGACAAAGCAAGGAGACTATTCATAGAATGGGCCAGAGTGGTTGTTGAAAAAACAAAACATCATGGACAATTATCGGACGGCTCCTGCTAGTCCACAGAATGGCAGTAGGTTTTGGCCTGGATACATTTTAAGGGGCCAAATCACCTATGTTTTCTGTGATTAATTGAACTTGGATTAACCCAGAAATTTGAGTAAACTGGCAACCACAGGTGGTGCTGGTCGTTATGGCAGTAGCCCCTGCTCAACCACCTACCACCATCCACACAACTCTATCTTCCACCAACCACGGACACACTAGCTGTGCTAATTGAGCAAACACTTAACTGCTATGGGTATGAAATGCTTCCGCTGGATTGCTGGGGGTAGGAAATATATTGAACCAAGATGGGCTGTGAGGTATAGGAAATGTGTAAGACTTAAACGGACCGTTGGGGGTAGGAAATGTGTTACACCTGTATGGATTACTGGGGGTAGAACATGCATCACACTCTGATGGACTGCTAGGGGTATGAAATGTAGTGCACTTAAATGGTTTTTGAGGGGTAGGAAATGTGTTAGACGTAGACGGATTGTCGGGGGTAGGAAAGGTTTTACACTTAGATGGATTGCTTGGGGTAGGAAATGCGTCACACTCAGGTGGATCGTTGGGGGTAGGACATATATTATGCTAAGATGAGTTGGATGGATAGGAAATGTGTTAAACTGAGATGGACAGTTGGGGGTAGGAAATGTGTTACCCTTAAATGGATTGTTGTGGTAGGAAATGTCTCACCCACATTTGTATTTGGGAGCAGGAAATGTGTTACACCTTGGTGGATTGGTCAGGGTAGGAAATCTACTACACTTAGAAGGTTTGTGAGAAATAGGAAAGGTGTCTCACCTGGAAGGATCCTTAGAGGATCGGAATGGTTTTTACTCTAGGATGTATCTTGCAGTGGGAAATGTCGCACCAGGATGGTTTCCTTTGGGAGGTAGGGAAGGACATTGCACCTTGAAGACTGCACATGTAGGTCAACATGCTTGCTGCACCAGGAGCAAACAGTACAAGTTACAACATCTACTGCACTTGTATATCTAAAAATAGCAGAAGCTTGGAACTTAGAAGAGATTGGGAAGACAGCAGGTAATGTTAGCCCGCCTTTACACTCAGGATCTATGCTGGTAACTTGCATTGCACCTAACGATCCTAGATCAGGACTGGTATCCCGATACTGCAGTTGAATTTGGATATTGAGTTGGATTTCATGACAATGAATTTGGGGGGAGGTGAGTTGCTAGAAGATCTCTCTGTTTCATGGAAAAAGTTTCTGCTCCGTGGTGCTAGTATGGGCAAGAAACTAGTTCTGAGGGGCTGGAAAACACGGATCGTACCTATTGTGGAGGACTGGATTGAGGGGATGTCTGGGCTTGCGACCGTGGAGAGGATGATTTATAAGCGACAAGAGAAGTTGAGATTACATGCAAAGATTTGGGATGATTTTCTGAGCTTGCACTAGTTTTTTGATGGTTATTTGTAAATTGTATTCTGCGTGTACTTAAATGCTTTGTTTTATATGTATTAATTGATTTGCTTGTTTATCTTTGTGTAAATCTTATAAATAAATAAATTAAATAAAAATAAAAAATAAAAAGAACTGGGAAGATATTTCAGTAAAACATCTAAGGTAGCCTAATTAAGATGCCTTCAGAATCCTATTTCCTTAATCCCATTGAAGCCTACGAGTCATGCCTAGAAGAGGGACCAGGAGATCTGCCCATTTGCAGTTCAGAGACTTGAGGGTAGCCTCTCCTTAGTGCTTAGATGATTGTACGCAGGTAGCTGGCCTTTTGTCCCCACAGAGATCTGAGGACACAGCGACATCAAAGATAAGCTCAGTCGGAGCCCCAGGTACATATAAACGCACCACTTCAGTGGACACCTGCTCCACCCACACACATTAGAATGCAGCTATGACATAGGACAAAATTCGGTCACTATGGACACTTAACGTTTTTACGCCTATTCACTCCATACTTGCCTCTGCCTTTACAGCGGCAACCTATGACAAAATTCCAGTTTAACTGGACACATAACGAGTGTCTTGCACTCGTCCACAATTGTGACCCCCCTCAGCACCTAGCCTGGGTTGGGTTGGGTTGCTTAACAGAGCCTAGCCAGCTGAGCAAATTTCTAATCTTGGACATATGCATACACGCATTCTAAACCTCCATGAAAATTCCCATACTCTGGACTGCGGTCCCCGAGGGAGTTCCCACCACAAGCATGTTGAGACTATAACAATGGTATAAGGTGCCATAGAAATGACAATTACAATTACAATTACAAAGTCTTCCAAAATAAGTTTGCTCAAACTTGTCATATGTTAGGAGAGGCAGTGCGACCCATGACCCAGCATCTATTGAGATACTCACTCATTCTACCAAAATAACACATGTAATGCTACTTATAGAAGAACTACCACCACTAGGAATTACCACTCGGGTGAGATTACTGCTTTGATTGGTGTTCATTTCCGTGGTAAAGTAATTAGACATGTTTGTCTTTTGTGTGGAACTACCTTGAGTGGTAAAATGGCTCCAAGACCAAGATTCTTCAGTTCTGCAAAGATTGCGCCTTGCATTTATGCTCTGTGATCCTACAGGTTTTAATTCCACCACAATCCCTTGGCCTTACAAGAAGGACCCTTGCTCGATCTTGTCGACCACAGTAAGGAATCTCAGAACCACAATGGACCCTCACTTTTGATCCGCAGATTCGAGCCGCCGACAGAAGCCGTTTCAGCCAGCTGAAAACACAAGGTTTTAACTCTCACTATTAGTTGACCAAGCAATTATGGTCTCGGTTCAGGTTCACTTTTCCCAACCAATAAATGTTCTGCTTCGTAAGAAGTCAGAAAGAAAATAGGAAAATACCAAAGAGAACAAGTAGGGCAAACACGGAAAATATATTCAGTCATACATTTTATTAATTTATATAAACAGAAAGAAAAAAATGGTTAAAATGAATAATGTTATTCATTGTTCTGAGTAAAGAAATTTTATACAGTGATACTTGTGAGCAATACCAAACAGAATTTGCCCATAAAATGTTCAGAGAAATTTAGTCACAAAAAGCAAAAACCGATCTCTTAAATGGTTAACATTTATAAAATAGAATGATTCAAGAATAAATACAAAAAAGGGAAAAGAAGAAAAGCAAATATTTTCACATTGAAGCAAACAAAGTACACAGTTAGATCAAGATGTCTTGCATTGTTGAATCAAACTTTTTGTTGAGCAAAGGTAACTATCCTTTGTGCATACTCATGATCAGAGTCTGATCATGCTGGGTGAAGCTGCCTACGTGCCAGTTTTTAACCTGTAAATAATTGTTATGAACACAGATCATCAGTAAATTACTGTTTAGAACTTTAGAGCTGTGTTAACGGCACGTTTCGGCTTTAGAGCCATTAGTCTTGGCCTTGATTGAAGAGCCTTTCTCATGGCGAATAGATCTATAAGGGATCCTGTATGTGGCACAGGGTAGTGCAGAGGTTATCAGCCTATGGGATTTGTCGGTTGCGGTTGCCTCAAAAGCCTGGGACTGCAAGGGTTGGGTCCTCGAGTAGCTACCCAATATCCAGTGTGATTTAGGATGAACTCACTCTTAAAGTAGAAATCATGGAACCCATAACGTGCTGAAGTCCAGGGATGTTCATGCGATGCAATTGTCGCAGGGTAGATATGCCCTTATGGTGAGGGCCATCTCGGAGCTGGCAGAAACCTGTGTCACACGTGGTGGCAAGATGTGATCGATCAGTAGATACAGGAAACAGAGAAGTGCGCGAGGCATCAAGGGTTGAGCGGATGTTTCGCACGGGCGTGTGACACAGGTTTCAGAATGAAGTGATTTGGCATTATAACACCAGCATTATGTATTCTCGACTGGCTGCACATCAAAGAAAGGGTTAATTTCAACATTTTGTGTATCGCTCATTGTTCATACCATAGAGTTGACCCTTCCTCCTTCAGAAGTAAGTTTCAACACTACACTCCCTCCAGAACATGTTGCTCCAGATATGCTGCACTAGTACTAGTCTGCAGCTTCAACAAGAAACGACAAGGAGTATCCTCATTTCCAGTTCTGGCCACAAAACTGTGGAACATCCTACTCAAACATCTCTGCCTGGAAGTGAACCACCTGACTTTCAAGAAACAGCTCAAAACTTGGCTTTTCGACCAACTACTTTGAACAAAATGAAAGATAACAACAACCAACTAAAGACTGTGCACCAGAAATCTGGACTACTTTAAGATGAGCAATTGTGAAACTCCTCACACTACCATCAGTGGGAAACCAATTTGATTGATAGATACTTTGCTGTGTGACACTGGCCTGCACCTACATTTCAGTGAAATCTCCAACCAAGAGGCAGAAATCAAAACCCTAACTCTCCCGCCACCACATCTCATCCCTCAACTCACTAGTAAAATCTTGCATCCTTACCTTACCCATTCTCTTTCAGATGACCGACCAGGTCAAGTGCACTTAACAGACTCAGACCCTTTACATCTTCTGTCAACAACCATTCTGTCAATGTTTGCACTTGTCAATCACTTCTCATAAAGCCAAACTGCCCAATCCATACCAACCACAAAAAACATAGATTTTCAAAGCAGCACACAGGTAACAGTTGCTTCCAACCTGTATTCATTAACACTACTGGTTTCTGCATCGTCCGCCCTACTATCCGACTAATGCAGCCTGCCATCCTTTCTTACAGTGCCATGTGCAGCAAGACAAATCAACAATTATTTGTGGAAGGGCACAATATAAGACTACTTTACATTACATTGTATTACATTACTTCTAATTAGCCTGTTTAGCAAAGAAAGTCACGTCAAAACACAAAGAGGTGGAGGGTGGTTGTTTGGAGTCTAAAGCAGACCCTCATGTAAGAGGGTTAACCCTTAAGTATTAAACAATAGAGCTTTTGGCTCCAGAATACCATTTTCTTATAAAGGCAGGAGAAGCTAACTCATGTCCTCAAAGTGTAACCAACACTGGAAAATGATTTAAGCAATGCTACTTTGAGTTGGAAAAATATACATATTTTAATTTTCATTATACAAAAAATACATCCAACATATATCATATAACAGAATTATGATTCAAAATGTGTTCTGAACGGTGTATTAAAGAGGCTATTATAATGCTAGACAATAACTCACTGTGATAATGTATGTGACGACTTCAAAATCAAAGCCCATTGAAAAGTGGCTTAGATGTTAAAGTGGCTTGTGTCGTGCAGAGTCACTTGGACATACCTAAATGCCTCACTCTTCCACTTCATTCTCATTCATCCCATTCATATTCTCATGTATTCATATTTATTCAAACATATACAAAATCAAACATGCACAGAAAGTCACCAATCTAGGATCGATGGACACAATCATAGGTGTGATGTTCAACACTTCATAAACCTTACTTCGACAAGTGAATGCAGTAACAACAGGCATGCAGCTCCTTCTGAACATGTTGAGAAAGGGTACCTCATGGTCAGCTTTTTTCCAAATGTGGTATAAGCCAAGGCCAATGGGTTCCATGTAATAATGTCGCCACAAAAATATCGGCGAAAAATGGTCTTTTTTTGTGGCGACATTATTGCATGGAACATGCGGGGGACACCCCCGCAATCCCCACATTTTTTTTTTTTGTAATTTTTTTTTTTTACCCTGTTGCCATATATATGGTCACCCAAATAATATCGCCACGACATTTTCCCGGCGATATTATTTACGGAAACCATATATGTGGCGATATTAATACCTGATAACGGCCATAGTACTGTCGTGGCACAACTGTTGCAAGAATATGTTAATAGGTATTCATAAAAAATCATTAAAAGATCTTCAAATGGTCCAGCACCAAGCTAGGTTAGAATATAGAGCTAACATGGCAGCAAGCTCTCAGATAGTATAACAGTTAAACAGTATCATGTGCGGGTAACGCAGATGCATCAGGCAAGCTTTCACTGCTACCAACCATGGCACAATCAATAGAGTAAGGTAAAGCATTTCTGGCTTACATCACAATCCTAACAATGGTGCACAATCTATGGACACTCCCATCCCCTGCACACCCTAATGCTGAATAAACAGCTTTGTGTCAGGGCCGTGATTCCTCCCCTGCACCCAAATCTGTTCTACACATTTAACTTCCGAGTTAAAATCATCGAGTCTAGGTGTGCATTGTTGAAGACTATTTTTCCCTTGCACTATTATTCCTTCAAGAATTTACACCATTCAAGCATGGTGTTTTAACTGTAGACTTAATTGAAGAATAGTTAATTGCTGAAAGTTTCCATGTATCTACCGGAGGTGGCAATTATGAGGGGTGTGCAAAGGTTTTACGCATGTGAAGTAGTAAAACGTTCATGACTTTGTTGCTATGTGAAGTAGGGAGTACAGGTTTTTCATCACAACCATTTTTTAGCGTATGAAATTTCTAACCAGTTCTATTTGCAGCTAACAATCTTTGCACACATACATGTGCGTGAAGCAGTTCTCAGCACTACAGCTGTGATAAAGATTTGAGAAGCATGCCTCTATTTGCAAAGTCTATTACTTGCTACATTATATTCAGTGGAACACAGCAAGACACATGTGCTACATTTATTACGTGTTAAATGTACATAGAGCGGAAAACAAAAGATGCATAGCTTCATTTGCAGTTCTTTATTCACATATGATGTAGGTGGATGCACAGGTTCCTGCATGCACACAACACACTTGACTTTGGGATCAGCCTGGCTGTAGTTTTCTCTTGGCAACTGCCACTGGGATTTGTAGTTTTGGAAATGGCCCCTGGGAGAAAAATGTTCAGTGACATGGAGGTGGGAGAGCATATCCCTCCCAGTAAGGTAGACATTGCAGGAGACAATGATCTCCAAGATGGTGGTAGAACTGTTGTCAAACACCACCTCGAAACTGGCTCATCAGTCGTCTTTGGTGGAATGATGTGTTGCCCCAGGAGCCAGACTTGCCTATTAGTATGGGCCTGGTTGTGTGGAAGGCTGTGAAAGAAAGGCTTGCAGCAGAAGCTTAAGTGGGCGGTACGTGAGTGTGCATCAATTAAGAAATCTGAGTCTCATTCAACCTTTTACTCATTTTTAAATACTAAACTTCAACTCTACACTCTTACAAAGAAAAATCTAACTCTAATACCACCAAACGGCTACCAAGCCAGTCGCTGATGCCACCGCTATTAGACACCATGGGAGAGAATGAATGGGAATTTCTTGGAAATCCAAAACCAGAGGGTCTTTTCAGCGGCTGTGACTGGGCATATCGGAGAGGCACGATAGGGCCTGGCTCAGGGATGGCCTGTTATAATTTCCATTTTCCTTGTTCTTCGCTTTCCATTTTCTATATATTTTTCATTTTTATATTTATTTGTGACAGGACAGTGGGAAACATATCCTTTTGGATTGACTTTTGCGTCACTGCTGTGAGCTAAACGCTTTTATTTATTTATCATTTATGTATGTATTTATTTGTAATGAAACCATGTTTGAAACCCCTGGAGAGACATTAGCCAAGTTGTGTTGATTGTCTTACTGGAGACACTAGACCAGTGTTAAAGTGTCAAGGTGAGTGGTGGAAAGATGTAATGTGTGATATAGGGCTTTAGTATTGGTTCATGTTGGTTTCCTTTTCAATAGTTATTAAAAGCTGATATTTCCCATCCGTGCAGCAGCATTTGTGTAGTACAAAGTACTTACACTGCATTTCCATTTCTGCACAACATCATTGAGTGATTTACCTGTAGTGATGGTTAAAAAAAATTATATGAGAAAAATAGAGAAAAATAATCCAGTATAGCATTGCTGTTAAAAGCACAGTACATGCTTTAGCCATCATGGAAGGTCAGCTTCCTGTTGAAGTAAGACACGTACACAACGGATATGGGTGTTTTCCCGTAACGTAAAAGTTTGCGGCCGAAAAGATTGTAGCTATCTTGACTTTTATGGTCAAACAACCAATACATTAGGAATACACTCCCTCCATCCCCCACCACTTACCTGTTTGTGGCACACCTCCTTGGGTGCTGCCGCCGACCCCCGTGACTCCCTGCAACATCGGTTCTCTGCACTTTCTGCAGGGTCATAATTTTTTTGTAATTTTTTTATTGATTTACACAGGGGACACCCCTGCAAACCCGATTCCCATTATAGTGACAAGGGGGGGGGGAGCCCCATAACCATTATATTGAACAAGTGGGCCGGGGGACACCCCCGCAACCCCTGTGTCCCTTGTTTGCTATAATGGGTTTGATGGCATATTTGATTGAATTTTGGTTGTACAAACCTTTCGTACAACCTACATTCGGTCAAATATGCCTTTTAGTCTTTTAATTTCGATCTTTTGGGGTATATTCGTACATAACCTTGGTAGTTGGTCTTCTGTTGTTGTGCTGCATGATGTTTATAGTCAGGGTTAATCGCTGTAATCATATGAACAAATAAACTACTTACTAAAAAATCAATTATCTCTGAGTAACAGCAATGATTTATTGGGAATGAATAGTGCCCATACCTCAGTTGAATCAATATAGAAGTTAAAGTTCTTACTATGGTTGCCGTACCCCGTTCTCTCTGCTGGCTAGTGCTGTGGCAGACCAAAACAGTACTAGTGGATAATGATACCAACCTTTACATCATTGTCATATTAGTTAGCAGCAGCAAGAGCAAGTTTAAAATTTTAGAGATGTGCCTCCTGTGCTTGCCATAAATTCTTAAATCCTGGAATAGTAAGTGTGTGTGGTAGCAAGTGCTAATTCATCTTCAGATTCATTAGGCCTCCTACATGTTTGGCTGACAGACCTGTTCTTCTGGCTCTGATAATGGCCCCTGCGGCACTAAAATCATGTTCAGAGTTGGCATTGGCTGTAGAACACAGTAGATATTTGATTGCCTCTCTGCTTAGTGTTGACCACAGCTCCATTTTGTTGGGCCAATTAAGCAGAGGGTTTTCATGGTCTGTCAACAGGCTCATTGTCTATTAAATACTGAGCAAGCATTTCTTCTGCCGTCCTTTTTTGATTTCCACTGTATTTTCAGTGTGATAGCATGGACGGGGCTAATGCTGCCACTGGGACTGCTCTGTCTGGAGGTCAAAGAAGAAGAATTTATTTCACAAGTTCCTTTCCTGGGACGTTGCACTTGAGACCTCTTCTTCTCATGGGCAGAAATGTGGTCGATGATCTATGTCGTATATCCTGCCATATCACTTTCTGAAGAATACGCAGGGGATCGAAATCTGCAGCATGAGTTTAAAAATGTTGCACAGAGAAACTCCTCTGAGCCAACTATATTTATGTTGATCCTGACATTGCTCTAATGGCTGGTGTGTGTTGTTAGCCAGAAATATAAAATCCTCTTCTCCCATGGTTCCCTGTCACCTCCCATAGCCTGCATCTGGTAATAGAGCATACAAATGAGAGGCATAACATCACTGATGGGTGTGTTATTTGTATTTCCACTTGATTAGATGTGTATAGTGCTTTTGTCAAGGTGCTTAACAGACTTTTAAAAATTAAACAATTTAATGAAGGTTACTATTTATGAGCAGTGAAGCGAAAGAAGACAGTGTTTCAGACAAGTGTGAAAGAGTGGAAGAGAGGAACGTGATCTAATAGGAAGTGGAAGGGGATTCAGTGCAAGCAGGGAGAGTGAGTCAAAGCGAGATTGGGCCCAAGGTGAATAAGGGATAGTTAGGAGAAATTGAGACTCAGATCTCAAGGATCGAGCATGAGAGTTAAATACAATACACAGAAAATGAAAAAGATAACGAGAATGAAAGGGATGTCAAGCAATATGCCCCGAGCGGCGGGGGTATTACCAAGTCAGCTAATGCCCCAGGATATATAATTTTGAAGCGGGGATGGCCCTGCTCTGAGTAGTCACATGGCTGGAGGCTGCCATCGTCCCCCACCGGGGACAAAGCAGGCTGAAGGTAAGTGGGGTTGGGAAGGCTGGGAGGGGGGAGGACAAATACATTAAAAAAACATACCTGAATCCCTGGCGGGGGACGAAGGCAGACTCCAGCCGTGTGGAGGCTCGGAGCGGGGATGGCCCCACTTTGAGCCTCCTCGTTGGCTGAGGGGCTACCACGTCCTAGCCGGAGACAAAGGCGTAGAATCTGACGGATTCCCGCCTGGGTAATGCCCCGGTGAGAGCCTATCAGAATGGTTCTTTCATTCTGATTCTCCCTTGCTGGGTACTAATAGAAGAAAGAGCTGGTAGAACAGTCTTGAGAAGAAACGGAAAATAGAAGATGAATAGAAGAATTATAGATGGAGCGCAAAGGTGCAAGACTATTAGAAGGGAGACCAAAAAGAAGAGCCAAGCAGTAGTCGATACTGGAGAAAATTATAGCTGTAATCAGTAGCTTGGTAGCGTGGAAAGGGAGAAATGGACGTGCTTTACTGATGTTGAATAATTGAAATCGACAGATGTGAGTAAGAGCAGAGATATGAAGGACAAAGGAAAGCGAAGAGTCAAAGATTACCCCAAGGTTACATGAAGAATTGGAGAGAGAAAGAGAGGAAGCAGGAACAAGAATAGAGGTGGTGTAAAAAGGAGAGGTATAGATAGTAAAGGGAAAAAGAAAAACATCTGTTTTTGTTGAATTGATGTGAAGAAAATGAGTGGCCATCCATAAATGGACAGCCTGCAAGCAGTCAGAAAGAGGGGAAAGAAGAGACCCAGAAAAAGAAGAGGAAGAAAGAAAAATGTGAGTCATCTGCATAGAAGTGATAGGTGAAACCATATGATGCAATGAGAGAAGAAAGTGGGATAATATAAAAAAAGAAAAGGGGGGTCAATGCACAGAGCCTTGAGGTACACGAAACTTATACGAGAAAGAGGGGGATGTAGTCCCAGCCCAGTTAACAGAGTAAGAACGATTTTAGAGCTAAGAATAAAACCAATTGAGGCCAGAGTTTTAGAGACCAAGATGCAAAAATGTAGAAAGAGGAATAGTGTGATCACCAGTATCAAATGCTACTGAAAGATGTAGTAAAACTAAAAGATAAGAGTGATTTGTGTACCGAGCAGAAAGAAGAGAATGTGTGACATATAGAAGTGCAGTCGCAGTTGAATGGTAAAAACAGAAAGCAAATTGATGAGGGAGCAATACATAATATTGACTAAGATATGCATAGACCTGACCATAAGCAATTTGTTCTAAAGATTTGGAGGTGAATGAGAAAAGAGAGATGGGGTGGTAGTTAGATTGGAAAGAGGGATCACGTGTAGTTTTTTAAGAATTGGAAGAATAGAGGCGTGCATGAAGTTAGCTGGAAAGCGTGTTAATATTATATTGCTAACAGACTGCAATGTTAATTGACATGGCATTAGAAGCTGGATGAGCCATTCCACGTGACATTGCATAGGAGTGAAAGACATGCACAACCCTCCTTTATTTTACCCTTTTATGTTGCATCACATACATGTTGTTAGAACTGTGCTTTTCAAAGTGGTATTGAAGCAAACCTCTTTTAATTCAGTGGAGTGGGAACCTCATGCGTAAGGCCATGCCTGGGAAATCCATTTGCAGTTTGCATTCTTCTCAGCGTCTTCTGGGCTTTGACAGGATGGCTGAAATGGGCAGAATGTTTAGAAAGACATGTCCCTCACAATGGCAAACTCTGCAGAGTTTTATGATTTGGGCAGATCAGGGCACATATAATAGCTCCCATCCACCATTACATGCATGATGTTACTGCCAGTGTCACTGGAACCTAAGCCAACAATCCATTCTTGTGGTTTAAGCCACCTGAAAGCATTGCCTTGTCTTAATTACAGCCAGTTTGCTTGTGTGCTTGCCTTCTCAATGGGAGCTGTTTAAAGAGTTGCTCGCTGGAGTTGTTTTTGTGGTCTGCCACTTGAGGTAGTTTGGGGAGGAGTGGTTAGTGTGCAGTTTCTTAAAAAAAAACAATGTGCCATGATGCGCATGAAGTCTGTTGCCTGTCTACTGGTCCACATGTCCTTTGTCACTTGTCACATGAGTGGTGTGTATTGTGGGCTCCAACAGTGCCTTTTCTGATTTTCACTAAACGTTTTCTATGAAAATGAGCCACTGCAATAGTTGAAAAATATGGGCTGTTGGATACTTGTTGTTATGGAAAAATGCCTGAAATTCTTCAGCATTCATGAACAAATAGGGAAGGGGTTGAACTGCCAGCATGTAGACCAGCTTCTCATTGGAAAATACACCATGAGATGGTTTCTGTGGTATGTTACATACTAAGGAAAGCAATATTAATGCAAGATTATGTATTATTACTAGACTGTGGAAGTGTGCAGCCGGACCTGGATCACTAGCTAATGCCCATGAAGAATTAGGGAAGACAGCACCATGCTACCTGGAGGAGGCTACATGTGATGGGGTGCTGGATGTCTTGCACACATCTTGAGATGTTCTGATAGCGTCTTCACCATCATATTCTTTTTTGACCAAAAGCACTGTCCCTTCAGGAGAAGTTCCAACAGAAATCGACGTTTTCTCTTTTCCTGGTGAGCATACGTTCCCTCTCAATGATTGGTTTAATCCCTTGGTGCCCTAATGTATGCCTGGCTTCCCACGACTGAAGCAATAGTGTACAAATCCCAGGGATTGGATGTAGGATATTTCACATTGCCAAAGTCAGTGACAGAGCTTTATATATTTGTTGTGAGGCTGGCAGATCTTGTAGTGAACCACATTGAAGAATACCAGGTTCCTGGGTTTGTAAGATTGCTGTCTGTTGCTGCCATTGCATTTCCAGTAATACTTGGACTAATCGTCCTTATCTGGATTAATTGAATTCTTCGATAGGCAAATATGGCACTAATGGGTGGAATCGATGTGGTTTGCTTTGTACTCTGCTCCTGTAGATCCTTAGTTGCACGTGCACTCACAAGTCTAGGGCTAACAACAGCAGCGTTGTCGTAATCACTAGAGACCACTGGCAATGAATGCAGCTTCCTGTTACCAGCACTTGCACGGGTCTAGAGTGGGTCACCAGCACCATTGACATCCGCAGAGTGTGGTGCTGGTGAGGAATAGTTGCCATTGGTCCTCCCCTCACTTTCATCAGAATGACCAAGTTCTTCTGAAGGAAGTGTCTTGTCTGCAATCACAGCTGGACTTTCTTGCTTTTTTGAATGGTTGCCCCTCTTCCTTTCACTGCCCCTTGCCAGTAAAGATTGTCTTCAGCACTACAGTGCCATTCACCTTCTTTTCCTCATGATTCAAACCGGATGATGCCCTAAGCTGCTGTGCTTTCCCGAAGAACTGAAAAGCGTTTCTTGGAACTGGTGGGCACTTCCTCGCTTTCCTAAGCTTGCTTTTTGGAGGAACTTTGTGGAAGGTGTGGCCTTTCAGGAATGCAATTTCCTGATCAATTGATGTGTCTATATGCATGAAAAAGAAAGTAAATATGTAAGTATACATGCAAAATATGCATGCATTGATACACCTGTTTTCATCACAGTATTCAAAGTTTTGGCAAGAAAAATTCAAGTGTTATGGAACATATATTATTCATATTGTAATTCAATGTGTTTATTAATGCAATTTATAATATGCCTGTGAATTTGGCTGAGCTGATGCATTTGGCTGGAACAATGGTTATGTGAAAGCTAAAATGCCCAAATTACTGGTTGCATTAAAATCATGAAATGGTACACTGTCCACTACTTATTTACATAAATTGACTCAGTCTCAGAAATTGTTCTTCTGTCTCACTTTGATTGCAGTAGCAATCATTTCATAATCTTGTGCCATTTTCCACTGACAGTGACATCTTCCCCTGGGATGCTTAACTACACTCACTCCCGTCAACAAATTCACAATTTACATTTATAACAAAGGAAATTGATGAGAAAAAAACGGTAGTAACAAATAATAAAAATAAAGGTGTATGCACATTATTGAAGGAATTCACCAATAATACCAGTGAAAATCAATGTATCGGAAATAATAATATTTAATTATGAATGTGACACTGTAGTGTTAATTCATGAAAAATACCAAAGTGGCTAAACAATACTGATCAGATGTAATAAACAAAGTGAATAAAAAACATTTGAATTAATCAATGTCAAGAATTGTCCCTTTGCACCGAGTATCTTTTACTGGGGTTTTCATTTATTCCACATGAAAATTAAATTCTAAATTGCTTCTTAATTTCATGACAATATAAACAACTTCAACCAACCTATTGCACACATTTACAGTTTCACATTTGACTTTGTTTCTCTTAGTCCTGTGTCAACAGTTATAATCATACAACAACGTGTTTCGCTCCTAGGACCTTATTCATTATTTTGGGCCTAATAGTGGGCTTCTTCAGGGTTTATTATATTTTATATTACATATGTTGTATATTACACAAAGACTTGCATCCAATTTGTTTTAATGAACATTCATTTAATTTGTTTTGCCTATTGGCACAGGTCAATTATTATGATAGACACTATGAAAATCCTACCGAAAATTCTCTATGGCACTGAAATCTAGGCAGAGGGCTGAATCGGAAATGTTTTGAGCCAGGAATGAGATGCAGACACAGAGAACATAGTTTTGGCTATAAACCTTTATTCAGAATAAAAGGGGGTTGGAAAATGCCTCGCTGCCCCTAATCTAGGAGGTGTTTCCCTACCTCAACCAAAACTAAGGGTCTGTCTGTTGTCAAGATGTCCAAAGCAAAAAATGTTCTGTGTCTGAAATACTTTTCTTGCCCTCACATTGTAAAAGAAAGTCTAAGGAGGTGAAAACGGTAATGTCTTTGGCATTGAAAGTGCACAAATGTTCAAAAAGGAAAGACGTAAGTAACTCCAACACAGAGATTTCCAATGGATACAGTTCATAGTTCCAGGGGATTGCTCCCATCCGCAGGTTTTCTCTTCATGATACTTTAGACTCCTAAGGGTATGATCCTTCCCTGGAATTCTCTGACTAACAAAAATACAACTTGTATATTAAACAACTTGGCTGTTAGTCTCAATTCCATAGGATACGTGGTGTACTCCCCTGCTAGGGGTCTTCGCCTCTTTAATTCAACATTTTATCACAGTCTTTGCTTTGCCTAGCATCTTCACCTACCAGGACTTCCTCATGTAAGTCACTTTACACAATTGCCAACTTGACTCAGCCTGGTATATTCTCTTGACTTGCTTCACACACTTGTTAACTTGTCTGTGCCTGGTATATCCGCCTGCCAGGGCTTTCTATGTGACTTGCTTTACACACTTTCAAAATCTGTCTGTACCTGGTATACTCTCTTTCCAGGGCATTTTATGTGACTTTTTTACAAACTTTTAAAATTATCTGTGCCTGTTATGCTCTCCTGCCAGCGCTTTCCATGTGATTTGCCTTACACACTTGTATACCTGACTGTGCCTGGTATATATTCTCCTGCCAGGTCGTTACACATTTGCAAACTGGTATAATTTTCGCATTCATTCTATTAGTATTTTTCTAATAATATCAGGTCTCATATTCCCTCTCATTTGTTCTAGTTTCCTTTACCCTTCTTTGGCAACTTTGCACAAAGCGCAGTGTTCGAAGTGAGTGGGAAAGGTCAGGAGCGTTGTTCCAGTGCTTTTCTTTTTTTCTTTTTACCATTCCTCTAGTTTTTGCGACACTATTCACCATCCTGTGTAAAGGATTTTCCATTCATAGCCCTGTGCAAGTGTAAAGTTGTAATAGGAGCCTTAGTTGCTATTCACTTAGACCTTTGCAAATCCCCGCCCGCAACACTTGTCACGTGCTTCACTATGCTTCCGCCTACCCTCTCCCCTGCTGATACCACAGCCCCACTACTTTTTTCAGTACACTTCTACTACTACCAAAGCCCCCTATTGTCCCAGTTCCCCATTGTAGGACTCAATGGCTTCTTGTGAGTTTCTTCGGTTCCTCTGCGTAAACGGGAAGCAGCGTGGTGTCCCGTCTCCACCTTGCAGACTCGCCGGCTTCGTCTGATGGCTTCCACGTCCCACGTAGCACCCGCTTGACTCCTGAGCCTCTCTCTGTCTTTGGGTGGCATTGAGGCTGCTCCCAAGTTACCATGGCCATGAGGAAGTCTATTCTCTCCTTCCTCCACAGGTTTCCACATGGCAAACTGGCTCTTGCAGTCCTCTGTCTTCTGTATTCTCCCTGAGCTGGCTGGCTCCACAGACTTCTTGGCTCAGGGGTCCCTCGATCAACACTGAGAGGGTGAAACTTTCCCAAGCAGCATCTGTTTCCTGTCAGCTGGTTAGCAGTTTTAAATGTTCCCACACCTCTTATGCACTCGTAACCACTAACCGCATCTTGTGTTTCTTGCCTTTGCTGATCCTCATTACTCCAATCAGTGTTCTCATTTCAGTACTTTCACATACATGGAAATGTTAGGCATATCTTGGTAACCTATGCATGGAACACGGGAAGGTATTCTCAATAGCTTCCATGAGTGGTTGAAGGGAGCCATGACAATATGCCATTAAGGCATGTGGAATTGAAGGGGTATCACTAAAAGGAAAAGGGGCATACCATGCCTCATTCGATGATGTCGTATCACCCCTATGAGGGTCACCTCCCTCCATGTGGTCCTCTCTCACATAGCCGCCCCCAGGGTCAGGATCAGGTGGCGGCTGCCATTCCCATGCCACGTAGGGAGAGGTTACCACTGGGAAAGGAGTGATGACATCAACAGATTCATCACATGAAAGCTCAATCAGCCAAGGAGCTTTTGCCTTCAATCCATGTATAGACTTGCACCACAACTCTCTGTTCAATATCTGCTTTTGGAGTTTGGCATTAGAGGTGTCACTTCTAGCCTAGTGAAACACTGTCTGAATTCATACTGGCCACTGGTTAATTCTACACCGAACACGCTATTACATGTGATTCAAAACTGCAACCTTTTCTCCTTTGTAGGAGCACAACATTTACATTTAGCCCAATTAAAAAAAGAACCAAACTTGTGGTGTGAATGTCTTAACATAGAGCCCCTAGTTGTCAACAGGTCGGCTTTTAAAGCTTTCATTAAAGAAGGATTGGTAATGTCAACAGTTTGGTATTTTGTGAAGGCATGGGAAAGGCACTTGCCAGGCGCTGCCGTAGTGGTATTAACTGGCCATTGGTGGTAGCAGGTGCAAACTAGTGGAGAGTAACTGGGCATCTAATAGCAGTGCCTGGCAAATGCCTAATACTTATACACAAGCCAAAACGGTTGGCTTTCCCAATGCCTGTTTTTAACAGGACTCCAGTGAAGGGCACACAGAGTGCTTATAAATTGAGTGACTGAAGGCAGACATGGTTAAGAAATTTTTATTACGCCAGTAGCAGGTTTACAACTCCAATTAAGCCATTAACTCTCGAAAGACTGCTTTCAAATAAAATTACTGGCAAACACTTTGTGCACATCGTTTGATGGTAAGGGTTGATTAAAGTGAGCTCAAAGAGTTCCCATGAGGAGGTGTTTCGGGCGGATAGGGGCAGGAACTGGGTGGGAATGACCATAGGGATTAGCATAGCCATGGGCAGTCAATGGGTGGGCAAACAACAAACAACACCTGCATGCTGTGTATACCCCCTCATGTGCCTTTTCTCCCTAACTGTACTCTAATGCAATAGTTTTGGCTTATATGTGTCACAGGCGACACCTGATAACTCAAACTAAAAAGGGATTGCCAATATTGATTATAAACAAATAGTGGTTGACTTAGGTTGTAAATCCTTAAGTGGTGAATCTTTTATTAATTTAGCTCTTCCTAAATCTACCCCACTTTATATGAATGATTTCCATGACAATTGAATAGTACAGGAATATCTTAGTATGAAGTTTAATGCTCTTTATACTTATGAAGTGTTTGGAGCTAGGCTAAATGTGCATAAAAATAACCAGACATGTCGACTCTGCGGCACTACTCTGGTGGAAGCGTTATCTTGTGCTAGAATATGAAAGCACAGTGAATATTTATAGGAAAACGGCCATGGTATATGGTAAACCCCAATGTGCTCAGTAGTACAAGGGAAAATTCAAGCAAAGCTTTCTTCCAGGGCAATGACTTTGGTCTTATCTATCATCTGACTAAATATCAAATGACCATTAAGAACGTGTAAACTCTTTTATTGTTATAATCGGTTACTTTGTATTTCTCTTTTTTTGTCTTTTGTCTTTTCTTACTTTCTTAAGAATGAGTGCCACTACTTTAATTATAACAATGGAATATATGTATAAAAAAGCCTTATTGGCTATAATTATGCTAATAAAAAAATTAATCATCAAACTGAACACACACCCCTTTCACACATTGCGGCAGAGAGAAGACGACTGGGAGTGAGGACACCCAAGCAAGCCCTGTACGGAGGGAAACGGTACCAGGGAACCCTACCCGGGCCAATGAAACACACGTGTCAGGTTTGGGCTGAAGCTCATCAAGATATCAGATGGGGCCAAAAACCGACCCTCGCACAGCCCATTTGGCACAATGCACTCCTAGGGGAACTCAAGAAAGTGGGGCTCCTGGAAAGCTGGGCAAAGAAAGGGATAGACACCCTGGCAGACATTACAACGGACGGCAAGCCTAGGCCGTTTCCGGGAACTACAATTGCAATATGGGCTGTCCACAGAAGAGGGTTTCAGATACATGCAAATATCCCACGCCATCTCAGCCCAGTTCCCACCACTGAGCAACATCCCTAGCAATTCCTCGCTGGAAGCCAACTTATTTGAAGCAGACATTCCCACTAAGGTAACATCCACCTTATATCAAGTACTAACGGCATTCAGGGCAGAGGACCTAGCCAACTTGCAATGCAAATGGAAAAAAGATCTGGGTAGGATCGAACCTGAAGAATGGGTAGAGGCCTTGATGTTCCCAAGAGAAATCGGGATAGCGGAACGGCTGAGGATGATTGAATTTAAAATCCTCCACAGGGTATACTATTCTCGCACAATGCTAAATAATTGGGGGAGAATAGATGATGACACCTGCCTCAGATGCGGAATGGAGAATGTCACATTCTACCACACACTCTGAGAATGCCCACAAATTACAACCTTTTGGGCCAAATGCACCCGGAAACTGTCCGTCATAATGAGGGCCCCGATCCCCTTGGAACCCAAACTGTCATTACTGGGAAACTGGGAAAGCACAGACTTTAACAGCTATGAGAAAACCTTTCTGGCCGTAGCCCTAGGGCTGATTAAAAGACTGATAGCAACCGCATGGGGCTCAACGGAACGCCCCAAACTGAACCAATGGGTGTCGGACATGGACCGCTGTATGGGTCTGGAAAGGAGGGTGTATAGAGCCAGGGGTATCCCCAGGAAATGTACGAATATATGGGGGAAGTGGGAAGATAAGCCCTAACTGGGTGGTACGTCTGAACACTAAGAACTGGTATGTTCCACCATGAATTTTCCACATCGACGCCCGGAAGGCATGCTCCCAGACCAGCAAGAATCCTATGTTGTAAATTAACTATATCATTGATAAGTCATACTTGTTATGTATTGTTTGTTCTGTAAAAAACAATAAACAGATTTATAAAAAAAATTAAAAAACTGAACACACAAAATGTGGTCACTCATGAAAAATACCACGGTGGAAATAATGATAAGAAAGAAAGTTATTTCAATCAACTTGAAATAACTCATGAACAAAACACAGTGACAAAAATATTAATGTTAATTACAAATACAATTCATAATGGTGAATTCAAAAATTGTAGTGATTCATAAAAAAATACCACAGTGACACAAGAATTGATCAGAAATATTAACATGATTTAATTATTTGTTTAATTGCTTATGGTTTACAACAAACCTTTGAAAAAACATACCATGATTGGTATAACACCCAATAAGAACAATCACTAAAATGTGTACAAATCCGGAATCAATATTCCCAATTAATTATGTTAAAACCAATTCCAAAAATGTAAAAAATCGATGTATCCAAGGAAATGTCATTACTGTTTAAAATTCTAAACGAAATCAATTCTGCGTTTAAAAAAAAATGAATTAAAAACAAATCAACCAAAAAATGTAGAACGCAATGCATGAAGTGCAGTACAAACAATTACAAGGCGATAACGTGATTCTAAATCATTAGCACAGAATCTACACGTTTTTAAATTCCTAGCGGTATTCTCCCTCGCTCCTATTACTTCTCTACTAGGGAGTACATTTAATTTAAAACGCAACATGATATATCAATGCTTTCTCGAGGGATACTTTTGTAAATAAAGGGCAACAAATTAAAAGCTTTAATTTCATACTTAAAATGATAAAAGATGCGATAATTAATTGCAGAAGCCTGATTTTTGATCCAGTCAGCTTCAAACATTTTCTTTTTAACTTTATATGGAAAAGCTATAAGATCATCTTCAGAAATGTTGTAAGTGCTTTATACTTTCATAATTTGCTGCATCCAATCGAATAAGACCTTACAAGAGTTCTGATTCAATTCTACCTTTAAATCGGTGAATAAGCAATTGACGGGACGGATTAAAACATTTCTCAATAATTGTACATTTTTCCATCAGCACGGGCGTGTGGGAGTTCAAGCCCACTTCATGCCTTAACACTGCAATTGGTGCCCCTCGTGGTTAAAATCCTTTTCCAAAGTAGAGATTCAGCCCTATCACAAATATTAGGCAACAAACCTGTTTCCACTAGATATAGGAGATGAGGAACCAGCTTTTGTTGATAATGCTGAACAATGGGAATGGAAGAAAAGCAACCGCATGTTCTGTCAAAAAACAATAATTTGGTTGCATTTTCCTTCATTTTTCTTCTCATATTTGCTAACTCTACCCGCTTGGTTCTTTTAGCATAAATTATGACTACCAAGTATATATACTTTTGGAAAACTTCCAAATACATGTTGTCTGAAAACCAATTAAATTTCAACTTCCTCCGTTTAGTATGATTTATTGTTAAGATCTTTGGTTTATACATTTCAAAGAAGGTCCAATGATCGAAAATAGGCATTATTCACTGCCAAAGCTCTTTGCAGGTCTTTGGGAGTCAAGTCAAACAAAACAACATCATCTGCATGTGCCATGTGATTAATTTGTAAATTGCCCAATTTTGGGGATTATTCAATATTTTCCTAAAAATCGTTTCCAGGTCGCTTATATAAATATTAAATAAAAAGGGTGCTAATACGCAACCTTGGCGTACGCCCCAATGAGTTTTGATCCACCTCACTGTGTTGCCCTTTTGGTCTAGTCAAACCCTTATCTCTGTATATGAGTGAAGTGCAATCAACATACTAAGAATACCTTCTGGACCGCCTGACCTATTTATTTTTTCCCAAAGTAAAGCCCTGTTTACGCAGTCAAAGGCCTGTGTGATATCTAAAAGGCACAATAAAGAACTTTTTTTTCACGTTGGGCCTGAGTCTGCAGGAAGTGGATAATAAAGCAATTCTGGACGGTGCTCATACCTGTCCTGAATCCTGACTGGAATCTATCTAGGCATACAATCGAGAACTCTCAGTTTTGCAGTTCCTGGAGAATAAGGGCACCAAATATTTTACTTGAAGAATTCAGCAGTGAAATTGTACGATAGTTCCTAGGAAGTAATCTATCACCATTTTTATAAATCACAATGATCAAAGCTTTTTTCCAGGATAAAGAAAGCCAAATTTAACCTTAGAATGTTCTGGAATAAGCCCCACACACTGGCTGCCCTTATATTAACATTTGATTTTAGCATTGCATTTGCTAGCCCATCTGGCCCCGGAGCATGGAATGCTTTACTTATCTTAATAGGAGCTTGTAATTTTGTTTAAATCCACCAGCATGTAATCGGCCCAACTCACTACCACTTTCATCCCACTAACATCATTGCTCTTCTGGCAATACAAATTAGAAAAATTAGCCTCCCATGTTTCTGCTTGTATGGGCTGGATTGGAAGAGAGCGTTGGAGCTCAGGTTCCCTGACGAGCCTCCAAAAGGAGCGTGCATCTTTCCTAATAATTGTTCCAAGCATAGCTTTGTCATCCCCAATATGTAAATTGAAATGATAATTGTTAAGCCAATTTTTATAAATTTGTTTAAAAGCCTTGGTAGCTAATAACATTCTTCTTTAAATGTCTTAATGTTTTCTGTAAACAACACTTTCTATCGGAAAGCCTCCTGTCATATCTGGAAGACGGGAGATAGAGCTCCCGGGACATACAAATTCTCTAATGTTCATTGGCCTACTTTTGTCATAAACAAGAGAATTTAACAGCAAGTCTTGGTCTGCTCCCTCAATTAACAGAATATGTGTATTAAAACGTATTGACAGCCCTGGTTTCCATTTGAGGGTGTTGTTTGTTGGCTGCACATCCACCAAAATGTTAATATTTTCTTAGACAGTTTCCACAATAGTCAAATCCAAACAGTGCAAGCAAACAGTGATCACTTGTATTCATTTAAATCACTCTGAGATTTGAGGTCTGCTCACCACAAGGCAGTCGTGACACTGGATGCCAAACGCTGCAAAGCAGATGCATTAACTTGCAGGCTGCCACACCTGTGCCATGCTCTGCGACTGGGATTTTGTAGAGGGTAGCAGCAACACTTTCCAGGCAGACCGACCTCCAGCAATAACCAGTGTAAAAATACTGCCGACAAGAGGATCCTCAACGTTACTCCAAAGCGGGCCACTTCTGTTCCCACTTCTGTGCCCAAAATAATAATGTTGAAGGCACATAAAACATGAAAAATAACCCACTGACTCCAAAACATTTATGTTGATCAGAAAACTAATAACACTACCAATTAAACATGTTTTAAATACCAAATACCAAATGCTACCAATGCGCAAGATGCATGGAGTATTACCTGCCCCCACCAGCCATCCGCACAAGAGGAATTGATGGTAAAAGGGGTACCACAGCAAAACAGCCTGCTTGACAGCACTAATTGAGGTGGCCCGTAGATGTAGCCCTTAGAGGAAAGGACAGCAAAGCGTATGCTTGCTCAAAAAAAATACCGATGGACAGAAAGCCGTTGCCAATCAAAGGCAAAGCAAAACATGTTCATAGCAGTTGAACATGCTATTGACTGACGTTTCTTGTTTTACTAAAACAAAACAAAATAAGAAGGGTAGCTTGGTGTCACTGAAAAATATAAGTGTAAAATGGCAGACTTACTGGAGAAAAATGTACACGATGTATAGCACAAGCCAAAACAAAGAGAGGTGTCCTATCAAATGGAAAGGGATACAAATAGCTCTGCTCACTTTAATTATTGGTTGTAACAACTAAGAGGCCGATTCATGGAATAATTAGCGCGGCGCAAGTGGCCAAAAACGTGCGAATCGCAGTGGAATAGCGAAAATCGCAGTGCAAGTGCGAAAATCGCACGAAAAGCAGCGCACATCGATTCATGGAAGGCCATGCGCGAGAAAACCATTGGATGTGCGATAATAAAGTACGCGGCGCACGTTAGCGCACAGGCCATCTAACTGCGTGCGCCAGGTCACAGCGAAAATCGCACAGGCCACAGTGAAAATCGCACATAGCGCGGCGCACGCAACAAAAGTAGGCGGAACACGGGGCGTAACACTCGGAATGGGGAACAACTTGCCAAAATGTGGGCGTCACGGGGGAAGTACAGGGTACAAGTGCGCAGAACGCCCACACGCTCGCCTACAACACGTATTCATGGAATAGAATAGGGCAAAAAAGCGCACGCTCAAACCAGCGCACAGGCACAAACACGACCGCCACAAGAAAGCAGGCGGTAGCGTCTCTGCGCCTGTAAGAAATGTGCGCCAAAAGGTGCGGCAAAAAATAGCACCTATATACTGCCATGATGAATGTCCCATACTGTGGCCCTCCAGGACAAATGACGTGCAAAGGGATACCCACAAACACGGACACCCGCTGACAAAAAATACGTGTGCGTGTATACCGGTGTGCGCGGGAAGTCTCACACGCGAATTGGCAGGGCATGTGAATTCCAGGAGTTTGCGGGAAGTTCCACACGCAATTTGTCAGGGTACGTGGATTACAGGGGTGCGCGGGAAGTTCCACACGTGATTTGGCCATGTACGTGGATTCCAGGGGTGCGCGGGAAGTTCCACACGCGATTTGGCCGGGTACGTGGATTTCAGGGGTGCGCGGGAAGTTCCACACGCGATTTGTCAGGGTACGTGGATTTCAGTGGTGCGCGGGAAGTTCCACACGCGATTTGGCCGTGTACGTGGATTTCAAGGGTGCGCGGGAAGTACCACACGCGATTTGGCCGGGTACGTGGATTTCAGGGGTGCGCGGGAAGTTCCACACGCGATTTGTCAGGGTACGTGGATTTCAGGGGTGCGCGGGAAGTTCCACACGCGATTTGGCCGTGTACGTGGATTTCAGGGGTGCGCGGGAAGTCCCACACGCGATTTGGCCGGGTACGTGGATTTCAGGGGTGCGCGGGAAGTTCCACACGCGATTTGTCAGGGTATGTGGATTTCAGTTGTGCGCGGGAAATTCTACACGCGATTTGGATGTGTGCTCCCAGGTATTCCCTGTACACCCTCCACGGCCCCTGCAGGCAGCACACACCACAGGGGACTACCCTGCACACCTGCTCATGTCACCCAGCACCCCCAGCCCCCAGCATCCAGGGGCACCCTCCACCAGGCCCCCACTCATGTCTCCCACCACCCCCACCCCCCAGCCACCATGGGCAGCCCCCACCAGGCCCCCACTCATGTCTCCCACCCACCCCCACCCCCCAGCCACCATGGGCAGCCTCCACCAGGCCCCCACTCATGTCTCCCACCCACCCCCACCCCCCAGCCACCATGGGCAGCCCCCACCAGGCCCCCACTCATGTCTCCCACCCACCACCACCCCCCTGCCACCATGGGCAGCCCCCACCAGGCCCCCACTCATGTCCCCTATCACCCCCACCCCCCAGCCACCAGGGGCACCCTCCACCAGGCCCACACTCATGTCTACCACCACCCCCACCCCCCAGCCATCAGGGGCAGCCCCCACCAGGCCCCCACTCATGTCTCCCACCCACCCCCACCCCCCAGCCACCATGGGCAGCCCCCACCAGGCCCCCACTCATGTCTCCCACCCACCCCCACCCCCCAGCCACCATGGGCAGCCCCCACCAGGCCCCCACTCATGTCCCCTATCACCCCCACCCCCCAGCCACCAGGGGCACCCTCCACCAGGCCCCACTCATGTCTCCCACCACCCCCACCCCCCAGAAGTGCAGGGGCAGCCTCCACCAGGCCCCCACTCATGTCTCCCACCACCCCCACCCCCAGCCACCAGGGGCACCCTCCACCAGGCCCCCACTTATGTCTCCCACCACCCCCACCCCCCAGCCACCAGGGGCACCCTCCACCAGGCCCCCACTCATGTCTAACACCACCCCACCGCCCAGCAGTGCAGGGGCACCCTCCACCAGGCCCCCACTCATGTCTCCCACCACCCCCACCCCCCAGCCAACAGGGGCACCCTCCACCAGGCCCCCACTCATGTCCCCCTGCACCCCCACCCCCCAGCATCCAGGGGCACCCTCCACCAGGCCCCCACTCATGGCCTCTATCACCCCCACCCCCCCGCCACCAGGGGCAGCCTCCACCAGGCCCCCACTCATGTCTCCCACCACCCCCACCCCCCAGCAGTGCAGGGGCACCCTCCACCAGGCCCCCACTCATGTCTTCCACCACCCCCAGCCCCCAGCAGTGCAGGGGCAGCCTCCACCAGGCCCCCACTCATGTCTACCACCACCCCCACCCCCCAGCCACCAGGGGCACCCTCCACCAGGCCCCCACTCATGTCTCCCACCACCCCCACCCCCCAGCCACCAGGGGCACCCTTCACCAGGCCCCCACTCATGTCTACCACCACCCCCACCCCCCAGCCACCAGGGGCAGCCCACCACCAGGCCCCCACCCATGTCTCCCACCCACCCCCACCCCCCAGCCACCATGGGCAGCCCCCACCAGGCCCCCACTCATGTCCCCTATCACCCCACCCCCCAGCCACCAGGGGCACCCTCCACCAGGCCCCCACTCATGTCTACCACCACCCCCACCCCCCAGCCACCAGGGGCAGCCTCCACCAGGCCCCCACTCATGTCTCCCACCCACCCCCACCCCCCAGCCACCATGGGCAGCCCCCACCAGGCCCCCACTCATGTCCCCTTTCACCCCCACCCCCCAGCCACCAGGGGCACCCTCCACCAGGCCCCCACTTATGTCTACCACCACCCCCACCCCCAGCCACCAGGGGCAGCCCCCACCAGTCCCCCACTCATGTCTCCCACCACCCCCACCCCCCAGCCACCAGGGGCACCCTCCACCAGGCCCCCACTCATGTCTCCCACCACCCCCACCCCCCAGCAGTGCAGGGGCACCCTCCACCAGGCCCCCACTCATGTCTCCCACCACCCCCACCCCCCAGCCACCAGGGGCACCCTCCACCAGGCCCCCACTCATGTCCCCCTGCACCCCCACCCCCAGCATCCAGGGGCACCCTCCACCAGGCCCCCACTCATGTCTCCCACCACCCCCACCCCCCAGCAGTGCAGGGGCACCCTCCACCAGGCCCCCACTCATGTCTCCCACCACCCCTACCCCCCAGCAGTGCAGGGGCACCCTCCACCAGGCCCCCACTCATGTCTCCCACCACCCCCACCCCCCAGCAGTGCAGGGGCAGCCTCCACCAGGCCCCCACTCATGTCTACCACCACCCCCACCCCCCAGCCACCAGGGGCACCCTCCACCAGGCCCCCACTCATGTCTCCCACCACCCCCACCCCCCAGCCACCAGGGGCACCCTCCACCAGGCCCCCACTCATGTCTACCACCACCCCCACCCCCAGCCACCAGGGGCAGCCCCCACCAGGCCCCCACTCATGTCTCCCACCCACCCCACCCCCCAGCCACCATGGGCAGTCCCCACCAGGCCCCCACTCATGTCCCCCTGCACCCCCACCCCCCAGCATCCAGGGGCACCCTCCACCAGGCCCCCACTCATGGCCCCTATCACCCCCACCCCCCCGCCACCAGGGGCAGCCTCCACCAGGCCCCCACTCATGTCTCCCACCACCCCCACCCCCCAGCAGTGCAGGGGCACCCTCCACCAGGCCCCCACTCATGTCTCCCACCACCCCCACCCTCCAGCAGTGCAGGGGCAGCCTCCACCAGGCCCCCACTCATGTCTACCACCACCCCCACCCCCAAGCCAGCAGGGGCACCCTCCACCAGGCCCCCACTCATGTCTCACACCACCCCCACCCCCCAGCATCCAGGGGCACCCTCCACCAGGCCCCCACTCATGGCCCCTATCACCCCCACCCGCCAGCCACCATGGGCAGCCCCCACCAGGCCCCCACTCATGTCTCCCACCCACCCCCACCCCCCAGCCACCATGGGCAGCCTCCACCAGGCCCCCACTCATGTCCCCCTGCACCCAGGTCCTCACAATCACCAACCATGTGCGTAATGGTCAGCCTCCACAGCCAAAAGGCCCTACCAAGTAACCCATTCACCCACATGGAAATGAAAATTACATGTTACACCCCCAACGTACATAAAGCAAATGAACCCATGTCTGTCACACACAATGGTTGCACATGAATTTGAAAACACCCAACATGACATGCATGAAACCAATGAGATGATACCACACAGTGAAGTATGAAAACAAAAATGTATTAAAAAAATATGAATGCAAATGAAATGAAACAAACTACAATGCCAATGAAAAAAAGAAAAGGTGCATGTCCGTCTCAAAAAATGAAAAACACCAAATCCAAAAAAAATGTACTTCAAAGTCACATTAAAAATGAAATCAATCCGACAGAAAAAAAATAAAATCCAAACACCATTGCTCCATGGAGAAGAAAAAATAAAATTAAAAAATAAAACAATCCAATGAAGAACTATGTACAAAATATCCAAGGGTCCATGAGCCCAACTGAACAAAGGAAACCTACTAAATACCCTAACTAAAAAGCAACTATATACAAAAAGTGGAGCTGCGTCCGTCAACTCCAAATCATAAGAATATACAAAGGAAACCTAAAACTAAAGATCTATATACTAAGGTGGCGGACAAGTCCAGCAGCTCACTCCGTAGTGTTCCGGGCCAGGGCATCATCAAACTCCTCGTCTATGTCCCGGAGGCGGTCCTGTTCCATGGCCCCGAGGGTCCGCAGGGACAACGCCATCTGCTCCTCCAACCCCCTGTGGATTGCCTCGAGGCACTCGGCCCGCCTCAGGGCCCTCCGCATGGAGTTCTCCGCCCTGACCATGGTGAGCCGCTCCTCTTCCGCCCGCCGCCGCTCCGCACCTATCTGCTGGCCCAACCGCAGCCACACGGAAGACACTTCCTGTCCTGGGTTCTCCTGCCCTCCGGCCGATGCCTGCCCCTCCGATGTTGATGGCCCGAGCCATGATGCCTCCCACGTTGACTCTGCTGCTGCCTCCGACGCAACTGCCTCTGCCAGCATGACGGCATCCAGGCTGATGGAATCCACCGACGCCGTCGTGCACGTGCCCTGCCTGATGATGCCGGCACATCCTCCATCTGCTGGGGTACAGTTGCTGTGGTGTCCACCCCTGCTTGACCTCCGACTCCCGACTGTGGCAGGGATGGGATCCCCACCGAGCTGGCTGCATAGGTCAGGGCAGGTCCACAGGGGGCCCTGGTGGCATCTGGGCCGGAAGACGGCAAGGAGAACGACTGGCGTATAGCCTCCACAGAGGAGGAGAGGGCCGCCAGATTGGCCGACACATGCAGGAAACCCCCGAACATGGAAGATCCCAATTGGGCCACGTCGGCACGGTGCTCTTCGTGAGGATGTGCGTGCTCCTCCCGGGAAGCACGCATGTCATCACGAATTTCACCCGCGCGCATCGCAACCCCAATCAGGACCTTCTCCATACGGACACGGGTCCCCTCGTCTGCAGGTGGAGGGGAGTCAGGTGACATGGACATCCCCTCTACCTGCGGACGGGCCTGGGACGGGGCAACCCTGCTGGTGCATGGTGGTGCACTCACAGGGTCAGGGACAGCGACATGCACAGGCCCCTACACGGTGACCTGTGCTGCCTCCTGCCCCTGGCCCTGGACTGCACCACTTGCACCAGCAGGGATGCCCCCACCAGGCCCCATGTGTGCCCCTGTGGTGGCCTCCTCCTCCTCTGTGGAAACCACCAACCTGGATGGCTCCTCACCGTCTTCCACCGTAGCAGGCCCCTGTGGGGGCTCACCCACCCCTTCCGCTGCAGCCGTGGGGGCATCCCCGCCGCCTTGCTCCACAGCGCCGTCTCCTCCCTCTTCTTCACTAGCCGCTGCGTAGAGGGAGACAAAGAACACAAGCATCAGGGTACTGTACAATGGTCCCCTAGACAGGAAGCAATAGCAGATGAGTACCACTGTCAAAGTACACTTCCATCATGTCCCTCCACAACACATGGGTCAGTCCAGGTAAAACACACACAGTAACAGGCATGGTGCATGCCATGGACATTTCCACACATGTCCAATGGACTCTTGAAACATACAATGATATGGAACTCACATGCATCATGGGTCATGCCTATCACATGCACACACTTCACCTCAGTCACATCCATCTGGCCCCATACACCCCAAACACAGCGGATACAAGGGTAACTAGGCTGCATCAGTGAATCTGTGCATTGTCACACACATGTGTCATGCATCCATGGCATGCACAAGACACAGACACGCAGGTCAGGCACACAGACATGGCTACCATATATGTACCTGCCATCAGCACCCATCCCTCACCCCACCCATGTCCAGGAACAGAGACTGGCATGCTCTCATGTCTAAAATCTGCATAGGGCTCCCCATGTGGCATTTAAACACATGCAACAACCATGTGGTTCACACATCACTGGTCGCACATGCATTACCATGATGTCCCTGCACACATACATGCATACATGGCCTATGTCACACATACAGGCAAGTATCAGAGAACCAGCACACCGCAACATGCCCTGTCTCACACAGCAATGCTTGGACACTTACCGCTCAACTCCAGACGGGTCTCCCTCTCAAGGATCTGGGCGTGGAGCGCTGGGCGTACGCGTTCCAGGACCCTCATCTGGATGGAACTCATGCGGGCCCGGCCCCCCTTCACGAGGTGCCGGGCCTTCACGAGGGTCCTGGACCTCAAGTCCTCCCAGCGCTTCTTGATCTTCTGGACGTCGCGGGTTGCCACCCCCTCCGCGTTGATGGCAACCACACAGTCGGCCCAGATCCTCTCCCGTCCTTCCTTACTGGCGCGGGACGATCCAAAGAGGGCATCATACTGCCCCACGACATGCTCCACCAGGACACCAACTTCGGTGGCAGTGAAGCTGGTGCCCCTCTGCCCCTCTGGCCTGGGGTTGCCACTGGTGCCAGATGTGGAAGTGCCCGACATGGCAACCCCAGAGGCAGGTGTGGGTGGGCAACTGGGTCCTGGGGCTGGGCTGTGGAGCGATGTAATCCCAGTCGGGAGTCTTCAGTTCCAGCAGGGGTGGACACAGCAACTGGACCCCTGCAGGTGGCTGATGTGCAGGCACCAAATGGCAGGGCACGGTGGCAGCAGGCAGCCAGGCAGGCAGCAGCAGATGGCACGTGGGAGGCTGCACGAGGCGCTGGGGGGCAATAATTCGGCCTTCTGGGC
The DNA here is from genome assembly GCF_040938575.1 of Ambystoma mexicanum. Taxonomy (NCBI): domain Eukaryota; kingdom Metazoa; phylum Chordata; class Amphibia; order Caudata; family Ambystomatidae; genus Ambystoma; species Ambystoma mexicanum. The sequence goes on from NC_090941.1 coordinate 292,645,918, forward strand.
AGGAGCGTGGCCTTCCGTGTGTTTTCACGTGGCCAGCTTGACACGGAGTGATTTGGCACGTGAAAATCCTGCACGTCAGCGTGAAATTTGAGGAAAGGCCCTTAGCGCGTAAGCGCGTCAGCACGCATACGCGATTCTATTGGACCAAAGGCCCTCAGCGCGTAAGCGCATCTGTGACGTGACCCGCACGGGTGTTTCCCACACAGCACGTGATGACATAGCACACGTGGAAAGACTGCATGTCAGAGTGTCATCGCGTGTAATTGGACAGCACGTCAGAGTGTCATCGCGTGTAATTGGACAAAAGTGCGCGTACACGCGATTGGCCTATGTACGTGTATATCAGGGGTGCGCGGGCACTTACACACGCAAGTACGTCAGCGCACCTGTATCCCGGGAATTTCCACACGCTATTGGACTGGGTACTGGATTTCAGGGGTGCGCGGGTCACACGCTCGCCTACAACACGCGCAACGCATAAATTTGCGCGCTAACAAAATAACAAGCTCAGACCCAGGATGAACATACCGTTCCTAGCAGCAGTGGGCGTGGGCTACCAAAGGAGGAGGAGGAGGATAGTCAGGGCCAGAATATTCACACCCAGAACCAGCCTTTTCGGGATGCCTGATGACCAGGTGTATGGGAGGTACAGGTTTCCACCACACATAATACTGGACCTGGTGAGTGAGTGGGAGGATGACCTCACATCACCCACCCTGTGCTCCCAAGCACTCAGCCCCCTGGAGAAGGTCCTCAATGTACTGCACTTCTTAGCCACTGGATCATTTCAGCGGACAAGTGCCATAGTGGGTGGGGTATCACAGGCCACCCAGTCACGCTGCCTACACCAGGTCTTGAACATCATCACTGCACGCCCATCAGTCCGCAGGCACATATACCTGCCCAGAACACCTGCAGAAAGGCATGCTGCCGCCCTGGATTTTTACGGTGTGGCACGATGCCCCAAAGTGCTGGGTGCCATCGACTGCACCCATGTGGCTCTACGTCCCCCCAGGGCATCAGAGCACATCTATAGGAACCGCAAGCACTGGCATTCCATCAACGTGCAGGTAGTATGTAATGCCAAGGGAATCATCACCTCAGTATATGCCAACTATCCCGGGTCCACCCACGACAGCTTCATTTACCGAATGTCCACCCTAAGCCGGGACCTAGAAGCTGGGCGGCATGGCGATACATGGCTGCTTGGTGAGTATGAATGCCACTGCACATGCATGCATGTCAGATACTGAGCAAGGTCACAACCCCACCAATGATACCAATCACCACCTCCACAGGGGACAGTGCCTACCCTCTCAGCCCCCACATGATGATGCCAATTCGGAACCCCACCACGCCACCCCAGGTAAGATATAACACAGCCCACATTACAACCCGGGGCATAGTGGAGCGCACATTCGGAGTGCTAAAGTCACGCTTTCGCTCCCTTGACCGTTCTGGCGGGCAGCTGTTGCACGCTCCCCCAGTAGTGTGCAGGATCATAGTGGCAGCATGTGTCCTGCACAACGTTGCAACACGCCGGGGCCTGGCCGTGGACATGGTGGTGGCCCCACATCCCCAACCACATGCACAGCCGCTGCGCATGGGAGGGGAAAGGGCACGGGGGGAGGCAGCCCGTACACAGCTAGTGGCTAATTACTTCACATAGAAATCACACCCCTGTGGAGTGCACACTGCCCTGGCACATTCCATCTGACAATCAATGATGACTCAACCTGACACTGATCCTGAATGTCTGGAGAATCAACCGTGAAAACCATATCAGCCTGAGATTGTTCACCTGGAAGTGTTACAATGTGTGCATCCCTACCCACACAGACACCACCAATGCAGTTTTGTGAAGAAACACATTCAAGCAGCTAAAATGAATACCCACTTGCAAAATGCAACAAGAGGACAGTGCCATGTCAGCCAACCCATCCCTAGCACCGCCACACGACACACCGTGCCATGTCATGCTATTTGCAGGTAAACAAAGTAATCCCCACAACATGACACTAGTGTCACAATGTACAGTGTCCCTAATTGAAACTTGCAACACCTGAAATGCTCACAGTAATGCAGGACCAACAACAAACTTGAGCAGGTACTACCATTAACATGACATCACAAATGTAATAAATTAGTAGTCTCACCACCTGGAAATGCCTGCACTCCCACCACTACCAACTGTGCAGTGTTGGCGCCATGTAGAGTTGTAGGTGCACTGCTGCCAACATGGACCCCATCTCCAAACTAGAGGGCCTTGTGTAGACATGAGGAAGGGACCTGCAAATTGGGAGGTAGACACAGATGATGAGTTACACATCAATGCAACATGCAGTGTACAACACAACAGCAATATGCACTAGGAATGTATACACAGTATTGACTAGACTACCCACACATGTAGTGGGAGTCCAATGTCACCATGTACGTCAATGTCACTTGGGCACACCCTTTGCAAGCCCATGGAAACGGGAAGCAGGAGGGGTGTGTGTGACTCAAACCCAAGCATCTGAACCAAATACATGACAAGCCTGCATGTGCCCAGCCACAATGCAGCGTATGCCCACAGGAACCACGGAAGGCAACAAATTGTCCCAAAAAAATTGGGAAAAAAATAATTAAAAATAAAAATAAAAATAAAAATAAAAAAAAATAAAAAATGGCCATTGATGGGCCCCGGGGGGTTGGGGAGGCCACCCAGGAGGTCCGAGGACAGGGTGCACACCAGAACCCACCTGTGTGGATCCTGGGAAAAAAAAACACCTCCATGGGCTCATGGCCCACACGGCTACCCTATTGTGGGAGTATCACTGCTGTCGCTATTATCACCCTGTGCAGCTGCATCCGGAGGTGGTTGCACTATGGGAGGCAGCCCACGCAAGGCCCTAGTCTGCTCCTCCATGGCTGCAAGCATGCGGGTGTGGTAGGTCTCGTTCTGGAGGATGAGTGTGCGGAGGTCCCCATGCAACAACTCACGGGATGCCCGGACCTCCGCCCTCGTTGCCTGCATCTCAGCTGAGAGCGTACGGGTGAGACGCTCCAGCTGCTGTTCTGTCCTTTGGTGTGTTGAAGCCTCAAGCTCAACAAGAGTCGCCCTGAGGTGAAGGAGCTCCTGCCTCAGGGCTTCCCTGTGGCCCTGGGACTCTATGGAGATGGCCTCCTGCAGAGTCGCCAGTGCCGCCCGCCTGTCCCTGTTGGACGCCAACATGTCCTCCCTGTGTGACTGGCAGATGGAGTCGGTTGCCTGCTCTAGTCGCTCCATCAGCCTTTCAGGGAGGACAATGGAAGTGGCCACCCTATCCATGGCCTGAGCCATCATCTCGGATGATGCTGCCTGTTGGGTTGCCATACCGTAAATGGATTGCTCCCATGCGGTATTGCCAGGTGGCGTACGGCCACCACGTCGGCGGGCACCACACCTGTCTGGGGCAAGGCGAACTGCGCCTTGCTGTGCCGGCACTGCCTGAGGCTGCAGGACTGCATTCCCCCTCTGATCTGCTGGCCCAGGAACAGGATCAGATGTCGCGGAGTGTGACCCTGCATCCGTAACCACCAAAGGCGTAGCTGCCAACACTGACATCCCCATTGAGGGTTCTGACCCTGGTGCAGGTGGGTGGGACAGAACAGAATCCCTCCCTGGAACACTCACCTGCAACGGCACATAGGTCTCATCATCCGAATCAACACCTGAGTACAGCTCGGGGGAGGTGCAGCCAGAGACACCCCTTGAGAGCACGACCTGCAGCACTTGTGGGTTCTCACCCACCACCACACCACGTCCCTCACTGGTGGTTGGTCGGCCCTCGGACCCCTCCTGGGTCTGCACCATCTCCACAACCCCAGCAGTATCAGGTGCGTCTTCCCATGCAAAGACATAAAAACAAAGAAATGGAAACAGTCATTAGCACCATGGCACACAATGAGGGCTGAGAAGCAAGAGAACCAGTACTTGATTGACACATGTCCCACATGACTAAAACCCTCTCATGCATGCACCCGCACTGCGTATGAAGGGGAGGCAAATGGCAAACATTGATGACACCAAGATGGAAGATGAACACATTTTCTGCATGCTGCCTGGCAGTGGCGTCACACATTGGCCTGTGATTGCCAGGTGAAACACACATGCCATCACACAGATGGCATGTACCATTGCTATTGAGTGAAGATGGAGAGGAGGGCAGCACCTATTCATTCAGTCCAGTTCCCGCATGTAATAGCTTTTCTAATTCAAACAGGTCAGATTTTTCACCTGGAGCTGCCAGTCCAAAATGGTCCAATTGCACAAGGACATGTGTGAACAAATGATATCCAGGTAACAAAGTCACTCCACTTTACCATAGCCATGTCAGACATGTGACTAGAGGACTGCGAAATGCCTAGTGAAAGTGGTGGAATGCAAACAATCTGACTGAATGAACAGTGAAAAATAAGCAACAATGTTGTGGCAAGGTGACACTTCAAGGGCAACTGGCGTGCAGTTGGGCTAGATGTCTACTGTTGGCAGAAGGGATACTGCTATGGCCAAATGCAGCTGCGCAGGATGTATTGCATGAAGCACATGGCTGACCCATACGACTCAGGCGCACACACTCTCACCTGGCACACAAACAGAAGCCCTCACACACACACCATGCACATGGATGACACACACATGCATGTGCACTCACCGGACAATGCCTCGTAATCAGGCAGATCTCCCACGCCTTGGATCTGTTCCTCCGTGACGTAGGTCCCAGCGACTGATTCATGTGGAGTGAGTTTCATGTCTACTACTGGAGACCCACCTCCAGTCACTAGAGTTGCGGCATGACTTGAGGCCAGCTTACTCTTTGCCCTGCGCTTTAGGTCATTCCAGCGCTTATAGCAATCATTGGCTGTGTGCCTCACGATTCCAAGGGCACTTACGATGTCCGCAACGGTCTGCCAGTGTGCATGGCGTTGTGCAGGTGTGGTCTTGGATCCTGCAACAATGACCATCTCGTTATCATGTGCGGACACATACTCGACAAGTGCATTCAGTTCGTCATCCGTGAAGCTGGGCTTCCTCGACGGGCCGGACTGTGTAGCCGTGTCTGGGGCATCAGCCTGTGCCGGACGAGCACTCTTCCTCTTCCGCTTGGAAGGTGGTGGTGATCCTGAGTGTCGTGCACCGCTCTGGACACTAGGGGCAGGAGCCCTGGTGTACTCTGTATCAGGAGTGTGGGATTGCACACTCAGCATGGGAGTTGGTGCAGGCATTGGCTCAAGTGTAATGGTGTCAGGGGGAATGTCAGCAGAATGGACTAGGACCGACATTGTCCTTGCTGGGTGTGTGAGAGCTGGGGTGGATGGAGCCGCAGCTGCCCCTGCAGCCTCTCCGCCCTGCCTACTCGGGGCAGCAGATGACCTTGCTGCCCCAGATGCACGTGGCATGATGACATCAACGTGCACCAGCGCACGTGTCATAGGCCTGCTGACCTGGAAGTCAGCCATGGAGTCAGCCAGGTCTGGTGCCACAATGGGCTGGTCCAACAAGGGCTGAGCATGGATGGTGTCAGCCACATCAGCCTCAACGGGAGGGGGAGAGGGGGAGGGGGATTATGGGTGCCCTTGACTGGTCCTCCACACATGGGGGGACAGGCTCACCCTGCAAGTAACGACCACGTCCCCTACTGGATCCACCACGGCCACCACTTGTGGCTCTTCCACCTTTGCCACCCTTACGGAATCCTCGCCTCCCAGCCATGGCACTGATGTTAATGTGCGTATGGGAGTGGCTGTAAACTATTGTCCTGGGCAATTGGGGGTCAAAGGGGTTGGGTACCAGATGGTAATTGTACCCTAGTTCTCTAGCAAGGCTGAATGTAACCCCTGGGGAAAGATGACGGGTCACGCTACGCACAGGAGCCCCAAAAAAGGGAGATGACGTGCACGCAACCCATCCTAGACCACGTGTGCAGAAAGAAAAACCTGCACTACGCTGTGGCACCCAGTAACACAAGAATGAACGTATGCGTGTCACACGCAGCCTAGAATGACCTCTGAAGGGGTAGGCTACACACGGGGCAAGCACAGATGTTAGATACGTGCGTGACTCACCTTCTGCCAGGTAAAAGAGCGTGAAAAAGGAGCGCGTTTGGTTGGCAACACCCCCGCCAAAAGAAGATTTGTACGCTGTCTGAGGAGACAGGACAACAGTAGAAGGGAACACTGTTTGAGGGAACAGGCCCAGGTAAACCAGTAAAAGAGAAAAAAGAGAAAAAGCTGTCAGAGGTAACAGGGAATACGAACTTGAAACGCCGTGAAGTAAATCGCGTGTGAAACGACAAGAAGTACAGAATTCACCCACTCGCTCTCCACGAAAAGCACGTACAAGGAAATGGTGTTCTACACGTACCTTTTATACAGGCCCACACGTCCAGCGTCACTTACGCGGCGTGTACACACTAGGGCCATTTCCACCAATTACACGCTTTGTCACTGCCGCGTATACGCGCTAGGCCCATTCCCACCAATTACACGCTTTGACACTCGGACGTGTCTTTCATTTTTTTAACACGCAACATTTTCAAACGTGTGCCCAATTCAACGTGCACGTGACTACATAGATGCGCATACGCTGGCGACGCCTTTACGCGCTAAGGGCCTTTGGTCCAATGACATCGCATATGCGTGCTGCCGTGCATACGCGCATGGCCCTTTCCTCGTATTACACGCGGACGTGCAGTTTTTCACGTGCGCTGAAATTCGCATGCACGTCTGTACGCGTCACGTCACAGGGGCGTTTGTGCTTGAGGGGCCTTCTGTCCATTGAAAATGCGTATGCGTGCAGATGCGCTTACGCGCTAAGGGCCTTTCCTCGAATTACACGCTGACGTGCAGATTTTTCACGTGCCAAATCACTCCGTATCAAGCTGGCCACGCGTATGCACACGGAAGACCATGCTCCTGCCCAGAAGGCCGAACTACTGCCCCCCAGAGCCCCGAGCACGCTCCCACCTGCCATCTGCTGCTGCCTGACTGCCTGCTGCCCACGTGCACTGCCATTTGCTGCCTGCACATCGGCCAGGGGTGCTGTTGCTGTGACCACCCCTGCTGGAACCGAAGACTCCCGACTGGGATTCCATCGCTCCACAGCCCAGCCCCAGGACCCAGTTGCCCACCCACTCCTGCCTCTGGGGTTGTCATGTCGGGGCAAACACCATCTGTGACCACTGACAACCCCCGGCCAGAGAGGCAGAGGGGCACCAGCTTCAGTGCCACCGAAGTTGGTGTCCTGGTGGAGCAAGTCCTGGGGCAGTATGATGCCCTCTTCGGAAGTTCCCGCGCCGACAAGGAAGGACGGACTCGGATCTGGACTGACATTGTGACTGCCATCAACGCGGAGGGGGTGGCAGTCCGCGACTTACAACATGTCAGGAAGCGCTGGGAGGACTTCAGGTCCAGGACCCTGAACAAGGCCCGGCGCCTCTTGAAGGCAGCGGATGCCAAGGGGCGCCGGGGCCACTTGTCGGAAGAACAGATGAGGGTCCTGGAACGCATATCCCCAGCACTCCACGTCCAGGTCCTAGAGAAGCAGACCCGTCTGGAGTCGAGCGGTGAGTGTACATGCATCCTGATTGTGAGCAGTGCGTGTGGTGATTATTCGGTAGTGTGCAGGTTGCACATCTGTTTGTATGGGGTCGAGTATGGGTGGGGGTGTACAGGGCCGTGGGGCTGACACATGCGAGGGCTGTAATGTGTGAGACATGGATGGTGCTTGTGTGTGTAGGCTTGCATGCCAAATGCAGTTGTGTGGGCACACATGTTTGGATGAATGTGTATGTAAGTAGACATGTCCGTGATGTCACGCATGTATGTTGTTTTCGGCTGCATGTATCAGCACTGTGTACATGTGCATGTGTGTGTATTTGACAAGGGTTCAACAGTGATGCAACATGGATGCATGTGACAGCGGTATGTGGAAACCTGATTGGCAGATGTGACATGGATGCCCGTCTGAACAGTGCGACACTTGGCAGAGGTGTACACATGCATCCAAGTGTGGTGGTGTGTGTACATGTGTGGTGCACTTCCTGTGTTGCATGTGATGTCGGGCTCACCTTTGGCTGCTCATGCTGTTGTATGTGTAGGGATGGTGGTGGCAGTTGCGATATGGCTGTGGTATGGCTCATGTGTGCGAGTTGTAATGACATGTGTGTTGGGGATTGTGATGACATGTCTGAGGTTTGCCAATGCCACTCATGTGCAACTGTCATGTGTGTATGTGTCCATTGTACAGAGCCCTGATGCCTGTGTTTTGTTTCTCCCTGTCTGCAGCGTCAACTGATGAAGAGGGCGGAGAAGGTGCTGTGGAGCACAGCGGCGGGGATCCCACCGCCAGCCAGAGACGCAAGGCCTGGCTCCCCTCCAGTGTTGTCATCTCGTCGGGGAGTGAGGAGTCCGGTGCCGCGTCCCAGGCCGCAGCTGCCGTGGGGAGGTCCAAGAGGCGGAGGTTGGTGTTGGACTCCTCTGCAGCAGAAGGGGCAGCTGGGACCCCACAGGGCCCAACAGGGGAAGATGGCACAGAGTCATCCAGGTTGGTGGGGGGTTTGGTGGAGGAGGAGGCCGTGCAAGCACCAGAGACGGGGTCTGGAGGTGGGGATCCCACTGGTGCTAGTGGTGCAGTGCAGGACCAGGGACAGGAGGCAGCACAGGCCGCCGCGGAGGTGCCTGTGTGCAATCCTGTCCCCGATCCTGTCCCTGCATCATCTTGCACCAGCAGGGATGCCTACGTCCAGACCCGTTTTCAGGCAGGGGATGAGCTGACGTCAACTGGCCTTACTCTGCCTGCGGACGTGGCTATCCAGGTCTGGGTTGAGCCTGTCCTGGCTGGTGTGGCGTTGCGTCAACGGGCCATGTGGTGCTGACCTGCAGTCTTTTCATGGAGAGACTGCACATCATCTCGAATGGCTCGTTGACCACGTCAGCCTGCTGGGACAGGTCACCCAGGCCGGATTCCTCCGTCTGATGGGGCTTGCTCCGACCCCCTCCTCAACTGGACCCGCTACGCGCCAGTCGTCCTCTGTGCCATCTTCCCACCCATCAGTCACCTGGGTGCCCTGTGGAGCTGCCTCTGACGGTGCGGCCAGGCTGGTGGAGGAGGCATCCCTGCCACAGTCGGGAGTCGGACGTCCAGCAGGGGTGGCCACATCTACGACTGCACCACAGCCGGCGGAGGATGTGCAGGCAGCAGGAGGCAGTGCACGGGCAGAGGCAGAGCAGCAGCAGCAACATGGTGGGAGCCATGAAGGCTCGGGGCCTTCGACATCGGAGGGGCAGGCATCGGCCGGAGGGCAGGAGGACCCAGGACAGAGAGTGTCTCCCGTGTGGCAGCGGTTGGGCCACGCCATAGATGCGGAGCGGCGGCGGGCGGAAGAGGTGCGGCTCACAATGGTCAGGGCGGAGAACTCCATGCGGAGGGCCCTGAGGCGGGCCGAGTGCCTCGAGGCAATCCGCAGGGGGTTGGAGGAGGACACGGCGTCGTCCCTGCGGACCCTCGGGGCCATGGAACAGGACCGCCTCCGGGACATCGAACAGGAGTTCGATGATGCCCTGGCCCGGAACACCACGGAGTGAGCCGCTGGACTTGCCCGCCGCCTTTGTATATAGTTCTTTAGTTTTAGGTTTCCTTTGTTTGTTCTTATGATTTGGAGTCGACGGACACTGCTCCAATTTTTGTATATAGTTGCATTTTAGTTAGGGTTTTTTGTAGGTTTCCTTTGTTCAGTTGGGCTCATGGACCCTTGGAAGTTGTGTACATAGTTCTTTATTGGATTGATTTTATTTTTCATTTTACTTTGGACAACATTTTTTTGGATTAGGATTTGGTGTTTTTATTTTTTTAAACGGACATGCAGCTTATCTTTTTTTCTTTGCCATTGTAGTTTGTTTCACTTCTTTTGCATTCTTATTTTTTTTAATACAATTTTGTTTTCATACTTCACTGTGTGGTATCATCTCATTGGTTTCATGCATGTCATGTTGGGTGTTTTCCCATTCAATTGCAACCATTGTGTGTGACGGACATGGGTTCATTAGCTTTATGAACATTGGGGGTGTAACATGTAATTTCCATTTCCATGTGGGTGAATGGGTTACTTGGTAGGGCTCTTTGGCTGTGGAGGCTGACCATAACGCACATGATTGGGGATTGTGAGGACCTGGTGGAGGCTGACCATGGTGGCTGGGGGGTGGGGGTGCAGGGGGACATGAGTGGGGGCCTGGTGGAGGGTGCCCCTGGTGGCTGGGGGGTGGGGGTGGTGGGAGACATGGGTGGGGGCCTGGTGAAGGGTGCCCCTGGTGGCTGGGGGGTGGGGGTGGTGGGAGACATGAGTGGGGGCCTGGTGGAGGCTGCCCCTGCACTGCTGGGGGGTGGGGGTGGTGGGAGACATGGGTGGGGGCAGGTGGAGGGTGCCCCTGCTGGCTGGGGGGTGGGGTTGATAGGGGCCATGAGTGGGGGTCTGGTGGAGGGTGCCCCTGGATGCTGGGGGGTGGGGGTGGTGGGAGACATGGGTGGGGGCCTGGTGGAGGGTGCCCCTGGTGGCTGGGTGGTGGGGGTGATGGGAGACATGAGTGGGGGCCTGGTGGAGGCTGCCCCTGGTGGCTGGGGGGTGGGGGTGGTGGGAGACATGAGTGGGGGCCTGGTGGAGGGTGCCCCTGGTGGCTGGGGGGTGGGGGTGGTGGGAGACATGAGTGTGGGCCTGGTGGAGGGTGCCCCTGCACTGCTGGGGGGTGGGGGTGGTGGGAGACATGAGTGGGGGCCTGGTGGAGGGTGCCCCTGCACTGCTGGGGGGTGGGGGTGGTGGGAGACATGAGCGGGGGCCTGGTGGAGGGTGCCCCTGGTGGCTGGGGGGTGGGGGTGGTGGGAGACATGAGTGGGGGCCTGGTGGAGGGTGCCCCTGGTGGCTGGGTGGTGGGGGTGGTGGGAGACATGAGTGGGGGCCTGGTGGAGGGTGCCCCTGCACTGCTGGGGGGTGGGGGTGGTGGGAGACATGAGTGGGGGCCTGGTGGAGGGTGCCCCTGCACTGCTGGGGGGTGGGGGTGGTGGGAGACATGAGTGGGGGCCTGGTGGAGTGTGCCCCTGGTGGCTGGGGGTGAGGGTGGTGGGAGGCATGAGTGGGGGCCTGGTGGAGGCTGCCCCTGCACTGCTGGGGGGTGGGGGTGGTGGGAGACATGCATTGTTAATCAGTAGTGCAAGGTGACATGTGGGTTGGCTGGGGGGCATGCCCATGGTGGATGGGCTGCCTGCGGGACATGAGCAGGGGTGCAGGGTAGTCCCCCGTGGTGTGGGCTGCCTGCAGGGGCCGTGGAGGTTGTGGAGCGTACACCTGGGAGGACCCACATGGCCAATTCACGTGTAGTACTCCCCAGAACGCCTGAAATACACATACCCTGCTGAAATCGCGTGTGGAACTTCCCGCGCACCCCTGAAATACACGTAGCCTGCTGAAATCGCGTGTGGAACTTCCCGCGCACCCATGGAATTCACGTACCCTGCTCGCACTGGGCCAATCGCGTGTGGAACTTCCCGCGCACCCCTGAAATACACGTACCCTGCTGAAATCGCGTGTGGAACTTCCCGCGCACCCCTGAAATACACGTACCCTGCTGGAATCGCGTGTGGAACTTCCCGCGCACCCCTGGAATACACGTACCCTGCTGAAATCGTGTGTGGTACTTCCCGCGCACCCATGGAATACACGTACCCTGCTCGCACTGGCCCAATCGCGTGTGGAACTTCCCGCGCACCCCTGAAATACACGTACCCTGCTGAAATCGCGTGTGGAACTTCCCGCGCACCCCTGGAATACACGTACCCTGCTGAAATCGCGTGTGGAACTTCCCGCGCACCCATGGAATACACGTACCCTGCTCGCACTGGGCCAATCGCGTGTGGAACTTCCCGCGCAACCCCCTGAAATACACGTACCCTGCTGGAATCGCGTGTGGAACTTCCCGCGCACCCCTGGAATACACGTACCCTGCTGAAATCGCGTGTGGTACTTCCCGCGCACCCATGGAATACACGTACCCTGCTCGCACTGGCCCAATCGCGTGTGGAACTTCCCCCGCACCCCTGAAATACACGTACCCTGCTGAAATTGCGTGTGGAACTTCCCGCGCACCCCTGGAATACACGTACCCTGCTGAAATCGCGTGTGGAACTTCCCGCGCACCCATGGAATACACGTACCCTGCTTGCACGGGGCCAAACGCGTGTGGAACTTCCCGCACACCCCTGAAATACACGTTCCCCGCTTGGCGTTTGCTGTTTGCCAGCCCGGTGAACTGGTCCAGGGTTAGCGCAGCCCTTTGCGATGATTTAGCGATTTTGATGGCTTTTCCTTGCGCGAAGGCGTTCTTGGGGGCGTTACTGGCGCTGCTGCAGGGTCGCTGCGATTCTCTGCGCCACGGCTGGTTTGGGAGCCTAAAATCCATGAATACGCTGTGCGGGGAAATCGGTTTTAGCACACGTGCCTGGCGCAGACAATCGCACGCGGACACTCTGCGCCAGCCGCTTGCGCCACTTTTCTGCGAAATTCTATGAATTACCCTGTAAGTATGGCCATCCAAAATGTCCTTGGCCCTGTCATTTTTCTACACTATCCAGGAAACCCTAGAGTCAAATGGAGCCAATAGAAAGAGGTTACCTTACCAGACATTTTAGAAGACATGATGTGGTTGACATTAATGACTTGGAAGTTGCTCTACTAAAACTTGATCTTCACTTCAACCCTAAAATGAGCACTATATTAGAAAGTTACAAATTCGGCACCCAGGTACAGGGTGGCAATGAAACGGTGGAAAAATATATCACTGCTCTAAGACATATAGCGATCACATGTAATTTTTGTAATTCCTTGGGGGGGAGTACATTTGTGATCAATGTATAACACACTGCTGCAACAACCGCATCAGAGAACAGCTATGACTCACAGATGACCCAACATTGGATGAGGTTCTGAAGATAGCTAAAAAGAGCTGAACATCAATGGCGTGCGTCGCTAAGCTTAAAAAAGTTGAACAGAAAAATCACTTGAACTGATGTAAAAGAAAGAGCCAGAATAAAGGAACTATGTAAGATTGATAATGCTGAAGAACACAGAAGAGACAGAGGATTGAAAGACAAATTGCCTTTAATGGACCCACAACAGAACTAATGTGTTTTCGGTGTGGTAGTAAGAATCACTAGACTTGCGCACCTGTATATCTAGTGAGGAAAGTAATGCGCAAATAATGCAAAAGCTGGGGCTATTTAGCTAATTACTGTAAAAAAGTTCAAGGAAAGTTATGCTATATCAAAAAGAATATAGAATTTGTGGGAGGGTATGTAAGTACATCATCAGAAGACAAAGAAAATATAAAAACAGAAGTTGTTACTGTATACATGGTCGGATGTGGTGAGGATGATGCTTGTGAGAGTCTGAAGGCAAATGTTTTATTAAATGGGAAAGTGTTGCGGACGATGGCGGACTCTGGAGCCAAGGTAACATTAATAGAAATAAATGTGTTTGAGAAGCTATTGGAAGGGAAGGTGGAAAATGTAATACCTCTGGACAGCAGAACAGGGGGGTATAATATAATAAAGCACTAAGATCCTCCTTTGGGTTTTCGTACCAACTCTTTGCGGATGACTCCCAAATCGTCTTCTCTTTTTCTGAACTCTCCTCTGATCTCTCTATCAAATTTCCACTGTCTCCCTGCCATTAAATATTGGACGGCTTTGCGCTCTTTGATTTTAAACTCTACCAAAACAGAGGTGTTCTTTTTACCTGTCTGTCAAAAGTTTGCTCTCTTCTCTCCCTCTGTCTAGCCAGTTCCCACCTGACACCCATACTCTACTTCAGCCAGAAACCTCAGCATCAGCTATGACCCTTCTCACAACTTCTCTACTTTCATCTCGAAAACTGGAAAAACAGCTTGCCTCATCCCCCTAAATATTAGGAAAATCAGACACCTCCTTCCTTTCAACAGCACCAAGCATATCTTAACCACTCTTATCTTCTCTAAGTTGAACAACTGTGCCGGCATCCTCTATGGTATCCCCAACTATGCTTTCTGTCCTCTCAACAAGATCATTCACTTCACTACCAAGACTCTCTTTGACTCAAGCACTTCACACCTACTTCCTCATACCGTCAACAGGCTGGATGACAGAGGATGCAAAACAGGGTCAGATTTAAATGTCTTCTCTTGGTTCACAAATCTATCCATGGTAAGGCACCACTATATATATATATATCCTCCACTATCCAACTCTAAAAGCCTTCTCGTAATATCTGTTCTGCTTCCTTGGATTGCCTTGTGGCTCCTCGCCCCTGTGCTTCCTCTCACTTTTGATCTTTCTATCTTCTTGCTCCACTTTCATGAAATGTTTTTCCCTGGATATCCAAGAAACAGTTCACACAGATTTGTTCCAAACCAAACTAAAAGCCTACCTTCTCGCACCCAAGTTACACTCTTACCCTACCTCTCATCTGTCTGCTAACATTTTTGCCTCATCTCTAACCTGCCTCTGTCCCTCACTTCCTCTGCCTCTACTCTTGCACTACACCAATCAAGGTCACATTCCGAGCACAGATGGTCGTATCAGCCTATCCACATTTAAAAATATCCAATGTTGGTTGTGCTTAATCTGTTCATGTCCACTTATGTATTGTCCCCAGTGACTGTACCATGGACTCTCCCCTCCACAACCTGGTCAAACTGTCTCTCAAACTCACCTCATTCCTGGCAAATCTGATATCTATTGTATGTTCTTTTTTGATCAAAAGAGCATTGTTCCTCCTGTACATAAATATATAGATACAGACATAAAATATTATGGATCGCCTCAACCAATTGGGATACTTTCTTGGAAATTTTAAATTTAAGGAAAGAAAAACCTCAGGAAAAGTTTATGTAACAAGAAAAGCTGTATCCCTATTAGGTTGAAAGGCACAAAGACATGTACTTATGAAACTAGATACAAATACTGAGGAACAAGTCTTACATGTGCAAACAGATGAGGAAAAAACACTAACTGAAACGTAGCCTACAGTATTTTCTGAACAAACTGGAAAAATTAATTGATGGTACAACGGTTAGTTCTAAAAGAAGGAAGTATCCCCATTGCATATAAAGTTTATCATGTACCATTGACTTTAAGAGACAGCGTGAAAATGGAACCGAAAAAAATGTGTGATGGAAGAATATTTGAGAAGGCAGACGCTGTATAATGGGTGTCCCTATTGTTGTTGAAAAAAAACCTGAAGGGAAATATTAGGCTGTGTAGACCTCAGGCAATTAAACACGTGTGTGGCTGTAGAAAGGCATCCTTTACCTGACATGGGGAAATGCTAAGTATTTGAGCTGGTGTTGGCCTCCTCTGTTTTCGAAAAAGAAGTGTATAGGTTATTTGGCGAAATGTACTGTGTTTCAGGATGATATATTGGTGATTGGAGACTTAATGGAGGAACATAATGTAATTTTAAAGTCAGTTTTACAGATACGAGGTTTAACGTTGAGCAAAGAGAAATGTGCATTCAGAAAACAAGTTGTGGAGTATTTAGGGAATGAGATGTCTCAAGGAGATGCCCAACCCAAGACGCGTTTGGGAATTATACTCCTTTCTAGGTACAGTAGAATTTTATCCCAAGTTTAGAAAATAACTTTGCAGAAAAAGTAGTACAGATGAGGAACTTATTATTGCAAAGGTGTAGAATAGGAACGGAATTGGAGGCGTCAAAACAATTTCGTAAAATAAAAGATTAAATAGATTGGCAATTCTTTTAGCCCAATTTGACTTATGGAAGAAAACTGTTGTCAAGGTGGATGGTAGTGATATGGGTCTTGTAGCTGTGTTGTCTTGGAAGTGTGAGCATGGAATGGAAAGAGTTGTCACCTGCACATCACGTGTATTGAAAGGTCCAGAAAAAAGATATTTGGTACTTCAATGGAAGCGTTTGCGTGCCATCAGGCAGTAGAAAATGTGTTAAAGTTTTCCTGCATAGTGATCATAGTGCCTTAAAGGTGATCTTTGAGTCAAAGGGGTTAGATAAATTATCTAGAGGACTGGCAGGATGGGTGACAAGAATGCAGTGTAATTTATTTAGGGTGAATGTAATAACAGGTAAAGAAAATGACTTCTTGAGATGGTTAGGGAGAAACGAAGAATTTGAGAAGGAGAAATGGTGTGAACAAGTTTTCGTAACTCATGATAGAGTTATAGGTTGAAGAGATTTGATAGAGGCAGTAATACGCAATGTGGAGATTGTCACTGTGATGCAGAGGTTGCAGACCGAGGGGCCACGGAAAGATAGGATGGATGGAGAAACGAGGGACTATTGGGAAGTTCATGAAGAACTAAGTGTTGAGAATGGAATACTTTATCATTCAGGGATAGTGGTTTTCCCATCTTGGTTGTAAGAGAAATTGATGGACATGCACATATTGGGCATGTTGAAATTACAAAGACAAAGGGAATGCTAAAGGCACACTGTTGGTGGACAGGCTTTGATAGTATAATAGAAAGGAGGTTAGACTTGTGTTTAGAGTGTGAAAAAAGTAGGAAACGACCTGCATGTGCAAAGCCTATAATGTGTTCGGATGCACCTCACAAAGTGTGGAAAGTTAGCAATGGACATCTTAGT
This sequence comes from Ambystoma mexicanum, assembly GCF_040938575.1. Classification (NCBI taxonomy): domain Eukaryota; kingdom Metazoa; phylum Chordata; class Amphibia; order Caudata; family Ambystomatidae; genus Ambystoma; species Ambystoma mexicanum. The sequence continues at coordinate 292,662,582 of NC_090941.1, forward strand.
CCTGGTGGATGTAGGTGGTGGACATGGAAAATATATTGTTGTCTTGATAGATCTTGGTGGGTTGAGATAAAGTTCATCAAGGAGGCTACTGCAGAGAAAATTGTGAAATTTCTTAAGGATGTGTTTGGTAGAGAAGGATACCCAGCATCTATGTCAATGGACAATGTGATGCAGTTTTGTGAAAAGGTGATGGAGGAGTATTTTAGGACCTGTAGGATTAAACGTAAGAGGACATAATTATGTCATTCTGAAAGTTATCGAGCTATAGAGAAAGTGAACAGTAGCATGAAGGAGGCCATAGCAATGGCTGGATTGTGTGGACGGGGAAGACACAGCATGGTAGAGGAGAGAATAAAAGGCTTGAGGTTGTCTGCACATGCTGTGAAGTTCCTTTTGAGCTGATGAGAGGAAGAAGGGGAAATGTGTGTGTCTGCCTGGCCAAATTGGGGTGGGCTAAGTATGCAGTAATAGTTCTGAAAATGGTGAGGAGAAGGTGTATGCTACACAAAGACAGAATGAAAGAAGAATGTGATACAAACATAGGTGTAAAGAAACTGGAAGTGAGGAAGGGGGATTGGGTAAGAATAAAGGAGTTGTAAAAAGAAAGTGAGATTTACTGTACGGCAATCCCATGAGAGTGGAAAGTGTCTGTACGGTGGCTTTGCAGGTTAATGGTGGAGAGGTGTAGAATCTTAGAAGAGTGGTGAAGGTACGAGGGCCACGTGTGTGATGAGAAGAATCTATAACTAAATAAAGAAGAGAGGTGTGTGGTGTAAATATGTACATATCTTTGTGGGGGAGATGGAAGCAAGAAGGCCAAGGGTTATAGAAGTATGGAGTGTTGTGGTCGAGTGACAATTTAAGGAGTGGCAGTTGAGTGAGGGTGAAGGAAAGGAAGGTGGAGCTGGTCGGAGCTTGTATCCATGTACCTACCTGTGCTGCGAGTACCAAATAAAGTTGCTCAACTGAATGACTTCTACCTCGCATTCCCCAGTACAATTACATTTATTTGTTTATCTATTTTTAGAAACTTGCACAATTAAAAAAAGTACATTGTTTACATTTGTTTCTTTTACTAGTTGAAACAATCTATAATGTATAACAATGTATTATTATGTCTCATTGTTTTAAACCTTCTAATGATTTTAGATAATGTTGTACCATCATTTCCAAAAACCTTGGTCCTCTCCCCACATGATCCCAAAATGAAAAACAAGGGGCCTTGTTGAAGCTAGACTGTCAGTACACATAAAGAATAAACAGCTGAACAAACAAGATGGGTGCCCGTACTGGCAGTTAAAATTCAGAATACACCCTCTGCCTATTCCCTCTGTGCCATGGCCAGCCCGAAACTGCCCCTCCCTCTCTATCCTCTGCTCTTATGTACACCCTGCACCCAAAAACAATTGCAAAGACAACAAAAGTTAAATCGACCTTTTGTGGCCCCAACCTCCTCCAGCCTCAACCATCCAATCCAATTGTACGCAACAAGTTGGAAACGTAATGTTCAAAACAAAATTTACAAATTGGTTGTAATTCTTGTAATTAGTAATTGCCTCTGTTTTGGTCTGGAGAAAATGTGAGGATCACACAGAAGCACAACAGGATGCTTCTAGATTCTTCCGGTCACAAGGATGTAGTCACACAATTTAACACCCAGGCCAGCCACAAGAGACGAACAGAGTGATGTGTACTGTCTAGCCTGCTTGCCACCTGCAGTGCATGGACTGCTTATCTCTATTATCCCATCGATCTGTAAGTTATTTGTTTGTGAGAAATATTTTCTGGAAAGATTTTGGGGTAAACTTCACAAAGTGTGTTAAGGTGAAGACCCTCAATTTCACACAGCTTCAACAATTGTACCACAGGTTGTGAAACAGGGGAGGGAATTTTGCTTCCAGTAATTGGCAGACCATCTTGATATGATCTCATTGTACCAGGAAAATGTTGACATTTTACATGAACATTCTGGGCCATTGATTCGGACTTTGACATAAACAGGACCAACAATGTGCTGGTGTTTTGTTATTTTTCATTTGTAAAAATCCTTGAACAATGAAGTAATTGTAGCAAAGGATTTACATTTATAATAAGCAAAGTTGATCCACTTAGTAGAAAAGACATGCATGTAACGGAAAGCCTAACAGAAAGACACACTTGGAAAGTAAAAACGATAAATGAACGCATATACACACAAGGGAGCAAGGGAATCCAAAAACATTCTAAGAGACATGAGCCGAAAATAAAACTTTAAAAATATGTACAATCGAGCATATGTAAACAAATGACATTCAACTTATCAAATTAATGCATGGAAACTCTTATTTTAAATTGTATCTCGTTGAGCCAACCAGTCTTCTCTTCGAGACCTTTCCTTATTGTGCCATTTTCAACATTCAATAGTGCTCTTCTACACTGTCACTCTCCTTTTCCAATGCAATATGCATGAGAACAATGTATTGGGTTGTTCATTTAACAGCGTTGCTCTGTACTTCCTTTTGGAGGATTAAACCTGTTTCCATGAAATCATGCAGTTCAGTAGGTTCAAATAGGATGTTCAGTTTTTAAAAGCTCTTAATAATGTATAGCGTAATAGTGCAAGTTCAGCCATCGGATGGCTCTCCCAAACCAAACTTTCAATAGGTTGTCTTTCTTAGAACGAGGCGGCTATGCATACCCGAGCGGGATCATGGCTTAGGATAGGAATCTTTAGTCATCCGTTTTCCGTAACTTCCACAATGATTGCTTCTTACTCTGCAACCTTTGGGAAATGCAATCAATACAAATTAGAGGAAAGTTCAAAGACATTTCTCAAGCTCCCATTGACTAGCATTTCAAAATAGGTAGCTAGGTTTACCCACTGATTCCACCCCCTCCCAGCCAGCTTACCAGAAAAGTGGCAAAGTTGCTGTTGTCTCATTAAAACCCCAATGATGCTTCTAAAACATAATTTAAAAGCACTTTATTGGTAGTTGTTAAACTGCTACATGTTTTTGAACATATTTGATTATCGGCCATCACCTGATTATTGTGAAGAAACCTACATTAGATCCTGCCCTTCCAACAAACTTTCGCCCTATTTCCCTTTTGATGTTTCTTATGAAAGTTCAAGAAGCTATAGTCACGCCCCCTCTGCCCCCAGCTATGGATTTATCTTAAGGGGGCTTCCATTTTGGACCATTTTCAATTGGGTTTCTGCCCATTTATGGGCACAGAATCTCTGCTAGTGTCAGATGTGGATGACTTTGCCGTGATGTTGAACCATGGTGGTGTTGAATTGCTGATCCTGTTGGATTTATCCACAGCTTTTGATACCATCGACCACTCTATACTGTGCCGACTCCTTGGTGAGGCTTGAGTTGCCGACATGGTGCTCCATTGGGTGAAGCCCTTCCTGTGGCATCGATCTCAGACCCTCTCACTTGCATCTTTTAGGTCTGCTCCTTCTGTTCTCACCTGCAGGGTCCCTAAGGCTCAGTAATTTCTCCTTTTCAATGTTTACGTTCACCCATTGGCCAGTCTCATTCATTCTCACAGATGCCATTTTTACTCTTATGCACATGACACTCAGTTGATTCTATGATTAGATCAAAACCTAAATGGAGCTGCCTCTTGGTGGAGGGGTTGTTTGGCAGATATGGGAGAATGGATGAACTCCAACTGGCTGAATCTGAATGGAGACAAGACTGAAATTCTTGTGATTGGACCTTTGACAGCTCAGTTACTTTGGTCCCTGGAACTTTTTCTGCCCTCTCTAACCACTCTCCATATCCGGTTGATTCTGTAAAAAATCAGGGAATTAAAATGACTGCCTCCCTCTCTCTTGAGCGTCAAATTAATGCTAGATGCAGTACAGGGTTTTTAAAACTTAAAACACTTAAAAAGGTAATTTCATATATTCCAGATGCTCTCCGAGGACCAGTGGTCGCTTCCTCTGTCCTGGGTATTACAGACTATTATAATGAGACATTGCTGGTGCAGCCTAAGTATCATATTAATAGGCTACAAGTTTTGCAAAACTCATCTGCCCCCCCTGGTGGTTGGCTTACCTAGGTTTGCCCATGTCTCATAGACTCCACTGGCTTCTAGTTGAGAGTAGGATCAAATTCAAAGCCCTCTGTTTAACACATCGAGCCCTTCATAGACAGGGCACTTTTTATCTTTGTGATAAGATTACCCCTTATAGGGCTATTAGGAATCTTCATTCCGCAAATCTTCACCTTCTTTGTGTTCCTCGCAATAGAAAGGGGACTGTAGGTGGCAGAGCTTTTTCGGTGGCGGCACCTACAGACTATTGGAATACCTTTCCTCTATCTTTGAGGTCAATCAAAACAAATGTTAAGTTTCGGAAAGCCCTGAAAACATTCCTTTATCCTGAATAATGGTTAATGGTTGGTTCTGCATTAAATATTCCTCCCTTTGTTTCTGCTGTGATTTCAAAATGAGTGCAGGGATATCCTTCTGTCCCAGTGCTTCTTACAATTATTGAATAACATAACATTTAGCTGAATTGGACCATGCTCGAACTATGATTTCAATCTGCTACTTGCAATCACTGCTATGACTCTAGATGCAGCTTATTACCCAGTTCTACTGTCAAATCTCACCAAAACAGTAACTAAAGTTTCCAGTTTTCCGTTTTTACACATAAATACAGACGGAAATCAATCTGATTTCCGTCTGTATTTATTTATAAAAAATGAAGAAAACAAAAGAAAAAAACAGGTATTTCTGTCTGGTTCTCTATGATGTCACTCGTACATTTCAGGCCAATCACATTGCAGATTGGCAGCATGGAGAGTGTAAAGGTTGTATAAAAAAGCATTACAGTTCTTCAGATTGCTGACAGCATAGATCTTAAGGCAGCAGCTGTAACAAAAGCAACTGTTTGTTGTTATGGAAAACATTGAGCTTGCATTTCTTTCTTATATGGCTGCCTGTGTGCTTTAATACATTCACTTTTTGTTAGAATAAATGCAGAAAAATAATGGTTGCGAGTTGTCTTTTTATATGACAAAAAATAAATGTGGATAATCACAGAAAAATGGCCCAAAAATAAATATGGATAGATACAGAGGTAAATGGCAGAAAAATACATGCTGTAACACCGAAAGCCTTAAATATGATCCAGTTACATGGTCAAGCCGGAGATGGATGCCTCATTAAATTCTACAGTACCAACGCCAAGATGGATGACACCACCTCTAATTACTTGAGCCTGCCACTCCTTTGAACAGAGCAATATTTGAAAGTCAAAATGAGCATGATTATGCCTTTTAAACAACTCTTAAATATTGCTGGTGCTGTGCCTGTACATACATTGTAATCCATAAATGTTGTTGGAAATAACTGTGTTTCCTCAAAGAATAGGAGACTCACTCCTAAATGGTGGCTTTTTAATATGCTGAGTCATGATTCACAGACCAAAATGTACAATATAATTACGCATCATTTATACACAGATTTTGTACAAGTTATTAGTTAAAATGGGCACTTTATTAAAACTATATTCAGCATTTCTTTTGATGTGCTTCTGAGTGGGCATCTGAAGAGAAACAAGCCAATCAGGTGTGGAACAATATTACAGGACTGAGAGTGCTATTTTTATTTTCACGTGGCCTCTGTTTACAGAAAAATCGTGTTCTCAGCATCAAAGCTGTGCTATTGCTCCACATCTGTATGAGGGTGTAAGAAGACCTGAAGCAAGTGTCTGATTCCATGTTTGCATTATGGATGCATAATTAAAGCATTCCTTTTGGACTTTGAAACGTGACGCAGTACATTAATAAGAAAGCATTTAGCAGTGAGAGTCTTGCCTTCTGTGAGGAAGTCCAACCGTTTGTCTTTATCTTGATCCACTAAATGGGGCAAGAGTATTTAGATGTTGCACTGCTGCAAAAGAACAGAGCAAGTGAATGTAGCACCATGTTTGCTGCTGGTACCATCAAGCAGGTCTTGTCCAGGGTCATAGTATCTAAAACCGTTTTATTTACATCAAATATTATCGACTTTTTGTTACTGTTTGCGGCATAACACATTGAAATGCAGTACATCTGGGGATATGCATGCTTAAGACTGCAGATGGAAGATATGCAAATTCTAGAAAGTGCTACCCCGGCTCACGACAGTGTGTACATGATGTACAGCTGCTGCCACATAGCCTAAGTGTGCATGATGCAGCAATCTACATGATGTGCACATGCACTTCCATTTACCATAAATAGAAAAGTAACCAAGAAAAAAGTGGGAGGAGAATTCGAACGAACAATGCACTAAAGCCATGCAAAAAGGGTGATAACACTGTAAAATTGAGAGTGGAACACACACATCGCAAGCCCATATGACACAGCCATGAAGGTGTTGGCCGCAATCTGTGAAAGGGAATTCTGCATGCCTCAGTGCAATCTGAACCAAAGAGTGGTAGGACTCTGAGCCAGGCACTTTGATTAATATATATTGGCTTATTGCTGATTAGTGGCACAGGCGAGTTCTATGTCACTTCCCAATTGAAAATTGAGAACATGCTGACCATGGATGTGCTATTGTGAGACTATTAAGTGAGAGTGCAAACGGTGGGTCCGCTGATCTCCTCCAGAGACAGCGAGGGCTTGTGTGTTGGGCTTCCTGCCAAAACACCTCATGTAAGATGACATCTTGTCTTTATGACTGCATAGGATGGTATGTGCCGGAGTGTATTCGTTGTGGCATACATATGCCAAGGTATGGCCTTCTCCACTGTGCAATGGCCTTACATTTGCCCCTTGCATTCATTTGCAAACTTTTGATGCTGTGTCTGACATGCGAAAAACCTTCAGCCACCGGGCCACAATCTTCCTGTTGACTGTGCAATGAACTCCCCGCCTACTGATTACAGTACTCCATTTGTCTCCTGAAATTTTGCACCGTAATTGCCCCAGGGACATTTTAAAGTTAGTCACACTTCCCTGAATGGTGGAGTAGGAAGAACATGCACCCTGGGGAATAGTGATTATGGCATATCTGCAACTTCGTAGTAGACTGTAAGAATAGCCAAACCTTCTTAAAAAAGTGATCTGTGGGCTTCTGAGAATTTCCTAGTGAGACTCTGCAAGCTTGGGGGTTAAGATGGCATGCTAGACCAGCAGAGGAAGTCAAATGTCAGGCATCCCGGTGTCTGGTTTCCATTATTTAAAGGTTGACACATTGAGTATTACCAACAGAGAGATATAGGCCCGCATTACATGTTTGCTGGTCTTGAAAAAGTGGCAGTAACAAAAGTTACTGCCACCTTTTCCGAACTGGAAAACTTCAAGTCTGCCTGTAGGGGTAGTTAACTACCAGCAGGCCTGACCTGCCGGTAGTTCAAGCCCCTACCAGTAGATGTTTCACTGATGCACTGGCACCGTTAATAATGGTGCCAGTGCTTCAGTATTCCCATTCCTGTGGAGTTCCTTGGGAATGGGAACTTCTACTTCCTCCGCTACCTGTTTGGCGGTGGAAACGGTAAGGTGTGTCTGCCGATTACTGGCAGACTCATAATGAGGGCCATCGTGCCAAATAGCTCAAAAGCCTTCAACGCTGGCCTAAGATATATGTTAGGTACAAATAGCGCTTGACTTCGGCTTAATAGTAATACATAACATATCAACAGATGTTATGTTCATCACTTCACATTTGGCATTTAGGCTTCAGTGGGCCCATATTAGCAGCCCTCTCTTCTCCTCCTGCTTTTGGGTGACCTCAGGTGCACTTGTGGTGAAGCTAATAGCACCATGGTCCATGCCGGTAACTTACCGACTCTGACATGGCGGAATGGGGAATTACCACCCCATTCCGAGGTTGGCGGGGCGGTAATTCCCCATGCCGCCATGGCCCTTCCCCATTCCCATTTTTGCCCAATAGGGCTCAATGGGAATGGGGAAGGCGGTAATTACGGCACCGTAAATTATGGTGCCGTAATTAGCTCCTAGGTCCCTTTGCGGGTTGGTTTTTTAACGCCTGCTAAAAGCAGGCGTTAAAGTACAACCCGCAAAGGGACCTCGTAATCAGGCGTTAAGGGTATAACGGCGCCGGCCTCTTTTACAGCGCCGTTAACCCCTTAACGCCTGGGTTGTAATGAGGCCCAATGATTCCATTTTGCCAGGTCTCTGTGGTGAGCAATTGCCAGTTATTAGTGATTATGTATTTATAGATCACCCAAGTAACTAACTGGGTTTATATGATAAGCTAACCACCATTATTACGCCACCAGTGACTAGGAACAATAGACCGCAAACTATAAAAGATCATGTTAAACAAAAGTGGTTTGAAAAAATATGCAGACTGCCAAAGCAGTGCTGCTAATGGCGCCAAAGAACACTAGTGGAAAACAAAAATATAACATTGCCCATAAACAGAGTATAACAATGTATTAACGGGAAGACAGAAATATTTAAGAAGCATTGAACATTGCAGCACAGTCAAATAACCAGAGAGGGTTTTGGCAGGTAGTTTCCCATGGATTGCAGCCAAATATGTTTGATACGCATGTCATTGAATCTCAATGGTTTGACCAATTTAGAACTCTCTATTCTATGGATCAGAGAGTCTGGGCCTCATTACGACCCAGGCGGTAAGGGGTTAACGGCGCCATAATAGGTGGTGGCGCCGTTAACCCCTTACCGCCTAATTACGAGGTCCCTTTGCGGGTTCCCACCTTAACGGCTGGTTTTACCAGCCATTAAAGATTGGACCCGCAAAGGGACCTTGGAGGTAATTACGGTACCGCAATTTATGGTACCGTAACTACCACCTTCCCCATTTCCATTGAGCCCTATAGGTGCAAAAATGGGAATGGGGAAGGGCCAATGGTGAATGGGGAATTACCGCCCGCCCACCTTGGAATGGGGCGGTAATTCCGCCATTCACCATGGCGGAATCGGTAAAATACCGGCGGCAACCATGGCGCTACTAGCGCCATGGTTACTGCACGGGTTGTAATGAGGCCCTATGTATTCAGAAGGTCATTGGGCCTATTGTGGCAATAAGACCCGAGGCGGCGGGCCAATACCGCCCCAGGTAATGCCCCCGGGGCCGTAGTTACAGGCCCGAGTGTAGCGAGGGCCTTAACGAAGCCCCGGGGGCATTACCGTGGGCGGTATTGGGCCGCCGCCTCGGGTCTTTTTGCCATTAGCACCCCGGCCCATTAGACCGGGGTGCTAATGGCATTTTTTTTCTGTTTCGCTTGTTTCGAAACAGAAACATTTTTTAAAAATGGCCGCCGGGAAAGGGAAAACGTAGTCCGTTTTCCCTTTCCATGGCGGCCATCAGGAGCAGACGCGCTGGGAACACAAGTGTTCCCAGCGCGTTCGCTCCCAAGACCAGAAGAAAAAAGAAGGTAAGTGGGGTTGGGAGGGCAGAAGGGAGGGAGACGGTGAAGGAAAAAAAAAAAAAAGTACTGCGGTCTCCGGCGGGGGACGATGGAAGCCTCCAGCCGTGTGGAGGCTTGGAGCGGGGATGGCCCCGCTCTGAGTCTCCACACGCTGGAGGTTTCCATCATCCCCCGCCGGAGATCACAGGACAGAAGGTGTCGGGTGAGGTGGGAGGAGGGAGGAAAAAAAAAAATCTTACCTGACTTCCCGGCAGGGGACGGAGGAAGCTTCCAGCCATGGGGAGGCTCGGAGCAGGGAATGCCCTGTTTCGAGCATCCTCATTGGCTGAGGGGCTTCCACGCCCCTTGCTGGAAACAGAGTAGCCGGCATGCACGGCGTAAAAGGAATACCGTGTGGTATGGCTCGCAAATGAGCCAATCACCACGCAGTATTCCCGTTGCGCCGCGCGTGCCGGGTGCTAATGTTGGGTATAATACAGATGTTGGAGATTGTGATCATGAGCTATGTCCTACGTGGCACACTTTGCTGAGCTGGCTTGACAATATGTTGGGTATAGCTATGGAGATTAGGGATCTTGGTCATTTTGAAGAAATAACAATTGTAGGGGATTTAAACTGTCACTTTGAATCTACCTCATGTTGCCCTCCAGATGTGGCACTTAATGAACATTGGGGAATTCTCAATGAATAATCCTAGGTCCCCATTGGTCAAGTTCCACTTGATAAAAAAATAGCTAATATCATTGGCCCGTATGGCCTTTGATCATGCAATGGCCATGATAAGAGAGCCCCCGGGGGCATTACCGTGGGCGGTATTGGCTCGCCGCCTCGGGTCTTATTGCCATTAGCACCCCGGCCCGTTAGACCGAGGTGCTAATGGCATCTTTTTTCTGTTTTGCTTGTTTCGAAACAGAAAAAAAAAATGCCTGCCGGGAAAGGGAAAACGTAGTCCGTTTCCCTTTCCATGGCGGCCATCGGGAGCAGCCGCGCTGGGAACACAAGTGTTCCCAGTGCGTTCGCTCCCAAGACCAGAAGAAAAAAGAAGGTAAGTGGGGTTGGGAGGGCTAAAGGAAGGGGGACGGGAAAAAAAAAAAAAAAAGTACTGCGGTCTCCGGTGGGGGACGATGGAAGCCTCCAGGCGTGTGGAGGCTTGGAGCGGGGATGGCCCCGCTCCGAGTCTCCACACGGCTGGAGGTTTCCATCATCTCCCGCCAGAGATCGCAGGATAGAAGGTAAGTCGGGTGGGGTGGGAGGAGGGTGGAAAAAAAAAATTCTTACCTGACTCCGGCAGGGGACGAAGGAAGCTTCCAGCCATGGGGAGGCTCGGAGCGGGGATTGCCCCGTTTCGAGCCTCCTCATTGGCTGAGGGGCTGCCACGCCCCTTGCTGGAAACAGAGTAGCCGGCACACACGGCGTAAAAGGGAATACCGTGTGGTATGGCTCGCAAATGAGCCAATCACAACGCAGTATTCCCGTTGCGCCGTGCGTGCCGGGTGCTAATGTTGGGTATAATACAGATGCTGGAGATTGTGATCATGAGCTATGTCCTACGTGGTAAAATTCATCTCTTGCATTGACATTTTCTGAGAAAGAGGTGGAAACTGCTTTAACGAACACCTAATAAAGTGCTTCGGACCAATTGCCTAACTATAGATCTTTTTAAGGATGAGCCAGAGATGTTTCCTTTTTGAAAAAGTTTTTAAATTAATTAATAATCGCTAAAGTAATTCCAGGGAGCTGGCAGGGATCAATCCGTGTTCTGATCTAGTAGAAGTGACAGACGAATATCACTTTTCGATTCCCTCTCAAAACTTTACATCCGAGTTATAACAACTAAACTTTAGGAGAGGTGTGAGGTAAACAATATACTTCCCCTGATCAGGCGGGGTTTAAAAAAAGTATATTAGCAATTTATCTGTCCTTCAGACTGATATTGTTGATTAACATATATCCCACCCTCAGGAGGATTACACTTTATGTTGCCTACATAGATTTACAGACAGCATTTGATTCAGTTCCTAGACACCAACGTTGGGCACTGTTAGCAGGTTTGACTGCTCCGGTCTGCTTAATCCAGGCAATCTGTCAACTGTACTCCAACATCTTTTTTGCAGTCCTTTGAGGTCTTGATGGAGCATGTACTAACACATTTGTCATTACTAGAGGGGTTAGGAAAGGTTGTGTGATGCCCCCTTATTGGTCTTAATATATATCAATTACCTTTTAAATAGTACTGAGGCAGATACCTCCTCATTGGGAGGGAAACAATTGGGGATTCTGCTCTTCACAGATGACATGGTGCTGGTTCCTAAAACCCCCAAAGGACTTCAAACACAACATAAACTTTTATGAAGAAGTGCAAGGAAAATGCAAGGAAAATGAGTTAAGTATCAACATTTCAAAAACTACAATTGTGACATTTCCCCCCCAAAAAACGATAAAATGTTGCAAACATACTTTCCTTCTGGCGAGAGAGCATTAGAGGGGGTGGCAGGCTTGGACTATTTGAGCATATAAACTACACTCAAATAGCAGACCAAAATTGATAAATCAGCAACAACACTGCCCAGAAGGGGCATTGCAGTTATACAAATGCGCTAGTGCATCTCATCACTTGTGCCCAAAAATGATGCACGCTCTTCATAACAGTGCAGGAAAGGGGTCACAACAAGATGGAGCAGTGAGCCCCACTTTGTCCTCTAGACACAGGATGTCCCATACACTAACTTGTCCCATACACTAACTCTCACAGAACCTGTGCCTTATCTGCTCATTGTAGTCCTGGAAAGCACTCTGTTCAATATCAGTGTGCAGCACACACACACAGAACCCGCTAAAGCCTCACATACTGTCCTACACCTGTTCAAACTTGTATATATGTCTTGCATTTTACAGACATCTCTTTATTAGGGTGAATATTGTGACAAATCAAAACAGAAGAGTATATTATTTGCTTAAAATATTTTCTTGATGAATCACTATAAGACATGTTTAACATTTAAAATTGTGGACATTATGTTGTTCCTACAATGCTCTTTGCTTTTATGCAAAATTTACCAGGATTGGGTTCTATATAAAGATACTGGGCCTCATTACACGGACGGCGATAAGGGTTAACGGTCACCGTTAATGGCAACGGTGACCGTTAACCCTTACCGCCGTACTACGAGGTCCCTTTGCGGGTTGGAGGATTTAACGCCTGCTTCTTGCAGGCGTTAAAATCCAACCCGCTAAGGGACCTCGGAGCTAATTACGGCACCGCAAAATTGCGTCAATCATGCCACCCTCATTAATTGGCTCCATGACACCCTGGGCATCATGGACTGGGCACTGGATTGGTTGACCTCTTCCCTTTCTGATCGGCCCTCCCAGGTTCAACTGGACCCTTTTCTCGTTTCCTTCCCTCCTACTATCTGGCCACCCGCCTTGGGCCTGCGCCCCACACCCTCGTGTGAGGCAAACAACCTGGATGTCATCTTCAACTCCTCTCTCTCTTTCTTACCTCATATCGCGGGACCTTGCCTAGAAGGCCCAGTTTCAGCTTCACCTCCTCAGAAGTATTCTCCCTTTCTTCACCTTCAAACATAAACTCAATGTCTTCAGAGCTCTGGTTTTTCTCCAGACTGGACGACTGCAGCAGTCTCTTCCGCAATCTGCCTCTTTCCTCCCTCCACCCCGTTTAACTAATCCAGAATATGGCCTCAAGATGTATCCTTGGCCAAAAGCCCAGGGATCACATCTCTCCAGCACTAAAATCTCTCCACTGGCTTCTGGTGCCTGCAAGGATCAAATTCAAGACCCTCTGCATCACTCACAAGGCTTTCTTTGGCCTGGAACCTTGCTACATCCATTTCTTTTTCCTCCAGAAATACCTCCTTGCTAGAGTCCTCCGGTCCTCTAGCTCCAACTCTCTGCAGGTCAGAAGTTTCTCGAAGCAGAGAGTGGGGGTAGATCTCTTTCTTCCACAGGAACCTACCTCTGGAATGGCCTCCCTGCCCCTCTCAGACCTGAGTTGGATCTCCTTAAATTCTGGAAGCTTCTCAAGACTTTCCTTTTCTCATCCTCCTTCCCTCTCCCTCTCCCTTGCTAATGCCCCCCGCTTCTGTGACTGGTTGCTTGTTCCCCTATGAGTCTTACAGGGGTCTGGCCCTCCTCGACTAGTCTACCCCAACCCTCCTATAACCAGCCCTTCCCTAAGGCACTCTTCCCTGACCAGATACCAAGTCCGGTTCCCCCTTCCATGCACTAGTTCCCCCTTACCCCAGGTTCATTGGCATTTTCCCACCTGGGCTCCTACTAACACTTGCCCAGCCCCTCAGGTCCCCTCCCATCTGTACCTCCCCCTCTTCCCTCATCCCTTTCTCACCCTACCACCCTGTCCTTCCCACTTCCCCTGCACTTCTTACTGCACTTGCACAATCCAAATGTCACAAGGCCTAGTAGGACTGTTATTTGTTTTTTTTCCTCTGTCCTCTGTCCCCCCTCCCTTGTTTTGCCTTGTGGCACCTGGAAACACTTTCTGCTGTATAGGTGCCATACACATGTTCAATAAATAAATACAATACATGTACAAAGAGCTTCACTTTATCTGTGCAGAAAGTATACATTTTCCCATGTAAAGCAAATCTGCCATGGTTTTGATTACAGTTAGAAAGCAAAGTGCAGTTCCCACTTTGCATGCTTTACATTCAGTTTGGAATTATCTCCCCAAAGTGAAAGTCCCTCCCAGTTTAGCCACTCCTGGGACTTAATAGAGAAAGGGTTGGAGAAGGCTGAACTTTTATGGGAGACTTTTCATACTCACTTTTGATAATTATTTAAGGCACAGAGCCAGGAAAGAGTTTCCAGGCAATTCCCAATCAGGAAGGCTTCTTCTGGTCTCTTTCTCCATCTAAGAAAGCAGGTCTGCCTTAGACTTCTGTATTCCTAATGGACAAGACACTTTCATCTCCTGATATTATCCAAGATAAGCACTCATCCATTTGGAACATGAGTTCCTCTTCTCTTCAGACTTCAATTCCCGAGTGCTCTATCCTTCCCTGTCTGTTTCTACTTTCATAATGGGAATTATTCCCACACCATATCATTGTGAAATTGCACTTTTTAATTGGACAGATCTGTCTATTGGCTAGCTTAACAGGCAGACACCCCCAGAGAATATACCCCTTAATTTTCATATGTAGATACTATTTCTAAGAATGGAACAGTGAGGGAGCTACACACTCTGGACTTGTAAACTCAAAATGTTATGTATTCCATATTTCATTGTAGCAACATGGAACATCAATGAAATATGGAATTTGGGATTCTCATGGTCACCACAAATGTAGGGATATGAGATATACATGTTTGTGATTTTTTTATGGACACAGTATTATTCATAATTGTATCAATTATTAATAAACAGTTGTATGACAAGTTTGATCACATCTTGCAGAGGAGAATCTTATGTTTAAAACACACCTTTTCTTTTCAATCTACGCAATATCATTATGAACTTAGGTAGAATGAAATATTTTTTTGGATCTGAAATGCCATTTTAAAACACAAAATGTGTATCTTTGTTTTCAACTTGGACATGTCAAAACATGTCTGTGCTTTCCTGTATCTTATGATTGGCCTCGGTCAGCTTGTAGGGGTTTTTGTGTTTTCAAAGCCTTTCATGGCTCCAACTGGAGAATGTTATTCGGAGGCCTTATTCTAAATTCAGATCCTAAGTGCTATAATATTTCTTTGAAACTGTCTCTGGCTGTCACATGCCAGGTTGGTATATAAACAATGTAAAATCTATAAGCACACATTTTAGGCCTATTTGGAATGTTATTAATGAGAGGCCTTGAATAGATGCTCTTGGTTATAGGGAGTTGTATGGATTCCTCTGATGTAAGATAAATAAGCTTTGTCTTTAGATGGCCGTGTTAATCTCCTGGAATTTCAACCATACCCCCATTCATCCATGTCCGGTGGATTTAGCAGAAAAATATGCTTCTTATCAGGTTCCCTGGAAAATCAGCATTGCCTATAATAAAGTCTGCATATATTGTAACACCTATTGTATTCACAAAAGGGTTCAATTTGCAATTACAAGCATATCACAGTGTTTCTATGGCTCACAGTGACATATATTCATAGGATAACACATCTGATTTTGCTTAATGACGGAAAAAGAAACACACAGTAAAGAAACACACAGGCCCTCATTACGAGTTCGGCGGTAACTATGCTGCTATTGGCGGCATGGCTGCCGCCGAAATCGCGTCGGGGTCCGGGTCCTCGGAATTCCTCCATCCAAAGACCCGGACACGGTCCTTCCCCATTCCCATTTCAGCCCCCGTAGGGCTGAATGGGAATGGGAGAGGGAGCAAACAACGGGCCATTACGAGATGGCCCGTTGTTTGCTCCCTCTTCCCCTCGCGGGACCCGGTAAGCACGCCTGGTTTTCCCAGGCGTGCTTACCGTGTCCTGCGAGGGGAACTCGTAATGCGGCGGTACGGAGTGAACGGCGCCGGCACCTTTTACGGCGCCATTCCCTCCGTACCGCCAGGGTCGTAATGAGGCCCACAGTGCTCTTTGTTCACGAAATTACAGATGAAGGCATTAAGATCTGTTTACGAGTTGAATAGTTTTTTCCTGGTAATGTACAAACCAGTGCCAGAATCGTTGGCTTTCTTACAATCTGCTCTCTTCTTCATGAAATAGTATAATTATTGATTCAATACAATGCTGCTTTGCACTTTGTAGCCTCCACATTTCTTCATTTATTTTCTGTACAGTACCTTATATTAATGCAGCAATGTACCATTGTTCACTTGTGCACTTATGCCATGCCAGATATGCATAACATGAGCCTGTAATAAGGAAAACCCATCTCATGTATGTGTACACATGCGTGCCGCACACAACTCTATGCCGTCCAATGGGTTTTTGTGAATGAATTTCTCAGTAATTGTCTTCTGGGCATATGGTACACTCTATTGCACTTTTCCTATACATTTTGCCATGCTGTATGCCTATTTACGGTGCTTTGTAGAATGAGGGCCTGTGACTCTTAACTTTTCTTAACACAGAATGCCTCATTACGACCCTGGCGGTAATCCGCCGTCATTACCGCCATGGCGTAATGAACGTTAACGCCGTGGGACGATGGTGTAAAGTGCGCCACATTACGACCCATCGCGCACGAGCATTACGCCATGGCGGTAATGTAAACAGCGCCATGGCGGTAATGCCCCCAAAACGGCACCTACCGGCATCGTATGCGGCGCAAGGTGCACCACCGCCACCGCCGTACATAGCGGTGACCGTAGTTAGCGGTCACCGCAATTAGCGTTGACCGTAGATAAGCGGAACCGGAAGTAGCGTCACCGCGGCGGAACGGGAAAGAGCACGGCGGCCATCTTTAAAAACACAATCCATTGCCATCCTCCGAAACCACTGGACATCCGAGCCTGAGACCCCGCCAATACCGGCTTCAACCTTCTACCTGCAGGAAGATGCCGAAAGTTTTGAAAAAAGCCTGTGACCGCCAGCGGCAAGACCGCTTCTCCAGAGAGGAGCTCACCATTCTAGCGGAGACCCTACAGGAGAACGCTGCAGTGGTATTCTCCAACCAACTGACAAGACCGGCCATAACCAAGAAGAAGGCCATATGGGCACTGGTAGCTCAGCGGGTCAGTGCCGTGGGAACGACACCCCGCAATGTCAAACAGTGCCGCAAGCGGTGGGACGATCTCCGGCTCAGAGTCAGGAGCATACTATCAGCCAACATGAACCTGGCAATGGCAACTGGGGGAGGATCGGAGTCCCCTATAAAATTGCAGCCATGGGAGGAAATCTGTGCCTCCACAATCGGAATGCAGAGCATTGAAGGAGTAGGAGGAATGGAGAGAGGAGCCCCGACATCGGGCGATGCAGGTAGGTGGCTCAAATCAAGGCATGCAAAGTCCATTCATGTGAAGTACAATGTTGGCCCATAGTGTGAATGCAACACATCAGCAGGAGACTGCCCACAGATACATCCGATCTGCACCCTGTACACATGCAGCATGCACACCCTAACTGCAGGCACCCACATACCTCCATGCTACTTCCACACAAAAGGG
The DNA here is from genome assembly GCF_040938575.1 of Ambystoma mexicanum. Taxonomy (NCBI): domain Eukaryota; kingdom Metazoa; phylum Chordata; class Amphibia; order Caudata; family Ambystomatidae; genus Ambystoma; species Ambystoma mexicanum. Next base: position 292,680,033 of record NC_090941.1, read on the forward strand.
AGTCAACTTTTTTCCCCTGCATGAAATGTGCCACATGTACTAACTGATGAGATGCCAGTCGCAACAATGCCCGGCCAATGTCCGCAGACCCATCAATAACACTCTCCCTCCTCTGTCCCACCACAGGCTCAAATTCCGACCTTGAGGAAGAGGACACCACAGCCTCCACACCCACCAAGAGGGCCAGGCCAACTGTGCCAACGCCACAACCCTCCACCTCTGTCGTCCCGAGGAAAACACCACAGCAGGCAAAATCCATGCAAGGGAAACAGGACAGGGCACAGACAGCCACCCCAGCAGGCAGTACAGCAGCAGCAGCAGCAGCAGCAGACATCACACCAATCATGCCCACAGAAGCCACAGCCTCTGCTGCAAGCAGCACACTTGGGGAGACTGCTGCCATTGCTGCCTCCTCCGATAGTGAAGCAGGGACCTTTGAGGAGAGTGATGTCAGGAGCCCCACAGGCCACCCTCATTCCCCCTACCTGTCCCTAAGCAGCCCGCATGTGGATGCCACACAGGGTCAGCCAGAGGATGACGATTGGCCAGCCACTCCATCCCCGCTGCAGGGGCAGATCAGCCCAATGGGAATGCCACTGCCATTAGCCATGGCCCAGAATCCCAACCATTCTCTGGAGGCGATTGCCACCCGGCAGCAGCAACTTTCCTCGCTGCTCGAAGAACATGTTGCTGAATGTGGGGGGTCAAGTGCAGCAATGGATAAATGTGCTGAGACTGTGAAGGCAGCTATAGAGTCGTCCACAAAGGACATCTGCGCGGAACTAGCTGCTGTGCGGCACGCCATCACTGACCTTGTGCAGACAATACGGGCCATGCGTCCAAATGAGCAGGCAGGATCCTCCTCGGTTGCCAGCTCGACACCGAGCAGCCCCATCCGCCGATCGGGGAGGAACCTCCGCAGCACAGGCAGGGGTGCCCCGGGGGCCAGTGGAGGGGGCTGCCAATAGTGGCCGGACAGTGTAGGAATCCTACTACTGACACTGCTGCACAGACCAACTCACACCTTTGTTGGGATTCCAGGGGGGGGGGGAGGGTGGAGGGGGGAGTGGGTGTGTTGGGGTGTGCAGGGGGGTGGCGGGGTGGTGTGTTGGGGAGTTAAGGGGGGAGTTTGGGGGGGGTGTGTGCAGGGGGGAGGTGGGAGGTGGGAGGGGGTGTGTTGGGGTGTGCAGGGGGGTGGCGGGGTGGTGTGTTGGGGAGTTAAGGGGGGAGTTTGGGGGGGGGGGTGTGCAGGGGGGAGGTGGGAGGTGGGAGGGGGTGTGACACGACAGTACATAGTTCAAATACAGTTTATTCGTTTCACAAAAGGAAACGTGTGGACATTTTCATTGCGTATGTGTGCTTTATTGGTGTCCAGTCCTCAGTGTGCATGCCCCAGAGTCACACAGTGCCCCAAGTGCTGTCTCCATGCGATGAACACCAGCCGTGTGTGCTAGAAGCAGTGGTTGATGATACTTTGGCGCATGGCACGCCCCTCCTGTGCATCGCCTCCTCCATGTGGTGGCGCCCCTTCTGCACCCTCCTCATCCTCATCCTCATCGTCAGGTGGTTGCAGTTCTGCGTCAGGGGGCAGGGGCACATTCCGTCTGACGCACATATTGTGCAGCATGACACATGCCATGACGATCTTTGCCACCTTCTCATGGCCATACAGGAGTGCCCCACCAGACCTGCTGAGGCTTCGGAACCGTGCCTTCAGGAGGCCGAATGTCTGCTCTATGACCACACGAGTACGTGTATGTGCACGGTTGTAGTCCTCCTCGTGCTGGTTCTGCGGGTTCCGGACTGGCGTGAGGAGCCACCTCTTCAGGGGGTAGGCTGCATCACCTGTATGTAGGCGAGAATGTATGTGTCAGTCATGTTGTCTGTCCAGGAACATGATGTCCCACCATGGCTGGCATGGAACTGTTACCTTGGCTCACTTCTACATGCACTAATTGATTCACACTATGCAACCAGTATATGCCCATTGCTGCCATGGCCTGTTTAGCATGCCATCACCCTATGTATGCAGAGGGGTTTAGTGCATTGTGAGTGGCCTTCCTCTGTATCCGTTCTCTGTGTTACTCACAGCCAGGTGGAGTATGCATCATCCCCCCCCCCCTTTCAGCCAGGTGGAGTATGCATCATCCCCCCCCCCCTTTCAGCCAGGTGGAGTATGCATCATCCCCCCCCCCCTTTCAGCCAGGTGGAGTATGCATCATCCCCCCCCCCCTTTCAGCCAGGTGGAGTATGCATCATCCCCCCCCCCCTTTCTGCCAGGTGGAGTATGCACTGGTACGTCATTCCCATGCCCACTTCCATGACATAGCACTCACCGAGTAGCCAGGATCTTGGGCCTGCATGTCGCTCCATGTAGCGTGGTATTGTGGAGTTCCTCAGGATCATGGAATCATGGGTTGATCCGGGGAATCGGGCACAACAATGTGTGATGATCTTGTTGGAGTCACAGACCATTTGCACGTTGATAGAGTGGAACTGTTTCCGGTTGCGGTACGGTACCTCCATGGCACGTGGAACCACCAATTCCACATGGGTGCAGTCGATGGCACCAATGCAACCGGGTATGCTGGCTAGTGCATGGAAACCCACTTTGGTGTTTGCAATCTCCTGGGCAGTCCGTGGTAATGAGATGTGGTCGTCTGTGTGCTTGAGGAGGGCATCAAGCACTTGGATGAGTGTTCGTGAGAATAATGGTTGTGAAATGCCATGCAGGTGCCCCACTGTGTGCTGGTAGGTGCCTGTGGCCAGGAAGTGGAGTACAGCCACTACCTTCAGTAGGGGGGGGATGGCGGTTGGACTTTCTATCATGCTGACGATGTCGTTGTGTGTCATGTCTACGATGGCGGTGATGGTGTCCCTGTCCAAACGGTACAGGGTGTGGATCTGCTCAGCAGTGAGGTTGTTTGGATTGGCTCTGATGCGTGGGATTGGGGGCTGCCTGCGTGGTGGCACTGGCTGTGCTGGTGGGGCTTGCTGGGCCTGCCTTGCCCTCCTTCTCCTCCTGCGTCTCCTCTGTGCTGCCTGTTGTTGTTGTTGTTGCTGTTGCTGTTGTAGTAGCACATGCATTGCTATCAGGTCCTCCAGCCCCAACATTGCTAGTCGTATTGGCATCATTGTGGAGTGTGACTGGGTGTGGGTAGGGGTGGGGTGTGCTCTTTTTATACTCCCCTGAGTCTGTATTGCCTTCACCTGTGCTGTTTCTGTGCACCTGTGGCAGCTGCATTCACTTGAATTGGCCCTTTACGGTTGGTTCGCGATGGCGTTATTTGCACCATGGCGGTAAGGTACTTAGCGGCCTCAATGATGGCGTTAGGTGCATGTCCGCTTGGGTCGGCATTTGCGTGCCTTTCCGCCATGGCGCTAAGTACGGTGTGGGCGGTCGCGTGCGCGCACCCTTAGCGCAGTTTGCGGCAGCGTTAACTACGATGCCGCTATTGGCATCGTAGTTAACGGTCACGGGTCATGATCGGACCTGGCGGAAAACGATGGCGGTAAGCATTTACCGCCATCGTTTTTCGCTTAGCGCCAGGGTCGTAATGAGGCCCAGAGTATCAATGTTTACAACAGTACTACACTTAGTTGTACAGGCAATCAAGAACCATTTTAATAGCTTCCTTTTCATGGTGCTCTTTCAAAACTAGCATCACTCTGGGCAAAGACCATATCATTTATGTACATTTGAATGCTCAGACGTAGTTCCCAATATTTGCTGGTCACTGTTTTCCCCTGATGTTCTCTTACATAGATTAAAATCAGACAATAATCACCCCTTTGAGCAACTGAAAAGTACCGGACATGTTTCACTGGCAGTGTCTGACATTCTTTGCAATGTGGTAGGGTTCAGTGACATGACTGAAAAGTATTTAACAGTTATTAAGATGCTGAAACATTGCAACAGACCCTCTTAAACAAGAGGCTTGACAATAATGTATGGCTGTGTCCTTATGTAAGCAATCACATGTCAGTCAGTCAACAAACTTTATTTCGGGAGCTAACCCATAAAATTGTCCAGCAAACAAATAACTATTCATCAATGTGCATCTTCGATTATATAAAAAGTTAAAAGCATCGGAAATATAGAAAGGCATAGGAACATGCAATATGAAGTGGTATAGTTCCAGTCCCATTGTCAAGTGCAAGTTAATAGACTGGAAAATGCTGATCTAATGCATTGGATACATATAACATATACTCAATTTATTCACCCAGTACCTTAGATTTGCAGTGGCAGGCTTTAGTTATAAAACTTGATACTGCAAAAACTACTTCAGACATACTTGCTAACTTGCAAATGATGAAGGCATCACGTAGCAAGCTCCCTTTGTGTTTATGAAATATTGGTAGCAGCCACCTGTGCCTCAGAATGTTGTATTTAGCACAAACGAGTGCACAATGTATATCTGTTTTCTTGATACAGGGGCAGAAGGGACAGTACTTGTCAGATGACGAAGCATATCTGCAAGTGAGCTCAGCTAATCGAAGGACATTCAAGTCTGAACTTTGTGTACAGAACTCTATAGAAGTTTAGGCAAATGTAATTCAGGTATATCTCTGGCTTGGTTTTAAAAAAAACAAATGCAGGAACACCTTGATGAATGCATTGAGTTAAACATCAATATTTCAAATTGTAAAGTGACCAACCTGCTCTTCACTTCCTTACTTACCTTGGCTGTTATGATTACATCAAAGGATAGGAGGTGTGACATACCAGTATTGCCTAAAAGATTTTTAATATGTTTGTACCAGGACCAATATTTGCCTCCAGGAGAATCAATCACATTCCTTTGCAAGTCTTATTACAAAGCCAAATGATCGAATTGCTTCAGCCACAGCCAGTATAGTAATGGTTTGAATGTGGCCTCTTATTTTAATTGGTTGAAGTCGTGCTTCCATAAGGAGCGTGTTGTGGTGGTGTTTTGTGGTAGACCAAACATTTGTTGGAGGAATGTATTCTCTATTATAGCTAAATCCCTCAAGTGTTCAAATCCCCAAATTTTGCATCCGTAGAGGACGGCGGATAGAGCTTGTACGTTGTAGGCTTCTTAACCTGTTAATGGTAAATAACTGCTTTGGTTGAGATTTTGCATACCAAGAACTCAAGTATGCTTTTTTAAGACCAATTCACTTTTAGTGCACTAAGAGACCCATTTGGCATTTTGTTGGAATCTAATTCCTAAAAAAACAGAAAAGCTTAATCAGATATAGCAACAGTTTAGATACAGCACTGCTCTGTAACAAGAAATAAACATCTTTATCCTCTATGGAAATAGTAATGGGTAAACGGAACACAAACAATATTTATGTTCCTATGTGTGCTTGAATTGATTTATATTTTTACGTATGACCAAAGCAAGTCCAGCATATCGGATCTGTGCGGGTAGCTGCATGATGTTTTCCTGCACAAAGGATTTTCTTGTCCTATGTTCCTACTAAAGTGACTTATATATCGCTCGGTCAGCAGTGTGCACACACACATCAGCCAATCGAGTAAGATGCACAGTCAGGAGTTTAGTTCAGCTGCCCTCTTACACTCCGCCCTCCCCAATTTTCCTCCTTCAAATCCTTGCTGAGCCTGGATGATAGAAAAGGTGTATTTGATTCTTTCTTCCAGAATCCCTCCGCGCCTTATGCCTCACTTTGGAGTTAAAACATATAACCCTCTGATAAAACCAGTATGTTAGATGGTGTGTACTAAATCAGTTTAGAGGTTTGTTGGATTACCCAGTCCCATTTAAATGGACATGATGGGATGAGTACCAGACATCCTTCACCCACTATCTACGATTCTTTCTTTTTTTTAATGTATTTATATTGTGCTCCAGATGAACTTAATCATACTTAGGCGCAGGAGGCACTGTCCATGACTGTCAATGACTGAGAAACCGGAATATCATGTGTGCAACAGACAGATTCTGAGAAAGGAAGGACGGGAACCCAGGCTCACCTTGTAACTCACTTAAAAGATAGATTTTTAACACTTTTCTGAATTGAAGCAAAGATATTGCTGCCCGAATTTCCTGAGGTTGTCTATTCCATGCTCTAGGTCCATAGACAGTGAATGTATGGTCACCCCTAAACACACAGGTAAATGATTGCATTTTTAGCAACAGTTCTGACCTGAGTGAATGGTCGGGAGGTATCAGTGTATGTTTTCTGACCCTCGAGTTCCTACACACTTTTTCTTTAACGTATAGAGAAACAATTAAACAAATGCTGATAGGCAGGGGAAAACCAAGGATTTGGTGGAATCCCTAATCTTCACATACTCTATGAGGACCTAATGCTGCAGTAGTCTCATGCTTGTTTTATAGATAGTGAATGATTTGAAAATCTAAGGTGGTTGATGCCCCCTACCCCCTTTCCACGCTGCCCCAGAAAACCCTCAACTACATTGATGGGAAGATGTCCATAGCAGAATCTGGATTTAGAGAAAAGAGAACTAGGCAGATATCAGACACTTATGAATATTTCAAAGATGTTAAATGTTAAATGTTAAAGGTATTTGTACCGCGCACCATCACCAAGGGAATTGGTCTCCAGGTGCTCAGGCGGATCTGTAAATGATAAAGGTGGGATGGGTTAGTAAGGTGAAGGAGGGAGTAGGATAGTGAGAGGAGTGGTGTTATGTTGGCAGCTTCAGCTCAGTATACACCGGGTGCTGAGCTTTGGTGCGGGTATCGGATCGGAGTCAGCCCATGTGTGCTGTTGTTCCGGCTTATGTGTTGTTGCAGTGTTGTGAAGTGCGTGCGGCTTGTTGTGCAAGAGATGGTTGTGTGAGTTTTTTGAGTGAGATAAGTATGCAGAGTTTGAGCTTATATTGGTTAGTGGGTTACCTGACCATGCTAACATTCACAGTTCTGTCTGAGTGTGGCACTTGTTGGCCCTTACATTCCCATCTAGACGCTGCGCGGGCCAAAGATGCATAGCTTATTAGTGAAGGATGAGCCACTTGTGCCGAAAAGTGCCTGTGTCTATCCACCTGGGAAGAGGAACTAGACATCGAGCTGGGTGTGGAAGGACAGAGAAACATTTACTTATCTTCTTCTTAGGTGGGCCTGACCCAAATTCAGTTATCCCTTATCAGTAGGCCATTTTGAAGACAGGCAAGAATGCATGGAGCAGACTTAAGAAAACAGCTTCTGGAATTCTGAGATGATCTGTGAAATGTATAAACATATGCTTTCCACGTTGATAACTCCTAAGTTAGTGCTCGCCTTGCACATGGGGCAATTTAGCCTTTTAACCTTCCAAGGCCGATAAACTACCATTAAATGGGATGATTATAACACATGTTATCACAGTGCCTTGAAGTGGGGCTTAATCTAACATGGAGTGCTACGAATCAACCAAAATTAATATTATGCTTCTTGAATGCCTCAAAGTTAACGAATTATGCTGCAAAGCTTTGATGGACGTTCTCTGGCATCTCACAGGTGGGCGTCATGTCTCCTGGGAAACTTTCATTCGGGGCACATGGAAAATAAGCCAAGAATGATAGAGAGATATTTCCAGTCGCTGTCTTTTTCATACTCTGAAGGGATTAGGGGCTGGGATGAATACGTCTAGCTGGAAATCTCTACGCAACCTGACCTACTCGAAGTGGTGGAATTCAGTACATTTGTTTAACATGGACAAAGTGTTATGAAGTAAAGATTTGATTGAACATCAGCCCAAACAACAAATCTCAAGAAATATATCGAAAATGTTGGATTCCCAATGAAAAAGGGTTTTGAAAAAAGGTTTCCATGATGGACCGTGGTATATTGTCTATCATCCTGTATCTGTTCAGTGTGGGAGGGGAAGAGTGTACTGCTAATGCTTGTTCTGCACCTGTTAAGTGCAGGTGTTCTATTGCGGGAGAGAGGGCTTGAACTTCTGTGCCTTATGTATTTATTTATTGAGTATTTGTAAAGCACCTATACAGCAAATGGTGTTTCAATGCACCGCAAGACAAAAAGATGGGTGGGGGGACAGGGCAGAAAACAACAAGAACTGTCCTACTAGGCCTTGTGTCACTTGGATCATGCACGTGTAGTAACAAGAAGTGCAAGGGGAAGGGTGTGGGGGGAATTGAAGGTCAGGGTGGAAGGTATAGTGCTAGGGTGGGAGGGGAAAGTGGGTTTGATGCTGGGAAACAAGTGCAGGGGGAGGAGGAGGGGAAGAAGAGGGCCCAAGGGTCTAGGCAATTGCTAAGGGAGTCCAGGAGGGCATGTGCCAGGGGATTCCGGCTGTGGGGGCCACACACTAATTGCGAGGATAGGGGAGGACCAGATTCAGTAGAGTGGTACACCCCACCAGGATACTCAGGGAAGGCGGGCCAAGCGAGGCAAGCGCAGGTTAGGGTGGCTGCTGTGGTAGACTGGACGAGGACGGACTGATGCCCTGTAATTCTCAGAAAGGACCAGGCTGCCAGTCGAAGTGGCAGAAGGGGGCATTATGAAGGGTGCGGGAGAGGGAAGGAGGAAGAGAAAAGGTGGGCCTTCAGAAGAATCCAGAATTGAAGGAGATCCGGCTCAAGCCTGAGAGGGGCAGGGAGACCATTGCAGAGGGAAGCTTCTGCCGAAGCGAGAGATATACCCCCCAAACTCTGCTTGGAAAAGCATCTCATCTGCAGAGTGTTTGATCTAGAAGACCGAAGGCCTCTATTAAGGAGGTATTTAGGGAGTGAGAGAGTTGGGTGAAGTGCGGTCCCAGGCCCCAGAAAGCCTTGTGGATGATGCAGGGGGACTTGACCTTGATCCTCACAGCCACCGGGAGCCAGTGGAGAGATTTAAGGGCTGGAGAGATGTGGTCCCTGGGATTGAGGCCAAGGATAAGTCTTCCCCATACCTCCTAGCAAGGCAGCAATCATCCAGGGCGGTGGGACTATGCACATTCCAGCAAGAACGCCTAGGTGCCAGACATGCCTGGAGCTACCGCAGGATTCATAAATTCAATGTGACTCACATATCAGCATGCCAGTGAGATCTCTGATGGCCATCTTGCACATTCTGTGCCAGTCGTTCAATTCCAAACCCAGGATTGCGGGAGGGCTTCCAGGCAACAAAGCACTCAGAACTTGAGGTAAACTACATTGCCACCCTCATGTAGCAATGGCTGGCAAATACACAGTTACAGGCACCAAGGTAACAAGATAATGCAGGATTGGAAAAGGAACACTCGCCTTCTGTACTCACCAGGCCCCCAGGCGATCAGGCCGCCGGCCAACCCTCAGGTGAGGCTTGCCATGAAACGTAGTTCAGCAGCACACATGAGGATTGAGCCCTAGAGTCTTGTTCGATCAACAGTAGCAGGAGGATATATGTGAGGTTGGGCCCTTGACAATCGCCCAATGGCATCCACCAAAGTCACTCGTGCTCACGACTTCTGGGCTTCGAGGTCATGGTGATCTCCTTCCCCTCTAGCATTCAGCAACTTCCTTGCACTGAGAGCACAGGGACAAGACCAGAGCCAGTTCTGTATGCATGATAAATGTGTGCACTGATGATGCAAGTAGAACACTTTTTGTGTGTGTGTGAGTGTGTGTGTGTGTGTGTGTGGGTGTGGGTGTGGGTGTGTGTGGCCGCAATTTAGGAATGGAGGGCTGCCAATGATCTCTGCCTTAATGCCAGAAGATTGAGATCCTCCTCATCAGGACACCTGCTCCCTCCTTTCCTCGCTCTTTCTGGCCGCCCAGCTTGGGCTCGCTTCTTGCTGCTTCCTGTGAGGTTAAGGACCTTGGTTTCATTTTCGACTCTAACCTCTCCTTCTCTCCTCACAACTCCGATATCTCTAAGAAGTCACACTTTCAACTGCACCTCCTCAGAGGTATTCTGCCTTTTCTCACTTTCCCCCAAAAGCTCACTGTCTCTAGAACCCTGGTCCTCTCCAGGCTGGACTATTGCAACAGCCTCTTTCTAAACCTGATATTTGTCCTTAGCCTCAAGCCAAGGGATCTTATCTCTTCAGCTCTGAAATCTCTCCACTGGCTCCCTGTGGCTGCAACCATAAAATGCAAGGCCCTTTGCCTCGTCCACAAGGCTTTTGGGAGCCTGGGACCGAACTACCTCCAACTTTCTCTTCCAAAACATCTTCCTTAGCGAGCTCTCCGCTCATCCACCTCCAATTCTCTGATGGTCAGACGCATTTCCAAGCAGATAATGGGGGGCAGATCTCTTTCCTCAACTGGGGCCTCCCTCTGGAACAGCCTCCCTGCCTCTCCCAAACTTGAGCAGAACCTCCTCTGGTTCAGCAAGCAACTCAAGACCTTCCTTTTTGCTTCCGCTTTCTCTCTTCCTCTCCCCTGCTAATGCACCTGAAAGCTCTGCACACTGGTCACCCGGCCAGCCCTGAATTCGGGCCCAGGCTCCTGCATGTCCAGTTTCCCTTGCACTGACTCCGGGCTCCCTCATCACTTAGGGGTCTGTATCTGTAACCATACAATCTCTTCTCTTTGCACTTAAGAGCCACCCTTATTGAGTTACCTGCACTTCTCCTCCCCACCCAGCCACCTTTGGCCCCCTCCCCTCTTCCCTGCACTTGCACGATCTGAATGACACAAGGCCTAGTAAGATCGTTTTTTGTCCTCCTTTTGTTTCCCCATCATTGTCTTGTCGCATCTAGAAACACTTGTGTACAGGCGCGTTATAAATGACTACTCATGTTATATATCACATATCATATATCATATCATATTATGTATTGTTGCATGCCTTGATGTACATTTTCTGTGTGCAAGGAAAACCTAGGCTGCTGCTGTACCTGCTCATGTATAAGGGAGTGTTGTAATAATTTTGCCAGTCCTGCTCTGCTGCTTGTACCTCATATTTTATTTACACGTGAGAAGCTTTTATCCCCTGTTCTGCAGTGTATTCGTCCAGTGTGTCCAATGGAAGCGTGCACTGCAGTTGTCCACGGTATAACTGTTAACTGTTTCTGCTTAGTGTTTTTGTTATGGATGTGTACTGTGCTTCTTCCCTTTGTTATGGCGTTTGTTTTCAGGAAGCATGCATTACTGCTGCATTCGCTGTTGCTGTTTTGCTCCATGGCAGCTTACATTGCTGCTGCATGCACTGTACATGTTTGTTCCATGGAAGCTTGTTTTGCTGCTGCATGAAATGTATCTATTTCATTACATAGAAGCTTGCATTGCTGCAGTATGGACTGTGTCTGTTTTGTTCCATGGAAACGTGTATTGCTGCTGCATGCACTATATCTGTTTCATTCCATGCAGGCCTGTATCACTGCTGTATGAACTGTACCTGTTTCATTCCATGGAAACGTGTATTGCTGCATCATGGACTGTATCTGTTTCGTTGCATGGAAGCGTGTAATGCTGCAGCATAGATGTATCTGTTTTGTTCAGACAAAAAAGTGTATTGGTTCTTCAGGACTGCACCTGTTTCATTCCATGGAAGCTTGTATTGCTGTTGCATGAACTGTACCTCTTTCATTCCAAATAAGTTATTATTTTTGCAGGGTGTATTGTATCGGTTTCATTCTATGCAAGCTTGTATCACTGCTGCATGAACTGTACCTGTTTCATTCCATGGAAACGTGGATTGCTGCATCATGGACTGTATCTGTTCCGTTGCATGGAGGCTTGTATTGGTGTTACATGAACTGTGCCTATTTTGTTTCATGGAAGCTTGACATGCAGCAGCATAGACCGTATCTGCTTTGTTCATAATAACGTGTATTGGTTCTTCAGGGCTGCACCTGTTTATTCTACGGAAGGTTGTATTGCTGCAACACGGACTGTGACGGTTTTGTTCATGAAAATGTGTTTTGCTACTGCATGGAGTGTACCTGCACATGTGTACTTTTGCTGCAAGGACTGTACCTGCTTCAGTCCATGGAAGCTTGCATTGCTGCTGCATGAAATGTACCTGTTTGTTCCATGAAATTTTGTATTTCTGCAACATTGACTGTACTTGTGTCCCATAGAAGCTTGATTTGCTGCTGCATGGACTGCACCTGTGTTGTTCATAAAAGTGTGTATTGCTTCTGCATGGACTTTGACTGTTCGGTTCATGAACATGTATACTTTTGCTGCAAGCACTGTACCTGCTTCATTCCATTGAAGCTTGCATTGCTGCTGCATGAAATGTACCTGTTTGTTCCATGAAAGCTTGTTTTTCTGCAGCATGGACTGTACTTGTGTCCCATAGAGGCTTGTATTGCTGCTGCATGCACTGCATCTGTTTTGTTCATGAAAGTTAGTATTGCTACTGCATGAACTGTGCCTATTCTGTTCATGAATGCGTATACTTTTGCTGAAAGGACTGTATCTGCTTCATTTCATGGACACTTGTATTCCTGCTGCATGCAACGTACCCTGTTTGTTCCATGAAAGCTTGTATTGCTGCTGCAAGGACTGTTCCTGTTTTGTTCCATTGAAGCTTGTATTGCTGTTGCATGGAGTGCACCTGTTTTGCTAGGAATGTGAGAGGTTGCGGAAGGTGCCATGTACACACCATGACCTATCCAGGATTGAGGAAACGGATTATAATCTCAAGGTACTTTCAAACCTGAGATTTTTAAGAAGTGTCAGTACACTGTTTATAAACGTATGGCCATCCTTCTGAGAAGTACTGCCATCGCTCCATTAATAGTGACAACCAGGCTATGCATTTGCACCAGTAGGTTAAAAGCATAGCAGCTCAGATGAGATGGCTTTCAGAAAGAGCACAGGCACGCCCCTCAACAAGTTTACAGGGAAGCAGGCACTCAATTGTCAGCCCAAGAGCACAATGTGCCGCAAAGAGTTCATTTTAAAGAATATTTGATCGTTAACGATGGTCCCGAAGAGTGAAGTGACTTAACAAACTGGCCCACTTTTGCCAAAAAACTGGCCCACTTACACCCAACAAATGATATGATAGGTTATTTATAACGCGCTTAATACCCAGAGGTTTCTAAGCGCGGACCAGGGATTAAACCTTTGTTGCTCTGTGTTGTCTTGCTTCCGAGGCGAGTAGGTTCCCCCTGAGCTATCCTCCCGAGACTATCCTCCCAAAGACCCACGCTTCGGACATTGACCTATTGTGTCTTCAGTTCTGCAATGCCGAGCTCAGGAAAGAGAGCACTGACCATGTCAGCCTCCACATCAGGGCCATGAAGGAGACCATCCAGTGGCATTGTTTGTTTGTGCATTTTTATAGCACTACAAACCCTCAGGTATCTGAGTGCTGCTTATTACCCAGGGTGTGTGGTGCTCATTTATCGGAAGGGTGAAAGGCTGAGTTTGGCCCTGCCGGGATTCAAACCTGCATCGGCAGGTTCTGCATGGATTACAAAGCTAGTGCTCTACTCGCTGTGCTATCTGACTGGCCTTAGCATTGCTTGAAGAATGAAGGTCTCTGGGGAAGCTGTAAAGATGGATCTGGTTTTCAAGATGAAAAAGAATCAGCCCTATTGATAAATTAGAAATCAGTACATAGAAGTCTGGAGGAGCTGTGGTGTTTTACGGGACGCTATGTTGTGCTGTTATGTTATGTCTGTGCAGCACTTACAAGAGAGTGAAGTTCTCTTTGGTAGAGAATGATGGGAGAGTGTTTACGCTGGTTGTTAATGAGGTAGTCACAAGAGAACAGTGCAGTGTTTTGCAACAGTTCTAGTCACTTGATTTGGGGTGCAGGGAGGTTGGAGTAGAGGGTGTTGGCTTAGTCTAGGCGAGATGTATTGCAGGAGCCAACTGTGGCCGCGTAACTCTTCTGAGGTTTGAAGGGACAGATTTTTCAAAGTGACTTGAGTTCAAAGAAGCATGACTTCATCAATGCTCCAATTTGGGGGTTCATTGACATCCCATATAAATCCCAAGAGTCTGAACTTTGGAGTTATAGGAGGCAGGGGCGTGAGGAGGGTGAGATGAGGCAGAATGCCCTGATGTTGGTTAGCAGATGTTTGGGGCTGAAGAGATTGAGTTTAATGTTATTACCATTGATTTCCCAATTGCTGTCATGCGACCAGGCTTCAAATTCAGACAGTGAGACGCGTTCTGGATGAGGATAATATCACAGGAGAATCACAGGTAGATTTGAGTGCCATCTGTGTAGGAGTCAATTTGGAAATTATATATATGTTAAAGAGGTACATTAAGAACAGTGAGCCCTGGCATGCTCAGATTGAGCATCCCAGGGAAAATGCACCCTCTTCATAAGCAATGCCAACTGTTTTGGCTTTTCTGTAGGCATGAGATGGGCATGTTCCAGGCAGTACCGTAGTGGTGTTAACTGTCCATCGCTGGTAGCAGCTGCAAAATGGTGCAAGAAACTGGGTATATAATTGCAGCAACTAGCACATGCCTAATACTTATACAAAAGCTAAAACTGTTGACTTTGTCAATGCTTGTATTGAACAAGACTTCAGTGAAGGACACGCCTACTGCTTATAAATCGAGTGGATGAAGGCAGACATGGTTGATATTTTTATTACACCAGTAGTGGGTTAACAGCTCCAATTAAATCATTAACTCTCAGAACACTGCTTTGAGAAAACACAGACAAACACTTTGAGGACACATTTGGATGTCAATGCTTGGTAAAACTAGCTCAAAGAGATCCCAGGAGGATATGTTTTTGGTGGAGAGGGCAGGACGTTGGTGGAAATAGCCATAGGGATTAGCATGGCCATGAGCAGCCAATGGGTGGGTAAATAACCAAACAACACCTACACGCTTTGCGTCCCTCCTCAGATGCCATTTCTCCTTAGATGTACTCTAATTCAATAGTTTTGACTAGCACCACCCAATAGCCAAAACTAAAAAGGACAGAGTTGGGAAACTCAGCCCACAAAAGAATCACTTCTGTCAGATTTTCTAAATGACCAACACATTTGCAGATACTGTTCATTATTTGCAAATATGCATCATACATATTCATGGTGGCTAGCCTTAAAACCTGACTGGTTTTAACTGTCCGATGTATTAGTCCACCCCTAAGGTAAATGAGCACGGACATTGGGAAAGCAATGTTGAGGTTCTCTTGTGAAATGTTCAAAGGGCAGCCATACAATGGAACTAGTGAGGTGAATGGTGGGACCTGTGCCATGTCTTTCCAGGTTTACCTCAAGGATGCGGAGTCACTCTTGTGTTTGCAACCATTGCAAACGATGGGTATGTACTACAGGCCAGGCTCAGTAGAATTGGAACGTTCAACACACAATGCAATGATTCTCCATAATTTGTTGTTTTGTTTGCACATTAAAAACAACAAAGTTGCCTTAACCATGCTCACAGATCTTACAATGTAATGCAGAAATATATTTACCAAATGATGTTTTAATCAATTTTATAAAGAAAGTATACATATTAAAGCTAATATTGCATACAAAAAATACATTGTACACTTTTATACTAATCTTGATTATATAAATTCTAGAAAAACATGCAATCTAATTTACTTTCTCTGACTTCTATTTGTGTAGTAAGGAGCCCAGTATCAACATGCCCATACAAAGTAATCTGGAATTTAATAACACAAAATTACAAATAAGTAATAACCAACATCACCATACCTCACAGTATACAAAACATCAAGACGCCATTGTACAATAGAATAATGAGACAAGGTAAAACAGAAGAATGTCTTGTAGACTTTACTCTCAAAATACTCAACTGATCCAAAAAAATGATATTTTCTAAACCAAACAGGATGGTTAAAAGAATAAAACAATCATAAATATTGTGCCCTATATGTTTCAGTCTCACACAGTTCATTACCTTGGCCAGGCGGCTACTAAGGGAGTGTTCAGATCACTGATGCTGCTGAAAAGGCTCCACTGCTTCATGTTATGTTATGTTATTAACATTTGTCAAGCGCGCGTTCGCCCAAAGGCATCATGGCACTGGAAAGGAAGCTACCCAATCGAAGAAGACCAATGCAGTGGTCGGGCTTAGAACAGATTAGTTTTCAACGCTCTTCTGAATTCAAGATGGTTAACAGTGGCCCTAAGAGATACAGGGAGGCTGTTCCAAAGATTGGCCGCAGTGACAGAAAAGGCTCTACCTCCGAGCCTTGCCCGGTTAAACCTAGGGACAGTAAGTAGGTTAGAAGTAGCAGATTGGAGGTCCCTGTCCGGACGGTATCGGGTAAATTTAAGCTGCAAAAATTCGGCTCCCTGACAATTAATTGCCCGATGAACAATGCACAGAGATTTAAAATGAATTTGCTGGTTCACCGGGAGCCAATACAGTTGGCGAAGCACTGGGGTGATGTGAGCACCATAAGGGGAGCCAGTGGCCAGCCTAGCAGCAAGGTTCTGCATACGCTGAAGGCGGTGTATAAGGCCGATAGGTTGAGACAGATAGAACGAATTGCAATAGTCCAGTCGTGTGAGGACTAACGCGGCCACCACAGGGGCGCGGAGGGCTTCTGGGATCAAGGGCATGACCCTCTTGAGGAATCGAATCTGGTGGTGGGTGGACTGGCACACAGCCGTGACCTGGTTAGACATCGACAAAGAAGCGGAAAGGATAGCTCCTAAGTTCTTTACTTTACTAACTGGATTGGGTAACGGGCCCAAGGCCATGGCCAAGGCCATGGCTTCATCCATGTGGCTAATCACCTTTGTTACTTAACTGCATTGTACAAAGTGATATTTCATCTGTGTAGGCTTCTCCTAAATATCCAAACCTTTAACCGAGTATATGATGCATGGACAAATCCCTTCATGCCAGTTGTAAAAGTGTGCAAAAAGAAGTAGTGGAACTATGCTCCCTACTGCCCGGACTCCGCTCCACCCACAAACCCCACCACCACCCCCACTCCCATGCACAATACAAACCCCCAAACACATGTGCCTGCTTATAAGGGAATGTTCAGTGCAGTGCCCTGAAAGGGCACTTTTCAACTTCTTCCTACACTTTTATTTTAAAATGAACATACTCCAGAACGGTTTCTTTTTAAAATAAAAGTATAGGAATGGTAAAACTTAACTAAAAAAAAAGTAGAGGAGCACCGCTCCCAACCGCTCTCGCCCACTTTGACCACTGCTTCACGCACAAACAGAGGCAGCCATCCATCTTTTGATGTTGCTGTAATTCAGCACAACTCATTGCTAGAAGTAATAACCTGGGAAGCAGAGCTTTGCTTTATTTATTTATGTATTTATTTATTTATTGGATATTTGCCTATACAACAAATGATGTTTCAAGGTGCCATAAGACAGAAACAAAGGGGGTGGGAACATGGGAGAAAGATAACAATACGGTCTTACTAGGCCTTGTGACATTTGGATTGTGCAAGTGCAGTAACAGAAGTGCGAGGGAGAGGGGGAGTGCAGTCTGGGTGAATGCAAAGTGCTAGGGTGTGAAGGCAAGTGAAGGGTAGAGAGGAGAGGGTGAAAGTGAAAGGGGGAGCTGGCAGAGGGGGGAAGTGGGCAACAGGGGCTAGGCAAGTGCTAACGGGAGGTCAGGAGGGCAAGTGCCAGGGAATTGCATGGGATATAGGAGGTGAGGGTCTCCATGCTAAGTGCAAGGAGGGTGGTGGACTGCCTAGGGGGGCTGGTGCCCTGTAGAACTCAGTGGGAACCAGGCAGCCAGTCACTGTGGCAGGTGGGAATGTTAGCAGGGGGAGAGGGAAGGAAGAAGAGAAAAGGGGGTCTTCAGGAGCTTCCTGAACTTAAGAAGATCCGGCTCAAGCCTGAGAGGGGCTGGGAGACTATTCCAGAGGGAGGCTCCTGTAGAGGAGAGAGATCTCCCCCCCCCCACTCTCTGCTTAGAGAAGCATCTGATCTGCAAAGAGATGGAACTAGAAGACCGAAGATCTCTAGCAGGGAGGTATTTAGGGAGATGGAGTTTGATGCAGCAGGGTCTCAGGCCCCAGAAAGCCTTATGGATGATGCAGCGAGTCTTGAATGTGATCCTAGCAGCAACCAGGAGAAAGTGGAGATGCTTTAGGGCAGGAGAGATGCAATCTTTGGGCTCGAAGCCAAGGATAAGTCTTGCAGTCCCATTCTGGATTAGTTGAAGGGGGCAAAGGGAGGATAAAGGAGGATTGAGGAAGAGGATGTTGCAGTAGTGCAGCCTAGAGAGGACCAGAGCTCCGGAGACATTGAGTTTTTGGGGGAAGGTAAGGAAAGGGAGAATGCCTCTGAGGAGGAGCACGTGATAGTGGGCCTTATTGACAAAATCTGCGATGTGAGAAGAGAAGGAGAGACAGGAGTCCAAGATGACACCAAGGTTTTTTGCCTTCACAAGAGGGTGAGGCAAGGCTCAAGTCAAGGCTACAAGCGGTTGCACAAGTCCCCACACTTCTTTCAGGAGTCCCCCCACTTTTTCAGAGGGCACCTTGATATGCTAATTTCTGGTGACGCCACATTCAATTGGTATGCTACTGAGTCCCCCCACTTTTCTTTTTAGGACTTGACCCGTGGGGTGAGGTGAGAGGACCCATACAGGGAGGTCAGAGGGTAGGGGGAAGAATGGAGCAGGGGTCCCAATGAGAAGGATTTCAGTCTTACTGCCATTAAGGCAGAGATCATTGGCAGCACACCATGCCTGAATAGCAGTCAGACAGTCAGGGATGAGAGAGGAGGAAGAGGAGGCAGTAGAGGGAAGCTTAAATGAGAGCTGTGTGTCACCTGTATAACACTTGAATTGAGGAGAGAAGGAGGAGATTAGGTGGGCCAGATGGGCAAGGTAGATGTTGAAGAGCCACAGTGAGAGGATAGTGCCTTCAGGGTCGCCACAGGTGGAGATTGAGATATACAAGAGAAAAGGGCCCAGTTGAACATGGGAAGGATGGTCGGTGAGGAATGAGGTCAACCAGTCAAGTGCCAGGCCCATGATGCCAAGGGTGTGAGAGAGCCGATTTGTCAGGATGGTATGATTGATCAAGTCGAATGCAGTAGAAAGGTCCAGAAGGATAAGAAAAGATGGAGAGTTGGAATCGACATTTGAGAGCAAGTCCTCACAGGTGTGTTCACTAGAGCAGTTGCAGTGCCTTCTGGCAGCTCTGAAACCAGACTGGTGTCGTGGAGACAACCAAAGGATTCAGTGTGATGGATCATTTGGGAGTTGAGAAGCTTCTCCACGAGTTTGGCCAAGAAGGGGGTAATGGAGATAGGGTAGTAGTTTACAGATTACGAGGGGTCTGCAGAGGGCTTTTCAGGAGAGGATGCACAAGGGAGTGATTGAGGGCTAGCGGGAAGGAGTCAGTGGAAAAGGAGTAATTACAGAAATCGTCCAAGGCTGGTGCAAGGGAGACAATGTTGTCCTTGATAGTTCTGGAGGAGCAGGGGAGCATCTGTTTGGAGGAGGCTTTCATAGAGAGAACTTTTCTCGAGACCACATCTGGTGCTATGGGCGAGAAAGATGAGAGAAGGAGGGAAGGGGAGAGAGTGGCCAAGGGAGGCCTGAGATATGGGTTTGGAGGACGGAGGGTAGAAGGGGAGAGTGAGGACAGGATGTCCTGAGTTGTGGTTAAGAAGTGGGAGGCCAGTGAAGTACAGTGGGTTAGGGATGGCAGGGAAGAAGTGGACACTGCAGAAGTATTAGTGAGTTCCTTGCAGATTTTAAGCAGTTTGCCTGTGTTGTTAATGATCCTGGAGATGCAGGCTTGGATGTGGGCCCTCTTCTTTGAGCAAATGGAGAGTGTGTATTGCTTTGGAGCAGGCAGCAATCCAGTCCGTCAGAGGATGTGCCTGATGGCCACGACTTCTGCTCAGCAACTCTGCACTTGTGTTTCTGAGAGGCTAGGTCGGAGTAATTCCAGGTGTTGTGCTTGGAGGCAGGCTCCATGGAGGCATGAGGATCCTCATGACAGGGGCAAGGATGTCCAGGGTAATGGTGATAGAGAGGTGAAGATTTGCAAGCGCAGAGTCAGTGGTAGTAGTGGGAGGGGGAATGAATGTTGTTGGAAAAGCAGCAACAAACACTTGCTTCATGTGTTGAATGATGGAGAAGGAGACTGGCAGTGCAGGCAGAGGTTTAGCTGGGGGACCTAAGAGATCCAGGTGAGAGGACAGGTGAGCATGGTCAGACCAGGAGAAAGGTGTAGTAAGAGGGTTGGAGATGGGGATGCCTGAAGAGAAGAGAGCATCCAAGGTGTGTCTGGCTGAGTGTGTTGGACCGGAGGGATGAATGGTGAGGGAAAGAAAGTCACAGAGGCTGTGGAATTGTCCAGTGGCCGAATCAGGAGAGATGCAGTAAATATTAATGTGACTGTGGATGAGAAGTTTGGAGGTGGAGTCAAGAAGAGAAGGGGAAAGTTCTGATCACTCTGAGAAGAAGAGGGAGACCGGACATGGGGTCCTGTAGATGGTGGCTAGAGTCAACGGGAGGGTTGGGGAGATGGCAAACCTGCAGATGAGGCATTTGAAGGAAGAGTAGGTCTGAATGGGAATAATAGTAGCAGGGACTCATTCAGGGAAGATCAAGGTGACTCTGCCTACAGACCAGTTAGGCCTGGGTATATAGACATGATCTTGTTGCCTTCAGGGAGGAGGGTGTCAAAGCAGTGACAGAGCTGGCAGTGAACCACGTCTCAGTGAGAGCGTCAACTTCAAGGTCAACTTCTTCAAGAAGGAGACAGATATCAGAGGAGTGTTTAACAGCAGGGCAAGTGTTGAGGGTAGCTAGGCTAAACTGGTTGCCACCTTTGAAGGTCTTGGGGGGTCTAGGGAAGTGATGCACCCATCAGTGATGGAGAATCGGCAAGAGTGGAGGCAGACAGAGGAGTGACAGGTGAACGGGTGAAGTTGATGAGAGACGGAAGATGCCTATCAAGAAGGAGGAGGTTGGGCAGAGAGCCCTGGCCCATAGCAGTGCAATATTGATAGACATTAATGATGCACCTAGATGATGAGAAGCATGACCAGAGCACTTCCCATCTGGTGCCACCATTAATGGGAGATGAAGAGAAAGGGGAGAAGACAGAGACCATTTGAGGAGTCCATACATCTGGAGAGGGAGCGACAAAGAGTCGGTATGTCACAGTCTGCCTGGAGATGTGTTGACGTAGGTGTCAGAAATGGGCAGGCCTGAATTGGAGACAAGGAGATCTTTCTTAAACGTTTTCCTTCCAGGCTTTGAAAGAGAGGTAGGATAGGTGATAGAGTAGCATTTAGAGGGGAAAAGGAGAGCACCATGGAGGGAGAGGGCAAGGAGAAGGGAGGGGGAAGAGAGAAAAGGAGAAACTGCGCAAAGCATGATGAACTCACCAGGCAGCCTAGCTGAAAGACAGGCACAGATGAATCGCTGCACAAAGACACCCAGGTCGTCGTGCGGGGTATTGCGCTGCTCCAGCAACAGAGGAGGAAGGCGACAACTGGGGGAAAGGCATCTTAGGAGCAAGGCAGGAGCAGACGAGTCAGGAGCATGAGAGGGAATTCAAGGTCAGTGCAGAGAGTCCAGTGGCAGAGGGCAAGCTTCTAAGGGAGGCTAAGAGACTTGACCAATGCCAGATAATACGGAAAGCCAGTCGGGCCGTGGAGTGAAAAAAGTCCAGCAAAAAATGCCACCATCTCTAGCAGCGAGACAGCATGAGCCAGTCAGAAGAACAAAGATAAAGGATGCACAGATGCCAGGCCACCACCTGCAGAAAGTGCAGTAGAGGAGTCCTGTTCACCGAGGCCAAAGGATTCACAGCAGTACAGAAACTCTTACCCCAGTATACATAGGTAAATCTGAATGAACAGGTGAAATGCCCACCAGACTCCGTAAATCAGGAAAAGGTGGTCACAACAACAGCCGATATCAACAGATACATTAAACAGTACCTCTGTGGCGATCTTCCTGCTCCAAGGCTCTTGCATCCTCACTCTGCGCATCTCAGATGGCCGTCTGACACCAATCCCCAACAGTGCCTTGAGTTGTATGTTTTGCAGGCTATGTGTGTCCCAAAATATGCCCAAGTCAATCCACAACACCAAAACCGATATAGGAAATCACAGTGACTTGATTAGTAATGATGCGGCTGTTCTGCCAAGGAATTGATTTCAGTCCCGATGGACCATTACTCCTTTCTGGGCTTCCTGCAAGCCGTACCAGGATGGGCACCACTAAGGTGGACCCGGGGCTTTAAGAGGTGTCCTCAGCTCAAGTGGCAGCAATGGAGGGGTAGATTGAGACTTGCTCTGGCAAGGGAGGGTTGTCCCAAAGTATTCAGGGTGTGGCCCAAACGGGTGTGAGGGGACATCTGCCCCAAACAATAGAGCATGAAACCCTGCAAACATGTTTTTTGGTCGCCTGGCATGGCTTCTGGTGGATCTTGTTGCCTATTATAGATAATCTTTTTCTTGGTTTGTAAATAATTGCTGACTATGAATATAAAACACTCTCTTTAGTGTATAAGCAATTCACTCAGTGAGTAAATCACACACGCTCTTTTAAAACATGACTAACTTGGGAGGGTGACGTTGGCCGCTTTGCACAAAATAAACAGGCATATTGAGAGCATAACAAATGACCATAGACTTCTATATTTGACCAATAGTTCTGTGATATTGATATAAGAATAACCTCCTTTTAAATTTGTAAACCACGCAGAGTTGGTGCTCATTTCCTTTCTCAGTTACAGCACTTACACTTCCTGTAAAATATCTGCTAACCATGAGCCTTGTGTATTTCGTTGTAGATTCTCACCTTCTGGTGCGGGGCTTGGGTTGCTCTGAACTGAGAACAAAGGCTCGTTTCCTGAAACCTGTCCATAGCTTCAAAATGAGTTGCGGAACTCTGGTCCATGGTGACCCCAGAAGCACAAATTAACACATAAGAAAAAACGCATTAGCTGCATAGTAAGTGGAAGGCAGAGGGAGTCCCAGCAGCACCCTGTCTCAGGAGACTATTTTTGAGGCAGACTTCAAAGGCTCCACGCTGGCTAGACCCAGCCCACTTAAAATCCTGCTGGGAAGAGTGAATAGCATGCCAATACAATGCTTTACTGGAACCGTTTACGGTTATGTATATGAATGTGGTTTTGTTTGGAAAATGTGAACATGACTATCTTGATAGTTTTTAATTGTAGGAATGAGAATCATTTAGCGTTATAAAGTTATACAATCTTCTGCATTTTTCTGCAAATAAACAGCCAAGCCTCATTGGAAACATTTTAATGAAAAAATAGACTCATATTGAGACAGTGTTTAAGAAATGTAATCAAAAGAACATCCTCTTGAAATCACTGATCCCTTTGTTATCTTTACCTTTTATTGTGTTTCTGAGGAAAACTGAATTTGAAGTCTGCCCTTCCCATAACTATAGATGGAGCTGTTTCAGGGCTATCACGTCTGTCCACACCTAAAGCACTGGGATTTCTGCTGAGTAAAATAAGTGCTCCCTTTGATCCCTAGACAGACAGACAATACTAAAGACAAATAAACATTGTAATAGTCTGACTTTTCTCAGATGGTGCTGCTGTTTCACATAGAATCCTTCCAGGTGGACTAAGGCAGTCTGTGCGCTAGTGGATAAAGATAATAATTTCTTCAAAAAGTTATTTTCCCCTCTAAGTATCATCCCAGCATCCTCATACCCCAATAGCTCAGCACCATATAGTGTAGATGAAACTGCCTGCTTCTGGTATAGTTCTAATGCTGGCGAGAAAGCACCATTCCTGTGATGAATACAAAAAGATAGCATGGCGCCACTAAATGTATTTAATGCTACAGTGGCCCTCCTTATCTGAGAAGCCGATCCTGGACGTGCCTGGAATCTCACACCGAAGTAATCAAAGCTATTTACCTGTTCTATTGGTATATTATCAATGGTTATTTTGATCGAAGTGTTCTTCCCAGTATTAATGACCATTGCCTTGGTTTTTGTCCCATTTACCTAGCTCCCTAGATTTTCTTTGAAAAAATGAAAGGGATTGCTTCAGTCCAGGTGGTGTAGTCGCTATTAGGACAGCATCATTAGTGTAAAATAGTGCCGGTATCTTGGTGTCGGAAAGCTTTTGGCTGTCCTGGCTCCCCTTTACTAATGCTATAATCACCTGTATGTTAAAGCCCTGCCTAACCCCTAAAGCCACCTCAAAGAATGATGTCTGATTGTTATTATAATGAGCGCAGGACACATTGTTTGAATAGAGTGATGATATAATGCTAATCAGGTACTCTGGGACCTTATGTTCAACCAGCACCTGCCAAAGCTTCTTACGGGACACCGAGTCAAACTCAGTCCTCAAATCCACAAACAGAACATATAAACACATTTTTTGTAAAACAAAATATTTCTGAATAATAAGAAAACACATAAAACACTGATCAACCTTCCCACGCCCCTTCTGCCACCTTGCCTGATGCACGCTAATCACCCTATTGTTGTCGACCCAAAGTTGGAGATATTTCAAAAGTATTTTCCCAAATAATGTACCTGCCCCATCTAGCAAAGAAATTGGTAGATAATTGGCTGGCATATCCCTTCCACCCTTCTTGTATACTGGGATAATGAACGCCTTATGCCACAAATCAGGTATCCTACCTGAAGATAATATTGCATTAAAAACCCAGCACAATGTGGAGCCCAGACCGATCTCTTATCTTTATAGAGCTCAGATGGGATTAAGTCTGGTCCTGTCACCTTACCACTCTTTGTAGAGACAATTGCATCCTCTACATCCTTGATGGTAAGACACGCGATATAACTACCAATTAAAGAGCAAGTAGCTAAGGGACAGATTAACGGAACAGATGCCATATACAAATTAAAGAAATATTCCTTCCATCTGTCCCCCTTGATGCTACAAATTGATTGGCACACCCCCTTTGGGTCATATTCTGACACCAGTTTCCAAAACATGGCATTATCCCTAGAGTGGTAGGCTCTATTTAGGCCCTCCCATCTCCCTTTTAGGTAGTCACTCATTTTTATGGTTATAACATTTTTGCATCAAGCTTTCAGCAAGCAGAGCTTTCACCTATCAACCCCCATTGGATCCCTGATACATCTCTCGATATCCCATTTTGCTGCTCTGCAAGGACAGTCACACCATACTGTCTTCGCTATAGATTTGCTTAACTGCCGGCACTGATAAATACGGCAGAATCTTATCTTTGAGTTTTTCTAACTTGGCCAAAATAGAAATAGCCTCATTTTCAGGATTGCAGATCACTCCAATATTAGGTAAAATGGAGGCGTACATTCTCTGCTTCTTTTTGAGGGTTAATGTACCAGGCCACTTCAGTGGTCTAGAGGGAATACCCAAAATCCTTGGGTCCTGGGGACCCTGGATAGAATCCTCCCGTCCAGTCCCAGGTAATTCCCACCTAAAGTTGATAGCTTACAGACGGTGCTCACTCTCGGTCCTATGAGCCCATGCAAATACAGAAATTAAAATGTAATCGAATAAGGTGCTGCCCCTGAGCCCTATAAAGGTCTTTTTTACAAGTTGATCACCATCAAATCTACCATTGCAAGCTCTTAATTTGAGGTTATACATATGGGTTTCTGTTTGGGCTGCTAAGTGGTACTTGGCTACGGGGCGAAATGCCACCAAATCTGGTATGTCCCAAGCTTGATCTTGGTCATCCCCCAGCCCTTCATGGAGCTCATTTGGTTCCAATTGCAAACTGAAATGATTTAAGATTTTCCATACATGCCATACCATTTAGACCGGACGGTCTGTTATAGACATTGATTAGGCACAAGGACTCTATGTCATTAAGTTTGATATTAAGCATGAGTATATCTGAGGACTTGTTTTCATCTAGTTTCACCTCCGAACTCAAAAGTAGCTCAATCCATACCAGCAGCCCACCTTGTTGTCTGCCCTTCTAGGCCTTGATGGCTGGTATACCGTAAAATGGATACCAGCATAACATAACCGAATCCAAGTCCCAAGTCTCCTGCAAAACAATTACAGTATGGCCACAGATAAAACTATTCCACATGGGATCCTCCAAGTGCCTATTCACCCATGCAATATTTCAGGAGAGCAGGGTGAAGCCCTGTTTGTTGGCGTTCAAGCACGTACTTTTGCCCAGTCAATTGACTGTCTCCGGATTAGATGGATTCAAAATCAAATGTTGTTGGCAAAAGACAGGTGCTTACAGCTTGCTTTCATTTGATACTCCTAGCCTGTTTAATGACAGTGCTTGTTAAGGGTCAAGACACTCAGACTGTTGGCCCATGCAAAACATCTCCTGGGTGCTCACATAGGTATCCTGGGACATAAATAGATGAGCCTCTGTAGACTGCTTGCAACACACTGTAAGACTGAATCTCACTGATTATAAAAATCCAGAACATATAGAGAGTAGAGATACATTCGCAGATGAAGCAAGTTCAATTAAATCCCAGTTTGGGGCACTTTTCCACTTGGGCTGTTCAATGAGGACTGTATTGTTACTGCAGACTGAAGATAGCAGAGGGATATTCCCTCAGATGCTCAGGAGAGATGAACCATTTAGGAATGGGCTATCGGTTCTCAGTGAAAGTTCATCTACTCTCACCATCCTGGTTAACAAAGAGTTGACGTGCGAATCATGATGGACTTTACAGACAGCTAGTACCGGCTTTGTAACCGATGGTAGATGGTAATTAACAGCCAGTATTTTGACAAAGCGGGGGTTATTCTGTTTATACAACAATGGGCCTTTGGATACCAAGCCACACTCAGGGTCTCTCTGAGAAGACTCGAGAAAAACAGATTTTTGCAGAGGCTTACTTCTGGGTGAATGACCTGCTTGGATTGAGGGCCCTGGAGTGTCACCTGTCTGACAGTTATGTCTCCCTGCTTCTTTGTTATGGATAGTTGCTGTGAGGTCGAGGAAGGTGGCGTAGGTTTGAGGGAAAGGGGCAACATTGTGCCCGAGTCATTCGTATCTGCCAGTTGCTCATTCTTAAGAGACAGCCGTATTTTGTCAGCTCTTCTTTGTTTCTGGCTTTTTAAGTGCCTTATAGCTAGACAGGCAGTCATTGACTGCTCGGCACATAGAGCCTTGATTGTATCTTCTTCGGAAGCAGCCATTATATTAAAAGAATCCTGAGTTGTTTCATTTGATTATCGCACTCCCGAATCAGCTCAGCTCTCTTGGGTAGTCGAGAATCACAAAGATTTTCAGAGTTATTTGTTGACAGGTTTAAACTTGCCACCCCAGGCCTGGCAGATGTGACCCCAGAAGCCTTTGTATCTCCAGGATCCCTTGGAATACAATTTGAACTGTTATCCAAAATAACATCAACCACCCTGGCAACAATAAGCTTAAGTGATTGCTGATCAGCTGACATGTTTTACCAAAGCAAAAAACAAGGCCTCCAATTTTGACAGAATTAGTTGATTGATGCTGAGGTGGATTCCTTATCCTGGAGAGAGGGAAGTCTTGATGAGGATGGCCCAACTTTGGTGAAGTTGTCATGGGTGTAGGATGGCTCAGGATCTATCACCAATGCCTCCAAATTGGGGCTTGTGCAGATGTTGGAATTGATCAGATTCATCTCATTCGGATCCATGGCAATTTGTTTGAGGTTTTCGCATAGAATGAGAAGGGATCCATTGTTATTTACCGATGGAAAGCTATGTTCTGAGCTTTGATCTGTGGTGCTACTAATGTAAGCCCAAGGTTCTTTGGGAGCTTAGGCTGCTACATGAGAAGTTAGCATAGGGGCAAAAGGCTGCAAAACTGCGCAGGCTCCTTCAAGATATCCTGTAAAGTTTCTTTGGGCCACTGCAAGAGGGCCATCCATTTTTGCTCTTTTGGAACGAGAAAGGGCACTTTGTCTGATGCTGCATTTAGTGGGAGTCCTTGATAATTTCCCTGCCTTACGATCACGCCTCAGGAGACCGCATCTTCTCATGGGCGTCATAGTTGCAGTGGGCCCAAAGCTTATTGGGCAATATTAAAAACATTTGAACCCACAAAAGGCCATAACCATACACCACTGTGCTGCCAATATGTTGCAATGTTTGTCAGTGTATAATTCTGTGGTGCTCTGTGGTGCTCATTCTGCGCTTGCTCTCCGTTTACCACTCCACTTGCCAAACCAAGCGTTATGATGCTCTTCTACACAATGGGCCATCACAGGTAAGCCGCCGATCAGCCGCATCAACTGCAGACCCACAGGTCAAAAAGGGTCAGAAACCAGCCCGCAGGGCCATACCCCAGCCACATTGCAAAGGCCAGGCACCAGAAATGCAGTCTTCTCAGTCTATTCCAGCTTGGTCGACTCGATCAGCACGATCAGCTCTATGCTCGATTTTCTCCAAAAGACTCGAGGAAGGAACCCATGTATGTCACGCTGCACTGTTGCCTTGGTCTGCAATTCATAGCCGCTTCCGATGTACATCCATGTCATAATGCAAAAAGCTATGTTCTCTGTTGGAGATCCAGTAACTCAAAGAGTAGAGCACAGGTCTTCACAATGGCAAGTGGTAAGTCCATTTATCAGTTTTAAATTATACCAAATGGTAGCTTGAGCTGAGCATTAGGAGCAAACATGTAACATATTTCATGATTTTAACTGTTATACACATTTAGGTTTTTTCTTATTTCCATTACAAATGACTACGAGAGAGAGAGCAGCACCTTTGCTTAACTCAAACAGCATTGCTAGTTTCCAGATGCATCTTCATTCATTCAGCCATTTCATAATTCATAATATGTGAATGGGGAGCAAGAGGCTCAGAGTTTAGAGCACTGGTTTACCACTGGTGAATGTGCACAGAGGTGTTGCTTGGGGGGATTTGAGGGGGCTATAGCCCCGGGTCTTTTGGTTTTAGCCCCAGATGGAATCTCAGGGGCTACAGCCAATAGGCTAGCTAGCCCCGAGTCCCTACAGTCCCGACATTAGTGTAGCTCGGGATCTTTTCCAGACCTAGCAACACCCCTGAATTTGCATATTCAAGTCCAATCATTGGCTTAAAAATACTCCAACTGTTAAGTTGAGCTCTGCATCATGGCGCTATAGATACCATGCGTAGTTTCTAATTATTTTTTTACTGTTATAAAAATATTGTTTTATCTTTATGTCTATTACAAAATGCTCAGAGAAAGAGGGCAGCACCTATGTTTACCCCAACATGTGTTTGACTTCACTTTAATATATTTGTAATGCACACCATATGATCCTGAGGCTTAAGGGCACCAACAAAAAACATGCAGCAAAGAACTAGCATATACCAAGACAGATTCAACTTAAGAGCCCTAAGAGCATTACTTGTTCTCAGATGCGTCATCAGCCATTACACCGTTGTCCGGCATGTCCTAAGGGAAAATGCTTTGCCTTTGTAAGGGAGTGCCTGTAATCCAGAGGCCAAAACATGGGATTGCCAGTAGCAAGGTTACACGTTCAAGTCACCTTGGAGGCGCTTACAAATTCAAACTGGCAGTTTGAACTGTGCTTTGGACAAACAGGTAAAAATGTAATTTTTGTATATATATATTTGGTTATTTTCAACACAATTTGCCACGAGAAAGAGAGCAGTACCTTTGTTTTCCCCAAAGAACATTACTAGTTTCCAGATGCATCTTCACCATTAAACCTTTGATGGCCATGTCATAATGCAAAAAGCTATCCTTCCTGAAGGAAGACACAGTACCTCTGAGAAGAGAGCATGGGTTTGCCAATAATAAGACTACAGGTTCAAATCCTCACATTGGCTTGAAAATAGTCGGTAGAGTTCTGAATTGGGAGGAAATAGGCAAAATATTTGATGATCTTTATTTGTATTACAAATGGCTCATACTGTGATAGCAGCACCTATGTTTAATTGAAATAGCATTGCTTGTTCCCAGATGCATCTTCATCCATTACACCTTTGACAACTATTTCATAATGCACAAAGCTATGCTTTTTAAACAGCGATGCAATAACTCCAAATTTTTAGGATGGGTTCAACAGTGGCAAGGTTGCAGGTTCAAGTCCACTCATTGTAGGTTGCCAGTCCAACTACTCTCATTGGTTTGAAAATACTCAAACTGGTAGGTTGATCTGTGCATTGGAAGGTAATAAGTACAATCTTTATTTTTTTATTGTTAGAAACATGTATCTTTATTTCCTTTACAAATGACTTAAACAAAGAGAGCAACACCTATATTCATTCAAACCAGAATTGCTAATGACTTTAAGGGTGTTGGGTGGGTACTTGACACTAACCTATGCATGATTGTGATTAGCTGATGGTTCCTTATGCCTATTGCCAGCCTTACATCGGCCTGCAAATCCCCTAACAGAATGAAGGTACTGAAAATGTGACTTCAGAATGCAAGGAGCAACAACACCCTGTATATTCTGCTATTAACTCATGGTTGGGATTTGGGGTCTTAGCATTAACTGACATATTTGTGTTGCCCATGTAAATGTTGCTACACTCCCCTAACCGTCTAGTTGTACTCACACAAACATTCATTGTGCAAGTGTCCATTGCATATAGAAACGATGGATGCCTCCTAATTTTCCTTCTATGAATGACTCCCAAGCCAAAATCATGCTCAGCAAAGCATTACCAATTTGAACGCTACCAACATATTATTGAACCTAGGGTTGGTCGTATCTGCCCACCAACCAGTAAAATCAAATTGCGGATTCAGAATGGCCAAGGAATATACGAATATTCACCAATAAAATGCACAATTGTCTGTAAAGGCAACGCATTCAAACTCAATATAGTAGTCTGAGAACATGTTTGTTTTTTGGTTATCAGTGATTCATCAATCACTTATATTAGGGTGACCAGATGTTTAAAAAATGGGACAGACCATAAACATGGAAGTAGGACTAAATTAAACATAAATACAACTATAGTCATACTTCTATGTCGCTTGCCTGTTGTGGGAGGGGGTGTGCTCACAGGCACACTCCTCTCATTAGAGGAGAGCATCGGTGAGGGGAAGGGGGAGGAAATAGGGGTGTGAATAAAGCATTCATGCCCCATTCGCCAGGCCCGATTTTGGGATTTTAAAATCAGGTACCGGCAAAAACCGGGAACGTAGCCACCCACTGTTGCTCACCCAGGACGGGGTATATACAATTAGACGGAGGGCAATTTCCCAGGACTGTCCCGGGAAAACCGGGACATCTGGTCACCCTAACTTAAGTCATGCAATCTAGCTTGTTCACGACCAGAACAGATACAATAGCTCCCAAGTTAAATCTCTAGTGAACACCAATGTCTATGCTATACAATCTCATTTTACATAAAATAGAAAATAAAGCATTTGTTTCACTTCACTTAACGTTTATTAAAAAACCCAGAAAAACAATTCTGGACCAAAATATCTTTCTTGAAGTCTTGCAAGAACATGCTCTCTCTTGACTTGGTGACTGCAACGAACTTTACAGAGTAAAGGACTGACCCCACAATGCCCCATTGTGTACAAAACCCAAAAGCAAGACTCATAGCTTTCATAAATTGGGATGCTATGTTAACTATATTGCCTCAGCTCCACTGGAACTCATTCAAATAATTCTCAATTCAATGCTTTGAACTCAACCATCACACTTAAAATACTGACCCAATATAGATATTCAATCCAATGCTAGTAGCACTTCCTGGTCACATGGAAATTAACTCTGGTGGAACTGTTGTAAAAGTGACACAGCACAGAAATCAATTGTATAAACCGTTTTTACTGCTATTAACACATCATGTTAACAAGGAAACAGGTGCGAGCCTGCATAACATATGCAGCTATTGTTTGAAAACCAGACATTCCATCACCTCCCTCGCATGTGCCTCTACTTCACCAGGCCGTGCTCTCAGCTTGTGGCTGGGTCCCCATGCTCATAGTTTATAGCATACCCATTCAGCCTCCATAATCCTCTCCCGGGAGGAATCTGCTCTACCATTCCATGGACCCTTTAAACACATGCTAGTGGTTGACATATATCTTCAAAAAAGCTGTTAGTTTGGCATCTCTGTAAGAACTAACAGTGGTCCTCATGTGCTGTCCAGAGTTTTACTCAGGTCAATTTATCTCATGCATACTCATTGTAGAAAATATGAATGCCACCGTGCATTTGTTATTTGTGTATCCTCGGTGAGTGTCCATGCTCTTGATGAAGGAAGCATGGCTCTATTTGTAGCTACTAGAAGCAGCTCTCATTACTACCCCTGCCTCCATTTCATGCTTGCTGCCAAATAAATAAACACATGTAGCTGTCTTTGTTACTACTGACATATTCCTCTGTCACCTGTGTCTGTACTCCTTGAGGCTTTAATGAGAGTCATTGCCACCAGTCAGAAATATTGGTGCATACAAATTAATAATTATAATAGACTGGGTAGGAGTGGAGAAGCACTATGTAGCGGTCATACATAAGTGAAAAAGCAGCAGGTTCCTCCTGAAATTCTCATATTCCGCCACCTGCCCTTCCTCCCCACAAAAAAACAAAAATCTCCATTCTCTCGTGCCATCCTTCTCCATCTCGCTCGCTTCCCATGAGCCAAAAACAAACAATCTGAACTCTAGTGCCACCTAACACCACCAGTTAAACATTCCATAATGTATCTTCCAACGCTCTTTTCCAACACCTTCCATATAAAAAAGAACTCTAACTGAAATTACCCTCTTTCAAGGATGTGCAAACTCTTAAACATTCCTTTATCAGGCGGTGCCCACAAAAATCTAATTCTCTACTTTTGAAAATGTGCTGTACACCCCAATCCTCTAGCTTAACAAAAGTCTGAAAACCTAGTGTAAGACAAATCCTGACAGAAAATATATTTGGCCATCTACTTCTCATCATATTCATTACCTTTAATACCAGTCTGAAATTTGGACATGTGGGCTCATATACGAGTTGTCCAGTATCCCGCCGGTAATTCCGGCGGGATACTGGGGAACTACCATACCATCTCTGTCGCCCAATATTCCAGTGTTACTGGGATATTACAGGTGGCAGAGATACTGGTAACTCCTCATTCCATGGAGTCCCATAGGAATCCATGGGCCATGGGATGATGTTACTTGAATCACTGGCACCATTAGTAATGGTGCCAGTAATTCAGGCATTCATCTGCTGGTAGGGCCTGATCTACCAGCAGGTCAGGCCTACCAATATATCAGAGTCCCTACTGGCAGACTTGTAATTTGCCAGTCCAGAAAGGTGCTGCAGTACGTTATTACCAGCACTTTATTTCCAGACCGGCAAACTTGTAATGAGGCAATCTTCCTTACTATCTACCAGTCACTCTGGGTAGCAGTATAGACAGACCACTCTCCTCTTTTTCTTTTTTTACCTCTCCCCTATGTTGATTACTTGCTGTTCGTAAGAGATATGAGAAGCCCCTCTTTCACTCAGGTGTGAAAATGCCTCTGACCCTTTGTCCATCAATCTTTTCTCTCCGGCTATATTCCATATCCTACTACACCCCTGTCCCTTCACCAAACTCTCTTTAGAGCTTCCTAAAACCTAAGCCGGATCTCTCAGTACCATGGTCTGAAATCTATTATCTAGTGAATTATCTTTTCTCTCCAGAGTCAAGTGCCGCAGATCCCTTCAACAAATAAAGAAAGCATTCGACTAGAAAGAAACTAAGCCAGATACTATGGAAAGAGAATGTAGCGGCCTCGTTTTCATATAAATTATAGTGCAATCATGCACCTGTGTGTTTCCTGAGAATGCTGTGATAATGCCACAGAGAGAATGCCTGCATCAATTTAAGGCTGTACTTTTCATTCTTTTGAATAGGATCTCTTGTGCACCACTCCTCTATTTGTTGGCTGCATGTATGTGTTGTTGTATGGTGTTTGGAGGTGAAATGCTTGCATGCCTTACAGGGCCTGGTTCACACTCTATACGTGCTCTGTTCATTTCTATTACACATGTATTATTGACAACCCCTTGTGATGTAAAGTGCTTGACACTCCGCAGGAATTGGTCCATGCTCATTCAAAATAAATAACCATCAAAAAATAAAAAATGAAAAAATGATTCTCAACATAATAAAAGAAAACGTAAAGAATGGGGCGCCAAAAGTCTATATAGCATTTATAGACTTGACCCAAGCCTTTGATAAAATCAGTCGACAAAGGCTTTGGGCCAAACTACAAACTGGGATTGCCCCTTAGAAATTTTAGATCCTGTGATTGCTCTTCGCACCGACACAAAACTTAGAGTCCATCTAAACAGACAAGGAAAGCTGTCGGACCAGTTTCCATCAGAACGCAGTGTGAAGCAAGGGTGTCCGCTCGTCTCGGCTCTTTTTATTGCATTTTTGGGAGATTTCCAATATACTCAGTCATCGATAAGAACATTCCCGCCGAAAGTGGGCAACATCTTAATATCCAGACTGTTTTACGCAGATGACTTGATCCTTATGGACCAAACCCAAATAGGGCTGTAGCGCCAATTAACCAACTTGACCAAATATATACAAGAAAATGATCTTGAGATTAATACTGCTATATCTAAAATCTTGATTATGGGGGAAAATTGCTCAGCAAAGACAGGACACGGATGCTGGTTCATGAATGACATGAAGGTCGAGACTGTTACCAGTATAAAATATCTGGGAATATTGATAGACTCAGCAAGATCGGAGAAAGCAACCTGTTTGGCCATTTGGAGTAAAATCAAATCTTTGTCAACCCAAACTAGGCTAGTAGATCGTAAATATGGGAAATTCTCTGTATTACCCACAATTCAATTCTATAAACAAAAAGTGGTGAACATCAAGGACTCTATATGGCCGAAATTGGAAGGTCATCTTTGGAAAACCGTATTGGGCCTTCCAAAATCATCATCGATATCAGCCATCAGACGTGACTTGGGTTTACTATCGCTGAAAGCATCAGTGGAACAAAGTCAGATGAGACTACTTCGAAAAATCATTTCGCCCGATACCCATACACTCTATAACTCAATCCAGGTTGAACTTAACCAAGGACGTTGCAATGCTCTAAACAAGTGGAAACAAAAGCTTTTAACAAAGTTGTCAGATTTGGCCTGCACGTCTGATGATCTTATCCAGAATCCTGATAGGATAAAAACAAAAATAGCTCAAGAAGACTGGATCCAAACGTGTGAAACAACAACGGCCAATAAATTGCTTTTTCATCTACCTCCCACAACAAATAAGTTGACATTACCATTGAACTACTGCATTAAATTCCCTAATAAGAGACTACAAAAAACAGTAATGAAAATGCAATTAAATCTAATACTAACTCAAGAAATTAAAGCCATTCGCTCTAAACCTTTGTTAAAAACCTGCAGATTATGCCTAGAGCCTGAAGCGGTCAAAACAGTAAGACATTTAATTATGAACTGTGTCAAAACAGCACATTTGCGGGAAGCTTTTCTACTACCTTTGATGTGTAACGTGACACTCCGAGAGGAAGACACATGGTGGTGCCGCCTGGTCTCAGATGAAAAAACAAAATGGTCCACGGCGGCAGTTAAGATTTTGGAAGCTGCACTTAAACTGGCAACAGAGACTGCTAACATATCCAGTATTATTTAATATAAAACCTTCTCTGCACCCGGTCTTTTCCTTTTCTTTTCTGTCTGCTTTCTTCTTTACTCTGCGTCTCCTTCTCTGCTCACTGTTTTGAAATGATTTCTTGTAGAAATCAAAAATGTTGTTTTGATTAATAACAAGTAAATAAAAAAATAAATAAAAAAATAACCATCAACAATGACTCCGGTCAATCCTCCCTCTTTCCTCGCTCCCTTTTCATGCTTTGTCTGTCCTCCCCCTCATAGATCATGATTCCACACGTCCTCCCAATCTCAGCCGGCCGAGCAGTCTGAAGCCTCCCCAGCTTCCAGCAACATGTTTGATTAGTTAGCTACCGCTGAGTGATGCAGAACTTGGCGGATCCACTGGTCACAATCACAGCTGTGTGAGATCAGTGGAACATGGTATGATCCGACGGCCTCTTCCCTGAGCTCCCACCGATCCTGCAGAAGAAGCTACAGGGGGATTTCACCTCTACCCAAACACATAGAGCTGCAGATCCGTTGATGTAACATCAGTGCAGAGGGAAGACACCTTAACATCCAGAGCTGGCATATTTTCAATAATAACATACCATGTACATCTTTCAATTTTATATGAACGGAAATGCATCAAATTAATTGGGCATGTTAAAGTAGCTGGGATGACCAATGATTACAAGCTGTAAAAGCAACTATTCACAAAGCCAATGGTTTTGGCTGATATATAGGTGTTAGTATCATGTCTCCAGGTACTCGCACCATTCTTCAGAAATTGACATCATGTGCTCATTAAGTGCCAGTAAGCTATTTTGCTTGCTCATACATATGGAGTAGATATACAGACAAACACTTTATTGCTATCAAAACCTAAGTATTTGCAAAATCGCCATCCAATTCCCAAGAACTAAAGCCATTGAGATTGAGAAGTGAACTTTGCATAGCAATGCCAGATCAATGTATTGTGTATTAATTAACAAATGCCAGGATCATGTATGCTCTGTTATCACAAGATAGCCAGACTTCATTATGCCCAATTATGACGTCATTGCATCTTTTGAGTATGTCCGCTTAGCTCAGCAAGGCCAGATACTATTAAGCCCCATTACAAAAGCTGTCCAGATTGTATTATATCCAGTTAGCAGAGGAAGGCTACGTTTGAACATGCACTTTAAAACAGGTGCCATTGAGCAAGCATGTGTGTGGTGCTGTGGCAGTTTATGTGCACTGCCAGAGATATTGTGTGTGCAATATTAATGGCATTGTGTACAGTGCTAGAAATAGTTTGTCTATGTGTTGTTCTGTTAGTGGTGTGTGGGCAGTGAGGAGGTGGCATGTGTAAGTGTGGGTTTGCATGAGGAACACTGAGGCAGTGTGTATGTGCATGAGTATATGTGTAAATTGGTGTATGTGGGTGTCTGGGTGTGTGTGTGTGTGTTTGTACAGAGCTGAATCTAGGACAGAGTGTGGCCATATGTCTGCAGTGATCTGATGGCATGTATATTCAGTGTGGCGCTGGTGTCAGTGATATGATATGATATGATATGATATGGTATTTGTAACGCGCCTATACACATGTGTTTCAAGGCGCGACGAGGCAGGGAGGGGGGGACAAGGGGAGACAGACAACGATCTTACTAGGCCAGATGTCATTCAGATCGCGCAAGTGCAGGGGTGGGGGAGGGGGAAAAGTGCAAGGGGAAGGGGAGGGGGGGAAGTGCAGTACAAGGTAAGTGGCGTAACGTAATAAATAAATAAATAGGGCCAGCTGGTGGCAAGTGTGAGGTAAGTGCAGAACAAGTGCTGGGGGAGGGGGGGGGGCTGTAGGGATACAGAGACAGTCCCGCAGTGCAAAGGGGTTCCAGGGCATCAGTGCAAGTGGAGAAGTGGCAGGGCCCAGGGCTGAGGCCGTTTAGAGTGGTCCAGTTGCAGGATCAGTGCAGTTTCAGTGAGGAATTAAATTAGCTGTTCAGCAGGGGAGAGGGAGAGAGAAAGCAGAAGCAAAGAGGAAGGTTTTGAGGTGCTTCCGGAACCGGAGATGGTTCTCCTCAAGTTTCAGGGAGGCAGGAAGGCTGTTCCAGAGGGAGGCCCCTGCCGCGGAGAGAGATCTACCCCCAGCTCGTTGCTTCGAGAAGCGGCTAACCCTGAGGGAATTGGAGGCGGATGAGCGAAGGGCTCGGGAAGGAAGATATTTGGGAAGAGAGAGTTGAAGGTATTTAGGACCCAGACCCCAGAAGGCCTTGTGGACAATGCAGAGGGTTTTGAACTTTATCCTCGCAGCCACTGGGAGCCAGTGTAGAGATTTCAGTCCTGGAGAGATACGGTCCCTGGGCTTGAGGCCAAGGACAAGTCTCGCAGTTCTGTTCTGGATGAGTTGCAGAGGGCGGAGAGTGGAGGCAGGCAGATTAAGATAGAGGCTGTTACAGTAGTCCAGCTTCGAGAGAACCAGGGCTCGGGAGACAGTGAGCTTCTGGGGGAAGGAGAGGAAGGGAAGAATACCTCTGAGGAGGTGCAGCTGGTAGTGTGACCTCTTGGCGACATCAGAAATATGAGGAGAGAAGGAGAGTGTGGAGTCGAAGATGACCCCAAGGTTTTTTGCCTTGCAGGTAGATATGAGGAGAGAAGGAGAGTGTGTGTATGTGCTTATGTATTTGTGTCTATGGGTGTGCATGCAGTGCTGGAGTGGTTTGGGTGGTGGGGTTGAGCCGTGCATTACTGGGGCAGTGTGTTTGATCAGTGCTCGGAGGATTATGTGTGTGTCTTTGTTTGTGTGTGTGTGCACTCCAGGAGGTGGTGTGTTGTGTAGATGTGGTTGCATTGATTTTGGTGTGCAGTGAAGGGTGTTGGGAAACTGTGAGTGTGTTTGTGTGTGTGCAGTATATTTTTGGAGGCATCGCATGTGTGTCCAGATTCTGCAACTGCCCTTGATGTTAAATTAAATAACTTAAATAATCATGAACTCAATATAAGGTTTTGTGTAAAATGCTTCACGGTTGAGAATCATCAATGGGTTAGGATGGGAAAATATCCATTCCAGTCCAGGTGATCTATTTGCTGTATCCAAACAACACCCACGTGCGGTGCATCCCTCTTCATATCCATCAACCTTCTAGATAAACTATTTGTGCCAAATGTTTTGTTACAGAAGGTCTTGTGCTGCGACACCTATAAAATAAAAAGAAACAACTAAATTCACACAGTAAACAGCATATGTGGCACACACCTTCTGAAATCTATACTGAATCCCAGAATGACTTACAATCATCAAATCCGATGAATTTATTAAGGCTCCAGTGCCCAAGCATTTGCATAATCTACTATGCTCCTGTTTTTGGTTCAAGTATCTAGTGCTAAAGCTAAGTTAGTCATTGTATTGCACCAAGGAAGCTGCCTGCACTATCCTGAATAGGGAGTCAATGGGCAGCATTACAAGTTTGGAGGTAGTGACGCCGTTTTCAGCGGCATGGCTACCCCCAAACTCGGGTCCTGCAAAATGGGCATTACCCAGCCGTTCCGACCTTTGCGGACCCGGTAATTCCCATTCGCGGGACCCGGACCTGGTACGTCCCCATTCCCATTTGATCCCCCATAAGGCTCAATGGGAATGGGGAGGATGCTAACAACGGACTTGTTAATGATGGGTCCGTTGTTAGCATCCTGTTCTGCTAGCGGGTGCCCCTCTGCACATCTGGTCTGGCCAGGCGTACAGAGCACGACCCACTGCAGAACTTGTAATGTGGCGGCCCGGCATGAACGGTGCCGGTCCCTTACCAGTACCGTTCATACCGTGGCCGCCACAGTTGTAATGAGGCCCAATATCTTCAGTTGGGCATGATGCACTAAAGAGAGTTACTGTGCACTGGATACCTGCCGCTGTGCTTGGATTCTTCTAATGCCTTAATGGGGAATGTTGAGTCCGCACACGTTTTGGGCCAGTGCATGCATGAGGGTCAAGTTACATTTGTGTTTACATGTAATGAAAGCAGTTTCCCCCTGGCACAGTTTGGGGAATATGTGAGTTGGAAACATTCTAGCACTTTGGTTCTGCCTCTGTTTTATGATACCAGCATGTCCATATTTCTACTTGATCTTTAGAACTAGTACATCATTCCGATATGATGGTCTTCTTTTAGGTATATCTTGCACTCTTGTGCAAACGGTATTCCCATCTTTTCTAAATGAATCATGCTTAATTGAATTTAAATAATCACAGGCTTAATAAGAGCCACGGCACCACGTTTTGTAAGTACATACAGCTGATTACAAGCAACCTACATGCATCCTTATTTTCGCTGTCTCTTATATAACTTGCAAATGTTTTATATATCCACTTTGCTTAACAATACTCACAGTAGGAGAGCACTATAGCTATCTGCAATCTCGAATTTCTAACAATCCCCACTTAGTCGTTCACTTGTTTCAAAACACAATGGCCCTCATTACGACCTTGGCGGAGAACCATGGTGCTATTTGCACCATGGTCCATGGCGCTAAGTTGCCAACTCCGCCATGGTGGTTGGCGGACTTACCGCCCCATTCCGACCTTGGCGGGGCGGTAAGTCCCCAATCCCCATTTACCCTTCCCCATTCCCATTTTTGCCCCATAGGGCATAATGGGAGTGGGGAAGGCGTTAATTACGCCACCGTAAATTACGGTGGCGTAATTAACAACAAGGTCCCTTAGCGCCATGGATTTTAACGCCTGCAAAAAGCAGGCGTTAAAATCACCATGGCGCTACGGGAACTCGTACTCAGGCGGTAAGGGTCGGCGAAGTTTACGCCGGCGTAAACCCCTTACCGCCTGGGTCGTAATGAGGGCCAATGCGTTTTAGGAATCTAAATTTGATCCCCCATACATAACAGTACAATCTGAACAAATGGCAATTTAACAATATATATATATATATATATATGTAATTGTTTTATGGTTAAACAAAGTTAACCTTTAACAAATACAGAAAAAAAGTTCATATTCACAACACAATTCATAAAATAAAATTATTAACCCACCAATAATAGGACATAATTTCATTCAAAAACGTATAAAATCAACCTCTCAAACCTTATGTCATTAAAAAAGATATACATTTAATTTGATAAAACTACGCCCAAAATACAACACATTTACGGCTTCACAGTTTGCCATACAATTAAGCGAATACTTATACAAAACCTTCCAATTATTAATCTAAACAAACATCAAAAGACAATGATAAGACTTATACTCATATGGAAACCCTCACTAAAATTTCATTTTTCCCATGTTACTTATAATAAAATATTCCTCTAATTTAAGTAATTTTAAAAATTGTGTAACTGCTATTACCATACAAGTTGTATGACCTGACAAACAAGCAGACCACACTTGCTCACCCTACCCCTGTTCTTAGGATAATCAATTGTTTTAAAGATGATTCCACCTCAACCCTTGCACTGCTGGACAAACTTTCAATAGATGCTGGATGGCTTCCCTCTCTGCCACATTTTTACAAAACCGCCATCCCGCCTGATCAGCTTCCAATTGGTCAAGTCTGATCAGACAGAGTTTTGTCAGAAATACATTCCAGCAAAATCATAAGAATGGCATGGCTTTTTGCCTTTGCTGGATACATTGCTAAATAGGAGGCCAATATTCCTTGTTTCTTGTGCTCCCACTTTAGATAGCTCAATGATGAATATTCATGCATTCTCTCAATTGTACCAATCCAGTCATATTTAAAGAGGACTTGTTTTCACTATGCAGGGATTTTCTCTCAATTCAGAAACTGAACTACTAACTTCTATCAAAAGTGTACTACGGTATTCATATACCCCATTGAGCCATTTACTGCATCCTGACTCAAGAGTAATTTTTAAATCCTCAAACAGGGAACCCACCACTGGACATACAAGCTTTTGAATCAGTGACAGTATCTTCCCCTGGGCTTGCAGTGATTTTATGCTCAACTCGTTATGGATTGCATGTATACGAACCGAGTTGGGCACATGAAGAACCTTCTGCCAGACTAGAGCTTCAAGAAGTGGCAGCACTTCTAGTACCGGTGAAGGATATACTTCCATACCGTACAAAATATTGGGGACAATTCTCCATAATATTGTAAAGACTGTTTCAGAGTATATTTGCCATAATGGGAATCTACCCTCATCAATTGATTAACTAGTGTCAAGATAAGTTCCTTAAGTCACTCTGTCAGTCTAGTCAAGCCAGGGTTTGCCTGTATTAAGAACCCCAAGTAAGTTAATGAGTCCACCTTTACCACTCATTCTCGACCTACATGCCATCTAAACTGGAGTTTTCTCTGACCCTTTGAACAGTGCAGGATTTTAGTCCTTGTAGGGTTGATCTGAAGTACATGGTTGTTCATATAGACTGAAAAGGCATAAATCAGTCTTTGTAGTCTTACCAGCGTACAATCTAATATCATAAAATCATCTGCATAGGTCAGCCAATAGGGCCTTAGTTTATGTATTGCTGGTGTAATGAATGCCACAGGTTTCAAATGGTCTGTTATGTCTGATAGATCAAGATTAAACAGACAGGGTGCCAAAGAGCAACTTAGGGATGTAGCGAGAAAGTGCTCCCGAATAATTCAAGCGCACCTGAATTTCCGAATGTGAGTGAAGGCCCACTATTAGTCTCAAAAGGACCTGGGACACCCCTCACCGCTAGCTTCGACCACAAATATTGACGATCCACTGCATTATAAGTGGCAGGTAGGTCTATAGAGGCAATTAATACTGCATTATGCTTGCCATCCCAGGCCAGATGTTGAATAATTTTAACTATTGTTCCATTTAAAGAGCTTCCTAAATTCCGGCAAAAGCCAGTTTGCCATTTCAACAGCCAGCAGGCTACAAGAGCCCACTCCTCTAGATGGCACCGCAAGATATATACAAATATTCAGATGTTCCTCTCAAAGGCACATTCATGTTCATCTTTCCTAGCAGGATGACAAAACCATTCTACTATGGCTTCCTCCATTTGCCTTCAGTCGACACAGAAACGTCATCAGCCTCTTTCCATTTCCACACATTTAGCAAGTATGAAATATCACTGCTTTGCTGCTATTGGTAAAATGGTGGTGCAATGTGGAAGAGGGAGGAACCCACCTTACACCTACTACACGTGAAGCATTCCTTGCAAACCTCTTTCTCTCCTTTTAAACAAGGGGGTTGAAACCTGCTGCTCTTCAGATGTATTGGACTGCAACTCCCATCTCTCCTCACCATTAACTATGCTGGCGAGGGCTGGTGAGTAGTCGAAAACATCCGGTGAACCAAAGGTATGGACCCATGCCCCACGCATTTATTTCCGCATTCTTACACCAGCTTCATACATCATTGTTCTTATGCATTGCACCATATGGACCCTTAAATATCCCTTGGAACCTCAGCGAGCAACTTTTCCATATCACACACCCCACTGTGCCAATGATGAAAACTGTTATCATTATGTGTAAGGTAACTATGGGTAGCTTTTAGTTTTTTTCTAAGTAGTTTTCCTAATAATGCATTTTTAAAGTTGTCTAATTACTGTTACACGTCCCTTTGTTCTTCTTGAAACATTTTAATTTGTTTTGTTACACCACAAATTTGACTAGCGTGTTAACGAGTACTATTTTCTGGGAAATAAACAGGGAAATGTTTGGGTCCAAATGCAGAGAGAGATCTCCATATTACACTGAGGACAGAGGCGCAACGTGCTACGTTTTCAACTCACACATCCTGTGGTTAGCAATGAAGCGTGCATTTGACTTAGTGCGTGATGAGCGCGGGTGTGCAATAAAAGTGTGGGGTAAATATTCACTGTAAAAAAATAATACAGCACTAATACAACAGCATGTTTATAAAGTATGAATTAGGCGTCTTTATTCTTTCATATATCATACAAAACAGAAAGTGTACAATATCTATTCAGGACAGTTGATGAGCCTTATAAGAGTTTAGTCTGGTGCCTACACTAATACTATGTTCTATAAAAGATTCTAGCATACCCTGAAACATTTGCCGCAAAATCACCCCCGTTTAAGGTCTGGCTGGAGCGGGTTTCGCTCGGTGCCACGGAGAGCTAAGGAAGATACATACCAAATAGGGGACACTAGTGTTGGTCAGCTTCTCCTCCGTGCTTAACCAGTGCATCCTGCCAAATGCTGTTACGGCAACTGCCATTTTGTAAGGGCCAATGGAGCTAAGTAGGGTTCTACGTAAAATAATGTATTTTCCACTTTAGTTTTGCATTACATTTTTTTTGGTGCTATTGTTGATTATGGCTGCCCTTTCTCATGTTGTCAAACTGTAAACAACTAGTCTCCCAGTCTATAATGGCTGCCACT
Organism: Ambystoma mexicanum; assembly: GCF_040938575.1. Taxonomy (NCBI): domain Eukaryota; kingdom Metazoa; phylum Chordata; class Amphibia; order Caudata; family Ambystomatidae; genus Ambystoma; species Ambystoma mexicanum. Next base: position 292,723,686 of record NC_090941.1, read on the forward strand.
GGCCAAGCAAATTCAGAAGTCATTTCGTTCATGTGTGCAGTAACACAGAAATTGCATCCTCTTTCTCTTTCTATGCTTCTCGTTCTTTATCAAGTGGTGGCAGCGCCTCCTCATGGTGTTGTCGCAGGGTGCTAATGGCAGGTTCCCGCTGATGGGTGGTAAGCAGTCTCCTGATACAGGGAATAGAAGAGGGGACATTAGTGGTGTGACCTGCTCACATCCCCTTGGCTTTCATCACCAGCAAGCAGGAGGGTCTTCTCTTCACTTGGAGGAGGCGTGGCCTCATCTCTGGTCATTGACTCTCTGGCTGCAGGCGTAGGAGGGTAGATTCAGGCACAGAGATATCACATAAACACCAACCTGTAGAGCAAGAGCAAGTAAAAGTTATTGACCCCTGCAGCAAAAGATAGAGGGTGATTACAGATGTTAGTCTTGTTGGAGATGGCTCTGGCCCCATTCTTCATGTGTGGCTTCCAGTCTTAGAAGGTGCATTCTCGGGAGGCACCTTTTCCCATGACCCGAGGTTGATGCCCCTAATACCTTCCATGAAACAGGTGCACATGTGTGATTTCACTCACTGAGCCCCGGTGGCGTGCACATAGAACTCTACGGGCTACTGGACTGCCCGAGCTCCCACCGTTTGGCAGTTCTGCTCAGAAGAAACATAGGCAGCAGTGACATTGGGCCTCATTACAACTCAGGCGGTAAGGGGTTTACGGCGCCGTAAACAGCGCCGACCCTTACCGCCTGAGTACGAGGTCCCTTAGCGCCATGGCGGATTTAACACCTGCTTTTAGCAGGTGTTAAAATCCATGGCGCTAAGGGACCATGGAGTTAATTACGCCACCGTAATTTACGGTGGCGTAATTAACGCCTTCCCCACTCCCATTATGCCCTATGGGGCAAAAATGGGAATGGGGAAGGGTAAATGGGGATTGGGGACTTACCGCCCCGCCAAACTCGGAATGGGGCGGTAAGTCCGCCAACCACCATGGCGTAAACGTAGTTTACGCCATGGTGGTAAAGTCACGGCCCAGGCGGTAACTTACCGCCTGGGTCGTAATGAGGCCCATTGTCCAAATGAGGGAGTGGAGTGGTAAAGAGTCAAGTAACAATCAGGGTTCAACTGCAGTTCCAAATACTGTGCTCTTTGATGTCTGTTCCCTCCTCTGCTGTAACTGAAATCGTGTATAATAATAATACGGTATAACATGTCTGTAAGACTCCTTGGGCCTCATTCCGAGATTGGAGGCAGCCATGGCGCTAATAGCGCCATGGCTGCCTCCAATAATGGTAGCGAGTCCGCCCTCATTTAATGGGGACTTACCGGTCTAGTCAGACCTTTGCGGGACCGGTAAGTCCCCATTGAAAATACCATTCCCCATTCCCATTTGAGCCCCCATAGGGCTCAATGGGAATGGGGAAGATGCAAATAACGGTACCGCAATTTGTGGTACTGTTATTTGCTCCCTGGGCCCTTTATGGCTCCCGCTAAGGCTGCCTGGTAAAACCAGGCGGCCTTAGCGGGACCCGCAAAGGGACCTCGGAATAGGGCGCAAAGGGATTATCGGCACCGATGTCCTTAATGGTGACCGGTATCCCTTTGAACCCACCTCGGAATGAGGCCCCATATGTCGAATTCCTCCCACTTTTACACGCTTTCATGACTTGTCTTATTAGTAAAATAAATTCTTCTGTACCAACCTGCAGGACTCTTACTCGCCGACCGACGCCATATTTGTCGCTATGCTAAAAATCACAATTTTGTTAAGGCTGCCCAACCATCCCTGCTATTTTCCAGTATTTCAGGGTCTCAAACAATCACATATACCCTTGGTCTACCACTGCTAAATGGCTTTGTTGGTGGTATATAGAATGGTGTATAAGTGCCCTCCTGAGGGCAGATCAAACCTTTCGGAGCTTCAGAAATAACACCATTAAATGGCTTAGAGACAAAGACCACTAACTTGCCCTGTGATGGACACCCCCTATTATTGCTCCACTGCAGTACCCACTAGATCTAACTGTACATAGATTTTGAAAAGTTTATTATATGTTGAATTTTAACCCTGTAAATTATGTAATTACACACTGCTTATGCCCATTTATATGTACATATTTGGCACACATCTGTGCTTTCTAGCTGTAAACTGTTGTATACTTTTTATGTAACCTGTGCAACTTTAAGTTGAAAGTATTCATGTTTCTTCCTGTTCCTCTGCGCCCTGATACCCCTGGGTCTGGTGCACATTAAAAATAAATAAACATAAACATAATGTGTCTAAATATCCTGCAACTTGTTTTAAAGAAACAATGAACACTAAAAAAATAACACTAGACCACTTCAGACAATTCCATCAGCGGTCACGAAGCCCCGGGTATTAATGACATTTGTCACAGAGTTCAGTGGATTGACAGCATCAGTGTAGCCTGAAACTTTCTTTGTCATTCATCTTAGTGCACTGATATGATTAGAGTTTTAATTTTGGGGAAATAGCGACATGTTTACAGTCCTGCGACATGCCAAAGTCAGGAGTAAGAAGTGGTATTCATAAACAATATGGTTTTATCAAATGCACATAACTTTCTCTGCATTGTCCAGGCACGGGGAGTGAAGTCATCTGAGCTTCCAGTTCAAGTGAATCTCTAAGCTGAACTTGTGTGAACACACATATATCTTATCTGTTAGCCATGTATGTGATGGCTAGGAACACACACTGCAGCACTGTGTGTACTCCTTGTTTGAAAGCTCATATGGGACATTTTAGTCACCCCTTTTCACTGGCGGAAGCCCAGGAAATATGTTGAATAAAACATGCCCAACTACCCACGAGTGGCATTTATTTATGTATTTATTTAAACATGTATATAAGCGCGCAAAGCCCATGAGCATCTAGACCCTGGCTACATGGCAAGGAAACAGATAAAAGTCAGTTGCAGAGACAAACGAGGAAACAGGGAGAAAAGAGAGGCACATTAATTGAATAGGTGGGTTTTGAGCTTTTTTCAGAAAATGTTGTAAGAAGGCTCGTTTCACAGCACAGGGTGGGGTGGAGGGCTTGTTCCAGTGGATGGCAGCCCAGACAGGGAATATGGAGCCCCCAGACCTTTTGAGATTGACCCTGGGAGTGAGGAGACGATGCTTAAGGGACGTTCTCAAGGGCACTGCTGAGGTGTGTTCCTTGATTTCCTGGGTGAAGTAGGAGGGGGCATCATTCGACAGGCATTGCAGGGCAATGTTCAGGATCTTGAACTTGATTCTGTCCTTAACCGGTAAGCCAATGGGCAGATTTCCTATCTTCTGAAATGTGGTCATGTTTACCGATGTCAAGTGCGGCCCCAAGGGCGTTATTCTGTATTACTTAAAATGTATACACGTTTTTTTTCTGACGTGCAACAGAGTAGAGCGTTACAATAGTCATGTTTTGAGCTAATGAGAGCACGGGTTACCTCAAACTGGTTATCGACTGACAGTAAGGGTTTGCTGGCATTAATGAGCTTGGTGGCGTAACCTGATGAGATGTCAATTTGGTTGACCTCTCGAGACATACTTAGAGAAGAATCTAGCTACACGCCTAAGGTTTTTACGGAGGTGCCGACAGGGATGTTGTGGCCATCAATGATCAAAGCTTTGTAGGTTTGGCCTTGTTTGGCAAGGCGGGCCAGATGGCCAATGATGAGAAGCCCTGTTTTTTATCATTAAGGCAGAGGCTGTTTGTGGTCATCCAGGATTGGATAGCTTCGTAGACTGTATTCACTCTGCAGATGTCCTTGGCGTGGTAGCCAGGGAGAGGGATAAGAATGTGTGTGTCATTGGCATAGTTAGTGCACGAAATGCCTAGTGAATCCAGATGTTCGAAGAGTGGTTTGGTGTACAAATTGTACAGTGTAGAGGAGATGCAGGCACGCTGTGGTACTCTGCAGGATATGGGTGTAGCTAGGGTGACACAATCCGCTGTAAAGATGTGAGAGGTTTTGTGTGCCAGGAATGAAGCAACCCATTTGGCAGCGTTGGGGGAGAAGTAGGCTGAGGATGTGAGGTGATGGCAGAGCGTTTGGTGGTCAACAAAATCGAAGTCCACTGAGAGGTCAAGCAGTAGGAGGAGGGAAGGGTTACTGTGGTCCTTCACATCATCTAGCTGGTTCTTAAAGTCTAGAAGGGCTGTTTCAGTATCATGTTTGGGGCGGAAACCGGATTGTCGAGTAACCAAGATGTGGTAGGATTCAAGGAATTTAAAGGTAAGCAACACAGTAGCTGATATGTACAACCTTTCAAAGTTTCTGCCGAGTGCGTTCTCTCAGTTCATGCAACGGAATGGCTTCTTCTTCTGCAAACCCTTGCTTCACTTCCCCCGACTCGGGCAAGTCTGCATCAAGGGGGTGGGGCAGGCACTTTCTTGTCACAAATGGTAAATCCCCCACAGATTAAGCCACCTTGTACTTTGGCGTGAGCCGTGAAACATGAAATGGCGCAGTTTCAACATTTTTGTAGGTCCATAATTATTGCTAGGCTCCTCAACGCCAAACAGAGCAAATGTTGATTGTTGCAACTTGTTCAACTAGGTTGTCCAGAATACCACTGGAGGCAAGTAGAAATAGCTTGAAATGTGCAACTAGTATGAGACAATCCCACATGAGAGGGTGAGAAAGAGGCAGAGAGAGAGAGAGAGAGAGGGAGAGAAAGTGTGATGGAGAGATGGGAAGGGGTTTTGACAGTAACAGAGAGAGGAAGTAAAATGAGACCAGGTGTTGTTTGTCCTTTTAACCCTTTTCGTGTTTTGGCAATTTTTGAATCATTTGTTATGCCATAATGATTTTTCATGCACTTGTCTTGACTTGCTAGGCCAACCTGTGCCTTGGCATGCCTTGACGGTTGCACCCCTCATTAATGTGCCTGCCATTCGGCTTTTCTACCTCTTACTATATTGCTGCCTGGGTGTATCAGTCTGTTGCTGCCTGTTTGTGGAAAGCCAGGTGTTTAGCCATGCTCTTCAGCATGATGGGTAGGTTGGTGCAGAGCAATCTTGCCTGTACGGAAGCCCTTCAGCTGCCAAAACGTTTTCTTCAGAGTATTCTATGTCTGAATAGAAGAACATTTTGCAATGGAAATGGAGGTCTAGAATGTTCTGGAACAACATATTCCCTATACACTGACAGCCTATTCCATAGAATGCCCCATGAACTATAAACAGGTCCTTAACGTCAATTAATTTGGAGATTTGTAGCCAGTCGGTGGCCTATATTGCGATGGTAACAGGATTGTATCCGTTAGTTTCATTAAGCATGCCTGCTGCCAGATTAGTTAACCTCTGCAGGCATGTCAAAAGATATTCTGGTATTAGCAGGTATATCCCATTTCAATAATCCAAGTGAGAGAAAATAAATTCTAGTATGGCCTACATCTGATGGTGGGGTAGTACAAAGGAGGGGCATTCTACATACAAGTAGAAGACAATAGAATCCCATTTGTAAGACATCACATATTTGCGTTTCCATAGTTAGTCCCAAATCCATCAAGATGTCTGGACTAGAGAGAGTCTGGGAATGGAGTCGGAACATATTATGAGCCTAACTGAAATCTTTAAGCCAGCATGCTGCTGACCATCATCTCAGTTTTACTAGCATTTAACATACACCTTTTTTCATAATCTAAAGGACCACTTCCCTCATGCATGTAGTGAATTTTGAGTTTGTATCTGATGCAGGTGATTGTATCTTTATCAGCAGAAATGTCAATAATGTTCAAATACAAAAATCAAATACTAACGTTGGCTGGGCCAAGTCCTGTCCTGTGGCACGCCTGTGAAGTGATGAAATATCCACAGAAAAGACAATTGGAATTTATCCAGGAATTAAGCAATTCATTACAGTACTGTATTAAAAATAACCATGTCCTTCAAGGTTGTAATGGGTAATTGCTGGTATTGGTGTCAAATTCCCTTGGCAAGCACAGCAAGCAGTGACACTGACACCTCTGTTGTCCACCAGGTTCCTCGTATTGTCTAACGTCATGCCAATCACTACTCAGTGCTCTGTGGTGGCCGAAAGCTTGTCTGATTGGCACATAGCAAATAAGTGTTCCCAACATAGTTAGTTGTTTTGGTATTACTATCTCTGTTAAATTTGCAAAATAGGGTATATTCGAAATTGGTTGCTAGCTGGCCAAATATGCTGGGTCTACGCAAGGTTTTTTTTATGAGCACAGTTACTATGGCCTATTTGAGTGTAGTAGGTAAATTGCTCAGTCAATTTTAAGAATTGAGATTGAATCACTGCTTCCTCACCAATTCTCTTAAATATGCTTGATGGAAAGGGGCAAACAGAGTTTTTAGTTCCCTGGAGCAGAGATGTAATTTCAAAGATGGTTAGGCTACTATTCAAACTTAAGGAGTGTGGTGGGTATATTTAAACTACTCACAGAGTATTATATATACTCTTTCCTCATGTTAATGTCTTCATACATTTTTCTGTATTTTTTTAAAGAATGCATGTAGAGAGTTACATAGTTCTTCTCAAGGGGTGATCTCAATTTGATTTTCTATAGGGTTCAATTTGTTCATGGTATAGAGTTTTTTTGCAACATTTATTGTAGGTTTATACATTTCTGCTACTATTAGGTAGTTTCATTTAGCTATTGGGTCATTGTTTTTTATTATATTGTTATCTGCATTATTCTTCCTGTTTTTTGGAATAGATAGCTTGTTTGGTGTTTTTTTCCGATGCATTTTGTTCTTTCATTGGGGAGGAGCCAGCTGGGTGGGCAGGAGCCCAACCCCCGTCTCTTTCATGGTGAATCCTCAGTGCGCTCGATCTATGATGCCCGACCTGATCTGGAGGGATCTTCCGCAGTAAGAAGGGTAAGCCGACCCACGCTGCACAACGCCACTCCGCTGCCTGATATTTTTGTATTTTGCTCGATCTGGTGCTCTGTTCCATCTGCGGCACAGATCTGCCACGAGATGAGCACCTAAAATAGCTTCCGGGCCAGTTGTTTACTGGTTGCCTAGCAACCACAGTCTACGTATCCAGCACCCCATTGGCAGGCTATAGGATATCCTGCCCATGACGAAGCTGGAAGGCATGAGCCGGCACCTATTTGAAGGCACTCTATACAAGGCACAACCCCGTCTTTGACCGTCCGGCCGACGGACAGACACACTGCTACGCATGAGTATGCTGCATTATCACTCGAGTAAATCACTCTACTCCTCAGCTGTGAAACACCCTGCGCGTTGTACCATCGCGATTACTATACTAGGAGACTCTGTTCCCAAATACCAGAAACTAAATTGCATATCAGCTCTTTCCCGACTTGTGAAACAAACTTAGCCGACCTATCCACTAATTGCGCTAGCATACACACGGTAATCAATATTAACTGTCGCAGTTGCGATGAGCTGGATCAGCCAGCCCACCTCCCCCTGCCTATGTCTATGCCTATCTGCACTATTTTTACTCCGAGACCCTATCACACATTTGAAAGGAGTCTTATGCGTGCTTCTGTCTAATATGCTGTCATTAATCAGATGCTGAAACAAATGTTATTGCCTAAAACGTGGAATTAACCATTTGAGCTTGCTAGACCCATCACTACTTTGTACCCGCATGAGATTAGCCTGCCATCCACAGTAATATCAGACCATCCTATTCTGGTGACTACACTAGAATTACTATCTCCAAGTATCCCTTATTTCTTACCTCCGATAATTATCATTATCCGATCGTCTCCACGCACTAGCCCATTATACGCCAATCTAGCCATTCTGGACCTATGGAATAGCCTACTGCACCCTGTATTTGCATAGTTTACACTAGACTAGCCTGATTTACTGCCTATTGTGACTATCATAACTACGAATTAGCTGACTGAACAGCCCACCTTGGTCCACAAACTAGCCTATGATACTGTGAATCTGTGCACTAGCCTGTACTATGAATCTATGCACTAGCTTACTGTACTGTGTACCTGCCTTTTGAATAGCCTACTGTACTGTGTACTGCCTGTGGAACAGCATATCCTGGTCCATAGACTAGCCTGTTGTACTGTGTACCTGCCTTTTGAATCGCCTATCCTGGTCCATGGACTGGCCTACTTTACAGTGTTCTTGCTTGCCTATGTCAGACTAACCCACCCTGATCGAGTAACGAGCCCACTTTTGATTACACATGCCCTGCCATTGCCAAACTACTGTACCTGCACATTATAGTCCATAATGTATGCCACCACCCTTTACCTAACGACTTTCTTGATCACATTACCATCAATTGCCAGCCTGACACTTCAAAATATGGCAGGGCTTACTATGGCTAGCCATTCCTGCCCATTGACAAAACATCCCCAGTCCATTGCCTTACTTAACCCTCCCAGAACTAATGTCCGATGCGACGTTACGCATAGGAACTTCAAACTACGCTCAAAGCTATCCAAATTATTTGAACGACTAGCCAGCCACCCTACCAATTACACCCCACATAGTAAAGACTGTGATATCACCCCTAAAAAGATTAATGCAACCAACTTCTGTGCTACCCACAAGTTGATTCCGAAAATATCTAAACCCAATAAATACCAAATCACAACCATGCCGGCCATAAAATTAGCTCCACCGGCCTATCTGCTCAAAGGAGCACTCATTAACGCAAGATCATTAGCAGTACACGCTACAGATATTGCTAAAATGATAGAAAGAGATAATAATGATTTCTTAGCCATCACCAAATCCTGGCTACATCAGGAAGAGGCCCAGCCTTGATGATTGCCGTTCCAGCTAACTATACTATACTTAGAGAAGATAGAGTTGAAACCCGTGGCGGGGGTTACAGCAATCATAGCTAAATCTAGCCTAGCAATGAGACTAGCAGCTCCACTGCACCTTAACTCCTGTGAATCCCTTACAGTCAAGCTGCCCATTTCAGAATCCCAAACACCTTTAAAGATTTTGGCAAGAATACATTTTATTTGAGATCTACCCCAGGTGCAGGAGCGGATTGGTTTTGGTTACATGACAACATACAGTGCATGTGCATTTAAAATCAGGGAAGCTTTTTGCGGTGCCCACTCCATCCAGTTTAGTACGATTATGGGCCACCTCTCTCCACTTACTCCAAATGGAAAACAAAGGACCTGGCACTTCAGTAGCAAGCCTGCAGCACAATAATGAAATAAATGGCTGAACAAACAGAATGGAATCCTGTTCTAATTGCTTCAATTCAGGATTCACCCTTGGGTCTCCCCCTTTACCTCCCCGATTCCCAGTGAGGCATTGTTCCTCTCCCTCTGCCTCTTCGTTGTGCTATAGACTGTGCACCCTCAAACTAATCATTAATTGGAAAGACAAGATCAAATTAAATCAACATTTGGTGGCCCCCAACCTCTTCAACCCCCATAATATGACCCATCCCGCCAGAACAAAGATGTAAAAATATAAAATGAAGTTTGCATATAATTTACTAATAATGTAAAATACATGCAATTACTAATTACCTGTGTTTTAGTATGGAACGAATGTGAGGATAGCACAGCAGAACAAAGGAGTCATGAAGATGTGGTCAATTGCATTACCTGGCCTGTGCTGCGCGAAAAACAGGAAGTGTAAATGCAGATTCCTAACAAAAGGTGGCCTTGTTTTTGCAATGCACTTAAAGATGCTCCGGCGAACACAATGAATGGTGTAATTCAATTACCTTTCTTTGATAACTTCTTCAGTGCTACTCTTTACTCTTCTCCAGAAAGCATGCGGCCGAGTTAATGTTCTGGATATGATGATGAATATTGTGAAATGAAAGCAAGAGGTACCTGTGTTGACAGGTTGCTGTTTTCAATGCAGCTGCACTTCAGTGTGCTGTCCAGGCCACACATGCACAGCAAAGAGGAGAGTGTATCAACATATTTTCAAGCACATAGGTATTCAGGAGGTTGTGATTGCATCTATCATTGGTGGACAGGATAGAGATAGATAGAGAGAGCACCAGAATGGCCTACTCATCAACTGGATGAACACCTCAATCAATTGGGCACCTGCCTTCAATCAGCTTCACAAATCGTATTTTCCTGTATAGGTAGACTACTGAGTGTACTGTATGTTGGTACTCGTGTATTATTTATTCTTTTAATGTATTCCATTGTTGATCTATTTGTATCTAAATCTAATATTAAACATCAAATAAGCTCAGGGCACGAGCGGATGTGTTTAGTATCTATTGTCACCTTTTTATCATGCCTTGCTTTTATCAACGCCCTGCTTTTTCAGGTAAATGTACCCGTCCTGCACATATAAAGCCAGCATTTCCCTGTGTGTGTTTTTATCCAAATCTATTATTTTATTTCGAGCTCTTGATTCCTGCAATGTAATTGGACATGAGAATGGTACTCCTGCGAATGTGCTCAGGAAATACTGTAATAAACACCTGATGTATCCAAGAAGCATTTTCAAGTAGAGGGGCATGCAGGTGCCCATTGCTCTCATTGCACTTGTGGGCCTGTGCACATGACGCACATTTTGGATCCCTCAATCATCACAGTTGTATTTCCCCTTCAAGTGTTGACACTACTAGAATGTCTCTTTATCGAGATATGCATGGCAAGCAGTTTTTTAAACATTTTGTTCTGCCAGAACGCCACCCCTATGAATCTGTATTAATGACGAGGACCACTGAGCAGTGCGGTGGCTTTCGACGTGAATCAGCGGAGTCCTACAGTAAATCACAGTGGCATCTGTTATAAAGAATGTGCTAAGGGATACACTATGCAGTAAGTTACTGTATGGCATATTCTAAGGGCTGTGCCAAAGGGTACAGTGCATAGGCCGGTGTACTTTGTTCTCCGTGTCAGTGGAAAAGCTGAAGTGTGAGCACAGCTCCAGAGGCTAGAGGACAAATGGTGGCCTCCACTCGCCCCATCCCCCAGAGACTGCCCGACTCCCGCATCTAAGAACACACCATAAAATAGAGCCATTTGTTGAGCAAGTTCTTCAATGTCCACCCACATCCACCAACGCTGCCTGTATCAAAATGTATGTGGCCCCCTTCTGTTCATGACTAGTACAGTTCCTTTCTCTATTTTACCTTTTAGGCGTGCGGGGAAACAGTTCTGTGTGTTGTTTTCTTGTTCTGTACCATCTGCGAGAGTCCATGACAATAAGATGCCTTATGTTCGTTTTCTTTATTGCCATGACTTTACAGGATGAAAAGAGAGCCTGGCGCCTACAGGATGCCCGGACAAATCGCTCCAAAATGAAAATGACAAAGTATGCTGGCGCTGGACCACATATTTGTTTTATTTCATCAGTCTTGCAGGGCAAAATTAAATAATCAAATTCATAGAATATGCATTGAAATACATACAAAATACACAGATTGCATGTACTTCGCTGCCATCTTCTTCTCCTTACTATTGTCACAGGTCATAGATGACATGGTACGAACTTTAATGCTGCTTTTCTTTTTCGATGTCCTCAATGTATAGCCCTATGGTGCCTACCTACTCTGAGTGAACCAGGAACCTACGACTTCCCCCAAAAAACACCATTATTATTCAGCATAAAGGGCCTGATTCTCAAGTTGGTTTTAAGTATCGAAAAGGGCGTTAAAAGGATTAACAACCTTTTCGGTACTTAACACCTATTCTGAAGTTGGCGCATTCCTCCGAAGTCGGAAGGAATGCGTCAATTTTGGAATATATGTAGCGGTTGCTGGGATGGGTTGGAAACCAACCTAGCAAACGCCACATTCGTAAACCGGCTTTTTGGAAGCCTGTTCTTGTGGCACTCCTCCAGTTTAATATGTGTGCTAAACTAGCGCACATTTACGGTACCCTTTTGGTGCCGTTAAACTGGAGGAGTGCCACAAGAAGCCTTGTTTGGTGTAAATGGAAGTGTCCATACACCCGTGTTGTATATGGATACTTTCATGTACACCAAAGCAAGCAGCTTCAACGTTGCTGCAACGTTGAAGATGCTTGCTTTGGTGTACATGAAAGTGTTCATATACACTGCACGAGTGTATATGAACACTATAATTTACACCAAACAGAGCAGCTTCAACGTTGCATACTGCAACGTTGAAGCTGCTCGCTTTGGTTTCATTTAAAGCTGCTCGCTTTAAATGAAAGTGTTCCTATACACCGCACGGGTGTATATAAACACTTTCATTTACACCAAAGCAAGCAGCTTCAAATGAGAGTGTTCATATACACCACACGGGTGTACATGAACACTTTCATTTACACCAAAGCCAGCAGCTTCAACGTTGCAGTATGCAACGTTGAAGCTGCTCGCTTTAAATGAAAGTGTTCCTATACACCGCACGGGTGTATATAAACACTTTCATTTACACCAAAGCAAGCAGCTTCAAATGAGAGTGTTCATATACACCACACGGGTGTATATGAATACTTTCCTATACACCAAAGCAAGCAGCTTCAACATCCTGCAATGTTGAAGCTGCTCACTTTGGTGTATACGAACTGTGTTCTCAGCAGCATTTTTGTAGAATAACGATTCTCTCGTTATTTAACGAAAATTTAAAAACCAGGCTGTTTGTCTAAACCTTCCTGCCTTTATATCTACAGGCATACGAACGTCATTTGTAACTATGCTCCGCTCCTCTCTTTGTAACTAAGTACCTTTATGTTTCCTATGTTTACATAATCTTACTGCTTACGCCTTCATGTAATAGCGCCTCGATGTCTATGGGCTGCAGTGCACTCTACAAATGTAAAAAATAAATAAATAAAATAAAATGCTGCCGAGATTCTGCAATCCGCCTGTTTCCATTAGAAACAGGCGGATTACAGCGAAAGCACTGTCCTGCTTTTTGCGAAGATGCCCAGGCCCACGTGAGAATAGCAGTGGTGCCTGGGCATCAAGAAATGGCGCAGTGAGTCGTGCTATTTAGCACGCTCACTGTGCCAAGATGAGAATCGGGCCCAAAGAATGCATAGCAACACAAAAGTTAAGAAAGGCTTCTTTTTTTGGCTTACCATGAATTGATTGAATGTGAAATGTCTGAGGGAGATATAAACAAACGTTTTTTGTCAAAAAGTAACGTTCTTTTCCCATCCCCCAGACATTCCTGACAACCCACTTCCCCCACCCCCTTACCTACCTCTTGGCGGCACACCTCCTTGTGTGCCGCTGTCTACTACATCCCTCTGCAATGCCGGTTCCCTTCACTTACGTGAATGGGAGCAGGCGCTGCCGGGCCCTCTTTTTTTAAACATGTATCTACTAGGGAGCGAGACACATCCCCACCACCCCAATGGAATTATAGTGAGCAAGGGTACAGGGGACACGCCCGCAGCCCCTGCGGCCCTTGTTCACTATAATGACACCAAATGAGGATTTCTTCAACATTTTCGGCTGTAGGAATTTGCATACAACCGATTTCGATTAAATCTCCAATTCGTTTTTTTTTCAAACATATATTCGGATTCCGTTTTTTTGTCTTCCGCGTACCACCCTTCTTTTAGCACAGAGAATGTAGGTACCATCCTGTTTCTTTCTCTGCAGTCTAGGTCTTGTTGTTCTGATTTTCGGTTTTAGGCATAAATACAGCTCAAACTGCCGAGCTCCACTCTCTTCCTCAGCACAGAGCGACTATTAAATCAGACTGACATCGCATTTTGCGATTTCTAAAACGTGCTTCCCAAACAGGCCAGTTGATTCAATTCATATCTTTATTCCTGTAGCAAGGGGAAAACAGAGATTTGCCATGGGTTGCAGACTGCTCATCATCTTCCCGAATCAGGAAATCCATGAACTCGCACAGGGGCTCAAAAGTACAGCACAAATGTAACGTAAACCGGAGTGCTAGTGTTCCTAAACACACAAACACTTTATTGGCGATACTGATACTGAAACTGGGGGAGTGAATTTGCACATCGACTTGTATTGGATTGTGGGCTATTTTAGGCGGGAGGGAGGTCATGTCTAAGATAAACACAAACATTTGGTAAAATACAGGATTCTGCCCTTGCACATAGGGATGGTTGGCACATGTGGGCACCCTCATCTTCTACAGAGCACAGTACAACATCCAGCAGCACCCCACCTTCCACAGTATAGAGTGCACTCACTCATTCTGATAATGAATGATGTTCTTCTTTGGATATGCTTTCTCACTGGTAGGTGGTAGCTTGCAAGCCATGTGATGAAAATGAGGGACAAGCCTTTGCTGGATTTCTCTAATGGAGCACCCAGTGCCAAAATGCTCTCTCAGCTTGGTGCTCATTTCTGGGCTGATGATTGTAGACATTATATGGTAGTAGACAGTACAGCAGGTACACTGGGTGATGTAGCTCACGGGTGGCAACAAATAGCGCTATGGTCTACTATAACACAGCGTCCTTCAGTGGGGTGTGATGGGATGTGAAAGGGTACGCAAGGCACATACAAGTCTGTCCAGTGAAACATGTCAAAAGCCACTGATTAATTCACTGTCTTTATAGTGGTACTTAGTTCTTAGACCCAACAAGGGGCCACCCACCGATGACGACAGGAAACTGAGCCCACGCAACCTGCAAAGACAGAAAGAATTTAAGGAATGTTAGGTAAGACATGGTTCTTGGACGATGCTTCTCTGAGCTCGTAAGTAAGGCTAAATCCTATCAGTAACAAAACCAACTCCAAACATGGATACTAAGACCTGACCTCCTCTTCTTTTCTCCCCTTCTTCCTCCCCTTTCCTCTACCCGCATGATTATATCTAATACCACCGATTGATGTACCTTTCACTGCTGCACAAATAACATTTGATTTCTTTGCTTGTTATGACCATGCAATATCAATTATTATCACCAATGTCACATTATATTGTCAATGTTATTGTACAAATGTTAATGTATAACTCTCTCAGTCTTGATAAAGACCCGGAGGGGTCAAAACACATGTTGGCTGAAAACAACAATAATAATGACATTAAAGATCAAAATGTACTACTATAAACCCTAAAAATCAAGTGTCTTTAATGATCTTAAGAGCAAGGTAAACCAGGTAAACGCAATTGCTAGTTAAAAAACAAGGTGTGGGCAACACCTCATCCACCTGCATCCTCGCAGCTCAAGTAAAAACTGAAAGAAACCAAGAAACACCCTGAATGAAGCGCAAGTCGAGTCTAAGCCTAGTGCCCAAACTATACCAACACATAAAAGTCTTGATTTTATATTTTGTATAGAGAACTAAGGACCACCATGAAGACACTGTGAATTAATCAGGGGCCTTTGACATGTTTCATCTCAGATAGATAGAAATCACTCATGTGAAACAGTGTGAATGGCTTGCAGTAGCCAAAGGCAGTATCAGGCACTCTGCAGGAGGGTCACATCTCCATATTCCTTGGACACCCCCCATCCCACAAAAACCAAATTCAAAATGCATATGAAAGAAACTAAAATGTCAATCTGAATTTTAGGATGCGTTTCATAAAGAGACATCTTTAGAACATTCAGAAGCCTGACAAATGGGAAGAAGAAACATGCACCTTCATATTCACAGCATGCATGATGGAATGCAAGATTGAATATGCAGTTCTCTTCACAGAAACCAAGACTTGGCACACTAAGTGATAAGCACAATGTATTATGAATGTGGATATAAGGTTCTAGTTGAAAGGGAGTTGCCAGCGCAAAATAATACAAACAAAAGAAATGTAGATAAGAGAGCAAAAAACAAACATATTAAGAAAATACATGTTTTTGTTGTAATTCTCTAGTTTTTAAAAAGTTTTTAAAAACTGGCCTTGGCTTTCAAAGAGCTGTGACCCTCGGCAAGTACATTCAAGGACGCATTACCTCAAATGATCAAGCTTTATTGCACTGGTGGCTTATATACGTTGGCTGCTAAGCCATGATGCTAATTGCTACCCCAACCGCAGACGTAATTTGATTGCATATTGAACACAATATGTATGTTTTTAATCCAATTGTCAAGGGTAAATGAAAGCAACAAAACAAGTGTATACAAGGCCAAATCAAAAAGGCATTGGAGAAAGCAAGAGTTGAACTAAGATCCTCTGATGGTCCCCTTTCCAGAGGAGATTGTCCATACAACTTCATGACAAAAGCCTTAACTATGAATCCAAAAATATCATGGCTTGCACAATCTGACACAGAAGATATGCTGCGTTTTACAACTTGAGATAGTGTTCGTTTTTGAAAAATGAATCATAGTATGTATTTATTTAAACAGTAACACTTAAACCACCTTCTCCTTCAACCTCTACTGAATTGTAGTGCATTGACAGCCACTTTCAAGAGTTAGTCCTACTTTTATGTTAGTTGCCCTGTCCCGGTTTTTTACTTTTTTAATCTGTTCACACTAAGTACTGCACTCCTCATCAGCTCCCGAGGCAACCCAGTTCACATGTCTGTGCTAGCTTCCATGCAGTCCACTGTCCTATTCAGGCTCTATGAGGTGCTTTGTGTTGACAGAGAATCAAGGGTACTTGATGTCGCCTCAATATTGCTTCATGAATTGAAAAACTAAGCAGTATAGTGGGAATCTTAGCGTCCACTTCGGTAAGAATGAAATTAGCAAAACTAAAGAAAATGCTGTTTTCTACCTGCTTTTTTGCATTAGTCTGTGTAGTGAAGGACAGCACATATTTTACAAAAAATAATTCAAACCAGAGCTGTTTTATTTTTAGTGTAAGAGCCCACCTTGCACTTTTAGCAGTATCTTAATTGAGCCTTAGTGCTCACAATGAATGAGAGATTTGCTGATTTCTTTGGCGTTGCTCAAATTGCACAAATTGTGAGATGCTTCATTGAAGTCGTTTGCATTTGTAGTAAAATAACACCCCAATTACAGTTTGTAAAAAGCAAAATCAGCAGAAGGTAATTGTACAAAACTTGCAAATGCCCTTTTGGAAGCTTTTTTTCAGTAGCAACTACAATCAACTTGAGAAATCTTCCCTTACAAGGAGTACACTTTTGCCCCTTCAAAAAAAAGAGTTCATAATCAAATATTTGTAGCACATAAAACCATTGAATCATTAAAAAGCAATAGCGCTCATTTGTAATTTTTTATTTGCTTGTTCGTTTATTTCTGCTCATAAGGACAGCCGTCTTGCATAGAGGTACAGTTGGTTTACAAAACGAAATTACTTCAGAAAAGTGTGTGTGAAGAAACAAGCGTTGCCAGAGCCAATTGCTTTGCTCTTACATTAGCAGTGTTTAATATGTGGGGTGTTTATAAGTAGTTTTTAGGTGTATGCGCATTTTGGCGGGCATGTGCACAGTCTCGATGGATTTTCGTCGTGTGCTGGCTATGTGTGTATGTGCAGTGTATGAGTGTTAAGTGAACAATCGATTGTAAATCGTAACAGTGCCCCGTGTTTCCTCCTTATCCCTGAGAATCTGTCACACACCGTTTCCAAACAAGTCTCAGTAGGAGGATGGAAATCTAGGGAAGAGATGCATTTTAACTTTTTTGTAGATAAAATGTGCGATATCTTTGATAAACAAAGGATAGCTAACCCAGAGGATGAAATAATAATTTTTGGTGACTTAAATATTGACCTGATAGCACAAGGCTAGGAAAAACTAACCAAGAATCCGCAAATTAATACAAAATTTGAAGTAGGCAAAACATGGATGGAAGAAATGGAGGTGCGACACATGAGTATGCTGAACGGAAATTTAAAAGGTGGCATACCCCCAAAAGCGACATGGGAAAGAGGGTCTCAAAACTCTATAATAGATTACTTCTTTGCCTCTGAATCCATTTGCAATAACATGGTAAGTATGGAAGTGAAAAATACACATGAAAGCGATCCCAACTTGGACATAATAACCTGGGAAATAAATGATCAAGGGAAGCCTGAACGATGGAACCATGCCATTGAGATCGAACCAGGCCAAAACAGAATAAGGATGAGTAAAGGAAACATTGAGGAAGTCACTGATATATTAAGGGCACAGGATCGGGTCAGCGAACAATCGTCCTATGATGCCCTCCTCTTGAAATACTCAATAACTAGGAGCAGTGGCAGAACGAATGGTACTAAACGCCATGTATTCCATTCTGGGATAGTGTGGAAAAAGAGAGAGTTGAGACAACATATAAGATCCCTCGGGGCACTGGACTCAAAAGAAGCAGTAGATAAGAAAAATAAATTAAAATCTCACTACAATAATTGGATAAGGAGTCATAAACATATTATGCAACAACAAGACGCCGAGAAATGATGACGACATTAGAAAACAAAAACTTGAGAGAGTTCTGGACCTTTATTAACAACGTAGGTCTGCCACAAGGCACACTAATAACTAACATGGTATCCGAGCAACAATGGATATAGAATTATTCTAAGCTCTTCCAAAAACAAAACGGAAAGATGAAGGAAGTGGGTATTCCTCCTATTAAATGGGACATTGAAATATCCAAAGAAGATATCCTACAAACAATAAAAAAACAACAGCTCGTCGAGAGCCCCGGGCCTCGATGACATTACAAACTTAATGTTAAAAGAACATCCAAATGAATGGGCTGACCTGTGTGTGACACTATTCAAAAAAATAATGAGGGATGCAACTGTCCCAGCGTCTTGGAAATATGCAATTATTGTCCCCATTTTTAAGAAAGGCAAAAGATCAGACCCAAAAACGATCGACCTATAGCCTTGCTTGATGTGTTAGGAAAGGTGTTTGCTTCTCAAATCCTGCAGCGTCTGACAACATGGATCAATCAAGCTGGAGCCTTTGACCGGAGACAGACTGGCTTCGTAAGAGGAGTGGGATGTGGGCTAAACCTACTAATTATAAATCTACTTAAGATGGAAGCTTTAAGAAAGGGAATAAAAATCTATACTGCTTTCGTGGACTTAGCCGACGCCTTTGACGGAGTTGAAAGAAATCTACTGTGGGAGAAGATGACAATGTTAAAATGTCCCCCGAGTCTGCTGCATGCAATAAGCATGCCATAAAGGAATTACACTCAGAAACAAACATTAGAATCCGTCTGGATCAACAAGGAACCCTAATGCAGGGGATAAAAACTACGAGAGATGTAAAGCAAGGATGCCCGTTGGGATCTACTCTGTTTAAACAGTGTCTAGTCAAATGGTCGACAGACAAATGGTCGACAGACAAATGGTCGACACAATTTGGTCGACAGGTCAAATGGTCGAATTTTTTTAATTTATATAGATATATTTTTTAGGTTTTCGTTTAGGGAAAAAAGGGTTTTTTAGCAAAAAAAAGGAGGTTGGGGGGGACCTCCCCCAAAAAAAAAAAAAAATGGGAAAAAACAAAAAAAAAAGAATTTGACCATTTGACCTGTCGACGTTTTAGTGTCGACCATTTGTCCTGTCGACCATTTATTTTCGACCAAATGACCTAGAACCTGTTTAAACTACTGATTAAGATGTGGGTGAGGTGCTGGAGGTAATTCCGGCTTTTGCTCCGAAAATTAACGGGAACAGTATAAGATGGCTGATATACGCAGACGACATTGTCTTGCTAGACCTAACCCCAATAGGTCTCCAGAGAAAACTAACTGCACTTGAAAGTTACATATAGAAAAGTGAGCTTGAAATTAATGCGAAAAAAACAGAGATCTTACAGCTATCTGACCTGAAGGGTAAAAGGAGATCAAAGAAAGCCCAACAGAAATGGATTGTGGGAAATTAGATAGTTAGGACCACGTGCCAAGAGACATATTTTGGAGTTCAAATTAGTGCAAGCATTACGGACGAACCAATGATAAGAAAAATTAAAATAAGATGTAAAGCACTAGCAGTGCAAGGAGCCGTATTGCACAAAAAATATGGGAAATTTTCTTTTAAGCCCAATGCAAAGTTTTATAAGGCCAAAGTCAATCTGGCACTGATACATGGAGCAGAGGCAATGCTCGGATGTCCATTTAGCCTATGGTCTCAATGCGAAAACGTGTTCTGGAAGAGGATCGTCCAAGTGCCCCAAAGTACCCCAAATGGCTGCATAAAGTACGAACTGGGACTCTTATCAATTAATGCAAGAGTACAATGGAATACATTATCCTTGTACAGAAAGATTATTGAAACAAAAGGCCCAACGCAGTATGAAATATTGAAAGCAGAGGGATCTACTAACGCGAAGGAAGTCTTTGAGATCTGGAAAAAAAACTGTGATAGAGTCCTGGAGCAATTGTCTACAACAAATGAAACACTGAAGAAAAATCCAAATGCAGTAAAGAAACAATTATGGAAAATGAACTGGATCGAAACCATTGAACAGCAGGCTAACTATTCATGCATGAAAGACTATGCATCAGGAAATAAGGCCTTAAATGTGATCCCAAAGTATCTGAAACACTTCCCATGCCCGAGGAGAAGGCATATTTTCCTAAAATTTAGGCTAAACTTATTTCATACGATGGAGATTAAAAACAGGAGGAAAACGAAGGGAGAGGTGATGGATTCCAATTGCCGACTGTGTAACACCGAGATAGAGACGCTAAAGCATCTAATGACAGTATGCCCGAAACTGAGGGATTTAAGAACTAAACTGCTAGGAATGGAGCTTAACAAATTCTCAACATACGGGGTGGAAGAACTTTGGAATAAAATGCAAGAAGGAGAAGACAGGAAACTTACCTTCGCACTAAACTTCTTCTTGGAGGAAGTGGACCCTTAATTAAAAGAGACAGAGAAGTGAATAGAGGGAGGTGTGAATGTTCTCTTGTGTTTTAAAAAGTTTGTAACAAACTGTAATAAAAATGAAAAAATAAAAATAAATTAACTTTTTTTTTGTACATTCTACCATTACCCTGAAGGAAAAATGAGGTAGTTCCAGAGCCTAGATGGCAATGAGCGAGAAAGCTCATTCTCTAGTTTCTAGAGTTCAGCTAGACATTCGGAGAAACCAGCAATGGTTCAGCATGGTGGTTTTGCATCTAGACGTAAGTGCAGTGTGTGGGTGCATATGCAATACGTTGGTGCTTTTGCAGAGTGTGGAGGCATGTTTAGTGTGAGGACGCGTGTACAGTTTGAGCTTGCTGCATGATTGTAATTTTCTGTAAGCAGACCTTATCACTCACACTACCTTTAAGTAATGAAGCACATTTTTGGGTTTGTTCATAGATTGTTGGTAACTTTTATATCTAAATGATCAATGTAGAGAATATTTTTCTTGCAGGCTCCTGTGGCTCTGTCAATACTATATGCTGGGGGTGGTATAGCATTCCAGACTGTTATATACCATGGGCCAGATTACTGAAACTCTGCACCAGTGCAAGTGCAAAATTGTACGGAATTAGCACTAGGGCAATGTTTGCCCTATTTTTAAAAACACTGGGACATATTAGAAAACTATTGCACCATGTCAAGTGCAGTTTGGCATGATATAAACCCCAAGGGCAAAAAAAGATAAATTTTCACTGCATTATTGCGTTTGCCCTAGTGCTAATACAGAAAGGCATTAGCACTAGTGCAAACTTTGCCCTGGTGAAAGAACGCATTGAAAATGTATCTTATTTGCACAATGGCAATTTCTGCTTTGGTGCTTATACCATGTCAAATTGCACTTGTCATGGTGAAATAGTTTTTTTTTACATGTCACAGTGTTTATAAAAATAGGTCAAACTTTGCCCTATTGCTAATACCGTGCAACTTTGCACTTGCACTAATGCAACGTTTCTGTAATCTGGCCCCATATGTCTTGCAAGGCTCACTGGAGATGAACATTCAAATTGATTTGGAGGCCAAGAGGAGGTGAGTCAGAGTGATAAATGTGCGAGAGAACAATGTGCACCATTAGCACACAGGCAGGCGGTCCAACACAAACGAATAAACTGTGTGTAGCAACTGCAAAGTAAATGCACGTGCATGGTGTATTTGTTGCATTTCCTTGGGAAACCTTGCACTTTTGGCCTCATTAGAGAAAATGGATCTTCTCTTGTCAACTGTATCGAAGAATGCGAAGAGCAAAGACATCAGGATTCAGAGTTGCCGTTTTACAGGTGCACAAAACTTTGACGCTAAGTACTTCAACAAGAGGGTGGCAGTCCATTGCCATAATGGTGACATATGGTCAGAGCTGCAGTACAGGCATCACCAGGGGTCTTTCAGTCCAGGCTTCAAGAGAGAAATCCATGCCTTGTTTTCCAGCCAAATACTGAGTGCAGGGTAAGGGGGAACTCATTTCTTCTTAATGTTTTCCAGCTATCCTCACAAAATCCAGTTATTTACAATGTCATTGTTTAGCTTGAAAGCAGTGTGCAATTGGGCTCCTAAGGACAACCTTTGAGAGTCACTGGGCTTCACCTGCTCTAGCCCTAATTCAAATGTGGAGTGAATTCTCGTAATACACTTGTGCAATGTGGCAGACATCGTGCATGTGCCTTGCCTGGTGGAAATAGCACATGCAATCTTGTGTTTTCCTTTACATTATGGATCTTGTAATTTTGCAATTCTGTTGCTGCAAAGCAATACTACAAGCTCCAGAATCTAATGGAAAAGGAACGTAATGACATGCAGACTTCATAAATGGTACAACTGAAGATATGTGGGTGTGTGGGGAGAGTTACCCTACCCTTCCAACCCTGAAAACAGATATGATATGATTGGTTATTTATAACGTGCTTAATACCGGGAGGTGGAGGTTTCAAAGCGGGGACCCGGGGATTGAACCTGTGTTGCTCCGTGTCGTCTTGCTTCCGATACGGCCCACAGACGTGCTCCATTCTGCAAGAACATTAAGATCTTTTTGCATGCACACATTAGAATTATTGCATGGTCATGGGAACAAAGCATGTTGAATTTCAAAATAAGTTAAAAAAAAGGATTCCAGCAAAGAGCACTTTAAAAAATGCTTTGCTCCCTGTCCAAGATGGATTGAACACTCCCCTTTTGGGCTCGACAGAACACTTGATCTGCTGCAGTCTCATCGCTGCCACATTTCTGCTTTGCCAAGAACTGATTTTCTCTAACTCCTGTCTCATACCTTACACAACCCTGGATCAATCTATTGGGAATTAATAAGGGGGGTCCTGGGAGTCCCTCTACTAGACATTAGTCCTGGTTACGAGAGACTTACCCAGGGTCTTTAGCTCACTATCTTTAACAGAGGAGAACTATCCAAAACATATCAGTCTTTGTCCTGCCATGGGGCAGTCCAGCACCGAAAGGCTAAGCAATTCTCCTCTGAACAAGAGTACCAACCCCAACCCCAGACACCTGTTTCGGTCTGGTTGAACCTCATCAGTAGGGTGTAGCTGTGCCTCTCTAAGAATAATGAGCAAGGGGTCCACGTCTGGATTCCCCAAGTAATTTAGGTTGAAACCAAAAGTTACTTGAAATATGCAAATAACAAGGGGGGTCCTGGGTGACTCTCTGCCAGACATGAGTCCTGGTTACAAGAGCCTTATCCAGAGTCTTTAGCTCACTATCTTTCACAGAGGAGAGATATCCCAAACATATCAGTCTTTGACCTGTCCTGGGGTGGTCCAACACCAAAATTCTAGGCAATTCTCCTCGGAACAAGAGTACTAACAGCAACGTGTTTCGGTCTGGTTGAACCTCAGTAGGGTGTACCTGTGGCTCTCTAAGAATAGTGAGCAAGAGGTCCACGTCTGGATTCCCCTAGTAATTTAGGGTGAGACCCAAAGTTACTTAAATATGCAAAGTAACAAGGGGTTCCTGGGAGTCCTTCTGCCAGACATTAGTCCTGGTTACGAGAGACTTACCCAAAGTCTTTAGCTCACTATCTTTCACAGAGAAGAACTATCCCAAACATATCAGTCTTTGTCCTGCCCTGGGGCAGTCCAGCACCGAAATGCTAAGCAATTCTCCTCTGAACAAGAGTACCAACCCCAACCCCAGACACCTGTTTCGGTCTGGTTGAACCTCATCAGTAGGGTGTAGCTGTGCCTCTAAGAATAGTGAGCAAGGGGTCCAAGTCTGGATTCCCCTAGTAATTTAGGATGAAACCCAAAGTTACTTGAAATATGCAAATAACAAGGGGGGTCCTGGGTGACTCTCTGCCAGACATGAGTCCTGGTTACAAGAGCCTTACCCATAGTCTTTAGCTCACTATCTTTCACAGAGGAGAGATATCCCAAACATATCAGTCTTTGACCTGTCCTGGGCGGTCCAGCACCAAAATTCTAAACAATTCTCCTCTGAACAAGAGTACCAACAGCAACGTGTTTCGGTCTGGTTGAACCTCATCAGTAGGGTGTACCTGTGGCTCTCTAAGAATAGTGAGCAAGCGGTCCACGTCTGGATTCCCCCAGTAACTTAGGGTGAGACCCAAAGTTACTTAAATATGCAAAGTAACAAGGGGGGTCCTGGGAGTCCTTCTGCCAGACATTAGTCCTGTTTACGAGAGACTTAACCAGAGTCTTTAGCTCACTATCTTTCACAGAGAAGAAATATCCCAAACATATCAGTCTTTGTCCTGCCCTGGGGCCGTCCAGTACCGAAATGCTAAGCAGTTCTCCTCTGAAGAAGAGTACCAACCCCAAACACAGACACGTGTTTCGGTCTGGTTGGATCTCAGACTATGAAACAGAACAGAAGCACCCTCTCTAATATTGCATCCTCACTTATGGTCTCACTCCACCAGCAGACACCTGTGATCATAACTCTAAAGTAATTCAGTTTGAGCCTGGAATGTTCCACAAATCTAAAGTCACCCATGGAGCAGCCATGCCTCATGCTGAGCGCCTCTGAAACTTGGCTGGAAGTGGAACCCCCAAACTTTGTCAATCATGGTCATCCTCAAATGAAACCATCTATTATTAAAATGTTTGAGCCCTTTATTTGCTCCTGTCGTTCTGAAAATGACAGGAATGTTTGACTCTCTCAAAGAGGATGCAATGACTAGGAAACACAAAACCACCCATCCAACATCACCATGATGCAAGGAAAGGTCCTCGGATGAGGAAGGCTCAGACAAACAGGACAGGCAGATCGACATCCTGGGCTATATGTAAGTAACAAAACCTCTAGGCATAAGAGGACTCACAGCATAATTCAAAATCCTTGAATACAATTGTCTCACAAACAGGGTCCTTTAAACACCCGATAGATGAAATAGGCACTAGAACCCAACCAAGCAGCAGTAGAGAGTTGAGCTTTATTTCAGGAAATACTTCAACAAAAGCAAGCACATCAGTAAATATGAATTTCATATATGAAATAATGCAAATGAAACCATCCTATGTGGACCTCTACAATTTCTATCATATAAACAGTATTTCGAACATTGCAAACTCAATACAAAAAGGAACATACCCTTGACGAAGTATCTCTAAAAATACACACACACACATATATATGTATATATATATATATATATATATATATATATATATATATATATATATAGGTTAAACAGCCTGACGAAGCCCGAGAATTGGGTGGAATGCGTGGCGTTAGTCCACCCAGGAGGGTGAGTGCTTTATGTAATTAGTCTGTGATGTAAATTAGAGCTGACTGGTTATGCTCTTTTTAATGTGTCTGCACGTTATGATTATAATACATTTTTGAATCTTAACACTAAGGTAGTAGGGTCTTGCGTGCTTGGATGTTTGAATGCATTATTTTCATTGGTTTTTTGAAGTACTACAACCAGAGAAATAGTGCATTATATTTTTTAATATATATATATTCACTGAAAAAACTTTGTTAAAGGGACGTTATGGTTAAGTTGGACTAATAAAAACCTATGAAATTCAATGAAATAACTTTGTTAAAGGGACGTTATGGTTAAGGTGCACTAATAAAAAACCTATGAAATTGAGTAAAAAAATGTTGTTAAAAGGACGTTATGGTTACAAGTAAAATGTATCCAAGCCGCCGCTCCTGCCGCACATTTGGTGAAAATCCGTCCAGCGGTTTGGACTGTAGGCGTGAGCAAAGTTCTTTCCCATTATGTCTATGGGAAAAAAGAAATTTTGGGACCCCCCTATAACTTTGCCCCCCCCGGACCAAATGTCACCAAACATTGCAATAAAATTCAGAGTGGGCCATATACATTTTTTGCAAAGTTTGGTGAGGATTCTTCTTGGGGGAGCAAAGTTATAAGCCGTCCAAAAAGTGCTTTTCCTATGAGATGAGCAACTTAACCATAACCATGTGGCTGCTACCGCAGGCCATGTAAAATATATATATATATATATATATATATATATATATATATATATATATATATATATATATATATATATAATAAGGTGGCAGTCGCTGCCCTATACTTAAAGTAAGTTGGAATCCCATAAGAATCTCAAAAAATCGAATTGCTCTCAACTTTTGAGTCGTGAAATGGAATTGGTGGAAATTTGAATGTCAATTATGGACGCAGACTGCAAAGTTTGGTAGATATTCATTAAGACATAATAAAGTTATTAGGAAATTAAAAAAAAAAAACTTTGAAGCCTATTTACAATCCTTTTCCCTTACACAAAAAAGGTACATTTTTTACAGAGCTCACAGCCCAAACCGCTGGACGGATGTGGACCAGGCCTGAAACAACTTGGGCATGAAGTGTTGACTTGGGGTCTTTTTGTGGTGTCGGGTTATTCTGTGCTGTAGTTTTTAGATATTTGATGGAAAAGGGGTTGCCCCTCTCCAGAATAGATAGCTATATGTTGGGTACATGCCAAGAAACCGGGTTTTTATAAGTGAAACAGCAGCCACATTTCTTTTTTCTCGATGTGATAGATAGCTACTTCTATAGCCGAGGTTATTGGAAAATGAAACACGTCAAAAACATGCAAATGCCATCTGTCTAAAGGTTGGGGGGAAGCAAGAGAACACCAAGTGAAATGTGGGAGTTGGAAGGGGTCTAGGGATTGAGTTTGCAAGACAAAGCTTTTCTGTAACCTTTGCTATTGGACAGAACAGCCATGAATAGCCAACATCTCAAAGCAAACTGCATCATAGAAACACAATGTGTTTTGGGGGGAATGGGAGAGGGCAAGGGAGGTGAGGAGGCCATCTGGGGAGTGGGGGAGCTGGCACATGTGAGGGAGGCACTTGGAGAGGACCTGGGGGGGCAGAAAATCTTTTTTTCAGCCATTGTGTCTATACAACTACTTGTAGCCACCATCTGTAGTCCAAACACTGGTAATAGGCATCCGGGACTCCCATCCATGCAGAAACCGGATTGACCCTGCTTAGCTTCTAAGCAAGGAAAGCGCCAGCCCCCTCATGCCATGTTCCCTAATAAAGGAGCACAAGTTACAAGACCACTTGACCACTTAGAGCAACATGGCCTGAGTGGGCCGACCTTTCCCTCGCTTTAAAGTCAAGCAGGGTCGACCTTGGTTCGGATGGGAGACCTGGATGCCTAGTTTACTATGCATTACAGATACCCGTGGGTATAATAGTATTTGTAGTTCCTAGCGGTGGTTATGGAAAACAAATATGGGTCTGTTAGTGTTTGAAAATACACTGTGAGCATGGCCGAAGGCTGTACACGTGCCATGGCTACTGCCCCTTAATGTGTTATAATATACAGGGGGTTGGCCAAAGGAGGTGGCCACTGGCCATGGATGAAGGCCATGGCTAGTGGCCCCTTAATGTGGTAAAATATACAGTGAGCATGGCCACAGGCCATGGCTAGTTTCCGATAATTGTTCTAAAATATGCAGTGGGCACCGCTGAACGCTGTGGCCACTGGCCGTGGCTGGAGGACATGGCTATTGGCCAGTTAATTTGTTAAAATATACAATGGTCATGGCCACTTAATGTGATAAACTATACAGTGGGCTTTGCCAAAGTCAGTTGGTACGTAGTGTTGTAATCTAATCAGAGATTCCATCAGTGATGTCATAGATTATGCCATTAGTGATGTCATCAGGGATGTCATATTTGTGGTAATAGGCTTCACAACAGGGGGCGCAAATTTAAGGTTGCTTTAGCTGACGTTCAGGGGTTTTGTTGCATTAGGTTCTCACCTTAACCTCCCTGCAACTAAAGTTTTTTCCTTGAATATATATCTATATTCACAGAAAAAATGTTGTTAATGTTAAAGGGACATTATGGTTAAGTTGCACTCGTAAAAACCTATGAAATTCTGTGAAATAACTTTGTTAAATTGACGTTATGATTACAAGTAAAACCGAAAAACCCAGACTATTGCCAGTTATGGTAAGTTAAGCAACCATAACTCGTGCCACTACAGTGCACTGCTAAGAAGAACACCCAGGACATCAAAGATGACATCACATATGACATCACATATCTGGGCCTCTTGTTTTTGTTCACTGACATATCTAAGCCAGGCAGTTTTGTTCACTGACAGTCAGAATATGAAAATTGAAAAGGTGCTATATATCTAGATGTTAAACTTTGTGTATGTTCTTAGAGTACTTTCCTTAGGGTTTGGTCTCAGCTCATGATGCACATATCAGGCGCAATAAGCAGGCATCAAACACACAATTAATTTCCATACATGATGATGAAATTTAATGTAATTGAAATTTTCTTGTGATGTTGTTTCTCTCTTCCTTACTTTACTTTCCCTGTATGTGCCTCCGATTTGTATGCATTGTGGGTCTTCAAATGTGTTGTTTGTACTAACACAAGTATGAAGTAAATCCTGAATTATTAGCTATGTATTCCATGCTTAACATTACTCAAAACTCTGATCAGGTAGCATTAATTATTTTAGTATCCAAAATTACCAGATAAAAAATATTGTACTTCTATGATGCACGCTGCAGCCATTGCCTATGTGTATGTAAGATTAGGTTCCTGTAGTTACAAAAACACTCCAATATAATGTTTTGTTTAAAAGGGTACATTCTTTAATAGATTAGAAAGTACATGATAGGTCTCCAGATCACCCCTCACATCTTGTTACCAACATTATTAACACAACTCCTTGTAGGGACTTTTCATCAAAATTAATTTCATATGTGATGTCATCAATGGCGTTTGTGATGTCATCTTTGATGTCCTGGGTATTAGTCTTACTAGTGCACGGCGGTGGTGTGAGTTATGGTTGCTTAGCTTACCATAACTGGGGAATTTCTCTAGGTTTTCGGTTTTGCTTGTAACCATAATGTCCCTTTAACAATTTTTGTCATTGAATTTCATAGATTTTTATTAGTGCAATTTAACCATGATGTCCATTTAACAATATTTTGTCACTGAATTTCACTGGTTTTTATTAGTGCAACTCAACCATAGCATCCCTTTAGCAACGTTTTTTCTGTGAGTTTCATGGGTTTTTATGAGTGAAAATGTTTCATGATGTTACATCACTGTATATAAGCTATTAATAATTCTTCTTTTAACATATATGAAATAACTCTAAACATCCTTTAACAAACATATTTTTTGCATCACGCACTGATGTGTGTCATTATCGGCAGTGCATGCTGGATTTGCAAGTCAGGGTTGAATTGCCTAGGGCATGAGGCTTGACCATGACCCCAGCCCCACCAAACCAACCCCCTTATCCACTGCACCTACCCTGCATTCTAGTTAAGTGCCCACTATACCCTCATAATGTGACAAATTGTCCAGTGCTCATGGCTTGCAGCCATGGCCAGTTTCCACAATCCATGCGGCATGGCCTTCGGAAAATGCCACATTCCCCAATAGGCAAATCAGAGTAGACATTTGTCCTTGCCGAGGGCCAGGCCCACTGCAGAGGCAGCAAAGTTATTTCACTTTTTTTGTACTTACTTTTTAACACTTTCAAAAAAGTAAAACACTGGACAGATTTGCAAAACCATGCTTTGAGGACCTTGCTGATGCTCCTCGTGAATGTTTGGGACAATCCTGCCCAACAGTTCGGCCTGTCCCTGGAGGCCGTGCCCACTTGAACCCCATTGCTGGTCCCTCATGATCATGGCAAGTAGCCATATTGTCCGGTCATGGCCTGAACAATCTGGCCACTGCCTGTGGCCACAGGCTATACCTCAGTCACCAAAGGTATATGACTATTTTTTTTACTTACATTATGACATTTTTCAAAAAGTTAAAAACTGACACATTTGCAAAACCATGCTTTCAGGTTTTATTTTTTGAAAAGTGACAAGATGTACGTACATAAATCCCCACCTGACAAAACCCATTCAGACTTTGCACAAACATTCAAGGTTGGGTCTATAATCTTTCTGAAAACCTTTGTGCACATACATTCGTCAAACAGCAACAAAATTATAAGCCATCTAAAAATGTTGAGACCCCCTTCTAATTTTGCCCCCTTTTCACAAAATCCCACTGCAAAACCATTCCAATCTTGGTCTATAATATATTTGCAGACATTTGTGCAGATTCGTCAAATGGCACCACATTTATAAGCCTTTCAAATATTTTGGGAGCCCCTAAATTGTGTTCCCTCTTAGCAAAACAACACCAAACTTTGTAAAACCATTCAGGGTCTGGTGTAGAATGTTATTGCACATTTTCATGCATTTTCATTCAGTCGCGTCAATGTTATAAGCCATCCAAAAACTGATTTTCACCAGCCCTGTAAATCAGAAATAGGCATGGATGCTTCCGAACATCTGGACTGTTCGCGGACTTCGGAGATGAAAAATTACCCATTGTTTGGCTTTTTATGGCCATATCCCATCGCATCCTCATCACCCCTCACCTCGCCAGAGATTGTTTCATTAGCTTGACAAGTGCAATGCTGTGTTTTTAATATGTCTTTATTGCGATGTCCGGACAACGGCGGCTGTCCACAAATCCAACATGGAGACCATTTCAAAATATCTGATGCAGCTCACGTTTTTCACCATCCAATCAGCGGGCATGTCTGAAGTCCGAGGACATCACAACGGCTTCTGGACCAATCGGAGACCTGTCCATGGATCAAACAGGGAAGTGAGTCTGCTGAATGGACCCAAGTATCACACATTTTGTTTGACTTACTTTTTGGCCATTTTAAAAAGAACTACTGGATGGATTTACACCAAATTTATAAAATCACGCTTTCAGGACGAAGCCGCCGCTCCTGTGTCAAATTGGTCCAGTGTTTTGGGCTGTAGGCGTAGGAATTTTCTTTCTTCCATTGCGTCTATGGGGAAAACCACAAATTTTGGGACCCCCCAATACCTTTTCCCCCCCGGACAAATCTTCACCAAACTTTGCAAAAATCAATCCGAGGGGGCCATATGCGTTTTTTGCAAAGTTTGGTGAAGATTCATCTGGTGGGGGGCAAAGTTATAAGCTGCCAAAAAAGTGCTCTTCCTATGGGTTGAGCAGCTTATCCATAACTACAGGGCTGCTACGGTGGGCCCTGTAATATCGATTTTCAATGATGTTGTAAATATCTATTAAAAAAGAGCCAGATGCCATGCAATTTTATTTGATACATACAACCATCTGGAATTATTTTACACTTATTTTTAGTTCTAATCCGTATTGCATTTGATAGATTGTCTTTAAGAGCCCAATCACCAATTAATTTCAAATAAATCAATGTTGGATGACATTGCATAAATCCCGTAAATTTCATTACAGGTGCAAAGGTTTGAGCCCTTTCTTTTCTTTGCACCAGTAGGGAACAATAATACCAAATCATCTTCAACCATGGAATATATTCTTTGAAGTGTATTATACTGTCAAAAACCCCAAAGGTCTGCTCTATGTATCCGAATAATCTTTGACTTCAAACAATCATACAATAAATACAAAGAAGATAGTCCAAGGAGTGTCGCCCAAGTGTCTCATGGCAGAAAGGAGAGCACCATTTTTTTGTCTCACCAATGCAGCTTCCTTATCATCATGGAGTGTTGCAGATATTTCTTGATTGAATGCTTTTCCCAAATGGACAGACCTCTTAACCTCTTCCTATGTCTTGCCATTTATTTTATGTTATGTTATGTTAAAGGTTCTTATGCCACACAATGCTGCCACCTGCATGATTTAAGTGGACATACAATTTTATATTACGCTTCTCACCTACCAACACAACTTTGGAGTTAGCTATATTTATAGGCAAATCTCTCTCCTCAAATGCTGTGTAAGTATTAGTGAGACCCTGCAAGTATTTTGAGGTTCTTGCAATGACTACTGTGTCATCAGCTAAACTAAGCAGGGGCACCAAATCATTACAGATGGTTCATCACATCCCATCCCCACCAATTCACTTTCTATAGAGTTGGCATAGATACCGAAAAGGAGGGGTGCCAGTAGGTGACCTTGCCTGACACAGTTACCCAAAAATATGTTGTGCACACACCAGCAAGCCCAAATCATAATCGGGATATTGTTTTATGGTGCAGGTAATGCAGAAACATTAAGAGGGCATCAAGCACCTACATGACCCTCAGGATCTCCCACAGACCTGAACTGATAAACATGTGGAAGACTGAGCAGAGATCCAACAACCAAAGATTTAGGGTTGAAATGTCAGATAATGAGATTCGAACACTCAAGAGCTAGTAAGATATCACACAGGAGAACTCCAGGCTGAGCCAAGGACCAGGATAAGAAGAAAACATAAGTAAATGCATGACAACACTTCTTGAAAATAGACCCTTCCAAAGACTAGTACCATCCAAAAATCTGGCAAGTGAGTCATTAGGGGGACGCTGTTAGACCTCCTAAAAGAAACCTTTCTTGAAGGAACTGAGGTTCCACCTATATCCCACCAGCTAAGGCGAGAAGTTATATGTTCACAATTTATCAATTCTTGCACTGACTGTAAAAGGAGTCTAAGAAGCTGTTAGAAGAAATGTAAATACTGACTGGGGAAGCAAGACTGCTAAACCTCCCTCCTGAGCATATTCTTCCCTGCACAGTGAGCTCTAGGTCCACACATTAGGGAAAAGGCCCTGAATTGGAGAAGGACAAAGTCATTTTAACCCTGAATGAGACCACGGAATCCAACGATTCAAAGATTACAAGAAATTCCCTCCTGATACTATTCTAAATAGTATTCTGCTTGAAGAGCTTGTCAGACCTGAAAAGGTTGATACGCTTTTGGTCTAACCCATTCTGCATTTTCTACATGGAATACATATGAGCAAACCTGAAATATTAAACCTCTAAGATGTCATGAGGACCATTATTAGCTTCCATGATCGGGAATACAATGATGTTTAATCACTTTCCTTGACTGAACTGCGAGATCATGAGCATAACATTCTTTGAAACCTAATTCTAGAAGGGTGATAATTTACCATCTTTACTGTTGGTGTAAGTCTTAGATGAGATACAGCTGTTCAAACTATGACGTCATTACATGGGACTAATCGTAGAACCCCAGGAGGGCCACAAAGATAGCCACCAATCCATTCAGATGGTGAAGCAAGGTTTTACCACTGATTCACATGCTCCCAGATGACAAGGTGTGCTCATAAACTCTCCCTACTTGAACCTTCTGGCCTTGTAGTATGGGAGGAAAGAGAAGGTCATCTCATAGGGATACCCTACCCTGGAATGAGTCCTATAGCTATCAAAGAAGATCTGCCATCAAGTGCATGCCATTTGAAGCTATACATACATTTCCGAGGCCATTCAAGTTTCTGTGGTTAAATGCTACTCAGTGATGAAGCTGAGATGAATTCCATACTCAAAATTGGTACATGACATATCCTCTGTTTCTTGGGGGCCTGGAGGGGATTCAGCTTAATGAAGCATAGACACAGAGAAATAATTTGTTTTTTTTCATATGCAGTGAGTTTAGTAGTACCTCTTTTGACAGGCCTACTCCTGGCCATCTAGTACTAAGACCCTTCTTTGTGGCAGTTGCAAATAAGGATTGTCACGTCCTTTACATCCTATTGCAAACTTGTGAATTTAAATCATGAATGGTCAAACTGGGGCTGTTTCTTGGAGCAAAAATAGATCTGTTTCCCCACTCGAGGCACTCCTCTTGTTGGCTTCTGACGGATGAAGGGGCACGAGTCCTGCAGAAATATGTAGCTAAAACATTGAAGTGAAACCCAAATCAAACAAGTGGATACTTTCTCCCACTGGACGATACACTTGGCCAAACATCACAGGCTCTCTGTCCAGACAGTGCCACACTGAGTGATAGTGAGCCTCCAAATGCTATGCCCAGCCCCATAGGTGGGACCACAAACAGTGGAAGTTAGAAAACACCACATCCTTTAATTCTCCATATAATCCTTTAAGGATCTATGTCCCTCATCTAGGAATGCTACATGAGCCTTGGAAAGATATTCAGTGTGGATGTTTACAGCTATGGATATGGCCTCTCTTAATTCTTATGCAGCACTTCATCTCACCTTCAAGCATTGCAACAACAGGTCTCCTTGCTGCAGGACCTAAACCTGCAAAGTGGGGGAGGGCCCCATGCCTGAGTGTTGATTTGGCTTGTGAGCTATCCAATGAAAGGAAATGTGACCTATAAAGAGGCCTGTTGTTGACCTTTATTTACTTATTTATTTATTGGGTATTTATAAAGCACTTATTCAGCGAATGGTGTTTCATGGTTCTCCTTAAGGACCCAGGGTTTATTTCCCCAGAGATTGTTCTGCAGAAACCCGGATAATGTCCCTTATTAATTGTTACAGAAGTAGAACTTTGAAGGTGAGATAAGAAATACTCCTTTACTGCCTTATCCCCACTCTTGGTCACGTCTCCTATTATTAAAAAGTCTATTGATATAATGCTTAATGCAAGGAGACTGCCTCTACGCCCTGCAATACTCATACATTTATTATGAGCACAGTTGTATCCTTGGGTGGAGAAAAGACGATATGGCTCTGATGGAGGCTACCAAGCCCAGACACAATTCATCACACCCAACTGAGATGAGCACCCTGCACCCGAGCTATTCCACCAGCTATTTTGTCACCTCTTACCTATTATGTGGAGGCCAGGGGGGAGGATGGTAAAGGGGAGCGAAAGCTCAGAATTACACTCATGCTCTCCTTCCCCTGCAGAGAACATTGTGAATACTGCAAGATTCAGATGGTAGTTTGTCAGGTCCCATCAGAGCCTGCTCTGAAGGAACTTATTATTTTTATTTATTTGCTTGGTTCAAAATATTGAACCTTTCAAACAAATTCATTGTTAATTACATATCTAATTGATAGATTGATGAATCGTTGTAAGGCTAAATTTAAATCCTGATTGGTATAAAAAACAAATCAAATGTAAACAATTAAAATACATGACATATGAGGAAAATACTTTTACAAAATCCTAAACCGAGGCACAAAGAAAAAAACTCTTGGTACAATTGATTACTTATTTTGAATAGTTCATTAAGAAATTGGACAATTGCAATTCGTACAGCTAAATGAGTATTGGTAAATAACCATTGCCATGCTTGAGTCTGGTTCATAGGGAGTAGAGAAAGGGTCACCCTCGTAAAATGCTTTTTTCGCAAAACAACTAGATTAGGACATTCTATTAGACCGTGTTGTAACGTTTCTTTCTGGGATTGCATATTACACCACCTACAGAAACTCTGATTCTCTGGACTGAGCCTCCTTTTTGCTAAAACTTCCCCTGTGTGCCAGAGGTTACATCTAAGGCGTAGATATTCACTTTGCATTTGTGGAGAGGGCCACTTAAACAGGTAATCTGCCATGGTTCCTAATTTCTTGTGGCCAAATAGATTGATTTCGAAATCTTTTGCAAGTGAGCATTTGTCAATAGTGTTGATCCAATCTATTTGAAACACTTTTGTTTTAGCTCTTGCAGGATTACATAGAAGCGTTTCCAATGCAATGTTAGCATCAGCAAGAATATTTAGAGTGTTTTGAAGCCATCGGCTGGAGAATAAGTCATTTGAGGTTGTTAAATGACGAGCCAGCATTCCTACTACATTTACTGACGTGAGATTTAATAAACATTTTCTAAGTAGCATGCATCTTTTCCGGAAGGAAGGAACTTATTGACCCAATCAAGCATTGCGTATTGTTATGCTGGAAAATAAGCAAAGCAGAGAACCTTCACGATACACACTGCCTACTTGTCAACTTCAGATGTTCCATTGGGGACGCACATCACGCCATTTCTTGGTGAGTGACCATAGATGGCCATTCCCTCAGGCTACCATACAATAGCAGCATATTTTTCCATCTGCGCCACTTCATGAGGAAACCAATGTTTACCGCTCATGATTGTGGATGCCTTAGGATGACGTTTCCTTGAGGAAGATGATCAGATAAGCAAAGAACTGCAGACCCCTGGGACAGAGACACTGTAAAGGGAATAGATTCTTCTCCAGAACCGTTTCCCACATTAGTCAGCCACCTGCCCTCATTCTTATGTATTGAGCAGTTGCATATGTCTGAGATGTCAGATCTCTCTCACCTATTCCCGGACATTGAGTGATTCTCTGCTCAGGTCTGTGGGTCCAGGATCCACTGCTCCACCCCATCTCATTTATCCAGAATGGATGATGCAGCCATAAATTTCCTTGTGCCAGTGACACAATTCAGGCTCCCAGGGATGCTTCTCCCAACTTCTGGCCTGATACAAGCCCCAGAGGGGCATGCCTTGGGGAGTAAGCCTTAACAAAGTTGTTCCCTGGGCTCACCAACAAAGATTATTTCATCATCTATATTTCTCTGAAAATGTATTGCACTAAACCTTGTGTATCCTTAATGGCTGTCCCTGGTCTTATATGTACCCCTATGCTGTCTATCCAATGTTATTTAGTGCATTGTTTAACGTGTTAGGAAGAGCAGGAAAGCAATTAAAGTGATTCGGAACAGTACATTAACATCTCACAATTAATAGTACTCTATTTCCATCAATCTGTGCATTTCCTCTCTCGTGACATTGTCTTCTTGCTCTTTGTCTTCCGAAAGCACATATGCAAGCTCTCCACTATTTACAATGAGGGGCATCGTTGGGGTATTATGGAGCTGAATATACTTATCGGCAGAGCTTTTAAGACAGTACCAACAACAGAATGAGAAACGAATGAAAGTGACCACAATAAATATGGGCAGAACAGCGCACATGCCAATAGAACATCTACTGTTGACCATAGCGTGAGAGTGCAGTGAACCAATTAAAATATGTTCTTTCCTTGGTCATATTTCATCTCTATCATTTGATGTTCCTTGTTTACATCAGT
Organism: Ambystoma mexicanum; assembly: GCF_040938575.1. Lineage (NCBI taxonomy): Eukaryota > Metazoa > Chordata > Amphibia > Caudata > Ambystomatidae > Ambystoma > Ambystoma mexicanum. The sequence goes on from NC_090941.1 coordinate 292,760,638, forward strand.
TAATTTGCACATGCCTGGCACCAGTGATTTAAGATTTCCAGATGTTAAAGGATCATTGCAGTCCAGGCATAGCCCGTTTTGAAAATCAATGGAGTATGATCTTTCTCAGCAGCAGGCCAATAATTTGTATGTATTTTTTATTTTTAAGGTAAACATGACGTTAGACTCACAATTGTTTTTGGGATACTAGGAGCGATCATGAAGAAGAAACATTCGAGTATTGTTTGGCAGGAGTCCTTTAGCTAGTCATTCCCAGCACACTCTACCAGCAGCAATCTCCACACAGTGAATGTACAGAGGTGTGGTAGACCATTGAGTCCTATCAGTGCCCATGCCAATCCGCCAATCCGGTTTCATCTCACGCACACTCTGAACATAAAATTTGACATCCCCTATCCCCTGGTACATGTATTTCCCAAACATCTCTGTGGACAATCCAGTCCCATGAACAATCACCCCAGATTTCAGGGGCCATAAGGCATGTAGGGGGCCATATTGCTCATACGGGCCCTTGGCATTAAACACATATTCTGCTTCCTCGAGCTTACAGTGCCAACTGATGAACTTCCATCTCTGTCTCCATGGCCAGAGCGTGTTCGTAACTCCAAGACCAGCGCGTTGCCCTTGTGCTATCCTTCGTTCTTTGATGCATTTAATCCTGTATCTACATTTCTGAGCTATGATTCTGTAATTATTCCTAGTATCTTTGTTTGCAGCCCTAATGGTTTTGCATTCGTGGCTCCCTTGTTTACCACACATGTTGCACCTTCTGCATACTTTTAATTCCCACCAAATTTCCAACTTAGAAATATCCCCACTAAACCACATAGTAGGAGGAATAGTAACTTGGGTATCACCATTTGCTGCATTGGCACTGGTGGTCGCGCTGCCTTGCAGTGCAAGAAGTAGGTTAAAATCAATACATTACGAAACTGGTCAGTTTGGAACCCAGGTGGTCAGGCCTCTTTAAAATCCTCGTATCTGCATGACTTTGAAGAGGCCTGGCCACCTGGGTTCCAAACAATGTTTCCTTCTGTGTTTTATTTTATGATGACCATGTTCACAGGTTGGAATGGGTAGTGTACAGTGTATTGGGGCACTTGCGTAATGTGGCTCGAGATAGGATTTTGAAGTGGAGTATTTTATTCCCCATTTCTAAACTTTGAGAGTAAATGTGATTGCAAAGGAGTAAAAATGTGTTTTGTCCTTCACAAGACAGTAAAAAATATGTGAGAATCCAGCCGACTCATCCAAAGAGTTAAAACTATATGGAAACCATTATGCGGCAGCGGTCCTCATCATGATAGAAAAACAGATTTCTCTCACAATAAACAGATGACACAGTGTACCTTAGAGCAAACCCCCTTTCACCTAATTAATATAATAGTGACTTACGACATTATAGTTGTAATACTATACCAGCGTGTCTATATTATTTGTACCAGCCATCCCCAGCTGACTGGTAAGAGAGGAAATATTCCTAAATTGCTGGGACCTTAGATCGGGAAAAAATGTCCATTGTACACTCTGAGCTCTAAAATATTACCACATGATTTAGGAAACTGCTTAAAACTTCAGTTTCTAGACATGTACTCCATTGCTAATTTCTAAGGCACATATCCCTTTGATCTAATCTAGAGTTACCTGTCCTTTAAATCTCACTTTATCAATTTCAAGTTCACATAAGGTTTATTTCGGATGCCCATTCATAAAACCCACAGAGGCACCGCTTTGCCATAACAATAACAATAAAAAAATGGTTACCAAAAATAATACAATTAATAGTTTGATAAAACTGGCAAAGCGTCATTATGATTTCTACTGAAATACTTGAGCGCAAAATTAATAAAAAATGGAAAACAAACTCACTTGTTCCACGTGCATAAACAGTTCTCATGTTGCTATCCTTTTAGCAGGTTTTCAGCCATTTACTTCTGGTATCATTATCAACACGTTTATAATCATGAAAGTGCCTATGCTGCTATTGCATCTTGAATTACCTCATAGTACAAGATGGCTAGTCAACACTGAGCATGTGCACTTTTTTCTTTTTTTTGCTGTTTTGTTTCAAGTTTTGGTTCGTAGAGAAATAACGAATCTATCAAGCCAGCAATTCCAGAAGACAAGAAAAAATCAGCAAATTTGAGGTGATATCAAACATAAAATTAGAAACAATTCATTCATTGGCCCTCATTACGACCCTGGCTTTGGACCATGGTGCTAATGGCGGAATGGAGAATTACCGCCCCATTCCGAGGTTGGCGGAGCGGTAATTCCCCATGCTGCCATGGCCCTTCCCCATTCCCATTTTTGCCCCATAGGGCTCAATGGAAATGGGGAAGACGCTAAGTACGGTGCCGCAAATTGCGGCACTGTACTTAGCACCAAGGTCCCTTTGCGGGTTGGTTTTTAACGCCTGCAAAAAGCAGGCGTTAAAGTCTCCAACCCGCAAAGGGACCTCGTAATCAGGCGTTAACGGTTTAATGGCGCCGCCACCTTTTACGGCGCCGTTAACCCCTTAACGCCAGGGTTGTAATGAGGGCCACTGAATCGAGTAATCATTAGTCTGTAGGTTGCAGTAACCTGAAAGAACGGTAACCTTTTGAGAAGACAAAGGGGATCATTACGACCCTGGCATTAAGGGTTTAACGGCGCCGTAAAAGGTGTCGGCGCCGTTAAGCCCTTAACGCCTGATTACGAGGTCCCTTTGCGGAACCCGACCTTAACGGCTGGTTTTACCAGCCGTTAATGTAGGGTGCCGCAAAGGGACCTCGGTGCTAATTACGGTACCGCAATTTGCGGTACCGTACTTAGCGCCTTCCCCAGTCCCATTGAGCCCAATGGGCGAAAATGGGAATGGGGAAGGGCCATGGTGAAATGGGGAAATACCGCCCCGCCAACCTTGGAATGGGGCGGTATTTCCCCATTCCACCATGGCGGACTCGTTACAACACCGGCACCAACCATGGTGCTAATAGCGCCATGGTTTAGCGCTGGGGTTGTAATGAGGGCCAAAGCCTCTGTGGCAAGGCCCTTCTTAGATAATCAACTACATGTACTTTTGCAGACAACCTACATAATTGTTCAGCTTCAGGAAAAAAAAAATGTAATGCCACACCTACTCTGAAAACCCTGCAAATTCTGCTTGCAGATGTGAAAGTACTGATGTCACATAAACATGAAGTGCTGAATGTTTCCACTCTTCCAGGGAAAACCAAACACTAAAGGGCCCCTTCTCCCAGACACTCATCAGTTTTGCAAATAGTAGGATCCCCAATGTAAATTTTATGTATAAACGTTGTGGCTATACTGAACCCATAACATCCAGATAAAAGGAGTGCTTTACAGGGGGAAAAAAAAATTCATGATATCAAACAAAACCGAAGTCTCTGGAGATCAAAATATTCAAGTGTTGGACTCTAGTGAGCTCACTACAATGTCTCACCTAATTAGATCTCCTTTCTTGATCAAAGTTCCTGAGTCCTCCCATGCTGCTACTAATGCAAGGATCACTACCGTGGGCACCTCTACCACCTGCCCAGAAGAACGACTTCCCCTAACTCTAGAAACTGCTGGGACTAATGTAAAGACTACTATTGTGGGTAACTTTACCACCTGGACAAAAGATCGACTTTCTCTAAATCAACAAACTGCTATAAGCTCCAAAAAAAGGGAAGTAATCAATACATGCTGCTAGCATGAAAGGCGTATTGGTTCTGAGAAAATTACTCAGTTAAATGGATCTGTTCACTTTAATCAATCAAAATGACTTCCTATTTTTTCAGCGATACCAGCGCTATGCCTATTGCATTCTGGTGACATTGATCTAGAAGTGATGCCTGATCATGGTACTGATAAACTGGTGACACAATTTTATACCTCTTTGGTGGAACCACGTTTATGTTTTCAGATCTATGGGTTTGGACATGCTGAGGCATAGAGATTCTTCCCATATTTCCATCTTCCTGTTGAATCCCAGTGACCTGAACATTTCTAAACAAGTGGATACCTTAACAAAATCAATTGGGGGGATCTTTGATGATGCTCTGAAGTCTTCCTTACGTGTGAGTCACTACTCAGAACAAGATTGGTCATGGCTAGCAGGGCCCATTAGCAAACACATTATTCTGAAGGGCCCAACGAGTTGTCTTTAATGAAAACATGATAAGAGTTATTTCATGGAATAGTTGTGGCTATGCAAATATTGTAAAGGCCTCTAAATACAGATCTGTATTTCTGAGTTATGACAAATGATTATTACATACAACTATGTTGTTGTCTCTGTTGAGCATTGATGGTTACCAAACTTTGTGCCAGAAAGCAATCAAAGGCACCAGCGGGGTCTCTTAGGTGGCTTGGCTATAGCTGTGGATCTGAAACTCAAAGTGCAGGCCTATCTAAATTTACCCAACTAACAAAGGAATTCTCGGTATTGGTCTTGATTTTGGTCATACCTTCGTTCATATTATCATTATTGATCTATATTGGAACCCTGAGAAATGTCAACTCTCTGATATTCATCAAGCTATTGATGTATTATTGGAAGTATGGTCGGAGAGGGCCACGACAATACCATCATTTTTTGTGGTGATTTCAGTTCAAACTGTGCTGACACTTTTGTTAAAAAAATGATGATACCACTTACATTATGTTCTGCCTCCCCTCATGGCAAAGTTTGGACACAATATATGGAATCCTGAAATTTTCATATTTTAGTCCTGAAATTGGTAGAACAACTTGAATTTTTTTATAAATGGAATAGAGGATCTGTTTTTTCTTGAATTTATCACTGATATGTATTCAATAGCTTGTTGTCATCTTGCTCAGAACTGTTAATTGACAGAATTGGGTTAAGCTACCATTCATTTCTTACATTTGACATTAATCTATCTATCAAAACATTTAATTCATTGCACACCCTCGCAATGGTCAATCATCATAAGGGATGTTTAAGTCTTAAATTGAACTGTCCTCTTTTGAGGAAATTCACTAAAAAAATGAAAGACCTATTTTATTCCAATGTTTATCGTGATCATACTGAGTTGTTTATGGTGGCCACTATCAATGTAACTATAGATACATGCAAACAGCAATTAATGGGCAAGGGCACCAGCTATGCAATGAACATCCCTTTACATGTGTCTGATACAAGGATTGCCAGTGCAAAAGTATATAGGCAGGCCTTAATCCAGAAATTTAAACAGCAATTTCTGGAGCCTCCTGTTTTTTCTACAATGAAGAAGAGGATCTGTAAACAGTGCAGGATTCTAACCAAAAGATTAAAGATACAATTATGATTAAATGACAGCCAGAAAACTCTGACTTATCTTGGAAATGTAAACTCGTCCCAATTCTGATATTTAACTAATTCTGTATCTAAAACAGATTACCCAGTTGATGTGTGTGTAATACACGAGAGTGACTGGGTTTCATAATATGAAAAGATCAATGCTAAGCTATCATACATTGTGGCTGTAGATTTATCTAATATAGCCCCCATGATATACAAAGAAAATCCTTTAGATATTGAAACCATATGGGGAATTATCTACAGAACCTAGTCATCTCGAGCTACGGGCCCAGACCATCTGGCACCCCTAACTATCAAGGTCCATCCGGATTTATGATCAAAGATTCTCTATGATCTATTCACAGACCTTATAAGAACTACTGTTTTTCCTCACACTTGGCACGTGCCTTATATTCTACCCATTTTCAAAATGGGCGAATGGACTAACCCACGCCCAATAGCTATCTTAGATGCTACTAGTAAAATCTTTGCTCAATTGCTGCTCGAAGAATTAGAGAAATGGGCTGACCGATTATGCATTCTGACTAAGATCCTTGTAGGAGATCAGTAGAAGGTAGGCACGTCCCTAAATTGGGAAGCCTCTGTTTCTAAATTGGACAGTATACATGGTGTCAATAGACATGACCAGTGCCTTTGACCATGTTAACCACCAGAGGCTCTGGACCAAGTTATCAAGTGAAGTAATCCCTGGACCCTTGGTAAAACGCCTATTCTTTTTGCACCAAAATATGTACGTGAAGATTAGACTGTCTAAAGATGGTCTGCTGTCTAGACCTATTAAGACTCTCACAGGGATCAGACAAGGCGGCATCCTTGCTCCATTACTTTTTAATATGTACTTTGCTGAAGTTGGTAGCCCTGTGGGATTCAGTGAATGTATATCCAATCAAATTAGGGGCTACAAGATTAACAGGGTAATTCATAGAATTTCGCAGAAAAGTGTCGCAAGCGGCTGGCGCAGAGTGTCCGCGTGCGATTGTCTGCGCCAGGCACGTGCGCTAAAACCGATTTCCGCGCACAGCGTATTCATGGATTTTAGGCTCCCAAACCAGCCGTGGCGCAGAGTATCGCAGCGACCCTGCAGCAGCGCCAGTAACGCCCCCAAGAACGCCCTCGCGCAAGGAAAAGCCATCAAAATCGCTAAATCATCGCAAAGGGCAGCGCTAACCCTGGACCAGTCCACAGGGCTGCCAAACAAGGAACGCAAAGCGGGTAACGTGCATATCAGGGGTACGCGTGAAGTTATACACGCGATTAGCCAGGGTACGTGTATTACAGGGGTACGCGTGAAGTTTCACACGCGATTAGCCAGGGCACGTGTATCACAGGGGTACGCAGGAATTATCACACGCGATTTGGCTGGGTACGTGTATTACAGGGGTGCGCGGGAATTATCACACGCAATTTGGCTGGGTACGTGTATTACAGGGGTGCGCGGGAATTATCACACGCGATTTAGCTGGGTACGTGTATTCCAGGGGTGCGCGGGAATCATCACACGCGATTTGGCTGGGTAGGTGTATTACAGGGGTACACGGGAAGTCCTACACGCGATTCGGCTGGGTACATGTATTACAGGGGTGCGCGGGAATTCTCACATGCGATTTGGCCAGGTACGTGTATTACAGGGGTGCGCGGGAATTATCAGACGCGATTTGGCTTGGTACGTGTATTACAGGGGTGCGTGGGAAGTTCTACACGCGATTGGCCAGGGTACGTGTATTACAGGGGTACGTGGGAATTATCACACGCGATTTGGCTGGGTACGTGTATTACAGGGGTACACGGGAAGTTCTACACGCGATTCGGCTGGGTACGTGTATCACAGGGGTGCGCGGGAATTCTCACTTGCGATTTGGCCAGGTACGTGTATTACAGGGGTGTGCGGGAATTATCACACGCAATTAGGCTGGGTGGGTCCTCACAGGTGTTCCCTGTACACCCTCCACGGCCCCTGCAGGCAGCCCACAAAACAGGGGACTACCCTGCACACCTGCTCATGTCCCCCTGCACCCCCACCCCCCAGCAGTGCAGGGGCAGCCTCCACCAGGCCCCCACCCATGTCTCCCACCCCCCCACCCCCCAGCAGTGCAGGGGCACCCTCCGCCAGGCCCCCACTCATGTCCCCTATCACCCCCACCCCCCCGCCACCAGGGGCACCCTCCACCAGGCCCCCATCCATGTCTCCCACCACCCGCACCCCCCAGCAGTGCAGGGGCACCCTCCACCAGGCACCCACCCATGTCTCCCACCACCCCCACCCCCCAGCAGTGCAGGGGCACCCTCCACCAGGCCCCCACCCATGTCTCCCACCACCCCCAACCCCCAGCAGTGCAGGGGCAGCCTCCACCAGACCCCCACTCATGTCTCCCACCACCCCCACCCCCCTGCCACCATGGGCAGCCCCCACCAGGCCCCCACTCATGTCTCCCACCACCCCCACCCCCCGGCAGTGCAGGGTCAACCTCCACCAGGCCCCCACTCATGTCCCCCTGCACCCCCACACCCCAGCATCCAGGGTCACCCTCCACCAGGCCCCCACTCATGTCTCCCACCACCCCCACCCCCCGGCAGTGCAGGGGCAGCCTCCACCAGGCCCCCACTCATGTCCCCCTGCACCCCCACCCTCCGGCAGTGCAGGGGCAGCCTCCACCAGGCCCCCACTCATGTCTCCCACCACCCCCACCCCCCAGCAGTGCAGGGTCAACCTCCACCAGGCCCCCACTCATGTCCCCCTGGACCCCCACACCCCAGCATCCAGGGTAACCCTCCACCAGGCCCCCACTCATGTCTCCCACCACCCCCACCCCCCGGCAGTGCAGGGTCACCCTCCACCAGGCCCCCACTCATGTCTCCCACCACCCCCACCCCCGGCAGTGCAGGGTCAACCTCCACCAGGCGCCCACTCATGTCTCCCACCACCCCCACCCCCCAGCAGTGCAGGGGCACCCTCCACCAGGCCCCCACTCATGTCCCCCTGCACCCCCACCCCCCGGCAGTGCAGGGGCAGCCTCCACCAGGCCCCCACTCATGTCTCCCACCACCCCCACCCCCCAGCAGTGCAGGGTCAACCTCCACCAGGCCCCCACTCATGTCCCCCTGCACCCCCACACCCCAGCATCCAGGGTCACCCTCCACCAGGCCCCCACTCATGTCTCCCACCACCCCGACCCCCCGGCAGTGCAGGGGCAGCCTCCACCAGGCCCCCACTCATGTCCCCCTGCACCCCCACCCCCAGGCAGTGCAGGGGCGGCCTCCACCAGGCCCCCACTCATGTCTCCCACCACCCCCACCCCCCAGCAGTGCAGGGTCAACCTCCACCAGGCCCCCACTCATGTCCCCCTGCACCCCCACACCCCAGCATCCAGGGTCACCCTCCACCAGGCCCCCACTCATGTCTCCCACCACCCCCACCCCCCGGCAGTGCAGGGTCAACCTCCACCAGGCCCCCACTCATGTCTCCCACCACCCCCACCCCCCAGCAGTGCAGGGGCACCCTCCACCAGGCCCCCACCCATGTCTCCCACCACCCCCAACCCCCAGCAGTGCAGGGGCAGCCTCCACCAGGCCCCCACTCATGTCTCCCACCACCCCCACCCCCCTGCCACCATGGGCAGCCCCCACCAGGCCCCCACTCATGTCTCCCACCACCCCCACCCCCCAGCAGTGCAGGGTCACCCTCCACCAGGCCCCCACTCATGTCTCCCACCACCCCCACCCCCCGGCAGTGCAGGGTCAACCTCCACCAGGCCCCCACTCATGTCTCCCACCACCCCCACCCCCCAGCAGTGCAGGGGCAGCCTCCACCAGGCCCCCACTCATGTCCCCATGCACCCCCACCCCCCGGCAGTGCAGGGGCAGCCTCCACCAGGCCCCCACTCATGTCTCCCACCACCCCCACCCCCCAGCAGTGCAGGGTCAACCTCCACCAGGCCCCCACTCATGTCCCCCTGCACCCCCACACCCCAGCATCCAGGGTCACCCTCCACCAGGCCCCCACTCATGTCTCCCACCACCCCCACCCCCCGGCAGTGCAGGGTCAACCTCCACCAGGCCCCCACTCATGTCTCCCACCACCCCCACCCCCCAGCAGTGCAGGGGCACCCTCCACCAGGCCCCCACCCATGTCTCCCACCACCCCCAACCCCCAGCAGTGCAGGGGCACCCTCCACCAGGCCCCCACCCATGTCTCCCACCACCCCCAACCCCCAGCAGTGTAGGGTCAACCTCCACCAGGCCCCCACTCATGTCCCCCTGCACCCCCACACCCCAGCATCCAGGGTCACCCTCCACCAGGCCCCCACTCATGTCTCCCACCACCCCCACCCCCCAGCATCCAGGGTCAACCTCCACCAGGCCCCCACTCATGTCTCCCACCACCCCCACCCCCCAGCAGTGCAGGGTCAACCTCCACCAGGCCCCCACCCATGTCTCCCACCACCCCCAACCCCCAGCAGTGCAGGGGCACCCTCCACCAGGCCCCCACCCATGTCTCCCACCACCCCCAACCCCCAGCAGTGCAGGGGCACCCTCCACCAGGCCCCCACCCATGTCTCCCACCACCCCCAACCCCCAGCAGTGCAGGGTCAACCTCTACCAGGCCCCCACTCATGTCTCCCACCACCCCCACCCCCCTGCCACCATGGGCAGCCCCCACCAGGCCCCCACTCATGTCTCCCACCACCCCCACCCCCCAGCAGTGCAGGGTCAACCTCCACCAGGCCCCCACTCATGTCCCCCTGCACCCCCACACCCCAGCATCCAGGGTCACCCTCCACCAGGCCCCCACTCATGTCTCCCACCACCCCACCCCCTGGCAGTGCAGGGGCAGCCTCCACCAGGCCCCCACTCATGTCTCCCACCACCCCCACCCCCCTGCCACCATGTGCAGCCCCCACCAGGTCCTCACAATCCCCAATCATGTGCGTAATGGTCAGCCTCCACAGCCAAAAAGCCCTACCAAGTAACCCATTCACCCACATGGAAATGGAAATCACATGTTACACCCCCAATGTTCATGAAGCAAATGAACCCATGTCCGTCACACACATATTTTCCAATTGAATGGGAAAACACACAACATGACATGCATGAAACCAATGAGATGAAACCACACAGTGAACAATGGAAAAAAAAATGTATTGGAAAAAAATACAAATGCTAAAGAAAGAAAACTAACTACAATGTAAATGTGAAAAAATAAGCTGCATGTCCGCATAAAAACACAAAACTAGAAAATCAAATCCAAAAATTTTTGTCCAAAGTGAAATGTAAAAACTCTCCATGCAACAAAGAACTATGTACAAAATTAACAAGGGTCCATCATCACAACTGAACTAAGGAAACCTCCTAAAAAACCTACCTAAATATCAACTATATACAAAAAGTGGAGCAGTGTCCGTCGACTCCAAATCATAAGAAAAAACAAAGGAAACCTAAAACAAAAGAACTATATACAAAGGCGGCGGGCAAGTCCAGCGGCTCACTCCGTGGTGTTCCGGGCCAGGGCATCATCGAACTCCTGTTCGATGTCCCGGAGGCGGTCCTCCTCCAACCCCCTGCGGATTGCCTCGAGGCACTCGGCCCGCCTCAGGGCCCTCCGCATGGAGTTCTCCGCCCTGACCATTGTGAGCCGCGCCTCTTCCGCCCGCCGCCGCTCCGCACCTATGGCGTGGCCCAACCGCTGCCACACAGAAGACACTCTCTGTCCTGGGTCCTCCTGCCCTCCGGCCGATGCCTGCCCCTCCGATGTCGAAGGCCCCGAGCCTTCATGGCTCCCACCATGTTGCTGCTGCTGCTCTGCCTCTGCCCGTGCACTGCCTCCTGCTGCCTGCACATCCTCCGCCGGCTGGGGTGCAGTTGTTGATGTGGCCACCCCTGCTGGACGTCCGACTCCCGACTGTGGCAGGGATGCCTCCTCCACCAGCCTGGCCGCACTGTCAGAGGCAGCTCCACAGGGCACCCAGGTGACTGATGGGTGGGAAGATGGCACAGAGGACGACTGGCGCGTAGGGGGTCCAGTTGAGGAGGGGGTCGGAACAAGCCCCATCAGACGGAGGAATCCGGTCTGGGTGACCTGTCCCAGCAGGCTGACGTGGTCAACGAGCCATTCGAGATGACGTGCAGTCTCTCCATGAAAAGACTGCAGGTCACCTCGCATGGCCCGTTGACGCAACGCCACACCAGCCAGGACAGGCTCAACCCGGACCTGGATAGCCACATCCGCAGGCAGAGGAAGGCCAGTTGACGTCAGCTCATCCCCTGCCTGGAAACGGGTCTGGACGTAGGCATCCCTGCTGGTGCAAGATGATGCAGGGACAGGATCGGGGACAGGATTGCACACAGGCACCTCCGCGGCGGCCTGTGCTGCCTCCTGTCGCTGGTCCTGGACTGCACCACTAGCACCAGTGGGATCCCCACCTCCAGACCCCGTCTCTGGTGCTTGCACGGCCTCCTCCTCCACCAGACCCCCCACCAACCTGGATGACTCCGTGCCATCTTCCCCTGTTGGGCCCTGTGGGGTCCCAGCTGCCCCTTCTGCTGCCGAGGAGTCCAACTCCAACCTCCGCCTCTTGGACCTCCCCCGGCAGCTGCGGCCTGGGACGCGGCACCGGACTCCTCACTCCCCGACGAGATGACAACACGGGAGGGGAGCCGGGCCTTGCGTCTCCGGCTGGCGGTCGGATCCCCGCCGCTGTGCTCCACAGCACCTTCTCCGCCCTCTTCATCAGTTGACGCTGCAGACAGGGAGAAACAAAACACAGGCATCAGGGCACTGTACAATGGACACATACACACATGACAGTTGCACATGAGTGGCATTGGCAAACCTCAGACATGTCATCACAATCCCCAACACACATGTCATTGCAACTCGCACACATGAGCCATACCACAGCCATATCGCAACTGCCCCCACCATCCATACACATACAACAGCATGAGCAGCCAAAGGTGACCCAGACATCACATGCAACACAGGAAGTGCACCACACATGTACACACACCACCACACTTGCATGCATGTGTACACCTCTGCCAAGTGTCGCACTGTTCAGACGGGCATCCATGTCACATCTGCCAATCAGCCTTACACATACCGCAGTCACATGCATCCATGTTGCATCACTGTTGCACCCTTGTCAAATACACACACATGCACATGTACACAGTGCTCATACATGCAGCCCAAAACAACATACATGCGTGACATCACGGACATGTCTACTTACATACACATACATACAAACATGTGTGCACGCACAACTGCATTTGCCATGCAAGCCTACACACACAAGCACCATCCATGTCTCACACAATACAGCCCTCGCATGTGTCAGCCCCATGGCCATGTACACCCCCACTGTAATGATTCTGTTCTAGTATTTGTAGTTTCCAGAAATAATAATGGTTCCCTGTAAACATGCACCCACTGACCTGATCCTGTAGCCCGGATGTGTTGAAATTGAGAAGCCCCCCGGGGGAATCCCCTCCTATCCCGTGATAGCTTGCACAAGGAAGGAATGAACTCCCCAGGGAAACCCTCTGGGGAAGAAAACCCTGACCGCCTCTGTTGTTGGAACTCTTCTCTGTGAGTAGGGAAGGGCGAGTCTCTAGCACAGTTCCAGGTGACTGAATGCAGGTACCGCAAAGAAAAATAACAAAGGCATAGATTAGAGAAAGGTAAGTTTGCACTGAAATACAGAGTAGATGCGGGATATCAGTTGCCTAATAGTTACCCGTTATAAAGGAGATTGTGATCTACATTGTCTCATGATTGCATACGTTCGGATTTCATCTGTGAGACACTGAGAGTGAGGACTCGGGGATAACGTGATGTAACTTCGGGAGTCTAATACGATATAAAAGGGAAACATGAAAAGACCAGAAGGTAGAAACAGGCAGATCTTTCTAAAAACGAAAATAGAAGAGAAGGAGAGAAGGGTACCTGGCGGCAGATTAGATTTGAAGCAAAAACCTTATGAATAACGCAGCTGGGAAATGAGTGAAGCAGCTGAATAGAATCAATGTATGTGAAGTGTCCAACCCGGTGCGAATGGAAGCGGTTGCAGTAGAAGGGAGAAGGATCTGTTTCGAGCTGCACTGGCATTCGAAAATAAAGGTTACGAAGCGGAGTCTCTGCCTTTGGAGTACAACAAGAAGGCTTCTACAAGACAGAAAACAGAAGAAGATATTTAGCAAGGTACAAATGAGAATTCAGGTAAGGGTAAGCCTAGGGACGAACTTACGAAGCGCTGACTGGGGAGAGTAGCAACACACTCGAGCGTTGTGCTTGCCGCAAGATAACCGGATCTCTGCTGAGGAGGAGGAGCCTCAATAGCCAGCAACTCTTGCAAGGCTGGAATACCGCCCTCGGATGGCGCCACCATCTTGGGAGAAATAATGGCCGCCACCCGTGATTGGGACCAACGGCGCCACAACGACCACCTCCTTCTATGGAATATGACAGTATGCCCCCTCCAAAGAGCTGACGTACCCGGTTTGCCGGGATGAGAACGATGAAAGCGGCGAACCAGCTGTGGAGCATGAACGGCAGAAGCCGGTTCCCAGGACCGTTCAGCCGGCGAATACCCACGCCAATCCACCAAGTATTGAAGACGGCCCCGGTGGTAACGGGAATCGCAAATGCCGGCAACTTCAAACTCCGGCCCCGAAGGAGTCGAAACAGGAGGAGGACGAGCAACCAGATGATGAGAAAAGCGATCCGCCACGTCCCGCTTAAGCTGAGAAACATGAAATACTGGGTGAATCCTAGACCAAGAAGGAGGAAGACGTAGACGATAGGCCGCCTCACCCAGACGTTGAAGCACAGGAAATGGACCAAAGTACTTAGGAGAAAGTTTGGAAGGCACCAGATGTCGAGGAAGAAATCGAGAGGCCAACCACACCCTGTCCCTGGATGCAAAAACCGGAGCTGGAGAGCGTCTGCGATCAGCAAAACGTTTAATCCGTTCCTGAGCGTTCTGAAGAGAAGACAGAGCCTTCTGGTGACCTTGTTGGATATCCTGCAGCAGACAGACTACATCCGGGAAAGAAGATGCAGACGATACCCCCACCGGGAAGCAGGTAGGATGGAACCCATAGGAACAGTGAAAAGGACTGGATCCCAATGATGTGTGATGCGCATTATTATAAGCAAATTCAGCCAACGACAATAACTCCGTCCAATTGTCTTGAGATGCTGAAACATAGCATCTGAGATAGCCCTCAAGGGTCTGATTCAATCGTTCCGTCTGTCCATTAGTTTGCGGATGAAAACCCGAGCTCAAGGCGCGGGTAATACCAAGCATCTTGCACAGTTGCTGCCAATATTTAGACGTGTACTGGGGACCTCTATCCGAAACAATAGTATCCGGTAAGCCATGAACAGAAAAAATGTGCGTAATAAAGATCCTTGCCATCTGCGCTGAGGTAGGTACTTTAGGCAAGGCCACGAAGTGGGCCATCTTAGTGAAATAGTCAATAGTGACCATAATGGTCGTACATCCCGCTGATTTAGGAAGGTCCACTACAAAGTCCGTGGAAATGATCTGCCATGGACGAACCGGCACGGGCATTCTCGTGAGTAGACCCAAGGGGGAACATCGACGTGCCTTTGATTGTAAACAGACGGTACAGGCAGCCACATATTGTTTAACATCCTCCACAAGACTAGGCCACCAGAAGTTGCGGCGGACCAGTTCCATAGTATTGTTGACTCCTCGATGACCAGCCATGAGTGAGTCATGACACATTGTAAGAACAGACTTTTGGAGTTCCGCCGAGGGTAAAAACAGTTTCTGATGTCGGTAAGCACAATCCTGAAATACAGTGAGTCCCAGTGCCCGAAACAGGTCAGGGTTATTCTGTTGGAAAACCAACGTAGCGTTTGCTACGGACTGAAGAAAACTAGAAATCACATGCACAAAATGAGCATTGGGAAATAAAGGTTCGGCCCGGAAGTGAGCCCACTCAGTAGATTCTTTCCTAGATAAAGCATCAGCCTTTAAATTACTTTTGCCAGGAATGAAGGTAAACACGATTTCATAAGGAGAGAAAAAATGAGCCCAACGGGCTTGTCTGCTATTCCGAGTTTGTGCATTCTGAAGGGCTCGAAGATTGTGGTGGTCTGTCCGAACCTCAACCGAAAATTGGGCTCCTAGCAGCAAATGTCGCCATTCCTCAAAAGCCCGTTTGATGGCAAGTAACTCCTTCTCAAGGACTGTGTAGTTCAGTTCTGAAGGAGAAAGGGTCTTAGACATATACGCAACAGGACACTCCACCCCCTGTTCATCTTCTTGAAGAAGGATAGCTCCAAGGGCAAAGTGGGAGGCATCCGACTCTACAATAAATCGCTTTCCCTGATCAGGAGAGAGTAGAATAGGCCCTGTCATGAAACAGTCTTTCAGGGAGGTGAAAGCTTCTTCTGCTTGCCTGGACCAATGGAACGGAACCCCTTTCTTGAGGAGAGCCGTTAACGGTAAAATGATCTCAGAGAATCTGGGAATAAATCGCCGATAGAAGTTGGCAAACCCCAGGAATCGCTGGATATCCTTAACACAATTTGGAGAAGCCCAGTCTCGGATAGCAGAAACCTTCCAGGGATCCATAGAAACCCCCTGAGCGGATAGAATGAATCCCAAATATGCCACACTGTCTTGATGAAATTCACACTTGTCCAGCTTACAGAACAAATGATTATCTAGAAGGCGCTGTAGTACATCCGTAACATGACCAATGTGTTCAGTGGGGGTATTAGAAAAAACCAAAATATCATCGAGATATACAATAACTGAATGCAGGAGAATGTCAGAGAATAGATGGTCCATAAAACGCTGAAACACTGCCGGTGCATTGGACAATCCAAATGGCATCACGCGGTACTCGTAATGACCAAATGGCGTCCTAAAGGCCGTCTTCCATTCATCTCCCGATTTGATACGGATGAGATGGTAGGCTCCTCGCAAATCTAGCTTGGTGAAAATCCTGGCACCTTTAATGGCTTCAAGGATGTCAGCGATTAGGGGCATCGGATAACGATCAGGAACCGTAATCCTGTTCAATCCGCGAAAGTCTATACAAGGTCGGAGTTCAGCAGAGTCTTTTTTGGGAATAAAAAATAAGGAAGCCCCAGCAGGGGAGGTGGATTCGGCAATGAGACCATTGTGCATATTCTTGCGAAGATACTCTTTAAGAACCTCCTTTTCTCTTGCGGATAGCACATACAAGCGACCAAATGGGATAGGGAGGTCCGGAAGTAAATCAATGGCACAATCATCCCTACGATGAGGTGGCAGTTCAGCATATTCAGTATTGGAAAATACTTTATGGAAAGATTGATAAGGTTCAGGAATCCCCTGAATCTGATTTAGCACAGTGGTTCTTAATCCCTCTCCCTCGCGAGACGAGGCAGAAAGTAGTTCACCAGTACCACGAATAAAACAATGGGCTTGACAGTGAACAGAACCCAGAAAAAATGTTCCAGCTGACCAATTGATGTAGGGGTTGTGCACTCTAAGCCAAGGTAAACCCAATATCACAGGATAATGGGCAGTCCGGATAATGTCTAACGTGATGACTTCCCTATGATTAGCAATAGACATCTGTAAAGGAACTGTCTGTTCCTTAATGGGACCTGAGACCAACGGACTCCCATCAACTGACTCAACGGGAATAGCCATAGATTTGGAAGAGCGGGGAATTCTAAATTTGGCCGCCCAAATGTCGTCAATAAAATTGCCTGCTGCCCCACAATCCACCAATGCTGGAACCTCGACTAAACCCAAGGAATCACAAGAAAAAGTAACCTTTAGAACCAACATAGAGGTATCAGGGACTTCCGTACTGTGGGATGAAATGGAGGAAGAAGGGGAACCGCTCACTGATTCCCTAACCGCGGCTCCCCTGACGGTCGGGTTCGGGTGTTTCCCTGCTTCCGAGAGAGAATGATCGGACAATTTTGTAAAGAATGCTCCTTGGAACCACAGTACATGCATAGCCCTAAGGTGCGACGTCGAAGTCGCTCCTCAGCGGATAAAGGACCCCGAGCAGCACCTACTTGCATTGGTTCGTCAGAGAAGTTTCCCTTGGGGGAGACCATTGGCTTTTCAGGCTGAGACCGAAAATTCTTTTGCCGTCTCTTTTCCTGACGTCTTTCCAAAATTCTGTAGTCCATCTGCATAACCATCGATATTAATTCGGCCAAATTAGGCGGGCGAGGAACTCTAGAGACCTCATCCTTTAGTTCCTCACTTAAACCCCACCTAAAAAGCGTAATCAAGGCGTCATCTGCCCAAGACGTTCCTGCTGCCAATTGTTTGAAACGAGTAATATAGACCAAGAGATCCAAAGAACCCTGATGGAAGTCTAATAGTTGTTCTTGAGCTGACACTGTGACCTCCTGCCTCCCGAACATGGTCTTAAGACTATTCACAAAGGCGGGATATGAATCTAGAATTGGATTATTTGAAGTAACTAAAGGGGTAGCCCAGGCTAGAGAGGGACCGGTAAGGTGAGCAATCATGTGTCCCACCTTATCCCTATCAGTGTGAAAGAATGCAGTCTTAAACGTAAACTGCACCGTGCAAGATTCTAAAAACTCTCTCAACTTATGCGGGTCTCCATCAAAGCGTCCCCCTGGTAAAGGTCCAGGAGGAAGTTCGGAACAACTAGGGGACCTCCCCATGTGTTGCCGTAACACCGCATTCTCTTGTTTAAGTGCCTGGACTTCGGCCGTTAGTGACTGGACTGCCGCCAATAATTGTTGTTGTTGAGCCGGATCCATTTCAGTGTGAGCGTAAGGGGAAAAACAATTATGTCTGGAAACAGAATGAATGTGAGAAAAGAGACTAAGAATCTCTATATGTTCCTTGTAGGCGTTGCTAACTGTAATGATTCTGTTCTAGTATTTGTAGTTTCCAGAAATAATAATGGTTCCCTGTAAACATGCACCCACTGACCTGATCCTGTAGCCCGGATGTGTTGAAATTGAGAAGCCCCCCGGGGGAATCCCCTCCTATCCCGTGATAGCTTGCACAAGGAAGGAATGAACTCCCCAGGGAAACCCTCTGGGGAAGAAAACCCTGACCGCCTCTGTTGTTGGAACTCTTCTCTGTGAGTAGGGAAGGGCGAGTCTCTAGCACAGTTCCAGGTGACTGAATGCAGGTACCGCAAAGAAAAATAACAAAGGCATAGATTAGAGAAAGGTAAGTTTGCACTGAAATACAGAGTAGATGCGGGATATCAGTTGCCTAATAGTTACCCGTTATAAAGGAGATTGTGATCTACATTGTCTCATGATTGCATACGTTCGGATTTCATCTGTGAGACACTGAGAGTGAGGACTCGGGGATAACGTGATGTAACTTCGGGAGTCTAATACGATATAAAAGGGAAACATGAAAAGACCAGAAGGTAGAAACAGGCAGATCTTTCTAAAAACGAAAATAGAAGAGAAGGAGAGAAGGGTACCTGGCGGCAGATTAGATTTGAAGCAAAAACCTTATGAATAACGCAGCTGGGAAATGAGTGAAGCAGCTGAATAGAATCAATGTATGTGAAGTGTCCAACCCGGTGCGAATGGAAGCGGTTGCAGTAGAAGGGAGAAGGATCTGTTTCGAGCTGCACTGGCATTCGAAAATAAAGGTTACGAAGCGGAGTCTCTGCCTTTGGAGTACAACAAGAAGGCTTCTACAAGACAGAAAACAGAAGAAGATATTTAGCAAGGTACAAATGAGAATTCAGGTAAGGGTAAGCCTAGGGACGAACTTACGAAGCGCTGACTGGGGAGAGTAGCAACGCACTCGAGCGTTGTGCTTGCCGCAAGATAACCGGATCTCTGCTGAGGAGGAGGAGCCTCAATAGCCAGCAACTCTTGCAAGGCTGGAATACCGCCCTCGGATGGCGCCACCATCTTGGGAGAAATAATGGCCGCCACCCGTGATTGGGACCAACGGCGCCACAACGACCACCTCCTTCTATGGAATATGACACCCACCCATACTCGACCCCATACAAACAGATGTGCAACCTGCACAATACCGAATAATCACCACACGCACTGCTCACAATCAGGATGCATTTACACTCACCGCTCGACTCCAGACGGGTCTGCTTCTCCAGGACCTGGACGTGGAGCGCTGGGGATATGCGTTCCAGGACCCCATCTGTTCTTCCGACAAGTGGCCCCGGCGCCCCTTGGCATCCGCTGCCTTCAAGAGGCGCCGGGCCTTGTTCAGGGTCCTGGACCTGAAGTCCTCCCAGCGCTTCCTGACATGTTGTAAGTCCCGGACTGCCACCCCCTCCGCTTTGATGGCAGTCACGATGTCAGTCCAGATCCGAGTCCGTCCTTCCTTGTCGGCGCGGGAACTTCCGAAGAGGGCATCATACTGCCCCAGGACTTGCTCCACCAGGACACCAACTTCGGTGGCACTGAAGCTGGTGCCCCTCTGCCTCTCTGGCCGGGGGTTGTCAGTGGTCACAGATGGTGTTTGCCCCAACATGACAACCCCAGAGGCAGGAGTGGGTGGGCAACTGGGTCCTGGGGCTGGGCTGTGGAGCGATGGAATTCCAGTCGGGAGTCTTCGGTTCCAGCAGGGGTGGTCACAGCAACAGCACCCCTGGCTGATGTGCAGGCAGCAAATGGCAGTGCACGTGGGCAGCAGGCAGTCAGGCAGCAGCAGATGGTAGGTGGGAGCGTGCTCGGGGCTCTGGGGGGCAGTAGTTCGGCCTTCTGGGCAGGAGCGTGGTCTTCCGTGTGCTTACGCGTGGCCAGCTTGGTACGGAGTGATTTGGCACGTGAAAATCCTGCACGTCAGCGTGAAAATCGAGGAAAGGCCCTTAGCGCGTAAGCGCGTCAGCACGCATACGCGATTCTATTGGACCAAAGGCCCTCAGCGAGTAAGCGCGTCTGTGACGTGACCCGCACGGGTGTTTCCCACACAGCACGTGATGACAGAGCACACGTGGAAAGACTGCACGTCAGAGTCTCATCGCGTGTGATTGGTGGAAAGGGCCCTACACGCAGAAGTGACAAAGCGTGTAATTGGTGGAAATGGCCCTACACGCAGAAGTGACAAAGCGTGTAATTGGTGGAAATGGCCCTACACGCAGAAGTGACAAAGCGTGTAATTGGTGGAAATGGCCCTAGCGCGTACACGCCGCGTAAGTGACGCTGGACGTGTGGCCCTGTATAAAAGGTATGTGTAGAACACGTTTTCCTTGTACGTGCTTTTCGTGGAGAGCAAGTGGGTGAATTCTGTACTTCTTGTCGTTTCACACGCGATTTACTTCACGGCGTTTCAAGTTCGTATTCCCTGTTACCTCTGACAGCTTTTTCTCTTTTTTCACTTTTACTGGTTTACCTGGGCCTGTTCCCTCAAACAGTGTTCCCTTCTACTGTTGTCCTGTCTCCTCAGACAGCATACAAATCTGCTTTTGGCGGGGGTGTTGCCAACCAAACGTGCTCCTTTTACACGCTCGTTTACCAGGCAGACGGTGAGTCACGCACGTATCTAACATCTGTGCTTGCCCCGTGTGTAGCCTACCCCTTCAGAGGTCATTCTAGGCTGCGTGTGACACGCATACGTTCATTCTTGTGTTACTGGGTGCCACAGCGTAGTGCAGGTTTATCTTTCTGCACACGTGGTCTAGGAGGGGTTGCGTGCACGTCATCTCCCTTTTTTGGGGCTCCTGTGCGTAGCGTGACCCGTCATCTTTCCCCAGGGGTTACAATCAGCCTTGCAAGAGCACTAGGGTACAATTACCATCTGGTACCCAACCCCTTTGACCCCCAATTGCCCAGGACAATAGTTTCCAGCCACTCCCATACGCACATTTACATCAGTGCCATGGCTGGGAGGCGAGGATTCCGTAAGGGTGGCAAAGGTGGAAGAGCCACAAGTGGTGGCCGTGGTGGATCCGGTAGGGGACGTGGTCGTTACTTGCAGGGTGAGCCTGTCCCCCCATGTGTGGAGGACCAGTCAAGGGCACCCATAATCCCCCCCCCCTCCCGTTGAGGCTGATGTGGCTGACACCATCCATGCTCAGCCCTTGTTGGACCAGCCCATTGTGGCACCAGATCTGGCTGACTCCATGGCTGACTTCCAGGTCAGCAGGCCTATGACACGTGCGCTGGTGCACGTTGATGTCACCATGCCACGTGCATCTGGGCCAGCAAGGTCATCTGCTGCACCAAGGAGGCAGGGCGGAGAGGCTGCAGGGGCAGCTGCGGCTCCATCCACCCCAGCCCTCACACACCCAGCCAGGACAGTGTCGGTCCTAGTCCATGCTGCTGACATTCCCCCTGACACCATCACACTAGAGCCAATGCCTGCACCAACTCCCATGCTGAGTGTGCAATCCCACACTCCTGATACAGAGTCCACCAGGGCTCCTGCCCCTAGTGTCCAGAGCGGCGCAGGACACTCAGGATCACCACCACCTTCCAAGCGGAAGAGGAAGAGTGCTCGTCCGGCACAGGCTGATGCCCCAGACACGGCTACACAGTCCGGCCCATCCAGGAAGCCCAGCTTCACGGATGACGAACTGAATGCACTTGTCGAGTATGTGTCCGGACATGACAACGAGATGGTCATTGTTGCAGGATCCAAGACCACACCTGCACAACGCCAGGCACACTGGCAGACCGTTGCGGACATCGTAAGTGCCCTTGGAATCGTGAGGCGACAGCCAATGATTGCTATAAGCGCTGGAATGACCTAAAGCGCAGGGCAAAGAGTAAGCTGGCCTCAAGTCATGCCGCAACTCTAGTGACTGGAGGTGGGTCTCCAGTAGTAGACATGGAACTCACTCCACATGAGTCAGTCGCTGGGACCTACGTCACGGAGGAACAGATCCAAGGCGTGGGAGATCTGGCTGATTACGAGGCATTGTCCGGTGAGTGCACATGCATGTGTGTGTCATCGATGTGCATGGTGTGTGTGTGAGGGCTTCTGTTTGTGTGCCAGGTGAGAGTGTGTGCGCCTGAGTCGTATGGGTCAGCCATGTGCTTCATGCAATACTTCCTGCGCAGCTGCATTTGGCCATAGCAGTATCCCTTCTGCCAACAGTAGACATCTAGCCCAACTGCACGCCAGTTGCCCTTGAAGTGTCACCTTGCCACAACATAGTTGCTTATTTTTCACTGTTCATTCAGTCAGTTTGTTTGCATTCCACCACTTTCACTAGGCATGTCGCTGTCCACTAGTCACATGTCTGACATGGCTATGGTAAAGTGGAGTGACTTTGTTACCTGGATATCATTTGTACACACATGTCCCTGTGCAATTGGACCATTTCAGACTGGCAGCTCCAGGTGAAAAATCTGACCTGTTAGAATTAGAAAAGCGATTACATGCGGGAACTGGACTGAATGAATAGGTGCTGCCCTCCTCTCCATCTTCACTCAATAGCAATGGTACATGCCATCTGTGTGATGGCATGTGTGTATCACCTGGCAATCACAGGCCAATGTGTGATGCCACTGCCAGGCAGCATGCAGAAAATGTGTTCATCTTCCATCTTGGTGTCATCAGTGTGTGCCATTTGCCTGCACTTCATACGCAGTGAGGGTGCATGCATGGGAGGGTTTCAGTCATGTGGGACATGTGTCAATCAAGTACTGGTTCTCTTGCTTCTCAGCCCTCATTGTGTGCCATGGTGCTAATGCCTGTTTCCATTTCTTTGTTTTCATGTCTTTGCAGGGGAAGACGCACCTGATACTGCTGGGGCTGTGGAGATGGTGCAGACCCAGGAGGGGTCCGAGGGCCGACCAACCACCAGTGAGGGACGTGGTGTGGTGGTGGGGGAGAACCCACAAGTGCTGCAGGTCGTGCTCTCAAGGGGTGTCTCTGGCTGCACCTCCCCCGAGCTGTACTCAGGTGTTGATTCGGATGAGACCTACATGCCGTCGCAGGTGAGTGTTCCAGGGAGGGATTCTGTTCTGTCTCACCCACCTGCACCAGGGTCAGAACCCTCCATGGGGATGTCAGTGTTGGCAGCTACGCCTTCGGTGGTTACGGATGCAGGGTCACACTCCGCGACATCTGATCCTGTTCCTGGGCCAGCAGATCAGAGGGGGAATGCAGTCCTGCAGCCTCAGGCAGTGCCGGCACAGCAAGGCGCAGTTCGCCTTGCCCCAGACAGGTGTGGTGCCCGCCGACGTGGTTGCCGTACGCCACCCGGCAATACCGCATGGGAGCAATCCATTTACGGTATGGCAACCCAACAGGCTGCATCATCCGAGATGATGGCTCAGGCCATGGATAGGGTGGCCACTTCCATTGTCCCCCCAGAAAGGCTGATGGAGCGACTAGAGCAGGCAACCGACTCCATCTGCCAGTCACACAGGGAGGACATGTTGGGGTCCAACAGGGACAGGCGGGCGGCACTGGCGACTCTGCAGGAGGCCATCTCCATTGAGTCCCAGGGCCACAGGGAAGCCCTGAGGCAGGAGCTCCTTCACCTCAGGACGACTCTTGTTGAGCTTGAGGCTTCAACACACCAAAGGACAGAACAGCAGCTGGAGCGCCTCACCCGTACGCTCTCAGCTGAGATGCAGGCAACGAGGGCGGAGGTCCGGGCATCCCGTGAGTTGTTGCATGGGGACCTCCGCACACTCATCCTCCAGAACCAGACCTACCACACCCGCATGCTTGCAGCCATGGAGGAGCAGACTAGGGCCTTGCGTGGGCTGCCTCCCATAGTGCAACCACCTCCGGATGCAGCTGCACAGGGTGATAATAGCGACAGCAGTGATACTCCCACAATAGGGTAGCCGTGTGGGCCATGAGCCCATGGAGGTGTTTTATCTTCCCAGGATCCACGCAGGTGGGTTCTG
This sequence comes from Ambystoma mexicanum, assembly GCF_040938575.1. Classification (NCBI taxonomy): domain Eukaryota; kingdom Metazoa; phylum Chordata; class Amphibia; order Caudata; family Ambystomatidae; genus Ambystoma; species Ambystoma mexicanum. The sequence goes on from NC_090941.1 coordinate 292,784,787, forward strand.
GTGTGCATCCTGTCCTCGGACCTCCTGGGTGGCCTCCCCAACCCCCCCGGGCCCATCAATGGCCATTTTTGATTGTTTCTTATTTTTATTTTTATTTTGATTTCTTTTATTCCCAATTTTTTTGGGACGATTTGTTGGCTTCCGTGGTTCCTGTGGGCATACGCTGCATTGTGGCTGGGCACATGCAGGCTTGTAATGTATTTGGTTCAGATGCTTGGGTTTGAGTCACACACACCCCTCCTGCTTCCCGTTTCCATGGGCTTGCAAAGGGTGTGCCCAAGTGACAGTGAATTACACAGTGACGTTGGACTCCCATGAGCTGTGTGGCCAGTCTGTAGTCAATACTGTGTATACATTCCTAGTGCATATTGCTGTTGTGTTGTACACTGCATGTTGCATTGATGTGTAACTCTTCTTCTGTGTCTACCTCCCAATTTGCAGGTCCCTTCCTCATGTCTACACAAGGACCTCTAGTCTGGAGATGTGGTCCATGTTGGCAGCAGTGCACCTACAACTCTACATGGCGCCAACACTGCACAGTTGGTAGTGGTGGGAGTGCAGGCATTTCCAGGTGGTGAGACTACTAATATGTAACATTTGTGATGTCATGTTAATGGTACTACGTGCTCAAGTATGTTGTTGGTCCGGCATTGCTGTGAGCATTTCAGGTGTTGCAGGTTTCTAATAGGGACACTGTACATAGTGAGACTAGTGTCATGTTGTGGGGATCACTTTGTTTACCTGCAATTAGCATGATATGGCACGGTGTGTCGTGTGGCGGTGCTGGGGTTGGGTTGGCTGACATGGCACTGTCCTCTTGTTGCATTTTGCAAGTGGGTATTCATTTTAGCTGCTTGAATGTGTAACTTCACAAAACTGCATTGGTGGTGTCTGTGTGGGTAGGGATGCACACATTGTGACACTTCCAGGTGAACAATCTCAGGCTGATATGGTATTCACGGTTCATTCTCCAGACATTCAGGATCAGTGTCAGGTTGAGTCATCATTGATTGTCAGATGGAATGTGCCAGGCCAGTGTGCTCTCCACAGGGGTGTGATTTCTATGTGAAGTAATTAGCCACTAGCTGTGTACGGGCTGCCTCCCCCCGTGCCCTTTCCCCTCCCATGCGCAGCGGCTGTGCATGTGGTTGGGGATGTGGGGCCACCACCATGTCCACGGCCAGGCCCCGCCGTGTTGCAACGTTGTGCAGGACACATGCTGCCACTATGATCCTGCACACTACTGGGGGAGCGTATAACAGCTGCCCGCCAGAACGGTCAAGGGAGCGAAAGCGTGACTTTAGCACTCCGAATGTGCGCTCCACTATGCCCCGGGTTGTAATGTGGGCTGTGTTATATCTTACCTCGGGTGGCGTGGTGGGGTTCCGAATTGGCGTCATCATGTGGGGGCTGAGAGGGTAGGCACTGTCCCCTGTGGAGGTGGTGATTGGTATCATTGGTGGGGTTGTGACCTTGCTCAGTATCCAACATGCATGCAATTGCAGTGGCATACATACTCACCAAGCAGCCATGTATCGCCATGCCGCCCAGCTTCTAGGTCCCGGCTTAGGGTGGACATTCGGTAAATGAAGCTGTCGTGAGTGGAGCCGGGATAGTTGGCATATACTGAGGTGATGATTCCCTTGGCATTACATGCTACCTGCACGTTGATGGAATGCCAGTGCTTGCGGTTCCTATAGATGTGCTCAGATGCCCTGGGGGGACGTAGAGCCACATGGGTGCAGTCGATGGCACCTAGCACTTTGGGGAATCGTGCCACACCGTAAAAATCCAGGGCGGCAGCATGCCTTTCTGCAGGTGTTCTGGGCAGGTATATGTGCCTGCGGACTGATGGGCGTGCAGTCATGATGTTCAAGACCTGGTGTAGGTAGCGTGACTGGGTGGCCTGTGACACCCCACCCACTATGGCACTTGTCCGCTGAAATGATCCAGTGGCTAAGAAGTGCAGTACATTGAGGACCTTCTCCAGGGGGCTGAGTGCTTGGGAGCACAGGGTGGGTGATGTGAGGTCATCCTCCCACTCACTCATCAGGTCCAGTATAATGTGTGGTGGAAACCTGTACCTCCCATACACCTGGTCATCAGGCATCCCGAAAAGGCTGGTTCTGGGTGTGAATATTCTGGCCCTGACTATCCTCCTCCTCCTCCTTTGGTAGCCCACTGCCACTGCTGCTTGGAACGGTATGTTCATCCTGGCGTCTGAGCTTGTTATTGTTAAAGTGCGCAAATTTATGCTTTGCGTGTGTTCTAGGCGAGCGTGTGACCCGCGCACCCCTGGAATCCAGTTCCCAGTCCAATAGCGTGTGGAAATTCACACGCACCACGGGATACAGGTTCGCTGACGTACTTGCGTGTGTAAGTGCCCGCGCACCCATGAAATACACGTACATAGGCCAATCGCGTGTACGCGCACTTTTGTCCAATTACACGCGATGACACTCTGACGTGCAGTATTTCCACGTGTGCCCCGTCATCACGTGCTGAGTGGGGAACACCCGTGCGGGTCACGTCACAGACGCGCTTACGCGCTGAGGGACTCTGGTCCAATAGAATCGCGTATGCGTGCTGACGCGCTTACGCGCTAAGGGTCTTTCCTCGGATTTCACGCTGACGTGCAGGATTTTCACGTGCCAAATCACTCCGTATCAAGCTGGCCACGCGAAAACACACGGAAGACCACGCTCCTGCCCAGAAGGCCGAGTTACTGCCCCCCAGTGCCCCGAGCAGCCTCCCACGTGCCATCTGCTGCTGCCTGCCTGCCTGCCTGCCTGCTGCCACCGTGCCCTGCCATTTGGTGCCTGCACATCAGCCATCTGCAGGGGTCCAGTTGCTGTGTCCACCCCTGCTGGAACTGAAGACTCCCGACTGGGATTACATCGCTCCACAGCCCAGCCCCAGGACCCAGTTGCCCACCCACACCTGCCTCTGGGGTTGCCATGTCGGGCACTTCCACATCTGGCACCAGTGGCAACCCCAGGCCAGAGGGGCAGAGGGGCACCAGCTTCACTGACACCGAAGTTGGTGTCCTGGTGGAGCATGTCTTGGGGCAGTATCATGCCCTCTTTGGATCGTCCCGTGCCAGCAAGGAAGGACGGGAGAGGATCTGGGCCGACTGTGTGGTTGCCATCAACGCGGAGGGGGTGGCAACCCGCAACGTCCTGAAGATCAAGAAGCGCTGGGAGGACTTGAGGTCCAGGACCCTTGTGAAGGCCCGGCGCCTCGTGGAGGGGGGCCGGGGCCGCATGAGTTCCATCCAGACGAGGGTCCTGGAACGCGTACGCCCAGCGCTCCACGCCCAGATCCTTGAGAGGGAGGCCCGTCTGGAGTTGAGCGGTAAGTGTCCAAGCATTACTGTGTGAGACAGGGCATGTTGCGGTGTGCTGGTTCTATGATACTTGCCTGTATGTGTGCCATAGGCCATGTATGCATGTATGTGTGCAGGGACATCATGGTAATGCATGTGCGACCAGTGATGTGTGACCCACATGGTTGTTGCATGTGTTCAAATGCCGCATGGGGAGCCCTATGCAGATTTTGAACATGAGAGCATGCCAGTCTCTGTACCTGGACATGGGTGGGGGTGAGGGATGGGTGCTGATGCCAGGTACATATATGGTAGCCATGTCTGTGTGCCTGACCTGCGTGTCTGTGACTTGTGCATGCCATGGTGCATGACACATGTGTGTGACAATGCACAGATTCAGTGAAGCAGCCAAATTACCCTTGTATCCGCTGTGTTTGGTGTGTTTGGGGTCAGATGGATGTGACTGAGGTGAAGTGTGTGCATGTGATAGGCATGAGCCATGATGCATGTGAGTTACATATCATTGAATGTTTCAAGAGTCCATTGGACATGCATGGAAATGTCCATGGCATGCACCATGCCTGTTACTGTGTGTGTTTTGCCTGGACTGACCCATGTGTTGTGGAGGGACATGATGGAAGTGTACTTTGACAGTGGTGCTCATCTGCTATTGCTTCCTGTCTAGGGGACCATTGTACAGTGCCCTGATGCTTGTGTTCTTTGTCTCCCTCTACGCAGCGGCTAGTGAAGAAGAGGGCGGAGACGGCGCTGTGGAGCAAGGCGGCGGGGATGCCCCCACGGCTGCACCGGAAGGGGTGGGCGAGCCCCCACAGGGGCCTGCTACGGTGGGAGATGGTGAGGAGCCATCCAGGTTGGTGGTTTCCACAGAGGAGGAGGAGGCCGCCACTGGGGCACACATGGGGCCTGGTGGGGGCATCCCTGCTGGTGCAAGTGGTGCAGTCCAGGGCCAGGGGCAGGAGGCAGCACAGGTCACCGTGGAGGGGCCTGTGCATGTCGCTGTCCCTGACCCTGTGAGTACACCACCATGCACCAGCAGGGATGCCCCGTCCCAGGCCCGTCCGCAGGTAGAGGGGATGTCCATGTCACCTGACTCCCCTCCACCTGCGGACGTGGGAACCCCTGGCCGTGTGGAGAAGGTCCTGATTGGGGTCGTGATGCGCACGGCTGTGATTCGTGATGCCGTGCGTGCTTCCCGGGAGGACGACGCACGTCATCACGAAGTGCACCGTGCCGACGTGGCCCAATTGGGATCGGCCATGTTCGGGGGTTTTCTGCATGTGTTGTCCAATCTGGCGGCCCTCTCCTCCTCTGTGCAGGCTATACACCAGTCGTTCTCCTTGCCGTCTTCCGGCCCAGATGCCACCAGGGCCCCCTGTGGACCTGCCCAACCAATGCAGCCAGCTCGGTGGGGATCCCATCCCTGCCACAGTTGGGAGTCGGAGGTCCAGCAGGGGTGGACAACACAGCAACTGGACCCCAGCAGGTGGAAGATGTGACAGCATCATCAGGCAGGGCACGTGCACGACAGCGTCGGTGGTTTCCATCAGCCTGGATGCCGTCGTGCTGGTAGAGGCAGTGGCGTCGGAGGCAGCAGCAGGCTCGACGTGGGAGGCATCATGGTCTTCAAGATCAGAGGGGCAGGCATCGGCCGGAGGGCAGGGCAACCCTGGGATGGTGGTGTCTTCCGTGTGGGAGCAGTTGGTCCAGCGGATAGGTGCGGAGCGGCAGCGGGTGGAAGAGGAGCGGCTCACCATGGTCAGGGCGGAGTTCTCCAATGCGTCGGGCGTTGAGGCGGGCTGAGTGCCTCGAGGAAGCTCGCAGGGAGTTTGAGCTGGACATGGGGTTATCCCTGCGAGACCTCGGGGCCAGGACAGAGTCCCGCCTCCAGGACATCGACATGGAGTTCGATGATGCCCTGGCCAGCAACATCACCGAGTGAGCCGCAGGACTTGCCCGCTGCCTTTGTATATAGTTATTTATTTAGTTAGTGTTAGGTTTCCTTTATTAATTTTTGTTTTTTTGGACCGCTCGGACAATGGCCACTTTTTTGTATATATTATTTTCATTAGGTAGTAGTAGGTTTCATTTATGGTGTTGGGCTCATGGACCCTGGAATTTTCGTGTATATAGTTTGCTTTTTGAAGAAACATTTTTTTTATTAATTATTGTGTTCACCATGAGGAAATGGTTTTTCATTATTTTACTTCCACATGATTTGGCTTTGGACAACATTTGTTTTTGGATTACTTTGTTTTTTTTATTTTTACATTTGTTCTCGGACATGGACCATTTATTTTGTTATCCCCATTGTTGTATGTTTGATTTTTTTACTTATTTTTCATCTTTAATACATGTCCTTTTTAACTTTCACTTGTGGTATTTTCTCATTGGTTTCATACATGTCATGATATGGGTTTTGACATTGACTTGCACCCATTGTGTATGTGTGTGTGACGGACATGTGTTCATTTACAGACTTGCCATTGGGGTTGTATCATGTAATTGCATTCACTATGTGGGTGGATGCAATCCTTGCCTGGGTGTTTGTGCTTGGTATGCTGCCCATTACTGCCATGATTGAGTATCGTCAGGACCTGGGGGCAGGGGGACATGTGTGGGTGCCTGGTCGAGGGTGCCCCTGCACTGCTGGGGTGTGGGGGTGGTGGGAGACATGAGTGGGGGCCTGGTGGAGGGTGCCCCTGGTGGCTGGGGGGTGGGGGTGGTGGGTGACATGAGTGGGGGCCTGGTGGAGGGTGCCCCTGGTGGCTGGGGGGTGGGGGTGGTGGGAGACATGAGTGGGGGCCTGGTGGAGGGTGCCCCTGCACTGCTGGGGTGTGGGGGTGGTGGGAGACATGAGTGGGGGCCTGGTGGAGGGTGCCCCTGGTGGCTGGGGTGTGGGGGTGGTGGGAGACATGGGTGGGGGCCTGGTGGAGGGTGCCCCTGGTGGCTGGGGGGTGGGGGTGGTGGTAGACATGAGTGGGGGCCTGGTGGAGGGTGCCCCTGGTGGCTGGGGGGTGGGGGTGGTGGGTGACATGAGTGGGGGCCTGGTGGAGGCTGCCCCTGCACTGCTGGGGTGTGGGGGTGGTGGGAGACATGAGTGGGGGCCTGGTGGAGGGTGCCCCTGGTGGCTGGGGGGTGGGGGTGGTGGGTGACATGAGTGGGGGCCTGGTGGAGGCTGCCCCTGCACTGCTGGGGTGTGGGGGTGGTGGGAGACATGAGTGGGGGCCTGGTGGAGGGTGCCCCTGGTGGCTGGGGTGTGGGGCTGGTGGGAGACATGAGTGGGGGCCTGGTGGAGGCTGCCCCTGCACTGCTGGGGTGTGGGGGTGGTGGGAGACATGAGTGGGGGCCTGGTGGAGGGTGACCCTGCACTGCTGGGGGGTGGGGGTGGTGGGAGACATGAGTGGGGGCCTGGTGGAGGGTGCCCCTGGTGGCTGGGGGGTGGGGGTGGTGGGTGACATGAGTGGGGGCCTGCTGGCAGGTGCCCCACAGTGCTGGGGGGTGGGGGTGCAAGGGGACATGAGTTGGTGTTCATTAGTTCAAGGAGACATGTGCCTTTGCTGGGGGGCATGCCCATGTTGGGTGGGCTGCCTGCGGGACATGACCAGGGATGCAGGGTAGTCCCCTGTGGTGTGGGCTGCCTGCAGGGGCCGTGGAGGGTGTACAGGGTACACCTGGGAGGACCCACACTGTCAAATCACATGTGGGACTCCCCGGCACCCCTGAAATACACGTACCGTGCAGAAATCGCGTGTAAAACTTCCCGCGCACCCCTGAAATACACGCGCCCAGGCTATTCGCGTGTGGAACTTCCCGCGCACCCCTGAAATACACGCGCCCAGGCTATTCGCGTGTAAAACTTCCCGCGCACCCCTGAAATACACGCACCCAGGCTATTCGCGTGTGGGACTCCCCGGCACCCCTGAAATACACGTACCGTGCAGAAATCGCATGTAAAACTTCCCGCGCACCCCTGAAATACACGCGCCCAGGCTATTCGCGTGTGGAACTTCCCGCGCACCCCTGAAATACACGCGCCCAGGCTATTCGCGTGTAAAACTTCCCACGCACCCCTGAAATACACGCGCCCAGGCTATTCGCGTGTGGAACTTCCCGCGCACCCCTGAAATACACGCGCCCAGGCTATTCGCGTGTGGAACTTCCCGCGCACCCCTGAAATACACGCACCCAGGCTATTCGCGTGTGGAACTCCCCGCGCACCCCTGAAATACACGTGCCCAGGCTATTCGCGTGTGTAACTTCCCGCGCACCCCTGAAATACACGCGCCCAGGCTATTTGCGTGTGGAACTTCCCGCGCACCCCTGAAATACACGCGCCCAGGCTATTCGCGTGTGGAACTTCCCGCGCACCCCTGGAATACACGTAGCCCGCTCCCCCAGGCCCGATCGCGTGAGGAACTTCACGCGAACCCCTGTAATACACGTAGCCCGCTCCCCCAGGCCCGATCGCGTGTGAAACTTCACGCGAACCCCTGAAATACACGTAGCACGCTCCCCCAGGCCCGATCGCGTGAGGAACTTCACGCGAACCCCTGTAATACACGTAGCCCGCTCCCCCAGGCCCGATCGCGTGTGAAACTTCACGCGAACCCCTGAAATACACGTAGCACGCTCCCCCAGGCCCGATCACGTGAGAAACTTCACGCGAACCCCTGAAATACACGTAGCCCGCTCCCCCAGGCCCGATCCCGTGAATAACTTCACGCGAACCCCTGTGATGCACGTACCCTGCTGAAATCGCGTGTGAGACTTCCCGCGCACCCCGGTATACACGCACACTTTTTTTTTGTCAGCGGGTGTCCGTGTTTGTGGGTACCCCTTTGCACGTCATTTTTCCTGGAGGGCCACAGTATGGGACATTCATCATGGCAGTATATAGGTGCTATTTGTTGGCGCACCTTTTGGCGCACATTTCTTACAGCCACAGAGACGCTACCGCCTGCTTTCTTGTGGCGGTCGTGTTTGTGCCTGTGCGCTGGTTTGAGCGTGCGCTTTTTTCCCCTATTCTATTCCATGAATACGTGTTGTAGGCGAGCGTGTGGGCGTTCCGCGCACTTGTGCCCTGTACTTCCCCCGTGATGCCCACGTTTTGGCAAGTTGTTCCCCATTCCGAGTGTTACGCCCGTGTTCCGCCTACTTTTGTTGCGTGCGCCGCGCTATGTGCGAATTTCGCTGTGGCCTGTGCGATTTTCGCTGTGACCTGGCGCACGCTGTTAGATGGCCTGTGCGCCAACGTGCGCCGCGCACTTTTTTATCGCACATCCGCTGGTTTTCTCGCGCACGGCCTTCCATGAATCGACGTGCACTGCTTTTCGTGCGATTTTCGCACTTGCACTGCGATTTTCGCTATTCCACTGCGATTCGCACGTTTTTGCCCACTTGCACCGCGCTAATTATTCCATGAATCGGCCTGTAAATTGTCTAGCATTCGCAGAGGATCTGTTGTTTTTTTGACCTGACACTGATTGGCCTACAAAGGAAACTATCGAAATTTGCCTAGTACACTACTGTTAAAAATCTGACTGTGGATAGGAGTAAATCCAAGGTTATTGTGTTTACTATTAAGAGGATATCGAAAATTATGAACTGGTCAGCCAGTCTTCTAAGTTGGAAAGAGTTCATTCTGTTCAATATCTGGGCTTTTATGTCTCCAAAAATACTCCAATGTCTACTTTGACAGAGAGATTGGGAGTGAGGACACAGCTCCTTGTAGTCCAAATTAGAAGAGTATATGTGTGCTTGAACAGATTTTCGCTCATCCCGGTACTCACATTTTAGTTGACAGAAATACTACCTGCTATAACGTACAGTATGGATGTTATCCTGGTATATTTGAAAGTCCACTTAGTTTCTATTCAAGGATCAATAAGAGAAAATGTACTTTGTTTAATTTCCTCAATTCCAAACTGTGTTCCAAGACATGAATTGGGTCTGTTTTCCCTGGCACTGTTGTTCTATGAAAGCAACTGAGTTTTTATATCAAGGTTATTGAGCCTCCTGCTAAATCTTTGTTTAGAAATCTCCAAATAGCCTTAAATGATGCGACCATCCCTTCTCTGAACAATTTCAGTAAAACCATGCTTGTACTCTTGAACACGGTAGGGTCTGATCGAGAAGAATGAATTAGGACCCCAAATAAAACAAAGAAAAAAACTCTATACTTTAGACTGGGGGGCTACTTTTGAGCAACTAGGTAACTACACATTATACTCAGAGTACACAAAATTTGCAAAGAAACAAGGGCAGCTATCGCATTATATTAATTTGTTTCCAAGCAATTTGGCGCGTAACATTTACCTTCCTTTTAAGCTTAATAAGCATCCCACTTTCGAGTGTGTCAGTCCAAGACTTGGATTGGATAGATCAGCTAGGACATGCAGATTGTGTAAAAATACTGACCTTCTAGAAACACTTAGACAGGTACTTCTTTATTGTGGTTAAACTGATGAAATCAGGCAACTGCACTTTAGTCCTTTTGTTGATTATCAATTTGATCAAGCTTCCGAATCTCTATGGTCAAGGTTGATGGACGGTGGTACTATTTCACTTCTCTTGGCACTTCATAGATTTAGAATTGCTATTTCCTATCTAATGCAGATACACATTTACTGATACATTTTTAATTTGTATAATACTACTTTATTGAGGATTTGTTGCTATTTCTACAGCTATGTGTGTAGTACTAACAGTATTTTTAGATTGATGTTTTACAAATGTTTTACTTTCTTGATACAATTTATTTAGTTTATGTACTAACATATTTTTATGTATGTTTATTATTGTATGCTTTTTTAGAATTTGTGAAAGGTTTAACTTTAAACCAAACCACAATAAAACAACATTTAAAAAAACAATCATAAACTGGGCCTATAAGGAAGAATTGTTGCAAATGTTCCTCCCCTCTTCCGCACATTCTACAGCTTGCACTGAATGTGCTGTTCCATCTCTTCATGTTAATCACAGAGGCTAAAAGTCTGCTATGGCAAGAGCAAAGGGTCATCTGACTTGGAGGGTTGGTGGGATTTGACAGATAGGGTTGATGGCCACAACTAGTTACAAAAATATCTGCTCTAACTAAAAGGGTCAGGCACACCAACTTACCTTCTTCCAGCCTTCACAATCTTGCCAGTTAGTTGTTATTAAGCTTGGTCAATAAGGAACAATGGGCATCAGTTCGGCAATGGAGGGTATTCAATATGTATGCTAGGCCCAGTACGGTTAGGTCTTTTGACAACTGATTTCAATATGGAGAGACAAAGACTTGAGCAAATTGTTCATGCCAGGCCATGCCCACCAAGTCACTGACTGGGATGTCAATCTTTTGACTGCATACCTGGCTGGGGAGTCCATCACCTCCCTCGGTTGTCTGTAGAAACCCATATCAGCATACAGGGGAGCAGTCAGGAAACCTTTAGGTAGATATAGGAGATATTTCCAAAATTGGCATTCACATATGCCAATTCTGGCACATTATTTTCAAGGCCCCATATCTCTGCACCATGGGAGATGTAACCACCAAACCTCAATCTATAAACTACCTATGATGCTAAAGCTACACCTAGATAGGTGAAGCAGTTCACTACCTGAATATTTTAACGCATGCACAGGTTTTGCTTCCTACTATGGTGCTTGTTAAAAACCATAACTTTTGATCTGGATGTAGTCAGGATTAGGTGATTAGTAATACACTAGGATGCTGCTTCTTGTATTTGTGCTGTAAGAGCATTGGGCGTCCTAGCAGGAAAAACTTAATCATCCACATATAGAAGCATCGGGACAGGCTTTCCACCGATGATGGGGGTATCTTTGAAAGCTTCTTTGACATATTTGTGCATATTATTTATATACAGCCAGAAAAGGACAGGAGCAACAGACATAATAGGACAGGAGCAAGCAGATAACCATGCTTGACTCTGACTGTTTTGGTGGGCTGTCTGCGTGTGCCAAACCTGATCTGTACATAGGTATTACATTATAATTACCTAACAATATCAAGCAGGGATCTATTGTTTGCCATTTTCACCAGTGTGGCCCATAGGCTCCCTCTAACCACCAGGTCATAAGCTGATAAAGAAAACAAGGAATGCTGCATATATTGGCATTTTATTCGCTACAGGATATTTAGTAGTCAGATGCCAAAAATCAAAGATCTGATCCATGGTGCTGACCCCATGTCTAAAACCACCATGTACACAGTCCAAAATTACTTTTGCTCCTATCCACCTATTACGTTCAGGTAGGATTATGTGGCAAAATATTTTACAGTCAATGGGCCTCATTATGACCCTGGCGGTGATGGTATGAATGGTGCTGGTAATGTACTGGCACCGTTCATACCTCCCGCCGCATTACGTGTTCTGCTGGCGGATCCCTGACAGCCCACCAGGTCTTACCTGTTGCGCTGTGTGGCACCGGCGAGCATAACTCGTAATTGCACCGGCAGCGTTATCAACGGTGATGGTGCAGCCATGCTCCCCACCCCCATTCTGCCCTATGGGGCAGAACGGGGATCGGGAGCCCAGCAATACTGTCACCCGCGAATGGGCAATTACCGGCCCATTCATCTCGTAATGGGCCGGTTATTGCCCAATCGTGGGAGGCGGTGCCGGTAGCGAGCATGGCGGTAGCCGTGCCTGCCATACAGGCACGGCTACCGCAATGCTCGTAATGAGGACTAATGTCTAATTTGTCTGTAAGAAGATACCTCATGTTTAAGTACTGGGACCATGATGTGGGGTATACTCCACAGCTCACAAAGAGTGGAATAACTGCTTTGAACAGCTGGACACGCCATTTGCATGCAAACGTAAAAACATCTGCTGGGATTATATTCAGAACGGGGGCCTAACCTCTAGCTAGGTGATTGATAGTTTTGCTAATCTTGTCTTAAGAAACAGGATCCTACCTCTGATCCTACCCTAGAGACAATAGGATGCATGGGGGTTGATAAAACCAAATTCATCACACCACTCCCTTCCCCATCCAGTCTCTGTGTGGACCAATAGATCCTCAACAGAGCATGAGGTACCCACAACAATTTGGTTCAGATACCGTTCCCTTAATCCTTTTGTCATTTATCACTAGGCATCTTTCACCTGCTATAGCTTTAAATAGATGTGAAAGGGCCAGAACTCTGTCCCTGTCAGATTGGGGGTAGATAACCTTCAACCTGGGGTAGGAGGCTAAGCAGGGTTAATGCCAGAGCCAGTACCTCCGCAGAGGCTGGGTGTAGCAGTGTAGAGGGTCCCAATTCCTACCTCTTTCTTTTTGTGCCTAGCTGTATGACAGAAGTAGCACTGTCTTTCACCCGATGCCTGTACAGCACCATTCAGGCCAGTGCCTTTCCCTTTGTCTTGCAGTGCCAGTAACTTCAACACAGTCAATGGGCCTCATTCCGAGTATGGCGGTAAGGGATAGCGGCCACCGCTAACGAGAGCGGTGGCGGTAATCCCTTACCGCCATACTCCGAGTTCCCTTTGCGCCATGGAGGTTTTAACACCTGCTTTTAGCAGGTGTTAAAATCCATGGCGCTAAGGGACCTTGATGTTAATTACGCCACCGTAATTTACGGTGGCGTAATTAACGCCTTCCCCACTCCCATTATTCCCTATGGGGCAAGAATGGGAATGGGGAAGGGTAAATGGGGATTGGGGAATTACCGCCCCGCCAACCTTGGAATGGGGCGGTAATTCCGCCATCCACCAAGGCGCTGCCGGTCCGGGTACGGCGTCAACCAAGGCGTTAATAGCGCCATTGGTTAGCGCCGTACTCGGAATGAGGCCCAATGAATCAATTAGTGAGTACCTGTTGAAATAACAAGTAGGACAGTCAAGAGGCTGAACCATATGTATTGTAGCATGTACAACGTATGCTGATACCTGACCCACACCAGAATAAACTCCTTCCTACCTTACTCACAAGGAGATCCTGGGCTGGCAGAATGCCACCACAAACCAGGGCACAGAGATCCCACCAAGAGTTTTTCTAACACAGTCAATATGCTTACCTACAGGGGACTATGGTGCAACATCCTCACCAGTGCGGCATACTCAAGCAGTTGGAAGACCCTCACATGGCCTGGACATTCTTTGTTGTGGGCTGTAATTGCTGGAGACCAGCAGCTCCGTGAATTGAAAAAGAAAAGTCCTTACAACCCATTTTGAGTCTTTGCCTGTTTGTAACACCTCCCAATGAGAAAGAGCAGCCAACGGGTGGCCTGGGGAACTGGCTGAGCGAGATAAACAATGGAGGGGGTAGATAAAAGAGATGATAGGCAGGAGGAAGGTGTGGGTTATTCAGCTGAGGTCAAAGGGGGAACACACAATGAAGAGACCAGCTAGCGGAAGGGTGGAGCAGAGGCGCATGGAGGAAACATACTGAAGCAATGGCAAGCAGAGATACTGGTATGTGGGAGATAGTAGTACTGAAGTTTGAATGTGCATGAAAGATGTGTGAGTGGTGTTAGTAGAAGGAGAGTACAGTGATAAAGAAGAGTGACTGAGAGGGATGTGAGAAGAGAGTGACTGAGGGGAAATATGTGGGTGGAGTAGTAGCAGAGAGAAGGGGGTAGAGAAGAAGAGTGGAGAGATTGGTAGAGTGGAGAGTAGTAGAGTGGAGATGGGAGTGGTAGTAGTTTGGAGAGTGGTTTTGTAGTAGTGTGAACAGAAGGGAGAGGAGTAGAGAGATAGAGAGGAGTGTAGTAGTGTGGTGTGGTGGGAGGAGAATAGAAGAGACTGTAGAGAGGAAGTAGGGAGTAAGATCAGAGTGCGGAGGTGAACAGTAGAGAGAGAAACATCAGAGGTACAGAAGAGGAAGGATCAGGGAGAGAGAGAGAAAAGGAGGTGGGTGGAGTAGGAGGGAGGTGGATAGGAGGTGAAAAAGGAGAGTGACAGCAAGAACTAGGGAGAGGAGTAGTCAGCCATGTAAGGGTAAGAGCAAGTGGGGCCGGTGTGTCTGGAAGGCATCAAAATCCAACCTAAGTCATCTCATAGATTTTAGAGTAGGGCAGGGACCACCTAGATTATTCACTGAGGGAGTCATAGATATACAAGGCATTTACCTTAAGGTCATCACACATAGTAAGAAAGGATTTGGACTGTAGGGGTGACCAATCTCTAGGGACCATCCCGGGGTTGAGGAATGCCTGGGTTAGGGAGGGAACGTCCATCTCTAGATTAGGTAGAGAGAGGCAGCCCTTAAAGAGCCCCCTGAATACTAAAAAAAAATAACTTGAACTATCTTCAAGCTTTCGTATGTTCTTGAGGCCATCTGTGACAAAGGCTACTTTGTTTAGACCTGCTGGGATATTGGATAAAAATACAGCACCATGCGCACATAGAAGAATTTGATTTATTTTCTTTATTGGCACTTGTTACATCCTTGGTGAGAGAATTCATAGGGTCAATGAAACACTTTGATAAAGAGGCAAAATAGTGCAGATGCCAACTCAGCCCTGTTGGACACGTCTGACTACATCGCTGAGATGGAGCTTTTCCCAAGTAAATTCCATCTAAAAGTGGCTGCATTTCCTGTGTATAGATAAGATATAAGATTAAGAATTTCCTTAGGTACTTCAAGCACCCTAAGTGCCATATTGGTTTAAAAACAATAACTAGAGAGGATTTTTATCAATGCAACCTAAAACCTTGAATACTGGTACACCTTACTTAAAACAATTGTTGATGGGGACTAATTACGTACCTTCTGTCATCTATTCTACCAGTATTATCAAGAGCAGCTTAATTCAGGGGATTGTTCCGATTGCTTTTTTCTAGATAGGGACAATCCAACCAAGGTGCCAAGAATCAGATATTAACATAATCTCAATGAGCATGTTAAAAAAGATTGCGCGTTAAGCCCCCATATACCTGGTTCGCTCTTGTAGAAATCAATCGGTCCACATCAGGGCCAGGTGCTCTCCCAGTATTCTGATTTGCAAGAGGGAGTCTCACTTCCTGAAGACTAAAAGTAAGACAATCATTATAATCTGTGTTATGAAAAATAATCCTTTTCTTATTATTCTGCAAGTCATTGTGCAAATCTGCAACTTCCTAATAGAGTGAAGTAAAGTTTTTCAAATGCATAATTTCCCTAATATACCACTCTAAGCCACTCTTCATTTCAGTGGAGCCAGTTCTCACTAGTCCCCAACATTCTTTAGAATTCCTCTCCTTTTTTGCAGACATTAGCGTAGACCATTTGCCTTCAATAAAATTAGACTTTGCCTCTTAGATCTTCATATTGTACGGATATCATACAGCTGTTAAGGGTACATTTTACCTGCACAATTGTTTAATAACAAAAGGTATTTCTTTTCAGTTATCTACATTCAACATATCATCCTTCCGGCATGGGTCCCCCGAGCTACCACTAAAAGAGCTTTGTCTCATTAAAAGTCTCTATGCATTCACTATTGTATCACCGGGCGGCAAGATCACTTCCCCCCATGCATCGGACCATCCATGGCATTAGACAATTCTTCTAATATAGGAGTAAGTCTACTGTACAATGCTGGCAACATTCAATTCCTTTCTAAATATGACAAGGAGATTCTTTTGCTATTATTATTCCAAGATGCTTGGGGTTCCAAATCCACATTTAGAATAAATATTATCCTGAAATGATCGCGTTCTGGTTTGGTTGGTATTTCACTCTGTAGCAACCTTTAACATTCACTAATATGTAGCCTGTGCAGCTCGGGACAGATCCTTTAACATATGTCATTCCTCGCAGGATATCCGTTGGTGATCTGGCATTACAGGTACATAGGCCTTCCTTAATCCAAAACTGAAACATATCAAAAGCAAACCTATGTTGTTTTTTAGGTTTTAATAATGATGCTACGGAAATACCCCAGATCTCCTCCTCCTCATCTAATAAACCATCTAGGATTGGAAGAGCCTCAACATTAAAATTAAAAGCACCTAATACTATGTTCATATTTTCATCTGGATTCATATGATTTCCCCTCTTGTCCATCCCCATCTTTTCCCGTTTTTAAAACTTCCTTTATAACAATGCAGTTTTTCCAAACTACATTTGTCCTCCACTCATGTAATAGCAATGTATATCTAAGAATTGGCATCCTGTGATTACCTTTACTGACAAAGGGCATCATCACAAGTCTTGGGTTAACCCTTAAAAGTGGCGCTAACGGAATTAGTGCCACCAATACTGTTTCACCGGACCATGAGCCGGCACAAATACCGCCCACTGTAAAATCAGCCGGTGCTATTACAGCCGGCACTATTACAGTTGGCCACACGTGGCGCAAACACAGCCACCTCACAAGTCTCTGTCTGGCGGTATTACCACCGAAAACCAGTGCTAATACCGCCAAAAACGTGGCAGTTACCTCCAGCTTCCCTCTGGAGGTGAATTAACACTATCACTAGAAATTAAGCCAAAGGTGATCCCAATCCACCCCAGAGTGCTACATAAGGCATGCCCCTACCCCAAGCACTGTTTCCAACACCATGCTACCGCTAGCCACTGTGACTTGGGACAGGCAGCTGCTCATGCTGCAGCTGGAAGTAGAGAGGCAGTACAAGCAGGCCAGGGCACAGGGAGAATAGGGTAGTTTGGGGGTGGAGAAGGAGGAGGAGTAGGAGGAGGAGAGCCCAGGCAAGGCATGCACCGATCCTCAGGGTTAGGCCCTTTCCCTGGACCCTCACTGACAGCCAGTTGTTCACCCTGTACCGCTTCAACAGGGAGACCATAACAGAGCTGCTCATGACAATACAGGACGACATAGTGAGCTGGATCAACATCCGGACAGCTGTGCCCCCACTGCTGAAGCTAGTGACTGTCCTACATTTCCCAGAACTGGCACCTTCCAGCACTCAGTGGCCATGATGCACAGCATTGCACAGCCCACATTCTGCGCAGGGTTGGATCAGATCCTTGAAGCCCACCTGCGGCAAGTGCAACGCCACATCTCACTGCCTACCACCCGAGCCCAGGTCAATGCCATGAAGGCACAGTTCTATGCTATTGCCCAAATGTCAAATGTGATTGCTGCCCTGGACTGTACCCATGTTGCACTGGTAGCCCTCCAGGCCCACGGAGCAGTGTACCGTAAGCACAAACACTGCCACTCCCTGCATAGTGGGTGATTAGAAAAGCTAGTACATATGCGCTGTGCAGCAAATGCCTAAATGGGGGGATGCAAAACACTACACAATGGATGGCATGGATGGCATGACAAGCAATGCGAAATCCATACTTGACCACCTCCTGCCCTAATGTCACAGTACTGGCCAGGAAGCATGCACATGTCAGACTTACCTGCATGGAGAAACTGAGTTACACATACAGTAGCAACTAAACACCAACACCAACATGACTACAGGTACCACATGCAACATGCACTCACCAAAGCAATGGTGACAAATGGCCACATCACCTCACACAACAACAACCCTGCCAGTACCACAGCAATGTGCGCCCATCCTGCAATGGGGACCTGGAGGACCATATGCTCAGGGAGGGCCCATGGGAAATCCAGCATGCCACATGCACAGTGGAAATACACTTCACATGACAGCCACCATGTCAGCTGCACATGTCAGCGACATACACCTCACGTAACATACGCTGCAAGGGAAAAGGGTGTATGTGAAGCAGAAACAATGCATGATACGGGTGACAGAGCATCGACAGACATAGAATCGAATAAAAGGAAGGCCCATTTGCATGCACAAGTTGTCAATTACCCTGATACTGTGTAAGCCCAACCCCACAACTTACACCATGACTAATGCCTGTGCCTTCCCCCATGCACGTGACTCTGGATACCCACAGATGCCCTGGCTAATGACCCCTGTGCATGATCCACAAACACTGTAGGATAATGCCTAAAACCACACTCACAGCAGGACTGTGAGCATACCTTCGGCCTCCTGAAGGCACGTTTTGGCTGCCTCGACTGTACAGGTGGCGACCTGATGTACGCTCTAGAGAAAATGGGTACAGACATTGGGCTTGTGTGTGCCATGCTGCACAATATCCGCCTGAAGAGAAATGTCCCGCTACCCCCAGACGTGGACATGCCACCCCAGAGGATGAGGATGCAGTGCCTGTGGCAGAGGCAAATGCATGCATTCCCAGAGATGATGCGAGGGATGGGAGACTGGCAGCAAGGGAATGATAAACAATTTCTTCTGACACTTTAACATGGCACAAGCCATGCAAGACTGTGTGACACTTGCCTCAATTAATAAACACGACAATAACACAATCAGGAATGTCCTCACATTGATTAAGTTTAATGGTTTTAATGTAATGAAGTGCCCCAAATATCCCCCTCCCCCTCCAACCACCAACTCTCCAGCATGGCCACTCATGGCAATCAGTGTCTCAGAGACCTTCACAACCGTGGCCTCTCCCCCACACCCCCCTGCCAGCCCCAGTGATTTGGGGCGCAGAAGGCACAGTGAATGGTGCTCGGTGTACCCTGCTGTGACCTCTCTGTGGGTGTGGTTGAAGTGGAAGGGACAGTGCCTGTCCCCACATTTTGTTGGCGTTGCGCCTCCATACTCTGCCGGATGGCCTCTGTGAGTGCCAGTCCTCTCCCTGACCATCTGGGCATACAGTGTCAGGGCGGGCGTGCAGGCAGTTGTCTCAACCCTGTTCTGTGTGATGGGCACAAAATCCTGTGCTTGGCCCCTTGAATGCTGTCCCGAATGGCCTGTAGGTGTTCAGAGTGCACCTGGCCAATTGCTTCCATCTCCTGCTGTCTGCGCTCCATGTCCTCAGTCCTCAAGCCTCCGTAACAGCATGCTGTGTGTTGGTGTGTGCTCTGCACTGGACCTGGGCTGAATTCAGGGTAGCCATTTGAGGGAGTGTCAATGTCCGGCTCATGTGCTGTGCATGCCAGAGACGGAAAGGGCTGCCTTGGGCCTGTGGACGCTGATGGCGTGGAGGGCTATCCGGGGAGTGTTGACGCTTGTGGCGTGGAGGGCTATATGGGGTCTGTAGCCTTTCGGCAGGCAGTGACACCGGGGTGGTTTCACCCTGAGATTCCCAGTCGCCCTGCCAGCACGTTTGACTCTGGTGTCTGTGCCTCCAGCTGCGGGAGCATTGGTTCTTCCACTGCTCCGTTTGGACTGTGGTGTTGCCCGCTGTGTTTCGGTGTTAAACGGCGGATCACCTGCCTCAGTGTAGCCTAAGTGGCCCTTTGTAGGGTGGTGGTGGCAAACCTTGACAGCCTGGATGTGCTGCTTACAGATGTGGCTGCACCCTTCTCCTCCTCTGATGTCTCTGGTGATGCATGAGTGCCTGTAGGGGACATAGGAAAAGCTGTCAGGTATGGTTCCCCCATGTGTGCTGGTATGGAAGACACATTTGCTATGATACAGAGTGTGACCACATGCATATGGGCAAATGGGCATGGTTGCTCAGGGGCTGTTGCATGTGGGCTCAGCATCAGGGGGTTGCCTGTAGCGATGAGTGTGTGAAACATGGGCAGTTGGTCTTTGGCTTGTGTTTGGGGAGGGCAGGATGTCCATGCGGGGGCAGCTGATGTCTGGCATGCATGCTTGTGGCCCTTCATGCCCCTACATCCACTCCCAGGGTGGCACTCACATGGTGGGGCTGGTGGCATAGTCCATGGCATTGTCATGGCTCTATGGGGCAAGACAAGAATCATAAGGCCAGCAGTGGTCCAAGTGTATGAAAAAATAGTGGCACTATACTCCCTGTTGGCGTGCCCCGCTCCCATTAAACCCCCATCGCCACACCCCCTTCCACATGCAATCCAAGCCAAACACACCTGCTATCTAAGGGAATGTTCAGTGCAGTGCACTGAAGTGCAAGTTTCAACTTCTTCCTACACTTTATTTTAAACCTAAACCATTCCGGAACCGGTTCTTTTTCAAATATAAGTAAATGTAGAGGAGCACCACTCCCAACCACTCCTGACCCGTTGAACCAGTGCATACGGGAGTAGAAGAACGCTGACAAAAGGGCCTGTTAGACAAGGTGGAAGGGTCTCGGACCTACGCGTAAAAGCAACAATCTTAGGAAACCGATACCTGCCGAACACATACACATGGCTCCTCACAAAAGCTACTAAGCATAACTAGAGAAACAGTGTGGTTTCAACCTGGAAACAAGTACGGCCCCTTTAGAATAGTAAATGAGTGTGGGGAGGTAATGAGGGCGGGTGGGTAACATATTCGGAATTGATAGATCGAGATGTTAATGAGTAAAAGGCAATTTGGTCTTGTTGATGTATGTTAAGAATGCTATGCTTTGAGTATTGATCACATTGCGATATTCAAACTAATTTCGGATGCGTATTTCATTTGTCTTATTCTTGAAAAAAATCAATAATAATAATTTAAAACATGTGCTATAATCTATCTCTTTAATTTGCACTTCTGGTGTTGGCGCTAGGCAATTTGAGAGGTGGTCATCAGAGGAAGGGGGATTTGGAATGCTGAACTCAGAGTGAGGCTCTCACTGAAGCCTGTGCTGCAGTAGGAGTCACTCTTCCATCATTTAAATGAAACTGGAAGACGTGTGCACTTGGAAAAGCGGTCAGTCCACAGTGCAGAGAGATTGTTTTCATTTCCTTAGCCCCGCCATTCACGCCCCTGGAGAGATTCCAGAAAGCACTTCCGAGCCGAGCTCGCCCCCCAGTGATTCTGCACTGAGCATGCTTGACACAACATTACAAGGATCAGTCCCAAAGTCAGGTGCGGAAACGAAAAGGCCCGATCCCCCGAGTAAATGGAGATCATGTCTACCACTTTTGGCAACTAAAGTCACTGGCTTATCCAGAATTTTAGGTTTTTAAAGGTTGCAAATTTGTATAACAACATCTGGCATACTAGCACTGATATGTAGTGTCAAATATTTCCCAAACGTTTCATCATCAATCTAAGATGTTGCACCAAATTAGATTGACAGGAACATGCCGAAATCATGGTAATGCCAAGCATACATTAGGTTGATTTTAGCTTTCCATTTGTAATCCCTGCAACAACTTTGCTATTTCTGCCACCTCTTTACTTTCATGTTCTCGGGTTCCTGCCACTTCCCACTTCGAGTGTGGATTCCTCAAGTCTTTTCACACGCTGGTTTTTCTTATATGTGGACCTATCCTGGTCTTTAATTCTACTGGTCCTAAAAGAAAAGAATTGGCCTTCTCAAATGGTCTGCATAGGCAGATTCGACCTATGACATTTGCGGACGGGAGCTTTGCTGTGCGCGTGGCTGCCGCAGCCCTGAGCGTGTAGGTGATCCGCAAAGGCATGCGCATGTGGCATCTTTTCCCCCTGAACCTGATTTCTCCTGCCGAAGACCAGGTGCAGGAGATAGTGCAGGGATCTTTAAAGTCTTACATCTTCGTCTTTGAAACAGGGGAGGAAATGTTGAAGCCAGCTTCTTAAGAGGCATCACAACCAATATACCACCTGGATCAACATGGTTAGGGGCTAAGCCCTGTCCTTCACCCACATGCGTGCAGGGGGTCAGGGGATATTCCGGTTTTTGGAACATGCCTGCCCTTTACCATATGCATGAATGGGGTAGCTGCAGGCCCGAGATGTCTGCATGCATTTACCTTTACTGTATGGAGGACCCCTTTGAGAGCTGCAGGGAATTGTGGGCACAGGATGTGGGGGCGGGGGCACCTGACCCTTCGCATTCTGTGCCTACCCACACCAACATATTGTATCTTCTGCCCGCTGTGATAGTATTCATGCAAAGAAACTGTTGAGTAAGAATATTCTAAACCCAACTTTAGCTACCAATATGGCCCCAACAACTGCCACAACCACAATTTCACCCAAAATCCTTCTCTCATTCACACTAACTCTCGAATCAGAGCACTCACGCGAGTTATGCACGTCGTGGCTTTTAAGCTCATATCACTTTGAATTTATATACATTACTTGAAGTTTAATATTCACATTAGACATGTAGAAATGATCATTCTTCATGCCCATGCAGTACCCGTAGTTGTATATTATCATTTTGCATGCAGAACTACATGACCCAGAAAGGAAAGTGAGGTGATCATAACATTAAGGATTGAGTGATCTTTTAGTAACTGCCATGAGACACATTGAATCTTATTCACAAAACTTTTTCAATTGGAAAACCTCATTGAAAAAAGCTTTGTGAATCAGGCCCATTGACCTCCCTTCAACTTACCAGGAGCATTCCAAAGATCATGTTTTTAATCATGGTTAGACGCAGGAATGCCGTGTGTTCTTTTTTATAGTATGAATGCATTGTGCACTGCCACACAATACATATACTAAAATCATCAAAATAATTATTTTTCCAAAATACTAAATCAAAGTAAATTACAGTAATGGATAATTTTGGAAACAACTACTTTACTTGCTAAAGAGTTTCCCACTGGCGGCTCTATATGGAGATGTTGGCTTTCTTAAATAGCAGAGAAGGGTTATGGATACACATGCCTGGTATCCCATTAAAAGTGGGCATCACAGTCTAGAGAATTGGTGGACTTGGCCTGGCAGGAACATTTCACCCAGTTGTCCATCTCCCTCTAGAGAAAGCATTTGCTGAATTGAGCTTGGGCCAAATCCTGGATTCTCTGCACCATTCTATGGTTTCCTATCAGTCCGCACTGACAAATCTAAAAGAAGCACAAGCGGCAACAGCAAAGAAGGCAGAGGAAGATGATTTGGCATGCTTGGCTCACTTAGGTTGGGCGGACATATCTGTAGCAGGCAGAGGTCATCAATCCTACCTGTCCAACCTATCTATTCCCCAAATCAGACATCTCTGTGCTCTGGATAGAGCTGAGACTCGATATCTCTAGCTTCCAGTACAAATAGATGGAGTGGGATATTAAATTCAGCCTGCAGGATGTCGGGGGCAGAGGAGGAAAACCTCACTCATTTCATTTTTGCATGCCCAGCCTAAGGGCGCAAAGTATTCATCCCCTTTTAAGGAGAGATGTTTTCCTGGATAATCCAAGTGCTGCGTTGTCCTTCCTCTTGAGTGGCTGGATAGTGAAATCACTAAAGCAACTGCATGTTCTTTTGCACAGGGCCTGGTGCCAGAGAACAATCAAGGTAGACCGTCTTTAAGCACCAGTTGTATTGGCATGGCCGCCATCTGGGGCTACAAGAATGGCAGTTGTTTATGTTTTTTTTCATTCTTTTCGCCCTGCTCTACCCAGATAGCATCCGGCCTTTCATGTAGGTGGTCAGGTGGATGGCCTTTTAACTAGTTTCATTAGTTTTTTGCTCATCTTTGTCTTCCTGATTAATTTCAACTATTATCTTTTAGAAACATTTTATTGAATGTATTTATTGGATTTTATGTTGGTGTACTCTCATTTGGATGTAGTATTTCTTTTCCTGTCACGAAAGGCTAAATCAGCCAAAAGTGTTAATAAACAATCTATCAATCTAACTGCTGGCATAGAGGAGTGACATTAGCAGGGCCAGTATTATTTTCTTCCCCTCCTGCTTCCAGTTGCTATTGTTGTGTGGGTCACCCAGAGTACTGCCCACCAGGAGAACGAGTGAAGCGCTTTGGTTTGTTATTTTATGCTATGTTATTGAGCACACAGTCTACCACTTGTGGGGTTCCTTGGAGGTGGAGTGTTCCGGTCAGTGGCCTACATTTTGGCATGCTAGACAATAATTGTGACAGCTACTAATAAATAATAATTAGATACATTTTTTTGAAGGTCTTAATATAACAGTGAACACGCAAGTATTTCCTGTTTTTCATAAAGTGTAAATAAACCACCCAAACCAATTTTGGTACTAGTTCCAATGATCATGGACATCACCACTTCAGAAGCTCCCACCACTATTGGCTCTTAACCACAGGTAACTCTTGCTAACATACAGGTTGGAGACCTCTGAAGTGGATCTTCACAATTATAGAATTAATTGTTTGGCACGCATGTTGTGAAATAGCATCTGGATTTTCCAAATTCTTCCTCCATTGTCAGTAGGAAACACACTGGCATTATTGTAATTCTTTGTAGAGGCAATGATATTAGTACACTTTAAGGAGTTTCCCATTCCCTAATTATGAAGCATAGTTTTGACAACCAATGGTGGTTTGAATCTAAAATGTGCTGGGAATGCACTCTTCTTTACCAATAGTCAGTCAATGTTAGACTAATTTAGACGAGCAATGATAGAACATCAATAACAAACAGTTTCCATCAGGACTAGCATAAAATCCACGAAAAAGGATATTAACTATTGCTACAATTTTATTTGTGCACAGAGAAATTCTTCCAAGTGTGTCTCACATATTTCTGATTATTTAAAAATAAAATCCTTTTAATGAGTTAAGTGCCTCATTTACAACAGCATTACACTTTGTGCTAAATTCCCTGGTAAAAGTATGTGACAACTTAAGTCTCGAAGTAAAAAACCAGACCAAGCTGCTAGATACAATAATGGCCAAGAAAGAGGAAATAACCATCTCAAAAAGCACAGAGGATGAGGGAGCAGGTCCAAAAATACTAGTGTGGGAGTTGAGGCATGCATCTCCTCCCCTCCACCGAATCATATTATTATAATAACAGTGATTTATACTCCCCCTACCTGAATTGATGAGATTGGGCAATCTTCCTTGTCAGGGCGATGAATTATGCATCGTTCCATGTACAGTGATATGTATAGAATTGACACAACAGGAAGCTGGCACAGAATAGGCCAAATATAATAATAAAGGTGAAACAACATCTCAGTGGGTGAAAAAAAAGAGGACTAATAAAAAACTTCAAGAAAGTTCCTAAACTCATTATCAATTAAAGAAAGTGGGGAAACAAGTCAGCTGGCCCAAGATTCACTAGAGATCACAGAAAGCATCCCACGTGAAACTAATGTCCATGAACACATTGGGAGCAGCAAAAAAAGGGAGGAAACGAAAGGCATCCAAGATCAAATCAAAGGAGACAGGGATGAAACAGCCCCACTCTAGTGTATTTGTTGAATGTTGCACTCAAATAACATCCCTATATATTTCACAACTGGTTGAGCAGATTGAATGTGAATTGATTCCAAACGCAGCTAGGAGATCGTCTGCTACTAATTACTCTCCTCCCCCTCACATGATTGAGGTGTCTCCGCCACTTCTTGAGGTCTTAGCGCATAATGCTTTACGCTCTTGACTATTGATCGAGTCAGTAATTCCATCAGAGGCAAAGGTGATCCTCCATCGTAGCACCATTCTAGCTCTGATTCATGAACCTCTGTTTCTTCGTCTAGTAACATTGAGAGATATTGAATTGGTTCACTTTGTTGATGACACCTGAATGAATAGAGTGGTGATCGATATCCCCTCGTCTATCATCTGTGACATTATCTTAGCCGCTACAGGTGATCTGAGAAAAAGGGGATATGACCTGGTACCTTACAAGGAACAATTTAAAAGCTGAGGTGGGACATTGTATGAGGGAGCCTCATTGGCCAGAAAGCACTATGAGGGAATTAAAATATCCCGTTTTAGGGAGGATAACTTTGGCCGTAAGGTCCACATGGCTGAACAGAAAAGTCAACAAGGTTTAGAGGCCAAAAGCCACTACCAAAAGCAAAAACAAGAGTAGACCAGGTTTTTAGCACAATTTCTTCATTGGGAATGATTTATTGGAACACAAGGGGTTTTACTAAATTGTTAAATGATCCACAACTATGTAAACATTTGAGAAATTATGATATCATTATGATTCAAGAATTATGGTTACCATATGATGTACCTTTTGATGGTTATATGACTAATGTGCAACATGCAATGGCAGGCTGCAAAGCTAAACCTTATGGTGGCCTACTCACAGCAATGAAGTCAAATTGGCCTACTAAGTTCCTATTTTTGATATATCCATATTTGGTGTCTTAGTATGACATGTGAGTCGTGCTCATAGTCAATGTGAATTATTACCTAACAATATTTTTTGGTTACAATCACTTGGAATTACATAACCTTCTAAATAAATTGGCGAGAATCCAGATGAATTGGAAGGAACAATTTCCATATGGCTATATTATAATAGCAGGAGACTTAAATTCCAACTGCTTAATAGTCCATGGCTCAATAGCAGTTAGTAGCATTGTCCTATTATATGAAGCAATTAAAAAATGAATGACATTGGCTGAAATGTTTTCTGGAGTGGAATCTCCATAGACTAAATGGAAATATTCAGAGGGATCTTATCCCCAATAATACATGGCATGGGGTCCTGCAGGGTCATGTATTGATTACTTTTTTGTGTCAACCACGCTATTTCACAACTGCTTTTCCTTTTCCATTATTACTACTGATTACAGTGACCACAACATATAAAGCACAGAATTCAGAAAGGACAGAGAGATAACGATTACAAGGGGTCCCAAGAATGGTCTGGCAATTATGGGGTAAGCTGCTGGTTTGGAATCTTAACACCATTATTGGACTCAATTAAAGAATAGAGAGGATTTTTGGCTCATCGTGATTGAATGGAAACATAAAGATGTTTTTCCAGCCACATTTGTAGCCTTTGTCAAAAAAGTCATTGAGACTAATAGAGTTGAAACTCAATAATGTTATTGTCCAAACCAACCACATTCCTATCTTAAAGCAATCCAAGAAAAAAAGAGGCTGTTGAGAAAACATTTCAAAGAGGTGAGGAATGGTTCGGACTATCTAGATCATAAAAGTGAACGTATGAGACTAATTTGTCAGCAAGACAAGAACTCAATTAAATTCCTGTGCAGCAAACTTTATCAAAATGATGGGGAATGTGTGATCAGGAGTATGATATCAAAGTCAGACATTAACCTCTGGAAATGAACGAATAAGAATGGAAAATTGCAAAGTGTTATTGAAGAAAACCCCATTTTAGAATACTGTTGGGTAAAGCCTTTTTCTAATATGTGCTCTCCTCTCCTCCTCTCCCACAAATAAGGTTTTTCGTGAGATGAATGAGAATAACACTTGGGCATTCAAGTTCAACCTAGATGACATTATGACCATGATCTCAAAGATGAGCAATTACCCTGCCCCTCGCCCGAATAGGCTCTGCAACCGAATGTTTAAAAACTCCCCTATAATGTGGGATAATATTCAATGCATTCTATTTGGGAAAACCATAAAAAATAAATGTATGCCTCTTACCTGGAAAACATCTCATGTGGGTCCCATTTTTAAGAAATTTAACAGGTTAGAGCCTGCAAAGTACATACCAATTGCCCTCCTTGAGGCAGTCTCTAAAATCTTTTCATCCGTAATCCTTAAAGAACTGGAAGCGTGGGTGAACACAGTTGGAATCCTAAAGAAGAACCAAATAGGATTCTGGAGAGGTGTTCACACTTACCTTAACAGCTTTATTATAGATCATGAAAGATGGATGGGAAAAAAAGACCCCAGCGACATGCATAACAAGTATTGATCTATCACTTGTATTTGATACAGGTGATCACAGAAGGTTGTGGTACAAATTGAATGCTTGGGGTATACCATTGGTTCTTTTAAACATCATAGTCCACTGGTATTTTGAAACTGTAATAAGAGTTAGATTGGAGATGTAAGGTGTAATGCCGGAGGCCATTGGTACACATTAAGGTTTAAAACAATGGTGTATTCTCGCCCTACATCTTTTCAATTTATATATGGCGGACCTGGGATAACCGCTGGAAAAACATAATTTATTTCACCAAAAATATGGAGAGACAAGTTATTTTTGGTAACCTATACTGACCACATTATCCTAATAGATAATACCCAAATTGGCCCACACAGACTTCTACATGTCTTTTCTGAGTATGCAGGCTAAAGGACCTAGAGATTCATAAAAAATAAAACATAAATCCTGAATCTAAGAAAAACTCAAAAATTAGATATGTTTATGTGGATGATTAATGAACATAAACTCAAAGCAGTGGATACACTTAAATGTCTTAGTTTTCTTATCTCTGCTACACCTAAGAAAAAAGAGTTTATTAATAATCTTAGAAGTAAAGCCAATCAATTAGCCGCTCAAAAGACCTGTTTGAATTAAAAGTTTTAGAAATGTACACACTGTCCAATTATGAAATTCTACAAATACAAAGTCATTCGAACACTTATATATGGACTAGAAATATACCATCACTTGCAAGAATATGATTTAACAATGCTGGAGGGATTCATTTGGAGGAAAGTATTATCACTGCCCTCAATCAGTCCCTGTGCCCTGGATAAGGTTTGAACTGGAATTAGTATCTTTGAATACAAGAACACATTGGAAACATTGTTCATTCTGTAGAAATGTATTATTACCTCAGAGAACACAGAAGGAAAAAAACAGACTGATTGTTAACTGTAGGAATATTGCTTAAACGATGGATTCATCCATAGAAACATTACTGTTAAATCCAGCTCAATTTAAAGAATTACTGTGACAACACAACTGGATTGATTTGTGACAATTAGTTATGAGTTATAAGCTTCATAGTCACCTTAAATGGGAGCACAACAAATTGGGTATTTTAGCACCATATGTGTACTTCTGACTAACAAAATAATCTCTATATGTGGGAAAGTAGATATAACTAAGGCGATGTGTAGATTTTGTGCAAATGAGATTGAAAGTCTGAAACATTTGATTTTAATCTGCCCAGTTTTAAACAACCTCTGACTTTTGCACTTTAACACCGTTATTCATGACCCATCATTTATATTTACAGAATCCCTATGGGAAAGGATTTGTAATATTTGCAGTGTTGATTTTTTAATAATATCAATTTAATACACTTTTAATGTAATGATGTATTTTGTGTTATTATACTGAATTTGTAATTGTGATATGTTTTTATTATAATCATTATTTCATGGTGGTTTAGTTCAATCTTGAACTTTGCAAAAATAAAATCAATCAGTGAACAATCAATTACAATTCTTACCACATACAAGCAATGCTTGCTTCAGATTTCAAATTCAAATTCATCCAGAAAAGACAAAATAAGCCAAGATATAGACCAAATTATCAGTAAATTCATACAAATCATAAAAATCATAATAATAAAATACACAAAATCAATCTATAGAATCTAGAAATCTATTGAACCTGTGCAATCTGTAAGGCATAAGACACCGTGCATTCCAATGGTGCCTTCAACCCCGTTTCACAATTCCTAGATCCATCACTCCTCTCTTACAGAATTTCATACCCAGAAACAATGGGGCATACCATTACTACTGTGAAACATAAAAACAATTTACCAATATCCCTGTGGCCATCTAGATACACACACTTTTGGAAAAGACCCCCTCCATCTGCCAGCAGAGGTTGAACTTGCAGCCTCACACTAAGACAGGTGCAACAATGTTACCAAGAGCCACAGTTAGATGGAATCATGAATGATATCATGTCCCACACTTAGATGGAATTGTAAATGATAGCATGTACCTCATCTAGACAGAATTATTACTGGTAGCATATAGCTCACTTAGTTGGTACTGTAAATGATAGAATTGCGAACAATAGCATGTGACACAACTGAAAGGAATTGTGAATGATAGCATATCGCGCACTTAGACTTGTGAATGATATCTAGAGAGTGTGCCCGCCCTAATAGCATTGCTGTGTTAAGGTTGAATCTAGAGAGAATGCCCTAATAGTGTCACTATCTTAGAATTAAACTTAGAAATTGTGCCCTAGTGGCGTCTCTGTGTTAAAGTTGAACTTAGAAAGTGTGCCCCAATAACGTCACCATGTTAAGTTGAATCTAATAAGTGTGCCCTAATAGCGTGACTGTGTTAAAGCTGAGCTTTCTAAGTTCAGCTTTAACACAGTGTCAGTGTGTTAGAGCTAAATATAAAAAGTGCGCCCTAACAGCGCCACAGTGTTGAGGTTGAATCTAGAAAGTGCGCCCTAATAGCGCCACTGTGTTAAAGCTGAACTTAGAAAGCGCGCCCTTATAGCATCTCTGTGTTAATGTTGAAGCTAGACGGTATTCCGAACATCATTGAGTGTGCCCCAATAGCGTCATTGTGTTAGAGCTGAATCACAATGGTATTCCCAACATCATTGAGTATGCCTAATGGTGTCAATGTGTTAAATCTAAATCTAAAAAGTGTGCCCTAACAGCGTCACTGTGTTGAGGTTGAATTTAGAAAGTGTGCCCTAATAGCATCACTGTGTTAAAGCTGAACTTAGAAAGCGCGCCCTTATAGCATTATTAAACTCGCAGCAGATTGTGATTTCTTGTGATTGTTAGCATATTCTACGCCTGGTTGGAATTGTGAATGTTAGCACGTCCCACTCTTGGCTGAACGGTGAACGATGGCATATCCCACTCTTAGTTGGATTGTGATTGATGGCATGTCCCACTCTTAGTTTAATTGTGAATGATAGCATGTGCTGCACTTAGACACAATTGTGATAAATAGCATGTGCCCTAATAGCGTCAATGTGTTAAAACTGAATCTAGAAAGTGTGCCCTAATAGCATCACTGTGCTAATATGGAAGCTAGACGGTATTCCCAACATCATTGAGTGTGTCCAATGACATCAGTGTGTTAAAGCTTAATCAAGAAAGTGTCACCATGTGAAAGCTGAATCTAAAAGTGTGCCCTAATTGTGTCGCTGTGTTAGAGCTGAACTTGGAAGGTGTGCCCTAGTAGCGTCGCCGTGTTAATGTTGAATCTACAGTGTGCCCGCCCTAATTGCGTCACTGTGTTAGAGATGAACTTGGAAGGTGTGCCTAATAGTGTCCTTGTGTTAAGGTTGAATCTAGAGAGTGTACCCCAATAGCGTCACTGTGTTAGAATTAAACTTAGAAAGTGTGCCCTAGTGGCGTCAATGTGTTAATGTCGAACTTAGAAAGTGTGCCCCAATAGCGTCACCATGTTAAGGTTGAATCTAGAGAGTGTACCCTAATAGCGTCACTGTGTTAAAGTTAATCTCAAAAATTGTGCCCTTGTAGCGTCACTGTGTTAAAATTGAATCTAGAGAGTGTACCCTAATAGCGTCACTGTGTTAAAGTTAATCTTAAAAATTGTGCCCTTGTAGCGTCACTGTGTTAAAGTTGAATTTAGAAAGCATACCGAATAGTGTTGCTGTGTTTAAAGTTGAACTTAGAAAGTACGCCCTAGTAGAGTCGCTGTGTTAAAGTTGAACTTAGAAAGTGCGCCCTAGTAGAGGCCCTGTGTTAAAGTTGAACTTAGAAAGTGCGCCCTCATAGAGTCGCTGTGTTAAAGTTGAATTTAGAAAGGGCGTCCTAATAGAGTTGCTGTGTTAAAGTTGAACTTAGAAAGCATGCCCGAATAGTGTCGCTGTGTTAAAGTTGAACTTAGAAAGCGTACCCTAATTAGCGTCACTGTGTCAATGGTAACGGGGTAATTCATAGAATTCAGCGCACAAGTGGCGCACGCGGCTGGTGCACAGTGTGCGCGTGCGGCAGTCTGCACCAGCCGCGTGCGCCAAAATCCATTTCTGCACACAGCGTATTCATGGATTTTAACATCCAAAACCAGCCGTGGCGCAGAGTGGCACAGCGACCCTGCAGCAGCGCCAATTACGCCCACAACCCCTCCCCATGTGCCATGAACAGCGCACAAATCCCGTACATGGAGCACAGGCCAGTGGACCAGCATATAGCCCCCCAACCATGAAAACGTCTGTAAAACTCCCCGCGCACCCCTCCGAATACACGTACCCCGCTGCGCGGGGAGAATCACACGCGATAGGCCCTGTGCGAGCAGGGTATGTGTAATTCGGGGGTGCACAGGAAGTTTTACATGCGATAGGCCCTGTTCGAGTGGGGTACATGTATTTCGGGGGTGCGCGGGAAGTCTTACACGCGATTGGCCTTGTGCGAGCGGGGTACGTGTATTTCGGGGGTGCGTGGGAAGTTTCACACGCGATTGGCCTTGTGCGAGCGGGGTACATATATTTCGGGGTGCGCGGGAAGTTTTACACGTGATAAGCCTTGTGCGAGTGGGGGTACGTGTATTTCGGGGGTGCACGGGAAGTTTTACACGCGATAGGCCCTGTGCGAGCAGGGTATGTGTATTTCGGGGGTGTGCGGGAAGTCTTACACGCGATTGGCCTTGTGCGAGCGGGGTACGTGTATTTCGGGGGTGCGCAGGAAGTTTTACATGCGATTGGCCTTGTGCGAGCGGGGTACGTGTATTTCGGGGGTGCGCGGGAAGTCTTACACGCGATAGGCCCTGTGCGAGTGGGGTAGGTGTATTTCAGGGGTGCGTGGGAAGTTTCACACGCGATTGGCCTTGTGCGAGTGGGGTACATGTATTTCGGGGGTGCGCAGGAAGTTTTACACGTGATTGGTCTTGTGCGAGCGGGGTACATGTATTTCGGGGGTGCGCGGGAAGTTTTACACGCGATAGGCCCTGTGCGAGCGGGGTACGTGTATTTCGGGGGTGCGTGGGAAGTCTTACACGCGATTGGCCTTGTGCGAGCGGGGTACGTGTATTTCAGGGGTGCGCGGAAAGTTTCACATGCGATTGGCCTTGTGCGAGCAGGGGACGTGTATTTCGGGGTGCGCGGGAAGTTTCACACGCGATTGGCCTTGTGCGAGCGGGGTACATGTATTACGGGGGTGCCCCAACGAATTGGCAGTGTGTGTCCTCCCAGGTGTGCCCTCTCCCCCCTCCCCAGGGCCTGCAGGCAGACAACACAGGAGAACACACTGCACCACTGGCCATGCCCCAAAGGCCAACCATCCACCCTGGTGAAGCTCCCCAGCCAGCCCACATGTCACCACGCACAAGTGAGCACTGACACATGTCCCCCAGCACCCCCATCCACCCAGCATTGACAGGCACCTGCCATCAGGCCCCGACTCATGTCCCCCAGCACCCCTACCCCCCAGCATTGATGGGCACCTGCCAGCAGGCCCCGTCTCATGTTCCCCAGCACCCCCATCCCCCAGCATTGATGGGCACCTGCCAGCAGGCCCCGACTCATGTCTCCCAGCACCCCCATCCACCCAGCATTGACAGGCACCTGCCAGCAGTCCCCGACTCATGTCTCCCAGCACCCCATCCACCCAGCATTGACGGGCACCTGCCAGCAGCCCCGACTCATGTCCCCCAGCACTCCCACCCCCCCAGCATTAACGGGCACCTGCCAGCAGGCCCCGACTCATGTCCCCACCCAACATGTCATAAAGATGTACATTCATGGGCCTCATGTCCACCAAAATCCCACTGCACGCCACCCCAGTCTTCAGACACAATCAAGTTTCCCATCCACCCCACACTGAAAGGCCTATTACTTGTCACTAACGAAAAGTCAAATATGCACATCAACACATGTCCGTCACACACACACACACTGGGTGTGAGTGATTGTGTAAAACCACATTGTGACATGCAGTAAACCAAAGAGCAAATACCACACATGGAAGTAAGAAATCAAAATGTATTGTGCACAAAAATAATAAAAATGATTCAAAGCATGTAAATAATCATAAACAAGAAAAAAGGCATGTTAAAAAAAAAATAATAAGAATGATGACACAATCCAAATGAATCCAGAATAAAGTTTGTCCAAAATCCTTGTCCACCAAAGTAAATCCAAAGGAAACCAAAATCCAAAAATCCATTGATCCATGGTGAGGGTAAATGATGTAAGAAAAAATAATCCACTGTCCAACTATGTACAAATATTGCAACCAGGGTCCATGAGCCCAAAAAATAAAATGAAACCTATATACAAAACCCTACCTAATTTACAACTATATACAAAAACGCGGGGCATTGTCCAAGTGTCCCAAAATAAAAAAAAAAAGAAAGGAAACCTATCACTAACTAACTATATACAATGGCAGCGGACAAGTCCTGCGGCTCACTCTGTGATGTTGTGGGCCAGAGCATCATCGAACTCCATGTCTATCTCCTGGAGGCGGGACTCTGTCCTGGCCCCGAGGTCTCGCAGGGATGCAGTCATGGCCTGTTCCAACTCCCTGCGAGTTGCCTCGAGGCACTCAGCCCGCCTCAACGCCCGACGCATGGAGAACTTCGCTCTGACCATGGTGAGCAGTGCCTCTTCCGCCCGCTGCCGCTCTGCATCTATCCGCTGGCCCAACCGCAGCCACATGGAAGACACTCCCATTCCAGGGTTCTCCTGCCCTCTGGCCGATGTCTGCCCCTCTGATGTTGATGGCCCAGAACCATCATCGTTCCCACCTAGAGCCTGCTGCTGCTGCTGTCCATTTGCCCTGTCCGATGATGCCTGCACATCCTCCATCTGCTGGTCTCCAGTTGTTGGGGTGTCCACCTCTGATGGACCGCCAACTCTCGACTGTGGCAGGGATGGGATCTCCACCAAGCTGGCTGTGTTGGTCAGGCCAGGTCCACAGGGGGCTCTGGTGGAATCTGGGCCGGAAGACGGCAGGGAGAACGACTGGCGCATAGTCTCCACAGAGGAGGAGAGGTCCGCCAGAGTGCGCGACACACGTAGGAACCCACCGACCATGGCCCCTCCCAACTGCGCCACGTTGCCACGCAGCTCTTTGTGATGGCGTGCGTGGTCCCCCCAGGAAGCACGCACGTCATCATGAATGACACGCGTGCACAATGCGACACCAATCAGGACGGAGCCCATATGGTCATGGGACTCCTCATCCGCAGGTAGTGGAGAGCCAGATGACGTGGGCCTCCCCCCTACCTGTGAACGGGCCTGGGACGAGGCATCCCTGCTGGTGCATGGTGGTGCAGTCACAGGGTCAGTGCCAGCGACATGCACAGGCCCCTCCGCGGCGACCTGTGCTGCCTCCTGACCCTGGCCCTGGACTGCACCACTTGCACCAGTGGTACAACCCCCACCAGGCCCCATGTGTGGCTCAGTAGTGGGCTCCTCCTCCTCTGTGGAGACCACCAACCCGGATGTCTCTGCACCGTCTTCCGTCATTGCAAGCCCCTGTGGGGGCTCACCCGGCCCTTCCGCTACAGCTGTAGTGGCAGACGCGGCACCAGTCCCCTCACTCCCGGAGGATGGCAATTCCTGGGAGGGTGTCTGGGCCTTGCGTTGCCGCCGAGTGGAGGAGTCCCGCCGCTTAGCTCCACAGCGCCGTCTCCGCCCTCTTCTTCACTCAACGCTGCATAGAGGGAGACATAGAACACAAGCATCAGGGTACTGTACAATAGTCCCCTAGACAGGAAGCAATAACACATGAGTGGCACTGTCAAATGTCACTTCCATCCTGTCCCTCCACAACACATGGGTCAATGCAGGCAACAAACATGCAGAAACAGGCACGGCGCATGCAATCAACATCAGCATCCATGTACAAGGGCCTCCATTAATATAAATGTTGCCTTAAAACTCACATGCATCATGGCTCATACTGATCCCATGCACACACATCACCGGAGGGTCATGCATCATGGCTCATACACCACAGACACAGTGGATACAACGGTGACCAGACTGCATGAGTGAATCTACACATCGTCACGGACATGTGTCATGCATCCATGGCGTTTCAAAGTCACACACACTGTCAGGAATGGCACTCTGTCAAGAGTGGCATGGGGTACCCAAGTAGGGTTTGGGTGGCTGTGCTGAGGTAAAGTAGCAGATAAGCACACACAGCAGGAAGTTCAACAAGAAGAAGAGTAGGAAACAATAGCAAAAGATACAAAGGTACAAACAAACTGGATTCCCTCTTGGGGTGTATGCTGAAATGGGAAAGAGTGTTCCACGAACCTTAGGAAACTCCAGCCTTCTGCACAGATTGCTATAACAGAGGCCCACGCTGTATGCTCATGGCTGGGAACAACAGCAGTGGTTGTCTGTAACACTGAAAACGCGACAAAGGAAGGGGCAGAGGTTGCCTGCCGTAAACCAACAGGCAAGCTCTGTACAAAGGGATTACATAAGACACATGAGAAGACAAGAACAGAAATATCCAGCGAAAAGGAAGTCAATGAGCAATCTAGCAGAAGGAAATGAAGGAAAGGCAGTTAGACTGAAATAGATAACCTAAGGTGGAGTACAGAGGACTCAAGGAAGAGAACAAGGAGCAGCAGTCAGGAAAACAGAAGGCTGCAAAGTAGGAAGCAGGTCTGCAGTCAAGAGTGGCACTAGGTGCAGGCAAACTGTATTGGACTGCGGAGGACTGTAGTAGGCTGAAAGGCAGGGAGTCCAGAAGAACTGGGCAGAGAGAGATTAGTAGTAGGCGACAGACAGAGAGCCCAAAAGAATAGGGCCGCTAGGTAGGGAGCCCAGAGGAGCAGGGCTGTAGGCAGCGAAGAGGTGCAGGCTACAAGGTAGGGAGCCCAGGGAACAAGGGCTTGGAGACAGCAGAAGGTTGCAAGCTGCACGGTAGGGAGCCCAGAGGACAAGGGCTGTAGGCAGCCGGAGTGAGGCAGGCTGCAGGGCAGAGAGCCCAGAGGACAAGGACGGTAGGCAGCCGGAGTGCAGCAGGCTGCAGGGCAGGGAGCCCAGAGGACCAGGATTGTAGGCAGCCGGAGTGAGGCAGGCTGCAAGGCGGGCAGCAGAGGACTAGGACTGTAGGCAGCGGAGTGAAGGAGGTTGCAGAGCAGGGAGCCCAGAGGACTACGATTGTAGGCAGCCGGAGTGAGGCAGGCTGCAAGCCGGGCTGCAGAGGACTAGGACTGTAGGCAGCCGGAGTGAGGTATGCTGCCGGGTAGGGAGCCCAGAGGACAAGGAGTGTAGGTAGCCGGAGTGAGGCAGGCTGCAGGGCAAGGAGCCCAGAGGAGCAGGGCAGCAAGGAGTGAGCCCAGAGTAGCAGGGCCGCTAACTGTAGAGGGCTGCAGAGGACTGTAATAGGCTGCGAGGCAGGAAGCCCAGAGGACAAGGGCTGTAGGTAGAAGGCAGCGGAGCGTGATCGGAAAGGGCACTGGAACAAAACAGGATAATGCAGCAACAGGAACAGCATACAAAGTAAAGGGTCAAGGCAAACAGGAGCGGGGAGAACTCAAGATGCAAGACACTATGCTCCTGCAGGCAGCTGCTTAAATACAGCCCTGCCCTGTTCTGAGGCAGGCTAATTGACTGCACCTGTAGCAGCACACCTGAAGACAATCTGCCTCCTCCCTCTCTGGTCCTGAGCAGGTGGAAGCAGCACTGGCCGCTAGGGCTTCTGGGGATTGTGGCCCCAATAACGAAGAATGAGAATAGCCAGGAATTGAGGACTGCAGCCAGGTGCATTATGGTAAATGTAGTTAATTGAATAAAATAAGAAAGAACCAAAGTTGAGCAAATGGAAATAAAAGACCAAGGCGTGAAAAGGAGTTGTTCAAGGAGTATTAGGAGGATAAATGAGTACCATGTAGTCCATGATGGTTGCCAATGCGTGCGCCAGCGGCGCGGGCATGACACACATGCTTCTCAGACACACAGACATGCACACCATACATGTACATGAGAGCAGCACCCATCTCTCACCCACACCCATGTCCAAGAACAGGGACTGGCATGCATTCATGTGTGCATTCCGCATGCAGCTCCCCATGTCTCATTGGAACACATGCACCATCCATGTGGTTCATGCATTACTGGTCTCACATGCATTACCATGATGTCCCGGTGCACAAACATCCATACAGGGCCTATGTTACACATACAGGCAAGTAGCTGACTACCAGCACACTGCAACATGCCCTGTTACACACAGCAATGCATGGCCACTTACCGCTCGACTCCAGACGGGTCTTATTCCGAAGGATCTGGGCGTGGAGGGCTGGGTTTATGCGTTCCAGGACCCTCATCTTGATGTTGCTCAGGTGGACCCGGCACCCCTCTGCATCCTCTGCCTTCATGAGGCGCCGGGCCTTGATGAGGGTTCTGGACCTGAGGTCCTCCCAGCGCTTCCGGACGTGCTTGATGTCGAAGGGTTGCCACCCCCTCCGCATTGATGGCAACCACAACATCCTCCCAGATCCTCTCCCGTCCTTCCTTGTCGGCGCGGGATGGTGTGAAGAGGGCATCATAATGCCCCAGGACATGCTCCACCAGGACACCAACTTCCTTCTCACTGAAGCTGGTGGCCCTCTGCCTCTCTGGCTGGGGGTCGCCAGTGGTCTTGGATGGTGTTTGCCCCAACATGGCGACCCCCGAGGCAGGTGTGGGTGGGCAACTGGGTCCTGGGGATGGGCTGTGGAGCAATGTATCCCAGTGGGGAGTCTTCTGTTCTAGCAGGGGTGGACACAGCAACTGGACCCCTGCAGATGGCTGACGTGCAGGCACCAAATAGCAGGGCACGTGGGCAGCAGGCAGCAGCAGATGGCAGGTGCGAGCGTGCTCGGGGCTCTTGGGGCAGGAAAATGGCCTTTTGGACAGGAGCGTGGTCTTCCGTGTTTTTTCGCGTGGCCAGCTTGATATGGAGTGATTTGGCATGTGAAAAAAGTGCACGTCAGCGTGTAATTCGAGGAAAGGCCCTTAGCATGTAAGCGCGTCTGTGACGTTACGCGCACAGGCGTTTCCCACAACACGGGTGCATAGGGAATCAGCATGTGAGAAAAATGCACGTCAGCGTGCCATTGGAGGAAAGGGCCTTAGCGCGGACGCGCGTAAGTGACGTTGCACGTGTGGGCTGCCTTAAAAGGTACGCGTATGACGACATTTTTTGTACGTGCTTTTTGTGGAGAGCGAGCGGGTGATTCTTGTACTTCTTGTCGGTTCACATGCGATTACTTCACAACGGTTCCAGTTTGTACTCCTTGTTTCTTCAGACAGCGTTCATTTCTTCTTTTGGCGGGGGTGTTGCCAACGCGCACGCACACATCTTTTTCACGTTCTTTTTCCAGGCAGACGGTGAGTCGCGCTCGTATTTTCCAACTGTGGTTGCCCCTGTGTGTCGCGTTCCCCTTCAGAGGTCATTGTAGGCTGCGTGTATCACGCGTACACTTATTTTTGTGTTTCTGGGTGCCACAGCGTAGTGCAGGTACTTTTTCCTACTCATGTGGTCTACCAGGGTTTGCATGCACATTTATTTTTGTTTTAGGGGTGCCTGTGCATTGCGTGACCCGTCATCTTCCCCCAGGGGTCACAGACAGCCTTGCTAGAGCCATAGGGTACGAATTCCATCTAGTACCCCACCCCTTTCACCCCAATTGCCCAGGACAATTGTTAACTGCAACTCCCATACGCACAACAACATTGGTGCCATGGTTGGGAGACGACCAAGCACTAAGGGAGGCAAAGGTGGCCGAGCTCAAAGAGGTGGGTGCGGTAGGGGACGTGGCCAGGATGTGCAGGGTGGCCCAAGAGGCCAGTGTTTGGAGGACCAATCGGGGCCACCTACGCCCCCCCCCAATGGTTGGGGCAAATGTAGCTGACACCATCCCAGCTCAGCCCTTGTTACACCGGCCCATATTGTCAACTGAACCGGCACAGGATGACTCCCAGGTCACCAAGTCTAAGCCACGTGTGGCGGTTAAGGTTTCTGTCACCAGGCCACGTGGATCTGGGGCAGCAATGTCATCTGCTGCCCCAAGTAGCCAGGGTGAGGAGGCTGCAGGGGCAGCTCAATCCACCGCAGCCACGAGTCTCCCAGCCGGGATAGTGTCGGTCCAAGTCATCACACCGACGTTGGCCCTGACAACATCACCCTGCAGCCAATGCCTGCACCAAGACCTTTGGTTATTGTGCCTTTGCAAACTTCAAGTACCCAGTCCACCTGCGCTTCTGCCCCTACTAACCAGAGCGGCGTAAGCCACTCAGGATCCGCACCACCTTCCAAGAAGAAGAAGGGGACTCTTGCACTACAGGCTGAGACCCCAGACATGGCTACACACTCTGGCACATCAAGGAAGCCTAGCTTCAATGACGCCGAACTTGATGAACTTGTGGCCTATGTGTTGGCACATAGCCGCGAAATGGTGGTGACTGCAGGCTGCAAGACTATGCCTGCTCAACGTAGGGCCCACTGGCAGACCATCGCGGAACACATTAGTGCCCTTGGATTTGTGAGGCGCACAGCTGATGATTTCTACAAGCGGTGGAATTACCTGAAACGCAGAGCAAAGAACAAGCTGGCTTCCAATCATGCCTCTACTGTGGTGACTGTCGGTGGGTCTCCACCAGAGGACAGCCAACTCACTGAACATGAGTCTGTTGCTGGAACCTTCATCACAGAGGAACAGATCCAAGGCGTGGGAGACCTACCAGATTTTGAAGCATTGTCCGGTGAATGCCCATGCATGTGTGTGTAATCCATGTGTATGTTGCTTGGGTGATCTGTACTGATTGAGTGCCAGGTGAGGGTGTGTACTCATGAGTGGTATGAGTCACCCATGTGCTTCCTCCAAACCATTCACCAGCCTTGGGTTTGGGTATGACAGTATCCCTTCTGACCACAGTAGCCAATTTGCACCACATTGCTGCAGTTGCCCTTGAACTGTCATCTTGCAACAACATTGTTCATGATATTCTGTGTTCATTCAGCCTGATTGTTTCAGTCCTTCTCATTTTTACTATGCATTTTTCTCCCCTACTGCCACATATGTGACATGCTTCTGTCATAGATTACACCCCACAATGGCCCACATGTATGACCTTGTTATGGGTATGTTTTCACCATTCAGGCTGATTGAGTGATGGCCTGCACACAATAATTTTTGGGCCCTGTTTGGATGTAGAACATGACTGTTGTCTACTGTCACGTTGAAGTGACCAACCATGGATGTATCCATCTGCCTGCCATCACTGTATAATTGAACACTGGATCTGTTGCAGCTTGTAGCACATGCGTGTTTTTGAACACTATTTTGCATGTTGTCTCTCATGATGTCCATCTCACATGGATGGGTGACAGTACTTATTTCCTTTCATATGCCTGTACTTCAGAAAAGTACCATGGCTACGCTACGTGCCATCTGTGTGCTGGCATGTGTCATGTATGTGTATTGGACATGCCACTCACAGGCTAATGTGTGATGCCAGTAATATGCAGTGTGCAGAAAATGTGTTGCTTTTCCATCTTGGATTCCTCAATGTCTGCTTTTTGCCTCCCCTTCCAACTCATTGACAGTGCATGCATGCCAGGGTTATAGTCATGTGGGACATGTGTAATTCATGTACTGGATCTCTGGCTTGTCAGGCCTATGTGTGTGCTATGGTGCTCATGCCTGTTTCCTTTTGTTATCTTTCATTTTTTTCCAGGTGATGAGGCACTTGATGCTGTTGAGGTGGAGATGGTGCAGACCCAGGAGGAATCACAGCCACAACCGGGCACCAGTGGAGGACGTGGGGTGGTGGTGGGTGAAAACCCATTTGTCCTACAGACAATGCTGTCCATGGGTGTCTCTGGGTACACCTCCGCTGAACTCTATGAATCAGGTGCTGAATCGGACAGTGAGACATATGTGCCGTCGCAGGTGAGTGTTTCTGGCAGGGATGCTGTTCTGTCCAACCCACCTGCACCAGGGGTAGACCCCTCTATGGGGATGTCAGTGTTGGTAACTACGCCTTTGGCGGTTACGGATGCAGGGGCACACTCCACAACATTTGCTCCTGTTCCCGGGGCCAGCAGATCAAAGGGGGAATACAGTCCTGAAGCCTTAGGCAGTGCCAGCACAGCAAGGTGCAGAACGCCTTGCCCCAAACAGGTGTGGTGCCCGCCGACGCGGTGGCCGTGCGCCACCAGGCAATACTGTATGGGAGAACTCCAAGTACAGTATAGCAGCACAACAGGGAGCATTGTGTGAAATGATGGCTCAGGCAATGGATAGGGTGGCCACTTCCATTCTCCCCCCTGAAAGGCAGATGGAGCTCCAGCAGCAGGCAACAGACTCCATTTGCCATTCACACAGGGGGGACATGTTGGCGTCCAACAGGGACCGACGGGCTGGACTGGAGGCTCTGCGCGAAGCCATATCTGTAGAGTCACAGGCCCGCAGGGAAGCCCTTAGGATAGAACTTTCGTTCCTCAGAGAGACTCTGGGTGAACTTGAGACTTCCCGAATTTTAGGTCAGAACAACAGCTGGAGCAGCTCACACGTTCGCTCTCAGCTGAGCTCTAGGCACCACGTGCGGAGATCCGTGCATCACGCGAGGCCATGCATGCAGAAATGCAGGCAACCTGTGAGGTGCTGCATGAGGATATCCGTACCATCATCCTCCAGAACCAAACCTTCCAGACCTGCATGCTTGCTGCCATGGAGGACCATACTAGGGCTTTTCCTGGGCTGCCTCCCATATCACGACCACCTCCTGATGTAGCAGCAGAGGGTGAAGAGAGCGACAGCAGTTCTCCCACTGTAGCGTAGCCGTGCAGGCCATGAGCCCATGGAGGTATTTTTTTGCATGTGGGTGTTGGGATGCACTCTGCACCCTGTACCTCGTGCCTCCAGGATGCCCCCCCGGTCCACACATGGCCATTTTTTATTTTTGTATTTTTTTTTTCTACAGTGTGTTGCTTTGTGTGGCTCCCGTCGGCATCCACTGTGTATTCCAGCTGGGCACATGCAGGCTTGTCCTGTCTTTGGGTTAGATGCTTGGTTTCCTGACACACACACCCCTCCTGCTTTCCCTTTCCATGGGCTTGCAAAGGGTGTGACCAAGTGACAGTAACTTACACAGTGACATTGGGCTCCCATGAGCTGTGTGCGCAGTCTGTAGTCAAAACTGTGTGTACATCCCTAGTGGGATTGTTCTTGGATTGTACACTGCATGG
Organism: Ambystoma mexicanum; assembly: GCF_040938575.1. Taxonomy (NCBI): domain Eukaryota; kingdom Metazoa; phylum Chordata; class Amphibia; order Caudata; family Ambystomatidae; genus Ambystoma; species Ambystoma mexicanum. The sequence goes on from NC_090941.1 coordinate 292,827,729, forward strand.
TGTCTTGATATGTGCTTGTGCATCCATGTATTTCTCCTTATTCACATGTACCTTCTTCATGTCTTCACAAGCCCGTCTCCTTTGCAGATGCGGTTCATGTTGTATGCAGTAAAATGACACATTTGCCAGACAGCAACACTCTGCAGTTGGAAGGGGTCGATGTGCTGGCTTTGTCAGGTTGTGAGACCTGCACTACTTTAATTTTTGACTGTCATATATTGCCACTGTTTTATCCTGTGTTGCTGTTTTGTGTTGCTGGTAAGTATTTGTTAATGTGTGCTGTTTCTTATTGATTACTGAGAGCATATTGTCTGTGGCCTGTTTACATTAGGGACATTGCACTTTGTGACACTTGCGTCATGTGTTGGGCATTCATTTGGTTGCTTTCACGTTGCATGCCATGCCATGGTGTGTTGGGTAGCTGAGATGGGGAAGGGTTGGTTGACATGGCACTATTTTAATGTGGTATTTTGCAAGGGGGTAGTCATTCATGCTGCATGAATGTGTGTCTTTTTGTCACACAGCATTGGTTGTCTTTAAGTAGGTAGGGATGCACACAATGTAACACTTCCAGGTGACCAATCTCAGGCTGGTATGGTTGTGACAGTTGACTGTCCCTTATGTCATTATCATTGATTGTCAGCTGGTATGTGCCAGGGCTGTGTGCACTCCACAGGGGTAGGATTTTAGGTGAAGTAATTAGCCACCAGTTGGGTACGGGCTGCCTCACCACGTGCCCTTTCACCTCCCATGCGCAGCGGCCGTGCATGTGGTTGGGGATGTGGGGGCACCATGTCCACCGGCAGGCCCCGGCGGGTTGCAACGTTGTGCAGGACACATGCTGCCACTATGATCCTGCACACTACTGGGGGTGCATATAGCAGCTGCCCACCAGAGCGGCCAAGGGAGCGAAAGCGTGACTTGAGCACACCGACTGTGAGCTCCACTATGCCCCGGGTTGCAATATGAGCTGTGTTGTATCTTACCTCGGGTGGTGTGATGGGGTTCCGAATTGGCGTCATCATGTAGGTGCTCAGAGGGTAGGCACTGTCCCCTGGGGAGGTGATGATGGGTATCATTAGTGGGGTTGTCACATTACTCAGTATCTGACATGCATGCATGTGCAGTGACATTTATACTCACCAATCAGCCATGTGTCGCCATGCCGCCCAGCTTCTAGGTCCCGGTTTAGGGGTGACATTCTGAAAATGAAACTATAATGGAGGGACCCTGGATAGTTTGCATATACTGAGGTGATGATTCCTTTGGCATCACATACTACCTGCACGTTGATGGAATGCCAGTGCTTGCGGTTTCGATAGATGTGCTCAGTTGCCCTGGGAGGACGTAGAGCCACACGGGTGCAATCAATGGCACCTAGCACTTTGGGGAAGTGTGCCACCACGTAAAAGTCCTGGACGGCAACCTGCCTTTCTGCATGTGTTCTGGGCATGTATATGTGCCTGTGGACTGAGGGGCGTGCAGTCATGATGGCCAACACCTGGTGTAGGCAGCGTGACTGCGTGGCCTGTGACACCCCCCCAGTATGGCACTTCTCCGCTGAAATGAACCAGTAGCCAAGAAGTGCAGTACATTGAGCACCTTTTCCAAGGGGATCAGTGCTTGGCAGCACAGGGTGGGTGATGTGAGGTTATCCTCCCACTCACTCACCAGGTCGAGTATTATGTGTGGTGGAAACCTGTACCTCCCATACACCTGGTCATCAGGCATCCCAAAAAGGCTGGTCCTGGGTAAAAAAATGAGGGGCCTGGCTATCCTCCTCCTCCTGCGGTGTCCCGCGACCACTGCTGCGAGTAACGGTATATTCGTCGTAGAGTCTGAGCTTGTTTGTTGTTTGCGTGCACTTTTATGCTGCGCTGGGCCGCTTACGCGGCTCCTGCTGGCGTACGTGTTTCCGGATTAGCGCATCTTTTTTGGCGCACGCCTTTCCCCTGTTCGATTCCATGAATACGTGTTGTTGGCGTGCGTGTGAGCGTTGCAAGCATTTACCTCCTGTACTTCCCCCGTAACGCCCACATTTTCATGCGTTGTTCCCCATTCCGCGTGTTCCGCCCCGTGTTCCGCCCACTTTTGATTTCTGCGCTGCACTGCGCTATGTGCGTTTTCACTGTGTGCGTAGCGCACGCCGTTTAATGATGTGTGCGCCCGCGTGCTCCACCCACGATTTTATTTATTTATTTATTTTATTTATTTATTTGTTTGTATAGCGCTAAAGCCCGCGGGCATCAGAGCGCTTTCAAAAAGACAAGACAACAGAAAGTTAAAGACGGGACAAGATATGGATGGCCAATATACCTCATAATAGATTAAACCTGCTTCCAGGATTTATTTTAGTGCACATCCCAGCATTTACACACGCACTGACTTCCATGAATCGATGTGTGCGGCTTTGGCGCGCTTGCGCTGTGATTTTCACACTTGCACTGCGATTTTCACGCTTGTGCTGTGATTTTCGGCGCACATTGATTCCATGAATCGGCCTGCATATCTAGAAGATATTCCCAACATCAATGTCTGTGCCCTAATAGCGTCATTATCTTAAAGTTGAATCTAGAAAGTGTACCTAATAGCGTCACTGTGTTAAAGCTGAACTTAGAAAGTGCATCCTTGTAGCATGTCTGTGTTAATGTTGAACCTAGACGGTATTCCCAACATCATTGAGGGTGCACCATTAGCGTCACTGTGTTAAAGTTCAACCTAGAAGCATCCCCTATTAGAGTCACTGCATTAGAGTTGAATTAAGATAGTATCATCAACAACATTGAATTTACCCTAATAGCATCACTGTGTTAAAAGTTAAATTTAGTAGGTAGATTGTGCCTAATTGCATACACTTCACTGATTACCACAATATCACACTACTACGCTTACTCTCTCCTATACACCACCATTCAACTAGAACACAGCAGTACTATGACACATTCAGTAAAGCTATTCTCATACTAACACGACCCATCAAACCACCCATCATCCTAATAAAACACAGCTAGCTAGTACACCGGCTAGCTTAGGCGTCTCCTCAGGCCTAACGCAGCCATAACTCAGGCTGGTTGTCAACCCTCCAGACTGAACACATTCAACTGTTCTCCTCAGCACCACACCTACCGCTAAGAAGCAGCTATCATGCAACAACCACACCGGCTGCACACATACCTGGTGCGCCCACGCACTTTAGGACTCTCTCTTTCTCTCAACTGACTTGAACTGCAGTTCCCGAGGGCGTTCAACCTACCAGCGCCTTGAGATCATACCAATGGTACAAAAGGCGCTATACAAATTCAAAATAACATAACATAACATACGCGATACAAAGTGATTTCTGTAGAAATAGTATCTGAATTTAAACAAGAATTCCAAAATGAATCTGCTAAAATTCTCTCATAACTAGGCACCAAACGTCCCAAATTGCACATGTACAGAGGTGTCAAGTTAATACACTGTGTGAGGACATGCCTAGCAGATTCTGGCTTTTCTTTTAAGCCGCATATACAACAATGTCTATTCTCAGCAGCAAGGCCCAACCAAGGGCCCGTAACAGACTGTAATGGCAATTGATTAGTGCGTACCTTCAACAGAAAGAGTCTTATAGCCAGATCAGGACATAAGAGAAGATAAGATTGAATGTTCCTGTAGCGATGTACCATGTGGGATACTGCATCATACCCCTTTAGATTAGATAAATGACTATAATTCCTGCACCAATCCCACTTGTTAAATTTCCTCTATGATTTTTTTTTCAAGTGGATGTAGGGCGTATTTTTACTGAAGTCAGGAGTCCAGCTTATCTCTGTGAAGAGTGACTCACTTAGGACCTTAAAGTTGGAACCCCTGTGGACTTTTTCCACTTCATAATTCTGGCCTAATGCTGCTAATAACTCGCAAGCGGGGCTTGATCGAGATTTTAGGTAAAAGCACCCCCTTACCCGGGGTGCCACCACTTAAAGATGTTAATCCCAATTCAAGGCGCAAGTATTCCATTGTGCAGGAGGGGGCTAAGCCCAAAGTGGAACACCAAAAGAGTCCTTCCAGTCTGTTTAACCAGGAGAAGTCCCACATGGCAAGTGCCTCAAGGCCCTACAGTAATGAGGGAACAAAGCACTGCCTATAAAGCACAATAGTCCCAGCTATAGAAAATCCTGCACGACCTCTGGCAAACTTACAAGCATGAAGAGTAAGATGTTTAGCTCTTCTGATTTTGTTGTTGATTAAAAGGCCATATTCTGCACAAGCTTTGGTCTCTAGGCACAAGTAGGAGTAGAACGGAACATAATCAATTGTGCCGAACAAGGTGTGCATCCTGCTCCTGTTGACCCTATTTCTAGTGACCAACATTGCGCTGGTCTTCTCCAGATTGATCGTAAGCCCATGTTGATGGGCATAATTTGATAGCTCATTGAACAAGGTCTTCATGCCTTTATAAGTCCGATCAAACAGGACAAAGTCATCGGCATACAGCATGCCCACCACAGGCAGATCTATCCTGGGGGCAGTTTGCCTTCAAAAACAATTGGGGGAGAAGGTCAGCTATGTACAAATTGTACAATATTGGGGCTGCTACGCACCCTTGTTTGACTCCCATATTAATAGGTATGGGGTCAGTGACCCCACCGTTGTCCAGCCATACTCTGGCGCAGTTGTTACTGTGCAAAAGAATCAAAATATGCACCAACAAGTTAGGGCATTTTAAAGCCCTGAGCTTGGTCCAGAGAGTATCCCTGTTGGCCTGGACAAAAGCACTTCTGAAGACCACGGAGGCGATGTACAACGTAAAATTTCTTCCGCTCCTGGCGGTCTGAATAAGCTGATCTAGGACCCTAATATTATGGGAAGTGCCAGAGCCAGGACGAAAACCTAGCTGTGCAAGATTAAGGACGTTGTTATTTGCCCATTTCTGGAGTTCACTTAGTACCAGGGTGGTGAAGATTTTTCCAGTCACATACAACATGGACAGCAGTCGGTAGTTGTTAATATTAGTCCGGTCTCCTTTTTTATGTATCGGAATGAACACTGACTGCTGCCATGACATCAGTATCATACAAACTCTACAGACTCGTGAGAATAGGATCAGCAGAAACTGAGCCCAATTCACAGGATTCTCTTCAGCACTATGTTGGCCAAACCATTCGGGTGGGGCGATTTAGTGGTCTTAAGCTTCAAAATGGCATCTATCAGCATCTGATGCCTCATAAGTAAAGGCCACGGGACGTGGAAGACAGCCAATGGAGTATCGATTTTGTTATTAAAAAATGTTTAGCAGGAACATGCACACCTCATTCAACACCAGATATAGGATTTTAAGTTTTGGTCAACCTGTTGCCCCTGACGGTCGCCAAGATCTTCCATATTTCACAACTGTCTCAGGTTATCATTACTTGCACAAAATGCTGCCAAGCAGTCCTCTGTTCAGACAGGCGGTAGTGTTTTAACCAGGAGCAAAATTTTGGCCTTACAGATTTAATCGTGCAGTGCACCAGGGATACAGAGCCCAAGCACTGACTTTTCGCCATGAGAGCTCTTATCTCCTGGCGCATCCTGTGCTTACTGTCTTGTATATTTACATCAAAGGTTTTATTAGCCCTAGTTTTACCAACCATAGCCGGATTTCCACTATGCACACCGATAGAGTGGGCTAACCCATGGATCTAAATTTCAATGCCCTCCAGGCCCTTATCTCTAAGGCTACTCCGGTCAACCACCCCCAAAGGGAAAGCTGTGGCACACATCCTGGCAATTCTATTTGGATTCCAACTGATCCAATTACCTGCAAAATTTGACAGTACCTCCCACACATACAGACCTCCGTGGAGTCCTCCAAGTGCTTAATAACCAACATGAAAGTTGCAATTCACTGTATTCGTTTGGTGTCACTTTTAGGGCTAGCACACAATCCAGCAGACTATCGTTGCTGGCCATATAGTCCAAGGTGGCCTCTTTTAAACCTGCTGGTCACACATCCAGGCTGATCCCCGGGTGTGCATCCGTTCAGCAGAGTCAAATTCCACTTCTTTAGGAAAACCAATCACTGCCTTCCCCTATCGTTAGGTGTTTTGCTAGTCATGTTACAGTGCTCAAACACATTTTCATACACACCACTCCCATCCCTGTCAACACATTTAGCGTTCCAATCTCCACAAAGAACCACCAGTTAATTTGTTGAGGCAGTACACACAAGACCTGAGGGGCGCAAATAAACGCCCCTAAGCAACCTACCAGCCCTTGAACACACCCCCAGCACCGGCAGGCGGAAGCTGGCTGCGGGAGAAGGCCAGGGAAAAGGCCCAGCTTTCCTGTAATTGCTGCATTCCCCTTCGGTCCGACGAGAGGGCAGGAGCCCGTCTCCCTCGCAGCATCGACCACAGCTGACCTGAATGGCCCCCACCACATCGATATCCGTAGTCCCGTGTGTGATGTGCCTTGTACATTTCATGGCTCTCATTTTCACTGAGCCATCATGCAAGTAAGACCTCCACAACAGAATCGTACTGCATGATCTGATCTTCTATTTCTACAATTATCGTGCCTTTGTTGGAAGCGAGCGCCACCTGTTTCAAAATGGCGGGCGCATTGCGGCACTGAAGCGAGGCCGCTTTGGGTTGCTAAGCAACCTACCAGCCCTTGAACACACCCACAGCACCGGCAGGCGGAAGCCGGCTGCAGGAGAAGGCCAGGGAAAAGGCCCTGTTAGTTCCTGTTAGTGCACTGGGAGTGCGCAGCGCTGTCCTCCCTGACCTTTCCCAGTGGAAGCCCACACTACTGAGCAATACCCGACACCTTGGTATTCAGTGACCAAGCCTACCTACCCAAACAGACCAATTTCTCCCCGCAGAAAGCCCTCATTCACGCTCACCTGAGCTGCAGAATGCTACTTTTTCACTGTGATATCCGCCTCATCAGTACCTGATCACCTGACCCTCGTTAATCTTCTACAAAGGTAACACGAACTATACCTACATAGTTACAAACTGAAAATATACTATCTCTCCTCCTATGTATCTAGGTATCAATGTGCCCTACACATAGAAAGTGTCCTCGTTGTACGCATAGTCTTTATGTATATATATGGACATCGGAATCTAAGTTCTGTTACATTGTCTGAGTTTACTGAGGACCATACCATCGCCCAAATGATGCACAAATAGATGGTTAGGTGCCTCTACTTAACTGCATCTACTGACAGCAAACTCTGCTCATGTACAGATTTTGAATCTAGGCACTGTTAGAAATGTTTCTCCTATTAGTAATCAGTGTAATGTGCTATTACTAGTAGTTTGCTCGCATATGGACTATTGAATCTAGGCACTGTTAGAAATTTGTCTCCTATTAGTAATCAGTGTAATGTGCTATTACGAGTAGTTTTGCTCTCATATGGAATATTTAATCTAGGCGTGGCCAGAAATCTGTCTCTTATTAGCGAACAATGCAAAGGGTTATTTCTAGCAGTGCTTACTCATATATGGACTCTTGAATTTAGGCGCTGCTACAAAATCTACGACCCATCTGTAAACAGGGTTAAGTGATATTATTAGTAGACTTTGCCTTTGTATGATATGCATTCTACTAGGCCATTCTACTAGGCCACAACTACTTGAGTGTGCTATATTCTTTCATACCGATTATTTGCTAACATAAGTGCCCAAAGTTCTACCTATATAATAGATGTGCCAACCAGACAAGCTTTAGCAAACGGGTCAGAGATTAGTATTAGATAACTGTGCCTGCCTAGACTACTCTCACTGCAATTCTGGCTGTATCGGATTCCGAACTTAGATGTGCCAATAGACCAAGTTCTCTATGACCTGCTACCTCACCTGCCTAGCGTCATTAAATTAATTAGTCCTATCACTTAGACACAGGGTACCCCACACACTATACAATGCACCTAACATTGTCCATTCCAACATACCTGGGCACCTTACTCATACTAATAGGATTACACACCATGTCGCCCCTTACAGGAATCACAATAGACACCCTCAATAATATCCTAGCGCCGCAACAACCACAACAACTCATGACGCAATGCAATATAGCCATGAGAAATGTCAAACTACGTGTACGACTATCTAGAATTTTTGATCCCGTTATCAAATATGAAACTAATGACCACCAAACCAAAATGGCCACTGAACCCATTCCCAAACCCAGCTCTTATAATCACAATAGGTATAATAACCCTCACATAAATAGATAAATAAATACCACCCCTACAGTGCCAACAAACCACATCTCCCTCCCCCAACTAATTCCATACCTAAACTTAAAGGAGCCCTAATAAACGCCAGATCTCTAGTCGCCCATGCTATAGAAATAGCTGAAGTCATCTCTACTGAAGAATACGACTTCCTAGCCATAACGGAAACATGGCTCCATGAGGCATCAGGCCCAGCACTATCGCTAGCTGTTCCTAACAACTACACTATCCTCAGAACAGATAGATGTTGAACTCGAGGCGGTGGACTAGCCATCATTGCCAAAACTAAGCTTGGTATGAGACTCACTCCGTCACCGGCTACTGAATCATGCGAGATAATGTCCACTAAGACACCTACAGCCAATTCTCAAACCCTCAACCTCCACTTGATATACAGACCTGTTCCCATCAAGACTTTCATAGAAGACCTATCTACCATCCTTTCTGACAACCTTAAAGACACCACACAATCAGTATTACTTGGTGACCTTAATATAGGCTTCAATGATACCAATGACCCACAAGCCATAGCAGCCTCTAACATTCTGACTGAATTAGGCTACACCCAAAGAGTGAATGAGCACACGCACATCAAAGGGAGAACTCTAGATTGGGTTGCTGACCACAACTGAAAAATCTCTACCCTTACAATCTCACCTCAAATATGGACAGATCACCATCTGATATCATTCTCTTTAGATATTAAAACTCCTAAACTGCAACAACCTTTTGCACCACCTGCACTTACCAGAAACAAGAAAAATATGACTCTAGACAAACTACTCCCTGGCATCATGCCCACTTTGAATGCTCTACCAAACAACTTAGACCCCAACGCCTTAGTGGAGGAATTCAACAAAACTATGAACACAACTCTTGATATTATTGCTCCGCTAAAGCTTAGAAACTGTAAAACCACATAGCCATCTGAATAATTGGTTCACCCCTCTCCTAAAAAACCTTAGATTAGAAAAAAGAAAATGGGAAAATACCTGGAAAGCTCACCCCACTCCAGAAAATAAATTGAAACTAATTAACATCTCATCTCAATATAAAAAAGAGATCATCTCAGCTAAACAAGAGACCTACAATAATAGAATTACACAAGCTAACTCAAGCACGAAAGAATTGTTATCCATACTTAGAGAACTGGAAAATCCCATAACGCCTCAAGACAACTGCCTTAAAGATAAAAAATGGTGCTCCGAAATCCAGCATGCATTATCTAACAAAGTCCTAAACCTCCAAATGAAAACAGAACTAAAAAGAGAGACATTAGCCACCCCACATTGCCCACTACTAAAACGCTGTCCAATTCTAAGCCATCCACCCAATTCTACTTCTCCAAAGTCTCGACTATAGAGGTGGAGAAAGTAATATTTGGCCTAAAGCCCTCCAATTGCAAAGGAGATCTCTGCCCAGCACAACTCATCAAAGATGCTGCGCTGGATTTAGCACTTTTTATTACAAAGCTGATTAATGCCTCCTTTACTACTGGCACCATCCCAAGTAACTTAAAGGAATCATGGGTGCTCCCACTCCTCAAAAAGCAAACTTTAGACCCGGCTATACCTACCAATTATAGACCAATCACTACCGTGCCATTCCTCCTGAAGATCCTGGATAAAGTGGCATATATCCAAATCCAGAACTTCCTTGAACTAAACCAACTACTAGACGGGAGTCAATCCGGTTTCCGTCCACTGCACAGTACAGAAACTGCTCTGATTGATCTTAAAGCCCAAATAGATAAATTACGAGATTCTGAAAAACTGGCACTACTTCTCTTATTAGACTTATCTGCCGCATTTGACCTAGTGGATCACAGGGTCCTGTGTAACCACTTAGATACAGCAGCACACTTCTCCACTGAGGCTATAGTGTGGTTCCAATCATTCCTTAGTGACCGTACTATGATGGTCTTCTCCCCTACAGCAGCTGCAGACCCCATCCCCATCACCCGCGGCGTGCCACAGGGCACTTGTGTCTCACAAACGCTATATAACATTTTCACTAAACCCCTGTTTGATGATCTGGACCATCTGGGTATCACGTACACCAATTACGCAGAGAATACCCAGATCCTCCTCCCACTCACAGGGGACTATGAAAAGGACCTAGCACTGGTGAACAGAATCTACAGCATCGTTCAGGCATGGATGGCCACCCATGGCTTATGCCTGAACGATGATAAAACTGAGCTTCTCATCCTAGGTACCGCATCCCTCATCAATAAACTAAGTACAAACTACTCCTCCTTCATCATCGATGAAAACTGCATCCAAGTAGCCAAGAAAGTAAAAACGTTAGGTATATACCTTGACTCTACCTTATCATTTTCCAAACAGGTAAATACCCTAGCCTCATCAACAGCTTACACATGTAAACTAATCAGACCAGGAAAACAATTCTTATCTCAGCACAGTTGCCTAACACTAGCCAGAGCTCTAATCATCTCCAAACTAGACTATTGTAATGCCTTGTACATTGGAGCCACCAAATCCACCATCAACAAAATTCAGATACAGCAAAACAATGCTCTCCGAGCAGCACTGAACATTCCCAAAAGAGAACACATTTCAGAAACAAGAAGGAAACAGAAATGGCTTACCACCCATGAGAAAATCAGACTTAAAACTGCATCTCTCACCCACAAATCACTATACAACAAAGCCCAACAATTCTTAAAGGACAGATTCACCAGAACACACTCCATGAGACAAACAAGACTATCCAACACCAATCGCCTTTAAGTACCCCGATTCAAACTCGCCACTATAGGTGGAGCCATTTTCCCAGTCAAAGCTGCTCAATTGTGGAACGAGTTACCTGTCACAGTAAGACTAGAACAATCCTTTACCAAATTCAGGCAAAATGTGATCAACTGGTTTATAACAACAAATGTTAAATTAATGTATGATCTTGCTCCTGCCTGCCTTCACTCATTTGCCTGCTACAAATGTTACCCTGTCACATGTATTACACGCTTGTAACCTATGACCTTGTAACCTGTAACCTTGCTCAAAGCTGTACATTTTCTTAACTTCTGCGCCCTTATACCCCAGGGTGCAGTGCGCATAATAGATATCAAACAAACAAACAAACAAATAAATACCAGGTGCTTCGTAAATATTTATCACCAGCATACTTTGTTGTGTCCCTCCCCCAACAGGCACCGATACAGGCACCGATACGTCCACTGCCAGACTAGTACCCCCGCTTCCTGGTGGGCCCAAATGAATAGATCTTATAGATAATAAGATTATTATTACCTCCAATTAAAAGGCTGCCAGCAGGTCGCCCATGGACCACTTTTATAGCAGGTGTTTGAAATGTTAAGTAGCCATCTATGTCAATATTGAAGTTTACCCAGGACTCCTGCAGAGCAAAGATTTCACATGCTGTCAGTAGATCCCGAGACAAGCCCCGCTGAAGCCAGTGATTGAAACCCCTGGTGTTCCAACTTTAGATATTTCACTGTGGCAACTGTTTTAGGGGAATCATTCGCTGCAGCCATTCCCAACCTTGGGCGTCATCAAACTTTGCAGCCACTTGGGTGATGTTTCATAAGTAGGAAAATTGACACCAGCACATGGACAATTACAGTCAGTACAACACACAGCACTATCTTCAACAGATTTTAGGATATCCAAAAAATAGCCCAAGTGCACTAGCGATGACTGATGCTGCCGAATGAGGGCCACAGTCTCAGACAAACAGCAATGGATTTGTGTTGTCTTTTGTTGTTGATGTCGAAGAGGTTCAACAAAGTAAAAATCCCCCGAGTTCAACATTCTTAACGAGGGGATTTTATTAAACAATGCCATTAAGGTGGACTGGTTGAGTCGGCAAAACCCTTTAACTTCATCCAAAGGAGTAATAGTGAGCTTTCTTGGGTCCAGCACAGCTGGTGGATCCTTACAAAGGCTTTGCTGACAATCACAGCCATGCAGGGGCAGAATAGGTTAATCATTATCCTTATTCGCAATGACCCTTTTATCTGACAAATTAGTGTTGGCACTACTGGGAACAAGAAGGCAGACAGGGAAAGTTAGCTCTTTTTGTCGGACCTCCACTGCCAGCAAAACTGTTAATGTGCCCACAGATGGAGCAGACCTCCTCTTGCTTCCAGCCACTCTTTTCCATTGTTTCTCGGAGAGCGTGTTGTTTTCTAAATGCAGAATAGAATTGATTGGCTGGGCATCCAAAGGAAGAATTTGTCCAAGAGGTGTAGGTCTGCTCCTACTCTGCTTGATATTTTTGGCTTGTATTCTTTTAACCAGCCTAAGCTGTTTCCTGGAAGGGAAATGAGTTGAAGAACACACCCCCGCATCACTTACATTAAAGGATTCACTTTCAAGGACCTGTACCTCATCAGGGACTGAGAGTGGTCTAAAGGTGGGAGATGTAATCAATGGTAGCTTATTTCCGTTGTCAGGTTGCTCCTGGAGATTTAAAGAATGCGGCACACCAGTACCTCTCTGGCCAATTAATCGATTGTGTATCACAGATAAAGTGGCCTCTTGCATTTTAAGGTCCTCATGCATGGCCCTGCAGAGTTTTAGAAGTATTGTAACAGCAAAATGTAGTATACCGTTACTTTGCAGTTTTCCAGAGGTATCATGTGTGCTGTAAGTATCAGGAACGGACTCCGAATGAGCATTTACGGAATCGTTGAGCAAATTTGGACTGGAGAGGAGAACATGGAGGGAGGGAGGGGCAAGGGGGGCAACGGGTAGGGAAGGTGAAGGAGAAAAGGGAAAACACAATACTCGAAACCTTTCAGCAGGAGCAGCCACCACCAAGGCAGTGCCAGAGTGAACTTCAAGTAAATCAGCTAAGAGGGCAATAGGAGGAATCAATGACCTGGTTTCTCGAGTGGCTAGATCTGGCAGAGCGCTGCCTTGAAGGGCGTAACACAGTTGCAATAAAGAGTCATTGGGTCTCATTATGGGTATGCCGGTCAGGTAGCAACGGTGCTGGTAAGCTACCGGCACCGTTGTTACTGGACCGGCATACTCCGAGTTCTGCGTGCAGGTGCCTTTGCGCCCGCCAGGTCTCACCTGGCGGGTGGAAAGGCACCCGCTCGCAGACTTTGACGGATGCACCGGCACTGTTGCACACAGTGCTGGTGCATCCGTCCTCCCCATGAACTGTGAACTGATATCAGCGAAACTGCCTATATCCCCATGTCGCACTCTAACCATCTACCTTATATACAGGCCACCAGGGCCCTTATGCTCATTTGAAGAGGACATATCTAGCCTCTTAGCCAATAATACAAAAGACTCATCACAGATAATGATCCTAGGCGACCTCAATTTAGGACTTAACGATCCGGACGACAAACAAGCTCAAGCGATAGCCACCGTGCTTGAAGAACATGGCCTCACCCAAAAAGCCCTCGTCCCTACCCATGAAAAGGCAGGACCCTAGACTGGGTAGCCACCTCAAACTGCCCAACAATGACCACCAAATTTACACCCCAACCTTGGACTGACCATTTCCTAATTGACTTCAGCTTAACACTTAATAAAGAAGCAAACAAAGAAAAAATAATGGCACCTTCTCTCCCCACAAGATGACATCCTACCTCTCCTCCTTCCAGTGATTAATGCCCTTCCAAGCAATTCTGATCCAGATACACTGGTGGACTCCTATAATGAAACCATGGCCAAGGTCCTAGATACCAATGCCCCACTTAAGGCTTGCAAGAGAAAACTACAGCCTCATCTGAACTCCTGGTTCACCCCTCACCTAAAAGAACTTAGACTGGAAAAAAAGGAAGTTAGAAACCACATGGCAACACACCCCAATGGAAGAAAATAAACTAAAATTAAAACTCTGTGCCACCAACTACAAGAAAGAAATTATCCAAACCAAAAAAGAAGTCTACAACGAAAGAATACCCAGAGCATGTTCCAATACTAAGGAACTATTTGTGATCCTGCGAGAATTAGAATCGCCCATACCTAGCTCCATTTAAATTCACTAAAGTCTCCGTTCAGGAAACTAAAAAAATTATTGCTTCCCTAAAGCCACCAAACTGCAAAGGTGAAAACTGCCCGGCCCAAATAATTTAAGATGCAGCCAGAGATTTAGCCCCTTTCATTTCTAAACTCATTAAATGCCTACGTTTTATCTAATACCATCCCAAGCAGCTTAAAATAATCCTGGGTTCTACCCCTTTTCAAAAAACAAACTTTAGACCCTCCATCCCCACAAACTACAGGCCTATCACAATGGTCCCATTCCTCCTGAAGATAATAGATAGAGTGGCCTATCTTCAAATTCAGAAGTACCTTGAGACCAAACAACTTTTAGGCTCCCGCCAATCTGGATTCAGACCTCAGCACGGCACGGCGACAGCATTAATAGACCGTAAAGCCCAAATCGATGAGCTTAACGACAAAGGAAATACAGCTATGCTACTCCTCTTTGATCTGTCGGCAGCATTCAACTTGGTGGACCAGGCAGTATTATGCAAATACCTAGCATCGGCTGCCCACTTTTCAAGTGAAGCTATAGCCTGGGTCCAATCCTTTCTAGACAACAGAAGCATGCAAGTCTTCTCGACCTCAGCATCTGCAGACCCAATTCAAACAACATGTGGCATCCCTGAGGGCTCATGTGTCTCACCAACTATGTATAATATATTTACTAAGCCTTTATTTGAAAAGTTGGACACACTCTGTGTCATCTACACAAACTATGCAGATGACACCCAGATCCTCATTCCCCTTTCGGGCAATTTCACCTCAGATACAGCCTTAGCAAACAAAATGTACATCCTCATTCAGGCATGGATTGCAACCCACGGCCTCTGCCTGAATGACGATAAAACAGAGATCCTGATCCTTGGCTCTGCCAACAACCTAAAAACACTTGACTCTAACTATAGCACCGTCAACATTGACAGCAATATAATCACATTTGCCAAAGAAGTGAAGACTCTTGGCTTCTATTTAGTTTCCACGCTATCCCTAAAAAAAACTGGTAAACTCCTTGGCCTCATCCACTGCCTACACTGGCCAATTTATTAGAGCATGCAGACCCTTCCTCTCACTAGCAAGCTGCATTACCTTAGCCAATGCCCTCATTCTATCAAAACTGGACTATTGCAATGCACTGTATATAGGAGCCAATAAACACATCATCAACAAATTACAAACATTGCAAATTATTACCTGGCGAGGGCGCAATCAGAATGAAAGAGCCATTCTGATTGGCCCTCGCCGAGTCATTACCAGGCCGGGAATCCCTCTGTCGGGATTCCGCGTCCTTTGTCCCCGGCGGGGGGCATGGCAGCCCTTCAGCCAATGAGGATGCTCGAATCGGGGCCATCCCGGCTCCGAGCCTCCCCACGGCTGAGGGGCTGCCTTCGCCCCCCGCCTGGGACAGAGGTAAGGCTTTTTTTTCCCTCCCCTTTCCTCCCTCCTCCCACCTCTCTGCCTTCCCCACCCCACTTACCTTCTATGCCTTGGTACCCGGCGGGGGACGATGGCAGCCTTCTGCCGTGTGGAGACTGGAGCAGGGCCATCCCCGCTCCGAGCCTCCACACGGCTGGTGGCTTCCATCATCACCCGCCGGGGACTCAGGTACTTTTTTTTTTCCCCTTCCCCTCCCTTCAGCCCTCCCAACCGCACTTACCTTCTTTTTTTTTCGGGAGCGGACGCGCTGGGAACGCTTCTGTTTCCAGCGCGTCCGCTCCCGATGGTCGCCATGGAAAGGGAAAAGGGGCTCCGTTTTCCCCTTCCCGGTGGCCATTTTCTTTGTCTGCAGCGGGACAAAATAAATAGCTTTTAGTGCCCCGGTCATGCAGTTTTTGCGAGCCGGGGTACTAATAGCTATATGCCCCTCGCGGCGGAGGCATTACCGACTCTGGTAATGCCCCGGGGCCTTCGTTGAGGCCCTCACTTTATTCGGGCCTATAACTATGGGCCCCGGGGCATTACCTGAGTCGGTAATGCCCCCGCCGCTTGGGGCATATTGCTTTAATAATGCGCTCAAAACGGCCCTGAACATCCCCGCTAGAGAGCACATATCTAATGCCAGGAGAAACTATAATTGGTTGAAAATCAGCAATAGGATCCTCTTTAAAACTGTTACATTAACCTACAAATGCCTAAACAACGCAGCCCCCCATACATAAAGGAAAGAATAACTACAAAGTCTTCTGCACGACCGACTAGAACAGCCAATTCCTACTGCCGCCAAATACCTAGATTCTGACTAAAAAAAACTGGAGGCAACAGCTTCCCTGTAAAAGCAGCCCAGCAATGGAACACATTACCAGTTGAGCTAAGAAGGGATCAGTCTTATGACAGTTTTATACACAATACCTGTAACTGGCTACGCCTCAACAACCACTAGACTAATGACTATAGCTGAATATAGCTGTCTGTTTTCGTGTCTTGCCTCTTACCTGTACCTGTTAACATTTGTAACTGTGCCTGCAAGTATTCTCTGTACCTGTCTATACCTGTCTATACCTGTAACCAAGCTCTAATTATTCTTGTCATGTTGTGTGCCTAGCTACCTAAGGGTTTAGGGTGCCCTACAAATAAATAAACAAAAAAACAAACAAACAAACAAGGGGTAAAGAGCTTGTATCCCCTTCAGACAAGCCATTATTTTCCATGTTATTTTCCACCAGAGCTGTCGATGTGAGACAGCAGGGAGTTTAACAGGAAAATAAGCATCTGAAGGGCCTTTCTGCACCATCTGCACCTCCGTTATCGAGGCTGAGGTCGCCGTGCACTGTCCGATGTTTTCTTCAGTAGAGTAACTCGCACGGCATGCTTTCCGTAGCAAAGACCATAAGGCTTTTTACTGCAGCAGGCCAAAGCCTTGGAGCGCCTCTGTTTATTAACCAAGCATGGTAAAAAATAAAGGGCAAACAGAGGAAAGAAGGAAAGGGAGGGGGAGGAAAGGAAGGTCTGGGAAAGCAGGCAAAAGGGAAAGGTAAGTATAGGGCCTCTGCGCCGATTTGCTAGTTTTGCAAAAACCACTGGATCAGTACTAGCATGGCGGATTGTCACATTTCAGAGTCACCACTGACACATATGAAATAAATGTTCGCACAACAGGGCTCACCTTCTGCGGCCACTGTAATCCATATATCAAACAATAGGTAGTCTAGTGCATAGGAGTAACAACCTAATCAGCTGATAAAAGGAGGAGAAGGAGGGTGAGCCGGGAAATAGAGAATCCGTGAAACCTCAGTAACATGGCACAACTCTGCATCGCTCCGCGAGTGGGCATGCTATTTTAGCCATGTGAGTCAAGCAGGGACAGTAAGCACAGAAGAAAGACTCCGGTCCTTCAGTCCTCCAACGCAGGATAGCACCAGCAAAAAGAACAGTATCCCCAACACGGCACAACACTCCTGCCTCACTCTGCGTCGCACTGCAAGTGGGCAGGCTATTTTGGCCGTGTGACGTGTGAGTCAAGCAGGGACAGTAAGCACATAAGAAAGAATCTGGTCCTTCAGTCCTCCAAAGCAGGATAGCACCAGCAAAAAGAAAAGTATCCCCAACACGGCACAACACTCCTGCCTCACTCTGCGTCGCACCGCATAATGTTTTTATGGAAATGCAGTGATATTTTTCTAAGATGTTGATAATATTTAGGAACAGTTTTTTCACTCTTTCTGTTTTCTTTCTTTTATGTAAGGTTTGTAAAGAGAGACAATATATATGGGCGAAGAAACCCTCTTTTTTTGGGGGCCTGACTCTTGAGGGTAGAAATAATGCACAATTATAGAGGGGTAGAGTCAACAGGCTTCCCTGGCCAGTAGCGTGATGGGTGGTCGGTAGGACCTTGCAAAAGAACTACTGTATTGATAGTTCGCCACAAACAAAATTCACCATGGTGTGCATGAAACAATGATCAACATTTATTTTCAACAAAAGAGGAAGTTTTGTCTGAAGGAATTCTTTTGTGCCGTGGCACAACACAAGTACATATAAAAGTGTATGTATACTCTGCACGGTGGTGGGTTAGTAAAATGTGGCTACAAAACATTCAGTGTATCGCCATTGTACAGTGAACATTACTAAGTTGATGACAATCTCTTATACATATTGTTCAAGGTCACAATATATCAAACAGTGTCGACACTTAGATGTGTGTTTCTGGTTCGGTAGTTGGTTAGCGGGGCGCAGGGCTGGTAAACATGGGACAGCTCTGCAAGATGGATACCGAACTGTCTTCAGGACGTGTACGTCAGTAGTCAAACTGGATAGTAGGAATATGGCGTCATCCTGCAGTGAGACGGAAAGCTAACGTTTAAAATGGTGAATTTGTCTAACATTAGTGGAAGGAGGAAATGCAAGGAACTATGACCTACCAAGGCGGTAAATTAGTTGACGCTCTGGCTGTAGTCCATAGGTGGTGCAGCTGCTTATGGTGCGGCTGGGGCGGTTCTGCATAAATCAGGCGCTCGGGTCTATAATTAAAAGGAATGACTATTAGGATTGGGCATATAAGTTATGCTCCAACTTTGTGTGGGATGTGCTATTAACTGAAAACACAAGCCAGTGCAGAGCCCGTATAATTGCGTCTGCTAGGTAAGCAATAAATGACGTGGTTGAGGTGGATGCTAATTAAAAGTTACATACATGCAGCATGCAGTAAGACGTTGTCTCTTGTGTGCTTTGCATTTAAAGACAAGGGATAGAGTGCGGGCAGTATTTAAGGCCCTGTGACTTCGTCGGCATAGTTATCAAAATTACGTGCCGTTACAGTGGTACATTGTAAATATGGGCCGGAGATCGAGTGCCGGTAGGATTGTGAAAAATGCTAGGTCCTGGAGGACGAACGCACAGTGACAGCATCGGACGGATATTACAACCCGGAACGCAAGGATGCGGCCGTGAGCTTACCTTTAGATGGCCCAAGTGAGCTGTGTCAGTCGGAGTCTGTGCGCGGGCGTAGTGGACAAGCCTCGGTATAAGTCGAGATGTCTGTAGGTACGCATGCGCCAGGGAGTAATGTCTATGTTGTGCGCCAGTCATGTGATGCGAAGGACTAGTGTATCGAGGAAGCCCAAACCAGGCGCCTATTTAGTATTACTGAATCAGTTCGACCACAAAAGAGAAGCACATCACTTGCAAAAACGAATGAATCACATGTTGAAATATTCGACATTGTAAGGCATACTTGATAGCTTACTTACAGTGGAACTACATTTGTATTGCATGGAAAAACGCTGTTTAACCTTGTATTACGCAGGGTGTATCATTTGAATACGACATCCGTGTGCATTCGATTGCAATCACAGTTCGCCCCAGTGAGCTGTGTAGGTCTGAGGCTGTGCGCGGGCGTGGTGGACAAGTCTCGGTGTAAAACGAGATGCCTGTAGCTGTGTATGCGCCGTGCGCCAGTTATGTGATGCACAGGGCTAATGTATCTAGGATATCAATACTAGATGCCCGTTTATTATTAATGGATAAATTCAAAACAAAGTAAGAAAAAAGGCAATTCAATTGAAAAGGCATGCTATCAGAACAAATAAATAAAATATTTAAATATTCGATATTTTAAGGCATTCTTAGTGGCTTACTTGCAGTGGAGCTGCATTTGTTCTGCATGGGGAAACAAAAAAGTATTTCACTTTGTATTAATCAAGGTGTGTCATTTGAATGCAAAAATAGATGGCCATTACAGTGCAATATCTGGCATACATGTGTTGATGGTGCTTGCATGTAGATGATGAGTCGTTTTTTTTAGGTGTGGGGCTACGGGGCAACAATGTGGCCCAATAAAAATCTTAAAAACCATATTTCTGGCAAAAAGATGTTCGTGGTGCTGGCATATGGGTAGTGTGTCATTTTTAGTAGTATATATGGGGCATATGATTCATCAATGTGACCCATTGAAAAGACTTGTGGAGTATATAGGTTAGAAAGATTTAGACACTTTAGAAAATGTTACAAAAGTCACAGTAAGAGAGGGGAGCAGATCCAGGGGTGTGCCATGGCAGTGGTCAAAAAATGGAATTGTATAGAGATGAAAACACAGGAGCTGAAGTTGTTGTATAGTCTCTGGTGTAGCGAAATATGGACTATTTGTTGAAAAAGAGATTCCATTCGATCGAGATATTGAGGCCATGTTTCAAAGAGTCCAAACGATAGATCCACTTTTGTTCGAGTTTGCGGAGGGCGAGATCTCTATCGCCTCCGCGGAAAGGGTTACGGACCGTTTGTAATATTGCCCAGAACAAGTCGTTGTGAGTGTGTTTCATTTTCTTGAAATGTGCCACCAGAGGTTTGTCTTCGACCTGATTGCGTATGCACGACCGA
The DNA here is from genome assembly GCF_040938575.1 of Ambystoma mexicanum. Lineage (NCBI taxonomy): Eukaryota > Metazoa > Chordata > Amphibia > Caudata > Ambystomatidae > Ambystoma > Ambystoma mexicanum. The sequence continues at coordinate 292,848,246 of NC_090941.1, forward strand.
TGTTCACATATGCGTAATCTGATTTCTCTTTTCGATTTGCCTATGTATATCAGGTCGCACGGGCACTTTATGATGTAGACACACCATTTGGTTTTGCAATTGGTAAAGGAATTGAATGTCCACGGGTTTCCTTTAAGGTCGATGGTCTTCATATTTGCTGTTAAGCTGCAGACAGAACAGTTTCCACATTTAAAATGGCCTTTCACCGGGGGTAGATGCCATAGTGTGGTTTGGGTGTTGCTGGTGGTATCAACCTCTGTATATGTGTGTACAGGGATGTCCTTTAGATTCCGATTGCGTTTGAACGCAAATCGTGGTTTTTCTGGTTTGAAGCAATCTGTGTGTAGCTTATCCCAGTGTTTTAAAATCACCTTTCTTCTAGAGTTACTCATGGGGGTAAAAGTGGTCACACAGGTCATTTTTTCCTTCGATTGATTTCTGACAGTTGGGGTGAGGCAGATCTCTCGGTTGGTATGTTTGACTCTTCTTCTTGCCTGACGGATAATGTGGCTAGGATATCCTCGTTCCTTAAGCCTTGTTGCTAGTTCTTTGCTTTTCAAATCGTATTCACTCAACGTGGAACAATTCCGTCTGATGCGTAGAAATTGACCGAAGGGCAGGTTGGTTTTGAGACCCGAGGGGTGAGAGCTTGAAGACTCTAGCAAGGTATTTTTAAAGGTTGGTTTGCGATACAATGTAGTGTTCAAGGAGTTGTCTTGATTCTTAGATATTTCTAGATCTAGAAAAGGAATCTGGTTTTTATTGTAGTCAATGGTAAATTGGATACAGGCATTTTGGGAGTTTAACCATTTCAAAAATGTGTGTAGGTCCTTCTCTGTTCCTTTCCAGATCATGAAAACGTCGTCGATATATCGTAACCAGCAGCCAATCGAATTTTTGAAGATGTTGTGTTCTGCGTAGATGGAAATCTTTTCAAAATTGTCCATGAACAAGTTTGCTACATCCGGGGCAAAAGTGGTGCCCATGCTGGTCCCATGGCACTGTTGATAGAAGGTTTGTTTAAAGATAAAGTAGTTTTCCATTAAGGCTAAACGAGTGCACTCAAGCAGGAAAGCAGTCGGGGGGTCCATAGATGTTCTGTCGTCTAAGTAGGTTTTGAGCACTAGTATGCATTCTTTTTGTGGGATACTAGTATACAATGATTCGACGTCTAGTGTCACTAGTAGGTCGTCTTGATCCGCTTGTAGGGTGTCTAATTTCCTAATCATTGATGTGGTATCTTGGACGTATGAAGGCATTTTGCAGATGAATGGTCTCAAGAAATGGTCTATATAGATAGACAGGGGTTCCAAGACTGATCCAATACCGGCCACAATAGGTCTACCTGGTGGATTTGATGTGTTTTTATGGATTTTTGGGAGTAAATAGAAAGCCGGGATGATGGGATGGTTATTGGTTAAAAATGTTTTTTCGTCATCAGCAATCCAGCCTTCTGCAAGTGCGTGGCACATCAGGCTGGTTACTTCTGATAAGATCCGAGATGTAGGGTTCATGGGTATTGGTCGATAGAACTTGGTGTTGGACAATTGTCTCTTAACCTCGGTTTCGTAGAGGGTGTTGCTCCAAAGGACGATACCCCCGCCTTTGTCCGCTGGTTTAATCAAAAAAAGTTTATTGTTTTCTAGAGATTTAAGGGCCAGCCTCTGTTGTGCTGAAAGGTTGTTTTTAAAATAGATTGGTTTGTCAAATAAATGACGCATCTCTAGAAGTATGCGATTTTCAAAAGATAAGATTTCAGGGCAGACCATCGAGGAGAGTGGCGTAAAAGTTGACGGTGGTTTTAGGCCTGTAGATTTTGGCGGTTCTTTCTCCGGGCTGTCTCTAAAAAAGTAACATAACCGGATGATACGAAAGAATTTGCGTAATTCGGCTTCTGTATTGAATTTGTCTGCGCTGGTGCTGGGTATAAAACTTAGGCCTTTACTCAGGACTTCAATTTCATTGGATGATAATACATGATCACTCAGATTAAAGATGGGGATTACCATGTTTGTTGTGGTCGTGGCACCCAATTGCGAGTGCGCATCGGGTGTTGGCCTTGGTAGCGGGTTCTCCCTCGTTGTCCTCGCCCTTGAAAACTTGAGGCCTGTGGGGTGTTACTTTGTCCAGCGCCAGTTGAATCTGAATCGCTGCTGTGCGAGCTGTTACAGAACGTGACAAATCTATTCTTTAGTTGTCTTCGTGGGTTTTGTCTGTTGGTGTTGGCTTGTGAATTCAGCTGATTGTAGTATCCTGGGACCAAGAATGGGTATGTTTTTTCCTCCTTGTAGTTTTTTATATCATTCTGTAATTTCCACAATTTTTTATCGATGGTGAATTTTTTGAAAATTTTTATTTCCTCTTCAATCTTGTCCAGATGTGTTTTTATCTCTGGTATAATGGATTCAGTTTTGATTTTATCTTCGAGGGTTTTAAGTTCTTCGTCTTGTTTTTTGGTTTCCTCCTCAGTTGTTTCAATCACCAAAATGACCCAGTCGCGGGAACATTTATTACCAACACCACTGAATTTGGTTAAAAAACGGGGGTTGTCAAGGAAAACCCGAGGTATGTTTTTTACTTGTAATCCTTCCGGGATGACCCCAGCCTCATTTGTTTGATATGCATTAAATGGAGAATGTAAATATTGTCAGTTTCTCCGATGATCTATACAAAAAACTTCTAGACACTCCTTCGCTACTAGGTGCAACCATACCACCAGCGGCACCGGTGAAAGATCCGGCACTCAATGATTTGGATATTCTCTTACAAAAAAAGAAGAAACTGATCCGCACAGAATCACATGGGCTACTCATGCTAGAGTACCTAAAGGCTGGGGTCATCCCGGAAGGATTACAAGTAAAAAACATACCTCGGGTTTTCCTTGACAACCCCCGTTTTTTAACCAAATTCAGTGGTGTTGGTAATAAATGTTCCCGCGACTTGTTCATTTTGGTGATTGAAACAGCTGAGGAGGAAACCAAAAAGCAAGATGAAGAACTTAAAACCCTCGAAGATAAAATCAAAACTGAATCCATTATCCAGAGATAAAAACACATCTGGACAAGATTGAAGAGGAAATAAACATTTTCAAAAAATTCACCATCGATAAAAAATTGTGGAAATTACAGAATGATATAAAAAACTACAAGGAGGAAAAAACATACCCATACTTGGTCCCAGGATACTACAATCAGCTGAATTCACAAGCCAACACCAACAGACAAAACCCACAAAGACAACTAAAGAATAGATTCGTCACATTCTCTAACAGCTCGCACAGCAGCGATTCAGATTCAACTGGCGCTGGACAAAGTAACACCCCACAGGCCTCAAGTTTTCAAGGGCGAGGACAACGAGGGAGAACCCGCTACCAAGGCCAACACCCGATGCGCACTCGCAATTGGGTGCCACGACCACAACAAACATGGTAATCCCCATCTTTAATCTGAGTGATCATGTATTATCATCCAATGAAATTGAAGTCCTGAGTAAAGGCCTAAGTTTTATACCCAGCACCAGCGCAGACAAATTCAATACAGAAGCCGAATTAAGCAAATTCTTTCGTATCATCCGGTTACGTTACTTTTTTAGAGACAGCCCGGAGAAAGAACCGCCAAAATCTACAGGCCTAAAACCACCGTCAACTTTTACGCCACTCTCCTCGATGGTCTGCCCTGAAATCTTATCTTTTGAAAATCGCATACTTCTAGAGATGCGTCATTTATTTGACAAACCAATCTATTTTAAAAACAACCTTTCAGCACAACAGAGGCTGGCCCTTAAATCTCTAGAAAACAATAAACTTTTTTTTGATTAAACCAGCGGACAAAGGCGGGGGTATCGTCCTTTAGAGCAACACCCTCTATGAAACCGAGGTTAAGAGACAATTGTCCAACACCAAGTTCTATCCACCAATACCCATGAACCCTACATCTCGGATCTTATCAGAAGTAACCAGCCTAATGTGCCACGCACTTGCAGAAGGCTGGATCGATGATGACGAAAAAACATTTTTAACCAATAACCATCCCATCATCCCGGCTTTCTATTTACTCCCAAAAATCCATAAAAACACATCAAATCCACCAGGTAGACCTATTGTGGCCGGTATTGGATCAGTCTTGGAACCCCTGTCTATCTATATAGACCCTTTCTTGAGACCATTCATCTGCAAAATGCCTTCATACGTCCAAGATACCACATCAATGATTAGGAAATTAGACACCCTACAAGCGGATCAAGACGATATACTAGTGACACTAGACGTCGAATCATTGTATACTAGTATCCCACAAAAAGAATGCATACTAGTGCTCAAAACCTACTTAGACGACAGAACATCTATGGACCCCCCGACTGCTTTCCTGCTTGAGTGCACTCGTTTAGCCTTAATGGAAAACTACTTTATCTTTAAACAAACCTTCTATCAACAGTGCCATGGGACCAGCATGGGCGCCACTTTTGCCCCGGATGTAGCAAACTTGTTCATGGACAATTTTGAAAAGATCTCTATCTACGCAGAACACAACATCTTCAAAAATTCGATTGGCTGCTGGTTACGATATATCGACAACGTTTTCATGATCTGGAAAGGAACAGAGAAGGACCTACACACATTTTTGAAATGGTTAAACTCCCAAAATGCCTCTATCCAATTTACCATTGACTACAATAAAAACCAGATTCCTTTTCTAGATCTAGAAATATCTAAGAATCAAGACAACTCCTTGAACACTACATTGTATTGCAAACCAACCTCTAAAAATACCTTGCTAGAGTATTGAAGCTCTCACCCCTCGGGTCTCAAAACCAACCTGCCCTTCGGTCAATTTCTACGCATCAGACGGAATTGTTCCACGTTGAGTGAATACGATTTGAAAAGCAAAGAACTAGCAACAAGGCTTAAGGAACGAGGATATCCTAGCCACATTATCCGTCAGGCAAGAAGAAGAGTCAAACATACCAACCGAGAGATCTGCCTCACCCCAACTGTCAGAAATCAATTGAAGGAAAAAATGACCTGTGTGACCACTTTTACCCCCATGAGTAACTCTATAAGAAAGGTGATTTTAAAACACTGGGATAAGCTACACACAGATTGCTTCAAACCAGAAAAACCACGATTTGCGTTCAAACGCAATCGGAATCTAAAGGACATCCTTGTACACACATATACAGAGGTTGATACCACCAGCAACACCCAAACCACACTATGGCATCTACCCCCGGTGAAAGGCCATTTTAAATGCAGAAACTGTTCTGTCTGCAGCTTAACAGCAAATATCAAGACCATCGACCTTAAAGGAAACCCGTGGACATTCAATTCCTTTACCAATTGCAAAACCAAATGGTGTGTCTACATCATAAAGTGCCCGAGCGACCTGATATACATAGGCAAATCGAAAAGAGAAATCAGATTACGCATATGTGAACATCGGTCGTGCATACGCAATCAGGTCGAAGACAAACCTCTGGTGGCACATTTCAAGAAAATGAAACACACTCACAACGACTTGTTCTGGGCAATATTACAAACGGTCTGTAACCCTTTCCGCGGAGGCGATAGAGATCTCGCCCTCCACAAACTCGAACAAAAGTGGATCTATCGTTTGGACTCTGTGAAACATGGCCTCAATATCACGATCGAATGGAATCTCTTTTTCAACAAATAGTCCATATTTCGCTACACCAGAGATTATACAACAACTTCAGCTCCTGTGTTTTCATCTCTATACAATTCAATTTTTTGACCACTGCCATGGCACACCCCTGGATCTGCTCCCCTCTCTTACTGTGACTTTTGTAACATTTTCTAAAGTGTCTAAATCTTTCTAACCTATATACTCCACAAGTCTTTTCAATGGGTCACATTGATGAATCATATGCCCCATATATACTACTAAAAATGACACACTACCCATATGCCAGCACCACGAACATCTTTTTGCCAGAAATATGGTTTTTAAGATTTTTATTGGGCCACATTGTTGCCCCGTAGCCCCAAACCTAAAATAAACGACTCATCATCTACATGCAAGCACAATCAACACATGTATGCCAGATATTGCACTGTGATGGCCATCTATTTTTGCATTCAAATGACACACCTTGATTAATACAAAGTGAAATACTTTTTTGTTTCCCCATGCAGAACAAATGCAGCTCCACTGCAAGTAAGCCACTAAGAATGCCTTAAAATATCGAATATTTAAATATTTTATTTATTTGTTCTTATAGCATGCCTTTACAATTGAATTGCCTTTTTTCTTACGTTGTTTTGAATTTATCCATTAATAATAAACGGGCATCTAGTATTGATATCCTAGATACATTAGCCCTGTGCATCACATAACTGGCGCACAGCGCATACACAGCTACAGGCATCTCGTTTTACACCGAGTCTTGTCCACCACGCCCGCGCACAGCCTCAGACCTACACAGCTCACTGGGGCGAACTGTGATTGCAATCAAATGCACACGGATGTCGTATTCAAATGATACACCCTGTGTAATACAAGGTTAAAGAGCGTTTTTCCATGCAATACAAATGTAGCTCCACTGTAAGTAAGCTATCAAGTATGCCTTACAATGTCGAATATTTCAACATGTGATTCATTCGTTTTTGCAAGTGATGTGCTTCTCTTTTGTGGTCGAACTGATTCAGTAATACTAAACAGGCGCCTGGTTTGGGCTTCCTTGATACACTAGTCCTTCGCATCACATGACTGGCGCACAACATAGACATTACTCCCTGGCGCATGCGTACCTACAGACATCTCGACTTATACCGAGGCTTGTCCACTACGCCCGCGCACAGACTCAGACTGACACAGTTCACTTGGGCCATCTAAAGGTAAGCTCACGGCCGCATCCTTGCGTTCCGGGTTGTAATATCCGTCCGATGCTGTCACTGTGCGTTCGTCCTCCAGGACCTAGCATTTTTCACAATCCTACCGGCACTCGATCTCCGGCCCATATTTACAATGTACCACTGTCACGGCACGTAATTTTGATAACTATGCCGACGAAGTCACAGGGCCTTAAATACTGCCCGCACTCTATCCCTTGTCTTTAAATGCAAAGCACACAAGAGACAACGTCTTACTGCATGCTGCATGTATGTTACTTTTAATTAGCATCCACCTCAACCACATCATTTATTGCTTACCTAGCAGACGCAATTATACGGGCTCTGCACTGGCTTGTGTTTTCAGTTAATAGCACAACCCACACAAAGTTGGAGCATAACTTATATGCCCAATCCTAATAGTCATTCCTTTTAATTATAGACCCGAGCGCCTGATTTATGCAGAACTGCCCCAGCCGCACCATAAGCAGCTGCACCACCTATGGACTACAGCCAGAGCGTCAACTAATTTACCGCCTTGGTAGGTCATAGTTCCTTGCATTTCCTCCTTCCACTAATGTTAGACAAATTCACCATTTTAAACGTTAGCTTTCCGTCTCACTGCAGGATGACGCCATATTCCTACTATCCAGTTTGACTACTGACGTACACGTCCTGAAGACAGTTCGGTATCCATCTTGCAGCGCTGTCCCATGTTTACCAGCCCTGCGCCCCGCTAACCAACTACCGAACCAGAAACACACATCTAAGTGTCGACACTGTTTGATATATTGTGACCTTGAACAATATGTATAAGAGATTGTCATCAACTTAGTAATGTTCACTGTACAATGGCGATACACTGAATGTTTTGTAGCCACATTTTACTAACCCACCACCGTGCAGAGTATACATGCACTTTTATATGTACTTGTGTTGTGCCATGGCACAAAAGAATTCCTTCAGACAAAACTTCCTCTTTTGTTGAAAATAAATGTTGATCATTGTTTCATGCACACCATGGTGAATTTTGTTTGTGGCGAACTATCAATAGAGTAGTTCTTTTGCAAGGTCCTACCGACCACCCATCACGCTACTGGCCAGGGAAGCCTGTTGACTCTACCCCTCTATAATTGTGCAGGTTTGTAAAGAGCCATGAATACAATAACAAAAGAAATACAAATAAAATCCACGTTTAACTTCAAAAAGAACACTTTTCACACGAGTTGTGGATCTGAAAAAAGCCTTTGGGTTTGTTGTGTCACTGTTAACCAGTCTACTGTTAGGTCTAACATGATAGTCACATATAACGGTTTGTGCATTCACTCTGCATAATCATGTCCAAGTCAAAACAAGCTTTATTCGGGTAACATTAATCTATCAAATCATAACAAAACAACATCATAAAAACTGTTGTGGCATCATAAAAGGGCAAGTTAAATATGATACTTGCATATTACATTACAAAAGTCATCAAAAAATAAGTTATAATTCCATACTCACATATTACATTACAAGATTGGTCATGTTATCTCTTCTTTTCCAGGCAATTATTAAAAAATATAACAAATATACAGACAATTTTAGGGTAAGTAGAGACTTTAAAAAAAGTCACTTTGCTATAATAAACAGTATTAAAAATGCCCATCTTAAAATTTCATAGGTAGGAGGAACATATATCAAATGGTGGATAGTTTCTACACAATTTTTAAACATAGGACAATTCTCAGTTTTTCTTTTATCCCTTTTTGCCATTAAGTGTGTGAGTTGTAAAAGGTTGAATCTGAATTTTGTAAACATTAAGTGTTTTATTGGGCTGTTTATCACTCCTAAACAATTGCCACACCCCCAATTCATTTTCACACTGATATATTCTATTGTCATTGTCCCAAATTTGGACTAGCTTAAAATGGTTGTGGGACCATTCCTAATAGATTAAGTTGATTTGCTCATTTTTTTCAGATTTTCACTATCTGCCTTGCATAGGTCATGTAATAGTGTTTTTATAAAACGTAACTATTTCCAGGTTGGTTCTTCCAATTGGTTGTTTAATTCCTGAGCTACAGTTGTATGGAATTGTATGTCTTCTCTTATGTTGATTCTGAACCAGAAGAGTGGAACCGTTAGCTAAACAAGATATTTGATTGGTAAAAGATCAACGTCTAGACATAAGGGAACAGTTTGTGTGCTATGTGGTAAATATAATTCACTTTTTAATCTATTTATTTTAATTTAGTATACATATCACAATAAAACGACTTTATATACAAAACCAACATCAAATTTAATACACATAACAAAAGTCATAAAAGTCAAAGTAAAAAGGACAAGCAAACTCAAGGGAGGAGCCTTGGTGATTTTCAAAGTACAGCCCCTCGGACGTCTAAGCCGGTAATTACAATTTGGGTCATTAAAAAGTATATAGTTTCTTGCCAGAGCTTGCTCGTCCATAGTAGGAAACTCCAAGGAGATGGCAGCAATGCACTTTGTGCGCTGTACTTGCATTGCTGGTGCACCGCTAAAGTCCCTCTTCAGCAATGGTGCAAGGTTTATATGCTCCTGTAAGCGGGTGGTTCAAAGGTCATAGGAGCTCAACAGTCACTGCCAGTAGGTCGAGCAAAGTACTCTGGTCCTTGTAGTGTAGATGCAAAAAGGAACGCCGGCAGTCAAAAGTACTTCTTCAGCGCTGGTGCAAGTTTTATATGCTGCTGCAAGTGGGTGGTGCTAAGGGCATAGGAGACCAACAGTTACCACCAGCCGGTGCAACAAAGTACTCTGGTCATTGTAGTGCGGGTGCAACAAGGCATGGCAGCAGTCCAAAGCGCTGCATCAGCACTGATGCGAGGTTTATATGCTCCTGTAAGTGGGCAGTGCAAAAGACATAGGAGCCCAACAGTCATTGCGGGTAGGTGGAGCAAAGTACTCTGGTCCTTGTGGTGCCGGTGCAAAAAGGATTGCGAGCAGTCAAAAGCCGGTACACGTTTGATAAAAAATGTTTCTCCAACTTCAACAGGCCCTAGTGATACAAAATTTGCGGGTTGCAGAGTGGTCCTGCAGCTTGTATAATTCTAGGATTTCACAATTGCTCTTTCCCCAGATGTTCTGGCAAACTCTAGGGTTACACGCTGTCTCAATATGCATAGCTTACATTCTAACCTTTTGGATGACCACCCCCTTACATACAAATTACATTTCTTTCTTAAGCTTTTTATGGCACACCTTTGCTACTGTTGTTGTCATATTTATTTCCATTGTCCAATTATCACATATTCTCAGGGATCCAGAAAATGTTGTATCCAGGTAGACTTTGTACTAGTGCAGACCATGTCTCTTGTAGACAATTAATATAAAACGTTTCAACATAATTTCGCCAATCAAGGCATTCCCTTTTTAGAACTCAATCCTGCTATATATAAAGTAAATAGAGTCAAACTGTTTCCTCCTTTCTTAGGGAGAGTTATATTCTGTACCCACGTCAATAAGTTCAGGATGGACAGGTACACTTTTTCTGACCGTACAATTTGGATTTCTCGTCGGGGCCTCTTTCCTTGTGGTAATACATGAGGTATAATCAGTTGTAACTGTGTCTTCCCTCAAGAATTTTCTTAGCTTAATCTGATTACTTCCTGTGGATAAACAGCGAAAGTCAGTGGTAAGCCATACACCAATACAAAGTTAATCAATTTAACCTTAATTACATTATACAATGGATTTCTAGTGTCAGGTACCTTACACATATGCATTATGTCTTCTCTAATAATGCCACAGCAGCCTTTAATTTATCAAATGCAGTGTACAACTTTATCTGTCAGGCTATCTTGTTGTTCACGTTCACTTCCTTGGACTTTTCTTACATTTGTCATTCAAATGGACCATCTTTTCTCATCTGCTCCTATTTTCTGTTTATTATTCCGATAATTACCCAACTACCTTCCAGCCCCTTGTTTCCTTGTTTCTATCATCATTGAAATCGAGAAACAATAATTTAGGGGATGAATTGGGGGCTGAAAATTGCTGGATTTTTGCAGATCTGGCGTGTATGTTTTCTAATTGCAGACCCAGGGCTAATATGCTCTTTTCTTGTGCACTTGCCAGTTGGCTTTCTATCCACTTTGTGGTTTAATTTCTCATTCATATTGGCTCTAGTTAGTTTTGAATGATTGCAATAATTATTCTCTATTGGTATTACATCATTATTAGCTGATTCTGGCACTTTCTCTTTGCAACTATTTTTAAGGAACCCAGCCAAAACACTTAGTGCAACATTTAATTTATTAAAACACCTCAATCACTTAAGAAAATGTCTTAAAAATAACACAACAGTCAGTTTTAAAACCAGGCAGAAAATCAATAATAAAAGGCCCTTATCGTAGGTCAGGAACTGTGAAGTCTGTGTTGCAGATTCACAATAAAACTGTGCACTGAATCTGTTACTAAGCGCCACTCCTTCATCAAAACAAACTTGCGCGTCACCTTCCTTAACACTCTAATTCTTTCCCAAATTAACAGGTTTCTCCTGTTGGCAGTCATTGTTGAGTATAATGGCGCCAGGTTTTAGAACATAAGAATCATGGATTTAAACAGGTAAATAAAACAGACCACCACCCTCTTGTTTACTGGGTCTACTAATGTCAAACACTGTTACATGTTTGGTCTCACAGTATTTATTGTCCTTGTTTTTAAAGTCATATCCAAAGTCTGGTCACCCTCTTGGTAACAGGTAAGTATGCGAGGATGGTAATGTATCTTCATCTTTAATATTCGCTGTTTGGATCAATTCAAAATCCACTAGGAGGGTTTCTATTACTGAAATTTAAACATTTACTTCAGTAATTGCGGCCCCTACCATAGAGGGTTCTTTAGGGACTGGAAAGATATCATGGCTTACTGGTGCCTTCTGTTTCCCCATTTCTGTTATCGTAAAACAGGGCTGCCCACACTTTCAGATTAGCTGCCCTCCGCCTCTCCACACCTACCACGTCGAACAGCGGCTTTAGCACGGCTTTGGCACGAGCGACGGGGCCTCCCTCTTTATTCATCCTTCCAAGGAGCCATGGCCTATGGATTTTGCATACCACATGGATCAGCTGACCCAGGCAAACACAGCCAATTAGCTGTCAATGCTCCTGTTTCATGTGGTACACAAGTTATTATATTAAATATAGTGTTCTTCTAAAACCAAACAAAGGTCTTACCCAGTGATATCCATTATACCCTCCTGAAGCCTCAATCACAGTCCCTCTTGACTAGGAGGATAGATAGGCATATCAATGCATTAAACATTACTGGATGTAATTCAATAGAAGGAGCGGACGAGGGAGATGCTAGGTTGCCATGTAGGAAGACATTATTACAAGAGCAAACAGCTGTCCTCTTTGTAACACTGCAACAGAAGAATTCCAAAAGACATTTGTGCCTGTGACTGATATTTACACCTGATGAACTGTTTCTTACACTCCACAGCTAATCGAGTATCCATCCCCTAACAGAAAATATAAATCATGGACTTAGTTTCACTTGTCATTAGACAAATCACTTATCACTCAAAACCTGGAATCTTCTCTTTGGTTTAATATGAAAGTAGCCTTAGAGTTGCTTAACATTCAACTTGCTACCCTTTCTCATTGGAACATTGCACACCCAAACAGCTCTACTGTGAAAAGAGAAAACTGCAAACAAATGTTATGGAGTACCACAGGGCAGTCTGACACAATCAAGTAAGGCACTGTAGTATCAGCTCTTCATGAGTAGCATGAAACCCGATGACGAGCATTGTTTATGTAGCCTCGTTGGAATGTAAACAAATGGTGGACGGTTGGCGACAGCAGCAGAGAAGGAGAGCCACGGCCAGTGGGGATCTCATTTATAATTGTATTAACTTAATGTTAGATACTCATTGTACGTTATAATATAATAAAACTCTTACCTAAATACCGCCTCCTGCATCTTACCCGCGGCAACAAGGATCTGGCACCCCTCTGAGAGCCCCGCTGCTGTCATCGTTAGCATCGAATCATCACCGAGGTGAGAATTAAAGGATAGTTCCGGGACTTTTTTTTTATTGTCCCTACGGGTCCGCCATGTGTTTGTAAGCATAAATCGGTAGATCGTAGGAAACTTTCCTATGGACCTTACCCGACTTTTCGCCCATTATCGCACTCGAAATCAGCCTCCATTTTGTGATAATCCTATCATTCCGCCGCATCGACCTGGCTCACCTGCCTTTGCGGCACTAAATCAAATCCCCCGCCCCTGAAACAGACTTTATCAAAACATTCATATTCCCCGCCTCTATCCGTGACGTGACTGTGCTGCGTAGGCAAACGCGCCCAGGCGTCTTCTACGCGACTCCACACAGACCCCGGAAATCAACACAGATCAGCTCACAATACAGCGCACCACAATTTCGGAATATGAAACTGTACTTTTAAATCAAACCGCAAGATTGTAAATGTGGTAAAGTACATTTATTTGACATCAAATGTTTAGAGAATATTCAGCGATTTGCATTTTTATTTGCTCATGTTCCAAAAAGTTCGTATTGAGGAACGCGATGGTCCTTTGCTGTACACAGGGTCTTAGAGCATCTCACAATACAGCGCCACAATTCGGAATGTGAAACCGTGGTTTAAAAGCAAACGGCAAGATTGTACATTTGGCAAAGTACGTTTATTGGACATCAAATGTTTAGAGAATATTCAGCGATTTGCATTTTTCTTTGCTCTCGATCCAAATTAGTTCGTCTTGAGGGAAGCGATGTTCGTGTGCAGTACACAGGGTGTTGGTTTACGATAAAAATAAGCTCTTCGGTCGCACTGATAATCGCATGGCTGTTCCAACAACGAGGCACTAGGCCACCACAACGGTAGGTATGTTGCATCTAACCGTTAGTACCGCGTAAGGGCATACTTGTACTTGGCGATCGTCCCATAAAATGGTCAGGGTGGTAACGTTGTTCACGCGGAGAAGCAACTGGCGGCTGTAGAAGCCGTCCGCCGGTGTCCGGTACTCGTGACACAGACAGTAGTGAATGATGTACCTAAAAACATAAAAAATGAAATTAGTCTCACCATCAGATCCTTATTAAAATCATAGCGAGGACAGCGCTACTGGGTGTACACAAGTGTTTAAAGGCGTGGCGAGGCAGGGAGGGGGGGGGGAGTGGAGTACAAGGTAAGTAGCATAAAATAATAAATAAATATGGCCAGCTGGTGGCAAGTGCAAGGTAAGTGCAGAACAAGTGCTGGGAAGGGGGGGCTGTAGGATACTGAGACAGTCCCCCAGTGCAGGGGTTGACAGGGAGGCAGTGCAGGTGGAGAGTGGAAGGGCCCAGGACCGAGGTCGCAGACAGTGGACCAGTTGTAGCAGGGGAGAGGGAGAGAGAAAGCAGAAGCAAAGAGGAAGGTTTTGAGGTGCTTCAGTAAAAGCAGATGTTTCTCCTCAAGATAGTGCGCGGTAGAAAACAATATGCCACATAGAACGAACAAGTACAACTGAACCCGTCTTTAAAGCCACTGTATAGTAATGAAATTGCGGTATAAACTCATCAAAAGTTACTTACATTATATTTGCATTTTCCATTGTGTCTCTGTGTAGGGCAGACCCGAAACACCACTCCTTCTTTGCCGACGTTACTTCTTCTAATGAACGTGGCTCATCGTTTCGTTTCTGAAATTTTATTCATTATCTTTTCTTAGTCTTTCAGGATGGTCCCGGCCTGTCAAGGTCAAATCACAATAGAACCTTATACTGAGTCGTGGGCCGTTCCGCCACCCGAGCAAAACATCAAAGCAGCTGACCTTCACTTTGAGCGAGCACACATTTCTAGTTAGCTGCATTTAGTTTAAGGGCATCTTGTCTGCGTGCCTTTTTTTTTATTGTCCCTATGGGTCGGCCATGTGTTTGTAATACGGAAACATTCTATAATTTTTGTAAAAATGATTTATATTACTGTTTGGTTTAATTGCAATGGGCCTGCAACATGAGGAGACTCGAGAGAACAGACAATCAAATTACAATCATTTAAACCGTGATGTGTATTTCTCAATGAGCTCTGCTTTAGGTGGACATGGAACAGAGGCAATGTTGGGTGGCAATGCAGTTGTCCCCTGCATAGGTTCGTTCACCACTCCATGTATGTGCCTATCGAGGACATCTACGATAAGTCTCTCAATAAACTCATATTGCATATCCTCAAACACTGGTTTGATCACCCATTGTTTACTTCTTTTAGTGAAGGCCTTATTGTAGCGAAGCGTCCCTAAAGTTCCGGTCGTCCTACTTTGTTGACGGCCAACATTATGGTTATGTGCCAAGACCGCTAGAAGAGTCCGATTTATCATGCCTTCCATGCCAAAATGCAATCTTTTGGGCCTGTACTTTAGGCACATATTGTGGAACACCTCCAAATCTCCTGTGTGGCAGAATTCCGTGAGTCCCCTCAAATCTCTTGTTATAGTTTTATCAAATACAATCTTTTCAATGGCCTTGTGAGTGGGTGATGAAGGAATCAACCACTTCTTCTTCCGTGCCTCCTCTGTGGACAAATGGCCATGTTCACATTTGTGGAAATGCTCATTTGTCGACCATCGATGTACGTTGCTACAGTGCAACATTACTGACCGCCATTTTTCCAGTAGAATTTCCAACGACCCTTCACATGTTTTTGAGCTCCACCAAAGATGGTTGCTGATTGACTTGGACCACTGTGAAATACCTTGCATATCTTTTTTTTTTCCTGCAGCCGACAATTTTTTATTGATTGTTTTTGCAAGATGCCATACGTCAAATTGGTGATTTATATTTTTGTACTCTTCTCTCATTGTCTTGGCAATTGAAACGTGTCTGTCCGTGGCTATCAGGTCGATCACCATTCCCCGCGATTGTAGTTCTTGCAATGATGCTACAAAGCCAACTTTCTCCATGGCCACTGAGGATGTACTTTGTGACACCTGCACGACCACCGAACTCACAATTTTCTTACTTTCCATGTCCTGAAAGTGGTAGGTGCAGTACTTGGCTGAAAATCCTGGGCTGTCGCACTGTCCATCACCGGCTAGCCTGAAGCGTTTGCCCGCGAATGTACTTTCCATTGACATTTTTTCCATTCTCCAAGCTTCGCTGATGGCTGGAAATAGATAATCGGTTTGGTATTTGTAGAACTGACTTTTCGCAATGAAATGGATTCCCACAAACTGAAAGAAATACTGTAACTTTTTAAAACTTGAACCACTAAAAAGTGCGGCCGCTGCACAAAGTAGATTGCCTGCTGGCAGTTGCCCCAGCATGGGTTGTGCAGACCATGCGAACGGATGATATTGTGTACAGGTGGCATGTATTTTAAGGTTAGTGCCTCGAATTGCACGAGTCACATTAATCAATGGCTCCCCACATACTTCCCCACCAACCCAATGCCCACATTTCATCATCATAATAATATCCATCAAACAGCTATCGAATACAATGAATTTGGCCTCTTTCCTTATACTGTCACTCTGCATCCCAGCTGGTTCGGCCTGTAACGTTGAGGACATGTCACTCGCATGAAAGGTACAATCTCTGATATCGTCTTCCGCTATGCTGAGTGATATTGATGGTGTTTCATTGTCGTCCACTTCATTCTCTTCCATTGCAACATCTGTTCCTTGTCCGGAGATGGGAGAAAAAAACAATGTCTTCAACTTTCGCGCGCTCTTATTTTTTGCGGGTGTGGATTCTGTGAATTGATCTCCGACTACATCCAAACTACCAGGAGGACATTCACTATCAATGGCTGGTGGTGGTATAGCTCCGTTGTCAATCACTTCATATTCTTCCCATTGGCACGATGCATCTCCAGTCTCAAGTCCCTGCCAAAAGGTTTGACAAGCAACATCTCTCGTTCGCTTCACTGTCTGTGTAGATCTAGTTCTTACACCCACTCGCAACTAGAGGACAGATTAGAAAAGGGATGTTCAGTTTAAACACAACTTACAGTATTGAACTATTGACAGTGAAAGACAACATAATATAGTGAACAGGACACTAACCTTCTTTTGCTTTCTTTTCTTTGAAACTTTCTTGCCTCGAACTTCAACATCTGGACGCTGTTGCTCCGACTCGTGTGTGCATGTCTCCACTTCCTCTCGCGCTGCAACGACTATATTTTCATGATAAGCACATCCATCACTCACTGAGGCTCCATCGATTCCCTGAAACATAGAACTTTCATTAGTATGTATAATAATATTGAAAACACAAAATGTACTTGGGGACCAATACCCATACGTACATCTCAATAGCAAAACACGAATGAACGCATTGTGTAGAACATTCAAACGACAATAGTTCACGCATTGTTGATCTAGTTAGATTGAACTGTCAAGATCCATACCTCGGGCTCCGCATAGACTTCCATTGATGATATTATTGAAGATGACGCTTCAGCAACTCCCTGAAACACAGTAATTGCATTAGTATGGTTTTCTATTTTGTTTAAAAGAACATAAACTTTCTGCAGGCGTCAACGGCTCATCTAAATAGACCTGCACAAATGATCAGTTGTCTAAAATAAATAATGGATATCTAAATATGATTCGATTTGCTCCATCGTTGGAAGTGTCACCACCCAGAGATCTGCATCAACTACTAGGGGTGATGTTCTTGTTGAAGAAGCTCCGTCAGCTCCCTGAAACATAGTACTTGCGTTAATAAAGAAGGAAGTATAGCGGATGTAATCACGTCATTTGATCTCGCATGATTGATCTGTCAGTATCCATACCTCGAAATGCATAAGAACATCAAGGGACGCTGTAACTGCGGTGCACACTTCTGCAAGCTGTTGCGCCGACCCGTAACTGCATGCTCCCCCTTCTTCTTGGACTAATGCTCCATCGACTCCCTGAAACATAGGACTTTCATTAGTAATGAACACAATATTGAAAAAATAAGACACATAGGAGGGCGACGACAGAAGGACATACCAATGGCTAAAAACGAAAGAAACATTGTGTGTAACAATCACGCTACAAGAATGCAAGATCTGATGATCTCCATCGATGGAACTGTCCGGAAACGTACCTCGAGCATCTGAGTGACATCTACGGTTGTCGTCAATGCGTTGGACTCCTCAGCATCTCCCTGAAAGACAGTACTTGCATTATTTTGGATAACAATAATTATAACTGAAAACAAAGACTAGAGGACGAGTACTGTGGTGTACCATTAGGTAAAATAATTACACGATCAATTAAAACTATTGATTTACATGCCTAAAACAAGTCAGTGTCAGAATAGCTAAGTAAGATTACCCGATAGGCGCTTGAAGTGGCTGATGACTGCAATAACGACACGGATGGAGAATCTTCCGCCTTCATATTGAGTGGATACATAAATGGGGAAATTATTGTTAGCTAATGCTACACACTACCGCAATGCCGAGAGATAAATACGTAAACTTGACTCACCAGTGGAGGGATGTGGACAAATAGAGTGGGAATAGCGGTTGAGAGCAATTTTCGCCTCGCTCGCGGTGTTTTCTTCTTTATTAGCAATGATGTGGAGTACATGTCTGGGCTAAAGTGCCTGCTGCAGATGCGGTATCGATCACCCCTCTTGTCCGCAAAGACTTCTAGGACTCTACTTTCTATCTCAGAGGCTGGATATCCGCAATATCGGACCCATTCTCTTATCTGATCTATTGTCTTAGGGAAAACATGCATTATAGTACCTTCAGATTTGTTATGGGTCTTCGAAGGGCAACCGCCAATGGAACAGGCAGGCATTATGGAAAGTTCTGAAAAGTAAAGATCAACAATTCTCTATGAATACCAATGTGTTAAAACATTAAATGACACATAAAAGGTTCAATGCAAGGTCCGTTTTGGTTCTTGGAACTATACACGTTATTCACATGCGGATAAGTATTTCAATAACTTTCAAAAAATAGAAAAAGTAATTTGACTAAACTCAGAACATGTGACTAGTTCCTTGCATGTACTGTCGTGAACGAAAAGAAAACATGGATGCAATTTGATGACTACTAGCAAATAGATATAAATTAAAAAATTGGACGCAAAATGATTATGGTACATGGACTTACCTTGACGAACAAACAGTTAGATGCAGGGATCAGAGTAGTTTCTTGTCGTAGAACAGGGAGCAGTTCACAGGTTGCAAACTGACGAGTTTGCTCAAAGTGGTCACGGAAGTTCACAGAGACGAAGAGCAGATAACCAGCACCTTCACGGGTTGACTAGCAAAGCGCAAAGAAGTTCTCATTAGAAATATGAAGTGGGTTATAAAGAATTCGAAACAGGGGTGAAATGACGTGTATATGTCGTGGCATTATGCGGTCTGCAGGGGGCCGTCCAGCGTGAGGGGGGATGCTTGGCAGGAGACACGGGGTCTGGAGGTAGACATGGGAACAACAACCCATGCTCTATAGACCACTTTGAAGTGTACATGGTCTTTGGCACCTCTTGGCCTTTATCGCTCCCTGACAGCTCCACTTGCCAGCAGCGCAAGTACCCCGGTGCGAACTGCCTTTGATAAGGCGGGGGGTGGATCGGGGCGGTGGTCGTGCAGACAAGACACAGGAAGACTCGTGAATGGAGACACACTTATGTGGATTGCAGGGGGCCGTCCAGCGTGAGGGGGGATGCTTGGCAGGAGACACGGGGTCTGGAGGTAGACATGGGAAGAACAACCCATGCTCTATAGACCACTTTGAAGTGTACATGTTCTTTGGCACCTCTTGGCCTTTATCGCTCCCTGACAGCTCCACTTGCCAGCAGCGCAAGTACCCCGGTGCGAACTGCATTTGATAGGGCGGGGGGTGGATCGGGGCGGTGGTCGTGCAGACAAGACCCGTTTGCCGCAGGGCCTCACCAAGGAGAGGCCATCTAACTGAATGTAAGAGGATGGCTGCAGGATCTACTACATGGAAGGCAGGGGGGTGAGTTTATAAATACCTCACCCTCCCAGGAGAATATACACTAGATTCATTTAAAAAATCAAAACAACCATTGTTAAAATATATGTTGGGCTTTATTTTAGATTTTAATTAAACATAAATAATAAACATTACACATTGTAAAGTTGAGGTTGCAGCACATCGAGGGAAAATCCGCGGTATTGTCCACTGTCACTGGGGAAATGTTGTCTAATGGCAAGTACCGCACAGGCAGGTATTACTCTCCGAACGCGGTGTCCGAGCCTCCCGTGAAGCCACCAAGTGAAGCAACGATAGGCCACCAGCCTGTACCACCTGTGAAAAAAAAAGATGCAAACTGTATTAAACTGACCAAACTTTCTTATCAATGTCGATTCAGGTAACACATGTCATTTTTCTTAGAAAAAAATTATATCTAGAAAATGCACTATATGGAACCAATTTACATGCGTTCGAATGATATGTAAATGTAATTTTATATGTGGGAGACGACCATGAAATAGTGGTGGCATCACTGACATCACAAACAGAGTATACTTACTCGTTACTCGGATTACGCGGACGAACAGTGCCACGAAGTTCGTGCATAAGCACCATCATCATCCTCAACACTGTCCGTGAGAGGCAGGCTTCCCTGAACTCTGGCAGCTCGGTGATGCATTGCGGACTTTGCTCGCCTTCCTGCTGACTTTGCTCGCTTTCCGAAATGTAGGCCAAGCACCCGGAATTTTCACGGCAGCAGCAGTTCTCCTCCTCAGTTGGCATTAGCTCGCACCGATTGCACGTGCACCAGGTGGAGACGCCGTCCATGCGACATGGTCCAGGCTCTTCATCCATTGACTGGTCCTCCCAACTGCCGTCCGAATCCCCATCGTTTTCGCGTGCTTGCCTTTCCAGTAGTTCCTCCTCGGTGTACTCGGGCTCGTACATATACGGCATTATTGTGGCCATTGTGCGGTAAAGATAGTAAAATAATTTACAGAGATGGTACAGGTGTTCACACGGGCTACAAGCGGCGAAGGTAGCTGACCAGAGCACTGAAACGAGTCACAGAATACTCAAAGTAACACAGAGAGAGGAATGGAATCGAAAATCTGCTGCTGTATGTTGTGAAACGGTCTGTTTATACTTATTGGGGAAAGAGGCGTCCTGCCATTTCCATGGCAACACGTCAATAGCTGAGGCGCAGCGATTGTTGACACGAGACGTGCTTGAAATGGGCAGTACGCGTCTGCTGATGTCAGGCTCAGGGGCGGGGGATTTGATTTAGTGCCGCAAAGGCAGGTGAGCCAGGTCGATGCAGCGGAATGATAGGATTATCACAAAATGGAGGCTGATTTCGAGTGCGATAATGGGCGAAAAGTCGGGTAAGGTCCATAGGAAAGTTTCCTACGATCTACCGATTTATGCTTACAAACACATGGCCGACCCGTAGGGACAATAAAAAAAAAGTCCCGGAACTATCCTTTAAATCTCTGCGGCACCGTCTAGCATTGCGACGGGCCGCGTTGAGATATTTAAATTACACACGCAAACTGAAGAAGAGCCTTGTAATTTGAGCCACGTACGCTGTTACGTATACAGCAGCATTACTGTGTCCATGTATTAGAGGCACACTCTGAAATACCGACTCATCTCGCCGGGTGCACTTACACATAGAAACAAAGTTACCGGCGCCATAGGATAGATGCACATCTGAAAGTGGTCTCAGATCGAGTTCACCACCAGAAACCTGCTGCCATCATATAATAGGAGGACAGCTGCCGCTTTGCTACAGTTTTTCAGACATCTTTCTTAATACGAACAATTTGTGCAATTCAAAATGTACCATTAGTATTTCCACATCACAGATTTTCACCGATTAATCTGCAGCCACGTGTCTGAATGTATCCAAGAGTATTTTCAATGGTTCAAAGAAATCATCACTGCACATAGTCTCATAAGCACAGATATCCCTGTTAACATGGCTTTCAGTGGTGTACCACCTCCTGTGTTTTTCCTACCTGATGTTGGTGAACCCACCATTCCATGGGGATGGTGAATAAAATCATTCGAGCATTATGCAAATGTTGTCTGTGGGCAGAATTGTAGTGTAGAAAAGCGGAAATCTCTACTTTCGCACTGTTTAGGACCAGCAGGTGAGGAAAAATTAAAAGATTTACCGGATCTCACTGAAGAGCAGAGTGCAGATCTCAATGAATATGAGAGGACAGTGAGAAAGATCGCCAAGCATTATGAGAAGAAGCTCAGTACTATCCTTGAGCGTTATAAATTCGGCAAGAGGATCAAGGAAGAAGGTGAGAGTGTGGAGCAATACATTACCAGTTTGAGAAAATTGGCGAGAACTTACAACTTTAACAAACAGCTGGACGAGCATCTTAGGGACCAGTTCATGCTCGAATGTAATAACCCGAGGGTCAGAGAGAAACTTTGGGCAGAAGATGACCCGTCTTAGGATGTCATTCTACGTGTGGCAAAAGAAGTGGAGCATACTGATAACTGCATCAAGATGTTGGAAGGCAGAGTAAATAATATAAACGTATGCAGTGAGGAAAGCAATCAAAAGACATCACACGCTAAGCCCACTGACACCAAGGACAACATTATGCCTGTTGATGAAACTTTGGGAGTGAGAAGGTATCATGAGAGGGGACGAAGAACAGGTTGCAGAAATGACAGGAGAGGTACAGCATCTTTCCGTGGACGTAAGAACAGTCCCAGTAGATGTTACAGATGCGACAATGTAGGTAATTGGGCGGATGATCCTGACTGCCTCACATTAAAAATCATCTGCAAGTTGTACAAAGGAAGAGGTCACCTATCCAAGTGTTGCAAAGTGAAGAAAACCACGGCTAATTGCATTGGTGATGAGCACAGTGAAGGCGAAGCAGAAGAATATGTTTTCATGATTTCAGGTGAAACTTATGATGAGCAAGAGATTGAAAGTCCTAGATCCACAGTATGTGTTGATGGCATGGTTATGGACATGATGATAGACTCTGGCGCTAAATATACACTGCTGCCTATAAGTCGTTGGGATCGTTACAAACATGAGTATCTTCATGAACCAGATATCAACCCCAAGGCATGTGCAGGTGTTATGATTGACATAATTGGTTGGTTTTGGGGTGATTTAAAATTCAAAGGTAGAATGGCCAGAGGAAAGATATATATTACGCAAAGAGGAAGCATCCCTTTATTGAGTTGGACACACCAACAGAAACTGTGATCAGTGATGTCATCAATGACCTTTGTGATGTCATCTTTCATGTCATGGCTGTTAGTCTTAGCAGTGCACAGTGGTGGCATGAGTTATGTTTGCATTAGCTTACCATAACTGGCAAATTTCTGGGGGTTTTAGGTCTTGTAACTATAATATGGATAGGTTGTTATTAGTGCAAAGTAACTATAATGTCCCTTTCAAATAGTTGTTGCACTAAAGGGCAACGGAACCATAACATCTCTTTAACAGTGTCTTTTGTCAGTGAATTTCATAGGTTTTTAGTAGGGCACTGTAACCAGAACTGTCCTTTAGCATCATTTTTTCAGTAAAGGTGATAGGTTTTTAGTAGCGTAACTTAACCATAACATCTCTTTAATGATGTTTTTTGTCAGTGAATTTCATAGGTTTTTAGTAGGGCACTTTAACCATAACATTCCTTTATCATCATTTTTTCAGCGAAGGTGATAGGGTTTTAGTAGCACGACTTAACCATAACATCCCTTTAACACTGTTTTTTTCACTGAATTTCATAGGTTTTTACCATGATACTCTTAGTTTGTATAGATGTAATGTACAGCATACTTAAACCGGTGGCTCCATACTAATATCCACAGTGGTTGTGAACAGTGCATCTTTTCACGGACATCGGGTGGCGTCCAACCTGCCGAGAAAGGGAGGGCTGGTCGTACATAGTGGTACCATGCAGCAAAGACAAGAAATATATAGAAACAGCAGCAAGTACATGAATTGGAAGGGAAAATGCAGTAGGTGTACAAACTCTGTACTTTTGAAACAAACAGCGCAAAGGCATAGGGTATGCAGTATAATGGAATGCACCAACAAGAGAAGTAACGTATGCCGTCAAAAATCTTACCGCACAGCTGCTTTACATAGGAACCAAGAACGAAGCGGCAAAGTTAGGCCCACAAACTACTGAGAGCAGAACGTCACTGCAACATGGTAAGTACACGAACGTTTACCTTATAATTGCACAGGTCCTGCAGTGTACAATAGTAGGAAAGCATTATGTTTTCTTTTTGTGTGCAGCAATGGCAAGCACCCTAGAATGGCTGGAAGAGAATTTCCCGCATGACGAAATGAGTGAGGACGATAACCCCATTGGTAGGCACCACAGTGCGAAAAGTAAAATAATTACTACAATCGCAAGCACCCTGGATTGGCTGGAAGAGAATTTCCCGCATGACGAAATGAGTGACCATAGTAACCCCATATGTAGTGTCAAACGGGAAATTATATCGTACCTCCTATTGCAATGAATATATGAATATTGGCCTACGCTAAGCTGCTTATAAGCCACTTGCAAAGAAATCCGTGTTGCAAGGTCCTGACCTTAGAATCAATGTAAGCCACCATTTTAGGTCAATCCGCCATTTTAGGTTCTCCCTGTAAAGTCACCCTGTGAGTTAAAATGGTGGACGATGTAATTCCGAAATACAACATGGCCATCTTGACCTCTGTGTGTAATTAATATGTAACTTGCCTGCAGGCCACTTGCTGGGGTCGTGAACTGAGACTTTGTCCTTCGCTGACCTGTGTGTAAAGGATTACTCGTGCCAATGAAACTAATCCGCGAGCATATGTTAAGAACAATGCATCCAAATACTGAACTGAGAACACTTGTTGATATTTTCACTTTGTTTTAACAGTTGGCGCCCAAATAGGGACCCTCAAGATTGATGCCGGATTGTCGAAAGTTGACACATGCTATCAAACCAGGATCGGATGGTGAAGGGGGCCCCTTCTGAACGTGACGCGACACCTCATCAGCGCTGCACGACCCGATCCCTGGACGATGAGCATGTGGTCCGAGACGGCATCTTGACGAGGGTCCACTTATTGAGGCGGGCAGATTTGCCGAAATCACCAAACACAAGGTAAGATTAGTTAGGTAAGATTCTTTGGAATCCGATCGGACCTCCTTAGTATTGATCAGGTGAGGCAATTCTTAAATATCCTAATAATTTGATTTTAGTGCATTGTATCTGCAGACAAAATTGTCTACATGCTTCAGGGTGTTATTCCGCAGCGATAGACAATCTTTGGAATTTAGCCATCCAGCACCACAGGAGGGGTTGCCGGTGTGTACTATGCACTGTAAGCATGGAAGTTTAGTGTTTAATGATATTTGGCACAGACAAACCAGACATGCCTCCGAACTTCAGTGGCCAATCAACGGTAGTTTTGAAATCCCTCGTATTGAGTATTTAGAGTCAATTCTATTAAAGAAAAAGGCTAGACCTGCAGCATTTGATGTTTTGCAGAATTGGAAAAAAAAGCGTTACAGCAACTTAAGAATAGGGAAAAACAAGCGCGCCGTCATAAGACGAACGCCGAAAAAGCATTGTTGTATGACCAAGATAAACAGTCTGAGTCAGCTAGGAATATGTATAGGGCTTTCTCACTTGGTATTCAGAAAATCTATCCTTCTAAAGATTTCCATGTTTCTGATGAATTCATTGACAAATTGTTAAATGAACGAAGGCCTGGTGCCACTGCACCACCTCCGTATGTTCCTCTTCCTGCTGCTTTGCCTCTTCCTGCTGTTATTCCTGCTCTTCCTGCTGTTGTTCATGTTGTTCCTGCTCCTCCTAATATTCCTCTTCCTCCAGTTGGTGTTCTTCCACCTATTCCTCCACCTCTTCCTTTTGCACCAGTAACAGTGCCTCCATTGAATTTGCCTGCTCCCCCTCTTCCAAGTGGTCTTGTACCACTTGTAGTCGATCAGGGTGCGGGGTCAAGGGCTGTCACTCGTAATACTGTATCTCCAGAAAAGAAACAAGAATTGATTGCATGGGCTAAGCATTGTGTAGAGAGAGATGATCAAACTAACGTTTTTGCCACACTTTCTAATATGGATAATTTTCCTGAGAAAAATGTTTTCATTGAAGGTTTAGGGGTTCATTTATGTGTAATGTGGGGCAAATTAAATTATACAGAACTCCTGCAAGGGTTAAGGGATCTAAACACTTTAGCGTTTTCAAGAGACACTGTGGAGAAAGTAAATGAGCATGTCGAGATGTTATTTGAGTATAGAAAGGAGTTGGAAGGATTACAGAATGAGGATGACGACGGGGAAAGTATGTATGTATAGAAACGGTTCCTTCCTTGTCGAAAATCGATATCTGATGAAGCATGAATTTGTACGAAAGACGCGTTTAGATGGATTTCAGATATGTCGATAACTCCAGTTGAGGTATATGACACATACAGTCAGTATACACCAAGAATGCAAAAGAAAGTGATACAGGTAATGGTAGAGTACCTACAGGATGATTGTGTAAAGAGAAAGATTAGTTGTCCCATAGAGTTATTGAGTATTTATAAGAGAGCCTTTTCACTTGACACTTCTTCGACTGCTTTAGCGCTCGACTTAGCTCTGTTGCTTAGTAAGCGTTCGGAGTTGCCTACTTCTCAGTTGCCTATGAGAGAGGTTACTCCGACATTTGTCCGAAGGTTGAGATTGTGGCCGATGCTGCGGCGGGTATAGTTGCTGTGGACATTCCTGCACATTATGTATCACAGTTTGTTCACGTCCCGTTTTCAAGACAGGAAGTGAATACTATTAGACAATACATTCCTGACATTAGAAAAATCTGACAGGATTCTATAAAGAAATAGAGTCTGTCTTGCAGTCCTCAGTATTCACCCTAGGTGACATTGATTTGTTATTTCCTGTACTCCTGCCCGTAGATTTGTGGAAACAAGTTAGGACTATAGAAGATGTACCAGGGTCAGGAGATAAATGGGCGAACGTGACTAGACTCGATGAAGAAAGGCCAGCTGGTGAGAGACCGCCCCAGGTGATACTAACTTTGCCTGATAGAATCATTGCAAAATTGAAAACCATAATTCCCGAAAAGAGAATTATTTGAGACAAGCTTACGGCCTGTGTCTGAGGGAAGTCTAAGGGTGCTACCGAGTTCTTTAATCGGTTCAAACAGGTATTCTCAGATTCCAGCGGACAAGACTTAGGCACAAAATCTGGGAAAAGATTATTTGTGGACAAAATTGTGCGTGGATTGCTGCCTGACATCCAGTCACATATTATGTCTTCTGAGAGCGCTTGGCAGGTGAAGTCCCAATCAGAAGTCCTGCACATGGCTCAGTACTACTAGAATCGTGTCAACAATGAAAAAGATAGAGTTGAGAAGCGAAAAGGTGATTTAAAGACTCAAGTACTATTACAGCAAATTGTTATAGGCCCCAGAGGGGGTAGTTCACAGATCAGAGGTCAGCATGTTCCACAAGGGAATGTGCCCTTGGGTCCTGTGAACATTAACCAGTGTGCCTATTGTCGACAAGAGGGTCATTGGTGTGCACAATTCCCCGTCCTTTGGCAGAGGTTGAATTACACATTTGGAAATATGGGTAGACGATCCAGAGGTCGCCTGGGTGTAGGGGGCCCTGGTAGAGGTTACTTTAGACAGGATCCTCAGCAACCTTTTTCACAGGATAATCAGACTCCGAGTGTGGATAATAGAAACATATTTGATCATCCTTCTGCTGCATATCTATCTGAAGAGCTTCCTTTTGATGATATTCTGTTTCGTTAGGATTGCCTGAAGCAGGGTTTGGAACCTACACCTATTCCCGTCAATCAGAAAGGTCCCTACGTTGAAATGGTAGTGGGAAATAGGAAACATCTGTTTTTGATGGATACTGGAGCACAGAAGTGTTCCTTTGATCATTCTTGGGTTCCAAACATTCCACTGTCAGAGCAAACCAATGTTTCTGTAGGGTTTTCTGGCACACCAGTTGTTTGTCCAGTTTCTTCGCCGGTAACTATTTCTTTGGGTCCCTTTACGGACCAATGTCCATTTCTATTGACTTTGAATTGTGGAGAGAATTTGCTGGGGTTGAATCTATTGAAAGAATTAAATGTGTTAATTCATTGTTCTTCTGACGGAGTACGTTTGACGATTTCACCACAGCAACTTTCTGTCTCTCAATTCTTAACCAGACCTTTGCCGCCAGAATTCATTGATTTACCAGAGTGCTTATGGGCAATTGACGACAATGATGTCAGTGTTTTACAGATTGAACCTGTTAAGATAGTCTTGAAACATGGAATTGAGCTGCCACGGATTCCACAGTATAAGATTTCAGTTGAGGGTGAGCGAGCTTTGAAGTGCATTGTTTCCGATTTTGTGCATCGCGGGGTGATTGAGGAAATTTCAGGTAGTTTGTGCAATAGTCCGATTTTACCCGTGTACAAAAAAGGCGATAATGCAATTCCATTCCGTTTCACAATTGATTTACGTGCCATTAATAAAGTCATCACTCCGCAATTTCCAATTGTGCCTGATGTGACGACAATATTAACCATGATTCCAGCTACAGCTACTTACTTTAGTGTTGTGGATCTGAAGAACGCTTTCTTTAGTATTCCTATACACAAGGACAGTAGATACTTGTTCGCGTCTACCTTAGGGGGACGCTCGTTAACATTTACTTGTGCACCTCAAGGTTACACAGAGAGTCCTAGCATCTACAGTAGGGCTTTGAAAGAACAGCAGGATTCCCTTGAAATGCCCTCTTCTTGTACATTGCTTCAGTATGTTGATGACTTGCTTTTAGCTGCAGAGTCCGAAAGTACCTGTAAGGAGGGCACTGTATTGTTGCTTATTCATCTAGCTAAACATGGTCACAAAGCTTTGCTTAAAAAGTTTCAATATTGTTGTCAGGAGGTCGCCTATTTAGGCTATCTCCTGTCAAAGGAGGGAAGAAGATTGACACCTGAAAGAATAAAACACATTTCTGGCATGTCTGTCCCAAATACAGAGAAGGAAGTTAGAGCCTTGATAGGTATGGCTTCTTACTGTAGGTTATGGATCCCAAACTTCTCACTAGTGATTAAACCGATGTTGGCTTTGACAAAGAAGGGCATTTCTTCGCCATTGCCGTGGAACACGGAACACCAGCAATCATTTGATTTGCTCAAGACTGCATTATGCTCGGCACCGGTTTTGGGCAGACCAAACTATGAAAAGGCCTTTATGTTGTTTGTGCATGAATGTGATGGATGTACTTTGGCTGTATTAACGCAGGAACATGGAGGGAAGAATAGGCGTGCGGTTACTTTTCTTCTGCCCTTGATCCTGTAGCATGCGCTTTGCCAAGATGTTTGCGAGCTGTCGCTGCTGCTGCTGCATCTGTAAAACAGAGTGGGGAAATGGTCCTAGGCCATGATCTAACCCTGATGGTGCCTCACTCTGTAGATGTTCTACTGAACAGAACCAAAACGCAACACCTCACTTCCGCACGGTTGACGAGATATGAATTGATCTTGTTTGCTCCTCACATCCAAATTAAGAGGTGTTGTGTCCTTAATCCGGCTGAACTCCTACCTTTCCCGCAAGGTACAGCTTGCGGTGACGAAGAGTCACATGACTGTCTGTATGCTACCGAACAAGAGACAAAGGGTAGAATTGATCTAAAAGACACTCCTTTGAACAATCCGCAAGGAGAGCTGTTTTGTGATGGCTCCTGCTTCAAACTTCCGGATGGTACATCCACAGCTGCCTATGCAATCACCACATTAAGCACGGTCGTGGAAACCAAGAGAATCACACATAACTCAGTGCAGGCCGCAGAGATTATAGCATTGACCCGAGCTTGTGAACTTTCCGAAGGGCTTACAGTAAACATATATACTGATAGTCAGTATGCCTTTGGGGTGGTTCACAACTTTGGGAGACTTTGGTCAGAGAGAGGGTTCTTAACTTCGCATGGTACAAAGATCCAACATGGCTCCCTAATAGTACAACTGCTCTCAGCACTTGCGCTCCCTACTCAGTTAGCTGTTGTAAAATGTGCAGCACATCGAAAGATTACAGATGATATAGGAAAAGGGAATGCTTTTGCTGATCAGATAGCTAGACAAACTGCCACCGATCTCTTTACGGAGATGTATGTTTCAAGGGAGACTGTAAATGCCTATGCAATGAATGAGGGTGTTGGCTCTGTACGGGATATCCAAGCCGATGCCACGTTAGAAGAATTCAAGAGGTGGGCTGAAGGCTTGGGGAACCTCAATGATGATGGGTGTTGGGTTGAAGGGAAATGGCTACTCCCTGATGCTTATGTGATGATGATGGTCACCATGGCCCATGGTCCTACGCATATATGTGCCCAGAAAGTTATGAAAATGTTAGATAAAGTTTGGGCAAATGAAAAAATTTCGAAAATTGCCCAGCGCTATATTTAGGACTGCATGATTTGCCTACAACACAATGTGGGAAAGGGGACATCAACTCCAAGCGGAAGTTTTGGGCCACCTTCTGTCCCCTTCGAAGTCATTCACTTCGATTTTATTGAAATGGAACGGTGCAACAATATGAAGTATGTATTAGCTGTCATCTGTGCTTTTAGTAAATGGGTCGAGGCTTTCCCTGTCAAAGGTGCTACAGCCATGACTACTGCAAAAACCATGTTAAAGGAGTATTTTCCTCGGTTCGGGCTACCAAGAGTCATCTGATCGGACAATGGCCCACATTTTGTCACTGCTGTAATTCTGCAGATATGTGCGGCAGTACAGATCGACAAACGGTTCCATTCGGCCAGACACGCTCAGAGCGCCGGACTAGTAGAAAGACACAATGGTATCATCAAGAACAAGCTCGCTAAGACGTGTGCCGGCACTAAATTAAAATGGCCGGATTCCTTACCGATCGTGTTATTAGCCATGCATACAACCCCTCAAACTAAGACTGGGCTCTCTCCATTTGAGGTGGTAATGGGGAGACCTGCCAATATCTGGAATTTCCTAAATGTAGATCCTTGAAAAATGTTGAAAATGTACTTCTTTCAGATTATTGCAGCCAGTTGACTAAAAACCTGTATTTGATTTATCACCAGGTGCAAGAGGCTTTACCTGTGCGATACAAGGGCCCGGGCCACAGCATACGGCCTGGGGACTGGGTGCTCATCAAGGCATTTGAGCGTTCTTCCTGCCTTGCACCTCGTTGGCGGGCCCCATTCCAGGTCCTGCTGGTCACACAGACGGCGGTGTGTGTCTCAGGCAGAAGAAATTGGATCCACGCAATGCATGTCAGGAGACTTCCTCACCCAGTGCCACACGATACAGAAGAAACAGAACCCCTTGCTAATGCTGGAACCAACGATCCCAAAGCAGTAAATAGCACTGAGATTGCATCGGAGAATCTTTCTGAGCCTGTGAGGCTTGGGAAACCCGTCATTCTGTCTCCACACTCTCCAAAGGTTTCGCTTCCGGAAACTGTCGTTTCAAATTCTGCATCTTCACTTGCTCCTGATATGTTGCTCCTAACGGGAAGTGACGACACATTATTTCCAGATCAATCAGTACCGGGAAAAGCAAGGTACAATCTGCGTCCAAGAAAATAGACTTACGGCACGGTTTTGCTGTGCGTCTGATAGAGTTACGGCGCGGTTCGGCTGTGCATTTGAAGAAGGAAAACAATCATCGAGGGCTTGTTTTTGCCCAAATTTGAGAAAGAGGATTATGTTGGCTAGGGTTGTGGAAGGACTAAGAAGTCGCGCAGCTGGGAGGTCGCCAGCTAATAACACTGGGGTTTGTTGTTTAAAGACTACAATGCCTGCCACCGTTACCGCTCGTATGGGACTTGTAAATGATCGTGTGACCAGCCGGGATAATGGACAAAGTACTTGGGCCCCAAAAACGTATTGCTGTGTTTTTATAATAATATCTGGTTTTATAATAGTCACTGTCTTAGGTCTATGGTGCCTCGAGGAAACTCATCCTTTAGAGTCCTTGTTACTGACTGAAAATGTACCCACTGTTCCTACTCCTTTCGTACATTTGCATACTCTCTCCACTAGGGTCTCCCAGCATAGACAAAGTTACCATAACAATACTCTGTTACTTATCATGAATGCTACGCATGCCATTTTTAATAGGTCCAACTGTTGGGTCTGTTCTCATTTACCGCAACATGGGGACAAGGGGCTAGGTTGGTATATTCATCCTGTACCTTTGACAACTGCTTGTTATGCTTCTCTTAGAGCACTGTTCTTTGGCCGATGGAACGATAGCATCTTGGGGAACTTTAATGGTACTAATTTGAATAATTTTGAGAAACGTGTTCTGACTCCCCTGGGATTAGTTGGGTCCGCTTGCTGTGTTTTCGTGCCAGATTCCTCCCCAACTATCTTCAAATCAATACAGAATCTGCACGTCCTTAGTTCAGAAGTGCATGTTCCCGAGGGAAACTGGGATTTTAGCGCTTGGTTCTGGTACTTCTTGCGATCTTGGGGTTGGAAGGTACTTTCGGTCTTACTGATCATTTTGGGAATTCTGTTGTTTCTTTGTTGTTGTATCCAGTGTTTACCTAGTATATGTTCGATGCTAGGGGGATGATGCGCACAAGCGATAGGTACAATAGGACATAAAGTGTATGCCCCAGACAAAACTTCCAAGGAATATGTGTTAAAAGAAATTTTAGTGAATGATCTGATGGCCATAGATATTTCTGACAGCGATTCAGGGTGCATGGACGATGATGCATGGAATTGTTTGCAAGGAGATCAGGAGTAGTTTAGCACTAGGCATAGGCCAAAAGGAGGGTTATCAAACGGGAAATTATATCGTACTTCCTATTGCAATGAATATATGAATATTGGCCTACGCCAAGCTGTTTATAAGCCACTTGCGAAGAAATCCGTGTTACAAGGTCCTGACCTTAGAATCAATGTAAGCCGCCATTTTAGGTCAATCTGCCATTTTAGGTTCTCTCTGTAAATTCACCCTGTGAGTTAAAATGGTGGACGATGTCATTCCGAAATACAACATGGCCGTCTTGGCCGTCTAGACCTCTGTGTGTAATTAATTTGTAACTTGCCTGCAGGCCACTTGTTGGGGTCGTGAACTGAGACCTTGTCCTTCGCTGACCTGTGTGTAAAGGATTACTCGTGCCACTGAAACTAATCCGCAAGCATATGTTAAGAACAATGTATCCAAATACTGAACTGAGAACACTAGTTTAAGTATATTGTATTAATGTTTGAGAAGACCCTATGAGGAATCCTAAAATACACTGTTACCGTGTAGACTTGTTTGCGAATGTATTAAAGGCAAACCCTATGCATATAGATGTGTGAACTCGGCATGAACCTTAGATCAGTAATGTATTAGAGGAATATTAACCCGCAGTAGGGTTGGACATCATGTTTGCAAACGTATATAAAGCAGGACTATTCTAATGTACAGCCCGACTCACTGAGCACACTGAACCACGCTGGAGTTTGTTGTGTTGTACTGAGGGCCGATAGCTATCCGTTACTTTTTGTCCTTTGAAACTGCTCAGTATAAAATAAAAGATCTTTGTATGTTCCTTTTGTAACCCATGTTCGGTGTATTTCCTTTTGGGGTACTCAGCCTCGATATTTTCACTTTGTTTTCACATTAGGGAATGCAGTGTGAAAAGTAACACAATTACAATATATTACTTCATGTATACCAAACACATTTGTTTTCTTTAACAGAACATGCGGGAATAGAAAAGAGAACACCACAAATACAGCCACAGGAACTGAAGGAAACGCTGTAAATAGCAAACTAGACCGCCTGTACGCCAAAATGGATGAATTGCTGAACAATTTTGCCGCCTTGAAAGATTTCGTACAAGGACATATTATGGAGAAAATAAAATACCACTGTCCCACCTGCACATGCACCCTTCCCCATTTTCCAGCCCGCCATGCCTGCTAATTCCATGTCACGAGAGACGCTTTGATGAGACCTCAATCCCTTCCTCCCTGCATGACCAACTTGTAGAATTGACGAAATCCCTGGTGTATGTATCCGTTCCTGGTCCCCTTCCCTTTCCTAATAGTGGCTATGAATGTGTGGAAATAAAGGTTGATATGTAAATTGTTGCTGAATTTATTTGTGCCTTCTCCTTTGTTTTAACAAGCCCATTATAACTCTGAGGGGCACAGTACTGGTGGGGATGATCGAAAGTGAGGAAAATTGAGGAGTCCTACGACCGCCGCACCTGGCTGGCCTATGCGCAATCACAATGGAAGCATCCGTAGGACGCCACTACGGCCGCAGGTCCGCTTCCACAGAATCGCCTATAAGTAGTTGTAGGGGTGTACGTTTGTCGGTCGGACAACTTCGCCCATGCTTATCTATTACTCTGACGCCTGGTAACACCGCCCCTGGCCAAGATATGCTAAGAAACAAGTGATGTACTTTTAGTAGGTGGAATCGCTCACCCACGTCCTGCGGGTCCTTTGCACGTGAACATCCCACCTACTGTACCGTTTACACACCTATCTTGATTAGAAATGTTTGGGGCACGTGTCCTGTACTTTTAGGTTGTCCGCGGATTCCAAGGGTATCCGTAGGGCACCTATGCACATGGGCACAAAATATTCTGGCCAATATGCATCCCGCGGACAGCCATGCCAATGGTGAACAATCATGACATCACCATGAGAACGGGACCACGCTGTGCGTGGGCCCTTATTTGGCAGACATGATCCGGGCCTGTGCACATCGAAAAAGTACTATTTTCTGCAATGTATGCAGTGTTACTGTGAAAGTGCACCGTTATAAAGGTCCTGCACTCTCCCTTCTGCATCTATTTATTTTTGGGAAAGATTTAGGGCCACTTTCCGTTTGCACATGCACCACAACAGTCCTATAAAAGGCCACACCCTACAGCTGCACTGCATTCTGTGTTTGCTTTCCAGAACAAAGCAGCAGTGCACATTGCTTCGTGCAGAAATTGCTTTGTGACCAATTCTTTGCCTCGAAACTACCTTTCCAAGTAATGGCCACCAGGGCTGCTGCTACTACCTCTGACTCAGCAGCACCCACACCCTCACCACTACCACAACCACTTCCTTCTGAAGGGCCTGAACAAGGGAACAGGCGTGATAATGAAGATGGAGATCAAGAAGGAAACTAGGATAAAGAGAGCGATTCCCCATTTCCTGTAGCCAGTGTGAGTTATGGGTGTGGAAACTATTTAACACCGTAGGAGATGTGCCCAAATCTCATGCTAACCAAGTGAAATGCGCTGAGTGCAAGTCGCAGATAACTTGGCTTGTTCAGCTACGGCACCACCTCCATGCAGCGACACCTGAAATCAAACCACAAGGCAGCTGTTCGGAGGGTTGTCCCCTTCGAACAAGGCAGTAGGTTAATTTTCTCTGCAACATCCTCCGCATCTGCTCCTGCTACCACTAGGGACACTCCAGTGGGCCAGCATATCCCGAAACCAGCCTTGCAGGGCTTACACACCGCAGCAGTCCCATACCTTTCAAAGGTCACTGTATTGTGCATGTACTGTGATGTGGTACTGTGCAGGGGGAACAACTTCGAAGTGCTTTCGAAGCTTTGGTCCAGGAGCATGACAAAGAGTGCCACCTACCTAAGTAAGGTCCACCCAACATCTTCTGCTCTCCACTTGCAGTTTCTTATCCCTGTGG
Organism: Ambystoma mexicanum; assembly: GCF_040938575.1. Taxonomy (NCBI): domain Eukaryota; kingdom Metazoa; phylum Chordata; class Amphibia; order Caudata; family Ambystomatidae; genus Ambystoma; species Ambystoma mexicanum. The sequence goes on from NC_090941.1 coordinate 292,883,706, forward strand.
TTGCCACCCTTTGCCATTCCTGTCCTTCTGTGGCATGTCTTAGAACAACAGGAAAAATGCAACACAACCAGAAGGGGTGCAGAGGGGGACAAAAAGGCTCTTTTCAGAGCCACCTTGCACTGTTTAAAAATCAAAACCATGCAGGCGGTCCCGCAGCCTATAAGCGATGCGTACAGGGTGGTGAAAAATGGGCGGCGCAACTCCTTCAAAAGCATTGTACGCTTTCCCAAAACCAAGTGGTGGTGGCTCTGAAAAGAGTTTTTTGTGCTGTTTGTGTTTGTAAGGTTGGAAGTGATGAACACCCACAGGGGAAATGTTTGCTAAACTTGCAGGAAGCGCTGCACTGCATTTAGGATATTACGCAGAAATAGGTAATTACCAGCATCAGTCAGATGAACTCCATCTGAACGATAAATGTTGCTACTACGAAATGTAATGTTATCATTGTGGAAGGAGAACATGCCAACACCTCGCCAAAAGGCGCAAACAGCCTTGTTCAAATTGCACCACATTTTCTCCATTTGTGGCCCATTCATAGCCACATATGTCTCTGGGCAATGCGAGAAAAGATTATGTGCAACTTTGGAAACATTGCCATGAGTTGACAATATTTCTCCTTCACCGCAAACTGCAGTGAGATGCCGCTAACATGTCGTAAACTGTTCCCTCCACAATGAACAATAATAATGTCTGGATGATCAAGCATCACCAAACTGGCACAAGGAGGACCCATATGCAACCATTTCATCCCACGTATTTTGTACCAGTGGACATTGACATTATAGAACCCAAGGTGTGCAGCCAGTGCACAGCGTTTGGTGTAAACTTTTAACCAATGTATCCAGGAGTCGTCCAAAAGCCATACAGTCTGCCTACTAAACGGCACAACCATACCTGTAGCCATGTGCACTCCTATTTGCAAACACACCTTCTGGCACAATCTGTTTTTACACACCACACCCAGGAAATCTTATTGACCAATCGCAACTCCTGCACAACCCATTTCCATGCCAGCCACACTGAAAAGACCTGGATGTAGCATGTGCGCACCTCCAAATGCCACGACATTCGCGAACATATTATCCTGTGTGGGTGGGTGCGCAAAAACATAAGAAGCAGGATAGAGAAGCCCCTGTTTGTTGGCAGTTGTGAAAAGTGTATTTTTTTTTTAAAGCGACGTGCAAAGGAACACCTTTTTGTTTCTTATTTGTTGGGGATTGCTCTTTGCTTTTCCTCCTTACATTATTATACAAGCTTTTGCAAACTACATTTTAAATTGTGGAACACAAGACCATTTTCAATAGAGGGAAAAAAAATATCAGCTCCACTGACAAACGTCACATTAGAAGCAGTAAGCTTCTCATGGGCACAGAAGAACATCCCAGCATGGAACAGAAAAGCAGACTTACACCTGATTCGATAATCCATAGTCCCATTTCCATGGCAAGCATATTAAGAAGGACAGCATGTAGCATGTGCGCTTTCCCGACTACCGCGAGGGCCGCTCCTCAGTAAAACAGGGGCAGTCCTTTTTCCCTTTCCAATAGTCTATTTCCAGCACTCCATCAATGGCTACTGTTAAAAGGTGTGAAACATCAGGGTAGATCACAAGTAATAGTCGAAATTATTGCATTCCATAATCGTAATGCCAACAATGTTATATCACATTAAGCATGTTTTTTAAGAGAAAGGCTTTATGTAGTGTGAAGCTCACATCTCACACAGTGGTTAGGATAAATGCAGGAAGGGGAGCCAACAATCAGAGTGTAAATATCTAACCCTGTTGGAAGAACACCCTGTCCCTCCAATAAGGATAGAATGGAAGAAAAAACTGTCCCTCCAGTAGCGCATATGGCAACCAAGGAGCCCAGAGCTGGGTCCAATCAGGCATTCCCAAGAGGAGACTGAAAAATGGGAGAACCCATTGTCAGTGGGCAGCGCACTTTTGAACCAGAAAGGTGCATGTGGCAACCAAGGAGCCCAGAGCTGGGTCACACTGGTGCACATGACGCCAAATGCAATCATTGGGACTAAGGCTATATCTGGTGAGAACAGAAACCGCTGGGTGTAGGAAAAGGGGGGGGAAGGGGAAAAGGGGGCTGTGGGTACACCCTGTGGGGGTCATTAGGGCTAAGTGGGGGAAGCTCAGAGGTGTCCAGTGCTGAGGATACCGCTACAGTAGTGAATAGAACACGGCTGGCAGGAATGCCAAAACCATTGCAAAGGAACAGCGGAAGCTCATGATGGGAAGTCATCATATTACACCAAGGTCTTGCCACTGAATACATTCGTTGAAGCCTATGTGACATGTGTCTAGTTTGAAAATTCCCTTCTGTTCAAGCCAGAACAGAATGTCGTGGGAGTTGCCCCCTCGTGTTGCTGGTTTAACTTTTTCAAGGATGGTCCATTTGAAGCTGTCTGTTGTGTGTCCCTCAGCTACAAAATTGGAGATCAGGCGGGCTGTTATCTTCCCTGTCCTGATGCAGGAACGATGTTCAATCATCCTGGTTTTGGCTTCTTGAGCTGTCATACCTATGTATGTTAGCCCACATGGCCATGTGATCATATATATGACGCCTTTGCTATTGCAGATGGTAAAGAGCTTTTGCACCCATGGGGTGTGCCAACCTATCTCGATGGTGGTGGATCTGCTGGTCTGTGCACACATGGAACATTGACCGCAGGGTGAATGTCCTGTTGGTGGATTGGAGTTCCACAAAGTGGTCTGGGTGGGTTGGTGAGGTGACTGCAGGCTGTTCACCAGTTTGTCCCTCACATTTGATCGTCTCTTGAGTGCAAAGCGGGGTTCAGGTAGGATGGATTCCCCGTTGTTGAGAATGGGCCACAGTTCTTTTATTTTTCTTTTGATTTTAATCAGAAGTGGTGAATAACTGAAGATGGCCGTAATGCATGTATCATCCTCAGTTTTTCTGTGTTGTTCCAGGGTAACAGATCTAGGGATATTTTTAGCCCTTTTGTAGGTTTGTTGCACAATCCTGCATGGGTACCCCCATCCGGAGAGTTGTTTTTGTAGACCTTTGGTCTGGGACTTGTAATCTGTGGTGTTGGTGCACAACCTCCTGTAGCAGAGAAATTGGCCGAAGGGGGGGTTGTCCTTTAATGCCCTTGGGTGGTAACTGGAATAGCTCAACAAAGAGTTTTTATCCATTTTTTTTGTAAACCTTGGAAATCAGAAATAGCCAGATCCAAAAAATGAGTTTGGTTTTTTTTGTCCATTTTGAGTGTAAACTTGAGATTTGGATTCTGGTTATTCAGCCCATTGATGGAAAAAGAGGAGATCGTCTCTGGTGCCTCCAAAAATCTCAAAAATGTCATCAATGTAATGATGCCAGGTCAACAGTTTGTCATGGAATGGGTTGGTGTGTGGATAGATGTAAGTGTTTTCAGAGCAATCAACATATAAGTTGGCCAGACTAGGAGCAAATGCTGCACCCATTGCCGTGCCCGAGACCTGTTGGTAGAAACATTGATTAAACAAGAAAAAGTTTCTTGTCAATGCAATTTCAGCCAAGTGGGCTATAAAGTGAGGTGGGACTCCATGCAGTTCTATGCCAGTGGATAGTAGATTGTGCAACATGTTCAGAGTGTCTTGCTGTGGGATTTTAGTATAAAGGGATTCAATATCCATTGTTACCAACCAGTGTCTTTCTGCATCAAAGACCAAACCATTCAGAAGAATAAGCATGGCTGTTGAATCCTTTACATAGGATAGCATTTTTGGAATCTCATGTTTAATAAAGAAGTCAACGTATTGAGACAATGGTTCGAGAATCGAGTTGATGCCAGGCACAATCAGATGGCCAGGAGGGGGCATGAGGCCCTTATGTATTTTGGGCAGAGCATACATCACTGGTGTACAGGGATGTGTGGGTGTAAGAAAAGCTGCTTCCTTCGAGCTAATGTACCCTTCAGACTCAGCTTCCTCAATAATGGATGCAATAAGTAGCTGCAAACCAGGTGTTTGGTCCGTAGCAAGGACGTGGTAACTGGTGTGGTCATTTAGAAGGACTTGTGCCATTTTGCTGTATCCTGTGGTGTCTTGAATCACGATAGCCCCGCCTTTGTCAGTAGGCTTGATGGTAATCTCTGTATTGTTGCCTAAATCAATGAGTGCTGCCAGTTGTTTCGGAGTGCAATTATTGAGCAGTGCTTGTTCAAATGTACTGGATTCCTCTGAGTTTGAAAATGATGGAGAAAGGAACTGCGAGGGAGGCCAAAAACCTGTCACGTCATTTTGTTCATAGGATTTATCAGCAAAAAACTGTTTCAGTCGTATCTTTCTCATCAATTGTGTGCATTCAACCCTAGTTTGAAAAGGATCATATCTGACTGTGGGAATAAATGATAACTCTTCCAACGATCCAGCAGGTAAGCGGCTCGATCGAGTGCCCAGTGCACACGATGCAGACAGTATGTGAGCAGCTGCACCGGAACGCGCTAAGATCCCATTATGGGTTGTTGTCTTTTGTGCCTCCCCTGCAGTACTTGGAAAATCAACACAGGAATTTGCTATTGCCTGAATGGCACACTGACTAACACGTTTTTCAGGTGGTCATATTCTCTCATTTGTGAACTGGTGGCACGTGCATGGAAGGGGCTCTCCCTTGACACTCCTGGTCCTTTCCCCCCCTATCCCCACCCCCACTTGGTATTTTGGAGTGGTTGAATTTCACGCTACGGTACATAGCCAGTAGCACAGCCTAGTTGATAGCCCCCCCCCCCTGATTCCTCTGCATTCTTAAATATCTCCCATGAAAACCCTTACCACCTACACACTAGTGGTGTTTCCAGTTAGGGTAAGCAACTAGGTACACTGACACTTTTTTCTTCCATTCTATCCCTAGATAGGCGCTGCTCCACACGCTGCCTAAGGATAGGCGCCCTGTTGTAGGGACATGGTGTTCTTCCAACAGGCTTAGATAGTTACACTCTGATTGGTGGCTCCCCTTCCTGCATTTATCCTAACAACTGCGTGAGATGTGAGTTTCACACTACATACAGCCTTTCTCTTAAAAATCATTCTTAATGTACTGTTAAACGGTCACACACGCATCCACCAATTACATCCAAGAATCCAAGAATTCTGCATCTAACGCTATGATCTCTGTTGAACAGTGCCTACTAACTGTTAAACACGCAGAGTTCAAGTGTCCTGTGAATCAACAGCACCTGTACTGGAAAGTACTGTAAAACGATCTATGAGTTCTGCATCCACAGTCATCGGCATCGCCACCCATCACCACGACGTGCAGGTTTCTCTACTTTTTCTACAGTCCATTTGCAACTGTGTTGTAAGTCCGCTGCAACAGGGTACCTGGCACTGAATCTCCATAACGTACTGAAAATGCATGCTGTTATTTCACCCATCACCTACCATGACATGGCTCCCACAGTGGTAGGTGCTGGCAAAGTTGGCATTTGCCCATAGCAGCCATTGTTATATGCAAACGGTTACTGTGTTCTTTCGTTCCGTCAATTTTACGATGCTTTCCCCCATTAACACACCTCCTATGAAATTTGTAAACATCGCACAGAAAAGGATAAGTCAGCGTATACCATCAAACTAAACCAAGTGCATACATTGCATGCATAACAACAGATTCCTGCCATTTACCTTTCACACTTTATAGATTGCAACATTATTTAAAAAGAAAGACAGTTATGTGTGCATTTACAACAGTACCATTCTTAAATGCACATAAGGAAATTACAGAACGTAAACTATCGCTCCACTTATGTAGAAAGCCTATATACGTAGAAAAGTACATGCAAATGCACACACAAAAACATTGTGCATCTTTCCAAACCTTGTTGTCATCCTTCCACAATGAGAAGTACTCCATTTTCACAGTGAATACTCCTACACTAATGCACACACTTGGTAAATAGGACGTCATACAATACACTTGAAAATAACCCACCTACCTCCTTAGCAAACATGCTTACCCTCCGAAGTTCCCATTCATATAGTAAGCCATCCATTTACACACACACACTTTCTCTTCCTGCCAAGACATCCCCCTACACTTTTACAGAATGTATTGTACAAATGCAATCACTATGCCATTAGCCAACATATTGGGCCTCATTACAACCCTGGCGTTAAGGGGTTAACGGCTCCGTAAAAGGCTGCGGCGCCATTAAACCCTTAACGCCGGATATACACTTTAACGCCTGCTTTTTGCAGGCGTTAAAGTGCAACCCGCTAAGGGACCTTGGTGCTAATTACGGCACAGTAATTTATGGTGCCGTAATTAGCGCCTTCCCCATTCCCATTGAGCCCTATGGGCCAAAAATGGGAATGGGGAAGGGGCCATGGTGAATGGGGATTTACTGCCCCGCCAACCTTGGAATGGGGCGGTAAATCCGCCATCCACCATGGCGGAATCCGTATAGCACCATGGTCTAACGCCAGATTTGTAATGAGGCCCATTTTCTTCTAATACAGGTGCAGTACCCAACTCTCTCCTGAAATCCACTGACGTGTGCACTTCAAAATACAACCTGCAATAAACCTACTCTCACCAAGCAACAAAGTAAGTACAATACCATCGTAGTGTTTTACGTCTTACTGGGAGAGTGCACTATTCTTGTATTGAAGAATATAGATTTGCAGAAACCCACCAGTATGTACTTCATTGTTACTCATGACACCTCTACAGGTGCTCAGTGTTTATTATGTCACCAGCATTAGACTAATCCCCACATAATATGATACTGTCTCCAAACCAAAAGTTAGAGGCCATTACACAGTGACACACTTTCAATTATATGCCTACCCTCTTATTCAACCACTCATGCACATTGCACACATATACATTTGAAAATCTGCACACCTGCACTTCCCTTTCTTCTCCAACAGCTACTACAAAATGCCTACCAAACTGCAACTCCATAGAAAGCAACGCAGAAATAGAGCCATGCAACCTAAAAGCATAGAAAGTAGCCATCCACTGCAAGCAGAACTTCTACAGAAAGTTGAGAGCTAATACAGTCATTAAGCAAAATGGATGCACCTGCCAGTAAACAAAGTGTAATTCATGGATCAAAATGTGGCAAGGAAAAGAAAAGCACTAAAAAGAGTGCAACTCGCACTGCAGCTAACAGAGCACGTACAAATGGTAATGTAACCACAAGCAAGCATCCCAAAAAATGTATTTTACAAAACATTTTCCACCACAGAGTCCTTCACAACCTTATAAATAGAGAGGAGAAATCCCACTCAACCATCAAAACTTACCACAGAAAAGTAATCCTGGAGGCTCTTGTAGACAGTGCAGTGATCGTAAAACGGAAATTGTTTATAGTAATTTTATACAGAATGAAACCACTAACAACATTAATTGGTAAACTACAAGCAGTACTTCGAAACAAACGCAATATCACTATAGATACCTTTGGCCACATCTGTACAGGTGGGTGGAGTCATACCACAACACAGAACCATATTTCAATGAAGAATCATACAAACAAGAGCAAACAAACCAAATTGCCTTACATTGCAGTGGATGAAGGTATGAAAATATACACAATACCATAATGGAAGAAGAAACACTGCTTTCAGAAATATCCCCATCAAAATTAGATGTCACTCTCCATTCCACCAAACCAACACGCCTCACCTACAAACGGCCTTGCACATCAATATGTAATGTTCGCCAATGCTTAATCAAATCTTTGCAGCAGTTCCTCAATCACTATGTGAAAGGCAACGAGAAAAGAAAAATGAAAATACTACAAACTATGGACTCCTGTCCAGGGCGCAACTACACAGGAATATGGGGACATTCCTTAGCCTGTATTTCAGGACCTGCTTGCAAAAGCACCTTCCACTGTATCAAAATGTTAGCAAGCCACCATTCAACTCTCAGAAATCTAGTTTCCAAAGTGTACTATGTAAAAAGTCCAGCTTTAGCACTGCAACATTTAAATGATATTCTCCTACACTTTACAGCCAAACAAGTGCTCGAAGAAATAGAGCACACCCAAAGGAAATATTGTGGAACTGAAAAGCACTTACAAACTCCAGCATTTTCAGGCAACAGTCCTGACAACATTGCAGATGTCAACTTGTGATGAAACACATACAAAAAAGAAATACAAAACTTCAAAATCACATCTGCCAAACCAAGAATGTGTGTGTTGTCGTAGAACTTTCTATAGAAAGAGCACCAAAACTATAGATATAATGCAGAAAATAGAAGACAATGAGGAATCTCATTGGTTGCAATTAGCTCTGTACCTTATAGCTGAAAACAAATACGAAATTACTAACACCTCCATACTGTGCACATACTGCACTGCAAAACGGGACAATAACCAAATGCCTTAACGGGCGATCAGTAATAATTTTGAATTATTTCCACTGCAAAACTCACTGCAGCAGCTTAATTTGTATGAGAGCATTATAATCCAAACAGTGCACACATTTCAAGCAATAATACGACTTCAACCGAAAACTGCAAAATTGCCTCCCACCGAATTACTGAGAGGCATTTGTAGGAAAGTAGTTTATTTACCATTAGAATCTAGGAGTTCAAAGGCCAATGCAAGAATCTTTGATTATCCTGGGGAATGGTGTACCTACAAAAGACAAAAATATTTGGCAGCAACTAGTGGACACAGTTAGGGAAGCCTTACAATACCTTAAAAAACAATGAATACTACAGGTAAAGAAACTTTCAAGAAAACCTGAGAGAAACCACTGAAATACTTCAGGACTCCTCAACAACTGGCCAATTTCAACATCTAGATCCTACTGCAGCCTCAAATATTTTAGATCACTATACAATTCACCCACTGCACTCCAAAGACACCATAGACGATGCACTAGAAACATATCAAATGTGGCAAGCCAAAGGAGCGCCAATCAATATATGGGAAAAAAGTGTAGAAGCACAAGCCTTTCCTCTACTCTTCCTGACTGGAAAATGTGGAAGATATGATGAAAGATGCACACAAATAACAGCACACAAATAACCCCCTCATTTCATCCACTTTCCCCCTCCCAATCTCCCCATCTCGACCCATGCCCGCAATCTTGGCCTCCATATTGACTGCTCTCTCTCCTTCTCCATCCATATCTCTCTAACCTCTCGTGCCTGTCGGCACCCCCTTTTCAACATCCGCAAGATCCGCTCCTCTCTCACCTTCCACGCTTCTAAACTCCTAATCTCTTCCTTTATTTTCTCCCGCGTCTTCTACTGCTCCTCTCTTCTCTTTGGACTCCCTGTCTCTCACCTGACTCTCCTAAAATCCATCTACCACTCCTCTATCCATACTCTATGTCTTCTTGGCCCTCGAGACTATATTTCTACCTCACTCTCTCAACTCGGATGGCTTCCCTTCCTCTCACAATTGAAATTTCAATTTCTCTGTCTTGTCTACAAATCTCTCCATGACCTTGCCCCCTCTATCTTTCTTCCCTCCTCTCATTTTACTCTCCCTCTAGCTCTCTCTGCTCAGCTGATCTCCACCTTCTCACTGTACCCCCTGCCCCTTGTGCCTCCTCACGCTTCCGCTCCTTCCAACTCTTGGCCCCCCTCCACTGGAACTCCCTACCTTTCTCTATCTGTTCCACCCCCACCTACTCATCCTTCCGCTCCTCCTTGAAAGCCCTTCTTCTCCACTCCCCCTCTCTCCCCCCTAAAACCACTGGCCCCCCTTCCCTCCCCCCCCTCTCCCTCCTCCCACTGACCTCATATTGGATACTGTAACCACCAGGGGGCATAGGAGGTCACCTGGGGGCTCCCCGCCTCCCCTTCCCCTCCCTCCTTCCCCCTTCCTCCCACTCCCGCTGACCTCAAAATCAGACATTGATACCCCCTTCTCCTAACTCCTCTCCCTTCCCTGCCCCCTCTTAACCTCCTTTTGAGTAAATTGATCTACATACTGTACCACTGGTTTGTTTCATGTTTGTAAATGTGCTTCTTTCATTATTGTACCTTGTTGTTATTCTGTAAAGCACTTTGGGGTAAAGCGCTGTATAAACTCAATAAACATAAACATCAGTATACCACTGTTTACAAATGTATTTTGAAGACCCTAGATTTAGACAGAATGTGGAGTACATATTCCACCTCCTCTTTGAAAGTGAACTGGCAACGCTGTGGTATGGAGTTGCACACACATTGAAAACAGGTTCCCATTTTCAAAACATGTCTGCTAAACAGCTACTTCAAAAGGTGCAAAACTAGGACAAAGTTTTTCAGTCAAGTATCACAAATCTCTAGGCAAACATTCGTGGTACGAAAGAGTACTGGTTCCGAGGGTGCGCAGATGTGCGGTTTATGCTTTGCAACCTTGTTCCACCCACATGGTTTGTCACTTTAAGTTCTAAGCATGGGAACACTTGGACACTTTCCTACGCATAGCAAACATAAACAAAACAGGTCTAGACATGAAAACACCAGGAGCACTTTGCTCTCTTGATCCTGTAAATGTTTCATGGTACTTCCATCATCGCTTCCTTGCCATGCTTCACTTCATTTGCAATAAAGCACTTCCTCCCCTCGGAGAAGTGGGACACTTCTTTTGGAGAAAAGAATATCAATCCAGAGGGGCACAACACATCCACATGCTTTTGTGGATTAAAAATGCTCCTAAATTTGGTGAGGAGAGTGATGAAACGGTTTTGCAGTTAATTGACAAATATGTCACTTGCGAAATCCCTTCAGACAGTACACATAATCACCTACAAGTAATTTTGCAATTCCAAAGACACAAGTGTGGCAAGTATTTTCGTCGCAAATAAAAGAACAGAGGCAAATACTACACCAAATGCCATTTTGGTTTCCCTAGACCAGTTTCAGAAACAGGGCAAGTAAACAGCTTCATGTCTTTGGTTCCACACAGTGTGAAAGGGAAATCTCCTAAGAACACATACTGCATACAAAGGAGCAAAGCATTAAAGTACATCAATGATTACAATGCGAAAATTGCCCTCATATGGAATGCTAATATTGATGTACAGTACATTGCAGACAATTCCACTGCAGTTGCATGATATGTCACAGCCTACTTAACCAAAGCAGAGAAAACAGAGCTCAAAGACCTCTGGAATGCAGTATCATCTGACAAAACACTGGCATAAAAAAATTGTACAGCTTTGGCATAAAAATGCTGTCCCAAAGAGAATGTGGCAACTACGAAGCTGCAGACCGTTTAACCGACACTGCCTTATATGGGAAATCTGAAAACATAGTGTGGCTAAGCCTTGGTCCTGCTGCATACAGAAAAAAGAGTACTGAAATTGTACGAAGACATAGAAACAATAGCCATAAACTATCCCAACAGCAAGGACAATTTGAAGAACAAATTATTGGACACATACTACCCGAACACGAGTATTACTTTAGAAGCCATGTGCCTGTACCAGATAGCCCAAAACTTTTCATACAAGAATTACATTAAACCAGATGAGAAAAAAGGTAGGTACAGAGTGGAAAGTTGTGAAGGCCGTCTGGTGAAAATTACCAAACGCAGCCTAATTAATCATATAAAATTGTCATTAAAAACTCCTCAACACAAAGAACTGTACTACCTGGCTCTACTACAACTTTTCAAACCATGGAGAAAAGAAGAAGATTTATTAGCCACCCACGCCTCCTATGAAGATGCTTTCAATGCAAGTGAAAGTACAATTACAAATGGAAACTTTACACGGTACAAAACCATATTGGACAATGAACGCCAGCAAAGAAGAAGAACTTCAAGCACAACCAAATGTAGACACTTCTGAGAGCAGTGAACTTTCTCTAACAGGCAGCCAAGAACCACTTGGACATAACAAATGAGGCAGCATTAGCCATGACAGAAGTAACCACCACCATGTTTCAGTATGAGCAATCTGCAGAAGAGTTGGCTGTACTGAAATCCCAACTAAACAATGAGCAGTGTTCAATTTTTTTAGAAGTCAGTGCAAAAACTGAACATGGTATACAGCACGAAAGTAAAACTTGTACCTGTGACAACTACAGACCTGTACTGCTGTATGTGGTGAAGCTGGGTCCGGGAAAACATTCTTCATCAAAATTATCAGTAAAAACCTCCAACAATTAATAAACAACAACCTTTCAGCTGTTGTAACCGCCCCCACAGGTTTAGCTGCCTACAAGATAGGTGGAGTCACTCTACACCGATTGCTACGCCTTCCAGTAGAACACCAAAACAAATTAGAGTACTGTACACTTTCAGCAGAAGCTGCTATGGAGCTATGCAGAGTTTTGAAACAAATGAAAATGTTCCTAATAGATGAGGTGAGCATGGTTTCTAACCTAATGTTAGCTTTGATTCACCTCAGATAGCAGGAGGTCCTCAAAACCGGCGAGGAAGAACTGTTTGGAGGAAAACATGTCATTGTTTTGGAGATCTCCTTCAATTAACACCAGTGAAAGGTGAACCTATCTTCAAAACCTTGGGACACAAAGTGTGCTGTAAAAGTCTTGGAAGCATCGGGAATGTAAATCTCTGGCAACATTTCCAATACAGAGAACTAACTCAAAACATGCCTCAGTCTGCAAACCTCACCTGCGCCAACATTTAAAGAAACATATGGATTGGTGTACTATTGAAGAATGAGCAGTCTACCATCAATACTAGATGCATTGATGAGCTGTGCAAGTGTAACAAATGTGCTACTGATGTGATGGAACAATTAGCTCACAAAAATGTCACCTATATGTCCTTAATGCCAAGCTGTACACAATTCAATGCAACAATGCTGAAAAAAGAAAAACAACCACTAGTGGAAATTGATGCCACAGACAAACTGGGCATACACAGTATGACAATACCTATGTGTCAACGAGCCATAACACGACTAAATACCTTAGAAAACTCTATCATCAACAAAGGTGGTTTGGAAAATATGTTAACAATATGTGTGAACTGTAGAGAAATGCTAAAGTGTAACCTTGACGTAGAGCAAGGTTTAGTTAATGGAGCAATTTGTATAGTTGTTGGCTTCCAGACATACCCACGGGACAACAGCATTCAGTTTGTCAACATCCAGTTCGACAAACTTTCACAAGTTAAAAAGATAGGACGCACAATGGCTCGATTCCTTCTTTTCAAAGACATGTAAGTACGCAGAGAACAGTTTTCTCTGTCGCTAGCTGATGCAGTAACTATTCATAAATCGCAAGGTCTAACCTTAGATCAAGCATTGATTGATAGTGGCAGCACAGTCTTTAAAGAAGGCATGAGTTAAGTAGCACTTTCACGGCTACGTACACTGGAAGGACTATATCTAGTGAATTATGATGCAACTGCAGTCACCGCAGACATTCCTTGCATCATAGAGTACAATACATTATGTGCACTCTACACACCCCATCTGAACATGTATCCTGTTCCTCAGAAACCCAAAGGTTTCAAAAGAAAGCTCATTCAATCAGAAGTTCAAAATGATTTGGCAACAGTACCACCAAAGAAATTGAAATCAGCTCATACTCCATCAACTACCAAAAGCACAGACAAAAGGAGTAAAAAAGACAAGACCTACCCAACTCCACACACAAAACAAGTGCCTCTTCAAACAAACCACGTGCCCTTCCATCAAAGTACTCAGACACAGAAGTACCTGGTCCATTCAAATATTCTAATACAAGTGTTGATTGCTATGCAAATGTAACAATGAATGTTCTATTCCAAATGCCAGTAATTGTTGAAAACATTTATTTAAATGACGCTGACCAGTTGTGTTTACAAATGCTTGTCCTTCACAGAAATGCAGTAAGTAATCCTGACAACATTTACAGTGTCTCAGGAGTTAGGCAAGAATTAGACTACTTTGTTGTAATGGTGAAATTCACATTAAACAGTCAAGAAGATCCACAGGAATTTCTAATGTACTTACTACAAATACTGGAAAGGAAAAACATACTCATAAATGAAATCTTTCCGATTTCCTGCATGTGAAAACATACATGCAGTCTCTGCAACCATATCATTCAGGAACAAGTCCCTAACAAATGCTTTGTGTATGTATCAATACCTAACTGTGACTCCATTCCATTTCAGCAACTGGTGCAAAATGCCAACCATATCATATTGTGTACATCCTGCAATTCTGATAATCATTCGACACTACATATACACTCACATAGTCAATATGTAATTGTAATGCTCTTAAATACAATGCAGATGGAACCAAAAACAACTGCAAACTGACTGCCTTCACACATGGGGAGGTATCACTTGGCAAAAAAACCTTCGCAACAGTAGCCATAATCTACCACACAGGCATCACAACCAGTGCAGGCCACTATACCGCATACATTAGAAAGAAACGGTCATGGTGGGAATGCAATGATACTTCCATCATTCCAAAGCAGAGATTACCTGCAAATCTTGCAAATGTCTACTTAATATTCTTGAAGCCAAAATGTAGCCATTGATGTACAAAACTGCTATACCCTACACCCCAGCACCCACCAGTACCTTCATAATTGCACACAAAAAATAATTTCCTTCCTCACTGTGGATCAAAAGCAACTTAGCAAACAGCAAGTATTCAAGAAATGCATTAAAGTGTGTGTTGGACAGTTTTATCCCCAATGAACCCAACGAGTACACTCAGACAAACAATATATGCCTCCGCCCATGCACCCAAGAGCACTACAAGGCAATTAAGCCATGCATGGGAACATGTGGCCACATACCTCAACTGACTGGAGTTACGTATGGGTATAGGAGCTGACACAAACAAGGCAACAATTTGAAACCTACTTCCAGCATGGTACGTTGAAGGCAAATATCCTCATATCATCTGCAATGCACTCCCCATCCCCAAAGGGGTCTGCCTGCACTCACCACAGAAGGTAGTCGCCTTTGCAGCTACCCGACAATGAAGTATATGTGAGTAGCTGCGTAAAGGGTCCATATCGCAAAAGTGTGATGGTAAAAAAATCGCTATGTCTTACTGCACTCCCTGAAGAAAGGCTGTGTTCACGGCCACACCATTCCAAATGCAAACAGTGTCATATGTCACTGCTGCTGCTGCAACAAGTCTAACATGGCGTCCACAATAAATCTGCAAAGGTGAGTACCTTAGGACAGTTACATATTTAAAAGTGTATGGGATGGAGCAACGTATGGTTATAATAACGTGCCAAAATGAGCGAAGGAAAAGGGAATGCACTCTGTATATATATATATGTGCAATCCACATAGCAGTGTCATACTGATCCCATGCATGGCCGCATTGCATTGTTGGTGTTGTGCGCAAGGCCTGGGCTTTTGGGTACATGCACAGGCCTACCGCCTGCCCCCATGCACCCAAGAGCAAAGTCCTTGCCCACAAGCACTACAAAGCAATGGAGACATGCATGGGAACATGTGGCCACATACCCCAACTGACTGGATTTACGTATGGGTATAAAAGTGGACACAAACAAGGCAACAATTTGAAACCTACTTCCAACCAGTGACCAGACTGTAAGGTCCAAGGGCCCTAGCCATTCACACAAGACAGTAGGGGCTTGGCAGTCACAACACAACATGGTACGCCTAATGCAAATATCCTCATATCATCTGCAATGCACTCACCATGCCCAATGGAGTCTGCCTGCACTCACCACAGAAGGTAGTCGCCTGTGCAGCTACCCAACAATGAAGTATATGTGAGTGACTGCATAAATGGTCCATATTGCAAAAGTGTGATTGTGATGCTGAAGAAATCCTTTGACGTCACAATCTCTTACTGCACTCCCTAAAGCAAGGCTGTGTTCACGACCACACCATTCCAAACACAAATGGTTGCATGTCTCACTGCTGCTGCTGTAACAAGTCTAACATTGCCTCCACAAACAATCTTCAAAGCTTAGTACCATACATATTTAAAAGTGTGTGGGATGGAAGAACGTATGGTTATAATAACTTACCCAAATGAGCGAAGGAAAAGGGAATACACTCTGCATACATATGTGTACAATTCACATATCAGCATCACACTGCTCCCAAGCATAGCCACATTGCGTTGCAGGGGTTTTGTCCAAGGCCTAGGCTCTTGGGTACATGCGAAAGCCTACGGACTCCGCCCATGCTCACAAAAGCCTAGGCCTTGCCCACAACCACTACAAGGCAATGGAGGCATGCATGGGAACATGTGGCCACGTACCATAACTGACAAACGTGACACAGCCACCGGCACCCCTACCCAATGCCACAACACAATGGGAACCAACAAAGGCAACATAACTACCGGCACCCCTAGCCAACAGCACAACACATTGTCAATATCTTCGTATCATCTGCAATGCAGTCCGCATTCCCAATGGAGCGTCCATGCAGTCAGCACAGAAGGTAGTTTCCTGAGGAGGTACTCATAATTGCTGCAGTGCTTGTGTACACCACTCACACACCACTGTCCTCTTCGACCTAAACAAATATATCATATGTTCCGCTTTTCACTCCCCCAAACTTTTCTTCCCCTCTTTCATCCACTCGATCGTGCAAACCATGTTTTGCAACCCCTTCCAGGGCCGCACTATCCTCTGATACAACATGTCAGCGTTCCCAAAAATGTTGACGCACAGCACGCTTCCCTCCAGCCAACCACCGGCCGTATCCAATGTTCACCGACATCATGGCGTACTGAAAGCCAATGAGACTTTTGTCCGTGGAGCAAACAGGGAAATGGGTCAGCAGAGTGGAGCCAGATATCACTAATTTTTTGAGACATACTTATCTGTTCTTTGCAACAAAGGTACTGGTCGGATTTCCATCAAACACACAAAAGCACACTTTTGGAACCAAGCCTCTGCTCCTGCCGTAAATTTGGTTACTATCCGGCCAGCCTTTAGCCTGTAGACATGTGCAAAGTTTTTGCCCATTCAGACTATGGAGAAAAAAAAATGTAGGACCCCACCTATAACTCCCCCCCCCCTCTACGAAACCTTACCCAACTTTCCAGAAAAATTCAGCAGGCCCCATATACTTTTTTGGCTACGTTTTATCCACATTTGTTGACAAGGAGCAAAGTTATAATCTGCGGAAAAAGTGGTCTTCCTATGGGTTCAGCAACTTAACCATAACTACGCGCTCGCTACCGCGGCCCATGTAATATATATAAATTTCCATAATTCACCAAGGCTGACACCGGTGAAGGAAAGCTGCACTCACAGATACTTAACTGAAAAAAGTAGAACAGTTGCAGGGTCCATCAGGATAATTCAAAGAAAAAAGTCTGGAGAGTCTTGGAAGTCATAAAAACATATTTTTATTCCGAATTTCAGTAAAAATCATTGCCCTCTTGCACCCAGCAGAATATTTCGGCAGGCGGAGCAAAAAATGACACGTTTCGCTACTGCTCGTTGCTTGGTCACATGATTTTTGTAAATACTAGTATGCACAACTTATTTGTACGTGCTACTTTAAGTGCAAACATAGAAACAGGCTTTCCTCCATTACCCAGAATGCGGCCCTCCTTGGGTTTACCATTCTAACACAAACCTTGTCAAAAAGGTGACTATTTCTCTGCCATATTGGCATATGATGTTCCTCCTTAGAGTGTCCATTGCTGTTACTGTTTTGACGAGGGATACAACTGTCCCTTATTGGAGATCGTACTCCAAAACTGTATAACAGTACAAGGATTGAACATGAACATCATGTGCCCGAAGAATACATGTGGCCTCATTAAGGCCCTGGCGCTCCCGTAATGAAGGGTGCTGATACGGGACCGGCACCGTTCATTGCGGGATGCCTTATTACGTGGTCAGACCAGACATCCTTAGCGGGTCCCGCAAGGGGACCAAGGAGCTAATAACGGGCCAGTTATTAACTGGCCCGTTATTAGCTCCATCCCCATTCCCATTGAGCCCTATGGGGGATCAAATGGGAATGGGGATTGGTTTTGTGAATTAGGAATTACCGGGTCCTCCAAGGTTGGAATGACCCAGTTCCTCATTCACAGAACCCGGTACTGGAACCCGGTATGGAGGCAGCCATGCCCTTATTAAGGGCATGGCTGCCTCCATACTCGTAATGAGGCCCATGGTTTTATTTTTAATCTTGAAAAGATTTGTATTAGCATTCGCAAAAATTACCCATAAAGTTCTTAGTGCATAATCTTCCCAAATGTTCAAATATAGTTATAAATACAAATGAATACGAAGCCTTTTATTTCAATAATGCATTTAAGACTTCCCCCAATTGAGAGCGACCTTTCATAATATTCGTTCACGGGAGTTATTAGCATTCGTATAACATATATTGCATTTGATTGGACGTATGAGCTCCATTTGGAGCACACATATCTCATTTTGCATCTGGACAGAGGGCCTCATTCCGAGGTTGGAGGTAACCATGGAGTAAATAGCTCCATGGTAAGCAACCATGGAGCTATTTACTCCATGGAAATCCGGCATGGTGAATGGAGTAATTACCGGTCCATTCCAAGGTTGGAGGGACCGGTAAGTCCCCATTCACCATACCGGTTCCCCATCCCCATTCCTGCCCCCATAGGGCTCAATGGGAATGGGGAAGGAGTAAATTACGGCACCGTAAATTATAGTGCCGTAATTTACTCCAAGGTCACTTTGCGGGTCCCGTAATTTACTCCTGCTAAAAGCAGGAGGTAAAGTGGGACCCGCAAAGGGAACTCGGAATATGGTGGTAAGTGTTAACGGTCACCGTTGCCATTAACGGTGACCGTTAACCCTTACCTCCAACCTCGGAATGAGGCCCAGAGTGTTATTCTATACATGAATGTACAAAAAACCATCCAAGAAAAACCTTGTGTCAAATCCATTGTCTTGTCTTTTCAGGTATTGCATATACTCTATGGTGATAGTACCTTAGTTGCATTGTGTACTTCAGCCACCAATTGTGTTGCCAAATCTTTCTATGAAATGCATAATGGTTGCGTACAGAGGTATTCATTCCAAAAATAATCTACGCCTTTCTAGGCGGTTCCGATTACAATCACATGTCAAAAGGCCTTGGCACATCAACATATCTATGTTGTGAACAACAAACATATCACAGATGTATAAAGGTGCATGCTCTTACACACCTATTGCCGGATCTCTTTCTAAAGTGCACAGTGCTAATGTGCAAATATATTTGATTTCCCAACTGGTCCAGGCCTATGGAAATAATTCTAAATCAGACCACTTAAAGTGCATAGTGCTTATATACAAAGATGTTTGGTTCTGATTACAATCATATATCAATAGGCCTTAATCCATCAACATGTGTATGTTGTGAACAACAAATATATCACAATTGCATAAAAAGTTAATACTTTTCTGCACCTAGTGCCAGACCTTTTTAAAGTGCATAGTGTTTATGTGCAAATATATTTTGTTGTTATAACTGATCCAGGCTCGTAGAAATGATTGTAAATCAAACCACTTAAAGTGCATAGTGCTTATGTGCAAAGATGTTGGATTTCACAAATGGTCTCAACTCCCAAAGTTAGTTCTAAATCGGACCACCTATCATTAACCTGGGCTTTAAGGCTTGCATTCATTGTGAAAGCTAGGGAAGGAGAGAGGGGGGGAAGGGGAGTAGGGGGGAAAAGGAAAAAAAAGGAAAAGGCAACAGGGAGACACGCAGAGATGGAACGCAACAGAAGGAGACAAAAAAGGAGTGAAGGGAAAAAAATAAATATATATATATATATATATATATAATGCTGCAGGAATGATTCTGCTAAAGATAAACATAATTGATCATATTTCCAGGGTCGTCATTTCACCAAAATGCTGCTAGCCTATGCCTTAGCCCTGTGCCCACTGTACCAGTTGCTAGTTTATGCCTTAGCCCTGTGCCCAATGTACATGCTGCTAGCCTATGGCTTAGCCCTGTGCCCACTGTACCAGCCTCTAGCCTATGTCTAAGCCCTGTGCCCACTGTACATGCTGCCAGCCTATGCCTTTGAAGCACCCTCAACCTAGCATTGATCAATGCGTGTTCACTCACAGCCCACGCCCTAGATATTCATGACCTCCTAATAGTCAACAACTTAGATGGTATAGCTATCATAGAACCCTGGCACCATTCATCCTCAGGCCCTACTCTAGCATTGGCCATTCCCCCTGCCTACACTATTTTCAGAAGTGACAGATTATGTGCCAGAGGTGGCAGAACCGCTTTGATAGCTAAGAAACAGTTGCCCACCAGGCCACTTAACACTGCTCTAAACGAAGTCTGCGACATGTTATCTCTATAACTTACAACCACCCCAACTAACACCATCACAATCCACATCATCTATCGACCCACAGGGCCCGCCTGCACCTTTGAAGAAGACCTCCTCTAAACACTTGGTCACAATCTTAAGCTTTCTTCACCAGTAACACTCCTAGGGGATTTCAACCTTGGGTTAGATGACCACCACGACCCAGCTGCTTCCTCCTTCGCCAACTCACTACTCTCCCTAGGCTTCTGTCAATGAATCAACAACCCCACTCAATTGCAATATTAGCTTAAAAAACAACTATGCATGCCCATGATTTTACCACCATATAATCTCCTTCACCATCAAAACAACTAAACCTCCCAAACCTCCTACCAAACAATTGCTGCCCTCCATAACCCGCAAGGCAAAAGAAATGAAAAAGAAAACATTCTTTCCTTCCTAGATCCACTCAAACTGGACTCCTCATGCACATCAGATCGTCAAGTCTTAGCCCATCTCTACATCAGCACACTAACAGATGATGTTAACACCATAGCCCCTTTAACCCACAAGAAGGCCAAACCCTCGGCCCACATCAATGCCTGCTATTCCCAAGAGCTTTCTGACCTTAGATCCAAGAAATGAACAGCAGAAACTTGCTGGAAAAACTCCCAAACAGACATCTGCAAACAGGAATTTAACACTGTGACCAAACAATACAAACATGCCTTCACTGTGATCAAAGCCTCCATGTATAAAGTTAGAATTTCCAATGCCAACTCTGACAGGCGCGAGCTATTCACCATCCTCAGAGAACTGGAATATCCTATCCCTCAAGTCTCATCTGAAAACAAAGACTTGGCCTGGTGCACCAGTATACAAAATGCGATGCTGCAAAAAGTTGAAATGCTACAGAAGAAAATAACCATCAAACAAGCCAACACTAAAATCACACCAATAAACACCACTATTAGCCCAAATGCCATTAATAAATCATCTTACACCCCCAGTTCACATTTCATAATATAACCACGCTTGACACACTGCACATCCTGAAAAGTCGTAAGCCTTCCAGATGCAAAGTAGACTCAGGCCCAGACGCCCTGATCATAACTTTCATCAATGCTTTTTTTTCAACAGGGATAGTCCCTTCCATGCTAAAAGAAGCTTGAGTCCTACTGCTTTTTTTTAAAAAAACTCACTAGACCCTGCCATCCCTAATAACTATATACCCATCACCACAGTCCCATTCCTCCTTAAAATCTTAGACAGACCTGCATATATCCAGATTCAACGCCATCTAGAATCTAACAAAATCCTAAGTATCAGACATTCTGGATTCCATCCACGTTATGGCAGGGAGTCAGCACTATTTGATCTAAAAAACCAAATGGACGATATCAGAGACAAAGGAAAACTGGCTCTGCTGCTCATCATAGAACTATCCGCTGCCTTTGACCTGGTTGACCACAGTATCCTATGTCACTATCTCACCTCTGCAGTCGCCTTCTCACATGAAGCAGCAGCTTGGATCACCTCATTCCTTGACGGTCGAGTAATGAAAGTATTTTCAGACCAAGCTAGCGCAGCACCCGCTTCCATCAATTGTGGAGTACCTCAAGGATCCTGTGTCTCTCCCACCTTGTATAACATATTTACTAAGCCACTTTTTGACCTCCTAGATGCACAGGACATCATTTACACTAATTACGCAGATGATAAACAAATCCTCCTCCCATTATCAGGTAACTATTCTCAAGACTCTGCCTTCCTAAACGCCACAAACTCCACCATCCAGGCATGGATGGCAACCCATGGCCTTTGCCTTAATGATGAAAAGATGGAATTACTTCTGGTCGGTCCACTCTCAATCCTAAACAAACTGAGGGCAGACTAAACCGCCTTCAACATAGACGGCACTAGGATTGCTGTATCGCCGGCTGTTAAGACCGTCAGGGTCTACTTAGACGCACCCCCTCCCGTCAAATCAATGCAATATGCTCATCTGCAGCTTATGCCACTAAACCTCTCATTGAGAGCCATACCATATAGATAGAAAGACAACTGCTTAGCTATAGCACGAGCAGTGATAGGCATTAAACTGCACTACTGCAATGTCCTTTTTGCAGGAACATCCTCTCACACCATAAATAAGCTCCAGACGATTCAAAATAATGGCCTTCAGGCAGCACTGAACTTGCCCAAATACCAAAAACATATCTGAGTCCAGGAAAGCCGTACACTGGCTTCCGATACGATAAAGAACTTTCTTCAAGACACTCACCATTACCCATAGGTGCATATCCAAAGTGGCCCCACCATACCTAGCTCAGGCAATTGTTCCCCACCTAACTGGTAGGCCCAACAGAACTCCCTACACCTGTAGGCTAATCCAACCCACATTCAAAAGAACCGGAGCAGGAGAAGTAAGCTTCTCCGTCCTTGTGGCAAAACATTGGAGTGCCCTCCCTCAACCCGTAAGGGCCGAAAACTCTTACTGGGCCTTTTGAAAAGACTTAAAAACCTGGCTGTTCGCATGATCCAACATCATTGCCTTACCCTTACCGCTATGTTAAATGTCTCAAATGCTCTAAATATGAATGTACCATTCTATATTCTTGTACCAAGTGCTCCCCAGCTAATGGGACATTTAACTGGATCATAGCGCCCTGATGCCTGAGGGCTTGTATGCGCTATATAAATGCAATAAATAAATACGTATTTGAAAACATTCTTAGGAGTAGCAAGGGTGGTTGCAGGGGTAGCAAGGGAGACCTCAGGGGCCACGGCAACCCCCAAATGACATCCCTGCACAGTTCTCTGGGTCTTCTCTCCTTGCCACGTGCCTGGTCTATCAATCTTTGTAGGATCCAAATTCAAACCTTTTTCCACATAAATTTAAACACTACTATTCTCATTGCTTCTTAAGATCCCACTTCGACATAACTGCAGAAGAGAGAGATTCAGAGGTTGTTCTTTTTGGTGCTAATGGCAATGCAATGGAACTCTATCCAAATATCATCGAGAATGGAAAAGGACTTTCGAATTTTAGTAAATTACTTAAAATGCAACTATTTAAAATGTTCTGTTATCATTAACATACATTGGGCCTCATTACGACCCAGGCGCTAATGGGTTAACCGCGCCGTAAAAGGCTGCGGCGCCGTTAACCTATTAGCGCCTAATTACGAGGTACCTTTGCGGGACCCGACCTTAACGGCTGGTGTAGACCAGCCGTTAAAGTAGGGACCCGCAAAGGGACCTTGGTGCCAATTACGGTGCCGCAATTTGCGGCACCGTACTTAGCGCCTTCCCCATTCCCATTGAGCCCTATGGGGCAAAAATGGGAATGGGGAAGGGCCATGGAGGAAGGGGGAATTACCGCCCCGCCAACCTTGGGATGGGGCGGTAATTCCGCCATTCAGCATGGCGGACCCCGGCATGGACCATGGTGCTAATAGCACCATGGTTTAGCGCTGGGGCCGTAATGAGGCCATCAAACTTGTATACAATCCGCTGTCTAACCAGGTGCCAATGCAACGATACAAAGCAATAGGCTATGTGTGTACATTTTTGGAGTTTAAGCACGAGTCTTGCCACCAAATTTTTCACCTGCTGGTATTGGCTCATGAGTGTTGTTGTTGCTATTCCCAGGAATATGCTATTTACAAAGTCAAAGGAGATGGAGGTATTAATTGCTGTGACTCACACTGGGAAAGACAAGAGTGGTAAGGGAGTTTTAAGTCCTTTTAGATGGAGGAACAAGAGTCCATGATGATCTACAATTTTCTCATGATAGAGTCTGGAGTAAGGCATCAGCCATAGCAATCAGGTGAGAACGATGTGCCAGGGATCAGAGGCAGCATTAACTGCCAGCACTTCGCTTTCTGAGGTGTTGATTTTGAAGAAATCTTTGTCCATCCAAAGCTCTATTGAGGAATATCTCTCACTCTTTCAGAGGTGAGGTCTTGATTCCCTGGTAATTGCACTAGAATCTGCATATTATATGCTTTTGTGAATTAAATCATTTAAGGGGCGCATGTGCAGATTAAAAAGATGGGGGAACAGGGCAGATGCAGTGCAGTGGCTTTTGGTCTGAGAACAAGGTGTCCTTTTCACTGACTGTGAGCTGTGGGTGAGGAAAGAGCAGATCCATTGAAGAGGAGTTCCCCAACTTTCCTGAGACTCCAAACATTTAAGGAGATTATTATAGTCTGCAACGTGGAAGGCCGCAGAGAGGTCTAAAAGGGTTAAGTCTCCCTCACTGCCTCCACCTACCTCTCAAGATTGCCATGGTGATTCATTCTGGACACTGACCTCGATTAAAGCCATATTGTGCTCATTTAAGTAAATCATATTCCTCTATAAAACTTTGGAACTGTTGGATCAGTAACCAGTTGTTTAGCCCAATATGCTAACTGGGAAATGGTCTAAAATGTCCCGGCTTCTTGGAGTGGTTTTTCCTTGGCATTTTCCCAACCTGTTTGTAACACTCCAGTATTCAATGTAGAGAGGAATAGTCAATGGGCCTCATTACGAGGTCGGCAGTAACCTGTCGGTGCTACCAATGGGTTGCCGCCGACCTCGGAACACCGTTCCGTCACCTGACATCCTGATGCCACCGGGACATTGCAAGTCGCGGAGGCCCAGGATGTCAGGCGGCGGAAAGTGGAAGTTCCCATTCCCGTGGTGTCCCGTAGGACTCCACGGGAATGGGGACACAGAAGCACCAGCACTGTTGTTATTGGTGCCGGTGCTTCCATGAAAACCATGCCTGCAAGGGCCGGTAATCCCGGCAGGTCAGGCCTGCCGGGTGATCCACCCCTGCAGGCAATTCGGTAGTCTGGCAGTCCGGAAAGGGTGCTGGTACGTTGCTACCGGCACCCTTATTTCCAGACCACCAGACTTGGAAGGAGTCCCAATGAATCACATCTGTAAACAGAGGCAAATATGTTGGGGCCGTTGCAAGAGGTATGAGGTCATGCAGGGACTCTGGAGGAAAAGAGTGAACTTAATTTACTTGAAAGTTATGGTATAATTTAGAAGCAGGTTGTTTGAAAAAATGTGTCTTCGCCAAGAGGGACACATGTGGTAAAATGTCCTTGGCTCAGATATGGTGCCAGCTCAGCTCGAATTCTGCTTGTCTTCTGAATTTTCAGTTAAGGTTTGGGAAGTTATCATGTTGGTAGTAACTGCCAAAGGGTTACTTAGATCTTTTATGAAAGAAAACAGTTCATTTAATGGATTAGCCATGTATCCCATTGCTAAAGTAATCTTTCGCCCCTTTAGGTTTGAACTTTTATATCTCCTTTGCAATGTTGTGAATGCATTTGTATACAAGGGCGTTTACCTCCATTTTCTCATGCTACTGCACGTGATTCGGATCAGATGATTCAGGAGTTGTCTTGGATATGGACAAGTGTCCTTTACGATATACTCTTTGGTGATGAGTTTCCCTCATCAAGTCTTCACCCCATATCTGTTTTTTGGTGTGGCTGGATGTGGTTTTGCCACATGGATTTAGAAAGGAATACCAGCATTCTCTGACCATGTAGCCAATGGGGGGGCCTCCCATAGAAACGGTGCCTTATTCCCACCTTTTCCCATTCATTCCATTTGTTTGGGGAAAGTAACAGTACTTTCCTGGTTTTCCATTATAGGTAAATGTATCAAGTAATTTTACTGGCGTGATTGGCAGTATATGCATTTTCACATGTTCATGGGTGTCCCCATGATAAATGTTTTCTATTTCTGGTTGTGAATATTCATTTTGAATTGTGCACAGTAAAATATCTTTGGAAAAAGAATGTGGGTCGAAGTTATAGTTCACCATACAGTTTTTTCCAGACTGTGGAAAATCGTGAAATAAAAACACACATCTCCCATACGATTAACTGAGAAATTGCAGTTTAGAGAGTTTCAATTGAAAACAAAAGTTTCAATAAAAAGGGAACTGTTTTGATTTTGAATCAAAAGAAACATTTGAAGAGGTTAACAGTCAGTCTGTTCCAGAACTGTCCACAATATAAGAAGGTGACATTGAACGTTTTTGTAGATACTTTTCAGAGGGAAATAGTCGCAGACGTCACATACTGAAAGAATGTCTAATGAGGAAAGTTATTGAGAAACGTGATGAGGATACACGTTTGAAATTAAAATGGCATTGAAAGGGAAGAGGTTATGAAAAAGATGACAAGTGTTGTGTACGTAGTACACAGAATGCGCATGCGCGGCCTACAAGCCAGCGCATGCGCAGTTGACAATAAAGGCGGCGCCCGGCAGTTGGAGCCGGAGCGCCGGAGCAAGCAGACGTCTCCGAGTCTGTTTCTGCGCGGCGTTGCAGCGCGCTGGGCCCATACGCCGGAGGGGCCCGCATCACACCAGTGGCCCCCCCGATCATCACACTGGCGACGACGATGGGATTCCCCGCAGAGCCCGCAGCTCCCTAGCCCCCATGCCAGAGTTTGATGCCACTGGACCCCCTTCCAAGCTAGGACCGAAGTGGCTGCTGTGGGTCAAAAGACTGGACATGTTCTTCAGGGCAGCAGGGGTTAACGACGATGATGAAAAGATTGCGACCATGATCTATTCAGCAGGCGCAGAAGTCCACAAGATCTATGACTCCCTGACCATCCCCGTGGTCACTTACGACGCTGTCAAGCAGGCACTCAAAGACCACTTCTTACCCATGGCCAATGTGGACTTTGACAGGTTCGTCATGGGCGCTGAGAAACAGTTGGACGATGAACCCCTAGATAAATTCTGCGCCCGCCTGAGACACCTGGCGACCTCTTGCAGATGGGCCGACGAAGAGGAGATGGTCCGCGGGAGAGCGACGCCCGGGGGTGATTGATGACACACAAGTGGCAGCGGACAGGGCCGCGAGGAACGAGAAGGAGACAATGAGGCGGAGGCTGCCGGGAAAAGAGAGCGCCACCTCACGCCCACCCTGGACGATATCGTCGGCGAACTCCAAGGCGCCAAGGTCTTCTCCAAACTGGACCTCAGATCTGGCTATCATCAACTGGAACTGCACCCCGAGTCGAGGTACATTACTATGTTCACGACGCACGAAGGATTGTACCAATACAAGAGACTCAACTTCGGGATCTCATCCGCGGCTGAGGTCTTCCAGAACGCCATAAGAGGAGCGTTGTCCGGCCTGAGGGGTGTCATTAACATGTCCGACGACATTCTGGTCTTCGCCAAGTCAGAGAGCAAACACCTTAAAAGGCTAGAACGCACGTTTGAGAGACTCCAGGCGGTAGGTCTTACACTACACCAGGAAAAGTGCGAATTCCTGAAAGATCGGCTGGAATTCTTCGGGTTCACCTTCCATGCGAACGGCATTTCACCTGATCCCGGCAAGGTAAAAGACATAAGAGATGCGCCTCCGCCCACATCTCCTGCAGAAGTTCGGAGCTTCCTGGGGATGGTCAATTACTGCGGCAGATTCATCAAAGACCTAGCCTCCCTATCAGAACCATTGAGAGCACTCACCAGGAACGACGTACCGTGGCAATGGACAGCGGCAGAACAAAGATCATTCAATGCCATCAAAGAGGCCCTGTCAGAGCAGGAGACGATGGCCTACTTCCACCCCAGCCGAGAATCAGAGATCGTAGTTGACGCCAGCCCCGTAGGACTAGGGGCAGTCCTCATGCAGGCCGATGAACTGGGAGCGATGAGACCCATTGCCTACGCTAGCAAGGCCCTCACCGACACGGAAAGGCGCTACTCGCAAATCGAGAGAGAGGCCCTTGCCATCCTGTGGGGTTGCAAACACTTCAGGATATATATTCTCGGCAAACCCGTCGTCGTGGTCACTGACCATAAACCCCTGATTCCCATCCTGTCCGGCACTTCCTCAAAGCCGCCTCCCCGGATCGAAAGATGGATGCTATCGCTCATCGAATACAGCGTCAAGCTGGTGTACCGCCCAGGCACCCACAACCCCGCAGACTACCTGTCCCGCCACCCCGGCACGAGGGACGCCCAGAATCCGGTAGAGTTATCCGACGCGGGGGACGCTGTGCATCTCGTCGTTGAATCAGCCCTGCCAATGGCCCTGTCGAGGGAGAACATTGCAGATGACTCGAACTCTGACGAGGCATTCTTGCGAGTGAAAAGAGCGGTTGCCACAGGGGAATGGCGAGACGTCCTCCTGAACAACGCCAGAAGAAACCCAGAGACGCAGAGGGACCTGCAACTGCTGTGGAAGGCTCGACACGAGCTCTCAGTGTCCACGGACGGCCTACTACTGCGGGGAGACCAGATCGTGATCCCCAGGGCCCTGGTCACAAGGGTTCTCCAGCTAGCCCACACAGGACATCAAGGCATGGCTAAGATGAAGGCGCGCCTGAGGCTGAAAGTCTGCTTCCCCGATCTGGAACACCGGGTGACCGAGTTCGTAAAGGCCTGCATCCCTTGCCAAGCCGCGAGTCCGGCAGAAAAGAGCCCGCCCATCCAAGCCATGCCACGGAGCGACGTGCCGTGGGGTACCGTCCACGCAGACTTCGGCTCGACCGGCAGAGGCCTACACTTCGTAGTGGTAACAGACCAGTGGTCAAGATACCCGGAGGTGGAACTCGTAGAATCCACCGCCAGCGATCACACCATCCTGGCCATGGACAAAATTTTCGCCACCCACGGCTTCCCGCTCGAGATCTGTTCGGACAACGGCGCTCCATTCCAAGGGCAGCGTTTTGCCAGATACTGCGCAGAACGAGGAATCAAGCACCGTAAAGTGACCCCACTGTGGCCAAGAGCCAATGGAGAGGTTGAACGGTTCATGCGGACACTTAACAAAATTTTTCGCATCTCCGTCAATGGAGGGGAAGACCTGCGCCATAATCTGATCGAATTCCTCCGTGAGTACCGGTCCACCCCACATCAGTCCACCGGGATCGCGCCCGCCGAAGCACTATTCAAGCGCATACCCAGAGGGTTGATACCGGAAGCGGGAGAGCGACGCCCGGGGGTGATTGATGACACACAAGTGGCAGCGGACAGGGCCGCGAGGAACGAGAAGGAGACAATGAGGCGGAGGCTGCCGGGAAAAGAGATAGCGGTAGGAGACACCGTCCTGGTCCGAAACAGGAAACCAGAGGGGAAACTCTCAATGACATATGAAACACACCCGATGGGAGTTACCCACGTCAAGGGGTCCATGGTCACGGCGGCGAACGCGCGTGGGACAGTGACCAGAAATGTGTCTTTCTTCAAACGCATAGGACCAGCAACCTCTGAAGAAGAATCGGATCCTGGCCAAAGGCAGGTGGCAGAAGCACCACCGGAGAACGTCGACACGCCCGGAGACCCTGCGGAGCCAGAGAATGTCGAGAGGGGACCGCCCAGGTACCCCCGCAGAGAGGGGCGCCGCCCTCCACAAAGGTTCCAAGACTTTATTATGGACTCAGCGACCTGAGCAACAAAAGTCTGTTAAGTATATAATGTTTGAGCCACGTTGGCCCCATGTTTAATGTTTTGTTGTTTGAGGGGAAAAGGAGGGATGTTGTGTACGTAGTACACAGAATGCGCATGCGCGGCCTACAAGCCAGCGCATGCGCAGTTGACAATAAAGGCGGCGCCCGGCAGTTGGAGCCGGAGCGCAGGAGCAAGCAGACGTCTCCGAGTCTGTTTCTGCGCGGCGTTGCAGCGCGCTGGGCCCATACGCCGGAGGGGCCCGCATCACACCAGCGGCCCCCCCGATCATCACAACAAGGAAAGACGATGATGCACTTGTTTTTTTCTGTTGAAAGTTGAGAACCTGTGTTCTATTTCGGTATACTTCTATGTTACATTCACACTGTTGGAGACCTTCATTTATCGGTTGATAAAACAGCAAAAGAAAATGCTTCAAAACTTAAAAAATTCAGTATTACTCTTTGGTTGCTTGGACCGAAGGATCTTGCAGCCGTGTGTTCCACCATATTCAATTGATGGTTATGCATGGCACTACAATGTCCCTCCTGGAAACAGAATTGTATTTTCCCAAAATACCAGCAATTCCAATGACGAAAGTGATCATTTCTGGAACTGTGAGTGAACAGTGTTTTGGAATTTGTACATCAGACATATTTCGATTCTGGTTCTTCTGTTGAGGTGTTAAATGTCAGAGCGGGGAGATACAAATGTCACGCTTTCAATAAAGACCATTTTACAAGCATTTGGAGCAAGAATGGCTCTCTTAGAATCCCTTGCCAGTCCGACGGCAGTCAAGCAGTGTGTGTCTTTTTCGATGCACATTCGACATGCCAAAAGTACAGAATGCGGATGTAGCACAGGAAAGAGAAAGAAAATAAGGCAATGAATTGAAGGTTCTGCGCCTGTATTTGCTTGTGGGTTTGTTGTCAGTGAATCTTTCTCTGTGTGTACGCGTTGTTTCAGCGGCTTCCAATGGCTCTCATGCCATCCAGAAGCATTCTGAATAACATGGAATTGTGTGATGTTTCCCAAGCTCTTCAAAATTCAGAATGGGCCTGATTTACAAAATACCGTTTGTAAATCAGGCCCAGTATATTTAAAGTAATGCACTGCAAACAATTAATCAGTTTCAATTTACAGTCCTACTGGAGACAAAGGGCCCGATTCGCAGAAGCATTTTGTAATGGAACAGCACATTAACAAATATGTCTGAATCAGGCCCAAAGACTTCTAAGCTTCCAAAAAAGGATCTTGTGCAGGGAGGGAACGAAAAGAATTTAGAATCTGGGCGGTAGCCACCAGATTTAGGACTATTTGTTGGTATTACTTAATGGGGGTGCTAAAAAAAAACAAAGCTGGAGTATTTCACAACGTAGAACACA
The DNA here is from genome assembly GCF_040938575.1 of Ambystoma mexicanum. Classification (NCBI taxonomy): domain Eukaryota; kingdom Metazoa; phylum Chordata; class Amphibia; order Caudata; family Ambystomatidae; genus Ambystoma; species Ambystoma mexicanum. The sequence continues at coordinate 292,914,663 of NC_090941.1, forward strand.
TACTGTGATGGTCTTCAGATTGGAGAGTACTTCCAACTTGTTAGTGTTGCTGTTCTAAAATAAATGGCAATGGCAGTTTCGGTGTATTTGTGAAGCTGGAGCTACTAGCCAGTATGAGGAATACGCAGTCATCCATTCAATTCTCACGAGGTGATAAGTGATGCAATAAAACTATACCGGATGTGGAAGTAAAAATGTACACCAAACAGGCTGTAAGAGAAGTACGTAGAAGCCCAATGTTTCCCAATGTTTTTCCTCAATGGTAAAAGGTAAATGGATGGATGAACACCCAACACCACTTTCAACATTTGAATGGAATTGTACACAGATAATTAAATTCTGAGGATCGGATTCAGGACGAATGTAGACTATGCTTTCACTTAATGTACGAGAGTGAATTTGCCAGTCTTTGCTCTTCAGTGGCTCATAGACTGAGCATGTTTCTAGAATCTCGCTGCAAGAGTGATATTATAGCTTTCATTCCCTGGCTGGGGGCCGGACATGGGGTATAACAGCCTTCCAGCCGAGCTTTGTTAGGCCTGAGCGATGTGATGGCCTCAGCTCAGGCTGCGGGCCGTTAAACCCCATGTCCACCCCCCAGCTGGGGGCGTGAAAGCTTTTTGCAGCCCGGGATTTACCGCGGTGTGGCTAAAAAATGCCTGCCACCACTGACATGGAAAAGGGACTAGGTCATGTTTCGGATGACAGCGGCCATGAAAAACATGTTCCAAAATGGCTGGCCTTGTCAGAAAAGTCCCTTTTCTATTTCGATGGTAGCCAGATGGGAGGAGAAACGTGGACTGGAGCTCAAGGCTCCGGTCCCATAGGTAAGTTGGGGTGGGGGGAAGGAGAATTGGAGTTTTGTAATGTAGGTATGCAACAAGGAGAGCCTCCCTGTTGCCTAACCACGTTAGAACAAATAAAGAAGGAAAAAATAGCACCACCCAGGGAAGGGCCTCAGGTGACGGGTACAGCGGCCAGGGATTGTGTATTCTCTCCCAGTGTTCCAGCCACCTGATCTGCTAAGCACCCTTCCTAGGTGTGAATAGTAAATGTGAAACAACTGGAGTCAGTTTTGGAAACAAAGATCACCAGTATACTCGCCAGAATCCATGCTTAGAACTCAAGAATATGGAGACACATTCAGAGGTGAGGTGATGCTGCAAAATGTGGGTTTTCCCAACTAGTTTGTGAGTGTTAACTGTGGAGAGTATAGATGGATCAACTAAGCAGATTTAATCCCTGAAAAAAACATGAGACGTTTTGCATAGAGGACATGACACCCACTGCACCATGTGGACCCTGTTCTTGTGTCGCACTTCTTCTGTCATTGTTTCTTAGCTATGCTTCACTTCATCTGTTATAAAGACAATGGGCCTCATTACAAGTTTGACAGTATTTTGGTGGTAAATCTGCTGAAATAGTGTAAACGGAATTACCCCAACTGGTTCCCCATTTTTGGAGTCCACAGGACTCCATGGGGATTTAAGCAGAATTGCCATATGAGTTTATTCTAATGGTGGTAATTCCACTAATTGTGCTCCACCACACTGCCAAACCTGTAGTAAGGTGGTGCTGTAATGTCGCTTTAATGGAATTACCGCCATGTAACTATAATTTCTCACCGCACTGCTGTACCTCTAATGCGGCCGAATGTTCTTTGGCATGTTGTTGAACATCATTTGGAGCATAGTGTATCAAGCTTGTGGAAAATTTCATATTTACATGTTCGCATGTTGTGGGTGAAAGTTGCTTTCAAATATGAAATTGTGACAGGTAAAGGCACATAAGGTATGAGAGCTAAGGAATTTGGTTTCCCAACTCCCGTATGCACACTTATTCAGGCGAACAGCGTTATGTCAACTGTTCAGCACCACGTCATTGATAAATAACCCAAAAAATACATACATGCATAAAATAATATGGGAAAACCTCCCAACAATATTATCACTCTATGTTCATTATTTACTACATCTGAATTTTCATTCTTCTTTTGAATATGCAGCTACAAGATAACCATATGTTTTTGGTAGGTTAGAGCTTCCTTGGCCGAAGCCTAAAAGAGTAATGAGGTTTGGGTGGATTCTTCAGCACATTAGTCTTGGAGCCAGAGACATTGCAGTCTCATGGCCAAGATGCTCTCCAATTGAGAGAGTAGGGCCCACAGGGATTTTTTTGACTGGTCACCTAGCACTTCTCTATATGGCCAGAGTGTTATCATTGGGTGGTTGAGCCTACGTCGTGGAGCCTACGTCGTGGAATATGTAGGAAAGGTATGGTCTTGGACATTGAAGAATTGTCTGAAAGGATGCCTGATAGTAGTGACATCCTGAAATAAATTTGATTGATATGTTTATTTATTTATTTAGCATTTTTAAAGCGCTCACACAGCCTGTGGGCATCGATGCGCTGTTACAGGAATTGTTTGTTCTTTTTTTAATTTTTTTATCTTAGTTGCTTATTTATAACGCGCTTAAACACCCAGAGGTTTCTAAGCGCGGACCCGGGGATCCAACCTGTGTTGCTTTGTGTCATCTTGCTTCCAAGGCGCGCACGTTGCCGCTAAGCTATCCTCCCGGGGCAAACGTATTAGCGAAAAAGGGCTAGTGTAATGGAGGATCTTTTCCTCCCCAACGTAACTGAGCTCTACATATCACACAACATAAGGCAACAATAATGCAGGATTGTTCTGGTTGACTGGCTAATCATGATATGTGATGTTTCATTAATCACGTGGAGTTAAACAAAAAACTATTTTGCAGTTGTTCTTACCTTGGCATAATGAACAAAGTTGCTTGGTTGTTTTCAAACTTAGCAGATAGCTTTTGAAGATAAGATATGTGACATATGTTGTCCCAAGTTCCAAACATATTCGGAAATGTGACAGGAAGGATTGGGGTTGAGAAAACAAGGGCCGACCACTAACTTATGGTACCGGGGGGGCTTTTACTCAAAGGCGGGGATTGTGAACATAAAGCAAACATTGAGTATAGAGCTACCGCTCCCTCTTGTGTCCAGTCCATACGTCACCGATAAAATAAGCACAGATGTGGAATAAATGCTGCACTGAGCCCTGTTTGTCCTGTTACTTTTTTCTTTCAATACTTCATAGTACACAATTAACACAATTTATAACAACAAAAAGGTTTTTTCCCATACATCTAGCATTCAACATAACATTTTGTTCATAGAGCGGGGTCACAATGTTCCTGTATTCCCACTTCTTTGAAGTGCACAAGTGCGATGTGGGGTTAGTAAAAAGGTGTGCTTTGTATGAAAGCGACATATTTTAAAAGTTGTATCATAGTTGTTCTGTATGGGTTTGCAAGTACAATCCGTTTTAGTGCATCCAACCAATATTTGTCTGTTTAAGTTTTTTCACATATCTGGATGGAGTTTTTTTGCTTTACAGTTTCTGTTCAGAGCATTGTCAGGAGACTTAAAGTTAATTGGTTGTATTCTCTGCTTTGTTTTTTCACAACAGGATGTTTGTATGAAGTATTTTGTCGACACTGAGTGTTTCAGCCCTTGTTATGATGATTCACTCATCCTGGCGATCACCTTTGTGTATGTTCTACTGATCCTTCATCAGGACATATACTAAATTAATTGTGGAACATAAATCATTCATCTAATCTTACCCTTTGGTTTAATCTGCAATACAAATCAAATAAAACAGGTATGGGACTCTTGTTGCATAAGTGGGAATGGTATCTATCTAAAAATCAACTGGGTTTAGGGGACTACCGACCTGAATCTCATTCAAACCTTGATGCATAGTACACCGACTCCCGCAAAAGCTAACAGCAAACTAACTAATAGACATAACCCTGTTACCCCACCACGAGCACACCCCCAACACCTTCCAGGCAAAAAACCACCACCCCGCCCAACACACCGCTACTAAATGGTGTACTACTCAATGTAAGAGCACTAGGAGCACATGCTTTCAACATACATGACCTCATCCTCAAATTCAACCTTGACTTCCTAGTTCTAACAGAAACATTGCTACATTCAGCCTTAGGACCCTTACTCTCCATCGCCATACCTCCAGACTATACATTAGGCAGAACTGACTGACAAGAAACCACAGGGGGTGGAGTAACCATCATCTCCAAATACTTGCTCCAGTTTAGAGAATGCAATACTGAAACTATACCAGGATATGAACTCCTAGTGCTCAAACTAGCAACTGATCCAAAAACCACCATCAATTTCCTAATTGATTATAGAGCCCCCAACCACACCAATAATCCAGATAGAGAACTTCCTCTCCTCATCTCCCCTGCTCTCAAACCAAACACTTAATGAATTCTCCTAGCAGACCTTAACTTAGGTTTCAATGATGCGTCTGACATCAAGGCCTCCGCCTTCCACAACGTATTCCTAGAAATGCAATTCTCCCAAATCTTCAACGGGCCTACCCATGCTAAAGGCCGAATCCTAGATTGGATACTCACATTGAATACCACTATACCACTTGAAGAGATCCTAGAGATCTCCTGGACAGATCACCTCCTTATCAGATTCAATATTGTCCTATTCAAAGAACCAATACCTCAGACTACACCTCCCACCCCCATACTAGCAAGAACACCAAGAAACCCACTATTTACAACCTCTCGCCCGTATTAGACAAACTACTCTATGCTCACCCCATAGACAATGCCAACCCCGCTGACATCTCGCTACATTACCAGAGCAGCCTTAAAACAGCCATACATGACATTGCACCGCTCAAACATTAAGTGCCCCAAGCTTAAACGTGGCAACACATGGTTCAATGAGGACCTCATCAAGCTTAGAAGAAAAACAAGAGACCTGGAACACCTCCATAGGAAAAATGACACCAACACATCAAAAAACAAACTAGAGCACATCCCTAAAATCTACAAAGCAGAAGTCTTCACACAGAAAGCCAACTCACTCAACCTACGTATTACAAACGCCTCATCCAATAGTAAAGAGCTATTCTCCTGTATTAGAGAATTAGAAACCCCCATCTCCCCTCCAACCTAGTCAATGCCAACAAGGAATGGTGCACCACCATTCAGGATGCATTAGCAACCAAGATAATCACTCTCCAAAATAAAATAGAATCACACAAAAAACTCTTGGCTCCCACCTCTAAATCACTGTCACCATCCCCGGTACACACTACATCCAATTCGCCTGAATTCCACTCCAAACCAGTCAATACCGACTCCATTATAAAAACCATAGCCTCTCTCTCAAACCTTCTAATTGCAAAGGCGACAGCTTTCCTGCCAAACTAGACAAGGACTGTGCACCAATACTAGCTCCCATCATCACCAACTTAGTCAATGCTTCCTTTAAATCTAACAGTGTCCCAGCCAATATCAAAGAAGCATGGGTCACTCCACTCCTCAAAAAGCCCACACTTAACCCTATCACACCCACCAATTAAAGACCCATCACCACAGTGCCTTTCCTACAAAAATAATAGACAAAATCAGGTATACACATGTCCAAACCCACCTCGAAAACAACCAACTACTAAGGGTAAGACAATCAGGCTTCCTCCCTAGACATAGCAAGGAGACAGCTCTACTGGATCTAAAAAAACAGATGGATGCTATCAGGGACACAGGCAAATTATGCATACTACTACTAGACTTATCAGTGGCCTTCGACCTAGTAGACTACAATAAACTTTGACTCACGCTTGCAAATAATTTAAATTTTTCTAAAGAAGCCACTGCCTGGATGACGACCTTCCTCGCAGACCGCACCTCAAGAGTAGCAATAGGGGATGTTGTCGCAGACCCCATCACAGTTCCATTATGAATCCCCAAGGCTCTTGCCTCTCCCCGACCCTCTGCAATGCATACACAAAATTACTCTTTGCAGCACTTGACGCCATGGGAGTAATATATACGAACTTTGCCGACGACATACAAATACTTATCCTCATCTCCGGCAACCTCGAACAAGACACCATCACCATAAACAAAATGTACTCCATCATCCAGAACCGACTAAGCAAATTACATCCCCATTACACAACCATAGTCATTGATGGAACACCAATCAATATTTCCAAACAAGTTAAAATGGTAGCGGTCTACTTAGACTCTAGACTTACTATGTGCAAACATATCAATGTTCTCTCCTCCTCAACGTCATACACAGCCAAACTCATCTCCCTAAGCAGACCTTTTCTCACACTGCAGAATTGTACCACCCTAGCCAGAGCACTCATACTGGCAAACATCAACTACTGTAACATACCACTACTAGGAACCTCAACAAAAAAAAACTACCTTAACAAAATGCAAATAATTCAGAATAAATCCCTCCGAGCAGCACTAGGTATAAAAAAGAGAGATCACATTACCCATCACAGGAGAGAAGCCCATTGGCTGCCCGTACAAGCGAGGATCTTACATAAAACCCTCATTATAGACATAAATGTATCACAGACACAGCCCCAAGCTACCTCAACCAATGCTTAACCCGCAAAACCTCATCCGGATCTCTCAGATCCAACACATGCACACACCTTTGCATCCCTCCTTTCAAAATGTGAGAACAGGCAACTCCAGTTTCTCAGTAGCTGCCCCCAGAATCAAGAACGCACTTCCAACTGCCCTCTCCAATGAGACCTCCTTTCCCAAATTCAAGAAATCCCTAAAAACCTGGCTTTTCAACAAATTCTAAAAAAGCATATTTTCCATAGCACAATTTCCAAAACTGAAAGTATATAATTGTTATAGTATGTCATTATTTCCACTGTAAGTACTATTTAGCTTGCTTGACATTGTAACCCATGTTAACGACCTGTACAATGCAACAGATACAATACACTGTAACAATATGTACATCACCTGCTTAACGTATTAACAACTAGAGCTGTACGTATACAAATATGCCATTATGCACTAACCAAGTACCAAGTCTTCATGTAACAATCAAGTATCAAGTATTCTTGTAACCTACACCATGATGCCCGAGGGTTTGGGCATGTAACCAAATGAAGTTGTTAGTCTGCAAGATAAAGCCCTATCATCGTCTTGCCCCCCCCCTGGGCAAGCATGCTCCAGTCTCAGACAATATTTGACAATCCCCTAGGGGAGGTGTATGTGGTGCCTATACCCCCCCCCAACCTCCATGTCTCAGGCCCCTTGTGCACTGTGTTACTCCTAGATTACTTCTAGGAACATACTCATGTTGTACAGAAAAAATAATACCAACACAATACCAACATACTCCTATCTTACTACTGTGGACACAAATAACAAGACACAAAGAACAACACATGAATCGATTCAATTATAACAATGGAATACATTTATTTATGCTAATACCAAAGCATATTTCAAACAATGCTAAAACTCTATAAGCCTATATCGAATTTGCACCTTTTATGCTTCTGGTGCAAATCTACCATGCAATAACTATAATCCTTACAGGTTCCTAATGCAAGCCTGATATATAAGCCTGTGATTCTACTACAGTCTAAATGCAAGCGTATAATTCTAATGCAGTCTAAATGCAAGCATCAAACATCCAGCAATCCTCTCCAACAATCCTCTCCTTCATGCAGAATCAAACCTCTCCAATCCACACCAAACTTCACACTCATTCTCTTAAAACAATCCCTATCTGATCGTCCCTTTCAGCCAAACCCAAAGCTCTGTGTGTGTGTCTGACCAACAACTAGATGGTGTCACATTCTAATCATAGGCATTATTCTTGGGGGGGGTGGACAGGGATGCATCCGTGGCCGTCCCCCCAACCTTCATTGCACACCATTCTGTCACCATGCATTTGGCTCGGGCACCTCCCCTTCAGATGCCATGTCTTTCCCAAACCCATCAACAAAGTTACCCCACTAAATGTAATCAATCAGTTTGTCTAGCCATGAACCATACTTCCCATTTGCTTGTGCATCTCTCTCCTCTCCAGCTCTGTATTTGTCAAGCTAGGTCTCTCCTCTTCCCGCTACTCTCTTCAATCAGTCAGTCAGCAGTGGCAGGCCCCTTAAGATCTGGTCACACAACTGCTTCTGCCAAGCTCTGACAAGCTCTCTGCCCCAAAGCCATCAGATTTTGCTGCACCAAGACAACTCTCCCTCATTCTCAGGATTGCATTCTTCATCCAAACTCCATCAGCAACTAGCTCGAACAAACTCCATCAGTTAGTTTCTAACTGCATTCTCCAACAGACTCTCAACAACCAGCAAGGGCTACAGCAACTCCTTCACAGCAACTCTCTCGAACTAGCCAACTCTCCTTTCTCTCCAGCTCTGGTTATAGTTTCCAATGATGCACCCATTTCTATGGTTACTTACATTCTTTACTAAGAATGTCTATTCCCTTCGTGTCAGCATTAACAATGCCAGCCAGTCTGTGTTTGCGTGTACTTTCACTGCGTGTTCTGTGTCAAAGAGTGTCAAAGTGACATTGGACATCATATCTCTTTCATGGCCATCTGTCTGCGGTGCAAAACACCATCTAATTCCATCTATTTCTCCTCTCCACTCCACTGTTGGCTTCCTCTGCATTACAAAATGCTCTCTTAGTGCCCGTTTTCAAAGCAACTCCTTGTGTGAAAAGGCTTCTCTCCTCTCTACCCACTCCATGTCGCGCTCCCTCCCACCTTTGTCTCCGTGAACACCAGCTCAAACTGATGCTGATAAGCCAGGCCGTCTCCACTCGGACAAAGGCGACCTCTTATCAACTAAAACTGTTTACAAATTCCTGGGACACTGTTAACTCAAAACAATCTTCCCCACACTGAGCCCAATGCAAACAACTTCTGTGTGTCTCCATCAGAAATGGCTCATAGGCCTCGTGCTAAATGCTTCCTAGCGTTTACGCTATTCTTCTCGCAATGCAAGCGTTAACTATATACAAACTCATTCTAGTGCACACCCAACATGCATACATACGTACATGACAGTCTCTTCATGTGTCTCTACAAAGCATACATGTGTCATCATACTAAATGGCTCTTCATGGCATTTTCAAATATGACTGTGTGTGCCATTTCCAGGCCTCATTCATTCTCAATCCTGCAAACAATACGTTTCTCTCAGCCTAAGCGCTACAATGCAAAATACATTACATCTTCTCTACATGTCATGCTGCAAATATACCGTGTCTTTAAAGCACTGCATACGACAGTGCAAGTGTCATGCTATTGCAAACTCTAGTGTCTAGCATGTTTCTCTCCTTATGGCAAGTGCTATATTCTAATGCAAACATATCATTCTAAAAGCAAACCCTTCATACAACAGGGCCTATTTCTCTCTTCAAATGCATAACATGTCCATGGCTAATGCATAAAGTGGCAGTCTAATATGTGGATAATTATAATGATGCTACTTCTTCATGTACTTAATCAGAACTAAACAGAATGCAATAATGGATAGCTAACCATGATGCACTCATGCCTAAAGGGATAATACTGGGTAACAAAAAGTAATGATTCTCTATCAATGGGTAATAATGGGTAGTGGTTCTGTAACAAAGAGTACTCATTCTCTCTTATGATTCTCTATTGATTCTAATGATGAGTCTAACGATAACAATCCAGGCATCTCATTTTATCAGATTCCACAAAGTAAATACAATAAATAAAATAAATAGAATTCAGAAACTTGGGGAAATAGAGTGATTTCTTAAGATGGATATTCCATTTCATTGAAAGGGGGAACCTCCCAGTGGGGTTTCTTCCTAACTTCATAGGGTAGAACCTGTGACAATGACATACGTTCATTGTTAAAACACCTTGAATGTGCTGGTATTGTATTGTATATTGGTGCTATTAAAAAATAGCTACTAACCTTTCAACACTGAAACTCTGATATTCTGTAGATATCTGTTGTGCGTGTTTCTTATCTTCTCTGCTAGCATTAGTAATCCATAGGACTATCGGACTCCATGGGAATAGGAACCCTGAAGTACCAGCACCATTGGTAATGGTGCCGGTGCTTCAGTGAAAAACCTGCCGGTAGGGGCCTGCACTCCCGGCAGGTCAGGCCTGCCGGTAGTTCAATGCCCCTACCGGCAGACCTTGCAGTGATCCGGTACTGAGAAGATGCCAGTACCTTGTTTCTGGCACCTTTATTTCGAGACCGGGTCACTTATAATGAGTCCCATGATCCTTTGGCGGATTTCCCTTCTTGTCTTTCCGATGTATAGTAGATTTCAGGGGCACCTGATTCCCTACACTGCCCACATTTTTTTGCAATCGGTAACATCTTGGTATTCCAAATTAGGCCATAGGGGTCTACTCTTTTCATGTTTCTTGTTAATGGACAGACTGAGCAGTTACTACATTTGTTGTGGCCTACAATTGGTGGTAAACCCCATGCATTCAGGACTTTTGTAGTTCGTGGGCATTTTTGCTCATATGTGTGAACAAGCATTTGCTTCAGGTTCTGAGTTTTTTTTATGCAAAACGTGGTTTGAGTGGAGTGAAGTCAGGGGTGTGAATGATGGTCCAATTTTTGAGAATGACTTTCTTTAATTCGATTGGACTGTAGGTAGAGACACATGTGATGTGTTCTTCTGATTCTCAATCGCATGTTGTCAAACAAGATTCTTTTGTTATATGTCTCGCTCTTTTACTTGCTGATCTTCTCATTGTGCAGGGATATTTGAATTTTTTAAAATGTTTTTTTTTTTACAAGAATTCTGCATGTTTGACAAATTCCCCTTTTTGGGAAAAGTTTCTTCTTATTCTAATTGACTGCCCAAATGGGAGGTTAGTCTTGAGACTCAGAGGGTGCTAACGGGTGTAGTGTGATAGGGAGCTTTTATATGTTGGGTTGTGTAAAACAGAGTGGTTTCTATGGTGCCCTGTTCAGTTTTCATTACCAGTTAGTCTAAAAAAGGGACTGTGTGAAGGTTGTAAGTCATCGGAAATGTCAAGAACGGGTCACATTCATTGACCCATTTCAGAAAGTCTGTGAGGGTGCCATTCCAAATCATCATGATGTCATCAATGTAAGGCTGCCATATTGTCACATGTGTCAACAGTGGGTTGGAATGTTGGTACAGGAACTCATTTTCAAAATTGTCCATGTGCAAGTTAATTATGTCTGGAGCAAAGGTAGCTACCATACTGGTTCAGTGTATCTGTTTAAACAAGTTTTCCTCAATAGGAAAACATTTTCCAGAAGAGCCAATCTTATACATTAATATGAAGCCTGTAGTAACGTTTTCTTTAGTTTCTGTGCACTCGTCCAGGTATATACACATGACTTCTATACTTGCGCCTTTAGGGATGCTGGTATAGAGTGGTTCTACATTGAATGTTACTAGGATGTCATCCCGTTCAATGTTCGAGGTTGAAAACACGTTGATGATTTGTGTGGAGTCACAAATGTAGGATTTCATTTTCATGACAAGAAGTCTCAGGAAGAAATCTGACTATTGTGAAAGTTGTTCCAGTACTGAGCCAGTTACTGAAACAATAGGTCTACAAGGTGGCTATGATGTGTTTTTGTGGACCTTTGGTAGAATGTGAAAGGCCGGAGTCAAATGGTGAGATTTGTTAAGGAATTGTTTCTTGTCTTCATCAATCCAGCCTTCCAAAAATGCATGTTGCATCAAGCTCAAGATTTCTTCTTATAATCTCTTGGTTGGGTTCATCTCTAATCACTTGTATTGGTCTTTATTATCCAGAAGTCCAAGTGCCTCTTCTATGTATTCACTGTAATTCCACAGGAATATTCTGCCTCTTTTATCAGTCGGTTTTATTAAGACGTCTGGATTATTGTTCAATTGGTGTATTGCCTCTCTTTCATTCTACTTCAGATTTTCTTTCGATTGATTCTTGCTGGCTAACAGTTTTTTGGTCTCATGGAGTACTCTGTTCTCAAAGTTGAGTTTGTTTGGACACCTCACGGAAGTCAGAGGCATAAAGGTAGACAGTGGTTTGAGACCAGTTGCGCTCCCCCCCTTTCTAGTTGCTCCATCTATTTCAGAGTTTCTGAAAAAGTATTTCAATTTTAATACTCTGACAAAGTATCTCAATTTGGCTTCAGTCATGAAGTGGACAGCAATCACAGGCCCCTGTTAAGCACATTTACTTCATATGGTGATACCTGATGTTCTGTGAGGTTGAAGATGGTGCTACCATTCCTGATCTATTTTGCTGCTCCATTGGTGCGTCCTCATCCCATATCATCCTTGTTGGTGGTGTCTTCTGACTCTTCATTTGCGACCTCGAACCTGAAAAAACTGTTGGAATTCCAAACTTAGTGCCATAAGTACAGAGGTGTAAGTAACTTCATCTCTGTTATCCAATTCACTCCCACTTGTTGTGTTGGAAGTTTCTGAGAAGGTGACAAATTTCTGCCTCAGGGTTGCACCATTTTAGCTCTGGAATCTGGATCCATAAGTTTTGTTTTGTTCAGTATAAAAGCCAGCATTCAGGTACGGATAGTTTTTATATTCCTTATAGCCTTCTATGTCCTTTACCAATTTCTAGATTTTTTTCTCCAGGTTGAACTGTTAAAACTTCTTGATTTCTTCCTCTATTTTTTCCAGCTTAAATTTGGCATTTGGATGGTTGATTCATCATTGATCTTCTTTTTAAATGCTTCTAAATTTGCAACTTGCTGTTTCATTTCTTCTTCTGCAGTTTCAATAACTAGAATTATCCAGTTATGACTGCTTTCATTTCCTCATCGAAACCGGTCGACCACGTAAATGTGCTGATATCTCTAAGTGATTCTTCGAGATACACAGTATAAGCAACATCTTTAAATGCCAAGTGTTAAGATGACACATGTTTGGTTATGTTCCCATTCATTGGAGAATTGTAATTATGTTCTAATTTTTCTCATGAGGAAGACCCTTAAAGAACCCATATAAAGAGAAAAATGCATAAGAAACTTCATTGTCTTACCTCTTAGTTTTAGAGAAATAATTTCTGTTGTACAACAGGTACATACTTCACTGAGGGTGAATAAATTGTGGTAGGATGCCACTTTTCAAATATTCCCACGTGAGCTTTCCTGCTGTGCGGATAGCTATGGGACAGGATCCCAGCTATTTTTAATAGGTTTCAAAATATCCATTGTAGCAGTAGGGACAGTTTCCCTCTTTCCTATTCAATTATATAGAGATAGGGTGTGCTTCTGGTTAGGGATAGCATTAGTGAAAACATTAGTTGAGTAGTAGACCGAACATAGTGATCAATACCTGTACTTGTTGTTATGTGATACCTCAGTTTTTATTTAACATGAAGGTCTGTATCCCCATGCGAGGTGTCATATTTAACAATTCTTTCCCTGAAGTAGTCTATAGACACTTGAAAAAGAGCACCATCTTACTGGACCTTACTTTACTAGTGCCAGCAAGTAAAAGCACAATTTCAGATTGGGATCTGAATGATCTTTATGGCTGGTATGAAAGTAGTTCTTGAAAATGAGCAAGAGTTCTATAGAAAATCATTGGAATCACTTTGATGATAGTGGCATATGTGAGAAACCGGAGGGTGTCTCACCCACTAGTCCCCAGGGATCTCTCTCTCAGGTGGCCAGGGCACGGCCATCACCTTTGGATCCAGACCTAGGGGATGGACCAGTGCGTGAGGATCATCTGGGTGAGGGGTCTTCGGGGAAAGGGGTTTGGTTAGCTGTTGGTGAGTCGCAGTATTCCCACCTATTTTATTAATCAAACCCATCCGATTTGTTAGGGTTTCCTGAGGTCCTACCTCCCCCCTTTTACAAGAACACTGGGCCGAGGAAGAGGGTGTTTGAGAGTAACAACATTAACTTTCACACATCATACTGTCCCGTCCCGCTAATCGGGTCAGGCAAAGTCAGGCACTTGATTCTAAGTGCATACACCTAATACCAGTTACCTCTCCTCGCACGTAAAGGCAGAACATGAGTATGAGCAGAAATGACGGGGCGGAGGCAAACCTACTGGAGCAGAACGATGGACCAATGGACAAGAGTAGCAGGTCAAAATCCCCAAGATTTCCTTACTGGAGGTCTTTGCCTCTGACTGGCCACAAAAGACACGTGGAGAAGGACAGACCCCACATCAGACGGCTGTCTTGTGTTTCAAGGATACCAGCAACCCTCCCAGGTGAACAGCAGAGTTGCGGATGTGAGGTCAAGCGCCTGTGGTACTAACCTTGACTCGTGAATCTGAAATCGTAAAACCAAGAAAGAAGCACACACAGCCGGTGAGTTGGCAAGCTACCTGAAAAACTGGTGTGTGTTGAAGTTTGAAGTAGCAACATTATATTGCAAGTGAAGGCGGCATGGATGTGTTGAGAGACGCGAAGAAAGGCAGACCTGGGAATGAAATTTGAAGTAAGGACAGCTATGAAATCAGCGATACCAAGTATCGGAGTGGTGCGGCGAAAGCAAGTCGCCCACTCGAAGGTCTCTGTGAAATGTACATTGTAGGGCAAAGTTAACTCCTAGAGAAGTAGAGAGTGAAAGTTAAATCATGAACCTTGAGTCGAAATGGCCCTGCGGTGGTCTGTAAAGAAATCCATGCACATTTAAAAGCCTTCGACATCCGAAAGTGTTCCAAGCCCGACAGAGGGAGACACAAAGTGTAATAAGCTTGGGGAAGAGAGCCCGTTTCAAGTTTTTGTTGAACTTTGTTTAGAAAGGTCTGAGCCCGACAGAGGGGGACCAATGTGAACTTTTGTTGAAAATGTTATTTGGAAGTAAGAAAAAAAGACGCTAATGTGGAAGGCTAGGTAGGTCTCGATCCACATTGTTGGACTGTTTATTGTGTTGAAAACCGAGCCAGAGTGTGTCATCCTTCCTACAGGGACAGCCACACTCCGTGAGGTCTAATTTGGGGAGGTGAGCTGGTACAACCACATTTATTCTTGTGAACATTGATTTTTCCTTTGCATACAATTCTCCTTCATACACTTTTTGTAGCAGACATAGGGCAGGCATGAGGTGTTTGTTAGTATAGGCCATTTTGGTTTGACTGACTCCACTAGGACTGTTTTGTTTATCGTTTGAGGGTTGAGACTTCTCCCATGTTAGTGATAGGGCAGTGATAGAGCAGTGATAGGGCAGAGTAGGTGTTTTTCCAACCCCAACAACATCAATAAAGGTTTTACAAACTGTACCCATTGTGTCAGTGTCATACATGTGACACCATACCTCCCACACACATATAATGCTTGGCATTGTTTGGACTATTTTAAGGGCCAGGTGAGTTTACAATAATTTAAGTATGGTAAAAATAGAGCTGATAATGCCTTAGTTTTTTGAAGAAGTGGTTATATTTTTCTCAAAATATGAATTGGTAGAGAACACTGTAAGAGAGAGCATTGGTCGGGGGAATAAGTAGAATGTAAAATGATGCCCAGGCATTTTTACCTTTGAGGAAGGTGTTGGTTGGGTTTCAATAGTAGTTGGCTATACAAAGAAAGAGGTTTAGAAGCCAGTTGCCTAAAATGAAGAAATGTCCAATCTTGCCTCCATTAAATCAAAGGCTTTCCTCTGTTGTTTACTGTGCTGTATATGTTACCTTTTCTTTTTTGTTTTTGTTGTTTTGTTGGTTAAAAAAAGAAAATTAACCTTTAACAATGATCAACAATTTAGACAATAGTAGTAAAAAAAAACATATGAAAAAAGTAATTATACATTTAAATCATGAAAACGAATGTCCATTTTCAATTCTTTTAAGAAAGCGGTGACTGCCACAACGGTAGAAGTTGTTGCTCCTGACAGACATGTTTTCCATATAGAATCACAGTGAGAACTGATGGTTGTTTTTACATTACTCTTAAAAACATTCCAACGCAAACCCTATGTTACATTTTCTCCTTGGATAACTTCTTACCAACATGCTGATAAGTTCAAATAAACAATACAAAAAGTATTTAAATTATCCAAGTCTACTTGGTATATGTGTGCATGATGTTGAGACATGTTGTAATTATGGGAATGTTTCTGGTAGAATTATGAAGTCTGAAAACCAGTTGGGCATTGACACAAAGACAGATAGAGGGGTTCCATTGTTAGGGAGACTGTTCAGTTTATGTGCTAATTCCCTTTAACCTTAGAGACCCCCAGCCATTTACTGCAATCGGGGACCTTTTTGATGTTAACCTCCTGAGTGAGTGGCCCTTTCTGACAACCGCTCATGCCTTTTCCTCTAAGATTTTGTGTTCCTTGTGTTTTAATGGAGTCTGGTAAAATCCATAGGCATCTGCTATTTATATAGGGACACACAGCACCCTTTGTGCAGTGCCACTTATGCTTAAATACATTTTCCTGTGTGAACTGCACTTCCTAGGAAAAGTAGGACACCTTTTGTCTTACTCACCTTTCTCCTTTGTAGGTCAAGCACATACCACCTTATGCGGAGTGCTGGGGGGTTACATAGTAACTCCTTGTTCCACTTCTCATGTAAACCTTTGTTATACTAACTTAAATGGCTGGTGGCAGTGGTTCCTTTTTTACTATCTTTTGTGTGATGTATCTGCAGGCTGATTTCTCAGCTGCAGTACCACACCCAAGGGTGACCATTTAACCAAAATGCCCCTGTCTTCTTTTTTTGCCATTTCTTGTTTGTGAGTTCCTTCTGGGATTTGACTCTGTTGTTTAGATCAGGTTTGAGTATATTGTGTGTTTTGCGTTTGGCGGGCTTCAAGCCTGAAACCCGCCCAGGCTCCCGTGTGTCTGGGAAGAAAGGAAGTGAGGTAGGAACCAGACAATTCACTTGCCTTTGTTTGTAGGCATGCCTGGCCTAAACCAGTTCCAACTAGGTGGGTGGCTGTCCTAGACGATGCCCCCCCATCCCCTTTGTGATTGACAGCTCAGTGCTGTGAATGAATGGGATTTCGCATATAAGCAAGGGTTTTGGGAGTACAAGAGAGACAACCACTGGAACATCAAATCCGAAGAAGATGCATAGAGGAGCCAGCTGCACCTCTCAGGAACGCAACAGCACTGGTGAAGCCCTGCAGCTGTGCTGACCCTGTTTTCCCATCAACAGGGAAGCCCCGCCAAGGACGACTTCCTCCTCTAGGCTGATGCGACAAACTAGCCTCTAGATCTGCTTTGTTCTGGGAAAACCCTGGGTTGCTGCGACATTCCTGGGCTGCACTTTCCTAATAGCTGGGGTACCTGGACCATCGACGAGTGCAACATCTTCTACAGGCTGAACCCAGCTGAAACTTCGCAGGGATCCATGTGAATCTACAGAAGCAAAACATCTTTGTCCAGAGTCCCTTCAACAGTGTTCAGGACTGAGGGACCAAGGACATTCCAACCAGGGATATTTGTTCATCTTTGGTGCTGAGAAAAAGGTGCCAAAACCACAAAGAGCCACTGAAATGAGAGGAATCCATTGCTGCGGAGTTCCTCTCGACAGTGTTGCCACACACACCTGCCAGACATCCTTCCTTTCATTGCCACTACCAAGGTCCAGGAACAAGGGTCTGCATCACTGCATCAAGAAGGGAGTTGGCTGGAACATCTGCTTCAATTCTAAGGTACTATGGGGATTTGGGTTTAGACACCTTTAGCCAAATGAGTGCTCCCTAGCTTGGGGGGGGGGGGTGCTCCTTTCTATCCTTTCGAATTACTGCAATTCACTTGTGCAGGTCAAACAGCTTGTGCACATCAGGTAGGCTCTCTTGAGCTTCTCTATTTTTCTTCAATGAACTACTGACTGTTCAACTCACTTTAAAGATTGCATCAGAACTAGAACTGTCATATTGACTTTGGCTGTCCTAGCTCCCTAAATGTATCCCTCCTGAACCCCATTGGCTTTGGCAGTGCTTGTTCCCTATACACGTTTTAATAGTTTTGACACTGTTATTGCTGGGGAAAAGACTTCCTGCATACCTCAGGGAGAAAAGGCTATTGTTACAGTGCTACAGTGTTCTATTCTACTCTAACACGTTTTACCTCCAAACTCAATAGTGTATGGTGAACCATAAGTGCTTCTACTGACTTTGATTGATGTCACTCTGTGTGCTGGACATATTTTAGTACAGATATAATTTACTCAGCTGCATTATTGCTGCTTGAATAACTTGATTCTGAAATTCT
This sequence comes from Ambystoma mexicanum, assembly GCF_040938575.1. NCBI lineage: Eukaryota > Metazoa > Chordata > Amphibia > Caudata > Ambystomatidae > Ambystoma > Ambystoma mexicanum. Next base: position 292,932,694 of record NC_090941.1, read on the forward strand.
ACTTGATGTTACTATTAGTTGCTACATATCTGGTGTGATTCGTTTGCTTTGTGATATATAAATACATCATTTTAATATAACTGTTAAGGGTCTAAGTGTTTACTTGAAAACTTGTATTTACTGATTTCATTGTACTGCTCTACAGCTCAAAGTGCCCCTTCGAAGATAAGCCTGCGTGCTCAGCCACTCTACCGACTTGTGTAGTACAGGCCTATGTTAAAAGAGGGGTCACTAATACCAAGCAGATAAGTCTTGTAAAGTCCCACACTAGTTTGATTCTACAAAATGTTGCCTAACAGACATGTCTGATGATGGGGACAAGGGGTAGGAGTTGAATGACCATGGGTGGACAGCTGACCTTTGGAATACCCTATAGGATAGTTTGAAGGAAATTGATAGGAAATGGCTAAATTGGGATTATATGCTATCCAAGAATGAAATAGTCTAGTTTATGGCAGGACCCAAGGTCTTATGGAATAATGTAGCTTGTATTGTAAGGTGTTGTAGCCAACCATATCCAAGGCAGTAGTCAAGTAGAATGAACTACTGACTGTTCAACTCACTTTAAAGATTGCATCAGCACTAGAACTGTCATATTGACTTTGGCTGTCCTAGCTCCCTAAATGTATCCCTCCTGAACCCCATTGGCTTTGGCAGTGCTTGTTCCCTATAAACGTTTTAATAGTTTTGACACTGTTATTGCTGGGGAAAAGACTTCCTGCATACCTCAGGGAGAAAAGGCTATTGTTACAGTGCTACAGTGTTCTATTCTACTCTAACACGTTTTACCTCCAAACTCAATAGTGTATGGTGAACCATAAGTGCTTCTACTGACTTTGATTGATGTCACTCTGTGTGCTGGAAATATTTTAGTACAGATATCATTTACTCAGCTGCATTATTGCTGCTTGAATAACTTGATTCTGAAATTCTACTTGATGTTACTATTAGTTGCTACATATCTGGTGTGATTCGTTTGCTTTGTGATATATAAATACGTCATTTTAATATAACTGTTAAGGGTCTAAGTGTTTACTTGAAAACTTGTATTTACTGATTTCATTGTACTGCTCTACAGCTCACAGTGCCCCTTCGAAGATAAGCCTGCCTGCTCAGCCACTCTACTCACTTGTGTAGTACAGGCCTATGTTAAAAGATGGGTCACTAATACCAAGCAGATAAGTCTTGTAAAGTCCCACACTAGTTTGATTCTACAAAATGTTGCCTAACAGGCATGTCTGATGATGGGGGCAAGGGGTAGGAGTTGAATGACCATGGGTGGACAGCTGACCTTTGGAATACCCTATAGGCTAGTTTGAAGGAAATTGATAGGAAATGGCTAAATTGGGATTATATGCTATCCAAGAATGAAATAGTCTAGTTTATGGCAGGACCTAAGGTTTTATGGAATAATGTAGCTTGTATTGTAAGGTGTTGTAGCCAACCATATCCAAGGCAGTAGTCAAGTAGAATGAGGACAGGTGATTGGTTCTCATTCAAGGTCTTTACAAGGTGTTGTAGGTGTCTGTCAGGTTCGTTGTGGTTCTAGTGAATGTGCGGGACAAATTGTTGGTCATTAAAAACTCATCTATCTTGCTGTAATTATGTAGCTGCAGAGTTGCATTCTTTCAATTTTGTTTAGAAGGGCAGTTGTTTGCAAGGACAGAATTGTTTGATGAGTGTGATAGGCTGACTGTGAAGCACGGATCTCTTAATTTAGGGACGCATTGTCGAGGTTGGAAAGGAATGTGGCAATGGTGTAAAATGTTCTTTTTGGTACTGAAAGTGGGGCAGTGATAGCAGAACGCTTTGAAGGGCCTAACGTTCAAAACAGTTTTGAGAGATCATCAAATGAGTGAGGGTGAAAGGTGAACAAGTTGTAGGATGCCACTGCATCAGTGACAACATTAGCTGAAGAAAGGGTTTGTGTTTCGATGCTGAGTTTAATACATATTGGGAATATTTTCAACAAATAGGATGTCAGGTTTTCTGCTAATGACTTTGGTGGGAGAAGGGTTGTGTGAAGTTTGTTCAGGGTTTGAAAGTTCAGCAGAAGCAATGAGTAATAAAGATTTTCTGTTAGTGGCAGTGAAAATGCAAAGGCCATGATGTTCTTGAATTTAGATACCAACAGGTGTGGATTTTGCTTTTCAATTAATCTATGAAGTAGATTGATTAATGCATTTTCCTCTGAAGTTAACTAACCTCTCTTTTAAAGAGGGATAACTCCCTTTATAACTATTTGGTGGCATATTTCATTAGGGATTTCTCTGTCTTGGATAGTGTGTGACCAAGAGCATTTCGTGTGCTCTCAATTTCATTGTGGGTGAGGTTGTTCACAATGCCAGTGTCTACCAGTTGAATTGTGAACTTTAGTGGTTCGGAGAAGGTGCTGGCAAAGTTCTCTGTGATGATATTTCTCTGAGATTACATTCTTAGTGCAGCTGAAGGAGATTAGTGGCATGCTGATAATAGGGTCTGCTTTCACTTGGTGAGCAGCAAGTTGCATGATGGGATCAACAGGTGATCAGACCACAGCAGCAAGTGATATAAGGGGATCAAGTCTGATGTTAGTGAAGAACATAATGCCCAGGACATGGCCACCTTTGTGCAGGGGTCATTAATCCATTGGATGGAACACATGCTTCACAGGTTCTTACAGAAATCATGAGCTGCTTTGTGGGTTTTTATCTTTCAATCAGACATTAACACCACAATGTGTGCCTGATGAAACAATTAGAAGCAAGCTCTTCAAAGGAGTGGTTGAGGGGGCGACACCACTACTTGTTTTCATTTAATTTTTAACCAATATTTGTAGGCCGACACTGATGACCACAATGACACTCCATGACCCCAAACTCTACTGTAGCTCATTTTTCAGAAACAAGGAGGTCGTAGGCCATAAGTTAACATTCCACACTACATAGGCCAATTGAATGCAAGGAGCACTCTTTATATCGATGGCAATAGGGATGAGACCAGAAAGGAAACAGTTTGCAAAATAAAAAGCCAATGAGATTTCAGAAACAGCCTGTGTAACATTAGCCAGAACTCAAAGACCAAGGACAGCTGAGTACAGGTGGTAACATGGGCCGACTAAGACTAAGGTCAATGCCAGATGACCAACCACTGAGGTTTGTTGGGAAGCACTGGGCTTTAGCAAGATGCTGCTATGACTTCTGCGTCACACGTGGGGTGCAGTCTTTGCAGCTGAGGTGGTTGAGTGCTACCTGCTGGGAAGTAATGTCCATGAGGGCCTCCTGCTTATGTGACCCACCAACCCTCTGCGAAAACCCCAGCCTGTGGCTGGTCATGACACAACCAAAGGTGGTGTTTCACTAATATGTGCATCTATATGACTTGTATCACCGCCAAAAATATAAACCTTGCAAAGATACTCAAACTTCTAATAAGAACTCTTTAGATTGATGAGAAAGGGGATAGAGAACAGCGTATACAATCCTATAAATCTGTTCTCCGATGATCTACTTAACAATAGTGAGGATTACTTTACAGTTTCTTCATGGACTGTCAGAAAATGACCATGAGCCCAATTCACAAAGAGGTGCACTGGATAAAATAAGAAGCTGCCCCTAATTTTTCCCTTGTACCTGATTCGCAAAGCCAAAAAACTAATTTTCACCTGATCATCACAAATATGCACCAGACCACTCCAGGTTTGCTTGAGTTTTAGGCGCTGTCAATAAACATTCAGGTTACCGGAGATATGTTGAGATGCTTGGGGCATCTCCGGATTTTCTCCTGTGAATAACCATCAGTAAATGCACATTTAATATCAAAATGCTCTGTTTCTAAAAGTTAATATTTCCACTGATGCCTCTCTACATTAACCAGTTCTGTATTTTGTGTCTTATCTATTCTGTTGCAACTATAAAGAATTAAATATTGTCATTATATATGTGATTAAGTGCCCCGAATATTGCGTTGCAACGAGATGGAAAAGTCGCTGATGAGTTCCTTGACCATAATAGAGTTATCCAAAATGTTAGTTATCCCTTTAATCAACTGTTTACTTTGTTGTTGGATTTCTGTTCAAGGAGCTGCCTTTCGCAAGACCATAATAAAGTTATCCAAAATGTTAGTTATCCTTTTAATGAACTGCTTAAGTTGCAGGTGGAGTTTTGCTCAAGGAGCTGCCTTTCGCACTATGTGCTACCTTGGTCTGCATACATTTTAACATCACAACTCAACTCTAAGAAATTATTTCCAATAAATGTTTATATTGTCTCATTACAGCACAGAAGTCATGTGGCATCTAGACTAACAAAAAAAGTATTCATTAGGTTTCAAATATGTATATCAGGCTTTCAGGTTATACATACAGACTAACACTCTGCAACTAATGGGTTATTTAGCTATATGTGTTCTAAATAGTATACATATATTTACATATGCATTTCAGTGATCATAACACTCTGTGAGGACATAGTCCAAGTTACTTAAGTGATGACATAGCCATGCTACATACGCCTTGAAACCAATTCACACCAGTTTGCTTAGAGGAATTGCAAGAAATGTAGATAACCTACCAAATATATATATATATATATATATTTTCTTTTTTTAAAAGAATTACAAAGTTGCCCAGTGGCACAATACTCAGGCTGAAGTAGTACAATAATCGCAAGGAAGGCACGGCATTCCAACTCGGGAAAAAGAAAGCAAAACAATTAAAGTGTGAAAGCAAAATGTACGAACATTTTCCATATCAGACTTGTTATCATAAACTGGAGGACAATCCAACAGTCCGCGTTAACTGCAAGACTGATGTATCCCAGGGGGCATCCTCTAAAAAAGCAGAAATATGAATAGTACCAAGACAGGTGATTTCAGGACAAAACTGCATACCATCTGGCAAGCTTCACTCTATAAGAGGAGTAGATGACATCTTTCTGAATTAACAGAAATGTCCCTACTCTTACCGTGTTTCTGTTCTTGAAGATTCGGGTCACCTTTCATGGCATGTGCTTGACTACACCCATGCAGCCAAACGACTTGCCTGATGATAACTGCCCTAAGTTCCCATGTTCTCGTGCTACCATTTACACGGAGTGAAGCAAGCATCATGTATTGAGCAGGAATTCAGCAGTGGAAAAACATGTGTGGATAATATTTCTCCAGAACAGAGAAGGTGGTTTCACTGATGTGAGAATTTAGTGAAGACGAATGACTGATAGCAAAGGGTGGTTGAGCCTCTGGCTCATCCAAATAGGATGCAATCTCTGATTTGCTATAATTAGTAATTAGGCACCTGCACGTGGGTGGTATGGACAATTGCCCCAGGGATGTGGTAGAAAATGTGACGAATCACAAAAGAGCCTTCTCCAGCTTGACATTTGTTCAGTCAAAGTTACCAATATGTGTAGTCCAGAAAGAGTTTGATAATTTTGCAAAGTAATCAGAAGCATTTAGTGGCAGGTTTTAGTGTGTTCGATTGAATCTCAATCAAATTAACTCTTGTTTCATCCCACGAAACATTTACTTCAGGATTGTTTTCTAATTGTGCCGTTTCTCCACTCTGCATCTTATCTGACGTATCTCAATGTGAACATCACTGCTTGCATAAAAATTAAGCGCTTTGGCGTAAAGCGATATATATAAAATGTAATAAATACAAATAATAAATGCAAAAATATATGTTGACTGGATTGAGATTGGATTCAATAAAAAAAACATTGCATCTAAACATTTCTGATCCCATTGTTCGATAATGACCTTATTTACTTAATTCATATGTTAATAACTTTGAATTCACAACACTTAAGCCGAGGGGTCTCATCTTCATTGAAGTGGGAATTGTTTTTCTATTAAATATGGATAGGCATTCTATCTTCACTGCTGGTGTTCAGTGACGGGGCACTACCACTACCTTTTGTGGCTTTTATTGTGGACTATATTTTAGTTTCTGCCTGGTTTTCATGTGTTGTAATTGATGGTGTCCATCATGTATGATGTACCACTTTTCAATGTACAGACAAATATTTATTTTTTGGCACACCAGCAACTGGAATTACATTAACTGGGACCTTCCATTACCAGTAACAGTATATTTCCAGTTAAGAAAATGCTGCAACAATAATGCTCGGATGCCAGATAACCGAGGTTCCACATAATAGATTGCCTATACACAGAGCAAGAAGCCAGGAAGCTGCATGTTGGCTCTGTTTTCTAGTTCTCTGCCACTTGGATAACAGAGATCTAGTTTCCCGGCATATCTGATTATCCAACCCATTGCATTATCTTGGGGGCTGGATGATGGAGCTTTGACAGTAATTTGAATAGTAATTTCTCGGTGTACACTTTAATACTGCATCGGTGGGTAAATACCATGTCCTAACAGCGCATAGGTAGGAGAATACTGTCTGAGTGGAGTAACACGGTGGGATAATATCAAATAGGTATGGTAATACTGCATGAGTCATGTATTATCATTGAACCTTACTGCATGCTTTCAAATAACAAAACTCAAAATATGCAGAAGTGGAGTTTATACCACCAAAGTTATGGTGAATTTAAAAACACATGATCAAAACCTATTCCCCAGAAATTTGAAAGTAGACTAAGTATTTTGAACCAAGTCATACATGCCGCAGCACCACCCTGTAGCAATCACTGGAAGTGCAGCTTCAGTTCAGAGCCACATGAGCAAAGTATTGTGGGAATGCAGATTATACCAAATGAATAGCAGTTTCGCCCATATTAGGGATCAAGGTCCTGGGTAGACTGACACCCTTGAGGGTGGAGGATTGTGACTTTTAATAAGACTTACTTTGTTTATCCAAAATGTGTTCCTTTGTCTTGGAATCAGGACCAGACTGCCTGAAGAGCAATGGAATGCAAAAAGATATCATTCGAAAATTGGAAAACTACATATTTGTAGGTCTTGCTAGAAATAGATATAGCACTCTGATAGAGCTCTTGCAGTATTATGTTGAGTTCCCAGATGTCAATGAACTATTCCCTGATCTCGAATTAGCACCTGCAGTATAGAATTATCCTTTTGGATAAGCACAATAGCTATTTAGCTCTTTTTCCATGGGAAGATTTGGAAAAAAATGGTATTGGGAGATAGAGACACTCATTATTACGTATCATGGTACGTATCATGGTGGTCATTGGGAAAGGTACGTTGTGAGGTCATGCGGTTCATGGTGAAGAAAGCAAACCAAAAGAAAAGCACTCAGCACATGGAGGTAAAGTATTGAATTGCAGTGCAGTCTTGTGATCTTTTGCGAACTGTATATCCTGAAATCGTGTGTCCTAGCTATGGGGAGGAAAGCAATCACCATATGCATGCACCATAGTGTGACCTTGGACTCCTAACATTATACATTAGCGAGCTATCAACAAATTAAATAAATACATAAATAAATAAATAAATAAATAAATAAATAAATAAATAAATAAATAGAAAATCAGCACAGGTGTCTGTTCTGGAAATTAGGGGATTCATGACAGTCCAGCTTTGTGATCTTGGGAAAACAGTGCATCCACAGCTCGTGTGGTGCCACGAGCGGGAGGAATGGAGGCAATCCATCCTGGAAAATGAATCTATTATTGCAGAGCAGCCTTGTGGCCACGTTTTTTCTACAGGGAGTATTCCCACAATGCCTGTTTAATCCTCTATCGCATAAGTAATGGTACAAATGTTCGAGTGATTTCATTCCTTTGTGTACGTTTGTCAAAAGTGTAGTTTTCTAATTGCTTAGCAAGAAGACTTAAAATGTTCTATTTGCGAAACCCTTTTCCAAAGGTGGATTTGAAATCTAATTAGAATTCTGCTGCAATTCTCCGCGGAGTATCTTTCCCATCTTGTGCCATTCATATTGAGATTTTCATTGGTCAGCTCTACTTCTCTACCCGGACTCAGCGATCCTTGTTTTTGTTCCCTTTGGCGGCTGGATGGAGAAAAATGTCATGACACAAACTGAAAAATTACACCTGATCCGATGGCTTCAATAACTAAATATCTCATCTGCATTACTGTTTCTTTCTTTTTAATGATACAGCGGCTACATTCTCATAGACTCGTCTTCAAAGTGAATCTGAAAGCTCTTTCTTGTTTTCTTTGTGTAGCACGCCTGGAGGATAGAAAAGGAGCAGGCAGAAGTTGTTGTTCAAAGTTTTAAATTAACCAGTGAGCATTTACAGTGCACAGACTAACTCTTGAAAGTTCCTGATCCAATCCTTCAAAATTACTGCCCTGTGTTAGGGAGAACTCTCAGAATTGTGCTAATTCCCTCCACCTAAGAGACCCCCAGCAACTTTGTTGGATTTTGAAGACTTGATTTTTTTTATCCTGGAGAGAGTGAGACCATTTTTCCCACTCTCTCATGTATTTTAATGTGATTATTGTACACTGTGTTTCTTTGGTGATGGAGCCTGACAAACTCCATAGGCATTATCTTTTACATTGGGCCTCATTACAATAGTGGCGGCCACGGTATGTACGGTGCCAGTAAGGCACCTTCACCGTTCATACCGGGCTGCCGCATTATGAGGTCTGCTCGCAGGTTCCGGACAGCCTGCCAGATTTTACCTGGCGAGCTGTGCGGCACCCGCGAGCAGAACTCGTGATTGCACCAGCACCGTTATCAACGGTGCCGTTGCAACCAGGCTCCCCACCCCCATTGGATCAGGAGCCCGGCATGACCGCCTCACGCGAATGGGCAATTACCGGCCCTTTCATCTCGTAATGGGCCGGTTATTGCCCAATTGCGGGAGGCGGTGCCGGTAGCGAGCATGGCGGTAGCCGTGCCTGCCATACAAGCACGGCTACCGCCATGCTCGTAATGAGGCCCATTGTGTCACACAGCACCTTCAGTGCAGTGGCACAGTGATGTTTTTCAGATTTCCCAAAGGTTTGAATACCTTCTCTGGGATAACTACTGTTTCCCAGAGCAGTAAAGTGAAATTGACTTTACTTGCATTTGTAACTTTCTAGACCCAGCACACACACTCTTACAGTAGGGTGCAGGAGGGGGTACCTAGTATCCCCTTTGTCTAGCTTCTCATGTAACATTTTTATGTTACCCTTTTCTCACTGAATGGCTGTTGGCAGTGGTTTTGTTTTAACTACCATGGTGTGCATTTACCGCTGGCTGCATTCGCAGCTGCAGTAAAGCACCCAAGGATGCAATTTTTGTCAAAATGTCCCAGTCTCCTTTTTTTGCCATTTCTTTGTGGAAAGGTCCTTCTTGGGATTTACTCTGCACGCCAAACCAGGTTTGGTCCCATAGTTCGCTTTGCCTTTGGTGGGATTCACAAGTGAAGCCCACGTCTGGCTCCAGGGTGTCTGGGGTAGGCAGGAAGTGAGGGGGGTGCCCGAAACTCCCTGTGCTTAGTCTCCTCGGAGACCCAAATGCACTCTGTCGTGATTGGCTGGCTGACTGTCCGGCAAGGACAGCCACCCTGCTGGGTGACTGACAGCTGGTCTAGAAGGAATGGTAGAGAACTGAATCACAGACAAGGCTTTTGACTTGGAAGGCAGAGTCAACCACTGGACGAAGGAACCGAAAAAGAACTTGAAGAGGATGCCTGCTGCAACTCCTGGACTGTTGGTTTGCCCGGTGAAGCCCTGCTGCTGTGCTGAAACTCCAAATTCGTATCAACAGAGAATCCCCTGCAAGGACCACTTCTCCCTTTGAGTTGGTGGGACCAATCAACTCCAAAGTAAGCCACCTGGACATGCATCTGGGAGCTGGTTGAATTTCCACAGAGTTGCTGCCGGAAACCGTATAGCCAGGGAGAGGGACACCAGATTATGTGTGTTGCTTTTAAGCTGGCCTAAGAACTCCAGGCAGATCCTCCGGACTCACAGGAAGCAGGACTAACTGAGCCTGAGCCCTCTCAACAGAGTGTGGGATCCCAGAAGCATGGAAAGTCCATCTCAACAGCCAGGAGCCCCAGTATTGCTATTTGCAGTAGACGTGAGGAGCTGAAACACTTTTCAGCCACTGAATTGAAGGTTGCCGGTTGCGAGCGGTGACTGTCCCATTGCAGTGCAGGAGTCCCCAGAAGTCTTCCCTCTTGTCTCCACGACTGGGGCCCAGGAGCGGTGAGATCTGCAGAGCTGCACAGGAACAGAAGTCATCTGCTGCACTTTTCTTCATTCTAAAGGTACTGTAAAGTATGAGAGAACTTACCTCTTACTGTAGATTTACTTGCATCTTCTACTACTCACAAGCCTAATCATCTTGTGGCCCTACATTTTTTCATCATTTCTTCAAAGACTTCTAAAACATTGTGCAAAGACTTTCTACTTACCTACAAAGAAGTGCTTCAGCTCATATAGATGTTTGCCTATTGACTTTGGCTTAGCCTCTTCCACTGAATGACTCTTATTGGGGGATCTGAAAGTATTTGCTGGCTTAAGAATATTTGTGGTCTCTTGTATGTTCTAAATAACCTTTTCCTTTGACTTATTACTATATGATTCTAAATGCAACAGTGATATATTACTGTCCCCAGCACCCTAGCAATTGAGTCACCTGAGGGTGTAGGTAGTGTATGTGGCCATCCCAAAAGGGTATCTACTGATTTAGAGATATTAAGAGTGTGTATTTCATGAAGTGTATTTAAGTGTTACTATTACATTGATCTCTTCTGAAGAAGGCTTATTCAAACTGACTGATAAATAAATTAATAATTGTTTATTCAAGAAAACGTGAGTGTAAGAGTTTATTTGAAAACTTGTAACTGTAAATCTCTGTGTAACTCCACTACAGCTCACATTGACCCCTCTTGAGATTAGCCTGGCTGCTCAACACGCTACCAAAACTGTGTAGTACAAGCTTATACCTAAGGTTGGGTTTCCTATACCTGTAGGCAGAGTTATGTGTAGTGTTCCGAGAGGGTACTGCATACAAACGTTGCCTAACACTGGCAAGCGGTGAGGATATATTGTAGAGTTGTTACACTAAGAATTTGCTTTACTTTTTTTCAACTAAAAACCTTCACAAGGCTAAGCTCCACTAGAAAAGCAATTATAACATGCCAGATATGGATAACTTTAGGCAGGTAGCCCTGATTATTCTAACAGTAGATCAACTGAAAGAAATGTGTAAAGTCAGGAATCTCCCTGTTAAAGGAAATAAAAATGAACTGATTGCAAGATTGTTGAATAATCAAAGGCTGGGTAGTGGGCCTGTCACACCCAGTAACCCAGGAAATGTGGAAAATGAAAATGAGGATGATAATTCAGAGTCTAACTCTAATATTATTGAAGAGTCAGAAGAGTCAGAGGAGTCTCGGGAAGAGAGCCCCTTTTTACCTCAACAGGCCCTTTTGCCTCAACCTTTTTCCACAGGGCCCCCACAAGGTCCATCACTCAGTCCAGAATGTGTGTCTCTTGAACAAATTAGACTTGATTTAGAATTCTAAAGATTACAGATCCAAGCTGAAACCAAACATCAGGACATCAAACTAAGGAAAATGGAAATGCAACATGCTCTTGAAATGAAGAAATTGTCTCTTTAAAATGTTTCTATCCCAGAGTCTTCTAGGTCTTCCAGTCCAAAGAGACTTTGCATGCCTAAAGACGCAGTTAGTATGTATGATGTGAAACTTGATATTTTGTATTGGTTGGGTTCTTTTGAATATAACTATGGGATTCAGGGTTTCACAGGAAATCAGTTGATTCCTTGGCCTTTGTCTAGGCTTCCCCAGGTTGCAACTGATGCTGTAATGGAGGTGGGGGAACTTGAAAGATTGGAGTATGAAATGTGAAACTTGCTTTGATAGCTAGATTTGGGAAAACTCCTTCCCAGTACCGTAAGAGGTTTAGGACACACAAAAAGACTGATTGTACCCCTTGGGCTACCAGGGTGTGTGAATGTTTGAAGGATTTAGATGATTGGGTTAAGGGTTACAGAGGGATCTCTTTTGAAGGAATGAGAAATCTCTTTTTGTTGGAATCTATTTTTGATGCCTGCTCTCCTGAGCTGAGACAGCACTTGGCTGACTCAAAAGAGACTGATCCCAAGAAGCTAGCACAAGCTGCTGACTTGTGGGTTGCCAACAGGGCTACTAACAAGGAATGTGGGGCCACTCATAAAAAGGATGAGGAGAACCAGCACAAGAAAGATGACAAAGAGAATTCTAAATCCTCCCATCCAAAAGAGGGCCACAAACATAAAAAGTGTAAGTCCTCTGGGAAAACAGGCCAGTCTAGTGAAACCTCTGGTGCCAAACCAGAGGGAGGTCAGCAGAAGCCCCCATTTGTCAAAACATTTGGAAAATGTTATGCTTGTGGGTCAACTGACCATGTGAAAGTGGATCCCAGTTGCAAAGGTAAACCTTCAGGGGTCCACACTGCCTCCTTAGCCTTCATCCCTAAGCACATAATGGCAAGTGGAAACTTTCAACTATTGGCTGAAGACCCCATTAGAGTCTCTGCCAGTGTTTTGTTAGTGTCCCTGGGTCTGTGGGAACAGCAGAATGTAGATGTGTGTAACTCTCTACCAGATAACACAAAAGAATACTACACGGACAGTGCACTTGTAAATGGTCAGGAGACTCCTACCATTAGAGACACTGGGGCCAGCAGCACAGTGGTAGATGAAACATTTTTAAAACCTGAGGATGTTGCTAAGGCACCCAAATGTCCCACTAAGCTTGCTGGAGGCCCTATTATGATGATTTCAATACTACCAGCTCTCATCGAGTGCAACAATATGACTGTAAGAATACCTGTCAGTGTACAAAGTGAGGTGACTGGGAGAGTCCTGCTGGGAAATGACTTAACAACTCTTGGAGTTGTATAAAGCACTCCCAGGCCTCCCAGTAAAAGGAAGCAGGAGCAGACTAGGAAGGCCAGAGAGCTCAGTTTATATGACTTTCAGTGGGTTGTTACAGAAGGACCTATAACACCCAGTCCACATGAAAAGCCAACTTCTATTTCCAGGAAGAAATAGACAAAGGGGAAACCCAAGGTCTCAGGAAACAAGAAAGATAGCACTCCTGTGCATCAAACCAGGACATCTCGGAGAGAACAGTCCAAAGTCACACCAGTGACTACTCCACCAGCTGAGGCTGAGTGTGAGGTCCAACCAGAAGAGGTTGAATCAGCTACTGATGACACAGAGCTGGAAGAAGACCTTCCCCCTGTGGGAGATCTGGATCCTAAAGACCACCCTGAGCTGCAGTCTTTATTGAAGAACGTGGCCCCTGTAGGGAAGACTTCAACAGAAGTCAAAGAGAGTGTCTTACTCTTGAAGGACTTCGCCAACAGGCAGCTTCCCAGCTGGAAAGGCAAGAGCCAGGGAAGCACAGGTTGTACTGGGAGGATGGCATCCTCTACAGTGAACCAATTGAGTCTACCCCAGGAGACTACAGAAGACTTGTAGTGCCCCAGTAGGTGAGACCTCAGTTTCTGCAGTTAGCCCATGAGATTCCTTTGGCTGGTCACTTAAGTTTTAAGAAGACCAAGGATAGGATTTCTCTTTATTTCTACTGGCCTACGATGGGTACTGATGTAGATATATTCTGTAGGAGCTGTCACACTTTTCAGACATCTGGCAAGAGTGGAGGCAAGAATTTGGCACCTTTGGTGCGCCTCCCAGTGGTGGGAGTCCCTTTTGAGAGGGTAGGAATCAACATTGTTGGTCCCTTAGACCCTCCAACATCTTCAGGAAACTGATTTATATTGGTTGTGGCAGACCATGCTACCAGGTATCCTGAAGCCATACCTATGAGTACTGCTACTGCTCAGACAGTGGCTAAGGCCCTACTTGGTATTTTTACCAGAGTAGGTTTTCCTAAGGAGGTTATCTCTGACAGGGGATCTAGCTTTATGTCCCACTACATGCAAGCCATGTGGAAAAACTGTTGAGTGACCTACAAGTTCTCAACAGCCTACCATCACCAATGGGTTACTGGAGAGGTTTAACAGAACTATGAAGAGAATGATAGGTGCTTTAGAAGAACCCCTTAGAAGAAAGTGGGACCTTCTACTGCCATGCCTTCTCTTTGCTTATAGAGAAGTCTCTCAGGAAGGGGTCCGATTCAGTCCCTTTGAGCTTCTCTATGGTCATCCGATTAGAGGTCCATTGGCCCCAATTAAGGAGGGGTTGGAGAGTGCTCCTTCCCACAAGCCAGTGAGAGTCACTGACTATGTGTTAGGTCTCCGAAGGAGAATGACAGAATGACACACATGATGACAGAAACTTCAGTTAACTTGAAAGCAGGTCAGGCTCTGGTGATGCATTGGCACGACCAGAAGGCCAATATGGTTGAGTTTACTCAGAACCAGCTAGTTCAACTTATGGTATCTACAAGGCAGAAGGCCTTACAAGACAAATGGATTGGACCCTTCAAGGTTGTGGGAAAACTTGGAGAGGTCAATTATTTGGTGGACTTGGGCAGCCCTAAGGAGGTCCCCAGGGTCTTTCACACCAACCACCTAAAGGCCTATGTCTCTAGAACAGAACTGGGAGCTTTGCTTCTAGCCTCTGCTCAAGAGGAGGAGGAGAGTAAGCCTCTACCTGACCTCCTCAGGGGACAACCTTTAGATAGAAAGATAGGATTTAATCTCTCTTCTGATCTGACACTGGAACAACATGAGTGCAAAGCTCTGTTAAATCAGTTTTTCATTCTCACCAGGCTTGACCACTGGGGGCCAGCATGAGATTCTCACTGGTGACTGTTTACCTGTTAAAAGCAGAGGTGACAGAATGTCAGACTATGTAAGGACCCATATAAAGGAAGAGGTCAACACGATGCTTGATCTCGGGGTAATAGAGCCCTCTACCGGTCCATGGTCTAGTCCATTTGTGCTAGTACCAAAGGTAGGATCCAAGGAGTTGAGATTCTGTGTGGACTATAGAGCCCTTAATGCAGTCACCACGACTAAAGCGCATCACTTACCTAGGGCAGATGAGCTGGTGGACAGGCTTGGTTCAGCCAAGTACCTCAGTACTTTGACCTAATCTCAGGCTATTGGAAAATAGCTCTGACAGACCATGCCAAGGAGAAAACTGCATTTTCCACCCCAAGAGTCCTCTACCAGTTTAGGGCCATGCCTTTTGGACTAAGGAATGCTCCTGCTACTATCCAAATAATGGTAAATCATGTTCTGAATGGGATGGAGGACTTCTGCATGGAATATTTTGATGACATTGCAGTTTTCAGCCCTACTTGGAAGCAACATATTGACCACTTAGGATATGTATTGCAGGCTCTTGAGCAGGCCCATCTGACCATAAAGGCAAGTAAATGTCAAATTGGTCAGAATAAAGTGGTCTACCTTGGACATGAGGTATGATAAGGTGAAATCAGGCCATTGCCTAACAAAGTACAAGCTGTACAAGACGGGGTCACATCTACTACTCAAACCCAAGTGAGAGCCTTTTTAGGTCTCAGAGGTTACTATAGTAACTTCATTGAGAACTATGGGAGCATAGCCTCTCCCTTGAATGTGATCTCCACACCCAAATTCCCCAAGAAGTTCAGGTGGAATGAGGAGTGCACTAAGGCATTTGAAGAACTTAAGCAAGCCCCTTTTCAAGCTCCAGTCTTAAGAGCTCCTGACTATAACCAATCCTTTTGTACAGACAGATGCTTCCAATACAGGTATATGTGCAGTTCTGAGTCAGCTGGATGAGAAAGGCAGGGAACACCCAATCTGCTTCATCCGTCGGAAACTGAAGGAACCTGACACAAGGTGGGCTACCATAGAACGTTAATGTTTTGCCATTCTGTGGTCTTTGAAGAAGTTTAGACCATACTTGTATGGGTCTACTTTTGTGATTCACACAGACCACCAACCCTTGAGATGGTTAATGCAGATGAAGGGGGAAAATCCTAAATTGTTAAAATGGTCAATCAGCCTACAGGGGTTTGATTTTACCATTGAACACAGGTCAGGGTGTAATTGCCAAAATACTGATGGTCTCTCCAGAAAGTATGACCAACTGGAGTAAGGAAATTAATCCAGGGGTGGATTAAATCCTCCTGTCCCTTAGTCTGGTGTGGACAAGTGTTAGGGAGAATTCTCAAAAATGTGCTAATTCCCTCCTCCTTAGAGACCCCCAGCAACTTTGCTGTATTTTGAGGACTTGATGTTTTTAACCTGGAGAGAGTGAGACCCTTTTTCCCACTCTCTCATGTATTTTAATGTTATTTTGTACACTATGTTTCTTTGGTTATGGATCCTGACAAACTCCAAAGGCATCATCTTTTACATTGTGTCACACAGCACCTTCAGTGCAGTGGCACAGGGAAGTCTTTCAGATTCCCCAAAGGTTTAAATACCTTCTCTGGGATAAACTACTGTTTCCCAAAGCAGTACAGTGAAATTGCCTTTACTTACATTTGTAACTTTCTAGACCCAGCACACACTATCTTACAATAGGGTGCTGGAGGGGTTACCTAGTATCCCCTTTGTCTAGCTTCTCATGTAACATTTTTTATGTTACCCATTTCTCACTGAATGGCTGGTGACAGTGCTTCGTTTTAACTACCATGGTGTGCATTTACCGCGGGCTGGGTTTGCAGCTGCAGTAAAGCACCCAAGGGAGCCATTTTGTCAAAATAGCCCTAGTCTTATTTTTTCTCAATTTCTTTGTGGAAAGGTCATTCTTGAGATTTACTCTGCGCACCAAACCAGGTTTGGTCCCATTGTTTGCTTTGCTTTTGGTGGGATTCATGAGTGAAGCCCGCCTCTGGCTCCAGGGTGTCTGGAGTAGGCAGGAAGTGAGGGAGGTGCCCCATCCGTATACTCTCAACATGGCCACCTTTCATGACCGTATGTCAGCTCCCTTGATGTACACGCAAGTCTTGCTGCACCATTAAAATAGCAACAAGCCCCGTAAATCGATGTAGCCCATCAGAGCGGCCTACTCTATCTGTCACTTTTGTAATAACAATTGGCTATTCCACGCCGCCCTTTAATCAATCTCACCTTCCTTCCCAGCCTCACGCACGCGTATCAAGCATTATAAGGTACAATACTTACCTTGCATTATATAATCCCAATGTGGCTTCCAAGCATCAGTATAGATACACGTTTTTGAACCAGCAAGGTCTTGATGTTAACTAGACATCGCCTGTCTCTCTTTTTCTTCTTTTTCTTTTTGCATCTCCTTACCGTCTTCCTTTGGCAAATTGCATCTACTGAAAAATGACAAATCTCCGTTGCCAAACTGATGGCTAATATCCTTTGTATATGGGAATTGATGCAATGGCCCCTTACTCGGGAATGAACACATTTCTGATGTATGCTCCAATGTGGATGATAAATTGTTGGTATTCTCATGGCGTTATTTTATGATTCCTAAACATGAATTTGTGTGTACTATCTAATGAATTGCCTAACTCACCAATTGTGCACCCCTTGTGTGTTGGTCAACCATTGCACTATGGATGTGGCATGGTGCAACTCTGTTTTTTTTATGTTGATGGTGTTTTCAGTCTTTGAGTAAGAGCCTTCCAGCTCGAAACACGTGTCAGGCTGTCTCGGATACATTTAAATTGTGTTAAATTTACAGTGACTTTGTTGTCTAAGTGTGCAGTGTGAAAGCAAAACAACCCTCCTTTTGAAACTTCTCTTTAAGTATGTGTGTGTGTGTCTATTAGCACCCAGGGAAGGGTGTTCAGCCAATCAGGTGGCTGGAAGCGAGAAGACAGTGTACCATCCATGTTTTCCAGCCACTCGAGGTGTTTCCCCAGGTGCCGCCATGTTGATTGTGGGAAGGCAACAGAGAGCCACTCCCTGTTGCCTCCCTACTCCCCCACCTTTCCCCTACACCTCCAAATCATTCCACACCCTTCCCACATCCCACTCACTGCCTCCCCAGTTACCTGCTGTGGACTGGAGCACAAAGCTACGGCCCTGGTTCCCACCACCATAGAAATAGAAGATGGACAAAGGCCCTTTTCTATTTCCTATGGCGGCACCCATCTTTCTGTATGGGAGATTGGATTTGTGCAATACTTGTAGAATGATCTATTCGCACCCCGAACGAACCCTGGGGTGCGAATAGCAATCACCAACCTTAGTGGGGCATACAGAGCTCATGACTGGCGTTACCACCCCTGTATGCCCCACTACACTGGGGTGGTTGCTATATTCAATGTGGGCTCTTGAATGCAGTGACTGGAATTAACTTATTTATTTTTTAGTGTTGTTATTTTTTATAACGTTCTGGTTCATTCCCAGGCACTCAAAGGAGTTGCTTTAAATGGCGAGTTTAGCATGTCCCAGAAGTAGAGTGTGCGTTTCTGATCATCTTAGGACAGAGACAGTTTCAACATATTCATGTTTTAACATCTGACATCACGAAGAGGCCATGTGAATGACAGACATGGTGCTTTATAGATGCAGTGTAATAAAGCATAAACCACCAGACAGTACACTTTTTGCAAGTGCCATAGTGCCTATCTACAATGTGAGGCTCCTCACCGCATCTATTAACTCAGCTCATGATCGTCAAGTAACTTTAAAAGAGGTACCAGATAGATGTTGAAGATAGATGTTGAAGAGGATGGGAAAAGAGGATGAGTTTGAGGGACAATCTTTGGGCCATTCTGTAGTTGCTGATGAGGGCATTGAAGAAAAATGCAGGAACAATTGCAGTACCTTCCCCCCAACAGATCATCACTGGGTGGGAGATAACTCTTTAACCATCATTAGCATTGGAGGCCCCTAACAGGTTGAAGAGTATCACAGTACAGACTTGGTTTTGGGCACAAAGTAGTTCCTACATTTATAAGAGATTTGTTTTAGTAACTGACAAGAATGGGAGCCATATTTATAGTTACTAATTATGCCATTTTGTTCTGGTGAAGGTTGAGGAGAAGATATTTAAATTGTTAGAACATTTTGTCTGGCGATAGGGCTATAATTAAAGAGGACTTCTAGCTAATCACTATGTTTGTATAGCAGACTTGCTTGAGCTGTTCTGATAGAGTCAGTGTGACTTTTATTTGTAGCATGAAACAAGTGTGAACTATGAATTTATTATTTAATTTCCATCTACTTTGGTTAATTTCCACACATATAATGTGTTTGGTGAAGCATCTTATATATGATTGAAATAACTAATAGTTAATACTCAAATAGCACTTACAACTATATTGCTTTTAGACACTTCAATAATATGCATTAGTCTTACCTAACACAACAGTACTTATTATATTGGCTTTAGAAGAGTGAAAGACACATTTTACTCGACTGGGACATGACACATTGACTTGCAACAGCTTTGAAGTAAGGATTGTCACAAATGTGCTCCATAGTAACATAGGCATACATCGCGGCATTAGCATTAGCAGAAAATTCACCATCTTTTTACAGGGTAGGGAATTCGAGGTAGAAGGCCCTGTTCTTTCTCTGAATGCTCAGCATCTGCTCAATCCAAAAAGGTGAAGGTAGGTTTTGTGCATAAATATTATGGGCCGTTAAAAGGCTGAGGGTTGAACAATCTGATAGGCTATATTTAATGTGAACCATATCACCCACTGAACATACGATATCTAAAAACCTTTGAATTGTAGGACAGATCACCATAAGGATTTCCAGATTACATGTATTAACTAGACCCCAAACCCCAAAAAATGACACATTTAATTCAAATCTATGGTACGGTTCAAAGGATAGAAAGGGTAAAAAAAGGGCATGTTTTTTAACTTTTTGCATTGATTTTGTGCAATGTGAAATGTGCAATTTCTGCTCACATGCACAGCCCAAACCTCTTAACGGATTCTCACCAAATTAGAGACAAGTTAGGCACAAAGGGCTTGAAAAAATCCTTTGTTGGTTTGGCCTAAATCCATCGAGTCGTTTTTATAAAATGTGTCAGAGAGCAGTGTACCCCCAGTACCCAAACATGTAGATCTCCCATAATGTATTGCTGGACCCAAGGCTTTTCATTTCTGAAGATACACCATCTTTAAACTTGAGATTCAAACCTAGAATCTTTTTTTAAACAACCCTAAAACGTGCTAAAGGGCGGGAGTGGGGTCGTTTGTGGCTGGGGCACACGTGGGCATTGTTAAAAGAGAAGGATTTAAGTTTTAGGGTCTGCAGATAGCACACCTCTTTTATTAGCCTTTCCACTGAGATTTAGATCTAAGATTTAGAGTTGTATCTAGTGGGAATGGAAAAGAGTAGCTATTTCACATATATAAAATAATGAAATGTAGTAAGCACAGTACATGATAACAGGGGGAAGAGTAGTATTTTAAGTACATTTAGGACCCCTCCCTCTTTTTATTTGAACACAACAAAAAATATGGATGTTTTGGTAAATTAAACTAAAATATGTGGAAAGATGGTATTAGGGAGTGGTTTGGGGATTTTGGGGGATGTTGTGTTAGCTTGAAAACCTTTAATTTCTTTCTGAAAATTGAAAAGAAGTTGCACAACAGAAACACCTTTTGTGCTGATACAAGTTTTTAATACCCTTATATTGTTTGTACAATGTTTCAAGTGATTTAACAATGAAGATCTCAATTTCCTTGGCACTTCAGCAGTGAAGATCTATATCCCCACCTCGTCCCAGTACCCATTATTAATCCATTGCATGCATTGTCCCTCCCTTCCCCTTGTCTCACTGCCCCATTTGTAATTTGTTCCATTCTTCCCACCTCACTTTTTCCCATATCATTACACCATTAGTACTCTGTTGGATTAACCCCACCTACACTTCCTCATCCCAGTATTTTATTAGTAATCTTTTGAATTACCCCCATCTACACTTCCTCGTCCCAGTATCTTATTAGTAACCTGTTGAATTAACCCCACCTTCCTCATTCCAGTACTACTACAATATTAATCTGTTGCATTAACACCACCTACCTCTTCCTCATCCCAGTACCCCATTACCTCTCTTGCTCGTTTTAGTACTCCATTCAATCCCCTCCCTCTTCCTCGTTCCAGTACCCCTTCCTTGTCTTGGTACTTCATTACACCAACCCCCCTCTTCCTTATCCCAGTACCCCATTTGTAATCCATTGCATTGTCCTCACCTCCTCTTCCTCATCCCATGACTCCATTAGTAATTCATTAGATTATGCCACATATCTTCCTCACCCCAGTACTCCATTAGTCCCACCTCTTTCTTCCTCATCCCAGTATGCCATTCATAATCCATTACATTATCCCAACCTCTATTTTCCTCATCCTAGTAAGCCATTAGTAAATTGTTGCAGTACCCCCACCTCCCTCTTCGGCATCCAAGTTATCCAATTGTAATCTGTTGCATTACATCCATATCCCTCTTCCTCGTTCCACTACTCCATTAATAATTCATAACATTATCGGCACCTCCCTCCTCCTACTCCTGGTACCCCATTAATAATCTGTTACATTATCCCCATGTCCCTCTTCCTTATCCCAGTACTCCATTACCCAGGCCTCCACCTCCTTGTCCCAGTATCCTATTTGAAATCTGTTGCATTACACCCTCCCTATTCCTCACCTCATAACCCTATTAGAAATCTTTTGTATAACCCAACCTCACTCTTCTTTATCCCAGTACTCCATTACCTGCACAACCCTCTTCCTCCTTCCAGTACCACATTAGTAATTGGTTGCATTTTCCCAACCTACCACTTCCTCGTCCCAGTAACCAAATAGTAATCCATTACATTGCACCCATATCTGCCTTCCTCGTCCCAGTACCCCAATAGTAATCCATTGCATTACACCCACACCCCTCTTCCTCGTCTCAGTACCCCATTAGTAATCCATAACATTATTGCCACTTCCCTCTTCCTTCTACTAGTATTCCATTACTGTGATGAATCAACTTCCCGGGCATCAGTGGTCCAGGGATGAATATTGGTTTCTAAACCATCAATCAACCCCACACCTTCAGTACACCAGAAGGGATCTGAACTGATTGGAATACAAGTGAATTATAGGACTTCCTTGTCCAATATTGGTATCGTGGACGGAACTGCAGGCTTATCTCCACAAGGTTGTGGATCACTGGTTAGTTGAAAAACAATGAAAATACAATTATTACTCAATGATAAAAGAGACTGTCCTGTCATGGTTGTATAACAATGTTTACTTTATTATTACTACAACAGACAGTTCTGGCACACTACAATTACAACCCACACTGTAAAGGAACACAGAGGACAGCCAGTTTCATGAAGGAAAAGGATGCACTATGGATACTGACAGGAGGGTAGTTGGTAAAGTAATCAGTATTATAGTTCAAGATTATTTGGTTCCAGCACCAAAGGGGCAAAGGGTCGTAACTGTATCTAGGGGCCTTCAAAGAAGGATCAGGGGGTAGAACTACAATGTAACTGCTGCTGAAGAAGTTTTTAGTGCTCAACAGCATCGAGCCGGTTGCAGGGTGCTTTGCATCCCTTGAGACAGAGATAGTGGCTGGAGACAGCTGCGGGTAACAGCCGTAAGGCAGTTTGGCAAGCAACGCTGGACGGACGTATGTAGGCTGTCCGGCACGGTGGCTCGGGCCAGGAATCATTGTCACTGTGCTGGTTGGTGGATCCGGAATGCTGGTTGAGGCGTCTCGGACTGCTCTGGTCACTGTGGCGTGACAACAGTCAGCAGTGCAGCCGGATGCAGTTCAAGGACTCAACTGTCTCAAAATTGTCCTCACGAAGATGGATGCTGGATGATGCTTGTGTGGCACTCCTCCTAGTTTCTTCGCAGCGCTCGTGTCCTCTCTGGCACTTCTCACCTAGGCAGCTTGCTTTCAGAACCTAGCAGGGCATGCTGTGTGCTGGCTAGGTACCATTTCTGGAGCAGCTAGACGGGTCCTCTGAGTCCAGTTTCTCGCTCTGCTCCCTGGGAGATGTTTAGGGGAGGGATCTAGCATCCCTCTTGGAACTCCTTACCTTCCTTCACTTGTGGAAGATGTAAGGTAGACTGTACCTACAGCTCGGGTCCAAATGAATCCTTCTTCTTTCTCCATTCAAAGTATTCAGATGATCTTATCAGAGAGGGTCTCAGCCCTCTTGTAAAACCAAACGTGGCCTAGGGTCTGGTGTAAGCCAAGCCTAACTTAAATGAGCCAATCCTGGGACTCCACCAACAAACTTCAGTGATGCTTCATGTCAGAACCAGGGCACTTGGCAATAGACAGGGGGGGGGAAGATTTCAGCATATACTTCTAAGTCCCACCCATCTTCCTGTCCGCTGTACTTTAAAGTGTCCCCCTAATTAACTGAGCCCTATGCGGCGCTTGATCGCTACATGGGCCTCCTTTGAAGTAGGGGGTTGCAGGCAGACTTTCATCTCCTTAAATTCACATACTTCCCTGCTCTGAAAGGAGTGGTTCAACAGGACATTCACTGCCCTTTCATACCAAGGAGGGGTGTTAGTACCAAGTTGACACATTGCATTACAAAGAGGTATTGCCGTCTGGTCTCCATTGCACTTCCTGCACCCAGGCCTTCCCTGAGGCCTGCTAATTAACATTCTTCAGTATTCAGTGCCACCAGCAAGGTTTGACAATGGAGATGCAAACCATGGGGCCTTGAAATTCTAAAAAGGCTGCCCATGGCCAAAGGATTTTGATGTACCCACGGCTGTGAAGTGTCAGCTACACATGACAGGTGAGGGCGGCGCTGGAAAGCTTTGTCCTCCCAGAGTATACGACTATTTTTCTGTTATGTGGTGAACGTGGAAAATGTATGCGGGAATGGCCCCATCATTCATTCTCTTAAACAAGCAAAAACAGCCCAGCAGAGCGCACTCTTCCTGTGCAGATGGTTGAATTCCTTACTATTACCCTGCTTGCCTCCTCCTTGTCTCAGTACCACACTAGTAATCTGTTGCATTACACTGCCTCCGTATTCCTCGTCCCAGTACCAATTAGTAATCTGTTGTTTTACCGTCCTACCTCCTCTTCATCCATGTTCCCTATAAGAAATCCTTTGCATTACCAACACCACCACCATCTTCTTCATCCCGGTACTATATTACCCCCTAATTAATTGCATTACATCTCCTCCCTCATCCTAGAACTCCATTAGTAATCTATTACATTATCACTGCCTCCCTCTTTATCCTACCAATACCTCTTTTGCCCCGCCTCTTCCTTCCCTATCCCAGTACCCCAATAGTAATCCTTTACATTATCCGAGTCATTCTTCCTTGTCCCTGTACCCCATTAGAAACCCATGACATTGTTCTGCCTCCCTCTTCTTCACCCCAGTAACCCATAATTAATGTGTTGCATGACCCTGCCTTCCGCTTCCTCCTCCCAGTATCCCATGAGTAATCCATTGTATTATCGCCACCTTACTTTCCTTGTCCCAGTTCCCCAATGCCCCACCTCTCTCTTCCTTAACCCACTTTTTGATTACCACCACCTCCCTTTTCCTCTCCCAATATCCCATTAGTAATCCATTGCATTAGCCCAATTTGTCTTTTCCTCATCCAAGAACCCTATTAGTGGTCCAATGAATTACTCCCACGTCCTGCTTCCTTGCCCAAGTACATGATTAATAATGTATACTTATCTAGTGGACAAAAGATGAAATACTTGATGAACCCCATGTTGCATAGCTTAACTACACATATTGATAACAAAGGATGTGAAATCAGTTGTGCTAGTAGAAGAAACAAAAAGGTAGAGTTGCAGGTGGTGGGAGGTGTATCATAACAAAACACATAGAATTCAGTGAAAAAAACCTTAGTTGAAGTCATATTAAGGTGCTGGTGTATTGCAACAACCCCCCTATATTTTGCCAGGTTTTGGAATCTACTCCACATTAACTATTAGGTTGCCATTGCGTGGCCCCTACACACATTGATAACATCACAAATGACATCAATGATGACATCATATATCATATCACTCGTGACAACACATATGACATCACTTGGGATTCTCAGATGCCATCAGTGATGACATCATGATGGAAATCAGTTATTACACCATTTATCATCTCCTCGTTGATCTTACTGGTAAGTACCAGCGATGGTGAATCCTTTTTGACAGTATTTGAAGATACTCATTACGGGTTTTGGCCTGTGTGATATTAACATGCCATTAATTGTGTATATCGGCACGTTACCGCACCGGCCATCTACGAGTTGGCAGGTGGGGTGGAACAATACAATTTCTCCACCCTACCGGCAGATATCGCTGGTTTTACAGGCACTGGAAATACCAGCAAATCCCCTATAGAGTTCTATGGGACTCCATGAATGGTGATTAACACTGTCAACCCGGCACTTGGAATCTGGCGTTAATACCGCTGGACCAAGTGCCAGTAACAGTATTACCATTTCCTGGTATCCTGGTGGAAGGTCATAAGGAGCCTGTATGTGCATTTCAGCCCAGATGCAAGATGCTCTGTCTTTTAACATTTTCAAGCATTGTACATAATCACAATAATAATTTGCCTTTATATAGCACTACGAACCCTCAGGAATCTTAGCGCTGCTTATTATTAGCCACGGTGTGTGGTGCTCATTTATCGACCACGGAAGAATGAATGGCTGAGTTTGGGCTTGCCGGGATTCGAACCTGCGTCAGCAGGTTCTGCACGGATGTCAAATTCGGAAGTGTGTGAAAGTGTTTTGGCTGTTGGGCTGTTCCCTGCACCCTGTGATCTGTGTTGCTCCTGAGGATTGTGATTCCTGGACTTGCTATGACTGTGACAGCCAAGCCGCACCAGTCGGCAAGAGGAAGCTCTAAGCTCCGCCCCTTTTGTGTCCCACCTCCTGAGTATTCTATTGGTCCTGCGCCAACTCTGCACATAAGTATCCGGTGCACGCGCATCTCGTGCGCGCATCCGGAAGTGTGCAAAAGTGTGTTGGCTGTTAGGCTGTTCCCTGCGCCCTGTGATCTGTGTTGCTCCTGAGGATTGCGATTACTGGACTCGCTACGACTGTGACAGCCAAGCCGCACCATTCGGCAAGAGGAAGCTCTAAGGTGCTGAAACACATAAAACTTGGCTCAACTACTGTTTAAAATGAACATTTTGGACTGGGGCTTGCGCACCCAATTGTGGGCGCAAGCTGCAAACAAAGCACCTCAGTTACTCTGATCGATGTTATTTTTCTTTGTTTTAGCTCTGCCCCTTTTGTGTCTCGCCTCCCGAGTATTCCATTGGTCCCTCGCCAACTGTGCACATAAGTATCCGATGCACGCGCATCTGGCGCGCGCATCCGGAAAGGTGCGAAAGTGTGTTGGCTGTTGGGCTGTTAGGGTGGTACGTGAGTAGCTCTTCCTGCATCTTAAGTTCTTGTTATTCCCTTAGGCTTCATAGATATTGCGCTTTGGTACTACTGTGACCACAATGGCGACTGGTCTGAGGAGCGGCCGCTTGACCGATATGCCCTCCACTAAAATTGTAAATGTGGATGCTGTGTTTTGTAGTGGAAATTCTGCCTACTCTGTCTTAGCTTCCATGGAGGAACCTTCTTTTGGTGATGATCATAATGTAACCCCCAACGAGAGCCCAATGAAAAATCTAACATCAGAAAAATGCTCACCCAATCATGGTCTTGTTGAGCAGTCTATGGCTGGAATCATTGGCTCGCGCGCAGCTCCAGAAGGTGATACTGCTGTAAATATGTTGCATCCCATAGTAATTGCAGCAAATGAGGAAAATGTTCCACCTAACTTGAACTCGTCACCTGTGAGGAGGAATGATTCAATGAATAGCTCTGTTTTAGGGGGCGAATATGCTAACGACAAATTGGGAGGTGATCTGGCCCCGATCTACGAATTGAACAAACGAATACAGGCCTCCATTGGTGCATTAACTCCACTAATTGATAAGCAATTGCTGCATGACCGAGCAGATAATCTTTCACCCCCTATGCTTCCTTGTCCTCTTGCTTTGCAATTTAAAGATATAGCCGATGATGCTAGAGACCGAGTCCCGAGTCCTTCCATACAAAAGGAAGGGACTGGTCTCTGTTAACATCTCAGCAAGCTTATTCCAACTTTTTAGAAGCTAAGAATAACTCTAAACCTAATAATCTACAGGCTGATGACGGTAATGAATTACCATATACTACTCTGCCCTCTAGCCCTCATACCTTTCCGGTCATTATTAGGATTTTGGACCTTCTTGATAAAGGCCATGATTTCACACATATGGAACTTCGTGAAATGAAGTGCTCCTCAAATGAGATGTTGCTTAAGCTCAATCACCTTGAAGGTTTCTTGATGGCAAAAGAGACCTTTCCCCCTGTGCAGTCAGTACTCATCAATTACCTATCATTTGTACCAAACCTTTATATATATATAAACAGACTCAGTGCTGTATTTTCAACTTGAATGAAAAACCTCAGATAGTCACTGATGACCAATCATGCCCACCCAAAATTGGGCCTGCTGTGACTCCTATTATTGATGGTAATGATATTGCTTCTATTAAACGGGACCTCCGAGAGATCAAGCTTGCACTAAACATAAAAGCTTTCATTCCACAGCCTGATGCAACATTACTTCCTCCAGATAGTCCTTCCATCTTGATAAAAATTATTGAAGAGTCTAAGATCGATGAGGTTAACAAATGCGCAACAAATGAAAACTCTTTGTTTATTTCAAGGCGCTTAAGAAAAATCCACTTGAAAGCTAAAAAATGCGCAGAAAAGCACAGGAAGGACAAACTAATGTTGAAGAAAGATGGCATTAAACCATCTGGTGTGGAGATGGATGTTGACCCTGCTGAGAAAAGCATATTGCCTCTTGCCCAAGATGATGATACAATTGTTGTTGAGCAACTCTCAGAGGAAAGCCGTGCCCTCCTACTGTATCCCCAATCTCCTAAAATAATAATAAAAAAAGAACAAAAATATCAGTAAAGCCGCTCATAGTTCTTGCCCCAATGGTCTGCAGATTAAGAATATCTGCACCTCCAATCTGTCAGCCAAAGGTAAATCTCAGCCGGAGGTTACGCCATCTGGAGTTCAGAATGGCATAGTTCCCATACTGTAACCAGAAACTATGAAAATACAAAACAATCTAGGTAATTTCTTTCCCTCAACAGGTATAAAACAACCTCCAGACTAGGGACTAAGACCCCCATCCCAGTGACTCCTATGGGAATGCCAATTACATTGAATCCCCAGAAACCATGCATGAAGTAATTCCTGTTCTAACGACCCATGCTGGCCCATCTTATGCTGAAGTCTGTTGCAAAGATTCTCACCCTCTTTCCAAGAATGACTACGTGATTATTTGTGGCCCAGGTAAGCCTATAGGACTTTCCAACTCAACACTCACTGATAGCCCAACAATTCCAATGGCACTATCCACTGTGTCTTCACACAAGAATGAGCATGGGGATAGGATTACTGATCTCCACAATCAAACAACTCGAGGCTATGATGAGGGACAAGGCCCAGTGGCACAAACTCCAATTGGTCCGGTGGGTAATGCTCAAATTCAGGGATCGCTATCTGACCAAACATCTTTTTCAAGTATGATTCAAACCCTAAGTATCGCAGTAAAGAGTGGTGCCTTTTCTTCCCAATTATTAGCAAGGGAATTCAATTTACAACCACAGAATGTAATGGACTTGCAGCATGCTTCCTTGGATCGCCTCCTAATGTTGCCCCTGGTCAATGCTCCGCCTACCATGGAAGCATCCTTAGTCACCTCACAGATTCCTGCTGTATTCAACCAAGATTCTGCTGTAATATCCCATGACTTGCCTCCTTCTGCGCAACTATCCACTGAAGGAGTAGCAATACCTGAAGAATTTAACATCATGGGACTGGAAGGAAACCCTGAAATCTTAAGGGGGGATAGGATTAATAGGAATTTTCTTTTGGGATTAGCAAAAATCCCCTCATTGGGTATCTTAACTACTGCAGATTTCAAACGAATTGCTTTGGCGTGTGAGATCAATCACAAATGTTGGGATATGTGTGTAATCCTATGGTGCTTAAATTAATTTGGAGCTTTAGAACAGAGCTAAAGAATATGGGCTTCTATCTCTATACTTTTAATAGTGAGCTTGGGGCCCATGAATTTTTGCAGAAACCAGCTCCAAAGTTGGTTGGTGTCCCGCTCCATGGGATGCTGAATGGAACGTCCATGGAACAATCTTGTACATCCCAGCTTATTGCAATGACAGCAGGAAACCAAAATCTAGCGTGGGTTGAGCCCCTAATGCGTTCAATTTCTTCTTTACAAAATGCAGTAACTTAGACTTAGCAAATAAAAAAAGTTGGCCTAACCCTCATTTCCTGGAATTCATGCGGCCATCATGTACTTCAAGGGTGGGTAGACACCTTTCTGTTGAAGTGCAGCCTGACATCATCTTTCTACAGGAAACCATGAGTATTACTGACTAGTCTCTAGAAGGGTATTTTACGATCTGTAGGCATGCAATCAAGGGCCTACTGGGTCCTCCGATGGGAGGGCTCGCAATTGCAATTAGCAACAGGATCAATTTGTAATTCAACCAAGGTATACTCTTGTTCCAATATGCTAGCGATGGAAATCAATCTATTTGAAAAAGATGTTGACCATTTATTTGTGTTATCCTTATAATGGAATCCTCTGAAAATAGTTTTAGAAGACATGTTTAATGATTTGCATCAATGTTTGGAATGCATTCATAGTTTAACAGTGATGCCCAGAATAATCATAGCGGGCGATTTCAATTCCCTATGTCTCATGATCAAAGTGGTGACTAACCCTAAAGCCAAAGTAGCGTATGCTGGAGTACATAGTCGAGGTGCTAAATGTGTGGATTACTTTGACACTTGGGAGCGTACATTTGTAAGCAATCTGGCAGCGGGTCCCCAGCATACATGGTGCTGCGGCAACTCTATCTCCAGGATTGACTTTTTTGCTATATCCGAATCAATGCTGCATTTAGTTTCGCCTGTGACGATCCATCCGATTATCACAGGTGACCATGTGCCTATTCAGTTAAATCTAACTTTATTACATGAGTACCATAGTATTAATCATTTGCTGCCTTTAAATGAAGTAAGCGACCTAAGATATCAGTGAGGTGGAATCCAGGATTATGTAAGCGAATATCAGAGAAATTAAAGTCTGAATATTCCATTGCTTCATGTCATTGGGGCCCTCACGTTTCACCTTTTGTAAAAGAAAGAGTCATGGGTGAGATAATTGCTGCAGTTATTCACTCTATTCAGGTCAAATCTATATCAATAGATGCACCATTGTCTCATAAATATGATCATGAGTCACAGCTTTTAGAACGTAAAAAAAAATAAAGACTTGCGTTTTATCAAAAAGCATATTCTCAACTCTGATCAGGCTAAATTTGCTAAAAATTGAACGTTAATATTGTATAAAAGCAAACTGAGATTTTTGCACAAAGCAAAGTCCAATGAGCTTAATTGCGAGATTGTACGCAAACTATGTATTCATGACACCAAATACACATGGTCTATTATACGTAATACTACACCCTCCAAAGCAGCATGTAACGAGAACATAATCCCGATGCATATATGGGTCTCTTATATATCAGAGAAATTCTCTATTCCTGCTCGTCTCAGATCTTTTTCCCTTGTACTGTGTTTTCTAGCAAAATGGGATACCTTTAGTTGGACCGAGAATGACATCATTTGGGCAATCAACAAACTATCCCAGTCTAATGCTCCTGGTCCGGATGGCATCCTGGCATGTATGTATAAAGCCGAACCAGCTACATGGGCATCCATACTTAAAATTAAGTTTTATGTAATTCTCAAAACTGGTAACATACCGGAGCAATGGGGAACATCCCTAATTGTCCCAATCTATTAAAAAGGAAATGCAATGGATCCCCACAATTATCGACCCATTTCTCTTATCAACACAAGTGCGAAGTACTTTGCGAGCTTACTATTGTATGATCTTGAAAAATGTATTGCAGACAAAAATCTTCTTGCTAAAGCTCAGATAGGTTTTAAGAAGGAGATGGGCACCTCGCTGAATGCAACTCTGAAGGCCCATATAATTGCCAATACAAAAAAGAAAGGAGCATACCCTGTATACATTGCAAGCATCGACCTTTCCTCTGCCTTTGATTCGGTGGTAAGACAGTTACTTTGGTCTAAACTACTATCATTAGGCATAACGTCAGAAATTATATATTGGCTAATAAGACTACATTCCAATTCGGCATACAGGGTTAAGTTGTGCAAAGAAGGTGTTATTACTGAAGCCATTAGAACCTAGCTTGGACTTAAGCAAGGTTGCAACCTTGCAGCGATTCTTTTTAATCTTTTTATTTGTCATCTGGATCAGGTATGGAAGGAGCTTGGGATGTATTCGGTAAGAATAGGCATGCTTAGACTCCATTGGCTAGCGTTTGCTGATGATCTGCTAATAATGGATACGACACCAGCTGGTCTACAGGCCAAATCGTCTGCATTTGAAAACTATGCGTATAAACTGAATCTTATTCCAAATGTTAGCAAAACAAGCATTTTGATTCTTCATGCTGGCAGAAAAATAAAATCATTTAAATGGACAATTGGGGAACTCGCAGCACAGCTTCAAACCAAGATTTGCTCCTTGGATTACCAACTAAGCAGCAATTCTTCCATTCCCATCTGGAAAGAAAGACCTCATCAGAAGGCTTGAACACTAGGAAGCCAAATGAAGCTAATTTTTACAAAATACTGTCAATTTTCTCATATTCCTTTATGTGACTTTGTTACTATGAAAGTGCAAGTAGCTCTCATTTACATTTTTGATATATGTCCTTTCGATTTAAGCTCCTACTTGGACTCGCTACAAGGTAGCTTACTGAAAGGAGCCTTACACATGGCTTTGTCAATTCCTAATTGTGTGATCAGGCATGAGCTAAGCCTTATTTTATTATCTTGCAGAGTGTTATGGCGTTCACTGTCGAGCTATGCAACATTTTTTGAATCCTCCAAACAATTGCCTTTATAAAAATCTGCAATGTTTAATGGAAGAAAAATCAGTTGATTCCATTAATAGATTGAAAACCCGTATGAAAGAGGTTCTAGATAGACTGGGTTTAACACACAATGACCTATGTATTAGACCTGCTTACGCTAAAAAGAAATTGTTCGAAGACGATTGGAATGGAAACCATTGACCAATTGAAAAAATACTCTTGGTACTCTGAATATGCCCATTTTTTACGGAGGTGCATGCCATGTAACCACTATGTTGCTATATTTCCCTGCTCTGTTATTAGAGGGTTATTTATGCGTTTTAAGATGCAATGTAGATTCCCTCATTGTTTTGAACCACTGGAAACCTTGAAACATTTGGTGCTAGAATGTTCTTATTTTAAAAGTTCACAAACACTTACATTGATAAAATGTGTTAATATATAATTTGTTGATTGCACTGAATTCTTATGGGACAGACTCATGAATGCATACATTACCCATTAATGTTAGCATTAGGAAACTTTTTAAAGATTGTGGAAAAAGAACTTGCTTGTTTTGAATTTGAAGCTGTAATCAGCTGATGCTGTGAAATTAATTCAATTTAAACTGTATTTTAAATAGTGGGTAATATATCGGTTGTTTAAATTGTAAATTTGAAATATTATATGAATGCAAAGATTTTTCAAGTACTGTTTCAATCCGCTATGTATGAACTGTGATTTTATGTGATTTCAAATGTGTTTTTTTTTATAAAGGTTTTTTATTAACCAAATACAATAAAAAATAAAAAAATAAAATTTTTAAAACAGCGAGCGCTCTACTCAATGTGCTATCTTACTGGATACAATGGGGAAATAACTAGAGAAAGATGGTCCTGCACATATAAATCTACTATTTCAGATGCAACTCAGTGAGAATCTGTAACCTTTGGCTCTCCAGAGGTTTTACATCACAACTACCTCTATCACTACCCGCATTAACAATGGTGAGGGATCATGGAAGTCATAGTTCAAACACTTGCACTAAAACAATGACTTATTTTGTCTGTCCAGTAAATTATCGACTCTAGTCTTGATAACCCTTTGTCTGGCAAAACCATACTGTTTCACCATATAGTTTACCTTTGCACTCCATATTACCTACCATTTACCATTTGACTTGGTAAAGACCTACCTTTTGATTTGTTATACTGGAAGTAAGTTGTTTGCGATATGCAGATACATTGGGGAAGCAGTTCATTCTCACGCATGTCATCTTTGGTGGTGTGATGCAAAGTCATAATTGTACTACCCAAATGTCTACTTTGCATAGGTTTTTATGACAGAGTGATAAAGTGAATACAGTACTCATGACAAATGCTCATTCAAAAGAGGGTAACTCAGGTGCATAAGAATACCATGGTTGTAAATGGACAGTATTTTTAAATGCAAACTCCAATCAAGCGTTGCACTTTAAACCACAATTATATGCAGAAACACGCCTTTGAAATGTTGCATCTAGCTTGCGTGCATGATCCTGGTGTACCAGTGATTTCATTGATGATGTCATAAGTGATGTCAAGCTAGGTGTCAACAGTGATGTTATCAGTGCGTTAGGGGTTTTGGGAGCCTCATAGTCAAGGAAGCAGAACCTCCAACACCTGCTGAATTTCTGGGTTTTTGTTGCATTAAATCTGAACCTTAATATCACTTCAAATAACAAATGTTTCCTGACTTTCAGGGGTTTTGTTGCATCAGCGTGTTTCACCTTAACGTCACTTCAACTAAAACTTTTTCACTAAATAATGAAGATTCTCACATTTCTTTCATGAGCTCATCATGTACATTGTGTTTGTGGATTTTGCACAAACAAGAGACTAAAACCTCTGTTTTCAGAATACATCGGGCCCCATCTTGGATGTAATGCAGTTCCTTTGGACATCAGGAGTGCAAGGCAACAGCACATTCTTTTGTTAATAACACATTTGTGATTTTTTCTAGGCTGTCGCCAATGCTTCACCTTTGGGAAGAAACATAAACATAGGATGGATGCAAAGACCCACTTGTTAGTCTCTTGGTGTACTTTTGGCAATATCTATAGTGACTGTCTGTTTTTGCACGTTAGCAATGTATACATGCCCACCAAGCAACA
The DNA here is from genome assembly GCF_040938575.1 of Ambystoma mexicanum. NCBI lineage: Eukaryota > Metazoa > Chordata > Amphibia > Caudata > Ambystomatidae > Ambystoma > Ambystoma mexicanum. The sequence continues at coordinate 292,966,634 of NC_090941.1, forward strand.
CTTGCACAAATAAGAAAATGCGGCCACTAAAGTGTATCCTCTCCACCCAGCATAGCTGGGAAATCTAAAGGTATGACTCACAGGGATTTGTATTGGAGCAAATCCAGATTAACCTCCTGTTATCTTATACTTGATCTAAAAAGCCTAAAGCTAGAGCAGATCTGGGGCTGCCTGGAGCATCGCTGAGATGCCCTTCGGCAAATCTGTGTGAACCACATTTACACATTAGCATCGCAAATGCGCTCGAGCCGGCTCCAAACGTGTTCCAGTTGTATGTGGTAATTCCCAATATAGAGGGTTTGCGTACAAATAACTGGAAAAACTGTCATGTAATAGGAAAGTACACACTGGCAATGCCTCTCAAGAATCACGGCAGCAGAAAAGATTGCTTTGCTAATAGCGTCAGACCACTGTGTTTTGGATTATTTTTTTTTCTGAAGTGAAAACTGTCTAATCTTGCAAACTAGGAAAAGATCAACACAGAACAACATCATGAGGCACCGGCTTCCGCCTTTGTGAGGGGTTCACTCTCGGCGTGCTCTTCTACACAAACACTGGCGGAAGGAAGCCTGCACTGGAATGTTTTAATGAATGTAAACCATCTGCATTTCACTTGAGCTGCCACAGACGATGCTCACCATTGAAGTTCAACTTGAAATAGCTTCCGCTTCCAAGAGATCCACGTGAAATCAAAATGACTGCACTTGCAGAAAAAAGCGCAACACCATTCTTCCGCGAGTCCTTTAATCATGAGCATTAAAAGGCCGGCCCTTCAGAGAATTGCCGGCTGCAGACGCGCGCAGGCCCGCGCTCCGGCGGAGTCGCTCCCGGTGCTGCTCGCTCGGCGTCTCGCGCGAGTGATGCTGATCGGCAGTGACACCTGCACCTGTTGTCACCATCTCGCGGTAATTAGCATAGTGCCCTAAGTAGCAGCGAGGCCATCTCATCCAAACACAGGCCATTAGCATATTGCAGCTGTCGTCAGCCGGGAAGGGCTAATGGAACCGGCTGTGGCATAGTAGTCTGCGGCCTACCTCGTCAGCCAAACTCCACGTTCTGGGGGTCACTGGGGATGGGGGTGGAAAGGCGGCCTGGGATGGAGTCAGTCAGGGGTGAAAGAATGCATGTTTACCTTCATGCGTTATGCATGCCGTTCAAGGTCACCGCCTGATCAGTCATGAGATTTTAATGAGATGTCGGTGTGGACAGGATGGGAAGTAATTAATGCTATCTTCGTGATAGGATATGAGGACAATCCTTGCAGTTATCGCAGGAAAGTGAGCGTTGCGAACACAACCGAGACATCCCATTAGATAACTTTCCTATTAAGAGAGCCAGCACAATTGGCATGGACGCCCTTCTAAAAAAATCCCAAACTGCGATGTAAGCTGTTTTTCTTTCTTCACTTTCTCTTACATATTCGCCGTGGAGCGAGAGGGGATGGTGCCAAGTGGGTAAGGGCATAGAGTGAGCTAATGCAAGCACAACCAGATGAATTTAAACTCAGCTATTTGAAGCAGGCTTGTGGGAAGAAATTAAACCACCAGCTGCGTGCAGGTGGTGGATGCAGTCTCAAAGCATGCATGTATCAGGATGACATCTCAAAGTAAGTTTGCCCTAACCCGTCCTTTCCAAGTGTCTGTGAGTTCGCAATCAGGTGGAAAACTGATTCTATGGCATGACAGGAGGCTTCATATTATGCATACCAATCTTTACTCTGAAGCAAGAAAAAACGTTTACAAACAAAAAAGTTTCAATAACAGAACTAAATAGAGTTCAATGTCAATGCAAGGGGGACTCCCCCAATCCATCATGGAGAACAGGTCATGCCCTGTAGGGGACCAATGAGCAGGGACCCTCCTCTATATATGTCCTTTACTCTAACCCCAACTCCTCTTTCTTTGCTGCAGACACCACAGCTAAGTCACTCCTTTTAGTTGTGCCTTGCATGTTAGTGAGTGGTTGCCATATGAATTTGTGTTTCATATTTAATGTGCTCACCTTGGCAATTGTGTTTCCTTATTTTGAGTTTATTATTGCAGTATTGTGTGAACTGCCACTTGCCTCGTGGCGTTTAAGCAAAATAATGGGCTGTCTGAAGCTTTAGACCCGTCACGCATGGGTTTGGGACGCCGGGCTGCGCAGGCCTCTGTTTATTTTACTTTTATTAAATTGGGATGTGAACTGTGGCGCGTGGGTCTTTTGAAGCCTTGGCCTCAGACCTCGCGTGCACAGACTTTTGTTTATATCGCGTGTGGCCCTTTTAGAAGCTTTAGCTTTGGCCTGTCACACGTGGGTTGGTGCACCTAGAGCGCCGGCTTAGGTTTACCTTTTATTTTTATAAATATGTTGTGAGCTGTGCGTGCGCGTCTTTCGAAGCCTTGGCTTCAGACCTCACGCGCACAGGCTGCTGTTTGTGCTTCCCTCCGTCACGTGCGGCCCTTTCAGAAGCTTTCGCTTCAGGCCCGACTCGCAGCGGGAAGCCTACTAATTTGACACGTTTGTCGGCTAACTGCCGACCGGCCCCTCCCTCCCCAAACACCTTGCACGTTGTAAGCTATGCTTTTCTCCCGACGCGGGGGGGGGGCTAGTGATGGGATTTGTCCCTTCTCATATGTTGCCCCAGGCCCAGGGGTAGAGCTGAGCAGCGCTCTGTTACCTGCGGGTTCGTAGCGCTATGTAAATGCTGAATTATGAATGCTAAATTATGAATGCTAAATTATTCAATTTATACCCAATGAGGTACATGAGTGATGGGAGTTTTTATTTTCCTTTCTTATATGCTGCCCCAGGCACAGGGGTAGGGTTGAGCAGCGCTTTTGATAACTGTGGATTCGTAGCGCTAGTTAGATGCTGAATTATTAATGATAAATTATTCAATTCATACCCAATGAGATACAAGAAAGTTTTTTCCCTTTCAAGGAAACCTTATGGAATAAGTGCAGGTCTTCCACATATGGGCCACCCACTTCAATTCCCACGCGCGCCTGGCAACAGCTTTGCTTACTGATGCGCAGGTGAAGGGAGAGCCTTGTACCATCTCCTTTACATTTTAGAAATAAAATACAAAAAATACAAAGTGTCTCTCACTATTTTGGCAATACAGGTATATTGCGTCAGAGTTTCGGCACATATATTATGAGTGCCGCTGCCTGCTCAGCTTCAGGTTTCACCTGAGTTTGGATGCAAGGGTTGTTCCCCAGCGGGCTGCTGGTTTCCATACCCTGCTAGGGTACGCAGCTTGTGATGCGCTTGCTCAGCGTATTCCTTTGTTACAGCTATGGGTAAACTGTGTGTGAAGCATTAACGCTTCCCTTTTGTTTAAAGAATTACTTTGGTTTTATTTATTTCTCATGTTATCCTTCAAAGAAAATACAAGAGTTGGTGGAGGAGGTCGTTAACTGACCGTAGGGCGCTTGGGCCTTCCTATCCAGCCTTCATTCAGATGCAATCCTATGCTAGCCTGATATTTCATGTCCCTTTGCTGGAAAAAATGTCTGGTTTGGTACCCCTTTCTTTTTTCCATTAGGTAGGTTCAGGACAACTCAGTCCGTTTGCTTCCCTTAGGTTTTTTTCTCCTCCCCTAGTAGGGGTCAGGTACGCAGGTTAAGAGGAGTACCCACAGTTCTGGTCTGTTCCTCATAGCCTGTTTTTCTTATTATATCTCCGCTACTGCATGGTCCTTGTTTCTGTGACAGATAATTTGGAGGACCCTACTTGCCTCCATAAAGGCACTCATCAAAGGGACGGTCCTGGGAGGCAGTGCCATCCTCTTGTTTTGTGAGCTAACCCTCTTGACATGAATCGGATAGTCCTTGGTATCCTTCTTTGCCCTAGGGGAAAAAGGGAAGGACCCTACAAAGGAAGAGTGGTAACTGAATTTACGTCAAATATAACCCAGTTTGCTCAGTTGGCTAAAGAGGGAAGTAACCTCTATTTTCCCTATTTGATGCGCAAGTACGGTGCTACTTGATTGAGATCTGTTTGCCTGCTCGGCAATGACGACGCATCTGCTCTTACAGAGCGGCGTAAATACCCCTCATGCGAGGAGGGATGGCTCAAGGGCAACACACTCCTCTGAAAGGTAAAACAATACAATCCAGGTTCAGATTATAATACTATCACTTGAAAATGTGCAGATCAGTAAGGGCTGGATTATAAGAGCGATTGCCTGCTCGGCATCGATAACACCTTCATGACCATAGGATGACGCAAGCCCTTTCCCGTGCGACTTCATCCCAAATTGTTATTGGAGAGGTGACTTTTAGTAAGATTTTTGCCCCTCAGGAGGATAGAGCCTGCTCCTTTGGGTGTTTTTCCTAAGTCTACCTATCCGGAAAAATGCGCATTAAGAGGTGCGCACAGTTACTCCTCTGCTTGAGGAGCTTGAGCAAAGTGTTTTTTGTTCCCTTGGAGGGATTGTGCCAACAGCAGTCCTGCTGGTCCTAGGATATCTCCTGTAATGCCTCAGGTGTTCACCAGGGTTCACCTCAAACCCCTGGGGGTTGCTGTAGGTTAAAAAGGATCCATTTTGCGCACTTCCTCTGTCAGTTTCCCTTGCCTCCTTCCACAGTGGTCACTAAGGCAAGCAAAATCTGTTAGTATGGGGGTCAGTGACCTCATTTTTGGATGGGGGGCGGATACTAGCCTCCCTCACGGTTTCTCAATCGTGAATGAGATAACTCTGCTCCCACTAATTGGGAGTGGGCATATGGAGTACTTCCATTAATTAGCTTGCAAGTCTTAACATCTATTTGTGGTACCTTTTTAAAATGGAAGAGTTATTATGCTCATTGTTTTCCTGTCTCCTGGCGGATGGTATGATCAGGTTAGACCTCGAGGATGAGTGCTGGGGGTTCCTGTTTTTCCTCCTTATAAGGTGATTTTCCTCTTCATTTCCACTGATGGGTTCACTCTTATCAATGTCTCTCCCTTATCGGTTTGGCTTTTTCCATCAACCCCTGGTGTGTTACCGAGTGTCGTGCTCCGTATGTTCCGCCGTAAGTCTGGAAGACCACTTGGACTAGATGCCACTGAAGTAATTCAGACTTCCTTCCTGAGAGCACAGCTTGCAGGGTAATAAAACCTGTCAGGCCAAGGGCTCAGGCAAAAAGGCAGAACGCACAGCAGAGCTAGAGGGAAGAAACAAACAAGGCAAATATTACATACCGTTTGTTGATGGCAAAAAACCAACCCCTCTACACCCTCCGAGACCCACAAGCTTACCTGTGTATTCCTTTTTCCTGCGGAATACCTACTTGTGATAGAACACAAGACCGGATGTGGGCGAAGGTCAGATGGCGACTTTAAGAGAGTGCCAAGGATAGTGTCACTGATGTCCCAAAACCCAATAAGTGATGCAAACAGCAGAGCGTCCCAAAATCCAAGGAGTGATGCAAACAGCAGAGCGTCCCAAAATCCAATAAGTGATGCAAAGAGCAGAGTGTCCCAAAATCCAATAAGTGATGCAAACAGCAGAGCGTCCCAAAATCCAATAAGTGATGCAAAGAGCAGAGTGTTCCAAAATCCAAGGAGTGATGCAAACAGCAGAGCGTCCCAAAAGCCAAAAATAAACCAAGCCAAAATGTCACCAGGTGTAAGCAGTCAGCACCGTTCTTCCAAGTGCAGAAAAACAGGTTTCAGGAAGAAAAGACGTGGTGTTTACTTTCTCAAACACCTGAATGCAGGGTATTTCCTTCTTCTTTCGAAGAGCGGGTAGCCAGGAGCGGGTAAGGGATACGGGGTTAGGAATCAGAAAGGGAGCCGGGAGCCAGACATGAGAAGCGGAATCCCAAAGACAGTCCGGTACGAGTTCCGTGGTCGAGCAGGGGAAGGAAGATCAGACGAGCGCCGAAACAGAATCAGAAACCAGGCAACGGGGCCCAAAGGGTAAGCAGAAGTCAGCAACCAGGTACACAACAAATAGGAAAACTTTTTCCGAGAAGCGCTGCTCGCGTAACACAACGGTTTAGGAGCACCGGCTTTCTGGGGGCGTGACTAGATATAGGAAGTGGATTCGAAGGAGGCGTGGAACGCAAGCAGAGGAAAAAGCGTTCCAAGGGTTCCTGCCAAGCTCAAGTCCCATTGGGAGATGTAGTTTTTACCGGCGATAACGCCGGCGTTGATGTAATCACCAGGACAAGCGCCACGGGCTTCCCCCATGGGTATGAGAATGCCGTAGGAATCCGGGGGGCATGACACCGAGTTAATGAAGAGGATGATATCTCACCTCAGTTCCAAAGGGTTCGGGATAATATTTTTCTTGGATACAGTTAGAGGTGTCCCTTCTGCGATCATTGAGTTTGTTCTTGGTTAAAAGCACGACATTAAAGCTCTACATCTTATCCTTCGGGATGATAGACTCTGCTTAAGTAAGGAAGTATCCGTCTTCTCCCCTAGAAAGGGAGGTTTTTTCCCTCAGCTAGCTAACCCGGATGGGCAGATGGCCAGGTCCTTCCATGTCATTGTTCCAAACATCTTCACGAGAATCTATCGTTCTCGCATTTAGATCAGCCCTTTGGATTTGTTAACGCCTGCCGACGCAGGATCGAATTCCGGCAAGGCCAAACTCAGCCTTTCTTCCTTTCGAGGACCATAAATTAGACCCACACACCGAGTGTAATAACAAGCAGTGCTCAGATACCTGAGGGTTTGTAGCGCTATATAGAAGCTAAATGATTAACTCTCTCTTTGCCACTATATTGTACGGTTGGTGTTCCGATTGAGTGATCTCTTTCCCTTGTGAGAATGTGGATGCCAGTGCACCGTCTTCGGACTGTTCCTCCGGGATTGCTCAGTTCCTTTTGGTGTGTTTTCCTCCTTTTCCATGATGGCAGGAGTTGCGAGTTCGGCTGCACAAGCAGACGTCGAAGCTAGTGTTCACCTTCTCGGGGGAAGGGTTCCTCTCTGTTATTCATTAGAATATATTTTCATCTCTTACTGGGGCTTGCAAGGTTTTTTCACAGTGCTCTATCTGTGTCTTCAAGGATTTGGGGAAAGCCTTTAATAAGTCTGTTTCTTTTACCTGGTAACTGTTCGCTGAGTAGCTATGTGACTAAAATGTTGCTTCTGCTTTCTTAGCAGAAATAGGTGTTTTCTGTTGGAGCTTTTTACAAAGGGTAACTTTACATGTCGATTATTGTATTTAACTGCCATTATCTCAGTGAGACATGGTCGCTAAGGGTGAAAACAGTGGTTTGGCAGTACATGGTGCGCATGGCCTTCAGGTCCATTGGCTTTGAGGTTCCACCTTAACTAGGTATTTTCTTGTAGACAACGATTACATCATATTGGATTACCGAATCTTTGTCTTTCCAAGGAAGGATTGTCTCTGCTACAACTGTTTTTCAAAGTTATCCATGTGTTTTTTTTTCTTTCCGGTTAAGGAGTGTCTCCTGTATCAGTCCTTTGATAGGGACAGTTGAATGTTTCTCCCGGGGGGTGGGGAAATCACTTTTTTATTGCCAGAAGGGGTAACCGTAGGGTTTCGTCCATCTATTATCCAGGTTTCCAGGACATTTAGTAATGTATGAGTTATTAAGTGTTTTAAAATGATTAAGTTGAACTTAACCCCTTATACCTCTCAGCTGCTATTACTGTGGCAACACTATTGCGGGGTCCCCTGCCCCTTGGACCATATGGATTAAGTAGGTTTTGCAGAGGGAGGGAGTCATTTGCTCCTTTGGTTCTTCAGTTGAAGATGCTATATTATTAGGACGTTCTCCTGTGGGAGGGAATTATCAAAGCAGCTGATTGGTCATGGGAATAATAATAATAATAATAATAATAATAATAATAATAATAATAATAATAATAATAATAATAATAATAATTGCAATAATTTTATTTTATCACAAGTGTTTTGCTCAGGTTGGGATTGGGATTGGGATGCAAGGGCTTTGAACTTGCATAATATGAAGCCTCCTGTCATGCCATAGAATGGAAAATCCCCCTCACTAACGTGACAGGGGGTTTAGATTCTATTAAAGACAGGTGGCGAGTATTATCCCACCCACCCTCCCTTTGTTTTTTCTGTTTCTTATTCCACCCACCCACCCTGTTCTATTTCATATTGTTTCAGCTTTCGGGTGAGAAGTCCTATCCAGAAGAGCTTCGTCATAGCTTCAGGCTGCGGAGAGGTTGAGATCCCTTCAGTTTCGCTGGATCTTTTCTCCGCGCTACGCAGTTGAATTGTTACATTGGGCATCTGGTGCAAGACAGCTGCAGAAAGAGGAGTTGGGGTTAGAGTAAAGGACATATATAGAGGAGGGTCCCTGCTCATTGGTCCCCTGCAGGGCATGACCTGTTCTCCATGATGGATTGGGGGTGTACCCCTTGCATTGACATTGAACTCTATTTAGTTCTGTTATTGAAACTTTTTTGTTTGTAAAAGTTTTTTCTTTGCTGCTGTGGTTTCAGAGTAAAGATTGTTATGCATAATACTCGCCTCCTGTCTTTAATAGAATCTAAACCCCCTGTCACGTTAGTGAGGGGGATTTTCCATTGTACATGCCCAGGCAGCATTTGTGATCTCTGGATGCACCAAAAAGTAAGATTCTCACATTCTGCTTGGCACCCCCAAAAAAGTGAAGACATCACAGTATAAGGGTAGTGAATTGAGAATAAGGAATCACAAACAAAACCTTCCAAAAATGTGCTAATAATAATTATTTACAAAAATAAGACAAAAGAACATGCATTGATTTATAGGTGGAAAGTATATGAGGGCTCCCAGAATTCCCTCAGAACACTCAGTGTTACAATGACAGTGGCAATTGTGTTGTGCTTCAGCACGTTGATGACGGATGCAGATAAAGGCGACACGCATGTGAGGGGGAAGAGGGAGCACAAATATATGGATATCCCCTATTTGAGCCACATAAGGACCTGTATGGGCAATACCAGCTGGATACACAGTTAATATATTACTCGAATCGTGTAGAAGATCTCGTGCTAAGGTGGGAGGACACACAGAGAAGCCAGTCACACCCAACACATGAGCAGGTATTGTGTTGACCACACCTGCTTGTCTTGGGGGGAAGTTTCTAATCTAAAATGCCAACTGTAGGTGGGACCTCACAAAGTGAAATGTCTTGCTGCTTCCACTAATTCCTGAATTGAATGCTCACTCATGAGTGTGCATATTGTTATATCTTTAATGTTATTTGGTTAAAATAGACTGTTAACAAAAAGTATATAAAACAATTACACCAATTATTCCCTCTAAAAACACAAGATTCAGATTATAACCCAAAAAAACGAAACTAAAAAACTAAAAGACAAAGGACAAACAACAAAAGAAATTAAGACATTTCCAATCTTACGCTAACTCAACTTCACACTCTCCCATTTCAGTGATCTTAAAATTCCCACAACTGCCTTCATATCCGTGGTACATGACCCCTTAAGCATCTATTCCAAAAACAGTGCACATTAGTAAAGGCTGCTGATTGGAATCAGTGGCCAAAGTATCTCAGTCTATTCCTTTGCTGTTGAGGACATTGAAGAATCTAGTGTCTTAATGTTTCAATTACATTCACAGTCCGACAATAATTGCACATATAACCATTTATTGAAAAGCCACCCTCAACACAGGGAGTTCCTTCCCTCCCCACTCAATTGGTGACACAACAAACTGTTTAACAGATTCTTTTTTTTAGCCCTATCTCAGACACATATCATGCCCCTTGGATCCCTCTCCCCTGGACTAACAATGAGCCAAGAACCAGGCCGGTGTACGGGAAATATATGGGTATTTATTTAAATTAAAAGTAATAGAATTTAGCCTGAAAATGTTAAACATCACTTTATCCGTGGCACAACACCATCAACTTATTTCAGCATAAATAAATCACAAAAGTGAGTTAAAAAGAACGCAATTACAATTCTTCACTTTCCGCAAATTTGACTTCACTAAATAATTACACTAATCAATACCAAAGGCCCTTATGTAATGATTTTGATTTTCCTGCAGGCTTAAAAGTGTAGCAGTAAGATTTCAAGATTGGTAAAAATATATATGGTAATTATAATTTCACCCGCACTTTTGTTTTAAAATAAACACATGGTGATTTATCGCTTTGTTTTTTAGACCCACCCTTGCTTTGGTCTAGGTTGGGAAGTGAGACAAAAAAAAACGTAATGCTTTGGGGAATTTTGGATTTCAGACCCCTCTTACTGAATGGCCTGTGTCGGGAAGCTGGATATAAAGGATTGACTAATTTAAGAACAAAGACACCCTTCTACCTTAAAGAAGTCGGGGTTAGCTGGAAAACAAGGATTACCCAATTCATGTATAGGCAATAGTTTTCAGCACACAATGGGAAGTGAGCTTTGTTAATTTCAAATTTTAACACAATTCACTCCATAGTGTTCTGTCAAATGGGGAATTAATTTAATTAATATTTCTGGTTACATAGGCTAAGGATCTACACAGTTTAGCTCCCCCTCCACCCACTATAAAGGGAAAGGGTTCAAGGTAAGCAGGCGCCCCACCAGTTGGTTCCCCAGGGCTCAGTTCTACTTACATAGCAGGCCTCTGTTTAAGGTTCACGAAAGCCAGCTGTATCTCAGGACACTCTGGAAATATAGGGCAGAGGTCTGGTCACTCTACTTTCAAAGATGGCCTCCCGCTCCAGTCAGCTTTGAGGCCTTCCTAGGGATAGACAGCTCCACCCAGATGCACTCTCAGCAATCTCCTCTGGTGTCTCCTTACAGCTGTTAGATGGTAAGTTTCAGCGGTCTTCCTGATGGTCTGTCTCTTGTCTGTCTGTTCCCGTCTTTCTTCTTTTTCGGTGTCTCTGTCCTAGGGCAGTCCCTCTTGTATAGCAGGGATGACACCACCAATTTTGCAATCTTGGGGATGTACCGTGCATTAATCCCTGCCACTAGGATTGGACAGTTACCCTTCTCCCTCCTCTCAAACCCAGCCTCCAAGTCAGGATTGGTTTAGTGGTTTGGAGCAACATATGGCCATTCCATTTGTCATCATCCTTTGTTCTCCTTTCAACTTTTTTGGCAAAAACAAATTATGTATCACAACTTCATAATTTTACTAGCAACTGCCAGACTAAACATATTTTCTGTTTCCGCTAATCATGGGGAGTTATATAAGACAACCATCAAATCTGTCATGTAGCACGGCCATGTGGCACCATTCTGCCTTAAATAAAAAGCACAACAGTTATAAATGTGTAAGTTATTAAGCATATCACTAATTTCAATTTCCACCCGCTCTCCAGCTCTGGCCCTTACAGTTCCCAGAGTCCCAGAAAGATGAATTTTATATCCCCAAAATCGAATAGAAATTACATTAAAAAAGGGTTCATAGATGAAATCCATCCGCCTTATGATGGCTGAGAAAAAGGCCTAAATGATAATAGTCCTTTTAAATAAATTGTGAATGTTCATGTGGGACAAATGGTCCTGTTCCTGCTTCCGGCCATTTGTTTTCACTGGGTCAGCCTTTACCCTTATCAGTCTCCTTTGTGTTAGAAGCTTGCTCTTTGAAGTGGGTGCCCCCATTTTCACACATATTAGTCGTGCTCCAGCCACGGATGACTTTTCTTGAAGTCCCTGCTTTCAGAGCCAGCAGGTCTGGAGAACACTGAATTTTGATGCCTTCAGTCGGACATTTTTATTGTGGTTGGTCATTAGATGGGAGATGTGACATCCAGGCTGGATGTGGGCGATGTCCTTGTGAAGTTTTGCCCACAGCCAGCAAAACGGTCTGCTTTCGGCTGACATTTTTTTCATAAAGACAAATTGACTCTTCAAATGTCACTGGAGTGTTGTGGGTGAAACATGATATACATTGCTCTTTGTCAACCCAAACATCATGTTTTTTTCCTGACATTTTTCTGTGACAGTGATATTTTTTCACTTTTACTTTTTCAGAAAACGTTTTTATTTGCACACACATGTCTTCAATGTTTATAAATCCTGTTTTCCATGTGACAAGGATTTTTGATTCCTCCTTCTTTTGTAAATTAAAATGCAGCTTATCCATTGGTAATGACAGGTAGGCCTCTTTACACATGGCTCTTTAATTTTACTTGAAAAACAAAAACAAATGCAATGTTGTCTGTGTTTCAGTGTTTAAAATCTTGCTATTCATGTGAAAAGGACTTCCATTTGGGGCCTTTAAATGCACCCCACATGCCCCACCCCTGTACTTTCACGAACCTTTGTTGAGGAAGAGCAGAGCAGAGTGGGGTTTCATTAGGTGTCATTTCCTTCATCAGGGAGTGGGCACTCCAGTCTCCCCTTCCATCACTGGGTTGGGGGGTATGGCATGGCACTCCATTATATTCCTTCTTTTGGGAGTGGGCACTAAAGCCTACCCTTCCATCTTTGAATTGGAGGGCGTGGCACGGCACCCCCTTTATTCCTTCCTTTCCCGGTTCCTGTGGTTCTCCCCAGACTCCACTCTCAACTGCAGGCTGGAAGTTAAGGATGTTAGTTCTCTAATAAAAGATAGAAAAAGAGTTTCAGTACTTTTACACACATTTTTCCCTGGCAAGATTTACATATAATTTACAACACAACCAACAACAACACCATACAGTTATAGGATGTCCTTTTCATTTCACAAAAGACATTTTATTTTCTTCATTTGTACAATAACACCAATTAAATAACTCCCTGCTATATATATACATATATAATTCCATCTGATTTTTCATCCTTCCTTTTCATTCTTCAAATGGTTCCTCTGCTCGACTTTCATTTGGCTCTTCAATCAGTTGTAAAGTGTGTGAGAGATGAAAGCTTTTCAACTGGTTGATGTGAACCAATTTTTCTTCTCTCAGTTCTCCTCTTGGGATGCGGATCTTGTAACCAACAGGTGATATTTTATCTACTATTTCGAAGTCACCACGCTAAAATGGGAGGGATTTCCGCTCCTTGGCCTAATTCCTTTGCAAATTGTACAGGTAAACCTTGTTACCTATTTCATACTCTTCCTTGGTGGTCTTTAGATCATAGTAGGTCTTCATTCCTTCAGCCGACCTTTCTAAATTGTACTGAGCATAAGAAAAAGCATTCTGGAGGTGCTTCCTTAAATTTTCAATGTACTCATGAGTAGTGGACGCATTTATCAGTGTCTGCTCCTGAGTCCTATAGAGCAGATGCTGTGCTAACACCATTTGTTCGTCCGGTCATGAGCTCAAATTGAGATATCTTTGTTGCAGAAGATGGTGTAGACCTAATAGCCATCAGGACAAGCAGCAATTGGATGTCCCAACTAGGTCCAGAGTCTGCCACAAACTTCTTTAAGTTATTCACAATGGTTTTGTTGTATCTCTCCAGCCCTTTTGCTTGAGGCCGGGTGGTAAGCAATATGGAGTTTTCTTTTTATCTCTAGAATCTCCCACATCTCCGCCATCATCTCCTGGTAAAATGGCTTCCTCGGTCTGACTCAATCCTTTGCAGGAGGTCAAAACAAGAAAAGATATGGTTTATCATAAGTGCAGCAGCTGTCTCTGCTTTACAATTCAGAGCTGGTAGTCATTCTACCCACTTCGTGAACAAACATGTAACAGTCAACATGTATTTGTTTCCTCTAGAGGAGCGAATCACTGGCCCGATGAAATAAACTTGCAAATCTGACCAAGGCAGTGTCATTCCCCTTTTTTGTAGGGGCGCTCTGTTTGTGAGTGAACTGGGTTGGAATTGAGCACACACAAGACACCCCTTTAGGTAAGTGTCGAGGTCCTGGCCCATGTGTGGTCAGTAGCCAACCTCTCGCAAGATTTCCAATGTCATACAAAATCCCTTATGACTGACAGTGGCTGCATCATGGGCGTGGTTAAACACCAGGCTTTGGAATGAAGTAGGTACCAGCCACTGGTCATAGCCAGATAGAGCTCTACTTACCAACAAACTGTCTTAGATCTGGAACATCTTGGAAAACTTCATCAGCACCCGTAAATCCTTTTTACCAGCATAATCTGACTCTGTTAGAGGAAAGCTTCTGGTGTCTTCAATGTGTCGATAACATTTCCCACTGTCTATGCAGTGAATAAATCTGCATCTGGGGTATCTTTACTCCACTGGGCTGTTGAGAGTTATATGTTAGCCTAAGTTGTGACCTGGTGACAGCTGCCACTTGGATTTCACCTAGCAGGGATTCTGATTCTATGAAATCCCCCTGCAAAGCTTTTGTTTTATCCAGCTGGTCAGCCAGGTCAATCCTAGTCTTATCTGGCCCCTCTGTCTTTGAATAACCTCTTATCTTCTTCCATTAGAAGGTCATCTCATTGGAGGTAACCAGACCTTCGATTAACTGGATCAGTTTGGCATACTTTAGCGGTTTATTTTTGGCACAAATCATGCCTCGATTCTTCGAGTTAATCAGGTGGTCCACAAACCCATTCCTGACATAATCAGAGTCAGTGATTATGACCAGTTCATTGAGTTGGTGCTGCACTGCATTGAAGATGGCTTGATAAACAGCCATCACCTCTGCAACCTGACCACTTTGTGGTCCTATTTTATAACCAGCAGAGTGTTCTGGGGTATCATTCACCCAGGCATTCCCAATGCCAGACATCGGTTATTTTTTCACGTTGCTATCAACATGGTAGGAGCAACCATCCACATAAACTGTGGGTATCCCCTAACACGTTTATTCTCCATAGACCTTGTGTGTGGAAGTTAAGTACACCTCTATGTTGTGGTTGGTCATTAGACTTTCGTCCTCAAAACACACTCATGCATGTCCATCAACCCTTGCGCTAGGGCACTCTTCTTGTTTTCGCCATATCTGACCTTCACAGGAAAACCTTGTATAGACAGACTCCAGGAAGTAATTCTGGAATTACTAATATTCCCTGCCCGGATTCTGTCACCTTGTAGATATTGCAAGGGTTGATGAGTAGTTTCGACAATTATGTCCTTACCATGTAAGAATGGGTGATCATTTTTCAGTGCCCACACCATTGTCAGAAGTGCCTTCTCGCAGTCATTGAATTTTTCCTCCACAAAGGACAAAGTCTTGCTCATGTATCAGATGACCTTATTGACCATGTCAGGCTTTTGGTACAATACTGCTGTTAGGCAAGTATCTGAGAACCCTGTCTCCAAGAATAACTCCTTGTTCTTTATGTGGTAAGCTAAACAAGGAACCTGGGAAAGTCTTCTTTTTGTTGTTTAACTGCTTTGGATTGTTCTGAACCACACTCCCACTTGACTCCGGCCTTTAATAAATGGACCTAGGGTCGAGTGACCTCTGCATAGTCTTCAATGAACTTTCAACTATAATTAGTAAGTCCAAGAAGGCTCCTTAATTCTTGCAGAGTGGTAGGGTCTTTTAATTTCAATACGGCTTCCACCTTCTTCTCCTGGGAATTAAGGCCCTCAGGTGTGATCTTGTGGCCTAGTAAGTTCACTCGGGTCTTACACCACTTTGCCTTCTAAAAGGACAGTTTTGCTCCGGTCTTCTGCAACTGGGTAAGAACATAGCGAATTTCTGCTATATGTTCCACCACAGTTGAGCTCCTGATCTAAACATCATCCACATAGGCCAGGTTTCCCCTTTTGCCCAAATCGGGCATGGATTTATGCAGGAATATGTTCAACTCATTGCCAGAGTTTATGTATTGAAAAGGGGTTAGGGCCCACATGTACTGCTGACCCTGAAGATAAAGAAAAGCTTGTACTTGTCTTCCCTACTCATGGGTACTCTCCAGTAACTGTTGGTCAGGTCAATAGCAGTGTACACTGTGTGACCCTTGGATCTGGGGCAGTGCCTGATCGATGTAGGGAAGGGGCCAACTTTACATATGGACCCGTTTGTTCAGCTCCCTCCGGTCTGCACATAGTCTCCATTGTACTTTTGGTTTGAGGATCCCCAGTACAGGGTTGTGAAAGGTTCTGTGGATCGATTGAATTATCCCACGTGATTCTAAACTCTTAATAATCTCGGTGAGTGAGTCCATGGATGCGAGAGTTAACCGGTATTGTTTCACAAATACGGAAGCCATCTCGAGGTCTGTAGGAATGGTGGTTGAATGAATGGATGTGCGTCTACAGTCATATGAGTCCACTGAAAAGATACCTTGGAATTCCCAGAAGACCTGAACCTGTGTACCCAACACTAAGCCCTTTAAGATGAGGTAGCAATACTTTGAAATAGATGGAGGTGCAGAATATACTCAAACATCAATAAACAGACTGACTCAGGAAGTTGGCAATGTACGTCTCTTTTAATATCAATTATCTAAAACAGGGAGTTACAATGAACATCAATGAACATCCACTCGATCTTCTCACTCAACAAATTTCCTAAAAAACACAACATTTATAGTTAAAACCCATCATCATTGACGTCAATCTACGTTGCAAACTACAAAAACATACTTGGGAAACTGATTGGTTTAATGGTAACATCTATGTATACATTAGATACTTGTTGGGAAGGTGATTAGGTCTCTAACATCAGGTGGGGCAACTAAGTACTCCCCTAGTGCCAGTCACTATAAACGTCATCAAATATACAATGTCTCATTGGTTATACAAACTATATGGCTCTCTGTTACGTGTCCCTCTATAATTGGTTGGCACCATTGCACCCCTCTTTACTATTCCACACACGCTAGCAGCACGCAGGCTGGCACCCAGGTGCAGGTCTTCTGGTCATAACCATAGCTTCCCACCTCACTAGCCTGTCATCTATCATCACTCTTGTGGTTTGCCATTCAATTAGCCCTTTGAACATTGGCCTTGCCTCAGTATCTATTTTCATCCATGTACGTGAATAGAGACCTTGTTTCAGAGCTTCTCGTATTTGAAATACTTTTAAATGATGAATCTCTGACATCTTCAATGTTCTTGCTCCTCACCTCAAACAGGGGTTTGTTCTTTTCACACGTTCTGTAGCTACTGAACGAACATCCAAGCAGACACTGGCCTTGACTTCCTGGTGCTGGGCAAGCCAAGCCTTTCTTGAATCTACCTCCATCATTAAGTCGTTTTCCAACTGCGTCCCACTGAAAAAGTCAGTCTATTTACTGGGACCAAACTCTGCTAATTGTGCATTGTGGAACATCCATAGTCTGTTCATCCTATGTTTATACGTTGGCCCATTGCCACAATCTATTCACTACATAGCCAGCCTTTAAGAATACTTTGTCTACTTGCGGTGCTGCATCTGTACAATTGTAAAATGACTTGATGTTTTCTTCATTGTTTCTGTAGCATGAGCATCTTCACCTCGAGACCAAAATGTTGCTCATCTTTAACACCGCCTCCTTAGATCTTCATAGAATGCTTACATTCTTCAGCCTCTTGTCTCTTCTCTAGACACATCAGCTCTGCTTCACGTAACGTCATCAATCTTCTATTTTGCTAGTTTTTCACACTTCTTCCGGGATTTCATTCAAATGGCCATCAAACTGTTGGGAGTGCATATATGGCTTTCTCAATGGGTATCTTACGTCCAGGATTCTTTTCGTTACAGGTACTCTCACTAGCACTGCACATGTCTCACACTCTGACTCCCAACATATAGGCATCATGGGGCAGAGCTTTGAGTGGGAGTACTTGGCTCCACCTCTACAGACCTGTTTTAGCTTTTATCTGCTCCTCGGTCTCACAGGCATCAGCAAGATTGATCATTTGCTTGACCATCTGCTAGAAACCTGGACAGACCTCTGGCTTGGCAATTTAAGCAGTATCCTCCAGTTGAGTGGAGAGATCTCCTTTGATGGTGTTGACCTGGACAGGGGACTTGAGGTAGTAGTCCTTGACTATGAACACTACCTCCTCCTCCTAATGTCACAGGTCACCTCTCCCTCACCCTAAGGGGAGGAAATGTATACCAGGAAATTTCCCCCATGCTCAGTAAAAACCTTTTCTGGACAAATACCGTCACTGATGTCCAAACAGTCGTCTGGCATCGGTCCCATGATTTCATTACCTAAATCAATCAACTAATGTTGGGCATCAACCGCCATTCCAATAAAGGTGCCTGCACCCAAAGTGATACTTCGAGGGTCGCTGATATCCACCAATATTCGAATAGTGTTCTCTAGGTCTACTAGGGGTGTTGCATGTAAATATAAACCTTGTTGTTAGAGATGAGAATTTAGGTTTATATATGCGACCTAATGTTTGAGGTTCTGTCCTCACTTAATTTTGAGGGGAAAAGTACATTATTGCACCTGTCCTGGGATGCTAACCTCCTCTCACACTTGTACTTCATCCACAAAAGGTAGCAATTGAGCTGACCGGAATGCTTTTTCAATGTTGCCAAATCCCATGGTGTTACTCCCCAGTCGGGACCATGCTCCATTATTAATTAGGTCAAAATGTATTGCAAATCGGTTGAGAATGGCACTTCCCAGATAAAAGGCAGAAGGGACATCCATCACGACCCAACAATTATGGTCTTTGCTTTTGTTGCCAATGGAAACTTTTAGCATACACCTGCTAGGCAGGTGATGTTTGGAATTTGGGGTTTCCAGACCTACTTCTCATTTGTCAATCAATTTAAATGTGGGAATGGTCTGATCTTTTGGTAGTTTCCTAAATAATTATTTGCTGATGAAGCTCCTTCCATTATTCAGGAATACTGTGGTGAGCACTGGTTCCACTCCCCCATTTAACTGAATGGGGAAAAACAACTGCTCACTCTTTTTCTGAATGTCTGTCAGATTTTGAGTGGAGTCTTCCTTGTCTGGTTTCACGGTACTCAAGGTTTCTTCTGATTTTGTACTGGTGTAAAATTTCAGGGTGTTCCCTTCCAGTGTGGATTGCCACTTAAAACTGGAAGGAAGGTTGATTTTCAAGAATAGAGAAGGTTTCCCATCACCAACTTGTTCTCCTACAGAGATGACAGTGATGTCTGGGAATTAGTTATTTTTTAAATGGAACTCTACATTCTCAGAGCGTTGATCAACTACGTGACAGGTACCATTCAGGCTTACATAATTGGTACTCATTTTTCATTTCTTGGGGGCGGTTAGCCTGAGTCCAGAGGACCTTGTTTACATAGTCGATCAGAGGTGATAACCTCCTCAGGAGATCGTTCCCCAGTAAACAAGTTGTGCCCTCTGGAGTCACAGCGATCACTGGATGTTTCAGCTGGTGCCATCCAATTTTTATATCCAGATCTGCAGTCCTTTCGACAGAAATATCATTACCGTCAACATTTTGGAGTTGTGTGGGTAGTGGGGTGAGTGGAATTTGGTGGTCCCTTTCTGACAGGAGGTTGCCTTGGGATCCACCAGAGCTGTTAATTCACACTGACCCTGCACCCTGACTTGTGCATAAAATGGGCCTTCTTTCTCCTCCAAGGTGCAAAGAAAGTGTGAGTTATTTGACAGCACGAGGGTCATTTTCTTAATATTGAACTCTGTGCCGAAGGTCAGGAATCTGCAAAATAAACGCTGCAACTCACAATAGGAATTGTTGGGGAATCCTCCTATTCCCCGACTCCTTGGCTGTCCCCTGTTACCTGGCAACAGTTCCCAAAACCTGTTTGGAGAAAGGGCACCCTCTCTGTTTCACTATTGTGGGCCTGGGTCCAACATACCTTCAGCTATCCCTCTGCAAATACCTCCCCTCTGGAGCTATCTGCTCCTCTACCTCTAACTATCTCATGGTCAGCCGTTTTTCAAAGAAACAAGCTGGGGTAGATCTCTGTCTTCGGATGGGGCCTCCCCCTGGAACAGCCTCCCTGCCACACTAAAACTTGAGGAGAACCATCTCCGGTTCCGGAAACACCTCAAGACCTTCCTCTTTGATTCTGCCTCCGCCCCCCCTCTCCCTAGCTGATTCTGTTCTCCCTCGGCACCATGTACCTGGCCACCCTCTGTCCTCCGGGCCCAGGTACCTGCTCACCCTGCCACCCTCCCGCTCTGCCTCCGGGCCATCCCTTGCACTGGGCTCTGTATCTGTACCCATACAGTTCCCCCTTTTTTTTGTTTTTCTTCCTGCACTTATCGGACTTACCCATTCTGCAGCCTTAAACCAAGCACTGGACACTTGCTGGCTGCACTACCACTGTTTTGTTGCCTATATTATTTATTCATTTATTATTATCTGTTTCTCCTTGCTCCGCACTCTCCTTTCTACCCCCTCCCATGCACTTTTCCCCCTATCTCTGTCCCATGCACTTGAGTGTTCTCAATGTCACTGGGCCTAAGATCGCTGTTTTGTTCTCCCCTGTTCCCCTTCCCTTGCCTTGTCATGCTCTGAAACACTTGAGTATGAGCGCAATAGAAATAAAACATCAATATCAATATCACATGTTTGGGGTTGAATAGTTTCTGGTTCTGGGTCCGTATTCATACTTATCCTGTTCCACTCAGGGTCTTTTGGGACCAATTCTTCTTTGGAAGGGATCCCCCCATTTTTGAAAGAGAAGGTCTGCGTACCTGAATCTTCCAGGGATTCTTCTCTTTCAAATCGGATAATACAGAGTTTCTCCACAAAGTGGGTTCTTCTTTGATGTCACCTATTTACCCTTTGCTCTTTGGGCTCTAACATTTTGGGGGTAGAAGAGATTCTTTCAGGCTGAGAGGTTTTTAGGAGTTCTGTTTGGGTGAGAAAGTACTCTTCCTTAAGGGTGTGACATCTCCCCTACACTTGGTGCCCCTACTCCAGAACCTGTGGTTTGTCGGAGTTTTCCTCCCATCATTTCTCCCCTGGGCATCCGACCTGGGTTTTGGGGAATTTGGGGAAGCAGGGTTTGTTTGAGAGTTGGACTGAGCCCTCAGCATGTGCCCCAGATCATTGGTCAGCTGCTGGACTTGTCGCTCCAGTTGCGAGACCTAGTTTGGGCGGTAGGGAGGTCTCAAGTCATACCTCTGCTGCTCCTGAAAGGGGTAATTGTCCCTTCTCTCAGAGTAACTCAGGTACTGGGAATTCCCCCCATAATTTTCCATCCAGAATCTCTCTTCTCCTGGGTTAAGGGATCTATTGTCCTGGAAGCGGGTAGAGAGAGGAGGATTGTTTTGGAAGTTCTGGTTTGTGGGATATTTGGGAAAGAATTTCAGATTCAGAGGTGGAGTGATACTTCTCTGCAGAGGGAAGTTTGGAGGGAAGTTTCCTGGGGTAGCACCTACCTGATTAGTCCTGTCAGGGTAATTTCCCAGGTGTCGGCAGGGCCGTCTGCGGACCTCTGTGGTTGGGGAGGCCCAACTCCTCCCGCGTCCCAAAGGAGTATGAGGCACACACAAGAGCAAACAGTTACTGCTGTTTATTGCACAAAACAGACAGGGACAGGTTCTCGGAGCACAGGTACCCTGGAAAATGTCTCATCTATGGTGGGCTCGCAGGCCCTTTTTCTAGCCGGATGACGCGACTACGTGTGTCACCTGGGAAAACTAGCCCCTAAACCTAGCGCTATCTAAGGTTGGCTCCTTGAGTGGTAGGATCAGTATAGACTTGTATAGAAGAAAAGGTTATTGGTAGACAAGGGGTCAGGTGGTACGCTTCGGTCATCCCTAATAGTTGCTACATAAGAATTGTTACAAGGAAAAAGTTAGTGATTGGCTAAACTATAGTGGCGTCAGTGGTTAGCCCCTCATATTCTGATTGGTTCGCCCGCGAGCCCCCAAGCCTGGGACCATCGCTGTTCCCAGCTCGCGGTGTACCTGGTGCTGGCAACAATGCATGACTATGTGTCAGTGGCACACAATGGACAGGTCTGACTACTGACTGTTGGGTGTCCCTTTCCCGTCGCTGTCGGTGTCCAACTTATCACTTCGTTGTTGCAGTCTGTGTCCCAGACGTGAGACCCCAGAGCTTCTCTGGTCCTTGGGGCTTGGCATCGTATCAGGTCAGCCTGGTCACGTGTTGGGAGACCGTGGCTGGACAGAATTACGGGTATTTGATTTGTACTTCGGCTCTGAGGAGTGTTTAGCAGTAGCAGGAGTAACATTGGAGCGGGGAGCGTGGCTTGTAAATTGCAACTTCGTGGCCTTGGCTGTGGGGCTCTTGTCAGGGTTTGCTCTGCATGATCAGCATCTTGCAGATTGGTCTGAGCCGCTCTGGCCTGGGGACTCTGGTTTGCGGCCTACCTTGGCCTAGATCATGGGGGGCGGCATACGGTCCATAGTATAGGGGTCGTGAGGGGCGACATGGGTTCTTATGCATTTGTCCATGTACAGGGCTACATCTTCATGGTTTTAGTAGCAAGGAAGCGTCTGCAAGCATATACACGAGCTCCTCTGGCATCTTGTGTTTATGCTGTGCTGTAGTTGGCCTATGTGAAAAATAACAGCGATGCATATGTGAGTGTGAGTGGTCCTCTACGTCATAGAACTAAGCATGTTCCTCATGTAGGTTGGTGTGTGTCTGATACATGTGCTTGGTGGCACATGTGTTCTTGTCCGCTGGCTATGTCGTCAGGGCATCTCTAACAATGGCGATATTTGTGGGTGAGGTCTAATGGAGTTGGTCCATATGGTTGGGCTCAGCCTCACCCGAGGTCCCAGCATGTGGTTGGGATGACGTGCAGCTGGTCTGGGTGTGCAGGGCATGGCCACGGTGGATCTTGATGTCCGGGGTGGCAGTGAGCGGGTCGAACTCCTCCTGCGGTGCGTGTTTAGGCAGTGACGTCATAGGCCATGGTCTGGACGAGAATCGGGGGAACGGATCATCCCATTTTCCCTCTTCAGTCCCCCTTCTGGTCATCTTGTCGACCACAAAATTATCTACTCTCTTATCTCCTCATACTCGCCATACCTTCGTTATTCCTGCCAGGTGCCTGTACCGGTCCATGTAGTCTTCGAATGACCAGTACATATATACACACCACCGGGCTTGCAATAAACCCATTTTCCAACATAGCTTTTCGGGTTTCTTGGATTCTCAACTTTTATGGATGGTGGGTACAAGTCTGCTTCTACTATCTGCTGGCATAGTCGTTCACGTTCCTTGATGATGAAGTCTGTGTGTTTGCCGATCATTTCCTCAGCAGTATGCTTTGACCTTGTCCTCCATAGCTTTATCCCCATCAGAGAAGCCATTCCCAGAATCATGCATCCTGCCACAACCTTGAGGCCATCTGAGAGCCATGATGGAATCCAGGACCAGATGTATTTAAACCAGCTACCATCCTTCTTCACTTCCTTTGCTTCCTCTTCCATCTTGGCGTGCATCTTGGCCAGGTGTGATACCGCTGCAGATAACGTACCGTTGTCCTCGTCGTTTGCAGGAATTAATGTGCAACATGAAATTCCAATTTTTGCACAAACACCTCCTTCCATTGCTGTCAGAAGGTCCAGCACATATCTGTTCTGTAGGGCCACCATCCAAATCGCTCTTAATTCTTCCTTTATCACGTTGAATCCGTTAACGGTGAAGTTAATAGTCGTCATTAGCTCCCATCTTGTTATTTGTAGCCATTTTGCATTTTCATACGCCTGCATACCCGGATGTATAATTGATGAAAAGAATATTGCCACTCTGCTAAATAGCCTGTGTGCTGGTGGAATGTCGCTCAGTGCTGTTTCTGACCGCCCCACAGGTAATTTCCCGTTAGTGGTTCCCCTTGTCTTTTTACTCTGGATATGTGTGCAGTGCCACTCTGTGACTTGCTTCCTACCATCTTCAGTGATCTTTTCTTCTTTTGTTCCCTTCGTCCATCTTAGGGAAGTTCTCCATGTTGACGTGCTTTTGTGGTGCTATTAGTGATGGTACGTTGATGTGTACCATAGTGCACATTCCATTCCATAGCTGTGGCAGGCTGTTGTATGCTTTGGCTCCGCAGGCCCAATAGTGGTCCATCAATACTGCTGTTCCCGCACCCCCGTCAGGAAGCTTGATCGTTCTCTTGCATCCTTCATTCATTCCAACATCAATTTCTCCATCATGCTGGTAACATAGTCAGGGATTCATTTCACCAAAATGCCAGGGTTCGCAGAAGTGACATCACACGACCCTTGACCCCCTGATGACATCACAGGAAGTAATGTAATTTGACCCCACCCCAAAGTGATATCGTGGGAAGCGATGGAACACGACCTTTCACCCATTGACAAAACAGGAAGTGGCATCACATAGCACCGTACACTACAGTCTAGCAATTATTGTATAGAATTCCACATTTTTTGGCATTCCTATTCTTTCTTATTTAGGGTCAGTGCTGAAAGTGTTGTTGTGCACTCCTGTTGTTATTTTTCTTCTTTTTTTAAGAGGCCTGAACAAGAAAGCTAGCCACTCCACAGCCCAGGAGCTTGCATTGCATTGCATACAAAAAAAAAAATATATATATATATATTTTTAGAGGTCGCAAGAGAGACCACAGAGGTCGCAAGGGAGACCTCAGAGGTCGCACTTGCGACCTCTGGTGACCCCCTAATGACGTCCCTGAACATAGTATGGGCTCTGTAAGGGGAATTGTTGTTATGGCTTCTTCCTCTTTATCTAACCATGTTAGCAATGCTGAACCTTTTTCCATTCCTTGTAGCATTTGTCGTTTTCTTCTTGTCCTGTCACAACTGATGATTTTTCCAATGTCAAAGGTTTACTTCCCACAACTCCATCCACCCATCCGCTCTTTGTGTATACCTTGCCATATATTAGTATCAGTGGCCTTTCCCAGCACCCTGGTTCACCTCCAATCTCTCTTGCGCTCCACTGGCATGGCAGGTAGTTCATTGTAACCTCTTTTGTTTCTCCCGTGTCGGGTCCATCTGTTATGTACTGGAGCCCTTCGGTCAGCTGCCAATAATTGTGAAACATTGGTAGTGTTTTGATGAAGTTGTCTTCGTAGGGGTATGTTGACCTTGATTTCCATCTTAGTGTTGCTGTTTTCCCTTGAAATCGTCCTCGTGTTTGAAACAACGCTAAATATAACAGGCATTCTGCAGTTGTTGCAGGTACTTCAGTTGCCACGAATGTTCTTGAGGCGCTCATGGCATATGGGATCAACAAGCACACATAGCAGTTGTCCTTTGTCATGTCCTTACCAATTTTGAACATGTGCTTGTACCACATGTTGTTGGAGACATGTGCGGATTTTGTAATGTTGGGCCCCGTGCTACTTGTACCACCTGACACTGTGCTCCTTGCAGCCATGGTAGGGGAAATATTCGTAGTGGGAGATGCCGCCACATAAAAAGCATAGTCGGCCTGCCAGACAGTGGAAGTAACCAGACCAGTGGTGAAAAATATCCCTAACATCTTCATTACAGTTGCTTTTACCACTGGCATTTTCCTCTTACCTTTGCTGCGGTCCTGCAGCTATTTTACTTTAGATAAAATAGGTACCCGCCTGAAAATCTCTCAAAATGTGTGTTATTACTGTTAGTACTTTTATTCAAGCCCTGTGTATCAAGTGGTTGTTCAATGCCCAGGCGAAAAGCTCTTCCCACGCTTTCCTTACCGTCCTACCTCCTAAGGCAGGTAATGCTGTGTGGAGGTGTGGAAACAAGTGTACTATTAGCATGAGAAACGCGTTATAATGTATTCTCCGTGGTCTTAAATATTTTGGCCTTTTTAGAATATATACAAATTGGTGCCACAGAGCTTTTGGGATATTGTCTGTGGGCAGCATTTGCCCCTGGGCAGTGGCGTATGTTCTTTGTCATCCACTTACATATACAATAACAGTGCGCAATACCTGCATGTGTGAGACAAAAAGAGAAGAGAGGATGCACATGTTTACACAGTGTGGTGTATAGTGCAGATTCCTTTGACAATGTTCTTCTTTAGCTGGTGGCTGGTGGGTGTTCATTTTATGTAAGCTTATTTATTTTTGTTCTTTTATCGTAAATTCTTAACTTATTTTTCTGGTCTGGTGGCGTACTTTGTCTGGGATCTTGTGATCATGGGGTGGGCTATGGGTGGCTGATCGTTTGTGTCTTTTGAGGTATCTGACGCCTGTGCTGTGTTGTTGTTGTCAGCTGTCGTTGTTGAAGCGTTGGCCCCTTCGCTGAGATGAGGGCAGGTCTGTGCTTTGTTTGGCTTGATGTCGTGAATGTGTGTCCAAACGCCTTTGTCATGGAGTTTTACTGCTCTAGGGGCCACTTTCTGCACTATATGGGGCCCTGTGAATCTAAGGGCGTTCCACTTCCTCTGATAGTTCTTAAGGAGAACTTCATCTCCTTCTTTCACTGTCCACTGTGCAGTCAGTTCCTGTTCCTCGTTGATTGTTTTTCCCTGTTGGTTGTTCTTCGACCCGCCCTGTGTCCGTTGAATCTGTTGAGAGATAAAAGCGGCTCTAGTAACCAAGGAAGAGACATACTCATGCATTTCTTCACCAAAGACAGTACTTGCATTATTACCTGCGTCCAGTCACCACCTCATGGGGTGTCAGGTGGTGGCCCGAACCTGGTCAATTTCTTAACTGAAACAGGGCCAGGGGGAGGCTGTACAGCCAACACTTTTTGGTTGTTTGCTGGATCTTTGCTATTTCCTCCTTTAGGAGACTGTTGAGGCGTTCACAGACGCCATTAGCTTGTGGGTGATACGCACAGGCAAACTTATGCTTTATTCCTAGAGGGGCAGTTACGTATTGGAATAATTCATTGGCAAAGTGGGGACCATTGTCTGACCTCAGTACTTCGCAAACTCCCCACATCGGGAATACCCCCCTTACCAAGAATTTAGCTGCTCTGAATGCGTCTGCCTGAGAGCACGGACCGGCCTCGATACATCTTGAATATGGGCATACTACTACAATCATGTATCTGTATCCTTGACATACGTTGATCATGTCGACATAGTCAATGTGTAGGTGCAAAAAGAGTCCTTCAGGCCAGGGTGTTGTACCTTTGATCACTTGCAGCGTGTGACCGGCCGTGTATTGTTGACATGTGAGGCAACTGCTAATGAAATTTGCAACATGTGAGTTTAGCTCGGGGCAGAACCATGATTCTTTTATTCGTGCTGCAATTGCTTCTTTCCCTGTGTGCGTGGGATGGTGTAGTTGGGCCAGAGCTGTTTTCAGTAGGGTTAGTAGGGTCAGGGTCATCACAACTTTATCTGTATTGTTCTGTTGCCATAGTGCATCTGTCGGGGAAATGGTGCATCCTCTTTTGAACCACAGTTCATTTTCCGCCATTGGTGCTGCTGCCTGCAGCTCCATAATCTGTTTCTCTGGGATGTGTGTGTACCCATCCTTCATTAACATCTGTCTTTCCCCCCTTATCTTTTTGTTTTTCTCGGAGGTCCCATGTCTCGCCAAAGTACGCAGCATATTTTGCATGTGTGTCTTCTGTTTCGTTACCTCTTGAAATTGGATCGTCACCATTAGTGTTTGCCTGACACTTCACCAGGGCTACCTCTGCTGGGTAAGCAATTACTTCTATTAGCTCACCCAGTAGGAGAGCATGTTGTACCGGAGTACCGTCTGCTCTTCTGAATCCTCTTCTTTGCAACTTTATTAATCCTGAATCTACTGTTGACGTAGCATAGGCACTGTCAGAGTATATAGTTACTCGTTTCTCATTGCTTTCTTCTAAGGCCAGAATGAGCGCTACTAGTTCTGCTGCTTGCGCTGAATAGTGCTGAGGTAGTTTGACACATTTCACTGGTACGTAAGTCTAGTCTTCCCTTAATCGCACTACTGCTGCTCCTGTCCTTTATTCCATCACTTTGATCAATTGTTAATGACCCATCAATGTACATTATCTCACCCTTCTCTAGGGCATTCTCTTCTACTTTTCTGGTACATGAGTAAAATTCAATCGCATGTGCACAGTCGTGTGCATGCTCTCCGTTTTCCACTTCCTCTGCTGGATTGACATTATTGCACCTTACTATATTCAGCTCAGGTGAAGACAGGATAATCTCGTACCCTGTTGCTCTTTGGGTAGTCAGTGTGGATTTTGGCTTGTTTAATATTGCAAAGAGGGCAAGTTCAACGCACAGTGTGGTGGAGCATCCCATGGTGATTGAGGAGGAATTTTCTAATGCAAATGCTGCTGCAGCTGGGCTTTGTTCGCACGAGAAGTGCCCCATCATTGCAGGATCTAAATGGCCACTGTAAAATGCCACTGGTTTGTGTCCCATGCTTGTCTTTTGTGTTAGCACTGCTTTCATTACTACACCATTGCAATGTGAGAATATGTAGAATTCTTCATAATTATGAGTACCTAGTAGTGGTGCTGCAGAAATGGTGTGTTTAAGCTCATTGCATGCATCTGTCATTTCTCTTGTCCACCCCAACTTCCTTGCCCCCCTTTGTGCCTCCGTGAGGGCCTCTAGCAGTGGTCCTATGTATGAGCTGTAATCAAAGACCCATGCGCTACAGTAGTTGCATAGGCCAAGAAATTGCTGCAGTGACTGTCTGCGGCTATTGTGTATTCTTTATTTCTTGTGTCCTTTGTGGTGCAATGTTCCTTCTCTTTTGTGAAATGATCTGCCCGATATAAAGTACTTGTTCTTGACAGTACTGCAGTTTCCCCTTGTCAACCTTGTATCCTTTCTCAGCAGGCACTGTGACAGAGTCCCTCCTGCACTTTTCCTCAGTGGTGCTGCAGATGATGATATCATCTACATACTGCAGCACCGTGCTTTCCATCTCTATGTTTCCTAGGTCCATTTGTATTACTCTGTTAAAGATGGATGGTGACTCACAGTACCCTTGGGGTAGTCTAGTGTGTTTCCACTATGTGTTGCGGTATGTGAAGCTTGTTAAATCTTGTGAGTCAGGGTGTAGTGGTATTGAGAAAAATGCATTTTTGAGGTTGATCACTGTGAATCGTGATGCCACTGCTGGTATTCCGCACAGTATGGTGGCTGGGTTAGCCGCTATCGGGTACTCTGCTTCCACAATGTGTTTAAGAGGCCTCAAATCTTGTATGAAACGCCACAACCCTCCCTTTGACTTGCGCACATGGTATACCGCAGTGTTACACAGGGATTCTGATGGTACCAATATTCCTCTATCCACTAGGGCAGTTATTGTCTTGTAGATCCCCTCATCATCATCTTTAGACAGTGGGTACTGCTTCACCCTTGGAATCATTGCACCTTTCTTTAGCTTTATTTGTACTCCTCCGATGCTTTTTATGCAACCACGTCATAGGGACTAGTAGTCCACAGAGAGGCGAGTACAGCTGTTAAGTTTTCCTCATACAGGGGTACTTAGGTAGGGATGGGTGCTTCTAGTGCCATTATCATTTTCTGTGCTACCTCCTTGTATGTCACCCTCAACCAAACATAGACGCTCATCTGGAACACCATCTCCCCATCTCCTACTTCATCTGAGAACATCTCCTCATCTGACACCTGTGTCAGCCTGCATCCTTCAGCTAATGCTATTACTGCTCTCCATGCTTTCCCTCCCCCATCCTGGGCGTGAACTGCAATGCAGTTTCTGGTTGCTAAAATACTCTCGATGTCCTCTCGATATTATTGCCCCTTCTTCCTCACTAGTGGGCATTTCCGGCCTGAAAAGGTATGCTGCTGGCCTCCTGCACACCTTGCCCTCAATTCCCAGTAGCCATGCTATTGCCATGTCTGTCCCATATTGGAAGAGGTCCCTGTCCATTGGTTCTGCCCTTGCCACTGTTTTGCCACAGTAATCCGGGAGTATGTGTCGTGCGGTGAACATGTGTATGCCTGGCGTGGAGCATACTATTCCCTTGTCAGTGAATGATATAGTCATGTTCAGTCTGCTCATGATGTCTCTCCCAAGTATATTTACTGGTGATTGTTTTGAGTATAACAGTGGCAGAGATAGGTAGTGATCTCCGACAGATAAGGAGATGTTATCAGTAAAAGGAACCAGCCCTCAAGCCCCAGAGAATCCTTGAGTGTGCATGGCCTTGTCTGACAAGTTGAACTTCCCTTCCTTAATACAGGATCTAGTGGCCCCTGTATCAACTAAGAAAGATAATGTTTTGTCACCTATCGCCACCTTTATGCATGGTTCCTCCGCAGGGTTAGGTGTTACCGACAGGATGGGACACAACAAGGACATCTGTGGGCTGTCCTATTGGGGGTATAGTGATTGTCCGTCCCCTTTGTATGGGTTGTGACCCAGTATCTTCACCTTTCCCAGTTGCGTCTGTTGTATTGGCGTGTCCGTGGGTAGTTGTTTATTGTCCTGTATTTGTGTGAGCTGTTGTACCATCTGGACGTGCTGTTGTTGTGCTGTCGCCATTTGCTGTTGTGCTTGTTGCTGTGCTGGTTGGTACTGCATTTGTTGTGCAGGGGGCGTTGTGTATGTTTGCTGCTGCGGTTGTGGTGGCACTTGTTGTGCGTTTGTTTCTGTCATCTGTTGTGGCTGTGGTTGTTGATAGTGGTGTTGTCCGCCATTGTAACCCTGCTGCCCTTGCTCTGCCCATCCTGCTTGTGATGGCCTTGCCCTGCATGTGTGTGATATGTGTCCTACTATCCCACATGTCCAGCACATTGGCGGCTCTTGGGCTTGCCACGGGTATCCTCCAGTGTTGTCTGAGTACCCCTAATGTCCATATTGGTTGTACCCTCGGAACCTTCCCCCTTGCTGGGGTGCTGCTGGTCCAAATCCCCTCTCTCTTGCTAACCCACTCCCCCTGTAGTTGTTTGTGTAGCCATTTCCCACTTGTGTGTATCCACCCCCATCGGAGGAGCGTATGTGTGTTGGGCTGTGCATGGAGGCAATGGTGGCAGTTGCTGTGTCGTAATTTGTGCTTGCTGTGGTGTTGCTGCTGGTTGTTGCGGATACTGTGTAGTGGCTGGTGTTTATATGGCTGGTACTGGTGTCACCTGGGCGGGGCTTATTATTAGCGCACCTTCTATGGCATATTTTGACAGTTTCTTTTGGACCAGTTTTGCCTCATCCGCCTTTCTGTCTTCCTCTTTCTGTTTCATCTTTTCTTGCCATAGCCTACAATGGTGTACTATCGTTAGCTGTACTTCTGGCCATGCTTTTGCTTCCATTCCTACCAATTTTTTTTAACTGCCGTTGTACTGGTTCTGGGAGCCGCTGTATCAGTATGTGGTAAACAATTGCTAGTGTTTTGTCCCACGGTTCCCACGTTTCCAGGCAACACTTCCCTGAATTTCCTGGATGGAATCAACAGGGTCCTAATTCTCATGCATTTTGCGTGATGTTATTGCCCCTATGTCTGATGTGTCCGGATATTGTACTTTCAGCGCTTGCCATAGTGCATGTCTGCAATTTGCAAACGGTGCCCCATCATGCGATGTATCACTGATTGTCACCCCTGGGAATCCCGCCCTCTTCCAAATGTCATCTGCTGTGTCACCCAATATGGAAATTAGTAACCCCTTGACATCGCCCACAGCTAGCTTGTGTCCTGCAGTTTGCTTTTCCATGTCA
This sequence comes from Ambystoma mexicanum, assembly GCF_040938575.1. NCBI lineage: Eukaryota > Metazoa > Chordata > Amphibia > Caudata > Ambystomatidae > Ambystoma > Ambystoma mexicanum. Next base: position 292,997,862 of record NC_090941.1, read on the forward strand.
TATATCCATTTCCCCGCCGCACCGCTCAAGGATGGTAGTCTACATTTAATGTTTTCCTTGTCTGCATGCTTCCATGGGACATATTGTGGCCTTGCCCCCCTCTCTCCAGTAATGGTATTTGTGTGTATTCTTTTACACCCCCTGGCGTGCGTCTGTGTCGTGATGTGTGTGTGTATTTGCTCTCCTCTTCCATGTCAGAAAATTATTCGAGAAAGTCAGTAATGTGTTGTGTAAGCCGAGTATCTCCTATGCCCTTATGTCCTCTCTGTTGACCCATCTGATCCTTGTTGTGTGGGGTGGCTGATCCCTCCATTCTGCATCCTGGGAGGTCTCTAAGCCTATTAACATATGGCGTGTGTTGTGCTGGTGGTGTCAGTGGTCGTTGTGTCCCTTCTCTTTGTTGTCTTTTGCCCTAGCGTCCTATCTTTCCTTCTTCTTGTGACTTACACTCCCATGACGACCCGCAGTCTGTGCGTGTTATGTATAATTTACTTAGCCCCTCCCCACTCCCATCACTCCGTCCTCCGCAAGATCCCTCTTCCTCCTCACTGCAAAACCCGTCTGAGATTGTCAATTGTGTGCTTGGGCGTTTTCCCCCCACTGTTACAGTTCCTAAGTCTATGTCTGTGTACTCTCCTGTCTTCTCCGTGTCTTCCTGTACTTGTGTCATTGTTACCTCTTTATTGTTACACCCCATGTGCTTGGCTTGTTCCTCTTAGCCATGTATTGCTTCGTTTGTTTCCTTCATCCTCTAACCCCGTTCTTGCCCTGCAGAGTTCGCTCATTATCGCGTCACTTACCTGTTCTAGTACCCTCGCGTCTCTATCCTTGTCGTTCCATATCCCGCCCTCCTTTGCCAATATACTTTCTGTTATTCTCCCTTCCTCGTACTTCTGTGTGCTTTCTGATATAATCTTCCTCTTCCATAGTGTCATCTCCCTGTCGTTCTCTTCTTGTTCCTCTTCTTTCCTCCTGATCTTCTGCTGCTCCATGCTTGCTACTCTTTCTGTAATCCCCCCTTATGCAGTCCTCTTCACGTTTCCTTCTGTCTTCCTCTTGCTGGTTTAACCCTGCTTGCGCCTCTTTACCTTCTTTCCTCTTCATCTTTCTCTCCCGCTCCTCCTACTCGAGCTGTCTAATCAACACGCACCACGCCTCCCTCAGCTCTGCTAATTTCGCCTCCAACACTGCCTCTTCTTCCCTTGTCATGTTTCCCTCTTCCCTTGTACTTACCTCGCACCGTCCCTACGTGTGTCCTACCTCCTCCTTACCTACCCTTTTTACCACTACTTCCTCTTCTCCTTTTAACGTCCCCTGAAGCTTCAGTAACACCTCCGTTGCTATCCATTCGTCTGGCCCTATACTTGCCAAATCTATTTGTGCCTTTTTTATGCTCCCGGAGCTTACTTGTGCCGGTTTTGTGTCTACTGCACTCCCCGCACCCAGCCCCTTTTGGAAGTTGTCTGCTGGTGCGTATGTCGGTGGGCTGTATGCAGGGTTTGAGTACAATTCAGCAGCTGTTAACTGCTGTCGTGCCGCCTCTCTTAATTCCCTTACTGGATACATACCTTCTGTTTCTTTCTTCACCTCTTTAATTGTGGCTGTATCTCCTTCACTTTCCTTGTTTACCTCTGCAACTGGGTATGATCCTTCTGCCTCTTCCTCACTCTCCTCAGCACTGGGAGGAGCTTGGAGTGCGCTGCACCCACCCCCCTCGCTCACCTTCTCTTTTCTTACCTCCTGCATGCTGAACATCCCTGGTACATACCCCTAAAACATTCTCCAGAGATCGAAAACTTCTAGGTGGCCTGCTAACTTCTTCCCCTTATATGTGTTATGTAAGTATGCTAGCAATGAATGTTGAGTGGACATGTCAAAGCTGCCGTTGGGTGGCCATGGTATCCTAATTCTGTTATCCATCCCTTGAGTCCATTCAACACTGTACTTTACTATTTTATCTCTGTGCGGTGGTAGTGTTGTGCAGATATGCTGGAGTGGTGTTGTTAAGGTGCTGGACCTGCACCCTGCCCCTACCCCGTAATACATAGACCTTTTGAATTTTCAACTTTTCAATACCGCTGTAACATGGTCCCGTAGTTTGGGGACTTCTGACTTTCCGCTGCAAGGAAAGGCAAGGTTATTATTACAATGCTTTCATGCTGGGCGCCACCACCCTCTTGTTCTTTACAACACTATCACCTCCCTCTACACCCTTCCTTTAGGAGCTAGGGCCCCCTTCGACCCGTGGCACGTGAGGCCCCCTGCGTCCTCGCGCCCAGCGCAGCATGCTTTTAAGCCACCCCGCCTTTCCAGCGCTGCCGCTATTCGGCGCACCTGCAACGTACTTCAAACCCCTCCTCCTGCCTCTCTGTTCTCACTGCCTGTGCAGTGTATGCCCATCTCTTTCCCCTCCCACTGCTTCTCAGTGCGACCCCTTTCATCAAGGACGTGCCGGCCTTCTCTGTGCATGGCCGTCTGTCCCCCCTTCACTCCTCCTTTATCGTGTGCCTATGCTCCGATTATGCTGAAGAAGACTGCTGTATCCTATGCAAGTCCAATGGGTGACGTTACCACCTACTACAATGTGTTACCGGTACCTACAGTTACAATGAAAAATGCGCGCCAGTTTTGACAATGTTATTCTCCACAATCCCCACAGCTGTTTTCCCACCACGCCTGGAGTGGAGTATTCATTGATCACTTCATTATTATAATTGAGCTGCACCTGCTGCGTCGCATCGAGTGTGATACGCACCCTCACTAGGGGAACTTAACCAGCCAGCTATCTTCCGCAATCTGACAGAGACTCTAGCTACCTCCTGCGGGAATACGTAGCTACCTCCTGCGGGAATACGTCATCTATTCACCGAGCTAAACACTCAATTAATAGGCACCCTCATCTATTCATTGATCTACAACGCCAACTCATAAGAATGCCACATCCCTTTATACAGGTGTCCATGATCTAGAACAAACAGCGTGATCCGCCAGACACACGTGGGGACTCAAAGCCCCACCCACCTTGCCCTTAACACCAGAGGGGACGGCCTTCGTTCCGATCCCCACTACACCTTACACATCGATCGCCGCTCAATGACAAAAATCTTTTCTGGACAGACTGCAAAAACCACCCGCCACCCTGTTCACAATTCCTCCCGCCACCCGCACAACATTACACTGCAGCAGCAGGTGTAACCTTGGCGTGGGGAGCGTGGCGTGTAAATTGCAACTTTGTGGACTTGGCTGTGGGCCTTTCATCAGGGTTTGTTCTGCATGATCAGAATCTTGCAGCTTCGTCTGAGCCGCTCCGGCCTCGGGACTTTGCTTTGTGGCCTACCTTGGCCTCGCTCATGGGTGGCGGCATACCGTCCATAGTACGGGGGTCGCGAGGGGCGACATGAGTTCTTATGCATTAGTCCATATACAAGCTACATCTTCATGGTTTTAGTAGCAAAGAAGCGTCTGCAAGCATATACACAAGCTCTTCTGGCATCTTGCATTTCTGCGGTGCTGTAGTTGGCCTATGTGAAAAATAACAATGATGCATATGTGAGTGTGAGTGGTCCTCTACGTCATAGCACTGAGCATGTTCTTCGTGTGGGTTGGTGTGTGTCTGATCCATGTGCTTGGTGGCACGTGTGTTCTTGTCCGCTGGCTATGTCGTCATGGCATCTCTAACAATGGCAATATTTGTGGGTGAGGTCTAATTGAGTTGGTCCATATGGTCGGTCTCAGCCTCACCCGAGGTCTCAGCACATGGTTGGGATGACGTGTAGCTGGTCTGGGTGTGCGGGGAGTGGCCATGGTGGATCGTGACGTCCGGGGCAACAGTAAGTGGGTTGAACTCCTGCCGCGGTGCGTGTTTAGGCTGTGACGTCATAGGCTATGGTCTGGATGAGAATCGGGGGAAGGGATCGTCCCATTTTCCCTCTTCAGTCCCACCCCATTGGGCCGAGGGACTGTATGCATACCCCAGGATTGGTTTAGTACCCTTGTACCTAGGATTTAGATAGGTGGCAGGGTCAGTGGGATAATTGTTCTGGGCTCCCGAGTGACTACCATTCGATTGGGCTGGGTTGGGGGGTCCTTTCTGCTTTCCATTTTCATTGTTTGCAGGAGGGTTACTTCTAGCCCCCCCTCCCTGTCTCCAGATCCATAGGAAGGGTAGTTTTTACTTCTGTCACCTTTGCAGCAGCAGGGCTGTTGGATGGTTTGTGGGTTTTGACAGTATTTTTACTCTCAGCAGGCTTTATGGACCTCATAATTCCTGGTAGCCTGTTCAATCACCCAATCCAGGGTCCTATGCTCATGAAAGTCATGCACCAACTGAGTCATTATGCATTTAGGGAGAGCATGAAAATATTTAGTTATGAACTCCCTATTATTTGTGTTCACCCGCCGGGAAGTCTGAGCAAATGCACACTTTAGCTCCTGCACAAACTCCATAGGCGCCTGATCTTCCCCACACTGCAAGTTATATGCAGCCTTACAGGCCGCTTGTGGGTTCCTATGGGTGGAAAAATGTTTCAGTATGGCTGCCTTATAGGCAAACCATTTATGATGATCCTGGTCCTCCAGTCCTGCAAAGAAACTGGAGTAGTCAGGTGAGAACATCCATTTAGCAAATGCTATACAATTCAGATCATTCCTAATCTGTAATGATGCCATCACCTGCTCATAAAGTTCCAGGTGCTCCCATACCGAATACTTGGCATTCTTGTGGTATGGGGTTAGGAACATTTTATGGCTTTGATTTGTCTTATTGGGTCTTTCACAAAACCCTTTCTTTGTTTCTCTGTATTTTTCTTCTTCTGCACCAGAATCCATTCACCTTCTGACTCAGAACTGCTATCGGTACTCCCTTCCCTGTCTTCTATGCATTCTAGCTCTATGAGATTGAGAATATCTCCCAGAACCACGGGGTCTAGACTCTACTCACCTGGCCCAAGTTAGTTCTCAGGGTCACTCTACCTGGAGTTCCTTTCAGGCCCAGGATAGAACCCCGTTTCCTCATCCCTCCTACCAGGGAGTCTGGGGAATTCCCCCCTTCCCCTGAATATACAGAGGTTTTTAGAATGCCCTTCCTAGACTGAGGGTCTGGATTTTCTCCTTCAGCAAAGCGGGCAAGGTGGTCTCCTTGTAGTCACATCTTCAGCCAATATAACTCCTGACTTTCTCCTCATAAGAGTTTTCATGGACTGAAGTACTTACCATATCATTCCTTACTTCCTGGACACACTGGTCCGGCCACTTTCCCTTCTGTGAGGTAGAGATGAATACTCATCAATATCAGGAAGGGACTGGCCTTCTTGATCAGTTGGGCTAGACCTGGGTAAGTCTAACTGCCTCATGTCACCCGGATCTTGATAGGTGGCATGCATGAGGTTGGTTCCCATTTGTGTATGAGAGGTTGTAAATGACTGGCATGAGGCCCCTGTTGGAAAGAGCACCTCACCTTTATCAGTGGGCCTTGTCCCATATCCTAATTAGTCAGGGTGCCTTAGGTCCTGTTTATAATTTTCTATTTCCTTGGTGAGGCTCTCACACCTGTGTCTCTCTTTATTTATTTGCTGTTGGTAGGCAGATAGCTGGCTTTTAATTCTGACAATAAGGCCTGATTAATCTCATGCACCCTGCTCTGAGCTACCAACCGATCCTTTGTTTGCTGCACCTCCTGCTAAAGTGTTTCATCCTCCCTCTGTGAGCCTTGTAAACTGTGTTCATATTCAAGGCGATTTTCCTTTAGGTGACTAATCTCTTTCTCTTGATCATCCATACAATTTGCTGCCTCTAATAGTTCAGCTTCTATTTGCCTCACTCGCTCTATAAGCTCATTCCTTTCTTCTCTAATTCTGGTTAGTTCCTGAGAACTTGACTGCTCCTTTTCTACCTCCATTTCCAACTGATTTATCCTCTGTAATGGGACGCTGTTATCCTGATTCTAAAGGTCTTTTTCCTGAACCAGCTGCGTCCTCTGTTCTTTCAGAGTACTTACCTACTGATGTATCTGATCAAAGTCATTTTGGGAATCAACCCCTTTGATAATTAATTGACTATTTTCATTTTTCAATTATTTTAGTTTTGATTGGAATGCAATAATATCATCAAAAACAAATATATTAAGTCAGCCTGGTCATTTAGCTTGTGCTGCAGTGTGATCAGACTTTCTACACACTCTTTTTGTGAATTGCTTGGTGCAAAAAACTGGGTTTCCCGCTCTGCACTCTCTTGCTGTAGTGTTTTTAACTCAGCTTTGAGTTGTTAAACAAGAATCTAGGCCTGTGACAGGTCTCCAGCCTGATTCATCCTACTAGCCGCAATATTTTGCCAACGCTCTTCTACGAACAGCAAATGAAAATATAATTGAGCAGTTAGCTGAACCATTTGTATTTGTTCATCATGAGTAAATGCTTCAAGTGCTTTGTGCAATATATCCGGCTTCAAGCCAAATATCATTGCTTACTTAACCTCCCACACAATTCTGGTTTGCCAGTTTCCTGCATCGTTCTCAACCCATTCTTCTCTGAGAAATAATTTAGTTAGGAGATGTTCCCTGGCTTCCCCAATTTGTACAGTAGTCATTTTCACAATTGGCTTTTTGTACTTTAATAAAATGTTTTTTATCTAGTGGGAAACCACCCTGTTCCTGCTTGATTTCCTCACTCAAATAAATTCATACACACTCTTAATTTTCTACATAAACACCACCCTGGAACTCAGGAGTCAAGTCCTAGCAGCACTTTAACAAAACAAATGCAATTACATCAAAATGAATAGACTGTCACAATGTATTTGTCATGGGTCAGAAATAGGAAGCTAAAACCTGGGGAAGCCCCCAATTTGTAATTTTATTGAGAAGCCACCTTCAACACAGGGAGTTCCTTCCCTCCCCACGCAAGTGGTGACACAACAACACAACAAATTGTTTACCAGATTATTATTTTTTGCCCTATCTCAGACACATATCATGCCCCTTGGATCCCTCTCCCCTGAGCTAACAGTGAGCTAAGAACCAGGCCAGTGGACAGGAAATATATTGAAATTTATCTAAATTAAAAGTAATAGAATTTAGCACGAAAATGTAAAATACCACTTTATCCGTGGTACAACACCAGCAACGTCTCTCAGCATAAATACATTTCAAAAGTGAGTTAAAAAGAACATAATTACAATTCTTCACTTTCTGAAAATTTAACTTCACTAAATAATTACACCGATCAATAACAAAGGCACTTGTGTAATGTTTTGCCATTTTGATTTTTCTGCAGGCTTAAAAGGGTAGCAGTAGGATTTCAAGATTGGTAAAAATACATATGGTAATTATAATTTCGCCCACACTTTGCTTTAAAATAAACACATGGTGATTTATCGCTTTGTTTTTCAGACACCCCCCACCCCCTGCTTTGGTCTAGGTTGGGAAGTCAGATAGAAAAATTGGAATGCCTTGGGGTATTTTGGATTTCAGAGCCCCCCCCCCTTACTGAGAGGCCTGTGTTGGGGAAGCTGGATAAAAAGTTTGGACTGATTTAAGAACAAAGACACTGCTTTTCCTTAAAGAAGTCGGGGTCAGCTGGACAACAAGGATTACCCAATTAATTTATAGGCTATAGTTTCAGCAGACACCGGGAAGTGAGCTTTGTTAATTTCAAATTTTAACAAAATTCACCTGCAGTGTTCTGCCAAATAGGGAATTAATTAAATGAATATATTGGGCTAAGAATCTTCTCGGATTTGCTCCCCCAACCCACTATAAAGTAAAAGTATTCAAGGCAAGCAGGCTCCCCCACCTTTGGGTTTCCCAGGGCTCAGTTCTACTTATATAGCAGGCCCCTGTTTAAGATTCAGGAAAGCCAGCTGCATCTCAGGACACTTTGGAAAGATAGGGCAGGGATCTGGTCACTCCACTCTCAAAGATGGCCTCCTGCTCTCCACCAGTAAGCTTTGAAGCCTTTCTAGAGATAGACAGCTCTACCCAGACGCACTCGCAGCAATCTCCTCTGGTGTCTCCTGTAGTTGTCAGATGGTAAGTTTCAGCAGCCTTCCTGATGCTCTGTCTCTTGTCTGTCTGTTCCTGTGTTTCTCCTTTTTCACTGTCTTTGTCCTAGGGCAGTCCCTCTTGTATAGCAGGGATGACACCACCAATTTTGCAATCTTGGGGAAGTACCCTGCATTAATCCCTGCCACTAGGATTGGACAGCTACCCTTCTCTCTCCTCTCAAACCCAGCCTCCAAATCATGATTGGTTTAGGGGTTTGGAGCAACATATGGCCATTCCCATTTGTCATCATCCTTTGTTCTCCTTTCAATCTTTTGGCAAAAATGAGTTATGCATCACAACTTCATAATTTTACTAGCAACTGCCAGACTAAACATATTTTCTGTTTCCGCTAATCATTGGGAACTAGATAATCCAAACACCAAATCTGTATCATGTAGCACGGCCATGTGGCACCTTTCTGCCGTTTCCATAATAAGCACAACAGTTATGAATATGTAAGGTATTAAGCATATCCCTAATTTCAATTTCCACCCACTCACCAACTCTCACATTTGGAACATATTCAGATCAGCCAGAAACCTAGTTTAACTGGCCCTTACAGTTCCCAGAGTCACAGCAGGAAGATGAATTGTATATCCCCAAAAACGCCTATAAATGACAAACAGTGGTACATAGATGAAATCTATCCGCCTTACGATGGCTGAAAGAAAGGCCTAAATGATAATAGTACTTTTTAATAAATTGTGAATGTTCATGTGGGACAAATGTTTCTGCTCCTGCTTCCGGCTATTTGTTTTCACTGGGTCAGCCTGTATCATTATCAGTCTCCACTGTGTTGGAGGCTTGGTCTTTGAAGTGGGTTCCCCCCATTTTCACACATATTAGTTGTGCTCGAGCCAAAGAAGACTTTTTTGAAGTCCCTGCTTTCAGAGCCAGCAGGTCTGGAGAACACTGAATTTCTAGGCCTTTAGCAGGACATTTTTATTGCGGTTGGTCATTAGATGGGAGATGTGACATCCAGACTGGAAGTGGGAGATGTCCTTGTGAAGTTTTGCCCACAGCCAGCAAAAGGGTTTGCCTTGGGCTGACATTTTTTTCATGAAGACAAAGTGGCTCTTCAAATATCACTGGAGTTTTGTGGGTGAAACATAATATACATTGCTCTTTGTCAACCCACACATCATGTTTTGTTTTCCTGTCATTTTCCTGTGAGCAGTGATATTCTTTTCACTTTTACTTTTTCAAAAAACGTTATTTGCACACACCTACGCAGGCCTTTATTTTTTTCAATGTTTAAAAATCCTGTATTCCATGTGACAAGGATCTTTGATTCCTCCTTGCTTTGCAAAATAAATGCTGCTTATCCATTTGTAATGACAGGTAGGGCCCCTTTTTACATGACTCTTTCATTTTACTTGAAAAACAAAAAATAATGCCAAGCCGTTTTCGTTTCAGTGTCTAAAATCTTGCTTTTCATGTGAAAGGGACATCTGTTTGTGGCCTTTAAATGCACCCCACAAACAAGACATTCCCTACTCCCAGCTTGTTATATTGCAACAGAATTTCTCTAGTGGGGTTAAGATTCCATCTGAATCTGAGGAACTCACACCGAACCCCACAACTCGGATGAATAGACACAAATGGCACAAGAACTCCAAGTTTCTTATGGTCTCCTGACAAGTGCACCAGTGAGTTATAACTGTGCATTCTTTCCACTGTCTGAATCCAGTCCCAATTACCCAAACTCCTTTTAGTACTGTGGGATGTATTCATCAACTCTACTCTGTTCGAATCAATGTCACTCAAAATTCTATCACACTCAGCACTAAAGTTTTTCTCATGAAAATATAGGCTTCCCATACTCATAAGTAGAGGTTCAACATTGGAAGGAAGATTGCTAAGGTGTTGCCAGTTTTGCTAGCGTTGGAACTATTGACAAGACTGACATCTTGCTCTGGCAATCCACAGATGGTGCACAAGTGTACAGTGATTGGAAGAGGCAGCCTGCCACAATTTCATAGACATAGTAGCACAGTATTGTGTCAGCAGCCATTGTTACTATATCTTCAAGCATATTGGCATCCATTACCAACTTTCATACAGCGACATTGGAGGTGGAGGGCTGCTATTTGAGTGTGCCTTTCAACCGGCCATGGTGGTTAGTGAAGCAGATATTTGGAATCCTCAAATCCCATTTCTTATGCTTATATAAAAGTGGAGGGGCTCTGTAGGGTGAATGTTGTACAGCATCCCCAATTTTAAACAGTGAATGAGGAAGTGTAAGATTAAGACACAGATGATAAAGGGACCCCCCTCTCAATATCGGCAGGATGCAAACAAAGCAAGTGAGAGAATATCCAGGAGGGTGGGGTGTGGCATAGATGTGTGGCATACACTTACTTTTGAGGTGACAGACAAGGCATGGGGGCAGACAACCATGGACAATTAAATTATGTATTCTCTTTCCTTCACAGGAACATCAAAATAAAGGTAAAGGTAATGGGTATCACTGGACCAATATTTATCAATGAGTTCCTGCCCCCCTCAGAGCACAACTCTTAGGCAAATATAAGTCCAACTGACTGGTCCAATCATTAACTGTGGCCAAAGCCCGCCTTGGGGGGGGGGTGCCGGGTGACCGCCCGCAGCACCAGACCCCCCAGGGAGCCATTAGCCTCTGCCATGCCAGCTCAGGGGAGTCTTTCAAGGGTTCACCCGAGCTGGTGTAGTGGGAGAAGGCGTGGCAGGCGGACTTTTGCTATTAAATGCACCTGCGGCGGTGGGCGCATTTAATAAGAATACAGTGCTGTTGTTAGCACCCTATTGTTATTAAATACGCCCCTACGCCGCGGGCACTTTTAGTGACAAAAGGGAATCATTAGCCCCCCACCTCATCAGCAAGGGCTCTCCCGAGCTGGCTTAGTGGCAGAAGGCATGGCAGGTGCCCCATTGTTATCAAATGCACCTGCAGTGGCAGAGTGCATATAATAACAATAGGGTGCTGATGCGCCTTACTCACATCATTACCTCCTCGCCCGAGTGAGGAGGTTAAAAAAATGAATAAAATGGCACTTCCTGGCCCCTCCCACCCCATCACCCTGCCCCCCCATTACCCCACCCCCTGTTGACCAGGGGCGCGCAGAGGCGGCTGAGGGAGGGTGCCAATTCACCCAGGGTGCTGCTGCCCCTAAGGCCGGCCCTGACTGTGGCATCATGTGAAGTATGCATGTGGTATTTAGACCTGTGTCTACTTTTTATCACTTCTGCTCATATTACTGTCCCAACACCTTAACTGGCAATGTTTTGTGTGAGTCTCACAACTTCACTGCGTGCCTCTGTTGGGGTTTCCCTACTCTGACTGGACAGATCACTGTCATTGCTGACTACCACACCCGCTCCTCCATGAGCTGTTCTCAATTCTTCAAGTGCTGTTGTCACCTGCACTAAACAGTGGCTCACGTCTGCACTTGCGCAAATTATGTCAACTTGCAAGATGTTATTTCTGCTGAGAATAGCAGTGGCAGTAACCAGTCCAGACAGGGACTTGCTTCATGGTCATGCACTGTGTTTCATTGGTACAGGCATTTCCCTGTCCCCAAATGCTTCCATGGCATCAGCTACGCTCAGCATTGCCTGGCATACCTTGTCTACTCTGCCTTGCAAGCGACCTATGATGCTGTATTGGTGCACATCCTCCTCAAACCCCCCAACCCCCAGCAGTTGCCTGGCACATAGTTGTTTTTGCTACACAGGTAAAATGGATGTTTCAGCAGTTCACGGTCTATATGCCATAAACCCGGAAGCCCCTCATACAAAAGGTCACATACAGAAGTGCAACATGCTGTATGTCGAGATTTTGGGTTCCCGACATACAGAGCGATGAGGAAGGAGACAGAGCCGGCAGCAAGTAAGTGGAGGGGGCAGTGAATTGGACAAGGGTGCTGGAAGCCCCCGTGCAACACACTAGGAGAGGGGGTCAGGAACAAAAGACTGACCTTGCAAGGTCAACCTGTCATCCTTAACAGCCTAGATTCCGCAAAGCCAGTCTTTTGTTCCCGACATACAGACATAGATCGCCTTTCAGCTGAGGGATTATGCCATACTGAGGTTGGAATCATATCAAAAGCTGAATGCCCTCCATTGACTTAGATAGGATCACCCTACAGAACTGTGGTCTTCGCCCTCATTGGAAACTCAACAGGTTGACATGTATATGTGAGTTGATCAGATACACATCCCTATCATTAGCTACCTGTTTGGCAACCATATGCTGCTTTCCTGCAGTGGGGGATTCACCTCAGGGCCGTCATTTCACCAAAATGGCAGGGGTAGTGGAAGCAACATCACATGTCTCCCGACCCCCTTATGACATCACAGGAAGTGATGTGATTTGACCCAACCCCCAAGTGACATCACAGGAAGCAATGGCAAATGACCTTCAGCTTTTCTAGATGCATCTAGCACCCGTGTTTCCAAGTGCTCTCTTCAGCCAAATATACGAACCGAGGCACAGAGGGAGGCATGATTTGTCCATGATTACACATTTTGGGAATGCCATTTTCCAGTTTCGAAGTGGGTTCTATATGCAGTATTTCTAACAGTGTAACCGAAATCTGTAATGCAGGCTGCAGTTAGTGTATGAAACATCTATCGATAAATGGACACAGAAGTATGTTTTATCTGTGGTGTTGCTGTCTTAAACAAGCCAAAAAAGCACTGACCTGGGGAGGCATGCACTGCTGTTTAATCAGGAGAAAAATGCTGCATGAGCAATGCCTGAAAATTAAATAATTGACCAGGATTTAGTATCAACAAAATTCCCTGGTTATAAATGTTGTATTTGTATTTAGTTTATTTGTAAAGGGCAACCAGGCCCGAAGGCATCCGGGCACATAATCTTGCATAATCTTACATAACACAGTTACAGTTACAGTACAAGTCAATGGAAGGCAAACTAGCTCCACCTGTTTACAAAATGATACAGAGGTGAGCTGGAATCGCAATATGACAACATAAATTCAATACGGTACAGTAGTACACAGTGAGACAAAGCGACCATGAAGATTAGGCATCAGGCCCAATACTCGGTGCGCCACATATTCTGTGTGAAGAGCCATGATTTAGTTTTATTCTTGAAGGCTTGGAAGGAAGGCTCGGTTCTGATGGACACAGGAAGGGAGTTCCAAAGCTTTGTGGCCAGGACAGGGAAGCTCACGCCCCCAGCTTTTTGAAGTTTAAATCTGGGCAGGGAGAGGCTGTGTATTTGGGCAGTTCTCATGGGACGTGTGGACGTATGGAGAGTGAGACGGTTGGACAGGTAGAAAGGGGCCTTATTGGCAAAGAACTTGTGCATCAAGGTCAAGGGTTTTCAGAGAGATTCTGTGTTTTACTAGGAGCCAATGTAGATCAGATCTGACGTCAGAAATATGGTGGTACCTAGGAATGTTGAGTGCTGCTCCGATGGCATTATTCTCGGTAATTTGCAATTTGTTGAGGTTAGACTGGCTGGTCCCCATGTAGAGGGCAATGCAATAGTCAATCTTAGACATGATAAGTGTTCTTGCCAACGTAATACAGTTGGGGGAATTTAAAAAAGGCCTGCAATGAGTTTACAGTTATAGGCCGTTGCCGACCTTACTGCATTAGTTTGTCTGTTCATTGATAGAGCAGAGTCAAGATAGACACCTAATGTTTTAGTGTCCTTAGACACCTTAATGACATTGCCGTCAATGGTGAAAGACTTAAAGGCATGGTCTAGTTTATTAAGACGTTGAGTTGAGCCTAGAATTAGGAGCTCAGACTTGTCATCATTGAGGCAAAGTTCATGTTGTGCCATCCAGGCATGAATGACCAGGTAGACGTCATTCAAGGATTTGGTGTCAGCTCTGTGATCACCTGTAATAGGGATGAGTATCTGGGTGTCATCAGCATAATTAGTGTAAGAAACACCCAGATAATCAAGAGCATCAAAGAGAGGTTTGGTGAACACATTGTAGAGAGTAGGTGACACACAAGAACCTTGAGGAACGCCCCAGTGAATAGGAGCGGGGTCCGCAGAGGCTGTAGAGTAAAAGACCTGCATGGACCTATTACTTAGAAAGGAGCTGATCCAAGCTGTGGCAGAGTCAGAGAAGTAGGCGGCAGATTTGAGATGCTGGCATAGGATTTGGTGATTGACCACATCAAATGCAGCGGAAAGATCGAGAAGTAATAGTAAGGCTAATTTACCATTATCTTTTAATACCTCAATTTGAGTTTTGAGATCGATCAAGGCTGTTTCGGTCCCATGTCTCGGGCGGAAACCTGAATGTCTCTGACCAAGGAGATTGTTGGTTTCAAGATAGTCTTGGATCTGCAGGTAGGCTGCGTGATCTAATATTTTGAGCAAGAAAGGGACATTAGTGATAGGTCTAAAGTTAGTTGGTATATTTGGGTCAAGAGATGTTTTTTTAAGCAAAGCGATCACCCAAGCGTCCTTGAGATTGTCAGGGACTGTACCAGTTTTGAAGGATGCGTTTATAAAGGACGTGATAAAAGGGGCTAGATCGTGAGAGGCTTCCTTGATGATAGTGGCAGGGCATGAATCACCTTGACAATTAGAAGGTTTAAGTTTGTTCATAATTCCTTCTACTTCAACAATAGTGAGAGGGGAGAAGGAGAAGGTTTAAAATTCGTGTTAGCCTGGTGGGTAGCACTCATGGGAGTGGACTGAGGTTTATAAGTCTGTAGAGAGTTTTGTTTGCCTTTAATTTTAGATTGGAGGGAAGCAATTTTGTCCAGGAGTGCTGTCTGTATGTTAGTGCACCAATTGCTGTCTTTAATGCAGGTGTCTGGGGGCAATGCAGGTGACTCAAGTTCCTTTAGAATTTTGAATAATTCTTTGGTATTTGATTGTGCTAGCATAATGCGATTATTATAAGACTCTTTTTTCGCCTGGAATGTGGCTTCTTTGTAGTTGAGGGAGGCTAGGAAGAGTCCGTCCTTGTGGATATCGGAAGGATGACTTTTCCATTGAGTTTCCGCGCTACATTTAGCTTTGCAAAGCACTCTTAACTGTGGTGTGTACCACGAATTGAGGTCCGCATGTGGTTTAGGTTTCCTGAGTTTAGAGGGGGGGATGGAATTAAAAGCTGTAAGCACAGCGTGGTTATAGGTGTCTGCTAAGATTGTGGGGTCAGAGCAGGAATCTGTGGAATTATTAAGAGAGGGAGTAACTTCTCCTTGGTTATGTCCCTTTTGTTTCTGTTAGGGATGGCAGGCGCAATAGATGGCACAGGACAATGAACTGCTTCAATGTTGAAAGTAATAATATGGTGATCCGACCATGCACAAGGTGAGTTGGATAGTAAGCTGATGTTGCAGTTGGCGTCAGTTAACCAGTCAAGAGACCTCCCTTTGGTGTGGGTGGGTTCTTGGATGTGATGGGTGAATCCTAAATCAGTTAAGGTGTTAGCGAAGTCTATAGCAGTAGGGTCATTAGAATCTTGATGGCCCAAGTTTAGGTCCCCAAGAAGGATGATTTGCGAATTAGTTTTGGCTTTGTCAAGTACTAAGGAAGTAATATCGTCCACAAATGATGTTGCGGGCCTGGTGGTCTGTACATTAGGTGTACAGTAGCCTTTGGTTAGCAGATAGTGGTAGTTTGACCGAGAGTAGCTCAGCAGATTCAATGTTTAGGTTGGGTAAGGCTCTCAGGCCGAGCAAATTTTTATGGATAAAGGCAACTCCTCCCCCTCTAGTGTTGCGGTCGCATCTGGTAATGTAGTTATCTATGGGTATCGCGAGAAAAAGTGCAGGTCCAGAGGCAGCGTGTAGCCAGGTTTCAGAAATAGCAATAAAGTCAAGCTCTTGTGTCTTGATAAGGTCAGCAATATCCAATGCATGAGATGAGAGAGACCTAGCGTTGACCATAGTGCCCTTGATCTGTGTAACTTTGCCTGGTAGAGCAGGGGTCGACTCAATAGACTTAAGGGTTGGTGTACTGTGAACCTGGTAGATAGGGCTAGGCATAGAACGTTTAGACAAGGAGCAAGGATTCTTGGTATGACCACTCGTATGCAAGAATCTGGTTCCTAGTCTCTTGTTTCTAATGTGGAGTGAGCAATAATTAAATATGCATTTATTTTAAATTCCAATGAAAATCAAACAGATTCAATATAGGGCAGCAATCACCAGTGTGGTGATAATAACACATCAAAATGATAGGATACCCTTAATTTAACTTTCTACCATCAGAAACATCAATGCAAAACTGAATGAAAGCAAGATTACTTTTTGGTAATATTTTTAAATGGCATGAAGGTTACTCATTCCCCCTGCAATACTCCCCCAAACCCCTGTTACACAAGCTTTGTGTGGATGGAGGGGAGTAGCAAGGATTCAGATATATGAGGCAGAAGTCAGATTGAAAATCTGATCTACCACCCCTGAATAGGAGGCTAAAATCGGATTGAAAACCCTTGAAAAATTAGCAGAATTACTGAATGGTTATTTTACATGTGCGGTTGAATGAATAAGACAGTAATTTGTGCGGCTGTACTAAAGAAGCAAGAAAGCTTACAAGCTACAAGGCAAGGTACTAAACAACATGCATATAAGTGGGAAAATCGACTTTGCGAAGGAAATAGTGCAGCAAAAATCACACGTGGCAAAATTGCAATTTCTTAGTTTTCACGGGTTTAAAGTAAGCAAACAACTTAAGAAATGAGTTAAACAGTCAAAATCGGAAAACAGTTTTACTGATGAGGTACAAAGGCACATAACAGGTATGGTACTAAAGTGAAAGGATGACTCTTTATGGGTGACAGTGTGGGATTCTTTAAAGAAAAGTTAAATCAGATTTTAAAAGGGAAACACTTTCACAGACAAACTCGTTTTTGTTAGCAAAATTATTTGTTCTATTGCAACTATATTTTAATGGCTAGATTATTAAAGAAGACACAGTACCCAAAGAGGTTAATTTGCGAGGTTAACCTATTCACGCCACATTCATCTCTATGGAAAATTAATTAATGTATTCATAATATTACTAAGGACTTACAGAAAGGACTGAAATGATTGGGAAAGAATTACACTAATACATGGAAACTAAGACAGATTCTTCCAAGGACAGGATACACAGAGGATTCTGACAATTTAAGAAGTTACTAGGGTACTTATAGGAATTCTTATAGGGTTGGAAAAATTGCAAGGTAACAGAACAGTGTATGCAGCTTTTTGGTTACTGGAGAGGGTGATACTTACAAAATGCACTTGAAATGGGTAGTTTGAACAGCTAACCGCGTCTATGGAATGCGGGACAAGGATATGGTCACTGCGCAGTGGCTAGGCTCTCCTTCAATGGAACAGTGGGCAACCATGGTCTGGTCACAGTGGACAGTGGGGTGCATCAGCTGGGCAAAGACAGGTCTGGTCACTGGATTCTCCCAAAGTGATCAGCAGCCTTTCCTCCATTCTCCCTGAATTATTGGAATTTTTGTAGGGTTTAGTTCTGAACAGTGTTTCTGCCTGAATAGGAGGTTCTGCCTGGATATGGATCAGCTACCTCTGGCCTGGCTCTGAAGTCTGGACTCTTGCAGGGTGAATGTGGAATGTTGAATGCCTGGATCTCTGGATTTTGGATGTCCTGAATTCCACAAACACAAAAGGAGCTATGGAATACAACTTCATATTTTCAATAGTCGCCCTTATACAAATGAGATAGGCAAATCCCATATTTCACAAAGAATATGCCTGTTCAAATGCTCAGTCTGTTCGATATTGCTTCGCCCTTCTAGCACTCTTTTGCAATTTCGATGAAAAACATTTAATCAAAAATCCTACAAATAGATTCACCTAAACCTAAGAGTGTCAGGCATATTTTCATCAAGTTTCATAACTGTACCATGTATGCTTTCCCCAGAAATGCCTTTTTGTTTTCGTTCGTGCCCACCACATGTCAGGAAAACCCACTGTCATGGCCACTGGTCGTGGGGCCAGTCCTTCCTCATCTCCAGGGTCCCATTGGACCCAGTCCTGGTGCCTCTGGCACCAGGCTCATGTTAAAGTGTGCTCTGTACACTCTAGGCCTAGGGTATGTGCTACTGTGCCGGGTGTAGCCCAAGGAACAGAACAGGAATGCACGTGCTTTAGGCCCAAAGAAGGACAAGGTGGAGTTTGTAGGTGGAGCTATGGGAGGGCCTGAACCAGCCTGTTTAAGGCCAGCTCATCCAAGTGCCCTCGCTTCGCGTTATTCTGCTTCCAAGCAGCGTAACGCTCCCTGCTGTACCTACCCGTGGCTCGCTGGATTACAGCCTCATCTTTGAGATTTCCTGGGAATGCTTCTTACCAGCAGTCTTCAACCTCATCTCTGCGAGCGTCTTCTCTCCAGTTACTCCGTCGCCACAGACGCATCTTACCTGCTACCAGCCTCCATATTGCTAAACGCGCCTCGTACCTGTCGCCAGCTGCTACATCGCTGTATGCGCCTCTTACCTGTCGCAAGCCGCTACATCGCTGAGCACGCATCTTACCTGCTGCCAGCCTCTACATCGCTGAGCACGCATCTTACATGTCATCAGCCGCTACATTGCTGAGCATGCACCTTACCGGTTGCCAGCCTCCACATCGCTAGCGCTTCAGCTGCTG
Organism: Ambystoma mexicanum; assembly: GCF_040938575.1. Lineage (NCBI taxonomy): Eukaryota > Metazoa > Chordata > Amphibia > Caudata > Ambystomatidae > Ambystoma > Ambystoma mexicanum. Next base: position 293,016,487 of record NC_090941.1, read on the forward strand.
CATCACCGAACGTGCCTCTTACATGCAACTCATTGTGGCCTGTGCCTGACTCTTCTTCTTACCTCCATTCCATTACGGCCTGAGTCGAGTCTTCTTCCGAGTCAACATTCCAACACGGTCGGAGCCGGAGACGCCCTCTTGCTACCATGAATCTTCATCGAAGGCCCAGACACCATTCTTCATCGTTGGCCTGCACCTATGAGGGAAAAGAACAAACAAGTTAGAACTTATACGCGCTCACACGGCCGCATATATTCATGGATCATTGCAAGAATTACTGCTAGACGGAATACAGTCATTCCGACCGAACTATAATTATACTAAAGACTTACCTCATACTTGGATTGGTCGCAGCCGGTCTGGATCAACCTCCCCACAGGCCAGTGAAGCTAACTCGGTCCGCTCTACGCGCCCCTCCTAGGAAAGGCAGGACAGATAGCTCAACATTACAAAACTACAGGTGAGCATCTATGTGAAAGTGCTTGCCCACCATATTCTGGCATGAAAGGGCTGGGGGAAGTCACAGGGTCCCCACTCCATTCTCATTGCCTCCCCTCTTAACACAGGGGCAAGATCCATCTCCTGAGCCGCAGGTCCAACCACTCTTGGAGAGGGAAGGTGATTTTGAGGAACCAGACCAAGGGAGGGCTCCAACCGTGCCCCAACGCCCCTGCGGAAACCAGGTGAACGTTACAGAACTCGAAGCCAGCCCAAACCTCTGCCTGGGCATTATGGAAATGTCAAAACTGACCAGTTAGCCCAGCTCTTGGGAGAGTTACGGGCCGAGGTGCATGCCTACAGACAATTGACTAATTCCCTAAGGAGAGACCTTATTGTAGCGCGAGAACGAACAGATGATTTGGCAAGACAAATGCTTCAGGCACATGCAGGACAAGTCCTGTTGCCTGGAATTACACCAATACCGGTGCCTCAGCCCTCACCACCAGTACATGTGATACTCCCAGGGGCTGTTCCACTTGCTTCACCTGAACGCTTTTTTGGCGACCCAAACAAATATGCGGTGTTCATGAATTAGTGCCACCTACACTTTTTGTTTCGACCTGGAGCCTTCCCTAATGATAGTGCTAGGGTGGCATTTATGCTTTCTTATTTGGGAGGCTGCGCAGCTGATTGGTCTGTACCGCTAGTGGCTCAGGATGATCCAATACTTCGGAACTTTGCAGAATTCCAACGGGAGCTAGAAAAACTGTTCACCAGACACACTCATGGGCAAGCATTGGATAACAAACTACTGTCTCTGAGACAAGGAAACCATGACATATTGACTTACATTGCCACCTTCAACTGACTCGTAACACAGACCAACTGGCCAGAGGAGAACAGGACCACACTGTTTTACCGGGGACTTTGTGGTGAGTTAAAGGACGTACTAGCTCAAGTAGTTAACCCACCCGAATGCTATGCAGACTATATTAACCTAACTGTGCAGTTAGACCACTGGTTACAAGACCAGAAAATGGACCGCACAAGAGCTGAAGGATGATCAGTGTATGTGAGGCCTCGGGACACTCAGACCAAGGGCCATGAAACCACTGAACATATGCAAATATTGGGACTACGAGCCCTGAGCCCCCATTTCCAAGGCCGAAAGAGACAAAAGAAGAGAACAGTGGCTTTGTTTGTATTGTGGAAAAGCCGGAAATTTCCTACGGGATTGCCCTACAAAACCCCCCAAGAAGGTGGTAGGTACCACGGACAATGACAGTCAAGACAAGGAATAGGAGCCGGAAAACTCGGACGCCCGGCAAGTGTAGAGGTCTACTGGTCGAGCGGAGTCAAGAGAGTTGTAACAACCTCACACCTGGTTATTCCAGTAATAATCACCCACCCCCCAACAACCATCAAAAGTGCATGCTCTAGATGCCTACATTGATAGTGGTGCGGTGGGTAATTATATCGATCAGGGATTGGCTGCACGGATTGGCCTTCCACTTCAGCAAAAACCACACTCGGGAAATGTCACAGCCGTGGATGGCTCTCAGCTGTCTTCAAGGCCTGTAACCCAACATACCGACAAGGTACTGCTGACGTGCCAAGATGGTCACCGGGAAAGCATTTAGTTTGACCTCATTGGGGCCCCCCAGTTCCAAATGATTCTAGCAATGCCATGGCTGGAAACCCATAATTCAATTATCGACTGGCGCACCAGAAGGCTGACCTTTCCTCGTGAATGCACCAAGACTTGCTATTTTAAGCATGTGAGGAGATTACAACACCAAGGGAAACCCATCTTGGGAGTGTCGGGCTTTTTGCCCCCTGAATATCAAGACTTTACGGATGTGTTCCAAAGGAACAAGCCAATACCCTACCACCACACAGAACCTACGATTGCCAAATCGATCTGGCCCCAGGAGCACAAGTCCCCTGCAGCAGAATCTACGGTCTGATGGAGCAGAAAAATCAGTTCTTAAGAACATATCTCGATCAATATCTAGCCAATGGATTCATCCGTCCATCCAAGTCCCCAGCCTCCTCAGCTCTCTTCTTCGTTCCGAAGAAAGAAGGGGACCTCAGGACCTGCATAGATTATAGGGCGTTAAACCAGATTACCGTCAAAAATAGGTATCCTCTGCCACTCATTCCCGACCTACTCGATCAGGTTAAGAATGCCCAAATCTATACGGAACTGGATCTGTGGTGGGCTTACCACCTGGTCAGAGTGAAAAAAGGTGATGAATGGAAGACAGCATTCCGAACCAAATATGGGCTCTTCGAGTATCAGGTTATGCCCTTTGGGCTATGCAATGCACCAGCCGCATTCCAGTTCTTTATGAACGATGTACTCCACAAACTACTAGATGTCTGTGTCCTTGTTTATATCGATGCTATCCTCATTTATTCGGCATCCAAGGAAGAACACGTGGGCCATGTGAGAGCGGTATTGGAAAAGCTCCATAAGAACCAATTATTCGCCAAATTGGAAAAAAAAAAATTCCACATTGCAGAAGTCGAGTTCTTAGGCTTCATGCTTACTCTTCGGGGAGTACACATGGATACTCGTAAAGTGGAAGCAATCTTTCATTGGCCATCTCCAACATCAATCAAAGGAGTGCAGAGTGTACTCAGGTTTGCCAATTTCTATCGGCGCTTTATCCCAGGATTTTCGCAAATCTTCCATCCTATCACCTCTTTGCTAAAAAAGAATAAAAAGTTATTTTGAACCTCCGAAGCTGAAAAAGCATTTCAAGAAATGAAATCAGCCTTCACTTCAGCCCCTATCCTCTGACACCCTCGACCCGATCTACCTTATGTGGTTGAGATCGACGCCTCCAATGTGGCCATGGGAGCGGTGTTATCACAGAGAGACCCTGACACTGTACAGTTGCATCCTATAGAATTCTGGTCCCGCAAGTTCACAGCACCTGAGAAGAATTATGCTATAACTGACAAAGAACTATTGGCGATCAAAGGAGCTTTTAAAAACTGGAGGCATTACCTCCTGGGGCTAGACATACTGTCACCGTTATCACGGACCATCGTAACTTGCATTATTTAAAGACAGCCAAGGCCCAATCATCTTGTAAGCTCCGTTCGGCTCTCTTCTTCGCGGAGTATGATTTTGTAATCACGTACCTGCCAGGAGTACGGAATAGTAAAGCTGACACCCTGTCACAAATGGGGGATAACCAGGACGCATTCATCCCATCAGAACCAGTACCCATTATTCCGGAAGAACAAATTCAGAGCCAGATTGCAGTAACTGCCTGTTGGGAAGAATTAAAGACCGACCTCCAATCACAAATGGATCAAACCACCCAACAAGAATGGTTGAGTAAGGGAGATCAATATTCTGTCATGAACAATTTACCCAATTTTCAGGGAAGGCTATACATTAAGGACAGAGAGACCCAAAACAAGATTATCGCTGACTACCACGACTCACTAGTGGAAGGACACCCCGGGATTACCAAGACATGGGCCAAGATCAGGAAGAACTATTGGTGGCCCACCTGGAGAAAGGATGTGGCCCAATTCATTGCAACTTGCGGGGTGTGCGCACAACACAAATCTCAAAAGACCAATCCTGCAGGATTATTACGTACCCTAAATGCACCACCGGTGCCTTGGCATACTTTGTCCATGGACTTCATTACACACTTACCACTGTGCGATGGCTTCAACACTATCTTAGTAGTTGTGGACTTGTTCTCTAAAATGGCTCACTTTATTCCGCTAAAAGGACTTCCTATGGCTGGAATCCTGGCCATCGTGTTCCTGGAGCAAATAGTCAAGTTGCATGGCTTCCCCTTTGCATTGATCTCTGATCGCGGAACGCAATTTGTCTCAGCTTTCTGGAGGAATTGCTGCAAAATAGCACAGATTGATCTCTGCCTTTCTACCAGTCACCACCCCCAGACCGATGGTCAAACTGAAAGGACTAACCAGACACTGGAACAGTATCTGAGGTGTACGCTGCAACAGACAGAGGGATCCTGGAAAGATGTTTTGTGGCTAACAGAGTTTGCTTACAATAACTCTAGCCACACTAGCACGGGGTAAACCCCATTTTTCATCATGAACGGTCGGCACCCTCGGACATCTTCCTTTGACCCACTTGATGAACTGGAAATGCCAGCAATTACTTCTCTACATAAAACTATTACTCAAACCCTCAAGTAAGCAACTAAGAACTAAGCTAAAGCCAAAGAACAATGAAAGAAGTTTGCTGACCGGCATAGAAAGGAAGCTCCACGCTACCAGATCGGAGATAAAGTGTGGTTAGCGGCCAGAAACATCCCGCTAAAAGGACCTCGGGTCTTGCGCCCCAGATATCTTTGGCCCTATCCCATCAAGGCCATCATGAACCCCGCCACTGTAAAGCTAGAACTGCCAGACAATTTGCGAATCCATCCCGTATTTCATGTTTCTCTTTTGAAACCAGTGAATCCCGAGACAAGAATTACAAAACTACCGGAACCCGAAATCATTGACGGAGAACCTGAATATGAGGTTAAGGACATTTTGGATTCCAAGCTAGTGAGATCAAAGCTGTACTACTTGATCGACTGGATGGGCCCCAAGATCGCACTGTTGTGAAAAGCCTCTAGGTGCTTGCAGTAACCTGCACTTGCACTAACCTACTGAGCTATCTTGTGTGTATTAGAGCTTATTCGAAGCATGGAGGAAAATGCTGAATCCTGCCCGGCCTCTCGATCTGAGTGAGTCAGCATGCTTGTGAGGGGTTAACTGCGAAGGCCCTTCAAGACATAAACATTTGGTTTTGCATGAATGCCTGCGCAGCTTGTAGGAGCCAGGCACGGCCAGTCTCTTCTACGCTCTGCCAAGTCAGGTGCATTGATAATACAGGAATGTAGAAAGGCGCTTCCCACGACAATGTGCACTGAGCCTGAGAGCCAAGACTGACAGTAACTTTCCAGGGAAAAACATGCTTGCTGCCTGGAAGGGTGAGCCTAGAAGCTTCGCGAAGAGCTGGTATGTCATAGTGATTGACATGCAGCCCCTAATAAGAGAACTATACCTGGGCCAGTGAGGGAGGGACTCATCCTGGGCTGTTGGTTTAACGCGCGCACGAAGAGGAACAGTGCCTGGATGACCAGCCGTGCACTATCTGGGCTGAGACTACTAGCATCACATCCCCGCTCTGGTGCAGGCCTGTGGGGGGCTTGGCCAGTCCTCCCCTCCTCTCTCTCGAGGGGTTCTGGGCACTTCGTGTGGCGAGGGTCCTGAGTGTGATCCAATCATATCTCCATCTACAATATCTAGGAGCGTAAGATAAATAATTGCATATTCATCTGTGACTGACAATTGGTATTATTCAGCTTGCACTTTCATTCCCATATTATTGTAAAATGCTGCTTAGTTCTCATTAGACACTGTAGTAATAAATGCAAGCATCATATATTCTGTGTGATTGGCTTTCTTCCAGACTGAGTTCACCGTGCTTCGCATAAATACTTACTTGTGTGGGAAGGTGATTAGTAGTGATTATTGCACTAAGGGCTGGCCTCAGGGAAGGGTGCGGGTTCCCCCTTTTCACTACATTTGGCGTAGTCGGCAGGATTTGTGAGCAGAATGCCTTTCTGGAAGAAACAAGCAAAGGATGAATGCCGATAGCATCTTCTTAACCCCAGAAGAATTATTAAAAATGGGTTCACTCACTACTAATGTAATGCTGGGGCAGATAGTGCATGGCAGCAAGGCTCGCATTCCTTCTAGAATTGGCTTCAGACTCCCTATTGAATCTGTATGCGAGTCTGATGGATATGGAAGAGAATTGGGGCCTTTGGGGGTCACTAACGGAAGCGACAGATCAGCTTAGAGAGTTGGGTTTACAGTGCGCACTGTACAGTGCAAATTTTGCAGGGCCTGACATGGAGTTGTTTACAGCTGGAATGTGAGTGCGCTTCTTGAGAAATGCTCCGAGTCATATGAAGGGAGCATTGCTTTCATTGCTGGGTCCAACGCAAGGTAAAGCCATTGATGAAGTGGCACTTCTGTTAGGGCAATTAGAACGGCTGGATGTCCGCAAAGCAGCACGCCTAGTGTCGGCGAATAATGATTCAGAGAAAAAGCGTGGCAAAAATGTAAAGCCTAAAGAGAAAACTGACACAATTGAGGTCACGCGCAGACAAATGTGGGTGGACCTGCTAAAAGCGGGAATTCCAAAGGAAGAAATAGATGGTAAACCCACACCTGTGCTGCTTGAGAAATGGAAAAAACTGAGAAAACAGGGATCAGGAAAAACTAAGCCCTCTGCACCCTCTGAAGAAGAGGTGTTGAATCCCAAAGTGCGAGCAAAAGGTTACCCTGATTTGGCAAAGGACAAGTGGGAGGTCCCAGACCCCATTTTTGATTGAAGGGCTGGCTCTGTCTTTGAGGTACGGTTAATAAAGAGAACCAGTCCCAGAGACAGACACCCTTTTGTGCCACTTACATTGTATTTGGATGAGAAGGTAAAAGGCGTCCTGGCTTTATTGGACACGGGAGCTGAGGTAACCATTTTGAATGGCAATCCCAGTAAATTATCTGGTCCCAGAGTTTTAGTCAATGGTTCTGGGGGAGCAGAAACTGTTGCAAAAGCTTTTAATGTAAAAATGTCAATTGGCGAGGGATTGCCTTTCACAGCAAATGTCTTTGCAGACATACCAGAATATATTCTTGGCATGGATGTGTTGTTGGGCAAAAGTGTAACTACAGATTTAGGTGAAATGCACAAAGGCCTGTCCGCCACCCAGATGAGGTGTGGCGTTTGACAATTGATTACCGCATTTTGAATAAGAAGGTGCCGCCCTTAGCTGTGGCGGTGCCAGACATCATTACTCTGATTGAAAACCTTACGAAAGAAGTGGGTGAATGGCACGTGGTCCTTGACTTGGCCAATGCAATTTTCTCCATTGATATTGACACTGAATCACAAGACCAATTTGCTATCACTTGGGGAGGCAGACAATTTACATTTACTAAATTGCCCCAGGGGTATTTGCATAGTCCAACTCTGTGTCATGGATTGATTGCCAGAGACTTAAAAATGGTACAGTTGGATGATGTGTATGTTGCGCATTACATTGATGATATCATGCTGACCAGTGCTGAGAAAGAACATGTAGAAAAGGCTGCTTAAAGGTTGATCACAAACATGCAAAACCGGCGGTGGGCCATAAATCCAAAAAAGGTACAGGGGCCTGCTCAAGAGGTGAAATTCTTATGTGCAATCTGGTCTAGGTCAGTTAAGAAAATTCCGGACCCTGTAATTGACATGGTTCAGCAGATGGCTCCACCAGCAGATAAAAAAGAGGCACAAAGGTTCATTGGGTTAATGGGTTTTTGGAGAAATCACATACCCCATTTAGGCCTGATACTGAAACCCATCTACAAAGTAACCAGAAAGAAACATGATTTTACCTGGGGCCTAGAGCAACAGTCTGTCTTTCAGCAGGCTAAGGACGCTTTGCAGAATTACATCACACTGGGCCCCATGACAAAAACTGATCCTTTTGAACTGGAAATTCTTGTCTACAATGATGTTGCTGTGTGGAGCTTGTGGCAAAAGCAAGGACAGAAAAGAGTGCAGCAAGGTTTCTGGTCAAGAAAGCTCACAGATCCTATGACAAGATACACTCCAATTAAGAAACAAGTTGCTGCAGTGTACCAGGCTCTAGTCGAGACTGAAAGAATCACAGGCGAGCAACCAGTGACAATTTGCACAGAAATTCCGATCATGAGCTGGGTGCGCGACACTGCTGCAAGCGGGAAAAGTGGCAGAGCACAAGACGCCACTCATGTCAAATGGAAATGGTGTTTACAGCAACGTGCAAAAGCTGGCCGCACAGGGGTTTCCAGACTGCAACAACAAATGCTGGAGGCAGTGAACTTGCAAGCGATGCCTGAACCGAGCACCCCTGTGGCGCTGCCAGAATCTCCCTTCAAAGTCGCACCCGCCTATGATACATTGACAGAGGAAGAACAAAAGTCTGCATGGTTCACGGATGGCACCGCAAAGTATGATAAAGGGCAAAGACAGTGGCAAGCTGTTGCAATCCAGCCCCACCGAGAAACACTGCTAATGAGAGAAGGTGTGGGAGGATCCAGTCAATATGCTGAACTGCAGGCGGTGGCCTCCGTGATTGAACAGGTAAAAGAGACAGAGACTGCATACATATACACGGACAGTTCGGCCACATATCAAGGCCTGACGCTTTGTGCACCGGCATGGAGAAGAGATGGCTGGCAGATCAAGAACACTCCGATCTGGGGAGGGCCGGACATCTGGGAAGAAATATGGTGCAAAGGTGAGAGGTGCAAAATCTGCATTGGTCATGTCGATGCACACATGCCCCCTGACACCTCACTGGCTGCCCTGTTCAACAACGAAGTAGATCAAATGGCAAAGATTCGCTCAGTGACAACACCTGAAGAAGCTGAGGTACTGCAAGGAATGGCGGACTGGGCACACCAAACCTCAGGGCATCTAGGGCAAACAGGAACTTATCAATGGGCTAAATGGAGACAACTGCCCTTTACCATGGATCAAGCCAAGCAAGCTGCCTCCCAATGTTCTGTGTGCTGCGAAGTGAAGCACTACCCTCTGGAGAGGAAGCCTCAAGGCCCTTTGAGAAGAGGTGAAAGAGCTGCTAGCGTATGGCAAGTTGACTACATTGGCCCTTTACCACCCGGGAATGGAAAGCATTATGTGTTGACCATGGTAGACACATACTCTGGACTGCTGTTAGCTTATCCAGTCGCCAATGCAGATCAACGGGCTACCTTGCAAGGAATGGAATACCTCATCAGGCACTATGGCATTCCGAATGAAATTCAATCAGACCAAGGCAGCCATTTTGCTCGACACAATGTGCAGAACTGGGCACTAGAGCAAGGCATAAAATGGACACTGCACATCAGCCGGTACCCAGAATCCTCTGCTCTGGTGGAGCCCAGCAATGGGCTGCTCAAGCAACAAAAAAAGAAGCTGACTAAGACTCACACTCTCAAGGGGTGGTACAAACACCTGGCACAAGCGCTGTTTGAACTGAACAATCGTCTGTTGGGAAACCGGCAGACCCCCTTTGTGAGACTGACAAGTGATAAAGTGGAATCCACAAAGACTCTTGTTGTGTGGAAAACTGACAAAGAAGCAAAGCTGCCTGTGCAAGCCACTGCAAGCAGCATTGGGCTTGATCTATCTACCTGTGAAGATGATGTTATACCAGCGGGGCAAACCAAATCCATATCGCTGGGTATTGGCATCAAATTGCTGGCTGGCAATTATGGACGCATTGCTGCACGATCCAGCCTCACGAGAAAAGGCATTGACATTTTGGGAGGTGTGATTGATCCTGATTATAGAGGGTCTGTTTCGGTACTCTTACATAACGCTGGTGCATCTGCAGTAACATTAACCAAATATGACCGAATTGCACAATTGATTTGTGAGCAAGCAGTTGTTCCCCTAGTGGTAGAAAGTAAGCAATCCCCAGACACTACACTGAGGGGGGAAGGAGGCTTTGGTAGCACGGGGAAAAAGGTGTGGGTTCACCATCCAAACAAAAAGCCTGAGGCTGGGGAAGTGTTAAGTCAAGGTGTTGGAAGTACTTATGTTGTACTTTTGCAGAATTCTGACATGCCTATTTATATTCCCGCTACTAGGCTCACACCATGAACGTAGATCAGTATGAAGGGGATGGGACTTGCCTTGCTGTGGGTGCTCCTGACCTGCCAAGCAAACGCTTTCTCTGTAAAGAATGGGTTGATGCAAGATGCTACATGGACTTTGAGAATCGCATGCACTACACCTGATTCTCCAGTCCTGCGTGACAACTACAACTGCACTGTAACCTGTGAGAAAAGTGCTACAAATGAGTATCCACATGGAACTGCAAGAGTTCTGACTTGACACATTGTCAGGCATCTTTTGTCACTGACTCATATGACTGGCGCTTATGAAATCTTAGGCCCAAACGTTTCAGTGAATGGATCCAATAATTTGTTTGATGTTTCATGTTATTTCTGCCCCAAGAACTGCAGCGAGTGTACTCGCCAAGACTTTTTGGACTATAATTTGACTAAATGCATTTCATACAATTGTGCATTGAAACAGCCACTGCCGGATGGTAGTATGGTGTTTGCATCTAAAACCAATATCGTATATGGTAGGCATCCCACTTGGAGAATGGTGTTTTTCAAATCACACAAAGTAGAAACTGTGAACATGCTAGATTTTCCACGTGTCTATCATTACAGAGGTACACTTAGACATAGATTTATCACGAGGCAATGTTTCCTTAGTACTACCAAGCTGCCACAAATGGAGTCAATTTCTATGGCCCATCGCCAAATTGCACGTAGCTAGGGGGTTAGATTCATTGATTGCGGGGGCAGCAGGGGTGGGAACGGGAGCTTTAAATGCTTTTGACATAGAAACTATGCACAATAAGTTAGCCACTATGGGTTCTGATGCCAGCGCTGTTATAAAACTTCTGGCCCAGTGGGGCCCATTGATATGCCCTACCCTGCGCAACACTGCTACAAGTATTGGCAACCACTGGAGATGGCAGAATTTTAGCTATGAAGACATTTTTTCTACCATAGGGCAGGTCAACAAGGCTGCTAAAGACACATTTTATGGCAAACTTTGTTAAATCAGCAGGTGTTGGCTTTCCGCTCCGAATGGGGGCGGCTATCCTCAACCCACTGGCACACAGAGCTACAGTTACAAGCAAGCATATGGATTAAACTGCTTGCTTTTGATTGCATGAATTACACATGCCACGCTTTAATGCAAGTTAGTAGAACCGCTTATGCTTTAGAAATATGATGTCCTTTTATAGTTTTGCCTATGAAAATAAATGGTTCCTGGTGGGGAATGGTTAGACAGACAAAATTACACCATCCGCAGTCATACCTGCATGCCCTGGGATCAGGGGTGGGCATGCCCCCAAACTGGAAGGATTCCGGACCCATGCATGCATCCCATAGCTGGGGAGTGCACCTGGATGCAATACCAAATGGTGTCCAGTCAATTCGTCGACCTCAAATTGGTCGAATGACATTTGGTCGACGCAATTTCGTCGAAAACCATTTCGTCGAATTTTTTTTTTAAATTATATATATTTTTTGGGGTGTTCGTTTAGGCAAAAAAAGGTTTTTTAAGGCAAAAAAGGCGGGTTGGGGGGCAACCCCCCAAAAAAAAAAATTAAGGGTTAAAATAGAAAAAAAAAATTTCGACGAAATGGTTTTCGACCAATTTGCTTCGACCATTTGTCTGGTCGACCAATTTTTTTCGACGAATTGACTGGCAACCATACCACATTAATGGGACTGACATTTTCCAGATAGATCAGCATAAAGCCTGCGTAGCTACTAATCATTCCTTGCTTATTAACAATTATAGGTTATTAGGGAATCCTCAAGTATTTTGCGTAGATCAGGTTGTGATTATCTTAGACATTGTTACTCACACCTTATATTCATTAACCCAGTGGTCTCACACTACTCTGCATGCCGAGCTCACGCATTTGCTTAACTGGACTCTAACCTATGGGGTGATTACTGCCCGGCTTCAAGCTATTAGACAATTTGCTCAAACTGCTTGGAAAGATTTCCAAACGCTAGCTACCTCAGTTATCTCTGCAGAGTGCAAGTTGTTGATAGACAGAAATCAATTAATTAAAACTGCTGACCATCTGCATTCGGTTACTACTCACCACTGGTGGGATGTGTTCACTGGATGGTCTCCCTCCTCCACCAATCTGCTTAATATAATGTTGCATCCATTGCTGTGGCTGCTGATTTCCCTAATATTTATTCTTATTGTTTTCATTGGGCTCTTGCACAGAATGTCTTTCCTCTATAATAGAATGACTGTGCTAAAAAAACGCTTGATCGGCCTACAGCACGCCGTACACGCCTCTAAATCATGGAACTGAGGGGTGGAAAGGGGTGGAATGTCGTGAAAAGCCTCTAGGCGCTTGCAATAACCTGCACTTGCACTAACCTACTGAGCTATCTTGTGTGTATTAGAGCTTATTCGAAGCGTGGAGGAAAATGCTGAAACCCGCCCGGCCTCTGGATCTGAATGAGCCAGCATGCTTGCGAGAGGCTAACTGCGAAGGCCCTTCAAGACATAAACATTTGGTTTCGCATGAAGGCCTGCGCAGCTTGTAGGAGCTAGGCACAGCCAGTCTCTTCTGCGCTCTGCCAAGTCAGGTGTACTGATAACACAGGAATGTAGAAAGGCGCTTCCCACAACAATGTGCACTGAGCCTGAGAGCCAAGACTGACAGTAACTTTCCAGGGTAAATCATGTTTGCTGCCTGGGAGGGTGAGCCTAGAAGCTTCTCGAACAGCTGGTACGTCATAGTGATTGACGTGCAGCAACAAATAAGAGAAATATACCTGGGCCAGTGAGGGAGGGACTCATCCTGGGCTGTTGGTGAAATGCACGCACGTAGAAGAACAGCGCCTGGACGACCAGCCGTGCACTATCTGGGCCGAGACTCCTAGCATCACATCCCGCTCTGGTGCAGGCCTGTGGGGGGCTTGGCCAGTCCTCCCCTCCTCTCTCTCGAGGGGTGCCGGGCACTTCGAGTGGCGAGGGTCCTGGGTGTGATCCAATCATATCTCCAACTAAAATATCTAGGAGCGTAAGATAAATAATTGCATATTCATCTGTTACTGACAACTGGTATTATTCAGCTTGCAGTTTCATTCCCATATTATTGTAAAATGCTGCTTAGTTTTCATTAGACACTGTAGTAATAAATGCAAGCATCATATATTCTGTGTGATTAGCTTTCTTCCAGACTGAGTTCACCGTGCTTCGTATAAATACTTAGTTGTGTGGGAAGGTGATTAGGAGTGATTATTGCAGGAGGGTACAGGTTCCCCCTTTTCACTACACGCAACTTGGAACCTGTGGAGTTTATCCATGTGCCTCGACTAATCAGGCGATTTCATCGCGATAACCCCACCAAACCTGGGCCAGAGAGGAGGTCGCCCGTGAGAGGGGCCTTGTGGGGGAGTGCTGTCATGGCCACTGGTCGTGGGGACAGTCCTTACTCATCTCCACGGTCCCATTGGACCCAGTTCTGGCACCTCTGGCGCCAGGCTCATTTTAAAGTGTTCTCTGCACACTCTAGGCCTATGGCGTGTGCAACTGGGCCGGGCGTGGCCCAAGGAACAGAACTGGAAGGCACGTGCTACAGGCCCAAAGAAGGACAAAGTGGAGTTTGTAGGCGGAGCTATGGGAGGGGCCTGAACCACCCTATTTAAGGCCAGCTCATCCGCGTGCCCTTGCTTCACGTTATTCTGCTTCCAAGCAGCATAACACTCCCTGCTGTACCTACCCGTGCCTCACTGTATTATAGCCTCATCTTCGAGATTTCCTGGGAACGCTTCTTATCAGCAGTCTTCCGCCCCATCTCCGCGAGCGTCTTCTCTCCAGCTACTCCGTCGTCGCAGATGCATCTTACCTGCTACCAGCCTCCACATCGCTGAACGCGCCTCTTACCTGACGCCAGATGCTACATCCCTGAACGCGCCTCTTACCTGTCACCAGCCGCTACATCGCTGAGCACGCATCTTACCTGTCGCCAGCTGCTACATCGATGAGCATGCATCTTACCTGTCGTCAGCCGCTACATCGCTGAGCACGAACCTTACCTGTTGCCAGCCTCCACATCGCTACCGCTTCAGCTGCTGCATCGCCGAATGTGCCTCTTACCTGCAACTCGTTGTGGCCTGTGCCGGACTCTTCTTCTTACCTCCATTCCATTAAGGCCTGAGTCGAGTCTTCTTCCGAGTCAACATTCCACCACGGTCGGAGCCGGAGACGCCCTATTGCCACCACGAATCTTCATCGAATGCTGGGGCACCATTCTTCATCGTCGGCCTGCACCTACGAGGGAAAATAACAAACAGGTTAGAACTTATACTCGCTCACACGGCTGCATATATACATGAGACATTGCAAGAATTACCGCTAGATGGAATACAGCAATTCCCACCGAACTATAATTATACTAAAGACTTACCTCATACTTGGATTGGTCGCAGCAGGTCTGGATCAACCTCCCCATGGGCCAGTGAAGCTAACTCGGTATGCTCTACGTGCCCCTGCTAGGAAAGGCAGGACGGATAGCTCAACCTTACAAAACTACAGGTGAGCGTCTATGGGAAAATGCTTGCCCACCATATTCTGGCATGAAAGGGCTGGGGGAAGTCACAGGGTCCCCACTCTGTTCTCATTGCCTCTCCTCTTCACACAGGGGCAACATCCATCTCCTGAGCCGCAGGTCCAACCACTCTTGGAAGGGGAAGGTGATTTTGAGGAACCAGACCAAGGGAGGGCTCCAACCATGCCCCAACGCCCCAGCGGAAACCAGGTGAGCATTACACCCACCCAGTCTTATTTTATTGGCACAAAAATGACATTAAAGCAGTCATCATTTCACATTACTGCTTCTTTAGATTACTGCAATAAATGTCTCCATATAAAAAGTTCTTTCAAGTCTTATGGATGGCATTTGTCACTGTAGGGCGGTCCTTCAAATCTCCACAGCCAGCCTGCCCCCTTTGTGTCAGTTATGAACAACAGGGTTACCATAGCACCCTTTGATTGTGGGAGATGAAGCTGAGGAGGGGTGTCAAAAGGAATTCACACTACTGTAACGCTCACCTGATTCCCACGGAGGCGCGGGTCTTGGCAGGAAGATGTCTGTAACATGAAACGTGATGTGCAGGATTCGGTTGGCTTCTGGGGTCGAACCTCTCCGCACTGTGTGTCGGACTCGAAGGGTGAGGTTTCTGCAGGTGAAATAATATGGGGGTTAAAGGTCTGGGTTGTGAATGTCCCTATCTCTCTCCTCCCAGCCTGACTGTTGAGCCCCCCTCCCAGGTCAACGTGCTCACCTTAGATAGGTGAATGCTGGGCTCTCCATCTGCGTCTAGTGCAGGGTGCCGTTGCCAGTTCCTTCACTGGTGAAACGTTGGCCTCTTGACTTCAGAGGATGGGTACCGTCGTTGTCTGCACGACCGGTAAGTTTCTGGACACCTTTAGTCTTTATAGTCTTTTTATGCGTGGCGGTGAAGCGCCTGGTATTGCGTAAGTATGGCAAGCGCTCTTACTGTCTCTTTCTTTGTCTTTGCAGACGACGATGCAGAATGAAGAAATCCGGAATTCGCCGCGTGCCGGTAAGTGTAACACTGCTGTTGTCTATGAAGATGCAGCGTGAAGAATCCGGAATGCACAGCGTGCCGGTAAGTAGAATAATGCTGTTTATCCTTGCAGGTGAAGATGCAGCGTGAAGAAGCCGGAATGCACAGCGTGCCAGTAAGTATGATAATGCTGTTTATCTTTGCCGGCGAAGGTGCAGCATGAGACACGGCCGCTGCCGATGGATCAGGTAAGTAAGCACTGTGTGTTAAAGTTCGTTCTGCTAACCTGTTGTTTCTGGTCTTTTGCAGGTGCTGATGTTGATCGGGTACAGGAATGGTAAGTATAATTCTTGCAGGTTCAGGATCCAAAGAAGAAAGGCTGGAACAGACTCGGTGAGCGTTCTGCTGCAGATGCAGAATAACGCGAAGCACGTTTCATCAATCGGGTGTGGTTTAAATAGCCTAGCAGTGATGAGGCGTCTCCTTCCACGGCCCCGCCTAGGTGAGAAAAGAGTTCCTGCTTCCAGAAGAGTTCCAGTGCTGTATCCAGGGAGTGGAGCTGCCCCACCCAGGTAAGAAAGTAGTCCCAGTTCACCGAGGACTTCTAAGAGTCTGGTAAGCAAGCAGCATGGTCTGCCGCAGGTAAGTCCACCCAAGCACCTTCACACCAATGATGAGCCCGGCGCTTCCAGTGCCGGGACCTATGCTTCTGATGAGCCTGGTGCCACCGGCGCCAGGACAAGGTCCAAAAGGTCCCTGTGGGGACCGGCTGGTGCCTAGGATCAGGGTTAGGGGCCTGCTTCCAAGGACGTTGGGCTGGTCCTGACTCCTTGGAAGCAGTGATCATGACACTACTCTGTGAAAGTGCTGCTTTCTCTTGGTCCATTATCCCTTGCTGGGGAAATGCCAGCCAGTCTGACGAGGTCGCACATTTTCACACTTTGGCTCTTTCATAGTTTGTGGGGGGATTCCTTTCCCCGGAAGGTTTGGTGCCTTTGAACTGCATGCCTAGGTTAACTTATTCTGCTGTTTTCAAACACATTTATTTTTTGCTTTCTTTCTTTCACAGAAACCAAGTCTTTTTGTAAATAATTATAATATCCACTTAAACCACCCCAGTTCCACACATAAAATACTGTTTCTGTGCGAGTATTTGGGATGATTTTACATTTTAGCTTTCAAAGTGTCATTTCACTGCTTTTGCAAAAACAAATTTACACGTGTTCATTTTACATGGGAATTTCACAAGATGCTATTTCTTCAGCATACATTTTCTGAAAAGCCTTGACAGATCAGGTCAGTTTCAGAGCACAGAAAGATGCTGGAAATTGTTTTCTTTGTAATTGATGCATAGCCAGGAAGAAACAGCTTTCTTTTGAAGTTGTCACACTCTGCCCCTTGTCTCACCTGTTTGTCCTTTGTTGTCGTCTTTCTTGGAGGTCTTTCTTTGTTCCTGGACGTTCGGGACTTGTACAGGTTTGGGCGGGTATCCTCCGCCTCCAGGGTGTAGACCGGACACCAGTCTTGGAGAGATGGTAGCATTCAGAATTCCAGGAAGGTAAGAAGAGCAACGGTCATTGTCCGGGATGGATCAGGAACTAGGAAGGAGTCGCAAACCTCGCAGAGTACAGAAGGCAGAGAGCGAGCGCAGGAGGACTGGACAAGGGCCCGGGAAGGGAGAGGAACGAGCGGCCCTCAGGAGGTAGCACAAAGGGCAACACAATAAGGAATAGGGAAGGAATTTGGAGCCGATAATTATCAGGGGAGTAACACGGTAAAAAGGAAGAAAGTTAGGAACACACTTGCTGAGTACTCGGAAGGGTAGCGTTGAGACGCGCAGAGCCGCTGGGGTGTGCCTCTTTTCTAGGGAGCAACGAGTCTTGCGTAAACACTATACAGCGGCGTTTCTGTGGTGTTGGCCATGTTTGTAGGATAGCAGGTACAACTTTGTGGTGCACAGTGGACCATGAAGTCCAAAAGGGGCCGAAACGGCGAATAATGACAGAAGTGCTTTGCTTGGGGTAACTTATTGCAAAAGTGAACACTGGCCATGCGGACTGAAATTTAATTCTCTGCTCTTCATAGATTTTACTTGATAAACAATGCTGTTCTGGGCAGGAAAACCTTATTTGATTATGTTAAATTGAAATATATGGACAGGGCTGTGTTGAATTAGAACAAAACTGTGTGAGGTTTGCAATGAAAGTAGCACCAGTGCGATGCCATTTTAAGTGCAGGTCCTTTCTGGGTGCAGCCTCGAGTTTCCAAGATCATAGCAGCGCAGAGCCATTCTGCATTTAATTTATTTTCTTTGGGGTGACATGAAGAAAACAAAGTGCAGCCATTCTTAGGGGGCTATGTTCCATCTCGCCCCATATGTGCTCAGCAGACACAGCACAGCCATTATTTTTATAACTGCTAAAATGCAGTTTTGTGATGCAGGGATTTCTGTTGGGCTGGTAAATGTACCTGACACACCAGTGGTGGCTGGTGAGTTCTTTTTTTTTTGCAGGGTGTAAATATTTGCCACAAGTATGTGATTGGGACTGAGCATAGCGAGGGAGCCCAAACTAACAAAATGGGTTGTGGGGTACCCGAGGGGATGATTCTCTTTCCCCAGAGTAAATGTTTTGAATAATGGGTTAAAATGGTGCATTACACAGCAAACTTTCTAGGAAAATGTGGGTAAAAGGCCAACAATGTGTGTAAAAAGCCAACAATCAGTTGTGTAGGGTGTAGGGTAAACCATGAAAAAAAGTACATTAGATGCAAGTCATCAAAAGTTCACAGGGCATTTTCCCATGCATTATCATGCCGGTCCCTACAATATATGCCAGTATAAAAACATTTGTATACTGGATGTGCCCATGCATTTCCATGTTGGCTCCACCAATATATGCTAGTATTCCCATATAACACCATACTTATGTTTGCTTTAAGACTTTTTCAATAGTAGCATTACTGACACTGGGCGCAAAACTGGCTCTGCCAATATATGGCAGTACTCCTATGTAAGTACATACTCCAGTTGGTTTGGCCATTAAAAGTGACATGTCACAATAGGAAAACCTGTCCAAACTGGTTCCAATGTAAGCCAGTCTAGACCCATAAGAACACTTATCTTGCTTGATTCATCATAGATGCTCGGTTAATAAAAATTCATGCTTCAGTGAAGAATATACAGGCTGCTACAACAAAACATCAGTCTAGCGAGGTAACCCTACTTATCATGCTTTCTTTTTTAAAGAAAATTGAATTAACCCGGATACCTTGTCTTAGAGAATATACAAAAAAATCTGTTTTCCACACAGGTTTGTGTTTTTGAAGGTGCTGCTTTGTATCAGGTTTGTTTATTAACTTGGGTTATACCCAAACATGGTGAGGGTGGGATTCTAATTGTCCCATGTGGTCAGCCGACACGTGTTTCGACCCGAAGGTCTTTCTCAAGGCTATGTTAGATCGGTCTGGCGCCCCCTATGGGGTTCTTGTTTTGTACTCGTGGTCCTGTGTATAGAGACACTCCTTTAGGGCCCTTGGTTCCTTGTACTCTGTCCGCGTTCGGTTCGACCATAAACCTGTGTGGAAAACAGATTTTTTCATATATTCTCTAAGACAAGGTATCCGGGTTAATTCAATTTTCTACCAAACAAAGGAGGTGTGGGCTACACCTCAGCCACAACCTGTGACCTTGCCGCAACAACAGAAATTAAGGAATCTCATTATCAGAGCTCAACAAGGTCGGTTCCATTCTAGAGCCCAACCCCCCCCCCCGTGCTGTTTTAAAGAGGCTGAGTAATAAATGTAATTCCACAGTAATCAATGGCTGGACTGACTGCACCAAATTGCCAGTCTAGCCAGGGAATGGCACACATGACCTTGCCTTTGCCCCAGAATACCAGTAAATATTGTAAAGTCAATAAAGGATGTGGCAAAAATGCTCCAGTGATCCCGTCTCCCAAGGCCTTACAAAGACACACACACATCCCCTTTCACCCACCGGTCACTCACCGATATATCTCCTCTGACACTCGCTGACACTGGATTCACCACACAGGTGCACACCAAACCCCACCCAGAACATTCAAACACACACTACCACATTCATACTCATTCACCCACCAGTCACTCAATCATGCACCTTGTCTTACCTCCACCCGTTGCATTTTCTACACAGGCACACATTCACACACCCACCCACCCAACCAACCAGAACATTCAAAAACACACCATCACATTCATACTCATTCACGCACTAGTCGGTCACGCACGCATTCTCTTACATCCACTCATTGCATTCTCTACACAGGAGCACACCCACCTAGAACATTCAAAAACACACAGCAGATCACTTCTCATTCACCCACCAGTGACTCACACCTTCTATTACATACACTCCTTGCATTCTCTACACAGACACACATCCACCACCTACGAGAGCCCACTGAGGTTACAATGTGCAAACTATGTTTGAAGAATCGTAATGTAGATACTGCATGTGACTAGCGATTCCCAATGCTGCTACAATGTGTGACCCATGCATAGTGATCCCCAATGCTGCTACAATGTGTGACCTATGCCTAGCGAATCCCAATGCTGCTACAATATGTGACTCATGCCTACCAAATCCCAACACTGATACAATGCGTGACCCATGCCTAGTGATTCTCAATGCTGCAACAATGTGTGACTCATGCCTAGCAAATCCCAATGCTGATACAACGTGTGGCCCATGCCTAGTGATTCCCAATACTGCTACAATGTGTGACCCATGCCTAGCGAATCATAATGCTGCTACAATATGTGACTCATGGCCAGCAAATCCCAACGCTGCTAAAATGTGTGATCCATGCCTAGTGATTCCTAATGCTGCTACAATGTGTGACCCATGCCTAGCAAATCCCAATGCTGCTACAATGTGTGACAATTCCTAGTGATTCCCAACGCTGCTACAATGCGTTACCCATGCCTAGTGATTCCCAATGCTGCTACAATGTGTGACCCATGCCTAGCAAATCCCAATGCTGCTACAATGTTTTACCCATGCCTAGTGATTCCCAAAGCTGTTACAATGTGTGACCCACGTGTAGTGATTCCCAATGCTGCTACGATGTGTGATCCATACCTAGCAAATCCCAATGCTGATAGAACGTGTGGCCCATGCATAGTGATTCCCAATTCTCCTACAATGTGTGACCCATGCCTAGCGAATCCCAACGCTGCTGCAATTTGGGACACATGCCTAGCAAATCCCAATGCTGCTACAATGTGTGACCCATGCCTAGTGATTCCCAATGCTGCAACAATGTGTGACCCATGCCTAGCAAATCCCAATGCTGCTACAATGTGTGACAATGCCAAGTGATTCCCATCACTGCTACAACATGTGACCCATGCCTAGTGATTTCCAATGCTGCTACAATGTGTGACCCATGCCTAGCAAATCCCAATGCTGCTACAATGTGTGACCCATGCCTAGCGAATCCCAACGCTGCTACAATTTGGGACATATGCCTAGCAAATCCCAATGCTGCTACAATGTGTGACCCATGCCTAG
This sequence comes from Ambystoma mexicanum, assembly GCF_040938575.1. NCBI lineage: Eukaryota > Metazoa > Chordata > Amphibia > Caudata > Ambystomatidae > Ambystoma > Ambystoma mexicanum. Next base: position 293,037,677 of record NC_090941.1, read on the forward strand.
CGATTCCCAATGCTGCAACAATGTGTGACCCATGCCTAGCAAATCCCAATGCTGCTACAATGTGTGACAATGCCAAGTGATTCCCATCACTGCTACAACATGTGACCCATGCCTAGTGATTTCCAATGCTGTTGCAATGTGTGACCCATGCCTAGCAAATCCCAATGCTGCTACAATGTGTGACCCATGCCTAGTGATTCCCAACGCTGCTACAATGTTTGACCCATGCCTAGTGATTCTCAATGCTGCTACAATGTGTGACCCATGCCTAGTGATTCCTAACGCTTCTACAATGTGTGACCAATGCCTAGTGATTCCCAATGTTGCTACAATGTGCAATCCATGCCCAGTGAATCCGGCCATAGACACTATGTGTGAGCCATACACAGCTAACCCTACTGCCGATATCATGTTCAATGGCCTGCACCCCCCAGAGCCAGAGCAATTCTCTGAGCCTAATTGGGCAACAATAGCACACAACATGTCCCCCTGCCCCAAGATCCACACACCTACCACAGCAAACAATGCAAACAACAAGAGAATATGCTCCCCATGCTTTGCTCTATCACTATCAACACTCAGACTATGACCCTAACCTAATGGTGGAGTTATACAATCAAACTCACCTTCTAGCTATAGACAAAGTTGCCCCACTAAGTACATGCAAACTGAAACCTAGAGCCCACTTAAACTCTTGGTATACACCTGAAAATCCTACAAAACACCAAATGAAATGCAGAGACCACATGGAAAACCACACCCTCAAAATCAAACAAAAATAAGTTTCTCAACGAAGCCAAAAACCTACAAACAGGCCATTGTCCAGGCAAAGAGCCTCACATATAACTAGCGCATAGCCAAAGCCAAAACAGGTTCTAAATAACTTTTCGGTGTCCTGTGTGAACTTGAATCCCCTGTGCCTCTGCCAGAAAGCTGCCACAAGCATTCCTCTTGGTGCACTAATATCTAGAAGGCACTAATTGACAAGACCGCTCTACTACAAAGTAAAATCGCAGGCAAAAAAGCCAAATTGTCCCTACTGGATACACCAACCAACATTGACCCCCACCCAACTCCAATAAACTATTTGAATTCAGACCTGTTACAATACTAGAAGTCACAAAAATTATCAATGGCTTCAAACCCTCAAGTTGTCAAGGCGACCTCTGCCCAGCCCCCTTTATCAAAGAATGTGCAGCGGAACTAGCACCATTCATCACCTCACTCATCAACAATTCCTTCACACAAGGGATCATTCTGAATAACCTGAAAGATGCATGGGTTCTCCCACTCCTAAAAAAACCTCGCTAGACCCTAACACTCTGAACAACTACCGCCCCATAACGACCAATCCTTTCCTCCTTAAAATTCTAGACAGAGCGGCCTACTTACAAATACAGGAACACTTGGAGTCAACTGTAGAGAGGAAAACAATTAACACATTACATCTGAAAGGGTTGTGGGTTCCTGGGAATCCCCTGCAATACGTGGCTATCAAGGTTACTGCCACGTAGTCCTAAAATGAAGCAGAAGGAAAAAAAAACAATTAGATATTAGGAGCACTGTGAGGGAGACACAGCTAGGAGCACTTAAAGTACCACATATCTACAATGTTTTTGGCTACTGAAATGAAAAAGCAACCTGTGGTACAACACGACATGTCACAAAAAATCAATTACTATGCAGCCCTCTTAAAGTACACGGCCTACCTCTCCAGTATCCCATTAAAACAGAGAACTGCCACACCCAGATGAAACTGCTCACAGCTGCAGGTTCTGGTCCACAGAGGGAAAGGCTTTTTGAATGGGAGCAAAACGCAGGCATATTCAATGGCAATACACAACAGAAAAGCATCATAGGAAATGGCTAGAAGATGAAACATGGGGCTGGGTTAACTTGTAAGAAACAAGTGAAACCCTGGAAAGGTAGAAAAAGACCACAGTTACTGTCAGCAGTGGGCAAGCTTGGACACAGAAACATATAGGCGGTTTGGATTCAGCAAACCCAATACGCCCGCACAGTTCCCCAGGAAGACTTCTCATCAAAACATATAATGACTATTAGAGCCCGTGCATCACATATGGATGGCCAAGAAAACTGGAACAGAACAGTGAAGGCCAATTCATGAGAGAATCTTACTCACCAAAGCTCTCATTCAATTATCTTTGACAACAAACTGTAAACATTAGCAGCAGGAAATCAGAACATGATTTCTATAAATGTAGGGAAATGACCATAAAGAGAACCAAACAATAAAATATATATTGCTTTCAAGGCCGAAGGCAAAGTGGAAGGAGGGCATTCCAGATACAAGGATCAACAATCCTTCACAGAATACACATAATGGAATACAATCCCCCTTTGCAATTGCGCTATCTGTGGCAAAATAAATCTCATAAACTCTCTGAGGGTTAGTGAATAGTTTAGTGGGTCAAATTCAATAATGAAGCTCATGATTGAACATAGAAATACTGAACTGTAGAGTGATGCAATAGTAAAACCAGAAAGACCAGTCCTTTCGAATGATAGCATAAAGGTGAGCCACAGTTGAAATGAAAAATGAAATCTGAACTCTGCAGTGCCAAAAGCTTCATCTGAAGAACCCATTTCCATCTTACCACCAATCTATAGGGCTGACTTGAACCACCCTACCACATAGGTTTCTGTATACATTGGGCCTCATTATGGGTCTGGCGGTAACTGTGCCAGTAAAATCGGCAGGTTGTCATCGGATCCGTGATGAATTACTGATGCCTGACTTCCCAGTGCCATCGGGCTATTCTGAGTCAGGCGGCCGGGAAGTCAGGCACCAGTAATTTTGTAATTCCCCATTCCCATTGAGTCCCATTGGAATGGGGAACACGGAAGCACCAGCACCATTAAAAACGGAACCAGTGCTTCCGCTGTGTCTTGCTTACCATGGCCGCTGTGTCTGGCAGGGTCTGCCTCGTCAGGCACACCGGCTCCGGAAAGCAAACCCTCAGTGTGCCAGTCCGGTAACAACGGTGCCTGTAGGCTTACCAGCAGCGTTGTTACCAGACCAACACAGTCGTAATGAGGCCCATTGTCTATCTCCCATATGTGTGCATGCAATTTCAAACCACCCTTGTAATGTATAAGGCCACAAAATCCTACACTGTCCACCCAAAAACACTTCTATAATTTCCTATTTCCTAATAATGTCATCTGTGCGTTAACTACAAAGTTATTTAATCAGCTAGATTTTCCAATACTTTATTTATCGTGGACTGCAGAACACCCTGTCCCCTATTATTTATTCATGTCATTATGTGCTCATAATAAGTGGTATGCGCTCCATGAGCGGCAAATCTACCAACCGGCTTGAATCAAAACTCATCCATATAGCGACGACCTGCAAGCAGTCGATTACTTGTCGCACACCTCGCCTCTGGAACTAGATCCCAGTACTGACTGGGAAAGTCCCCACATTTCTGCAATTTTGCAACTCTCTCAAAAAGTGACCTTTTACACAACACCTGACCAAGGGCAAATCCCAATGGACGTACAGACTATCAAACAGAACTCAACTCACAAACCTAAATATAAATAAAATAAAAGTGTGGTAACTATGTTTGATACCGCCATCCCTTTCATTCTTACCTCCATTGTTTTACTGTTGCTGTTAAGGCTTGATCATGGGTCTGCCGGTATCCCAGCAGTAATTCCACCGGAATACTGCAAGGGCAAACAGTATTACTGCTACTCGGTCCAGCGCTATTAGCGCCGGATCACTATTCACACGATAATGGTTATTGCTCATTCCCTATTGGCTTAATTGGACCCAATGTGGCTGGGGTGCAAATAGAGACGAAAATGCCCATTCCTCTGGTGCAAATGTGGCCATACTCGGGATTGGGAGGACCCTTAAATGTGGCAGTAATAGCATTACCGCCGCATTTAAGGGCTAGCGTCCAACCCTTGATCAGGCCCATAGTCTGTTTCAGTTATCGGGCCTCATTTCAAGTGTGGCGGTAAGGGGTTAACAGCGCCGGTAAGGATGCCGGTGCCATTAACCCCTTACTGCCGCATTCCGAGGTCCTTTAGTGGGTCCCGCTACGTTTGGCTAGTAAAACCAGCCGCCCTTAGCGGGAGCCGCTAAAGGACCAGGGAGCTAATAACGGGCCTGTTATTAACATGCCCGTTATTAGCTCCCTCCCCATTCCCATTGAGCACTATGGGGGCTCAAATGGGAATGGGGATGGCTTCCCTGAATGGGGAAATACCGGGTCCTCCAAGGTTGGAATGACCTGGTAAGTCCCCATTCAGGGAACCAGGACCCGGACCCGAGTTTGGAGGCAGCCATGCCGCAAATAGCGGCATGGCTACCTCCAAACTCGTAATGAGGCCCATTGTCTTTGCTGTCCTTTTGTCTTCTCATCCAATTCTTAATGCTTTACTGACTGTAATGTGTAAATGTTGTACAACCCCGAAGAGCCAGAGGTCAGTGACTGAAGTGTGTTTATATTAAAGTAAACTGAAACTCAAATTCCTGCACGTGTTAGGCACCTACTCTCACATGTTTGGTGCATACATCTCTATAAAATGACTTGCATGCATTGTCTATGCCCCTTTAGCTCTGGACAAACATTCTCATCCTATCCCCTATTTCCTTGATTGACTTAGTTGCACTGTCTCTATGGAATAACCACGGCACTGTCCAGCTGGAGTTATCAGTTTCATTGTCCCTCTTAGCATGCAATGCTTTCAAATCCCCCCTACTTCCTTTCCTGCCCACCACCTCAATTGCCCACTTGATCTCAGGCCTCCCTTGGCCCCCATCTCTTCCTTCCCTATGCCCTCCTCCTTCTCACCCATAAAACTGGATGAGGTCTCTATAGCTCTCCGCTCTGTGAAATTCACCTCCAAGTACGTGCTCCCCTTCTCCTCCAGACCTATCAAGGACCACGTGTCTGCTCTCGCCCCCTCCTTGTCCAATTTCTGTAACAATTCCTTTGTCACTGGCTTTTTCCCACTCTCCATCAAGCACTCCCTTGTGCACCCCCTCCTAAGAAAGCTGACTGCTGACCCACCCTGTCCGGCTAACTATCACCCTATCTCCACTAACCCATTCCTGGGCAAACACTTGGAGAAGCTGGTCATCTCCCAACCAGCCAGCCATACTGAATCTATTGGTTGTCTCCACGACCACCATCCAGAGGCATGGAAACTGCTCTTCTGAGCAGCCATGAAGACCTCTCTTAAACCTTGACTCAAACTCTCCTTCTGTTCTCATTCTCCTTTATCTCTCATCTGCCTTTGACACGGCCAATCACGCCACCCTCCTAATGCGGCTCCACAACACCCTTGGTATCACAGACCTTGCTCTGGATTGGTTGACCTCATTCCTTTCTTATCAACCTTCCCAGGTGCAACTTGGCCCTTTCCTCTCCTCCGCCTCACTCTCTACCTGTGCCATCCCTCAGGGTTCCATCCTGTCGCTGTGGCTCTTCAATATTTACCTTTCCCCTCTGGCCCACTTGATTTACACCTTCCCTCCTCATTTCCAGAGTTATGCTAATGACACTCATCTCTACTTTTAAGATTCCCTCCTCTGCTTCCTCTTCCTCCTCTGTCATTCCTCACTGTCTGACTGCCATTAATTCATGGTGCATGGCTAATGATCTCTGTCTTAATGCTAGCAAGACCAAGATCCTTCTCATTGGATCAGTGACACCTGCTACCTGCTTCCCTCCCACTCTGTCTGCCCTCCTTGGGTCCACTCCCCTCTACATCTAGTGAAACAAAAAACCTTGGCGTCATCTTTGATTCCTCTCTCTCCTTCTCCCCTCACATCATGGACCGTTCCAAGAAGGCCCGCTTTTAGCATTCTCCCCTTCCTTACTTCCCCCCAGAGACTCAACATCTCCAGAGCTCTGGTTCTCTCTAGGCTGGACTACTGCAACATCATCTTTCTCAATCTATCCCTTTCCACTCTTGGGCCCCTGCAACTAATCCAGCACAGGACTGCAAGACTCATCTTTGGCCTCAAGCCCAGGGACCACATCTCTCCAGCCCTCAAATTGGTCCATTGGCTCCCGGGGGCTGCAACAATCAAATTCAAGACCCTCTGCATCATCCACAATGCTGAATGGGGTCTGGGATCCCACTAAATCCAACTCTCTCTCCCTAAATACCTCCCTGCTAGAGCCCTCCAGTCCTCTAGCTCCAACTCTCTGCAAATTACACATTTCTCTAAGCAGAGAGTAGGGGGCTGAGCCCTCTCTTCGGCAGGTGCCTCCCTCTGGAATGGCCCCCCTTCCGCTCTCAGACTTGAGACAGACCTCCTTACATTCCTGAAGCTTCTCAAGATCCTGCTCTTCTCTACCTCCTCCCCCCTCGCCTTCCCTTGTTAATTGCCCCCTCCTGCTGCTGTGACTGGTGGCCTGGTTCACTTCTGAGTATCACAGAACACTGGGCCCTCCCTGACCAGTCTTCACCAGCACCCCCTAACCAGCACTGCCCTCACTTTGTCTCATACCTGATCAGCCTGGTGGGACCGGCAACACCCTGAATCTGTTCCACCCCCACTCCCTCGCACTTAGATGGTGATCCTCCCCTGTCATCCCCCTGGCACTTGCCCTGGTGTTCTACCCTGAGAACTTGCCTGTCCCCTCACTGGGCCCTTGCACCCTCCTGCATCCTATGCCCTTGCACTATACCCCCCTCCTCCACTCCTCCACCCTCCTGAACGTCTTGTTTATGCACTTGCCCAATCCGTAGGTCACACGGCCTAGTAGGACCGTTACTGTTGTTTATACCCCTGCCCCCACTCCTTTTTGTCTTGTGGCACCTAGAAACACGTTATACTATCAAGTGTGCTTTATAAATAATCAATAAATAAAATAAATAAATAAAATGTTTACCACCAGGTGCATGCACATCCAAGAGTTCACTCTTACATGCTGCTTCTCCTCTATGTCCTCAAATCATACCCCACCACCCACCTCGCTATTTGGCCAGTACAGACCCCCATGTCCTTCATCACCAACATTGTTCCAATGCTGTCTGATGCAGTTATATGCATCCCTCTCATAGAAATCTGAAAGGACTTCAACAGCATTGCTGTTCACATTTGAAAAAAAACAAATAATCCTCGTGCTTACACAATTATGGTCCAGAAAGTCTTAACTTGCATCTCCAAGTTGGTATGGAAGGTCTACCAACAAACAAATGAGAGGTGTGATCATACAGAGGCCTGCGAAAGTAAACCACCAAATTAAACATGAGAAGGTGGATGGTGTATACATGACATCAAAGTGACTGCCTGACTTGAGGACAGGAAATGTAAGGAGAGACTTCATTCCTCATGAAGAACATGTTTCTTTTGAAAATGCTCTTGAGGTGATGCCCAGTGTTTCATCCCCAGGCTCGATTTGTCAAACTCTCTGTGTAACAATGTTGTCTGCCAACAACAAGAAATTATAGTATTACTGTTTTATTGCAGCAATGTTAGAGAAAAGCTGTTCATCATCTGTTTGGTGAACATGAGCAAAGACAACCTACCTAGGAATGACCCCTTCCCTTACTCATATGTGACTCATTCATCGGCTAAAATCTTGTTTGTTTGTATAAGACAATAAAGAGAAATCAATTACAGCATGGGCTGTGTCTTGGGTGAGAAGGAAGAGCTAAACATTTGCCCATTGTATTTTCCCGTGTATTTCTTATGATCATCCATCATAGATGTGTTTCATTTTACATAAGTCTACTTACCGACCTAAATAGGCATCAATTAATCTGTTGTTCCCTTAATTGCTTTCCTTAGTCATTTAACATACCATGAAGTCACTGTATAACCCACTCATGTCCCCATTGCAGGCTACTAGTTCCTTTGCCACTTTTCAGCATGTACTCCCATTTATATCCCTTTTATGCTTTTCGAGGGGAGAGTACATTCTCCTCACTGCCAGGTGTATACCAGGTACATCTGCCTTACCTACAATCAAAGCTGCCTGCCTTCTCAGCAACCCACCTGTATGCAACCAGAGCACCATTAATCTTGCATGGGAGAAATTAATGTGTCATAACCAACACACAACTACTTTTCAAATCCTATCTGCAAAAATGCAACAATGAGAGAGTTATAATTAAGATCAAAGTACAATGCAAAATAAAAGTTGATGGGTTCTGCCACACAGGGAAATTAACATTCAATGAGAAGAAAGAGTAAGAGAGCAGGTAATGTAGGGAAATGGTGTGCACCAATTTCAACAGTGTCACTAATTTCAACAGTGGCACTAATGTCAGTGATGTGCCACCAGGTTCAACTGATGCTAACATTGCAGCATGTTCTGTGTGTGTGATTTGGCATCTTAGTTCTAATGTCTAGCATTGAGGGTAAAACAAGGGGGGTGGTTATAGCAATACGAATTGAAATGGGGTGATTTTGAATGTAGGGGTTCTGCATGCATTGACATATTTACATTACAGCATGTGCATGGACAGACTTGCTTGCTTAAAACAGCTTTGTTTGTCAAGGTTAGATTTAGAAAGTAAAAGCAGAAAAACAGAAAATTACATGGTGAACACCCTGCTTTGCATGGTGTAACAAGATGACAGGTCCGGGAAATTGTTCAGTCAGAAGCACAGGAAGATGATGGCATGTTTCATTTTCTTTTCGAGCACCAGGAAAGGGGCGTGCAGTTTGCCAAAAGTGAGAGGGGGTGAGATGGATGCTAGAAGGCACTGGAATATTCCTGAAGGCTCTGTCATGTTTATGTGGGAAGTGACACAAGGAGCTGGAGTGAAGGAATTGACATGGCCAGAGAGGTGAATAGAAATGTGCAGAATCCATATGTCCTCGGCTGGGTTCTGAGAAAGGCATATAATGGACTGCAAACTGGCAGATAGGACTTTTTGCAGGGCTTTTGGCCAGTGACTTTGTGCATGTGGCATTTAGGTGATTTTGTCCTGGGCTTTCCGCATAAGTCTGTGGCCTGAGTTTTGACAGAGCTTGCTTTTGGCCTTGTCTGACTGAGATTCTAAGATGGAACAGATATTTAACAAGCTCTGGTTTCATGCAAAGACCTGGGGCTGTGTTTTTTCTTTCGATTGTGAAAAGTGATCCTTGAGTATGAGAGCTAGGTTGTCATTGCAGCTGTGCTGTCCAATCATTCAGGCATTTTGCCAACTTTCACTGGTCTTTGGAAGCTGCTGTGAGCAACACTGTTACCTGTGTGCCCAACCCACAGACAGGACAGTGTGAGCTGGGATCCTGGGCCAGAAGGTGGGCTGTTGTGACTGGTGCTGAGACAGATGCTGAAACTGCAGGCAGGTCAGAAGGGCTGGTTGTACAGGGTTCACAAGTGAGTATTAATAGGGATAATAGAAACTGGAATGTCTTGCAACGGGAGATTTGTCCAGGTTAAGCTGACTCAGGAGGAAGCTCCCTCTATCTCATTGGTACCCGTAGATCAAGGAAGTTGCCTGAACCAAAATAGATTATGGGAATAACTGCACTATGCAAGAAATTCCATTGTCTCTAACCTCAGACTAACCCAATTTTAGTTAAGGGCCAAAAAGGTAAATGAGGGTTGAGACTATTTCTAAAATGCATTGGCTTTCATAAACCAACTAAGGTGCTTGCCAGTATGTCTCCTAATTCCTTCCCCAATCTGCTAACAGTAAACAAGGGGGAAATTGCAAAGGATATTAATCCATGGTACACACATTATCAATGAGTGATAATTTGTTTTTTTTTTTAAAACACCAAAGAAAATCTCAGTGTGAAATTGCATGTTCTGTTTTCTATTCTCTAATAACATGCACGGTTGAATTTATGTTTTGCTGATTGAATTGGGAATATGACTTATTTATATATTGTCTTGTCTATAATCAAAGCAAATGGAATAAATGCCCATGACATTGTTGTTTGAGTTGAGAAATCTTCATATAACATATAAGGAATTGTAAGCCTGTGTGGTCTGTTTTATTCGTATTTATATAGCGCACAACAGCCCGAGGACATCGTGGCACTTGTAACTTGTGGTCGTCTGTTATTGTGTGACCTTGTCAATTTACAATATACAGTGTGAAAATGTTGTGTGTATCTATTGCGGTACTAAGTCTTCTGATGCATAGCCAAAGAACCCACAATTCTGTACATTGGTATTAACAGAAAGTGACGAGGGAATATTTCTTACTGTAACAAAGGAAACTCAAAGAATAACATCTTTTCTATCCAACATGCTTATGTAATATGTACATTTAAATTATGCTGTCATACATTTAGTTTTGAAAGCTACCTGAAGTAAGAACCCCTCGCTCAAATGAGTATCACTGTGAATCCTTACTCTCTGTTTACCTAATTAACATAGTGCCAACACAGTTTCACTGTAAAGCCATGCTTTCTTTAAATACTTAAAGGTTGCACACAATTCATTTGTTTCTGTATAGTTGTTTTCTTTCTGTGAAGAATTTCCTGAGTGTCTGTGTTTCCTGCCCAAAGCCTGGATGAAAAGAGAGCGATTATTGTTGAATTATGTTTCTCCTTACCTGTGACTCTTCCTAAAATTGATTTGCTTGTCCTCATATTCTAAAATTTGTATCATTATGATCTTTAGTAGGCTGAGGTTAATTCATTTGACCAATGCTAGAATCTTCTGAGACTTTAGGGTACTTGTATGTAAGAGGATTCAATTCAGCACTACAGCCAAGTCAACGCCTAGTCTAGAATACTGAATGAAAACCCTTATTGATATATCTTTATGTCCAGTTCATGCGTTCTGGATGACTACCCCTATATAACACCCCTCCCTTGGAATCCCCCTGACCCCACTGAGCCAAGAAGTAGTTCTGTTTTGCAAGTTTAAAGGTTTATTTGATAACTTAAACAATATATATTATATCACGCTTTATAATAAATTAATAATTGGATATCACACTTAATCTGGTATGATAAAGATTAACAACGGAGAATCTGGCACTAGCACACTTCTTGATAATCACTAAGGAGTAGACATGAAATGGATAAGATAGCAACAATACTTTTATGGTTTCAAATGGATGCAATGTGGAATGAAATGCAGTAAAGAAAATAACTTGATAGGAATTCAGCAAAAGACAATGTAATCACTTTTTTGGACAATTCACCCCCCCCTTTTATGCAATGCAAGGAAATGGAAGGGAGGCACACAGTTCTCAGAAATGCAATTAAATGTGATTCAGTTCACCCCAGCAACTTAGACTACAGACGTTGAAAACACAGGCAAAATGCTTTGATATGTGCTGGCAATGGAGTGAAAATATGTTAAAATGCTTTTAATTCCCTCTAGAAGTTCAGGGTGAGTGGTATCTAGTTAATATTAGCTCAGGCTCACTCTAGCAGTGATGCAGGGATAGTTTTTATGAGGCAAACGATTTTTTTCAGAGGAAAGCAAAAGCAGCTATCTTTCTGCAAGTGGAGAAATGTTCAAATCGTGGCAAATTCGCGAATGCGTTTTCCGCGATTGCGGCAAAACTATAGGGAATCGGAATGCGGTTCTAGGTTCATTGGAAAGCTGAGATTCTAAGCTTTCAAAGGAAAGTTACTGCAAGTCTCTAGCACGAACGGTCACGGAGATACGAGCGATTAAATAAAGGTCATTTTTCAGATTTGGAATGTTAAAGTTCAAAAAGACAAGTGCAGCTTGCAACTAGCAAATCACAAGTGACAGCTTTACAAATGACAGGTGACAATTAGGAGACAGTTCTATTTAGATTAAAATAGGATTAAATTATATTATTTTAACTAAGAGATTGGTTCTGCACAGTTCTGCTATGTACTCACAATATATTTAGAAATATGCCTTCCCACGGATCTGGTCAGGTTTTGAACTGGACTCCGGTTCAGCTCTCTCTGGTTTTGGATACTGCTCTGCTTTCTCTGGGTCTTTCTGCACAGCTTTCTCTGGAGATTGATGGAGGTAAAGTATGGATTTTCCCGGCAGAGCTTCCAGCTGCAAATGGATTTGAAGGTCCCTATCTGTCCTGTCTGTCTGCTTTTATGTGTTTTCAAAATGGGTGTGTGTGCAGCATCACTAGACCCTACCCCTCTCCACTTATCATTGGCCAAGCTTTCATTTCTCCCCTGATTGGGGGAGCTAAGTTGTGTCAGAGTGATGTCATTTTACAGCCTGCAGAAAGTCCACTCCTCCTGTCAACTTACACACAAATCTAGATTTGAACCAAAGACATATTTGCAGAGGTACATATTGTTTTAAAATTACATGCACCCATCATGCATTACAGGAGGTATACCCTGTTCAAACTCTGCTCTTCCTGGGAGCTTGCATTCAGAAATGGCAATATTTTGCACTTTTTAACTGGTTTGCAATACCGGACATTACCCCAAATTTACACACATGTGCGCAAGGAGTATGGACATTAGTTGATGAAGTGTCAGATTTTTCACATGCACACATTTTGAGTAATATCCTCTTTTCCGCTAAAACCCCCCTGAACATGCCACCGGTTCTAAAAACCTCTTAAAATGTGGGCAGAAAAATCACAAGAATTATGGTATCATTTATATAATTTTCACAAGTCCGTACTATGAGTTATTCATCTTTTTAGAGTTATGTTCTGGCCCCAAAGGTGTGTGGTTTTCCTCCAGCACAAGGTTGAATTTCTGGTTTTTCCAGTTCTGCCAAGCCAGCTTGCTCTCACAGGCAGTGCCCCTCCCCTTTGCTTCAGGAGGAAGCTACTTTTACGACATCTGCAATAAACCATCTGCCTGAGTCAGGAGAGGGCTTTGTTCAGAGCTCCTGTATTCTGTGGGGGCTCCCCTTAATTCAATTATCAGAGAGATGGCATATCCTTAGTGTGGCCAGCAAAAGGCAGATAGGCCTGGGAACACAGCTGTGACTCAAGTTTCACTCCTGATGGGGGTGGCTGGTGGGCAGAATTCAGTTCCTTAAGCCAGGTTTCAGATAAAATGTCACTTTTTGTTACCCAGTTTAAGTCAAGACAATGTTTACATATGCAGCTAAAATGCTGATTCTAAGTTTAAAACTATGACATTTAAACAATTGCAACCTATGTGACACTCAAAGTAGGTCACTCAGTCAATTTAAACACTTAGATTTTTAGTGTCTTTCAGTCCAAATTTACTTAAACTGCTGAAATCCACAGCTCAGCCAGTCTTGTTATAAACCTTCAAGTCACTTCAGAATATAACTTTACATTGGATCCACCTCTCAGTAAGTCTTTCTTTGGCCTGTTTTGGGTTCATTTATTCAGTTTTACAAAAAGTAAAATCTGGTGGTTTTAAAACGCCGGCTTTTGGGTAGTGGTGAGTACTGGTACTGCACCCCTTTTTGGGATTTAAGAAAATTAATTCCCAACAGTTATGGGTTCGCTTTTTGGCAATCAGCATTGCCATTCCCAATGGTTTCAGACTACCGTGTGGGTAGTCCAATGGTGGTTTTAGGCAGTGTCCTTCTGTGCCCATAACATCGGCAAAAATGAGCGGCAGCCTATCCTTCGTGCATTTCCCTGTGCATTTTCTGGGAAGCTCTGGCCATCATGATGTTTTCCATGTCAGTACTGCACAGTTTTGAGGTAGGGCTCGGATGCATGGGTAAATACATCCCACAAGCCCCCCTCTTGCGATGGCCATTCCGTTTCACTGATGGGACTCGCAAGACCTGGGATGTAGTTCTCATCTTCTTCCAGTAGATGGCACAGTTCAGCATCTGCTTGGCCTGGTTTCTTTGGAAGTTGTATAGATAGACCCGGTCCCCCACCTGATATTCCTTCCTGGAAGTCTTCAGGTCATAGTGGGTCTTCATGCTATCAGCCGATCTTTCTAGATTCCGCTGAGCATAAGCAAAAGCATGTTGAAGGTGTTTCCTTAAATTCTCGACATACTCATGAGTTGTGGAGGCATTTATCAGTGTCTGCTCTTGGGTCCTGTAGAGCAAATGCTGAGGAAGCACCATCTTGCGTCCAGTCATCAACTCAAATGGTGACATTTTGGTTGCAGATGAAGGGGTAGATCTGATGGCCATTAGGACCAGAGGTAATCGGATATCCCAACTTGGCCCAGCATCTGCCACAAACTTTTTTAAGATGCTCACAATTGTCCGGTTGTAGCGTTCCACTGCTCCAGAAGAAGCTGGCCTGTAAGCAATATGCAACTTCCTTTTGACCCCCAGTATCTCCCACATCTTTGTCATCACTTCACTGGTGAAGTGGCTACCTCTGTCTGACTCAATCCTTTGAGGTAGACCAAAACAGGAAAAGATGTGGTTAATCATCAGGGCAGCTGCGGTTTCTGCCTTGCAATTTGGGGCTGGGAGACATTCCACCCACTTGGTAAACAAGCATGTCACAGTCAACATGTACTTATTCCCCCTAGCAGAGCGAATCACGGGGCCTACAAAGTCGATTTGTAAATCTGACCATGGCAGTGTCATCCCCCTCTTTTGGAGAGGCGCACGGTGCGTGAGGGATGATGGCTGAAATTGTGCACACACAAGACACCCCTTCAAGTATTGGTTGAGGTCCTGCCCCATGTGTGGCCAGTATGCAACCTCTCTCAAGATTTCCAGTGTTGTGTGAAACCCCCTATGACCGGCGGTGGCCGCATCATGGGCGTGACTTAACATCAGGCTTCGGAATGAGGTAGGAACCACCCACTGATCGTGGCCAGCTTTGGATTTCCTTACCAACAAACCGTCTTGGATCCGGAACATTTTTGGACATTTCATCAACACTCTTAGGTCCTCTTTCCCAATGTAATCGGTATCCGTCAGGGGAAAGTTCTCAGGGTCCTCAAGGTGTTGGTAAAATTTACCAATAATTGGATCCCCCTTCTGAGCTGTAATCAAATCAGCATCAGGGGTCTCCTTACTCCATTGTGCAATTGAGAGGTCGTTGTGAGCATTTGTCTGGGACCTAGTGATGGCAGTGACCTGGATTTCCCCCAACAGGGACTCAATCTCAATTAGATCCCCTTGGATGGCCCCGGTTTTGGCCAGCTGATCAGCTAAGTCATTTCCAGTTTTGTCTGGTCCCTCTACTTTGGAATGACCCTTGATCTTTTTCCAATAGATGGTCATCTCATTCGAGGTGACCAGATCATCAATATTTTGGATCAACTTCCCATGTTTCAAGGGTTTGTTGTTAGCACATAACATGCCTCTGGTTTTCCAATTAACCAGGTGCTCCACGAACCCGTTCCGTACATAATCCGAATCTGTGATTATGACCAGTTCGTGGAGTTGATGCTGGACAGCAGTGAGGATGGCCTGATGCACAGCCATCAATTCTGCCACCTGACTACTTCGGGGACCAATTTTGTATCCAGCGGAGGGTTCTGGGGACTCATTCACCCATGCATTCCCTACGCCGGCCACCAGTTCTTTCTCCCCGTTGTTGTCAACATGGTACGAGCATCCATCCACATAGACAGTGGGCATTCCCTCACACTTGTCCTCTTCAAAGACTTTGTGTGGGGAATTAAGGTATGCCTCCATGTTGTCCTTGATTTTTAGACTTTCGTCCTCGAGACAGTTTTCTCTGGCACAATCATGCAAGTCAGCCAGACCTTGCGCGAGGGGACTCTTCTTGTTTTGGCCATATCTGACCTCCACAGGAAAGCCTTGCATTGACAGAATCCAGGAAGTAATTCGGGAATTACTCACATTTCCGGCCCGGATTCTGTCACTTTGGAGATATTGCAGAGGCTGGTGTGGAGTCTCCACTATGATGTGTTCCCCCTGGATAAACGGGCGGTAATTCTTCAATGCCCACACCGTTGCCAGGAGTGCCTTCTCACAATCGTTGAATTTTTCCTCCACAGAGGATAAAGTTTTGCTCGCATAGGAGATTACTTTATTGACCTTGTCATGCTTTTGGTATAATACTGCCGTCAAGCATGTATTCGAGAACCCCGTCTCCAGGAAGAACTCCTTGTTTCTGACAGGGTAAGCTAGGCAAGGCGCTTGTGAGAGGCTTCTTTTGAGTTGTCTTACTGCCTCAGATTGTTCTGGACCCCATTCCCACTTGACCCCCCCCTTCAAGAGATGAATCAGGGGTCTGGTGATCTCTGCGTAGCCCTCAATGAACTTTCTGCTGTAATTAGTCAGTCCAAGGAGGCTCCTTAGTTGCCGCAGAGTTGTGGGGTCTTTCAGTTTCTGAAGTGCTTCCACTTTCTTTTCCTGGGGACAGAGGCCCTGAGCAGTAATCTCATGCCCCAAGAAATTAACACGGGTTCTACACCACAGTGCTTTCTGAAAGGAAAGTTTTGCTCCGGCGGCCCTCAACTGTGTCAGAACATAACGGATCTCCGCTATGTGTTCCTCCACAGTTGAGCTTTTGATGAGGACATCATCTACATAAGCCAGGTTACCCCTCGCACCCAAGTCGGGCATGGCCTTGTGTAGAAAAATGTTGAATTCATTGCCGGAGTTGAGGTATCCGAAGGGAGTCCGGGTCCATGTGTACTGCTGGCCCCCAAAGGTAAAAGCCAGTTTGTATTGGTCCTCCCTACTGACAGGCACCGTCCAGTACCCATTGGTCAGGTCTATTGCAGTGAATACCTGTGACCCCTGGATCTGGGCCAGCCCTTGGTCAATGTAGGGCAGAGGCCATCGAGAAGTATGGACCCGTTTGTTGAGCTCCCTGAGGTCGGCGCAGAGTCTCCACTGGCCGTTTGGCTTCAATATTCCCAGCACCGGCTTATTGAAGGTGCTGTGGACCGGACGGATTATTCCCCTGGACTCAAGGTTCTTAATTATTTCAGTAAGGGACTCCATTTATGCGAGAGGCAAGCGATATTGCTTCACAAACACAGGAGTCATGCCAGGGTCCGTGGGGATTGTTGTTGTGTGGATGTCGGTACGGCCACAGTCATATGAGTCTACCGCAAAGAGATCTTGGAAATCCAAGAAAACTTGTTTCAACTTTTGCTTTTGTTCCAGAGTCACACAGGCATCAGCTAGGTTGACTCTCTCTTCCACCATCTGCCTGAAGCCTGGAAAGACTTCTGGTTTGGCTATCTCCGCGGCCTCCTCCAGCTGGGTGGAGAAGTCCCTGGTCAGAGTGCTGATTTGGACCGGAGGCTTCAGGTGGGAAAGGCAGCCCTCATGGACCTGGAAAATCACCTCATCCCTCCTGAAGTCACAAGTCACATCTTCCTTACCATAAGGGCAAGAAGTGTACACCAGGAAGTTCCCCCCATGCCGGGTAAAAATCCTGTCTGGTGTTGCGTTGTCATCACTGTCACTGTCAAAACAGTCCTTGGGGATTGGTCCTAACAGTTCATTTCCAAGATCAATGGAGAAATGTCGGTCATCAACCGCCATTCCAATAATGGTGCCTGCGGCTAGAGTAATACTCTTTAAGTCACTGTTATCCACCTCTATTGGAATGGTGTCATGTTCTATGTTGACTAATGGAGTTGGGTTTACCCCCAACCCTTGCTGTTGGAGAGAAGCGTTTAAATGTATGTAAGCATCAGGGTTTTGCAAATATTGTCCCCTTTTAACTTTCACTTCCAGGGAGAATTGTCAGGTCCTTTCTGGGATGGTGACTTCCTCTTTAACCTGAATTTCAACCGCATAAGGTAGCAGTTGAGCTGACCTAAATGCTTTTTCTGGATCATCAAAGCTCATGGGATTATCCGCTAATCGGGACCAAGCTTTGAAGTTTATTAGGTCCAAACTAATGGCAAAGCGATTGAGAATGTCACTGCCTAAGTAAAAGGCGGCAGTGACGTCTCGCACGACCCAACAATTATGGACTATGCTCTTGTTGCCAATGGAGATTTTGAGCATACACCTGCTTGGCAGGAGATGTTTGGAATTGGGTGCTTCCAGGTCCATTTCCCATTTGTCTCTCAGTTTGAATGTGGGAATGGCTGGATCTTTTGGGAGTTGGCGGAACATGGCTTCGCTGATGAAGCTCTTACCGTTGTTCACACACACTCGAGCAAGAACAGAGTCCTTCCCATCATTTAACTGAACAGGGATGAACAACTGCTCTCCAATTTGCTGAATATCAGCCAGGCTCTGAGCTGATTTCACATCTTTCTGGACTATAGGAGTGGGAGTTTCTGATTGTGGATTAGTATAGAATTTCAGAGTGTTTCCTTCCAGCGTGGAGTACCACTTTAGGCTGGAAGGAAGGTTGATTTTCAGAAATAGAGAGGACCCTCCATCACCAGTCTGTTGTCCTACTGCTATTACTGTCACGTCTGGAATTTGGCTATTCTGGAAGTGAAATTCTACTTGGTCAGATTTTTGTTCAACCATGTGGCAGGTGCCGTTTAAACTAACATGGTTGACACTCTGTTTTAATTTTATTGGTCGGCTAGTCTGGGTCCAGAGGACCTTGTTTACGCAATCTATTAGGGGTGACAACCTTCTCAGGAGGTCATTCCCTAGTAAACAAGGGGTGCCCTCTGGGGTCACAACTATGACCGGGTGTTTCAACTTATGTCGCCCAATTTTTATGTCCAAATCTGCCGTCCCCTCAACGGGAATTTCCTTCCCGTCAAAGTTCTGCAGTTGTCCAGGAAGAGAGGTGAGAGGAATTTGGTAATTCTCTCCCCTTCCTGCATTCAGTTCGTCAAAGGCCCTTCTGGACAGAAGGGTAGCTTGAGATCCAGTGTCCACCAGTGCCAAAATTGTACCCTGCCCCTGTACTTGTACCGGGGCATAGTATCTTCCCTCCTTCTCCTCAAGGGGGCACAGATAATGCACATTTTTGGACAACTGGTGGGCTAACTTTCTGGTTTTGGACATGGCGAGAGAAGAGATTTGGGCGGAATTCTGTGGAGAGCCTTGGGAATCTGAAAGAAAAAGTTGGCAACTGGAGATCAGAGCCATTGTGGGTTCCCCTGGCTCCGGTTCTGGGCCGCCACCCCCTTTTTGGAGGCAGTCACCAGGATGGGTTTGAACCAGGGGATTTTCTTGCTGTTGGTTCTGGGATGAGATGGTGGGCGGCGGTAGCTCAGTCTCCACATCTCCCCAGTCTGGATTTGCATCCCTAGGGACCCATTTTTCTTTGGGAGGAGTTCCCCCCTCTCTGAAGGAGAAGATCCTTTTCCCAGGATCCTCTGAGGATCCCTCTCCCTCAAATTGGAAGATCTGTACCTCCTCCTCAAACTGGGTCTGTTTGGGTCTTTTGTTTCTCCTACCCCCCCTCTGCTCCTTAGGAGGCAGACTTTCAGGGGCAAGAGATTTTGTTTCCGGTTCCTGGGTTTCCAGGGGCTGTTTACAAGTGAGGAAGGAAGCTTCCTCCAAGGCTTTACACCCCCCTTCCCCTTGTGCCTCCTCCCTGGGAACCGGTGAGTTATCGGGGTGCTGCCCCCGTCATTGTTCTGGGGCACCAGGTCCAGAGTTGGGTGCGTTCTGCGCCGGCATGCCGATCTGAGGGTTCTGCTGAGCCCTCAGTATGTGACCCAGATCCCGCGCCATGTTTTGAACCTGGCGCTCTAACTGGGAAACCCGCTCAGGCTGATACGGGGCCCTGTTTTCTCCCCTGGGCTGATCCCGGGAAGGTTAGCTATCCCTTCTTTGGTAGTACCCCTGGTTGGGAAGATTTGGATACCCCTCCGCCCTTGGCCTCCCCTCTCCTGGATTTGGTTGTCTGGGCTCAGGGAATTGGGGAAAGAAGGGTGGAGGATTTTGGGGCTGGAAATTGGGTGGATACCTGGAGAAGAAGTTCTGCCCAGGGTTTGGTGAGTTTCTGCCCTCCGGTGGGAAGTTAGGAGGGAAGTTCCCTGGGTTAGGTGCTTGGCTGGATCCCCCCCCTTGGGCTGGAGGAGTCCACACATAACCCAGGATGGGTCTGTTTCCCTTGTAACGGGGACTTACATAGTCAGGAGAGCGAGGGACCCCATTTGTGGGGCTGCCTCCCTGGCTCCTGTCTGTGACTGGCCCGAGGACCTTCTGGGCCTAGCATTATTAGGTGCAAGTAGGTTTTTAGGCCCCCCCATCTCCAACTCTAAAACGGGGGTGACCTTTACCTCTGCCACCTTGGCAGCAGCAGGGGTGTTGTTGGCTTTGGGGTTTTTGGGCGCATTATTTTTATTTTCTATTGGCTTCTGCACCTCATAGATCCGGGTCGCCTGTTCGATGACCCAGTCTAAAGATCTTTTCTCGTGAAAATCCCTCACGAGCTGGGTCATTATGTATTTGGGCAAGGCATGGAAAAACGTATTGATAAATTCTCTGCTATCCGTGCGCACCCTTCTTGTGGTCTGTGCAAAAGCACGCTTTAACTCCTGCACAAATTCTTGTGGGGCCTGATCCTCCCCACATTGTAAATTGTAGGCTGCCTTGCGAGCCTCTTGGGGATTTCTGTGAACAGAAAAATGTTTTAATATGGCCGCCCTATAGGTGGACCACCTGGAATGATTTTGGTCCTCCAGCCCTGCAAAGAAACTGGAGTACTC
This sequence comes from Ambystoma mexicanum, assembly GCF_040938575.1. Taxonomy (NCBI): domain Eukaryota; kingdom Metazoa; phylum Chordata; class Amphibia; order Caudata; family Ambystomatidae; genus Ambystoma; species Ambystoma mexicanum. The sequence continues at coordinate 293,058,081 of NC_090941.1, forward strand.
TGGGGAGAATGTCCACTTTACATATTGGATACAGCTTTGGCTGTCCTTCAAATGAAAAGTCTCCATCATTTGCTCATAGAGCTCCAAGTGTTCCCAAACAGAATACTTAGCGTTCTTATGGTAAGGCGTGATGACGCTCCTGATCGCCTTAATCTGCTTTAAGGGGTCCTTAAGCAAGGCCCTTTTTGCCTTATTGGCCTTTTTGGTTCGGGTAACCCTTGTCCATTCATCCTCTGACTCAGAGGCACTGCTCCCAGAGGTTCCTGTCTGTTCTTCCAGGTTTTCCCGGATTCTGCGAGCCTGGGAATGGCTGGCAGAATGTGGGGACCTGGTCTCCTGTTTCCTGTGGTGCTCAGAGGAGTCCTCAGATCCCTCCTTGCTGCCAGGATTTGCTGGGTACCCCCCCCCCACTGACCTAACTGGGCAGAGGTTTTCAGGATGCCCTTAAGGGGCCTACTCTCCTGGGGTTCCCCACTGAACTGTACTGTACTTGGGTGCCCATACCCGGATGCCCACCCCTCCATTCCTGAGTGGTACTGGCCTATGAGCCCCATACTTTTAGCTGGATAGTAATCTGCCATCCCTGTGGCCCTGTGCTCATGTGCGCCAGGGGACATGGGGGTGGTAGAGTCCAGGGACTGGGAGAGATGAAGGCCCCTGGTGTTAGGGCTCCTGAGGTTATGGTCAGGAGTCTCTCTTTCCCAGCGGACCTCATCTCTATCCGCCCCTGCTCCCTGTTGCAATGCAAGAGCCTGCATTTGTGCTTTCAGTTCCTCAGTTAAGGCCTTACTAGACTCTATCAGTCTCTCCTGCATCGCTACCTGTTGTTGGAGCCTATCATTGTGTTGACAGAGGGCCTCATTTTCCCTCTGTGCTTCCTGGTTGGTCCTGGAGAACTGGGCCAGTCTTTGCTGCAGGAGGTTTACCTCCTGAGTCCCATCCCTACTGGCCTGCTCCTTTCTTGCCAGAGCATCTTCCACCCTTCTGGTGTGCTCTACCAAGTTCTGGTTTTCTTTTTGGAGGTCACCCAGCCCCTGGAGGGCCAGGTGATTTTCTTCAATTTCCTTTTTTAAGTGGCAGACTTCCTGGCCTAAAGTGTCTCTTTCCTGACTGAGAGCCTGCATCTGTGCTGCCAGGTCGTCCCTCTGTCGTTGAAAGGCACCAGCTTTTTGGCGCTCGTCATCAAACTCTGCCTGGGTATCCAGGTCTTTCAGAATCAGTTTATTGCTCTCCTCTTTCTCTCTATCTAGCTGGCTTTGCAGGGTGACTACCTGCTCCGCGCATGCCCTGTTGAAATTGATCTGTTGCTCCAACTTTTTCTGGTTCTGCAGTAAGGAGTCCAAACTGTCTTGGTGCTCCTTCTGCAGGGCCAGAAATCTGGTATCCTGGTCTGTCTTTTCCTGTTGTAGGATGCCCATATCCTCTTTTATTTTAATGATATATTGCCTACTATCATTTTCTGACTCCTGGCTCCTCTGCAGCCTCTGCTCAGAAGAGGCCAGATCAGATCGGGCCTTCTCTACTGCCATCTGTTGCCTATTTGCCAGATCTTGGCTTTCAGTGCATTTATCCTGCATGGCTCCCATATGTAAATATAAATATGCCGCTACCCTGGCAATCTTATTGTGTTCATCTTTGGCTTTATGAGCCATATATAGTTCACTCAGGGCCACATGTAATGGACCCTGATCTCTCCATAGGTCTGACCCTGTTTCAGTGACCTGTCGCGTGATGGCCTGCAACCAGGCATCCTGGCCCTGTTCAGTCCATTCACCTCTCACAAATAGTTTATGTAAGAGGTGCTCTCTGGCTATTTTCATGTCTACTAAGGTCGTCATTCTAGAGATTGGTCTCTGTCCTGACTTACGGAAATTAGTATTTTATTTTTGCAAAACAGACCTTTTTCTTAGAGCGTTCCTATGAGGAGTGCTTTACAGCGTAACACAGCGTGGTGATCCGACCGGATATGTGTATCTGGTCAGCTGGCACGCTGTATTAATCTGCACAAATGGTAGATCTAACCCAAACGTCCGGCACGAGCCCCCAATTTGTAAGAGGATTCAATTCAGCACTACAGCCAAGTCAACGCCTAGTCTAGAATACTGAATGAAAACCCTTATTGATATATCTTTATGTCCAGTTCATGCGTTCTGGATGACTACCCCTATATAACACCCCTCCCTTGGAATCCCCCTGACCCCACTGAGCCAAGAAGTAGTTCTGTTTTGCAAGTTTAAAGGTTTATTTGATAACTTAAACAATATATATTATATCACGCTTTATAATAAATTAATAATTGGATATCACACTTAATCTGGTATGATAAAGATTAACAACGGAGAATCTGGCACTAGCACACTTCTTGATAATCACTAAGGGGTTGACATGAAATGGATAAGATAGCAACAATACTTTTATGGTTTCAAATGGATGCAATGTGGAATGAAATGCAGTAAAGAAAATAACTTGATAGGACTTCAGCAAAAGACAATGTAATCACTTTTTTGGACAATTCACCCCCCCCCCCTTTTATGCAATGCAAGGAAATGGAAGGAAGGCACACAGTTCTCAGAAATGCAATTAAATGTGATTCAGTTCACCCCAGCAACTTAGACTACAGACGTTGAAAACACAGGCAAAATGCTTTGATATGTGCTGGCAATGGAGTGAAAATATGTTAAAATGCTTTTAATTCCCTCTAGAGGTTCAGGGTGAGTGGTATCTAGTTAATATTAGCTCAGGCTCACTCTAGCAGTGATGCAGGGATAGTTTTTATGAGGCAAACGATTTTTTTCAGAGGAAAGCAAAAGCAGCTATCTTTTTGCAAGTGGAGAAATTTTCAAATCGCGGCAAATTCGCGAATGCGTTTTCCGCGATTGCGGCAAAACTATAGGGAATCGGAATGCGGTTCTAGGTTCATTGGAAAGCTGAGATTCTAAGCTTTCAAAGGAAAGTTACTGCAAGTCTCTAGCACGAACGGTCACGGAGATACGAGCGATTAAATAAAGGTCATTTTTCAGATTTGGAATGTTAAAGTTCAAAAAGACAAGTGCAGCTTGCAACTAGCAAATCACAAGTGACAGCTTTACAAATGACAGGTGACAATTAGGAGACAGTTCTATTTAGATTAAAATAGGATAAAATTATATTATTTTAACCAAGAGATTGGTTCTGCACAGTTCTGCTATGTACTCACAATATATTTAGAAATATGCCTTCCCACGGATCTGGTCAGGTTTTGGACTGGACTCCGGTTCAGCTCTCTCTGGTTTTGGATACTGCTCTGCTTTCTCTGGGTCTTTCTGCACAGCTTTCTCTGGAGATTGATGGATGTAAAGTATGGATTTTCCCGGCAGAGCTTCCAGCTGCAAATGGATTTGAAGGTCCCTATCTGTCCTGTCTGTCTGCTTTTATGTGTTTTCAAAATGGGTGTGTGTGCAGCATCACTAGACCCTACCCCTCTCCACTTATCATTGGCCAAGCTTTCATTTCTCCCCTGATTGGGGAGCTAAGTTGTGTCAGAGTGATGTCATTTTACAGCCTGCAGAAAGTCCACTCCTCCTGTCAACTTACACACAAATCTAGATTTGAACCAAAGACATATTTGCAGAGGTACATATTGTTTTAAAATTACATGCACCCATCATGCATTACAGGAGGTATACCCTGTTCAAACTCTGCTCTTCCTGGGAGCTTGCATTCAGAAATGGCAATATTTTGCACTTTTTAACTGGTTTGCAATACCGGACATTACCCCAAATTTACACACATGTGCGCAAGGAGTATGGACATTAGTTGATGAAGTGTCAGATTTTTCACATGCACACATTTTGAGTAATATCCTCTTTTCCGCTAAAACCCCCCTGAACATGCCACCGGTTCTAAAAACCTCTTAAAATGTGGGCAGAAAAATCACAAGAATTATGGTATCATTTATATAATTTTCACAAGTCCGTACTATGAGTTATTCATCTTTTTAGAGTTATGTTCTGGCCCCAAAGGGGTGTGGTTTTCCTCCAGCACAAGGTTGAATTTCTGGTATTTCCAGTTCTGCCAAGCCAGCTTGCTCTCACAGGCAGTGCCCCTCCCCTTTGCTTCAGGAGGAAGCTACTTTTACGACATCTGCAATAAACCATCTGCCTGAGTCAGGAGAGGGCTTTGTTCAGAGCTCCTGTATTCTGTGGGGGCTCCCCTTAATTCAATTATCAGAGAGATGGCATATCCTTAGTGTGGCCAGCAAAAGGCAGATAGGCCTGGGAACACAGCTGTGACTCAAGTTTCACTCCTGATGGGGGTGGCTGGTGGGCAGAATTCAGTTCCTTAAGCCAGGTTTCAGATAAAATGTCACTTTTTGTTACCCAGTTTAAGTCAAGACAATGTTTACATATGCAGCTAAAATGCTGATTCTAAGTTTAAAACTATGACATTTAAACAATTGCAACCTATGTGACACTCAAAGTAGGTCACTCAGTCAATTTAAACACTTAGATTTTTAGTGTCTTTCAGTCCAAATTTACTTAAACTGCTGAAATCCACAGCTCAGCCAGTCTTGTTATAAACCTTCAAGTCACTTCAGAATATAACTTTACATTGGATCCACCTCTCAGTAAGTCTTTCTTTGGCCTGTTTTGGGTTCATTTATTCAGTTTTACAAAAAGTAAAATCTGGTGGTTTTAAAACGCCGGCTTTTGGATAGTGGTGAGTACTGGTACTGCACCCCTTTTTGGGATTTAAGAAAATGAATTCCCAACAGTTATGGGTTCGCTTTTGGCAATCAGCATTGCCATTCCCAATGGTTTCAGACTACTGTGTGGGTAGTCCAATGGTGGTTTTAGGCAGTGTCCTTCTGTGCCCATAACATCGGCAAAAATGAGCGGCAGCCTATCCTTCGTGCATTTCCCTGTGCATTTTCTGGGAAGCTCTGGCCATCATGATGTTTTCCATGTCAGTACTGCACAGTTTTGAGGTAGGGCTCGGATGCATGGGTAAATACATCCCACATGTATTTCAAGGAACTTCTTGAACGTCTTAAAAATGTAGGCATCACATTTGCATTAATATCGGTGTCAGTCAGATGAAAGTTTCAGTTGAGGGTGAGTTGAAAATGTTAGATGTTTAAAGCAAAATGGCTTGCAGTTTGTATTTTGCTTTAAATAGAAATCACAATTAATGCTTTGATATCATAACCCAAAAATAATCCTAAAAAAAATTAACATTTATGTCAATTTTGTTCTGTGTTTCTCAGGTAAATGGCTACAAGCAACACAAAATGTTACAAATCTAACAGTCTGATAAGTAACATCAAAGTAACATCAACGTAAAACTTTAGAGAAAGTAGTCTATGGTCAATTTCAGGATTTTGTGGACAGCAAGAGTCTCCTGGACGAATGTCAGTTGGGGTTTCGACCCATTCATGGAACAGAGACCGCCTTATTGGTGGTACAGGATGACCTATTAGAAGCTGAAGATATGGGAGGATCCACAAAATTGTTGATGCTGGACCTGTCTGCGGCTTTTGATATGATCGACCATAAGATTATTCTTCAACACATTGGGAAAATTGGAAGAGCCTCGAAAGTAGTATAGACTGGTTTAGCGCCTTCTTGAAGGACAGAACCCAGTGGGTTACACTAGGAGGCTTCCTTTCAGAGTTACTATGGCTCAGATGTGGAGTCCTACAGGGATCAGCACTGTCACCACTGATCTTCAATCTATATATTGGACCATTATTTGATATATTAAGGAAGCATGGATTAAAATTCCATTCTTACGCCAATGACACCCAGATTTATGTGGTAACAAAGAACATAGAGGAGGCATTTGAAAAAATCGACCAGTGCATGCAAGAGATTAAAAGATGGATGGCATGCAATCAGTTAAAGCTCAATGCAGCTAAAACGGAGGTAATTCTATTTGGTCCAGGTAGTAAGATGAGGGCTGAAAAACAAAATATAACCCCACGGATCCTGGGCGAAGAGTTTCAGTATTCAAGGAAAGTAAAGAACCTTGGGTGTATATGGCAGGAAAATCTGGGCAGCGAAGCCCAGGTAGGTGCTAAAGTGAAGGCTGTGTGCTATTCCCTGCGTATGCTTAGGAATGTGCTTCCCTTTGTGTCAACTGAAGATCATCCAGTGGTTGTAGGGGCATGACATAACTCTCATCTCGACTACTGCAATAGTCTAATGGCAGGGATTCCAGAAACCGGTTGATGAGACTTCAGAGGGCCCAGAATGGGGCGGGTAGGTTAATCGCTCACCTGGGAAAAAGGGATCATGTCTCGGCCTCCCATAGATCTCTCCATTGGCCGATGTTAGAGGATTGGGTCAAGGTTAAGGTGGCGTGTCTTATGCACAAATGTTTTTATGACCATGCACCAAAAAATTTGAGTGTCAGGATCCTTCGCCTCCAACCAACCAGAGATCTTCGCTCGGGAGATAAATTGTTGATGACTGTACCCCGGACTAAACAGATCTCGAAGGGTTATAGCAGGTTCTCTGTGTTTGTTCCAAAGTTATGGAACCAGTTACCAACTAATATTCGCTCATGTCCATCGCTGGAAAGCTTTAGAAAAGCACTAAAAACCTTCCTATTCAAGTGAGTCTAAGTGACAAGTGCCACAGCCGCTATGCTCTGGTCAATGTGTGAACCATAGTTAACATCTGCGCCTGAATGCAGTTTATTCTGCCTGGTACGCATGAGAAATACTCAAAATCAAAATAAAGGATCAAAGGCAAGCATATTTACCTCATGCATGCTTGAGATATGACTGAATCTGCCCTTGCACCACTGGATTTTTGGAGATTATGGCTTTCTCCCCCTTGGCGGTGGGCAGACATTGCTGGTAACGCCAGACAGAGCCAAAGCAGGTCTGAGCAAAGCGAGGGCCTAAGCGAGGGCTCTGGGCCATTACCTGCCACGTCTGCCCATCCGCCAATGGGGTGAAAGCCATTCGCATTTCAGGGTTTATCTGGGGTGCAAATGTGATTTTTCCCCGGGGAGATTTGCACAGCTTTCGCAGCTGATCTCCAAAGGGAAAAAAAGAAAAAAATGGCCACCGCCATTGGGTAGAGGGACCAAGTCCCTTTTCCATGTCTATGGCAGGGACCGAGAGACAGGAGGAGCGCCAGAACCGGAGCACAATGTTCCGGTCCAGCAGGTAAATGAGAAGGTAGGGAGGGGATGGGGAAGGTTATTGGTTTATTTTGGGGGAGGGAAAAATGGTGCCGCCCACAGAAGGGCCTCGGGTGGATGGAAGCAGCGGGCGGAGAATGTCTTCTCTCGCCCACTGTTCCAGACACCAGATTGGCTCATGGCCCTTCACAGGGTGCAAATATTAGTTAAAAGACTTTAACTCTACCTATAATGCCATGGACCTCAGTGGTATTTTAGAAGTATGTGTGATGAAATTCTTAATCACACATCCTTAAAGTATTCTTACCTTTATCTCAGCTCTATGGGCCTTTCAGGGGTTCATAGCTGCCAGGAATTCCATATATTCCATATATGGTGTTGTTAAAATCTCAATCTCAATCTCAATCTCAATGACACTAAAATACCAACCTATGAAGGATCAAAAACAAACACATGCATGGGAGACATTTGATTGATTTGGTATGCGCTATCAAATCTCATAATTACCCTGTTTATCGATACTTATTCCTCTCCAAGTTCACACCTGTAAGCAGCAGGTGACACACAGATAACCATAAAGGTGGTTTAAAATATTGAGATCTCTTATTGCAGAGTTTAATGTGCTGATTTATCTGGATCTTTTTCTTTCTAGCATTGCCCAACATCTTTCTTTCGCCTATGCCATTTCCCTCTCTGCAGCTACCACCACAAAATAATCCACACACACCAACAACGCAAAACAAGCCAATTCAATAAACAAGCACATTAATGATACATTGAGACTACAAACAAATTCAAAAATAGTTTTAAACACTTCTTTACAAAAAGATGAAAGCAGGAGATGACATTTGTTTTCTTTTATTAGATGTAATGTTACTAGTATATATAGAAATGTAAAATCTATACATTTTGGAAATGTCAAGGTTAATGTTAAACTATAACTCAACAATAAACAGCCTATCTATTGCTCGAAAAAACTGCTTGAATTTGATTTTATAATTTTCTTTGCTCTAATTGTTTGTGACAGAATGAATGGGGGCCCTCTGCAGCTATCCCACTAACGCTCTGCATAACCTCACCCGCCCTACCAATATTGCCATACTCCAACCCACCATCTATATTTTGGTGGTAATATGTGAAAACAAACAAAACAAATTCAAGCAGTTTCTGGTCGAGCAACAGACCCACTGCCAACATAACGGGCAATAAAACCAACATAGTTGGAACGGGAACTCACCTTCACAAATAACAAAAAACGAATATTGGCATAACTGTGTAGCTTTACAATGTGCACTACCAATATCCATAGCAAACACAAGAGATTAAAAAAAAATCACATTTTCTATTCAAGAAAATAGGGACAATATAGAGCTTACATTAAATGACTTCAAAATATGCACTCACATTTACTAACATTAGTAGTTTACAACACTATATAGCCTATACAGTTACTAAAGTAAATGCTATTGGTTTTTTGGGTGGCAGCCTGTTAACAGAGCAAACATTCCTGATAAATCTCCTTGCCTTTTTTACTGTGTTTACCGACACCCTTCCATGCAGAAATTAAGTTACCTGACACAGAAACTTTGTTATACAGCATTATTTTGAACAGAATCGTTCTATTACTGGCAATAGGAGATGGTGGATAATAGAATGTACTGGTTACTTAGGCAATGGCTAACAAAACATTGATTGTACCATCTTCACACCACACACCAACTAATATTCACATAGGAAGAACAAATTCACACTTTAACAACAAAATAAATGGTTGGGTTAAAGTTTTAGCAAAGTTGGTTGTATTTATTTATGTAATGTTTAGTGTTTAATGATATATTAATCCTTAAGCATTCACAGCGTTTTCAGAGTTTACATTTATATATCTAGTAGATAGTTAGCTTAACTATATATGTATACCAATATGATTCCCTTTGTAGGAACAGACCTAGAAACATCTATTATCACAGTACTTATGTTGTTATTGAATTTATTTTCCTTAGTTTGAAGCAGTTTTACCAATCTTTAGTTCTTTTTTCTTCCAGTACAGTGGCATTACCCATACACTTTAATACATCTCCCCCTTTGGAGAGCACGCATCACCCCCATGTGAATATTTTAGGGTCACTGATCCTTCATTCCCAACTATTCTCTATAAGAAAACCAGGAACACGTCTATCCAACATGGCAGGTCTCTGCAGGCCACCCAGTAATGCCTCATTTGGAAGTCCTTGTCAATGCACAAATTCAACAAGGTAGTTAATCAATCTAAGTTCAGAATCCATGCCCTGGGCAGTCACACACCAAATCAAATTACATGCCAACACTTTGTGACTCGGAAAGTGCATAGATCACTCACACGTGCTAACCAGTTGACAGATACTATAGGCCTTATTATCAGTTTGCCAGTGGGAGTTAATGTGCCACCAATTCCATTTATAGCCAAGAGCTGGCGGTAACTCAGGCACCCCACTGGCAAAAAACAACCAGCATTACCGGCACCAGTGTTACCGGTGCCGTAAATACCAGCAATCCCCCCATGGAGCCCTATGGGACTCCATAGAATGGGGATGTACTTACTCAGGCTGTCACCTGTATTCTGCTAGTAATTCCAGCAGACCAGGTGCCATTAACAGTAATTCTATTTGGTGGTACCCTGCTGTATTTTTCGGTGGGATACCACCAAACACATGAGGCCCTATATCCCTGTACTCCATCACAGTAAAAATATCAAAACAGTTTGACAGTGACAGACATTGTAATGAAGAAGTCCACTCTATACAAAACGTCAAAGCCTTTATTGAATTTGCTCATACAGTAATGAACAAGCACTGCAGAGAGCCACCACGGAAAAGAAACCTAGACATCTTCCTTATTACCCCAGAAATTACCCCACCAGGTCAAGCTAAAAAAAGGTTCAAAATGGTGCAACCAAAGGCTAACCTAGAATCAATTATCGAAGATGACTACTGTAGACTCAAGATAGGCCTAAACCTAATGCCCCTCATTTTTAATAGAGGAAAAACAGAGGCATGCCAAGTCAATTTAGAGAAACCCTTTTCAGTAAGAGAAAAAGTTGAAATTCTATGTGGGGTGGGAGAGGGCAACACTTGTTGTTGCAGACAATGGAACTGGCTTCAAGTCTTACACAATAAACATTTGCAAAAATATAGCAACCAGGAGTTATCAATCAAGAAGTATGCATGCTGAAATGGCAGGCTATCTTGAACTTACAACATATTAATTCAGAACACTATAAACACACATATGCACACACACATACTACTGGAAGATAGGTGGTTGCAGTGTAGTAAGGTAAGCAAAGATTAGGGGAAAACACAAACAACATAGAGTGCAACAGCCAATTAAAAGATGAGCAGAGGAGGCACTCTGATGCAGGAATTGGCCTACACTTCACTTACTGAATATAAAGTCAACATGATTCAGTGATAGCCCAAAACTACTTGACAATACAGAAAACCCAGCCCCACCTGAAAAAAACACCTATACAACACATGCAGAATCACAAACAAGATTCACTTGTCACAAACCGAGAGATCTATATAAGAATGGGTGACGGTTATCCAACAGAGACATCATATAATTGAAGAACTCACTCCCAAAAATTGTAACACCACTGTCAGGCATACACATTGAGGGCAATACAACTGCAGGTTCCCAAAGTCAGGATATTCAACTATAACCAAAGCCATAGCCCAAATGCTGATAACCATAGAAGGAAACACAATGTACCATGAATAATGCACATAGCAAAATACACAAACAAGCATCCTCCTGAAGTTTCCGCTTCCCTCAAGGTTGGACTGGTCAACAGCTTTCTGGTCGAAAAACACAACCTTGATACCTATGTATTAACAGTTAAGAACAGATGCTAAGTAAAAGCATACATGAAAATTGCTTTGAAGGAACTTCAATTGAATTCCTTGGCAAACTGTATCTCTGGAAATATGTATTTAATTTATGTATTTATTAATGCATTTATAACATGCCGAAAAACTGCAGGTATGTTGATGCACTTGGTCATGCAGGGACAGTACATCAAAAGACAGGACAATACAGGGCTTTCTGTTGGACTTCTTAGTAGAACAATGAGGTTTTCTAAAATGTGTGGAAGGGATGAGGGTCGGTTTCTTGTCGTAACAAGTTTCTCCTTCAGAAAGGTAGGGGCCTTGACATATAAACTTTTGTGTACCAAAGTGGCCATCTTGAATTGTATTCGAGCGACCACTGGTAACCAATGCATGTTTCATAATAGTAGAAACATGGTTTTTACGAGAAATACCTTTCACTGTGCAGATAACAGCATTCTGCAGAACTTGGAGCGTATGACGGCAGCCTTTGCTAGCACCTTCTAAAAGTGTGCTACAATAATTGAGCCTTAACAAGATAATGGCTCGGGCTATAGCGACACAATACTTTACCGAGATAAAACGCATAATGTACTTTAGCAGCCTGAGGTAGTATTGACAACTTTTTACCACCTGGCTAACATGTGTATCTGAACCAAGTGAAGATTCAAGGTCGACACCAAGTGTCTGTACTTGCCCAAGTGTTGGGATTTTGCAGTCCTCAATGTAGAAGCTAGACAATCTGGGATCTAGTTTGGCTTGAGTTTGAGATTAACCAAAAATCAAGAGCTCTGTCTTGCAGCTATTGAGGCACATCCAATGGGTGGACATCCAGAGTTTGATGCCTTTGTAAATCTGAGTAAGATTGGTGGGATCAGTTTCACAAACTCTGTCGAGCTCAAGTAACAACTGCGTGTCATCAGCATAGTTAGTAAAGTATACTCCTGGCTTGATTAAGAGATCACAGAGTGTCCTTATATAGATATTAAATAAGGTTGGCGACAGACATGCACCCTGGGGTATTCCACAAGATATAGGGGCACGATCTGAGTTGGCATCGTCCCAATGCACTGTGGACCTCCAATTAGTTAGAAAATAATACATCCAGCCCACAGCATCCTGTGGGCACTTACCTGTGGTAGCAAGGGTGTCTAAAAATTGCACATGGTCCAGAAGATTGAACACTGCCCACAGGTCCAGTAGTATCAGCAGTATGGTTTTGACGTTATCTAAGATCTCAAACATATGAGTCTGAATATCTAATAGGGCACATTCCGTACTGTGGTCTGAATGGAACCCTGATTGTCTTGCGTGAAACTTGGAGTTAGTGTCCAAGTATCCTTGCAAGTGAGCTGTGTGTCAACTATTTTTTGTGAAAGGTAGGTCTTGGTAATGAATCTAAGGTTCTTTGCTTCTTATGGATTTAACCCTGCTTTTCTTACTAGCGGGGTTACAGTAAAGTTCAGAACACAGTAGTGGCCTAAAGAAGCATCCACAAACTGTACGAGAAAAGGTTAAAACTGTTTTTTGTTTCCTTTGACTATTTTGGAAGGGGTAACATCACCAAAGCGGGAATTGGGGGGTGTCTCACCGAGGGCTTTTTCCATTTCGATCACTGAGATGGGCTTAAAATAAAATGTTGTGGTGTGTGGCTTTTGTGAAGAGTCTTGGTGGTAGCTCAGTGATTCAGCCTGCAGGTCACATTTGTTAGTAGGAGTATTAGTCCCTAAATCTTTTTTTATTTTCTCTCATGCAGTGGTGACTTTATCTGTGAAAGCTTGTTGGACCTTCACACAGTATAAATTAGTTGGGTTTAACGGCTATGCCCACGCTATTGGTTTTTGAGTGCTTTTAATATTTCAAAGAGTTTTTGTTATTAGTCCCCACATTGTCAATTTGCTTGGTGAAGTCATTTTTCTTAGCCGCTAGTTTTTATGATTTCCCAAGATTTTTCGAATCTGTTTTATGTAAGTCTGAATCAGTTTTCTACCACTTCCGTTCTGCTTGTCTCTTTTTCTTTTTGAGGATGACAAGATCAGGTGTAAACCAGTCATTATGATGGATATTCTCTCTTACAAGGTTCCTCTCCATGGGGCCACCTAGTCTAGCATATGTGTCATGGAGGTTCTGCATGCTCTGACTAAGGTACATGGAGTCAGAACCTGATGTAGACATACATCAAGAGATCATTAATACACTCTCGTAAATCCGAGGTTTGTATCTTCTTGTAGTTCTGACTGAGAACATTGTTGGGGGCATTTGCTTGTTTTTTAAATATATAATTGAGCAATATCTGGAACTCAACGAAGAAGTGGTTGGACCAAATACATGGGAGGTCATTACGACCTTGGCGGTAAGGGATTATCGGCGCCGGTAAAGGTGCCAGAGCCGTCAACCCCTTACTGCCTCATTACGAGTTCTGCTCGCTGGACCCGCTAAGGATGCCTGGTTTTACCAGGCGGCCTTAGCGGGTCCCATGAGCAGCCCAGCATGCTAACAACGGGCCCGTTGTTAGCATGCTCCCCATTCCCAGTGAGCATATGGGGGCTCAAATGGCAATGGGGATGTACCGGGTCCGGGTTCCTTGAATGAGGAATTACTGTGCCCTCCAAGGTCGGAATGGCTCGGCAATTCCTCATTCACGGAACATGGACCCCGGACCCGGTACCCGGTACCCGGTAAGGGGGTAGCCATGCCACTAATAGCGACATGGTTACTTCCTACCTCGTAATGACCCCCAGTGTCTTAATCATCTATCCTGATATTTAGTAGTTATACTTATGCACTGCCCCAATTTATTGACCAATATCAATATTAGTTTCAAATGCATGCAGTTAATTCTCAAGTCTAACATTTTGGTCGGGAAAAAGAAGGGGAAACTAAGCAGCATCTCAATGCAATATCACATATAACACTAGTGAACTTCCCTTTTCTCTGTGGTGAAATGCCAGAGATTGGGCTGATAGCCCAGAGCACAGTTCCATTGAAATGATGTCTCAAGACTAGGAACAGCTTCTAATCCAACATAAAAGGGCATAATTAGGCAGAAAATCTGTCCCCAGACCTTAACATAAGAGGACAATGTTAATTCTACCCTTCACTCCGAATGACTTTAACATCTCTGCTCCATTCTGAAGTATTTCTAGAAGGAATGCCAAAAATATCCACTGGAACTAGCTCCATACTCTTCCTCCAAACAGACCATACCCTTCCCCCAAGTCACAAACTGTCTGGCAGAAAAAGTGTAGCCTTTTGAGTGCCTGCAAACCAAGTAGTCTGGAGTACATGGACAAATAAAGTGTTTCATTTTGGTCCACAGGAATTGGAGGGGCAAGGGTGTACTGCTATCTGCTTTCCAAATTTGGAAAGATAAATATGCATTAGGGAAAAAGAGACCATTTTTTTAGGGCAGAGTGACACAACCTCAAGGGCAGAGCAAAAAAAAAACTCTGCAATGCCATTCTGACACTGTGAAGCAAAATTAACTATCTCACAATCAAAAAGTGCTTAGAATAGAATGTTCTAAGAAGGCATATGTTTCAACAATGAGTATCAGACATTGGGCCTCAATATAAGGTTGCTAGTCTTGGAACTACGGTACCAGTAAGCATGCCGCTACCGTAGTTCCCAGACCAGAAAACCACGAGTTCTATTCGTGGGAGCCATTGCGGCGGCCAGGACTGGCCTGGTGGCCGTACCGGCACCCACGAGCAGAGCATTTCGGATGCACAGGCACCATTGATAACGGTGCCTCTGCATCCGGCTTGCCCATTCCCATTGAGCCCTATTCGGGTCAAATGGGAATGGGGAAGAATTTTTTCCGGCGCCCAGGAGTGGGGAAATACCAGTTCCAGCAAGGCCGTAATGAGCCGATAATTGCCCATTTCTGGGCGATGGAAAAAAATGAATACCGGTGGCAACCATGCCTGTTTTACAGGCAGGGGTACCGCCAGGGTTGTAATGACCCCAAATGTAAAATTAGTGATTGACATCTTTAAATCTACACTGTCCTAACCCCTCTTCTCATTTCTGTATAAAGCTCCCTATTGTACCTTTGACTCTGACCAAAAAAACAAAGCACCTTTGATACCACACTCTTCCTTCTTACTATTTTCAGTGTTCAGTAAATATCTGTGCCATTTGTATCCAATTGCCTTTGTTACCTGTATACAAGCGCTCAAATCTGGTCACAAGGTGACATTTATGCTGTTATTTAAAAGTCCTATCTATAGCAATAATGAATTAATTGGTAGGCAGTGTCGAAACGGTGGGTTCCCCATCAATTGTATGTAATGCTTGGGGTCCTGAATATAGATTCAACCCAGCAATGTGTTCAATGTTCCCTGTTCTCTGTACATTGTGCCACTCAGAATGCAAATCTTAATTTTTCGGGAATGTCATCCAAGTAATACGTCTATTGCAGAGAGTTGAAGAATGAGGATAAAACACTCCATGAGTGTTTGTCTTCAGACCTAAGGAAGCTGGACTGTGCTTTCTCACCCTTACTCTCTTATGATAGTCCCCCACACTCATCCTTCCCAGCCAGAGGACAAACACGTTAATCTTCGGGAAGGATTTGAAGTAACATTGTCCTGCCCTATGGACCATTATCCTGACAGCTTGATGTATTCTAAAAAAGTAATGTTTTTTAACCAAAGCTGCAAGAGGCACAGCATCAAAAAGAATTGAAACCCACAAGAGTGAAATAATTGACTATGCCCAGAATCTTCTGCTATTCACAGTATTTTCAGTAAAGGAGAATTTAGCCTGTAAGTAGAACAGGGGTTTGCAAGAAGCGAGTCTTCTAAAATCAACCAGCAAGTGGCAACTGTTGCAGCACCCGCGAAAGGCTAGTGCTATGTGCCTGTCTGGTCCTTTTAAAGCCAAGTCTGTGCCTAGTCCTTCTGCTCCTCCAAACTTGAGGAGGAACCAGCGGCATTATACGCACAGGGAAAAGGAACATGTACCACTTTGCCCACATGTGGTCATTATAAAAGCCCATGGAAGTGCAGAAACATACCTAAGGGTCTCTTAAATCAAAAAACAATCATATATGTTCTACCAGTACCCATCATTCTTTTCTCCTCAAACAAATGTAATGCCAATGATCAATTCGTCATCTCAGTAAGTAGAACTATCTGACAACACATCAACACCAAATTAACCCAAATCATTGCTCTCATCCGAACTCCAGATGTCCAATTTGATCACTTTCCAGGTTCTGTTTAACTTGGGCCTATAAACAATTCAAATATGAAAGCAATCTCAAAAGCAGTCAATTGACCATCTCAATAAGCATCAATACAAAAGTTATTAAACTATTCGACAACATGATCAATGACCCTATATCCAACTGCATCTTCTTATAACACTCAAAATCAGGCAGATCCTTTCTTAATGAAAAAGCCAATGCTAGGTCAAGGACAATTACACCACAATACACCCATACACATTTGCGTTAAAGGAATATATCTCCAGGTGTTGTCTTTAGTAACTGGCTATGCACTTCACCAATAAAACTTACATGTGGCCCATTTAATGTCCTCCACTCACCTAGAGCAGCTTTCAATGAGCACCGAAGACACAACTAGTTGGAGGTTATGATGGCCATCAGAAATGCAACACTTTATTATCTCTATATATAGATATAAAAGGGAAATGTGTGTGTGTGTGTGTCTGTTCGAAATTTTCAGCATATTTCCCAACATACTACAAACCTGAAATGTGTCATGTGGGTAGAACAATGTAAAAAGTATAAAATATACAGTTTACCTATTTCTTATTTTGTAAGCATTTTTTAAGCAGCCTGCAATGCTTGGTTATGTGTGTGTGTGTGTGTCTGTTTGAAATGTTCAACATACTTCCCAACATGCTACAAACCTGAAATGTGTTGTGTGGGTAGGTTCCATAGTGTAGACAATGTACAAATTATAACATATGCATTTTTTTAAGCGGTCTGCAGTGCTTGGTTATGTGTGTCTGTCTGTTCGAAATGTTCTGCAAACTTCGCAAAATGCTACAAACCTGAAATTTGGCATGAGCGTAGGTTCCATGGTGTAGATAAGGTAACAAGTATACAATATACCTTTTCTGATTTGTTTCAAGCAGTCTGCAATATGGCTCTTCATGCCGTAGTTCTATCGTAGTTCTACGTTCACTGTTCCTAAACTTCAGCATTTCATGAAAACATCATCCGTTCTTTGTTCCCAAACTTTCCACACTATCAGAATTCTAGCTGACATTAGAGGCACTCACTTTTGAAGTCATGCGGGTGACACAATAAAGTGCTTTTGTAGTGATGAGGGTGACAGGAAACGGTGCATGTCTCTTCAATAGTGTTTGCAATGACGTTGTCTGTCACATTGTGGCAAATATCTCATGATAATTACAGAAACTTCATTTCCCACGGAAGTTGATGAATGTAAGCCATTTCAAAAGTACAAAGCAAACATGCTTCAGCCGTACATGTACGGGTAGGTCAGTTCAAGCTGACACTTTTCAACCCTACACATACGGCACATATGTTGAGGTTGCTGCTGCCTTGGCTGTAGATTGGGACACCAATAATGTTGCTCTGCAATCTCAACACTCCAACTCAAAGTAGCTTGAACCGATTTATGGGATTCATGCTTTTCTCATGGTCCGCTTCATGTGGATAACTGGAAACAAAGACAATTTGTTCACAATAGCTTCTAAAGGAAAGACTAGCAATATTGTCTACAAAAAACATTACTTTAGGTTATTAAATAAACTTCAAACTAGGACTGAAGTAGGAATTAGTGTGCAAAACATGGGTACACCTGCTAGTATTCAGTAAATGCATGTTTGTGCAGTGTTACCAAAAGTCAAATGCTTTATCTGAATTGAGGTAAGATTGATGGTCATCTACAAGAGCAAGTAAGTACACTAATTATCAATGAAAAATACGATTAAATATGCAGGAAATGTCATTTGATAAGTACAGGTTAACATGGACCAACCAATAATACAGGTTACTAGACAAGCATAGAAACCAAAGTGTCCTAATTATACTTTACATAAAAGTCATTCATTGTTCAGCTAAAACCTAAGCTCATTTTAGATTTGGAGATCTTCAACAAACACTACATGCTTACAGTGCTCAGAAAATAATTAAATTTTTTTGAAAACGATCTGCTGGTTGCTACTTTAAGGATTTGCACAACATGCGGTCACCTTTTTTATGGCAATACTATGCTTCATGAAAAGGAACACTTATAAGTACACGGCTTTATTCATAGTGCTTTCAGCTTGTAGTAGATTGTATAACTAATAAAACTGAGGCGTAGAATAAATATAATCAAAAGAGACTTCTTGGCAGAACAAGATGGACTGTATGTATTGACACTGCACATTATTGCAGGTTTCTGCCTCTTGCCTGCTGTCATGATTAAAAAGGATGCCTGCCAACCAGCATAATGTGTCTGAATGTTGTACATATAGTACAAATTACCTTTGGAATGCCATTATTTCAAAGAATGAACCATGCTGCTCTTGAAAAGCAGGTCCAAAACTTCAGTAGTTATTTCTCAGGGAATACAGCAAGCGCTGGAATCAAAAGCTTCAAGGTTGGATTTCTAATAAGAGAACATGTGTAAATATGATGGGCCTCCTTGTGAGTTTGGCAGTAGTTCTGCGGAAAATCCACTGAACTACTGCCAAATTCAAACACTGTTACTGCCACTTGGTCCGACAGATTTAAGTGGTGGTACGGCGGGTTAAGTCCCCATTTGCGAAGTATATAGAACGCTACAGTAATTCTGTTCCTGCTAATTCTGTAGATTTCGCCGTTTTTTGGCAGTAAAATGGGGAAGTTGCTTCCAGTATTTTGCTTTGGCAATGCGGTAATGCAGTTGTACTCCGTTAGAATTACATTACCCCAACTTTTGGCTGCATCATCAAACTCGTAATGATGCCCATAAATGTCCCTACTGCAAAATTGTATTCCCAGTCTAAATGAGATGAGTCCACATATAATGTGCTCCTTTATGCTGCCATGTTAGTAATTCATTTCAAACTATATTGTGTTAAAAGTTAAAACTCAGACTGAAAATGCTATTGAGTTTTGCTTTCCCATGTCATGAATATTGAAAAAGGCAGTTTGGCATTGCAAAAATGAAGAAATTAAAACCAGGGGGCTGAAATGTAAGAATAGAATTGAAATAATATGTAAGGGAAAATTCTCTTTTGCATGGCATATTGAAGATCCCACAAGGTCTCCCATCCGGTTTGAACATGTTAGAAGATTATTATATGTTATGGACAGGCCAGATGGCTTTTACGGCACACTGAAAGGCTACACCACCGAACACATTTCACATAAATTTGTTCCCATAAGCTTGTAAAAACAGTATAAGCTTAAGAGGTTGATGAGAAGTTGAGTGACATTCAGATTCCAGCACCAGTCATCTGCCTCGGATTAGTCATGGTGAAAGGCCATTGAGAATATGCACACCAAGATAATTTTGTTTGGATAGTGGTAACATGGAAAGGAAGCATTTAGGTAAGGTATCACCTCTTCCCACTGGTGGAAAACAGCTGCAATTGCACACCAGAGATATAAATGCATTTAAAATGAAGAAAAATATTAACTAAATGGTGTAGTAACGAAATTAAGTGGTGCATCACAAGGCAGGACCTGATTGACCTTAGATTAGGATAGTTTGTAGATAAGAGTAACTTCTATAAAAATCTTTAATACAATCTAAACATTGTCATTTATTCCAATAGCCTGTAAATGGTAAAATTGTGTAAAATGTTAACATTTCATTGCACATCTATAATTATCAAAGTAGCTCATCAGTCAGAAATTATGGGAAAAAACTAAATTAGCATATCTTTAACAGGAGTGGTTTCCCTCCAACCCATGGGGCTAGAAAACCACACCTCTCTCATAAGGCAAATGTGGGGCTAGTACAGTATATGTTTGCATACACATAGGGCAGAAGATTATTAGGGAATACTTGGCGAGGAACATTCAGATGGGGAACAAACTGGAGATTGGAGAGCACAAGGTCAAACCTTCCATGGAGAAATTAAAAGCCAGAACAGACAATAAAGGAAGACCAGTAGGGGCTTGGGGATTGACTTCCAAAGACGCCAACTGAAATAAGTGTTTGCTGTAGGAATGGTATCAGTCTGATTGGGGTCACTGCGTGTTCTCCCAAAATCAGAAGTTACATCTGGAAAGGTAAATCCACCCCAATCCCTAAATTGTCTGATTTGATTAGGGTAAAGTCTGTGCAGACAAAAGGACTGGGAATGCAGAGAGATGCAATTTGAAGAAGGGACACAGCTGCTAATATCTCTATAAATACACAGTGAGGTATTGTTCAAACAGGACTAATTGTATTGAAAAAACGAAATTTAAAACTGAATATGTTTGGTGCCACTATAAGGTGGAATGGTTTTTGTAAAGTTATGTTTTAAAAAAAATATATAAGTAGTGGTTTGAACCGGTGTGGAATAACAGTGGGTCATGACATCATGCATTTAATGAAGCCGGGGAGACCCATAGTATATACTGGATGTTTGTGCAATGAAATGTATGCTTAAAGAAATTAATTATATTCACTAAGAACCATGTCAAGTGAACATTCTCTGCATTCCCCTGTCTTTCAATGCTCTGGCAGAATCAGGTGTAATATGGGAGGGAAGGGGGTCTTTAAATATGTATCTCTTACTGGAGAATATTACATTTCCAACCCAGAAATCAAAAGAGACTGAACGCATTATTGGCAGGCTCTTTTAAAATTATTCATGCACCTCAATTGAAAGATATATATTTATATTTAGGGAATGCTGCATCCAATCACATGTGCACACACACATATGCACAAATAAGTGAAAAGAAGCAAATACAGGTTCAATGGAAGCCACAAATACATATTAGGGAGAATTGCAGCCACACATTAAAAAAAACGTAGGATACCTGTGGGTTCAGAACAGAACATATAGATTACCAAGAACATTACCTGTGAATTCACACTTACATGAGCCAATGCAAACACGTTATTTTTTGCATGTACATGCCTTTACACATAGACTCATGGTAGTCAGTCATTTTCTATATGTCAGGTGCCCTCTACCTAGTTAATACATTCACTATCTCACGTCCACATGGTGGTGTAGGGGGCTGGAGGAGTGCATATTGTTATGTTTCCAGTAACATTCTCCAATACCACACTTAGAGCAAACCAAAGGTTTTAACCATACTTACACTATTTGAAATGGTTCCATTGAAAAATGTGTGATGTTTATAAAGTAACCAATGCTAAACAAACATGTTAGAATGCTTCATGTCTTTGAGATTATCTTATTTAGAGGAAGACTTCATTATTGAAGTGGATGCCTTTGTGGACGTATAATAGTCAGATTTATATAGTCAGGTAAACATTCATTTTGGTGTAAGTATGAGTTTTGTATTCATACCATATTGTACTGTCCTCCAGGGTAAAGCTAGAGATCCAGTGAGTTGAGACTATCGTCTTTTAAATACATTTTGATATTTGACTACATAACTGTCTAGTCCTTGTCCAGAATTGTTGGGTGGGATTCTATAAGTGGGAAAATTAGATTGACGTGTCACATAGAATAATACTCAACAAGCTCCTAGGTTAGAAGTTACTTGTTGAACTTGTGTTTCAGATTTTGCTGTGGATTTGTACCCTGCCTTTGCAATGGAGTTTGCCATACAACCGTGCAGTGTTCTAATGAAGGATGCAATCTACAATTCAGAAGTTGGTAGGTTCTTTATAGGTTCTTTAGTAATGCCCTGCACAGTGGTGGCTGGTGATATTTTGCAAAGGAGGGGCGTCATTATTTCCCACAAATTGCTAAGTGCGACTGATGCAATTTTGCGAATTTTTTGTTGAAAACATTGGCAAAAATCCCACGCTATTTCCAACCAGTTCTATTTGCCAACACCTGAAAAATCCAATAGATGCCATCTAACTATCAGTACTTGGGATTATTTTGCAACACCTTTTCATGATATCTCTGCCCCCAATATTAGTTAACACTGCCATTAAAAAACACATGTTTGTGATGCTCGTACACACAATATCATCACTGCCATAGTTAAACACTTTCCTAATGGTGATGCCACAACACATGTCATCATTGTCACTTTAAACACCAAAAGGTAGACCAATGACATTACAAATATCAAATCCAACATCAGTGCAAGGAAGCACTGCATCAAAATGGTACTTTGTGTGCACTGGAGAACATACAAATATTAGTGATGTTGCTGAGAAAATAAATGTTGATAGCAGTGAAAAATCAAAAGGAATTCATAATAGAGTTGGTGGGTGTGAGGTGTCTTCTTCTGACAAGGGATAGTATGTCAGAATGGCCACTTGCCAATGAGCTTAGATACCAGCTGCTTGAAATCATTGCTAAGTAGGCGTGCAAGGCCATGTGGCCCTTTTCTATTCATGGTTTGACCCTAAATTCATAGGCAATTGTCTAGCTTGCTTTTAAATCAGTTGTGATTGTATAGATTTCTAGAGAAGATAAGAATACCGAAATTACTCAGAAGGACTGCTGGTTATTATGCTTGCATTCAAGCTGCTTAATGATTTCTGTAGTCTAAAGACCAGGGAATCTTAGCTGCCCATCACATCGAATGTGTGAACTTGCGTCAACTTGTGGATGATTGAGAGTTTAGCCACACTCTCTGAGGAGCACCTTCCCATATGTCCTCACGTGAACAGCCAGAAGAAGTTGATCAGAGGCCCCAAGAACTGGGTAAACCAATGACCAAGTTCCGATTATGTATTTGTGGTTTAAAATGGAGAAAAGAAAACGTAACTAAGCTCCTCATATGTGTCGCTGCCAACACGTGCAAGGTGAATCTGCTCACATAAACTGCACTTGTCTTGGAAAAAATCATGGTGCCCCAATTATGTTATGTTAAAATTTTTCACACGCAGGGGTATGGCGCAACCAACACCAAAAAGGCAACCTGCCGCTAAAAGCTGAAACCAAAGATCACAAAAAAAAAGGAGAGGCGGGACTAGATTTGTAAGGTTTTTAACGCCTTCCTAAATTGCAGATATGCAGAGACCATATGAAAAGATGCGGGGAGAACGTTCCAAAGAACAGCAGCTCTAAACGTAAAAGAGCATCCACCAGTTCTGGCACGATTAACCCTGGGGATAGCCAAGAGAGGGAGGCCCCCAGAACGTAGTGCACGGGCAGGAACATACAGCTGAAGTTTTTGCTGCAGGTACGCTGGGCCGACACCATACCATGCCCGAGGATGATGGTTTGGGCCCTACCATCAACATGGAGTGAATTCACGCTTCGCAAATAGTTGAAACCATGTCGGCATATGTTGACTTTAAAAGATACTATGTGCTGTCCACACTGTGTAATGCCTATGACGTCGAACTTGCAGCTCTCGGGTTATAAAGCCAGCAGAATGTGAACATGGCTATTTATACCAAAACTCTGAAAAACAAGCTGAGCCTAGGCCGTTTTGGGCAGTGTCTCATGCGACAATACCTACATATGGCGATTTGCTCCAGGACCACATGTTGTAATAATCCTACCGCTAAAGACATGCAATCAATGCAATCGGTTTTCTTGCATTCAAATATTTTAAAGAAAATTGAGCATTTTAATGTATTTTTGAGAAATAATAAATACTGTGCTCTCCTTATGCCTGCTTTTTTATCCTCAAACTTTGGATTCTTGTTGCAAGTATAAGGTAATGGTTATCGTTATATGGAGAGTACTTGTGCAAAAAATGCACAACATCATGTATCTTGTTTCTTTCGAAATCTGAACTTGGTGAACCCTTCAACTTTATTTTAGTTTAGAGGGCTGCATGTGTTCATGATAATCCCTGTAACTCCTTATGGCAGTAAAAACATACGGGTACTGAGCAGGACTGAGTGAACAAAAGTAACTTGAATGGGTACACGGGATAGGAGTCGTGTGACTGTGCCAATTAATACAGTGCTTCATGGATACTCAGGGCCCTGGCTCTGGCAGTAGCTTACTCACATCATCGATGCATTGTAGCAGTGGCACTGCAGGCATGCCCTCTCCGGGGCCTGGGCCTGGCAGTGGGTTTTCCAATCTCTGTTCGTCCTGCACGTGCCTACTGACAAATTGAATTAAGGTGTAGCATTGACCCTGCCAGCAGCCCCACCCCGAAACACACATATTCGACCTCTATTGGATCAGTAAGACAAACGATGGATATTGAATGTGGTATGTCTAGCAGCGGATCCTGGCCTTGGACTGACCCAGGTCTGTTGTCAGTCATACACAATGGCCTAAATTGTTACAACGTGCGCTGGTTACGCATAGATTTGCGGTTTCCAGGCCCCAACCACCAATGCCCACTGTCCTCTTAAAGGAAAGCCCTCCTACACCATCTGCGCAGAGCCTTTTCATCTCTATCCAGTTCATGAAGAAAGGCTTCCCGTTGTGGGACGCGCCCCACAAAGGCTGCAGGAGCAGCAACCTGTACTTGAATGTACCATCTGATGCCAAAATCCTGCATTCCCTGCATGAGGAATACATGCAAGCACAGGGACTCTTCAAGTGCTGGAAAAGTGCACTCTTAGAAGATACTGATTACCATTGCAATCACTCTCACACTTTTTATCACAGTTACAGGTTTCGGAATGTGCCAGCTATTATTGTTCTAAGAGTTTGGATATCTATGTCACGGTAAGTCAGGATCTATGCTGGGGTCCTAGCCAGCTGTCATGAGGCAGAGGATCTGGAAAGTTGTGTCTGTCTAGCGTTTGCCACACTGGTTCAAATGAAGTGAGCACCATACTGGGCTCTCTTTGGTTTCTTCAATATTGGTGTGTGAACACACACACACACACATACTCACCCGCACATACATACACACTCACACACAACCACACACATGTGTGCACAACCACTCAAAAATTCACACATGCAAACAGACACAAAAACACAAACGCACAGCTTTGCCTCAGAAAGGAGTCTTAGAAAGTTTCAGTCCTGCAGAGCTTCCTCAGGCTTCTTCTTGGGATGAGTTATTTATTTTTATAGGAAAGATATGGTAAAATATTGAGTCCCCCTAATATCTGGTGGCCACCAAATTAAAACTTTACAGGGGCATATTCTTGGGCTTCCTCTCATGTGTAGACTCCAGTGAGGAAACAAGCCTCATTTGGGTGTACAGTCATATTTGGTTTTGGTTCTGTAGCCCTCCCTCATCGAATGCAGGCAGATCCCATGCCCATATACGGCAACACTCGCTTTCTCCAGACGCAATGCTACGTTGCTGGGAGCAGCACTGATTATTGAGGTTCTTTCAGAGTTTCATTCAGAAACACACTGTTAAGTGAAACATCAAGTGAACCATTGAAGACGTTAACATATGGCTGTTACAGGAAGCGACTTCCTCATTGGAATCATGACAGAATAGCAATGAACTGACTATCTGCGAAAAGGCAGAAGCAAGAGTAGAGGATTCTAACTTATTTAAAGGATGCCTCAAGATGACTTGCCTTTATCATTCTCTTTTTTACATTTATTTTGCATTGGTTTGATCTTACAAACCTTTAGCGCAGCAAGTAAAACACCAATTGTAAAAAATAGAAGATTAAGTTAAAATGTTTGGTACTAAAGTACTAGAACTATAATAAATCTAATAAAATGACATTCCATGAATCAGGCTGCAAGTATGTTAACTACAACATTTGATTTAAAACATTTGAGATTAAAACAAGAATATAAAAATAGCAACATTTTCATATAATGGTGATATCAAAATCAATATAAAATAAGAGATATCATTCCATTCACAAACCAATAAAAGACGCAGTAACACTGGGACATCAATACCTGCTCTAGTCAGTCATTAGAGCATGACATTGGGAAACATCAGGATTAAGAATACTCTAAAAATCCCAATAAGCCATTACACACCTCACAAACGTCATCATAATACGATACTAATTCAATATTAACAAAAGGATAACATCCGCTAAGAACTCTGCCAATTTACATAGTTTTGCCATATACGCCAAGCATTTACCAAGCGCTTCGCTTTTGAAAACACTGCAGGCCCATCAGTAGTATGGAAGCACAGGACTAGCGCATCCATAGTGAATCTAACATGTCTTTCCCTAAAAAATGGTTTGTGGAATCTTTTCCTTAGCGGCAGATATTTTTGGTATATAAGAAAAAATTAACGCCATTCTCCATTATGTCTCAATTATGCCTGGACAGAACTGACATTCGGCTGGCACATTTGGGAAACTTCAGATTCAGGGCTCTTTCACATTTGGGGTTGAGATAGTCAAGATACATCTAATATCCCAGCACTTGCTTGATACTCAAGTATGTTGACAACAGAGGCGATTTTCCAACCTTAGTCAGTGTTGCCTGTTCTGACATGACCTCATAGGCAGCCTTGTCAGCTAGTTTACTCTTGGGAGTCAGTTGCCCAGGTTGGGCCAAAGGTCGATTAGCCCAAGAGTGTCAAGTTCACATTTAACATGGGCAAATCAAGAAAGCGATCTTGGGCTAGTAAATCAGCTAATTCATCTCTATATTTACTCAGCTCGGCCGCTGTCCATAGCCTTACCCAATAAAAACAGGGCATGCTCTACAGCACAATTCTAGGCACTGCATGCCAATTTCCAAAAGCACTAGCAGATTTGGGGTCCTATGAGGAAGGGTAAGAATAATTTTGAGATATTTATTTTCTATGACAGCAAGCTTTGGACACTCCTATTTCCCCACAGTTCTGCACCAAATGTAGCTGCCTGTCTAGCTTGCGACTTGTAGGCCTCAAGCAAGACTCGTAACACCCCACCCCCATGTTCACTAGTAAATCTCATCAGCGCTCCACTACACCTTGCCAGTGTAGCTCCAGCCTTAGCCAGGTGGGCATCCCAGCGAGTTAGCCATGATTCTCAGACCTAAGTAATCGTATTGTTCAACCTGTTCTATAGAGCATTCATTCAGCTGCGAAAATATTTCCCTTTTCTCCTTCCTTCTGCTTCCACTTAAAATCAGAGACTTTGACTTTGCAATATTAACTGATAAACCATTCATGTTGAAAATTCCACAAAAGTTCTTAATTCTGCCATTAACCCCACTGGTGTGAGGGAAAGGCGAACCACAATCTCTGCGAACATCAGCAGAGGGACTTTTCATTTGCTAGTATTGGGGCATCTGCCTGTAGCATCAGTAGTTTTTGGATTACCCCGTTAATAAATATAGAAAACAATCTGGGTGCCATGACACAGCTCTTGTGGACTTCCATCCCTATCCTTGTTGCCTCGGTATTAATGCTATCTATACCCCACCTCACAACAGCTGTTTTGTCCATAAAAAGTCTTTGTTTAGCGTTCAGAAGAGAACGAGGTAGGCCACGGACTCAGAGTATATACTCTAGCCATTGCCTTGGTACACCATAAAAGGCTGTATGCAAATCACTGAACACAGCTCAGACCCTCTTTTTTCTAAGAATGGCATATTTATCACAGATCAAGCAGAGGTGAAGGTTTTGATAAATTGTGCTTATTCCACTGCAGAAACCAGCTTGCAAATGGTTAATAACCACATTTTCCACTATCCACGATTCCAGATGTTCCAGAACTGCCCGAGCATGAATCTTTCCCCCCATATTCCTTCAATGCCTTCAACTCTCTCTTCCTAAATACCTTGCTTCTCGAGCTCTTCGCTCATCTGCCTCCAATTCCCTCATGGTCAGTCGCTTGTCCAAGCAATGAGTTGGTGGTAGATCTCTTTCTTCGGCTGGGACCTCCCTCTGGAACAGCCTCCCTACCTCCCTGAAACTTGAGGAGAATCATCTTTGGTTCCGGAAGCACCTCAAAACCTTTCTCTTTGCATCTGCTATTTCTCCTCCTCTCCCTTGCTGATTTCCTGGCTGACACTGGAACTGCACTGGTTACCTGGCCACCCTGTGATCTCGGCCCAGGTACCCTCCCCTGCCAGTCGCACTCCTGCACTGCCTTCCTGGCAACCCCCACACTGGGTGACTGTTTTCTGTATCCCTACAGTCCCACCTCCAGCACTCGACACGGACGTCTGCACATACCCTCTCACTTGCCACCTGTTGGCCGTATTTTTACTTATTGTTCATTTATTGTCTTATCCCATGTACTGCACTGTCCTCTCCCATATTCCCCCCGCACTTCTCCTCCTTCCCCTTCCTATGCACTTGTGTGATCTAATTGACACCTGGCCTAGTAGGATCGTTGTCTGTCTTCCCTCTGTTCCCCCTCCCTTGCCTCGCCGCGCCTTGAAACACTTGTGTATAGGTGCGTTATAAATGCCATATCATATCATATCTAGGAGGGAGATAGGGCGGTAGTTACAGGGAGAATCACTAGCGCCTTTTAAAAAAAAATGGGCACAATTTCAGCGTTAGTCCAACATGCATGTACCATGCTGCAACTAAGGACCGTATTAATGAGTTTAGTTAAATATGGGATCCAGATTGCCGACTCCAATCCATAAAGACACACTGGTACCTTAACTGCACCCGGTGCTTTGCCCAGTTTCTGGCTCTTACATACACAGCCAACCTCCTCCAGGGACAAAAACAGTGAGATAGAATCTCGTGCTGAGGTGCACTGCTCATGACAGTCACTTTCACGAACAACTTACGCAAAGACCTTGGTTTCAGAGTATAACCTCGAGAAATGATTCACCCAGGTCGACTCTGTAATGCAGTATTGGAGATTGTTATGGTCCGTTGGAGGCCCAGCATTCAACAAAGACCAACATTCCTGCGAATTACCACAATCAATGGCAGAAAGCAAGGATATCCCAAGTTCCCCTACCCATTCAGCTTTCTCTTGCTTAAGCATGGTGCAATCATTTTTCCTAGCCGTGCCTAATGCCATAGGACCATTCACATCGACACTCTTGACCGTATTTATTAGCGCAGTCTTGGCTCGACAACAGACGCCATCAGACCAGGGCAACCTTCCCTGTACCTTACGGCTGACTTCTTTTTGGGGTTTGGAAAAAGTTAATGGTATATCCAATTTCTTTTTGCACATGGTAAGGAGACATTGGGCATTGCGTCCCATGGGAAGCATGTACATTGTGGATCTCTATATCTCCCCTGTCTACAACAAACTAATATAGTGTGTAGCCACACAGTCACTGATCTAGCCCCATGTAACACCACTACTAGCCATGCCAACTCTGCTTTTAGGGGTTGAGTTTAGCACTGCCTGTAAAAAACACCAGAGGACAGCGCACCATCCTTACTTATCACCTGTATTTTCTGGGCGTCTGCAAGTGTCAAGATCCGTAGTCAGTCATCAGTTGCTGTTGTTTACAGAATGAAGACTGGGTGATGTTTTTAGTAATGATGCACATAACTAGCCTTATTTTTTGTGATTCTCTCTTTGTTTGCCAGTGTAAACGTTTCACATTCGTAATCATAGGATTTTGGACTTGCCTATCAGCTTCTTCTCCACAGCACAGGTCAATCATATTACCCAAGGGGCAAACCACTGGAGTTTGGCGCAGTCCTTGGTTTGCCATCATGGATCTATCTCTGCAAGAAGCAGGTAGTCATATCCTGCGCCAAACATGCTCTCCTCCAGATATGACCCAATTAACTGCTTATAGAGTAATCTCATGGACCTTGTATGGGAGGAAGGAGACGTTTTTGAGCCCCCCTACATTCCAGGCGAAGCACAGGTTATGCTAATTCAATTGTTGGCAGTACACCCTCGGCTGAACCCTGACGACGGGTGGGAGGTAGCCATTGATTGACACCTAACCAATGTGTTTTAGCAGGACCCCAGGGACTCCATCTTGTATTTACAACAACTGCATCTTTTGCTAGGCCTCAGATGAAACTCGCAGAGGCAAGCCTGCATCTCTCCCCTGTCCAGCAGCATGCACAGTCAGCATGACAGCCCCCATCACCTCCCCCACCACCTCCCATCTGTCTGCACTGCGGCTGTCCTGTTCTCACGGAAGCCTGTGCACGAATTGTTGCAAGCTGACACTGTATCTATCTCTCTTCTTCCTCTGAGATCATTGCCCTGTTTGTGACCGGGCCGGAGCCTGGCACTTGGAAACCATTTTTCTCCACATAACTGCCCAAGTTCAAACAGCCCCCTCTATTAAGAGTTACTGTCTGAATGAACCCAGAGCCCTGCACCTCTTTGATGTAGCAGAGGTGGGACCCCAGACCATGGGCCACCCTTAACTGTCCCCCTGTATAACTAATCCAGAGCAGACATATATTTTCTCTGTGTACTACTAAATCGCGACACCCATGTTTGATGCTTGAAGCACCTGATAAATGTGCCCCAGAATCACACACAAGATAAGTCATCCAGACCACCGCACAGCTGTGCCCCCCCCAGGAGCTGGGTCAAGAATGCCCACCTTGTTTTACAATTTATCGTTGCTAATGTGTTATGTGCCATATTCAATCGTGCATGCCGTGATTACTGTGAAGTCTAGCTTAGCCAGAAATTATAGCTGTGTGGACCCAGCATGACCCATCGCCCCTCCCTGATGAGCCCACCTGCCCCACACCCCTAAAGAAGATGAAATAGTTTCAATAATTAGTAACAATATTGCACATTCTGAGATGTGTTGAATGCCTTGTACGAGCTTATTTTTAAGACTTGGTAACTGTATGTCATTCAGAGTTGTATATTATAGACCAGTACGCTATGATTTACTTGCGTATCATGGGTCTGTATGTTTTGGTAATGGCTACTTTGGGGACCATGAAACTGATGACAGTGATGTCATTTCACTTGTTCCTGTACACTATAGGGGACTCTATTATGCTATGCAGCTTAAATAGTGTGGCAGGCAAGGGTGCGTGGGAGCGACTCCAATCCAGATTCTGCCGGTTTGTTGAGTTATGATACAAAAGTCCTGTGTTGCAAAACTGCCTCGTAGAAAAATAAATCAGAGACTGCGTGCAACACACAAGTGAAATCTATGCGTGATATTTCGTATGCAGGTTAACCATTTTCGTTAACATTGGAAGAGCCAACACATTGTTAACATGTAAAAAGAAATGATTTAAAATTCATGAAAACACCTGCTTCCCATTTAGGAAAGGTTAAGTTCCCCTAAGCCATGAGAGGAAAAAACACCCTCTGATGGCCCAGGAACGCAGTAAACATTGGTGGCAACTGACAGGAATTGATCTTTTTATTCGGCGCCTGTCATGTCTCCAAATTTTATTTCCGCCATTCCTAGAACTCTTGCGAGAAGCTCGAGCCTTGAAGCGGTGCTCTGGCCCCGGGGCAGAGGGGCATAGGCCTGTGAATTGTCTTCAATTAGCTGGCCCCTCTGCCGGATTGTGAAATGTGCATCCAGCCCGAGACCCGGGCGGCGGCATAGTATTGATTAGCCATAATGCAAGTCAATTCCGAATGAAAGAGCACCGTGATCAAAACGGATTTCACCGGAGGCAGCATGGCCACCGATCCAAAGGTCCTCCGATTCTGATGAGCTCTGCCATTTCTGGGGGATGGACACGTCCTCAATGTCAGAGCCAACACGTTCCTTGATGAGGAAGACTCCTGGCCTTTTCGTCAACAAATAGATTTTTTTTGTTTTTGCGATTTGACATGTGCTTGTTCATGCTTCTTCCCAGATCACTCTGTCAGAGAGGAATAGAAAAGAAAAGTAGGACAAGTGTCATGCTTCGAGTGGTGCTGACGGTTGTTTCTCTCTTTCGCTCGGGAGCCTGCAGACATTCTCCTGAAGGGAAGTCAGACTTTAACTGGCGCAGGCAATGGACAGCATCCGCTCCCGTGCAGGCTTACAATGATAGCACTCTGGCCTGCTAATAATGTCAGCCTCACGTGCTCACAGTTAAAAAGCTTGAGAACTTTAAGCTTGAAACTTCTAAGTTCGAAATGAATGTCCGGAAAGTTGAATTTAAAATAGGCGTCTAGAAGCATACTTGCTATTACTGTATAGCAGACTCCAACATGTACATTCAATTTTTTATAATTTGTTTAGCTCTATGTTTTTAGGTTATTGCCTTTTCTAAATCCTCACGTTGCCTTCCCTCTATTCCTTTACCACCCACGCCCCCTACTAGTGTAAACTGCCTGCTACTGATATGTGGGGGCAGAATCTATTTTCCCTTAACATTCAGCCTTTTCGATCCCTGCGCCTTGCTCCTTTTTCTGTATTTTTTTCGGGGGGTTGTGCCTTTTCTTTTAAATGAGGAATAATCAGAAAACTCATTCACATTTTGATGTTCAAAAATACATTGTTTTCATGAATGGGCCAAGCCAGAATGGTTGCTGGCTGAATTGAGTGTCCATAGTGTGTGCATGAAGCGGCAATTGATTCTGATTCTGTTTTGAGCTATGGAAGCCTATGCTAGACAAAAAGTCATGTTGTGCAAACCAATCAGGGAGGACCGGGAGACTCTGGGGCCAAGTGAAGCTGCTCCCACGTGGTGCAACACTTGGAGCTGATATCCGAGATATATTCCTGAGTCCCCCCACGCTTCTATTATCCAGGCAGGTGGCAGGAGATGCCAATATCCAACGGAAACCCGTCACATTTCGATGAATGGTTCTTGAAAACAGGGTGTGAAGCATGCCTCAGACAAGGGTCCTGGAGTTAGGATGTTTCAAGACAGGCATTACCAACACAACCACAAAGTCCAACATGGAGCCACACTGCCAATTTAAATTTGTATTCACATATTGTAACCATTTAGTGCAACTGTTGTTATGTATCTTAAGCAATGCGCCCAGTCACCAGAGAGTCAGGTGCGCTATATAAATAAACAATTCCGTTCAATACAATTCAATTCAACTGTGGGACTCACTCTTTAGGGAACAACGGTGAGGTAAACCAAAAAAAACAAACTACTGGGAGGAGAAAACTGTCTCAAACCTCTCTTGATGCACACATAATAACTCCCCCTCAATGAGCCAGATGAGCAGAGTGCAAAGGCCCCTCACCAGTCAGCAGCTAGGCTTGCATAGACAAAACATGTATTTCTGCATGAAACACAATGGGAATACCAACACAAAATTCCTATTGAAGAAAAAATCATGACGGCTCACAGAAAGGAAGAAAGAAAGAAAGAAAGGAAGGAAGGAAGGAAGAAAGAAAGAAAGAAAGAAAGAAAGAAAGAAAGAAAGAAAGAAAGAAAGAAAGAAAGAAGGAAAGAAAGAAAGAAAAAGGAAGGTTGGTTGGTTGCTTGCTTTAGTCACTGAATAAAAAGGGAGCCTGGTCCCTGGAACTTGCACGGTGGACCTCTCCCATCTTGTCAGTGCCTTGGGAAGAATGGATGGAGTTGAGGGTTTATTCCATTTTTAAATCCACCTGTGATTGTAAAAATAATCGGACAAGCCGTCAGATGTCCCAGTCACAGTGACCAGCAAGTTTGTAGGGAACCAAGTCCAATAGTAAGCTCCTCAGGCATGGTTGAACACACAACTCCTGACTGTGCCTTTCCTCGAGCTCCTTGTCTTTGAACTGGACAGGGCTTTCACCTTCCACAGTTTGACTGTTTTGGAATATGCCAGGGCTCTTGCTTTGTACACTTTCCCCTTTTTGGAGTGGTTAAGTATCTCTGCTCTGCGCCTGCTCCCCGGTCTGCTTCCATAGACATGGCACAGCAGGACGGTGCCTCTGTTTCTGGCAGAAATCAACCTAACTTGGGACTCCAGCTGAAGACAAATATTTCAGTTCTGGCAGGCCCTTCAGGTTTAAAACTACCATGTCCACCATCTGAGGTTCATTTTCTATGCCAGTAGGCAACCCTGAGATCAGAGAATCTAGTGCTAAATCCATACTTCAGTGGCTGCTGAGCGCTGACTCACAAGAGTCGGTGCTGCACGGGATTTCATGCCTGGACTGGGAGTTACAGCAGAGACCTGTCTCTAACATATCTCCAGCTGAGAAAGATTCAGAGCCGAGGCCCTCAAGTGTTTCCTACTGTGCTGCTCTCAGAGCTCACACTCCAGGGTCTGCATTGAGTATGTCTGGATCAGAGAGGTTGATACCCAAAAGACATCCTACTGGAATGGAGACATTGACTTCAACATGGTGCAGGGATGTGTTACCCCTCTAACAAAGCTATACCATTGCCAAGGAACAGTATGTAAGAGCATTGAAACCCACTACTGTCTGGTGTGGTCCTGGTATGTATGGTCCTTCCTTCACTCATTCATCTGAGCTGTGGTACTTGCAGCAGCATCACGCCAAGCGGGAGACCTTTCCCCATTTATGGATACATGGTCCAGATATATCAGATTTTTGGCGGGAACTGGAGCCCCCTCAAAGGTTGACCAACCATA
This sequence comes from Ambystoma mexicanum, assembly GCF_040938575.1. Lineage (NCBI taxonomy): Eukaryota > Metazoa > Chordata > Amphibia > Caudata > Ambystomatidae > Ambystoma > Ambystoma mexicanum. Next base: position 293,092,399 of record NC_090941.1, read on the forward strand.
GGACTGTGATTTCCGTTCATGTTTTTGGTGACCTTTTCTGGAAGAAGGATCAGTGCCTCTGTCCTTTCCCTCTTTCTGTGTTCTATTATCAGATGCATTGTCATCTTGTTTAGATGTATCATGGGAATTCTTTTGAGCTTGAGTGCTCACATACCCGTTGGGCAACTTTGAAAGCTTCCTAGGGTCTGTTATACTTTTGTCCACCCTTTGCTGGTTTAACCCCACTTCACAGTTATTAAGGATTTTCACATGGTATAACATCATACTTGCCCTCAAAAGTGTCAACTTTGTTACCTGTGACCCATCCACTCAGATACCTTAAAGACTGATGTCCAAATCTCTCAATCCTTTCTCTCCCCTTCTTGGTGAGCTTTCTACTACTCTTGATTTATTGTTCTGGGGTTTAGCAGAAATTCCTGAGGATGGCATCCCTCATTTTGATATAATTGGGACTCTCCTCAGGAGTCAACTGAATGATTGCATCAGTACCAACCATCGGTAGACAGCTCATAAGGACTGCTTCCCACAACTCCTCCTCCAGAGGCAGAAAGCTAAATCTAGTTTTTCAAACCAGTCAAAAATATCCTTCCCCTTCTCATATGGTTGGTCTAAGTCCTCAGTGATGTGGCGCCTCAGATTTCCTGGGGATCCACTACTGGAGACACCTCCCTCCCCATTGGAAGCTTTGCTGGATTCCCTCTGGAACTCAAGCACCATCGTGTGCAGCATTGCAGCATTGCATAGTTACTCAGCTTCTGTTCTGCTTCAGGTTCTGCAGCCTTCTGCTTCCGCTCTGCTAGAGCAGCATCTTCCCACTGCTTCTTCTCAGCCAGGGCCACCCTGTTTTCCCATAGGAGGTACTTTTTTTAGCCAGGTCAGCCCCAGTGAGACTCACCCAGGACCTAATGGAAGCTTGAGACCTGTAGGGAAAGATAATGGAAAGATAATGCACTTTTGTGGGGGCAGCACACTGAATGCTGAAGTGGCACTGTGTGTGAAAGACAGCAAATGAAAATGCAGTTTGCACCGAATACATATGCTAACCTAAATTAATCAACTAACACTTTTCCATTAAATAACACTCCCCAATAATGAATGTACCCTTTAACATTTCAGTGCAAAATGGTCTAGATGACAGAGTCTGTATGTTTTTCAGTTGAAGTTTAAACGTGCAAGAAAAATGCATTGGCTTTCCTTTCATTCAGAAGGCGTATTGTGTGCTCCAGGAAGCGATACAAGTATACTTGGGAGACTGTGTTTGGAGAGAACAAATGCCATGATTATAGAAGAAGCTGGGGTGACATGAGATGTCAGGAGAAGGGGCAGGAGGTAGTTTAAGTGACAGAGCTAGTCCATAAATGTAGGAGGATGAAGAGGTGGGAGTCAGTCTTCTACTTTCCGTCCGGAGGAGAACAGGGGAGTGGCAGACAGAAAGCAGAGCTAGGCAGACCAGGCCTTTTGAGGAATCTGGGGCTGTGATCTGACCTTCATGGCGATAAAGCTGTGCAGAATTTGCAACACTCCCTTTTTCTGATAATCCACTTTAGAGAGGGGGCTTTTCCTGATAATGGCGCAGAGGCTTCACAATTTAATGTGGGTATCTGTGGAAATGAGGAGCATGCACAGAGGGTGTTATCTTTTCAGTCAGTCAGAATTAGACTATTATTTTAAACAAAGATGTTACTTTCTTTCTCGCATTTGTAATTGAGAACACTGTGGCATAACATAAAATGAAAAAGTGGCTTGTGCTATGTTATATGCTTTTGTCTTTTCTTTAAGACGGTACACTGTCTACTGTTTTTGGGTTCAACGTCTGGGTAAGAAATGATAAATAAATGTGTTATTATGGACTCAGGCTGTGTATGTATCCAGAAGAAGTGTTAAATTGTTTTTACATGTGTACCACATAACCTGTTTCAAACAATAGTGTGTACAAAAAGAAAAACCTCTTTTAAACCAAATCAGTTGAATTGCGTTTTCTGTGCCTATGTGAATTAACTGATAGAGAGGGGAAATCACAGGGAAGCGCCCAGTGTGTCAAAAGAGGTAAAACATTTTTACCACATGTGGTTAAGTTGGAGGTAAAGTTTGGGAATTAGCTAGCAAGTTAGAACATGTATGATGCATGTGTGTCTGGTGAGCCATTGCACATAATAAAGAGTGTATTATGAAAAATCCCTCAAAGATGGTAGTTCAACTTTGTAAATAAGTGACTGGAAAAACAGATAGTGCTGTCTTGTCTCTGGAAGTGCAAAGTCCGATAACTGGCGCTTACAGTCAACTCTAAACAGAATACAAAAGTAAGGGGGGAGCCTTGTCACATATTTATTTATTTTATTTATTTATTACATTTGTTACTCGCCCAGACCCGCGGGTATCACGGCGAAAATTTCAATAAATTGTAGCATTTTTATACAGGGTTACGGTTACCATCACATAGAACATATTTTATACTGAATTTCAAATAAATCATGTGATCAGCTTTCGTATACAAGGTTACAAATGGTCACGGTAGCAGGTCACATTTTGTTTAAAACACTAGTTGCAGATCTAGAGGTACATGCGAGCCATGGGGACTACATTTCCTGTTTAGGTTAAGGAAAGGCGGCAAACCAGAGGCCTTCTAGTACTAAGGTGGAATAGGACTAGTTGAGGTTAATATTTGTTAAATAACCAAGTTTTCAGTGCTTTTTTGAATTTTAGTAAGGAGTCCTCATTTTTGATGCTAATGGGTAGTGTGTTCCAGTGCGATGGGTCTACGACTTTGAAGCTACTTCCTCCTGCTCTACTGTATTTGTATTGAGGAACTTCCAAGATGGCCAGTTTATTAGATCTCAGTGTCCTACAGGAGACTTTTTTCTTGATAGTGTTGTTGAGGTAGCTGGGCGCTTTATTGGTGATGCATTTATAGACGGTGCTGAGAGTTTTGAAAATGATTCTTGCTTCAATAGGCAGCCAGTGGTTTTCTCTTCTGATGCTAGATATATGATCAGATTTCTTTATACCTAGAGCCGCTCTAAGGGCTTTGTTTTGTAGTAGTTGGATTTTATTTAAGTTGGTTTTGGAGGTTCCTAGGAATAGGATGTTACAGTAATCCAATTTCGTTAGAATCAGCACTCTGGCTAACGTAATGCAATTTGTGGGGGTAAGAAATTGGCGGCTGAGTGAAATAAGTTTTGCTGTGTAGGCTGTGGTCGAGGAGAGGGTTGCTATTTGTTTGTGCATAGTGAGGTTGGCATCTATATATACACCAAGAGTTTTAACTTGTTTGAGTACTGGGATCTGTGTACCATCAATGTTGATGTGAGAGTAGTTCGAGTGGAGGGTGCTTATTCTTTTTTGGGAGCCTATGATGAGGATCTCCGTTTTCTCATCGTTAATGCAGAGACTGTTTAAGGCCATCCAATTTTGAATTATAGAGTAAACTTTATTGATGGTGTTGGTGTCTTGGGTGTAGTCACCTGTAATGGGGATGAGGATCTGGGTGTCATCCGCAAAAGTTGGTGTAGATGACACGCATATCGTCAAGAGCCGAGAATAGGAGTTTAGTGTATGCATTGTAGAGGGTGGGAGAGAGGCAGGATCCCTGGGGGACTCCTATGGGTACTACTATGGGGTCCGCTGCATAGTTTCCGATGCCAACTCTGGATGTACGGTCCGTTAAAAAGGATTTAATCCACTGAGTCGCGTTAATGGAGAAATTAAAGTCTTTTTTTAGGGTGTTGCATAGTTTATCATGGTCTACCAGGTCAAATGCTGCTGATAGGTCCAGTAGCAGTAGGGTGGCTAGTTTGCCTGAGTCTCTGATAGAGTCCAATTGGATTTTCAAATCCAAGAGGGCTGTCTCAGTACTGTGGTTTGGCCTGAAACAAGATTGTCTGGCTCCTAGTAGGTTATTTTGTTCGAGGTGGGATTGTATTTGGTTGTAGGCTAGTTTGTCGATAATTTTAAGTAGGAAAGGGACAGTCGTTATGGGCCGGTAGTTCGTAGGCACTAATGGATCTAAAGTGGGCTTTTTTAGTAGAGGGGTAACCCACGCTGCTTTAATGCTAGCTGGGACCTGGTTGGTCTGGAAGGAGGCATTTACGAAGTTGGTAATTATGGGTGTGAGAGTAGGGGCACATAATTTGATTAGGTGCGCTGGAAAGTTGTCTCCTTTGCAGTTTGAAGCTTTAAGTTTGGATATAGTATTAAGTACTACAGTATGTGAGACTGGTGAGAAATTAAAGAGAGGTGTGGGGTCTACTATGTTCGTGGAGATTTGGTTAGGCGTGGAAGGCTTATCAGTAAGGAGTTTTCTTTTGGAGATGATTTTGTTTTGTAATAGATTGATTTTAGATGCCAGGGCATCTTGGATGGTGGTGCACCATTCTTTACTTGGTTGGACTGGGTTGATTATGGGGATCGGATTCTCCAGCTCCTTGAGGATGGTGAACAGTTCTTTGCTGTCAGAGGATGCATTACTTATTCTGGTGTTGAAGGCATTTGCTTTATGGGTAATGATGGCTGATTTATAGATTTTGTTTGCAGAGTTGAATGCTTCCATAGCTTCTAAGGTATGGGTTTTATTTAGCCGGTGTTCGAGCGATCTTTTAATCCGTCTAAGAGAGATTAGTTCCTCGTTGAACCAAAAAGAGGATTTTTTATCCTTACGTTTGGTTTTGTTGACACAGGGCGCTAGGGTATCAATTGTACTGGTGAGACAATTATGATAGAATTCAGCTAGGACACAGAGGTTTTCAGTATTGATCTTTTTTTTTGTTAAGAGAGGTGGCTAAAAGGGGGTTGAGGTTTTCTGCTGTAAGTTTCCGGATGTTTCTAGTTACATAAGAGTCCTCAACAATGGTTTTTATGGATACTATGGTATTGAGTGGTAGTATCCAATCTAATATTCTTCCTTTTGTATGGGTAGGGGAGTTCACTAGTTGTGTGAATGCCATGTCTTTGAGTGCAATGTGTAGTGCTTCTGCTTTGTGGTCTTGAGTGTCATTGAATCCTAAGTTCAAGTCCCCTAGGACTAGACATTTAGTATTCGGTTTAATAAGTGGCGTTAGTAGTAATGGTATATCTAATTCTGGCTGAGATTTAGCGTTAGGTGCTCTATAGATTGTTATTATGTTTATGGTAGTCTTATGGTTTGTAGCTAGTTTGGCTAGCCTGACTTCGTAACCGTCTGGGTTCTCTATAGGGCAGGTTCTTATTTTAAGATGGGTTTTAGCAATAATAGCTACTCCCCCACCTACTGATTTCATTCTATCTGTCCTAAGGATGGTGTAATCTGGATGAATGGCAATAGAGAGTGAGGGTCCGGAAGCTTGGTGGAGCCAGGTTTCCGTCACTATAAGTAGGTCAAGTTGTTGTTCAGTGATATAGTCATGTATTTCTGTGGCGTGAGCAGGTATGGACCGTGCGTTAATGAGTGCTGCTTTGAGATGTATAGGAGGGGATGGCTCTTGTGGTGGTGTGGTGATACTTTTAGGGCATTTAGAATGGGTCACTAGTGGAGGTGAGCTTCCTATGATGGCAGAGGTGGAGGGGGCACTTGAGTTGTTCTTGATCGGAGAGCATAACATGGTGACGGTCCGTGATCTAAGTCTGGAGCGTCTAAGTGAGCTGAGGAGTGGAATAGACATTTTAGGTGGTTTATTGGTAGTAGTTGAGTGGGGTGAGCTGGTTCTTTGTGGCTTTTGACTCCCTATGTGGTCTGTAGGGCCATTAATCAACTGGTGACATTGGGGGAACGGATTGGTCAGTGGCGGGAAGGGTGTGGGGCAGGGGATGGGGTGGTGGCGGGGGCATGCTAATCTGGAGAGGCCATTATCATGGATAATAAGGTGGGAGCCTGTGCAGGGTGTATCATAAGGTACAATACAAAATGGAAACATCATGAGTAGTAACCAACCTGGCATGGTTTAGTTAAGTGAGGAGGGCTGGCTGGGTGGCGGCTAGCCGTAGTGTAACTGGAGTGTCACACCTATGGAAGGGGTCTGGGCGGGTAATAGAGCAGAAGACTGCTACTACGTGGTTAGGGATCTAGAGGTGCAGATCTAGGCAGCGACAAGAGCGTTTACTTAACACATTACCAATGAGCTAGGGGTACTAAATCAGGTATGTGCTAAGAAGTAATGGCGCAGGCCGGGCTTATTAAGGACATTTCAAATGGTCTCAATGCGACAGTGCACCTGTGTGCTGGAAATGGCAATAGCAGAGCTAACTAAACACATCAAACAGACTAAATGCGCCTGTGCACCTGTGTGCTGGAAATGGCAATAGCAGAGCTAACTGAACACATCAAACAGACTAAATGCGCTTGTGCACCTGTGTGCTGGAAATGGCAATAGCAGAGCTAACTGAACACATCAAACAGACTAAATGCGCCTGTGCACCTGTGTGCTGGAAATGGCAATAGCAGAGCTAACTGAACACATCAAACAGACTAAATGCGCCTGTGCACCTGTGTGCTGGAAATGGCAATAGCAGAGCTAACTGAACACATCAAGCAGTCTAAATGCGCCTGTGCACCTGTGTGCTGGAAATGGCTGTAGTAACAGTATTTACTCAAGACCTTGCAAGCCGACTATGTACTACTGTGTATATAGAGAATTAATGAATTAGCCGTAACATTGAAGAGAACATGGCAGTGCAGTGTTTAAATGTAGTAAATACTGATAAACGGTACGCTATGGCGTCTGGAGCAGTAGTGTACATAGTCAAGTAGTAATTACAACACATCCATAGGGCATAGGGCGGCACACATAGGGCGGCACACATATGGGATACAGGAAGAAGGTAAAGCAGTGCGAGTAAACGCTATGCTTAGTTGTTTTGATACGAGTCACTGGTATGAATGGAAGGGTGCTCGTGGTATTGTACTGTGGATGTTAACATTAAAATTGTCTGTGGAGTGTCTCACCGTGATAGCAGTAATCCTGGAAGGGTGATGAATCAAGGCACGACAAGGGAGCTTGGACCTTAGGCAGCCCGCAGCGTGGCACGCTCGGTCAGCTCAGCCAGATGCCTTTCTTCCTGTGCCTTCCTTCGTGGGCCGGCACTCGCCAACCGGCGAGGGTGATTGGCTAGTTAGCAGGACTGGCAGCCAATCACAGGGCATCTGGGTCCGAGGCAGTGGCTGGGGAGGGTGCAGGGGGCCTGGGCGGCCATCATGAAGTGTGCAGGGTCCTCGTGGTGCACAATGGCGGCTGCACTCGATTTTTCACAAAGATAGAAAAATCTCCGGCACTACTCTAAATACAGTGTGCTACCACATTATCACAATTTTACCATGATGCTAAAATACCACCCACGTTATGTAATAGCCCTCTGACAAAATCCCTAACATATTTTGGTGTGTTGGCCTTTTGGGAACAGACTGTAAGGCAGTTACTGGGCATGGCAAGTTTGTTTAGCACAGCCATTTGTTGCAATTAAAAGGAAACTAATTTTGTGAGGTGATAGTGTGTCACTATGTCCCAAATAGATGCAACTTTCTCTGAGCTCGTGAACTACATGGAGGCAAAGCTATTTGCACATGGGGTGTGGTCATTAGATAATGCCACCCTATGGTGAAATCGCATATCTGGGGAGGTGAAAAAGAGCCATTAAAGGCCATTTTTGAGAAAGTCAGCAAGTCTGCCTCTTGAGACTATTTAGAGATCCAGACAAAAATGCTGAAGGCACGGAAATACATAATGTAATAATGCAGCACTTTGGATACTTCACAGGGAGCAACAACAGGTAAATAAGGAACACAAAAAGCAGATTGTCTTTTAGGTACAAGGGGCAAAAGGTATTTAGCCATTCCCAGGGCTCCACAAGGTGGACCAATGGGACAGAGTCAGTAAAAAGTAGCTTATTTCAGTCCTAGGTGGTTCGACGAATGCAGCTTGATGTGGTTCATGGCTGTTCCGGCTCTCATGGTGCTGTGCGTCCCAAACCAGTGACTCTGGGCAAAGATAAGATGTTTTTCTTGCTCTCCCAACATGGGGAGGCTGCAAAACACCCGTAGGGGTTCTTCACCTTCAGTGAGGTCCTAGCTACTGGTGTAGCTATGTCATGCCTGCGCCCACAAATGTCCCGCCCAGAACCACCCCACACTACAATACCTGCATTAGGTCCCCCTCCTAACAGCAGCGGGATGCTCCGGCGGTGCCTCACCATATCCGAAAGTCCGCAAGGAGATGGCGGTACCCGAGGACATGGTGGCTGTGGCCACGGTGGCATTGCGGGTCACCATGGATTTCGACAAACAACCGAAACAGGTCACAGACCGCGTCCACTGCTTTTTCCCGGTCACCTGATCATACGCAGTGCCGCTCACGTGATCCCGTGAGGACACACTCACGTGATCAATAAGGAAGTCCTCCAGTATAAGAGAACGCCGGCCATACACAACAACGTTTCTCAGCTGTTTCCTTTACGGTGAGTGGCGCTTTTGGACCTTTTGACCCCGTTTGACGGATTTTGGACCCCGTTACGTTTTCTGGACCTGACTCTGCTTATTCTCTCGGATTTGGCGATTCGGATTTTTGTCTTCATGGTTTCTGGATAACTTCTGGCCATTGGATCACAGACTTCTTTTGGACTACTGTTTGGCAAAGGTTATTCTGGACATTGAACTTTGTGTTCTAGGAGCCTTTCACCTCTCCCCTGCGAACCAGACTCCTGACTTCAACATCTTCACGTGCAGGTGACATCCAGAGATTACTGCAGGTATTGGGGTACTGCAAATCTCTCTTACACCCCGCTTTCATTTTGCTGCTGTTGGGTTTCCTTCCCCTTCATTGTCCATTTTAGGGAGGGATACATAGAGATTCGCCTGACCTACAACATCTTCACGGGCCGTCCTTTGGTAGATGTCATTTCATTCCTTTGTTAAAGTTCATTCCTCACTTTACTTATTTTTGGAATTCATGCGTGATTGACTATTCCTTTGCAGCTGCCTGGGTACCCGTGTTCCTGCTTTCATCACCTGTGGCCTCAATAACTGGCCATGGAGTAGTTCTGGTTCCTCCCTGGCCGGTGCTTGGGGACGGAGGTATACATAGTCATCGCAGAGTCTATCCTTGACAGACTGAGAAGCCTTCCGCTTTGACTATGGATGCCGCCGCCGGGTACCCGGTTGCTGCCTTGGTGCAGGCAATCACAGTATTGCGAGCGGATATGTTGGCAGCAACGACCGCCGTTCATCAGTGGTTGGACGCAATACAGAGCGAGCGCCATGCATTACCCGCTGACCCTCAGTTTCGGGATGTACCCCCCCAGGTGAACCCTCCAAGCCCCGCCCTGACAACAGCACCCGTCTAAGTCCATACCCCATTCCCTCTGGTGGCCCCGAGAAATTCCAGTGTGATCCCCGTAAATTCTGCACCTTTCTAAATCAGTGCAAGCTCCATTTCTTGTGTCGCCCCAGGCATTTCCAGATTCCACAACAAAGGCTGCATTCACTCTCTCACATTTGGGGGGTATAGCCGCTGCCTGGTCCAACCCGTTATTAGAGAATGATAGTCCCGTTCTGTATGATTTCGACTTGTTGGTAACTGAGATGACCAGGGTATTCGTCACTAGGCACAAGGCCCAAGCGCGGGATCTGGAGTTGTTGGAATTAACCCAGGGCAAGACCACATTGGTTGACTACATCACCCGCTTTAACAGTTGTCAGTAGAAACAGCCTGACCGGATAACAAGAAGGCTGTGGTGTTTTTTACCGAGGGCTTAGTGATGCCATGAAAGACGCCCTGGCGGTGGTGCCCTCCTTACCAGCTCAATATCCCAAGCTTGTAGACCTGGCTTTAAAGGTGGGCGCCCGAAGGGCAGAGAGAAGACAAAAGACTGGAAAGTCTGTGCCTTTCATTCTGGCCCTTCTCCAAGCGACTCTGCAGGTGAACCCATGCAGATTGAGGGTGTTCGCAGTCCTATCACAGCCACGGAAAGAGAGCGTTGTCGTTCTTCGAATGCTTGTTTCTATTGTGGGCTCAACGGCCATTATGTAAGAGAATGCCCCAGACGTCCCAAACCCAAGACAACAGTTTTTCAGAAAGTCCGTCCCTAGATGAGGGGGGACGGACGGGCTCGCCTTTAACCTCCTCAGGAGACCAGTCCGGTCTTATGGGACCTATGTACACTCATGCCCTTCTGGTCTCTGTAGACAACACTCGCGACAAGGTACAGCTAGATATTGATTCAGGGGCAATGGGTAACTACGTGGACATAGCCTTGGCTGCCTCTCTTAACTTGCCCTTTCAGAATAAGCGATGGCCAGAACCTGTACAAGCTGTTGATGGTTCCTCTCTAGTATCAGGCCCGATCAAACAACAGACAGCCCCTTTGACGCTGATCATTCAAGAAGTACATAGTGAGACCCTGTCATTTGACCTAATCTCTACACTTCAGTTTGGGCTCATTCTTGGCTTTCCCTGGTTACGAACCCACAACCTGGTTATCAATTGGTTTCGTGGAGGTATATTCTTCGAATCTGTGCATTGCCAGAACCAATGTCTTATCTCTTCAGGCAAAGTAACATCACCTTCCCAAGTATTGGGTGCATTGGCCCAACTGCAGCTGAATAAAGAACAAACCATGGAATTTGACTCACTAAATCATGTTGTGGGGGGCCACTGTTTCTGGTGTTCCTGCGGAATACCATGACTTCTCAGAAGCCTTTGATAAGAGGTGTGCTGAACATCTCCCACCGCATCAGTCTTAAGATTGTCCCATCAACCTTGTCTCTGGGGCGGTTATACCTTGTGGGCGGATCTACTCGTTGTCACTCACGGAAGACCTAGCCCTGAAAGAGTATCTCCAGACCTCTCTAAGAGTGGGTCATATCCATCCTTCCCAGTCTCCTGCTGCTAGTCTGATCTTTTTTGTGCCTAAAAGAAAGAGAGATCTACGTCCGTGTGGGGATTACTGTCAATTTAACCAGATAATAGTTAAGAACTGGTGTCCCATTCCCCTTATAACTCCTCTTCTCGATAACCTCACACATGCCACTATCTTTACCAAGCTTGATCTCAGGGGGGCATACAACTTAGTCCGAATCAGAAAGGGTGATGAATGGAAAACCGCCTTTTGCACCAGGCACGGCTTAAATGAATATACTGCCATGCTCTTTGGCTTGTGTAATGCCCCCGCTACCTTTCAGAGGTTCATGAATGACATATTCCATGACATTATTTTTTCCTTTGTTATAGTATACCTGGACGATAGCTTGATAATCTCACCAACTCACCCGTCCCATGTAGATCATGTCCGAGCAGCACTCCACAGACTCAGAACCAATGCCTTGTTTGCGAAACCTGAATAATGTCCTTTTCATGCCACGGAAGTGGACATCCTGGGATTTCACATTACCTCTAAAGGGCTTTCCATGAATTCAGCAAAAGTCGACTCTGTTATGAACTGGCCTGTCCCCACAACAGTCAAAGCCTTGCAATCATTCCTCGGGTTTGCAAACTTCTATAGGAGGCTCATCGCAGGTTTTTCTTCCATAGCAGCGCCCCTGACAAGTCTTACCAGTCCACGGGAACCTTACATTTGGGCACCAAAACAGGACAAGGCATTTAACACGCTGAAAGCGGCATTTACATCAGCCCCCATTCTACAACATCCTAATGCCGATCTACCTTTTGTGGTAGAAGCTGACGCCTCTTCATACGCACTGGGCGCAGTCCTTTCCCAGGCTTGTCCTGCCACGGGGCTCCTCCATCCCGTTGCCTTTCATTCCCGTAAATTTACACCAACAGAACAGCACTACACTGTCACAGAGAAAGAGCTCTTAGCTGTGAGGGATGCATTTCAGGTTTGGAGACATCATTTGTTAGGGGCCAAACACCAGATAACTGTTTATTCCGATCACCATAATTTACAAGACTTAGCAACCATGAAATGTCTTAACAGCCAGCAGGTACGTTGGCACCTGTTTTTTTCCACCTACAACTTCATCATGCGTCAACGCGCAGGCACGGGTCATGGCAAAGAAGATGCACTATCGCGCCTGCTGGGTGGGGATTCCCTTCCGATCTTTCCTGAAACTTTACTGGACAGAAAATATGTTATCTGCCTTTGTACTCCACTCATTAGTCTCCTTGACTCCATTCGTCAATGGGTTTCCCTACATCCCGACATCACTGACAAATGGAGCCTGGTATTCCATGAGGGCTTGCCTTTCGTACAGGACCGGTTGTATCTACCCACCCAGGATACCTGGGTACGAGCGCTTGAATGGTCACATGACGCCCCGATCAATGGGCACCCAGGTCAAAAACAGACCATTGCTTTATTACAGAGATGGTGTTGGTGGCCCACTATGTGCAGGGATGTGATTAATTATGTGTCTAGCTGCTCGATATGTGCCCAGTGTAAGAACAGTAAGGGTCATCTCCTTAGGAATGCTTCAACCCCTGCCCATTCCCCCACACCCCTGGCACACGATCACCATGGACTTCATCACTGATCTACCTAACGTCCAGGGTCACGACACTGTGTGGGTTGTTGTAGATGCATTCACAAAGATGGCACGCCTTATTCCCTGTACAGGCATTCCCTCAGCTCCAACCTTAGCCAAACTGTTTTTCCAGTCTATCTTCTGCCTCTTTGGGTTGCCTTCTGTTCTTGTATCCGATAGGGGTTCCCAGTTCACCTCACAGTTTTGGCGCCCCCTCACCAGTCTTCTGGGTAATGACACCCGGTTTTCTTCCTCCTATCACCCCAAAACAGACGGCCAGACAGAGCGTGTTAACCAAACACTCAATCAATACTTACGCTGTCTCTCCTTGCAACACCAACACTCTTGGTATCAAGTGTTACATATAGCTGAATTTGCTTACAATAACGCCCCACACTCTGCCAATGGTTTTCCCCAGTTCTATTCCTTGTACGGCCAGCATCCCCGGATCTTGCCCTTTCCCGATCTTTCTGCTGCTCATGCTCCTGCTGCCGCTGCTTGTTTAAGGGACTTGAGGGACATTCATGCTCAGACCATTACCCATCTTAGGGAAGCACAGGCTACCATGTGTTGCTCGGCGAACAAGAAACACACTCCTGCTCCCTGCTATGCAGTTGGTGACAAGATCTGGTTATCCACCCGACACCTTCGCATACCTGGTTGCCAGAAACTGCTTCCTCGTTTTGTGGGACCATACCAGGGACCGTAAAGTCATCAACCCGGTGGCTTACCGCTTGTCCTTGCCTTCTGTGTGGCATATACACCCTGTGTTCCACACGCCCTGTTGAAACCCTGCCTGCCTGCCATGAGAGCCATATTGCCCCCTTCCCCGCTTGTGCGTGGCTCCACGGACGAGCATGAGGTCAGTGATATCCTGGGTTCCCGCATGCGCAGGGGGGTGCTTTATTATTTGGTGGACTGGTCTGGATTCGGTCCAGAGGAAAGGTCTTGGGAGCCCGCATCTAATGTACACGTCCTGATCTTAGTTTCCAGGTTTCATCGGGGCAATCCGTCCAGCCTACGCGGTCGTGGTTCCTTGGGGATGGGTTCTGTCATGCCTGCGCCTGCAAATGTCCCGCCCAGAACCACCCCACACTACAATACCTGCATTAGGTCCCCCTCCCAACATCAGCGGGATGCTCCGGCAGTGCCTCACCATATCAGAAAGGCCGCAAGGAGATGGTGGTACCCGAGAACATGGCGGCTGTGGCCGCAGTGGAGTTGGGGGTCACCATGGTTTTCGATAAACAACCGAATCAGGTCGCAGACCGTATACACTGCTTTTTCCCGGTCACCTGATCATACGCAGCGCTGCTCACGTGATCACGTGAGGACACGCTCACGTGACCAATAAGGAAGTCCTCCAGTATAAGAGAACACCGGCCACACACAACAACGCTTCTCAGCTGTTTCCTTTACGGTGAGTGGCGCTTTTTGCCCTTTTGACCCTGTTTGCCAGATTTTGGACCCTGTTACGTTTTCTGGACCTGATTCTGCTTATTCCCTCGGATTTGGCAATTCAGGTTTTTTGTCTTCACAGTTTCTGGATTACTTCTGGCCATTGGATCACAGACTTCTTTTGGACTACTTTTTGGCAGAGGTTATTTTGGACATTGAACTTTGCGTTCTAGGAGCCTTTCACCTTTCCCCTGTGACCCGGACTCCTGACTTCAACATCTTCAGGTGCAGGTGACATCCAGAGATTACTGCACATATTGGGGTACTGCGAATCTCTGTTACACTCCGCTTTCATCTTGCTGCTGTTGGGTTTCCTTCCCCTTTGCTGTCCATCTTAGGGAGGGATACATAGAGATTCGCCTCACCTACAACATCTTCACGGGCAGTCCTTTGGTAGGTGTCATTTCATTCCTTTGTTAAAGTTCATTCCTCACTTTACTTGTTTTTGGAATTCATGTGTGATTGACTATTCCTTTGCAGCTGCCTGGGTACCCGTGTTCCTGCTTTCGTCACCTGTGGCATCAATAACTGGCCAATGAGTAGTTCTGATTCCTCCCTGGCCGGTGGTTGGGGACGGAGGTATACATAGTCATCCCAGAGTCTATACTTGACAAGCTAGCAGAGAGGCAGGTCTTGCTCCAGCAGTAGGTCACTTCCGATGTGCCCTCAAGTGGATAAGGAGCAGAGCTTGTCTCTGCCTTAGAACACTAAATCTTAACCTCACTAGCAGAGGGCTCCAGTAAGATGACTTCTCCCTAAATATGTCCAAATCAATTCTTCCTTATGCCCTCGTTGGTCCAAAAGTGACTAAGAGAAAGGGTGGGAGAACCACTGCTTTATACGCAAATGTGCACAGTCAAAAGCAAGCCTGCTTTAATGGGTCCAATCCCTGTCCTTGTGAAAAGTGATCTTCGCCTGGTTGCATCATACCCAAAGTGCGTTGTTCTAAAGTAAGTCTAGGGGACAAGAAGGAAGAAGAAGTACAGAGAGGAAAAAAGATGGTGGAATTGTTCCCTAACTATGCTGAGCTCCCCCTTCCTACACTAGTCCTGCCCCTTTTCAGACCCATAGCCTCAGAGGCCCTGTGAGATACAGCAACCTGGTATGAGGCTAGTCTTTTTCTTTAGGGTTTGCCCTTTGATTCCTGTTTCTAAGAGCAGCTCCTTCTAAGGGGCTGCCCTGCAGGCGAGAGGTGTTACTCAGCCTCACAAAGGATCAATAGAGGGGAGTAGTCTTTTAGTTTCTTGCCCTGTTGGTTGGCAGAGAGAGGCTGGCTGACTAGAATATACAGAACCTTTCCACGACTGTCCTGGGCACACAGTGTTGACAAATGTATCGTACAAATCAGATATGGTTCTTAAAAAATATATAAACCCTCCACTATGCCATGGGAATGGCCTATATTTTTGATTTACCCTGACTCCAAGTGAGGCGTTTATTATCACAATCATATAAAATTTGGGACAGAGGTGTAAACCTAAATCCAACCTCTGTACTGCAGTGACTTGGCCTTCACAGCAGCTGTCAACAGGGTTCCTGTGACCTACCCTGTGCCACTGAAGAGCAGGAAATTCAGATCTGCCGGGCACAGTTGCATGCAATGCTTATGTCATGGAGTTTACAGAACGGGGGTTCTTTTCAGCAGACCATACCTTTTGAGATGGAATTACCTGCATAATTATATTAATTAATATAAATAAAAAAAACAAGGATTCTACATCCTTGCCAGATGGCCTTCCCCAAAATGCCACACAATGCACTCTCACCTGGTAATACAGAGTGGTATCTTCTAGCCTAACTGCACAGTTAGTCCCATCAACAACCCACAAAGGTCACTCCATACCCACTCTACTATGCCTTGCTGAAAAAGGATAACCATATATCACCAAAGAACAAGTATCCATCCAGTTGATGTCATGGCTTAATTGTACTTTGTAGTATGGATGTAAGCATAGACACAAAACTAGTGATTAGTTCTGTGCCAGTGACACATGTTATGTTCTACAAGTTATGCACTTCTATTCTATAATAGCCATCTAACTCTTAACCTCACTCCCTAAAGCACATGCATTTAACTCTGTAATCACATACTCTATCTGTCTTCTCATTATCAAACACCACACATCATGTAACTCGAGCACTCATTACATCTCCCAATTCCATTACCCAATTTTGCCATCTCTCGATAGCATTATACTAACCTGAATGCAGATGAGTGGCTCCTGATTGCTGCCAACATATAGCAAAAACAAACACAAAGAAATACAGAGCTGAATGAGGCTATACATGCATTATACCTCAATTTGTGTATATATATCTCAAAACAATTGTAGACATTCTGCTGCCCGGCGAGGCAAATAGCGATGGGGTTATATGTCAGATTAAAGCAAGTGAGCACTGATTAATTACTAAAACATTCCACTTGCATTTACATGCTCCACACAAACTAATACAATTTTATTTAAGATCTAATACACAAAATATGCTCTTTGTTACATTGTTACTTTATCATCCACTGCTTTTCATACATGGACATGGATCCATTTTCTGTACAAACCAATATTGCATTCTGTACCCAAGGAGCATACACACACAGACACACACATTAAATGCAAATATGTCTGGGAGTGTCAGTCAGTGCCGTAAAACTGCGAAGTGAACCCAAGCTCCCAACGCCCATTTCGAGTTACATATTTTGTAGTGGAAAACCACAAATTATCATAAGCAAAACAAATCAAATACAACATAATCCCAAATTCCCCATTGGTTAACACTGATACAGAAATCTAAACATCCCCTAAAGTTCATTACCCCACTGGTCGTGCATATGCGAATACAACCCCTTAAAAGATTACTTCATTGTAAAGTCAGCAGAAAACACTTTGATGTATTGATCCACTATATTCAGGAACTTTGTTTCAATAATGGACTCTCCTAATTGGTCAAGGTAACTTTGGCCAACTCATGATGTGCATACTCCTGACAGGAACCAACCAGGGGGCAATTGCAGATAATAAGGCCAACCCCGCCTGATAATACAATGGCTTCCTCATGAGACCAGACAATTTGGCACTCCCATGTAGCCTCTCCGACTTTGCAGCTGTTCTTTATGGCATCACGTTACTTCCCTAGCATGCCTCCTACCTTATCTCTCTTGGGAACCAGTTGCTTTTTTAAAAACACAGTAAAGGCACCTCTCTTCAGGATGAATTTCTAATATGTATTTGCACTTTTTGCTCAGACACCTGTAGTTCAAATGGACTGGCCACTTCTCAAAGGGTTCCAGTATTATTCCAAATCTAGCTCGACACCTTGGCAATGGCACACACCAGGCTCTGTTCTTATGAGATTTGTCCTTCACAGCATCAGCACTAATCTATTAGTCTGAAACCAACATTCCGTTCTAAGCTCCTGTGAGCTCCTCAGCCTGGCACAATTAGTGGCTACCTGCGCTGCGCTGCACGTCTCCCTTCTTCCATAACCTTGGCTGTCTGCACACTGGCTGGGGGAAGGATGCATACACACTAATTAAAAAGACAGAGCAAAGGCTCCAAAGGCGACATAATTCTCTAACTACCAGAAGATGCAACTTCTACTGAGGCCTACGCCAAAATGGCAGAATGATTTCTCACACAGCACACAACCCTCATATTACTACAGGAGGACCCTTGCCCTATCTCACTGCTGGGCACTTCAGCTGCCTTTTCATCGTCTACCAAAACCTTCCCTGAATATAAAATAAAACAGCATATTCTAAGATCTCCCTTAATGCTATCAAATTGCAACATCAATGACTACTACTAGCTACAACATGTATTGACCATGACCTGCCTCTAACATCTACATATAATATGCAACGTTATTGCACTGTTTCTCCTTTTTTCATTGTGTAAGGTTTTGTGATGCTCTCTAAAGGGTGTCAGAACCACCAAACTAAATGGCAAAATACTGACACTAAATTACCAGCGTTTGCTACTAATACAATTTACACAGCCTACACCACTTTCCACAGTTGGGATGTTGCATTCGCATCCCAACCCTCCGACTTTAGTTAATTCATAAACTAGTCCTGCATCCCACTCCCTGTAGGAATCATCCTTTGGTACCCACACCTTACACACATGAGGTAAGCTTTCTCTGCACTGGGCATATTCTTCTTGGGGTACAGGACTTAAATCAACATCCTCATCTCCTGCAAGATCTACCCAGTGCTCTGTATAGTTCTCTGAATCAGGTTGGAGGGGTCATAATGTGTCCTTGGGGGACCAACTGGAGGTTCTAACCTTACTATCTTGTCTTCTATTTCACCATTCCATGTTTCTGTCTGTGTGTGCACATGTTTTAAAAGGGGATCAGCTTTACCTTTTGGGAGGGTCAGAAACATCAGTATAGCTCCTTTGAGTACCATCTTGTAGGTGCATCGCAGGACAAACTGGAAGGAGAAAAATACAAGTAAAAGGACAATGATGGGAATCAGCACCTCTATGGCTTGGCCCAACCACGAAGGGGCCCAAGAAAATAATGAATCCAGCGGATCTTGCTCTCCCACCCCATCTCCTTCTCCATGGCAATACACAAATTCTGCAGGGCCCCTATGGTGTGGGTCAGGAACCCATTATCCAAGTCGTTGGGGGGAATATAGGCGCAACTGCAGCTCCCTATTGTCTTGTAGATGCCCCCTCCATGGCCGTGAGTAGGTCCAGCATGTACCGGTTCTGTAGTGTCATCAACCAAATGGCCCTCAAATCCTCTCTGATTGAGTTGAGGGCATGCTCTTTGTCCTTCACAATCTGGATCATCTCCCATCTCATTATCTTCAGCCATTTCGAATTAGCAGCAGCCTTGATGCCTGGAACAAGCAGGAAGGTAAATAAAGTCTCTATCTTGCTGAAGAGATGGCATTGGTCTGGTATGGCTTTATGTTTATCAACAGAGTATTGGGAGAAATAATGTGAACGTTTATTGCGAGGGGAGCTCATTGATCGATGGGCACACTGGTGGGGAGGGGGTCAGTTGTAAGCGACGGTTGCTGTGGCACATTTATGATGGTGAGGTCGGCATCGGCCATGATAAGGACAGCAGATGGTAATATTGAGCACACCCCTTTCCAAAAGGGCGGAAGGTGGAGATACGCAGAGCTCCCACATGTTCAAAAAATGTCCATGAGTGCTGCATTCTCTAGAGTCAGGTCTGGAATATACAATGTTCAATTGCAACGCTCATTGGTGCCCATATGCACTCTGTCATTGCCTCTGAAACCCAAAGAATATCTGTACTTTGGCAGGTCTTTATCCATGTCATCTTCTGTATTTATCTATTCCATACGTCATAGCAGGTCTCGTTTACGTGTGCCACTACTTCCTCAAAGATCACCATCAGTTCCCATGCTCTGCAGCTCACCACCCCCTCCTCCCATCTGTTATTAAAGAACACTTCACCTTCCAATTGTAGTTGTGGCCTGGTTTGACACTGTACCTGCTCCCTGTTCTCAGCACACTCACTGGTGTCTGCTTCTAGCATGGTTGTTTGAACCTTGTGTCCTTGGAACAACCCTCATACCCCACATAGGGCTAAGTACACTAAACACTGTGCGTTCACAGGTGGAATCTCCTTGGGAACAAACAATCTGGGTGTGCCAGTTTTTTTTTTTTTTATTTATTATTGAATATAGTTGAATTTAATCAACTTTTTCAATCATTACAATGTTATCAATCATTCCATTAACAAGAGTAAAACAAAGAAAAAAAGGCGATTTTTTTCATATACAATTACAATTTACACCAACAAATCTCCATAAAAAACTCATTACAAAAAAAAAAACAAGAGTACAATCTAAAAACACTTGGAGAACACTTTCAAAGGTGATTTAAGTTAATTTAAAGCGCATCTGTGCAGATCGATAAAATGCCATTCATTCCATTTTCAAAGCTGTCAAAAAATTAATGGTGGCTAAACTATAATACTCATGGATTTAGTGGCGGCCAATGCTATCCAACAGTGTTCAGGGTTCATCTGTGCAAAGTACGCAAGCTGTTTTGCAAAATGAGTCCTCCTTAAATTTATAAGTGCCGGACAGTCAATAATTACATGTTTCAGCGTCTCAACAACACTATTATCTTTACAAAAATGACACCATCTATCATCAAAAGGTATCAATTTCCTTCTGGCTTTAATCTCACGGGTAGGCCATATATTAAATCGGAATCGCAATATGGCATATCTTGAGGCAGCTGATGGCGCTAGATTTAAATAGGAAGCCATTTCTCTATAGCGTTTAGGACTGAATACTGAGGCATCAAAGTCCTTATATTGGAGACATCTATCCCTCGTATCAATCCAATCCATCAGATACATTTTTTTTTAGCCCAGTCTGGATTAAATAGGAGGGTCTCAAGAGAAATATCAGCATGAAGCATAACAGCTAAGATGTTATTTAACCACTGTCTCGGAAAGCTTTCAGAGTTTTTAAGTAAGTAGCTGGTAACTGTGGCTAATGGGGTATTATTGCTTGAAGACAGCAAACATTTCCGTAACAAGGCACATAGACGCCAGTTATACATTGCAGTTAATGAGATTAACCCAAGTTCGTAGCGAATGAGCACTCCTGGAGTACATTGTGGTAAATGTAAAATAGCACGCCAAAATTTAGTTTCTAATGAATTCAGAAAATTCATTGAAATTGTACAATATGTCTCGAGACCATATAATAATGTAGCAACTACGTTCTGGCTCCAGTAAATAATAGCAGGTTTTAATGTAAATTTGCCATACTTGGAAAGGACTATTCTGGTTTGGTATATGGCAGAAGATAGCTTTTGTTCGATTTTACGTAGTTGCGAATGGTCGGAGGGACGGCCATCAAAAATGAGGCCTAAATATAGGTAATTTGGAACTATTTGTAAAGCAATATTTTCTATTTGCCAAATCATTCTCTTTCTTCGCATGCCCGTTGGGACATACGTAACAATTTGGGTCTTGGTACTATTAACAACTAATTCATTGTCTCGAAAATATGAACATAGTGAATTTAACATATTATTTAATCCACTTGGGGTCTTTGAGCCCAAAACAAGATCGTCTGCGTACCATAAAGCATTAATTTTTATACCATTTAATTTTGGGGCATCAGCTACGAGCTTGGTGAAAATCCATCGCACATCATTAATAAAAAAGTTAAACAATGCTGATGCCAAAATGCATCCTTGTTTTAAGCCTCTATTTATAACAACAGCGCTTGAGAGTAGCCCTTCCATATTTAATCTTATGAATACCTTTGTCTGGGAGTGAAGCAAAAAAATAATGTCAATCAAAGTTGGAGGACAATCAGCATGAATTAGTTTAGCCATAAGTTTTGGTCTGGAAACAGAATCAAATGCGGAGTGTAAGTCCACAAATGCAAAATAAAGTGGAGATCTCTTAGTTTGAGCCTGATGTCTGATGGCATTCAAAGTGATCAGGTTTACCACAGTCCCCAAACCCGCGCCAAACCCGGTTTGGGCAGGATCGCGGAGGCCAGCTTTGTCTGTCCATTCATTAAATTCCCTTAAAACCATCCTTGAAAAGATTTTCCCCGGCGCATCTAGCAATGCTATCGGCCGATAGCTTTTGGGGTCCTTACGGTCACCGTTTTTATATATTGGTACAATTATAGATGAATGCCATGAATTAGGAATGGTTTTGATTTGTATGATGTGTTGAAAGGTATTATTTAGAATATTTGCCCACTCATTTAGATTTTGTTTAAACATGTAATTCGAGAGGCCATCAGGGCCTGCTGCCCTTGAGGAGGATGATCTTTTAATAAAGTCCTCAACTATTGCTACGGAGCACTTTAAACGCCACCTTCCAACCATGCTCGTATTGTGAGTGTAATTGCACATTTTGCTGTCAGCATATAGTTTAGTAAAATGGTTAATCCATTGTACTTCTGTCACAGCATTAATTTGGGAACTTACTTGAGAGCCAGCCTTACAAATGTTTAGTAATTTCCATACCTGGGCAGAATTTTTTTTGTAACATGCTGTCAAAAATTTGTCACCATCAATTTGAAAAAGAGCAGCCTTCCTTGATTGAACCCAATTACGATAATGACAATTGGCTGATTTAATAGCTTTTATTTGATCAGCCATGGGTAGTTTACGGAGGCTTCTGATCTCTTTTCTATGTGCCTTTTTGCGGGCATGAAGTGCTAAGTCAAATTCATGGGTATGAATCACGGAGGTCTTATGTTTCAGCAAGTGAATATTCTTTAAAGTATTTAAGACATCAACATATGATTCAACATTGCTCGTTCCGTGGCTGTTCCAAATAGCAGTGTTTAGGGCTGATAGTTTATCATAGGACCAGCTAAAACGATTTCTACCATTATTAACCACAGGAGTTTGTCTATACCATTGTTTGGTGGTCGGCACAATTTGGTTTTCAATGGACGAAACAAGAGATAATAAATGGTGGTCACTTTGTACCCGCTTAACAACAGCAAATTTAGTGGCATTCATAAAAATATTATTACTCATAAAAATATAATCAATAGTGGATTTGGCATTTCCTCTCTGCCAAGTGCTCATCGGAGGAATATCACCAATAATAGCACCATTCGCTATCAAAATGTATACTCTTTTTGTTAGTTTCAAGGCATGAGAGATTCAAATCACCCATTACCAAGATGCCAGAGATCTCTTTGTCTATAGCAATTATTTCAAAAAGACTCGACAGAGTATTGTAGAATATTTCTTCAAGAATGCCCACTGGATTTCGATAAAGATTAATCAGGGCGAATGTTTCTAGGCCAATGGTGATTCTGACTAGCTGAATAAACTTATTTGGAGATTTCCATTCAGAGATTCCAAGTCCTCTACTGGATTTCACTGCCACTAGCAGACCAGAAGTTGGCCTTCCTTTACCAGAGAATTCCGCTGGTAGTAAAACAAGATCATGGTCGACCCATATAGGAGCATGTAACATCCATGTTTCCTGCAAAACTACGATATCATAGTTATTCAAATGATCATTTTTGGTCCATTGAAGGTGAGAGGAGCCCCGCGTATTCCAACTGGCAAGTGAAATTTCAATACTTATGACTCCCGTTCGTGGTTATGAATGAGTGTTATGCATTGGTAATGATATTGAATCATGGCTGTTTTCATTGACACAAAAATGACACACACAAACTGGCTCTACTGCAAGGGTTGTAAGTATCTCTATATTATCAGGCTTATGAAGGTTCTGTCGGGCTGGATCCTGGGCCAATAAAAACCCCATATTAAACAGTTCCATTCTTGCATTCCATAATAAATTACGCACTACTCCTGATTTAACCGATAAACAAACAACAGATAGATTCCTATCGCAAAGAAATTGAATTTGATCTATGTCACTCGAAGCAATTGCTTCCAATCCTTCAACATCACCAAAAATATTTAGCACACTAGCACGACATAGATCATATTTAGGAAAATCACCATCACAGCATTTCAAAATCAAAGTGTGATAAGTTTTAAATCTCAGAGCATTAGAGTCTCTTTTATCACCCACATGAACTTTTGACACTGTTTTCTAAGTGTCAGTGTTTTTGGAAGTTTGAATGGCCCTAGGCCCAGAGCAGCCACCAAATGTAGAGGCTGTGGAAGACTTAGGGTTTCTCATTTTTGCATCTTTAAATGGGATATTAATCTGTTCGTTGCTAAAGTGTACTGTTTTGGGTTGAAGGGACTGTAGATTGACGGGAGTTGATCCTGGCAACACCTCCGACAATCTATTCAAGAGATAGGAATCAACTGCAGCTTTAAGAGTACTCAACCGATTGTCAGGGCCTTGTTGTGGTATGGCAGTTGAAGTGGAAGGTTTCTCAACACCAACTACCATCACTCTTGAGTGTGTGTGTGTCATGGATTCTGGGGACTTTTGGAGCTGACCTGGTATGTCTATATTTGAACCGTGAGACACTAATTCAAGAAGGTCATCTAATGGCGTGTAACCCAAAGTCAAGTCCTGTGTCACTGAATGATTAACTGGAATGGGGATAGATCTTAATGGCACATGTACACCCGTGTGTGGAGTGACATTATTGGTTAAAGGTTCTCGAAGTGTCTCTATTGACGCTGGTATAAAGCAATCAGAATTTGTCTGATTCACTACAGAGACATTTTTTTGCTGTGAATTGGACTTAGGTAAGGCATTCGTATTTCTTAAAGGAACTTTATTGTGTGCCGTTTTCTTTTTTTTGCTTAGTGTCGGTTGGTGAGATTTTTTTTTTGTGTAGCTCTATTGGCAGTTTTAGCACCACACTGGTCTTGGGTAGTGGTTCTCTCAGGAGAATCGACACTTATCCAAGAGTCGTTTATTCTTTCGGCGGTGATCTCTACACTTTCTACAGGACAAATGATATTGGTAAATGAAGGCAAAACTGAGTCTGTCATGATGGGTGGGTTGCGAAGAGACTCTAATGCTACGAGTCTCTGCGCAATACTTGAGCCAACATGAGTTTGACCAGTTTGGTTAGACAAGCAGTAGGTGTCTAAATTAGACAATCTTTGCATGATATTTTCCATTGTCGATGTAATAGGAACAGGGTCAGAGCCAACTTTCAGGTCATTTCCAATTAGATCTAGCTTAGAGGCAAGGCTAGTGATCTTATAATCTAGAGACTCATACAGTTTAAACAGACTAGATATACTAGTGTTTATGGCTCCAAGGGTAATCTCCATAAGAGCAAGATTGGCCGAATGTTCACGAGGTTTTCTCATGGATTGACACCGGCGCGGCGTTGGTTGTAAAAAGGATATGTCCTCACCATGCTTTGTTGAGTCCATAGAGCCAGGTAGATTATAATCTGTCAGAACTGATGCTCTTGAGCTTTCTAATTCTCAGCCATCTACATGGACTGATGTATCTAGTAACGGGACCTCCTCAGACACCACTTCTATTATTTCAACATTCTCTATACCCATTACCGAGTCATTCAAAGGTGTTTCATTACAAGGACAGTCATCATGACTAGATATTGCATCTTCGTTCAAGGATTCTTCTATTACCACTAGGAAAGATTGTGGACATTTTTTAATTTTTTGAGGGGACTGTGCAATAGTGAGTATAGTAGAATCAGAGATAGTAATCCCTAATTTTGAAATGTTAGAAGCACAAGATGGCACTGCTACTTCCTGCGACACAACAATGGGCATTTGAGAAATAATGAGTTCAGTAGCCTTAGATATTGAAGTCGAATTATCACTGTGATTAGAGACACTCGTAATCTTCTCATAAAAATTACGGATGTCATGATTAGAAACACGCGTTTTTTTGATTGGTGTCAAAGTGATGGTTTTATTTGAAGTTCGTGTAAGGCTTTTGGGCTTGTCACAAGATTTGGGTACAAGATCGTTAATTGGAGTGTTCAAAGAATGTTTTGCGAGTGCACCAGTTGGTGTTGTGCAAGAATTATTGTCAAACATAGTTTTGTCCATCACACATGGCATTCCTGCGGTTAGATTATACATAGTTTCGGTCCCTCGGAGTCGGAATCAACTTGAGCAGGGAATGTAAAAGAAGCTTGACTCTTCAAAGTTAAAATGGCATGTAACTTAGTTACCTGCGATGTAATGAACGTTCAGCTTTATACCATTGCACACATAGAATGTTGATATCCGGAGAGGATCAAAGAGATTATGCCTCTGCAGTCTCCAAACCGGAATATAGTGCCACCAGCGCCTAACAGCCGCACAACAGCACGGCTAATGGGCTTGTCACCACCGGGCTTAACGCCGCAACGGTGGATGGGAGGGCGCTTTGTAGCTGTAGCAGATCACGTGATGTTCCACGTGACCACGTGACTAGCGCCGGTTCCGCCTCCTCAGTGCCGCGCTCGAAGTCCTGCAAGAGCTTTGCGTGCTCGCAGTGCAGGATTGTAAAAAGTAAAAGCAACGTTCCAACAGGAGGTTAAAACGATCACAGGATGCAAGAGAATAGGTGTGCCAGTTGCATTTGCGATCAGGGAAAATATGTAGCAGGAATCCTTTTACATCGCTCTTTCCAACCCCTGCATATGTTTGCACCGCAGGTTATCCATGTCGGGTTGATGCAATAGGCTCCACGAGAACCCCCTGATATTCAGTGTCCCTGGGCATTGATACACTCCTATTTGCTATCACACGTGCAACCTCAGTCTCATTATAGCCCCCCTTTATATGTCCCCACCATATAACAGTTTCCAAAAGAAAGGAACGAAATAGAAAGAGAAAAAAACTTTCAAAACACAACATAATATTCTTGATGTGATGAGTTGCTCTCGGTGGCTGTGAAGAAGAGTTAATATGTGTTTGTTCAAAGGGATGCATTATTCGCAGGGATGTCAAAAACATATGGGCCAAATCATCTTTTAGGGCTGTCCCTCCTGTGTGTCCTGGGGAGGAGGGCCAGTACTGGTGTCCTTTCTGACGTCTTTGAGGTGGATCCAGTGCTTTAGTTGTTCAACCTGGACTGCAGATGGCACAGAGTAGATAATCTTGCAGATCCCTTGGAAACACAAGTTGTTCCACTTCCTGGCGAACAAGCGGACAAACACAGAATCTCCTGGGAAGAGCTGAGGTTGTTGCAGAGATGCTGGGTCAACTGTGTTTGTTGAAGCCAACTGTTGTTGTTGGGGTGCCAGCTGCTGAGAGATACATTTAACACATTTGGTTAAATCCCTAAGATAGCCCTGAAACTCCTCCCCTAATATATGTGAGCATCGAAGGCTTTGCATGGAGTGGTGTCCTACCTGTCATGATTTTGTGAGGGCTTTTGCTCTTTCCCTGGCTGATTCCTGAGGCTAAACAGTACAAGTGGAAGGCAGTGGAGCCAATTGTTCCCCAAAGAGTGACACATTTTAGACAAGCACTGTTTTAATAAACCATTAATATTCTCTATAAACTCGTTGGCTTGCAGGTGGCTAACTGAGCATAGTTTGTGCTGTATGCCCAATAGGTAGGTAACTTCTTTGACTAGCTTGTTAAAAAATTGTTTCCCATTGTCTGATCTTAGGCCATCACATATTCCCCAGCAAGGAAATACTTCACATACCAAAAAATTAGCTGCTGATTTGGCATCATGGTGGACACAGGGTTCTACTTTAAGCCAACGAGAGAATGGGCAGACCACAACAATCAGATAACGATAGTTACTGCACCTGTTAACCATGTTGACATAGTTGATGTGGAGCTCTTGAAAGGGCCATGAGGGGCGGGGCAATGTTCCCTGTAATGTTCTGAGGGTGTGGCCTGTACTGTAAAGGTGTCAGGTGGTACAGGTGCTACAAACATGTCCACATGTTCCTGAAGATTGGGGAAAGACCTGTCTGCTGCAATGTGTTGCTTAGATATATGTGAAGGATAGTCCATTTGCTCGAAGGCAAATGTAAGCAATTACTGAGGGATTACTTCTTTACCTGTAATATGTTGTATCCAAATTAGGTCTGTTGGTGAAATGGAACAACTTTTTTTGACCCACAAATCCATCTCTTGTTGTGGAGCTTGTGCCTGTAGTTCAATAATCTGTATCTAGGGAATTGCATTGTACAGAACTGGCAGCTGCACCTGTTGCAATGCTATCTCAGGGGATGTTGTGAGGCGTGGTATCTCTAGTTACACTGCTTCTTTTACTGTGCTGTCTACTGCGTCATTACCATAAGCAATTGGGTCTGTATTATTTGTATGGGCCACGCATTTTAACATGGCAACTACTGAGGGATGTGTCAATGCGTACATTAATCTTGCTAATAACGCTGCATGTTGCATTGGTGCTCCATCTGATTTTGTGAACCCTCTCCTGTGCCACGTGGACAATCCTGAATGCATGGTGGAAGTACAATATGTTGAGTCAGAATATATGTAACTGAAGTGCCTTGTGACATTTCTAATGCTTCTATAAGTGCTATGAGTTCCACAGCCTGTGCAAAGTAATGTGTGGCTAATCTCTATTTTATTATGACCTCTAACCCTCATCTACAATGCTAACTGCTGCTGCACCAGTGTGTCCTTGTCCTGTCCCTTGATCAATCGCTGATGAACCATCAAAGAAGAGCACTTCCCACTCCTCAGGTGCAGCCTTCCTGACCTGGGTTATGTTATCTTCAGGACCTTTGTATGTTATGCAATTGTTCACTACTCCTCCTGGCTGTACGGGTACTGCAATGAAGGTGGCTGGGTTCACTGTGTGGCACCTGACAATGTGAATGGAACAGTTGGACAATATGGCCTCGTAGCCGGATGCTCTCTGTGTGATCAGGGTTGATTCGGATCTCTCTAAAATAGCAAAAACTGCATATTCCACATGTATTGTCACTGGGCATCCCATCTTGATCATAGAGGTTTTTGGTATTGCGAAAGCTGGTGCTGCAAGAGCTTGCTCACATGGGAAATGATGCTACATTACTGGATATAAAAGTTCACTGTAGTAGGCCAGGGGTTTGTGTCCCATGGATGTCTGCTGTGTGAGAACGGATTTCATTACGTGGATGTGAATATGAGAACAGGAAATATGGTTTGGGGTAATCGGGTGTTGCTAACACTGGGTCATTGCAAATTAAACTTTTGAGTTCCTGAAAGCATGTGATCATTTCTCCTGTCCAGTTAATCATTTGCTTAACCTTCTGCACTTCTTTTAGCCCTTGCCACAAGGGCTTGGTGTAACTGGAATAATCAAAAGTCCATAACTTACAATAATTACAAACTCCTAAGAACTGTTAAATCTCCTTGACTGTGTTTGGCTGTGGTGTATGTTGTACCTATGTTGCTTTTTCATATTATTACATACATAATTATAAAATAAAAAAACTAAAAATATCCCCACCAAAAATATGGCCGTATATCTGGTCGTTTGGAACGGCCATAGGTGATATTTTGGGAGGGGGATAATTTTTGGGGTTTTTGGGAGCAGGGGTTGCGGGTGGTTTCCCCGCTCCTTTAAAAATAATGAAGGGGTTGTGGGGGTGTCCCCCGCAGGATCCATGATTTAATATTGCCGCAAAAATATGGCAATATTTTTGTATGGCGATATTTTTGTTGGGATATTAACACATGGAACCCCTTCCTGCTGATGATATTATTTGGCCTAGGTAATTTCTTTCTTTCTGGCAATGCTGCATTTTCATTTTCGCTATTTTGTACCCCTTTTCCTGCAAGTAATGTTAACAGTGTCACTGAATCTGTCCTACACTGTTCTTTTATGGTGCTGCAGACCAAAAGGTCATTTAGATATTGAATGCTTGTGCTTGGTACCTGTATATTACCTACATCCATTTGCAGTACTCTGTTGAAAAGACTAGGGAACTCACAGTACCCCTGAGGTAATCTTGTGTGCTGGAATCTTTGCTCGCAGTAAGTAAACGCTGTGAGATATTGTGAATCTGAGTATAGTGGAATGGAGAGGAATGCATTCATTAGATTAATGAAAGTAAAGTGTGTCGCTTCAGTAAGTATGTTGCAAAGAATAGTGGCAGGATTAGGGACTACAGGAATTCTGCCTCTACAATGATATTCAAATGGCAGAGGTCCTGTATCATCCTCCACATGAAACTCTTTGCTTTTTTCACAAGATATATAGCTGTGTTGCATGGGGACTCTGATGGCTGTATTATGCCTTGTTGCCATAACGCTACAATAGTGTTATAAATCCCTTAATCGGTCTCTCATGACAGGGAATACTGTCGTACTCTGGGTAACACTGCACCTTGCTTCAACTTGATGCAAATGGCCCCTATGCTCTTCCATAATCCTGTATCTTGGGGGTTACTAGCCCATAGGTTACTGGGTACCTTCTCTATACTCCTGTAAGTGTAATGGCAATGAGCGTAGTGTTGGGTACCTCTTTGTGTTGAATCATGATTTGAGAGTGTATGCAGATTTCAAAAGTAATTTCTCCTGTGTCTTCAGCATTCTCGAACAGCTGTTCATCAGATATGTCCCTTTGTATCTGTGTTGGGTCAATGCACAAAACTGTGCACTATTCGTCCCCCTTCCTCGTCTGTACCTAACAGAATTACTTTTCATTTTTCATGATCACTGCTTCCAAATCTAATGTAATGATCATGCGTGGGGCATTTTCCTGGGGGACAGCGGGCCTGAACAGAAACTCTGTGGGTACACGCAGCATCCTATCATTTATTCCTGACACCCATCCTTACAAAACTGTCATCCTATAAAGAAACAAATATGGATGTAAGGGCACTCCTCTTGTGGTACTGTCATTGTAAAGTGCTTGTTTTATCACGGCAGCCCTAGCATGGTATATGCCTTGCGTTGAGCACACTATGACTTTCTCATAAATGCATTTGTCATATTTAGTTTACCTAGGAGTTACATGCCCAAACGATTGACTGGGGTACCTCTTAAATACAATAATGGAGCAGACACCTCCTGTGTGCCAACTGTGATGGGCATATATTCAGTTAAAGGAACAACATAATTGCCCCAGAGAATCCCTGCTTGTCCATTATTTTACCTGACAAGGGAAACCTTGCTTCCCTAATTAAGTACTTTATAGCCCCTGTGTCAACCATACATGTAAATGTTTTATTTCGTATATGCACTCCAACATGGGGATTCCTCTTCCAGGTCAGCAGTGGCTGACAGAAATATGCATGTCAGAGCTCCCTGTGGACTGACCTCTTGGGGATAGGCGTGTGATCCAGGAAGTGGAAAGAGTTTGCCCCCCAAAACGCTTGCTCTATTTTACAGCATCACTGTACTTTGTGGCAAGGGACTTTGATCACATGGATGTGTACCTTGTGGCAAGGGATTTACATCCAATGGCTGTGTAGGGGTCAGCAGGGGTGGCTGCTGCAAGCATGACTGCGTCACGTTTGGTTATGGGTACTGAATTGGCTGCATGGGTGTTGGATACTGAAACTGCCGTGGTTGTAATGGGCTGTGGGTTGGGGAGGGTGTGGGACCTGGGGCGTATGGGGTGACAGGAGTCAGCATCTTTGATGGTTGGTGATAAGTGAGTGCAAATGCTGGTCTGCTAGGGTAGGTATGGGGAACATAAGAACATGGTCGTCTGTTTCTGCATTCTTGCGCAAAATGTCCCATATTCCCACAGGACCAACACTGTCCTCCAAACCTCGTCCTGCCAAAGCCACCCCCTCTCCCTCTCTGAAACCCTCCTCATACCCTCTAGAAACTTCCTATTTCCAGTGGTCGAAGTGTACGGAAAGAAGTAGCGGAACTATGTTCCCTACTGGCCTGCACCGCTCCAAACAAACCCCATCGCCACGCACCCTCCAACGCATAGTACAAAATCCTAAACACATGCGCCTGCTGATTAGGGGAACGTTCAGTGCAGCGCACTGAAAGTGCAAGTTTCAACTTCTTCCTACACTTTTATTTTAAAACGAAACCGTTTTGGAACGGTTTCTTTTTAAAATAAAAGTATAGGAACAGTAAAACTTTATTAAAATAAGTAGAGGAGCACCGCTCCCGTCCGCTCCTGCCCAATTCGACCACTGCCTATTTCCCTTTTTTCATCTGTGTACCCCTCGAACCATTCTTGCACCTTTCTCGGGTTGGGCTGCCCTTCTGTGGTGCTAGAAAGCATGGCACACTAAACTTGGGAGAGACTTCAGGGTAATCACAACAGAAAAGGTTGTCCCTGAGAAAATACTAATGTTACAAAATAGACCCTTCAGGTATATACATTATTGAGGAGGCAATGTACACCCGGATATGGTTTTTGTAACTGAGACATGGCTGTCTGAAACATCAGTGCCAGTGTTTTCTCAGCTACTTCCTGATGGGTATAAGATCATCCACTTGGATAAAATTTTCTCTCATCAAGGGGGCGGGTGGCGGTTATCTTCCGTTCCGCTCTTCAAATTTCTATGGTTACCTAGGAGCATAACCTTAAAATGGTAGCACTATTAGTATGCCTCACAGTGTCAGCCTCCACCTCTTGGCATTTTCTATTAGTGTACCACCCGCCTGGCCCATATATCTCCCATCTTAACCCGTTCCTAGAGCTGATGGCCGCTCCTTAGGTTAGCTGTGTTAACCTGGTTGTCTTGGGAGACTTTAAAATGAGACTTAATGTCCCTCTGCCCCCAGGGCTTACCCAATTCTGCGAGGCTATGCAGGATATGGAACTGCTTAAACTTGTATGTAATCCGACCCATGTTCGGTGGCTTACTGGATTTGATCTTTTCAACTGTGGGCACCATCTCAGGGATCCAGGAGAAACAAGTACTGTTGTCAGACCACTCGCTTATTTCCTTTGGAATTCTGGGTGTAGTGTTGCCTGGAAAGGCTCACCGGGTTAGGTTTGGGAAACGCAACTGGCAGCTAGTGGACCCCAAGCTATTATCATCCCTAATTGCAGATAGATGTCTGGCTGAAGTAGCTATAGATGTTTCCTCTCTTTCTGGAATTTTATTGGATGTGGCCAATAAGGTGACCCCGCTTGGTCTGGTCCAGGCTCAAAAACAGTCTTCTGACCCATGGTTCACTGCCCAGCTTAGAGCCACCTGCCTATTAGTTAGGCAGGCAGAGCGTAAATGGTGCTGTGCCTATGGAGCAATTGAGAAGGCTTCTTTTCGGCAGCTGTCTAAAACTTAGCACCACGACATCTTGCTTGCTAAGCAAGCGTTCTATAAGGGCAAGGTTGAGCAATCCTTGAATCAATATAAAGAACTGTTTTTGGCGGTTACATTGCTCTCTTCTGCCACGCATTGTTCTCCTATGGTTCGGCCTCCCAAACACTTTGTAACTCACTCGCTGACTTTTTTCATACTATGGTGGTGGATATTCGAAAGAACATCTCCACTAATATACAGGTTGCAGCCGTTCCATGCTTGTGTGAGTCAGTTGACTCAGGTGATGGGGGATGGAGTAGTTTTCCTATATTTTCATCTAAGGAGGTTCTGCAAGCAGCAGGCCGTCTTAAATCTGCATCCCCCTCAGATCCTATCCCATTGGTCACCCCCAAGGCAGTATTGCCCAACATTATTTTGTGGGCCACGGAGGCAGTGAATGCTACTTGTCAAATTGGCCCGATTCCAAGTTTAATGAAGCAAGCGACTGTGATTCCTCTTCTGAAGAAACCATCCCTGGATGCCTCTGTGTTGGCTAACATTCGTCCAAACTTGCTCCTTCCTTTCTTCATGAAGTTCTTAGAGTCACTGATATCACCTCTTTTCTTGAAAATTTCCAATTCATTTTCTACTTTCAGTCCGGGTTTCAGCCAGGGTGTGGCACCGAGAGTTTCTTGATCTCTGTGGTCGATGATCTCACCATGTTGGTGGACCAGGGTGGATTGGAGGCCCTGATTTTGTTAGACCGCTCTGCGGCCATTGGTACGATCAACCACTCCATCCTGCTATCCTGCCTTAAGGCAGCCAGCATGTTGGGGCTTGTCCTGGCCTGGTGTGTTTCATTCTTGATGGATACGAGTCAGTCACTCTCTCTTCTGCTTTTTCTATCTGCTGCTTACTCACTTCTCTGTGGTTTCCCACTGGACTCTGCCCTCTCCCCTATGCTGTTTAATATTTACATCCAGCCACTGGTATGCCTCATCCGCTCCTTTGGTTTTCGCTGCTTTTCCTATGCTGAGGACACACAGATCATGGTCCAGTTGGAATGGGACAAGGCATCAGCTGCCCATGAGCTGCGTGAGTGTCTTTCTGCAGTATGAATGAGTACTGAATGGGCACAAGACAGAAGTCCTGGTGGTGGGTTCCTCTTCATTGGATTCTTTGTGGACATCTTCTGTCTGGCACCCCACGTTGGGTGATCTCCCCATCTCAGTGACGGTAGTCAAGAACTTAGGGATTCTGCTGTCATCTTTGCTATCGATGACACCTCAGGTGAAAGCAGTTTGTAAGACCGGTTATTTTCTGCTCACAGTGCTGCGGAAAATCCTTACCTTTCTGCCTATGCATCCATGCCCTCCGCTCATAGCATCGCTCATTACTAGTCATATTGACTATTGTAACACGCCTGGCACCGCCCATGGGTTCTATACAACGCCTACAATTGCTGCAGAATTTAGCCGCCAGGGTGGAAAGCAATTCTCTGTATTAGGCGCCCATTAGCCCTGTACTGCGGGCCTTTCATTGGCTCCTAGTTGCCCAGCGGATTAAGTTCAAATATTTGTGCTTGGTCCACCGGGCTTTCTATCGGCAGGGGGCCAATCACCTACAGGATACATTTTGTCCCTACATTCGAGTGTGCCCCCCCCCACTCTGGCAAGGCTAATCTGGTGGGCGTCCCGAAAGTTTGCCTTGCCCATATTGGTGGACGTGCCTTTTTCCTATGCTGCCAGTAATCTATGGAACAGTTTACTGGGGGAGCTGAGGGGACCGGTTAACCATCTCCAATTTCGGCATACGCTTAAGACGCTTCTGTTTTAGTTGCTTAGTGGGTGGGTTGTGCCTTGGTTTTTCCTCGCACCAAGATGCCTTCGGGTGATAGTGTGCGTTACAAGTGCAAATAACATAACATAATATACTCATGGAACTCTTCTTAAAGTACAATCTCATCAGTACACAACACATATTCCTAAACCTATGGAATTGATCAATCAAAGGCAATCATCTTAAAAAATCTAAAAAATCTTTAATTAATAAGCATAAACTTATTTTTTAAAAACATCTAATTTCAAATTTAACAAAGTGATAAGCGTGTCCCAAAAGTGATTTGTGCATCAAATATCAAGATACAACAACATTTTTCATTCATTGTTGTTATATGGTAACCATTTTGTAGTTTGTACTATTTTTTGGTACACATAAGTAAATACTTAATACTAAACTATCATCATGTAGCTTGTAGTCAGACCTAACATGTTTCATTCTTTTTATATGTATTAGAATGTTTTGCAAACTTTTTCAGGGGATTTTCGATACCATATAGCATAAGAAAAACGTATAAACATACCAAAACCCTATATTTGAGCATTGGACCATCAATTGGGTCATCTTTGACTTGATGTCTCTGTGATGATAGTGCAAGATGCCTTAAAAAAAATGTAGAAAAGCTTTGTTACTGCTCTATTAATTGTCCAATTTACAGTCCTCTCGAAATCAAATAACAGGATTCATGCTTACCACCAGTCTGTCTTTCACTCATACTGGTGTGTCATATGCATTTCTAGGTATGTACGATGTTGCCACCTATGCAGGGAGGAGGAAATTGAATCAGTTAAGAATCTAAAAGTAAATGTGTTAATTTGCCTGAGATAAAATGGAAATTTATGAAACATTAGGGCCATTCTGATGACAAACTCGATATGTAGGAGTGCCGGAGCAATTTCTTAGATGGAAATGATTGTAATTTTATATTTTATATGGTTAAAATGTGTGATTATGTTATAGGCATTCTTAATGACTGAGCTAATGCACAATGGTGATTTTTAGGTTTGTTAAATTGTGTGTGCTGTATTGTTTTTTGATGTGATGTATGTGGTATGCATACAAAGTCTTTGTGGCTATATGTATATTATAGGGCGGCGATAACCGCCCGGACTCCGATAGAAACCCCTCAAAATTCTATCATTAATACATTTTGATTCGAGTAACAGATTTGACTGAAATTTCAAAAGTGATTAAGGACTTGCAAACCCTCCTGATTTCAAAGTTTTGTAAAGATTTGTTAAAAAATTAAAAAGTTATTAAGAAGAAATATTTTTTTTTTCCTCCAAAAGTGCGCCCTACTTCCCATTCATTTCCCCATAGACAAACAAGTTAAATTTTTGCCAAAGCATACAGCCCAAACCGCTGGATGAAGGTACCCCCTTTTCAAAAATAGATAGCTATATCTCAGGGTTTTACCCCAAACTGGGTGTTTTTAGAAATGAAACAGGCTGCATCTTGTTTTTCTCTCGATGCGAGAGATAACCGCGGTTATAGCCAAGGACAACAGGAAATGAAAAGTAGTTAGAAAGCTATTTGCAGGTTAAAATAATTGCAAATTACTTTGGTCTAGAGGTGGGGAAGTTGCTGGAGGACACCAAGTGAAAGTTGGGAGTTATAGGAGGTCCAGGGATTGAGTTTGGAACACAAAGCTTTCTGTAGCCGCGGCTATAGCTCCGAATAGCTGACATGTCAAAGCAAACTGCGTCACAGAAACAGCATGTGTTGTGGGGGGAAAGGGTGAGGACAGGGGAGGTGAGAAGGACATCTGGGGGTGGAGGGAGCTGGCACAGATGAGGGGGGTGCACTTGGTGAGGGCCTGGGGGCTGTAAGAGTATTTAGCATTTTTTTTATGCAGCATTACTGCCTGGGTTTGGTGCATTGCTATAATCCGGTACAGCAAGGCATGTGTTGCCAGTGTGACATGGACATGTAAATGAAAAACAGGCTATTCAGTCAAAAACGATTTCTACATTTAACATGCAAATCATTTTTTTTCACAGTTAAAAGCATATTTCTTTTCTCCACCTGAAATTCCTCTGTTGCAGGAGACACATTTGAGGATTAATGAACTAACCTTATTAACAATACTAATGATTCTAACTCATTAGTAATATAATGTGTTCTCCAGTGCAAAATGGGATGGAAAATGGCAGGCTCTGAAAGTCATTTTAAACGCGCATCCAGATTTTTTTTTCTTTGCTTCTATCTGCGCTCTGTCCACAGTATTTGCAGGAAGCAAAGACTCGAATAAGCAGGAAATCAGTTTGGTTACAGTTGCAACTGTATAAGCCAAGCCATTGTTAAAGAAAAGGAGGGTAGGACATGATTGAATTTCATTGGTTGAACTCGTTTGTCAGGCTGTAACAGAGCTTTGCTAATGAATTACGGGGAAAAAGAGTAGGAGAAGACTTTTTACACAGCTGGGAGAAAGACCTGGCTGTTGGCTGGGTATTTTCTTGATTGAAAAATCAGATCCCAGTGCACTGCTCCAGAGACTGGGAATTCCAGTCAATAAGCCCCGGTTTGATTGACGGTAGATGCTCGTCCTTGCTGGGGTGATTTAAGAAGAATTAATTGAACCACTTCCAGAAGGCGACCAGCCGACAAACTTCACATGCTGGACAGGCCTGGTAATTATATTACAGAGTGTGGGGGCAGTGTGTATGTGTGTGAAACTATTCAGTCAGCGTGGAAGAGGGAACTCCAGTGTTTTATCAACAGGTTTAATGTTGCGAATTGAAAATGTTCTTGCCGCTCTCTTTTCATTTTGTTACAGATAAGGTTGTTACTGTGCAATTTCCATTTATTTCTGTAAAAAGAGTAAGATCGTGTTGAAATGCAATTTTCTATAATACACAAAAAATATCTGAAAGCAGACGGATAGTCTGTTTTATTTTTCTCTTTTATTTGTGCATCTACCATTACAGTACTGATAATATGGGGAGAGGTTTAGACAGTGCAATTGTCATTTTTAAGCTAGCTAAAAATAAGACTTAGCGGTAGCTGTGTGCATGATTGCATTCAGTATATAAGTGTATGTTTTCTGAACGGAACATAATAATAATATAATGAAATAGACTACTGCTGGAGGTACATGAGTCAGCAGAAAGAGAGGCCCTGGACATAGTTCACTGATGTAGATAAGTTGGTGATAAATACCGCATGTTAGCTCGCTGCCGTAGATAAGACAGCGAGGACAGCCCATGGTGGCACTCCAATAGAAAATGTGGTGTTCCTGAAATGTAAGCCTGAGGCCTCTCTAGTGATCACACGAACAAACTAAGCAAAAATAAGGGGTTCTGTATATTGGGGCCACATATAAAACAAAGGAATTATGCTCACCAGAAATACCACCAATAACGCATACCAACATAATGTATACCACTAAATGTATCAGTGTGCTGAAATAATGTATGTATACTGTAGTACTATATACCAAATCTAATCTGAATGCAAAGAGTGATTATTACTGAATTATTTTCATTTTGGCGGTAAGAAAATACAGCTAGGCCCCAAATCTATACAAAATACCCTACAGGCCACGAAAGCATTTTGTTTTCTGCCATTTTTCCGATATTCCACAGGTAAGTGTGGTTCAGAGCCTGCGGCTATACATTTTGGGGTGTCTTTGTTTTATTTTTTTTTAAAGTAATTTTATTAGGTATAGTGACATTGGACGTGAAAGATCAATGCCATGGTCAGTGGCACAGTAGGTATTTGGGAGTCTTATCTATTTTCGCTGTGTGTTTTCAGACTTTATTATATGTGAGACTGTGGAGAAAAATAGATAACATTGTTTAAAAAATCAATACAAAAAGGAGCCTGCCTACTCTAGTTTGAGATGCCCCATTAAATGTATTTTAGCCTGAGTATTCTCACCCATACCATTGTAGCTTGTGTAATTGTACCAATTAAATGTATCCCCACCTAGTTTACTCTCATGTATTATACTCTGCTTTCTTTATCTTCATCTACCTTACATAACTACATGAGCAGTCTTCTACTGTATTGATCTTTTAACTTATTGTATTATAAAACCCAAAGTGAGCCCTCGCTTTAGCCAACAATTTATAACCGCTGTAATAAGAAAAGTCAATGTACTCTACCGCGGTTATATTAAAAAAATATTTGGGGGTATTATTTTATTGTATTTGTGTATGTATATGTGATAAGTAGTCCTTAAAAGGACTATTTTGGGGTACACTGAGTGTAGTATTTTAGTACATTTGGACTACTGTTTTTATATTATGAAGGAACACTGCATTTCCTTCATTGGTTAGGTGTACTCCATCATGTCTATAGAAATTGGCCTTGCAGAACTGTATGTTGTTGTTTGAAATCCACAATTGGTTGTGGTCGCTCATGAATGCTGAAACTACTTTATTAACATTTATCTGTGGGTGTTCAATTGTACCATTAAATCTGGTGGTCAATCCCCATTTTTGCCACTGAGCCAGATTGGAAAAGATAAAGAGGGTGTGAGGAAAATGTTACATTCGTTTTTCCAAGTCTTGTTTCATCTTTAAAGTAAGAGACACACCTCACACATTCCACACATCATTGCCTCCACAATGAATTAGTATGATGTCTGGGACTCCTGTACTTTTCAGACTAAACAATTTTGGAAAAAACATGCAACCAATGCATTTTCCACAATCTAAACCATTTATTTGTAAAATCTCTCAAACCAAGGTCCATGTTAATATTTCGTATCTCATAAATATCCGGCAACCAAATAGCCAACTGTCTCCAATCAGCCACACAGTTTTCAAACCAGCCATGACAGCTGCAGTCTTTCTCTGTTTCCAGGAAAATGATTCCTAATTTCAATTTCTAGCAAATTCTATGAATAGGGTATGTATGATGTGTGTGTTTTCCTGTTTGTAATTGGTTGATGTTACTGTTGTAATTCTGTGTTTGTCTGTCATAGGTAACACTCAAAATGTGTCTGCCATTTTTGTATTTTGGTTAGTAAATATAGTCCTGTTTTTATGATTTTGATTTTGGAAACTATAAACGCTATCATTTTATGTAGTTTTGTCCTTTTGATTGTAGAACTCTCTATGCACTATACTCTCATTATTTGTGTCCAACTCATCTTTTACCTGTTGTTGAACGTTATCCACCCTACCTAAACCCAATCTTGTATATCCTAACGACTATGTATACTTTATCATTATCCACTTTACATAATTCCATGAGGAGTCATTTATTGTATTGACACCTTCTAAGTACCATTGTATCACTACTGTCTCTTTTGTCATTTATATTCCATGCTCAGATTTAAGAAAAAAGAATTCTGATAGCCGCAGCTATGCAAAAAAAGGGGATTGATTGGTGTATTCAGCAACAGCAATGACTGGGATATTGACCTGAGGGTATTGCTACCCGTGGGTAAACGTGGCAGCCTGTGATGCCGCAGCTATATTTTGGCAAATGGCACGTTGTGTGTTTGTAGATGTGTGTAACAGTGGCTATCCGACATTTTGGGTGGAGTAGCATCATACATGCCTTGAGTGTTTTTGGGGATTGGGAGAGACTAGGAGTGTGAAGGAGGACCTTGGGGGGCTGGTAGACATGTTAGGGACACATGTTTGGAGTTTTGGGGAGTGGACATCCATTTTTTTATTTGTTGTTTTTTTAGTATAGCCACCGTATTGCACTAGATGTTGTACAGTTAGCTCCTGTGAAAGGCTAGCCCATATTCAAAACATAGTGGTACTGCTGGAGATGGGAGCAGTACTTATGTAGTCAGTTCATGAAAAGCCTCCTTTGTGAATCATTTTAGCATTTCTGTTGATTCTTCAAATGGAGTGCTCCAGTCCTGCAGGTGTTTTAAGACTCTGGCTATTGGTGGCAGCACCTGTAATGTGTGCAGGTTGATTCTGCACAACCACCGCTTACCACTCCAGTGAAGAGGGAAGACCACATGTAAGTCTAAAAAGGCTGCAGCTTAGTATGGGGCAGACCTTCTAGAAACATTTGAAGGTCCACGTCTTGTTGTCTTTTTGCACGAGGTGCATTGGGATTTTCTACATTTCTTTTTTGCCCCAAAATATGAAAAACCTTTTTTTTTTTAAATACTAGTGTTTCTATCTGTTTGACTGTTTTGTATCCCTTGTCCTCCAAGTTTACTTAACCTTCCCCTTCCTCTGTCCTGCAACCAGCCAGTATAACATACTTTGTTTATTCGTACCCAGTTTATATAAACCTGTTAGTTTATTGTAGTGTTTGTTTTTATTCTAATGTATGCAGACAAGATGTTAAATGAACGTTGAGGTTCCCAAACTGTGCGACAACTTGTTTGAAAGACCCCTCTGTAAAACGTTTCACCAGAATTTGTACAACAGTTTCTTGATCTCTTTTTTGCAGTTTTGGTCCTTCACCCAGTATTATTGTCAACTGTCAGCAAGTGTTTCTTGTGCACCTTGCTTTTTTTATCCAGGTACATCTGAAGCCACTCGCAGCAGCTCAGTCTCTAAGTTTACTTATCCCTCCATATATTCGTTTGCTGTCCAAGTTTACTTACCCTACCTTATCTGTTCTATTGCAACTACCTAGTATATGTTCTCCTATTTATTCTTACCCAGTTTATATATTGCTGTTCATTTATTGTAGTGACAGTTGAAATACTTTTTTATATTATTGTATGTTTTTTTCAATCCAAGTTGGATCTTTTGCCCCAATGACCTAATGATTAGTGCGTGGAAAGAGAACAACAGTGTTGTATGCACAAATGTTGTTGTATCTTATATAGTTCATGAAATACACTGCATGTAAGTTATTAGGGTCCTAAAAACATGTGTTTGTCTTTCTTAAAGTGTGTGTGTTCTTTAACTAATTATGTGTTCTTTATTTACAGATAGAAGGATACTTTTTTTAAAACATAGATGAAAAACCGCGGCTACGTTATCGCCGGATGGGGTGTTGAACTTTGGAGTTAACAGCAGCAACAACTGGGGATGGTGGTAACCGTGTGGTTGTTAAACAATTCCCGTGGCTATAGGCCTAAATGTGCAAAAAAAAGTATGCTGTTTTTACCCGAAAGAGTCAGTTCAAAGAATTATCTATTACGTACAGATACGTATAAAAACCTATGTGATTTACGGCCCAAAGTTTCATATTGTAACCGTGGCTAGAAAAAAAGTCAATGAACTCTAGCCACGGCTATGAGTGATGAGTTATTTATTTTTTAAATGTTGGATGTTATTTCTTTGTATTTGTGTATTTATATGTGATTGTTGTTAGTTATTGTATTTGTATATTTATAAGTGATAAGTAATCCTTAAAAAGACTGTTTTGTATTACACTGAGTGTAGTATTTTTGCACATTTGGCATGCTCTCTTTATTATCATCACGGGAGAAATTCTAGTCTCACTGGGCCGACACAAAAGAAAGGGTGGACACTGCTAAAGTCGCAGGTTTATTATGAGTGAAAACAGCCTGACACGTGTTTCGAGCAGTCCTTGCTCTTCATCTGAGGCTGATGTATTTTGATCAATAAATTAGAAATAAAATAGTGGTGTTGAGAATTTACACAATTCAAATTTTGCAACAAATTCCATGAAAAAAAAACAAGATTAGGGGGGAATAGGAGAGGGGGAGGGTTTGCATAGTGGCACAACCAATTGTCCAATCAAAAAGCAACGTAAATGTATGTGTGAAGGTCCACATGGGGCAGGCGACAAAACACCCAAATGCATGTAAAGTTTACACAACATAATATCACATTGCAGCATTACAAATAGCATCAATGCATATTAGTAAACAATTCATAGCAAATCCAAATTATTACATGTAAGAAATAGATACCGTCAATTTGCAGCGATGCAGATGTGGCACGAATCAGAAGTAATTTCAGTTGTTTCATCCCAAGAGAGGGAAAGGGGATATAGAGAAAAGTGGAGAGGTAGGAAACAAAGCAACAGAGTTAGAAATCAAGGTCCCAAATGATGGGGTAGGGTTAAGAAACCATATTAAGTGTAGTTGCATGGATCAGAATGTACCTTGTGATTGGAGGGGATACTCGTATCATTGCTTTAGCATCTGGAAGATAAATCTGCAAAAATGCAATGGTGGCATTAACAGGCTGGCATGTAATATCCATGGCTAGATGAGGAAAAAATAATTGATGCGCTGATAGCGCATCCAGCGTGAGGTACATGACAGGTTATGGCGTGTAAATTCAAACATACCTCATATTGTCAAATTCATTGCTGTTGCGGCATGCTCTTAATTAAGAGTCAGGCTGTATGTGCTGAGATGAAAAGATGGCAATAAAAAGGATACACACAATATGGGATCCCGATGGGTCAGAGGAGAAAGAGAAAGGAAAATTTGTTATAGCTCTTGCAGGCGTCTGCCTGTGAAGCTGCCTCTAACGCTGATAATTGCGAGGAACGGCTGCATTCCGGCAGCCGTCCTAGGGGCCATAGAAAAGTATCTTACCTGACCTGGGTGGTATGCTACACGAATAGCTGGTCCCCACATGCGCGTCCGCTCAAACTAACTTATTCGTTTTGCTCTGTGTGCTAGGGAGGAGCCTAAGTGCGAGTAGCATCGATTTGGGGGACCGCCATCTTGGAGTGGACTATCAGCTATTACGGGGCATAGGGGGTGCATAGGCCAAGGTTGTCTCTTGACTTACTAACATACAGCACTCCTCCCACAGTGCTGGGAAATCAAGGAAGTGTTTATGCTAATACCAATTGGCAAAAGAGAAAAAGAAAAAGTTAGCGCTTCCTGTATCTTGAATTCCTCTCAATGCAAGCCGTGCATATAGCTCTGTAATTGCGTCGCACACAGCCCTTTGACCCATTATCATGGGGAAGTTAGTGGGAGGTGGAGGAGAAGCAAATAATTCCGTTAATGGGGCTGGGTGCCCAAACT
The DNA here is from genome assembly GCF_040938575.1 of Ambystoma mexicanum. Classification (NCBI taxonomy): domain Eukaryota; kingdom Metazoa; phylum Chordata; class Amphibia; order Caudata; family Ambystomatidae; genus Ambystoma; species Ambystoma mexicanum. Next base: position 293,135,566 of record NC_090941.1, read on the forward strand.
AAAGGTTAGATTATATTACTTGAGGCCAAACTACGGGGTTAGGGCTAAAAGACTTGGAATTTTAACGGCAGTCAATCCGTCTATTTAATGCTCGGTGTCATCTGCAGCCATGTTTCCTAATCTGCTAATTTAGTTAATGTCCTGAATGACGTGAGAATAATTTGTTACTGTGGATAATCCATGTGGGCCCAAATGCACCATGGCATGTGGATAGTCATGTTCAGTAATCAAAGAAGAGACATAGGGAGATAAAGACATAAAAGATAGGAAAAAAGTACAATTACATAAACAAATATTGGTGGGAATTTCTAAACCCACAAAACCTTCTAATAAATGATATCAATTAAAAAATTATAAGATAACAGATAATTCATGTTCTGAATTAAGGCCACAATAGACAGTGCTGTATTTGCATATAAGCCTGGCCGTAAGTCTACAGAGAATCAAAGTAAGGTTGCTCCCTCTTGGGGGCAGGACTGCTTTTGCGAGCCCTACGAATCTGATATTCTGTTTCAAATCCATATGATGGTATTTCTGCCAATGGCTGGCAAGAGGAAACTTGGCATCCTGACTGGCAATGGTGGACAAATATTCTCTGATCTGGGTCTTTAGCGGTCTAATGGTGATACTGATATATTTTTTGTTACATACACAAATAATGCAGTAAACAATGAATTTAGTGTTACAATTCATGAACGTGTCAATCTGGTGAACCTGTCTTAGATTGAATGCCACGTTTGTAGTCTCAAGTGCATAGGGGCACATTGAGCAACTTCTGCATTTATGAAAGCTTTTTAGATGATCTTGGCTTAGCCAGGTTGATTGCGGCGCTTGATTGCGCATGAATGACGGGCTAAGTGTGTTCTTAAGAGTGAACCCTTTACTGAAAGTAAGATGGGGAAATGGATCAATCAAATCGGTGATATCCACATCCAAATGCAAAAGGTGCCAATGTCTTTTCAACATCTTGTAAAGAATATGACTGTCTTGGTTGTATCTGGTAATAGGGCGAATCTTGTAAGCACCTTGCCTCCTGGTTCCAGTTTTAGGTTGGAGCAAAGCGTGCCTCTCTAGTTTGCTGACCTTTTTTGCTGTTGCTGAAACCTGTTTGGCATTATAGCCTCTTTGTGCAAACCTAGCTTGGATGAGTCTACTTTCTGAATCAAAGTCTTGACGAGTCGTGCAATTACGTCGAGCTCTAATTAGTTCTCCCTTAGGTATGTTTGTGATAACATGTTTCTTGTGGCAGCTGTCTGCGTGTAAAACTGAGTTTACTGAGGTACTTTTTCTGAAGCTCTTAGTTCTAAATTTAGAGTCTGAATTGGTGATTGAAAGGTCCAGGAAATTATCATGTACTTAATATAACTCTTTTTAACTACCATTGTATCATTACTGCCTCTTTTGTCATTCATATTGCATACTCAGTTTCCCAAAAAAACACAATCCTATAGACACGGCTACACAAAATCAGGCATCATTGGTGTATTCACAATCATGTCAAGGAGTAGCAACGACTGGGGGTGTTTGTCTGAGGCTATCCCAAATCCATCCCATTTGCTAGGTTGTTACCCACGGATATACCATGCAGCCATGGGAAGGAAACAGCCACTGGTTCGTTGTGCATTGTGCAACCGCGACTATACAAATGTATTATTATTATTTTTTACATGTGTATAGGTAGTGGTCTTGAAACATTTTGTTAAGATGTATTCAGTTTAGTATTTGTAAACAGTTATTGTAACATTTGTAATGTTTTATATTCATATAATACATATAAGTGTATATAGTTGAAAAAGGTAAATAGGGAAACACAGTTTGTTGAAAACAGGTTTATTTGGGGAGGTGTAGTTGTGGGTTTTCTTTTTCTTTTAGTTTGAACATATGATATATCTTCTTCTTTAGCCAAAGTATCTGGATTCTTACTGTCCATGATTTGTCTTAAATTTTTAATGTCCTTTTTCATTGATTGTACTTCTTTGTGAACATTAATTAATAGTTGTTTTAATTCTGTTAATGAATCCATTATTAGTTTTGTGGGTAGTTCTTGTGGTGCTTATTGTTTAATTCTTTGTGATACTTGAATGACTTCTTCATCTGTTCGAAAATATTTGAAATATTTTTTAGTAATCGAAGATATAATACACTTTACAAATATTTGTGTTGGTTTTATAGACATTTAATAGTAGTTAGATACACTATATCTGTTTGGTGACTGATATGTGTTCCTTAAAATATTGTTGTTAGTCTCATTTTACATAAAGAATGGATTCACAAAATCCTGAATGTGGCATATTTTCTTCTGGTTGCTGTTCTTGAGCATCTTCTTTTTTAATTTCTTCCTCTGTAAGATAATTGTCTTCCAGTCATTCCATGTAGTTTTCCATTTTAGTGTGGTAGAAAGAAATACTGCTTGTCACTTCAGATGTTAGAATAAGCAATGGAGGGAGAGTACATGAGGAGAGAAGGTGGAATTTCTTGTATTTACTTTTTGATTGGTTGTTCATTGGTTGTGTGCCAATACAATGACATGTACCTCTGATGCTGTTTAACTGTTGAACCTATCAGAGAATACACATTCTATGAGTGATGTTTGTATATGCCAATAAATGGGTTCTAGGTCATTTGGTCTAAAATAAATGGTCGACAGGACAAATGGTCGACACCAAAAGGTCGACAGGTCAAATGGTCGATTTTTTTTTTGTTTTTTCACATTTTTTTTTTTTTGGGGGGGTCCCCCCCAACACCCTTTTTTTTGCTAAAAAACACTTTTTTTCCCTAAACGAAAACCTAAAAAATATATATATAAAAAAAAATGTGACCATTTGACGTGTCGACCAAATTGTGTCGACCATTTGTCTGTCGACCATTTGTCTGTCGACCATTTGACTAGACACCCAATAAATGGATCACGTAACAAAAGCAAAATTAAATTTGCACAATCAAACAGGCAAAGGAAAACTGGTTAAAAAGCCATAAGGCTTCTATGCTTCAAAAAGACAACAAAGCCATGATGACCACCTTAAGAGAGACTATTGGCCGTCAGTTTTGGACTCTAATAGATTCTTTGGAAACCTTGCAGGCAGCCATACAATCGATCTGTGTACAGGAGGATGTTTGGGTTAACTATTTCTCCACTTTGTATGCAGGAAAATTTGAAATTACTGAGGATCTATGTGCCATCAGAAACTATCCCTGGGAGTGTAGCTTGTCCATCTCCCTCATTGAACATCAGATTAAACCATCTAGATCATAGAAGGCAGCAGGGCCTAACTGTCTGGCTAATGCCAGTTTAAGAGCAAACTCTGAGATCTCTGCGAAAGCTCTTTTTCTTTTATTTTCTGACATTAAGATGGGCCGTATTATTCCAGCCTCTTGGAAGGTTTCTTACATTATTCCTATAAACAAAAAAGGGGACAGGCGGTAACCCTCAAACTACTGTCCTATAGCTATTATGGATGCTGATTCAAATATTTTCGCTGGACTTGTTCTGAAACACATAGTTGACTGGACCGAATCAAACCACATCCTATATGACCGACAGTTCGATTTCCGGAAGGGAATAGACCTCAAATAGCGGGTCTGCTATTTACCTTGCTGATTGAAAAAGCTTGCAAGAAATCTGCGAGTACTATCTATTTGGCTTCAATCGACCTCTCCCTTGCCTTTGATAAAGTAGACAAAATAAGACTATGGGCTCAGTAATACAGATATGTTTAAATATGGAAGGAAACTTATCGTGTACCATAAAGACATCTAATATGCTTAGACAGGGGTGTTTATTCGCTCTGACTCTTTTTAATTCATACGTTTCAGATGTGGGCCCGCCTTTAGGGATTGCTTCCCTGATTTCTCCCAATGTCGAGGGCAACAGAATTAGCTAGAGTGCCTATGCAGACGATTTCTTGCTGGTGGATGGTACTCCCATCGGCCTCCAACAAAAGCTTGTTGCCTTCTCTCTCTATGTTAAGGAAAATGGCCTAATTATAAACGAAAAGAAATCAGTCATAATTTGTTTAACAAACCAGAAAAAAGCTTCTTGTTTCAGATGAACCCTGAATAACTATATTTTGACAAAAGTAGGATCAATGCACTATTTGGGTTTTCCTGTGTTTAGTGGCACTACTTATCATCTGTACTTGAACTATTTTTTAGACAGAACTGATAAGTTGATTTCCCAAATGAAAAAGCTGGCTCTATAATACTGCAAATACTCATTAATTCCATCCCTCAGGTTTTATAAGTTAAAGGTGGTACCTAAATTAATGTATGGCTTTCAGGTTCTTCCCTTTGACTCATCACAACTTCTGTACAATCTTAAATCCAAAATATGGGGTACGATTATTTACTATCTCCCGAAAGTCGTTCCTCTAAATGCTATACGATTTGAGTTGGGTCTCTTGTCATTGGACTGCATGGCACTATGGAGAAGAATAGCTTTGTATAGAAATCTGTTTTTGACACATGAAAATAGTCTTTACGCAACAATGGGCAACAAGTTACAAAGGGGTGTTTCAATGTCAAAATGGCTACTGACCCTTCAGATTGGCTGCCTTAAAACATTCAAAAATATAGGACTAACGCATAAAAATCTATTATCCAATCCAGATAAAGCAAAGCGGTTTCTGTACTATAGAGATTGGATGAACACAACCGAGAGTGTTCGTGCCTCCAGGATTTACCACCACCTAGTCTCCCATGGTAAGCTCATGGGTAATCCAGAGTCCTATTTTATCAAATTGCCTGATCCTAATTGGCATATTGTCTATTTGAGATTTCGTTTTAGTGTTCTACCTACTGGCAAAACTTTGCAGATCCATGCACGAGACAAAGTAAATCATATCCCATGTTGTTTCTGCCATAGTCATATTATAACCGAAACACTGAAACATCTACTGTTGGATTGTGCTGTCCTCAAATTGCAATGTGTGGTAAATTTGTTCACACTCCATCTCATGTTAACATTGAGGACATATGGTGGAACATGCTCCATGGGAAATCAATAGCATTAAAATTGGCCATTGTCAGATTTCTATGTGTAGATTGTGGGATAATAGATGTATTGAATAAAAGGAAGCCAGACTTGGATACTTAATACTTTCTACAAACAGCTTTCTTTTTTCTCTAGATGCACATATTAGGCTATAGGTAAACTGTGAATATATGAATGTGTTAAATTGAATGAAAGCCAGCTTTGAAGAAACATTGGGGGTAATTCATAGAAATCAGCGCACAAGTGGCGCACGCGGCTGGCGCACAGTGTGCGCGTGCGAATCCCTGCGCCATCCGCATGCGCCAAAACCCATTTCCGCGCACAGCGTATTCATGGATTCCATCCACCAAAACCAGCCGTGGCGCGCAGTGGCGCAGCGACCTTGCAGCAGCGCCAGTTACGCCCCCAAGAACGCCTTCCGCGCAGGGAAAAGCCATCAAAATCCCCAATCCAGCGCAAAGGGCTGCGCTAACCCTGTACCAGCACGGCAAGCGGGCTACTTGTATTTCAGGGGTTCGCGTGAAGTTTCTCACGCGATCGGGCCTGGGGGAGCGTGCTACGTGTATTTCAGGGGTTCGCGTGAACTTTTTCACGCGATCGGGCCTGGGGGAGCGGGCTACGTGTATTTCAGGGGTTCGCGTGAAGTTTCTCACGCGATCGGGCCTGGGGGAGCGGGCTACGTGTATTTCAGGGGTTCGCGTGAAGTTTCTCACGCGATCGGGCCTGGGGGAGCGGGCTACGTGTATTTCAGGGGTTCGTGTGAACTTTTTCACGCGATCGGGCCTGGGGGAGCGGGCTACGTGTATTTCAGGGGTTCGCGTGAACTTTTTCACGCGATCGGGCCTGGGGGAGCGGGCTACGTGTATTTCAGGGGTTCGCGTGAACTTTTTCACGCGATCGGGCCTGGGGGAGTGGGCTACGTGTATTTCAGGGGTTCGTGTGAACTTTTCCACGCGATCGGGCCTGGGGGAGCGGGCTACGTGTATTTCAGGGGTTCGCGTGAAGTTTCTCACGCGATCGGGCCTGGGGGAGCGGGCTATGTGTATTTCAGGGGTGCGTGAGAAGTTCCACACGCGAATAGCCTGGGCGCGTGTATTTCAGGGGTGCGCAGGAAGTTTTACACGCGATTTCAGCAGGGTACGTGTATTTCAAGGGTGCCGGGGAGTCCTACATGTGATTTGACAGTGTGGGTCCTCCCAGGTGTTCCCTGTACACCCTCCACGGCCCCTGCAGGCAGCCCACACCACAGGGGACTACCCTGCATCCCTGGTCATGTCCCGCAGGCAGCCCACCCAACATGGGCATGCCCCCCAGCAAAGGCACATGTCTCCTTGAACTAATGAACACCAACTCATGTCCCCCACCACCCCCACCCCCCAGCACTGTGGGGCACCTGCCAGCAGGCCCCCACCCATGTCCAACTCATGTCCCCCACCACCCCCACCCCCCAGCACTGTGGGGCACCTGCCAGCAGGCCCCCACCCATGTCCAACTCATGTCCCCCACCACCCCCACCCCCCAGCACTGTGGGGCACCTGCCAGCAGGCCCCCACCCATGTCCAACTCATGTCCCCCACCACCCCCACCCCCCAGCACTGTGGGGCACCTGCCAGCAGGCCCCCACCCATGTCCAACTCATGTCCCCCACCACCCCCACCCCCCAGCACTGTGGGGCACCTGCCAGCAGGCCCCCACCCATGTCCAACTCATGTACCTACCACCCCCACCCCCCAGCACTGTGGGGCACCTGCCAGCAGGCCCCCACCCATGTCCAACTCATGTCCCCCACCACCCCCACCCCCCAGCACTGTGGGGCACCTGCCAGCAGGCCCCCACCCATGTCCAACTCATGTCCCCCACCACCCCCACCCCCCAGCACTGTGGGGCACCTGCCAGCAGGCCCCCACCCATGTCCAACTCATGTCCCCCACCACCCCCACCCCCCAGCACTGTGGGGCACCTGCCAGCAGGCCCCCACCCATGTCCAACTCATGTCCCCCACCACCCCCACCCCCCAGCACTGTGGGGCACCCTCCACCAGGCCCTCGCCCATGTCCCATCCATGCCCCCCTGCACCTGGGTCCCAACAATCCCCAATCATCTCCGTAATGGCCATCCTCCCCTGCCAAAAGGCCCAACCAACTATCACATCCACCCACATATCAAAGGCAATTACATGTTACACACCCAATGTAAATAATGCAAATGAACACATGTCTGTCACACACAATGGCTGCAAGTGAATGTTAAAACACCCAACATGACATGCATGAAAGTAATGAGATGATACGACACATTGAAGGATGAAAATAAAAATGTATTGAAAATCAACTAGAATGGAAATGAAATTAGAAAAACCACAAAGCAAAACAACAAAAAGAAGATGAATGTCCATGAAAAAAATCCAATAAATCAAAAAATCCATAGAAGAACTATTTACAAGACAATCCCGGGTCCATGAGCCCAACCAAATGAAACCTAACTATGTCAACTAACTAAAAACTGAACTATATACAAAAAAGTGGCGCATTGTCCAATCGCAACCAAATAAAAAAAAAATAATTAAAAGGAAACCTACCACTAACTATATAACTATATACAATGACAGTGGGCAAGTCCTGCGGCTCACTCTGTGATGTTGCCGGCCAGGGCATCATCGAACTCCATGTCGATGTCCTGGAGGCGGGACTCTGTCCTGGCCACGAGGTCTCGCAGGGATAACCCCATGTTCACCTCAAACTCCCTGCGAGCTTCCTCGAGGCACTCAGCCCGCCTCAACGCCCGACGCATGGAGAACTCTGCCCTGACCATGGTGAGCCGCTCCTCCTCCGCCCGCTGCCGCTCCGCACCTATCTGCTGGACCAACTGCTCCCACACGGAAGACACTACCATCCCAGAGTTCTCCTGCCCTCCGGCCGATGCCTGCCCCTCTGATCTTGATGGCCCCGAGCCATGATGCCTCCCACGTCGAGCCTGCTGCTGCCTCCGACGCCACTGCCTCTGCCAGCACGACGGCATCCAGGATGATGGAAACCACCGACGCCGTCGTGCACGTGCCCTGCCCGATGATGCCGTCACATCCTCCATCTGCTGGGGTCCAGTTGCTGTGTTGTCCACCCCTGCTGGACCTCTGACTCCCGACTGTGGCAGGGATGGGATCCCCACCGAGCTGGCTGCATTGGTCAGGGCAGGTCCACAGGGGGCCCTGGTGGCATCTGGGCCGGAAGACGGCAAGGAGAACGACTGGCGTATAGTCTCCACAGAGGAGGAGAGGGCCGCCAGATTGGCCGACACATGCAGGAAACCCCCGAACATGGCCGATCCCAATTGGGCCACGTCGGCACGGTGCTCTTCGTGATGACGTGCGTGCTCCTCCTGGGAAGCACGCACGGCATCACGAATCACAGCCATGCGCATCGCGACCCCAATCAGGACCTTCTCCACACGGCCAGGGGTCCCCTCGTCCGCAGGTGGAGGGGAGTCAGATGACATGGACATCCCCTCTACCTGCGGACGGGCCTGGGACGGGGCATCCCTGCTGGTGCAAGGTGGTGCACCCACAGGTTCAGGGACAGCGACATGCACAGGCCCCTCCACGGTGACCTGTGCTGCCTCCTGCCCCTGCCCCTGGACTGCACCACTTGCACCAGCAGGGATGCCCCCACCAGGCCCCATGTGCGCCTCAGTGGCGGCCTCCTCCTCCTCTGTGGAAACCACCAACCTGGATGGCTCCTCGCCGTCTACCGCCGTAGCAGGCCCCTGTGGGGGCTCACCCACCCCTTCCGCTGCAGCCGTGGGGGCATCCCCGCCGCCTTGCTCCACAGCGCCGTCTCCGCCCTCTCCTTCACTAGCCGCTGCGTAGAGGGAGACATAGAACACAAGCATCAGGGTACTGTACAATGGTCCCCTAGACAGGAAGCAATAGCAGATGAGTGCCACTGTCAAAGTACACTTCCATCATGTCACACCACAACACATGTGTCAGTCCAGGCAAAACACACACAGTGACAGTCATGGTGCGTGCCATGGACATTTCAATGCATGTCCAATGGACTCTCGAATCATACAATGTAATGGGACTCACATGCATCATGGGTCATGCCTATCACATGCACACACTTCACCTCAGTCACATCCATCTGGCCCCGTACACCCCAATCACAGTGCATACAAGGATGACTAGGCTGCATCAGTGAATCTGTACATTGTCACAGACATGTGTCATGCATCCATGGCACTCACAAGTCACAGACACGCAGGTCAGGCACACACACATGGATACCACATATGTATCTGGCATCAGCACCCATCCCTCGCCCCCACCCATGTCCAGGATCAGAGACTGCCATGCTCTCATGTGTGCAATCTGCACAGGGCTCCCCATGTCGCATTCAAACACATGCAACAACCGTGCGGTTCACAAATTACAGGTCGCACATGCATTCCCATGATGTCCCTGCACACATACATGCGTACATGGCCTATGTCACACAGGCAGGCAAGTATCAGACAACCAGCACACTGCAACATGTCCTGTCTCACACAGCAATGCTTGGCCACTTACCGTTCAACTCCAGACGGGTCTCCCTCTCAAGGACCTGGGCGTGGAGCGCTGGGTGTGCGCGTTCCAGGACCCTCAACTGGATGGTACTCATGCGGCCCCGGCCCCCCTCCACGAGGCGCCGGGCCTTCATGAGGGTCCTGGACCTCAAGTCCTCCCAGCGCTTTTTGACCTTCTGGATGGTGCGGGTTGCCACCCCCTCCGCGTTGATGGCAACCACACAGTCGGCCCAGATCCTCTCCCGTCCTACCCTGTTGGCGCGGGACGATCCGAAGAGGGCATCATACTGCCCCAGGACTTGCTCCACCAAGACACCAACTTCGGTGGCAGTGAAGCTGGTGCCCCTCTGCCCCTCTGGCCGGGGGTTGCCACTGGGGTCAGATGTGGATGTGCCCGACATGGCAACCCCAGGGGCAGGAGTGGGTGGGCAACTGGGTCCTGGGGCTGGGCTGTGGAGCGATGTTATTCGAGTCGGGAGTCTTCTGTACCAGCAGGGGTGGACACAGCAACTGGACCCCTGCAGATGGCTGATGTGCAGGCACCAAATGGCAGGGCACGGTGGCAGCAGGCAGGCAGGCAGGCAGGCAGCAGCAGATGGCACGTGGGAGGCTGCTCGGGGCACTGGGAGGCAGTGATTCGGCCTTCTGGGCAGGAGCGTGGTCTTCCGTGTGTTTTCGCGTGGCCAGCTTGATACGGAGTGATTTGGCACGTGAAATTCCTGCACGTCAGCGTGAAAATCGAGGAAAGGCCCTTAGCGCGTAAGCGCGTCAGCAAGCGTAGGCGATTTCATTGGACCAAAGGCCCTTGCAGCGTAAGCACGTCTGTGACGTTTTGCGCACGGGCGTTGCCCTGGCAGGGCTTGGTGATCCCGCGTGCATTTATGTTCTGTACGTGCTTTTCGTGCGGTGCGTGTGTTTTCCATCCGTTGGGGTTCACACGCTATTACTTCACAGCGGGTGTTGGCTACGCGTTCTTCTACACGCAAGGCAGAGTGGTACCCCGCTCCCCCAGGCCCCATCGCGTGAGAAACTTCACGCGAACCCCTGAAATACACGTAGCCTGCTCGCCCAGGCCCCATCGCGTGAGAAACTTCACGCGAACCCCTGAAATACACGTAGCCCGCTCCCCCAGGCCCGATCGCGTGAGAAAGTTCACGCGAACCCCTGAAATACACGTAGCCCGCTCCCCCAGGCCCGATCGCGTGAGAAAGTTCACGCGAACCCCTGAAATACACGTAGCCCGCTCCCCCAGGCCCGATCGCGTGAGGAACTTCACGCGAACCCCTGAAATACACGTAGCCCGCTCCCCCAGGCCCGATCGCGTGAGAAAGTTCACGCGAACCCCTGAAATACACGTAGCCCGCTCCCCCAGGCCCGATCGCGTGAGAAACTTCACGCGAACGCCTGAAATACACGTACCCCGCTCCCCCAGGCCCGATCGCGTGAGAAAGTTCACGCGAACCCCTGAAATACACGTAGCCCGCTCCCCCAGGCCCGATCGCGTGAGGAACTTCACGCGAACCCCTGAAATACACGTACCCCGCTCCCCCAGGCCCGATCGCGTGAGAAAGTTCACGCAAACCCCTGAAATACACATAGCCCGCTCCCCCAGGCCCGATCGCGTGAGAAAGTTCACGCGAACCCCTGAAATACACGTAGCCCGCTCCCCCAGGCCCGATCGCGTGAGAAAGTTCACGAGAACCCCTGAAATACACGTAGCCCGCTCCCCCAGGCCCGATCGCGTGAGGAACTTCACGCGAACCCCTGAAATACACGTAGCCCGCTCCCCCAGGCCCGATCGCGTGAGAAAGTTCACGCGAACCCCTGAAATACACGTAGCCCGCTCCCCCAGGCCCGATCGCGTGAGAAACTTCACGCGAACCCCTGAAATACACGTAGCCCGCTCCCCCAGGCCCGATCGCGTGAGGAACTTCACGCGAACCCCTGAAATACACGTAGCCCGCTCCCCCAGGCCCGATCGCGTGAGAAACTTCACGCGAACCCCTGAAATACACGTACCCCGCTCCCCCAGGCCCGATCGCGTGAGAAAGTTCACGCGAACCCCTGAAATACACGTAGCCCGCTCCCCCAGGCCCGATCGCGTGAGGAACTTCACGCGAACCCCTGAAATACACGTACCCCGCTCCCCCAGGCCCGATCGCGTGAGAAAGTTCACGCGAACCCCTGAAATACACGTAGCCCGCTCCCCCAGGCCCGATCGCGTGAGAAAGTTCACGCGAACCCCTGAAATACACATAGCCCGCTCCCCCAGGCCCGATCGCGTGAGAAAATTCACGCGAACCCCTGAAATACACGTAGCACGCTCCCCCAGGCCAGATCGCGTGTGTGACTTCCCGCGAACCCCCGGAATACACGTATCCCGCTCAATCGCGTGTGTAACTTCCCGCGCAACCCCGAAATACACGTGCCCCGCTCGCACAATTGCTGTATGTTGCCACTTTTGTAATGCGCAGGGACGCTACCGCCTGCCTTCGTGTGGCGGACGTGTATCGGCTTGTGCGTGTCTTTCGCTGTGCGTGGCTTTGCCCTATTCGATTCCATGAATACGTGTGGTTCGGGTGCGTGTGGGCGTTCCGTCTGCTTCCCTGCAGTACATCCCCAGTTACGCCCTTGTTTTCGCGAGTTGTTCCCCATTCCGCACGTTACGCCCCATGTTCCGCCCACTTTCTGGTGTATGCGCCGAGGTTGTGCGCTTTCACTGTGCGCATCGCGCACGTCTTTTGGGATGTTGGAGTGACGTGTGCGCCATGCACGGGTTTGGCGCACATCCCGTGGTAAACACGCGCAGGGACTTCCATGAATCGCACGCGTGCGCCTGTTTTTTTCCGCTTGCGCCTGCTTGCGCCTGCTTGCGCGAAGATTTTCGGCGCACGTTTGTTCCATGAATCGGCCCCATTATGTTTTAACTTTAAATTTGTATGTAGGCAGGATGTTGAAACTCTACCTGTATATGAATGATGACCAAGGACTCTCTGTTTTAAGAGGAATCACTGATCTACAGTCCTAAGTGTTGATGACAGGCTTTGCCTAAACTAAGCTGTATATTGGATTATAATTGTCTCTTGGATCATACTTTTAGGTTTTCTGTTAATAACTAAAAAGAAATAATGCATGCCAGAATTTTATGTTTTATGTTTATTTGTTTGTTTTCCATCTTTTAACAAATTGTAACTGTTTTGTAAAGGTTTATCATTTGTACACCATAAACAAAAATATATATATATATTTGCCAATAAAACTGTAGATTATTTTGTATCATTATATTAAGAGTTTTTCTACATAGTACATTTTATTGCGTGAGAGTGAGGTGTAGTTTTACGAGATTGTGCTATTTTTGGGGTATATTTATTGTTATATTGGATATCGGAAACATGGAGCTAATTTCAGAATGAGAGGAATGTCATTGTTCAGAAGACTGTAGAGAATTTAAGAAATTTGAGAATGGGGTTCATACTGATGTTGGGGACACAGGTGATGTGTTTTCAAAGCATTGGCTTACAAAGATTTTTAGGTTCCATAATATTATTTTGCACAGAGTTTTTGAAATGAGAGGTTTATGCTGCAATTGTGGAGAAATATGTTTGATAGGGAGCAAAGGTTTTTTCTCTTTGGGGAAAGAAAATTAATCATCTAAATAAAGAGCACAGAGACATGTTCCAAATTGTTTTAAAATTGTAATAGAGGTGAAGAGTATTTCTATGATTGAAAATATATGTTTTGCTTATATATTGGTAACGGAACTCAAAGGCTCTTTTAAGAGCCACTCATGACAACTTTTTAAGTATATTGGAAAAGGAAAATACCACTGAGCCAATGTGACATTGTGGTATTTTGGTGGTTGCTGCCTCAGCTATAACTATCGCCCTACCCACGCGTACAACAGTACCAATTCCTGTGCATTGATTATGATATTTCATGAATTTCAAAGTCCACAATTCTACATGTGTTTTTGTTTCTATCCTCTCATGTGTACCTCTGTGTTGTTTGAATTTTCACACCTTGTTAATATGTTTTTTGAATCTTGGCTGTTGACCAGACCCGCGGCTATTCACGCTCCAATTGGATGTTGTACTTTGTGGCAGGATTTGGTAGCCACGGGTATGAACCCACAAATTGTACCCGCGGTTATAGCTGTTGGTATTTTGGTGCAGTGATCATATCATTTCATGGATGTTTTAGCACAGATTTGTACATGTCTTTCTGTGTGGATGTTCTCACCTCAAGGCATGTGTGATTTAAATTTGAAACCTTTACAATATGTGTTTTTTCAGTGCATTTCAAAAATGTACGTGTATCGGCGGCTATGGGAAGGTCCTCAGTTTAACCAGGGTTATAGCCGCTGTTATGTAATTTGTCATGTAAAAAACTAAAATGGTTTTATTTAATTGTGTTTCTACATGTTCTACAAAGTATTCTTTAGAAGGAATGTTTTATTGACTGTTATAGGTTATAATAAAAATGTGTTGGGCATTTTACTTGTTTGGTTTGTACAGTGCTCTTTTTGTCCTATTGATTTCTGAAAGCTATGAAAGTGACCTTTGTGTGAACTTTTGACATTCTGATTCCAGAGTGTGCACATGTTCTATGTTTGGCTATTGTGAAGCTCTATTAATTATTTGGAGCAGCTGAAGGCGAATGATTGTGTGTTGTTCTATATTTCATGTATTTTATTAATTGTTGCTTATATAAGATAAATTAAATATGTTTAGGTTTCCGATTTAGACAAGTTTATAAGTATTATTTGGAAAGCAGGGTTCTCCATATTTTACTTCAGCGTTTTCAGGAGAATGATCAAGCAATAGCACATCTTATGCTATTGTTATGTGTGAGAAAAAATATATTTCCAATTAAAGGTTGTTTCTCACTGACATCGGAAGATGTGAAATGAATGAGGGTGCATAAGAAACCCTATTGTCAACCAAGCAGCATAACTCTACCCTTGACAAATATTGCAGCTGTGTATTTGCTTTGAGGTTGGATATCAAGGTGTTTCCTGGGACCCTATATCAGTGACTTTCTACTGTGTTAGAGTTGTGGAAGTGTTTGAATGTGGCTTTCAATTTGGGAAGTCGTATGAGGCAGTGCACATGATGAATGCTAACTTGGTTCTGATGTTTGCCAATGCTCTTTTGCTTATTTGTGGAGATTTGTGGATTCCCGCTATTTTACAGGGAAAGTTAATTTCAACTGATAGGTTTGCAGTGAACATTTGTTATCTTGAAAAGTGGTTTTGGAATTGTTCTTTGAAGTTATGGCTACAGTATGCTAGGTATTAGTAAAGACTTTTGGCGTTTCAGGCAAAGATATCAGGTACATGGTTTATGAGAAATTATGAAGCAAAGTGAAAAAGGTGCATTTATAGTGGCTAAGGACTCATAGTTGCATTTCAGCTTTTCTGCAGTAATCCATCAAATGTGTTGACTTTGTTTTATATAGTTATGACCTTGCAAATCATATGGTGCATGTATATCTTTCACTTTACATGTGCATGCTTTATCATGTATTGTTAGGTTATGAAAGAAATGGTTTCTGTGGCGTATAAGATGAATTCACTTTTCATTCAGACTTATCACCCCAAAAATCTACTGTGCCAACCACAGATATATCACAACCCAAAAAACTCAGTGCCCACCCAGTGAAACTCTACTTTGCTCATCTTATATACACAATACGAGCTGCTCAATACCATCCCAAATTACTCAAGCACTAAGAGGAGAGCTCTACATGGGGCATGTATTTATACTGCAGCACTTGCACTCTAATCTAATTGTTGCATTAAGTAGCTAAACTATGTACAGTTTCCCCACCGAAAATATATGTGAAATTGATTTTAACATATTGGTCACAGATTTGAAAGTATATTTCATCACTGATTTGCATGTAGAACAGTATGGGTAATAACATGTTCTCCCTGCACCAATGCATGCACAAGTCTAACCTGTGTGGTAGACCAAAACCAAATGATGGTAGCAATTTATAAATAATAAACAGCAAACATATCTGGCACTTTCACAATTTGTTTGGAAATGGTATGCTTTGGTAGGGCAGGAACCCACTTGGGTTCCATGCTATTTGATCACACATGTTGTTACACAATGTACAGACATAGGAAGATGTAAAATGATTTGCGGTGCAAAGTAATTTGTATCATTAAACAAGCAGCATACATCTACCCTTGAAAGATATTGCAGATGTGTTTGTGCTTTGAAGTTGGATATCAAGCTCTTAGCTATGATGCCATATTAGTACTTTGTTTTGTGTCAGATTTGTGGAAGTGTTTCAATGTGTCTTTAAATATGACCCGTTTTATGATGGCGAGGAGCTGATCAATGCTAACTTGGTTAGATTGTTGACAAATGTTGTTTTTCTAATTTGTGGTAATTCAAGGATTCTGCCATTTTACAGGGATAATTTGTTTGAACTGGTAAGTTTCCAGTGAACATTTCTTCTTTTGAGAAGTGGTTTGGGAATTGTACTCCTAAGTTATGGCTACAGTATGACAGGTATTGCTAAGGAAACGTTCACTGGTATGGGGCCAAGGTCAATATTGATGAGGTTTGCTTGAGTAGCTTGCAGGGGCTTCCCAGGGCACTTAGCCATTCAAATCCCAGTGAGAGTGGGGATGGGCAGTGGAGGGAGGACACACATGGTGATATCTTTTATTGAGTAGCAGTAGCAGTGATTAGTTTGTAGGTAAAAATGCAGGATAGCAGGTCAGGCCATTGGCCCTAACAGACCTGAACAGGAACAAACAGGCACGACCCTTGTCTTTGCACTTCCTTTGTTGAGGACACCTAAGAAGGACTGATTAAATAGGTGCTGGGATGAGCATGTGAGTGGCATGGTCCACTCATGTGACCAACAGCCTACTCAATGCTGTCTGCCTGGAGCTGACCTAGAGGCTTGTAAGGAGTGAAAACTAGAGCTGGGTGGAGCAATTGAGTGCCAGTGCATTACCTTCCAGCTCTCCTCCCTCATCACCTTGCTCATGAATTGAGGACATACCAGAGATTAATGAATGGCAGGTTGCTTCATCAAACCTAAGATATGTAACAGATTATTTTGCAACACCTTTATGTATGTGAATTAACAAGTTATGATAATTTATGCCATGTTGATTGTGCTCAGAACTAAAATGCCCACTTTGCATGTTCAGTTTTTAGTGATGAATGTCTGTAGAGGGGGAAGACCATGTGCCCTGGTTTCGATGACCACTCTGGTTGGGGTCATCTTCTTAAGGACCTTGTTGTTGTTGTTGTCATGCTGACAACAAAAACAAGGTCCTGAAGAAGATGACCCCAACCAGAGGTGTCATCGAAACCGGTCGACCCTAGGCTCATGAGTACTCTCATGTCCATGACGATGTTCTTATAAGACAAAACAAATACATCATAAGCCACAGACATCTCCTAGCAAGGCTCTCTGCCTCGAGGGGGCTCACATACTCTTGGGGGGCCTGTTTTTATTTTAATTTTTCACTTTCCAGAACAAGGTCTGATGTTTGGCAGGGCTCTACTAAGTTGGTAAATAAAAACAGACAGAAATTCCTGGTAGAAGTTACCTCCCATACCACACAGAAGAGACAATGTCTAATGTTAACTGTCTCCAGTAACACTTGCTCTGTTTTTTTTATTTTATTTGTATGTGATGCAATAAAATATGTATCTGTTGATGAGGGAAATATCTCTTGCTATTCCTATTAGAAAGGCGACGCACCACCGGCCATCTAAGGAGAGCTTGCCTTGACAGGTTCAGGGTGTGCTTCTAATTCGGGACAGTCTCCATGTGTTTTACAGTGATTTGTAGGTAGATATATACTCCTTTGTCCATTCTTTTGTATACACTGGGCCTCAATACAACTTTGCCGGTCCGGAAACAACGGTGCCAGTAAGCTTACTGGCACCGTTGTTTCCGGACCGGTAAAGTACAAGTCTGCCTGCCGGGGCCGCTTTGCCCGACAGGTGGGACCCTGCTGGGCACAGCGGCCACGGTAGGCAGATAACCACGGAAGCACTGGCACCATTATTAACGGTGCTGGTTCTTCCATGTTCCCCACTCCCACAGAGTCCTATGGGACTCAATGTGAATGGGGCATAACATTTTATCAGCGCTTGACTTCCGGCACTGCAGGGTACGAATCCCCCACTGTTACCGGTAAGCCTGGTGCTGTTAAAATGTACAACTTTGGTGGGAACCCACCGGTAGCACCGGCGCGATTACTGCCAGACTTGTAATGAGGCCCACTGTGTTGGGTTTTATAATCAAGCAAGTATTCCTCCAAGAAGTGTCTTGAACAATGTGGTAGTGTCTGATATCCCTGTTGTGCTTCAAGAATTGAACATCTTTGAAGTGATTGCATTGCAAACTGTTCATCCTTTCCAAGTTATTTTTATATTGCAAACAAAGATGTCACGTCTGCCTAAAATATCATTAGTGCAAGGTGTGAGAGGCAAAGTTGTGTATTTACCTTTCAATTTTGGAAGAAAATGTCAATACTCTAGGAATGAAGTGTGACATTGAAGATTCTTTGTTTGTTTTAGTAAATGGTGGTGCCACTAAAGATAAGAATATTTGGCAACGGATTTTAGATACTGGAAGGTGAAAAACTCATTGGCATTTCTATTGAAGTACAATGATTTATATAAAGGCAGTCTGACTATACAAGACTTGTCTATGCTTGATGTTGAGTCAACAAACAAAAGCAGTGAAGGTCAGTTCCAAAGTCTATCTGTTGCAGAAGGGAATAGTTTGTATGAAGATTACACTACTCATCCTCTACACTCACGTGAAGTCACGGGTGACAGTTTAGAATTGTTTCAAATGAAAGCAACGAAAGGTGCACCAATCAGTGTCTGGGAAAAGAAGTTAGAAGATTATTTTTTCCTGATTCTTTCCCCTACTGGTACAAGAGGCAAATTGGAGGATGAGAAGGTCCCAATCTCTTCTTCAGAATATCGTTGTACAATAATGTATTCTGAAGATTAGCGATTCTGCACCAATGTTGAATATATTTTTCACTTATTGTATACTAATGAATGTTCAACATTATGTTATGCTGTTGCTCATACACTTCAGACCGGAACTAGATTTCAAAATCTTTCTGCATGTGAGAGGCTTGTGTTCCATAGACCCTGTCAGTGTATTACCATTCTTTCATTATAGATTTTTAGCCATGTTATACTTTATATGTAATAAAGACAATGGTCCATTATGCACTGTGGAACATTTCCTTTTTAGGAGATAGTACCAGGCATGTGGGGCTCCACATGTACATATGCTGTTGTGGATTAAAGATGCTCCTCAGTTATGGAAAGAAAGTCATGGCTGTGTGATGGAGTTCATAGAACAAATATGTAACTTGTTCCGTTCCTGATCAGAATGTGAATGCTGATCTACGGAACAAGGTGGAAAGATTTCAAAGAGACTCATGTGGAAAGTACTTTCAGAGAAAATACAAAAGTAAAGACAAGTACCACACTCAGTGCAGATTTGGCTATCCAAGACCTGTGACACCAGTTGGCCGAATGAATAGATTGATGTCATCTGTTCGACACCATGTTACTGGCAAGTCACCAAGAAATACCTATCATTTAAAAAGAGATAAGAAATGCCAATTCATTAATGATTACGATCCTATCATTGCTCAGCTTTGGAATGCAAATACTGACGTATGGTATATTGCTGATGATACAACAGCTGTTGCTTGTTATGTTACAGTATATGTGACAAAATCTGAAAAGGTCAATGCAGCGGAGGTTTGGGGGGATTTATCAGCAGATACAGGTCTTAGACAATTCTAAGCTTTTTTCTAAAGATTGAGAGTGTGGTAGCTACGAAGCTCCAGATCGGCTAACTAGTTTGCCTCTGTGTGGACGTAGCATTAATGCACTTTGGTCAAGTCTTGGGCCAGCTAGTACTAGAAATCTGGAACTGAAGCCTTTGAGTGAAATTCAGCAGTGAGCTGAAGCAGTACCTGACAGTACAGAGATTCTGAAAACCAACTTGATTGATACATATTATCCAAATTGATCTGTAGAATTCCAGTATCTTTGTATATATGAAAATAGCAAACGCTACTCATATCAAAATATTGAAGAAAACAGTGACAGAGGATGGTTTAAAGTACATGGATGTACTGATTGTCTAGTGAGACATGAGAAGGCAAATCTCATCAACCACATGAAACTGTCTTGCCAAAATGCAGAGAAAAAGGAATTATTTAATTATTTTCTTTTTCGGTTGTTCTTCCAATGGTGTGCAGAGAGTGATTTGCTTGAAAGTTTTGAAACTTTTTAAGAATCATTTTTGTTAAAAAAACTTACTTACGTATCCAAAATTTGAGCAGTACTTGGCGTTACTGGAGAAATAACTGTGCCAAGGACAACCTTTGGCAGCTGAATTGGCAAAGGAGACTCCTGAGGGAAGTCAAGATTCTGCAGCAGGAAGTCAAAAATCAAAATGTGCTTGTTGAGCCAATTATTCAAACTGATGTTGGGGTTGCCATGGAATAAGTAGAAAGTGCAGTGCAACAAACTAAAGTCGCAGATGGAAGTTATGATGAAATAGTTAGTAAATTTAATGTAGAGCAAAAAGACGTTTATTATAACATTAAAGATAGCTTCTTCCAAGGAATTTGTTCTAAGTGAAATCATATGTGTCCAGATTGTAAGAAAAATTACACTACTTAATATATTCTGAAAGATGTGTGTATGTTCCTATGCCTGATCTGAAAAGTGTAAATTTTTCTGATCTTCTAATTAAAGCATTCCATGACATGCAATGCAGTGACTGTGGTTGTAATTTACAATCAACATCGCAAAATCTAGTTTTTAATGAGTATGTATTGATTATGTTTCAAAGATGCAGTGTAGATGGTAGGAAAATTAAAACACCAGTAATTCATTTGGTAGTCAAGTTTCCATTAGTAAGAAAACCTTTAAGACATGTGCAATTATTTTTCATGAGGGGGCATCCATTCACTGTGGACATTTCACAACATAGGAAGTAGATTGGCTTGTTTGTAACAACCCTATAGTCTCACACCAAGCTAAATTGCCAAAGGGTTTAAAGAATTCTTACTTAATGTTGTTACAACCAAAGTTTTAAAATGTATGTTTTATATTCCTTGTGAATATTATCATGCAAAATAAAAGTTTGAAATGGAAGAATAGGGTAATACGTGTTTTATGTAAGGTGAACATGGATTGTTATTAGGATGTATTTTAAAATCAGTACGAAATAAATCTAGAGATAATATTCTGAAGATTACACAAATTAGAATAGAAAACATCATTCTGCAATCTTCTACTTCTGTTTTATTGTGTAAAACTGTGTATATTTTAATATTTAGAAGTGTTCCCTATAAGCGCTAGGTTACATACATGGTTCCATGTACATTATTTTGAGTGTTAGGGATTGTAGAAGGTCATGACTGTTTTCATATGAAACTAATAAACAGTAGGCTATAGATACAAAAACAATAAAGTACAATGTTTGTAAAATAAATGACATCTAACTACTAATAAGAGCTTAAGGGAAGGATTTAGATATACTATGTTTACTTATCATGTGTGTAAGTGGTCAAAATAAGGACGCATACATTGTTTGAAAAAAGTATTCCAATTCAATTAAAACATGAATACTGCTTACTTTAAGTGCTAGTTTGTTCTCTGTTTAAAGATGTTCTATTTGCAGTGTGGAAGTTTTCAGAAAAGTCGTACAATCTCATTACACAGTGGGCATTTTTTGTTTTTTATAGTAGTTTATACAACATTTTCATTAGCTTCTTAAGTGTGTAGATGGCCAAAAAAAGGATGCACAACAAATTAAAAAAG
This sequence comes from Ambystoma mexicanum, assembly GCF_040938575.1. NCBI lineage: Eukaryota > Metazoa > Chordata > Amphibia > Caudata > Ambystomatidae > Ambystoma > Ambystoma mexicanum. The sequence continues at coordinate 293,156,971 of NC_090941.1, forward strand.
AAGTATTGTAATTGCAATTTAGACATAATTATTATATTTTAAAATTAAGTTTGATTTCATAAGAAAAGTATTCCACACTGCACACAACTATCTGTGCAACTAGAAGTTTAAATAACAATTCCCAGTTTAAAAAAATTTCAAATATGATGTGTACATTTTGAAATGTCATTAACTTCTCTTGTGTGTACGTGGCCAAGCAAAGGACGCACACAGATTTCACAAGAAGTATGTAAATGACATTTGTTAGGTTCAAAGTGTAGCTTTTGCTAATTGTTAACACACACAAAGGTTTTTATTGCGTACCTATTATTTGAAATATTGGTATGACTTTATTTATACTAAAAATAATGTTACAATGTTGCCATGCCTTCATACATGTATTTGTAAAACTGAAGACATAGGGCCTCATTATGAGTGTGGCGGTCTGGAAACAAGGGTGCCGGTAAGTCTACTGATACCCTTGTTTCCGGACCGCCACACTCCAAGTCTGCCTGCTGGTGCCACTTCGCCCGACAGATCTGACACTGCCGGGGGCAGCGTCCCTGGTAGGCAGACTGATCTCGGAAGCACCAACAGCGTTAGTAATGGTGCCGGTGCTTTCGTGAACCCTTTCCCATGGAGTCCTATGGGATGCCACGGGAATGGGGACTAACATTTTATGGCACATAGCTTCCCGGTCCTCCAGCTAGGTGCTGGTAAAATTTTACGAGTCTGGCGGAAACCTACCAGAAGCACCGGTAGGGTTGCTGCCGGACTCGTAATGAGGCCCATAGTTAGGTTATATGCCTTGATTTCCTGGTTAAGGTTGCATAAATGAATCTGCAAATTTATCATAATTTAATATTAAATAATGCTTGTACAGTATTGTAACATATCTTCATTGAAGTGAAATGCCTTTATAGATGCACAAACTATTGACATTGTGTGCAATTCTATTTAGAAGTTAGTCTTGCAAAACCAAGTTCGTAGTTATCTAAATGGTTAGTGTAGGTGAGGTATTCATACAGCATTTATTTTCTATACTACACTGTAGATACCCTTTCTCTTTTAAAGTGTTATTCTTTTAAGTTTTGTTTCCGAAACAATGGGCCTCATTATGAGCATGGCGGTAGCCGTGCCTGTATGGCAGGCACGGCTACTGCCATGCTCGCTACCGCACCGCCTCACCTGATTGGGCAATAACTGGCCCATTATGAGATGAATGGGCCGGTAATTGCCCATTCGCGGTTGGCGGTATTGCCCGGCTCCTGATCCCCATTCTGCCCGATAGGGCAGAATGGGGGTGGGGAGCATGGATCCACCAGCACCGTTGATAACGGTGCCGGCGCAATTACGAGTTATGCTTGCGGGTGCCGCACAGCCCGCCAGGTAAGACCTGGCGGCCTGTCAGGAACCCGCGATCAGAACTCGTAATGCGGCAGGATGGTATGAACAGTGCCGGTGCCTTAACGACACAGTTCATACCGTTACCGCAAGGGTCCTAATAAGGCCCAATGTTTATTTTATAAAATTGTTAACATTTTTATTTAACCTATCATATAGACAAACTTGTAGAAAGTGAGACAGTATATCATTTGTATATGTATGTATATTTAAATATTTTAAAGAAGTGAATAGGGTTTTATTCTCAACAACAAAATATTTTTTCCTCTGTAGCATGATTAATTAATACAACCTTGTATTGGTTGTGTACTAGGAATACATGCAGTATTCAATTAGTTCCATTATGAAAAAAATACATCAATATTCTTGTTTTTATTTTATAAACTTAAATGTATGTATTTCATAATAAAATAATCAGTGATGTCATCATTGTGGACATAGACTGCACAACAGGGGATGCAACGTTAAGGTGGCTTTAGCTGAATTTCAGGTTTTTTTTTGCGTTAAGTTCTCACGTTGACTTCCATGCAACTAAAGTATTTTCCTTGAATCTATATATATAAAAGTCACATCTTTTTTGTCTGTGGCAGTATTTGTGGCGAAGCATTGTTCCTTATACAATTCCACACTGTTTCACCCATCTGCACCAAATGTTGTATAGTTACCTGTAAAGACCTTCCAGACATTGGGGGTCATTACGACCCAGGCGCTAATTGCGCCAACTTTACCACCATGGTGTAAACTACGTTTACACCATGGTGGATGGCGGATTTACCGCCCCATTCCAAGGTGAGTGGGGCGGTAAATCCCCATTTCCCATTTTCCCTTCCCCATTCCCATTTTTGCCCCATAGGGCATAATGGGAGTGGGGAAGGCGCTAATTACGCCACCGTAAATTACGGTGGCGTAATTAGCATCATGGCAGGTTAGCGCCATGGATTTTAACGGCTGCTAAGAGCAGTCGTTAAAATCAGAATAGGCGTTAAGGGTTAACGACGGCGTTAACCCTTAACGCCTGGGTCGTAATGAGGCCCATTATTGGCTACATGACATTTGGACACCCCACCCCGTTTCCCAGATTTCAGAACAAGTCAAAATGTGTTTGTGGGTTTGTGGCTCGGCAAAGCGTTGTTCCTTATGCAATTCCATACCGTTTCATCAATCTGCACCACATTTTGCATAGTTTCCTGTTAGGACCCTCTGGAACATTACTGGCCACATGACATTTGGACACCCCACCCTGTTCCCCGGATTTCAGCACAAGTCAACATTTGTTTGTGGGTTTGCGGCATAGTGACACGTTGTTCCTTATACAATTCCACACCGTTTCACCAATCCCCACCAAAAATGTGTATATTTACCTGTTAGGACCCTCTGGACATTACTAGCTACATGACATTTGGACACCCCACCCCTTACCCCAGATTTCAGCACCTTCACACATGAGACGGTTGCCTGAAATAACAAAACATCAATGTGGTCGTAGAAGGACCGGTCCCAACACAAGGAACAAAACTCGAGGTCTAGGTCCTAAGATGCACGATTATCAAGATATTTGCACTGCAATGCACCACAGTGAACTGCACCATGCCAGGCTGAGGCGACAGGTAGGGAGAGAGCACAGAATGTCCCAGTATGGAACAGCATACCAACTCTTGCATTCCCCCAACATCTGCTCCGGGGTATGTCGGCCAGCCACACGTGCCCATTCTCAATGCAGTTTACTTCAGGGTGCAAAGCACATCAAGCAATAAGCAAATCGGAACAGCGACGTACAGAATCAGTGTTATCATGTCTGTTTACAGAACCCGTTCAGAGAACGGGTACTTCTGCTAGTTTATAATAAAAACAAATATTAATTCTCTCTGTTTGTCAGGACATCATTTACATCCTCATTCTCCTACAAAAAAGATCCACTCAAGTACATGTCCCTTGAGGGCTGGGTTTTATATTCCTAACTGCAGGGAAAACATAGAAATACTTCCCATATCTAACTGAATACCCCTTGAGACCCATTTGTGTCCTCAAATCCACATATTTGTCTGGCCCCATTAGTCCCTCTATAAAGAACTTTCTGCTTGAGCATACCTTGCCCCTCATATTAACACTGGCCAGGGCAACAGTAGTTTGACACAAAAGCATCCTCCTCCTTTCCCCACGCCTATCAGCAAGAGCAACTGCTGCCAGTGCAATCTACTACGACCAACTCCAATCACATTTGGCTTTTCACAACCTCTGGTGCCAGACTCTTGCCTTACCTTTGCCTTACCTTTCTTCCAACATCACATATCACCCGACCCCACCAGGACCTTTTGAGCAAAGGCCATCAGATGCATTTATTAGATTATAAACAGACTATCCTGGTGGGTGATATTTTGTGTAAGAATTGTTCTGTGGGAGAAGATCTCACAAGGAAGACAATGTCATTGCTATGCATCACCACAATGTCAATGACATCTTAAAGAGCTGGAAATACATGAATAGTCTCATAACTGACAATGTGGCTGGCCATCAGTGGGTGTCAATTGCTGTATGAAGTGTTCCACCACATCAATTGGAACTTCGGTTGTGGAAGCAAAAGTGCATGGCCTTCGTTGACCATTCCAATCTTGAGAGAGTTTGAGGCCCAGAGAGTGACACAGACAACAAGTGACATTCAAAATTGCCATCACTATTTAAATGGAGAGTGTGCTGAGCAGAGAAACAGTTAAACATATTACATGCAGTTGATGTAGCAGTGAGGGGAGGAATATAATCATGGACCCGAGCTGCATTCATGCAGTATAGCTATAATGTCAATTTTACAACAATGTACCTAAACCTAATACAAACCTATGTACATAACGTCAGATGAAGTGCACACTCAAAGAGACAACCTGACGCACCCCTTCCTTCTTAAAGGTGAAACAACAGACATACCAGAGGACCCTCATCCAGAAGACGTAGACCTGGGGGCTGAAAGTCTGCGCACCCTCTTCAAACTCCCTCCTCAAGACACAAGTATACCTACCATTTTATTTGACATGCAGCAGTGCCTAAGGAAAGCAAACATCCTAACAGTGGTGAAACTGAAATGAAGTGCCCCAGCTCCTTTTGATCTAATCCAAGTGATAGCAGGGGACCAGGAACCAGTGTTAAAGGTTTTGTGCCACCCACCTCCCTCCAGCCAAACACAATTCCACCCATACAATCACCTACATATTCCCTGCTAATATTACAAGATTCACCGCTACTCTTCTATGATGGGTAGATTCAATGGAGGCATGAGGAACTGGTGTGAAACTGGATGGAATCTCTGTGATGGATTTAAAGAACTTGGGCCAGATGCAGGGTGAGGTGGGGGAAGCCATTTTGGAAAGCAACACTCTCAGTATGGGAGCATTGGTGCAAGCATGTGAGGGAGGATGTTAGGCAGTTTAGACAAGGAAGAAGACAGCAGCCATGCAGCACCAGGTTGGCAACAAAGATAGTGTGTTAAGGGCACATGTCTCACAAGTAAACCTTGCATTGTGTAAGGCTTTTTGTGCCATGGCATGGGCAGTACAGTGGCTAGCTACCACAATTGTCTTCCTCAGTTTACAGATGGCCAATGCCAACTCCGATAATGCAGTTCATGTAGCACCTTGACTGGGATGTTTTGAGGGGCAGGAGAAATCCTTATCCCAACTGTTATCCTACTGTGGTAATGAAGGCATCAACCCCTATTCTGTCACTTTCTCGACCTCATTAATTCTTGCAGCAGTCTCCAGTGTGGCTTGGGAGGTGTCTGACAAGCAGGGGCCAGTGCACAGCCCCATTCTTTCAAGACACAAGACTGATAGTGTGGACCTTTATTTACGGTGAGGGTGGAGAGGAATTTTGTATGCTCTTACGATATACAAGGTGTACACATATGGCCTAATTTGTAAGATGTGGTGCACGATCCGTGCCTTATGAAGACCTGACGACTGACGGGAAAACTGGATTTGTCCCAGCATTCTGGGCCTTATGGGGCAGTTGGGCACTTAACAATGTAATATTTTGTAGGAACATTGAGACTTTTTGTAGGGTCAAAGTTACAGGAGAATGTATTGTATTATTTTGAAAACCTATATTCTGAATAATGTCTTCTTTGGAGATTACCACATCTGCATTGTTCTGTATGGCCTGTGGCAGAGTCCTTTAGCCCCTCTCCTTGCAGATGGGAAATTGGCAAATATCTTTTTTTTAAATGTGTTATAGTTTATTATACTTTTCACATTCAAAATAACCATAAAATCCTCCAACAAAAAATTAGTGTACACACATTACCCATTTCTCTTGGCTAAATTTAGTAGGGATTGCAGTCATCGTTCCTAACTCAACTGTCTCTCATTTCATAGCCCTCATGTTAACATTTTAAAAATGTTGGCAATTTCCATCCATAAAATAGTGAAAAAGATAATACAAGTGTGGTTATTCCCACTCATAAACTCCTTCCACAACAGGGTATCTGATAAAGTCACAGTCAACCCTGCTCAGCGTAGTGCGCCTACCCTTAGAGATAACAGTGACATGCATTTGCATAAGAAATGCCTTACAGATTCCAGTTCCCCCCCACCACAAAGACGACATTCCCTTCTGTCTCTTGAAACCTGATGCCAGGCCCCCTCACTTTCCCTTGTTCTAGCAGTATTACATTTTAGTTTTAAATAGTCCCATACTAGGTAATTACCCACAAATTGTTGGATATATGTGGGAGTACCTTTCCTTGCTTGTATATAGGCAACAAACTCTGTAGCAGAATTCTTTGTACTAAGATTCACTAGGGACTGTTCTTGACCATAGCTGACTAAAATGGCTTTCATGATTCTCTTAAAATCATTGAAAGAAGATCCTAGTAAGTTCCCCGGGGCCATTGTTAGCCATCTATTGGCTATGATACAGAGTTCTAACCAAATAACTTGACAGCATCAGATTGGCTCTAGACTTATAGGCATCAAATATCAGACCCTGAAGTGAACCTGCCAGGGCATTGGTCAGTTTCCAGAACAAGGTTAGGCATCCCACATGTATTCTACATTATATTCAAGAGCACCATCTTGCTTGCTGTATGTTGGAGAAGATGTAAAAGGCTCTACAACAAGCATCTTTCTAATCTGCACATCTCATTTAGAATTGAATGTGACCATATTTCAGCACCATAGAGTGCACGGGTTACCAGTTTGGCTTAATACAGCTGAATTAATGAGCCAGGCGAGAATCCCCCACCCATCTGGGTGAAAGAACGGACACCACACAAGGTCACGTTAGCCTTCAATCTAATTTGATACAGATGAGTTGTGCTACTCAATTTACAATTATTTTGCATGCCCAAATACTTGTAAAATGGCACCACTTCAAACGTGCCCCCCTCTAACTGCCAGCTACAAATTTTTCTCTTCCTTCTCTGGATGTCAAAAACTATAATTTCAAAGAGGATTGTAAACCTCCAGAGATAAGATTAAGAATAGCAAGCTCATCCAGGTCAACATAGCCCAACTATTGGATCGGTGTAGACCCCAGTTTGGGGGGAATGACAGCAGAAGAATATAAAGTTGCACCCAAGTCAGAAAGGTAAGATTAAACAATATGGGGGCCAATGTACAACCTTGTTTAAGGCCTTTGTCTGTTGGTATCCAAGAAGTGGTCCCACCACGCTGGACCAATCTGATCTTTACCCTGGTCTGTGAGTATAACAGGATAATCATCCTTAAAAGACCAGGGCAAATGCTATTTTTGGACAGCTTTCGCCACAGCCTATTACAGTCTACCATATCAAATGCAGCACTAAAATCAATGTATACCGTGTAAACCAGAATTTTCCTAATTATTCCCGCTTGTTGGATTAAGGTGGATGGAGCGAGAACGTTGATAATAGTGATGAAATTCTTCTGGAAACCTGTATGGTTGTAGGGGATGATATAACATTTTTCATCCCAAGGAAGACCTGGGCAAATATTTTTGCGGGGACGTCCAGCACGGCGAGCAGACAATAGTTTTTTGGATCATCATGCTTGCCCATTTTCAATACTGGGACAATTATACTGTCGTGCCAGGAGATTGGAATGTTCTGCAAGGTCTCAATACTGCAGAAAAGGCGATGCAGAGCATGCAACCAAATTCTTGAATCAGACTTCATGATTGTGCTGGAAATTCCATCAGGGCCAGGAGCCCTAGAGGACTTACTTGATCTAATTCTCCTCAGTACATCATCAGGGAATGAAGAGGTGGCTTGATGGGTATTCTCACATATGTCTTCAATCCTACTGCATATAATAAATCCAGAAGGCATGAGCAATTTAGATAGAGGCTGTTTCCCTCAAAAAATAGGCTTTGCACCTTCAAGACCTTTATGGTGTGGGCTGCTATCGTGGGAGCGCTAACTGGACTCACAGCAAAGTTATTAAAATGCATGCAGCCCAAAGCCACCTGAGTCTATTCACTATTGGTAGGATGATTAGTTTCTCTTTGGTCCACGGTCATTTTGGATGTAAGTAGTGCTTCAGAGTTATGAGCCGATGCTACATCAGTCACTGTAGTACCACAGTGTGTAGAAGAGATCTATTTCAGCCCCTGACTTGTCACCTGCTGGCAAGTGCCCTTGATGATTTTATTATTTCAAGACTGACTTTATTTGTGGTCCTTGAGTGAGCTATTGAACTCACTCAGGACTTTGTCTCCACCGGGGGCTTTTTCCCTTGTGCTCTCAACCTCCAATATAATTTCCATTGCACAATTTGACAGGTGTATGGGCTTGCAGGTGCTTGTACTTTGCCCCCCTTCAGGACAACCAACTGGAGAGGGACTGCTCTTCCAGTGCTGTACAGTCCTGTCCTTCAATGCCCTGCTTATTTTTCTTTTTCCTTTTTTTTCGAACAGGCCCTCATACATGACCACCTGTCTCACGACCCTCTTTCTTTTCAATTGGTACCAAATGGTAGAGTCTGACACTGTAACCACCTTGGCTTTGATTCTAGGAATGCTACATTGTCGCTCATCATGCATTTGGATCTCGGGTTGTCATAAGACAAAGATGGTATTAACCTTTTTACTTACAGTGTCCATACCTCCGGCCAAAGTATAGGAGGCCTTCTTAGCCTTCTTATAGGATTTAAGTGGGTGCGCTATCTTATCAAAGTTACTGCTTAAAGCAATCAATTTGGCGTCAGTGGCATCGCATTTGGTCAGAGGTTGTATAAGCAGGGTTTCAACAATAGAGAACATAGGCACTGAAGAGCTGATGTCCTCGAGGTCTTGCATGTAATGACTCTGTTCTTCTGCTAAATCACCAGCCATAGCAGGTGTATCAGGCCTAAATAATTCCGGTAAGGAGTGTATGGAGGGTTGCTTATACAAATTGCCTCTGCTAATGCCACTGCCCTCCAGGAGAGACTTGTCCCCATGCAGCAACTCTGTGTGTGGAAGGTCCAGAGCATCCATTGTAGGACACCCCCTAAGGCGACCGGGCTAGATGGAAATTGCATCAGTGACACACTAGATATTGGAGAGCTATGAATTGCCTCTGTGTATTGAAACACATTAGGGGTAATAAGTGCCTTGACAACTATTTAAATGGTTTTTGAGCCTAGGTAGGGCACAAAAACCTTAGGTGTGTCCACTAAATCAGAGCAGAGATCCGTTAACATTTCCCTCTACCGGGTAAAAGTCAGTGATCTTCTTGTTGGTCTTGTTCAATCCTGTTGCATCCCCAAGGATCACCATTCTTTGCTGGCAACCACGTGGAGATATACTCAGGCATTTCAATGTTTTTTTTTAGAAGCGCCAATGGAGGGCCCCCCTATAGATGCTGTGAAAATGTTATCTTTAATGAGGGAGACTTGAGGCAGCTTGCATGAGGATTCCATATTAGATGCCCCTCCTCACCAGCATTACATCTTGTTGCGAATCAGTGGACTGTGAAAAAGTAGTCCGTGGCGGATGCCTTCCCAGTGCTACACGTTTGGCATTGTTGGCAGTAACCGCAGTGGCTGCGTGGCGTATTGGCATCATCTGTGTTAATAATTGAATATGACGGTCCCGGTAAAACATAGTGAAAATAGTACAGAGTTCAAGATTTTAGGTGATGATTTGGCAGACACTGTGGAAATAGCACTTATCACACGAAAGTGACTTGCAGATAGTTTTCAACAGCAGGTCGTAGGAAAGTGCTGGAAACCACCTCAGTTGACCCTGTGCCCTGCACCCAGACACCAAGTCACTCAGCTCACTCTGCTATCTCTGTGTGGAGTGAGGATTATGAAGTATCAAGCCTCCTCCTCTGGCCCGGTAGTAGACAGGGTAAAGAGACTCCGACTTCTCCACAAAGGATCCAGTACCACAATAATGCAGCCATGCAGCCAAGACACTCAGCTCATTCCCAAATATCTTGGTATTGCTGTATTATGTGAAATGCAACTAACTATTATTATGTGGCAAACCTTAACATCTTTCTAGCAGAGCACTCTACCTAGCCTTTGGTGGCATCTGAAGCAGTTTTTGTAGGCTCACTCATTAGTTATCTGGGTATTTAAATGAGCCATGTAAATTAACTGTTGAGGTGTGTTGATGGATGCTTCAATGGTGTCATAAACTATGTTTGACATTGGTATCCAGAATCACCTATAAGCAGAAGAAGTGACTGTGTGGCAGATTTACTGCTTTGTGAACGTCACCATGGTTTCTTACCTTGTGCTCCTCAGTCTCATGTGCTCTATGTCAGTCACTCTTTAATTCATCTATTGAGTGATTCCAGAGTATTTGCTATTCTCCATGTTCTGGAAATGGTCATGAAACTCTAATTCTATCTGGTGCACTGGTTAAGTGAGTTGGGAAATGGAGAGGGGGTAATGTGCCAGACTGCATTGCTTGACTCACGTTTGTTTTCTTAACTAGCAGCCAGCTCAGTTTGAAACTGGGTTACAATATGCAGGGCATGCATCTGATGCACAGTATCAATGAATCATGTATGAACCCATGGAATCAGGCACACATATGTGAATCACAAATCAGCATCACACACCATCTATATGTTAAATCAGTGTTGTACCTGGCTTTTGTAATAAACCTGCTCCTTAACCTTTTGAGAATTAGGCCAAAATGTGTGATATCCAAACCACATTTGAGAAGCCTGTTATGGCATAGCATTTCAGCTTTGGTGAATTAAGACTTGTTATAGTGTGGGAAATTAGATGTGCTTCTGATTGTGACAAAATATTGCATCTAGTACTTACCACAAGGCCATAGAGCATGTGAACCGAGGGGTGCAGTTGGTCAGTGCTACACTAGTAGTACAGTGGGATACCTTTCATCAAGCATTCCAAGTGAAAGGTGGTCATGCCCCTTTATCATGCCCTCAACCCTTATACATTTGATTGAACCCCTATAAATGTAATGACTCCCAGAAAATGTGATATATATTTTATATAAATTCAATATGAATTTGATAAGAACCCTGTTGTAGTGTATATAAAATTTGATATCGATTCACCTGAACCCCTATGAATGTGATTGAACCCCTATATTTGTAATGTCCTTCAAAACATGTTATATACATTTTATATAAATTTGATATGAATTTGATAAGAACCCCAGCATAGTGTATATACAATTTGATATATATTTTACTGAAACCCTATACATTTGCTAGGACCCCTATAAATGTAATGACCCTGAATACATTTTATATACATTTGATATAAATTTGATTAGAATCCCAATGATTTTGATATAAAAATCAATGGATGATAGCACTACAACCTTAACAGTGGGGCATTGTGGAACTTCCCTAAAAAGCCTGCTCGACTATCCTAGTAGCCAAACATACAATGTTCAAAGTGGGGCCCGGCCGGTTTGTGAACCATAACTCATCTTCTATGCCCCTGAAACCCATTGAAAATGATGGTATAGTGATACCTAGCCCTAGTACAGTTGTTGCTCCACCAACACCCTCTCAAGTGATATCACAATCATAAGATGTAACAGGATCTAACAGCAGAAAACAAAGCTTGTGACTAGCAAATAGCTCATACTTGAAAATGAACCATTGGAGCATGCTCGCATGTAACAGGAGTGATTCAACGTGTGAAGTTGAAACCGCAAGCACTGTTACAGCTGGTATGTCCCTACAGAGTGGGGGTGGGTACCCTGTTCAGACACTGAACAATCCTTAAAATGGCATTGATCCAGAGCCCAGCAACGTCAGTAATTTAAAATGTCCAAAAAGGCTATGTTGGTTATATCCAGACTTGATCGTTGTAACTCACCACAGCCCCAAACCCCACAGCTTGCTACTCCTGTGTACTTACAAAGCATGTAGACACATCAATGGCTGTATAAAACATTTTCAGCCATTGAGTATTACAAAGCATTCCGATGTGTAAACTTGGATCAGTTACTATCCTTGGGACATGGCCTAGCTGTTATAACTGTTATAACAGATGAAGGAGAAATATTGGTCAGCCATATATTAGAAGCTGTTGGGCTTAATGATTTCATACAGATATGCATGGACGCTGATGGTTTAAATAGGCTTTTATTTACCAGGCGATAAACACTCAAGGGGCCTCATTCCGAGTATGGCGGTAAGGGATAGCGGCCACCGCTAACGAGAGCGGTGGCGGTAATCCCTTACCGCCATACTCCGAGTTCCCTTAGCGCCATGGTGCTTTTAACACCTGCTTTTAGCAGGCGTTAAATACCATGGCGCTAAGGGACCTTGATGTTAATTACGCCACCGTAATTTACGGTGGCGTAATTGACGCCTTCCCCACTCCCATTATGCCCTATGGGGCAAGAATGGGAATGGGGAAGGGTAAATGGGGATTGGGGAATTACCGCCCCGCCAACCTTGGAATGGGGCGGTAATTCCGCCAACCACCAAGGCGCTGCCGGTCCGGGTACGGCGTCAACCAAGGCGTTAATAGCGCCATTGGTTAGCGCCGTACTCGGAATGAGGCCCAAGGTCTTCCGCGTTTTACAATTTATTGAAAATCTGAGGTGACTCATGCAGATTATGGCTAAAATTATGTGGTTTGCACCCTTAAGAACTGGTAATAACTTGACAATGGCAACTGTTAGGTGCTGCACTTTTATAGTTGGACAACCTAATTTGCCTAAGAAAAAGATGTTATGGAGCAAGTTTTTGAGAGCTGAGCTACATTGCTATAAATAATGCAACTACAAGTTCTGCTTAGCCAGGGTGGATCGATGAGCTGCACCATTGCTGCAAAACTAATACCTGTTTGGAAAGAGTGCTTCAAAATGCGCATTTGAGCTGAAAATGGAATAGACTTGACTTGAGAAAATCTGTATTTAATTTTACTTATGTCTTAAGCAAGAACTGGTATTGTAATGTAATTGTCTCCCTCAAATGATTTAAGGGAGGTGCTACACACAGCTTATGGTCACTAGCAAATGTAGTGATTAAATATAGAGCAAAGTCTGATCCTAAAATGTTTAAAGAACATAAGAACATGATGGATTGGTAGCCCTTGCTCCCAGACTCACGAGATTTTAAAAGCAATAATAAACTTAAGTATAAAGATTCCTGAGCCTGCAAGAGAGCTGCGCATATAGGGGAGTGTTATGGTATAGTCAAGGAATATGGTAACATTGAAGGGTCTTGTGAGTGGATTAGTATTTAACCTGTTTTTAAAAGCAGTACGGAATTAAAGGTAATAAGTCAATACTAAGAGTCAAAAAAGGAACTGAACAGGAGAGATAATCTAGGAAACAAATATAATTTTAGGAATTGCTGAGGTTATTTGTATGTTTCTGCTGTATGATGATCAGTATGTTGACATTGGCCATTTGGGTACGCTTAAGATTACATGATTTAAAGGTGGTCTTCGGTAGGGTAGATTGGAAAAATTTAAAGGGCAAAACTTTAGAAAGTTAGAGGGAATTACAAACGATGTCATAGTCACAGTCCTTTAGACTAAGCACTCATTTACCTATGGTTTTGAAGATGTTGCGATTTTTTTAAGTAATTTTATATTAAAGTAAGGAATAATTTGCGTTGGGGGTGTTGATTTGGGAGCTTGCTTAGGTTGATATTGACTACAATTTTGGGAATAGTGGGGAGCTAGCTACAAGTGTAATGGAAAACAGCTTTAAAGTGCAAATACAGTTATTGGCGGCAATATGCAAATGGCTAGATCTAGGAGCTGTGTATATGAAATAGGTAGTATAAATAAAAATAGAAGGAAAAGTGGAGTATAAGGTGAGTGTCATACTGTTAAATGGCGATTCATGGAGGGACCAGAATTTGTAGATTTTGCGCTAAGATGTAAGTACAAGAGTTAAAAAGATTATACTCTTGTTTGAAAGGAGATACTTTGATGGGAAATGGGGGAAAAGTTTAGAATATTATAAATATTAAGTTGGGAAGGGAAATGGTGAATAACATGTGTTTTGATGGGCACAGGATTACTGGTGAGTATATTTTGGGATACAGTGTTAATTGTATATATGTTCGCTCATTTTAGATCTGGTGGTTGCCAGACTTTATGGTATGAAAAATATTTATGGTTTCTAAATGTTTCTTTAAGTGTTCGTCTTTGTTTGTCTCTTTTTAAAAAAGAACATTCTTGTTCTTTTTCACACCTTAATCCCACTCTTGGTATTGGAAAATGGATCAGTCTGGTATATAAGAGGTGGAATACATATTCAGGCAATGTTAAGAAAAGTTAGATCTGAGCACTGAGGTATGAATCCATTACATTTTATTTCATGGAATGTGAAAGCCATTGGCTGTGCTATCAAAAGGCAGACGGTTATGGCACGGCTATGGAGGAGTAGGGGAGATGTGGTCTTCCTCCAGGAGATGCATTTGAGTGAACAAATTGGATGCTATTTAAGTAGTCATAAATATCCGCAGGTAATTTCGAATTACTAGGGGGGTCATTACGAGTGAGGCGGTAAGGGGTTAACAGTGCCAGTAAAGGTGCCGGAGCCGTCAATCCCTTACCGCCTCATTACCTGTCTGCTTGCTGGTTTTACCAGGTGCCCTTAGCGGGTCCCGCGAGCAGACCAGGGTGCTAACAACGGGGCCATGGTTAGCACCCTCCCCATTCCCATTGAGCCGTATGGGGGCTCGAATGGGAATGGGGATGTTCAGGGTCTGGGTTCCCTGAATGGGGAATTACCGGGCCCTCTAAGGTCGGAATAGCTCGGTAATTCCTCATTCAAGGAACTCCGACCCGGTACCCGTTACCCCCTACCTCGTAATGGCCCCAATGACTCGAAATCTAGAGGAGTAAGTATAATGTTCAGGAGAGGGTTGATGATAAAAATAGAAAAGACAGTAAGGATGTGGAGCGTCATATTCTATTGATTGATGTACTATATAATGGTAAGAAGATAACTGTTGGGACAGTGTATGCTCCGTACACCCTGAGTATAACATTTTTGGGAGGGTTGAGTACACTCCTGGATGCGATGGAGGGAGAAATAGTAGTTTTGGGTGGTAACTTTAATTTGGTGATGGATAGTAAGCTGGATCGGAGATCAGATTGTAGGTATAATAGTGAAACAATTAGTGAGGAATTAAAACAGTTTGCGTTTAAATATAGACTTGTGGATATTTGGCGGGTGCTTCACCATGGAGATAGAGAGTATTTGTTTTATTCTCCAGTACAAAATTCATACTCACAAATAGATTACTTTCTAATCAGTGATAAACTAGTTAACCAGATATTGTGCTCGAATATCAAAGAGAGAGGTATTTCATATCATGCGCTACCTGATCTGAAACTCAATTTAACAAGTATGAGCAAACAATCGAAAAGGTGGAGAATACAAGCTAATACACTTAATGATCCAAAGATAAGTACAGGATTAGAGGACTTCATCTGTGAATATTTTAGGGAGAACAAAGGATCCGCAGATGTGAAGACTTTATGGGACTGTTTTAAGGCAGTTTTGGGTGGTGAATTCAAATGCAGAAATTTGCATGTTAAAAAGGAAAATCAGGAAATGATTCAAAAGAAGAAGAAGAGGTTGTAGAGTTACAAAAAACGTGTGCAAATGGGAACCAGAATCAAAAAGGATGGAGTTAAAAAACTAGAGTAGGGATTGAAAAATCATGTGCAAACACATGCGGGAAAAGGGTTATTTTATGCATAACAGAGATTTTGGGAGTTTGGTGACAAGAACGGTAAAATCCTGGTGAATAAGCTTAGAGGACTAATGACAGATACATGTATCTCTTCCATTGGAAATGATGAGGTAGATACGTTGCATAGACGTGTAGATATTTGTTAATATTTTAGAGATTTTTATAAGCAGTTGTATAAGGAAGAATTACATACTAGTGATGCAGACCTAAGAACGTTCTTTGATAAAATCAGTCTTTCAAAGATAATTAATGATAAGAAATCAGCACTTGAATCTGTGATTGATGTAACAGAGGTGAATAATGCAATCTTACAAATGAAAGATGGGAAATCACCAGGGCGAGATGGTATTGTCTCAGAGTTTTATAAGAAGTTTGCAAGTCCATTATCACCAATTTTATGTGTGTCTTTTAATGATTTTCTAACGTCTGAAACCTTATGTCACTCGATGAAGGATGTGCTGATTATTGTTATTCTGAAGCCAGGTAAAGATCATAAAAAGTGTCGGAACTACAGGCCAATTTCGTTATTGAATGTGGATTTCAAAAATTTTAACAAAATATGGGTAAATTGACTTATGACTAATATGGGAGATCTGGTTGATGAATCTCAGATGGGCTTTATCCCAGGAAGATATGGGTATGATAACACAAGGACTGTATTAGATGTTATAGGAGTGCATTATGGTAAAGATTCAAATGGGATTATAGGGTTTTTTGACACCAAAAAAGCCTTTCATATGGTTAATTGGTGGTTCCTGGAATATAAACTGATAAAGATAGGCTTTGGTCCAGTGTTTATGAGAATGATTGATTCTATCCATCATGATATTAAAGCTTGGGTGTTTGTGAATGGACTGGTCTCTGGGTGCTTGCCCCTATCTAAAGGCACGCAGCAGGGATGTCCCTTGTCACCATTTTTGTTCAATTTGGCACTAGAGCCATTGGCTGCATACATCAGACAATGTGAAGAAATTAAAGGGGTATGTGTCAGGAAAATTGAGGTTACAGTTTTGTCCTATGCAGATGATATGCTGGTTCTATCGTCACACCCAGATGCATGTGGTCCTGTGCTGAAGCAGATGTTTGAGGAAGTGGGAAGATTGTCCGGGCATAAAGTAAATTGGGGCAAAACTGAAATTTTCCACTATCAAGAACTTGTAACAAGGACATCCTAAAATCATTGAATTGTAAATGGTCCCCAGAAGGTGTTAAATATCTAGGTATACACATAATTGGCGACTTGAAAAAAAATATTCAACATAATATAAAGTAATGGATAAAATTATGATCTCTATAAAAAGGTGGGAAAGGTTGAACTTAAATTTGTGGACAAGAATTAATGCAATTAAAAGGGTATTGTTGCCAACAATATTATATATTATCCAGTCGGTTCCATTATTGATTAGTAAGAAACAGCTACTGAAGATCGATAACATTTTCCAGTATTTCTTATGGGGCTTTGGAAAAAGACCTCGAATTCCAAGATATATATTAATGCAAAAGGTTGAAGAAAGTGGTTTCGGCTAGCCAGACTTGGTGAAATACTGTAAGGCTTTTCTGCTTGATAAGAGTTCGTATTATTATAAGGATGAGCATTTTAGGGGACCAATCTATTTGCGTCTAAGATGCGTCTATTTGGCATAATGAGGCATTGCAACTTAATAATAGATGCTTGAATTGGCAGAGTTGCGTCAAAAAAGGTGTATTGACTTTAAGTGATATACTTTAAGTGATATACTGGATGGTAACATTTTGAGGAATTGCAGAGAAAATACAATCTAAGCGGAAGAAAACAGAGTAAGTATGTAGAACTGATTTCACTAATTAACCAGAGGAAAAATATGGCAAATTATTCACTTGGTAATAAACCAGAAATGTGTCAACTGCTAATGGGACTGGAATATAATGAACGTACCTACATGAATTTTATGTGAATGGAAATTGGGCATATTGCAGCATGGGAAAAACTGAAAGTTACATGGTCGTTAGATGTGAATAGAAACTTTACGGATAAGGATTGGAAAGATATTTTTAGGGTGATTGCCACTTTGGGAGCAGATCTAAATTTGCGTTTGATCAGACAGAAAAGATTTGGCAGAGTATATTGAACACCAGTCAAAATGTACAATTTAAAGTTGCAGAAAGATGAACTATGTTGCAGCTGTAGAAGTAACAGGGGTACGCTTTTATATTTACTTTGGGACTGTCCAAGGGTTCAGGACTTCTCGAAAGAGATATTTGATAGAGTTGATATGATTTTTCCTTTTATCTTTTAAAGATCAGTGGCGAACATAATTTTGCTGGAGCATAGGGGAAGATGTAAAAATACTAATAAACGTAATAACTGGATAGATAAGGCCATGTCGGTAGAAATTAAACTGATTCTTAGGATCTGAAAGACAAGGAAGACACCTACTATTAGTGGAATTGCATATTTTGTCTAAGTATGAAAAAATGTCATTAAAGGCTAAAGATAAGGAGGAAGAATACCTTTTTCGTTATCGGGACCATTTAATGCCTTGTATGATTGAGTATCTAAGATGAGAATGGGAGAGAGGAGTGAGATATCCCCTCCCCTTTTTCTTTTTTGCTCTCTTGTCCTTTGTGTGATTCGGTGTTTGTCTGTGTGTTTTACAGAAATTGTATTGTATTTTTGTTACTTATATAAAGAGATAATAGCTTGATATGTTTAAGGGTGGTAGAATTGTTTTTTTATGTATGTTGATTGGGGTAGTAATACAATGTTGTTGATGTTTTTATCTTGTAACTTTATTGTACACCCCTGTTACATCCTGTATGATGGAATATGTTTTGTTGATAAACTAATAGAAAGATAATTAAAAAAAGAATTGTTGTAGTAGTTGTTAGGCACCCTGCATAGGTATTTACCAACCTTTGAACAAACTCAATGAAAGTATTATTATAAAATCTAAAAGTAGATGGCTCATCCATTTGAATCATGGGTCATTAAATCTGTGTCTGGCGTTCAGTCACATAGGTTTAATCGAGCAGTTGAGTCATACAGATGCAGATATACGTAATAAAGCATTGAAAGCCCATAGAGAGCGGGGAATTTCATCGGACACACCTGTACATTTTGGACAGTTGGCTCTCTTTCAGTGGTATTTTGCTAGAGCCATCAAAATACTGTACTTCAACATAGGGGTATGGCGATACTACCCGCTAATGTCTAAAACAGCACAAAACACACTGCATGTTTTACATCACGACAACCATTTATATGGTATAACAAATCTACAAAATTTACCAGGGGCTAAAAACCTCTGTAAGCATTGTCACCATATTTTTAACAACAAAAACAAACACAGCTGTCAATATCATTGTCATCTTTGCTTAAGAGACGAGTGCAAAGCACTCAACGCGAGACCTTCAAAATATCTACAATGTCAAACCTTTGCCTGGTCATGTGTTTGTCTATATGTTCACATTGAGAAAGTGTCCATACGGGCTGTTGTGAGTGAGCCAGGGTTTGACTGTCCCACGTGTGGGAAATGTACCCCCCAAGAGTCATAAATGTAATGGGTTCATTTGCACAGTATGCAAAGTGCCAGTTGTCAACATGGATGAACACCTGTGCTATATGATAACCTGTCGACCAAAAGAAAAGCAAGGATTATATTGTTTATGACATGGAAGCCAGGCAGGAAAATATATTGCACCACCAAACTACAATTACGCCAGCCATCTAACCAGTGGTAGATGTTGGGAGTTCAAGGGTGGTTCGTGTTTGAGTACCTTTGTAACAACTAAATTCACAGGCTGCAAATTTCTAGCTCATATTGCTAGAGGGTAAAATGGCTGCTTTATACTCAAACAATTGATGAAGGAGCGAACTAGAGTGAAACATCACACAGGGTTCTAAACTCATGTCAATACTTGTGTTAATGTTACAAATACCTTTTATCAACTCCTTGAACTTCATCTCCATTAAACTCAGTAAACACCCACAAGCTTTGAGTTTTCCTTGTTCAAAGGGTTTATTTCCACATGTATACCACAGGCACCAACACGTTATTCAACAGAGGCTTGTCAATGGCTCTTATAAATAGCAGAGACCGAAAAAAAGCCCCATTCCAAACGCCATAACAGGGAATAGTGAGAAACGGTATGGTAAATACTGTCTGGGTGGATATGCTTTGGTTCAGGGTGTGGAAACAGCCTATGATTACAATGGTTGTTTTTGCCAAGGGTGTCCTGAATGCTACCCAGCCAAGGGTTTCAACACCCTGACAAGCACTACTTATGAGTTTATGAGCAGTTGTATAGACACACGCTGTTTAAATAAATGTTCCTATGCAGTCAAGGACATTGTGTTGTCAGTATTTGGGAACATGAGTAGTGCACAATCGTTCAAAACAACCCAAAAGTGGGTAGTTTTCATAAAGAGAACATACAACCCTGAGATGCATTGTATGGAGGTTGTACCAATGCCTTATAGTTACACAATGGCATCTCAGAGGGTGAGCAAATACACTATTTAGATTTCACCCTTCTATACTCATCTGTAAACAATTAAAAACCCTACCCTGTAGGACACCCAGCGATCATCTTTTACAATTTTGGAGATATAGACCAGTAGTTTGGTTTGATCAAGTGTGAAGTCTAGCCACACAGAGGCATTTACTTACCTGTGTTGCCCTATAGATGAGGTGGCAAGCTAATGTTTCCTTTTTGCCAAATATGCATCGAGACAAAACAGGCTGGTTGTAAACATATGGATGAAGAGTGGGTGCTGACTGGCACTTGCTGTACGATCAAGTTACAGGCCGCATTAAAACATGGCTATCGACTGGGGTGCTTACATGCAATATGGCATTTTAAAACAATCACCCTGTTGCTCTTTTGCAATTACATTTAATTACACTAAACAGGCCTATGTGGATGATTATTGCAAACATCAGTGCATATGTTTGCGCATTCACTATGGGGCAAGGTTGCAGAAAGAGTTAATTTGTCAAACACAGTCATCATCACAGAACCCAATGAGCTTCATGCTTATTATCCGATAATTCTTATGACGTCAGCAGATGCATGTTCATAGATAATGAAACTGCTTGTTTGTACTGGCGAAATGCAAAGGAATAACCAGCAACCTCTGACAACACCGATATATTCATAGCCGCATTCACAACAGCTCATCCTCGTTTGAAGTTGTTCGGTGTGATGGATCAGTTGCAAGAGAGAGTTCTGTATAATGATACCGATAGTATTATCTTTGTCAGTGCCCCCTGGTATGTCAATGCGGCCACCAGCGATTACCTAGGGGATCTAAACTTCTGAGCTAGCCCCCAGTGAGTACAATGTGATGTTTGTATCTGGAAGGCCTAAAATATACACCTATAGCACATCTCTATGGACTGTCAGCATGAAGGTGAATGGTATGACACTTAACGTTAACAATACCGCAGAGATACAGTTTGACAGTTTGAAAGATCTTGTAGTCTTATACACGGAGATGCACTTAACAACCCTAGAGAAATTACCATTAAACAGCCGTGAGTCGTGCACAACAAAAAGCAATGGGAAATTAGCATGAGTATTGTACAGAAGACTCTCAGCGTTGCGTTTGAAAAAAGGACTTCAGCACCAGGAGATTTGACACATACCTACAGCCATTGATTACAAGTTGTTATGGACACCAGGCTACAACATCCATTTGCGTGTGTGCTAGCTGGACCTTCCAGCTGTGGCAAGAGTTAATTTGTAAGAAAACATCTAGATAATGCATGCACAGTGATGTCACGCTTTCCAACTAAAATTGTCTGGCTATATCATTGGCAGCCTCTTTATACAACTTTACAACACCAGTTTAAACATCACTTATGTAGAAGGTATGCCAGACAGTCTCAATGATGATCACTTACTACCACTGAGGATGGTGAATATGGTCATCGTGGATAATTTGATAACAGAAGGTGGTCAGAGCACTGAACTAGAAAAAGCCTTTGCCCAGTATTTACATCACTGCGATCTAAGCATTTGCTATAGCGTGCAGAACTTGTGTGTCAACAAGGTAAGAGTAATAGATATATAACACTAAACATTAGCTATATGGTGTTATTTAGAAACCCCTGTGATAAACAACAAATAGCCGTGATAGCTCAACAGATGTATCCATCAAAGCGCATTTCTTCACGTAGGCTTTTGAAGACGCTACCAGTAAACCTTATGGATATATATTAGTTGATTTAAAAACAACCACTCTAGAGTATTTTAGATTGCTCACCGATATATCCCTCCTGGTCTACCCTCTGTATTCACCCCTAAAAAAGCATCTAAAACATCAAGAAAACACCCATAACTACAGTAGCTTTCAGTAGTTGTTCCAGCTTTCAACTTGTTGGTACACATACAGAGAAACATTTCACTGCTCAAAATGCTTTTATACAGCACCATCCTGGATCGTAAGGCCATTCTAGCTACATCCTTGGATGATTTGGTGGCTGCTATTTCCGATACTGCCCAGAACACTTTAAAGGGGCACACCCCCATAACACAATGCCAAGTAAGTGTGTTAAAAAAGGCGTCATCAAGAAACCGGTTAATGGGTGGGTATCAAAGTGGTCTCTCAGGTTGGTGGATTCATGGGATCTCTCATATGCATAGCCCTACTGCTAATCACCAGATTGCTCAGGGGCCAATTACACTAAATTACCCTTCTCTTATTGTTTTTATTTAGTATTAGAACTATGGAAATAGTATAGTGAACACATTAAACAATATACATGTCTTTATTTGCACTGTACTTTACTGCTAGCGGAAAAAGTATATGAGCTATCACAATGGACACACATGTCTTAATTTCAAAAGAATACATGATGACATTTTGTATATAAGATGTATATAAGTCTCCTGCAAGTAAGCAATTGGTGTAACATTACACAAGGATCACAGAAAATCCAAACTGTAGAGAACACTGCATCTTTGGTTGCTTTATTGAATTGTAAGTCACATGGGGAAATGGTAATTCTATTCTGTTCTCAACTAACTTCCTTTCAGACCTCACTTTTATTTCATTTAAGGTTGTGAACACAATTTAAGTTTTAATATATGAAATTGGAATGAAAAATTAATGTACAGGTCTGTAGTAAAATGCCTTTCTTACACATAAAGTCTGTGCCTTATTGCTTCATTTTCCTCTCTGCCATCCAGGCCTGGTGCACTGCTAATGACCTCTGCCTCAACCTCCCTATTGGATCCCCTGCACCCCACTTCTTCCCTTCACTCTGGCCTTCCTCCATGGGCTGCTCCTACCCCCTCCTCTGAAGCCAGGAATCTTGGAGTAATCTTTGACTCCTCGCTTTCCTTCATCCCTCATATTCAGGACATTGTCAACAAGTCTCTCTTTCAGCTCTTCCTTCTCAAAGGAACTGTACTTTTCCTCACCTTCCCCAGAGACTCAATGTTACCCATGATATGGTTCTCTCCAGGCTAGACTACTGCAACATCCTCCTCCTTAATCTTCCTTCGTCCACCCTGCAACGCCTCCAGCTTACCCAGAATTGGGCAGCACGACTTATCATTGGCCTCAAACTCAGGGACTGCATCTCTCCTGCCCTACAAAGCCTTCACTGGCACCCGGTCTCAGCACAGATTAAATTCAAATCCCTCTGTATCATCCCCAAGGCTATCTGGGCCCGGTGACCACTCTATCTTCAACGCTTCCTGACCAAATATTGCCCTTCTAGACTCCTGCGTTCTTCTGGCATCCAACTCCCTGCATGTGAAGCAGTTTGCTAAACAGAGAGCTGGTGGCTGATCACTTTCCTCAGTGGGTCCCCTTCTTTGTAATAGCCTCCCTCTCCCCCTGCGTCCTGAGCAGGACTTCCTTAAGTTCCAAAAAAGCATCAAGACCTTTCTCTTCTCCTCTTCTTTCTCCTCCGCTCTTCCATGCTATTCATACAGTAGCGTGACTGATGTGCAGGGCCCTTATGTATCCTTGGGGCCCTGACCCCCACATCTCTCATCCAAGCCACTACCTATATACTGCACTTGCTCAGGCTCAGCCTTGTAAGCGATATTCAATCAACACTACAGCTAAGTCAATGCCTAGTCTGGGATGCTGAGGAAAACCCTTATTGATGTATTTCTATATCCAGTTCAGTACTCTGGATGACAACCCTTGTAAAACAACCCCCTCTTAGAATCCCCCTGACCCCACTGAGCCAAGAAGTAGGTTTGTTTTGCAAATTAAAAGGTTTATTTGAAAATTTAAACAATATATATATCACACTTCTATAAATAAATTGATAATGGATATTACACTTGTGAATATGAGCAGTAATCATCAAGTGGTAACTATGAATAGGAACGGAAGAACAAGGTGGGAAAGAATGCTTTATATGGTTCAAGGAAACCCAAGGTGGAATAAAATGCAGTACAGAAATAACTTGTTATGATTTTAGCAAAAGGCAATATGATCACTTTTTCTTTTGACAATTCACTCCCCCCCTATGCAATACCAGAAATGGAAGGAGAGCACACAGTCTTCAAGAATCCCAAAAAATCACACTTTATAATGCAATACACAGTTCCAGTTCTCCCAGCAAACTTAGGGAAAACAGGGATGAGTTTTAAACACAGGCAAATTACTTTAATGTGGTTTGCAAGGAAGTGAAAAGGTGCTAAAATTGCTTTTAATTCCCTCTAGAGGTTCAGGGTAGGTGATGGCTACTTTATATTAGTTCAGGCTCACTTTAACAATGCTCTATGAGTTATTACCAAGTTGCAAACGTATTTTAACAAAAGAAAGAATGGAGCTGCTATTTTGACAAGTGGAGAAATTGAGCCAAAATCGCAAATCGCGGTAAATTTCGCGAGTGCATAAATCGTGATTGCGGTAATTTCGTTCCTAGCCCAAACGGTTCCAGTGATACGGACGATTAAATAAAGGTAGTTTTTCGGATTTAAAGTAAACTCAAAATGACAGGTGACAGCTTGCAGCTGCAGAATTGACAGGTGACAGTTGTGCAGCTTTAAAAATGACAGATGACACAATTTCCAGGAGGCAGTTCTACTTAGGTTAAAATAGTTTGGATTAGATTATTTTAACTAAGAGATTGGTTCTGCACAGTTCTGCTAGGTACTCACAATATAAATTTAAACTAGTCCTCGTCACGGATCTGGTCAACACGTCCGGCTGCGGTTCTGTCTGCTCGGCGGGTTAATCAGGCACCGGTTCTGCTCACAGCGATCTGGGTCAGCTCTGCTCTGCTGGTCTAGCCTCTCTGGATTCTGGATGTAACACTGCTTTCTGGGTACTGCTACAGGTTCTTGAAAAAATTCTCGGCAAAACTTCAAACAGCTCGCCCGGTTGTTGAATAGTTTGGTTAGTTTTGAGGCCTGCCGAAGAGGATTCAGCAGGTGGATTCAGGCCTCTCTGCTACAAATTCTGGAGTTAATTTCTGCTACAGGTTCTGGAGATTAATGGATTTGAAGTCTGGATCTCTGGATGTGAAGTCATCGGTCAGCATGCTCCGCAGCAAATGGAATTGAATGTCACTACCTGTCCCAGCAGTTTTTTTTAATGTGTTTTGGAAAGTGGGTGCGTGCGTTGGTCATAACTAAACCTGCCCCTCTCACTTATCATTGGCCAATTCCTCCTCTCTCCCTTGATTGGGGGAAGGAAATGTGAGTCAGAGTGAGGCTGTAGGTTTTATGGTCAGAGGAACCTCCCCTTGTCAGATTGCACACAAATCTATTTCTGACCCAAATACATATTTAACTATGTACCATCTTTCTAATATTATAGGTCCAGTTAACATATTTTCTGTAGCACCAAACCATCCGATCCCTGTCTTTGTACGATGTCGTGTCCACTGATGACAGAATTCTCCCCTTTTCATCCAGATAACGACCTCTAAACCTTTCCAGATTTTACACAAATGTGCTCCAGGGATATGGGTTACAGATGATAAAGTGTCAGATTTTTAACATGCATACATTTGGAGTGAGACCCTATTTTCCGCTAGCAACCCCCCAGAATACACCACAGGGTCCTAACGCCTCTTAAAATGTTCACAGAAAAATCACAAAAATAATGATATTACTTATATAATTCTGACAAGTCCACACTATGAGTTATCTATCTTTTTAAAATTATGCTCTGGTCAAAAAGGGGTGTGGCTTCCCACATCACAGGGTGGAATAACTGGTTTATCCACTTCCCCCAAGCTCAGCTGGCTTGCAGAGGCACTGCCCCTCCCAGTTTCCCCTAAGAGGAAGCCACTTTACGCCCCCCCCCCAATATAACATTTGCCTGAGTCCAGGACAGGCCTTTGTTCAACTCCCTGTAGTCCCCAGCTGCCACTCCCCTTTCAATCAACAGGGCCATGTGACCTCAGGATGCAGCCAGGCCTGGCAGCCAGGCCTGGCAGCCAGGCCTGGGAACACAGCTGTTGATCCAGTTTCAACTCCTGTCGGGGGTAGTTGTCAGGCAGAATTCAGTTTCATTAAGCCAGGTTTCAGCTAAATGTCACTTTTTGTTCGCAGTTTTCTACATTCAAATCAAACTGACAATTTTTACATATACATTAAATAATTAATTCCTTCAGGTAATTTCAGAATATAGTTTTACATTGTATCCACCTCTTAGCAAGTCTTTCCTTGGTCTGGTTTTGTTTCATTTGTTCAGTTTTACACAAAAGTCTGGTGGTTTTAAAACGCCAGCTTTCTGATAGTGGTGAGTACTGGTAATGCAACCATTTTTGGGATTAAGAAAATGAATTCCCCACAGTTCTGAGTTGCTTTTTTGGCAATCAGCATTGCCATTCCCAATGGTTTCAGGCTACTGTGTGTGTAGCCCAATGGTGGTTTTAGGCAGTGCCCTCCTGTGCTCACAACATAGGCAAAAATGGGTGGCAGCCTATTCTTCATGTTTTCCCCGTGCACTCTCTGGGGAGTTCTGGCCATCATGATGTTTTCCATGCCAGTACTGCACAGTTTTATGGTAGGGCTTGGATGCATGGGTAAAAACTTCCCACAGCCTCCCCATGGGAAGTTGCATTTATGTTTTTCTTTTCTTTTCTAAGAACGTCACCCCAAGCACCTCTCCTTGAGCACCTCAGCACCTTTTCCCTTACCCGCTTCCCCTCTGCACTTGCATGTTCTGAATACTCACAAGGCATAGTAGGTTTGTCTCCCCTCACTGTTATTCTCATGATTTGTTTGTACTATTAACTCAATTATTTATCTCTGTTGCAATTCATTGTCTACCTTCCCCTGTCCCCACCCTGTTGGCCTGTGGGCACCTTGAAACAGTTTTGCTAATTGTATAACCGCCTAACCAATAAATAATTAAATGTGCTCGCATGACTGTGTTCAGTGTACTGTCCCAACACTACGCAGGTGATGGCATACCTTGTCATGTCATTGGTAGTCTTCCAGGGATGTCCCTGCTTTTTTGTGGGCTGAATTATCTGCATATGTGATGTCTTCTCATTTTAATGCAGTATGTTGACTGATGTGTGCATTGTATATGTGCCATCGTCTTGTGAATGGGGATATGTGTCATGCACATTTGCTGCATGTCATTGAGGGGGACAGGCAGTGTGGGGGGTTGTTGTTGTTTGTGTGTGTGTTTTGTGTGTTTTATTTGCGTGCAGGTGTTGCTGATTGTGTGGTGGGATACATGTTGATGTTTGTCTTTTGAATTGTTGTTTGCATAAGTTGTATGTCACTGAGGGGGGCCCGTAGGTCTTGATTTTTTTGCTGCATGGATGTGTTAGCTGCACTCTGTTTCATTTTGTCCATTGTCTTCAGATCCTTCCTTCAGGGAATGATGGCTATTTCATGGGATGAAATTTGAATGTCGACTGCATGCCGAGGGGCAGGTAAGATGTGCATTTATCTTGATCATTATGGAAGGGCTACTTTAGTTGCTGCATATCTAGATGTGGCAATTCTGGTGTGTCGCCCTATTTGTCACAAGTGTAAATTACCTCTTGTAAACATTTTTGGGGGGTTTTCTGGATTTGCATGTGCTTTCTCACGTGCCGGTGTTCCCTGTTCAGTTCCATGAATACGTTTGTTTAGCCAGCGTATGGGCGGTGCGATTGTTTGATGGTGCAATGTCCTTCGTAGACCAATATTTTCGCTTTTCTTCCTCATTCCACGTGTTCCATCCCCTTTTTAGGTGGTTGTGCAGACCAGGTCGGCCCTTCTCTTGGAGTCTTGCGCGAGGCGTTCGTCGGGTCGCAGTGATGTGGTGGACCAGCACGGATTCCTCGCAAGTCCCGGGTAAGCCCAGCGCATTGTGTTCCATGAATCGACGAACTGGGACTTGAGCGCAATTTTGTGTGCAAGTCGTTTTTTCCGCGCAGATTATTCCATGAATCGGGCCCACTGTGTATTAGTGAGGTTTATAATATTACAATATAGTGAATTCATACCAGAAATGGACCTATGAAAAGCCTTTAGGGCTTTGGAAGATTCGGTTATGAATTATGGATGCATAAAGTTGCATCTGGCTGCGTTTGCATCCATGAGGACTACTGAGAATAATTATATAATTATAGGGAGTGTCTGTGGGTGCAGTTCAAATACCACAAAAAGGCCAGTAGGGCTAAGGCAGAGTCAGTCGCCTATCAAACATTCATGATGTAAACATTGATGGTCCTTAACGGAATAACGTTTAGCCAGTTTGGAATGCAATGTTATGAGCTCTGTTGCTCGAAAAACACATAACTCATATGTACATTAAGCTGCAGGGAGCATCATCCATGGTCCAGGCACTAATGTTTATGGGGCTGGCAAGCACATCTTTTGTGCTTCAGCTCAGCCCCCTAGACATGTGCCGGCCACCTTTGTGAATAAAGTGACCAGCAGATTTCTCAAAGTAAATAAACAAAATGTGTATTCTAGGCATTTTTCATATACACTACTGTGAATTTTGCACTAAGTTTGTTTTAAAGATTACAATTTCTATCAGCTGCAAATAACCTGTTAATGTTGCTGTATATATTAATGAAAAAAGCAGGTGCAATTCATCAGTCATTCAGACACATTGTTTTCTTTGAACATCCCTGGCAGGAAAGGTTCTAAACTTCTGACCTCTTCCAAGAAATGTATGCTTTAGGCATCTGATGGTATGGAAAGTTCTGACCTCTTCAACCCGACATTACAGCCACATTTCATCAGCATGAGTTGTCATAAGCTTAACCTAAACCCTTGACCCTTAATAATTCAAGTGAACCCATATCACCAGAATGCAATGAAAATGTAGGTGATTCGAGGCTCACTCCCGGATTTCCTGGAATATTGCTGCCCCTACAATGATTGGAATTCAACGTGGTGCAATGAAAGAAAGGTACTAAGGCAACACCCATAGTGGAATGGCAATGGATACTGTTCTTGGCCCCCTTTGAAGGGGCCAAACTCATGAAATATGCTTGGGATTGAGTACAATGATGGGGCCATATTTTGACTGATATTGTTTTCACTAGCAGCTGAATCTGCAGAGCAGGACTTTACAGAGACCATGATAGCTTCATAAGCAGATACTATCTGCACAGAGAAAATCTCCCAGCAAGGGTACTGCTGTTCCCGGAGAATAACTGAGTATTTGTTGTAAGCAGATTTGCCATCAGAGATTCTGTCCGTGTATGGAAAAACACAAGGATTCAGAGAAAACACATTAATTCACAGATTCCAATTTTTTTCCTTGGATCTGCCCATGGGGAAAATTAATGTTTCAGAGGTTGCCAAAATCGGGGTAATTTCACTGCGAAGACCACAACCGCTAACACTTGTTTGTGGAGGGGTGTTTTAAGGAATAGAAATCTAAGCGGTCCCAAGTTTCCATGCCTTTTACACCCCTTCCTAAAACTCGGTTAAGCTGCCCACCATTCTCGGGCATGGCAGATGGCGTTACAATGAATCCTTATGAAGCCTGCCTGGTTTTTGCATGGATTTCAGCATCTTTGTCCGCCTGGAAATTCAATGTGAATCGAGATACTTCCAGATGAAGGCCAGACAGATGCCTGAGCAGGTGGGAGCAACCCTTGTGCTCCATCGCTCCGCTTTGTACTGTGAATCAAAGAACATGCCAGGGTTTGGAATTTGCTGGTGTCGACTGTGTTGCTGCCATCAAATTTCGATCCAACTCCTCCCCAATGAAACGGACTGACAACATGGTCAGAAAAGTGCACCCAGAATAACCGCCTCAATGAAAACGTACCTGTGTGTACACATCGGCTGCAGCATTCTACTAAAATGGATGCATTCGCAGCATAAACAGTGATTAAGAATGAGATTTTATTTAAATGTGTCTCTCCTACTCACAAGAAATCTCCTTCAAGGTTAATTATCACACTTCATCCGGACCAATTAACACGATTAATGACAATGACTACAATGATTCGACCAGTGAGTTTTTAATTCCATCAATAAACGTTTCATTTATAAAAACAATCAAGTGACCTACAAAGTTTTCAACAGGATTGTTCTGATGATAGCTTTTCTTCAGTGCTTATGCTGCCTCTGTTGTTTCGGATGGCCTTTGGCGGGCTGGGTCAAAACAAAACAGTGATCAGTGATCTTCAAATCAGTCATTCAAAACTTTATTAATGATTACTGATTTGCACGTAATTATTTGAACTTTCAACTTTTTTCAAGAGTCACTGATTTCCAGTTGTTCGTTGTGCTTCAAGCTTAGGTAAGGAACATATACTCCAACACATTTTAACTTGATCATTTACAGTAAAATTAAACCACTTGATGGGTGGCTTTAGCTAGCCTTCCTTGACACCCTCCCACTTCACCCCCCAAGCAGGTAAGTTTGCTTTGCTCTGATCTATGAAAAATGGCACAATATGCAACATTGTCTAAAAAGTGTCTAACCCGCAGACACCAATTTATTAAATCATTGTGTCATGTTCATTGAAGCTGGCGGATGAAAATTACAGACAGAGATTTTCAAGGTAAGTCGCAGGATAGCTCGAAGGGTAAATGTGCCTTTTCTAAAAAAAAATATGAGCAAACTGAAGGACCCAGCTTTTAATCGGCTGGTCATGGGCTGGTGAGGGGTGAAGATCTACTCCGCCTTTCATCCTTCTGAGGCTGAGGATTTGATGCATGCCTTATGCTGCACAATCTGAAATAACAAGCACTGTAGACTTGTTTTTATTTTAGCATTAACGCACCCTAATAGCCCAAGACACTCGGCGCGTTCATTATGCGTTCAACATTTTCTGCCCTTTTCTAATGATATCCCGCTCGCTGCAGTGCTACAGGACGCACGTGACAATCCTACAGATGTTTACAAATCTTGCCTGTAAATAAGTGTGGAGCGACCGCGATGTGCAGCAATTTAAATCTGCTGACAGAGTTGCTAAGAAACAAACCTTTTGATTCTCGGCAACTCTTTTCAACAGCGCTCCGTGTTCTGACAGTTTAAGCTATTGAACAAGAGTGGGGAATCTTAAAAAGAGGCATTTCTGACATTAGCTATGTTTTCAGGTCCCTTTACACATCGCTGAATATTTTTACTGTGTCACATTGACTTATATTACACTGCTGCGGCACCTGCTTCTACATGCATTTCAGACCAAGACCATCCCATTATATACACACAGAAGGACTTTCATACAGAGCAAAGCATGCACGTGAGTTTATCCAGCTTGTGGATCTGCTGTGATAGGTTATTTATAACGCTTTTAACACCCAGAGGTGTCTAAGCGAGGACCCGTGGATCGAACCGGGATCGAACCCAAGTCGTCTTGTTTCTAAAGCGAGCCCGAGCCATGTGGGCTTATTAGTGATGTTTCAATATGGCATCAGCTGTATTTTATATCATTTTTAACCCACATTCTTCACACTGACCTTGTTGGTGGGCAAGTGCCAGCTCCGTCAGGTGAAGTACTGTTGAAATATGTCGCACTTCCAAAACGCCACCCACAACATCAACCACCACCACCCCAAAAAGAAAATCCAGAACAGGTTCCGTGCGGAGATCAAATCAGAACATTTGGACCTTCTGAGAAAATGGACCGCTCCACCTTTCCGTACCTCCTGCAGAGTGGGAGGGGGATAGTTAAGGAATGCGACTTCCTTTAACGGTATCAGGTAATAATATCCCTAATCATATGCTCGCCGTATAGAATGTCGCCGGGAAAAGATTGCAGCAACATTATATAGGTGACCATATATATAGGGACAGGGGGAGATGGGCTTGCGGGGGTGTCCCCCTCCCCCTTTGAAAAAAAAATGTTCCATGTAATAATGTCCCCTCAAAAAACAGCAATTTTTCAGCGATTTATTTGAATGGGGGTATTTTTGAGGGGACATTATTACATGGAACCCTATTAACATGAGACCAAAGAAAACCTGGTGCCTCAATATGCATGGAAGAGTGGCATGTCTGTTGCCAGCGATCACCTTTCAATGGTTCTAAGCTACGCACATATTTCTGATTGACCATTGTTTCCTTTGTATTGATTGTGTTGTTGAATCGACATGTGTGGAAACGGTGCATCAGCACCCCAACAGCTAATGAGACAATGGTGCAAGTTTTAGATGTTAAGAATAACTTTTTAATGCACTGGATAGGCACTTGCCAGACTCAGCCATAATAGTGACTTGGTCAAAAAATGACAGCAGCTGGATAATGGGTTGTTTGCGTGTGCATGTGATCGCAGTCCATGGCAATTGCCTTTCTAATATCTATACACAAGCCGAAACGGCTGCCATTGACAGTACTTGTTTCGACAGGACTTCAGTGCAAGGAGCAGATATAAATCAAATGGCTGAAGGCACACTCATTTAAGACATTCTTATTAAACCCATAGAACGTTTACGGCTGCAGTAAGCCATGACCTGTCAGTAGACTGCTCAGAAATAACATGGGCAGGACCAAGTGTGATGTTACTGCTTGATAGCGCCAGCCCAAAGAGGTCCCAAGGTCATGTGCTTTGGGGGAAGGAGGGATGCATTGGGTGAGAATGGCTTTAGGGATTAGCATGGCTGTGAGCAGTTAATGGGTGGGTAAATGACCAGACCAAACTCACAAGATGTCTGTCCCTCCATACATGTTATCTTCCTCCTAGTTGTACTCCAGTGGAATAGTTTAGGCTTATAGTGGGCATGTAAGTGCCACCAAATAGCCCAAACTAAACATGAATAACATCCCTGGCACTAAGAGCACCCACAGAAGACAACCTTGAGAAACAGCCCACGTTGTTTATGCTTTCAATTTCGCTTGATGTAGCTCAAGAGCTATTTGCTTGCAGGGCACCCACTAAATCATTCCACTCACGCTCCCCTCAACTTGGGCTCTGATAACATGCTGGCATAGGCAGGCACCACCATTGGAACCCACCTACCACTAAATGCCCGGCATGTTGACATTTTGTCTTCACTTCTGGAAACTATGTACATTGGGGAATTCCTTTTCTAGTAGCTAAATAAACATCACCCTGCTACAGAGCTCTGCTGAGCAGTGTGATTCCTCACAAACCCCCTAAAACCTCAGGACCTATCCAAGGCCTTGATCTTGCTGCTAATCCTCACTGATACCTCTCCCTCTTTGACCATGCCGTTAAAGATTTCAATCAGGCACACACCCAGGTCTCGCCTAGCATGTAGTGCGCAATGAAATCCTTAGTTTATTTGTGTCTATAAATTAAATATTCTGAATGATATACCACTCATATCACACCCTTCTCAAAATACCCCCAGGTCACACTGAACCAGGAATCAAGCTAGTTTGTAAAGGTAAATATTTGTTTTATTTATTTAATATTCAAATCACACATAAGTTTAATATATATATGGGACAGCAATCACCTAACCGTGACAACAACATTCAGAAAATAAGCAAAGCAATTGAATTCACTTATAAGTATGCAGAATAGAACACAGGAAAAAGAACAGTTTTGGTTTGTGAACAGATAGCTTATAGGTTAATATTCCCCCTGCAAAGTTTTTTTTTAAATACAAATGAGCAATCCTACACAGATGTAAGTAATCAGCAGGTATTCAGGAATGAGAGACAATGTCTAGAGTTTAAATGCAATCTTCCCTCCCCAAACAAGAGAGAAAGCTGCTTTTGGAAAATGACACTTTTAAACTGACTGGTGACAATTGTTTTGTAAAAGAATGCAAAAGGGTGCAAAATGCTTAAATGGATAGACATTCTGAGGAAACCACTAAACAGGTCCTAACACACATGAGCTATAATATAAACAAGAGGGCACACTTTAGATCAGGATGGGATGGAAGAAGCACTTTGAATCAGGAAAACGACACGTGTAAAGTTTTGAAAACTTCAAATTCGCTGCAAACCTTTAGTATGCGATATTGGAAAAAAATGGGTTGAATACACTGTTCGATGCGGTTATAAGTTGTGGCTGTAGCAAAGGGTAGTAGGTATCAGTGAGAGTTGAAATTTCGTTTCTATATATACAATTGAAGAAGTTATGGAGGTTTTAGTGAGAGGCATTTTTGCAAAATGGGCACGAAATTGGAACAGGAATTCGGTTTTAAAAATGACAGATAAGTTTTATTACACTATATTAATGACTATGAAAAAGTGGAGGCCACACATGAATCTTCACAGCTGCGTGGCCAGCGCAACCATTCACGTGGTGAATACTCAATTTCGTTCTGGGATTTACTTTAGTTACTCAAAATCACTAAGGAGTTATGGTTTTGTAACACAGGTGAGAAAAATCAGCGCAAGAAGGATTCCAACAATACTAGGGTTCTGAATTTAAAGATGGGATGGATTGAGATTGGGATAATACAATGCAGGTATACTATTGGTCACTGTTCTTCCTATTGATATTTACAGTCCTTTGTAATTAAATTGGACCATCCGGTTGTGGTCATTGGATCGGTTCAGGTCTACCGGCAGCAGAGCACTTCTGGAGGGATTAGATCGGTGGCGTGGTCCTGGTCAATTCTGAACTGCACCTCAGACTGGATTTGGATGGGCCCATCTGGTCACTGTACACAGTAGATTACAGCATGCAAGTTTCAGTGGGCAAGCCTTAATGGTAGCAAGCCAAGCTGAATCAGAATTATTCTTTTAAGTTTTGGATGTTTTGAAATTGGGTCTAGCTAGCAAGAGTTCAGCAATGCAAAAGTCTGGAGTCTGCAAAGAAATCTGGATCTTCAAAGAAGTCTGTCGTCAGCTACAAGATGAAGAGTTCTGGATCAAGGTGTTGCACGGAAACCTGGATGGTTCTGGAAGCAGTCCCTATGTGGAGTGAAGTTTCTATATTTATACTATCAAATGACATCACCCAGCTTTATGATGTGGGCAAAATTTCAAAACACACCCCCACAGCTGTGAGTGGCTGCAGGCACATGCTTTGTCCTGGGTGGCGGTCTGAACAGAGCTGTCATCTTTACGATGCGATTTAGGAACTCCCACATTGATTTTTACCACAATTTAGCTTTCCCATAAATACACATTTTTACAATTATGCCCTCTACTAAAATCAGACACATGCATTACATTTGTTGTGGTTTATCCTGGCGTCCAATTCCCATCTTCGTGAGAGCTGTCTTTCTCATTCTACGGATTTTTATCAATTTTAACCATAACAGTTTGGATTAATCATTTCTTATTCGGTACATCTCTGGGCGCTTATCAGTGGATCATGTACATACAATCTTGGGTTTGCAACATTAATCGTTCTGCTACAATGAGAATTTTTTCATAACTTTGGGTCCTTAAATGGTACAGGTTTCATCAATGTCTTATAATCAAGAGCCTGATATTAGGTTAATGTCTACCAAATTTCAGATGTATCCCTCTTTAGGTTGCTCAGTTAAAGAGTTTCAAACTCAATCACAATTATGCATTTTAAACAACAGATTGCTTTGAGCAGTTTTTTTCTCTCCTTTCAACAAACAACAACTGCCATATCCCTTTGATCAGGGAAGTGTGTCCCCTTCCCGGAGAAGGAAGCTCCTGCGCCTCCCAGCAGAGGTCAATGCTCAGCCTGTCCTTTGTTCTTGGCTCAGCCAGAGAAGAATGTCTGATGCGGTCTCGCATTGTGCTCCTTGTTTTCATTATGCAGGTACCATTAGGCAGCCATTAGCCTTCCTGTAGCAAGGGGTTGTCAAACTGAAGTGCGAATCTTTCCCAGGCTGGGCTGTCAGATCAGAATTAAATAGTTGATTAGCTCCAGACTGGGCTCCTTTAAATTAAAGTCTTGTCATTTCGCACATATAAAATATAAGCACAGTTTATAAGGGATTTGGGCATTTAAAAGAATTAGCCCTTCACAAACATGCTTTAAATAGGTGAATTTTGCAATTTCTTCCCGAAAACGGAACACGCTTAAACTGGGTTTGACAGCTAATTTTCTGATGCAGCTGTCAGTTAGTGAGGCCTGGATTACTCTGACTGCCCGGAGAATGTATGATTTCAGCACACTTTTCCTTTCAATAATTCACTGGGAAAATGACTACATTTAGCGCCAAAACAGCACTTTGAAGGTTGCCATTGATTAGGAAGCTGTATTTAAGAGCAGTTTGGGATTTTAGCCCACTTTTGTAGCCTTGATTCATGTGACAGGTAACCACACCCACTGGCATTCTCTCGCAGGGAGTTCTTGCTTTGACATCAACTTTGCCTGTGTGTGGCAGGGTGTGCAGCTCTTTTGTGGTTTATTAACCATGCGCAGTTTTGCAAATGTGGAACGCACAGGGGTTAGTGCCTCCATTTTTGGCAGATTCTTTCCCCCATTGGCAAAGGGGTGTAGTAGTGCACATTGGCATGGGTTGAAATATTCCACACATTCCCCCCGACTTCAGTGTGACTTCCAGTTGTGGGGGAATCAGGCATGTGGGATTATTTTTCCTTCGGTCCATGTGAAGAAATCCGGTTGCTTCTCCCGTCAGCGATGGACGCGATACAATCTCCTTCCTGGTTCTGGTTGGAAGTGGGGAGCGACACTCCGGGCTCTTGGGTTTTTCCTCCTTGTCCCTGAGGAGTCCTCCTTGGTGATTAGGTGGTTTTAGTTCCAGTACTAGAAAACAGAACATAGCACGTTATGGAAATTTCCCCACTACTGTTCCTCGAGGGGTGTAGTGGGGTGGATGCATGCATTAAATAACAATTTACAATATTCCCCACCTATATTTAATAATGGTCTTAACACTCTTTCCTCGTACGTACTCAATGGACATTTAATAATTCTTTTTAGGTCTCTGGATTTTCCCCCTCTGGGTTTCTGGTAGGCTCTTCTATTTGCCGCAAAGTATGCTTGGGATGGCATCTCTTTAGCTGATTTATGTGGACCCACTTGTCTTCCCCTTCTGTCAAATTTCCCTTGGGATGCGGATTCTGTAGGTGACTGATGAAATTCTGTCCACAATTTCAAAAGGACCCCGCCAACTTGGGAGGAATTTGCGCTCTTTGGCTTGGTTCCTTTGGAAATTGTCCAAGTAGACCCGGTCTCCTACTTGATATTCCTTTTTAGTTGTCTTAAGGTCATAGTGGGTCTTCATACTGTCTGCAGATCTTTCTAGATTCCCCTGAGCATACGCAAAAGCATGTTGAAGGTGTTTTCTCAGATTCTGAACATACTCATGAGTTGTGGAGTCATTTATCAATGTCTGCTCTTGGGTTGTGTAGAGCAGATGCTGGGGTAGCACCATCCTTCGTCTAGTCATCAGCTCAAATGGAAACATTTTTGTTGCAGAAGAAGGGGTAGATATGATGGCCATCAGGACAAGGGGTAATCGAATATCCCAACTTGGCCCAGAATCTGCCACAAACTTTTTTGATATGCTCATAATAGTTTTATTGTACCTCTAAACTCCACCACTAGAGGACCGGCGGTATGCAATGTGTAATTTCCTTTTTACCCCAAGTATCTCCCACATCGTTGTCATCACTTCGCTAGTGAAGTGACTACCTCGGTCTGACTCAATCCTTTGGAGTAGTCCAAAACGCAAGAAAATTTGATTGATCATCAGGGCAGCTGCTGTCTCTGCCTTGCAATTTGGTGCTGGGAGACATTCCACCCATTTGGTAAACAAGCATGTTACAGTTAACATGTACCTGTTGCCCCTAGAGGAGTGAATCACGGGCCCGATGAAATCGACTTGCAAATCTGCCCAAAGCAGTGTCATCCCCCTCTTTTGGAGGGGAGCACAGTGTGTTAGTGATGTTGGCTGAATTTGTGCACACACAAGACACCCCTTCAAGTATTGGTCGAGGTCCTGCCCCATGTGTGGCCAGTATGCAACCTCTCGCAAGATTTCTAATGTCGTATGAAACCCCTGATGACCGGCTGTGGCCACATCATGGGCGTGACTTAGCATCAGGCTTCGGAATGAGGTGGGGACCACCCAATGGTCATGGCCAGATATGCATCTCCTCACCAACAAACTCTCTTGGATTCGGAATATTTTTGGACATTTCATCAACACTCATGGCTCCTCTTTCCCAATGCAATCGGTATCCGTCAGAGGAAAGTTCTCAGGGTCCTCAATGTGTTGCTAAAACTTACCAATTATTGGATCCCCTTTTTGAGCCATAATCAAATCAGCATCTGGGGTCTCCTTACTCCACTGGGCAGTTGAGAGTTCCCCCAAAAGGGACTTGATCTCAAGTAGATCCCCTTGGATGGCTCCGGTTTTGGCCAGCTGATCAGCTAGGTCATTTCCAGTTTTGTCTAGTCCCTCTACTTTAGAATGTCCCTTGATCTTTTTCCAGTAGATGGTCATCCCACTAGAGGTGACCAGATCATCTATATTCTGTAATAGTTTTCCATGTTTTAGTGGTTTATTGTTAGCACATAGCATGCCTCTGGTTTTCCAATTAACCAGGTGCTCCACGAACCCGTTCCAGACATAATCTGAATCGGTGATTATTACCAGTTCGTGGAGTTGGTGTTGGAAAGCAGTGAAGATGGCTTGATGCCCAGCCATCAGCTCTGCCACTTGACAACTACGGGGACTGATTTTGTACCCAGTGGAGGGCTCTGGGGTATCATTCACCCATGCATTCCCCACGCCGGCCACAAGTTCCTTTTCCCTGTTGTTGTCAACATGGTAGGAGCACCCATCCACATAGTCAGTGGTCATTCCCTCACACTTGTCTTCTTCATAGACTTTGTGTGGGTATTTGAGGTATGCCTCCATGTTGTCCTTGATTTTAAGACTTTCATCCTCGAGACAGTTTTCTCTGGCACAATCATGCAAGTCAGCCAGAACTTGCGTGAGGGGACTCTTCTTGTTTTGGCCATATCTGACCTCCACAGGAAAGCCTTGCATTGACAGAATCCAGGAAGTAATTCGGGAATTACTCACATTTCTGGCCCGGATTCTGTCACTGAAGATATTGCAGAGGCTGGTGTGGAGTCTCCACTATGATGTGTTCCCCGTGGATGAACAGGCGGTAATTCATCAATGCCCACACCATTGCCAGGAGTGCCTTCTCACAATCATTGAATTTTTCCTCCACAGAGGATAAAGTCTTACTCGAATGGGAGATGACTTTATTGACCTTGTATCTCCAAGAAGAACTCCTTGTTTTTGACAGGGTAAGCTAGGCAAAGCGCTTGTGAGAGGCTTCTTTTGAGTTGTCTTACTGCCTCGGCTTGTTCTGGACCCCACTCCCAATTGACCCCCCCTTCAACAGATGGATCAGGGGTCTTGTGATCTCTGCGTAATCCTCAATGAACTTTCTACTGTGATTAGTCAGTCCAAGGAGGCTCCTTAGCTCCCGCAGAGTGGTGGGGTATTTTAGTTTCTGGTGTGCTTCTACTTTCTTTTCCTGGGGACAGAGACCCGAAGTTATCTCATGCCAAAGAAGTTCACACGGCTCCTGCACCACTGTGCCTTTTGGAAAGATAGTTTTGCTCTGGCAGCCCTCAACTGTGTCAGAACATAATGGATATCCGCTATGTGTTCCTCCACAGTTGAGCTTTTGATTAGGACATCATCTACATAGGCCGGTTACCCCTTTCACCCAAGTCGGGCATGGTCTTATGCAAGAAGATATTAAATTCATTGCCAGAGTTTATGTATCCGAAGGGAGTCCGGTTCCAAGTGTACTGCTGCCCCCCGAAGGTAAAGGCCAGCTTGTATTGGTCCTTCCTACTGACAGGTACGGTCCAGTACTCATTGGTCAGGTCAATGGCAGTGTACACCTTTGAGTTCTGGATCTGGGCCATCCCATGGTCAATGTAGGGAAGAGGCCATCGGGAAGTGTGGACCCATTTGTTTAGCTCCCTCAAGACAGCACAGAGTCTCCAATGGCCGTTTGGTTTCAAAATCCCCAGCACCGGATTATTGAAGGTTCTGTGGACTGGACAAATTATCCCACGGGACTCAAGGTTCTTAATTATTTCTGTAAGGGACTCCGTGGATGCGAGAGGCAAGCAGTATTGCTTCACAAACACTGGAGTCATGCCAGGGTCCGTGGGAATTGTTGTTGTGTAGATTTCGGTGCGACCACAGTCATATGAGTCCACCGCAAAGAGATCCTGAAAATTTAAGAAAACTTGTTTACATTTTTGCTTATGCTCCAGAGTCTCACAGGCATCAGCTAGGTTGACTCTCTCTTCAACCATCTGCCTGAAGCCCGGAAAGACTTCCAGTTTGGCTATCTCAGCGGCCTCCTCCAGCTGGGTGGAGAAGTCCCTTGTTAAAGTACTAACTTGGACTGATGGCTTCAGGTGGGGAAGGCAGTCCTGGTGGACTTGAAAGATCACCTCATCCCTCCTGAAGTCACAGTCCACCTCTTCCTTACCATAAGGGCAGGAGGAGTACACCAGGAAATTCCCCCCCTGCCGGGTGAAGATCCTGTTGGTGTTGTGTCATTGTCGCTATCACTGTCAAAAAAGTCATTGGGGATTGGTCCTATCAGTTGATTACCTAAATCTATGGAAAAATGTTGGTCATCAACCGCCATTCCAATAATGGTGCCTTCGCCCAGAGTGATACTCCTAAGGTCGCTTTTATCCACCACTATTGGAATGGTGTTGTGTTCTGTATTGACTAATGGTGTTGGGTTTAACCCCAACCCTTGCTGTTGCAAATGGGCATTGAGGTGAGCATATGCGTCAGGATTTTGCAGTTTCTGCCCTCTTTTAAATTTTACTTCAAGTGGGAATTGTCGGGTCCGTTCTGGGATGGTGACTTCCTCTCCAATCTGAACTTCAACAGCATATGGCAGCAATTGAGCTGACCGAAATGCTTTCTCTGGATCATCAAAGTCCATGGGATTATTAGGTCCAAAGTAATGGCAAAGCGATTGAGAATGTCACTGCCTAAATAAAATGCAGCAGGGACGTCTCGCACGACCCAACAAATATGGACTATGCTCTTGTTGCCTATGGAAATTTTGAGCATACACCTGCTATGCAGGAGATGTTTGGAATTGGGTGTTTCCAGGTCCATTTCCCATTTGTCTATCAATTTAAAGGTGGGAATGGCTGGATCTTTTGGGAGTTTTCGGAACATGGCTTCTCTGATGAAGCTCTTACCATTGTTCACGCACACTCGGGCAAGAACCAAGTCCTTCCCCCGTTTAACTGAATAGGGATGAACAACTGTTCTCTAAGTTTCTGAATGTCAGCCAAGCTTTGAGCTGGTTTCTCATCATATTTGACTATAGAAGTGGGATTTTCTGATTTTGAATTGGTATAGAATTTCAGAGTATCTCCTTCCAGTGTGGAATGCCACTTTAGACTGGAAGGAAGGTTGATTTTCAGAAATAGAGAGGACGTCCCATCACCAGTTTGTTGTCCTACTGCAATTACTGTCACGTCAGGGATTTGGTTGCTTTGAAAATGGAATTCAATTTGGTCAGGTTTTTGTTCAACCATGTGCCATTTAGACTAACATGGTTGACACTTTGTTTTAATGTAATTGGCCTGTGAATCTGGGTCCAGAGTACCTTATTCACACAATCTAGTAGGGGAGACAGCCTACGGAGGATGTCATTCCCTAATAGACAGGGGGTTCCCTCTGGCACCATGACTAGGACCGGGTGCTTCATTTTGTGTCGCCCAATTTTAATTTCCAGCTCTGCAGACCCTTCAACCGGAATTTCCTTCGCATCAAAGTTTTGGAGCTGTCCAGGAAGAGGGGTGAGAGTAATTTTGCATCTTTCCCCCTTTCCTGAATTTAGCTGCTCAAAGATCCTCTTTGACAGCAAAGTTGCTTGGGATCCAGTGTCCACCACTGCTGGAATTGCACATTGCTC
This sequence comes from Ambystoma mexicanum, assembly GCF_040938575.1. Lineage (NCBI taxonomy): Eukaryota > Metazoa > Chordata > Amphibia > Caudata > Ambystomatidae > Ambystoma > Ambystoma mexicanum. Next base: position 293,198,661 of record NC_090941.1, read on the forward strand.
TTGCACTTGGATTGAGGCGTAGAATCTACCTTCCTTCTCCTCCAATGGGCAAAAAGGTAATGGGTGTTCTTGGTAAGCTGGATGGTCAATTGGCTTATTTCTGACTCCAACACCAGGGTAGTTGGGTCAAGAGACGGTGTTGGAGTTGGGGAATCTGGCAAAGTATTTTGACACACCGCTATTTGGGGAGTTCTGGGCTCCCCTTGTTCTGGTTCTGGGCTGCCCCCCCTTCTGGGGGCAGTCAACAGAATTGGTTGGTGACGTTTGGGATTCCTCTTGTACTGGTTCTGGGCTGCCCCCCCCCCCTTTATGGAGGAGGTACCCAGAATGAAGTTGGGTGGTTTGGGAATCTGAACCGACAGTTTCACACTCAGTGATTCGAGGAGTATCGGGCTCCACCTTTTCTGATTCGGGGCTGTCCCTCCGTTTTTGGAGACAGTACTCAGAATTGCTTTGGGGAGCTATGGAATCTTCTTTCTCTGGTTCTGGGCCGCCCCTCTCCCTTTTGGAGGCTGTTCCCAGAATAGGTTTGGGCATGATCCTGTGTGCATGCTTGGGGATCTGCAAGAAAAATAGGACAGTTGGGTATTGAGGAAGTTTTAAGCTCCCCTGGTTCTGATTCTCGCCCCCCCCCTTTTGGAGGCAGTCACCAGAATTGGTTTGGGCAAGGTGATTTTCCAAGCAATCATTCTGGGGTTCAATAATGGGTGGTTTTAACTCAGTCACCACATTTACCCAGTCTTGATTAGAATCTCTTGGGGACTATTTTTCTTTGGGAGGAGTTCCCCTGTCCCTGAAGGAGAAGATCCTTTTCCCAGAGTCCTAAAACTCTAACCTCCTCCACAAAATGGGTCTTTTTAGGCCCTTTATTTCTCTTACCCGCCCTCTGTTCCTTAGGTTGTAGACTTTCGGGGGCAGGAGATTTTGGTTCCGGTTCCTGGGTTTCCAGGAGCTTTTCACAAGTGGGGAAGGAAGCTTCCTCTAAGGCTTTACACCCCCTTCCCCCTGTGCCTCCTCCCTGGGAACCGGTGGTTTGTCGAGGTTCTCTCCCCGTCATTGCTCTGAGTACCAGACCCTTGATTTGAGGGGTTCTGGGCCGCCATGTTCATCTGAGGGTTCTGCTGAGCCCTCAACATGCGACCCAGATCCTGTGACAAGTTCTGGACCTGGTGCTCCAGTTGGGACACCCGCTCTGGCTGGTACGGGGGTCTCTGCTCCATCCTAGGTGGATCACGGGAAGGGTAACTGTCCCTTCTCCCATAATACCCTTGGTTGGGATTGTTCTGGTAACTCTCCACTCTTGGCCTCCCCTCTCCCAGATTGGGCTGTCTGGGCTAAGGAAAGTGGGGAAAGAAAGGAGGGTTGTTTTGGGGGTTGATGTTTGGCGGGTACTGGGGGAAGAATCTCAACCGGCGTTTGGGGGATTACTTCCCTCCTGCAAAAAGTTAGGAGGGAAGTTTCATGGGTTGGCAGCTACCTGGTTGGATCCCCCCACTTGGGCTGGGGGAGTCCACACATAGCCCAGGATGGGTCTGTTGCCCTTGTAACGGGGGCTGATATTATAAGGGGATTTAGGGCTCCCATTTGTGGGATTACCTCCCTGACTACCTGTTTGGGATTGGCCCGAGGGCCTTCTCGGTCTTTGGTTAGAAGGATTTTGCACAGGAATATATTTAGGCCCCCCATCTCCAGATCTAAAATGGAGGCAACCTTCACCTCCACCACCTTAGCGGCAGCAGTGACGCGGCACCAGACTCCTCACTTCCCGATGAGATGACAACCTGGGAGGGGAGCCGGGCGTTGCATATCCGGCTGGTGGTGCGATCCCTGCCGCTTTGCTCCACAGCACCCTCTCTGCCCTCTTCATCAGTTGACGCTGCAGACAGGGAGAGATAGAACACAGGCATCAGGGCACTGTACAATGGACTGATACACACATGACAGTTGCACATGAGTGGCAGTGTAAAACTACAGACATGGCATCACACTCCCCAACACACATGTCATTTCAACTCACACACATGAGCAAATCCACAGGAATATTGCACCAGGCAGCACCGTCCATACAAAAACAACAGCACGAGCAGCCAAAAGTGTGCCTGATGTCACATGAAACACAGGGAGTGCAAAACACATGCACACATGCCACCAGACTGACATGCATCTGTATATCTCCACCACTGCAGTGATAATGTCACCATCCATGTCACATCTGGCAATCAGCCTCCTACATGTCAGTGTCACATGCATCCATGTTGCATCACAGTTGCAACCTTGTCAAATACGCACACATGCACATGTACACAGTGCAGATACATGCAGCAGGAACCACCATCCATGCCAATGTGCATACACAGAAATTCAAACATGTGTGCTCCCACACCTGCATTTGGCCAGCATGCTAAGCAACACATACACCATCGATGTGTCTCACACATGAGAAGACTCACATGTGGCAGCCTCACGCCCCTGTACATACACATCCATACATGGCCCTACAAAAACACATGTGCAACCTGCACACTCCTGGCACACAACAACACGCACAGCATCCAATCAGCATGCATGTACACTTACCGCTCGACTCCAGACAGGTCTGCCTCTCAAGGACCTGGATGTGGAGAGCTGGGAGTATGCATTCCAGGACCCTCATTTGGTGGTCGGACAGGTGGCCCCGGCGCCCCTCCGCATCCGCTCCCTTCAAGAGGCACCGGGCCTTGTCGAGGGTCCTGGGCCTGAAGTCCTCCCAGCGCTTCCTGACATGTTTGATGTTGCGGACTGCCAGCCCCTCCTCGTTGATGGCAGTCATGATGTCCATCCAGATCCTGGTCCGTTCTTCATTGTCAGCGCGCAAACTTCCAAAGAGGGCATCATACTGCCCCAGGACTTGCTCCACCAGGAAACCAACTTCCCTGGCACTGAATCTGGTGGCCCTCTGCCTCTCTGGCTGGGGGTTGCCAGTGGTGCCAGATGGTGGTGTGCCCGACATGGCAACCCCAGAGGCAGGTGTGGGTGGGCAACTGGGTCCTGGGGCTGGGCTGTGGAGCGATGGTATCCCAGTCGGGAGTCTTCAGTTCCAGCAGGGGTGGTCACAGCAACTGCACCCTTGGCTGACGTGCAGGCACCAAACAGCAGAGCACGTGGGCAGCTGGTAGGCAGGCAGCAGCAGATGGCAGGTGGGAGCGTACTCGGGGCTCTGGGGGGCAGTAATTCGGCCTTCTGGGCAGGAGCATGGTCTTCCGTGTGTTGTTGCGTGGCCAGCTTGATACGGAGTGATTTGGCACGTGAAAAAATTGCACGTCAGTGTGTAATTCGAGGAAAGGCCCTTAGCGCGTAAGCGTGTCTGTGACGCAACACACGCAGGCGTTTCCCTCGTAACGTGGGCATAGTGGTTCAGCTTGCACGTGAGAAAACTGCACGTCCGCGTGTGAATGCGTGTAATCCGAGGAAAGGGCCTACTCCCATAAGTGACGTGATGTGCGCGGGCGTTTCCCTCAGCACGGGTTAAAGGTGAGCGGGGCCAGCAGTTCGCTGTACGTGCCTTTCGTGGAGACCGACGTGTGTTGCTACTTCGTGTTGTTTCGCGCGCCATCACAACTTCACAGCGGATCAAGGACGTATCTCTTCTTTTTGCGGGGGTATTGGCTACGCGTGTTTTTAATTGTCACGCTAGTCAGACGGTAAGTCGCGCACACTATTTTTCCCACTGCGGGTGCCCCTGTGTATTGCACCGTTTTCAAGGTCATAGTAGCCTGCGTGTCCCACGTGTACGCGTTTTTCGTGTTACTGAGTGCCACCGCGTGCTGCGGGAGGTTGATTCCAGGCACGTAGGCTGCAGGGTTGCGTGCATGGTTTTACTGTAGTTTTGGGGTGCCTGAGCGTTGCGTGACCTGTCACTACATCACTGGGGTCACATACAGTCTTGCAGGTGCAGGGGGGCTGTTAACATCTTGCATCCCACCCCCTTAACCCCAATTGCCCAGGACAATTGTGTACACCTCCCAATGGCACTCCTCCATCTGTGCCGGCACTACTCCATCTGTGCCATGGTTGGGAGGCCACCAAAGGTGAGGGGCGCCTTAGCTGGGCATCCTCCTCGTGGCGGCGTGGTCAGGGACGTGGCCGGGCTGACCAGGGAGTAGGGGGACTCCAGGGTGTCCAGGGTGGCCACAGAGGGGGAAGAGGCAGGGGTGCACCACTTGAGCACAATGTTGTGCCATGTGTCGGTGCAGTCATGCCACCACCCCCTGTGGTTCCGGGAGATGCAGCTTCTGCATCTGGCACTGGCGCCCGTGTGACCCGGCAGTCTGTTTCATCGACTGCCACGGGCTCAAGGGTAGTGGTAGCTGCAGGTGCAGCTGTGGACACCAACACCCAGGCTCAGGGTCTGCCAGCGCAGGCTGCGTTGGCACTTGAAGAGCCCTTGGAAGATTTCCAACAGGCCAGGAGGGAAACCGTAGGTGCACGCAGGGCTGCCCTGATCAAGACACGTGTCCCTGGGGCAGTAATGTCATCTGCTGCCCCGAACAGCCGGGTGTTGGCAAGTGCAGGGGCAGATGCACCCAACAACACCCTGGTTGTGAGTCTGCCAACCAGGACAGTCACTGTCAATGACCATGCCACAGCGGATGTTGCTGCGCAGGGTCCATTAGAGGGCACCCAGCTGCCACTGACGCAAGTCAGGCCTTTGGTCATCCCTCCACCTGCCACTCCCTTTGCTCAGTCCACAGGTGCTACTGGCCATAGTGATCAGGGCGGCATTTACCAGCCAGGGTCTGCGCCACAATCCAAGAGGAGGAAGGTTGCACCTGCAGCACAGGCTGGGACCCCACACACAGCCACGACCTCCTGCACATCGAGGAAGAAGCCTTTCTGCAACCAGGAACTGGACTACCTCGTGGACTACGTGCGGGACCACAGCCGTGACATGCTAGTGGGTTCTAATTGTCAGACTACGGCTGCCCACCGTGATACCCACTGGAAGCAAGTTGCGGAACATGTGAGTGCATTCGGCCATGAGGTGCGCACGGCGCAAGAGTGCAAAAAGCATTGGAATGACCTCAAACGCAGCGCTAAGGCTAAGCGTGCCTCAAACTACAACTTGACTCTGGTGACTGGCAGTGGGCCTGCACCTGAGGAGGAAGACCTCACTCCGCATGAGTCACTTGTTGCGGAGTTCATACCATCTCCATCGGTCGAAGGAGTGGGAGAGATGCCAGACTTTGATGCCCAGTCCAGTGAGTGTTGCTGCGTGTTTGTTGTGGACATGTGTGTTTTACTTGTGTGATGTGTTGTGCATGACTGCCACTACATGTCACGTGTACATGGTTCTGATGTGCAAGTAATGCAATGTTTCCCTGATGCATGTCTGCTCTGCTGGATGGTGGACATGTGGAGCGGACGGGGACTGTCCGCATCACCACTATTGCACCCTACTCACATGCTGGTCACCAGGATGCCCCTCAAGTCCATGTTCCAGCTCACTGGCCCTTCTGCATGTAGCGTGGGGTGACCTTCCTCTCAGCCCAGGGACTATATCATAGCATGACTGACATGCATGTGTCCTCTGCTTGCATGCGGGTACTCCATGTAGGCATGCTCCGTTGCTTCTCCACCCCCCCTCTGCACCCCAATTCCACCTTAGCACTGGTATGCTTCAATTTTGCCATTGAGTACTTCTCTGTTCATGCGTCCTGTGTACATGCTAACTTCCAGCAGCCAATCTGCCAGACATATGCTGTGTGGTACATCCTTTGTACTTGATGAAGGGTGTCTCACTTGGACTGTGCAGAGGTCAGATGCCCCGCAGGGACATGAGTGCCCATTCATGCTCTATGTGTATTCCACTCATGCCCCTATGTGTCCTTGACTGGATGATCATTGTAGTAGGAGTCCAGGGGGACCTACATTGCATGGCATTTCATCAGCCTTCCGATGTCCACTGTGGCTCAGTCCTGCATCGCACACATGTTTAGGGTGTGACAGTCTGTGTGGGTCACAGGCCTCATCCTGTTTAATGGCCAATGACTCTGTCCAACTGGTGTAGTGTCTTCTTCACACGTGGGTGTACTCCGGAGGTTTCATCATGTGTCCTGCTTACTGTCCCATCATCATTTGCTGTGTTGTCACTTGACTCATATGATGCAGTTGATGCTAGTGTACACTGTCTGTCAATACACAGGTCTATGGTCAGCCTTTTGATACCATGCTAGGCATCCCTGCATTTGTACCTGGGGGGAGGAGGGGTTTGCTTGTAGCCATGCTAGCCATTGAATGCACATTGCACATGATGGCTGAAGTTGACCTTGCACTGCCTTCACATTTTCAGATACACATTATGAAGTACCTGTACATGTAGACAGTGAGTAATGTACACATTTGCTGCACTGCATCGACCCACTTATGTGCTAAATTACAAGATTCTACATGCCTAATCACATAAGCAGTGTTAAGTTGACCCAGCATGCATGGCAGGTTCTCTTTTGTGTGTTACATGTCTGCTTGATGTGTTTGGTGTCTGTGTGATGTCTGTGTGTGTTGTGTGCTTCTAACATGTGTATTGACCTTTTTTCTCTCTAATTTTCAGATGATGACGCATTGGAGCCAGAGGATGGTGTTGTCATGCCAGGCACATGGTTGTTATCACTACAGCAACCCAGCACAAGTGGGGGTCGTGGGGTGGTAGGCCACGAAAACCCACATGTGCTACAGTCCATCTTGTCTCTGGCTGGCAATGAGTCCAGCCCTGATGACCACTCTGACGTCCATGTCGAGTTGGATGAGCATCAGGTCCATATGTCAGGGGTGAGTGATTCTGATGTGGGCACTCCCTGTCCGCGACACCTGCGCTGAGGGGTCAGACAGTCTTGGAACCTCCGCCTGTGGTGGATCGGGACGCAGGGTCACCCTCCACACCAGTCACTGATGTGCCTGGGCCATCACGTCGACGGGGACATGTAGTCGTGCAGCCGCGGGCGGTGCCAACACAACAAGGACACCCAGTCCTTGGGTCCTGCAGTGGTCAAGCCCAGCAAAGCGGTCGCCTCACGCAACCGCTGTATACTGAGTGGGAGCAAGACATGACTGCCAACTCTGAACGCCAGGGGGCAGCAATGGAGAACGTCGCTGTGAGCATGGAGCATGTTGTCCGATCCATGCTCCCCCTGCTAGGCAGGTGCTTCTCCAGCAGCAGGCGACACTGTTCACGGGCCGCTCGCTCAGGCTGGGCATGGCGGCCTCAGACAGGGCACACCAGGCTGAGATGGTGTCTTTGCATCGAGCAATTGCTGCTCACGCAGAGGCACACATGGAGGCCCTGAGGGAGGAGTATGCTTCCCTCAGATCCACTCTGGGTGTCCTTATGATGTCCCAGAGGGAGCGGGCAGAGGAGAGGTTTGCGCAGCAAGAGCGTACCATCTCGGCTGAGCTACATGCTTGCCAGGATGTGCAACAGTTGTCCAGCCAGGCCTTGCAGGAGGAACTCCGTGTTACACGTGTTACCTTGCAAGAGGAAGAACGCGTATCATGTGAGGTCCTGCATGCAGACTTACGTGTGATCGCCGCACAGAACCAGGCTCACCCGTCCAGCAGAGACGAGGGGCAAGCTGCGGCTAGGCATGGTCAGGCTCCTGTGCCACGCCCTCCTTTCCAGGAAGAGCCAGACTCGGACGACAATCTATCTCCCACATAGGTCGGGCTGTGCAGTCGTTGAGCCCATGGTGTTTTTTTTTTCTTCAACATCATTGCATGTGGGTGTTGAGCAGCACCCTGTACCTCCCCCCTCTTGGATGCCCCCCCCGGGTCATATGTGGCCATTTTTGATTTTTCTTTTAGTTTAGTTAGTTAAGTTTCTATTTGATAGTTAGTTTAATTAGGTAATGTAGGTTTTTCATAGTTAGTGTAATTAGTTAATATAGTTTAAAATTGCTTGTCTATTGTGCTTTCATGTGAAGGTGTGGTGCTTTGTGGCTTTTGAAAGCATCCACTGTCTGTTCCAGCTGGGCCCTTCAAGCTTTTCTTGTGTATGTGTTTGCTGCTTGGGGTCCTTGACTCACATATGCCACTCCTGCTTCCCTTATCCATGGGCTCGCAAGGATGGTTCGGTGTAACAGCCTATTACACAAGGGCTTTGGACAGTCATATCTATGGCATGTCTGCTGCCGTTGAACTTGTGTTAACACCCCTAGTGGGGATGATAGGGGCGTTATTGACCACTGTTATTCTTTCGCTAGATGGGGGGTTTCATGATTCATGTGTACATTCATTGCTATGCATTGTGTAGTATGTTTCTTATCTTTACTGTACATGTGCTTGTTGCAATTCATGCCGTAGATAGTGTGTTCCACACTTTGCCTGTGAAAGATGGACTGATGGTGTGATTTCTGATGTACGTCTCTGACATGGTCCAGTCATGAAATGCCTGAAGAGACACACACAGATGAATTTAAAGCATTAATCATGTGTTTCATGCCCTTTCTGCAGGGGGATGATCCTCCAGACCACCTTTGCCAGCAGACATGAGCCATTGGACGTCTGCAAGCTGGACACGTTTGGTGGTGCCGACATGCACATGTGTGTGCAAGCAGAGGCACAGGGATTGCACTCATACATCCGAAAACAGCTGACATGTTTCAAGGGACTCCAGGCAAGGTGAGCAGCACAGGGGGGCCACAACACAGCAAACCTTCCACCAGGCCAGTTGCACATGCATGCTTAGTAGCAGCACTGACAGTGAGCTTGGAAAAATATTGGTGTTGAAGTGCACAATACAGCTGAGATGGGTTGGTGGACTAATGGCTAGTTGATGGGAAAGTTGTCTGGGGCACCTGCAGGGGCAGTGGCACATACCCTACGGTCCACCATGGTCCATTGAGGCACTTGTATTAGCCATGTAGCATTGCGAGACATGGAAAGAAGCAGCTCACAGGGACAGACAGCAAGGGAACGACTTGTGTGCAGTGCATTTCATTTCCATGTAGAATGTGACACATGCACTACCTACTTTATTTCGGTCATGGTGGAACACAACTTGTTCTGAAGTCATACCTTGCTATATGCGTCTGGCTGCTTACTGAGGGAACATTGCATGTTGTGTAAATTGTGACAGATTGGTCTTCCATTTGCCACGCACCCACTGGCGCCTGACTTACTGCATTGACTGTGTATGAACCATCACAGGGGTAATGTTACATATGGGTACGAAGCATCAACACCAGATTGTTTGTTTGTAGAGTAGTTTGTTAGTTTGGGGCATATATGGTGGTGTGTTTGTGTGTTATGGGCACGCACAGATTAGTAACTGTGGCTCTCTTTGCAGCATTGAACTGCTCCTGTTACTGGACCTGAGAGTGCGCAGGCAGGAGGCCAGCACTCACCCCAGAGATAAGTTTCTCTTTGTCTTCCATTTGATTAATTTGTTACTATGTGCATGATGATCAAGTTTGGTGTACTTGTGTCTGTGTTAATGTAAGTAGTACAGTTTTGTGCATTTCCTACTTTCCCGTGTCAATCCTACTCCCCTCTCCTGCCCCGCATTCCGGTTATCCAGTATAGCAATGCCTGTCCCGACTGCATATCCCTGACCCTCCTTCCCCACCAGGGTCTCAGAGGCCTGTGTGAGTTTGACCTTGCAGGCACCCAGACCACAGTGGGGGTGGTTGGTTTGTGCCACTCATGCGCCTGTACATGGGAGCTGTGACAGTACACATCAGTTCGTGGTGCATCATTCTGTGTTATGTACCACACATGGTACACATCCTGTTGTGACATTGTTTTACTGTGCTACCTTGGTTGTTACGTCATTGTGGTAGTACTTGGGCCTCATGACGTACTGCTACTTCAAGTCATCTACTGGAAGCTCTTCTGGTTTGTTTTGCTGCCTGCAGGCTTTTTGCTTGGCTTCTGTGTTGACCTGCTTTGAGTTCTCTTTGATGTGGTGTTTTTGCAATTCAAGGTGGCCTATGAGGGTGCTGGATGCTTTTTGCACACAAGGTGGAAGATGGTGACAAAGGGGAAGGGTGATCCTGTGGCAAGGTGAAAATCAAGGATGAAGGCTACATAACCCAGGTGCAGTTGTTCAGTGGGTCATGGGGATTTGTGAGGGGGGGTGTTTTGTTGTTGACAGTTGCCTTGCCCTACAGTGTGATGCGCACCCTGACATTGTAATTGCGGTATCCTATGTACATGATGTATTCTGCTGATCAATGCCTGTTCATGTGTTGTGTTTACCTTTCAGGTGTGAGGGAATAGTTGTGGCTTGACATGCTGGGGTGAACACATGGTGAATGTTCACATGTGATGTGTAGAGGAAACTGATGGTCACTTGATTGCACATGCAACATTGAGTGCATGTCCCTACTGACCCACACACTTGCATTATGATCCACTACATGTACAACCACCCTTCCATGTCCACATGTACACTCTGTTTGCCTTCTGGTGCCCACTGTGTCCCTGCAGCACATGATCTATGACCAATTGTGGATCCTGTACATGCGTAATTTGCTTTTTTATGTAGTTTGTCACTTAGATGTGATGCTCAGGGTGTGCGTCACACACAATGGCTGTTCACTATGCTGTGCGCTGAGCAGTGTGTTGCAGGGGGTGGGCACGGCACACAGAAGCTGCAGTGTTGATTTTGCAATGCACAATGTGCATGTAGACAGTCATTCATTGTTATGTTACAACTACAACTGTTGGAATGCATTTGGGTATGACTTATTTTGGGTGGGAGGTTGTTGGTCAGTCATTTCATCTGATGCCACTTTACATTTTTCACATGTCAATGTGTACCTTATTGGTACTGTGTTGGTGTATAGCTATTGCTTGCCAGGTCATGTTGTGGTTTGGGAGGGTTTGGGTGACATACCAGTGATAGTCATGGCCTGTTTTGCAGGTCTGTGTGATTCACACCTTGCATGTGTGCCTTTTGGTCACACAGGATTACTTATGTTTAAGTAGCTAGGGATGCACACAATGTGGCACTTCCATGGCAACATTCTCAGGGTGGTAAGGTTGTGACAGTTGACTTTCTCTTTGTCATCATCGATTGTCACCTTGTATGTGCCAGGCCTGTGTGCACTCCGCAGGGGTGGGAGTTTAGGTGAAAAATGTGGCCACAAGCTGGGTCCGGGCTTCCTCGCCACGTGCCCTGTCCCCTCCCATGGGCAGCGCCTGTGCCTGTGGTTGGGGATGTGGGGGCACCACCATGTCCACCGGTACGCCCTGCCGTGTTGCAACATTGTGCAGGACACATGCTGCCACAATGATCCTGCACACTACTGGGGGTGCATAGAGTAGCTGCCCACCAGAGCGGTCAAGGGAGCGGGACCGTGACTTGAGCACTCCGAATGTTAGCTCCACTATGGCCCTGGTTGCAATATGGGCAGCGTTGTATCTTACCATTGGTGGTGTGGTGGGGTTCTGGATTGGCGTCATCATGTGGTTGCTTAGAGGGTAGGCACTGTCCCCTGGAGAGGTGATGATGGTTGTGATTATTGGGGTTTGTGTATTTGTGTGTGTTTGTGACATGCATGCATGTGCACAGGCATTTGTACTCACCTAGGATCCATGTGTCGCCATGCTGCCCAGCTTCCAGGGCCCGGCTCAGGGCGGACATTCTGTATATGAAACTGTCATCTGTGGAGCCAGGGTAGTTTGCATAGACAGAGGTGATGATTCCCTTTGCATCGCATACCACCTGCATGTTGATGGAATGCCAGTGCTTGCGGTTTCGGTAGATGTGCTCAGTGGCCCTAGGTGGACGTAGGGCCACATGGGTGCACTCTATGGCACCAAGCACTTTGGAGAAGTGTGCCACCCTGTAAAAGTCCTGGACAACGGCCTGCCTTTCTGCGGGTGTTCTGGGCATGTATATGTGCCTGCGGACTGAGGGGCACGCTGTCATGATTGCCAAGACCTGGTGTCGGCAGCGTGACTGCGTGGCCTGTGAGACCCCCCCACTATGGCAGTAGTCCGCTGAAATGACCCAGTGGCCAAAAAATGCAGGACATTGAGCACCTTCCCCAAGGGGCTCAATGCTTGGGAGCAGAGGGTGGGGGTTGTAAGGTCATCTTCCCACTCCCTGACCAGGTCTAGGATGGTACGAAGTGGAAACCTATACCGGCCATAGACCTGGTCGTCAGGCATCCCAAAAAGGCTTGTCCGGGGTGAAAAAATGCATGCCCTGGCTATTCTTCTCCTCCTGCGTTGTCCCACAATCAGTGCTGCGACAAATTGGGCATTCATTGTAGCTGTATATACGTGTTTGTTGTTTGCGTGCACTTTTATACTGTGCGCTGGGACGCTACTGCCTGCCTTCCTGTGGCGGACCGTTGATGCCTATGCGCGTCTTTTGCCGTGCGCAGAGTTCCCGTATTCGAATCCATGAATACGGGTTGTTTGCGTGCGTGTGGGCGTTCTGTGTAGTTCCCTGCAGTACTTCCCCAGTTACGCCTTCTTTTTCACGCATTGTTCCCCATTCCGCGTCTTACGCCCACTGTTCCGCCCACTTTTGTTGTGTGCGCTGCGCTATGTGCACTTTCGCTGTGCGCATAGCTCACGCCGTTTGATGACGTGTGCGCCAGCGTGCATCACATATGGATTTGGCACACAACCAGTGGTATACACGCGCAGCGCCTTCCTTGAATCGCACGTTTGAACATGCGCTTGCATTCTCACGCTTGCGCCACCATGTGCCTGCTTGCCCTGGGATTTTCAGCGCACGTTTGTTCCATGAATAGGCTCCTCAATGGACTGTCCGGTTCTGGTCATTGGATCGGTTCAGGTCTACCGGCAGCAGGGCACTTCTGGAGGGATTGGATCAGCAGCGCGGTCCTGGTCAATTTTGAACTGCACCTCAGACTGGATTTGGATGGGCCCTTCTGGTCACTGGACACGGTAGATTACAGGATGCAAGTTTCAGAGGGCAAGCCTTAATGGTAGCAAGCCAAGCTGAATCAGAATTATTCTTTTAAGTTTTGGATGTTTTGAAATTGGGTCTAGCTAGCAAGAGTTCAGCAATGCTAAAGTCTGGAGTCTGCAAAGAAATCTGGATCTTCAAAGAAGTCTGGAGTCACCTACAAGATGAAGAATTTTGGATCAAGGTGCTGAGTGGAAATCTGGATGGTTCTGGAAACAGTGCCTATGTGGAGTGAAGTTCCTATATTTATACTGTCAAATGACATCACCCAGCTTTATGATGTGGGCAGAATTTCAAAACACACCCCCACAGCTGTGAGTGGCTGCAGGCACATGCTTTGTCGTGGTTGGCAGTCTGAACAGAGCTGTCATCTTTATGATGCGATTTAGGAACTCCCACATTGATTTTGACCACAATTTAGCTTGCCCATAAACACACATTTTTACAATTATGCCCTCTACTAAAATCAGACACATGCATTACATTTTTTATGGTTTATCCTGGCGTCCAATTCCCATCTATGTGAGAGCTGTCTTTCACATTTTATGGATTTTTATCAATTTTAACCATAACAGTTTGGATTAATCATTTCTAATTTGGTACATCTCTGGGCGCTTATCAGTGGATTATGTACATGGAATCTTGGGTTTGCAACATTAATCGTTCTGCTACAATGAGACATTTTTCATAACGTTGGTTCCTTAAATGGTACAGGTTTCATCAATGTCTTAAAATCAAGAGCCTGAAATTAGGTTAATGTCTACCAAATTTCAGATTTATCCCTCTTTAGGTTGCTCAATTAAAGTGTTTAAAACTTAATCACAATTATGCATTTTAAACAACAGATTATTTATTTATTTTATTTATTTTTTACATTTATAAAGTGCTCACAGGCGCTGTTACAAGAATTGTTTGTTTTTCTTAGTTGCTAATTGTGTATTTTTTTTTTTTGTCTTAGTTACGTATTTATAATACGCTTAAACACCCAGAGATTTCTAAGCGCGGACCCGGGGATCGAACCTGTGTTGCTTCATGTTGTCTTGCTTCCAAGATGCGCACACTGCCGCTGAGCTATTCTCCCGGGACAAAGATTGCTTTGAGCAGTTTTTTTTTCTCTCCTTTCACCAAACAACAGCTGTCAGATCCCTTTGATCAGGGAGGTGTGTCCCCTTCCTGGAGAGGGAAGCTCCTGCCCCTCCCAGCAGAGGTCAATGCTCAGCCTGTCCTTTGTTCTTGGCTCAGCCAGAGACGAATGTCTGATGCGGTCTCATTGTGCTCCTTGTTGTCATTATGCGGGAACCATTAGGCAGCCATTAGCCTTCCTGTAGCAAGGGGTTGTCAAACTGAAGTGTGAATCTTTCCCAGGCTGGTCTGTTAGATCAGAATGAAATAGTTGATTAGCCCCAGACTGGGTTCCATTAAATTAAAATCTTTTCATTTCACACATATAAAATATAAGCACAGTTCATAAGGGATTTGGACATTTAAAAGAATTCGCCCTTCACAAACATGCTTTAAATAGATGAATTTTGCAATTTCTTCCGGAAAACGGAACACGCTTAAACTGGGTTTGACAGCTAATTTTCTGATGCAGCTGTCAGTCAGTGAGGCCTGGATTATATGATTACAGCACACTTTTCCTTTCAATAATTCACTGGGGACATCTAGCACCAAAACAGCACTTTGAAGGTTGCCATTGATTAGGAAGCTGTATTTAAGGGCATTTTCAGATTTTAGCCCAGTTTTGTGGCCTTGATTCACGTGACAGGTAACAACACCCCCTAGCATTCTCTCGCAGGGAGTTCTTGCTTTGACATCAACTTTGCCTGTATGTTGCAAGGTGTGCAGCTCTTTTGTGGTTTATGAACCATGCACAGTTTTGCAGATTTGGCGCGCACAGGGGTTAGCGCCTGCATTTTTGGCAGATTCTTTCCCCCATTGGCAAAGGGGTGTATTAGGGCGCATTGGCATGGGTTGAAATATTCCACAATGCAGAGATTAGGTTTCCTGACAGATCAATCATCTGAGCCCCCTTTCATTTTCTAGTGCATTAATTGAAAGCACAAATTAAATTGACATAAAAGTATCCTGAAAGCATATATTCACTGACAATAAACGTAACAAGTAACACAGTAAATAAAAGACTGTTATCAACGTTTTACTGTTCAAATAATTGGAACTTAATCCATGATCATTGACAAAGTTTCCTAATCAAAATCATTGAAAGTATAAGACCCTGGTCCTATAGAAGCAGGCCAATAATAGTAGCACTGTGCCCCAAACCATTCAGATGATCAAACATAGACATTAAAGTGCATTGCCAAATATAGGTGAATAATAAAAAGCCACAAAAACAATATGTATTCAAACTGCGTTTTTTCGATGCTAAAATGACAAGATAGAGATGGACTGTGAAATTGGCCTTATTTATAACTTGTCCTATTTACAAATTACTTTTCAAGCCAAATGTTCGCCATGCGCTGCCACTATGAACCCTTTAATCAGTTATTCACTTGCTTTGTTACAGAAATATAGTCACAGAGCGTGACCCAATTGAACACGAGAAGGGCATTTTAATTGCAAACAGCAAAACAAATTCCACAAGTCAAAAAAACACACAACACGGACTGCAGTCATAATAGGGGTACATGTCAGCATCTGACTATAAGTTCTATCTTTCAAATTCCATATTTTTTCCATATTTTTGAGTTTCTTAATTTAATTTGGACACATAACTCCATATAAGATTATTGGGTGTATTTTTGCAATAATAGACTGCTACACATGAATTAAGGGATTTTTGTCCCTGTGCTTGAATAAATATTTTGAACGACTAGTCATATTAGTTTTTCTATTACGTAATTCATTTAATTGTTTTTGCGCACATAGACTATCTTGAAATACAACCTAAAGGAATTTATAATCCTTAACCATTTTGAGTTTTTTTCCTGAACAGCATCCAGTTAAAATTACAGTACCACAGATGATTTGACTGACCAAACCAAAGTGAACAGCACCAAGACCACAAATACACACCGGTCCACCAGATGCCTTGGCAAGATGGATATCCAGACACAACTTCAGGCCATACTGGCAGAAATGCAAGCAATCAGCTAGCACACTAAGGAGACATACAATACGGTACAAGATATAATGAATGGGCTAAAATATGTGCCTAGTCGCATCAATGTACAGGCTGAATGCACCACCGAGAATGACCATAGGATCAGTGCTTTCGGGGACAATCACCTGAGGGTTTGCAGCGCTATATAAATGCTAAATTATTATTATTATTATTATGAGACCCTTGCTACCGAAGTTGATGCCATGGTAAAGGAGGTTCAACGGCTTGGAACAAAGTTGGAAGACCAGAAAAACAGGTCTAGACTAAATAATAATTTGCATCTGGTTGGTGTCCCGGAAAGCATGAAAGGCATGGAACGTTTTCTTATACACCCTGTTTTAAGATAATATCAAGCTAACCAACTAAAAGAGAGAGCACATAGGGCCTCAATTTCTAAACCAAATATGAGTGAACGCATGAGGATCATTACCCTGAGGCTCCTGAACTTTCAATACAAGTTAGCTATCCTGAAAGCACACCGTGCTGCTGGAACCATTCTCCTTGATAGCTCTGTAATACGCCCGTTCAACGATTTCTCAGCTGAGGCTCTGAAAGGACCGGATCAACAATACTATCTTAAATTGCCTGCGGTATGGTGTTTTCAGCATGACCATCACTGCACACCTTTGAGTCCCCGGAGGATCTGTGGTGCTTCCGTAGACACCACAAAATAGTTGAAGCAGAACATTTGCCAGAATTGATGGATAACTCAAATAAAGCTGATTCACGATGACAGCAAGATCCCATTGCTCAAAATTGATGGAAGAAAGTCGGAAGACGCCAAAGGCCCAGATGGGAGAGATGACTGTGTGATATATAAACTGCTCATAGGATGTGTGTTCGCTATGGAGGTGGAGCGAGGGGACTCACACTTTTGAATTGCCTGCCTAGGTATTTATTAGAACACATATACTGACTGAGCCCATTTTGAGGTGCTGATCCTGTGCCCTCTGCTTGCCCACCATGGGCAGCAATCCAGTGCCCTCCACAGGCGGTACCCATGCTCTTGGAATAATCCTCCAGAAACTTCACATGGTACACTGCAGAAGTGAAATCTTTCTGAATGCGAAGGTCCACTATGAGAATTTCACCTGGAGGCTTCTCGATGTAGGCGGTTCATCTGTTGCCCCTCTGTACATTATGAATGCATATTTCTTTACTTTAAATTCTTGTTCCCCTGGTTTGGCGATTGTTGATATATTATTATTATTATTATTATTATTATTATTATTATTATTATTATTATTATTATTATTATTGCATTTATTGAGCACAGACCTAGCTTCGAGAAGCAACGGACCATTTTACAGAGATTTACACCAATACAGATACATAACAGAGTGCTTTACAGTGGTGTAAAACATTCCAGATGCATAGCGGAGCGCTTTTCAGTGGTAACAACAGAACAGATTTACAGTGGTAGGTAGAATACAGAGGGGGGCAGAGGAGGGGTACAGCTGTACCGGGTGGCAGGGAGGAAAAGGGCAGGAGGAAAGGGGCAGGCAGTGTCTAGCAAGTCAGGTGACGCAAGGGCCGACATGATGTGAATAGTGAAGAGGTCGATATGGTCTCTCCTGTGGCCTCTTACGTGGAATTTTTTGAGCCATTTTATATATTACATCCATAAGGCTGAAGATCTGAGATGGACCATATTGTACCAAGTAAAACCGGGAAGTGATGGGAATATGGCCAAAAGAATATTGATCCACAAAAATAATTAATTTACCTAATAAAAAGTGCAGAGACAGGCGTAACTGAGCGGGCAGAATAGTGGTGACATAAGAGTAGGTAACTATTAGCCAAGGACTATCACTGTCACACAATTTCCCTGGTAAGAGATAACAAATGCAAAACTAAAAGCGTGGTACTGACGATATGTGCATTGAAGAAACAAGGAGATGGAATGCCAGTGTTCAGGCATAATAAGCAAATGTGGAGATGCACTGCAGAATTTGCAAGTGAAGCAAGTACAATGACTCTTCAGTAGAGGCATAGGACACACAGAGGAACCAGTTAGAAGAAAGGACCCAAGAAGTGGGTGTGTGAAGTGGATGGTAACCATGGCAATTCAAAGGAATAAGCAAGTATCCGTATCGTGAACAGCCGTGAGGGACAAGGAATTGTCCAGACCGTTAAGCAGGGTGTTTGTGTGCTGGTGTGTGGATACAAGACCATGAGAACTGGCTCACCATTTCCCACTGTTTGTGGTTTCTGCAGAATGGATTGAAAACAAAGTGCGGGACGACGGTACACAGAGGGAGAAACCGTGGTTAGCTGGTTGGATTTACCTCAATGGGAGGGGGAGGCTTGCGATTAGAAACGGTGAGTGGCGAGCATATTGTCCTTATTAGAGGAGAGTAGAGTCATTATTGTAAGACAGATTTAAGCACAACAATGTTTCTAATAAAGACACAGCCTGTCGACAAGAGTGCACAATATCACTGCAAGTGCGTCTTGAAGCTGTGCCCCGTGCCTAACAGACATGTAGTTTTGAGGGCAGATGTTGCCCCTCGCTAAGAGAATATTAGATTATCGAGGTATAGGTTCAAATGGACATGAAGAGGTCGATTGGTGGATATAGCACAGTAACAGTCTACCCACTTCCCTTTTGATGTTTCCTATCTTTTTGTAGATTATCTGGCCGCAGACCAAAAGCCCCTGTGAAAAGAGGAAAACACTTCTGACAAAAAGCCCAAGTTGGAAAAATATAGATGGTGGTGTGTTTTTGTGAACATCGGATGAGTAAAATGTGCGAAGGCTTCAAAGAAGCAAGATACGCCCAAACCATTGGGGCTTAAACAAAACTCACAGCAGGTGAGTGTGTGTAAAATGCAATCTTAAAGGCACCATGTTAAGCATTAGGGAATTAATCTCCCGGGCTCAAATTAAAGGTGCTAATAATAACAGCATTTAGATGATGCTCTTTGAAAGCGGGTAATTAACACCATTTGATGTGTTATTGTTTCTAGGGTATACCAAAAAATGGCAAAACCCGCAAGAGGAAGTGGAAGAGACTGATTGAGCGACCAACAAGAGGTCTCATAAGACAGCAGAAGTGTCTAAGAATACACGATATGGAGCCATATTAAGTGATGGTGACTTTATGTTTGATATTGAAGACATAGTGGATATACTAATAGTGTTCCCCTGAAGAATTTCCCCCAATAACTTTTTTATTGAGTGCGAGTGGAATGAAACATGTCCGTTGTGATAGTAGTAGTGGAAGTATGTCGAATGAATGACATGGTTGAAAGGAGATCATAGCTACATGATTGTGCAAATATTTTGTATGTGGTTTAACAGTGTTTTACTAGGAAAACGCTTTTGTACACTATTATTTGATATATCCACATGAGGGAGTAAGATATGTGAAAAATGGAAATGCTGTTGTGATTCATATGATATTCAATGAATTGTATTAAACAAAATATTTTGTCAATTGTAACAGACTGGTTTGAAGAGAATTCCTTCAGGCCACTTCTAGAGTGTGGATTGTTGTATTCTAATTAGAATGCTATTCGGTGTAACCTTGTAGAAATGACACAGGACCATTGGAATATTTTATCGTTTTTTTTAGCACTCTCCGATGATCAATACATTGGTTTCTCAGATTCCTTATTAAGGTCAATGCTACTTTTGTTGTGGGGAGTTAATGGTGATTACATCAGGCCCGGCTCCAGGAATTTTCATCTGGGTGGGCCAGGGTTGTAATCAGGGGGGCCCACCCAGATCCGTGATCCAGCAAAAAATGTCTTCCAGATCCCCAAAAATACATTTGCACCCCTCTATAAAACACTGTACATAGCAAAAGAGAAGCAAGGAAAATAGTGTTGCAACATCAATCTACCTATCTTCCCTTCCCATCTGCTCTCCCCTTTCTGTTATATCTGATCCTCCTTCACCTTTCACTGTCCAGTCACCTTCCTTCAGCTGCCCTAACCACCTTTCCAATTTATCTCCCCTCCCACCTATTCACACCAGCCCTCAGAATGCCTTTCCTGGACTGGCTTGGGAGGACTGAGGGTGATGCCTCCTCCTCTTCCTCTGAGAGGGCAGAGCAGTGAGACCCCCAGTCTTTGTACTATCTCAGATGGTATCCGCCCAACAATACCTTTGTAAGCTCTGTGGCTACTACCAGCAGGCCCAGAGGAGATGCGTGTGGTCCCTCCATCTTGTTGTGAAAGAAAGATCCCCCCCCACCCAGAATACTGAAGCAAGGATTAGGAGATTTTGTTTCCTACAAAATTACATTTTTTTTTGAACGTCTTTAAATTTCAAGAACAGAACTTACAATGTCCAATCAATACAGGTAGTCTTGTTGATCTTAACAATATTTCGAGCACACCATATCCTCCAATAACGTACACATGTATACAAACCTCCTTTCACCCACCCATTCCACAACCTCCTCTCCTCTCCTTTCCAACTGAACCCATACACTAGTCCCATTCTGAATGTCTCCCATAAATGGTGCATGTCCAAAATTCCAATTTAAGCACAAAATGTTATTTTTTGTTGCATTTTTGCAGCACATTTTAATTGAGTTGAGAGTGCAAGGGAGTGCTAGGGCTGTAAGGGCTGCATCAGGGGGCAGACAGCGCTGGTTGAGGGGTTTGCGACCTCCTGGTATCGCTCCTGGTGGGGCGTGCTCCTGTACATCATTGTCTGGTACATACTGTTTACATACTGGTTATAATATGCAATTGTCCATGAAGACTCTTTGTTGTGTTTACTTTGATTTGCTGTTGAGTGACAGAATTGTGTTCAATAAATGTGGCCTGGATATTTTCAAAGTTGTATATGTGTGTGTCCTAATCCCTGTGCTGCCCATCTATTAAACCACGAGTGAGGCTTTTTGGAATAGATTGTAATGCGAACTGAACCACTTCTAGGGGCACTCAATTTTAACAGGTAAGGCATAGTGAAATTAAAAAATATGCCCAGGATCACACACGTCAAGTGGCAAAGCCATGATTTGAGCCTAACCTGAAATTCAAATACTTGACCACATATCTTCCGAGTTCAAGTTGATACAAGTATGTGTTGAAGTTTGGCTTTGAATACTTAAAATAATACTAGATTGTATACAGATTACTTAAGAAATGAACACGTCACATCATAAAGCAATCTGACAATGTATTCGTAATTGTAGAAACATGTTTATGAAAGGATTAAGGGGGGCATTTTGTTTTGAAACCTAAATTGCACAGATCGGAATTCTCTGTTTGCACTTTTTTGCAAAAGGGGCCATTTATTAATATTAATGGTTTCCACCAAGTACTGGAAAAGTAAAGAGTAAAACACAGGAGTAAATCAACTTTGCTCTTTGCTTTACCACTACATGTCTGGAAAAGTGTAAATCACTTCCGCAATTAACGATTGTGGGAGCCATCCACAATGGATTCCTCTGGACTCTGCCAGCTTTTTCCAGGTGTAAAAGTCAGGCAGCCCCCATAGGAATCTATTGGTTTTCCGCCAACATAAAAATACATGCTGGTGGAATACCAATCGGATTTGGCAGGGGGCCCTTGTTAAGTCCGTTCTGCTCTCCAACTTCACCTGTCAAATCATACACAATCCTGCAGCTCATTTAAAAAAATGGAGCTACATGCATTTAGCGTCACTTCTTCCACTCCACTTGACCTGGAAAAATATCCCCTATGACTGTAGCTTTATTTTCCCCATCCTGAATGGAAGCCTACAAGCTCCAGCATAGAAATTGATGAGAATTTACACAAAATCTCATACAGATACAAAGTGAAATGAAATGCATGACAAGGTTATTGTTTCACACAGCTTGTGCTGTATCCCCTCACTTACTAATCACCCAACAATCTTAAATAGTTTTTTAAAACCCTAAATAATTGTTTTTAAAAGTGCCACAGCAATGGTCACTGCCTTTTTACCTTTTCTCATCTCTAATCACTTCCTCTTGTAAATAATCTGCTTCTGAGACATGTTAGAAAGATAAGATATCACTGGTAGGGCCTGATCAACCCTGCTGTTTGTTTTTGAGGGGAGAGAGTAGAGAGGGGGAGAGAGGGATTTGCATTTGTCCCTTGTCCAAATGTTAAATCCACCTCTGATTGCACTCTTTTGAAAATATTTAAATACTGCATTTTAGTTCTAAAAGATGCACACCTTTTATACTTTGCCCCAAACATTATAGAAAACGCTCTTTTTGTTATTTTACAGGTGTTCATATTTCATTTCCGGCACTGCCTAAACACCCAGCACCTAGGATTTACATCATAACTTTCCAAACAAATACCACAACACACATGACATATTCTGTTTGCATGCATGTATGTTTACTCAAACCGAATGAGGTTATCAAGTCAGTACTTATCAGTTTGAATCATGAAACGTTCTGTCAGAGTAGACTAGACTTCCAAACAAAGATACATTCTATTTAGGTCGGAGCCCCACTGGTAAGTATACATGAGAAGATCTGAAACTTGTCAATACTTGCCAACCTAGCCTCATCATTTTCAGGTAGGGTCTTGTTGGACCAGCTTGATTCCCTAGTCGTAGCAAGCAAGATACCCACATCTGGGCATATACACATTCACTGAGGGAGACAAACGGAAGCCAAAATGCATTGGCAAAGCCAACGTCTTGGGCTTTTGATTAGGGATGGATAGGCATTTGCCAGGCACTGCCATAAGGGTACCACCTGGCCATAAGATGGGAACAGCTGGAAAATGTTGCCAGTAACTGGGCATATGATGGCATTACCTGGCAAATGTCTGCTATGTATATACAAGCCAAAACTACTGGCTTTGTGATTGTTTGTTTAAGACGGGACTTCAGTGCAAGTCACAGAGGCATTGACAAATATATTGCTTATTAAATCAACTGGCTGAAGACCCACATTAAGAGAATTTTACTACACCAGGAGCTCATTTATGGAAACAATTAAGTAATTAAACACTCAAAAGAATGCTTAGATATAACACTGGCAGGCCCTATACAGCAACATGTTTGGTGTTACTTTGTGATAGAGCTTGCTGAAAGAGTTCTAGAAAGGTTAGGTTTTGGTGGGGAGGCATTGACATGGCTAGTTGTTAGGTGGGTTAATGACTAGACACACCCATAGAATGTGTGTTTCTCCTCACATTTTATTTCCATCCTATCTGTGTTCCACAGCATGCGTTCTGGTTGTACCGAATAGGTAAAAAGTCTCTGAATCTATTAGAACAACCGTCATTGCTCTGGCCAGCCTTCCATACCATTGTTTGCATATCAGCCTTGGTCCTGTCACTAATGTCAGAAGCTCTTCCCAAACTGCTAGAACACGGGCCTAAAAAGTCATATTGTTGCTTGTGTTCCAGTGAAGATGGAACACGGCCTAGCAATTGAGATGAATTGTACCTTTTGGTGGCAGCACCAAGAGTCATTTGCTAATGGCTTGTCCCCTTCTCAAATCACACAGACATACTACATAATTATGGCATGAAATATTGCGCAGAACAATGGTAGTGGTAATGTTTAGTTCAAAGCCTTGCATTTATCACTTTTTTATTTTACTACACTCTCCTCCTTCCTCTCCGATCGACCTTCCCAGGTCTAACTTGGGTCCTTCCTCTCCTATATCTCTATCTCTACCTGTGTTGTTCCCCAGGGGTCTAACCTCTCTCCCTGGTGGTTCAACCAATACCTGGCACTTCTTGTCCACCGCATTGCCTCTCTCTGCCCCAACTTTCAGTGCTATGCGGATGACACTCAACTCATTTTCAGGCTCCCTTCTGCCACCTCTTCTCCTTCTCTCATCTCTGACTGACTGTACGCCATCCAGGAGTGGTGTGCAGTCAATGATCTCTGCCTTAATGCCAGTAAGACCGAGATTCTCCTCATCAGCACACCGGCTGCCTCCTTTCCTGTCACTTTCTGGCCAGCCTCTCGTGGCCCTCTTCCTGCTCCCACCTGTGAGGCTAAAAACCTTGGGGTCATCTTCGACTCCACACTTTCCTTCTCTCCTCACATCTCTGACGTCTTTAAGAAGTCACACTACCAGCTGCACCTCCTCTGAGGTATTCTTCCTTTCCTCCCCTTCCCCCAGAAGCTCACTGTCTCCAGAGCTCTGGTTCTCTCTAGGCTGGACTACTGAAACAGCCTCTTTCTAAATCTGCCTGCCTCTATTCTCCGCCCTCTGCAAGACTTGTCCTTGGCCTCAAGCCCAGGGATCATATCTCTCCAGGACTGTAATCTCTGCACTGGCTCCCAGGGCGGCGATGATTAAGTTCAAAACCCTCTGCATTGTCCACAAGTCCTTCTGGGGCCTGAGACCTGAATACTTTCATCTCTCTCTTCCAAAATATCTTCCTTCTCGAGCTCTTTGCTCATCCGCCGCCAAATCCCTCAGGGTTAGTCGCTTCTCCAAGCAGCGAGTTGGTGGTAGATCTTCTTCTTCTGCTGGGGTCTCTCTCTGGAACAGCCTCCCTGAAACTTGAAGAGAACCATCTCTGTTTCCCGAAGAACCTAGAGACCTTCCTCTGTGCTTTTGCTTTCTCTCCTCTCCCCTGCTGATCTCCTGGCTGAATCTGTATATGCATTGGTTACCCGCCTACCCTCTGATCTCAGGCCCAGGTCCCAACCCCGCCAGTTGCACACCTGCGCTGCCCCCCTGGCAACCATTGCACTTGGGGACTCTTTCTGTATCCCTACATCCCCTACTAGCACTTGTCTCCTGATGTCTGCACTTACCCTGCACTTGCCACCAGCTGGCCGCACTTTTATTTATTGTCTATATTTTTTTACTGTTATCCTGTGTACTGCACTGCCCCCTCCCCTTTCCCCCTGCACTTTTTCCCCTTCCCCCCCTCCCCTGCACTTGCGCAATCTCAATGTCACCTGGCCTAGTAGGATCATTGTTTCTGTCTTCCCGGTTTCCCCTCCCTTGCCTTGTTGCACCTTGAAACACCTGTGTATAGGCACGTTATAAATGCCATATCATATCATCCCCACCAGAATTACATTTTTGTTACTACCATCATTATCTTTTCATTTATACTCAAGAAGTAAATGCAGCAGAATATATACTTAGAATGTAATTTGTAAGGGCCCCCAGTCAGTTGACGCACCTTTTGCAGAAATATGTGTTCAAGCAACTTTACCTGTCATTTATTGTTTGATATATTGAACCATTTTATTAAACATGATGTGAAAAAACACTATATTCCCACAAAAAATAAACATACTTTAAATTACAGAAACCAAAATTGTGATTTTAGGTTTGAGAAAATAGATGTAGGCAGCCTGCTTCAATAAGTCACACTTAGAGGTGTGAATGGTCCCCCATCTCCCTGGTCAGTTGTACTTTTATGACTGTGAGGCATAAATCTCCTGCAATTCAGCCTCTCAGAATGATATCTCTGAGGTTGCAGCTGAATGTTTACAGTGACATCCGCCCTCTCACCCCCTCAGTTACCAGTAGTGTATAACACCACTGACATGGCCTTCTTTCTAGGGGGGGGCAGAGGCTGGCTCTGGGGGGTCCTGGTCCCCTTTGCCCCCCTGCTGGAGCCGGGCCTGGATTACATACAATCAAAGGGCATCCGGGCAATGCTTTATTGGAACACTGAGTGAGCGGTATATTACACAACACCAGGCTTGCTAAATTGTACAGAACTTATTATGTCTCTGTAACTACATGACGATGCTACATACATATCATATTACACAAAAGTACAGTGCTGCAAAGTAGGAAGGTATATGGCACCACTTAGATACTACAAGTTGCATATGCCACCACTACATGGACTCTAAGGGTTGCTCTTATTTGCATCACCCTTAATATACAAGGTTTAGGAAATCTGATCAGGAGGCATAGGCTTTTCAATCATATGAGAGATATGCAGGGAGACATTCTTTCTACAAGAAACGCATTTAGATGCAACAGAATCAGCAAAGCTTCTCAGGGGATGGGTAAGACAGGAAATCCAATCACCATGTATAAAGGACGGGCATCTTCATACTGGTCCATAATAAGGTTCCTCTTAAGATACTTAACACTGTGGTGGACAGAAAAGGGCAATTAGTTTTATTCCATGGAGTATTATACCAATGGTGTCTTACACTTATTAACATGTATGGCCTAACAACCGATCCACACAGTTTTTTTATGCACATGTTTGCATTTTGCACCTCATATATGGGCCAATTAAAACGAATAGGAGGTGATCTTAATATCACCCTCTCTTGGTTGATGGATAGACAGACATCGGCAAATGCCCCTCAACATGTAGCCCGAAAGAATAAGACACTCCTCTCTGTGATGGATGACTTGCAAATCTTCTATATAAATAAAAATGTAAATGTTAGTTTGTTCAAAATCTTAAATCTCCGAAAGTTCTTCACTGATTGCTTTGACATTTTTACACAATGTTG
Organism: Ambystoma mexicanum; assembly: GCF_040938575.1. NCBI lineage: Eukaryota > Metazoa > Chordata > Amphibia > Caudata > Ambystomatidae > Ambystoma > Ambystoma mexicanum. Next base: position 293,225,093 of record NC_090941.1, read on the forward strand.
CATTCGAATAGGCACGTGTTTTCATATACCTACCATAGATAGATGTCACACCTGTGACATGTAAAAACATACTTTTCCTGAAAAACAGTGCCATCTGTTGGACGAAAAAGCAACACACGCTATACTAAAGATTTTACTGCAAAACAGCGCCATCTGTTGGACGTAAAAGAAACACACGCTAGCAGCAGAGCGACGTGCGGCCAGACTTCAGGATGCACGGTTGCGAGCACAGTGATCGCGTTCTGCATCTTCAGATCTGCTTCGTTCTCAACAGAATGAACGCGACAGGCTAAGAGTGGCTGAAAGACGTCAACGAGAAACAGCAGATCAGTGTCACACACGACTCTGTGCTCAGCAATCACGCGATTACAATCGCCTTGCATTCCAGTACAACCCAGCTGATGATTATAGTTTGAGCCGGCATGTTCTGTCCGGCACCATGACTGAAGTGTGTCCTTATTGCAAGGCTCTGAAATTTAATGGAGAAACAAAAGGAATGTGTTGCGCCACCGGGAAAATTAAACTGCCTCAACTTGGAGTACCACCAGAGCCATTGTAAAATTAAACATATTAGAAACGTGCGCTTTCTCTTCTTTTCTTTTCCATTTAACCAGACTGAGCCACAGCAACGCGTGGCCGGGGACAGCTGGTTGAAGATATATGGACAAAGGTAGATGTAGATTAGTGAAACTACACATTTCATTTGAAGCATCATCGTAGCTATGCTAGATTAGATTATTGGCTGGTTCCATCCAATATCACGCATATAGTTGAAAGATGTGAAATCCTCCCTATGACGCTATCACATCACACTGCGGTCCTGCTGAAGATCCCCTTTCCAGGTTAACCTAGATGTGCTCTGATCCTGAGACTGAATTTAGCAACACTGCACTACCCAGATTTCACACAATATTTGATAAAGGTCATGGATGATTTTTGGCAGTTGAATTTGAATGATGATTATAACTCCTTTAGATGCTGGGACGCTTATAAATCCTTTCTCAGTGACTCTGTATTTCACGAATAACATAAGCTTAAAACATGGGCTGGCCAAGAAACGCATCTGATTTCTGAGTTATACGTGGCAGAACTCCTACATAATTACAACAGAGATCCCACTATCCAGGCGCATGTGGCTAACCTTAGATCAGAAATTAAATACGTTTTCACAATGCACGCACAGAAAACCTTTTTCTAAATGGGCACATACTTTCTACCCAGAAGGAGACAGAACTTTGCGTATAATGACTTTAGCGCTCAAGGGGAGGCAACATGCCCAAATAATAGAGACAATGGCCCTCATCACAAGGTTGGCGGAATGGGTTTACCGGCACCGGTAAAGGTGCCAGTAAACCCATTCCGCCCTACCACGAGGTCTCCTCGCGGGACCCGCAATGGGTGCCTGGAAAAACCAGGCGTCCATTCTGGGTCCCGCAAGGACACCAGGGAGTTAACAACGGGCCCGTTATTAACGGGCCCATTGTTAGCTCCATCCCCATTCCCATTGAGCCCTGTGGGGGCTCGAATGGGAATGGGGATGGACCGGGTCCGGGTTCCTCGGATGGGGAATTACCGGGTGCGCCAACGTTGCGATGGCCCGGTAAGTCCTCATTTGAGGGACCCGGGCCCGGAATGCGGTAAGGAGGCAACCATGCCGCTAAAAGCAGCATGGTTACCTCCAACCTCCTGATGAGGGCCAATGTATGGTACACAGGGGGAATCACTGACGGGGATAACAACATGAATCATCAGTTTGCCGAATAGTTTAGGAAATTATATGATGCTCTCCCAGTTAGAGACGTGGACCGTGTGCATGTCTTCTTATAACATATACAGCTCCCCACGATTCCCACGATGGACTTAACGGTGACCCAATTACTACAGCAGAATTGACTAAGGCTATCTCAGGACTCGCCTCAGGAAAAGCAGCTGGTCCTGATGGCTTAACCGTAGACATCTATAAAAAACGATGCTCAAATCTCTAACACCGAGATTGACGGCGGTATTCACAGAGGCGGTGAATCAGGATTTGTCTTGCGCTCCAGGCTACTAGCAAACATAGTGATCTTCCATAAATCAGGGCACAATCCATATGAATGCAGTTCATGTGGACCAATCTCACTTATTAACTCAGATTCCAAGATCCTAGCCAAATGTTTGACCAGTCGATTGGAACATCTATTACCTGCACTTATACATCAAGACCAAATGGGGTGTATCCTTAACCATTACTCCTCTGATAATATGAGGTGCTTACTACACGTTATATCTGGCAGTTCGGACAGGGAGGATGTGGTTCTTTCGCTGTGGAGATAGCATTCGACAATGTGAGATGGCACTATAGGTTTGCCATCCTTGATAGGTTTCGGCATTAGGGGACGTTTTGTTAAAAGGATAGAACTGCTCTACACTAGCCCAATGGGGACAGTGGTCACAAACGGCCATATCTATTACCCATTCCAATTCCTTATGCGGGCCTGCCAAGGATGCCCTGTAGCCCCCCTCCTGTATGCTCTACCAATAGAGTCATTAACCTCTAAGCTGCATACTTATATTAACTTGAAGGACATTAGAAGAGGGAAGATGGAACATCCGGTTTTTCTATATGCAGACAACCTTTTATTATATGTTGGAGGATGCTCACGATACCTACCGCATATTTGTACGCTGCTCCAGGAGTGTTGTCCGATCTCTGGTTACAGCGTTAACTGGGACAAATTGGAGGTGATACCACTGTGACCGGATATACCATGGGATCCCTGGGGGGGTTGCCATATTTAGATTGCAGCTAAGATGAATCAAGTATCTGGGAATACGGGTCAGTGTGGATCTCACAGTATTAGTTGAGTTAAACTAGCCCCCAGTCCTGTCTAGGATTGAGCACGATATGATCAGATGGAATGTACTCACACTCTCACGTACGGGTAGAATCAACGCAGTAAAAATGAAATCCATGCCCAAACTAAACTACTTATCATACATGATCCACTCGCTACCGACATCAGCTATGTTTACAATGCTAGTTAAACAGGTGGGGAAATAAGAAAGTGAGCCTGAATACTAATACTCTACAGGCCACCAAACCCGATGGCGGGTTGGCATTACCACCTTGGAGGTTGTACTATCTTGCGGCGCAAATATGTTGGGCCAAGAGGTGGCTTACTGGGGAGGATACCACAAGTTGGCATAGTATGGAATTAGATAAAATGCATTGCCTTGCTCAGCAGGAGATATTTGCAATCCCCCCTGCTAGATTGCCCAGAACATTTAGGAAATACCCCATAACAGGGCCTACCCATACACAATGGCACTGAATGCTTAAATTAATGGGCACGGACACAAGTTATGCAACACCCTGGATTAATATTAGAGCACTCCTCTAATATGGCTTGAAGGGCTGACTCCACATCAGACGAGAGAGCATTGGAAAAATGTGAGGGTTGTGGATATTTATGATGAATCCACACCACAACAGTTCTGGGGAGTACAAGGTATGCTAGGTCTTGCAGACAAGGAGTGGCTACAACATAAGGCTCTCATATCTATATCTATAAATTCACAAGTCAGGTACTAGAGATCCACCAACGAGCGAATCAGAATTTGTTAGCGATCTCACTGATTTCCCTCAGATTAAAATGTTTTATAGGTTATGTACACTGAACAACCTCAGGAGAAATACGACCCCTGGCAATATGTGGGCCCAAAAATCTGTGAATAACTGTTGACGATGGGGGCAATTTTTTTTTTAAAAACATTTTTTATTGATTTGGTTGAGAAAAAGTGAAACAAACAATGAATTATCAACCTTTCAATAATTGTTTGAATATAACAAAAGAAAAACAGCATATATTCTTTATAAACATATAACTAAAATTCTTTCCAATTGCTAATCATAAAAACTATAACAAGTGAAACAAGTAAATGAACATAAAACAGCTACAAGATTCTAAATCATAAGAATCTTATGACAAAGGAGGGCAACATTCAAAGTCAATATTGCTTGAAAATGAGGAGGCTCTAGCAATCACTGTTTAGCGAAGGTTCAATGAGTTCACAAATCTGAAAACAATTCTCAACATATTCCTGTTAGAACGAATCAGTTCGTTCCACATTGTTCCATGAGTCAGTATTCTGAAATCTTTAAAATGCCTTCTAATATATAAGACTCGCTTGTTAGTCAATTCTGGGCGGTTTCATGCTGATCCGGGTTTTTACAAAATCTACAACCATTCTCAATTTTCATAATGCTCTTCCGCCTTGCCAAGAGATCTTTGGTGTGGTGCAATCTTATACGAAACCATAGATTTGCTGATCTGTAAAGCAAAAAGGGAAACCTGATCAAATAATTTTCTAAAACTCCTCGCTTTTTTATGGAAAAAGGATTATTTCTGAAGGATGGATGAGTGAGACATTCTTCTCGTGTATCTATCTAGTCCCTTTACCACATCATTTGCTTGGCTCGAGTTGGATTGCTGAGTAGAAGTTCCAGGAGAATGTCTGCAGTCTGGAGAATGCTCTGAATCCGCTATTTCCATCTGGTTGCGAACAAATGATCAGAGTTAGCCAAGTATGAAGGCAAAATTTGTAATGAAGTAGCCGGCTTAGAGTCAATCAGACACTTTCTATACAGGCCACATAATCTTCATGTATACATACTATGCAAGGACAAAAGGCCCAACTCATGCCTAATAGTACACATAGGCTGTGATTGAGGTAATTTCAACATAGGTTTCCAGAACTAGCCCTCGATTTGGGTCCAAAACACTTTTGATTTCAGCGCCTTGGCCTCTGCACCATAAAGCAACACCAGTACAACCTTTTGTAAATAAAAGGTTATTACTGGGGAGTAGGAGAATTTTCCGTATTTTCTATGGATAATAAATGCCTGTGATGTTGCAGTATGAAATTTTCTTTTGAGCTTGTCACACTACGGATGATCAGAAGTATGATTATTTATATTTAACCCTAGGTACAAATACTCATTAATTACTTCAAGCTCAGTGCCGTGCAGCGACCAAACTTTCTGATGTTTGTGTTTTGACCGCCTCGGGAGCTGTGGTAAGATCTTAGGGCCTCATTACACGGTAGGCGGTAAACCATGGCGCTATTAGCGCCATGGTTCATGCCAGTAATTTACCGGTACCGCCTTGGTGGAAAGGGGAATTACCGCCCCATTCCAAGGTTGGCGGGGCGGTAATTCCCCCTTCCACCATTGCCCTTCCCCATTCCCATTTTTGCCCCATTGGGCATAATGGGAATGGGGAAGGCGCTAATTACGGTACCGCAAATTCCGGTACCGTAATTAGCTACCTGGGTCCCTTTGCGGGTTGGTTTTTAACGCCTGCAAAAAGCAGGCGTTAAATTCCCCAACCCGCAAAGGGACCTCGTAGTAAGGTGGTAAGGATTTACCGGTACCGGTAAAATACCGGTGCCGGTAAACCCTTACCACCTACTGTGTAATGAGGCCCTTAGTCTTTTCTGTATTTATCATGAGTGGATTATCATCAGTATATTGTTCTAATGCGCATAGCAAGTTCCTCGGACCGTTTGGGGTTTTTGATAAAAGGACTAGATTGCCTGCATAAAAAAGCCAGGGTACGAAATGGGAGCCCAGCTTTGGGGCTCAGAGAGAACTTCTTTAAATTTCTTACCCATATCTGATATAAAATAATTAAAAAGGACCAAGGCCAATATGCAACCTTGCTTTAGGCCTGTTGACATTTTTATATGTTGTGTCATGAGGCCGTCCAAAGATAATTGGACCGTAGCGTCTGTGTGCAGCTGGGCAATGAGTGTTAGAAGAGATTGTGGACATGCAGCCTGTGATAGTTTATTAACCAGGAGATCCCTAGGCACAGAGTCAAAAGCTGCCTTAAAATCTACAAATGCCATGCATTATTGAGAGCAATGATCTTTATTTGCGCTCATCACAGTAAGATTTATAGATGTCCCTACGCCGCGTATGAAGCCAGTCTGGAATGGATCCTGGAGATTGTAATTGCTCGTCCAAGAGTTGAACTCTTTTAAAATTAAGTGAGTGAAAATCTTGCTAGGAGCGTCCAAGAGTGCAATCGGATGATAGCTACTTGGTTGAAGGCGATCTCCCATTTTGAAAATTGGAATGACTATGGATTTCCTCCAGGATGGAGGTAGAGTTTGTGTCTCAATTACCTGTTTGAATACACTGAATAATATTCTGGCCCAATGCACTGGATGAGTTTTAAACATAGAATTAATCAATCCGTCTGGGCCCAGAGATCTCTGTTACACTTCGGCAGAGAAAAGCTTCCCTGCGGAGTACGTCTCATTCACAGGCTTCTTTGTGGAGCAGATACAGGTTGCCATGGCACCTGTACAAGCTATGGCGGAACCCGTGTCAGCTGACATGTCTCGTACGTGAAGGACGTACAACAAGGCACGCCCCCCATACGGGTTTAAAACTGCCATCTTAAAGAGGGCTTGTTGCTGCTAATTAGTGTTTCTTACTATTTGCGGTTACGTCCGTTTCTCCTTCGTGAAACCTTTGTCACGATATCCCGAATTGATCTCCTGGTTCCGACCCACGCTTGACCTTTGCATTGTTACATCTTCTACTCTATTGGCACTTCTTACAGACAACTACGGTACTGACCCGGACTGCTCCTGGACTGCCTTCTCTCCGTCCTTATCATTGTCGTGATCTTCTAGTATTCGACGCGGAACGTTATTTGGATTGTCCTTCCCTGCTCCTGCTGTCTTTGCAACTCATTCGCCGGCAGTTACTCGGAACACCTCAGCTGCTCCAATCTTCTTCTGGAAAGTGTGTGTTTCAGGTAACCTGTTGTGTTTGTTTTCTGCTATTTCTGCCAGCACCACCTTTGACTATTTTACCTCATTTACCTACTGCTCTATTGGTATTCCTCTCTACTGGATTTTGGGGCATTCATTGGACTACAACACTCAGTGAACTTATTGTGCATATTGACGCTCTCCTGATCCTGCACCAACCCGGCTCTAGCGCGACCCTTGTGCCGCCCTGGGTTTCCTTACCTGTACTAACTTACCTGTTTATTATTTTATCCTGTCGTTTTCTCCAATCCTGGAAATCGTTAACCCTTGAGAGTCCCACAATTCAGGTCAGTTGTTTTGGCTAAAAACTCTATAGGAAAAATCCATTCGTCTATTTCGCTCATTTGGGTTTAATTCTTTACTTGTAGGTCCATCCCAGGGAAAGTTCCACTCCAATCCATGCCTAGGTATTTTCTGTCCAATACTGTTGCTTGATGGCTTATTCGTTTCTCTCAGCACTGTTTAATATCTTTGTATTCCTTTCCAGCATTGGTATTGGCGGCACGTGTTCTCCCCGCTCTTTTATTCAACTGACACCTCTGCCTGTTCCAATAGAAACAGCAGAGAGGTACGTTGTAAAGAAGAGCCCCTCTTTGAGGAAGCCTGAGTCTTGTGCTCAGGGTAGCTGAAATTGGAGGCTGAATATCGATTCCTGTACACATATCGTCTCCAAGGTCATCTATCTATCTCCTGACCTGTTTACGGATCAGTGAGTAACACTCTCGCCCAGAGCTCCCGATGTACTCAATTTGGCAATTTGAATCTTGATATCATCAGGATCGAAATTGATACAAAAGAATTGATTTGTAAAAGAACTTATAGAGAGTCCTGTGTGGGCTGCGGGAGCATAAGGTTCAGAGTAATATTTCTGCCATACTTCTTCCGACATTGCATTCATTTGGACAGGGCGATGAGTTGCATGATTAGCTTCATTTAATAGTCTCCATGTGTTAGCAGAGTTCTTAGAAGCTAGTGTTTGTAAAATAGGTTTGCCATCTCTCTGCATCAGTATAGCTTTATGTGATGTCAACCAATTCTTATACTGAGTATTTAAAGATCTTAAAGCTTGTTTTTTGGAGTCAGGGGAAAGATGCATAGCTTGCCTTTTGGACTTGCGGTGTGCAGCTTTCCTCTCTTGAAGTTCGACATCCCAAGTATGTTTGTACTTATGCCGAGGTTTAGAGAGGTGTGAAGATAATTGTTGGAAAATTTGGAAAGCAGCCACATAAGATCCCTCATTTTGGAGAGTACTAGAACAGGAATGATTGGATCGATTCTCAATACTGAGATACAAGGACTCCAAATGATCAGGTGTCCAATGAAATCGGTATCTACCTCCATTATTCCTGAAATTACCGTGCACAATGTTAAGACAGTTAGAAGGGGGCGAACACTTCTCCACATAATGGTTGTCAATTCGTGGTTGCTGTGATCATGTTGGATAACTTGAAAGGTTTTAACCATAATGAGCGAGCGTTCAGTCATGAGGTTGTTCCAGCGTCTGGCCACTGGAGAGGTTTGAAACCTGTTCTTGGGAATACAATGAATATTTCGGTTGCCCCGTAGAAGAGTGTGAGTCACCGTAGAATCAGCTGCAGTCAGGTTGAAGATGTAAATCATGTCTTGAAAGAAGACATCTTCCTTAATTGCTGAACGATTGCAATAAACGTTGAGGAGTGCAAGTACTTGGGTCTGAGTTGCAATTTTTACTAGCTGAATGAACTTCTCCATCTCTACCCAGCGCTCCAAGCACAGACCTGCCATCTGTCTGGTGGCAATGAGAAGACCAGCCATCGGCCTTCCTTTAAATTGAGTCTGGGCTGGTAAGAGAAAGATATCATAATCATCCCATACAGGGGAATGGACAACCAGGTTTCCTGAAGGCTCACAATATCATATTTATTCAAAAGGTGAGCTGAAGGTCCCAATAAATGTTTATACCCACGGGTATTCCAAGACGCTAAAGTTATATATGTAAGTACCAGAGTCTTGTATTGCTATTTTTCGATGGTATTTCATGGGTCAGTTGAGCATTCTTGATTGCAGCTCAGCTGAAAAGACTGCAGTGTTCGATGCAGGTTACCTGAATGAGGGATCTGATAGATAGACAATTCTCTCCAATTGATTCTGATCTTGAGTATAATGAGAATGATCAGTGGTATTGGTCTGTCCTTTATCCGTACCATTATAATTTTCTAATGTGAAGAGTCTTGGTTTACATCAAACCCTAGCTGTTGTTTTACTGATCTGGCTTGCCAAATAGCATTGAAGACTAATCCAGATGCAATCCAAATCCTGGCTATTGATAGGTCGGTATCATTCAAAAATGCGACCCGTTGAATATCTGATGTCTTAAGATTGTCCAATGCAGGCACTTCACTGGAGATATTGAGTATACACATCCGATTCAGCTCATATATAGGATATGGACTTCTCCTGCATTGAATTATCAGATGATGGCACTGACTCAGACTACTGGGTTTGGCATCAATCTTGATGCTCATGGTAGTAGATTTGGCATTAGGCTGATTTATACCTGGTGCGGCCAAGGCAGCAGGTGGCTGCCAATGCTTGGAAGGCTTCTCATGATAGACAGGCCCTGTTTTCCATTGTTGGTGCAAGTCCTGTGTCGTCCGTATATATTAATTTATTGATTTGGCAGTTTCTACTCTATGCTGCTCAAGTGTACTGATGGATTTCTCAACTAAATCAGCACTAGAGATGGATGGAGAGTAGTGGCATACCGAAATTGCTGGTTCCTTTATTACTGCAGGATCTCTCTGTTGTTGCAGAGCAGCTATCACATTTGGAGGCTGAATGCTAGGCATAGTAGTTTTGGCAACCTTAGTTGACAAAGCAGTCAACTTGTAGCTTTGTCTGGGATCGCTGGCTAGATTGATTATCAACTTCTCTCAAGAGTTGATCAAGGGGCTCATATGACAAGATTCGATGAGTATTTAAGTTAGTCATTCATTTTCTAGTAGAGACAATATTGGTATATTTCTTAAAGACAGAAGATGAAGCTATATGAATGGCCTTTTTGGGAAGAGATAAGGTCTTTCTGAAATGTTTTGAGTCTGAGCCCGGCATACGAGTTGTATTTTTTAAAAAAAAATTCTTGACGAGAATTTTTGTTTTAGGGGCTGAAGTATTTGTTGCCCCAGTAAAGATTTGAAAAGTAGGCTTGCTAGCTGCATCAGCCTTAGAGTGAGCCTGCGCCAACATAGCTCATGGCTCCAGTACAGGTCCTGTATGGGCAACAACCGTATTCCGGGGTGCTTCAGTCATACGCAATGGTATGTGATCATCAAACTCTATGGGATCCGTACCAGTCGACTGTAGGACTGGTGTCTGGTGCTCTATTAGGAGGTGATTTAGATTCTCAAAGCTTGCAGGAGGAGTGTTATGGCTTTTTCCTATGTTAGTAATAGCTTGATCACGTTGGAGTAACTGCATCAACATATGAGTCTGCGACATGATCTTATTATCTAATTCCTCATACAATTTGGTGATGGACATTGAATTCCATGTTTGAGGAAGTCTCCTGGCAGTTGGATTTGCAAATGAAATGGACAGGGCCGCGGAATTGTGAGTAGCTTGCGGGAAAAGAATCAGGGACTGGGAAAGTGCTGTAAATGCACTTGGGGAATCATGTGGAAAGGGCAAAAAAAACGATGACACTTGAGTCTGTAATATATCAGATTCAGCATGCAACTGAGCAGAAGTGTTATTGCATTAGAATTTCTGACTGTTAGCTAGCTCTTCCGTCGGGGGTTGTATAGGCAGATCAAATCCCAATTGAGGGTTTCTTTTTATAGAAATGATTTCCGCCAGCAGCGTAATTTCAATGCCTGTTGTGATTGCGGCATAAGGTCTAGAATAATGATTGGGCTAGTCTCGGCTCCAAGCGGAATAGGGGGAGCGGTCAATTACACAGAAGTTCCTGTTAAACGGGAATGCATCATGAGAGCTTTATTTCTTAGAAATCTTGCAGTGTTAGGCGTTCTAACCGGCACTAGCCTGGATTGATCCTCTTAGAGTAAAGGTGGGGCCTGCGGCAGCATCGCAGTCTTCAATGTGTACAGACCCAACATGATTGCCAAAAGGCGGAGCTAGAGTCCGCCTGGTCCCAAACCATAATGAACAGCTGCAGCTTTCAGAAACGGCAAGTACATTTCTCGTAAAGGTATCCGATGTAAAATACAATTCAACAAAGTACAAAATACAATCCTGCTTACGCTTCTCACTCTCATGCGAAACAGCAAAACAGCACTCGCCCTCAGCACTCCCGCGAATGAGCACACATGCAGTTAATAAGGAGTTATGAGTAAAGGGGCGTGCCCAAGAAGCAGATTGCAATAAATCCACAACAAAATAAGATACATCACTCAATACTGTAGTGATAGCCATCAAGTACAGAAGATCCTAAAGAGGCACTGGCACATTCTTTCAATAGACGAAAGTATCAGGACATGGATACTGGACAAACCCAGTCTGACCTATACCAAGGCCAGAACCGTTAAGAACATCTTAAGCCCATCATTCATGGCACTGATTCCAAAAACCAATGACAACTGGCTCACCAGCAACAAACCAGTGGGACTTTACAAATCTGGAAGTTGTTCCATGTGTAAATTCGCCACAACTACTAAAACCTTACATTTCAGTGCTACCAGTACTCATGCAATCAGACAGTATATCAACTGTAAATCCAAATATATATGTGGTTTATGCTATCAACTGTGTATGTAATCGAAAATACATTGGGAGCACTATAAGAGAATTTAGAACAGGAATTAGGGAACACCTCAGCTCCCTGCATTCCCAAGATACCAGATATCCACTGGTGCTACACTGGCAAGAAGAACACCAGCTGGACAACAAAGATGACATCACCTTCGTGGGACTTGAAACAATACCAACAGACATAAGAGGAGGCGACAGAGAACTCCAACTTCGCCAGAAAGAAGCTCGGCTGATATGCAAATATCGAGCTGTCACCTTTGGATTGAACAGTGACCATGATTTTCATGTTTTCTTGTGAATATATATGCACAATTCCTTGATTGTCATCTGCAGGTACACGTGCACATACTTGACCATTAGGCTTTCTAACATTATGTCCTAAACCTTGCCACTGGCGGCTTTATTAATTATTATCTTTTATTATATATTTTTTATTTCTCAATTTTGAACACCTACTCATCTATGAACCGATTCTGCATTTGCCACTTTCAATTATCGGATATGCTCCCTTTCCTTGTTCTGCAACACATCCATCGACCTTTTGCATTACATCAGGGGACCACCCCACCCCTCAACTCCCATTTAGACTACCACTATTGAGCCATCAGAGCAGGGCGCTTGCCCACGCACCCCCCATCAATTTCAGACCAACCTGGCCTGTTAACCCTATCGTCAGGTGTAGCCCGAATTCTCGGCCTCACGACACATCCCGTGTCTCATTTTTTGCCCACACGAGGCAATTTATTCCATCCACTTACCCTACGGGGACCTATCCTCCATCTAACTATTAGTCACGCCAAGTTCCGCCGCCTGTGATGTGCTCCCATACCTGCTCACCCATCCGCCTTAAGGGCCACGCGCACCAGCCATATATACCATTCACGGAAGCCCTCCACATACCACAACTAATTAACTTTCCATCTAGGATCACAACCCCACATCTAACCGATGGATGGCTCACTAACTCCCAACCGTGCCTTAAAATGCCCCAATCCTCCGGCACCCTCAATTCAGCACTTTTCAAGCCGACTCGCTTCACCTGCTTGTTTAGCTCATTCCATCCACTACCGCTTGAACAGACTGTGCACCCGGGAGCCATCCACCACCGTGGCCCCATCCACCCTTCAACTTCGACCGGTTGCATGTTCCAACCCTTACCACTACTCTCCTCCATTCTAGCCAATTTTTCATCTGTCCTTTCAGACTTGGCTCTCCAGCCCCTCTGGCGCCCGTACCTGGGAGGACCAGATTACAGCTCACCTGAGCCCACCCTGAAATTCAATTGGGTAAGAGACTACCACCTTCCTTCTTCCATAGTGCCTCAAAATCTTCTTTGGCCTTCAGCCACAACTAACCACTTGTTGTTGTTTTTCTTCTTCTTCTTCCTTGGTACATTGTACATACCCCACCTCATCATTGTTATGATTGTCAATATGCTTAAACGCAATTATCTTTTTATATATATCCTGCATATGTAAATATCACCACCACCACCACCATTCACCATCACCGATTCATAACGCCTATCCTACCATATTACTGTCTACATTTCATGTCTGCAACTACAATTTACTTTATGCATACCTGATGAATAACATGTGGTTACAACTTACAAAAAACATATCTATGGTGGACCCTGTTGCACAACTTCACTGTCTCAAACAATGTCACTACACCATGTGTATCACTTCACCACTGAACCAACTCACAAATCACAGCCTCGAAAAAGACTTAGGTTGAAACGCGCGTCAAGCCCACCCTGAAATTCAATTGGCCTTGAAAAAGACTTAACCATGTTTAATATTTGGCAACCATTGCCACAATGATGTTCTCTTTGGTGCTGATCAACCAAAAAATAAAAAAAAACATATGCACCAATAATTCCTTGATTCGACTATGAACAAAAACTATGACCACATGGACTAATATATCCAACCAGCACCCACACTGATCCGCGGATTAGTCATCCCTACAAGTCTTCAATGTGTACAGACCCGACATGATTGCCAAAAGGCGGAGCTAGAGTCCGCCTTGTCCCAAACCGTAATGAACAGCCGCAGCTTTCAGGAATGGCAAGTACATTTCTCGTAAAGGTATCTGATGTAAAATACAATTGAACAAAGTACAAAATACAAGCCTGCTTACGCTTCTTGCTCTCATGCGAAACAGCAAAACAGCACTCGCCCTCAGCACTCCCGCGAAAGAGCGCACGTGCAGTTAATAAGGAATTATGAGTAAAGGGGCGTGCCGAAGAAGCAGATTGCAATAAGTCCAGTAAATGTAATATATTTCAACCTGTAAACAGTAGAACAGGCGGAATTACAATCAGGATAAGTCCAACATATAAAGGATGGCTTAGCAGTAGATTGTTGATGTTACTGCACGGGATTAAGCAAGTCCATACCAAGTTGACTTCCAGAGATCCACAGCAAAACAGCACTCGCCCTCAGCACTCCCTCGAATGCATGCGCGAATGTGTGCGCATGCTGTTAATAAAGAGTTATGGGTAAAGGGGCGTGCCCAAGATGCAGATTGCAATAAATCCAGTAAATGTAATATATTTCAACCAAGTTGACTTCCAGAGATCCACAGCGAAACAGCACTCGCCCTCAGTACTCCCTCGAATGCGTGCATGGGGACATACACTGCTCCTTTTCTATGATTAGAGATGTCTCATATGATCTAAAACCGAGGGAAATCCAACGTAAAATCATACAACATGCATCCTTTACCCCAACTAGATTATACATTATGAAATTAGCATAATCACCTATATGTTGGCGACAGTGTGGACACATTGGCACAATGGTACATATGTTCTGGACCTGCCCCAAGATCACACAATTTTGGAGGAAGAATGTATCACAAATATCTCATATTCAGGGCTCTAAAGCAATATACTCACCCATGCAGATGTTGCTTGGTATAGATCTAGATTTGTGACATGAGGATGCTTTAACAAGGAAACGTATTCATGTCATGCTGTTTGTGGCCGAAAAAACCATGCAGCTCAATTGGAAAGCTGAGGATCCCCGGGACGGAAGATATGGCAGCATTATTATCAAAAACATGTGCCCTGGAAAGGAGGGGGTATAAGCAGCAGATGAGGTCCCCACAGGCTGACAAATTATGGGATCTTTTTGGCTTATATATATATATATATATATAATACATTAAACACAATGCATAACCCAGGTGATGCGCGGATTATAGACTACCATGCCCCAATTGAGGATAATTACTACCAATCGCCCAGTGTATGAGAAACGGCTAAAGGCCTAGACTCACCATGCAGTATAACCTGTCTACAATATGCTCTTGATACAACGGTGCATGTACATACACATATAGGAGTGTTCGAGCTCAGCTACAGCTTTATGCCCACATACACTATTCACTTTTACATCCAACTATCTCCTTATTTGTACATATGAGTTATGCTGATACAAGAACTGAATGTAAATATGTGTTTTTTTCAAAGGATCTATGCCCTGCCTGTTGCATGATACTGATTAATCATCTTCAACTATTTTGTATGTTTCACTGTTGGGTGGTGGGAAGTTGGGGGGAGTAGGGGACGGTGGCCGAATTCGAACCGTGTGAAGTTCAGCTGGCTATGTGTACAGGACACCATCCCTGATGATGACTGTTGTATGGTTTATATACCAATAAAAAGATGATAATAAAAAAATTGCATTCTTCTTGATTTCTTTGATATACTTTTAGGGAATAATATTTGCTATACTGTGTAAGTATTTGAGCAGCAATCCTGAGCTTTTAAGCTCTGTCTTGTATGCTCTCCATACCAACTTACCACAGGAGTTCAGCCTAAGTGTATTTGCCCAATGTAAAACCACAACTAAGTAGTACTAGACTGAAAAGGTTGAGCACTTCAAATGAAAATGAAATGTGGGTAGGCGGGAAAGAAAATCCAGATAATATTGTACATTTGGACTTATTTCATGTTAAAGGGGAACACGATCCTAAGAGTAGTGAGTATAACTGCTTTTATATAACAACAGGCATTGAATTGGATTTTGGTGATCCATGCTCTGTCTTCATAACGTTAAATAAATAGTTCTTTAGTATGAAATCAATTCAGTATCCCCAAATGGGTCATCAATAGGTGATTTATTCTCATGGAGTCAGCCGACACGTTTTCCGACCTGAGTCGTCCTCAAGGCTAACAAAGAAATCATAGTGCCGTGTACACAGTGTCATCAGCAAGTTGCACAAGTGCATGGGCACAAAACATAACAGTATTCTGTCCCATACAAATTAAAAGTGTATAAAGCAGTTAAATCAAACATATTTTGCACCTATTTGTTCCATAGCATAGGTGTGTATATAAAGTATTTGGACAAAAAAGTAAATATATTGAGCCAATAATTAAATACCCATGGTCAAGTGACCGATGGAAGGTGATGCAGAAGCAAGAAAATAAAACAAAGACACATATTCGCAAGCATGAGTAAGTACATTGAAATGATTACATAGGTTACTAAATCCACCTCACCTCACTTACACCCAGCCACTAGATTGCTCGAACCCATGTGTAAAACCTGGAGATCATGTAGTCAATACGTTAGCCATAATCCCCACCAGTGGGTGGAATAGGAAACAATATTAGTTGCCTGAATCCATGTGGACTGTAGTGTATGTTAGCCCTATAGATTAGTTGAGTTATAAGTGTCTGGTTGGCCATATATTACCTCCCGTGATTGCCTGATAGGCATTCGTACAAACGGGAGTTTAATAAAAACTCACCATTATTGTTCAGAACTCGGTGTGTTGTCCTGGCGGGATGAGAAAGGATAATCATTGTCTTATGCTCAAGAAGCGCCTCTATCGGTGTTGGCATAGTAACCCAAACTCGATCAAGAACATTTGCCTACCGTGATTTGCACGTTGGTGTTGATTCTGATGTTTTCTTGAAGCAAGCTCCGGTGATGTTTAGTAGAGGGGTTGGATCCCAAAAATAGCCTACCTGTAGGAAGTGATGAAATAAATTAGCCAAACGTTCTCCACAGGATGCTAAAAGTATAGTATGAATTAACCCATGTGTCCCTTACCATTAACAGGTGCGTTGTATTGAAAGTGCTGTAGTGGTACTTAGGTATCTTCGGTTTGTTCCCCAAAGCGAATTAACATGCCATGTGCATATCCTGTGTGTAATAAAAAGATAAATGCATTTTGATAAAAAATCCCTCGGTTTAGCCCGCTGCAAAACCTACATCTAGTGAGAAGTGATGTTCATCAGAAACACAGGCAGATATGGCTTATATCAATAATCTTCATAATAATCCAAGGGTTGCTTTCATATAACGACAGTACGCAGAAATGCAGTTTATTGGCAAAAGTACTCAAGAAAACTGTTGAGTTCTAAAGAATTATTCCTCTAACCTCTACTAATCCTGTTTTGCATTACCATATCACAAGATGGTGATCCGAAGCTCACGGCATAATGGGGAATGGTGTTTGAGAATGAACGTGGAAGAGATTAACTAATCCCAGAGAGAGAATACTAACCTTTCTGAGAACTTTGTTTCCCAAAGTATTAATAATGTAAGAGTTGGGGTACAGCAAGAAGGAAGACCATTTCCGAAAAGTCTATTGATTGACAATCTGTCAGGATCATGCATGACACTCAGTTTCTAGCTTTTCTCTCTGCGCGCTTAAGAAGTTGTCAACCTGTATCTTCCCAATGGATATTGATATTTGATATTGATATTTAATTTCTATTGCCCTAGTACACAAGTGTTTCAGTGCGCGATAAGGCAAGGGAGGGGAACAGGGGAGAACAAAACAGCGATTTCACTAGGCCCAGTGACATTGAGAACGCGCAAGTGCATGGGGGAGGGGAAAAGTGCATGGAAGGGGGGAAAAGTGAAAAGTGCGAAGCAGAGGAGAAACAGATAAATAACAATAAATAAATAATAAAGGCAACACGCAGTGGTAGTGCAGCCAGCAATTTGCAAGTGCTAGGTTTAAGGCAGCAGGCAGGATAGGTCTGATAAGTGCAGGAAGAAAAAGGGGGTGCGGCTGTATGGATACCGATACAGACCCCAGTGCAAGGAGTGGCCCGGAGGCAGTGTGGCAGGGTGGCAGGGTGAGCAGGAACCTGGGCCCGGAGGACATAGGGTGGCCAGGTGTACGGAGAGAACAGATCAGCAGGGGAGAGAGGGAGCAAAGGCAGAAGAAAAGAGGAAGGTTTTGAGGTGCTATCGGAACCGGGGATGGTTCTCCTCAAGTTTTAGAGTGGCAGGGAGGCTGTTCCAGAGGGAGGCCCCAGCCGAAGACAGAGATCTCCCCATAGCTTGTTTCTTTGAAAAACGACTGACCATGAGGAAGTTAGAGGTAGAGGAGTGAAGAGCTCGAGTGTGGAGGTATTTGCGGAGGGATAGCTGAAGGTATTTTGGACCCAGGCCCCAGAAAGCTTTGTGGACAATGCAGAGGGTTTTGAATTTAATCCTTGCATCCACTAGGAGCCAATGGAGAGATTTCAGAGTTGGAGAGATACGGTCCCAGGGCTTGAGGCCAAAGACAAGTCTCGCAGTCCTGTTCTGGATTAGTTGCAGAGGGCGGAGAGTAGAGGCAAGTAGATTTAGAAGGAGGCTGTTACAGTAGTCCAACCTAGAGAGAACCAGATCTTGGAATACCATGAGCTTCTGGGGGAAGGAGAGGAAAGGCAGAGTACCTCTGAAGAGGTGCACTAAGAAATTTGACTTTTTAGAGACCTCAGAGATGTGGGCGTAGAAGGAAAGGGTGGAGTCAAAGATGACCCCGAGGTTCTTAGCCTCGCAGGTGGGGGTAGGAGGAGGGCCAAGGGAAGCTGGCCAGAGAGTGAGGGGAAAGGATGGTGAAGGTGTGCCAATGAGGAGGATCTCCGTCTTGCTGGCATTCAGAGAAAGATCATTGGCGGCACACCAATCTTAAATGGCAGTTAGGCAATCAGAGATGAGAGAGGTAGAGGAGGTGGCAGAGGGCAGCCTAAAAATGAGTTGAGTGTCGTCAGCGTAGCACTGAAATTTGAGCAGAAAATGGCAATGCAGTGGGCGAGAGTTGCCAGGTATTGGTTGAAAAGCCAGGGTGAGAGGTTAGACCCCTGGGGAACACCACAGGTAGAGAGGAAGATAGATGATAGTAAGGACCCAAGTTGGACCTGGGAGGGTTGATCTGAGAGGAAAGAGGTCAGCCAGGTCCGAGCCTGATCAGTGATACCCAGGTTTTCACAGAGACAGTTAAGCAGGATGGTATGGTTGACCGTGTCGAAGGCAAAAGAGAGATCGGGGAGGATGAGGACAGAGGGAATGTTAGAGTCAAGGTTGGAGAGCAGATATTCGCTAATGTTCAGGAGAGCAGTTTCCATGCTTCTGGCAGCTCTGAAGCCAGACTGGTGGTCATGGAGACAGCCAACGGAATTGGAATGAAGGTTAAGCTGTGAGATGGCCAACTTTTCCAGGAGTTTGCCCAGAAAGGGAGTAATGGAAATTGGGCGATAGTTAGCTGGACAAGAAAGGGAATGCTTCAGAGGGGAGGGGAAGGATCCTGAAGCAAAGTAGTGGTTGCAAAAATCAGCAAGGGCCGGAGCCAGGGGGTCAATGTGGCCACAGCGTTAACACTGTTCACCCTAAAGCACCTTCGCAGCCACTGTGATAATGGCTGTCGCTTCATGATTGAAGCGCATGTGTCCACATTTGTGGTGCCTTTACAACACTGCATTCTGTTTGGTATTTTGTCCTAGTTGACCAAGAGTAGTGCATTTTCACCAGTTTTGTTCCTTTCATCCATTCCTTGCGATCTTCAGTGTCTTCTATGCAGCCAACCTATTAACCTCTCCACAATCTGGGGCTGACAAGAGTCCCTTTGCCACAAGATGGCGCTCTTGCATCTGGAGCTCTTGTTCTGCTAACCTGCATTCTTCAACCCACAAATCTAGGCTTCTGCCTCAGCACATACGATTCTCTCCTGGTTCCCCCTTCCAGTTCTGAAACTCTTGCGCTTCTTTCATGCAGCTCTCTTTTTCTCTCTGAACAGTTGAATGCTTTAAAGAAGTGTGGACCATGTGGATTTAAAGAGCTGCTTTAAGAATACCTCTCAGTACATGGACCTGGCACTAACTGGCCACACCAACTATCATCTCTCAACACTCTACCTGGAAACTGATGAAATCATGTGTAGGTAATATGATTGACAATGAGCAGGTGTCATTGTAGAACATGTAGTTACATAATGATGATGATACAAGTTAAACAACCCAACATTTGAACCCTGTGCTACCCATCAATAAAAGAATATGAACAATTAGCACTTGTAAAAATGCAATAGAATGCAAAGGAAAGAAACAATCCCTTCATGTAGTTTGAAGTAATGGTGTTCTTAGGCTCACACACCACGCTGGAATCCGGAGGTAAATTACAGCTAAGTTTATTCCTGACTGTGAGCACAGGAAAGCTGGATGGGAGACATACTGGGACATCCACCCCAGCCAGCACAGTAACTCCAACTGTCACTGTAGAACCCCTCTAGAACTCTGTCTCACCAACACTCCAGGTTCCATATGACCTCATCATCCTGCATCCACACACAGATGCCCATGTGACATCACCATCCTGCATCTACACCCAGATTCCATTATGACACTTCTCCCTCCCTAATAAACAGCACAAGGAGAAAATCCACAACACTACCAATCACTTCTTGCACAATCCACGTGTGGCCAGCACGAAGACCAATTAAGACCAACAACAAAACTCACTGACCTGTGCATGCCAATCAACCCCACACCACAATACCAACACACCGTAAAAGTCACACACATGCAAGATGATCCCATGCAAACCCTGCAATGCTATGACCTTGATAGCAACAACAAAACCTGATAACAGGACCAATGAAACAAACTAGAACACGCCCAAGCTCCAGAGAAAAATATCGAAGACTGGACTGGCATGCATAGATGTGAAAACCAACACCATGGCAAAGCAAACCTGAAAACGCACAATCTCCAGGAAAAATTGAGAACTGGAACTGGTACGCCAAGCTGAAACCACCAACCCAAAAAGGAAAGTCAAAAAGCAAATGAAATCCAAACTCCAGTCAAACTACCCACTAGAAACACATGAAGCCCAAAGTCCAGCTCCAACCACCACCAACTGGAAACACATCCCAAACCCCAACCTATTGGAACTAGCAACTCACCAACTACAATAGTAACTAACAACTCACCAAATGCACTCCCTCCTTTAACATCCCTTCAACACAACACAAAATGCAACCCACCAAGCAAACCCCATGATGCGACTCCCAGTAATTAGGTAAACAATGGAACATGAAAAATGCTAAATACACACTGTAAAGACTGGAGGGGGGGTCTGTACTTCTGCTCTCTATGTAGTAGAGGAGAGGCACAGAGGACCCCAGCCAAGATTCTCTATTATGGTAGCAATGGACGAGCAATCAAGGCTTAGCTTCTCAGGAGGTGATGCAGGCTGGTTCTTAAGTACAGTGTAGTCCCCAAGACCCCACAAAGGAATGTCCACACACTGTATTAGTTAAAACACAGTCTTTATATAATTAAGTTCAAGGTTATGTACACAATCAGTATAACTCACTTTGTGCTCAGTGAATCTACAATGGTAAATATATACAGTTCTAAGTGGTACCACAATTATTATTAGATTCCTTTAAAGTGCATCAACTGTACTCTGGTTATATGTCACACAAATCAATTAATAGAGGTAACCAACAATAGACATGGGAGGAAAGCAGTTGGTTAGTTGGCAGAATACAGGCCCCTACCACTAGGCACAGTTCTGTGTGGAGATCCCCCCACCTGGGCAACCTGTAAAGTAAAGATATATCACAAGCCCAGTCCATATATTGTTCTAGAAGTCTTATGTCCTTCTAAAATAGTTCTACAACCCAATGTACCTGGAATAGCAGAGTTCGTCTTCGGGTCGTCGACAGATCCTTCTTGAGCGGCTCCCTTTAAGGCAGGAGCCATGGATTGTCGAGACCCCATGAGGAAAAAGGTTTGAACCACGACGGTGAGGTGGCAGCTTCGTTCCTAACGGTGCTCGTCGACGAAAGAGCGTTGCCGTCCTGCAAGGAAGAGGCGTGCGGGGCACCTCGATGACGAAAGTTCAGGACTGCAAAGAGATTGTGAAGAACTGTGGCCCAGCAAGGGCGTCGAGTCGTCTGGCATCTCTACGGTCATCAGGTGGCAGGAAACCCACCGGGGGATGCTCCTCGGCACGTCGGCGGCCTCGACTTTCTCCGGCGGGACAAAGCGGTCGACGGTCTAGGAGAGAGCGCCCTTGGATCAAATGTTACTTAGGCAAAAGCAGCACGGAGGCTCCGGTCGGCGACGGCAGTCGTCGACGGTGATGGACAACAGTATCCGGGCGCTTCTCCTTGTGATTCCGCGGCGGTCCCCGTCTCTGGTCTGCAGCCTGTCATGGGTCTGTCTACCAGGGAGCTTTGGCAAAGATCAGCTGGTGCACGATGGTCCCTCATAGCTCAGGAAGAGGGCACCTAACCAGGTCCTCTCTGGGTCAGTCCTTGGAGACACTGCAGCTTTCAGATTGATGAAGTAGAGCAGCAGCAATACTTCTCTTCCAGCAGGGTTTCAAGGTTAAGCTTCAGTTTCAACTCCAGTTTCTCTTCAGCTTCTGAACACGAATTCTAGCAGTGAGAGGCCCCCAGATATACTAGTTGATCTCCCATTCATTCTGCTGGGTCACACTCAGGCAACCAATCTGTCAGAAGGGCATTCATGCAGGCAGGCAGCCAATCATGTACATAGTGCATTCAGGCCATTCACTCCTCTCCAGACACTCACAACAAGTTATGTGTATTGGGACGAGTACCCAGCCATTCAACACTTCACACTGCATTCATACCAGATTCGAGCAGGGCTGTCTCAGTCATTGTGTCAAACACCAGAAACTAGACATCCACAACAAGACGTGCATATTGGTCATACACTCCATTCACCCAGGTCGCACCCACAGAGTATACCCACAACATACTGGGAAGGCTCCAGCCAGACTGACCTGGACTTCACAACAACACTATGGGCCTCATTCCGAGTACGGCGCTAACCAATGGCGCTATTAACGCCTTGGTTGACGCCGTACCCGGAACGGCAGCGCCTTGGTGGATGGCGGAATCACCGCCCCATTCCAAGGTTGGCGGGGTGGTAATTCCCCATTCACCAAGGCTCTTCCCCATTCCCAAATGAGCCCCCATAGGGCTCAATGGGAATGGGGAAGATGCAAATAACGGTGACCGTTCATTACGGTCACCGTTATTGGCTTGGAGGCCCCTTTGCGCCCTCGACTTTAACACCTGCTCAAAGCAGGCGTTAAAGGCGAGGGCGCAGAGGGAACTCGGAGTATAGCGGTAAGGGAATACCGCCACCGGTCTCGTTACCGGTGGCCGCTATCCCTTACCGCCAGACTCGGAATGAGGCCCTATATATGGAACTTCCACCCAACAGCCAGGCAGGGGGAAGGGACAAAGTCAGGGCTTCCCAGGACTTTGGGAAAATGAGGTAACAGGCAATAGAAATCAAGAGGCCACAGGAGCCATCTTGTTACCTGTCAGGAATCAACTGATTCCAATGGCAGGGCTTGGGTATCCCAAAATGGAGGATACTCAGAGCACCTGTCAAATTCAGCATGGAGCTGCCACCAGCCCATACCCTGCTCTGTGGGCCACACACAGGTGCCCAAAAACATACACTAGGGGCACAGGGTTGCACACCCACCCATGGGTCCCATAAGGGTATCCCATGGGTCTATACACCAAACCAAAAACAGGAAGAGCTGCATTGCCAGGAGTCCCACATGGACTCCTGGGCAGAAACAATACCGAACACAAATGAAAAAGGACTACAGGACAAGGACAGGGAGGCTCTGTCCCTCTAATGCATTTCCAGCATCACACACACAACCCCAACAAGTCCTTGACCTGAGCCTGATGTCTGGCAAAGAAGCTAGAGGAGAAATTGCATGATGAAAAGCACAAAAAGAACACCAACCTGACAGCACCTCACTGCACCCTGCAGCACCTCACTGCATAAACACCTAGGACCCACCCGTCCATCCTGAACCCTGCAGCACCTCACTGCAGAAACACTCAGTGACCCACCCGGCCATCCTGAACACAGTAGCACCTCACTGCACAACCACATAACTCCCCAAAATACCAAACCCGGCAGCACCGTGCTGCTAAAACACTCAGTACCAAAAACACCAACCGACAGCACCTCACTGCTAAAACCCTGCAGCCCCTCATTGCACAACCACAAAACTCTCAGAGCCCACTCAGCCACTCCGAAATCAGCAGCACCTCACTGCCAACATCAAACTCCCAGAACCCAACCAGCCATTATGAGAAATCCACCAGAGGAAAATCCCGCACGAACCACACAGACATAAGACATGAAAACATGCAACTATACGTAATGTGCTTCGCCCCAAACCACGGAACCAAAACTAAATCTAGAGTTCCAGCACCTGAGTTACAGCACTGTAGTCGCAGCGCTTACCCCGCACCCTCATGTCCAAAATGGTTAAAAACAAAACAAAGATCCAATGCAGAACCCCTGCACTCCCGCACCCCCACACCCACAAGTCCATGTAAGATCCAAACACACCCGTGAGTCCCTGCACCCACGTTTTCAAATTGCCCCCTAGAAAAAAAACACTCACCGTCCCTTGAAAGTACACTGAATGCCAAAAGCACCCCACATCCACAAGTCCAGATACCCCCCCATGGAAGGAAATGCATGTTAGGCATAAAGAAAAGTGTGACAACCCTAGCTGAGCAAAACAAATGAACACTGGAGGAAACAAAGCCACAACATGAATACTCAACCCACACAACCGGCCCTAGACGCACGTAAATCCAAGACCACCGCAACAGAAGCACTAACCCAGAGGCCACAACGCCAAACACCACAACAACACAGTTACCGGCCTCCCCAACACCTACCCACGTTAGTCCTCCGTTAAGGTGAGGGCCTTCATCTGTACCTAGAAACTCCAAAGATCTGGGTCAAGCTCCCTCAAGTTCTTCACAAAACCGCTGCACATGTCACAAATCTCCCCTAGGAACTGCCTTTCCATGGCGCAGATGGAACACATATCTTCACCCACGTTCACATCGGAGGTGCAGCACCTTCTCTTGTCATGCCTTCATCAATCCTCCGCACATTCACCATGCGCGGAAAAAGCAAATGCTGCCTCTTAGCAACATGTTCCTTTTTGCACTCCTGTAAGACAAAACCAGGACCCGCCGTTCTTGCACCCAGCCCTGCTGCCTCTGTTGATGACCCTTACCCCTCCGTTGTTGCACCTTTCCCCTGCAGGAGGGAAGTAAACCTACATTCCCAATCCAGAACGATAATCTCACACTCCTCCACATACTTGGAAAAAATGCTGCGCTCCAAGTCAGCGTTGTGTTCCAGCAGAGGCAGCTTGAATGCTGGCTCCAGCGCCGGAAACGTCATCATTACAGTCACCGACACTGTAGAGGAAACACCACTGCCACTGTCCACACAGTAAACACTGCTCCTGGCCATGCTCTCCGGGCCGTTGTTGCTGTGCCACCCAGCCCACAGCAAAATGGTTTTCTCACCAGGCGCCACTGCCCGCACCATAGCTACCCGCAGGCACTCCGCTCTGTTGTCCCTCATGACACCACTGCAGGCACCATAACAACTCACAAGAACTCTGCTCTGCTGTCCCTCACAGCGCCACTACCATAACCACTGGCACCCTAAAACGTGGCCTGCCAGCCAGGACACACTCCTCCTGGTGCACAACACCCGTCAGGACCCTGGACACCAACAGCACCTCCAGGACCCTGGACAACAACAGCACCTCCAGCTGCACTGCCTGCCCAGACAAGAACCTTAACAGCTGGAACCCACACCTCTGGGTGTGCAATGCCCTTCAGGGCCCCGGATACCTGCAACAACTCCAACTGCATTGCCTGCCCGGATATGAGCCTTAACAGCCACACTTCCTGGGCCACAACCCACGTCGCTGCTGGTACTGTACCACCTCGCCTGGACTGCCAGCCCTGACAGCCCCTCAAGGTCGCCCTGTCTGGGCCTTGTCCCTGGACAGCTGCTGCTCTTACACCACCCGGCCTGCAAGATCCTCCTGACCTATTCCTTCTGGCCCACAAGGAACTGGCACCTTCCTGGATGGATGTCACCCCTGGAAGACAGTACTTCATCACCTTCTGCCTCTTCCCAGCAGCCAAGACATCCTCATCGCCAGTGAATTAATGGGGTTCTCAGGCTCACACACCACGCTGGAGTCAGGAGGTACGTTACAGGTAAGTTTATTCCTGACTGTGAGCACAGGTAAGTCAGATGACAGAAATACTGGGACATCCACCCCAGCCAGCACAGTCACTCCAACTGTCACTGTAGAACCCCCCTAGAATCCTGTCTCACCAACACTCTAGGTTCCATATGACCTCACCATCCTGCATCTACACCCAGATGCCATTACAACATAGTTCACACATAATCCTTGTACTTGGTGATAGGTGCACACACAATACTGGTGTGACAGGAACATGATCTCCTGTTGGACAGCCCACCCAGGTAAATTGGTGGCCAATTAAGTGTCTGAAATCTGAAATAAGGTACAATTTGAAAACTAAATAATTCCAATATCTCCTCCATGATGGCCTGTTGGTCCTTTGAAATCCTTCATGCAGAAAGTGACTCCTGCTGGACCAGTCTCCCTAAAATATAATCAGTGTTCCTAACTGGCTCTCTTGTAGTCCTACCTGCCTCTCTTTATCATCGTGGTGGGTTGGAATGTGGTAGTAGCGTTAGGGTTGGATTTTCCTTAATTCCTGACTAGCATGCAGAGTGTGAGCCTGATAAGCACTTGCCAAGCCTACCACTTGCCTTCTTGATGTGTTTCTTCAGATTTGATATCCATTGTGAGTTGTAATCCAGTGAGACAATGGGCGAGGTGATTGGTCTGGCCTGTTTGAAAGAAACCATACAAAAATGCAATCATCCGTAGATAAGTGCACACCCTCCTATTGTTGATTTATATAATTCATGCGTAAAAACGCCACATAATTCCTTCCAACGTAATAACCCTATTTAAAGGGTATATGTTGTAGACAAGAGACAGTATGTCAGATTTCATTTATTTTATTCATTTGATCATACTATAATCATGAAAAACATTTACAAAAAGACACATCAAGTACATTAACATCACATCTATTAAAAAACAATTCTCAAATCACACATATTGTCACACCAACGAAAAACTCACGTCTCACATATCATTCCTCACATACTCTTTCATCCCCATACATACAAAACGCCACTCGTACTTGTGCAAAAAACGCAATCCTGATAATTCTGTTCTGTCAATCAAAGACTATTCAAGTTGGTGTAGATTTAACTGTAGTCCAATGTTCAAAGTGTAATTTCTTTTGCTTTACAGGGTGCCAAGTTTCTGTAGACCAAATGTGTGTCTCGAAAGACCACGTTTACCAATGAAGGAGGGCAAAGAGAAACAAGGAGAGAGAGAGAAAACAAAACGTTTACAATCCTTCTCTATAATTTCCTTCACATTTACTTTTACATTTTTCTTGACTATTATAAATCTGACAAAATGCTCTGTCTTGGATATACCTTTGAATGCTCTGGGCATATCTCAATTTTGGGTTAATCTGCCCGTGATTTGTCAGGTGAGCTAAAGTGCTCTTCCTGAGATTCCTGGAAGGGAAATGTCAATGACTCCCCTTGGATGTCATCCAACCCCCACCTCTCTCCCAAGTGAAAACACAGCAAACAGACTTCAGTTTGAGTCAAAAGAGATCAGTGATACAAGATCAAATAAAAAAATTTAAACAAGCAAGAGAAGGAATCAAAACTTAGCCCCCACACTCTTGACCCGACCCATAGATGGCCCTAAAATCAAAGAGTGTGGATGAACATGTACTATGCCCCAAAGTGGCAGCCATACGATGTATAATGGCATATCATGTTGGACAATCAAAAACTATGTTCTCTCACCCACAGTGTGTTGGACTTCGGATCTAGTGTCTTCATGCAATGTTGACAGGGCTGCACCAGGGACAAAGTTCCTTCTTGGTTGAGACGTTATTATATCTGCAATTACAGACATATATACATCCTGTCAGGGCCTTGTTCTCTGAATTGATATCAGATTATCATGATTCTGATCCAAGCGTTTGCACCATGGTGTAACAGTGTGTTACCCAGCCCACATTCTTAATATAAATGCATCATGGTTTACCTTGCAGATATAAACCTTTTTCGCAGAAATATTATTTTCTCCCAGCCAGGTTAAATACAGGCCGGGTGGCTGGCTCAGGGGGTTGGGACCATCGACGCGTAGTCCCTGTGTCCTCCACATAATTGGGGTATTCGAGATAGTTAGTGTCTCACACTGGCAATCTTCGCAAACACTGAAAATTAAAACAGAGAGACCAGAGAAGGGAAGTCAAATTAGCACAGGGGCTTGGGGATTCCAAAGAGATTAACAGGGAAGAACAAAGTGTACTGAATCCCAATGAAAGGGCAAGAATGAAGGCATGGAGGCACACCCCAATACAGATTTCAGTCTACCAACTTAATTAGACAATATAGGCGGCCAGCCCGCTATAATAGATCTGGACCGATGGAGCATTTTGAACAGACCCGCCGGCCGTGGATGTCCGCTGCGGAACACGAGGCCCACAGGGGCACAGCAAACCGGTTGCTGCCCCCCGGGGGGACCCGATGTCCACAGCGGCCACAGCACACAGTCGGGGCTGTAGGAAGACATGCTCCTACCAAAGGGTTCAATCCACCACGGCATACTTGCCAATAATGTAAGCCCCATCAACAAGCAAAAGAAACCGGCTGAGCTCTTCTCTCTATACACATTCTGATTCCCCAATGGGGTATGCAGCCAATCCTCTGAAGGAACATGATAGCAGTGTTCACTGGCCACACTGTCTTTGTCAGTGGGCACTCTAGTTGCCATCTCATAAGTTATGGTAGTGTTACCAGGTGGTATATTGCATTTTCAAAAAGAGCCCTTAATAGTGTAGCCACAAGCAAGAGCCCACAAAAAGTGTTTTGAGATCTCTAACAATTTTAGGGTTATTTATTTTTAGATTCAGCAACATCTTTTTGAGTTAACACAATATTGAGGCCATTTTGGTAGTAGTTGTTCAGCTTAGTTACAGAGTTGCATTTTATAGGTGACAGAGTACAGCCTCAGAATATAAATACATTGATATTTGAGGTTACAAAATAGTGGCTTATTTAAATGGAAACTTTTTGAATAGCTGATTTCAAATTGGATCAAACGTGTGGGCTTCTATTGAGACATGACTGGATAATTCTTCAAATGTCAGGCATTATTTATAAGATTTAATGGAATTTCATATTCAGTTGTCTGTATAAAGTGGATCTGAGGAATTATTAAGCAATATAACCCTACTTCGGGGAGGCATTACAGGGTCAGGTTATGGCCCGGGCCGGAGTTAAAAACCTGAATGAAGAAATAGCCGCAACGTGGGCCCCAGTCCATAGCCTGTCCCGCCTGAGGCAGTATATTGCTATTAGCACCTGTAGTGCTTTCCAGGGCATTAGTAGTTTTTTTTACATGAAGAAAAGGTGAGGTTGCTGTTTCTCTGCTTAAAAAAATAAACTACAAAACAAAATGGCCACCATCGATGAAGGGAGAAGGAAACACCATGTAGTCCCTTCTCTCTTTCCATGGCACCCATTGCTGTGACATTGAAGCTCCAAAACAGAAAGGGGTCCTGGCACCAGCAAGGGACAAAGCAGTGACAGGTAAGTGGGGCAGTGGTTAGGATGGGGAACCTGGAAATTAGGGGAGGCAGGGAGAAAGTGGTGCTGGAGGACTTACCTGCTGCCCAGCAAAGAAGATGGCAGCCTCTCACTTCTGAAGAGGCTGGAAACATGGGCAATACCATTAAGTATTGCAAGGTTTCTTGGCTTTCTGATTGTCGGGAGGCCCCCTGACATACCTCACAGGAAAGAGAAAGGAACAGAAAAGATGCCTGCTATGTTAAAACAATTTAATTGGAGAAATGTGCTTCAATTTAGCTATTTTAATTTCTCTGACTACGAGAAGGTTCTAAGGACAAAAGAGAGAAGGGAAACATTTCACATATATTCCAGGGAAAAGAGAAACATACGACGAGGGACGTTCAGTATAAAGAGCAAAACCATTACGTTAAAAAGAGGCACCATGGATCATGTTAACCCTACATTTCAATGTTTCCTTACGTAGAACTTGACATGTAAGCATAGTGTCATGTCAGTCATTGGACTAAGCACATATGTGTGGGATGTTTGAACATCAAAGTTTCCATATCGTCAATGACTTGTATCTGTAGTGGTGAAAAAAGACCATCAACATTTGAAGATGAACAAGTAAAGGAAACAGGATGGAGGTTTTCTTGGACCTCACCTCTATCAAATATGAACAATGGGTTCTATGAATACATTCCCTTTTACATAAAGCTGCCACCTTTGGTAATGATGTATGTTAGGTGTGACTAACACAAAAGAGCAAAATAAATGAGGTCTCTTTTCTCTTCTGCCCAGAACCTTTTTAATCCATGCTTTACATCCGTAGGGGGTGAATGACAGACAACATGTCCTTACATAGTTCAACATATTTAGATAAACAGATCTCCAAAAACCACCACACAGTGTAAATTGAGACTCTAGGAAGTAAGGCGATTTGCAACATTGTGCAAACTCTAAATGGCCCACAGGGCAATAACATACACAATTCGGACATTGGGTGGGCATAAAACAAACAAGGCCTGATTTACAAAGTGTTTTTTCAATGAGAAAACCCCATTGCGCCATTGTAAAACGCGTTTGTAAATCAGGCCCATAATGCGTACCCCTTTACATTAGATGGGAATACTGTCAAAAGATATCAGAATTATAGACAGGCTGCTATCTACCGTGAGGAGAGTTACAGAAAACAACAGAATGCCCCAGAGAGCCAAATGATCAAAAGAGGAGACTGTCTTTCCAATGAGCACTGTTTCCCTCAGGTGGGCGCCTTTCAGATCATTACCCAAAACGCGGTGAAACCTCTCTGCAGCGTGCTGCACTGCTGACCTATCATTGATCAGCATGCAGCCGAGGCTCGGCGCGCCCCTTCGGGTGGTCTGCAATTTGGAGAGGATGTATGTGCGCAGCGCGAGAGGTGTAGCGGAACCCACCCACACGTCCACTGTTTACTTGTGCATACTAGAGCTGGACGCATGCCCCCATGGATGAAAGGATAAGATAACAGTACACGATACATCCTACATGAAGTACCTGGAAGAGCGTGGGCATGCCAGCAACGGGCTCGCTGATAGGTCACTGTGCACGAGCACCTCCCGTGTCTTCTGACGTCTGACATCATGACATGCTAATGCAAATGATATCATTAGCAATAGTAACAATAACAGTAATAGCAATACAGCTAATCATAACCTTAGGACGAAGAACAACATCAAGAGTAATACACATAACTATGTTAATAATAGAATCATTATTAATGGATAGGATAAGGATTATGTTCGTGATATGTATAACAGTGATATCGCTACTGCTTCACCCTCATCATCTTCACCATCCCTTTCATCATCATCAGAAGCAGCAGCATCATCGTTCTGTAGGCTCTTTCTCCTTGGACTGTCAACAATGATATGTGTTAATACTTTTACAGGCAAACAACCTGAGACCACACATCCCCAGCACCCTGTCCTCCAGGCAGATGAGTGCTTTGAAGTGGTGTAGTTAGGCAAATACATTGTACACTATCAATCTCATCACACACAAACACACACACACACTGCAGTAGCATCCCCAAGGTAGTCCCTGTGTAGTTTGACTCCGGCACTACGACGTCCCCTGTGTGTATCAGTTCCCTAATCCACACTTCCAAAATCTTATGCTTATGCAGTGGCGCTCATGTTTGTTTGTTTAATGATTTGGTAATGCGCACCGATCCCTCAGGTAACTGGGCGCAACAGGTACACGGATACTTAAAACCTAGTTACACATTGGAATAAGTGCAGTAAAGGCAGCAAGGAAAATGCAAGCAGGTACAGTGCGATGGTACAGTAGGTTACATACATAAGGCGGGTGCCTAGGTATATATGGCAGAGTATCCAAGAGGGATAATATGTCATTAGATCGCAGCCAGTTTAGAGTATTACGCCTAAATGTGACCCACAGCCTCCTCTGCAGCCATACCTCTATCTCATATGCATTCCTCTTAATCAAACGTGCTGCTCTATGTGCTCGCGCTACAGCGTTATGCGATACTATTGTGCCCATTGTTATTTTAGGCTCCGTGTTTAAGCCAGGTGGTTAGGTCTTGGTATGCGGCCTTGAGTGTGCATTCTAAATGACTCTGTACTATGTTACTATGCAGTTTTGCTATGCTATGGTGGCTGGCATGTTTTGCTAGGCCATGCTCAGTTATTCTGTGCCATGCTATGCAATGCCATG
This sequence comes from Ambystoma mexicanum, assembly GCF_040938575.1. NCBI lineage: Eukaryota > Metazoa > Chordata > Amphibia > Caudata > Ambystomatidae > Ambystoma > Ambystoma mexicanum. Next base: position 293,257,230 of record NC_090941.1, read on the forward strand.
ATTGCCACGGCACGGTTTGCTGTGGTCTGTCATGTGGTTGTCCTAGACTAGCTAGAGTTTTGTGATGTTGACAATGATGTGAATTCTATGATAATGTGAACGCGTTTCTACTTTTGCAGAGGCCAAAGCACCAGCAGGTCCTACTGGGAGAGTTAGTTGTGCTATCAACTGTTTTTTTTTCACACAGGTCCAGGCACTTAGCAACTGGTTGACTGATACTTATTTGCTAAAGAGCACACACTCATTCACCTTCACTGGAATGTGGGTGAACGCGCAGCCCTTCTCAGCCGGGCACTTGCTCACTATCTGCATGGCCAGTGCTGAAATGAGCGTGGTGTTCTCTGCTAGCGCAGTTGCCTCTCCTGTTCTATGGACTACTTGGTTAAATAATACATTGCTGTCTCACGGTCCTCCGGAATCAAATCACCAATCTCTTTTTCCACAGTTCTTCGAGACCTTACCAACTGCAGAACTGAAGTTTAAAAATACAATTGAACCCAGCATAACGTCGTCAAATATACAGTTTTCGTTGGTTTTAAGATAAAAAATAAATAAAAAAAAGAATATTTTAGAATGCTGAAATTGCTTTGGAGACTCATTTAAATTAATTCATGGTTTCTTTAAGACTAACGTTGCATCATCCATTTCTGAGACTCCAAGATCGTCTAACTGCGGGCACCTATTTTGCTTACGCACAGAATAAAAGCTGGAGTTGACCCCCTGGCATCATGCCAGAGAGCTGGCATCATATTTCACCGGGTGCTCGCGCACGAACTGAACAGTTCACTCTTGAAGTTCGGAGGGGGCACTCTGTCACAGTTGCACATATGCAACCCGATCAGCGCAAGTGCAAATGTATGTTTGTTGTATGTGTTCTGCTTCCTAAATGGCAATATAATACGGACACAGGTCATGTCAGCGGAATGCAAAAACAAGTTATAAAGGGAGCCGGCGCAAGGCTCGGGGAAAGGGCCCACAAATGCGGAACTGCAGATCAACCGAAGCAAAACAAAGAAAGCAAAAATCTACTAGAAAATATGACAGTTTTATTAAAATTTCATTATTTGTTTAAAAGATACATGTTAAACCTGATTATGAGCTCATGTCTAATATAAGCATATTGTGTGAAGCAATAAAGTGCATAGTCAAATAAAGTGCGCACATAAAACCAAGACTGTCAAACAGTCGACACAAGCATAATGCTGCTGGGCTGTCTGGCCACCCAAAAGGGTGAAGGGGATCACCCGAGTGGGGGTCAGAAGATACGGATGCAGTAACAAGAATATAAGGATAAGCTTGAAAAGAATCATACATATATAATCAAAGCAGTGAGGATTTCCTCATAAACTAATACAGGGCTGCTTCCTAAATGACTGCACATATGCAAACTGTGATGGCGAATAAACACACATCCTGCATCCTGCAGATACTTTGTAAACTCTCAGATTCATACCTTCAGTTTGACCCGATCTTTACTGAAACATGCGTCTCCTAACTACACATGTGACACATGTTTTGGGAATTCTTGTATGGTTCACATACAGATCAGCTGATTTGCTGTAGGTCACCTTGACCACTGCCATGGGACTTGTTTCAAGGGACAACATGCACAGCTGGGGTTGGATTGTTTCTAGTTTACCCACAAACTAAGAGGGTGTGCAATTGCATGAATCTGGTGATGCGACTATAGCTTGACTCACGGAAGTTTGGCATTGTTTTCACTTAAAAAGGGTCTCTGGGTGAAACATTTTCCTTTGCCCCTGTAAGATCCTTTTGTAACATCATTTCAACATGCCTGTTCTTTTTTTACAAAGATGAACTTGCTTTGTTTCTAGGTTGTCACGGTTTTATAACACGCCACACTCCAGCCAGGGACTCCTTCCCCGACAATGATCGTGGCGCACAATAAAAGGCTTTTTATTTTTAGTATACTACGGATTCGTTTTGAGTAGGCCTCCAACCCGTCTCGCACCCACCTTCACCAACATGTGTCACAATGGACTAGGAACCAGGCCGGTGTGTATCAATAAGATACTTATCAATTTATTATTTAATGGAACAAGGAAAAATATTCAAAATAAATGTTTACAACAGCCACCAGTGTTGTGGCAACACAAGTGAAATGATCCTACAGAACAATTGGTTCAAAATTTAATTTATTCATGCATTTAGTTTATATTCAATCAAGAACAAACTTTTGCAAATAAAAAACCATAAATTAAAATAGCATTATCTGCTACACAACTTAAAATAACATGACCTACTACATTTGTGGACAAAACCGATTCTTCAACACAAGTGATTGAAAACCTTTATGTATGAAATACAATGACACAGTTCAATGATCACTGTCCAAATTTGCAATATGATGACTTCTTTTATAACAAAAATTATCGATTCATATCTGCTCAGTCGCCTTTTGCAATATATGATAGGCAGCACCGTTATGTAGTAATGATTCTGCCCCTAACAGGTCCGACCATAATTGGTCCCTGCTTATACGCTCTATGTAAGTGCCACAACCTCTGTAACCTTTGATGTAGAGGGGTTTCAGTACAATGCATACAGTCAATAAATGTCAAATTGTTTCCACTTCTATATCACAGTGCCTACACATTATATACTCGACTTTGTTGGCAGCCCTCTTCCACTTGTTCATGTATTCTTTTATTCCCAATATATTGAGTCTTAATTGAAGCGTAAATCTCCTGAGCAATGGATTAGACCATTTTATTAGGTAGGTTTTGGGTTTACCCATCTTGAATCCTTGGTGAGAGTACTCTCTATATCTGCTGAGCTTACACAGATTGTCTGTCAGCTAACATATCCCTCTCCATGGATTTCTTTTTAATCACTGACACATAGTCCGGTCGGTCACATATTGTGTCTATGTTTAGGCCCAGTTTGTGCAAATAGTCTTCCTTGAAGAGGCTCAGCTCTTTCCTAAAATAGTTGGAACATTCACAGTTTGTTGTCTTATCCATTAACTGAAGAAGGGGATTTGTGCCGGCAACCCTTTTTCCAATTTTTAGATACAAAAGTGTTTTTCTGATGGACCAACTTGAAAGTAATGGCTCTAATCCATACTCCAGTCTCAAGGCCTCCACCGGCATGTCCCTAGGCATATTCATTATGGACCGCAGAATTTTGCCACCGGAAACCACCCGACATCCGTTTCTGGCAGTGTCTCAAGTGCATATAATACCCCCCGGGCTAACACTAGATTTGTAAATTTGTATAAACCCTTCTATATTTCTGCCACCTCTGTGCTCCAGGTAAGAATTTATTGCCAACCACCTTCTCCATATCTAGGTTATAATTTGTTCTTTATATTGCAATGCCGATGGTGTTGCCCATATGGGGAAACCCAAATATAGCGCTTCTGTTGCCCTTTCCAATGTTATAGTTTCCAAGTACCATGATGTTTTTTTGGCTTGCTATAGGAATCTTTCAGACACATTGTTCTTGTCTTGTTCTCATTTATAATCATAAAATTCTCTTTAGCGTATACTTCCAGGGCATTTAATGAGCGCTGCAGACCAATTTGTGTCTGCTCTACGATAAATATATAATTGGCGTAAGCCATCATGACCACTTTTACGCCGTTTATTGTTGGAGGAAAGTTTCTTGTATCCATTAGGACTTGGTCCATATCCGCTGTGTAAAGGTTGTACAGGATGGGTCCCAATGTGCATCCCTGTTTCAGGCCCTCACTAGTGGCAATGTATTTTGTCAGTACCACCTCTTGATTAAGGCGGACTGCCACTGTGGTGTTTTTATATAGGTCTTGTATGAAGTATAGGAGAACCGGATCAATGCCCCATGCCTTTAGTTTGTGCACAATCTACTTCTAGACACCAGGTCGAAGGCATTAGAGAAATCCACATAGCAGCAGTATTATTTGTTTTCCCCTTTTGGGCGTATTGCTCTCAAAAATTGCAACGCTGCGATGTTAGTTGTTGTTCCATATCTCTTCCTAAAACTTGTTTGCAATAGACTCAATATGTTCGTATTTTCTGTCCAGTTATTCAGAATTTCCAGGACTCCCGCAAAGAGTTTCTGACTCCATCATCGCCAGCATTGGGAAGTCGGAAAAGAAAATGAAAACCCGTTTTTAGAGCAAAATGGCAGAATCGGATTTGGATGATTACTGGCACAGCAACTCACAACTGTGGTGGGACAGCAAGCAAAGAAATGTGTGTTGCTACACTTGAGGAGATAGGGTAATTTATAGACTACTAATCAGCACACCAGGGCAACGTGGAAACAAGGTAGGAACATCGATTTGGGGGAAGAAAGCAAATGCAAATGAAAAAAACAAACGGCAAATGGAAATTCGTTTTACACAGGATTTGTAATGACAGGTAGCAAAGGAAAGGAATTAGCTGTCAACATTGGAAATCGCTTTTAAGGACAAAGACAGAGGCACATAACAGATAGGATTCTAACAGAAAGGGATTGCTCTCAATGGGATTACGGTTTAGGTTTTTCAATGGGACAGATGCAAATTAGGGATCCGTAGAGTGCGATATTGAGAAAAAGGGTGAACAGCTGTTCCTCCCCATTCAGGTAAATGAGGGTGGAGAGCCTGTTCTGGCCAGAGTATGCCTGAATAATGGAAAAAGCTTAATCAGCGAAGTGTTATTCAGGAATCTCGCAAAAGGTCAGACCATTCCCACATTTAAATTAATTGATAAGTGGGAAGTAGGTCTGGAAACTCCCAATTCCAAACATCTCCTGCCTAGCAGGTGTATGTGTCATGATCTCTGCTTCCAAAAGGTCAGGGTTTTCCCAACTCCCTTGGAAGCAGATCCATAACCCAGGTTCCGAGTGCCAACCAGTCCCAATTGGGACCTTTTGGACCCAGTCCTGGCGCCAGTGGCACCAGGCTCATAAATATGCCCAGTCCCAGCGCTGGAAGCGCCGGGCTCATAATGCTTGGGTGGACTTACCTGCAGCAGACCATGCTGCTTACTTGCCTGCCAGTTGAGCCTCTGATCCTCTTCTGTTTGGAACTACTTTTCCTGTTGGGTGGGACAAGAGCCACTCCCTAGGTTCAGAACACTGGAACTCCTCTGGAAAGCAGGAACTCTTTTCTTACCTAGGCGTGGCTGTGGAAGGAGACACCTAAGCACTACAGGAGGCTATTTAAACCACACCCGATGGATGAATCTTGCTTTGCGTTATTCTGCATCCTCTGCAGCAGAACGCTCATCGTGTCTTCTGCATCTGATCCTGGGCCTAAGGAAAAAGGCTTACCATCCTGAATCCAGTCTTCAGCAACACCTATAAAGACAAGAAAGAACAGGTTAGCATTACAGTCTTCAGTGACAGCGCTTCACTTACCTGGTCCGTCGGCTGTCACCAACGCCTCGCGCTGCATTCCGGCATCTGAAAGACAAAGGCTTACCTACTCTTCGTGCGCTCCGGAGGTCTTCGCACTGCATTCCGGCATCTGAAAGACAAAAGCTTACCAACTCTTTGCACGCTCCGGAGGCCTTCGGCGCTGCATCCCGCATCTGAAAGACAAAACAAGGTGCGTTTAAAGACATTGGGGAACTTTAATACTCACGTGCCAGTACTCCTTTCCACATCTAACCCAGTGGGTATTCCGGCACCCTGCAGCCGCTCCGAACTTGTACCTGCAAAATAAAAAGACAGTTAGAGCGCATTGTGAAGCAGGCAACAAGCGCTTACTTACGTGCTTCCAGGCGCTTCTATTCATCACACGGGCTCCATCTTCAACTCACTTCAGCCCGTCATCCGCCATCGCCGGAACCCTGCAAAACAAGAGACATCATTACTAAAGACTTTTAAAGACATTAGAATTACTCGAAACTTACTGTTCGTGCAGTAAACGACGGACAGCAGTCCTCTGAAGTCAAGAGGCCTGCTCCCCTTATCTAGTGAAGAAACTGGTTACAGCACCCTGCCCCGAGGCAGATGGAGAGCACGGCGTTCACTTACCTAAGGTGAGAGCGTTAACCTTTGGGGTTCTACAGGAGAAGAGAAAGGGAAGAAGAGAGAGACATTCAATAACCCAGTTCATTAATCCCATATTTTCTATCTGCAGACATCTTACCCTTCGAGTCAGACATACAGTGCACAGAGGTCCAGCCCAAAGAGCCAGCCCTGTGTTACACATCACCTTTGAAGATAAGGTATACGCCCAGTCAAGACCGGCGCCTCTACAGGAATCAGGTGAGCGTTACAGTATGCTAAAAATCTCTATTGGTGATAAAAGCATAGAGCATAAATGTTGGGTTATGCGAGGTGTCCCCTCTGCCTTCTTCTTAGGCAGAACATTCTCAAACGTTTCACAATTAATTTGGATCATTAATTGCCAAGCCCGGTTCCAACTGGAGGATAGGGGATAGCTTGGGAAATATTAATCGCAACCATTGACGGATTTCTGAAAATCTGTTAGTGACCTGCTCCTGATGAGCCAAAAAACGATTTTTGTGAATCCAACATACCCCAAGTTACGGGGAAATGCTTGATTGTGATCTCTGTGTAAATGTGAGAACCATAACAATTTGAGGAAAGATGTAAAATGGTATCCATAGTCTGCCCACCGAATGGCATATTTTTCCGTAATATAGTTCTGGAGAAAATACTGTAGCTTCGCACCAATAGGTCGCATAGACATCAAACAAGGTTTATGAGCTTCCCTGAAGAATGTAGTATTAAAAAATACTGACATATGTGTCATAATATGATGACAAAGGGCATTTGTCATACAGTGAGATTTCCAAGTGCAAAAACCAGACCCATCCCCTTTTCTAAGTTCGATCATGGATGGGGTATCCTCCCTTGGCTTCCCAAATCACGCCCACATTTTCTGGACCTATCGGTCCACAGATGGGAGAGCCCCCTTGAACACTGCTCTATCAATTTTGCGATAACTATGACAAATCAGTGATGTTACTTGCCTTGTAAATACGTCTCTCTGCCTCAAATCAGGACTCTCCCTACCAGATCTTGAGGTGTGCAGCTGACCAAATTTGGAACCATAATTGTAGAGTTGGGACTACATCTTGGAGTAAAGCCAGGAGCTGGAGTAGCTGACTTGGGACAGAGAGAATCCTTGACTGACCCCTGGCTGTCCCAGTAGTGAGTCCCCTACGCTCCTTGGTGCACCATTCAACCCTCTCTTGTAAGTATATGCATCCCCAGCAATAGATTAAATAAGCGCTATATTCTTCAGCATTGCCATAGCAATTCCCCCTTGGAACTCCCCCCTATCTTCTTTGTTTGAGTAATTCAATCATTTTCCCAATGAAAGATATTTCACTTGTCTGTGCATTGTAGAAATTGTTTCCATTGAAAATCCATTGTTTGCCCATGCATTTCTGTCATTTCCCACTGAAGAATCTCCAGTTGCTTGTGCAGGTCCCTGGTATATTTTTATTTCAGTAAATCAATTCATTCCCACATTTGTTTAACAGGATTGGAATAGTTGGCATTCAAAACTAACTATTCCTTCCCAATGTCTTGTCAGCCATTAGAAGTATAAAGTGTTCCCCAAAGAATCAAATCCATTGCAAGCTAAAAACAAATGTGTCCGTGCGTTTAAAAGGTGTTTTACATAACAAAGTTCTATGTGCATCTGTGTTTTAAACCCAAACTTTTTTCTAGTGCGAGTAATCCCTTTGCCCAGAACCTACCTATTATGTGCCTCTGTCATTTGAACTGAGAAATGATTTTCCTATGTGAGTTCCCCATTGCTTAAGCGTGTCTGCCATTTGCAGCATTACTAAAAAATGAGTGTCATATGCTTTTTCATTTTCCCGGACATTTTGCCTAACCTGTCTAAAACTGTTTATCCTTGTCTATCCCTCTTCCCCTACTATGATCTGATGACGGATTTACAATTGCATTCCCTTTTAGTTTTTTTCATGTGTTGCATGTACTAAAAGCGAATTTCCTATTGGGTGCTAACTAGTCTGTTCTGAAGCCCTATTTGTCTCCAAAAAGCAAGCAGCACGAAGTGCCCTTGTGTTCTGTCCCATAGAAGTTGTTCTAAAAAAGTAAAAAAACATTTACCTGGTGCAGAATACAAATCGTCCCATTCATTGCGGTTCCCATATTGTTTCTGAAAACCCCACTTAAAATCCAATTTGAACTTGGTGTTACCACTCCTTGCCATTGCTTTCCATTCCAAGCTGACAAGCCTAGCGGAGGTCTGGGGTGGAGGTGAGGGCTTCTGGGACTCAAGAATCTTTTGTATGCGCATGCACTTTCCTGTGGGTTTCCGCCCCCTGGTGGCCATTGTAACTGTTTATTAGGTTTTTCCATTAAATCATAAATGAATAAAATATTCATTGACAACACACCGGCCTGGTTCCTGGTCTATTGTAACAAGGGGTGCTGGTGGAGGTTGGGTGCGAGACGGGTTGGAGGCCTCCTTAAAAAAGAAATTGGGATTGTAAGAATAAAAAGCGTTTTTATTGTGCAGCTCATTCATTTGCCAGGGCAAGAGATCCCTGATTTGCTTGGGCTACATAATATAGTGTGACAACATGCAGGTAGACCATGTAGACCAATGCATGTCTACCATTGCCCCATTTCAAGAATATCAACCCCTTTCAATAAGATCAATTCATAACCTTCCTTTGCCCCTTTCAAGAAGATCAATTCATAGCATACCTTTGCCCCCTTTCAAGAAGATTTATTAGTAGCCTACATTTGCCGCTTTGAAGTAGATCAGTTCATAGCCTACCTTTGTCATCTTTCAAGAAGATCAATTCATAGCCTACCTTTGCCTCCTTTTCAAGTAGCTACTGTAGTGGAAAATAAAGACCACTTCATACCGGTGGATTGATGAACACTTCATTAGTCAAGGCGGTAAACAAATCAAATGACTCACAGCAACACAAAACTTCACAACAAGTCAAACCCCCTCCCTCCTGGTCAAAGTATCTTCTTCTCCCAGGACTGCATGGGGGCGAATGGAAGGGGGTGGTCTTAGTCTTCAGCAAGGTCAAACCTTGCACTTTATTCCTGATTGAGATAAAGCCCTTCTTGTACCGTGTTTTGATGCCAGCTGCATTCAGCAGTGCTTTTTAGTGTTATCAGTAAGCAGCATAGTGTAACACATTTCTTCAAGGTAACTATCTTCCCTGATACTTCACATCTCGCCTTGAAACAGACGAGATGTCTTGTAATATGATGAAATCCGCCTGCTAAAACCACCTCAGAGTAAAAGGTGAGCGCACAAAACATGCTCAGCTATGCCCAAACGGATATACGTTGGAAGCGTGAACAGTGAAGGTCAGCATTCATTAATATTGAGTGAGTTGTTTCTTGAGCTATGCCATGCGCATTGAGGTTCAGTACATTTCGGTGTGTGGATAAGAGCAATGGTTAATCATGGCATGAGTCAAGCAGAATATATTGTTCTACAGTGGTGGAGTACTGGGGAGTACATACATGGTCATGCTTTAAGGAATTTGATCCACTCTACCCCTGTACTATGTACACTCCAAGCTCTCTGAACATGCTTCACTAATTTAATTGTTCCATTTGCTCAAACACAACACAACAGAACTTCCTGCAGTTAAAATCAATGTTCTTTATATTTTGTCTCTGTGAGCCTAACTGTGCTAATTACTAACACTTGTTTAACTTATTTGAAACACAACTCAATTGTATGTTGTCTGTGATCCATGTACAGAACATGATAATAACAACAAGATTAAAAATGAAGTTCATTTCCAAGGTGCAATGAAGCTGATAACATATTGTGTGGGAAACAACAGAAACAGCCGGAATAAAAAGACACGCTTATTTGATTTTGAGATCGGGCCAAGGCCAAGCCTTAATGGTGTTCCCAAAAACAAGAACATTTGAAATTGTCTGAAGGGCATACTGATTCCAGAAACTGAAAGCTGAGCCAGCTAAGAAACAAGAGGACGTTTTGACTATCGTAAAAAAAGGAGGCATTGAGCTGAAGTATGCCATGGCTCCCATGCTCCAGAAGCCTCCAGAATTGTTCAGTGTATCAGCTATATAGCTGAGGGTACCAGTATGAATGGCTTTATAAGCTAGATGTCCTAACAAATTGTAAACATGGTAGAATTGCAGAGATCGTCTTTGTGATTTTTAATAAGCTAATACATACAGAAATGGGAGCCCATTCAACTGGCATACTATCTATTGAGGGTGGAGTTGGCTAGACTAACCAAGAAAATGTTTCCTGTGAAAATTCTTTCTAGGGAATAAAACAGTGTTTGATTCAAAGTTTGAGGATCTAAGGGCGTGAATAAAACACAGGATAGTGCCACTTCTAAATATGGGAACAGATAGGCACGTCAGTACCAGGAGTAAAAACAAGTGACTTGGCAGAGGTAGTACCGGGAGGAGTGCCATCATCATCCATCCAAATCCAGGTGTGGAGCTTTCAGGGAGGGCCACATAGAAAGAGTAACTTGGTTTTTGAGGCCGCCCAACCTCGGTGCCCCGGATGCAGCTTAACACTTGGTGTTTTTGAATGTCCCTTCCACTGCAGTTTCAGACTGCTACATTTCAGTTCAGTTCTTTATTTCATCAGCAGTAGCAACAGGCTGACCGATTAGATGAAGACAGAAAATAATTCCAAACCGCCAGTTTCAAAATGTTGTATTACTTTGGACTAAAACTAAGTCGCTTGAGTATACATCAGAAGTCATTGGCCCTTCTTTCTGTGATAAGAGGAAAAGAGGAAACATGCACAGTACATTTGGTTTCCTCTGCCTCACAGTCCTCACAGTTCAACAGCTTAACCGGTCTAAAAGATCAAATGTCGGGATTTATGGTGAATGGTCCCGCTCCCCTGTTAAAAACCACCTCAGCAGACTGCTATAGAAATGTTGGTATATGTTATGTGTTATTCTTTAATGAGCTCCTTTCACTGTTGTCTTTGGCATAAAATAGGGTCTCTGCCATTGAATCAAAGTAGTGTGGTGGCAAATACCTCTCATTCACTTTCAACATCCTTACAGGCCAAACTCTTTAAAATGGACCCACCTGGAGAGAGATTGCTAGGACGTCATGCGGTCAGCTGGTAGTGCATTTGCAACACCATGGTGCTGGCGAAATACTGGGACGTAAGTCTTTGCTCCCCTTACCAGGCTTGGAAAAGTGCAGTCAGATTTAGAGCAGCATCTGCTTGTCCTAACCAGCGCTGGAGCTGGCTCCTGCAAATCACTGGATATGCCATATTTCCAGTGTATAATAGCTCTTTGACGGTAACATTGCCATTGAATGCAACTTTTTTAACAGTGGCGTTTCTCAACAAATAATATAACACTGGAGTAAGCAAGCAACTGCAACATGATCAGAAGGATAATTCAGATTTACAATCCATCCTACCAAGACTCTATGAGAAAATATTTCCAATAACTGAATCAAAAATGTCCGAAGAGAAGGAAGGCATAGAGTCAGTAGTTGACTCCCTACCAATTACAGTTAAGTGTGTCCACAAATTATTTTCCAAACCGTGCCAAGAGTTAGGAAAGCAGACACGATGTGGTAAGGATTGCAGGTTATGTAAACAGACATTATTGGTGTTGGTAGGGAACCAAATGATAAAAATATGGTCATACAAACATGGTCCGAATACAAAGAGTTGATATTGCAGAAAAAAACACATGCTGAAAAAATGCGAAATGTTGAAGAAAACATCATAAATACATAAATGCATAAATAATGATGCGAAAGGTTTTTGAAAATTGGAAAATGGTGGGTTAAACAGAACATATAAACCTGTGCAGGACCATATACATGAACCGGCTTGGTATGTATATTTCTCCAAATTGTTTAAAGAGATAGAAACCTTTTCAGGAAAGTCTGTTAAGTGAAATCCTAAACGACAGACCGCCTATACTTTAAAAGGTCTATAATGATTAAGAAATCAGGCAAAGCGCTGGGACCAGACGGAACACCCATCGTCTTTGTTAAGAATGAATGTGTGGTCTGGGGTGCATACTTTATGAAACTCTTCAATGAAATCGTTAAATATAATAATATACCAGTTTCTTGGAGAGATGCTGAAATAATTCCCCTTCATAGAAAGAGTGGTAGGGAAGATTCTAGAAACTACCGCCTAGTCTCCCTTTTAAATACAACAGGAGAAATTGATTCCAGTTGGGTGGAGGAATGGATTGGAGTGAATCTTATAATAATCGCACCATTACAGGCTGGTTTCCAGAAGGGGGTAGGTACAGAAGTACAGAAATGTAGATTATTTTAGCGTATCACTAAATTTGTTCTGCTCAAAATAGCCAAATTTTACTTTTGTTTTATAGATCTGAAAACAGCGTTTTACTCTGTTCCAAGAAATACATGATGATACTATGTCTATGTGTTTGTTAAGCGCCAAAGCCCTTGGGCATCAGGGCTCTACATGGAGACAGAAATGGGACAGATTAAACAAGGCCAACCAATGAAAGAGGGCTGGAGGGGCCAGGCTACTGTTTGTCTGCTACTCTTTAAATAAATTCAATGTACCACCAGAAATTCAAAAAGCTGTAATGTGTCTCTGCTCGGATAAAAAAAAAAAAAAACACCATTCGCTATGAATAAGGAAGGGAAAAAGAAAATAATTTCCAATGGAAAAAGGATTAAGTCAGGGGTTTTAGCCATGTCCAGTTTATTAATGGACATTTGGTATTTTGATTTTTGCTGATGCAGCGATTTTAAAAATGTTAAGCCATTCTGTTTAAGCATAAATGACTTCTGCACTGATGAAGTCACTTCCTTTGATTATCTGGGCTCGAGAGTTAACAGGAAGGGAACATGGCATGATCAATCTATAAAATCAACCCTAATCCTGGCGTAAAATGCACGAGCAGCGATGAAGTTTACATGTAAAAAACGTGGCAGGCTGATGAAGTCAACCATAACTGTATACAAAGCAAGACACGCCTGCATTTATTTATCCAAAATATAAGGTTGCTTAAATTGCAAATGATTGACAGTGAACGAAAACACATTTTTAAAACAACTGTTCGACTACCCATGTCTGCGCCCAACATTACTGTGTTTTAAGATTTAAGAGTGTGGCTGGCTACCAATTAAATCACTAATTGAGATTATACCGGTCCCATATTTGCTAAAGTTGCCCTCTGATTCAGAATTATCAGTCTTCAGAGATGGTTTAATGGATCTGCGCTATATAAATTCTAAAATCAAATCAAATGAAATACATTCTAAATTCTAAATCAAATTCTAAATCAAATCAACATTCTAAATCCTAAATTCTAAATCAAATCAAATCAAATCAAAGTGGAAAACGAAATATCCTATGGTTTAAACATGTCAAGATCAGCAGCTTCTACGAAATTGGTGAAATGGAGTTGTGGAACAACCATGCGAATATAAATGAAAGCTTTATTCTCACGGTAAAACAGGCACTCCTTGATTAGGAGAACTATTAGCTAACTGCCCCAAAAGTAACTAATTAGTTATTTATCTATAAAACTAATTTGCCTGCTACGAACACTATCTAGATTATGCGCATAGCCACTTTACAAGAAGCACAGTAATAAAACTGAGATTGGGCATTTTACCAGTAGCAGCAGTACAATAAAAATGGAACTCTGGGTGCTCAAATCTCTGTCAAATATGCAACAAAGGCATAGTAAGTGTGCAACATTTTCTTTTGTATTTATTTATTTATTTATGTATGTATTTATTTATTTTTGTATTTATAGCAGTAGACAAAACACTCAGGCATCTAGGCACTAGTTACAATAAGTACAAAGTAACAGTTTATATTGTACAAGACCATGCATAATGGTTACAGCATACAGGTGGGTTTTGAAAGCATACTCTGCCAGAGCCGCTCCTCATGGTACAGCGGGCTACTGCGTTTGTACAGGAAGCATACAGGAAAAGATAGGTGTGGCTTTACAGCTTGGCAAAGCTGCATCTCATGGTGTAGGGGCTACTTCGGGTGTGCAAGTCAACATAGACAGCAAATTAAGGTAGGTGCACAATCTGGCGAGGCCCACCTCATGGTACGGGGGCTACTGCAGTTGTGCAGGTAATCAAACAAGACAAAATAGGTGTGGGTGGGCAGTCTGGCAAAGCCGTGCCTCAGGGTACAGGGGCTACTTCATGTGTGCAGGTCAACATAAACAGCAAATTAAGGCATGCAAACAATCTAGCAGAGCGGCGCCTCATGGTACGGGCTACTGCAAGAGTACAGTGATACAAAGCAGTAATCACATGGGCAGTTGAAAATCGGCATTTTGGAGTTACACTAGTGAAAGCGACAGCTACATGGAGAGCAGACAATAGATACATTGCACGCTAGCATTGCCGCACCAGCATGGGTGGGCTGCGTCAGTAGTGAGCGCAGGGGGCGATAAGAGTCTGGTAGTCACACAGGCAGTCAGAGAAGTCAGTATATTCAATGCTAGAGTAGCTTAATCGTAGTGAGCAGACGAGCACCTGCAATGCAGACCCATATGGGCTGGGGGACACAGCATCTGAACGATGCATTGGTGACAAGGCATGTGGTTAGGGAGATGAGTAGTCAGCATAGAAGATGCATAAGTGCAAGAAACAGTCTCGTAGATTGTAAGATGCATTTAACGACCTACCTAGAGTTTCAATAAGAGGGCATGGTTCTCAGAATAGGGAGAAGCAGACTCGAAACTATGGTGTAATAGTTCAGATGGCATTAGGCATTGGTGCTGTGGATGCAGAACAGGCTCTTCTGTCTATGGTCAAAGCCGGACAGGGCCCGACAGGCGACACACACTGAGGCCTTACAAGACTGCCTTTAAAGTGGGCAGGTGTCATCAGCATGCTCACTGGAGGAAGCTGCATTTTGTAAGCAGCTATCCAATCAGGTCGGAGCAAAGGTGCGCTTTTGGGGCAATGCTCATGGCGTGAGCTTGTTGTCGTCATGCAGGTGGCTATCATAGAGAGGGTCATGGATACCATGAAGAATAGACCAACGGGGCTTACCTGATCTTCTGATCCCTCATGGCAGGGATCATTGGGGCTCTCCTGGGCTGCAACGTATTTGCAGCAGTGTCATACCGGGGACACACACATCGGCCTTGATAGACGTCCATTTAAAGGAGGCCAGCGTTGCCAGCCAACTCCCTGGGGGAAGCTGCATTTTACCAACAGCTATCCAAACAGGTCGGAGCAAAGGTGGGCTTTCAGGGCAAGGCTCGTGGTTTGAGCTTGTTGTTGTTGTGCAGGCATCCATCACAGAGAGGGTCTCGGATATTATGAAGAATAGCTCAATGGAGCATACCTGATCTTCTAATCCCTCATGGTAGGGATCATGGGAGCACTCCAGAGCTGTGATTTAGCCGCAGCAGGGCCAGACAGGGGATATTCTAGATATTTGAAACCTAGGCTGAATAACAAGGGTACATATACACTCTCTGCAGTCATGTGTCATTGCAAGTTATTATTAACCCTAGAGTGTATTTCTGTAGTCTTTAGTTACCTTATATCAGCTTGGTCAGGAAAAGCAAACCTCTTAAAAAATGCTATATCAATATTTATTTAAAATGTATTTCTGTTATGTGTCATCTGATCACATATTTTAAGGACAAATGGTGCCTTTTATATTCTCGATGATACCATTTCTGTTTTTTTTAATCAATTTGAAAAATGTGCATATCTTTTAAAACACATTTTCCCGGATTATTAGTGTTAATCTAATGATGAAATGTGTTTTTTCTTTTTCTTTTTTTCTTTTTGTGCTTTGAAGACAAAAGTGGAAATAAAGCAGCTTTGATTAATTCATTGGTAACAATGTTATCGAGAGCAATCATTCTGACTGTGGCATTCCTTTGTCCACTACACGTCGCAATTCAAGGACCTACTTTACAAGGTATGCCGGTTCCGGGAGTGTGATTGGTGGAAATTCCCGTTTTCATTTAGTGTGAGTTCTCTGAGGACCATTGTCTATTTACTAACATCTGGAATATGTTTGTATGCTTTGCCTGCGGAGTGAGACTTAATGGCTGTCTTGAAAAGGGGAAAATCTTCCTCGCGACCAGCCCTTGAGAGTAAAAATTACCCAATTCAGCCCAAAATACAGGTTCTATCGTGCTGAGCAATGAACTCATTGTAATGAAAAATTACACCTTCAAAATGTTTAGCATTTATTAGACAAAAAGCATAAACAGTAAATTTAGCAGCACTTTGGAATTCAAGTTAGAGAAGATTACAAAGCTCATTAGAGCAATCACAAAACTTAGAGAAATAAAAAATATAGAGAAAACTACACAATTTAGAGAAACACAGTCTTACGCCCCTTTAAGATGGTATCAACAATCAGCGCTGGAGACCCTGATCATCTTAAGCTAGCTGCTGCCAGCCCTGCTCAGATGACAGCGCTGCAGGGTGCCGCAAAGAGCCTCGGGTTCCGGGCACTCACTCTTGCTCGGAGCAAGTCCGCGGATCGATCTCCCACCAGTTCTGGGTGAGTGCACCTTTTGTGCTCTCGTGCCGTCAATCAACATGACGCACAGTTCCACAACTTTCCCTGTGCACAATATAGGCTTGCTCATGGAAAAAACCAACTCTCTCTGAGATGCTCCCTGCTCGCTTCTACCCCTCCCTTGGAGCCCTCTCAGCGAAAGCACTGGAATGTCCTTATCAGCGTGTGGGCAAGGCCGTACCAGGCCTTCTCAGGGAACTAGGATTTGTTTACGAAGCCATGCAGGGCTACAGTTAGAAAGGCAGAATATTCCAAGAGAAGCCAAAATCAATTAACCCCATGTGAGCAAGCTCTAAAAGGCATGCACTCATAGCTTAGTGTCCATAGTGCTTAATATTGGCTATCTAAGCACTATAAAGGTGCCATAATGCTCCAAACACTCCAATAATATCTCTATTAGCTACTACACTGGGGCCTCCGCCCTGCCTGTCTATGCACAATGCATAATGTTACCTACCACCCCTACTAGGCCTGCATATTCAATATAGCTCACTAAAGCGCAATGGAGGCACTACTTTCAGCATTTAGCACATACTTTGAATAAACTATTGGCTTCCAGCTGCTAAATCTGTCATCTGAAGCCCTAATTGGCAAGTATGGCACTTGTATTTCACGACAATGGCTCATACTGCTCTTGTGCATACCTGTTCCATAGGCACTTATGGCACTTAAGGGAAGGGTAATCCAATTGAAGAACCAATCGGAAGGTCTGAGAATGGAAGAGTGCTTAGGTACTATCACTCCTGGTTTGTAAAGGGCTTTGGCATTCTTATTATTCACATCAATCCACAAGCTGGGTGACCAGCACTAATGCTCAAATTGTGTCCTTGGGTACCCTTTAGTGCATGAAGGAAAGACATTGTGGGTGAAAACAAATATTAAAAGATTGCAGCCAAGTTGAGTGTCCACAGACGCACAGTTCAATTGTTATATTGTAACTACCAGGTGTACCCGTGCTTCCTTCAGTAATTTCTACTTCAGTCCTAGTTTGAAGATAATTTAATGAACTAAACCAATGCTTCTCTGTAGACAATATTGCTAGTCTTTCCTGTAGGAGCTAGTGTGAACATATTGGGCCTCATTACGACCCAGGCGGTAAGTTACCGCCTGGGTCGTACCTTTACCACCATGGCGTAAACTACGTTTACGCCATGGTGGTTGGCGGACTTACTGCCCCATTCCAAGGTTGGCGGGGCGGTAAGTCCCCAATCCCCATTTACCCTTCCCCATTCCCATTTTTGCCCCATAGGGCATAATGGGAGTGGGGAAGGCGTTAATTACGCCACCGTAAATTACGGTGGCGTAATTAACAACAAGGTCCCTAAGCGCCATGGATTTTAACACCTGCTAAAAGCAGGTGTTAAATCCTCCATGGCGCTAAGGGACCTCGGAATCAGGCGGTAAGGGTCGGCGCTGTTTACGCCGCCATAAACCCCTTACCGCCTGGGTCCTAATGAGGCCCATTGTCTTTGTTTCCAACTCTGGAGCATGCCTCATAAAGCTGACCATGAGCAAAGCATGAATCCTGTAAATAGGTTTCAGCTACTTTGAGTTGGAGCATTGAGATTGCACATCAGCATTTTTGGTGTCCCAATCTACAGCTGAGGCAGCAGCAACGTCATCATAAGTGCCGTAAGTGTAGGGCTGAAACGTGTATGCTTGAAGTGCCATTCCCATAAGTGTACAGCTGAAGCATGTTAACGTTGTACTGTTGAGATGGCATACATTCAACAACTTCTGTGGAAAATTAAGTTTCTGTAATTATCATAAGAGAATTCCCACGATGTGACGGACAATGTCATTGCGGACACTATTGAAGAGACATGCACCGTTTCCTGTCACTCGCATTACTACAAAAGCGCTGTTTTGTGTCACCCGCATGTCTTCAAAAGTGAGTGCTGCTAATGTCAGCTAGTATGCTGAAAGTTCGGATAGTTTAGGAACAACGAACTGCTGAAGTTTTCCTGAACTGCTGAACTTTAGGAACAATGAATGTAGAACTACGATCGAACTACGGCACAAAGAGCCACATGGCAGGGGTATATTTTATACTTGTTACATTGTCTACACCATGGAAACTAACCACATGCCAAATTTCAGGTTTGTAGCATGTTGGAAAGTATGCTGAACATTTCATACAGACGCACACACACATATCCAAGCATTGCAAGCCCCAAAACTGTGAACAAGGTATATTATATATGTTTTACATTGTCTACACCCTGGAACCTACCCACATACCAAATTATATGTGTGTAACATGTTGGGAAGTATGCTGAACATTTCGCACAGACACACACACACATATTCACAAATTTCCCTTTTATATATAGAGAGATATATTCAAGCTGAAAGGAAGCATAGCAGAAGATGACTGTAAATGCAGGGGCATAAGGGGGCAAGCAGACAGCACTAAGAGTTGCAGTTGACATCCTGACAGCCATCAGATTTGTGCAAAGTAATACTTGTGAATGCAGTTGCATTTTTGGTACTTATTTAAAATCAATTCAATTAGATGTTAAACTTCCATCATTTAATAATCTGTTTAATTATCTAATTATTTACTGACTACTTTTTTATTGTGTATTTATGTGTATCTTTTAACGCTGCCAGCAATTTAAAATCCCTAATAAGATTGAGTCTACATTTAACTTTTTTGTGAGTTGTTGCAAAAGGGGTCTGAAATGTAAATACTGAAGGGGAAATTGTGCAAAATTCATTATTTTTTAGTTTGTAAAATTGCAAAATGTCATAGGCAAAATAAGTGGAAATCTTTAGCAATCAGAGTTTTCTCTTAATTTGCCAAACAATCCAACACACATGGATATGTAGGATTTTTTAGATGCAAAAATAGTTGAAAACGAAATAGACTTCAATTCGTTTTCTGAGAAAATAGACAGCCAAGTTTTATTTCCACGGTTTATGTTCAGCAAAGTAAACAGAAAACACAAGTACACAATTTAACAGTATTTGTTGAGCTTTACGCTTACCCGATGGGAAAAAAAATTAAAACACTATTTTACTGCAGACTTTCTCAGCAAATATGTGAAAGTGTTTCACTTTGCTGAGGAAATCTTTGGCTGACCTTTTTGCTACACATTTTGCACTGTTCTAATTGTTTTTAATGTATGTATTGTGCTACCTGTTCAGGCTTTATTTACCCCAAATGTAATGGTTTTTTCTTTTTTTTTTGCAATACTGGAAAAATGTATTGCACATTTTCAAAAACTGGTGAAAGAAAAATGTCCACTCACATTCTGTTACGCTCACCTGGCTCCCACAGGGGCGTCGATCTGAACTGGACAGCTGAGGTCTCCACCAATGTGACGCATAGTGCAGAGATGACGGACTGGACTGGGCCCCCTAGCTTCGTTTGCTTGGCCCGTAGGAATATTCTTCTGCAAATGGAGAAAGGGAATTAACCACCCGTGGAGTTGAGCATTAACCCCCCCACTCCCGCTGATCTCCCCACTGATCACCTTTGATGTCCCCTCTTAGAGTCTCACCTGATGGTTTGGAAAGATGAGCTCTCCATCCTGCATTGAGCCCAGGGTCGCGTAGATAACCAGTTACTTCACTGGCTAGAAGGAATTGGTGAGTTCCAGAACAATATTGACTCAGAGAGTTCCGGCAAGATGCCGTAAGTATGTAGTTCGTAAGAGTTTGTAAGAGTTCAAATGTCCGATTCCTTGCAGGTTGCAGCTTGACCCTAGCGAAGAGTTCCTCGTGGCAACCGGTAATATTCAGGTAAGGATTTGTATTATCCAACACAGTTCAATAAAATAATGTCCATATGTAACCTGTTGCTTTCTCCCTTATTCAGGCGCTGAGAGAAAGTATGAAGTCTCAGGGAATAATGCCTCCGGCGGTAAAATCAGGTAAGTCTATTGTGGTGAGGAGGTTTCCCCTTGTTTGTCCCTTTGTTTCACCTTGCTGTCCTTTTGTTTCCCCTTAGGGGCCGGGGTTCGGCGAGGATGCAGTGGAATCTGCGCCGACCCGTGAAGAGGAATAGTACCCCCGGTGGTAAAATCAGGTAATTCTATGGGGGGTAACTAATATTGCCTCTGTGTATTCCCTTGGCTCACCTTGCTGTTATTGTCTTCCCCTTAGGTGCCGAAGTGCGGCGGGAACATGCAGAAGGATGCAGTGGAATGTGAAGATGCTGCGAAGGCCAGTGAGTTCAGCGCGGCACTGCAGCAGGCGAGGCGACGCGCATAAAATGACCTCTTTCTTCCAGCTCGAAGGCACGATGGATCAGGAATTCAGGTAAGGATCAAAGGTATTGCTCTTGTTCTAACCTTTTCTCCTTCTTTCTCCATTTTTCTAGGAGCTCCAGACTCGAGGCGGGCGTGGCAGAAGACTGGATGCAGACTTGTAGGCACGGTGAGCGTTATGCTGCTGGATGCAGAATAACGCGAAGCGTGTGCTGCTCTTCGGACGTGGTTTAAATAGCCTCCAAAGTAGTCCCAGGTAAGTATTCCTACCCAGCCCCACCCGAGTAAAAAAATAGTCCGTAGGTAAAGTCGTCCCTTCCAAGCCTCTTTTGGCTTGGAGCTCTTGCAGCATGGTCTGCATCAGGTGAGTTTGCAGCATGGTCTGCATCAGGTAAGTTTTAATTTATGAGCCTGGCGCCTATGGCGCCAGGACTGACTCTCCATATGAGCTTGGCGCCATAGGCGCCAGGACTGCACCCAAATAGCCCCTAGCAGGGGTTGTTGGACTTGCTTAGAATAACTTGATGCCTGCTTCCGGGGTTGCTGGACTTGGTCTGGGTCCCCGGGGGTAGGCATCATGACAGCACTCCCCCCAAGGCCACTCCTAAGCCCCCCCCCAAGGCCCCTCCTAAAGTCGTTCTTCCATGTGGTTTCGGTTTGTCTGGGAAATTTCGGTGGAATTTTTTCACCAATCGGGGTGCATGAACGTGGTAACTAGGTTCCCATGACCTTTCCTGTGGTGCATAACCTTTACAGTCGATTAAATAAAAAAGTTTTGACTTTATCAGTTTGGAGGCCAGGATGTTCTTCACTTCAAATTCAGGTTCCCCGTCTACAAGGATGGGGTCTGGTGGCTTGGTTAGTCTTGTCCCTGGTTGCACTGGCTTCAAAAGTGGCACATGAAAGACAGGGTGAATTCGCATATTAGCAGGTAAGTCCAAATTGACACCCACCGGGTTGATAATGGCCTTAATAGAGTAAGGTCCCAAATATCTGGGGTTAAAGGTCTGTGTTCCCTTTAGAGGTATATGTTTTGTGGCTAACCATACTTGATCCCCTATCTGGTATTGTGGAGCATCACTTCTATGTCGATCAGCATCTTTCTTGTATTTTTCTTTCGCCTGTTTTAAATGTGCAGTTGCTTCCTTAAAGGCTTGTGTAATCGTAGCGTGCAGATGGTCCACTGCGGGCATTTCTAAGTGTTGGGGTGAGTCAACGTCTGAGGTTCGAGGATGGTGCCCATATAAGGTATAAAAGGGGCTTTGTCCAGTTCCAGAATGTACTGAATTATTGTATTCATATTCGGTGATCCAAAGAATGTCTTTCCAATTACTCTCAGTCTGATGTAACATACAACGCAGGTACTGTTCGAGAGTCTGGTTGGTCCTCTCCGTTTGACCGTTGGTTTGGGTGTGGTGACTGGTTGATAACCTCACATCGATTTGCGCCAATTGACAACATTTTTTCCAAAAATGTGAAATGAATTGACTGCCCCGGTCAGAGACCAATACGGACGGAAATCCGTGTATGCGAACAATGTTTTCGAGGAACTCCTTGGCCAGGATTGAAGCTGAAGGTAATCCCTTTAAAGGAATAAAGTGGGCCATCTTGGAAAAAAGATCCACAATAACTAGAATGGTGTTAAATCCATTGCATGGGGGTAGATCAGTAATAAAGTCTAACAATAAAGTGTGCCATGGTGTAGGCGGAATGTCTAAAGGTTGTAAGAGTCCAGCTGTTTTTTTCTTTTGACTTTTGTGTGGGCGCAAATGCCACAAGACATCACAAATGATTTAATATCCTTTCGCCAGGTGGGCCACCAGAATTGTCTCTTATTTTAGCTTCAGTTTTTGCAATACATGGGTGCCCCTCCATTAGAGTATCATGATAACGGGAAATGACTAGCTCTTGTAGTTCCTTGTGTGGCAGAAATAGCCGCCCTTGGTAATAAGGCAGGACATTGGTGACAAAGTAGTCCGGGGCTTTCTTTACCCAGTCCTGCAGGGCTGTAGGATCAAAGAGTTGCTGGACCTTTACTTGAATGTCCTCTAGAGTCTGTAGAGTAGTCATGCCAAGAATCCTTTGTTCAGAAATTATAGGTACTGGTTCTGGGTTCACTTCTGCCTCTCCCATCCCTATTCGGGATAAGGCGTCTGCTTTACCATTCTTACAACCTGGTCGATAGGTTATCACGAAATCAAACTCGGCAAAGAACAATGCCCATCAGAGTTGGCGTGACGATTGGGCCTTGGCGGTCTTTAAATACTGTAAGTTCCGGTGATCGGTGATCACAGTAATGGTATGCCTGGCACCGAGAAGATAGTGCCGCCAAGCCTTGAAGGCGGATTTAATGGCTAATAACTCCTTGTCGGTAACCGCATAGTTTAACTTTCTGGACCAAAATGCTACTGGGTGAAGCTGGCCAGTTTCAGGGTCCTTTTGAGACAGGACAGCTCCCATGGCTACACTGGATGCATCAGTTTCCACTATGTATGGAAGTTCAGGGCGCGGGTGCTTTAATACAGGTGTAGACGTGAATTTCGCTTTCAGCTCTTGGAAGGCATTTTCAGCTTCTTCAGTCCACATAAAGCGTTTATTTTTTCGCAAGAGTGCTGTGATGGGATGTACAACATGTAAAAAATCCGGGATGAATCTGCGTTAGAAATTGGCAAAGTCGAGCATGCTTTGTACTCCTTTAACTGAACTTGGTGATGGCCACTTAAGAATTGCGTCTACCTTTCGTGAGTCCATTCGGACTCCTCTTGGGGTCAGGATAAACCCAAGGAATTCAACTTCTGTGGCATGAAAAACAAATTTTTCCAGTTTTGCATATAATTTGTACAGGCGCAATTTCTCAAGGACTGCTCGGACGTGCTTCACATGGTCGGATTCTGAAGAGGAGTATACTAGAATATCATCGATATATACGACAACACAAACGTCAATGAGTTCACGAAGGACGTTGTTCATGAAGTATTGGAAGGCTGCTGGTGCATTGCACAACCCGAAAGGCATCACCTGGTATTCGAATAACCCATATTTAGTGCGAAAAGCAGTCTTCCATTCATCGCCCTCTTTTACACGTACCAGATGGTATGCCCCCTGGAGATCCAACTTAGTGTATATGCAAGCGTCCTTCAATTGGTCTAGTAGTTCAGGGATCAGAGGCAATGGGTATCGGTTCTTAACAGTTATCTGGTTCAATGCGCGGTAGTCTATGCATGTTCTGAGGTCACCTTCCTTTTTGGTCACGAAGAACAAAGCTGAAAATGCAGGGGACTTGGATGGGCGAATGAAGCCATTAGCAAGGTACTGGTCTAAGTATTGTCGTAGGTGAAGGTTCTCAGGTTCCGTATGGGCGTAGATCCTGCTACAAGGGGGTTGTGCACCGGGTATGAGATCGATTTGACAATTGTACGATCTGTGAGGTGGTAAGGTGTTTGCCTGTTCATTTTGGAAGACATCCTGTAATTCTTGGTATTCTGGAGGTAGTTGCACGACTGCTGTGGTTACTGTGGCCAGGCCTAGGTTCAGATTTTGCTTTGGTTAACAGGTTTGTGCACAATCCGGGAAGGTTATTGTCTTCTCTCGCCAATCAATACAAGGATTATGTGTTTCCAACCAAGGTATCCCCAGTATTATTTGGAACTGTGGGGCTTTGATGAGATCAAACACAATAGTCTCTCGATGCCCATCCTGACCCAATAGTGTCATCTTTGCGGTGGAATGAGTTACAGGCGCAGAGGCAATTTCAGTTCCATCGACTGTGGTGATGACATCTGAGGTGATTTTTCAGCAGAGAGGTAGATTCATCCTGGAAGCCAATTCGTAGTCCACATAGTTTCCAATGGGCCCGCTAGCTATCAATGTATGCCCTTACTGCATGCATACGCGATGGCTGCCTTGGATCTACGAGGACCATTGGTATGATGAAATGCGAGGTCTGAGTATCCTTCTTCAAGCTCGGCAAGCGGACCTCTACGCTTGTCGGGCGTGGTCGTTTCCCGAGTCTGACTCCATATGGCTTTTATCAACAGCTCCTACCACCATCTTGGGTGGTTTTCCAGGGCAATCCCGTAGAAAATGCCCAGAAATTCCACAATATAGACACAATTGCATTTGCCGTCTCCTTTCCCTTTCCTTCTGGGTTAAGGGTCTTTTAACCCCTCCGATTTGCATGGGTTCTGAAGCATCTGCTCCTTTGGGGTTAGCGTGGGTTTTGACCAACACCCAATTCTCAAACTTGGCTCGATCAGCCTTTCTGTTCTGAAATCTGTGATCTAACTGGACCACTAAGTCTATATATTCAGCGCAGTCTTGAGGTAGGTTCACGACTTGAGCCAAGACATCCTTGAGTTCTCCTCAAAGCCCTCGATGAAATAACGTGATTCATTTTACCTCAGGCCATCCAGTTTCCACTATCAACCTATTAAAGGTCGCGATGTAGGATAGAATGTCCTGGTTACCCTGTCGTAGGGACAAATGTTCGGTATCCAGGGCCTGTCCTTGGGAGTGTCGGGCAAATAGTCTTTCCATGCACATTTGAAAGCCCTGAAAATCCCGAAAATTGGGTCATCCTGCGTAACTAGTGGAATTGACCAATCAGCTGCACTGCCGCTGAGATATGACAATACAAAGGCTACCTTGGCTTGATCGTTTGGGAAGGCTCCAGATCTGCATAAAAAGTGCAAGCGGCATTGGTTCATAAACACGGTGAACCTTTTGGGATCTCCGGCAAAGCATTTGGGCGGAGCTAATGGAATATTTCCTGGTAGGTTTATTTGCACAGGGTTACTCGATGACACAGGAGCTGGATTTCCCCCGGGACCTAGTAGGGGTGCTTGTCCAGCCTGGCTTTGCAGCAGTTGCCTAGCAAGGTCATCAGTTTGCTCCTTTGACAAAATCAGTTCTCTCCTAAGAGCATTGGTTTCTTGACGGGCAGAATGCACTTCGGCCCTCAGTTCCCCTAGTAATTGGGCCAATTGGTCAGTTTCTGAGGTATCCATAACGCCCGGGTGGGAATTTGTGGGTAGGCTTTGCGTTCTGTTACGCTCACCTGGCTCCCACAGGTGCGTCGATCTGAACTGGACAGCTGCGGTCTCCACCAATGTGACGGGTAGTGCCGAGATGACCGACTGGACTGGTCCCCCTAACTTCGTTTGCTTGGCCCGTAGGAATATTCTTCTGCAAATGGAGAAAGGGAATTAACCACCCGTGGAGTTGAGCGTTAACGCCCCCCCCACTCCCGCTGATCTTCCCACTGATCACCTTTGATGTCCCCTCTTAGAGTCTCACCTGATGGTTCGGAAAGATGAGCTCTCCATCCTGCATTGAGCGCAGGGGCGCGTAGATAACCAGTTGCTTCACTGGCTCGAAGGAATTGGTGAGTTCCAGAACAATATTGACTCTGAGAGTTCCGTCAAGACGCCGTAAGTATGTAGTTCGTAAGAGTTCAAATGTCTGACTTTCACTCTGTCCGATTCCTTGCAGGTTGCAGCTTGACCATAGCGAAGAGTTCCTCGTGGCAACCGGTAATATTCAGGTAAGGATTTGTAATATCCAACACAGTTCGATAAAATAATGTCCATATGTAACCTGTTGCTTTCTCCCTTATTCAGGCGCTGAGAGAAAGTATGAAGTCTCAGGGAATAATGCCTCCGGCGGTAAAATTAGGTAAGTCTATTGTGGTGAGGAGGTTTTCCCTTGTTTGTCCCTTTGTTTCAACTTGCTGTCCTTTTGTTTCCCCTTAGGGGCTGGGGTTTGGCGAGGATGCAGTGGAAGCTGCGCCGACCCGTGAAGAGGAATAGTACCCCCGGTGGTAAAATCAGGTAAGTCTATGGGGGGTAACTAATATTGCCTCTGTGTATTCCCTTGGCTCACCTTGCTGTTCTTGTCTTCCCCTTAGGTGCCGGAGTGCAGCGGGAACATGCAGAAGGATGCGGTGGAATGTGAAGATGCTGCAAAGGCCAGTGAGTTCAGCGCAGTGCTGCAGCAGGCGAGGCGATGCGCATAAAATAACTTCTTTCTTCCAGCTCGAAAACACGATGGATCGGGAATTCAGGTAAGGATCAAAGGTATTGCTCTTGTTCTAACCTTTTCTCCTTCTTTCTACCTTTTTCTAGGAGCTCCAGACTCGAGGCGGGCGTGGCAGAAGACTGGATGCAGAATTGCAGGCACGGTGAGCGTTATGCTGCTGGATGCAGAATAACGCGAAGCGCGTGCTGCTCTTCGGGCGTGGTTTAAATAGCCCCCAAAGTAGTCCCAGGTAAGTATTCCTCCCCAGCCCCACCCGAGTAAAAAAATATTCCCTAGGTAAAGTAGTCCCTTCCAAGCCTCTTTTGGCTTGGAGCTCTTGCAGCATGGTCTGCATCAGGTGAGTTTGCAGCATGGTCTGCATCAGGTAAGTTTTAATCTATGAGCCTGGCACCTATGGCACCAGGACTCTCCATATGAGCCTGGCGCCATAGGCACCAGGACTGCACCCAAATAGCCCCCAGCAGGGGTTGTTGGGCTTGCTTAGAATAACTTGATGCCTGCTTCCGGGGTTGCTGGACTTGGTCTGGGTCCCGGGGGTAGGCATCATGACACATTCATCCCTACGTTTGCCTTCTGGTAATGCAAATTGAGCTGCTATATGTTAAGGATACAATGAAAGTATGCCTTTATCCCAGATCCTTTTTCAACATAACAATAGAACCTCTCAAAATTCCTATCAGAACAAATTCTAAGATATTTAATCTTAGCAAACAAATTGAAGAGAATAAACTTTTCTTGTGTGCAGGCAATATGATATGATATGATATGGCATTTCATAACACGCCTATGCACAAGTGTTTCAAGGCATGATGCGACAAGGGAGGGGGAACAGAGGGAAGACAGAGACAACGATCCTAGTAGGCCAAGTGTCATTCAGATCATGCAAGTGCAGGGGAAGGGGGAAGGGGAAAAGTGTGGAGTGGAGAGGGGGTGGGGGAAGTGCAGTACAAGGGGTAATAGAATAAATAAAACAATAAGAGAAGTAGGGCCAGCTTGTGGCAAGTACAAGGGTAAGTGCAGACAAGAGGTGTCAAGTGCAGGTGAGGGACCGTAGGGATACAGAAAACAGTCCCCAAGTGCTGGGGTTGCCAGGGAGGCAGGTGTGTAACTGGCAGAGGAGGCGACCTGGGCCCAAGATCAGAGGGTGGCCAGGTGACCAGTACAATTTCAGCCAGGAGTTCCTCAAGGGAGAGGAGGGGAGGAGGAGAGAAATCAGAACCAAAGAGGAACGTTTTGAGGTGCATTCCGAACCAGAGATCTTTCTCCTCAAGTTTCAGGGAGGCAAGGAGGCTGTTCCAGACGGAGGCCCCATCCGAACAAAAAGATCTTATGTTACTATTATGTAACTTAATAGGCAATGCCATTGAGCAGAACCATGAGTAAGGGGCCTGGCGTTCAACTTACTGGCCCACACCAAATGCATGGGCCATAAGGAGTGCTTAAGGACCATAACTCCCAATTTGACACTGTCCGTGGGATTACCACAATTATGTGTAGTTTGTTGCCGAAAGGAGAGACATTGTGGGTTTAAAAAAGCATTTCAATAGGACTGTCAGGCAAAGGATGCTCAGTGACTGCAGTAATACAGAAGATGATGATAGTTATAAACACTTATATGGGGGAGGGTGGCACCTTGAGTGATCAGAGGAATCCTGCCAACAATCGGGATCCATAGCATATTAGGCTTAACTGGTGGTTAAAGCCCAGAAGAGCCAAATCCTGATTGACCATCAGGAATTGAGGTGCTAACCATTTCAACCTACATCCGTACCTCCATCTTCAAATTAATGAGTCAGATTGTTAACTTTGGCAGCTTCTCTGGGTGCAGGGTAATTTGGAATAATAACAGTGATTTACCAGTGCCAGGCACATTGTTTAGCCCAAGTAACATATTCTGGAATTGGTACAGTGCTTCATGGGTGTGAAATACTCTTTTGAAATTAGCATGGTCTGTCTGGGATTTCTGTACTAGTCTGATGGAAGATTAAGGAAGCTCAGATACTTGCAGCAACTATCTTGCCCACAAGTTCATCAGTCCATGGCAATGAGTGAGCATCTGTCATACACATTATTTAAAACCCTTTAATCAGTGCATAACATGGAGTCCCTGGTTCCTTCTTTAGGAACAAGGATGGTAGGACTGGTCTGGAGACTAGTTGAGGGTTTGATCACTCCAAGATTAAACATTTTGGAGACCTCAATCTGGATGTGATTTCTTACATAACAAGACATCTGATCATTTCTGATATTCACATGCTTTCTGTACCCACTCGCTATGTCACCTTTGCGCCACAACATTAGACCTGGACACAGGGAGAACATAGTATTATACTGCTGTATCAAAGCCTTGAAGTCCTTTAGTTGTCCGTGGCTCAGTTGCAAAAGAGTGTTACCAGCTCCACTGAGATCCACATAACATGTCAGTAAGAGCTTTTTAGACACCATTATAAAGACTTCATGACTTGCGGTACCAACCTGGGAAGAAGTTTTGTAAAAAAAAGTATGTGTTATTGTCTGAAACACCTTAGTGTTGTTTAATTTTTTGGGCTCATCGTCTGGGTTACACTTTTGTAGTCTAAATAGGGTCCTCCTCTTTTTCTGTCCCCTCACCCTATTTAGGCAGTACACCACCATAATCTAGGAATAGAACACCACTGCAGGCACATT
This sequence comes from Ambystoma mexicanum, assembly GCF_040938575.1. Classification (NCBI taxonomy): domain Eukaryota; kingdom Metazoa; phylum Chordata; class Amphibia; order Caudata; family Ambystomatidae; genus Ambystoma; species Ambystoma mexicanum. Next base: position 293,286,603 of record NC_090941.1, read on the forward strand.
TAGTATCAGTTGGAGGGTGTGGTAGGGTATTAACTAGCATTCCTTTTTACTTAACCAAGAATCCATACCTGTACTTTGTGTGTGAAAATATATTTGGGAGTATGTACAGGGCTTAAAAACAATTTTTTGGTCCCCTTATGTGCACTTGCGCAGTCTTTAAGAAACATTCCTAAACACAAAGTGAACTGCAAAACCTCCCAACCTTGAAACCGCTATACCATAGTGTCTCCAGAGTAATCAGTACGGTTAGGTCACAATACACAGAAAGTATCATTAAGAGTACTTCAAAAAGTCATAAAAATAAGGTGATACATTTCAAAAAATATTCTTTTTAAATTAACTTATTTATTTCATATTTTATTTATTGTGTTTTGGTTTAAAAATAAAAGAACAAACCTTACACAACAGTAATATAAATTATGACAATAAAAAAAATTGATAACATTACATTTTGCTTTGGTACATCAGAGAAGACCATTAAGTGAACATCTTTTCTTAGTAATAATGACTTCTTCCCCCTTGCTAAAATTCATCTGTAAATACAACATTTCATACAACTGTTTTGAAAATGGAGCTAAATTTAAAACCAAGGATACTTGGTCACCATTCATTATTCTTAACCAAAGAGACATGTTGGCATTGTCAGTACATCTATATACATCTTTAGAAAAACAATTGATTCTCATTTTGCTTGCTGTGGGACAAATTGTTAAAATAGGTTTTAACGTTTATATAGTATTCTTAGATATACATAACCTACAGATTCTTTCAATTTTTTGAAAGCCGAAAGCCCACCCGAGTCTCTAAAATTTCTAAAATAGGCGCAAAGTTAAACCTAAATCTCATGTAAATAGTCCTTTGTCTACTAGACAGAAAATGTTTAACATACTTCGGTAAGGACCCTCTAGAAATGAAAAAGAATGAGTACTATTTGTACTAATCCTTTCAACAGTGTTCTGCCAGTCCCGTTCAAACAATTCCTTTTTAATTCTTAATGAAATACCAACACGTTCACTAGAATCTAATCCCTTATAATCAAAAAGGCAATCATTGAATTTAGCAAAATGGCATAACAAAGGCATAGATTATTTTATAAGGGATCTTTACAGGTCTTGAAATAAGGCATCTGGCGGAGGGTTTAATATTTTAGCATATAGACAATGGATTCTAAGCCGAGCAAACCTAATTCATGATGAATTATACAATTGGATGGGCTGGAAGGCAAAGCATGCATATTATTCCATATTAAGCCCTCCAAGGTGTCCTGCACACTTCCCATATTATGGAACTTAATTTCAGGCCAGATGAGATACTCTGAACTATGTTTATAGAATAATATTGGAATATTGAATAAAAGTAAATTTTGATAATCTATTATGCATTCTTTTTAATTGGACAGAAATGATTTAACTTTATTTCTCAAAGTTTGCTCAATTTTCTTTGTTGGAGAAGAATTAGATATTAGAAATCCAACATACTCTGCACTCTGTCCAATTTAGACCCTGGTACAGTCCATTTCATGATCTTTGGGGATATACATTTTGATAACAATTGTATTTTAGATTTCTGGCCATTAACAACAAGTGGTTGGACTTAGCATAGACAGAAAAAGCAGTTGCATTTTATTGGTGTTCAATCAAACAGAAGCAGATAATTGGCGAAGGTTAGCCAGTGGAAAAGAAAATGGGCTCATTTTACTGGTTGCGAGTTAAGAGTCCCCACAAGTCACTGATGTCCAAGATCTAAAGATTGAAAAGGATATGGGGAAGAATACAACCCTATCTAAGGCCAACAATCGAATTAACTCCCTTAGAAAGATTACCGTCCCCATTCCATCTCACCTGGATTTTATGATTATGATGAAGCAACATAATACGTTTTAATAAACACTTTGGCAGAGACAATTTCTTAGGTTTATACCATAATATGTCCCCATTACTCCATCAAAAGCAAGCATTAGAAAGATCTATGCTTGTCAAAAAAAACTGTTTTCCCATATTTGCTTTGACATTGGGTTTGAAGTAGAGTCAGAATAAAACCATTCAAAGTAATTCTGAATTTCTTTCTAAATCTGATTTGAAATTTTGATATTTGAACTTTTGATATTTGCTCTCAACATGCGCCCCATCTCTTCATTTCTTTCAAAATTAGACCTGCAAATATTTTGTAAATTGCTTATTGCAGCCAATCCACAAAACATACATCACCAGCAACAATTAAATATGTAATAAATATTAATGTCAATATTTTTGACCCACAAAACCATTACTACAAAATGTTATGAAAGTAGAGTGATAAATTCCCCAAAATATGTTATAATAAAAATAATATTCTTACAACCACAATTAAGGGTTAACACCTAATTTGAGACATTTACCTCTCAAAATGTAATATTGCGTTTTATGCTTCGAGACTCCAAAGAGACAGTTAGTTAAGTCTTCTACCAGGCATAATTCTCAGAGGGGAACACTGAAACAAATTTGACAAACACCATAAGAAGTAGTAATAATGGAATTGTGTAAGAGGATTCAATTCAACACTACAGCTAAGTCAATGTCTAATCTGGGATACTGAATGGAAACCCTTATTGATATATCTTCATGTCCAGTTCATGAGTTCTGGATGACTACCCCTATATAACACCCCTCTCTTAGAATCCCCCTGACCCCACTGAGCCAAGAAGCAGTTCTGTTTTGCAAGTTTAAAAGGTTTATTTGAGAAATAAGACAAAATATAGATACCACGCTTTTATAATAAATTAATAATCGATATCGCCCTTATAAATATAATGTTAATCAACAATGGGTAATCTGACACTAGCACACTTCTTTATAATCAATGAGGAGTTAGTATAGGATGGATCAAGTAGCAAAAATACTTTTATGATTTCAAGGGAAAAGCAATGAGGAATAAAATGCAGTACAGAAATACTTGAGATGATTTTAGCAAAAGATAATATAATCACTTTTGTCTGGCAATTCACCCCCCCCCCCCTATGCAATGTAAGACATGGAAGTAGATGGAAAGAGGAGCACACAGTTCTCAGGAATGCAATCAAATACAATACGAAATTCAGTTCCCCCCAGCAAGCTTAGAGAAAACCGGTATGAGTTTTAAAACACAGGCCCAAGTGCTTTGAATGTGGTGGCAATGAAGTGAGAAATATGCTGAAAATGCTTTTAATTCCCTTTAGGAGGTTCAGGGTGAGTGAGAGATACTTGGGATGAGTTCAGGCTCAGTTTAGCAATGATTCAGAGATGGTGATTAAGAGGCAAACAATTTTTTAGCAAGGAAAGAAATGACTGCTGATGGTTACACTGGCTGGATTTTTAACCAAATTGCAAATCGGGGTAAAATTCGCTAGTGCGTGAATCGTGATTACAGCAAAAGTATACGGAGTATTAAATAAAGGTAGTTTTTCGGATTTAAAGTAAACTCAAAATGACAGGTGACAGCTTGCAGCTTCAGAATTGACAGGTGACAGTTGTGCAGCTTTACAAATGACAGATGACACGATTTCTAGGAGGCTGTTCTACTTAGGTTAAAATAGTTTGGATTAGATTATTTTAACTAAGAGATTGGTTCTGCACAGTTCTGCTAGGTACTCACAATATAAATTTGAAATAGATCTCGCCACGGATCTGGTCAGGTTTTGGACTGGACTCCGGTTCTGGTCTCGGCACTTCACAGTGATCTGGGTCAGCTCTCTGGTTCTGCTCACAGCGGTCTGGGTCACTCTGGATCTCTGGTCTGGTCTGTCCGGATACAGCGGTCTCTGCACGGCTCCTGGATCTCTGCACTGGTCCTGGCAAAAGTTCTTGGCAAGAGATTCAAGCAGCTCGCCCGGCTGTGAGTAGCTTGCAATGATTTGAGGCCTGCTGCAGAGAACTCAGCTTGTGGTTTTAGGCCTCTGATTTAGGTTCTAAAGTATAAGTTCTAGGTTCTGGAGTATGTAGCTGGAGTCAGTCTGGAACTGGTATCTTCTGGATGTTGTGTGGTCCGGAAAAACGCTCCGCAGCAACTGGATTTGAATGTCTCTACCTGTCCCAGCAGTGTCTTTTTATGTGTTTTGAAAATGGGTGTGTGCCTGGGCCTAGCTAAGCCTGCCCTCTCTACTTGTCATTGGCCCAATTCTCCCCTCTCCCATGATTGGGGGAAGGAAATGTGAGTCAGAGTGATGCCCAGAGTTTTATGGGTCAGAGGATCCTCCCCTGGTCAGTTTGCCCACAAATCTATATTTGATTCAAATATATCCTTCCCAGATATACAATTTGTTGAAATTACATATGCACATTAAATATTCCTTATGGTCCATGCTTGTCCGCCTCTGATCTTCCTGGGGCCTTGCATTCAAAAATGACAACATTTTGCGCTTTTTAACTGGTTTTGCAATATCAGACATTTACCCAAATTTACACACATGTGCGCAAGGAGTATGGACATTAATTGATGAAGTGTCAGATTTTTAACATGCAGACATTTGGAGTGAGACCCTATTTTCCGCTAGCAACCCCCCAGAATACACCACAGGGTCCTAACGCCCCTTAAAATGTTCACAGAAAAATCACAAAAATAATGATATTACTTATATAATTCTGACAAGTCCGCACTTTGAGTTATCTATCTTTTTTAAATTATGCCCTGGTCAAAAAGGGGTGTGGCTTCCCACATCACAGGGTGAAATAACTGGTTTATCCACTTCCCCCAAGCTCAGCTGCTAGCAGAGGCACTGCCCCTCCCGGTTTCCCCTAAGAGGAAGCCATTTTACGGCCCCCAATATAACATTTGCCTGAGTCCAGGACAGGCCTTTGTTCAACTCCCTGTAGTCCCCAGCTGCTCCACCCCTAATCTAATCAACAGGGCCATGTGACCTCAGGATGCAGTCAGGCCTGGCAGCCAGGCCTGGGAACACAGCTGTTGATCCAGTATCAACTCCTGTCGGGGGTAGTTGTCAGGCAGAATTCAGTTTCATTAAGCCAGGTTTCAGCTAAATGTCACTTTTTGTTCCCAGTTTTCTACATTCAAATCAAACTGACAATTTTTACCTATACATTAAATAATTACTCCCTTCAAGTCATTTCAGAATATAGTTTTACATTGTATCCACCTCTTAGCAAGTCTTTCCTTGGTCTGGTTTTGTTTCACTGGTTCAGTTTTACACAAAAGTCTGGTGGTTTTAAAACGCCAGCTTTCTGATAGTGGTGAGTACTGCTAATGGAACCATTTTTGGGATTAAGAAAATGAATTCCGCACAAGAAGGTTGTATCTTTAGAGTGGTCTCGTGCCAACTGCGCAGTTCTCCTATTCTGGCGTGAATGTGGGCGGCGATAGCTCATCCCCACATCCACCCAGTCTATTGATTTAGTTTGTTCTGGGATAGAATAATGGGCGCCGACAGCTCATCCCCACATCTACCCAGTCTATAGATTCAACATGGGTCAAAACCCATGACAATTGGTTAGAAATGTGCTGTGTGACCACCATAACTGTATTACAATACACTCCAACCTGCATCCTTCCTGGACTGCCATCCACATAAATATCCTACTAAGAGGAATTTGTTAATAGTTCTAAATACAAATGGAGGTAAACTGTGCCAGTGAAAACCCCTAATTCAGTGAAGAGGAGCTCACAGTGCTCATAGAGGAAGTTGCAAAGGAGGGTTCAAGGTCCACTGGCCAAAAGGGCAGTTGCAAAGTACAACCAGCTGAGGAGCATGGTACAGGACATGGTGTCTGCGATATCTCTCTCAAGTTTGAAAGCACATGTATTAAACCACATATCGCCAACCACATACCAGTACACCCAGCCGTATTTCTATACATTCTGGCATCTATTAGCCAATATAGAATGCATTAATACAGCATGTCTAGACACATGTCCACTTTGATGCACTGCGAAGAACAAGGATTACCCTGCCAATTGACAACAGTGCTTCCCACAACAAGAACTCAAAGCATGAGCTATGTCTCATTGAAACCGGTCACAAAGTAACATACACAACATTTCACCACCTTGACAAGGGAAAATCCACAAATATGCAGATACCACATGCCTAGATGCCATGTATCGGCCTCCGAGACACAGCATGTAATGTTATTAACAAGTGCTCGCTCATGCATGACATGGGGGCCACTTGATAGCTATGCACAGGACACAAAATGCAAAAGCCCAATGCCCATGAATGCATAACCCTTAGAGAAAAGACAGACCATTCTTTTGTAAGACACCAAAAAACCTATGTCTACCATAAACGCTCACAACCGGGTACACATTGCCCCCTACCTCTAGCCATGACTATCAGCACACAAGTATAGGGCAGGCACGTGTGCCAGCACAGACCTTCACCATGGATTCTGGTGAACCACTGTTGATAGGCAACCGTGAGTAAGCAAGAAGCAATGCTACGCAGACCCCTAGAGATTTCCCTTAACAAAAAGGGGAAATTTGACTTTGCTTATGGCCGACCATAATAGCTGTGCAGTGACAGGGGTTTATTGTCCTTCTGCCTAACAGAGGATGTCACCAGTGAACCTGAGGATGCAGTGTCAACCTAAACACAGAGGTACATCACCGCCAGGACCCTGCAGGCACAACATTGCCACCACCACTGTAACAGGACCTGAAAGGGGCACTGGTCCTCTCTCAACACCTATCATTGTAGAGAATGGAAGGAAAGACAAGGGCCAAAGAAAGTGCCAGACAGTTGAATCCCCCATCACAGCGGTCATGGGGTGTGTAATCACATCATTAATTGCTGTTCCAAAGTAGGTACTCCAGCACGTGCCCCAGTGAAACGGCACACAATAAACACACCATATCCATTTGAGGATAATGACACTGACACCCCTAAATGCTCGACCAACTAATGGGTATTCTTCCCAGTGAATGAATGTCACCATCCTGGAGGAAGGGATACAGAAGATGACAATATTCCATTCAAGAACAGAGGGAGGATCACAGAGATAATGTGCACACACATCTACCCAAGTATGTCCCTCGGCCACTGAACATGGCATACATGAGCATGTTCGAATGAATGTCCAGTGCTATACTATTCTCCGGTGTCTGCACGAAATGGAGGCCCATCAGGATTAGTAGGAAAGATTGTCAGCATGACGAAGAGAATTGCAGCAGGACATATGATAGACCATTACTGCACAAACCAAAAGGGAAGCCCAGCACTGTTGATGCTTGTGCGCATTCATGGATTGAGTGTACAAGGCCATCACACTGGAAAGCCAATAGACATGGTAGTCAATGGGTACCACAACTCAAGGGTTCCAGATAATGTCTGACATCCTTGAAAAGCTGGAGAAGTCCCTGCTATGACTCTAGAATATAATAGCTAGGGATATAATCCCTTTCCCATCAGCTACCACAACCGAGGGATCCCTGACCATAGATCCAACATGCCTGTCCACAATACTGCCTCATCACAACCCCCAGCCCACATCAAATAGACATGGCAAAAGTGTGCCAACTTCAACCACTAACCTATCGCTACAGTTGGAAAATAAATTAATAAATATAGACCGTTCACTACTATTGAAACCAGTTCTATGCGAGATGCGAATGTGGAGTAATCCTCTTTTAGCAGAATTAAAAGAAGCTCGCATGGACTTACTTTCGCAAGAGGGTGCCCTTAGAGTGCCTTGGAATCAACATGTAAAGAATGTGTTTCAATGTATTGGTCACCCGGTTCTGGTCCTGCCAGGAACTAATAGTCTCTAGTAATACTACTAAATCATTATAAAGTCAGATTTTTCAATTAAGGATACAACGTATAAGTGGTTAAATTGGACAATTTGGCTTTAACTTAAAAGTATTGGACATTCAAGAATACTTTTGGATATGAGGAATAACTGGATTGTATTTTGTCTCTGTTTGCACAATCGTTATTCATTAAATTCGTGATAGGTACATTAGAATTAGCATTAAGAACAAGAAATTGGGGTGTAGCAGGAACACGTGACTGCAACAGTGAGATAGAAAATGAAGTGCACTTTATTTTATTCTGCCCATTGTACAAGAGATATATAGAGTTATATTTAAAACCCCATTTCATTGAACATGGAATATTGAATGTCTAAATGGCAATACCTCTCTGTAAAAAGACAGACAATTTTACAGTTGTATCTGCTGTCTCTAAATATTTAACGAGGGCATGGACTATAAGGAAAAGTTGTATGAATTATACCCATGGCTGATTTATTCACTCTGCTTTTAATTATTCATTATTAGCTTCTTAGATTGTAGAGTGCAGGTTTCGTTAATGTGTGTTATTCTGTGTTTACGAAATGTCTATAAATGTTGTTTGTTTTACCTAATGATATCAATTATTGAATAAAGTCACGGGCATTTGAAAAATGGACATTCAATGCAAGTGAAATCTAACGTCTCTTCATGCATTCTTTTCTGCATCTTTCCTTACAGTTTTTCTGCATGAGGTGTCAGGCGCTGAATCATTGGGTGTGATGAAACACGCAGTAATATCAATGTCTCCATGTTTTATCATTATTGCACAACTTGCAATGACCTCCGTAGAGTTTTGGTGCATGTTATCTAGCACCACATCATTGCCAATTCCAGTTCCATGACCTCAAGTAGCTTCAGTTTGAGGTCTTGCAGTAGCACAGCAGAGTTAATTGTGGGAAGGGTGGTTCTTTTAACTTCTGCATGCTAAATGATACTGATTACAGTTAAAGACCTGCGGTGAGTAAGTGACTCAATTTACTAGCCTCGATCTGAGAAACTATGATGCCAGAGCAGCGGATCCTGGCATTGAGCTGATGCATATCAATGATCTGAGCCAGGAAGATGGAAATGGGAAGACAGTGATCAAAAGCTGCTTCCTGCACCCTTTCTTACTATGAATATTAAAAGTGATTAATAATACAAAGTTCTGAAGAGGATTTTTTAGCATGAGTTACTTAGGTCATATGTGTACTGAGCCAATCACAACTGCAGTGATCTTACAGCCTGAGGGCTTGTCTGCAAACCAGCGTATTTTGCCCCCATCTGGGGTAACATACCTTTGCCTCTATATGAAAGGAACAGTACACACGTTAGAGGATGGGAAAAACAGGAGTAGGCCAACATCATGCATACTAAGAATTGGAAAGAAATGAGGGTGTGTGAGGAATTGCCACCTGGCAAGGGTGTGAAAGCCCTGCCTTTTTTGATTTTTATTAAATATTAAAATGCTGTGGGTAATTCCATCTATGAAAGGGATGTCTGCTAAGCAGATTCCCTTTCATAAACTCCATGCCAAAAGCATAGTGTGTACTTATGTCCTGCTGCTTTAGTATGCAGATTTGCAGCACCTGCTTACCAGTGGCACAGAGCAGCTGCAGTGACATCCAAGTCCCTGCAGCACAGGGGCTGCATTGAAAATATGCACCCTGTTCCAAAAAATGCTTAGCTCTGAAGATCCTGTTCTGGTGGCATGCTAAACTATAGAAATAAGCCATACCTGCGTTAGGGAATGGTGGCCAGCATCTCTCAGAGTTATCCCAGGCACATTAAATTGATACTGCACATGTGTCAGCCCTGTGGGCCCAATCCAGCTGTGGAAGGTGTGACGATTTGGTGGAACACGTCACTTCTCCCCACAGAGGAGCCCTTCCCTGTGAGGCTAGAGAGGTGAGGCTACTACCCAATAGACCCCCTAGGGGTGCTGGAATTCTGGACTTCACAAGGAGAGACTCCCCTCCTGGGTATAATGACTCCCGTCCCATGAAGGACCTCCCTATACCAGTTTCCCCAGAAGCTATGACCCTGTTAAAGCCATATAACATCCAACCTGACAGTGCTACTGTTTGTTGTTGTAAAGTCCCTTCTATCTCACCTTCAAGATCAGCCTTGACTGAGATGAGGAAGAGCTAAGGAAATATGCAGAGTAACCACTGATGTATTACCAAAAGACTGTGACAAGTTGGCCTCAAGGAGACATGAGCATTGTATTAAGAACACCAAAGAAAGACGCTGATGTTACGCCGGGGCGGGCCCAGATATATAACGTAAAGACTGAGCAATCTCCCTTGTCATAATACTGACACCCAGTGAACCAAGAATCAAGGAAGTCACAGGAGAACTCTCCATTGTTACGATGGTAATCTACAAAGCAGCCAAAGTACAGAGTTCATCGGGAGTGATCTCCCTTATCACAGTGGTGACAACAAAAATAGGAAGAACCAGGATTGCCTTGGGAGTGAATTCTTTCATCACAGTAGTGAACTTAATAAGCCTCAAAACATCTATTAAGTCAAGAATTGTCTTGGAGCAAACTCCCCAATAAACAAGATCAGATAAAGGGTCCAGAAAGCCCTGATAGTTGAAGGGATATAAGAGGAATTGATAAAACCTTGCAATTGTTAATCAAGAACCCCTGGGAGGAAGTCAAGAGTTTTGTAAAGACTTGTGCAAATGCCTGTAATGGAACAGCCTTCACAATTCCACCAGATAGACCAGGAGAAGGGAGTGATTCTCCTGGTCATATTGGTAAATCAGACTTTATTGCAAGAGACTGCTTTTTACCCAGTCTAATACTGAATTCATATACCAGGAGAAGGGAGTTAGTCTCCTGGTAACCTTGTCAAGAGCATATTGAATCATTGTGTTTGGTTATAGTGGCAGGGATTGATTAGTTGGTTTGGACAGACGTCAGTGTTTTGGTTTTGATATACATCATGATGATGAGCACCCTAGCTTTTATTTGTTTAGGTAGCGATAACCTTATAGAAATAGGAAAAATTAGGTTGTTTATTCCTTTTGCTGATAATAAAAGTCTATAGCCAAAATGTCATCCCTTTGTCTGCCTCCCCACTCCATCATGCCACATATGGTGTCAGAAGTGAGATATGGCTCAACGGATATAAATTGGGGACTTCCTACATTTAGCAAGCTTAGTGCTAGAGCCTCCAATCCAACTGTTGCTACTTCCAAGTCCATTGGGCTCAACCTTCACAGCAGCAGTGACGTTACCATTGAGGAAGGGGAACGTCAGTTTATTCCCACAGGGTTAATTCTATGTCCCCCCAAAGGCACATATATTTGATTGGGTTCCAAGTTAGGATTGGCTTTGGAACATGGAACAGATGTCATGGTGGGTGTGATAAACCCCCATTACAGAGGTGACATACAAATCATAATTCATAACAAGGGAAAACAAGCCTATCATTTGAAAACAGGGGAAAAGATTGCACAAGGGATTTTAGAATGTGTTGTCTTTTCCAGTCCCACCAAAGTTCAGGAACAAGATCTCACTGAAAGAGGTACCAGTGGGTTTGGGAAGCTGACACAAGTATCTCAAAAACAGTAAGAGCCTTCACTAAGGAAGATAACCGGACTACATCATGGAACACTGAGACCCTTAGTCGAGGAAACTGAAATAATTCTTGATTCGGCCTTTGCGCAACTGAATGACCCAATTTTGATAGATGCCTTTTCAAAGGTCATCACAGAGGCTGAGGGCAGGACACAAGGGGTACCCTTCTTTTTTCTTCAACAGGTACTCCTATATCGAGGTGATATGAAACTTGGATGCATTTCTAACATCCAACTTGGGCTTCCCCATACCCACAGAGGAATAGTTCTAGAAAGAGCACATGAACATTTAAGATCTGGACATCTGGGGGTGATGTAACCTCAGGGACAGGTCATTCCTCACTTCTATTTGCCAGGGATTCATGCAGACATCAAAAATATTGTCACCACTTGTGCCCTATGCCAAAAGACGGCTACCCATACTGCACCACCAGCTCTGCTACAACCCCTTCCTGTTATTGAGGTGCCCGTCTTGAGGATTAGAATGGACATCATGGGTCAGTTGGAGCCATCGAAACTGGGGAAAAAGTACAAATTAGTTATTTTAGACTACACTACCTGGTACCTGGAAGCATTTCCCCTTAGAAACAACACCTCCCAACAGATCCTTAAACTCGCTGATTCCCTTTTTGTCCTGAGTGGGCTTTCCTGTGGAAATTTTAACAGATCAAGGCAGTACTTTCATGGCATGTCCAGGTTGATGAGGAGGTTGAAGAAATGCTCCAGAAAAAAGACTTTGCGTACCTCTGTGTACCATCCGCAGATGGGTGGTTTAGTGGAGCACTTCAATCACACTTTGAAAAACATTCCAAGAAGCTGGCAGGCTGATGGGCGCAATTAGGATATGGTAATACTATGGGCACTATTTGCCATATTGAAATCCCCCCAGGATTTCTTAGGCTTCTCTCCTTTCCAGCTTCTCTATGGACTTGACCCCAGAGATATGTTATTTATGCTCTGGGAAACTTGGGAGGAGGGAGAGGAGGTAGCCATTCCCATATCCCAAACTGCACAACACTTGCAAGAACACATGGCTGTTGTGCAAGAAATAGTGAATAAACATCAGGGGCGAACCCAAGAATACCAGAAGGCTCAATATGTCCAAACATCTGATCACTGCTCCTTTTCCATAGGCCAAAAGGTATTTGTTCTTTTGCCAATTTCAGAGGACAAGATGCTTTTGAAATGGTATGGCCCTTACAAGATATTTGAGAAGACAGGGTCTTACATTTATTGGGGTAGCCCACACAGACCGGAAAGTGAAGACCCAGGTACATCACATAAACCTCCTAAAGGAGAGGAGTGTGGACCCCATAGAAACCTCTTCAGGCACGATAGCTACACTGCTAACCAATCAAGTAAAAGAAACCAACGTATTCTCCCCTAATTTAACACCACAACAACAACAAGACATCCAGAATCTGCTATATGAATTCCCGGATATCTTTAGCAGTGAACTTCGGAGGATCAGGGATTCTATACATTATATCCGCACCCCTCCTGGGAAGGTGGTAAATTTGAAACCCTATCGGATCCCCGAAGTAAGGAGTTACACAATCCTTTTGGAAGTGGAGATGTTGGAGACGGACATCATAGAGCCATCAGAAAGTGCAGGGTCCTTTCCAATAGTCCTAGTTGCTAAACCAGATCAGTTGTGGAGGTTCTGTATAGACTTTAGAAAGCCTTACTCCATCTACCAGTTTGACAATTATCTTATGCCTAGGATTGACGATCCAATTGACAAACTGGGGCCAGCTGTCTGTCTCTCCATGACTGACCTGACAAAGGGCTATTGGCAAGTCCCATTCAAACCCTCCAACTAAGAAAATATGTTTTTCTCCACTCTCTGGGGTTGTTCCAATTTGAAATCCTTCCTTTTGTACTTCACAGGGCCCCGGAAAAATTTCAAATATTGATGGACATGGTACTGCTCCCCTTTCTACACTTCTGTGGCCATACCTGGATGATATCTTGATCCACAGCCAAACCCTGGAGGAACATAATTTCCATTTAAAGAAAGTCATAAGGGCTCTGAAAAAGGCAGGACTGGCAGCCAATCCCAAGAAGTGTTATCTGGCTCAGTCAGCCATACAGTATCTTGTTTTGTTTGAGGGGAATGGACTAGTACAACCCCAGGAAGAACACATCAAAGCTGTCTGGGAAACCCCACCCTTTAATACACAGAAAGATATTTGGCCATTTCTGTGTCTTAAGGGGTATAATAGGAGATTTATTCCCAATCAATGTATGATAACATCATTTCTAACAGATGAATTGAAAAATGCTGAGCCCCAGAATTTGCGATGGGAGAAGCAAGATTAGGCCCCTTGTTACACCATGAAGCACATCCTCTGCAGTGAGTCAGTATTAAACATTCTGAAATTTAACAAGGAATTTATATTTCCGACGGATGCATCTAAAGTTGGTCTTGGGGCGGTCCTGTCCCAATAATGTGATGGGGTACAGCGTCCCATTCTGTACGTGAATAGAACATGTTAACTTACAAAAAGAACTATGTACTTCACTCGTTCGCACTACATACTTCACCCATTCGATCCACAAACTTCACCCTTTCCATGTTATGTGATGGTTTATGATGTTGGGTTTTTTATAGTGTTTTCTAGTTAGTTATTACATGATGGGTTTTATTAAAGTATATATGTTTAATAGAACCTTGATTAGAGATTCCTTTATTTTGGACTGTTATACTTTGCTCTTTGGGTTGCTACTGAACCACATTCACACCCTTCTTGAGAGTGTAGCCTTCCCTCATCCCTCATCACCACAAAAGGCGAAGTAGGTATATCTCTTAACAGTACATGTTTTACCTTTATGATTGTATTGGCTCTTGGTTTGTAGAAACCTGAGGGCTGAGAGGACATGTTTGCCTCTACTCAGCTTTGTACTCCTGGGCAGAAGTCAATCCAACACAGTGTGTTAAGAGAGCAGCTATGTGATTGTGGTAGTCCTTTGTCTGTGGATCAGACGTAGTGCTAATCAGAAACTGGGGGAAAATAAAACATTGCAAGGCTACACACATTTTTCACTGATGTCAGTTTCTAGTGCTAATTCTTCTAGTCTGTATGATGAATTTGTGATGTGCTCAAGGGAGCCCTTCAAGTGTGTGGGCATGATTTCCAGGTAACAATTGTAGGTGTCCCTTTTCAATCCCCATGGAAGTCATCTGGAACTTCCAAATCATTTCTAGGACCAAGAACATGTTATGTTTGTCCTGCACCAATAACGACTGTAGTGGTTTAACAAGACCTTGACATGTCCGGAAAGAAGCACATTGTACCCCTGCCTGCGATAACCAGCGACTAATCAGAAATGACTGAACCAGAAATTGACTTTGTAAATGGATTATATGCTCTTGCTTTTCATTGTGTACTATTTTGTTGTGGGGAAAACACTGAACAACCAATGACAGAAGAGCATGCACGTAAGCACAATTGAAATGTGATGCACACCTCTCTGCATTTTGTCAATCCAGTTCCCACTTTTGCTCCAGCTGAGAGCTATAGTTCTTTTCCACCAGACCTAAATAAGAGGCTAGTCTTCTAAGAGCTAATCATTCACAAATGGCCACTCATTTAAGCATAGGATCGTGCACACAATCCAAATACAGTGTATACAAACAAAAGGATTAACACATTTGGCCATATCACATTTGCATCAACATGACACACATTTGGGCATCATTACAAGTTTGGCGGTAAGCCGCCGGTGGTACCAGTGCATTACCGCTGAACTCGTAACACAGTTCCACTACCTGACATACTGGTGCGACCCAGACATTACAAGTCCCGGCAGCCCAGGGTGTAAGGTGGCGGAAAAAGTGTAAGTCCCCATTGGACTCCACCGGAATGGTGACACGGAAGCACTGGCACCATTGCTAACAGTGCCAGTGCTTCCATGAAAACCATGCCTGCAGGGGCTGGTGCCCCCGACAGGTGAAAGCAATGGCCCCTGCAGTCATAGTTGTAGTCTGGCAGTCCAGAAAGGGTGCCTGTTTGTTGCCACCGGCACCCTTATTTCCAGACCGCCAGACTTCGAATGAGGCCCATTGTCTCTCTCCATCAGTCATGGACTGATCAAAAATAGTTAATTGCATTTTGATGGAGGAAGTACTGAGGGCTAATGCATAAAATACATATCTGGCTAAACATTCTTGTTCATTCTTGTGAGAGCAGATGTTTGGGGGGGCAAAGTTGAATTAGGAGCTTTGATTTACTATAGTATGGTCTTCTTCTACACATTATACCTGGGTCCCTAGAAATGCAATGTATAATCTACAGAAAACACAAACTACTGAAGTGTGCCTAACCACAGGACTAAACAAATACAATGATACCGCAGATGTTTGGAGAAATATTTACTAGTTGCTTGTTTCAGACATGATTTAAATTCCTTCAAGGGTCTGAATAAAGCCTTTGGGTGCCTATTCTGCATGGAATACCTACACCAGGCTGTTGGACATTCAAGGCAGAGTGCTTAGTTTAGAGGAGAGTATGCTAGTATGCTGCCAAAAATGGCGAAGACCCGTTTGGCGCTGTCATGTGTGAAGGCATCATGAAGCAAGACACAGACAGCATATTAAAAGTTCAAAATAATCTCTTTTATTATAAGAAATGTCAGGATGGTAAAAAGCCTAATTTTCAAAGTTCCATTTAAGAATCTGTTTGTGTCCAAAATCTATCATTGCCCTCACAACTAAGCTTCACAATGTGTAGGGATGTCAGCAACCAAAGAAACTGTGTTAAAAAATAACGTGCTGAGCTTCTTCCAGCTTCCAGCTTTCTTTCAGCTCCCTTCTCCAAGTATAAACTGGTTCCAGAAAAAGTCTTAGCTTACCTTTTTTAAGTGCAAGGTTAAATAGTTCTAAACAATATTCAGGGTTCCCGTCTGCAAGTTTTAGGCAATACAATTCAAACACAAAAGGGTCTTGAGGCTCTGTACTGAAAACAACAAATGTAGCTCCTTAAGTCTAGGGGTTCGCTTCCCCAAGTCTTTCATCTTTGTATTACAAATAGGTGGGCCTATTGGCTACTCCATTGTAAAGTTCTGTTAATTCAATCTTCTTTAAGTTTGAAAGTTCCATTAAATTCAGAATTCAACATGTAATGGTTTTGCTTAGATTTTAAAGTTCAATTCAATTTGACATTCAGCATGCAACAATTTTGCTTAATTTTAACGTTCCTTTCACTTTGGGAATCAACAACCATAGAGTTCTGCTTAATGGTTATGTTTTTTTTCAGTTTGGTATTCAATAAGTATTGCTTTAGCTTTAAAGTTCATTTTCATTCAGCCCGCTGTTTAATATTTGATTGTTTCACTTTCATTGAAATGCCCAGCACTCAGAGACTTTTCGAAAACATTATTTTCAAGATGACATAACCACTACGATACAATGTTTTCCTCACGCTGCAACATTCAACAATGGAATTGACTCTGGACTGGAGACCTTTGAAAACGCTCTTCTTAAGACACGCAACCACTCTGATAAAAAGTATTCTGTAACAATGGCAAAGTTCAATCATTTGCGCACCGGGTTTCTCATCAGGTAGAAACTCACTGGTCTCTGAAATAGCTCCTCCAGCAGCGTGAAACATACAAACTCCTGCTTCTATTGTCAGGAGTTCAACTCCTGCCCCTTAGGCACTCCTGTGTTGGCTCATTGACACAGGGGAACAAGCACTTCTCATTAAAAGAAAAGGAACAGCCTGTCTGCACAGCTCGATTCTCTGCTTTCAATCTGCAGCATGGAGCCCCAGCTCCAACGACAAGCTTTGTCAGGCCACTTCTTGTAATCCCCAGCATCTCTGCATGTGGAACACGATGGACCATCTCAAAGAAGCTCCCTCCAGTGGCTTGCTTTTCTTCCAATAATGTTCCCTGCTGACCGCTCAGGCCTCCTTGCTTCTCCTCTCTGTGCTGCTTTTCCCTCCTTCTTTTATACACTTGCAGCCCTCTAACAGGTTGCCGGTGTGCTTACTCAATTAGTTTTGCCTGACCTTGATTTAGGGGACATGCCTGACCTTCAGAACACATTGCAGTCCTCTTCTTCGTTCCAGTACCAAAGTGGGGAAATTGTATAGTGTCCATTACTCTCAGTTGTCTCTTCCTCCTGCCAGTACTGTCAAGAGTCACAATAGGGGAAATGATGGGAGCTGACTTAAAATAACCCATAAAGGTCAGGGGAGGGTTGGGCTGGTCGTCAATAGGAAAAGGGGATACCATGTCTTTGCCTGAGGGCACCCCACTCCCAATCCCCAAGAATCCTTCATCCAAGTGATCCTCCTTCGCTTCTCTGCCCCAGGAATGGCCTTTCCCTGGCCACCTGCATAGAGGATCCAAGGAGAATAGGAGTGAGAATACCCTCAAGTCTCTCAGATACCCTTCCCCAATGTGGGTTGGACCGAGGTGCTTCATAGGGAAACCGGGAGAGGAAGTCCACGTTAACTTGCTCTTAGTCTTTCCGGTGTTCCCCTATGGAGCAACACAGTTGATGTTCCAAGATACCCTGCACATCTCTTAGGTTGGACTATCTTTGCTGGTGTATTAGGTTTATAAGGAACTCACACTTTCCTCTTCAGTAACTCTCCTTTCAAACCTGGGAATTTCTAGTTTTAATTGGCGATGGCGCCCAACTATAGGAGTCTTTGATCATACTTTGGTCATTCATTGAATCCATTGATCAAATTGGGGCACATCTCTTCGCAGGACTAACTGAGCTGGTAAGTTGTTAATCACTGCTACAGTCAAGTTTATTTTCCTTCCAGAAATGTAATAGGAATTTGGGTTAATGGATGTCTTTCTGTATGGCCATGTACACTAGTTACTGTCTCTTTTCTGACTTCTTTCCATCCTTAAGGGCATAATTCTGTTCTTATGGAACTTTCTTTGCTTCCTGTATCCAATTCGACCCAGACAATTTTCCCTTATTAGGTTACAGGGATTTTATACAATGTTTCCTCTCCAGTATATAAACAGACACAGGGTTCTTTCCAGATCTGATAGTCTCTTCCCTTTTTCCCAGACCTCTTCAAACTCTTCTTCCCCTCTTGCGACTTATCCTGGGATTGAGAGTAGAATTTATTATTATCTGATGACCCAGTTCCTTCCTCCCCCATTCCCTGAGTCTGGACTGGTTCTCTGGGTGACAATGGATTGGGAAGATCAACTATGTTCAACGAACAACCTCTCACAATATGCCCATATCTTCTACAAGAATAACACATTTGATAGGCATTAAGACCACACTTTCTGGGGGAGTGGATAACTCTGGAAGGGTAACTTTTACTATGGAGAGTGGTCTTTATTTTTCTAAAAGATTGGATAAAGAATTTGAGTTTCCCTCTGCATCAGACATCTTGTTCTCTGATCTGTCTTTCAATGGTTTATGGGAACAAGGTTTCTATAATATTGCATAGCATAAACTTCCCACCAATTGGCCCTGTTTGATGGGGTCATTAGAAGAATTCAAAAGGACAAACTTCAATTTATCGCCCCAGGAAAGTATAGGAAGTATCATTAATTCTCTTTCTCTAGGGGGTAGTACCTAAATGCCCATGCCATATGGGAAACTGAGTTGTAAACCCAGGTATCTTCTTCGTCCCAGTGGCAAAGTGGGGAAATGGTATAGGAAACTCTCAGTTGCCTCTTCCTCGGCTTAGTAATGTCAAGTGTCACAATTGGGGAAATGAAGGGAGCTGACTTACAATAACCCATAAAGGTCGGTGAGGGTTAGGTTGGTTGTCAATAGGAAAATGGGATACCATGTCTCGCCCGACGGCACCCCACTCCCAATCCTCAAGGAACCTCCACCCAGGTGATCCTCCCTCGCTTCTCTGCCATTAGGGTCAGTATCCAAAAGCAATGGCCTTTCCCTGGCCACCTGCATAGGGGATCCAAGGGAAGACAGAAGTGAGAATACCTCAGGTTTCTCACACATAGCAAAGTGGTAGTCATCCTGGTACTAACACTTTTCTTGGTGGTAACGGAATTACCTCAACTTTTACTATACTGCCAAACTCCAAGTTTTGAGCAGCAAGACAGTGGAGGTAAATCCTCATCTTTTCTTTAATGGCCAAAATCAGTGGATTTTCTGTGGCGGGATATTTGCTCGCTGTAAATCCAAACAATACTCCCCATTGTGTCCTGTGGACTTGAAAATAGTAATGTATATTACCTTACAGGCACTTCTAATCCAAATGGTGGACAAAATGGCATTTGTGGTGAATGAATTTGGCAGCAATTTCATGGAATTATGGTGAAATTGCTTCCAAACTCATAATGTGGCTCCGAAACTAATCACACAGGTTGAGCAGAACAGACTGGTGATATTCAGAGTTCCCACAAGATATCCCAGGGCCTGTCAGCAGCTCCAACCAACACATTAACTTATGCAAGACATTTTGCTTGGGGGCATACGGCATAGGGCAGAATGGGTGTGGGGAGCATGCTTGCACCGGCACCGTTAATAACGGTACCGGTGCAATCACGAGTTCTGCTTGCGGGTGCCGCTCTGCACGCCTGGTCTGACCAGCGGGTGCCGCTCTGACCAGGCGTACAGAGCGGCATCCGAAGCAGAACTCGTAATGTGACGGTACAGTAACAATGGTTACTACCAGCACTACCAGCACTACCGGCGCCATTGTCACTGTACCGCCACATTCGTAATGAGGCCCAATGTGCGCATTCAGGATGCAGCAGCTCTTGAAAGAAGTCAATGGTGGTACATACCATTTTTAATGCCACCGAACAGCAGAGGGAAGGTTCATGGACCTACACTTTATAAAATTGCATCAACACCGACACCCAGTAATCTTGGAATGCCAAAAACACAATTGCCCAGTACCAGAAAGCTAAACACACTATGCAATTCAGAAGGGGAACTTTCATGAGATGAACCCACTTCAACAAAATGATGCCTCACCCTCAGAGTCCACAAACAGTGGCAACAAGCCACAACAATTGAGCTGTATTGAAGCAAACTGTCATATCATAACATAAACGGAAAGCGGTTATACAATGTCTCATGACAATTGAAGAGGAATGATGAGGAACAAATTGTGAAGAATAATCAGCAGATAACATATTATTCATTTAACCCGTACAGACCACGCCGCACCAACGCTGCTTTACAAGAGGTGAGTTAAACACAGTAGAAAGCACTTAATTCCAAACGTTAAGTATCCAAAGTAACACTTCCTCTCAGGGCCAAGTTGAAAAGGTGCCTCTGTTCACCGATCGTTCGGTAATGCAGCACTCAAATTTCCTGTGACCTTTTGTGAGAGACCATCCAGTCCTAACGTTTTTTTTTTGTTCTTTGAATTCTGGAAATTGTAGTTTTATGTCCCCTGTTGAAATGTAGGAAAACTAAAAGTCTCACGATTCCAAGCAAAACACAGAACTGGCTGGCCTTCTAATGCATGGCCAGGGGATGCTTGAGAGCTCTGTTGATGATTTGCCCAATGTGGCACACTTTAAGTTAAGAAGCTGAGGTTCGAGTCCCGTGTTCAATGGATGCCTTTACCTGACCATGTAACATCTCATCTCTGCTTGCTTCAAAAAATACAACAACCTCACAAATATATACATCTTTAAATAAAGATATTATGGAAAAACACTGGGCTTGTAGTTTTATATTTCCCATCCTAAATTGAAGAGTACATGCAACTGCATGCTGATTGAGGTAAACACAATCATTCTACTCTTGGATCTGCAACTTTCAGTACTTAAAGACTCAACACGTGGACTTTGTGATGATGCAGAACGTGAAGTTCCAACAATTATAAAGGGAGCCCTTTCTTTGTGCATTTCGGACATCCTGGAATTACTCTAAATAGATAAGGGGAGCAAGGGGTTACTTCGTGACTGTTTCCGTGTCTTGAGAAGCTGCAGATTGTTCTATCCAAATGGAGGAGATATGTGGTCCTTCCAGGCACAAAAGCCCCCATTACCCCCCCCCCAATTATTCTCGTCAACTCAGAGAGACTTGCTGCCATTCACAACTGATAGAGCTACCTTTTCAAATGTGGAGAGAAGTGTTAACACATGTGCATGGACCTAATGCCAGCCAGCCGTTAGTGGAGTGGAGTTATGAACACTGCACCCTGTTAATTAACGTTCTGGGTTGAGTGGGGGGTGCGTGGCCTGACACCACCTACTTGTCCTTTGGGCTGATTTCCTCTTTCCAACAAATATTGACATACCTCTAGGGAGACGTTTTGGATCTCATTTGCACACTAAGGCCAAGCTGATCCCAAACCCAATTGGATAATCTCTCAGATGAGATGCCAATGAATGAACGGGCACTGAAACTGAGTTTCCCACCATCCATTTGTTATAATTGTCTCTGTCTCCTCTACTTAATACATTACAGGAGTCATGTTATATTGCGCACAAATATATATAAATAGTATATTTAACACAAATACAACATGCATGCACTTCAACCGTAGGTGTTATTGGTGGTATTGCTAATTTTCTGGTACTTTCAACATAAATACATCTCTTGCACATTTGACTTCTACAAGGCCCACCACAACACTCTTTTTGCTCATCTCCGCCCCTTATGTGTGCAGTACACATACATTTGACATTTTATCCTGGACATTCTAGGAGTCAAAGCCAAGTAGCTCTACAACTTCGCTATGATATGCAGAATCCAGTGTAAATCCTGCTCTCGGTTTTTTTTATTTTTGTATTTATTTGCATTTTTAAAGCGCTCACAGAGTCCGGGGCATCGAGGCGCTGTTACAGGAACATGTTTCTCTTAGTTACGTATTTATAATCCGCTTAATCCCCAGAGGTTTCTAAGCGTGGACCGGGGAATCAAACCCGTGTTGATCCGTGTGGTCTTGTTTCCAAGGCGAGCACGTTGCCACTGAGCTATCCTCCTGTTGAATCCCATTGATGAAAGATCAATGGGATTCAACATTTGCAATGAGGTAATGACCTTGCACTCCCTTATGCACGTGTCCAGTACTTGGCTTGAACTAATATAATATAATATAAAGATATAGGGCCTCATTATAAGTGTGCCGGTCCGGAAACAACAGTGCTGGTAAGCTTACCGGCACCGTTGTTTCCGGACCGGCACACTACAACTCTGCTGGGTGGATGCCCTCCCGGTGGGTGCCCTCCCTCCCGCAGAGTTTTAACGGGAGCACCGGCACCGTTAGCAACAGTGCCGGTGCTGCTGTGTCCCTATTCCCATAGAGTCCTATTGCAATAGCCCGGTGGCGCCGGGAAGTCAGGCACCAGTAATGTTTTACGGTTCTGGCGGCAATCCGCCAGTAGCACTATCAGGGTTACCGCCGGACCCGTAATGAGGCCCATAATGTGCCTAGAAAAGGCGAGATTAACTTTCGCTCTACTTCATCAGCAAATAGGTACAGAAGACGTGGGACGATCATAGCGTATTCTGAGAACGCAAGATCACTCTTGGCGATTTGAGGCCTCACGCTTTGCATTAGTGTTTTACAGGGCAACTTTAAGGTAAAAAGAGAAATGCATGGGTGTGAGGTAGGCACACAGCTGGGTGATACTGATTGTTGACCTCATGTTTACTGTCTGTCTGTCCTGATATGATAATTATAAAACCTACTTTCTGCGTGTGTGCAATGAGTCAACAAACTTTGTGTAGGTAATATCAGTGTTCGTAATCAAAGTGCATGTCAGAGCATTGCAATGGGTACTATAAAATACAATATTACTTGATTTTCTATTCATGCAGAATGCTATAGTGGCTGCAGAAAAATGATCAGGGAATGCCAGACTGCAAGTTAGATATTCCATCAAAATACCTTTTGGAACGCTCCACTTGGACCGAAAACAAGATGGTTGTAAGCAGCTGTATTCCAGAGAATAACCATACATTTCCTGAAACAGAGAGGTCTCGTCAAAAGAATAGAAAACTTGATCTGCACGTAAATGAAATGACCTTGGAAGGTACCTCCAGTGACGGTCACATTGAGCACCCAAGTTGCTGTGCTTGGGATCCGTACAGTATTACATGTAATGAGTACAAATGGCTAGCTGCTTAGAATGGGAAGCTCGGCAGTAAAGTTTGCAGGGGTGTAAAAAACATTGACACCAAAATCGGTCGTGGTGAACGCGTGTCTGTGGAATGGGTGCAGTTTATGGTGAACCCGAAGAAATAAAACAATCTTTCACCATAAGAACAGCAATAGTCACTTGAAAGCGGTGGCTATCATAGAACTCAGAAAAAAAATAATCCATTCCAAGGTTAAATGTCAAAATGCATTTGAAAGTATCCGAGGAAACTTGCTGTCAATTCAGGACTGCCTAAAAAATAGGCAAACATGAACACCCATGTACTGACCTGCCACTTTATGCAGATGTTCAAACAATGAGTGGCGTAGACTTTGGGGCAGGTTTTGCATTCAAATCATACTTGTGCTGCCGTAATTGACCATATTGTCATAGAGATGAGGGAAACATTAGTTCACCATATTCTGCTTTGTATTTTGATATATGAATCCACAACTTTCAGTAAGCTGACCACACGCATTATTTACATAAGAGCATGCATTGAAAAGCAGGATGCCCCATTGACCTTCTTTCTGGATATTGTGAAGTTGCCTGGTACTAAAGCAGAAGTTATCCTAGACATGTTACTGGCGCTCTTACGGGAGTACATTTTTCGTCTGGTGCAGGGACATTGCTTAAAATGAAATGTCCACAAATGATTATGTGGTACTGTACACCCATAGGTTGGAGCTTGCAATAGGTGATGGATCAGAAGAGGTTGCAGGAATGACCCAAGCTAGGCTGTATTCCACCTATCATGCCTCTCCCAAAAACCAGAGGGAATTAGGGGACTCTGCGGCAGAGCTATAAGCGCAGCTCCTTAAAATAGGGAAGATCTTTGATGTCAGTTTGGTGGCTTCCAGTGAAAGGTCAGTGAAGGCTGTGCGGACTAGTTACACAGAATTAAATAAACGTTTTTGGGATTCCTCGGCTGATCCCCTTAGAAAAAATATTGAGAAAAACGAATATGCTGGCTCGAATGGAACGTTAGCGCATCTATTGTTTTTGTTGAAACGCTTGGTATTTTGTATGATACTCTTGTAGAACTGGGTGAACCTATCTAGGCAACTACAAGGACAGGGCATGACTGTCTGTGAAGCAGATAGGTTGATCAAAGGACAAATGCGTGTCTTTGAAGCCATTGCAGATTCCCCTGGGCACATTGCTATGGCCACAGCTACTGCTTTTGAACAGATGGTATTTAAGGGCATTCCTTTGCAGGAAAACAATGTAAAAGGCTGGGTAAGTATACAGAGGGCTCAGTTCTTTAGAAGCTTGGACAACAACAATATTGAACAAAGGATGACCGACATCAAATGTTTCTAAAAACTCAACTGTGAATCAGAGTGAAATAGAATACTGGGACATTGTACAAACAATGAATCTGCTGAAACCAGGTGAATGAATGGCCAGTACCAGTGGGTATCTTGTATGGTTAGGAAGAACTGGAAAGCCGATCAAATAGCACAGCTAGTAGCGCACTCGTGTACAGAGGCTGCTGATGCAGGTACGAATCCCGACAGGGCCAAACTCAGCCTTTCATCCTTCCAAGGAAAGTCTGCCTTTAATCCTCCCGATGATGATAAATGAGCACCACGCGTCGTGGGTATTAATAAGCAGTTCTCAGATGCCGGAGTCTTCCAAGTGCTACATTATTGTTATTATTCTGTAGCAAGTTCTACATATTTAATGCCAAAGTATATATCGATGCATTCAGAGAATACAAAGAAAATCCAGAAGGACCAATACCTCCTCGTCCCAGTACTTACCTCATGAGGCACCCGCCTCCGACACAGGACCTTCTTCTATTTCTTCTTATTTCTATAACTCCTCCCCCACACCCACATTACTTAGTTTAATTTTTCCTGCCTTGGGCAGGTTGGGCTTGTTTTTTCTTCCCGGCGCGGGGCGCTGGGGAGCTCCGAATGCTGGCCCCCTGGTGGGGCTGTGTGGCGGGGCCTTCGGCTCCTTCAGGTGTGGCAAGACTCCTGGTTTCCCTGCGGGGCTTGGGACCCGGTTTAGTCAGGCTGCCTTGCCTGGTTTCTGCTGGGCTTTGGCCAGCGCAGGGCATCGTGGCCCGGGTTCTGGGAGAACGGATCCGGGTTAAGGTAAGGAGACGGGGGGGCATGTTTTTCCTGTTGCATGGCCATGCTGTATGGGCGGCTGTGCACGGATTGGCGGCTCCTTTTTCTTGTTTGAGCCACGTGCTCCAGAGGAGGATGGGCTCCTCCTCTGGTGCTGCAGGCATGTTGCCATAGGAATTAATTGATGTTGTTCCTATTGGTTGTTGTTCTTTCTGGCCTCTATTTGAATGTGGGAGAGGCACGTTAGCAATTGTTTGTATGTGGAGCCTTGATTCGGTGTACAGGGGTCTTTGGTGAAGCAGGCTTCCTTGGTCACTGTTTTTGAGCTTACTCAACATGGGAAAACATTCTGCAAAGAGCAGGCATCTGGTCCTGTCTTCTTCTTCTTCGTCTTCCTCTTCTCCTGATTTACACAAAAAGAGAAAGAAGAAGGCTAAGCGTTTTTCCCTGACCAGAAAGGAGTTGAAGAAGCTGCTTAAGCATCGTAGAGGGGGTCGCACACGTGCTCATGGACACAAGCGCAGGCGTCTGTCTTCCTCATCCTCCTCTTCTTCTGGCCCTGAGTCATCGGCCTCTTCTTGTTCCTCTTCGGCTGATGCTGAAGGGAAGTATCTGGACAGAGAGGGAGTGGAGGAGGTGCTGGCTCAAGTTGGGGATTGCATGGGATTTTCAGAGCCCCTGGTGCCGGTGGAGGGGGCCGACCCTTCTATTCGCCAGTATAGGCATACACCTAGGAAGGGGTTGCCATTGGTTTCTGATATCCGGGAAAAAATCCTCCGGGAATGGCATGACCCGGAGAAGATTGCAATGCCCCGCTTCATGTCCAAACTTTACCCTTTGAAGGGCGAGACTTTGCTGTCTGATCCAGTTGAGGTCGACGATATCCTCGCCAGCCTGGTGGGTCGCTCCTTTATGTCGGCCGAGGAGGCGGCCGTCCGGGGTCCAGTGGACCGCCAAGTTAATTCCGGCCTTACGAAGGTTCATGCAGGGGCGCATCTGGCCCTTCGAGCAAATATCTATGGTTCCTACACAGCTGAAACAGTGTTGAATGGTTTCAGGGAGTTGAAAAAGGCTGTCAATGAAGGCTCTGATTGTGCCCCTTTGCTTATAGACATGCAGAGACAAGTTGAGTTTTTGGCCGATCTGGCTTTTGATGGGGTGCGTGGTTCAGCCATGGCCATGGGGGCTGGTATATCTGCCCGGAGGCATTTGCACCTAAGGGACTGGAAAGGCGGCTGCCCTGAAACTTCCTTTCACTGGGTCCAGGCTTTTTGGTGATTGCCTTGAGGATAAGGTGCACAAAGTTTTTAGGGCGGACAAACATGCTGACAAACTTCGACGCAAGCCTCCTTCAACGGCCAAGAAATCCCTTCCTTGTCACAGTACTGACGACCCTCCTCACCCTCCCTGCGGGGAAGGTCCCATGCTACGGCTTGATAATATGAAACTAAGTGACGTGGGTGTGGAGGAGGAGTTATAGAAATAAGAAGAAATAGAAGAGGGTCCTGTGTCGGAGGCGGGTGCCTCATGAGGTAAGTACTGTGACGAGGAAGAGTAGGACTAGGAGTAATGAAGATTACAGGTAAGTAATCAGAACATTACACGCCACTCTGGTAAGCTATAGTCTGACTGGGTTGCATTGGAATCCCTGCAGCTAGATTCCATGATTACTACAGAGTTTATGTGAGTTTAAGGTAAGGGCTTGCCCAAAGTACTGAATTCCAGGATTGCACAATTACTATTATTTATTAATTTATAAGGGAAAAGGTTGACTTCAAGTACAATTACATTTTAACCCAGGGACAATAACTAAAGTCCTCTGCACTTGTGATTTAAAGCCAATCACTATGTTCGTAATTGAGTTTTTGCACACACCTTGAGTCAAATATAGCGTTAATAAACATGTGCTAAAGAGAAGCGCGGCACATAGAATCTTGTTTAATGTGCATGCACAGATGGATCAAAATTCAAATGTTTTAATAGGATGTTTGTCAGATGAATCTAATGCCCTTTTATTATCCCAGGCATTGTCAAGTTAAGCCCCAATTCAACAAGAGCAATGCACATAGCAAACTAAAGTCACGCCATGCCCCCTGACCCCCACCATCCCGCTTCATCCGCTGTGGGTGCAGCCAGAGTACCACTAGTTATTTTTTCACACTTTCACCACTGATCACAGCATATGTTGAAGTCATCCAGTATTCTATTCTCAGAGGGTGTATTTGGTGTCACTGCTGTGCCATCAACAGTACTATAGCTGAATAGCTAAAGATGCTGATTGTTAAATAGCAAAGCCAGTAAAAAATCAACCCAATTCCCAAACTGGCATTTTCCACCTTGAATTCAAACTGTTGCTTTTTATAACTTGCTGCTTTCGACATTTAAACATATAATTTATATGCAGAGTTCTGAGAAAAATAGAGATACATGAACTAGGAATAAAAACAAAAATACAGGAGATTGTTTTCTTGATTTAATTAAATGTGTTGAAAACAAGTGGAAAAAAACTCCTCAGCCAAAGGTTTGGCTGAATACTTGTCCAACTATTCATTATTTGGCCTTGAAGCAAATACGTCTTTACATACAGCCTTTTTAGCAAATACATAAGAACATGCTTGCAAAAAAATAACAAAGATAACATTTCCCTCTCCAATGTCAATTAATGCAGATTGTTTGATTTTTATGTGTGCACAGTGCATACATAGCACAGAGGGGTTTTGGACAGAAGCTAGAATGTTTCACATGCCTCTACGTTTTGTGAATTGGGCCTTATTTCCACATGCATAACTTACCACATTTCCAGATGTGATCCTAATTTGGCCCTGAAATAAAGCTGTTCTAATTCTAGCTGTGCTTGAACCTTGCCAATGTTCTAACACTTCCAGCATTTTGAATTTTGACACTGTGTTAACTCTAGTTGCATTCTGAGTGTAGCCACTGCATTGAATCGAGCTGTAGCCACAAGCTTGATTTCAGCTGCACCTTGAACTCTGTGTCCTTCTCTAATCTAGCTTTTTTTTTGGGGAGTGCGTTAGGCCTCCCATTGACCAATTTAGCCCCCAGAACCGACGCAGCAGACTATCCATCATACCAACCAACTCCAAGATCACAGGGGCACTATGGCGCAATAGAAACAAGGCCAACCCCTCTGCCTACATCCTCCTTCTCCCGCAGTCCCCACTCGTCCATCCCTCAGGGGGAGTTCCCCCCGACACCTCCCTCAGATGCCACACATACTGCAGGACATACCCTAGATACAATATTCAGTTCCCCCAACCTTTTCTCCATGCTTCCCCCAACAACTTATATGGGCGGACCACACAGCCCTTTTCTTCTCACTTTTAACTCTTATCCCTCCTCCCCAGTTAACTAACACCGGACCGTCCACCCACTTCTCACTGTGGAACAAGGTCATAGTAACTCTAGACTTGGCTACCTACCTGCCTACCTGCTCTCCTCCCTTCCCCATCTGCCAGTCCAGGGAGGTCTGCCGTCTATCAGCCATTTTGACCTATGGCTCTCCAATGCCCTCAAACCACTCATCCCCTCCAGATCTTCCTCCCACAGACCAGGCCATTCCCCTAGATGGCTCACCCCGTCTCTCAAACTTCTCAAAACTCTCAACCAGACCCTGGAACGCAGATGGTGGGCCGACCCATCCCGCAAAATAGAATTGCTTATGCCAGTCCGATCAAAATCTAAAAGGCAGAAATCCGGAAGACCAAACAAATCCTTCTATTTTAACACAATCTCTAACACCAGTAACAGCAGCAACGAACTCCACAATGTAATCACAGAATTCAAGACCCCTCACTGCACCCCTCTCAACTCTAAAACACTTTGTGATGCCCTCCTTGACCACTTCTACAACATTTCTGTTGAAAGAAACTGCACCGTCGGTGCCAAACGAGCAGCACTCCCGCCCTGATGACCTGCGCCGCAGTTCGACCCCACAACCCCTCCAAACTCCTGCTCTATCTTCTCCTCATTCTCTCCCATCTCTCAACACAAATTCTTGAAGCTACTTGGAATCAGCTGCCTGTCCAGATCCCTGGGAGATCCATACCCTCCTGTCCTCCTCAAAGGTATCCTTTCCGCAACTTGTGCAGACGGCATCGCAGGATCCATCATTAACTCCTCCCTCAACTCAGGCATGTTTCCAGCAGCCTTCAAGACATTGCGTATCAAACCATGCCTCAAAAAACACTCCCTTGGCCCCCTCCTTCAAGCCAACTACAGACCTATTTCTAACAACCGATGATTAGCCAAACGTATTGACTGAAAGGCCTACTCCCAGATTTGGCTTTTCACCTAATGCATCCTTCTCCTCAACCACTCACAGTCCGGCTTCACACCCCTCAGAGGAATGGAATCATCCCTAGTCTCCATCTAGAATGACCTCAAAAGCACTGCAGACTCAGAAGGCTGTGCCACTCTTAACCTTCTCAACCTCTCAGCGGCCTTTGACACCATCAACCACAGCATCCTCACGGACAGACTCTACTTGCTCGGCTTTAGGGACACAGCACTAAGGTGAATTTCCTCATTTGCTAACAGATCACAAATCACCCTCCTTCCTCCCTTCCCCTCGTTCCCCCACCCCATCACCAACAGGATTCTGCAGGATGCCTCCCTATCTCCACTACTCTTCAACCTCTAACTGAGCCCCCTCCCAGGTCTTATTCGCTCACATGACCTAACCTGCTACAACTATGCAGATGACACTCAGATCATGTTCAAGATCCCTAAGAACTCTTCTATCCCCCATCCCGACCTCACCTCCTGCCTCAAGAAATCGACCACTGCATGACGGCTAACCACCTCTGCCTCAACCCCAGAAAAACTGAAATAATGATTTGCGGGAAGATGGCTCTCTTTCCCCAACCCACCCCATGGCCATCCTCCCTAGGCCCTCCTCCCGCCACATTCAATGCAGTAAAAGAACCTGGAATGCACCGTGAACGCTGATCTATCACTTACACGCTACATTAACTCTGTGTATAAATCTTGCTATCTATACCACTGCATCCTTAGATACATCTTCCCCTTCCTCTCCTACCCTCACAGAGTCAGTGCAATCATGGCTATTGTCCTCTCCCACCTAGACTACATGGGCACCCCCACATATCTACTCAGAAAGCTCTAACAGGTCCAACACTCTGCAGTTTGGCTGCTCCTGGCCCCTTGGCCCAAAGAGCACACCACACCCGCCCTTTCTGTCCTTCTTAAGCTCCCTGTCAGGCAACAGGCCACTTCCAAAGCCGTGTGTATCACCCATTGTGCCCTTCAAAAGACAGGCCCAGAATACCTTCAATAGAAACTCATCTGTTACCGACCAAATTGAAACCTGCGATCAGGCACCACACTCCTCCTTCTGATCCTCCCTCAAAATGACAAGAATAGGGGGATCATCCTTCTCCGTCCCATCATCCTGCTCTGTCCAAGCCTCCTCAATCTGGAACACCATTCCCCTTATAATCGCTGCATAGAGGATCACCTTGCCTTCCATAGGGCCCTCAAGACCTGACTTTTCCCCTGCCCGCATCCTGATGAATCAATGCCACACTGTGGGTTATTTAACCATCTCTAAGGTAGGTGGGGTCAGCAATGCATCTGCCATGAAATGTATTGAGTGACGGAGAGAATAAAGGCCAGCAAACTGCATGACAGTATCCACACCACTTCTACAAAACCAGCCAGGGTGAATGGGTACGTATCACACTCCATGCTTGTGGAAGATAGCTGGAGGGTGGGCCACCTAACCGCATGCATCTGCTATCATACATTACTTTAAGACACATAACACCTCTGCCATAAGAATGCAGCTATCACCCATGAAAAAAGTTTGGTCTAGCTGGACATATAATGAGTCTCCTGCTCTCGCATACTCTTCAAACTACCTCACAGCCCCCATCCACATGCCAGCTCGACATGGGTAGCTAACAGGGACTTGGCCACCCCTGCCTACCTTTGTATTGGCTAAAATGCACGCATGCTTTCTAAACTCCTCTGATGAATTCCCCATACCATGGACTTCTGTCCCCCAAGGGCGCTCAACTGCAGCACTTTGAGGGCATACGAATGGGAAAAGGCACTAAACAAATGACAAATGACATTACATTACATCAATAGAATTACTTCCCGACAAAGTAACTTGAGATATTTTCAACAAAGTAAATTACCCCAAAGTAATTTACTATATGTACACGGAGGCATATGCTCAGAATTACACAATTTTAAAAAGACTTTGATCAGGCAAGGAGGATGAACCTTGCTGACCACTGAAGCTCTGCACAAGTCAGGTTTTGAGGTGCAATAAACAGGTGATGAAATGGGCAGGGTTCCATAAACCAGGCTCTCTTTATCTGCTGCCAAATTGTATGTTGTTATTCTATCACACAGTAGTGTAATGCCGCATCATATCATTAGTGGAGATTTGAATGATTCAAAATGGAAATGTCAATCCATGCAACTCTTTAGAAGCGCGTTATTGTGCTTCGCATCACTTCATTTTTAATGGGCTCAAATTAGAAGAAAAGATAAAAACACGGCGAAGTTCATCTTCACACATCCAGTGGGGCGTTTGTAACATTCGACCCTGCCTCCTCAGTGCTTTATTTGAAATGCCGACTCAGTTACAAAGGAGCTGTTCTTTTGTACACCAGAAAAGTGCATCGGCGTCGCGCGACAAGCAGCAGGCTAGAAGGGAACGCTTAGAAGGCAGCCGAAAAGCTTTGTCGCTGCCAGAAGGTTACTCTTCTGAATAAGTACACCCACTTACTGCTTTCCATGCATTTGCATCACAATGCAGAGTCTCCCCTTCTTTAAAAAAAGTCTCAACTAACAGAAGTGCAGTGAGAAATGGGAAAAAAATGTTGATCTTCAAAATGTGTTAGCCTCCACTTCCAGGTCAGGAAAAAGGAACATTCTCGAATGAAACAAATTAGGCACAGCCAGTTCTCATCCGTTAAAGCTAAGTCATGAGAACGCTGTGCAGAATCACTTAAGTTCTTTAACCTACGATCTGTGGGCCAAGTTCTCAAAATTACAGAACATTGGCCTATGTAACACAAAAACATAGGTAGGTCTGAAAATATCATACAGGAAATTGAGAAGGTTGCGGCCAACAAAGCACTCCTTGGCAACTGCTGTTACTAGTTTAAAAGAGAACAAGTGCTGGGTAGCTTAGAAGAAATACACAAGGTTGTCAGCATGGGTACTTCCCAAGGACTGTGTGGCTGCTACACAGATACACTGTAGCTAAATAGAGGATTGGGAAAAAGTTACTCACATGCGCCAACCTAATTCATATAATGTTCAAGGTGAGTCATCCAGTAGAGTCCAATTTATAATCATGAAAGAAAATTTTCCATTCAATATAATGATATTCTTGAAATCCTCTTTTATTCTCATGATATGATAAAAAAAGAACAAACAAAGATAATCATCTGCCCGGTGTTAACTTCACACCTTATAACTTTCAAAGTAAATAACATGCACAGATCGTTATGTTATTTCAAATTTCTATGTCCTTAACTCTCTCTCGACACGTGTTTCCACATTGAAACTGTCAATGGTTCATCAGGAGAAAGGATGCTATCTAATAAGAAAAGAAACCAAAAATGTGTTTATAATACTAAAAAAGATAGCTTTAGCACAACAAATTAATAGATAATATCATTCTAAACCTGTATCAATAAACATATTGTTTGACTCACCCTAATAGTGAATCAGTTTAAAGGGTACATATGATTTAATCCAATTGATTTTTAGTGCTTCAGGTAAGTGATAGATAGCTGCTATGTCCAAATATTCTTAAGCAAATCTTAGCAGGATTGTCTCCTGATCATTTTTTACATTCAATGAATCAGCAGAACTAAAGGGAAGAGAAAAGTTTAAGAGTAATCTTTTAGTGAAGTGCTTAGAGCAAAAAAGATTTTGAAAGTTTAAGGTTCCTGCAACATCATAGCACTGTAAGGATATTTGGCGTGTTACAGCACAGAGTACAGCACTACTGCAAAGGTAGCATTTTTTTTTGATGCAGCACCACCACATGGGTGTGGTGCATTGCTATATGTGTTGCCAGAGTAACATGGACATATAAGTAAAGACAGGCTATTCAGTCAAAAAGATTTTTACATATAAGATGCAAATCTATTTTTACAGTTAAAAGCACACATGTGCACATTCAAAAATGCACACTATTTTTCACCTGAAATGCCTATGTTGCAAGAGACACATTTGAAAATTAATAACTAACCTTATTAATAGCTAACCTGACTAATAAAACTTCATTTAACATAACCCACTAATAAAAATGTGTCTCCACTGCAGAATTAGGTCTACTCTGAAAGTGAACTTTTAAACGCACATTCATTTTTTTTTCTCTGCTGCTCTGTCCACATAACTACAGGAAGCAAAGAGCTCGAAGGAACAGGAAATCATTTTGTTGTAATTTTTACTGTAGAAATGAGCCATTGTGTAGTGAGGGAGGAGATGACATGATTGATTCTGATTGGAGCAGTGTCATAGCAAGTATCATGCTAGAGGCTGTGATTAGAGTTTTGCTGGGGAAGCTTGAGGAGAGGGGGAGAGCAATCGAGATCTTGCAGAGCTGGGAGAAGGACCTGTTTCCTGGCTGAAGCATTCCTGCTGCAAAAGCTGAGAATTCCAGGCAATAACCCCGGTTTGAGAACGGCAGACGCTTGTTTTCACTGGGGTTAATCTTCAAGGGAGCCAAATTCAGAAAGAGAATAGCCGGAGAAAACTCATGCTGAACAGATAAGGTAATTACAGAAGTGTGGGAGCTGTGCGAAAGTGTGCGAAACTGTTCAGTCAGTGTATTCGAGGGATTCCCAGTCCCTTATCAGCATATTTAATGTTACCAATTGAATATATTCTCGCAGCTCTCTGTTCATTTTATCACAAATAATGTTGTACCATTTCATTTATTTCTCTAAAAAAAGGTTAAACTGTGTTTAAAGGAAATTTCTATAATACAACAATATCTGAAAACAGATAGCTAGTGTGTATTATTTCTCTCTTTCATTTTGCATGGGAAAAGGTTTAAACGTGGGTAGATTTTTAAACAGTGCAATTGTCATTTTAAAACAGATGTGTGCATGATTATATTCAGTATGGACAGTTGTGAATGACTGTTTGTAGCATAGCTTGTTGGAGGTACATGAGCCAACGGCAAGAGAGACTCTCTGGACATAGTTCCATACCGTATATAAGGTAGTGGAAATTACCACAAAAATACCACAATAGCCCATGGTGGCACACAACACTAACACTGAAAATGTGGTATCCCTAAAATGTAGGCCTGAGGTCTCTCTAGTGATCAAGAACAATCTAGATAAAAAACAAGGGATGTTGGATATTGGGGCCACAAATAAACCAACCACTATACCAACCAACCACGCAAATTATCACGCACATTATCTAAATAGGTCTGAATTCTGAAATAATGCAATGTATTATTGTTATGTGTGATCCAATATGAATACAGAGAGTGATTATTGCTAAAGGTATTTTGGCGGTAAGAAAATACTGCAAAACCCCCAAATATCCACAAAAAACCCAACATATTTATGGTGCGTTGCAGGCCGGGAAAGTGATCATAGAGTACCTACTGGGCGTGGCAAGCGTGTCTCACACTGCCATTTGCACATTAAAGGGAACCCATTTTACAATAGCAGTGTGCCACTAAAAAACGAATTTCGGAATGTCACAAAGGGAAACCACATTTTCAGACCTAGTGCAATATTTAGAGGCAAAGTTGTTTGCACATGGGACGTGGTCGTCGAACAGCACCTTAGAATGGCGTGACTGCATTCAGGGTGAGGTGCAGAAAGAAAAACTAGACAATATTTTTGCAGAAGGCAGCATAATTCAGGTCTGCCTTACAAGATTATTGAATGCAGCCGATAAAAGTGCAGAGAAAGACTGTTTAATACGGCTATGCGGCAAAATATGGTTTATTTTGAATAAGTCCCTGCAAATGCAGGAGAATGATACCCAGCTAATTAACAGGTTAAAGACTGAATTAGATGGGGCAAGTAAAAATCAGGAAATGTTAAGAGCAGAATTGGATGTATGCCAAAAAGACATGCAATTAAAATGCAGAGACTTTGATGCTCAGTTATCCCAAAGCAAGAAACAATTTGAGGATAGTGAGCAAGAATTGGTACACTTAAAAGCCTTAGTGGACCACATTAGACAGGATAAAGATGAGGTTGTTTCAGAAATGCAGATTTTACAAAAAGAACATTGTGAAAAAGAATGTGATCTCCAGAGTGCAGAACAAGAAATGATTAAAATGATTCAAGAAAGAGACAAGAGAAATAAAGAGTTCAATGAATGCCAAATGCAAATGTGCAACATGCAGGAGGTGATTAATAAGATGAGTGATGAAAACAACTATTTGCAAAATGAAGCAAACAGACTCCTTAAAAAGTGTAAGGACTTAGAACAGCAAATGTGCATTCCCAGGTCCCAGGAGAGGCGGCAGGGTACCACATTCAATGGAGTGGAAGTGAATTCTAGTTCTGCCCAAAGAGCTAGTGCTCCAGTGACTGGGCCGGTGACTGAACTTGGTTGCAGCGCCCTTGGGGGATTTGATACTCCCATTGGGGGCAGCCACCAATCTCATACACCTGAAAACAGGATTGAATCACAAAATAGTGCAATTCCATGCATTGCAACAAGTAGCCCCATAAAAATAATGAAATCCATTAAAGCTCTGATCAAACCATTTAAAAAGGGAGGTGAATGCTGCATTGAGGATCACTTAGAAGAGGTGCATGACATTTTTAAAGCACTCCAGATACCTAAGGAACAGTACAGACAATATTTTCATTTAACTTTAGATGCCCCGACGGCCAGCATCATAAGGGGATTAAATGAACAGCAGAATATGACCTGGTTGGAGTTTGAAAAAGAAATTAGGTGTCATTTTTCTCCTTTTCAGTCATTGCAGGAGGCAAAGAAAGTCGCTTACACAATTACTGCTGGACCTAATACATCCCCTCTCCAATTTTTACAAGACTTAAAGAGAGCATTTTCTCGCTTTGATGTATTTTTTGACCCAAATTCCAATGAGTTTAAAACTGCATACTTCTATGGGCTACAGAAAGACATCATATCCCAATTGGTCCGTGAATTTGACCGTGACAAGTCCCTTGAATGGATTGTACATAAAAGCACAAAACTATATGAGATACTCTATTGTCAGGGTAGAGAAAGTGATAAAATGAAAGATACTAGACCTAAATCTAAAGAACCCTCAGCCACAGTAATGGAAATCAGGTCAGCCAAAATTTCCCTTGAGTCTGCTCAAAGCCAAGGTAAAAATAATGTGACACCTGAACAAAGGGGTAATCAACAAAGATCGCCATTTCCTGTACCAATGTTCCAATCACATGATCCTAGTAATAGAGAGAGCTACATCAGCCCTAGGTATTTAGGGGACAGACCCCGGGTAGGATATCGGCCTGATATGGCAGGTATGAACAATAACCAGAGACAAAATCAAGATCAAAGAAATGATGGTCCCTACCAGTCATTGGGGACACAGAGCAGATTTGATCCCAACACCATGATATATGGTAATCAGGATAGACCCCGATATATGGATCGATTTACTGATAATGGAAATCAACATAGGGGCCAGTACCCACAATCTGAGAGACAGGACATGCGGCAAAACGTGAACTACAATCCACATCAGTACAATGATTCCCCACCAGGGGACTATAATCAAAGGATGGGTGCAACCCGCTCCCCTCCACAAATGAATCAAGAGTTCAGAAACCATCCCAACCGACATCAATCACCTGAGAGGTATCAGAATAGATCCAATCAGGGGGAAAACAACCAATATTGACCTAGGCCACAGAAAGAGGATTCTAGAGAGATGGAAAGGTTCCAGTGGCTTGAGGCCCAAGTGAAAATGTTAGCTGAGCAAATAGGAAAACTCTATACAGCGCAAAAACAACCTTCCAAAGAGGGGGCTGATGGCCATAGCAATGACCGGGGGGCTTCCGAAAAGTGACTAAGTACTCATGATAACTGCAGTGCCAAAATGACAGATTGCTCTGATATAATTTTCATAACGACTCTGAGATGCATAATGGATTAAAAATGAAAGTGCCAGAAAATTAACTTGTGACAGAAAGTGCAAATACTTCTAAAAAAGTGGTACGGTTTAACCTAGAGCTAAATAAAACAGTAAAGATTTGCACAAATGAAAAAGAAACATTAGGAATTTCAAAAGAACAAAGGGACAGATTTAAGAAAAATGACTCATGCATGGGGAATACCAGTGAACAGGGAGTAAGTGGGGATGCTATAGCTCCTTCCCTGGGCAAGCAAAACAATGACCAAACACAGACAGAAAAAGGAAATACTCAAAAGGAGAGTACAAGTCAATCACCTGAAGAATTCTTTGAGCCACATATTTTTGAAGAGGCTGAAAGGGCTGGTATCACACTAAATGATCACAAATGCACAGAATTAAAAAAATGACAAATTGCTGAATGATGTTGTTACACATGTTCAGTTGGAAGGTTGTAATGTGGTCTCTGATGTTACCCAGATGGATGGGCGAACAGTGGCCACACTCCAAAAAACCTCTGATCATGGAGAAATGAATAAAGTCTCTCGCGCAGAAATGGGTAAAAAGGAGGGAAAAATGTCTTTCCATTTACCAATGTGCTTAGCCAAATGTGAAAAAGACCTGAGAAAGGTGAGCCCTGAAATCAGTAAGAAATCACACTTCTTATGTGTATTAGAGGAAGTTGAGGACATATATTATGCACCCATCACTGTAGAAGAAAAATGCCACACCTTTGCTATGATTGACACTGGCGCACAGGCCACAATTATGTCCAAGGAGCTGGTAAAGAGTATCAATGAAGGGAGACCCCCACAGAGTCAGATCACAGTGAAGGAAAATCAAGATCCAGTGCATAACTTTAATGGGGAGGAGGTGCCCATCATAGGTGTAACTGAGGTTGACATAAAAAAAGGAAAGCACAGAATGAAACAAGAGGTATTGATCACATCTATTTGTGAAATTCCATTTCTGATGGGGACAGATTGCCTGAAAAGATTGTCTCCTCTCATAGATGGGGTGAATGGAGTGCTGTGGTCCTTAACCAAAAAACCATTGAGGCCTAACCATTGGGTTGGACAGTCCAGACTTAAAACCGAATTGCAGGCAGATGCATGCTTAAAAGTAGAGCACAAAATGAATTTTACATGGGCAATGACATCATGCACAGAATGTGTATGGTGTTAGATTTCCTCAATCAAAAAATATGGTCACGCCTAGGTGGTCCGACACCTGAATTTGAAGACAAAAGAAGGGCTTATCATTGTGAACAACTGGTTCCTTATGCAATCGAATTACAAATGAGGAAAGATACTATTATTCCTGCATTTACAAAACAGTTTGCAATAACACTGAAATGCAAAAATGGACAGCAGATGAAAGACTCTGATGCATTTGTGTGCCTGAATGAATCCATAAAACAGCAAGGCCTGTATTGTGAATACATTCCATTGGTAGACATTGGTGAAGGATCCGTAAAATTATGGTAAATAATAAAGGTTGTCAGGATATTCATTTAGAGGAAAACTCCCCATTAGGAATGGCCATACAAAAATCACATTATATGGCAGATTTAAATAACATGGTGATTGGAATTATCCCTGAAAAGTATGTAGATGCCAAGGGTGAGTTGTCAGAACACCTGGATTCTCAGCCCAAAGGAATATTTAAAATTCATTCTGTGTATCCTTATGATTCAAATGAGACAGTGTGCTGCCATCAAGAGGATTGCATAATATTTAATTTAAATTAAAATGAAACTGAAAATCAGCCCATTGAAGTGGAAGCTGATATGCCAAAATATTTAAAAGTGGCATCTTTACAAAAAGACACAGCCACACAGTTAGAGGAAAGCGCCAAGATTCCCTTACCAGAAGATTTTCCAGAATTTTCCAAAATGGTAGAAGAGCAGATCTCCTTAGCGGATGCGTGTGAAAGCAATGAAGATAGGGACAATCTGAGGGAGATATTTATGGAGTTTAAGGATGTATTTGCAAAAGATGCTTATGATTGTGGTTTAACTGATTTACATGTGGCCACACTACCAGAAGGGTGTAGCAGAAATCCAGTGTTTGTACACCAGTATAGACTACCGCTGGCATGTTTAGAATCATTGGCAGAGATTATTAAAAATTTGGAATCGCGGGGAATCATCAGGCCCATTCATAGCACATCCAATACACCTATTTTAGGTGTGTTAAAGCCAAATGGTCAATGGCGGCTATGCGCAGACTTGAGAGAGTTAAATAAAAGAGTACCAGTATCTAGATGGCCACTGCCATTCATTGATCAGGGCCTAGCTCAGGTACATGGTTCAAATGTATTTACCACATTAGATCTCACCTCTGGATATTGGTGCGTGCCATTGGCAGAGGAGATACAGAATTTATTTTCCTTTACATTTGACAGGACTCAATACGCCTGGCTTAGAGCTCCGTTCGGGTACATCAATAGTGGGAGTGAATGTGGCATATTTTTGAGAAAGGCCATGCCGGATGCAGCGGAAAGAGGAACAATAGTTTAGGTGGACGATGTCCTGATAAAAAATGAAAGCCTGAAAAGCCATTTTGATGAAATAAGACATGTACTTGGCCAATTGCAGAAAGCAGGTGCCAAAGTATCTTTGCAAAAAGCACAATGGTGCAAGAAAAAAGTGAACTTTCTAGGGCATGAAGTGACTGAACATGGGCTAAATCCACAAAAGAAGAAAATAGAGGCCATACAAAGATTAAAAGATCCTAAAAATGTGAAAGGAGTAAAAAGTTTATTAGGGATGACAGGCTATAACAGAAAGTTCATTGAAAATTATGCAGAAATCACTCAACCATTGACTAAACTGCTTAAACTGAATACACCCTGGAAATGGGAAAAAGAGCAGTCTGATGCAGTGGCTAAATTAAAGGAATGTCTTGTAAAGGCACCATGTTTAGCATACCCCATAAAGGACAGGGATTTCTTTATAGAAATAGGTTTTTCTGAACGTTGTATGTTAGCAGTGTTATCACAAAAACACGATTTGAATCACAAAACCATTGCCTATGCAAGTAAGGCATTTTCCCAAGTTGAAATGAAATTGAATGAATGTGAAAAGGCCCTATTAACCACTGTGTGGGCGTTACAACATTTCTGCCCCATTGTTCAGGGAGAAAAGGTGATTATTGAAACAAATCATCAACCTTTGCAATTTTTAGAGAGTAAAAGGATTAGATCAGGTAATCTAGCGCAGTCCAG
Organism: Ambystoma mexicanum; assembly: GCF_040938575.1. Lineage (NCBI taxonomy): Eukaryota > Metazoa > Chordata > Amphibia > Caudata > Ambystomatidae > Ambystoma > Ambystoma mexicanum. The sequence goes on from NC_090941.1 coordinate 293,327,421, forward strand.
ATTCACTTCATGGACGCTGGCATTACAAGGTTTTCCCGTAGAAGTGAGATATGGACAAAATAAAAAGAACCCAATTGCTGAAGGGTTAGCTGACTTACATGACTGCGCAGCTGAACAAATACCAAATGAAATGGAAGTGGAAACTAGTTTGCAGGAATTTGAACAATCACCACACAAAGCTTTTGAAGAAAAAACATGCAAGGATTTGCCAACTGTATATGTGGATGGTTGTGCTTTTCACATTGAAAATGACAGTAATAAACAATTAGCGGCAGGAATAGGAAATGTCTGGTTGAAATGTGAAGGCGTCCCCAGTATAGGGATGAGGATTGGAGCTAGGAGCAGTCAGGTGGCGGAATTGGCAGCCATTTATAAAGCAATTGCTACTGCAGTTGATAAAAAGTTCAGTGAAATTGTCCTTGTGACTGATTCTGACTATGCACGGAATAGCTTTGTGGAGTATTTGCCTGGTTGGAAAGCAAGAGGCATGGTTACATACAACAAAAAAGCCACTTAAACATGGAAAAATGATACAAGCCATAGACAAATTGGTGTCAGAGAATAATGTAACAATATACTGGAGAAAAATGTGTGGGCATTTAAAAACACCAGGAGAGGATAAGGAGGGAAATGATAAGGCAGACCACCTGGCTACGATTGGGGCTGTGATGGGAGAATTGCTACCTATTGATTATTTAATGGGTAAAATACAAATTGATGCAGTAACACGTTCTAAAGCACCAAAGGAGGTAGATCAACCAGTGCTACAGTGGAGTCATGACACGCCAGACCAAGATTTGATTGAGGCACAAAAGAATGATCGACTTTTGGGAATCTATTATAATCATTTGATAGATCCTGAACAAAATCCATTAACAGAAAATGATTGTATGGGAAAAGAAGAGTTGAGGGTGCTATTAAAGAACAAAACAAGAATTAGATTACAGGATGGACTCATGATTAGAGAGTCCATAACAGGACAAATACAGTGGGTGGTACCCCTTTCATTCAGAGGGCTAATGCTACACCATGCACATGATGCCATAACTGCAGGCCATAGAGGTTCACAAAAAACATTAGAAATACTAAAGGATTATGCTTACTGGCCACATATGTCCCAAGATGTGGAATTATATACTAGAGGATGTCTAGTATGCGCCCAATTTAAACCTGCTTCACCAATGCATAGAGCACCATTGATGAAAAGAGGCCTAACTCTCCCATGGTCAGATTTGCAAATAGACTATGTAGGTCCTTTAAAAAGTTCGAGCAGGGAAAACCGTTATATTTTAAGTGTGGTATGTTTGATGTCGAAGTGGATTGAATGCATTCCTGCACCAGATTGTAGTGTGCAAACAGCAGCCACATTGCTGGTGAACCATGTGTTCTCAAGGTTTGGGTTGCCACAAAGAATTGAGTCAGACAGAGGAAGTCATTTCACAAGTACTCTAATGAGTAAGGTATGGCAAATACTAGGTGTGAAAAGGAAACTACATATCGCATATCGGGCAGCGTCTTCAGGTACAGTTGAAAGGAGCAATAGGTCTGTTGTGGATATTTTAAAGAAATTCGTGGCAGAAGCAGGTTCCAGCTGGGATTTACGTTTACCGTTGGTTTTGATGGCAATCAGATCAACTCCTGCCAAAGCAACAGGTGTTAGCCCCCATGAGGTCTTGACAGGTAGGAAAATGGTGTTACCACAACACCTACTATACAGAACACATGAGCAGACACTTGTGAGTGACTCCACAGTTCATGAGTACATTGATGAACTGAGGAAGCATTTGCAACATGCATTTGCTTTTGTGAAGAGATATCTGGAAAGGGCTGCTGACAGTGCTAAAACATACTATGATAAAAGAACATCAGTGAGAGAATACAGTGTTGGGGATCAGGTGTACAAGTTTCATTTTGGAAAAAGTAAACAGAAAAATTCTAAATTTCTAGCAGCCTGGCAGGGGCCATTTCGAATTATAGATAAGGTCTCTCCTGTAGTTTATAAAATTTTGAAAAATGAAGGTGAAACGGCAATAGAGCAGTTCGTCCATGTAAATCAAATCAAACATGCCATCCCAGACATGAGATCAGGCAGCTTGAGCATGTAGAAACGGATAAAGTCCCTTGAACACAAAAAGAGAAAATAGATGGGTACAATCAGGAGGCAGTGACAGAGAAGTTAAAAAGTTGATTGTTATAATGGCACATAAACACTGTAATATATGTAAAAATATATAATATAAAATAAATAAATAAATATATATAAATAACGGAAGCTCATGGTTGGTGTGCAGAGAGAAAATGTATTAAATATTGAATGCTGTTTTATGTGTGCTTGTTTTCTTTTTAACTTGTGTTTAATTTCAGGAAAAAAAAAAGAAAAAAAACGAAATGTTTTTACCAAGCATGTTTTATTTTTGGCAAAAGGGTGAAGTTAGTTTTGTGCTATGTACTTAATTTGTTTCTTTTCTATTTGATTTAGAAAATTAACATTATTTGGTCGGAGGTTCCGGGATCAGAGGCCACGGGAGACGATGGAGTCACGGAGTCCCCTGGATGAAGACCAAAAGATGCCTGCCTCCAGGTGGAGGTGTAGACAAGATAACCAGAATGCCAAAAAAGATGACTCCTATGGATCCAAGATTGCCAAGATGAAAGTGTACTCGAATGAACCAAATAACATCGCTGGTCGGGACATATCAGAGGCAGACAAGAGTCCTGACATATGGAGTTCCACGTATTTATTATTTTAATTATTTATTTTAATTTGTTATATTAATTATTTGTTTTAGTTAGTTGTTTTATTTTATTGTTTTTAATTGACTTGTAAAATCGAAACTTAGAGTAATGCCACTTCCACTGAGAAGGCAAATGTAGAACATTTTGTAAACTAATGAACTCAGATGAATACTGTGTTGATTGCAACTTTTTCATTGATGCACATGAATATTCATTTTGTTGGATTGCTATATTGTGAAAAGAAGAAAAAGAACAAGTTGTTTTTAGGAATTGGCTTGGATCGTAGCCAAGTTCTAAAAACAAAAGGAGGGTATGTAACGATATTTGGCATGTTACAGCACAGAGTACAGCACTACTGCACAGGTAGCATTTTTTTTTGATGCAGCACCACCACATGGGTGTGGTGCATTGCTATATGTGTTGCCAGAGTAACATGGACATATAAGTAAAGACAGGCTATTCAGTCAAAAATGATGTTTACATATAAGATGCAAATCTATTTTTACAGTTAAAAGCACACATGTGCACATTCAAAAATGCACACTATTTTTCACCTGAAATGCCTATGTTGCAAGAGACACATTTGAAAATTAATAACTAACCTTATTAATAGCTAACCTGACTAATAAAACTTCATTTAACATAACCCACTAATAAAAATGTGTCTCCACTGCAGAATTAGGTCTACTCTGAAAGTGAACTTTTAAACGCACATTCATTTTTTTTCTCTGCTGCTCTGTCCACATAACTACAGGAAGCAAAGAGCTCGAAGGAACAGGAAATCAGTTTGTTACAATTTTTACTGTAGAAATGAGCCATTGTGTAGTGAGGGAGGAGATGACATGATTGATTCTGATTGGAGCAGCGTCATAGCAAGTATCATGCTAAAGGCTGTGATTAGAGTTTTGCTGGGGAAGCTTGAGGAGAGGGGGAGAGCAATCGAGATCTTGCAGAGCTGGGAGAAGGACCTGTTTCCTGACTGAAGCATTCCTGCTGCAAAAGCTGAGAATTCCAGGCAATAACCCCGGTTTGAGAACGGCAGACGCTTGTTTTCACTGGGGTTAATCTTCAAGGGAGCCAAATTCAGAAAGAGAATAGCCGGAGAAAACTCATGCTGAACAGATAAGGTAATTACAGAAGTGTGGGAGCTGTGCGAAAGTGTGCAAAACTGTTCAGTCAGTGTATTCGAGGCAGTCCCAGTCCCTTATCAGCATAATTAATGTTACCAATTGAATATATTCTCGCAGCTCTTATGTTCATTTTATCACAAATAATGTTGTACCATTTCATTTATTTCTGTAAAAAAAGGTTAAACTGTGTTTAAAGGAAATTTCTATAATACAAAAATATCTGAAAACAGATAGCTAGTGTGTATTATTTCTCTCTTTCATTTTGCATGGGAAAAGGTTTAAACGTGGGTAGATTTTTAAACAGTGCAATTGTCATTTTAAAACAGATGTGTGCATGATTATATTCAGTATGGACAGTTGTGAGTGACTGTTTGTAGCATAGCTTGTTGGAGGTACATGAGCCAACGGGAAGAGAGACTCTCTGGACATAGTTCCATACCGTATATAAGGTAGTGGAAATTACCACAAAAATACCACAATAGCCCATGGTGGCACACAACACTAACACTGAAAATGTGGTATCCCTAAAATGTAGGCCTGAGGTCTCTCTAGTGATCAAGAACAATCTAGATAAAAAACAAGGGATGTTGGATATTGGGGCCACAAATAAACCAACCACTATACCAACCAACCACGCAAATTATCGCGCACATTATCTAAATAGGTCTGAATTCTGAAATAATGCAATGTATTATTGTTATGTGTGATCCAATATGAATACAGAGAGTGATTATTGCTAAAGGTATTTTGGCGGTAAGAAAATACCGCAAAACCCCCAAATATCCACAAAATACCCAACAGCACTAAAGGTTTTAGTGATTTACCATTTTCAATCCTTTGATTTCCTGTCTAGCCATGATAAGCTATTCCAGTGGTTCCCTGGACATGTGTGTAGTGCATGCTGATTTGCACTATTTATGCTGCTCCCGGTGACGTCATCATGCCGTGCCCACGTGATTTAGCCCTACGCGATGACATCATCGCGCACGCAGCGTGATCGGCCATTTTAGATTGGGTAAAAACATGGTACTTTGTAAATGCAGGAGGTTTATGTTTTTTTTTTAAATTACAACATGCCTGGAAACATCCTCTTTTTCACAGTAACATTCTGGGGTTGTGTTATAGATCACATTTTGATTATCTGGGAAGGTAATATTCAATGTTTATTCAAATTTTTTCAGATTGAAAATATAAGGATATGTCTGCACGTGAAAAATAAAAATTATCCACAGACTCTTGTATTAGACAAGTCCATAAATACTCATTAGAGAATGTGACTAACTGTTATTGATTCCATATATATATCTGTCCATACTGAATGTGTAGAACTGATAGATAGGTAAAGCTATCATAAACATCAAGTTTTCCGATTTATTTTATCCACATTATTTTTCAACTTAAAACCAATGTACCAGCAAAATGAGTTTATCTCAAAGCCAGTTTGTATTTAAACCGGCTGTATTTAGCGCTAAATCACGTGGGCGTGGTGTGATGATGTCACCGCGGCACGCGAGCAGCATAAATAGTGCTCTCAAATCAGCATGCACTACACACACGTCCAGGGAACACACGTCCAGGGAACCACTGGAATAGCTTATCACGGCTAGACAGGACCTCATAGGATTGAAAATGGTAAGTCACTAAAACCTTTAGTGCTATGATGTTGCAGGAACCTTAAACTTTGAAAATCTTTTTGCTCTAAGCACTTCACTAAAAAATTACTCTTAAACTTTTCTCTTCCCTTTAGTTCTGCTGATTCATTGAATGTAAAAAATTATCAGGAGACAATCCTGCTAAGATTTGCTTAAGAATATTTGGATATAGCAGCTATCTATCGCTTACCTGAAGCACTAAAAAATCAATTGGATGAAATCATATGTACCCTTTAAACTGCATCACTATTAGGGTGAGTCAAACACTACTTTTATTAATACAGGTTTCCAATCATATTATCTATTAATTTGTTGTGCTAAAGCTATCTTTTTTAGTATTATAAACACATTTTTGGTTTCTTTTCTTACTAGATATTATCCTTTCTCCTGATGAACCATTGACAGTTTCAATGTGGAAACACGTGTCGAGAGAGAGTTAAAGACATAGAAATGTGAAATACCATAAGGATCTGTGCATGTTATTTACTTTGAAAGTTAGAAGGTGTGAAGTTAACACCGGGCAGATGATTATCTTTGTTTGTTCTTTTTTGATCATATCACGAGAATAAAAGAGGATTTCAAGAAATTCATTATACTGAATGGAAAATGTTATTTCATGATTATAAATTGTACTCTACTGGATGACTCACCTTTGAACATTATATGAATTAGGTTGGCACATGTGAGGAACTTTTTCCCAATCCTCTATTTACCAACTGAAAATATCATACGCCTGAAATGGTGTTGTCAAACCCATCCTCCGTAATACCATCAAAGCATCTATGCGGGATGTCAATCCTGACATACGTGCTCAAGATATGCATCCTTGTATTCCATGTTTATTAAGCAGTGCACGTGTGGTATAGACTCATATGCACGGATCACATCTATGGTACGCCAATGCATGTGACTAAGAGTAGACCTTTATGCAAGTTCACGGCAAAAGAGTCCCGTCATGAGTCATGAGTCACGTCAGGACACAGGAGAGCTGCCTCACTGCTCTGGCTTACGAATATTTGCTCGCTGTGCATGGCTCACATTACTGGTTTTTGTTGCATTGTATGTACATGGGGTGGGCACGGATTGTGAATGGTTTGAAGGAACTACGCACTCGTGGTGAAGGTGGTTCTGTAACTGATGGCATAACATTTCGTCGAATATTGTGGAGTAGAACAGCTATAACATTTATAATTTGGACCTTAGTTTGTTTTGTTCTATGTACTTTTACAGAAGTCCACTCTTGAAGAAGGGGTCAAGCACCCCGAAATGCACTGAGTATGAAGGACTGCATTTGAAAGAATTGTATCACTCAAAAGGAGCCTATAATATTACTGTATAGACAGAATATATGTTTGTGTATCTATAATTAGAATTTTCTGACTCATTAAACTCTGTATTACCTATTTAATCATTTGGCTGTTATTCAGTATCTAGGGTGTGCAGGGGACGGGAGTGTCTGAAGTTTTGGACACTATTGTGTTGAATGTTAAGTTGTAGCTTTGTGCCAGGGTCGGTATTCCTCCCCTGCACCCAAATTGTTTTTGAAAAGATTACAGTTTTTTTCTCAAGATTTGCTTACTTTTGGTGTTGCGCTGATATAGGGGTTTTCTTGGACACATACATTTCACAGTATGTCACACATGTGCATTGACATTGCACTGAGCCTGTCACCATATGACATTCACTGATAGGCCACATTTTCATGCACACTCACCCTGACATTTAAATGTATGTTGACTCCAAATAAGAACTGAGTGTAGGCCATGGTGTTTCCACACTCGACTATACTTGTAACAAGTGCAGCCCTTCCACTTTACCGTGCTCCCTAGGCCCTTAAGACATGTCAGATGGCATCAGTAATTACACCATCTGGGAAATCAGGCAGGACATCACCTGTGACCTCCTCAATGACCTCACCGGTAAGTACCAGGCATGGGGATATATTTTGACTGTATCTGAACATATAGCACAGATGCAAAATACCCTGTCTTTTACAAAGTTCAGGAAACGTTTATCAAGCATTGTAAATAATGGTTGGGGAACGGCAGAAAGTTGTTCTTGCACATAGGACTTGGCAATTTAGATGCAACATAGGAGAAGTCTGCAAGCTTTGGATCTCCAGATCTTTTACTTAACAACTTCCACTAGCCCTACCCAGCATAGGGATTGGTGAGGATAAATGGGAGTCATAGTCCAAAACATGTAGTGGAATGCAAGCTTCAAACCTGGGCATGAAAACGATTACAACTTTTGTCCATCCAGTGAAATAGCCACTCTAGTCTTATTACTATGTGTCCTCACAACAAGAAAGTGTTTTTTTAACGTGGTTGACCCTTGCAGGCTACCTGCCCTAGCCTTTACTAGTTTACATGGTGAAGGTCTAACATTTGATTTGTTATAATGACAGTAAATTACCTGCCTCATGTTGATATGTTGACTTCAGAAACTGACCCTTGTTATGTATGTTGTATTCTTTGGCAGACAGGTGTAAAGTTATAATCAGAGTACTCAGATACCTTCTTTGCATAGGGAACCCTTTGTAGAACAGATTGATAAAGATACTGGAGTATCGCATTATGGTGAATGCTCAATACAGAGTATCTCTGATTATGCAGGCTGCAGTAATGTAGAAATACTTCTGTTTAATTCACATAAATTATCAGTTAATATGGATCACAACAAAAAAACATTTTCAAATTAAGAGTAAGTTTCATACAATACATTTGATCTTAACTGATACACATAAAGCAGATGCATACTCCTCTTTCAGAAACCTAGCAGGAGCCCTGCTTCAGGTTAAAATTGTCTGAATACAGAATGTATGACATGCAGGGATGTCATTTCACCAAAATGCCAGGTGTAGCGAAAGTGACATCACACACACACGACAGAACAGGAATTGATGCTATATGACCTTTGACTTCGACACCAGCATATTGCATTTAACCCCATTGTTTGCACCAAAAGTGACGGACGGGAATAAAATCACACAAAAACGTACATTTCATGAAATGCCAAACTGTAAAGCAGACATAAGACGTTTTTAGATACAAACCACATTTTGAGAATGGAGCTGCATTAACATGCCAAGGAGGGGGGTGTCATATATGACAGGGGTAGACACATAGAACCAATATAAGCTAGGGACACTGCCATGCATATGCTACTTTAGACTCATATGTAATGTATTGCCAACTTATACCAATTATTGCTCCAAATGTCAGATCTGACAAAATCTATAGTTAAAAAAGTGTTAACAGATCCAAAACATTTAAGACACTTAATGAAAAATGAACACACCATATACAAAAGTGTGTAAAAGTAATATGCCCGTATTTAATGTACTTTAAGCAAGAATACAGATGTCAAAGGCAAAAATAAGGAACATTTAAAAAGACAATAAACATAAAAATACAGTAATACAATAGTGGTATTCTTAAAGAACTAAAAAAAACTAAACACAGTCTGGTATGCCAAGTAAAGCCCCACATTCCCTGGTGCTGCCATAATGCAGAGTGGCTATTGTAGCCTTTGAGGAACTGTCACCATATGTCTGGTATAGCCTTACAGTCTGTGTATGGTAAAAATACATATGTTACAGCTTTATATATCCAGTTGCTTCTTTCATATGCAAAGTGCATCCTTAAATGTCCAGTAATGCCAGCCAGTATCAGTTAATGACTCATACACCTGGTATGGCACAAGGTCAGAGGAACAGCCAACTCACACACCCCCACACGCTGTATTAAGTTACAAAGAACTATTTATTTCTTCTTTTGATCACAGAAAGACTTTCATCATACATTTTTTTTATTTGAAATTGGTTTCGTTGAAATTTCAATTTTTTCATCATAATATCAATGCAAAAAACCTGTTCTGAATAACAATTGTTACCACTGTCCACCCAAAAGGTATCCTTTGCAATACATGCACACTTACCAATGTGCAATGTTTATGGTGTTTGTGTGTCTGTGTAAGACAGCATCATATAACACAACAAGGTCAGCAAAGATGACATAGGGCAACACATGTGTGGGTGCTATGCACAGATGCTCATACGTCTGACCATGTGTAAGGCCACCCACGTCCTAGTACATGCATTGTGCTTCTTAAGAACCTTCTTTCAGCAGTGGAAAATGTGCTAGTGTGATTATCCTGTGGCATGTATGCCAACCATGAACATTGTCATTGAACATTTGCCACCTGTACTGTAAACATAACATCTAACTGGCATACGGATAATGAGCAGATGCTGCAGGGCACGTGTTCCTTAATGCACATCCATAATATCAGGGTCAGAGGTATGACCTGTGTAATTATATAACCATAATATCTCAGCCATGGACATAGAGGCCATTGTGGAGCCATTTAATATGGAATACATCCATAATGGGCCTGTGGCCCCGGATAGAACCCTTAGCACGTGCACCAAACATCTGCAGATCAAGGAGCCATGAGGGAATATTTAGGCATGCATTTGAACAAACAAGAGGAGCAGGAACCTTAAAACTACATTGAGTCGTTGATCAGAACAATGTACACCTCAACTCCTAAGTTCTCTGATGGGCATTGTGCTAAGTGGGGTGTGTCAATGTTCATGGTGATGCTGTGCTGCAGCGGCATGTGTCATGTATGCCGGGATCAGCACCAGCTCCTGGTGCTGCTTCCCAACAGTTTTCTCGATTTCTCCAATGGTTATTTTCATTTTCTCTAAGGGAGTGCACATAGTGTAAACATCCTACACTAGTGTGTTTATTCCACAATTGATGACCACCTGTGTGTCCCTCACTGGTGCCATGACGCGATTCCCTGTATCTGAGCTGACTGGGAGATGGCCCTCATGCATTGGACTGTCTCAGGACCATCCCCATGTTCCAGCTGTGTCAGTGGACTGCGGTTTGCATATGCACAGGAGTTGTTGGTGCTGATCCTTCCGGGTCCTACTCCTTATGCCCTGTTGGCAGGATGTGGATGGGGTGGGTGGAACTGACCTAGGATGATTGCAGTCATGTGTGCCTGCTCTACGATGAGGAAAGACACCAGAGTAAATGGGGGACCCAGAGGATGTTCTTTTGCACTTTCTGTGGGCTCTCCCACATGCCCCTGCCTCTCTGCTGGTGCATGTCGTTTTCACCAGTGGAGTCTCCATCCTAAAACCTACAGCATAGAGTAAATGGGGCCATGAGTGCATTCGCAGTGTGCAGAAACACATCGTGTCCTCCAGATATATGTCACAGGATATTTTTATGGGATCACCATGTCCTCTTCACACCTGCCATTTACATGACCCATTAAGATATGAGATGTCTATGAAGACGTTAGATAATGGCAACATGTCAGTATTATGGTCCACATGCCATCCACAATGAACAGAGAAGTATGTCTAGTAGCATGTGCATTACAGCATACAAAAAAGCCAGTAGAACATTGGTAACATAGACTGTGCAACTGAATTGCCACAAAACAGTCCAAATAATGTCACGGCCATATTGTTAATGATACCAATCGGGCATCACACACTGGACCAGGATACTTGGTCTTAGCCTGGGATGTGGCGCTCAATAGGAATGCTTTTTCTTTAATTTCAATAAATTCAAATTGAGCCGATACCCGACCCGTCGCAAACCCCTGTTTACAAATACCCCGGGTCAGAATGAACAGGAACCAGACCGGTTGGTGAAAAATTCACAAAAATCACACAAGTTTTAATATTAGGCAGCAACCACCAATGGGGTGATAATTACAATGGGAATGGAGGCAATGCACTTGGTTAACCTTCTAGTAGAATATATCCAAAGCCCAATTGCATAGGAGCACTTTTTGAATTAGGATAGATAGCACCCAAGTTAAGGTTTACCCCTGCAATGTTCCCTCAAACCACAAATAATCAAATTTCTCAGTGGCTAGAAAGAATCAAAATCTGACCTTCCTTCACAAAATAAGTGGGAAAAAGGTATGAAATAGCACTCAGATTTTGATAAATAATGAATTATATGTGTGTTTAAATAATGCTATGCAGATGTTTTACCACAGTATCAGGGATGTTATATCACTACCAACCATCAGGCAAAGTATCACAGAAGCATACAGTTCACAAAGCAAGTTAAAATTGAAAACCCAGTGTAGTCAAATCACACGTTGGAAAGTTGCATTTTTACTCAGAAGCAGTTTTAAATGCAAAAAACGTTTTTTAAAATAAATGGACACTGAATTGGGATGCAGTTTTTGGGCTTGGGTACAGATACATATCATGGGGACAATATAGGGGTGAAAGGAGGTCTCTAGCTGGTGAATTGAGAGAGATTTGGAAGGTAGAGTTAGGTTAGTTTTTAAGAAAATAGAGCAGATATAATTAAGAAAATATGTTTTAAAATGAAAGGCAAATTTTACTAAAACTAGAAAAGAGGAATGCCACCCGTGAATATCAAAGTTATGCTGCGGTTGTAACCCTTCACGCAGTGTACCCCTTTTCTTTAGGGAAAATTAATTTATTTCATTAAAATATTGCTAATGACTTATGAACTATGAAAGACAGAATTAATAGAGAAATGGCGCTAGTACTTGGAAAGTCAAGGACAGGGTGCACAGAGAATTCTAACAGTTTTAACAAGTTACCAGGTTAAGATAGGATTGCTTAGAGAGTAGGATAAAGACAAAAGGGTCAGGGTAAGGTAGGCTATGTGTTTCTATGGGGTGGGGATTTATACTCATAGTCCACGCTTAAGTCTAAGGATTTTTGACAGTCAACAGGTTCTGGACACAAAAGATTCTGGTCACCAGATGCAGACTCTCCTGGCAAAAGACAGCTGGGCAAGGTCTGCTCGTCAGATGCTAAGGGTCAGCGGGCATGCAGGTAGTGGTAAGAAGCCTGTCTGGTTTGTAATGTGTCACTACGTCTATCACTACGTCTATCTACGTCTATCTATATCTCACGGAGCCAGTTTTCAATGGGAAACAGTTTTTCCATCACTGCTCCAATTTTGGCCAATGGATCAACCTTATCATTCCCTTCCTCATCTTCTCCTGGTGTTTTGAACTGTCCACTTATTTTCGTCCAATAAATTTTCATCTCATTTTCTGAAACAAGATTGTCGATGGGCTGAATCAGCTTACAATGGTTGATTTTTTTTTGTTACAAGTGACAATCCCTCTGAACTTTCATCCCAGTAGATATTCCACAAAAGGCAGTGAACATAACTATTTCTTTTAATTTGTTTTCTACTGCTGTGGATATTGTTTTGTATATTAGAGCCACCTCTGCTACCTGACTAGTCCTGGGACCTATCCTCAGTCTCATTGATGGGATATGTTCACATTTGACCAAAACAATTCAAATTCTGCCACTTATTCCTTTTCAGGGTCATTTCTAAGATGATACGCACACCCATCCACATACACGGTTGGGGGATTTCTACATTTTTCTACATTAAATGATCTGTGCAGTGAATGTTCAGATTCACCAAATTAGTTTCCAACTCAAAACTATCTTTGATTCCTACAAATGCACAATCATGTAATTATACAAGCCTCTGGGCCACTGGACTTCTTTTATTCTGCCTGTATCTCACTTCTACATGGAATCCCTGCAATGCCAAAGTCTATGATGTATAGCTTGATTGTCCTACATTTCCTGATCTGATCCTTTTACTTTGTAAAAATTGTAGGGCTGATCTGCAGTTTCAACAATTGCCCACTCTCCTTGAATGATGGGGGGAAATGTTCCAATGCCCAGTTTTCAATAATACTTTTTCACATTCATTAAATTTGGTTTATACTTGTGAGAAAGCTTTGCTTGCATATGCAGTGGTTTTGTTACTTGAATTGTGCTTCTGATGCAAGGCCGCTGACATGCACAGGTCTGTGAATGCTATTTCTATGAAGAAATCCCGATTCTTCCTTCTTCCTTGTATAAACCAAACATGAGGTCCTTACCAAACAATCCTTTAAACTAGCTACCACCTCACACTGTTTCATGCCCTGTTTCAGTAGCTTCGTTAATGGTTCTGTGATTTCTGCATAATCTTCCATACATTTTCTATTGGAACGTGTCATCCCTAGCAAGCTTTTTAAACCCATCAAATGTGTGGGATCCTTCAACTTTTGAATGGCTTCTACCATTTTCTTCTGTGGGTTCAATCCCTGGTCCATGAATTCATGTCCCAAGAAATGTATCCTTTTTCTACACCTCTGCAACTTCTGCAATGATAGCTTTGCCCCAGCCTTTTGTGATTGGCTGAGTACATGTCTTATTGCACCAAGATAGCTTTTTATGTCCTCATTCCTAATCAGGATATCATCCACATAAACCACAGTTCCTCTCTCAGCTGCATCCAGAAGTGCCTTATTCAGAAAGATTCCAAATTCGCGCCCACCGTTGATATTGCCAAAGGAAACTCTTTCCCACACATATTGTTTCGCTTGGATGGTAAAAACAAATAAGTTTTGTATGTCCTTTGCTAATGACACACACCAATACCCAGCTGTCAAATCCAGAGTGGGAAAAAACCTTTGAACCATGCATATGTGCAAGTCCTTCGTGAATGAATGGAAGTGGCCACCGTGACACTGGTACTCTCTTGTTATGCTCTCTCAAGTCTGCACTTAACTGCCGCTGACCATGGAGCTTCAACACACCTAATATAGGCGTGCTTAAGGTTCCGTTCTGATAATAGGTCTAATGATCCCTCTAGACTCTAGGTTTTTGGTTATTTTTGCCAATTACTCCAAACAAGTCAAAGGCAGCCTATACTGTTGCACGAAGACAGGTTCCCTACCATAACCCTTTGGTAATGTAGCAACATGCAGATCAGTGTGCCCACAATCATATTCATCTCTGGCGAATACATCCTTGAATGCTAAAAGTACTTTTCTCTACTGGCCTCTTTCCAACTAATTTATAAATGAATCTGCAGTGTGTATTTGTCCCTCTACCATTTTAGAACATTCTGGTAAACCCTCCAGAGGAGGAATTTCTGTGCTTTCCTATAATTGTGTGGCAGTATATTTTTGGACAGACACCACTCTTAAGTATTGTGGCACCTGAGCTTCCATCACAATGTGCTGTTCTTCTTCTCACTCATTGACATCCAGCCTAAATAGATCTGATCTGATAATGACAACTCATATATTTTGGTTCATAAGGATATGCTGCCTGTATTCTGAAGACTACTTTTGGTTTGGAGTCTTGAGACTCAGGCAGTTCATCTCCTAAAGTGACATACCTTTCAGGAATATTTCCAATATTTGTGTTCAAATTTGCAGTGTAATATGATTATTGAATTGCCATTGTTACAAATCAACTTCCCGGGAGCCAGTGGTCCAGGAATCAATATCGGTTTCTAAACCATCAATCAACCCCACACCTCTAGTGCACCAGAAGGGATCTGAACATATTGGAATACAAGTAAATGATAAGATCTCCTTGTCCGATTTTGGTAACGTGGATGGAACGGCAGGCTTATCTCAGCAAGGTCGTGGACCGTTGGCTAGTTGCAACACAGCGAAAATACAATTATTACCCAATGATAAAAGGGACTGTTCAGTCAAGGTTGTATAAACCTATCTACTTTATTATTACTACAAAAGACAGTTCTAGCACACTACAATTACAACCCACACTGTAAAGGAACACAGAGGACAGACAGTTTCACAAAAGGAAAAGGATGCTCTCTGGATACTGGCAGGAGGGTAGTTGGTAAAGTAATCAATCTTATTGTTCAAGGTTATTTGGTTTCAACACCAATGGGGCAAATTGTTATAACTGTCTCTAGGGTCCTTGGGAGAAGGACCAAGGGGTCAGAAACACAATGTACCTGGTGCTGAAGTAGTTCTTGGTGCTGGATAGTTTCGAGGTGGGTCCAGGGTGCTTCGCAGCCCATCAGACAGAGTTAGTGGTGGGAGACAGCTGCAGGTACCAGGCAGCACGCAGTTTGGCAAGCGAGGCTGGAAAGACATCTGCATGCTGTCCAGCAAAGCGGCTCGGGCCAGGAATTGTTGTCTCTGTGCTGGTTGGCGGATCTGGAATGCTGGTTGAGGCGTCTCTGACAGTTCTGGTGACTGTGACATGACTACAGTCAGCGGTACAGCCGGATGAGGTTTGAGGGCTCGACTGTCTTGAAATTGTCCTTAAAAAGATGGACGCTGGATGATGCTTGTGTGGAACTCCTCTTAGCTTCTTCAGAGGGCTTGTGTCCTTTCAAGGCGGACGGCCCAAAGCTCAGGAGGGTGTTAACAGGCAACGGCCTTGTCCTTTGTCCCCAGACTCTCCAGCACTTCCCACCTAGGAAGCTTGCTGTCAGAACCTAGCAGGGAATGCTGTGTGCTGGCTGGGTACTGGTTCTGGAGCTACTGGATGGGTCCCCATGAGTCTGGTATCTCCCTCTGTTCCCTGAGAGATGTTTAGGGGAGGGATCTTGTTTCCCTCTTGGAACTCCTGGCCTTCCTTCACTGGCAGAAGATGTAAGGCAGACTGTACCTTCAGCTTGGGTCCAAATGAGTCCTTCTTCTTATTCCTTGCCAAGTCTTCAGATGATCTAATCAGTGAGGGGTTCAGCCCTCTTTTAAAGCCAAATGGGCCCCAGTGATTGGTGTAGGCTAAGCCCTCCTTAATGGACCAATCCTGGGTCCCCACCAATAATTTTCAGTGATGCTTTAGGTCAGAGCCAGGGTGCTTGGCAACAGACAGGGGAAGGATGAGAACATATACTTCTAAGTCCCACCCATCTTCCTGTCTGCTATACATCAACATGTCTCTCTAATTAACTGAGCCCTCTGCAGCACTTGTTCACACATGGGCATCCTTTGAAGTAGTGGGTTGCAGGCAGGCATTCATCTCCTACAATTCACATGCTCTTTGCTCTGAAAGGAGTGGTTCCAGACAGGACAGTCACTGCCCTTGCATACAAAGGAGGGGTGTTAGTAGCAAGTTGACACATTGCATTACAAAGAGGTGTCTGGTATTTGGTCTCCATTGTTACTCCCTTTACCCAGGCCTTCCCTGAGGCCTGCTAATTAACATTCTTCAGTATTCTTCAGTATTTTCCGCCACCAGCAAGGTTTCACAACAGAGATGCAAATCCATGGGTCCTTGAAATTCTAATCAGGCTGCCAATGGCCAAAGGTTTTTGATGTACCCACGGTGTCAGCTACACATGACAGGGGAGTGTGGCGCTGGAAAGCTGTGTCCTCCCAGGACACAGCTTTCCAGCTGTGCAGTGAGCGTGGAAAATGTGCGCAGGAATGGCCCCATCCTTCATTCTTTTTAAAACAAACAAAAAACCTCGGAAAGTGCACCTTTCCCGT
Organism: Ambystoma mexicanum; assembly: GCF_040938575.1. Lineage (NCBI taxonomy): Eukaryota > Metazoa > Chordata > Amphibia > Caudata > Ambystomatidae > Ambystoma > Ambystoma mexicanum. The sequence continues at coordinate 293,344,240 of NC_090941.1, forward strand.
GCGTGTGGTCAAATTCCTCACAGCCATCCCTAATGGTGTACCTTCCTCCAAATGAATCTCCTGACAGCTTTTGTTATCCTCTAGTATCCAGATGGGCATATTCCCAACTTCTACCAATGTTGTGTATTCACATTTTACCCCTTGCTGTCTCATGGTTTCATTGATAAACACAAATGCATCAGACCCTATCATTTTGTGTCCCTTTCGGGATTTCAATGACACAGTAAACTGCCTTGTGAATGCAGGAATTGTAACATCCTTTTACACTTGGAGTTCAACTGCATATGACATTATTTGTGCAAAACAGTATGCTTGCCTATTATGCTCTAATTCCTGCGGGGCCCCACCCAGTCTGGACCAAACCTGTTGATTAAACAAATCTAGAACCATATTCATTCTGTACATGATACCATCTCCCAGATAGAATTTGGCCTTAGTTCTACTTATGATCCATTTTTAGTGTTGGGTGCTTTTGGATCCTATTTTTATTTCCAACATGCATCTCCCCACAATTCTATGTCCCAACTAAGGACTGTCTAATCCGCATACATGTTGATTTTTTATGACACAATTTGGTATTTCTTTTCTGTCAAGCATTTGTTTAAACACTTTCTCATTGATGAAACTCCTCTCTTGTTCTAGAGACAGTACCGCCTCTATCATTTCGGGATACCCATTAATGTGCAATGTTGCCCTGTCCTGACCTTCTTTCATGTGGATCTCAGCAATGGCTGAAATATATTTGTCCTCGTCTGACACTGAAGCATCACATTGTTTTGCGTCTCCCTCACTTAAATAGAACCTTAATGTTTCTTTAGCCACTTATATTTGTCAGTTCTGCCTGGGATATAAATGAATTTCTAATTACTGTTTCCCTTTTCCCTTGTATTTCATCTTAGTACATGAGAATGACAGTAACACTAGGTGCACAGCCATTTTGAAGATGTACCTCAACCTCTCTTTCTGACTTGACAATGGTGTGACATTCTTTTGCTTTGCTGGCCTGGCTTACCATTTTTGGAGGCTTTAGGGGCATTTTTTCATCAATGACTACAGGACACAATTTACCCTATCAATCAGTGGCGACAGGCACTTCAGACAATTGATACCTGACAGGACGGACGTCTCCTCAATTGGAGTGACCACCACTTCTTGTCTTAAACTATGTTTCCTCACCTTAATGTTAATCTCAGTAGCACCTTCCACAGGTATTGAAATTACACAGAGGGCCCTCTGTCCTAATTTTAAAGTGTTTTGTTGTTTTCCTTCATTTATGCTACCCAGCACTTTCCTTGACATTATAGTAGCTTGTGCTCCTGTATCCACCATTGCAAACACATTGCATTGCTCTTCAAATGTGATAAGGACAAAATATCAATCCTCACATTCCGCTAGTACACATAGGAAATGTGAGTTGTTACTGATGTTAGGGGTGACTTTTCCTAAGCCTGCTTGACTTCTTGCTAAACAAAGGGCATGTGGAATGATACCTTAACCACCTTTTTTACTGCCTCTCATCAACTTTCCTGTTTTCTTTGTTTATTTTTCTGTCCTGTGATTCCCTCTGAAGCTTTGCTTTTGACTGCCCCCCCTGCATAATGGGCCCACTTGAGTTCTCAGCCAATTCCTTATCTACTTTTTCAACATTGCTTTCAGTTTCATCCCGTACCTTCTTTATGGTACACAATTTCTCTGTGTTTTCAGTAGCTCCTTTTTCATGTTGTGACACATGAAAATGTAGTGTTTGGAACTTAACCTTGCACTTGCTGTAATTATGTGTGAGTGTTCCTTTGTCTTTCACTGTCCTCACACACCTGAATGGAGTCAATGCTTTGGTTTAATTCTAGGTTAAATCTGACTCCTTTCTTGTGTGTTCCTATTTCTAATCTCATTACACATAGGTTTCCCCAAACTTGTTACCACGCCTCTATGTACATTTATATAATGGTGTGTCCTCTTGCACCTATTGTCCAGTTTGGGGTGTTAGCCCAATTAGTCACTTACTTGTTCCTTGAGCAACGTCACTCTTATTCTTTTCATTCTGATTCGCCATTCGTTGACGATTATTTCTTTGGCTAGCACACAGTCTTCCCACTTGATCAGCAAACATCTTCACTTGCGTCTCTAGGCTCTTATATATTTCTTGATCCCTAAAATCATCTCTCCGTGCTTTGGGCCTATATAGATTTGATTGAAATTGCCCTGGTCAGTTTTGGTTACTGTGATTACCTTCAGGTGACTGAATTTGGTTAGTATTTCCCATGAACTCCGGTGATAGAGGAGGTGGGAAACGTGGTGCTACTCCTTGTCCATAAGCCCCTTGCACTGTGGCTTGAGCATAGGAGCATGGGCAATATGTCACATTATATATTTCATTAGGCTGATATTGCTGCCTTTGTTGAGTGCCTGTTTCAATTAATCTAGCCGCATATCTTGGTTCCATCTGATTGCTGTACCCGTATGTCATTGTCGTAGAATTAAACTGAACTTTAGCTCCCAACGCCTGGTACGGTATATGTGGTAGGTGACTTGGGTGCTATTTTATTCTGTTACACTGCATGGATATCCTACCCAAGGTGAATTTCCAAGAAACCGTGGGCTTACATAGGCAGCTCGATCTCTAGGATTGGTGGACTGATGCACTGGCATTGGTGATGCCACCCTTTCTGCCTGTGATTTTACGTGCGTCTGCAAACCCTTCTGATTCACACTTTCCCCCAGAGGCTCACCATTCCCATATCCCTTGTTCTCTCTAGACTGGACTACTGCATCAGTCTCTTTCTCAATGTTCCTACTTCTACTCTCTGACCTCTTCAACTTTTCCAGAACAGAACCGTGAGACTTATCCTTGGCCTCAAGCCCAGGCACCACATCTTTCTGGCGCTGAAATCCCTCCACTGGCTCCCAGTGGCTGCAAGGATCAAGTTAAAGGCCCTCTGCGTAGTCCACAAGGCTTTCTAGGGCCAGAGCCGCACTACCTACAATGCTCTCTTCCTAAATACTCTCCTTCCATAGCACTCCGCTCAGCCTCCTCCAACTCTCTGCAGGTGAGCCATTTCTCCAAACAGATATTTGGGGGTAGGACTTTATCCTCTGCAGGTGCCTCCCTCAGGAACAGCCTCCCTGCCTCTCTCCGTCTTGAGCTGGAACTCCTCAAGTACTGGAAACTCCTCAAGAACTTCCTCTTTTCTTCCTCTTTCTCCCTCCCTCTGCCAAACTAACCTCCTTCTTCCTCTTCCTGCTTCCTCATTCTTTATCCTCCCCAACTCTGCTCAGTTTCGTTGCCTGATCGCCTGGTGTACCTCCAGAGCATCACAGGTCCCAGGCTCCCCCGCTAGTCCCACACTTGACGCCGGAACTCGGTACTCTGCCTTGCACTTCTGCACTCGGAATACGTTCCATTTGAGGGGCAACCTCTCTGCACTTAACCTAGACCCTGATGGAATGGGCGCACTTGTTCCCCCTTCCTCGCATTTCATGTCTGCACACTTACACAACCTTGGATGCAATAGGCCTAGCAAAATCGCTTGTCCCGTCCTCCCTTTCTCTCCCTGCCTAGCTTGGTTGTACATGAAAGACTTGTGCATAGGCGCATTATTGATGATGACCTATCATCTATCAATCTGAATGGCGCCAGTCCTAGTATGGTAGTTTAATGTTCTGTTTGTCCTTTCCTCTTCCCCCCTCCTTGTCTCCACACTCTTTCTCAAGCACTTGTACTATCGGACAAGTCGTTAAGCCTACTACAGCAGCATGTTGATTGTATCCTCCTTCCTTCTCCCCCCCTTTTCTCCTTCCCTCCTGTCATACACTTGCACTAGTAGAAATGCCTCAGGCCTAGTATGCTAGTTAATTTTGTTAGATCATTTGGAAACTTCAAGGCCCAAGAATGACTACTGTATTCCCTTGTTCCCTTCCTGTTTTGAAACGCTTTGAAGCACTTCACTTGTGTATAAGCGCTTTACAAATAAACAATTACAAATTACAATTGCCAAATTCTGTATTTTGTCATTTTTTTGCTGTCCTATCTCTTATGCCATATTCCACCGTGACTTAATTTCTGCTATTGTGGGCAAGCCACCACCTCTTTCCCTTTTTGTTTTGGCTCTTTAAATGTATTTCAGTGTGGGAGATGACTTCCCATATCTTCATGACTTGATCTAGAATCCAATTAATATTTTTTTCATTTGAGAATTCATGTGCTAACTGCACCACAATTGGTTGATGAAGCCCATGAAACAATGTATTTTTGATCTCAATCGTACTAACATTGCAGTCTACATCAAATCGAAAAAACACCCTTTTTAGTGCTTGCAGGAATTGCTGCGGTGATTCATCTGTGTCTACTAACAATGCATGAACTGCTCTTTTCAATTCCTGCACAGAATTGAAGGGAGACTAATACTTCCTTACTTCTTGTTGGTAGTCCTCCCATGATAATATGTGCTGCTCATTTAAACTACGCTAAAAACCAACATGCGCCTGATCCACCGTCCAGCGGAAGAAACAAATGTACTGTTCTTTCAGAACATTTGGTGTCTGATAAATCTGTATAACCTGATCAAAATGCTCCCCTATCGACCCATCAGAATTCTTTTTAAATGGCCTTATTATCTCCTTAACGACTTCATAACCTTAACTGGGGATATGCATTGTATTTTGCTGTGAAAGCCCATAACTGTGAGCACTGGTATCTGCTCCCTTGTTCCCGTCTCTATCCTTTCAGTGAAAACCCTTCTCAACAGCTGACTAACAGATCCTCTCCACTTCTCTATGCTAGCCCATGTTGCACTATTTCTTCTTGCTGACCATGTGATGCCACTTCTTGGCAGTTGTGTCTTTACTGGCTCGGCTCCCAGATTCTGGTCTGGCTTAGGCTCATCAATAGACATATTTTGCAGTTCATAAAGTCGTGACTACAAAACTTGTCTTCTTAAATATGTGTTTTGTGCCTTTAACGCCTTCATTTGTGCTTTCAACCTTTTTATTCTATCCTGAAAGGTAACAATTTTACATTGACCTTCTTAAGACTTATGAGTAAAGTGTTCATTTCTGACACTTGCCCCTTATAGTTAGAGAGTATTTTCAAACTTTGTTTTGCTCTCTAACATTAAATGAGTCATTTCATCTTCTAAGCACTGAACATCTTGAGACCACTGCCTATTCTCTTTATGTAATGAGTCAATTTCTGTGATGGCATCTTCCATTTCCGCCTTAACCTGGTCCGTTTCTACCTTTAATTGCTCAATGTGTTCTGTATACTCTTGAGCCTGTTTGTGCCTAACTTCCAACTCATTCTGCAATGCATCATATCGCTGTGGACTAACTTGTAAAAGTGCCAATTCGTCCCTCAACTCATTACATCTAATTTGCAACTGTGAAACCTTTATTCCCCCTTTGCCTGAGGCACCTTATAGGTGAGTTACCCTTCCCCGTAACTCTGTCAGTTCATTTTGATACATCTCCATGGTTTGTTCCTCATGACCCCAAATATCCGATACCATGTGTAGGATGAACCAAGGCTTCACACCAAACCAGATTATGCTGTCTTTCTGAGATTTCTTACCATATCAATCAAATTGCCTGACCGGACATGACTGCAACACTGTGCCCTCATCAAACAATGTATTCAGTGATCCTTCTCAATCTCTGCCACTAAGCACTCTCGCAATAGATTCATAGTATCTGAAGAGCAAATAATTTTGATTCTGGATAGTCACGCAAGTTTGCTACACTAAGCTCGGACATGTTGTACCCTGTCTGTGCAATTCACAATGTCTCAACTTAGAATTCACTTCAAGCGCAGCACTCTATTGACAAATACAATATTTCCATGTCTGATGATGCACTACCTAAAATGTGACCTGCCAATACACCAAATATTTAGGAAGAAATAGCCTCATTCTTCTTTTCTTTCACTCTTATTATACGACGGGACGTTAGTTATGCCTCGCCAGGCTTCACACTGTACCCTTTTGCTAATCAATCATTTACTGACTGTACACAATAAAGACAATCACACCCTTTCACATTTAGATACTTTATATTTTTCAATCTCATCAGAAAAAGACGGTCAACTCTATTATGTCACTTATTGAGCACGAATACAAAACACAATGAAGCACTCACCATAAGGCACATATAAAAATGCATGTCATATTACAATGACATTTCAAATGTACATGTTTTTTTCTTTTTAACCTCAGGGCTACCAAAACAATATAAAAGCATAACGTTTCCAATGCATAGCTCTATGTGAAAAGACACAGCAATTCCAAGACTTTGATCGCAGGCTACTCCATTAATCTTTTGGTACCTTAAAGATTAAGGAAGTGTTGCCTTTCATGTCCAATCTAACACCCTGCAAATTACCCTGCAGAGGGGTCCTGCTTATTTGTCCATTTATAGACACCATGCAATTGAGTCTTGTTTTATAATGTCCTTCAGAAAGACCGTCTTGCCCTTGGCTCATGATCTCCCTTTCTGCAGGTAGGTATCCCTAAACCCGTCTTTGCCAGGACACTGCACCAGAGTCGAATCACAGCTTTGAAGGAACTCCCTGCAGCACTGACTCCCAGCTACACCGATCAGCAGCCCAACAGACAATCTTTGACAAAGCTCCAACCATGCAAAACAGCCACCGTCATCTTTGTACTGCCCTATTTCAAACCCCTCACTTAACACTGCATCATCTATATGTTTCTGTACATTTATTTATTTCCCAGCCTTTTTCGTGATGTCACCTCTGGCCACATCATGCGCCAGACCTTTCTAGCATCCATCTCGTCCCCTGTGCAACATTTGAGCAGCATTCCGCGTAGCACACTCTCCCAATCATGGTGCACTTCACTTTAATGCAGGAGATTATACTATTGTGCTCTGAAGACACGTGCATATAAATATTTAAGACAGTGTAAAGAAGTGCAAGAGACTCACTTGAGAAAAGAATGGATTCTCTGAATTGGTGCATATAAGAAGACTTGTATTTAAAACAAGAGAAGGTCTGATATGAAGAATGAAGTGACCAGAAGACTTGTTGAAAAAGAACAAGATGTACATATTTTTAATGATTTGGTGTGGGGGTATATTTCACTGTAAATGTCTTTGGATTTTAAAAGAGGATGAAGTTCACATTGGGTGTTTGCTCTCCTGCAGAAGGTTCAGTATTATTAATATCGAAGACTGAGACATGTTGAGAAGGTGATAAGCAACACATTCTTTCTGTTACTGGAATTTATCAATTTTTGGTGGAATTAAGCTGAATGTATTAAGACATGTTCTTTGTTTAGAAAACACACATTTTTCTTGATTTGGTGACATATATGTGTTTTCTTTTGTTGAATATGTTTTGTGTATGATATGGAATATCAACTCTGGTTGATTTTTTAGATGTTCGAAAAGATAATTAAATCCCTTATTGGTCAGCTCAGCTCAAGTGGTAAATGATGTGTGAGTTTCTAATTATGCCGTGAACTTTGGTTGTTTAGATGCACTCCACTTTACCCTTCCTTCCCCTTTCCTGCTTTGCACAAACGTTGAGTGTTCAATTTTCAAGGGCCTTCGCACTGTTACTTCGCACACTCAGAATCTTTCCTTGCGAAGTACTGCTGTTCAGCTACTTAATTTTATTAGATTTTTCTGAGCCAAACCATGTTCATGCACCCGCAGCAATGCCAGAACTTTTGTGACCTGAGCAAATCTGACCCCCTTTATTTACCCCCAAATATTAAGTGTTATTGTAAAATGTCTACACACTGCACAAATCCGATAGCTCATAAATACTCTAACATGGCCTTGCCAGACATCATTGGGAGGCTATATGAGGTCATGTGGGGTGCATTCTCCGTATATGTTGTATACATGTGCTAATTGTGCTGATCTGAGTGTTGCAGTGTCTGCATGGCAGGGTGGTGAACATGCACTCTGTACACCATAATGTGATTACGGTTTCACTTATCTAGGAGCCACATGTGATTGTACAGTCCTGCCACCATCTGTGCAGCTACAGCTGACAACCTTAATATATGACTGTCTTGGGTCTCACTTTCGGAAGCTTGCAAACATATCCAGTATCAATGTGTTGAAATTGCAGATGGCATGGACATTAACATTTGTACATCTGCATGAATTTCTGCTGCAGTGCCACGCTGCTTAAAAACAGTGAATGCTGCAAGAATGGAGCCCTCCATGTTCTGGGAAATGCATAGGGATTGAACAGGAGGTGCATTGCCACGCCTTCAGCAATAAAAAGGTTAATGGAGTACCACCGATGGCTATTGTATGACAGGTATTTTGTTAGTTGGGTGGTTGGAAAGCCACATGTTTGCAGTCTAGTGCACCTAACACTCAGGGAAAGTTGAAATGCTGTACCGATCAGCAGCTATGCAGCACATGCTTCCCTCGGTATGGGGCATACATATACACTCCTGCTTGTGACCTAAAATGCAGGGCATTATCTGGCTTAGGCACTGAGATTGGGTCAGTTATGAGATTCTCGTCTCATGTGCGAGATGGAATTACCAATAATGATCTCAGACCCAAATAACTGAACGGACTCAAAGAATATGGCAAAGTACACATTTATTGTCAGCTTGAATAAAGTAGGGCAATCTGGCGAACAACAAACTGTAGTCCACGCACTCACACTTCACTTTTGATTACACAAAGGGTTTATACCTCAATGTACGTCATCTATGACGTCATCCTATGTGGCAAACTGTACAGTAAAACCTATTGAAGGGAGGGATTGGTTAAGGGAACATATGTACCTATATATCCTATAATCCTATAAGTATTAGTACTATCACTGAGTGCTCCTTATCTAGTAGGCACACCTTGAACCACCTCTAAATATGTATACTACATTTTATAGTAGAATAACAGCAGTGGGTTGGCCTGTGCAACATTCTATAGCATGTTGCTACCTAGAACCTCTCATTGGTTGGCATTCCCTCCCAACCTTGGATTTTCGGCTCGTTAGCAGCACGTAAGCAAAACAAAACTCAGGTGCAGAGAGCAACGTCAGACTACTACCCACTTGCCCAATTAGTCCATCATCTCTCACTGGTCAGGCCCAAAGCCACGGCTTCTTCTTTATAGTTGACCTAGCAACCTGTTCTCTTTTCTGGGAGTTTCAAGGGTGTGTAGGTACACCATCATCTTCGCCTCAAGCTTAATGAATAGCCCTTGTTTTTGACTTCTGAATCACGTGTGAGAAGGCCACGTTTTTGTCCCTTTCGTTCTTTTATTTAACGCTATTTTATTTAATTAAACTGGGTGTCATTACTCCTCTTAGTCTCAGGAGATTTGCTCATTCCACCTTTCATAGGCTTTTCGCATCTTTGATTGTCCAATACTTGGCGCTTGCATATGTTTTCTCCTTTGCTTAATCTAAGAGAAATATGTCTTATGTACATGGCCTATCCTCTTGATTCCCTTTGTGCCTTGCAATTATTCCTTGATGTGGCATTCTTGATCCCAGGCCAATAGACTCCTCTGTGTTCCTCACACAAAACAGTTTTTCAGCATATGCTGACTCTGCAGCCCTGGTCTGTACTGAGGTAGCTTGAATGGTTTCAACACAAGTCTGGCGTCCATCTTTTTCTCATGGCCCCCTTAGCCACATTATGTTTTCTTCTGCAGCCAAGTTATACATGTCTCAGCTACCTTGCGTTTCTGTGAATATATATTCACTTAATCTCTCTTGTGTTTCTGTGAATATATATTCACTTCATCTCTCCTCACTTATTTCTTTGGATAAAGGTGACATCAGCCTGCTATCATGTCGCTTTGTCAGCCGCCTTTGATGCAGTAGACTTTGACATACTAATTACCAGACTTTCCTCCATGGCACAGACGCCTGATGTAGCTAGTGAATGGTTCAGATCCTTTCTGTGAGACCGTGTCCAACAGGTTAAGGCAGGTTTGTCCAAATCCCTGCTGGGGAGTTGGCGAGTTCCACAGGGTTCGTCCCTCTCTCTGATATTGTTTCATTTATATATACGTCCAAAATTGAACAGCTTTGCACAGTTTAATTTGTGTTATCATTCCTATGCGGACGATACACAAATATATGTAAGAGTCACTCAGCCAATGGCAGAAATTGAGTGCACAGTGAAATGTGCTGAATAAATTCTAATTTGGATGCAGGACAATATGCTCCAGTTAAATCCATCTAAAATGGAGATCGTTTTCTTTGGTCCAAGGTATAAATTGAACAATGAACTGTATAAATCAATACCCTGCCCAACCCTGTTTGGATAAATCACGGATTATACGCAGACTGTACAAAATCTTGGTGTCATTTGGCAATCTAATCTGAAGGGCAATTCACAGGTAAATCAGATAATAAAATTCTGTTATTATCAGATGAAGCTGTTAAAACCGCTGTTCCCACTCATTGCTAAGAAGGATCGCTCCATGGTGGTGGGTTCTCTTGTGAACACCAAATTGCAGTACTGCAATGCCTTGTTGACTGGTCTACCCAAACACCAACTCCCACGGCTGCAGGTGACACATAAATCCGCAGCATGCCTGAATATTTCACTGTCTCGTAAAGATGCAATATCGGGTTTTCGGGGAAGCCTTCTTTGGCTCCAAATTCAGAAATGAGTACAGTTTACGCTACTGTGTCTGGTTTTCAAGTGTGGTCAATTTTGGCAGTTACACTAAATTATGCTAATGCGCCCATTTCTCCAATGAAATATGAAAGAAAAAAATCCAACAACCTCTTTTTGGTTCACACAGTGTTTTTATATCATAGGGTGCCCTTTTGTGATGACACGTGTTTTGACGGATTGTCCATCTTTTTCAAATCAGGGCTAAGTACCAGAATTCAAAATAAATTACAATTTTTTGACAAAGTAAATTAAATATTAATAAACCATGATTTTTCGCAATTTACATAGTCATTGCTAATTTTTATACATCCACATCCATTGAAAAAGAAAAATGAACAATTGTATATATGAATAGAAAATGAAAGATGAAAGATGGCCATTTTGAGGAGGGGGATGGGTGGGAGGTTTGTGGGTATTCAAAATAAAAAAAATAAAAGACAAACAAAAGATTTGTTTGTATGGATCAAACATACTGTTGGATTGGATTATTGTAGCTTTCTTTGATTTGATTTACCATAATTACATTGGAATTTGACGCTTACCCGGTCTTTTGCAATGCACTTTATATTCTTTGCAGCTTTTACATCCAGTCCTGGGGTAATCCCAGCTACACCTAATAAAGAAACCCCAAATGTATCTGTGTTTCTTTTGTTAACACAAAGCGCGTTTCTGACTGCTTAATGATTTCTGCTCTGGTCTCTGGTTGTTTTGAAAATGATATGTGTACTATTTTGGACAAAAGGTGAGTACAAAGTGCGCGTATTTTTAGCCGTATATTTTGAATTGCAAAGAGATTTTTGCCCGTTCAATTCACTTCAGGGATTATATCATCCTGTAAAATATCTTAATGAGATGGGCTAAAAATGGTCTTCCGCAACAAAGCTACTCCACAGATGGCAGTATGACCCATGACGGCTTTCCAAAATGTTCCAGTCATCCAGCCCCAGGTGCTGGCGTCAATGTGGCATGGATGCCGACTACTGGCACATGTGGTGGGGCTGCCCCAAGGCCCGCATCTACTGGCAGGAGGTCCTGGGATGGATCAAACAGCTAGATGACATAGAAAGGGAACCGTCCCCCCTTCCGATCCTCTGGAAGAGGTGGACGATGGGCTGATTAGAGTCAGAGGACTGGTATCCCCCCTGCTATTGGCTGCTAGAGCGAGCATAGTCATCAAATGGAAGTCTGTACATCTCCCAACTAAAAAAGACTGGATACAGATTGCAACAAACATCTACACAATGGAAAAAATTACGGCAGCACTCCATGACAAGGCAGCGCGACATGAAGAGGCCTGGTGCGACTTTGCCAACCAATACATTTCAGGCTCAGTAGGGAACAACCCAACCCACCAGCAAAGTCAAGCAATATCCAGCCCTGGCCCAGATAGGACACCTCAGGATACGCCGCCAATTTAACATGCCTGTCACAAACCTACACTATGTATCCAACGAACCTCAACCCGAACATTGATCAGCGCCACACATCATGTCGCTCGCTACAATTTGCCACAACAAACACAGAAGTACCGGAAGTTGTTCGTGCAAGGTCAAGGGGTGGGTGGGAGGGGGGTATGGGTTCAAAACATCCCACCATGAGGAGGAGACAAGTATTCGATGTTAAAAGCCTACTCAGGTGGTAAGGAAATTATTTCTTGGTGTTACTATGTGAATATAACATGTACCCTGTATGTTTAATACTGATGTTTAAAACCAATAAAAATCTAAATAAATAAAAAAATGGTCTTCCATGTATAAAACGAAGGCCGTGTAATGTACTGACAATGTATGTTGCGTTCAGTACGGTAATCCGCATTCGGAAATGCACCACATTTAGTATTCTTAGTAAATATAAAGCATGTGCACGTGGATCCGCGTGCATCTGTTTAAATATAAAGATGCTCTGAACTGATAGCCATGCGGTCCGGGAGTGTCTTGCCTTGGTCTCGAGTGCTCTGTGTGAATCTGTCCTTGTTCGGGTCTGTCCTCTGAGCAGACTCCATATTGTTGTTGGTTTGGGTTGCTTAGAAACCTGGTCCTACCTTTGTGTTTCATGCGGCCGCCATGTTTTGGGCTATTGTCCATCTTATATGTTGTGTACGTACTTTTAATTGCATGCAGACAACGCTCTTCATGCAGGCGAGATTTTTAATATTAATTGCAGTTTTACACAAACCTTTTTCTGAATGCATGATTAAATAAGTGTGTGTATTTTTTCTCCCAATAATTTATGAAAATTAGGAAATGGTTGGTGCTATGTTGTAAATATGGAAATCTTAATTGTTTACTTTTTCACAGTCCCCCATCCAGAGATGGGTATAATTGCCCTATTTATTTTTTAATGTTGTTCATGTGTATTTTTTGCTATTTGTGAACCAGAATGGTGATTTCGCTTGTTATGCAACGGTCCTGTGGACTGAAATGATGCACTAATTTTGTGTAATTTGCTGAACCATTACTTGGATTGATCTTGTGTTGGGATTAGTACATTAGTAATTGCTGGGTTGTACTGGTAAACAAGTTGTTACATTGGACTTTTTCAATTCTGGGAGTAAAGATGGACTTAGTATATTCTTAATGGTTCTTGTTCGTTTGTAAATAATGGATGGACTGTCATTAATGTAGGTTTTCACATGTGGGTCCAATTGTAAGAGATGCCAGTTCCTTTTTAAGATGTTTCTCAAAACCCCATTATTTGTACAATATGTAGTGATAAAGCTGATCTGTTCCATTTTGTCACTAGTCTTTATTTTCGGGGTTAGAGTTTCTGTTCTATTCACATTTTTGCTTTTTCTTGTGCCTTGGTAATGATTTGGTTGCCATATCCTCTTGCTTTAAACTGTCTTGAAAGCAATTGGCATGTCTGTTTCAAAGGTCTCTTGTTCTGTGCAGTTTCGGCAGGCTCTGACATATTCCCCATTTGGAATATTTCTAATGACAGGATTGTGGTGGCAGCTCGTGGCAAATAGAGTTGAACTTGTCTCAATTTCCTTTCTGAAGGCTTTTGTCCTCAATTTGTTGTCCTTAACATAAATGTTGAGATCTAAAAAATTGATGTTTGTGCTTGAGATTCCATTGAAATCTATTCCCATTGAATTTGAGTTTGCTCTATACCTAAAGTGTTTCAAAGTGCTTTTCAAGTGTGACAACACCCCTGCCCTGCTTATTTAGTGTCAAAGATCAGAAAGTATGAACCTTCTCCTCTACTGCGCTCCGTGGACAAATGTTTGTTGGTGGTCCCTCCTTCCAGAACCACCACCTGGGGAGACTGATGTTTTTCTGTCACATGTCCCTGAGCCTGGAATTCCTTGCTAACACATCTTCATCAATTAAATTCCTTATTGGTTTTCTGTAAACAATTGAAAACCTATCTGTTTGCATAGTATCAGGATTGATTGGCTTCTAGATTTAAATTACTTTTAACATCTGCGCCAAGATGCAGCTTGCTGCCAGGTTCCCATGGGAAATACGCTTATATAAATGCAAAAAATCAAATCAAATCAAATCATAGGATTTCTTTGTCTTTGATTACATGTTTCTCTTATCACTTTCACTTACATTTTTATCTTTAAGTATTTGCATTTCAGTGCATATTTGTGTTTTTCCCTCATGACGTCACTCTGCTCTCGTCAGATTTCACTTATAGTTATTCAAAGTCCATTGGTGTGTGCAGACATCCTTCCACCCTTTCAGTGCCGGGGCACATTCGATACGGTTGTCTGCGTGCATATCATCTCTCATACACTCAATGCGGTATTGGGACAATACCTGGTGTCCAACATAGGGCTCTTCTCCTGCTGTTCCAATATAATGGAGGTGAGGGGGCGGGAGCTAGGGATGACATGTCCATCTGTTCCTCTAAATTCCACCTTTGGTATAGTCCTCGACCACCTCCTCCTCTTCAATCTTCTTCATCTTCTCTTCATACTTAGGTTTCTTTGGCATCTACACCATTGTCACCCCCCTCAGGTCACCTGCATTCTTTATATGCACATCCACACTCCAGGTCCTGTGACAGCATTCTCCAGGTGGTTGACAGAATACCCAACATCCAAAACAGTGCATATGATCCTTTGGGTAATAAAACTTCATCTCTGGGTGTGCCATCAAACTCTTTGTTATGTTCTCACAGGTGGTGTCTTCAGTCTGTGGTGTATGGTCACCGTTCACATCGATCATGATCTTCAGTCCAATAGCTTTCTTAGCCATTTCTTGCATTGGCCTAGAATAATCCTCATAAGACAGAATGCTAGCAGTGCCAACACCAGTATTGCTCCAAGTATCTTCAAAGCATTCACCAGCCAAGTTGGAATCCATGGAAACAGAAACGAAAACCAATCATCATCTTCTGGCTCATCAGCTTCATCCTCCATCTTCATATGCAGGGTTGTCAGCATAGATAGTGCTTATGTTAGGTTTCATTTTCTCCATTATGAACAGTGTGTCAATGTACAGCAAGAAGACCTGATACTGTCGCACACGCCTCCTTCCATTGCTGTAATTAAGTCCAGGACATAACTGTTCTGGAGGGTCATAAGCCTGATTGCCCTCAGTTCTTCCTTGATTGCTTTAAATCCTTTTATTGTTCTGTTGAGCGTTTGTAACAGCTCCCATCTGGTGATTTGTAACCACTTGGAATTTACTGCAGTCTGGAGTCCTGGCATAAATATTGATGTAAATATAATTGTCGTTTTGCTGAATAAATTGTGCTCCCCTGCCATATTGTCGTGGGAGCATAGCTCAAGGGCAACGTGCTTGCCTTGAAAGTAAGACGACGCGGAGCAACACAGGTTATATTCCCGGGTCCATGCTTAGAAAACTCTTGGTATTATCATATCATCATAGGCTGCTGTTGACTTTGATGAGAAATAATTCTCCCTCTTCAGCCGACGGAGGTTGAGTGACCTCTTCCTTCTCTGGTATTCATTCATTTTTGGGAACTCGGCAATATGAGGTCACTTTAGGGAATCACTAATGCAGGGACATGTATGACCATGATAGAACATATCCCTCCCAAATTCTTAGCCAGCTGCATATAAGCTCTGGATCCATAGGCCCAATATCGATCCATCAACACGGCAGTCCCTCCATTCATTCCTGGTACTTCAAGTATCTGCTTGCATCCTTTACTTTCTCCAACTAGAACCACGCCTTTGTTCTTGAAGCATCTTGTTGCATTATTTATTGATATTATGGACACCGGTCCTGCTTCATTGTCAACCCATGTTAGTAGCTTAGAATACTTGGCCCATGACTTTAAGCATTTGTCATTTACTATTTGCACTATGATTACTGTTTCCTTCTTCAATAAGTGTGTGGTGCAAGATACCATTCCTTCTTCCCATCCTGTATTGGTGGCAATTCATCCATATACCAATAGCTGAGGGCTCTCCTAGCATTCTGGTACTCCTGATTTGTTCAGTATGTCTGAACATTCAATTCTTTTCATTTCAACAACCTTTAACTGTTCTCCAGCCAGGGATGGATATATAAGCATCTAGCTCTTTCAGCCTATCTCCTTTTCCATCTTCTGTGTTTTCACATTAACATCTTGATCTGGAAATGTACTCCTTGATTTCCATTGTAGGGTTGCACATCTAAAATTGTTCTATGGTTGTGCAAGGTGCAAGATGACTGAGTCATTTCACATCGTGTGTTGGTATTTCTCTTGCAATTAACATTCTGGATGCGTTCATGGCATAGGGGATGGGGGAACATACGTAGCAGCTTTCATCTGACGTTCTTTCTCCCACCTCCTTCATGTGCTGATATCACGTTATTTATCAAATGGGCTGAATTATCAAGATATGTATTTACATTTTCATTATCTTCACCAGCATCTCTTTTAGGTCGAACAATTTGTTTAATAAAATCAGGGAAGATGCTACACGTGCTTCTGTTAGGAATTATAAGAAATGTTTCATTGTCAACCACTTTATATGCATTTTTAACCATTATGTGTCTAAACGCCATAAAATAAAGTCAGAATTACCATTCCAGAAAAACTCATCAACTTTCCTGATGGTAGTGAATCTCTTATATTTTGGAACCTTCCCATCTTGTTTTAATTCAACATGTAATTTTTGTATTCTTTGTAAATTACACTTTTATATCAAAAACTGCAAAATAATGGCAATAATGACTCTAAAAATAATATGACTGTTTTTGGGATTACCAAGAAATGTCACAATGTCCACATGTTGTCTTATTAGAGCTGGGTAAGACTGCAATATATAGGTAAAAACAGCATGCAAGAATGTGTGTAATTTTATTTTATTCCTGAGTGTTTTTATACTCCATAGATTGCTTATCTTTGCTCTTGGTATGCAATCTGGTCTGCATGCGTGGAACTTGCCAGCAGATGCAGGAGGGGTCAACGTCTCTCCTTTGTACGGTTTGATGTCGTGCAGGTTCAGCCAGGCTCGACTTCCTTGTAGCTTGACAGCTGTTGGAGGAACTTCTCGCACTTCGCATGGTCCCTCAAAATGGGATTTATTCCAGGTGCCCTATATATAAACTAGGTTGCTTCAATTGATTGTCGGGATCAATTGGTTGGCTGTCTTCTTCAATCCTCTTTGACCCCTCCCTCCGGTTCTTGATCTGTTGTGAAATAAAAGAGACACTAGCGGTCATAGTTGCCAAATAATCATGCATCCCATCACCTAATGTCTTCTCTACGCTATGGGCATCAGTTTCTAACCTAGTAGGATGAACAAGAGGTATTCCCATATGGTGTCCAGTTACCAACTCATGAGGCGTTAGGCGGTGATCTGAGCCAGGCTGATTTCACAGTGCATATGATACAAGGGGTAGGCAATGTAACCACCCCTTCTTTAAAGTGATCCTTATTTTTGCTATCCTCTCTTTAAGAAGTGTGTTTAACCGTTCACAGATCCCATTAGCCTGTGGGTGATAGACAGAAGAGACCCCGTGCTTTATACCTAAAAAAAGAGTAACCTTCTCAAATAGTTAATTTACAAAATGCAGTCCATTGTCAGATCACAGGAGTTCGCACACACCCCATTTTGGGAACACCGCATGCACGAGGAACTTGGCAGTGCCTGTGGCATCGGGGTGTGTATATGGACCTGCCAAAATCCATCTGGAAAAGGGACATACCACAACCAGCATGCACCTATAACCATTGCATGTACGCAACATATACATATAATCTACATGGAGATGCTGAAATTGAGCCATTGTGTGCCCTGCTTTGAATTTCTGGCACACAATGCAATTTACAATAAGCTGTACCACATGTTCTAATAAGTTTGGTGAGAACAAATCATCTGCAATCACTGCAGCAAAAGACTCTCTTGATTCATATGCATGGGGTAGTGAAGCTGCTTCAGGGCTACCCTCAAAAAATGTTATAGGCATAATTGGATTTCCAGTGCTATATTGCCTACATATTGCCTCAGTGGGGATAAAGAACACCCCTGCTTTCTCCATAAATCTTGCTCTTCTTGTGTGGCTATACCTTGTAACTCAATTAACTGAACAATAGACAACATGTTAAAACCCTCCTTTACCATCAAAACCAGAAATATTTGGGAAATAAACTGCCTTATTTGCTTCTAAATCTGCAGCTTTGTTACTGTGAGAAATCATGTCTGTTCTGAGTGGGCTGCACATTTAATGACTGCAATAGACAATGTCACTACCTGTCATGGTCACTGGTCCAATGGGCCCAAGGACACTGACATTGTGTCATCAGGGGAAGAGGTGAAAGGGTCACAATCACAGGGGGCCCGGGTGGACACAATCCTGGCGCCTTTGGGGCCAGGCTCATGAAAGTCAGTAAACTGGAACACTTTATTTTGTGTAAGAATGCTTTTACTCTGGAGCTTCATTATGCTGAAGCGGCTCCACGTGCACATTGTTCGGGTGTGGCCTCCCTGAGTTGCTGTGCACGTGATAACTCCGGAAGTGGCAAGGTGTGGCAGGCAAGCCAGGCCTGATGGGCGTGGCCTCACGAACTCGGCTATATAATACGCTCCCATCCAATGGCCAGCGCTTCGCGTTAATCTGCATTTGCATGCAGCATAAGGCTCACCGCCGCCTGGGATGAGTCTTACCTTGGGAATCCAGTCTTCTCCCTACGCGCTTGCATCCTGGAACCAGTGTTCACCTGCATTCTGCACTCGCCGAACCTGACGTTCATTCTTCCATCATCTTCACCCTCCGGAACGCTGGAAACCTGCTCTTGACACCGCAGCACGATGTATTCTGCATCTCCGAAGGCAGACCCTGTAAAAGGACAAAAGGCAAGGTTAGACATAACAAACATTCAGTTTAAGGTCGCGCTTGCACAATTCTATGCGCTCATCCTTAAACACCTACATACCTGCTGCTGGACCACCGCGGGAGCATTCCCATCTCATCCGGCGCCACCTCGTGCTTTGTAGCTCTGCTGGGCCGCAATCACACCTATTTGGGAGAAAACAGAGATAGACATTAACAACTAGCAGACAACGGGTTGTGAATGAACAATACAAATACTTCACGACAAGAGAAGAATAACGAGAAAGGGGAGACAAAGAGAAAACTGAAAGACACTTACCAGAGAGGCGTGGAATAGTCGCAGCTGGACTGGACAATCACGTGCGAAGGGCCAGTGAAGGAACTCAGTCTGCATCATAAAAGCGCCCCTGCCAGAGTATCAGGACGGAGAGCTCACCATTAAGAATCAGTAGGTAAGCTTTAATGGGTCGATTCATGCTCCCAACGCTATGGGAAGAAGGGTTTGAGAGGCGAATCAGTCACAAACTGGCCATCTCACGTCCCCTCATATCTGCCCATGTGCAGAGGAAGAAGGTTGGCAGAGGGGATCTACTTCCTGGGAAGGCTGCACCTGTGCCCCAACGCCCCCGCAGAGAGCGGGTGACCGTAACACTACCTCAAATTCACCCCACAGTTCAGCTTCACTACTGTTGATCCAGTATGCCTTTCACCAGTCGTTTGGTCCATTTTTGAAGAGCCATCAATAAAGAGAATTCCCCCTCCTCCGAGAGCATTTTCTCTAACACGCGGAATGGCATCATAAAATTCAGTACACGCTGTACAATCATGTACATAGACATCCTTTCCTACTGGTTCAGCCATAAATGTTGCTGGGTTCACTATTCTGTATCTAACAATTTTAATCGTAGGGTTCAAAATAATTACCTCATATCCTGATGCTCTTTTTGTAGTTCATGTACTTTTGGGCTTCTCTAGAATAGCAAATCATGCGTGCTCAACAAACAATGCCACTGAACACCTCATCAAGGCTTTTTCAATATCAAATGCAGCAGCAGCTAACGCTTGTGCGCCTGGGTGATGATCTTTCATTATTTGAACTAAAATCCCACTATAGTAAACCAATGATTTCTGTCCATGCCCTAATGTCATGTCCTGTGTAAGAAAAGCTATCGTAACTTCTCCATTTGAATGAGAAAATAGATAAAATTCTTCATGATAGTCTGGAATTCCTAGCACAGGAGCTGTACTGATTGCCTTTTTTAGTTCTTCAAAACCTTCAGCCATTTCATCTGTCCATATTATCTTACCTTTGTCTACCTGTGCTTCTTTAAGTCCTTTTAAAAGTGGTTGAATATATATGCTGTAATCTAACGCCCCATGCCCTGCAATAGTTATATAACCCTAAGAATTGTTGCATTTAGATTCTGAAGTCTTTATAATTCCTTCTACTCTTTCAGGTGTCACTTTTCTCCCTTCTTGCGAGATTAACAGTCCTATATACAAGACCTCTTCCAGACAATGGGCCTCATTACATGTTTGCTGGTCTGTCAAGAAGAGTGCTGGTAAGCTCACCAGCACCCTTGTTTCCGGACCGCAAACTACAAGTCTGCCTGCCGGAGCTGCTGTGCCCGACAGGTCTGACCCTACCACGCACAGTAGCCACGATAGGCATACTTGTCACGGGAGCCTCGGCACCATTGCTAACAGTGCCGGTGCTTCTGTGTCCCCACTCCCATAGAGTCCCATAGGAAACTATGGGAATGGGGATTAACAAATGTACCAGTGCCTGACTTCTCGGCTGCTGGACTTGTAATAGCCCGGTGACACCGGGAAGTCAGGCGCCAGTAAATTATTACGGATCTGTAATTGCCGCTGGACCTGTAATGAGGCCCAATATCTTATTTTGTTTTGTCTACTTTGTATCCTTTCTCTTCTAGTATGGTCATGAATCATACTGAGCCTTCTCTGCATCTTTCTTTTATCTCGCTGCATACTAATATGTCATCTACATATTTATTATTGCACTCTCAAGCTGTAAATCACCTAGGCCCATCCGGAGGACCCTATTGAAGATTGAAGGGGACTCACAGTACACCTGAGGCAAACAAGTATGTTTCTGGTACTTATATGAAAATTCAGTCAAATCATGTGAGTCCTCATGAAGGGGAATTTAGAAAAACACGTTTTTTAAACCAATAACTGTAAAATATTTTGCCTTAGATGGGATGTTACATAATATTTTAGCGGGATTTGGAAATAAAGGAAACTCTGCTTCAACAATAATGTTTAGGCATGAAGATCCTGAATAAATCTCCACAACTGCCCAGTTGATTTCTTCACTGGGTACACAGCCATGTTACATGAGGACTCAGATGGCACCAATATTGCCTGCTTCATTAAAGCGGAAATAGTCTCAAATATACCCTCATCCGCTTCTCTGGACATGTGATATTGCTTTGTATGTGGCAAGATTGCTACTGGTTTAAGCTTTATTTTAACTGTTCTTATTTATTTCAATAGACCCACGTCATATAGACTAGTAATCCATACAATATTTGGCACTTTCACCAAATCTTCTCGGAAAAATGATGGTTTCTTTTTTACCGTTTCCATTCTCTGTGGTATTTCTCTATTCTCCACTTTAATCCAATAAGTGAGACTTTTGAAAAATACCAACTCATCCTCTGAATAATCATCCCTAAAAAGCTCCTCGTCTGTCAAGTATGTCTACTTATATCCTTCAGCGAGAGCTATCACTGCTCTTTACCCTCTTCCTTCTTCATCTGTCCTATTGACAACCCCCCTTTCGTCTCAGACCACTGCTGCTTCTAACTCAGCACACAGAAACCCATGGTTTACCCTGAAAATCCTTACAAGCTAGCTTGAAGAGATCTCCAACTGGGGCCAGTAAGCGCCAGTAAACAACAGCAGTCAACCTTTACAAAAAAAACAATCATTGCTGCCAAATCCTCCACCTACAATGCCCGTATTGCAAACGCAAACTCAAATACTCATGAGATCTTCACAATTCTCAGAGGACTAGAGACACCAACCACCAAGCCCAACCCCATAACAAAAGATGCCACATGGTGCGCCGATATACAAAACGCCATGCTTACTAAAATTGAAACCTTGCCAAAAAAAATGGACTCCAAACAAAATATGATCCAACCACTTCTAAGGCTCCTGCCTACACAGACCACACCTATCGTCAGCCACCACAACCTGCTTCTGTTCCTCTTCACCAATGTCTCTGACAAAGGGGAGATCTGTCCTGCAAGTCTCATAAAAGACTGCTCAGACCAACTAACTCCTCTCATTACTGCCTTCATCAACACATCCTTCACTACAGGATTAGTTCCTATCAGCCTTAAAGAAGGCTGGGTCCTCCCACTAATCAAAAAGCCTACTCTGGACCCAGCTATCCCTATAAACTACAGTGCAATCAAAACTGTCCCCTTTCTACTTAAAATAATTTACAGAGTAGCCTACTTACAAATTCAAAGACACCTCCAGGACAACCAAATCCTGGGCATGCGCCAATCAGGCTTTCACCCAGGCCATGGGACTGAATATACCCTTATCGTCCTAAAAATCCAAATCAATGAAATGGGGGATGAAGGCAAGCCCACCCTGCTACTACTCCTAGACCTCTCAGCTACATTTGACCTAGTTGATCAGTCAATCATAGGTCAGCACTTAACAACATCAGCCAACTTCTCTCCAGAAGCCTCAGCCTGAATATCCTCATTCTTAGCAAACAGATCCATGAGGGTATTTGCAGGGGATGTTAGCGCTCCACCAGCTCCCATCTCCTTCGGGGTCTCGCATGGATCCTGTGTGTCACCCAGCTTATGCAACATATTTACAAAACCACTATTCACTCTCCTGGACACCATTGGCATAACCTATACAAACTACACGGATGGCACACAGATCTTACCCCCCCTGTCGGGAAACTACCAAGAAGATTCTGCCTCTCTTAACTCGGTATATCTGACAATCCAATCCTGGATGGCCGTGCAAAGTCTGTGCCTTAATGATGAGAAGACTGAGCTTCTCTTTGTAGGCCCACCTTCAGTAATCAAAAAATTAAGACCCCAACACTCTTCAATTAACATTGACAAAGTAACCATCCCTGTCTCCCCGGTAGTGAAAACACTTGGTGTATATCTAGATGCGGCACTATCACTTACACGACAAGTGAGTGCCATCTCCTCCAGTGCTGCCTACACGACCAAACTACCAAACGCAGCCAGGCCTTTCCTTTCCACAGACAGCTGCATGACTATAAACTGCACCACCATAGGGTCCAGACTGGACTATTGAAATGTCATTTTTGCAGTCACCGCAGACTCCAACATCCGAATAATGCTCTCAGAGATGTGCTTAACATCGCTAGAGCCGACCACATAACTGCAACAAGAAAACTTGCCCCTTGGCTACTGATTCATGAACTAATCATCTTCAAAACCCTCTCTACCACTCACATAGGTCTATCTAAAACTGCCCCCCTTAGCAAGCACAGAAAATCTGTACATAAAACTCCTCGAGACCAACTAGAGTAACCTACACCCACCGCATTACGCAACCTAAATTCAAACGGCAAAAAGCCAGAGGATCCAGCTTCCCTACATTTGTGTCCAAGCAATGGGACCTTCTCCCTCCCACCATCAGGACAGAACGGTCCTATTGGACATTTAGGAAATCATTAAAAACCGTATTGATCACCTAACCCCCCACTCTC
This sequence comes from Ambystoma mexicanum, assembly GCF_040938575.1. Taxonomy (NCBI): domain Eukaryota; kingdom Metazoa; phylum Chordata; class Amphibia; order Caudata; family Ambystomatidae; genus Ambystoma; species Ambystoma mexicanum. The sequence continues at coordinate 293,367,849 of NC_090941.1, forward strand.
ACTGTCCCTCTGAGGCTGAACAACAAGCAATGAAGAGCAACTAATTTCGCGTCACCATTTGCATGTATTGGTCACCATTTGCATGTATTGATCAGTGATGAAATTTGTTCTGTTTAACGTCGACATATCACCTCTGTATATATTCTTGTTTTGCTTTATGTAACTGGTTTCTTTGCAATAAGCAGTGCCTTAATGTCCAATGGCTTAGTACACTATACAAATGTAAAAATAAATAAATAAATACACAAATAGGGGGATAACCTGTCCTTCTTCATCATCCATAGGTATTTCTGGTCTAAACAAAATCTCTTCAGGTATTCTCAATATTTTATCTACCAACCTGGATAACCACGTTAATAAAACAGTCACTCCATACAAAAATACTTTTCAATCTAAAGGGACTCCTCGTAATGCCTTCTGGCCTCTAAAGGCTAATATAAACTCTTTCACACTCATATAATCCTGGAGTGGAGCACACTATTCCTTCATCAGTAATAGATATTGTCATGTTACGTTTTGTCATCAAGTCACGCCCTAATATGCTAACTGGAGTCTGCCGAGAATATAATAATGGCATAGACGTATTGTGTTCTCCTATAGAGATTGGTAATTCATCTGTAAAAGGAACTAAGCTCATAACCCCAGAGAATCCCTGGATATTCATGTCAAGGCTTCACATTGAATATTTTCACTCACAGACACGAGAACGAGTTGCTCCAGTGTCTACAAGTAAAGAAAATGTCTTGCCTCCTATTGTTACCTTGACCATTGGTTCCTCTTGGGGGTCCGATGTCACTGATAGTACTGAACACATCAGGTTGCTCTGTGGGCTGTCCTATTGTGGATATAAAATCATCCCTCTACCTGTGAAAGGATTTCCTCCTACCACGGTCACACTCCCTATTCTAGGTGTGTGTGCTTATGGGACTCTTGCATTCGTATTCCATTGTGGTACCATAGCCTGTTGTGTCTGTGCTTGCTGGTTCTGTATCTGTTGTGTTTGCATAGGCACTTGATGTGGTTGCCCTTGTGGCGAATGCATTTGAAGTGGAGCTTGCTGTACTTGCTGTGATTTCGGCGCACAAGTCTGATTCTGCTTGTGATGTTGGGTATAATACTCCTGTGGTCATGTATTATATTGTGGAACATAGCCCATCCCCCTCTTGAAGTTTTCCAGTTTTGCTGCATGCCATCTCTACTTCCACAAAAGTGGTGGGTGGAAGGTTTTGAATTAATCTGAACCACTGGTATTTCTTTGGGCAACCTTCCACACCATCGTTTTTAGGCCATCTGCGCCATTGCAAAAGAGGTCCAGCCATGTGGATGTGACCTAGCAGGTCCGGCTGGACTGACCCATTTGGGGATAGACCAGGCCTGATTTGCATATGGTCTTTCCCCTTCTGTAATGGCTTGGCAGGTGAAGAACGATGGTCTGGAGGTTGCCCAGAGCAATGCCAGAGTTTAAGATTCATTCTAAACCTTCCAGCTATCACTGCTTAGTTTTTGCATTGCCCTCTCTTCTTCCTCTACTTCTACATGTTCTGGCTATATGTCCCATCCTCCTACAATTCCAACATTGTTGCGGCTGTCTGCCATTGAATCCTCCTCCTCCCTGAAGGTTTTGAAATCCACCTTGTACTCCCCTAGGTCTGTTCCCTTTCCCTCTAGGCCAAAAAGGTTACCCACTCTGATCCATAGGGTACACTACATTGCTTTGCGGCACAGCCCCATCTCCTGTGCCATCAAACCTTCACCCCTCATCAATACCGCTCCCTCTATGGCTAGTTTTGACAATTATTTCTACACTAACTTCGCTTCCTTCTGCTTTCTACTCTCAGCATTCTTCTTATTCTTCTCCTGTAACAATCGACAATGATGTACGACAGTCAATTGTTTTTCTGTCCTTGGATTTGTTTCAATCCCTACTTGTTTCTTCATCTGCCGTTGCACTGGCTCAGGCAATCCCTAGCATAAAACGTGGTAAAATAATGCCCCTGTTTTATCCCACGGGTCTCTCGTCTCAAGACGCCATCTCTCCTGAATATCTTAAATAAAGGCAACAGGGTCTTCATCCTCACCCATTTTCCTAGTCATAAAGGTACCCATGTGTGATGTATCGGGATATTTTACCCTGAGTGCCCGCCATACATCTGCTCTGCAATTGTTATGTGGTGCTCCATCGTGTGCGTGTTTTGTGCAGTCACACCCGCATACCCTGTGCATTTTCAAATGTCGTTAGCCCTAGAATGAATGCTAATAGGCCTTTTATGTCGCCTATTGCTAACGGCATTCCTGATGCTATTCTCTCTAACTCATAAATCCATTTTCCCGCACCTGAAGTTGAACTAGGTAATTTACATTTCAAATTATCCTTATCCATTTGTGGCCATGGTATATATTGTGGTCATCTTCCCCCTTTCTCTAATAATGGGAATTGTGAAAATCCTGATCCGTAATCATATCTACCTACACTTCTTGTTTTCCAGGAGGGGCTAGTTTCACCCATTTGTCTCTGTTCTGGCAGTGACCTTAATCTGCTTACATAAGGCAGGGATATATCCCCTGTACTGCATGATCATGCTTGTGGTCACTCAGTATATGGTGTCGGTTCTGGTATTTTTTCTTTAGGGTCCTCTAAGTCTGACCATTTTAACCCTTTTACTACACTTGAGTCTTTTGAAAAACTGCATGCCCCCTCTCTTCACGCTTTCTCATTTTCTTCCCTTTCTTCGTCTAACATCATTATGCCCCAGCTTGTATGACTATCATCCCTTTCCACATCATAATTATCTAGTCTACTTAAAGGCAGCATTCTATGTTCATCTGTTAATACGTCATCTGGCCTTCCTCCTGTTTCCCTTGATAAATATCCTTCGACATTCTGTTTTGTTTTGTACCCATCTTTATCTCCTATTTTCCTATTTAAATTCCCAATCCTTTTTTCTATGTTTTCTGCTTCATGCTTATCAGCCCAAGTTTGTATTCTCTGTATCCCTTGCAGCTCCATGCAGGGCTGTTGTGACCCTCTCTCTTCTTCCGATCGTTCTCATGCTTCAATCGGCACCATGCCTTTATTGAATAGATTATCTATTTCGTCATCCCTTTATCCCCATTTGTTCATCTCTTCTTCCCTTTTCTTGATCTCTCTCATCTCTTCTTCCTCTTGCATTCTTTGCAATGTACGTACTTTCCATCTGTGTTTTATCTCCTCTTGTTTCGTCTCTTCTAGTCTCTCCTTTTCTTTCCTTGCCTCGTACCTTCTTTGTTCTTCCTTTCGCTGCTTCTCTTTTTCCTTCTCTTCCTTTTATGCTTTTTCTTGTTCTCTTTCTTTCTTTTCCCACTCTTCTATTTCTCTAACCCCATCAATGCCCCTGTCATCTAGTTTGAGTAATATCGGTCCTCCCATCCCTTCATTCTGTACTATCGTCACTCCCTTAGCCTTGTCCTTCAGTTCTCGTTGTCTCTTTTCTTCTTCCTCTATCTGTCTGTCCTGTCTGTCCTTTCTCTCATAACGCTGTTTACTTTAATTGCGTGTTGACATATTTTTGTATTCTCTGCTTTTGCTCTTTTCCACATTATCCTCACTGTTATAAGCGGGGGGCTTGTAAGTTGGTTTAACATAGCCCCCACTGCTTTCAATTCCTGTAAAGGATAAACGCACTGTTTCTTAGTGTCTGCACTCTTGTTTTCAGTAGGGGAAAGGGGAGCTGAAGGAGTTACATCCTCCCCTTTATACTGATTAAGCATCCACTCCTTCTCGGGTGGATCTTCTTTCTCACTCGGACACATCTTCCATAACTCTAAAACGGCCAACCTTTTCTGTAACTTCTTCCACTTGTATGTAGCATGCAAATATGTTGTCATGTGTCACAACACTGTTTTTGACAACAAGCCTTCTTGGGGCCACGGCATAAGTATTTTATTAGTTGTGCCCTTCATCCACTCCGCCTGATACTGCCTTATGTTGGGTGCATATCTTGGTATAAGTTTGAAAGGGGAGTGTCCCCCATAGTGGCAAGTCTATTTCGACTATCAATACTTACCAGATCTTTTATTATTTTATTTACTTCATCAAATATACCACACTAATTAATTTGAGCAAGCACCATCAATCTTTGCCCATTTCTAAAAAACAAGTTTTTAACCAATTTTAAAAATCTAAGCAGTGTTCTTTTTATTCCTTTGTTTACAGTTTCTATAAATGTTTACTGTCTAGTTTTATTATTGATACTTTAAGAATCTCTTATTTATTTATTTATTATTCTCCTTTGATTGTTATCCTCCTGATTGACCTCAATCTCTTGATTTAAAAATCTGATGATCACCTTAATTTTGTACTATTGTTTTATATCTCCTAATCCAGGCACTATAAAATTGTTACACTGACATATTTATAACCCCATACACATGTGCACTTTTAATTCTTTGCATATGCCTTCCTTTACTATCACTAGTAAATGTATCTCATCCCACTTTTTACCCCATTTTGGAGTTCATACACACTCTTCTTTTTGTCCTTGCCTCTGCAATCCTTAAATAATACCCCTATTTGGAGTTTTAGTGCTTACCCTTCCGCCCCTCTTGGAACCAGGAAGGTATCAATTTCTTTTCTTTCTAATCCCCCAAAATCCTGTTACTTATATAAATATATTTACAATACAGTTCCTCCCCCTATATTTGCCACTTCCCATGCTCTATTTAGATCTGTGGCTCAGCTGGAGTCTCTCAGCATTGACAGTTCCCCAATCGACCAGTTTGCCTCTAGTCAGCGGGACACCTGCAGGGACTGGACAGGAATTTCTTCAAAGGGGCACCTGCAGACCGATCCTTTTAACACGTGTCTATTGCGTGCCATTCTTCACAGGAAGCTCCATGATCTTCCGGCTAATGGTGAATGAAGTCGACAGTCCGAGAGTCTAGATCTAGTCTCAGGTCAACTGGACCAGAAGCATCTGCACCTTTACCAAAAGGGAATCATCTCATGTACTAGTTGTAATTACCAATAATTAGCTCAGAACCAAATAACCAGACAGACTCAAAGAATATGGCAAAGTACTACTTTATTGACAGCTTGAATAAAGTAGGCGAACAACAAACTGTAGTCCACCACTCACACTTCACTTTTGATTACACAAAGGTTTTATACCTCAATGTACGTCATCTATGACCTCATCCTACATGGAAAACTGTAAAACCTATTGAAGGGTGGGATTGGTTAAGGGAACATATGTACCTATATATATAATAAATATTAATACTATCACTTTGTGCCCCTTATCTCGTAAGCATGCCGTGAGCCACCTCTAAATACGTATTATATAGATTATAGCAGATTAACAGCAGTGGGTTGGCCTGTGCATCATTGTATTGCTTGTTGCTACATAGACCCTCAGATTGGTTGGCATTCTCTCCCAGCCTTGGACTTTTGGCTTATTAGCAGCACATAAGCAAAACGAAACTCAAGTGCAGAGAACAACGTCAGACTACTACCCACTTGCCCAATTAGTCCATCATCTCTCATCGGTCAGGCCCCAAGCAAAGGCTTCTTCTTTATAGTTGACCTTGCAGTCTGTTCTCTGTTCTGGGACTTTATGCTTACCTGGACTCCTGCAGCAGCCACCTGCACCAAGAGGCGCGGCTCCACCAAAGTATGCTTTCAATTTCCATCCACATGCAGTAACCATTATGCGTGGTCTTGCTCTTTATAAACTGTCACTTTGCACTTACTGTAGCTAGCGCCTAGATGCCTGTCGGATTTGTGCGCTGCTATAAATTCCACCAAAAAATTGCACCTTCAGCTTGGGTGGCATGCATGTGGAGGCACACCGCCACTCAGTTTGGAAGAGCCATGCCGTGGCAAGAGTGCCATTAATAAAATTTCCTTAATATGGTATAGAACTGTTTTGAGTAGGTGTAGTCTGCACTTGTCTCTGCCTGTTCCGAGCTCAAAGAGTTGGGAAATTGGGAGCACACTTGGCTATTTTATAGGTGTTTTTGAGGTCTTTGGCAGCGAACCCAAATTTGTAATGCGAACATTCCTTTTTGCTTCTATTTCCCAAAGCTTTTTCTTTTTGTTTCATCAATTCTTGAAGCCCAGTTTCTGTTAAGGTTCTTTCGGGTTATTGCCGCAGAAGTCTTTTTTAGTGCACCTCTTGCACTGTGGCTTAGAAGATAGGCCCACTCTGCCAAATAATAGAGTACCCACTGTTGTAGTCCAACTTTGCGTTTAAGTGTATCTGCGTGCCTTCATGATCAGCTACGGCTGCCACTTTCAGCACGTGCACGCCTAACTCACGCTTACTGCAGCCTGGCCATGAGCGCTGTGAAAGATTTGAGATATCGGGCAAAAAAAAATGTCAGCTGGCTTCAAAGAAATAGAAGCTTCCAAGGTTAAATCAAACACTCATCTCGGTCCAATATGCATAATTCGGACCCTTCATGATCACAGCATTCATATGCCATTTCTTGTCGTTAGCTTCACGTTTACGATAGGCAACACAGGTATAAAGTGTAACGGGGGAGTTTGCATTCGAACCACTTGAGTGGAACAGGAAACCTTTGCCCTGTGTGCGCTCGACAGTGTGTCTCTATTTCAAATGGACGGCTACGTGTATTACACTAATTCAAGTCTGCAAGGTCTTCCAATTCATTTCCCGAACTCTGTGGAGTCGGTGTCACTAATAGTCTGTCTAGAAGTCCAGACCAAAGAGGACTCATTAGTCAAAGATGGCAAACGTGGAATCACGTCGTAGATGTGTACTTTCAGTCTTTATTTAACTCCTTGGTTACTGAGAAAGTAGCATTGGCTGTGGGGGGAGAAGAGGAAGGGGTCTAGAGAGGAGAAATGTCATATGATTCAAAAATTGCAGAAAATGTAGTGAAATCTGACCATGTTTTGATGCTGTACTAATGCATATCATTACATGCAAGATTTATATATGTTCCATTCCGGTGCTTATAATTAAAAAAAAAAAAACATGCGCTTTGAAACAGAATTGACTTACTGTATACGCGCCTAATGCACAATAAATAAATAAATAAATAAATGTAACATTATTTACCACAATCTTTTTTTACAGTTCTTTAAATAATATTTCAGAGGTGCACTTTCTGTCGTTAGGATTTCAGGCAAGCCTCCACTGCTTAGAGCTGGGGTGTCTGAGAATGCATGTGTTGAGCTAAGCAAACACATACCGAGAAGGAAAACCAGGGATTCCTGACATTGTGCTTACCGATCCTCCCCTCCCGTAGACCCCCTTACTTCTTACTGGCAACAAAAGACCCTTAATGGCATCCTATCTCCACACCCCCCCAGAGCAGAAGACCTGTAGCTGGTGTCCTGACACCCCAGCCCAAGCAGCGTCCCGATCTCTGCAGACAAGGGATAATGAGATAACATGATCGTTTGTGCAGGATCACACACTTGAGTTAAGGGGTGAAGTCAGGATTTGCGGCTAGTGTGAAATGTAGACACTTGACCACATATCTTCCCGGGTTTAGATGGTGCATAAATGTGTTTTTGCCTCATTCTGAGGTGGGCGCAAAGGGATATCGGCCACCAGTAATGACACCGGTGCCGGTAATCCCTTTGCGCCCTATTCCGAGGTCCCTTAGCGGGTCCCTCCCTTAACGCCTAGTTTTACTAGGCGTTATGGACGGGACCCGTTAAGGGATACCGGGGTCAATAACGGTACCACAATTTGCGGTAACGTTATTGACGCCTTCCCCCTTCCCATTTGAGCCCTATGGGGGCTCAAATGGGAATGGGGAATGGCTTTTACGATGGGGACTTACAGGTCCCGCCAAGGTCGGACTGGACCGGTAAGTCCCCATTGATCGAGGGCGGACACGGTCCCGTTATTGGTGCTAGTCATGGCGCTAGTAGCGCCATGACTAGCACAAACCTCGTAATGAGGCCCTTTGTCTTTAAAGAGATAAAATAATACTCCTACAGAAACATCCTAAGAAAAAGTTTGTTGCTTAGTTTTTCACTGTGGAAAGCTATAGGTACCAGTATAAGGAGTAATGCCACCCTAATGAAGATTTTTGTGTCCTGATAAGATTACTTCAACAAAAATAGCATAGGAAGTCCCATTAACCCATCAGCACAAGGGACAATTAAACATAAAGGAACAAGGATTGTGGTCGATAGGATGAATTGAGTCATGAATTCAAAATAAAGGATGCACAAGCTATCACTATATTAAGTAGAGTTAGACCACACACAACTGTAAACCACAATACATTTGAATCATTTTGTATTTGTGTTTTATTTTTCTTCAATAGCACTTTATGTCAAGGCACTTTACAAAAATTAATGAATTAGTACATAGTTAGTAAAGACGGCATATAAGAACAGGACACAAAAGAGGAGAAAAGAGAACAAGAAAACCAATAAGAAGAAATAGCATGATGATCCAATAAGCATACAAGGTGAGAGTCAAGCAGCATGATGTGTTGTTACAGGACAATCCCAGCCATCCACCAAACAGAGAATTAACACTGGGGAAAGCAGATATTAAAATAGTCAATAGTTAACAGTCTCATGCAAACTCAGGCGCCGCCCACCATCGGATTCATACAGATGCATGCAGAAATCAGCCTCAACGAGAGCCGAGCCAGCCACTACAAGCAGCAATGGCACTTTAAACATGCTCTTAATGACCAGCAGCTAGCTGCCACAATGAGCCAAACCAGCAGCAGCTGAGCTGAAAAAACAGTGGGAGACAATCGCGGTGGTCCTCGGTAGCTCGCCGCCCTCGAGTATTAAGCCAGCCAGAGCTCAGAAAGAGCAACAACAGCCACCACAGCAGCCACCAACAACGCTGGCCCTGCGGTGAAACCACAGGAACAGTACCCCGCACAGGCGACCCAGACTGCACTCCCCCTGGCGTTGGCTGCTCCGCCTCGGCTGTCCGTCCCAGATGCAGTTTGGACTGCCCAACCTGGCCACGTCGAACAAACAGATGACAGGTCCCTCGCGCTACAGCTCTGCAGTGTCCACCAGCAGCCCTCCCAGCAGTGCTCGAAGCCGCGAATTGGATCTTCTGTATAACTCTATACATGTGTGTCAGGAGAGGCAAAGTCATCTAATATTCATAGGAATGGGACGAGGAAGGGGAATCGGGAATAACGGGGCTATGGGGATACTACACATCCATTGAAAGACTAGTCTCTTCTGTTGGCAAGTAGCTGGACACTTTAGCCCAAACAACAATGGCCTGCTAAATGTGTTGCCTTGAACGGTAGACATCCTACTTTAAGCCACAAACAATTATCCAAAACAGCCTCCTGTTTGTTAGGACTAGCAGTTATAAAACAGCTTAAAGGTTGTCTATTATCAATGTTAATATTTTAACTAAAAGAGAGCACTCACGATAGTTTTGCAAACCACACATTCTTAGGCTATGGACTGGTGAAGTGTCGGTGCCAAGGGAAGCCAGAAATTGCATGATATTACCCCTGATGTGGGTATATGAGGTATGTGAGGGATCTCACAGAGCACCCCAGTCTACTCCTGGGATTCGCCACACCTGCGAACACGGAGATACTTGGGGCCTAATTCATGGAATGTTTAGTGCTAATTCACATAGCGGTGCAACGTGTATTTTTGCAGAGCAAAGTCACTTTGCACTGCAAAAGTGCCGTATGCACAGCGCTATATGGGCCTAATTCACAAAAAAGCAATTCACCGCTCTGTGAATTAGGCCCGGTTCAACGTATTTGTTGGCAGTGCAAAGTCACCCTGCACCGAGCCAAACTTTCCAGGAATAGGCCCTTAGTGTATCCCAGAAAGATATGTCCCTTTTGAGAAGTTTGGGAAGGTGTTTACTGTCAGTGAAGAAGCCAGAAACGAGACATTCCTAAGAAAATCTGTCCCAGAACACTTGCTCCATAATTAAGTGAATAGCAAGGAGCTGGCAGAGTGCATTGGTCCCCAACACGATCCACTGACACATCAGTTCTTGGAAGCAAGAGCACCTAGTGTGAGCAAGCCCCAGTATGGATCATGGAGCACAGCTTGATGAAAACCACAAAACAACAGAGAAAACAAAACAGAAAACACACGCACATTCATTCCAGAAGAGGCACTGGAGAGCTTTGCCACGGGATCAGGACTGCCGATTCAAATATTTCAGGCAGATATTTTTAGATGACGGATCGAGGGGGAAAGTGTGAGGGATTAATTCAATAATTAGAACAAGCATGGCACCTGATCCCAGGTAAACAGGAGAGTTGGGGAGAGGGAACCTGAGGTTGCTAAGCAACTAGAACAGTACTATGAGAGACACAGAGCACGAGGTTGATAAGCCAAGTTAAACACTCTGTGGAGCAAGCCAGGCTGAGACGTAAAGCTAGACTAGAAAGCCTAGTCGGAGCCTTGGACAAAAGGGTGGCAGGAGGCAAGCATTGAGAGTACAAGCTGCATATACTGGTGAGAGATGCAATGCTATCAGTGTTACTAGCACCAACCAAAGTACTTTACAAACTTGGACAAACCCTTGGCTGGGAGTTCATAATCAATCCAGCCTTACAAATAACACGTTTGGTGAAGGAAATATGCCCAGAACAACCCCTGGAATAAGAGGGGAAGATGCCAGCATTGTTTAATCATAATCATTTTGCATTTATATAGCGCTACTAACTCTCAGGCATCTGTGCGCTGCTTATTATTACCCACAGTGTGGGGTGCTCATTTATCGACCTCAGAAGGATGAGTTAAACCCTACCAGGATTCGAACCTGCATCAGCAGGCTCTGCACGGTAGTCAAAGCGAGCGCTCTACTCGCTGTGCTATTTGATCAGCTGTTTATGATTTCCATCTGGCAAGGGTGCAGAACCCCAAGCTTGTTTATATTATTAAATACTAGCGGTTCCCTGGCCACTCGTTGCTGTGGTTCGGTCTGGTTAAATGGAAAAGAAAGAAAAGAGAAAGCGCACCTTTCTAATATGTTTAATTTGACAATGCTGGTGGGTAGTTTTTAATGGCTCTGGCGGTTCTCCAAGTCGAGGCAGTTTAATTTTCCTGGTGGCGCAACACATTCCTTTTGTTTCTCCATTCAATTTCAGAGCCTTGCAATAAGGACACACTTCAATCATGGTGCTGAAGTGAACATGCCGGCTCAAACTATAATCATCAGCTAGGAATGCAAGGCGATTGTAATTGCGTGATTTCTGAGCACGGAGTCGTGTTTGACGCTGATCTGCTGTTTCTCGTTAATGTCTTTCAGCCACTCCCAGCCTGTTGCATTCATTCTGTTAAGAACGAAGTAGATATGAAGCTGCAGAACTCGATTGCCGTGCTCGCAATCGTGCATCCTAAAGTCTGGCTGCACGTTGCTCTGCTGCTTCCTCGGCACGCATTTGAGCCATTCTAAATCGAAACATTGAAATGGAATCATAAAATAGCATGTGTTGCTTTTACGTCCAACAGATCGCGCTGTTTTGCAGTAAAATGTTCAGTATAGCGTGTGTTGCTTTTATGTCTAACAGATGGCGCTGTTTTTCAGAAAAAGCATGTTTTACTTGTCACAGGTGTGACATCCATGTATAGTAGGTATATAAAAACATGCACCTATTCGAATGCAACATTGTGTCAAAATTTCAAAGCAATCAGTGAAGAACTGTCAGAGATTTACCATTTTGAACAAACAGACATTTACATTTTTATTTATATAGATAAAATAATGCAGGTCATTCTCCCTGGGAGAGGGTGGTCTGCTGGCCAGACACCCTTTCTGCAAACTCCATACCAAAAGCATTGTGTACTACTGTTTCCCCCATCAATCAGTATTCTTTCCTGCAGTGCCGGCTCCCCTTTGGCACAGGACAGGCCTAGTGTGCAGAGGTGTCCTCTGTTAGCTTCACTGACATCCAAGCCATAGCAGCACAGGGGCTACATTTAATTATGCAACCTTGTTCCTAAAACTACATAACTATGACAGTTTATATGTTGGTGGCAGTTACAAACTTTAAATATAAGCCATACCTGACTTAGGGTAAGGTGGCTAACCGCTCACATAATTATTACAGCCACATCAATTTGCTCTCGTATCTGCATCAGCGTTGTGAGCTCATCTGTGAATGGGTAAAGTGCATTGTGGTCAGAGAGCCTCTCCCTGCCAAGTGACAGGGCAGGAGACTGGATGGCTACGCCTCCCTTTTTATCCTTTGTGAGGTTGTGCAACACCTCTCCCCAGTGTGCCAGCCTCCCAGCAGGGGCATGCCTTGGAAACAGGAATGGTACCCATCCCATGGTGCTGCATACCAAAAAGGCCAATGGTGCTAATGACAAGGGAAAGGGGCAGAGTTAGTGTAGACAGGTGGAGCAAAATTCCACCATCTTGTTTTCTCTCTTCTTCTCTTTTCCTTCATATCCACTCCACTTCCTTTAACACAAAGCACTTTGGGTATGATGTCATAGGTACACATGTTTCAAGACCAGGGATTCGACACCTAAAGCAGGCTTGCTTTAGTCCAATCACCTGTAGAGATTTGCCTTTACCAAGGGGCCTCTCACTCCACTGATTCACTCTTCGACAAACACCGGAGCCAGAATTCATTTGGACCTCTTTTGGGAGAGTTGATATTTAAAAAGTCCTAAACCACTGAGATGAAGAAGAAACAGCCCAAGGCAGAGGCAAGATCTGCTCCCTACCCACTCTCAGGGTACATTGGGCGTGAATTTTGCTGTCGAACAGGACCTGCCACTCTGCACCAAACCTCCATAAGGTGCGAGAGCACACCCTGTAGAATATATTTATGGGGCGACAATTAATTCAAGGGATTTCATCTTTCCCTCCCACTCAATCAAGTGCCCCACCAGTTGATGATATAATCAGGTTCTTGACTTTTGAAACATATAACACCACTATAATCCATAGCCATTGTGCAATATGTAAACCAAGAACAGGTCTGTGGTTAGAAAGAAGATATATACATTTTTCTTTAATGAATAGACTAAATCCTTATTCAGACAATGATTATCAAGAGGCACAACACTTCTCCCTATTTAGCTAATACTCTCACTGCCACCAAGTTGAAAAAACAGTTTGTTTTTAAAATCACATCTCATTCACATATAAGGCATGGTATACAGTGATTTTATCAAAAATCTTTTTATTCAAGGCATTTTTTTATCAAAACAATTTCACCAAAAACACACAGAATTTATAATCAAATATATATATATATATATATATGGGGAGGGGGTTAAAACAGGTGGGGAGGGTGTTGGGTGTTAAAAACATGGGAAAAGAGGGAGATTGGGGGGTTGAGCCCCACCAGATAAAAAAATGACTTGAATAAAATGTTTTTGGTTCAATCACAGATAATCATAAAACACAAATACATATACAGTTATCCATTTCTGGTCTCTATTCCGCCCCTGCCCCCTGCCCCCGCACCCCTTACACCCCCACTTTTCCTTTTCAGAATTGATAGAGGAGAGAAGGAACACAGTTTCTCATTCTGAGTGTACCATTTTATGGTGCAAATTTGAGATGAATGTCAGGTGCCACATGATACCTTCAGCCCACCCTTGTAACATGTGAGAGAGAACCCAGGTTTATGAATACTAAAATAAATGGGTCATGAACAATTTCCCCATTGGAAGCAAATGAATGAGGCACCCTAAAATGGGACAATTATGTTAACTAGTGTGTTTGTTATATGGTATAACCTAAATAAAATGTGATGCCCTTCTGTTGAACCAAAATGAATTGACGTGCAAAGTGCTCTTTATCTCTGACCTCCCTGCACACTTTCCATTTCTAATGATATCCTAGCACAACAAAAATGTAAGGAAATGCTCTTCCCAGCAGATAATGAATTCCTTTCCTTTGCCCAATTCAGTGAGCATGTTCCTATTCAATTTGGAATTCCTTGCTCACTCTCTATTGAGAGTGTGCTTTTTAATCAGATATTTTCCCTTTGCTTCAACAGTGTTTGCATTTGTCTGCACAGCACAGATCCAGTGATTAAGTTTACCACTGGGACCCCTACTGCTTTAACGCAGGATTAGGGTAGTGTTGGACAGTTTGGAATGTCCTTTTTGAATGCACCCCTCCCATTTAGGGGAATTTCTGGGGTGGCAAAAAGGGATACATGTGATCCAAATTTATTTTAAATGACTATGTCATTATCAGCCCTGGGAGAGATATCAGCGATTTCGAATTTCCCAGAGATCTCCCCCTGTCCCTTTGTCTATGTGGGAATTAATAATTAATCAGGAAATGCTAGGGATCTACTTTAGGATGCCCACCCCATTAATGTCTATAAAGGGGAAGGTATTAATTCAAATAGATCCCCACCAATGATTTGTCCCATTGGAATAGTTTACTCACTTTGAATCTCTCTGGGTTCTGCACAGGTGCATAAGGAAGTCATCCTGGGTCATCTCATGAGAGGCATAGGGTTCTGGTCAGACTGCCTCTCCTGGTGTCTGATATGGGTGGCCCTTCAGGCTCAACCCATCTCCTGTTCTTCACTACCAATGTTGTTGTACCTTTCTCCTCCGATTTTAGTTCATCTTGTCTAATATTGTCTGCTCTTTCTGTCTGATTCCTTTTCCCACTGTGAATCCAGTTTTAAAACCTCCTAGGCACCCCAGAACATATTTAAATTAGGGTTTGACGGCTCATTGGCTAATTATTATGATTGGACATCCATTGTTCATCCCCTCAACAAGGCCTCACCTCTTCCCAATGATTGGTCATCGGGTCTCCAGGCCCCCTTTCTAGGAGTTCTTACTTCATCCTTCTGAAATTATATTTCTGACCAACTCAAATGTGAAAATAAAAATCTTAAAAATTGCACTTTTCTCCAATTTGCAAATAAGAGTCAAAACCTATACATTTCTAAATTGGCCTGATAATAGCAATTGCAATGTACTATGTCTGGTGTCGGCAAGTGGTTGCCTGCACAAGTGACAGATTTTTGTCATTTTCATAGAAAGGATTAAAAGTTAGGATCCTGATATTTTACAGGCAGGTATTTGATTCCATAAACTACCAGCTACCTGGCTCTCTTACCTGTGATGTATTCTCGGAAGCTGCAATCATAGTTTACTTTATGACTTTGGTTCCCAAGGTTACATTTTGAGGAGAGTCCTATCAACAGATAGTGCTCTTCTGTGCGTTTTGGAAACGTGTGATCAATCTGTGTATCTGTCACGGTCCCCAAGCTTATGAGCAAAATATGATACCCCACAGAAACCTATGTTGTCCTCTTAGTTATATGCATAGTATTAGCTCCATAAAATATATGTCTATTTCCAAGGCCTGTAGCATGCCTGGTTTTCCTTTCTATTGACATTGTCTGCAATAAAATCTCTTTACATTCATCCATGGCTAGTGACCCGAACATGTCTTTCCTTATCTCCTTGCACAAAGGGACTACAACTCCACCCCCTGATATCATGTGGCCTTCTGCTGCCTGTCAAAATAGTTTCAGGCTGTAGACCTTCCACAAAACTGAGTTCAATTTTCGGTATTCTCGAAAGTTCAGCTCCATGGGATACACATTTGTTTACTCAGTGGACACCCTTCCACTCCAATAAACCTCCTTCCAAGGTCCTAGCTCCTTCCCCTTCCTTTGCTCTGCTTAGGCTTCAAAGGTGCTTGACCAAATAGGTCTGGCAAGTGTTATGGGGAGGTGAAGCAGTGTTTGACCTTTGTGTCTTAATGGGGGGGGGGGTGTCTCCCTGGGCTAGAAACAGCTTTAAGTCAGCTCTGATGAACAGAAATTGTGCTTTTTAAATTGCTGCATTTGCTTTCAACATGAGACTTGCCCCAATATCTTGCATTATGTATAAAACATGTTGCTCTTACACAATGCCATCAGTGTCCGACTTTACATTACAATGTTTCTTTGAATAACTCTGGCAATGGAGTTTCATCTTTAATATGTTAATTTTTAAATCAATCTACCAAATGCACAGAGTTCCCCATAACAGTTGACTCTTTTGTCAAAGCTGTGCATCAATCACATGTTTGAAAATGTGTACCTTCTGTCCCTGTCGATGGGCGTTTGTCTGGCAGCCAACAATTAGTGTTCCATATTTTTGCACCTTTGGGCCTAACTTAGCCTGATGCAATTCATCTATATCCTGGGGATGAAAGTGCCCCACAACCCTGATTGACTCACCCTTTCCTAGAGCCCCTGAAGTGGGTCTCACATCATCTTGAAAACCGCATTGAGCTAGTCAAACCACTTTCATTCCGTGTTCATCGCATCATGAACCAGGGGGATGCCCCCCAGTGCTTCTTTTGACACTAAACAAAACCCCTTTGAACCACTGGGATTGCATCTTTGAACCAGCTCAATGCTGCATTGTGTCCTGGCAGAGCCCGTAACCTGCTTGCATCAGCAGCCCATCTACCGATTCAACTCGAACTGCTGCAGTGTCACTCATCGACTCGAGCCAGCAGTTATCGAATGACTCTACCCAGGATGACCTCGAACCAACCCTTTGCCGAACCCCACACCAGAACATCAGGATCACTGCTTCAAGCCATGGCGGACCTTGGCATCAAACCTCTGGCGCTGCATGCATTGACCCTACCAAGCTATTACTACACATCTCGAACTAGCTCAACACTGAAATGATCCTGGTGCGCACTCCTGCATCGCTCAAACGCCACCTTTGAACTGCTCTGAACCATCACATTTGAACCGACTCAAAGCCAGTTTGCCGCATGGACCAACATGACTCGCCACCACCAAACTGCATTTGATCCACTTGCACAACAGCTCCAACTCTGGTTCAACACTGTAAAACTCCTAACAAGAAACTATTGACCCTTTACTGTCCCCCCCTTGACATTTTGATCCCTATAGACTGGTACAGCCACTTGAGCTCCTTTTTTGTCAAACACATATTTGTGACAAATTGAATTTTGACCTGCAGGATTATAAAGATGAGTAGAGGCTAAATCTTCTACAAACCAACAGACAACACAATCATACATGTAAAACAGGCAGAGAGATATGCCTCCTTTGCGCTTTATAGTAATATGGGCTGAGGGAAGGCTATACTCTCAAGAGGGGTATGAATGTGGTTCAGTAGCAACCCAAATAGTGAAGCATAACAATGTCCAATCAAGGTTCAATAAAAATATATAATTTAATCAAACATAACATGTACAATAATAGCTAACTAGAAAACAGTATAAACAGCCCCCCATGTAGAAGTAACACAGAATATGCAAAAATAGAATAGATATAGAGCTTTGGGTAATGAGGCAGGGGTACAAAAACAATAAAAACCACAATGTCCTTGAGGTTGCAAACATGAATTATGGTATTCGACCTAGTTTGTAGGGCCCAAAATGGACCTGGGGAGGTTATGAACAAATAGTACCTTTTTCAATATCTTGGAGGTTCAGCAACATCGAACCAGGCTTCTCAGTGCTGTTTGGTAGTTCGAGTCAATTTGAGATGCAGCAGTTGCAGTTGTCCTGCGGCAAACAGGTGTTGAAGCGGAGTCAAACTGGAAGAAGGCTGCGGTTCAAATAAGCTCAAGCAATGCAGATTGTGGAGGTCATCTGGTTTGGCTCGACGGTCAGGGTTCAATGGTGGACAGGTTTGATGACAGGATGTGCAGGGGAGTTGGTTCAATGCGGTTCGAAGGATTCGGTTCCAGAAGAACACCATCAATGGTTTGGTCATCAACTTGATCAACAATGAATAGGCTGGTGTGGCAAATGGCAGTTCGAGCAATGCAGATGCAGCAGCACTTCTATGTTCAATCCAAAGCAACAATTCACTTCAGCTGGCATGGTGAGGTGGCAAACATGTTTGAACAGGTGGACTGCGTTTTCAAAAATCCAGGAGTGACAAAGGCTGCCTCAGAGGATTCTGGTGGTTTGAGCTGGATCGAACATGTTTCAATCATGGCTCGCAGTGGTTCTTTTGCAAAATGACAGGGGCCCTGGCTGTCTTGGCTCTCAGGAGCTGTCAATCCCACTCCAGTGTCTCTGGGGCAAGATGAGTCCTTTTTCTCAGGCTCTGAAGATGGAGGAGACTGGCACACAACTCTCATAGGTCCTGGGCAGCAGCGTGTATGGTACAGATGCAGGTCTTGTTCCAGCAGCAGTTCACCCCCAATGGTCCATCGGGATGTTTAGGCGACTGAGCTTGTCTCTGCCTTGGAACACTTGTCTTCACCTCACAACTCGGGGACTTTGGAATGGACTGTTCTCCCAACATGCTCCAACAAAATCGTCTTCAAGAGTTGAAGTCCAAAACTGTTATACTTTACTGTTTGGTTTCTACTGAATCGTTTTAGCACCACTCATGAGAGAACAGCCTTCCCTCAGCCCACGTTAAGAGGTATATCTCTTAACTGTGTCCATTTTACCTCTATGATTGAGCTCACTGTTGTTTCATACATGTTAGTGCTGAGCGTGTGATTTAGCCACTAATTATCCTTTTACACAGAGCAGAAGTCATTTTGACACAAGTGTATCATTGGTATACCATCTGGAACCCCTTAGGCAAAAGTGGAAGCTAAAGGTCTTGCCTCAGTAACACGGGTACAAAAGAGATGATGTACAAGACCTTTCCTTGGAAAGAGTAATTTGTGGCCACAGAATCCTGACCATTGATGTCATAGGACAAAGATAAAGACTAACGTCAAAGTACGCTGGGGCACTCATGACTTTTCTGAGACTGTGATTTATTTGAAGGGCCCTCTTCTGGGATTGCAAACTTTGGAACCCTGAGATTTGGAATAGGGACTCCACATTGTATTATGCAGTCTAGATCTTTTTATATTGGGTCGTTCGCTGAACGTGATTATTTCTCCTCCCTTTCTTTCACTGTTTACTGAGGATTTTCATTTCTTAAGTTGGTTTCCATCCTATAGGAATTCCTCCAAACCCTAAAAGGAAATAAAGGTGTTGAAATGTCCCTATGTTTTGTGTGTTCTATGGTATCCATCCAATGAAACCTGTAACCTGAAAAGATTGAAGAGATTCCCTGGTTGGAGGGAAGGATGCACATATCATTTAGCGAAGAGGTATTATACATTTTATTCTGAAAATAAAGATTTGGGATTGAGTATTTACTTTGTTGACTATCTTCCTAGTTTTTAATAGTTGCTTTTTCATCAGTACTGTTCTTTCCACACATTATCTGAGGCTATGCTACATTTCAGATAACAAAATGTAAGCTTCGTGTGGCATTGGATTACACAATTGTACTCATATATTACTTCCTTTTTATTTGAATTTTAAATATCTGTGGAAGGTTTTTAATGTAGAGCAGAAGGTCTGGACAGAGTGAACATAGGTGATTTAAAAAAGATTTGAGCTCATTTGCCATTTATCACTCGTAAAATAAGAAATCAAAGAGGTTTTAAGTAAAGGATCATATTATCATTACTATTCTACAGAAACTGCTCAAATTGAGTGGAACATTGCAATGTGAGCCACCCACAGGAGTGGAAATGGTGGGCATGGCTACGAGGTTGTCCAAATCGCACCTGATGTTTGGGAGTTTGGGACATTGGCATGTTCCATTCAACATGTCCCAACATGCACCAGAGTTTGGGACATTGACATGTTCCCTTACGTTCACAGTTTTCAGGTTTACTGTCAGTGAGTGGGCGATGGATATGTTAGAAAGGTCAAACAAGACATTGAAGTCTCCCAGGACAGGAGGATGATGTTTGAAAAAGCATAAGTCGTGATATCTGAAATGAGGCTTTGGTGATGGGGGGAGCTAGATTAGGAGAAATGTGAGTTAGGTTTTGTATGGGGTCACTTGGTGTATGGAAAGAGATTCCTACTCACGGGTGGTGATTTATTTGTTTTATTTATTTATTGCGCCTTTATTAGGCGCTTATACAGTAAGTCAATTCGGCTTCAAAGCCCCAACAGGGCAACATGGAGGGAATGAGTACAGTGGAAAGTAAAGACAAACCTACTATGCCTTGTGAGTATTCAGAACGTGCAAGTGCAGCGAGAAGAGGGGAAGTGGGGGGCGAGGGTAAGTGCTGGCATGCTCGTGCTCATGGGTGAGCAGCAGATGAAGTGCATAAATAGTAATGTAAGTGGGTAGTAAGTGCAGGCCTACAGGATTGAGGCTGGTGGGTGCTGAGGCAAGAGCTGTGAGGTAGACAGAGGCAGGGGCGATTGGGTATGGGAGGCCAGGTCCCCGAGGCATACATAAGGGCTCTGGCCACCAATCACAGCGACTGTGAGATTAGCAGAGGATGGATGAAGGGAAGGAGGAGGTGAAGAGGAAAGTCTTGATGAGTTTCCGGAATTTGAGGAAGTCCTGTACAAGACGGAGAGGGAGGGGCAGGTTGTTCCATAAGAGGGAGCCAGCTCAATAAACACTTTACACACAAAGTGTTTGTGCCAGAGGACCATAGAGGTATAGGCGGGGAGTATTAAGTAAGAGAAAGTTGCAGTGCCAGGCCCCATACAGCCTTGTGGATGATGCAGAGGGATTTGAATTTAATCTGTGCCTCAGCTGGAGCCAGCAAAGAGATTTTGGGGCAGGAGAGATGCGGTCCCTGTGCTTAAGACCGAGGATAAATCTCACTGCCATATTCTGGATTAGCTGGAGGGGTCGTAAAGTGGAGAAAGGTAGATTCAGGAGAAGGCTATTGCAGCAGTGAAGCCTAGGGAGAACCAGAGCTCGGCTAACATTGTGCTTCTGGGGGAAAGTGAGAAATGGGAGAATTCCTTTGAGAAGGAAGACTTGAAAGTGTTACTTCTTGGTAATGTCCTGAGTGTGAGGGAGGAAGGAGAGAGAGGAGTCAAAGATGACTCTGATGTTTTTGGCTTCAGAAGAAGGACCAGGGGGAGTGCCCATAAAGGATGGCCAGATTGAGGGGAAAAAGAGGGTGCAGGGGTCCCAATGGGAATGATCTTGGTCTTGCTGGCATTAAGGCAGAGATCATTGGAAGTATGCCAGGAATGGATGGCAGCTAGGCAGTAAGGGATGATGAAAGATGCAAGAGGGTCAGCATGGAGTTTGAAAAAGAGTTGTGAATCATGAACGGTTAGTTAGGAAGGAGATAAGCCAGTCCAGTGCCTGCTCCGAGATACCAAGAGTCATTTTATGAGGATGGAATGGTTAACCATATTGAAGGCAGAGGAGAGATCGAGCAGGATGAGGACAGCTAAAGAGTTAGAGTCCAGAGATATGAGCAGTTCTTCACGGGTGTTCAGAAGTGCAGTTTACATGCCTCTGGATGCTCAGAACCCAGATTGATGGTCGTGGAGACCATCAACAAGTTCAGTGTTTAAGGTAAGTTGTGGAAAGACCAGCTTCTCCAGCAGTTTCCCAAGGAAGGGGATGATAGAAATAGAGTGGTTGTTGGCTGGACAGGTAGAGTCTGCTGAAGGTTTTTTCAGGAGGGGCGCACAAGGGAGTGCCTGAGTGCGGATTGGAAGGATCCAGTGGCAAAAAAAGAGTGGTTGCAGATATCAGCAAGTGCAGGGGAAAGAGAGTCAATGTTGTCCTTGTTTGTCCGGAAAAGCAAGATGAAACCTGTTTGGAGGAGACCTTCATGGAGCGGACAACTCTGGTGACTTGTTCAGGTGTGACAGGAGAAAATGAGGAGTGAGAGGAAGAAGGAGGTTGAGAAACCGTAGGAGGCGAGGGAGTGAGGGAGAGGTTGGGCGGGAGGGTAGCAAGGGTGCTCAGGATGTTCAGCGCTTTAGTGCTAAAGTGCGTGGCCAGTGTGTTACAGAGGGCCTGGGGAAGAATAGGGGAGAAGGGGACTGCAGACGGATTGGCTAGTTCCCTGCAGATTTTGAAGAGTTCAGTCGTGTTGTTGGATGCACCTGATACCCGTGCCTGGATGTGGGCCCTTTTCTTGGCACAGATGGAGAGTCTGTATTGCCTTTGGAGTAGGCGGCAGGCCAGTTTTTCATAGGGTGATCCTGAGGATTGCCACTTCCGTTCCACAGCTCTGCACTTGTGTTTCAGGGCTGCAAGTTCAGAGTCGTACCAGGTGTTACAATTGGAGGCAAATTTCAGGCAGATATTGATGACACGGGGAAAGAATGTCAAAGGTGTTGGTAATGGCCAAATGGAGGTTGCTGACAGCAGAGTCGGTGGTAGAGTCTGGGGGTGGGGGAGAGGGGAGGATGAAGGTGGATGCAAAGGCAGCAGCTGACACTTATTTCATCGGATGGATTTTTGGGTATATATCTTGGTGGTGATGTCTTCCTTGTGTTCATGGGCAATGCCTCATCCCTATTGTTTGGGGCAGTTTTACATCACTTTTTTGTAAGCTACAGGATCATATCATATGCAATTATTTGTGGAGAATCCTGTAAATTAACGTCTATGTTGATAGGAAGAAACAGGTTATGATGGCCAGTGCTTAAAAGCACGATGAAGGTGTCATGTTCAGAGGAGTCGATGGGTCTAGAAATTTCAAGGGGACTGAAGAGCTGGCCCTAGGGTCATGGTTGAGGGTAATATGGGGTATTTGCAGATTGTTGCTCTGCCAGGGTTGATACACATCGGTGCAGACGGTGTAAAGAGGGTGATGGAACTTTTTGGGTAGAAGCAAAGAGGTTTGCACTAGTGCCATATGATGTGGTCTGCCAGTTTAGTGTTTACGGCAGGGGGCAAGCTGCTCAAAAGAATTAGGTTTGGGTCATGTCATTGTTTGGTAAACCTCACACCTGAAGTCCCTGTGAAAAGGGGCAATTTGGCGGGTGTGTGAAGTGTACAACAGGATTCAAGTTAAGCATAGATTGGAAGACAAGCAAGGAATGTGTAGAGCTGAGTGAGCTGCAGTAGCATTGGGAAGTGCTAGGTTATAGGGCCAGGGATTGTGCATTGCCATGGATGGGATGGGACAATAGTATGCACATACCAGTGACTGACTGGTGGAGTTCTGAACGGTCAGAATTTCCAGTCATTGGGACATGCTGTGGTAGAAAGAGAGAAGAGCAGCAGTGAGTTGAGAAGCGGTTAATTCTGACAGGGTTTCATTAATGAAAAGGAGCTTGCCCTGAAGAATGGTGTTCTGACTAGGCAAGTTAGAGCAGAGGGATAGCATAGAAGAGATTGGCTAGGAGAGAAGGGGCTAAGAGAGAGAAAGTGGTTGGGAAATTAATTAGGGAATAACTGGGGTGAAGAGAGAGTTATAGATGGGAGGAGAGGTGTTTGGGAGGTTGAGTTAGAGATGGATGAGGGATAGCGTGAGAAGGAGTGGATGGTGGGAGAGAGAGTGCATGAGTGGGAGGAAGGGAGGGAGTGAATTGTGGGTGCATGATAGGGAAAGGGATGTGAGCAACTGTGAGGGAGTGGGCAGACATGGTGTGTCGAGGATATATAGAGGGGAGAGATGGGGAGAGTGCTCTCTAGGAAGAAAGGAGAGGGTATGAGAAGCTTAGAGAGGGAGTCTATTGTTGGGAGTAGAGGCTCAGTGGGTGCTATGTATGATGTTTGACTGTGAGAGGGGTGTGGCAGCAAGGGAGGGAAAGTGGATGGAAGGAAGGCAGCGGGGGAGGTGTATCTTTGGTAGTTAGGTTGAGGGGAAAGCATAGGTAGATTGGTGGGAGATAGAGAAAATTACTCTGGTTAATGGGGAGATAGCAGTAAGTGAGTCAGTGGAGAGAGGGATGGGTGTGTTGGAGGGAGAGCCGGGTGGGAGACTATATGGTAAACTCGGGTGGTTTTTTTGGAGGGAGCAAATGTTGGATGGAAGTGTAGTTAGAGAGAGTTGGGTGCATCTTACAGAGGGTTGCATAGGAAGTAGACATGTGTGAACTAGATAGGTGGGAGGATATCTTTGCCCGCTGCCTTTTCCAGGGCAAGGCATGCAAGTATGGAGAGATTGAACACTATTGGGAGACTGTGTTGCTGTAAATAGGTTATGAATGTAATGTACATTCCATTTATGTACAGTGGCACCTTGATGCAGGCCGGCGGTAAAGGATGGCAAAAAGCTTCAGGCAGTCCAATGAAGACATGGTGAACGTATTCCCATATGACGCAAGATGTCTTGCAACAGCATCTGCTACCTCCTCATGGCCTGCCTGTGACATCATAGGTCAGGCACTACAAAATGAGAGGCTCCTCAGAGTGGTTGTGTTCATCAACACAATGGTGAACTGTGACCAACAGCACACCACCCAGGCTACATGCTAGTGTAGCACCTCATGAGCTGCACCACCCTTCACTAGTCTTGTCAGATGCATGAGTAAGAAGAGGAGCACCAGAGATCTGGGAACTACCACACCAATTTAGCACCCACCTCAAATCAAACGTTCCAGCCCTATTCTGTATTAGGAGACTGCAGTCTAACATAAATGGCTGAGGTGGCAAATTGTGGTCAACAGCCTAACCGATTGGGTGTTGAGGTCCTTAACTAAATCATGTTGTGGAAAAGGTCTCAGGAGCTTGTGGTATTAATCTCAGAGAGTGTTGTGGAAGCTGGGGAGGCAGTCCAACTAAGAGCATTCATTATTTATCTCTACTCCATTGACTACCCTAAGTCCATTTTTGGTAGAATATGTGTATATTTTGATATTTGCTACAAATCTACTTTTGTGGGAAGTGTGCTGTCTTTTTAGAGTCCTACTTCTCTATATTACAATGGGGAATATAGTTTCAGAGACAGTGCATATTTTAATTCATTATATGATCTTTCTAGCCCATCACAGCTGCAATCAGTTGTGCCCCAGTAGGTAATAGGGCAACAGGCTTTCTCTTGAGCTCCAGGAATAACAAATAATGTGGATTGGCACTGATCTGAGTGAACAATAACAAGGTCTTTGCTCATTCCCCCCAGGGAATGTGTGCAGAGACAGGAGCTCTCAGTCATTCACAGCAAAATCTCCCTGCTCCTTCCTTCACAGACACCATTACAACTGCACAATAGCAGACATGTTGGCCATAGGCCCCAATCGGTCACATTTCATCTATTCAACTTCTTGGTATCACCTGGCATCCAGAGTGCAGGTAAACCATGCTATAGGAAATGTCTGTTTATCCCTAGTCAATCCAAGGCCATTCAACACTGCCTCTTCTACCCTTTTGCCCCTCTCTATCTCCCTACTGCATATGACCTCCTCCTCTTCCATTGCACCTTCATGCTCAACGACCTGGACTACTACAAATTGAAATGTAAGTGTTACTTTTTCTAATTGTCATTGGTCATCCTGGAGCTATTGTTGACTGTCCCCATGGAGTGCTATCTTCACCATCTCTTCTAACACGGTCCAACCTCATACATTTCTCTGCCTCACCTCATATACTCCCATCTACCCCTGACTGTTCCACTACTCTTAGACTTGGGTTGTAGAATGTCAACACTATCTGCACAAATTCTTCTTATGTCAGATATCATTTCAATAACCACAACTCCCAATTTGTGTTCATGGCCATGATTGAAACCTTGAACAATATTCACTATACTCCTATCCCTGCTGCCTTGCACACAACCCTTTACACTCCTGATGTATATCCAAAAGAGGTACCAAGGTTGCATAATGATCAGAAAGGCAAATTCCTTTGGGCCCAGTTTAAGCTTCAGGACCAACAATGGGGTCCATCACAGATGGTATCAAGAACATACCAACTCTTGAAGATGGTTTGAGGTTTTTTATTAAGTACTGAAATACTGTACGACTAAGGGCAGTGCAAATCTCTCTCAAATTCTCCAGGATTCCCTCCACCCTAGCACAGATGTCCCTAAATCCCAAGCTGGTCTCTAGAGATCGGTAAGCCCTACTGTCTAAAATCTCACTGGCTAGTGGTGATGGCCTAAAGTCAACATCCTTATCTTTCTAACTCCTTGCTAAGTCTTCTCCGTGGATCCTAACCTGGGATCCCACAAAAAGAATGACATCAGGAGGTGGTGGCTTCAAAGCACCCAGGTCTCAATCGATCCTTACCTCTCATGCTCTCATAGTCCTCATTCTGATGTTCTGTCCTTTCTTTCCCTTCATTCTACTCTCCTTCCATCTCTTTCTCCCACTTTTTTCTTTCTCTCCCTCTCTCTTCCTCTGTACCCCTAATATTCTTCCATATAATGTCTACTCTCCCTCTACCTCTACTACTGTCTGCTTCTCTTTCTATTACTCTCCTCCAAGTACTATCCACTACACTCTCCTCCCAATACTCTCTGCTACACTCTCCTCCCACTACTCTCCACTCCCTCCAATGCACCCTTACTGTGAGTCACCCTCCTTTCACTCTATTATTCAACTTTCTGATTCACTCTCACCCACTCTGCTTATTCTTGCACTTAACCTCAGTCACACTCTTCATTCACCATACACACACTCTCACACCAAAGTACCCTTTTCTCTCACCCACTGATACCTCACCTTGCACATGCTCTTTGTATTTCTCTTCCATGCAGGTCCACCCTCCTTCCTCTGCCTGGTCTATTGGTCTGCCTTCTTCTCCCATAACCTCACCCAAACAACCCACACTACCACATTTGTCATGTCATCTTTAATCCTCCTCCCCCTTTCATGGGCTCTCAGATTCAGCTGATTCCCCAGGACAATCTCTGCCTTGCTCTCCCTGAGGCCAGGTTACAGCAATGTGAAAAAATGAAGCACAAATTAAGCCCCACCACCTTTTCAAACATGGATCCCCTGGTGTCTCACAATGGCAGCCCACTACAGGCAGAGTCACTTTCAAAATTCATATAATGTGTTGGATGAAAGTCTGGATTGCCGGTATGCCATGAGAGATGCTCTGCTGACTTGTTGTTTGCTGCTGCCTCTCTAGCTGGTGGGCTGTATGTTCCACTCTCCTCCGAAAATAATTCTGGTCTCTGCAGTCCTGAAAGGCAAGACAGAGAGAAATCACTGGCCAGGATGATATAGGACAGATATAGGATGATCAAAAGTGCCTCTCTTCATTTGTAGACAGGCACAACTCCCTTACCCCACGTCTGGGGTAGGGCTGCCTCTGGCAAACAACCTGGTAGGCTTCCTGCCCCAGGTTGAGAGGGGTCATCATCTCTCCTTTACAGGAGCATGTCTCTGACCCAATCAAAAGTAGTAAAAGGGACTGTTCCATTCAGAGCTAGGAGATCCTGTATCCAGAAGAGGTATACAGGGGATGCCACAGACTGACCCCAGACTGCACCGACGCAGGGGAAATCACAGTGGCACTCACATTCCCACCATCCCCACAGACACCCTTGACCACCCCGATGGAAGGGGGAGTCCGAATACCTGAAAGATAACCCTTATCATAAAATTCATCCTGATAGAGAGTTTCTCCAGCTCCTTAGACAGAACCAAATATCCAGCATAGGAAATAGAGCCTTCCTCTTTAGTAAAACAATGTTGCAGTAGTTCAAAGTCACAGTCAAACGAGGGAATCCATTCCTTTCTTTCGCACCGATGCTGAGGGAAACATTTTCCAATATGCAATATACTCACTCAAACCATGGGAGTGTCATGGATAGAAAGTAAACATAATCTAAACCTGACTTGCAAAGAACATGATAGAGAAAACAAAATACATTTTCCTGCTCGTGATATAACTTAAAGGGTTACCAATTTGCAGATTTCCCATGATAAAGGAGTTACAAGTAAAATGAACAATTTCACATACTTACTCAAGGTATTACCCACTATACATACACGTGATGGGAAAGCAGAAATTCAGGACGAGAAGGAGCTCTCCTGCATGTTGTCAATGGCAGTTTGGAAATCCAAAATGGTGATAGGCCTTCATGTAACCTCAGACCATCCCCCTTCTAAACCAATGATCCCACACACATTGCCCAATCGCAGGACAGCCCAACCCACACCAGACATACATGTCCCAAGGGCTGGAGGATGCACAAGATAAATAGCAGACAATTCAGTGTGGATAATTTTTCAAAGGAGCTGGAGGGAGGTGTTTAGAGGAGGTTAGTGAGCTAGAGGGCAGTTGACAGGAAAACTGGAGGAGAGAGATTGACGAGGAGAGCAGAGAGTGGGAGGGTGGATGGAGAGTACCAAGGGGGCAAGATGGAGAATATGTACAACCTGGAGGAGGGGATGAAGGGAGAGGAATGAGGAGGTTGTAGAAGGAGGTGGTAACACCTGGAGAAAGATTAAAGAAATTCTTCTCTCCCCTCCCCACTACTACTCCTACTACCACCTTTCATTCTCTCTCCCACATTCCCTGCCACATACTCTGTCACTTACTCTGCCTTCCTCTCACAGCCTCTCTAAAATCCATCACACTTCTCACTTTCTCTCTATATATCTCTCCTTCCCTCTCTCACACTCTCTCCCACTCACCTTTCACCCCCCTGACCATACTACACTCAACTGGTACAACTCTCTTTCCCACAGAATACCTTGTGGGCACTCTCTCAGAACAATCCCACAGTATCCTCAACAGTCCACCTCACCATTGGCCCTTTCCCCAGTCTCTTTATCCACCACCACATGACTTCATCTCCCCCATATACCTTCCAATCACCTCTGTGCTGTTTTTGATAGCCCAGTCTACCCTCTTCCACACTCCTCAATACTCTTATGGGCATCTCTGGTCACATGTTCCCCTCAGCCAATCTCTGGTTAAGCTTTCCCTCTGGAGGTTGGTACTTCACCTGGAAATCTTCAAGAAGGCTTTGTAGTTCTACCCTCTTTTAAATTTCCATTTGCAGGTTGGCAGACATGTGCTCAGGCTGCTTGATTTCCTTGTGGCTTTCTACATGAGCTGGTAAGTTCTGTTTCCAATTGGGTTTGGTGAGGATATATGTGTCTCCCCTGCTCCCCTACAGTCCCTCCTTCTCACTCTAAGTTAATGTTCTGTTCTCCCACCATTCCCTGGGGTACATCTTGGGTTGGTAGGTTTGTTGTTAGGTATCACATTTCTGTTTGGCAGGATAAATCCCTTTCTGTTCATGATTCCATTCCCCTGGTTCCAGTCTGGGTTGGTTTGGCTGCACCTCTGTGCATTTCTGAAAAAGACAAAGAGAACCCTGGCCAGTAGAGAGGCTGACAGGTATTGTGGAAGGGGCAGTGGCACCAGCAGTCATATATAAAGCACACTCAGAGGTTGGGACTAGGACTCCCCCATACCCACTGTCTCACCCGACGTACAGGAACAATCCCCATTCTCTGCTGACAGGGTCTTGACCCTGTACCTGTCAAAAGGTTGTATTGCTAAAAAAACAAAAATGCACCACTTTGTACACATCACTATCGAGTAAATATGAGCTATTATTACTAAATTCTTCAAATGTAACTCAGATACATTGTTTACTGTTAAATCTCACATCTTTATTACCTTGCTCCACAGACAGAGAGGAACATGATGGTATTGTAAGCACATGTGTTCTTATCAAACCACACACATATGTACATGAACATCCATTACCAAAACCCCATGAGAAAATATACTTGTATGGGAGTTGTGTGAGAAATGAAAATGGGGAACTGAAATATGTATATGCAGTTTTTACTGTGCATGAGCTAATAGAAAGCAAACAGATAAGGGGAGTAAATTGAGCACAAATAGCCAGATTGGTTGCACTTACTTGTGCATGAACCACAGTGTGAGCAAGTGAGTTCATGTTTACACTGTCTCTCACTATGGCTCTGGTATAGTAAACAATTATGGTAGTTTAAAGGAGCAGGATAATTTATCTGAAGCATTGAATACGAATGCAGAATGGGAGTGCACTTCTTGAATCAATAGGTCGCCCAAAAGAGATAGCAGTCATAAAGACCCATTAGATGATGTCAGAAAGGGAATGCACTTGTTGATCCGATCGAGATGCCCTTTGCTTTGAGACTTTGGCAAAGAAAGTAATGTTTTAGTGGCAAGTGTAGTGAGAATAACTGCGATATGAAACACTTTATCAGTAGTCAGAGTTGAAAAAGCAGGTACCAGATACAGATCAAAATGGTTGGGGAAAGGCAGGATGTTCTTTGCCCAGTGATAAGCTTTGGGGTGCTTCCGCGCCTCGAAACACTTGTGTTTAGGCACGTTATAAATACCTTATCATATATCATATCATATCAGGGATGTTTGGTTTTCCCAAAAGCATTACAAGCATACTTTGCAAGAGTGCTCATGGCATAGCTCACATGTTATCTATTTATTTATTTATTTGAATTCTTATAACGCGCTGCATGCCCGTAGGCCTCAGGGCGCACAAAATACAGAGGCATAGACAGGACAACAAGAGAGAGCAAGCAGGATCAGAAAGTGTCATAAGGATTACTCCATGTTAAAAAGATAGGTTTTTATGGCTTTTTTAAATAGGAGGTAGTTTTTGATTTTGAAAGAGAGAATAGTAATGAGAATGAAGAGGGAATGGTATGCACCAGATTTTTCCACAAATCGTAGAATGATTAATCAGTAAGAGCTTACTGTATCAGCAAAACAAATATAGGAAATACAATCAATTTGCACAGGTCCAGGTGATTTTATATAAATAATGAAGTTAACACACCTGGATTATGCACTTGTTATAGCTGGCATCTTTTTCAAATGAGTCAAAGCGTACCTCACCCAAAGAGTGGACATAGAAGCAAATTTGAAAGCAATTATACATCCCTTTATCCCTAGGTTTGGGGTGCCAGTGAGTATCAACAGTGATAGAGGGATCCACTTCACGGGAAAGCTGATACAGGAGAAAGGCAAAGTTCCAAATATACAACAGAAGTTCCACTTCCCCAATCACCCTCAATTAGCAGGTATGGTTGAATGCCAGAATTGGACTCTTAAGGAAAATTTCCTAGGATATGTGCGTGAACTAGTTTGAAGGGGCCAGATGAACTGCTGTTAGCTCTAATAAGCATGCATGGACATTTTTAAAAGAATAGCAGGACTAAGCCTATCCTTGTTCTGCTGTCATTATAAAAACCTGCTCACCCATTTTACTGGATGCCATTTGTACATTTGCCAATGCCTCTTTTCGAGAAAATGTTGTACCTGAAGAGCTAAAAAAGGCAGGGATAACACACATACTTAAAAAAACAGGTTTACCTGAGGATCAGCCGCTCAACTATAGACCAATTACGAACACCCGTTCCTGCTTAAGGTCTTAACAAGTACCCAATTCTTAATAACCATCAATCAGGGTTTAGACCGGATTTGGGCACAGAAACTGCAGTGCTCGAATTCAAAGCCAGATTGCTGGAACGCATGGATACTGGAAAGGCATCTATTCTAATGCTGGTGGACTTGTCGGTGGCCTTCCACCTGGTGGAGCATTCTATTATGGTCACCAACTTGGGGGAAGTCGCTCACTTTTCCAGTGCAGCATCGCAGTGGGTCTCCTTGTTTCTGAGCAATCGGGACTGCACCTACCATTGTGAGGCGATGCCTATTACCATGAAGAACTTTGTGGACCAGCATTGTATTGGTTGTCATTAACTGCAGCTGACCATGAAGGCAGCCATTCACAGTAGAGATGTACCAACCGGAAAATACTTGCGGAACACTGATGTCCCTCAGTGCCATGGGACATTGAAGCAGATGGTGATATAAACCTTTTGTGTCTCTAATTTAGTGTCATGAAACTGCTTTTATTTATCTGGGTTTCCAGGGAGGAAAAATATTTCAAACATTTATGTCAGGGAACCTGGCCATAACGATGGGCAAAAGAGATGCACAGCAACAGGTTACCTTGGCCGAGGTGAAATGGATCCATCCAATGCATGAGAGTTCAGTAAAGATGACTATCCTGGATTTATATCAAGTGCAAAATAATGAACATTTGGGAAAGTGACCTGTGCAGGCACTGTAATGTCAGAGTGGCTGCCTGAAGGCTGGCAGAACAACATGCCTGCTAGAACAGCAGCAGAATCATAATGGCCTAAGAGCAAACCCACCCAAAAAAGAGTTCAGTGGCTAAAAGCCAACTCATTCAGTGATGAGAACAGGCTGAATAGAAATGTCAGATCAACCCAGAAAAAAAATCTAAGAGTATATTGTCCTAAATATTTGTATTTTAAGGATATGCGAAGACAAGTGCACAGCAAGATCGTACAATGGCGGACTGATGAACTGATAATGACTTATAAGGGTCCCATAGAGTTCAATTAGTGTTTTTAGAGATGAGCTGTATGATTTGACTTTACTAAATAAAGTTTATGTCAGGAAGTCAGTGCTATAAGTGAATCATACACAGTTATGATATGATAGGTTATTTATAACACGCTTAATACCCAGAGGTTTCTAAGCATGGACCCGGGGATCAAACCTGTGTTGTTCCGTGACATTTTGCTTCTAAGACGAGCACGTTGCCCCTGAGCTATCCTCCCGAACCTAAATAGACATTGCCACAAGAGACATTGGGCTTGATTTACAAATTGTTTTTGAATGGGACTTTTCCATTCAAAAACACTTTGTAAACCAGGCCCATTGCATCCAAGAAAAAAAGCCGAATATACTGGTGGTATAGAATGCCCTTAAATAAAACTTTGAGCTGTACAGTTTTTCGGAAAGTGCTGTTTTGTGTATCCCTTTCTTTCAAAAGACTATATGGAAGTTGTTCTAGTACATCCACAACCATGGTGTCAAAATATGCACAAAAGAGCAGATCTAGCTAAAAGAACAATTTTGAATGCAACATTTGGCACGTGCATCTTGCATTGTGGCATCTCACTTTCCTGAATGCTCAACAGGTACAGCAATTAGATTTTCTCATCCGAAGGACATGTTGTCAAGTGGATGGCCTAAACAGAGAAGACTAGAAGGCGGATTTTGGGATGGTCTTTATTGCCCTGTCATGGTATATAATCTGGGAAATGAAAACCTGGAAAAGCGGGGTGAGTTAGGAAAAATATTAAGTTTAGTGACTGTCTCATAGCCACAGAAACATATTCAAGTGAAGGCGAACTGAAGATAATAGAGGATCTGACAAGTATCACTAAGAATATATTACCACAGCTTGGTTTAATCATGACAGAGGCAGTCAAGAAGATGACATCACATCTGAAGCGAGCAAGACTACCTGAAGAATCAATTAAGGTTCATTTGAGATGGTGTCATCCGATGCTGAGTGAAGATACAGACGTTCCTACCCAGCTGTGGCCATGCAGATGTGCATGGAGGTACACCAGTTGGCAATGCAATATTGAGGAAGGAGTGTGCTCATTAAGTGTGCAGGGCCCTTTTCGAGGTATCAGGCCCCAACCTACAAGATGACTACTGAAATCTGAGCAGGTTGTTTCTGGAACTGGAATGTCTATTGAGATGTTTGAGAAGTGCAATTTCCAGAAGGAGAACATCATTATGCAATGAGCATGCCTGGACTAAAAAAAGACCTATGGATTTGATATGATATGATAGGTTATTTATAATGCGCTTAATACCAGAGGATTCTAAGTACGGACCTGTGTTGCTGTGTGTTGCTGTGTGTCGTCTTGCTTCCAAGGCGAGCACTTTGCATTTGTCTGGGTGTGGACTGCACCCTTTGACTGAGAGAACCCCCATAGGTCCAATGTATGGAGATTGTAAAGGCTGTTCACATAATGTCTGTTGCCGGAAGAGCATGCTGGGAAGGGCCCTTAAGAGATTTGTTGCTGAATGTTACCTTTATGTTCCATCTGAATGACAGTTGCATGCACCAGAACAATGCTCTTGCCTATGATGTAAGATTCTCGATTTCCACAGTAACTGAAAGTCACACTATAAATTGGCATCCAGCAGTAAGATAAAAGATCCCAATTAAGTATAAGTTTAGTGAGGATTGTGTTGTTGCCAGAGATCCTTCCATTAGTTAATGTGAAGAAACAACTATGTGTTGTAGAAGCAAAATATATTCAATAAAAACAGGTTTCCTAACTGGCTTGGCGAACTCTGACATTATGCACCACCTTGGATATCATTTCTTGTGTCATTGAGTGGGTTAAGTCAGTAGGCCTCTGCGAATTGATAATGACGATTATAGCCATTGTTATTGCAGTTATTCTTTTCTCATTTTGTTTTTAAGGCTGCCTTGGGAGCGGAGGAGCAAGGACAATATGTATAAGCAATAAACGGATACTGCATCCTAGTAGTATGCAGTTGAAACATGTTGGTTCCTTGTAGAACTCTTGCAGGGAAAGATGTGATTGATTATGCATAATGTTTTCGGTTACATGTCTTTATTACTACACATTTTTTAACAAATGCACATATAACGAAAATTTATAACAACAAAAAAACGATTTTTTTCTTTTTTTCCCTTTTTTCGGGGGGAGCAAACTCCCGTTTCCCACCACTAAAAACCCACCCCAACCATTTCCCCACAAGGTTTAACCCGTTTCCCCACCCCCACATACATTTTTCTTATGTTTTTCATTATATCATTTTCGTTATATATTCATTCTACATAAAATGTTCGTTATAAAGACTGTATAGCAATGTTTCCATATACTTGTGTTCTGACGTGTACATGTTTCTTTCGATCAAGCGTTCACCAAACACCTTGACAGTTGGATAGATATCAGTAGGGGTACAAATGAGATTCAAGAGGAGTCAATAAGGGGGACACAAAGGCTGGAATAAAGACAAATGATGAAAGCAAAAATGGAGTGGAAATAGAGCAAAGCAGAAAAAATTGCAGCTGTGCTTCAAAGTACAAAAGGAGTGACTGTGGAAGCTGGTGTCATTGGACGAACATGAGACTCAGCTGCATGGCAGCCATCTTTGCGGCAATGACATAGGAGCAGCAGTCATGCTAAGGGAGGTAGCACAGAAAACACAGTGATTGGTTGGCAACCGTGCACGTGCCCACGAAGCCTTGTGGGGTAGATTTAAGCCAACATCCGAGGTACAGGTCAGTCCACCTACACAACCCGCGTCATGTCATAAAGGAAGGTTAAGCTGCCTGAGAATTGTAATGCCAGGCACGTGAATGCTGAGTCTACGGTTAAGTACTGATAGGTGTAAAGGAAGGCTCCTCCAAAGGAGGTGGTTTATGTCACATGGATAGACAAAGCAGACTTACACCGGGCTCGGATGGTCCTGCAAAGCCATAACCCCAGAGGTAAAATTAGTAAAATCATCATTAATGTAACAGACAAAGTGGGTAGTTCATAGATTTCAGCGCAGAGGCAGCACACGCAAGAGCAGCGCAGAGAGGGAGCGTGCGCTAGCGTGCACCAGCCATGTGCGCTAAACAGCATTCTGGCACACCGCGTATTCATGGATTTTCCAAGCAATTTTGAGCGCTGGTGCAGCGAACATCCCGCAGCACCAGTTACGCCCCCAAGAACGCCCATTGCGCAAGGAAAAGCCATTGAAATCCCCAATGCGGTGCGAAGGGCCGCGCTAACCTTGGACCAGTTTACAGAGCGGCTACACTGGAAATCGCGTGAAAATACTATGCGTACACCGCTCACGGCAGCCAAAACGCGTGAAAATGCACCCCTCGGAATCTGCGTACCCCGCTCGCACCAGGTAAATTGCGTAGAAAAAGTTCCCCCTGTGGTGTAGGCTGCCTGTGGGGCATGCCCAGGGTGGATGGGCTGCCTGCGGGGCATGGCCAGGGTGGATGGGGTGCCTGTGCATATTCCGGGGGTACGCAGGGAGTTTCACAAGCAATAGGCCTGGCCCGAGCAGGCTATCTGTATTTCAGGGGTACACAGGGAGTTTGACACGCAATAGGCCTGGTGAAAGCAGGCTATGTGTATTCCAGGGGTACGCGGGAAGTTTGACACACGGTAGGCCTGGCGCAAGCGGGCTACGTGTATTCCAGGGGTACGGGGGGAGTTTGACACGCGATAGGCCTGGCGTGAGCAGGCTACGTGTATATCGGGGGTGCGCAGGGAGTTTCACACACGATAGGCCTGGAGCGAGCGGGCTACATGTATTTCGGGGGTGCGCAGTGAGTTTCACACACGATAGGCCTGGCGCGAGCGGGCTACGTGTATTTCAGGGGTGCGTGGGGAGTTTCAAACGCGATAGGCTTGGCGCGAGTGGGCTACGTGTATTTCGGGGGTGCGCGGGGAGTTTCACACGCTATAGGCCTGGCGCGAGCTGGCTACGTGTATTCCAGGGGTACGCGGGGAGTTTGACACGTGATAGGCCTGGCGCGAGCGGGCTACATGTATTCCAGGGGTACGCGGGGTGTTTGACACGCGATAGGCCTGGCGGGAGTGGGCTATGTGTATTTCGGGGGTGTGCAGGGAGTTTCACACGCGATAGGCCTGGCGCGAGCAGGCTATGTATTTTTCGGGGGTGCGCAGAGAGTTTCACACACAATTTTGCATTGTGGGCCCTCCCAGATGTGCCCTTCCCCCCTCTCCATGCCCTGCAGGCAGCCCACACCACAGGGAAGTACCCTACATCCCCGACCATGCCCTGCAGGTAACCCACGTAGCACCATGCACTTGTGAGCCCCGACTCATGTCCCCCACCCACCATTGAGGGACACCTGCAAGCAGGCCGTGACTCATGTCCCCCAGTGAGGGGCACCTGCCAGCAGGCCCCGACTCATGTCAACCCACCAATGAGGGGCACCTGCCAGCAGGGCCCGACTCATGTCCCCCGGACACCCCTATAACCACCCACCCACCATTGAGGGGCAGCTGCCAGCAGGCCCCGATATGTGGCCCGCCAAACACCATGTTCTAACAAAACAGACCCATGGGCCTAATGCCAACATAAATCCCCCCTGGCCCCCAGTACAAGCACATAGCCATCCACTGCACCCACTCCCAAATTACCCATGCCATGAGAGCCTCAAAAGAACCACCATGGCCATGGAGAAATGTACAACAGAGCCACACAGTGGCAACACATGACTGAGTCAATGCTCAATGAGACATGCACAAATACCAATGACAGTACAGAACACCAATAATACATTTATATGATTTGTATTAAAATACGTAATGAAAAAACATAAAGAAATATCAAACTTGTAAAGTAAGAAATGATGAAATATAAATTTTAAAAAATTCCAATGTAAAACAAAAATCCACAAGAGCAAAAAAGTGAAGTGGTCCATATCCAATGTCCAAAAAAAGTACATGAAAAAATTAAAATAAAACATTGATCCATGGGATGTAACTATAACAAAAGTATGTACAAGTCTGGAACTATATACACTGCAAGTCCGAAGGGTCCATGATGCCCAAACAAAAGGAAACCTGACAAACATCCTATAAACATAACTATGTACATAAAGTGGAGCAAAGTCCATGAACTCCAAAATAAAGAAAAAACAAAGGAAACCCTAACCCTAAAGAACTATGTACAAAGGCGGTGGGCAAGTCCAAAGGCTCACTTGTTGATGTCTCAGGCCAGGGCATCATCAAACTCCTCTTCAACGTCTTGGAGGCGGGCCTCTTCCCTGGCCCTGAGGTCTCACAGGGATGCAGCCTTGGCCGACTCCACTCCCTGCGAGTTGCCTCATGGCACTCAGTCCACCTCAACGCCCTGACCATAGTGAGCCATCCTCTGCCACCCGCTGCCGCTCCGCATGTATTTGCTGGCCAAACCGCTGGCACACGGAAGACACACCAAATCCAGGGTCCTCTGCCCTCCGGCCGATGCCTGTCCCTGTGATGTTGATGGCCCCGAGCCATCATTGCTCCCACCTTGAGCCTGCTGCTGCCATGCATGTGCCCTACCTATCGATGCCTGCATGTCCTCCTCCTGCTGGGGTCCAGTTGTTGGGGTGGCCACCCCTGCTGGACCTCCGACTCCCGACTGTGGCAGGGATGTGTCCTCCACCAGCCTGGCCGCTGGGTCAGGGGCAGCTCCACAGGGTGCCCAGGTGATACATGGGCAGGAAGATGGCACGGAGGACGACTGGCGCATAGGGGGTTCAGTTGAGGAGGGGGTCGATAGACGTTCCAGCACACGGAGGAACCCAGCACTGCTGACCCGTCCTAGTAGGTCGAAGCAGTCGATGATGCATTCAAAATGATGTGCATTGTCCACACGAGAACCCTGCATGTCACCCTGAAAGCCACGTTGACGCAACGCCATCCCAGCCAGGGCAGGCTCAACCCTGTCCCAGATAGCCACATCCGCAGGGAGAGGAAGGCCAGTTGTTGTTTGTGCATCCCCTCCCTGAAAACGGGTCTGGACGAAGGCATCCCTGCTGGTGCGGGATGATGCAGTCACAGGATCGGGGACAGGATTACACACAGGCACCTCCGCGGCGGCCTGTGCTGCCTCCTGTCCCTGACCCTGTACTGCACCACTAGCACCAGTGGAATGCCCCCCTCCAGGCGCCGTTTGTGGGCCTTCTACAACCTCCGCCTCAACCAAACCCCCCACCAACCTGGATGAATCCGTGCCATCTTCCTCCATAGGCCCTTAAGGGGGCTCAGCTGCCCCTTCTGCTGCGGAGGAGTCCACCTCCGACCTCCGCCTCTTAGACCTACCCTCGGCAGCTGCGGCTGTGGACGTGGCACCAGACTCCACACTCCCCAAAGAGATGACGACCCGGGAGGGTAGCTGGGCCTTGCGTCTCCGGCTGCCGGTGGGATCCCTGTCGCTGTGCTCCACAGCACTGTCTCCGCCCTCTTCATTAGTTGACTCTGCAGACAGGGAGAGACAGAACACAGGCATCAGGGCACTGTACAATGGTCTGATACACACATGACAGTTGCACATGAGTGGCAGTGTCAAACTTCACAGATGGCATCACACTCCCCAACACACATATCATTTGAACCCACACACATGTGCAAATTAACAGGAATGTTGCATCAGGCAGCAAGATCCATACACATACAACAGCATGAGCATCTGAAGGTTAGCCTGGCGTCACATGCAACATGGGGAGTGCCAAACACATGCACACACGCCACTAGACATACATGCATCTGTACATCTCCACACCTGTCACAGTGAAATCATCTGTAACTATGTCACATCTGCCAATCAGCCTCCTACATGTCTGTGTCACATGCATCCATGGCGTATCACATTCGCACACATGTCAAACACACACACAGACACACATGTATGCCATGCATGTACATGAAGGTGGAACCAGCATCCATGTGTCACACCCAACCATGACATAGTCATACACAGATTTGTAAACATGTGTGCATACCCAAATGCATTTGGGCATTATGCATTTCAACACATACACCCTTGATGTGCTTCACACATGACTGGACCCACATGCGGCACACTCATGTCCCTGTACATAGACATCCATACATGGGCCTTTCAAGACATATGTCCATGCTGCACACTCCTGGCACACTTCAATATGCACTGTGTCCAATCAGTACACATGGACACTTACCGCTCGACTCCAGACGGGTCTGCCTCTGAAGGACCTCGAGGTGGAGTGCTGGGCGTATACGTTCCAGGACCCTCATCTGGTTGTTGGTAAGGTGGACCCAGCACCCCTCTGCATGCGCTTCCTCCAAGAGGCACCGGGCCTTGCTCAGGGTCCTGGACCTGATGTCCTCCCAGCGCTTCCGGACGTGTTGTAAGTCGCGGGCTGCCACCCCCTCCACATTGATGGCTGCCACAATGTCCTTCCAGATCCTCTTCCGACGTTCATTGCCAGCGCATGGTCTTCCGAAGATGGCATCATAATGCACTAGGACTTGCTCCACCAGGATACCAACTTCTGCGGCACTGAAGCTGGTAGCCCACTGCCTCTCTGGCTGGGGGTTGAAGTGATCTGTGATGGTGTTTCCCACGACATGGCAACCCCCGAGGCAGGTGTGGGTGGGCAACTGGGTCCTGGTGCTGGGCTGTGGAGTGATGGAACTTCAGTCGGGAGTCTACTGTTCCAGCAGGGGTGGCCACAGCAACTGGACCCCTGCAGATGGCTGATGTGCAGTCACCAAATAGCAAGGCACGTAGTCAGCAGGCAGGCATGCAGCAGCAGATGGCAGGTGGGAGCAGGCTCGGGGCTCTGGGGGGGGCAGGAAAATGGCCTTCTGGGCAAGAGCATGGTCTTCCGTGTGTTGTCACGTGGCGAGCTTGATACGGAGTGATTTGGCACGTGAAAAAACTGCACGTCAGCGTGTAATTCGAGGAAAGGCCCTTAGCGTGTAAGCGTGTCTGTGACGTAACGCATACAAGTGTTTCCCTCCACACGGGTGCAGAGTGATTGTACACGTTCAAAAATTGCACATCCGGATGTTACTGCGTGTAATTGGAGGAAAGGCCCTTAGCGCGTAAGCGCGGAAATGATGTGGCACGTGTGGGCAGGGTTCAAAGGTATGCGTAGGACACCATTTTCTTGTATGTGCTTTTTGTGGAGACCGAGCAGGTGATTCTTGTACTTCTTGTCGGTTCACACGCGATTACTTCACAACGGTTCCAGTTCGTACTCCTTGTATACTCAGACAGCGTTCAATTCTTCTTTTGGCGGGGGTGTTGCCAACGCGCACATTTGCATCTTTTTCACTTTCTTTTTCCAGGCAGACGGTAAGTCGCGCACGTATTTTTCAACTGTGGTTGCCCTTGTGTGTCACGTACCCATTCAGAGGTCATTGTAGCCTGTGTGTACCACGCGTACGCTTATTTTTGTGTTTCTGGGTGCCACAGCATAGTGCAGGTCCTTTATTCCACAAACATGGGCTACCAAGGGACAGTGTTGGTCCAAGATCATCACACTAACGTTGGTCCTGCCAACATCACCCAGCAGCCAATGCCTGCAGTGAGACCTTTGGTCATCGTGACTTTGGCTCCTTCAAGTACCCAGTCCACCTGCGCTTCAGCCCCTACCAACCAGAGCAGCATCAGCAACTCAGGGTCCGCACCACCTCTCAAGAGGAAGAAGGGTGCCCTTGCGGTACAGGCTGGGACCCCAAACACGGCTCCCCCCTCCGGCACGTCAAGAAAGCGGAGTTTCAATGATGTGGAACTGGACGCACTTGTGGGCTACGTGTCGGCCCATGGCCACGAAATGCTGGTGACTGCAGGGTGCAAGACTACGACTGCGCAACGTAGAGTCCACTGGCAGTGCATCGTGGACCAGATTAGTTCCCTTGGATTTGCGAGGCGCACAGCTGATGATTGCTCTAAGCGGTGGAATGACCTCAAACGCAGAGCAAAAAACAAGCTGGCTTCCAATCATGCCTCTTCTCTGGTGACAGGCAGTGGGTCTCGACCAGAGTAGGAAGTACTCACAGAACATGAGTCAATCGCTGGAGGCTTCCTCACAGAGGATCAGATCCAAGGCGTGGGAGACCTACCAGATCTTGAGGCAATGTCCAGTGAGTGTCCATGCATGTGTGTGCAAACCATGTGTATGTTGCTTGGGTGATGTGTTCTGCTTGAGTGCTAGGTGAGGCTGTGTAGTCATGACTGCTATGGGTCACCCATGTGGTGACTCCAAACCATCCCCCGGCCTTGGGTTTGGGTTTTACAGTATCCCTTCTGACTGCAGTTTACAATTTGTACCTGATTACTGCACTTGCCCTTCAATTGCCATCATGCCACACCATTGTTGATACTGTTTTCCTGTTCATTCTGCCTGATTGATGGAATCATTTGCATGATAAACACACATTTGTGTGACGTTCTTCCGCAAATTCACCATACTTCAGACATAGATTTCACCCCACAATGGTCCAAATTTGTTTACTTATTATGGGAATGATTTCATCAATCAGGCTGATTGACTATTGTGCACCTACACATGCCCTGCACATGAACACTTCGGGGCCCTGTTTGAATGTTGAACATGACAATTGACTTCTCTCATGTCCGAGTGACCAACCATTGATGTATCCATGTGCCTGCCAACACTGTATTAGTAAACACTGGCTTTGTTGCATCATGCAGCAAATGTGTTGCTTTTCCATCTTGGAGTCCTCAGTGTCTGCTTTTTGGCTCCCCTTCCATTTCATTGCCAGTGCATGCATGCCAGAGTTAGTGTCATGTGTGACATGTGTCATTTATGTAATCGATGTGTACATCGTGAGGCCTATGTGTGCGGGCTATGCTGCTCATGCCTGTCTTCATTACTTTTCTTTTATGTTTTTGCAGGTAATGAGGCACTAGATGCGGTTGAGGAGGAGGAGATGGTGCAGGGGCAGGAGTACTCACAGCCCCAACCAGGCACCAGTGGAGGACGTGGGGTGGTGGTGGGTGTAAATCCATTACTCCTACAGACCATCCTGTCCATGGGTGTATCTGGGTACACCTCCGAAGACCTCTATGCCTCAGGTGCCGAATCTGACATTGAGACAAATATGCCATCGCAGGTGAGTGTTTCTGGCAGGGATGCTTTTCTGTCCAACACACCTGCACTGGGGGTAGACCCCTCTATGCGGCATTCAGTCTTGGAAAGTCCGACTGTGGCGGTTATGGATACAGGGTCACACTCCACTATATTTGC
The DNA here is from genome assembly GCF_040938575.1 of Ambystoma mexicanum. NCBI lineage: Eukaryota > Metazoa > Chordata > Amphibia > Caudata > Ambystomatidae > Ambystoma > Ambystoma mexicanum. The sequence continues at coordinate 293,410,072 of NC_090941.1, forward strand.
TCCTGTTCCTGGGCCAGCAGATCAAAGGAGGAATGCAGTCCTGCAGCCTCAGGCAGTGCCAGCACAGCAAGGTGCACATCACCTTGCCCCAAACAGGTGTGGTGCCCGCCAACGCAGTGGCCGTGCACCACCAGACAATACTGTGTGGGAGAACTCCATGTATACTATTGCAAAACAACAGGTGGCATCGTGTGAGATGATGGCTCAGGCCGTGGGTGGCCACTTCCATTCTCCCCCCTGAAAGGAAGATGGAGCTCCAGCAGCAGGCAACAGAGTCCATGTGCCGCTCACACAGCGAGGACATGTTCGCATCCAACAGGGACCGACGTGGTGGACTGGAGACTGCGCACAGCCATATCTGCAGAGTCGCAGGCCCACAGGGAGGCCCTGAGGTTAGAGCACAGGTCCCTCAGAGATACTCTGGGTGCACTTGAGGTGTCCCAGAGTACAAGGTCAGAACAGCAGCTCGAGCAGCTAACACGCACACTCTCAGCTGAGCTCCAGGCAACCCGTGAGGAGATCTGGGCATCACGCGAAGCCTTGCAGGCAGAAATCCATGCTACCCGTGAGGTGCTGCATGGGAATCTCCGTACCATCATCTGCGGAACCAACCCTTTCAGACCCTCATGCTTGCTGCCATGGAGGAGCATGCCAGGGCTTTGTGTGGTCTGCCTCCCATATCACACGCACCTTCTAATATACCACCAGAGGGTGATGACAGCGACGGCAGTTCTACCACTATAGGGTAGCCATGCAGGCCATGAGCCCAAGGAGGTTTTTTTTTGTTTTTGTCAACATCCACACAAGTGGGTGTTGGGGTGCACCCTGTACCTCCTCCCTCCTGCCCCCCCCCCCAGTCGACACATGGCCATTTTGGATTTTTCTTTTTCATTTTTTTGTTTTACATTTTTTTACATTTTTCTTTTTCTTTTTGTTTTTTCATATTTCATTCCGAATTGCAAATTAGAATTAGATTTTAATTTTTTGATTATCTTTTTTTCTTCTTTTTTCTATTTATTATTTTCATTTTCATTTCATATTTAATTTCTTTTTTTTAATTTTTCTTTTCATTTTTTATTTTTTTATTTAATTTGTATTTTGACTTTTACTTGATTATTTTATTTATTTTGTTCACTTTTCATTTGCTTTTTGTTTTTTTTTCTTTTTCCTTATTTAATTTCCATTTACTTTTTTTGTTGATAACCATTTTCTTTCAGATTGTAAATTCATGTTAAAGTGTGTTGCTTTGTGTGGCTCCTATAGGCATCCACTGTGTATTCCAGGTGGGCACATGCAGGCTTGTCCTGTGTTTGGGTTAGAAACTTGCAGGCCGATTCATGGAATAATTAGCGCGGCGCAAGTGGGCAAAAACGTGCGAATCGCAGTGGAATAGCGAAAATCGCAGTGCAATTGCGAAAATCGCACGAAAAGCAGCGCACGTCGATTCATGGAAGGCCGTGCGCGAGAAAACCAGCGGATGTGCGATAAAAAAGTGCGCGGCGCACGTTGGCGCACAGGCCATCTAACAGCGTGCGCCAGGTCACAGCGAAAATCGCACAGGCCACAGCGAAATTCGCACATAGCGCGGCGCACGCAACAAAAGTAGGCGGAACACGGGAGTAACACTCGGAATGGGGAACAACTTGCCAAAACGTGGGCGTCACGGGGGAAGTACAGGGCACAAGTGCGCGGAACGCCCACACGCTCGCCTACAACACGTATTCATGGAATAGAATAGGGCAAAAAAGCGCACGCTCAAACCAGCGCACAGGCACAAACACGACCGCCACAAGAAAGCAGGCGGTAGCGTCTCTGCGGCTGTAAGAAATGTGCGCCAAAAGGTGCGCCAACAAATAGCACCTATATACTGCCATGATGAATGTCCCATACTGTGGCCCTCCAGGAAAAATGACGTGCAAGGGGTACCCACAAACACGGACACCCGCTGACAAAAAATACGTGTGCGTGTATACCGGGGTGCGCGGGAAGTCTAACACGCGATTTCAGCAGGGTACGTGCATCAAAGGGGTTCGCGTGAAGTTATTCACGCGATCGGGCCTGGGGGAGCGGGCTACGTGTATTTCAGGGGTTCGCGTGAAGTTTCACACGCGATCGGGTCTGGGGGAGCGGGCTACGTGTATTACAGGGGTTCGCGTGAAGTTCCTCACGCGATCGGGCCTGGGGGAGCGTGCTACGTGTATATCAGGGGTTCGCGTGAAGTTTCACACGCGATCGGGCCTGGGGGAGCGGGCTACGTGTATTACAGGGGTTCGCGTGAAGTTCCTCACGCGATCCGGCCTGGGGGAGCGGGCTACGTGTATTACAGGGATTCGCGTGAAGTTCCTCACGCGATCGGGCCTGGGGTAGCGGGCTACGTGTATTACAGGGGTTCGCGTGAAGTTCCTCACGCGATCGGGCCTGGGGGAGCGGGCTACGTGTATTCCAGGGGTGCGCGGGAAGTTCCACACGCGAATAGCCTAGGGGCGCGTGTATTCCAGGGGTGAGCGTGAAGTTCCACACGCGAATAGCCTGGGCGCGTGTATTTCAGGGGTGCGCGGGAAGTTCCACACGCGAATACCCTGGCCGCGTGTATTTCAGGGGTGCGCGGGAAGTTCCACACGCGAATAGCCTGGGGGCGCATGTATTCCAGGGGTGCACGTGAAGTTCCACAAGCGAATAGCCTGGGCGCGTGTATTTCAGGGGTGCGCGGGAAGTTCCACACGCGAATAGCCTGGGCGCGTGTATTTCAGGGGTGCGCGGGAAGTTCCACACGCGAATAGCCTGGGCGCGTGTATTTCAGGGGTGCGCGGGAAGTTCCACACGCGAATAGCCTGGGCACGTGTATTTCAGGGGTGCGCGGGAAGTTCCACACGCGAATAGCCTGGGCGCGTGTATTTCAGGGGTGCGCAGGAAGTTCCACACGCGAATAGCCTGGGCGCGTGTATTTCAGGGGTGCGCGGGAAGTTCCACACGCGAATAGCCTGGGCGCGTGTATTTCAGGGGTGCGCGGGAAGTTCCACACGCGAATAGCCTGGGCGCGTGTATTTCAGGGGTGCGCGGGAAGTTCCACACGCGAATAGCCTGGGGGCGCGTGTATTTCAGGGGTGCGCGGGAAGTTCCACACGCGAATAGCCTGGGCGCGTGTATTTCAGGGGTGCGCAGGAAGTTCCACACGCGAATAGCCTGGGGGCGCGTGTATTTCAGGGGTGCGCGGGAAGTTCCACACGCGAATAGCCTGGGCGCGTGTATATCAGGGGTGCGCGGGAAGTTCCACATGTGATTTGACAGTGTGGGTCCTCCCAGGTGTACCCTGTACACCCTCCACGGCCCCTGCAGGCAGCCCACACCAAAGGGGACTACCCTGCATCCCTGGTCATGTCCCGCAGGCAGCCCACCCACCATGGGCATGCCCCCCAGCAAAGGCACATGTCTCCTTGAACTAATGAACACCAACTCATGTCCCCTTGCACCCCCACCCCCCAGCACTGTGGGGCACCTGCCAGCAGGCCCCCACCCATGTCCAACTCATGTCCCCCACCACCCCCACCCCCCAGCACTGTGGGGCACCTGCCAGCAGGCCCCCACCCATGTCCAACTCATGTCTCCCACCACCCCCACCCCCCAGCCACCAGCGTCACCCTCCACCAGGCCCCCACTCATGTCTCCCACCACCCCCACCCCCCAGCCACCAGGGGCACCCTCCACCAGGCCCCCACTCATGTCTCCCATCACCCCCACACCCCAGCAGTGCAGGGTCACCCTCCACCAGGCCCCCACTCATGTCTCCCACCACCCCCACCCCCCAGCCACCAGGGGCACCCTCCACCAGGCCCCCACTCATGTCACCCACCACCCCCACACCCCAGCAGTGCAGGGTCACCCTCCAGCAGGCCCCCACTCATGTCTTCCACCACCCCCACCCCCCAGCCACCAGGGGCACCCTCCACCAGGCCCCCACTCATGTCTCCCACCACCCCCACACCCCAGCAGTGCAGGGTCACCCTCCACCAGGCCCCCACTCATGTCTCCCACCACCCCCACCCCCCAGCGTCACCCTCCACCAGCCCCCACTCATGTCTCCCACCACCCCCACCCCCCAGCAGTGCAGGGTCAACCTCCACCAGGCCCCCACTCATGTCACCCACCACCCCCACCCCCCAGCCACCAGGGGCACCCTCCACCAGGCCCCCACTCATGTCTCCCACCACCCCCACACCCCAGCAGTGCAGGGTCACCCTCCACCAGGCCCCCACTCATGTCACCCACAACCCCCACACCCCAGCAGTGCAGGGTCACCCTCCACCAGGCCCCCACTCATGTCACCCACCACCCCCACACCCCAGCAGTGCAGGGGCACCCTCCACCAGGCCCCCACTCATGTCTCCCACCACCCCCACACCCCAGCAGTGCAGGGTCACCCTCCACCAGGCCCACACTCATGTCACCCACCACCCCCACCCCCCAGCCACCAGGGGCACCCTCCACCAGGCCCCCACTCATGTCTCCCACCACCCCCACCCCCCAGCCACCAGGGGCACCCTCCACCAGGCCCCCACTCATGTCTCCCACCACCCCCAAACCCCAGCAGTGCAGGGTCACCCTCCACCAGGCCCCCACTCATGTCACCCACCACCCCCACCCCCCAGCCACCAGGGGCACCCTCCACCAGGCCCCCACTCATGTCTCCCACCACCCCCACCCCCCAGCCACCAGGGGCACCCTCCACCAGGCCCCCACTCTAGTCACCCACCACCCCCACACCCCAGCAGTGCAGGGTCACCTTACAACAGGCCCCCACTCATGTCTCCCACCACCCCCACCCCCCAGCCACCAGGGGCACCCTCCACCAGGCCCCCACTCATGTCTCCCACCACCCCCAAACCCCAGCAGTGCAGGGTCACCCTCCACCAGGCCCACACTCATGTCACCCACCACCCCCACCCCCCAGCCACCAGGGGCACCCTCCACCAGGCCCCCACTCATGTCTCCCACCACCCCCACCCCCCAGCCACCAGGGGCACCCTCCACCAGGCCCCCACTCATGTCTCCCACCACCCCCAAACCCCAGCAGTGCAGGGTCACCCTCCACCAGGCCCCCACTCATGTCACCCACCCCCCCACCCCCCAGCCACCAGGGGCACCCTCCACCAGGCCCCCACTCATGTCTCCCACCACCCCCACCCCCCCAGCACTGTGGGGCACCTGCCAGCAGGCCCCCACCCATGTCACCCACCGCCCCCACACCCCAGCAGTGCAGGGTCACCCTCCACCAGGCCCCCACTCATGTCACCCACCACCCCCACCCCCCAGCCACCAGGGGCACCCTCCACCAGGCCCCCACTCATGTCTCCCACCACCCCCACACCCCAGCAGTGCAGGGGCACCCTCCACCAGGCCCCCACTCATGTCACCCACCACCCCCACACCCCAGCAGTGCAGGGTCACCCTCCACCAGGCCCCCACTCATGTCACCCACCACCCCCACCCCCCAGCCACCAGGGGCACCCTCCACCAGGCCCCCACTCATGTCTCCCACCACCCCCACACCCCAGCAGTGCAGGGTCACCCTCCACCAGGCCCCCACTCATGTCACCCACCACCCCCACACCCCAGCAGTGCAGGGGCACCCTCCACCAGGCCCCCACTCATGTCTCCCACCACCCCCACACCCCAGCAGTGCAGGGTCACCCTCCACCAGGCCCAAACTCATGTCACCCACCACCCCCACCCCCCAGCCACCAGGGGCACCCTCCACCAGGCCCCCACTCATGTCTCCCACCACCCCCACCCCCCAGCCACCAGGGGCACCCTCCACCAGGCCCCCACTCATGTCTCCCACCACCCCCAAACCCCAGCAGTGCAGGGTCACCCTCCACCAGGCCCCCACTCATGTCACCCACCACCCCCACCCCCCAGCCACCAGGGGCACCCTCCACCAGGCCCCCACTCATGTCTCCCACCACCCCCACCCCCCAGCCACCAGGGGCACCCTCCACCAGGCCCCCACTCATGTCACCCACCACCCCCACACCCCAGCAGTGCAGGGTCACCCTTCACCAGGCCCCCACTCATGTCTCCCACCACCCCCACCCCCCAGCCACCAGGGGCACCCTCCACCAGGCCCCCACTCATGTCTCCCACCACCCCCAAACCCCAGCAGTGCAGGGTCACCCTCCACCAGGCCCCCACTCATGTCACCCACCACCCCCACCCCCCAGCCACCAGGGGCACCCTCCACCAGGCCCCCACTCATGTCTCCCACCACCCCCACACCCCAGCAGTGCAGGGTCACCCTCCACCAGGCCCCCACTCATGTCACCCACCACCCCCACACCCCAGCAGTGCAGGGGCACCCTCCACCAGGCCCCCACTCATGTCACCCACCACCCCCACACCCCAGCAGTGCAGGGTCACCCTCCACCAGGCCCCCACTCATGTCACCCACCACCCCCACCCCCCAGCCACCAGGGGCACCCTCCACCAGGCCCCCACTCATTTCTCCCACCACCCCCACACCCCAGCAGTGCAGGGTCACCCTCCACCAGGCCCCCACTCATGTCACCCACCACCCCCACACCCCAGCAGTGCAGGGGCACCCTCCACCAGGCCCCCACTCATGTCTCCCACCACCCCCACACCCCAGCAGTGCAGGGTCACCCTCCACCAGGCCCACACTCATGTCACCCACCACCCCCACCCCCCAGCCACCAGGGGCACCCTCCACCAGGCCCCCACTCATGTCTCCCACCACCCCCACCCCCCAGCCACCAGGGGCACCCTCCACCAGGCCCCCACTCATGTCTCCCACCACCCCCAAACCCCAGCAGTGCAGGGTCACCCTCCACCAGGCCCCCACTCATGTCACCCACCACCCCCACCCCCCAGCCACCAGGGGCACCCTCCACCAGGCCCCCACTCATGTCTCCCACCACCCCCACCCCCCAGCCACCAGGGGCACCCTCCACCAGGCCCCCACTCATGTCACCCACCACCCCCACACCCCAGCAGTGCAGGGTCACTCTCCACCAGGCCCCCACTCATGTCACCCACCACCCCCACCCCCCAGCCACCAGGGGCACCCTCCACCAGGCCCCCACTCATGTCTCCCACCACCCCCCCCCCCCAGCACTGTGGGGCACCTGCCAGCAGGCCCCCACCCATGTCCAATCCATGCCCCCCTGCACCTGGGTCCCAACATTCCCCAATCATGTCCGTAATGGCCATCCTCCCCTGCCAAAAGGCCCAACCAACTATCACACCCACCCACATATCAAAGGCAATTACATGTTACACCCCCAATTTAAATAATGCAATTGAACACATGTCTGTCACACACAATGGCTGCAAGTGAATGACAAAACACCCAACATGACATGCCTGAAGGCAATGAGATGATACGACACATTGAAGATTAAAAAAATAATATGTATTGAACAGCAAGTAGAATGGAAATGAAATAAGAAAAAACACAAAGCAAATCAAACAAAACAAGATGAATGTCCAAGAAAATAATCTGAAAAATTAAAATAAGCCAATGAAGAACCATGAAGAAGATCATCCTGGGTCCATGAGCCCAACCAAATTAAACCTAACTATGACTACTAACTAAAAACTGAACTATATACAAAAAAGTGGTGCATTGCAATCGCAACCAAAAAAAAATCAAAAAAACAAAGGAAACCTAACCCTAACTATACAACTATATACAAAGGCAGCGGGCTATTTGGACGGCTCACTGGTTGTTGTCATGGGCCAGGGCATCATCGAACTCCTGGTCAATGGCTTGGAGGCGGGCATGTTCCCTGGCCCCGAGGTCCTGCAGGGATAACGCAGTGTCAAGCTCAAACTCCCTGCGAAGACCCTCGAGGCACTCAGCCCGCCTCAGCGCCCTCCGCATGGAGTCCTCCGCCCTGACCATCGTGAGCCGTTCCTCCTCTGCCCGCTGCCGCTCCGCACCTATCCGCTGGCACAACCGCTCCCACACGGAAGCCACTCCCATTCCAGGGTTCTCCTGCCCTCCGGCCGATGCCTGCACCCCTGATGTTGATGGCCCCGAGCCATGATGCCTCCCACGTTGAGCCTGCTGCTGCCTCCGACGCAACTGCCTGTGCCAGCACGACGGCATCCAGGCTGATGGAAACCACCGACGCCGTCGTGCACGTGCCCTGCCCGATGATGCCGTCACATCCTCCATCTGCTGGGGTCCAGTTGCTCTGGTGTCCACCCCTGCTGGATCTCTGACTCCCGACTGTGGCAGGGATGGGATCCCCACCGAGCTGGCTGCATTGGTCGGGGCAGGTCCACAGGGGGCCCTGGTGGCATCTGGGCTGGAAGACGGCAAGGAGAACGACTGGTGGATAGCCTGCACAGAGGAGGAGAGGGCCGCCACATTGGCCAACACATGCAGGAAACCCCCGAACATGGCCGATCCCAATTGGGCCACGTCGGCACGGTGCACTTCGTGATGACGTGCGTGCTCCTCACGGGAAGCACGCACGGCATCACGAATCACAGCCGTGCGCATCGCGACCCCAATCAGGACCTTCTCCGCACGGCCAGGGGTTCCCACGTCCGCAGGTGGAGGGGAGTCAGGTGACATGGACATCCCCTCTACCTGCGGACAGGCCTGGGACGGGGCATCCCTGCTGGTGCATGGTGGTGCACTCACAGGGTCAGGGACAGCGACATGCACAGGCCCCTCCACGGTGACCTGTGCTGCCTCCTGCCCCTGGCCCTGGACTGCACCACTTGCACCAGCAGGGATGCCCCCACCAGGCCCCATGTGTGCCCCAGTGGCGGCCTCCTCCTCCTCTGTGCAAACCACCAACCTGGATGGCTCCTCACCGTCTCCCACCGTAGCAGGCCCCTGTGGGGGCTCACCCACCCCTTCCGCTGCAGCCGTGGGGGCATCCCCGCCGCCTTGCTCCACAGCGCCGTCTCCGCCCTCTTCTTCACTAGCCGCTGCGTAGAGGGAGACAAAGAACACAAGCATCAGGGCACTGTACAATGGTCCCCTAGACAGGAAGCAATAGCAGATGAGCACCACTGTCAAAGTACACTTCCATCATGTCCCTCCACAACACATGGGTCAGTCCAGGCAAAACACACACAGTAACAGGCATGGTGCATGCCATGGACATTTCCATGCATGTCCAATGGACTCTTGAAACATTCAATGATATGAAACTCACATGCATCATGGCTCATGCCCATCACATGCACACACTTCACCTCAGTCACATCCATCTGGCCCCAAACACACCAAACACAGCGGATACAAGGGTAATTTGGCTGCTTTACTGAATCTGTGCATTGTCACACACATGTGTCATGCATCCATGGCATGCACAAGTCACAGACACGCAGGTCAGGCACACAGACATGGCTACCATATATGTACCTGGCATCAGCACCCATCCCTCACCCCCACCCATGTCCAGGTACAGAGACTGGCATGCTCTCATGTTCAAAATCTGCATAGGGCTCCCCATGCGGCATTTCAACACATGCAACAACCATGTGCATCACACATCACTGGTCGCACATGCATTACCATGATGTCCCTGCACACATACATGCATACATGGCCTATGGCACACATACAGGCAAGTATCATAGAACCAGCACACCGCAACATGCCCTGTCTCACACAGTAATGCATGGACACTTACCGCTCAACTCCAGACGGGCCTCCCTCTCAAGGATCTGGGCGTGGAGCACTGGGCGTACGCGTTCCAGGACCCTCATCTGGATGGAACTCATGCGGCCCCGGCCCCCCTCCACGAGGCGCCGGGCCTTCACAAGGGTCCTGGACCTCAAGTCCTCCCAGCGCTTCTTGATCTTCAGGACGTCGTGGGTTGCCACCCCCTCCGCGTTGATGGCAACCACACAGTCGGCCCAGATCCTCTGCCGTCCTTCCTTGCTGGTGCGGGACGATCCAAAGAGGGCATCATACTGCCCCAGGACATGCTCCACCAGGACACCAACTTCGGTGACAGTGAAGCTAGTGCCCCTCTGCCCCTCTGGCCTGGGGTTGCCACTGGTGCCAGATGTGGAAGTGCCCGACATGGCAACCCCAGAGGCAGGTGTGGGTGGGCAACTGGGTCCTGGGGCTGGGCTGTGGAGCGATGTAATCCCAGTCGGGAGTCTTCAGTTCCAGCAGGGGTGGACACAGCAACTGGACCCCTGCAGATGGCTGATGTGCAGGCACCAAATGGCAGGGTACGGTGGCAGCAGGCAGGCAGGCAGGCAGGCAGCAGCAGATGGCACGTGGGAGGCTGCTCGGGGCACTGGGGGGCAGTAACTCGGCCTTCTGGGCAGGAGCGTGGTCTTCCGTGTGTTTTCGCGTGGCCAGCTTGATACAGAGTTATTTGGCACGTGAAAATCCTGCACGTCAGCGTGAAATCCGAGGAAAGGCCCTTAGCGCGTAAGCGCGTCAGCACGCATACGCGATTCTATTGGACCAGAGTCCCTCAGCGCGTAAGCGCGTCTGTGACGTGACCCGCACGGGTGTTCCCCACTCAGCACGTGATGACGGGGCACACGTGGAGATACTGCACGTCAGAGTGTCATCATCGCGTGTAATTGGACAAAAGTGCGCGTACACGCGATTGGCCTATGTACGTGTATTTAATGGGTGCGCGGGCACTTACACACGCAAGTACGTCAGCGAACCTGTATCCCGTGGTGCGTGTGAATTTCCACACGCTATTGGACTGGGAACTGGATTCCAGGGGTGCGCGGGTCACACGCTGTATCCCGTGGTGCGTGTGAATTTCCACAAGCTATTGGACTTGGAACTGGATTCCAGGGGTGCGCGGGTCACACGCTGTATCCCGTGGTGCGTGTGAATTTCCACACGCTATTGGACTGGGAACTGGATTCCAGGGGTGCGCGGGTCACACGCTGTATCCCGTGGTGCGTGTGAATTTCCACACGCTATTGGACTGGGAACTGGATTCCAGGGGTGCGCGGGTCACACGCTGTATCCCGTGGTGCGTGTGAATTTCCACACGCTATTGGACTGGGAACTGGATTCCAGGGGTGCGCAGGTCACACGCTGTATCCTGTGGTGCGTGTGAATTTCCACACGCTATTGGACTGGGAACTGGATTCCAGGGGTGCCCGGGTCACACGCTCGCCTAGAACACGCGCAAAGCATAAATTTGCGGACTTTAACAATAACAAGCTCAGACGGCAGGATGAACATACCGTTCCTAGCAGCAGTGGCAGTGGGCTACCAAAGGAGGAGGAGGAGGATAGTCAGGGCCAGAATATTCACACCCAGAACCAGCCTTTTCGGGATGCCTGATGACCAGGTGTATGGGAGGTACAGGTTTCCACCACACATCATACTGGACCTGGTGAGTGAGTGGGAGGATGACCTCACATCACCCACCCTGTGCTCCCAAGCACTCAGCCCCCTGGAGAAGGTCCTCAATGTACTGCACTTCTTAGCCACTGGATCATTTCAGCGGACAAGTGCCATAGTGGGTGGGGTGTCACAGGCCACCCAGTCACGCTGCCTACACCAGGTCTTGAACATCATCACTGCACGCCCATCAGTCCGCAGGCACATATACCTGCCCAGAACACCTGCAGAAAGGCATGCTGCCGCCCTGGATTTTTACGCTGTGGCACGATTCCCCAAAGTGCTAGGTGCCATCGACTGCACCCATGTGGCTCTACGTCCCCCCAGGGCATCTGAGCACATCTATAGGAACCGCAAGCACTGGCATTCCATCAACGTGCAGGTAGCATGTAATGCCAAGGGAATCATCACCTCAGTATATGCCAACTATCCCGGGTCCACCCACGACAGCTTCATTTACCGAATGTCCACCCTAAGCCGGGACCTAGAAGCTGGGCGGCATGGCGATACATGGCTGCTTGGTGAGTATGTATGCCACTGCACATGCATGCATGTTGGATACTGAGCAAGGTCACAACCCCACCAATGATACCAATCACCACCTCCACAGGGGACAGTGCCTACCCTCTCAGCCCCCACATGATGACGCCAATTCGGAACCCCACCACGCCACCCCAGGTAAGATATAACACAGCCCACATTACAACCAGGGGCATAGTGGAGCGCACATTCGGAGTGCTAAAGTCACGCTTTCGCTCCCTTGACCGTTCTGGCGGGCAGCTGTTATACGCTCCCCCAGTAGTGTGCAGGATCATAGTGGCAGCATGTGTCCTGCACAACGTTGCAACACGCCGGGGCCTGGCCGTGGACATGGTGGTGGCCCCACATCCCCAACCACATGCACAGCCGCTGCGCATGGGAGGGGAAAGGGCACTGGGGGAGGCAGCCCGTACACAGCTAGTGGCTAATTACTTCACATAGAAATCACACCCCTGTGGAGTGCACACTGCCCTGGCACATTCCATCTGACAATCAATGATGACTCAACCTGACACTGATCCTGAATGTCTGGAGAATGAACCGGGAATACCATGTCAGCCTGAGATTGTTCACCTGGAAGTGTCACAATGTGTGCATCCCTACCCACACAGACACCACCAATGCAGTTTTGTGAAGTTACACATTGAAGCAGCTAAAATGAATACCCACTTGCAAAATGCAACAAGAGGACAGTGCCATGTCAGCCAACCCAACCCCAGCACCGCCACACGACACACCGTGCCATGTCATGCTAATTGCAGGTAAACAAAGTAATCCCCACAACATGACATCAGTCTCACTATGTACAGTGGCACTATTAGAAACCTGCAACACCTGAAATGCTCACAGCAATGCCGGACCAACAACATACTTGAGCACGTAGTACCATTAACATGACATCACAAATGTTACATATTAGTAGTCTCACCACCTGGAAATGCCTGCACTCCCACCACTACCAACTGTGCAGTGTTGTCGCCATGTAGAGTTGTAGGTGCACTGCTGCCAACATGGACCCCATCTCCAGACTAGAGGTCCTTGTGTGGACATGAGGAAGGGACCTGCAAATTGGGAGGTAGACACAGAAGAAGAGTTACACATCAATGCAACATGCAGTGTACAACACAACAGCAATATGCACTAGGAATGTATACACAGTATTGACTACAGACTGGCCACACAGCTCATGGGAGTCCAACGTCACTGTGTAATTCACTGTCACTTGGGCACACCCTTTGCAAGCCCATGGAAACGGGAAGCAGGAGGGGTGTGTGTGACTCAAACCCAAGCATCTGAACCAAATACATTACAAGCCTGCATGTGCCCAGCCACAATGCAGCGTATGCCCACAGGAACCACGGAAGCCAACAGATCGTCCCAAAAAAATTGGGAATAAAAGAAATCAAAATAAAAATAAAAATAAGAAACAATCAAAAATGGCCATTGATGGGCCCGGGGGGGTTGGGGAGGCCACCCAGGAGGTCCGAGGACAGGATGCACACCAGAACCCACCTGCGTGGATCCTGGGAAGATAAAACACCTCCATGGGCTCATGGCCCACACGGCTACCCTATTGTGGGAGTATCACTGCTGTCGCTATTATCACCCTGTGCAGCTGCATCCGGAGGTGGTTGCACTATGGGAGGCAGCCCACGCAAGGCCCTAGTCTGCTCCTCCATGGCTGCAAGCATGCGGGTGTGGTAGGTCTGGTTCTGGAGGATGAGTGTGCGGAGGTCCCCATGCAACAACTCACGGGATGCCCGGACCTCCGCCCTCGTTGCCTGCATCTCAGCTGAGAGCGTACGGGTGAGACGCTCCAGCTGCTGTTCTGTCCTTTGGTGTGTTGAAGCCTCAAGCTCAACAAGAGTCGTCCTGAGGTGAAGGAGCTCCTGCCTCAGGGCTTCCCTGTGGCCCTGGGACTCAATGGAGATGGCCTCCTGCAGAGTCGCCAGTGCCGCCCGCCTGTCCCTGTTGGACCCCAACATGTCCTCCCTGTGTGACTGGCAGATGGAGTCGGTTGCCTGCTCTAGTCGCTCCATCAGCCTTTCTGGGGGGACAATGGAAGTGGCCACCCTATCCATGGCCTGAGCCATCATCTCGGATGATGCAGCCTGTTGGGTTGCCATACCGTAAATGGATTGCTCCCATGCGGTATTGCCGGGTGGCGTACGGCCACCACGTCGGCGGGCACCACACCTGTCTGGGGCAAGGCGAACTGCGCCTTGCTGTGCCGGCACTGCCTGAGGCTGCAGGACTGCATTCCCCCTCTGATCTGCTGGCCCAGGAACAGGATCAGATGTCGCGGAGTGTGACCCTGCACCCGTAACCACCGAAGGCGTAGCTGCCAACACTGACATCCCCATGGAGGGTCCTGACCCTGGTGCAGGTGGGTGAGACAGAACAGAATCCCTCCCTGGAACACTCACCTGCGACGGCACGTAGGTCTCATCCGAACCAACACCTGAGTACAGCTCGGGGGAGGTGCAGCCAGAGACACCCCTTGAGAGCACGACCTGCAGCACTTGTGGGTTCTCCCCCACCACCACACCACGTCCCTCACTGGTGGTTGGTCGGCCCTCGGACCCCTCCTGGGTCTGCACCATCTCCACAACCCCAGCAGTATCAGGTGCGTCTTCCCCTGCAAAGACATGAAAACAAAGAAATGGAAACAGGCATTAGCACCATGGCACACAATGAGGGCTGAGAAGCAAGAGAACCAGTACTTGATTGACACATGTCCCACATGACTAAAACCCTCCCATGCATGCACCCTCACTGCGTATGAAGTGCAGGCAAATGGCACACACTGATGACACCAAGATGGAAGATGAACACATTTTCTGCATGCTGCCTGGCAGTGGCATCACACATTGGCCTGTGATTGCCAGGTAAAACACACATGCCATCACACAGATGGCATGTACCATTGCTATTGAGTGAAGATGGAGAGGAGGGCAGCACCTATTCATTCAGTCCAGTTCCCGCATGTAATTGCTTTTCTAATTCTAACAGGTCAGATTTTTCACCTGGAGCTGCCAGTCAGAAATGGTCCAATTGCACAGGGACATGTGTGTACAAATGATATCCAGGTAACAAAGTCACTCCACTTTACCATACCCATGTCAGACATGTGACTAGTGGACAGCGACATGCCTAGTGAAAGTGGTGGAATGCAAACAAACTGACTGAATGAACAGTGAAAAATAAGCAAATATGTTGTGGCAAGGTGACACTTCAAGGGCAACTGGCGTGCAGTTGGGCTAGATGTCTACTGTTGGCAGAAGGGATACTGCTATGGCCAAATGTAGCTGCGCAGGAAGGATTGCATGAAGCACATGGCTGACCCATACGACTCAGGCGCACACACTCTCACCTGGCACACAAACAGAAGCCCTCACACACACACCATGCACATGGATGACACACACATGCATGTGCACTCACCGGACAATGCCTCGTAATCAGCCAGATCTCCCACGCCTTGGATCTGTTCCTCCGTGACGTAGGTCCCAGCGACTGACTCATGTGGAGTGAGTTCCATGTCTACTACTGGAGACCCACCTCCAGTCACTAGAGTTGCGGCATTCCTTGAGGCCAGCTTACTCTTTGCCCTGCGCTTTAGGTCATTCCAGCGCTTATAGCAATCATTGGCTGTGCGCCTCACAATTCCAAGGGCACTTACGATGTCCGCAACGGTCTGCCAGTGTGCCTGGCGTTGTGCAGGTGTGGTCTTGGATCCTGCAACAATGACCATCTCGTTGTCATGTCCGGACACATACTCGACAAGTGCATTCAGTTCGTCATCCGTGAAGCTGGGCTTCCTGGACGGGCCGGACTGTGTAGCCGTGTCTGGGGCATCAGCCTGTGCCGGACGAGCACTCTTCCTCTTCCGCTTGGAAGGTGGTGGTGATCCTGAGTGTCCTGCGCCGCTCTGGACACTAGGGGCAGGAGCCCTGGTGGACTCTGTATCAGGAGTGTGGGATTGCACACTCAGCATGGGAGTTGGTGCAGGCATTGGCTCTAGTGTGATGGTGTCAGGGGGAATGTCAGCAGCATGGACTAGGACCGACACTGTCCTGGCTGGGTGTGTGAGGGCTGGGGTGGATGGAGCCGCAGCTGCCCCTGCAGCCTCTCCGCCCTGCCTCCTTGGTGCAGCAGATGACCTTGCTGCCCCAGATCCACGTGGCATGATGGCATCAACGTGCACCAGCGCATGTGTCGTAGCCCTGCTGACCTGGAAGTCAGCCATGGAGTCAGCCAGGTCTGGTGCCACAATGGGCTGGTCCAACAAGGGCTGAGCATGGATGGTGTCAGCCACATCAGCCTCAATGGGAGGGGGGGAGGGGGGGGGATTATGGGTGCCCGTGACTGGTCCTCCACACATGGGGGGACAGGCTCACCCTGCAAGTTACGACCACGTCCCCTACCGGATCCACCACGGCCACCACTTGTGGCTCTTCCACCTTTGCCACTTTTACGGAATCCTCGCCTCCCAGCCATGGCACTGATGTTAATGTGCGTATGGGAGTGGATGTAGACTATTGTCCTGGGCAATTGGGGGTCAAAGGGGTTGGGTACCAGATGGTAATTGTACCCTAGTGCTCTAGCAAGGCTGAATGTAACCCCTGGGGAAAGATGACGGGTCACGTAACGCACAGGAGGCCCAAAAAAGGGAGATGACGTGCACGCAACCCCTCCTAGACCACGTGTGCAGAAAGAAAAACCTGCACTACGCTGTGGCACCCAGAAACACAAGAATGAACGTATGCGTGTCACACGCAGCCTAGAATGACCTCTGAAGGGGTAGGCTACACACGGGGCAAGCACAGATGTTAGATACGTGCGTGACTCACCGTCTGCCTGGTAAACGGGCGTGTAAAAGGAGCACGTTTGGTTGGCAACACCCCCGCCAAAAGAAGATTTGTACGCTGTCTGAGGAGACAGGACAACAGTAGAAGGGAACACTGTTTGAGGGAACAGGCCCAGGTAAACCAGTAAAAGTGAAAGAAGAGAAAAAGCTGTCAGAGAGGTAACAGGGAATACGAACTTGAAACGCCGTGAAGTAAATCGCGTGTGAAACGACAAGAAGTACAGAATTCACCCACTCGCTCTCCACGAAAAGCACGTACAAGGAAGTGGTGTTCTACGCGTACCTTTTATACAGGCCCACACGTCCAGCGTCACTTACGCGGCGTGTACGCGCTAGGGCCATTTCCACCAATTACACGCTTTGTCACTTCTGCGTGTAGGGACATTTCCTCCAATTAC
This sequence comes from Ambystoma mexicanum, assembly GCF_040938575.1. Classification (NCBI taxonomy): domain Eukaryota; kingdom Metazoa; phylum Chordata; class Amphibia; order Caudata; family Ambystomatidae; genus Ambystoma; species Ambystoma mexicanum. The sequence goes on from NC_090941.1 coordinate 293,427,251, forward strand.
ACGCTTTGTCACTTCTGCGTGTAGGGACATTTCCTCCAATTACACGCTTTGTCACTTCTGCGTGTAGGGACATTTCCTCCAATTACATGCTTTGTCACTTCTGCGTGTAGGGCCATTTCCACCAATCACACGCTATGAGACTCTGACGTGCAGTCTTTCCACGTGTGCTCTGTCATCACGTGCTGTGTGGGAAACACCCGTGCGGGTCACGTCACAGACGCGCTTACGCGCTGAGGGCCTTTGGTCCAATAGAATCGCGTATGCGTGCTGACGCGCTTACGCGCTAAGGGCCTTTCCTCGATTTTCACGCTGACGTGCAGGATTTTCACGTGCCAAATCACTCCGTACCAAGCTGGCCACGCGTAAGCACACGGAAGACCACGCTCCTGCCCAGAAGGCCGAACTACTGCCCCCCAGAGCCCCGAGCACGCTCCCACCTACCATCTGCTGCTGCCTGACTGCCTGCTGCCCACGTGCACTGCCATTTGCTGCCTGCACATCAGCCAGGGGTGCTGTTGCTGTGACCACCCCTGCTGGTACCGAAGACTCCCGACTGGAATTCCATCGCTCCACAGCCCAGCCCCAGGACCCAGTTGCCCACCCACTCCTGCCTCTGGGGTTGTCATGTCGGGGCAAACACCACCTGTGACCACTGACAACCCCCGGCCAGAGAGGCAGAGGGGCACCAGCTTCAGTGCCACCGAAGTTGGTGTCCTGGTGGAGCAAGTCCTGGGGCAGTATGATGCCCTCTTCGGAAGTTCCCGCGCCGACAAGGAAGGACGGACTCGGATCTGGACTGACATCGTGACTGCCATCAACGCGGAGGGGGTGGCAGTCCGGGACTTACAACATGTCAGGAAGCGCTGGGAGGACTTCAGGTCCAGGACCCTGAACAAGGCCCGGCGCCTCTTGAAGGCAGCGGATGCCAAGGGGCGCCGGGGCCACTTGTCGGAAGAACAGATGGGGGTCCTGGAACGCATATCCCCAGCGCTCCACGTCCAGGTCCTGGAGAAGCAGACCCGTCTGGAGTCGAGCGGTGAGTGTACATGCATCCTGATTGTGAGCAGTGCGTGTGGTGATTATTCGGTATTGTGCAGGTTGCACATCTGTTTGTATGGGGTCGAGTATGGGTGGGGGTGTACATGGCCGTGGGGCTGACACATGCGAGGGCTGTAACATGGATGGTGCTTGTGTGTGTAGGCTTGCATGGCAAATGCAGTTGTGCGTGCACACATGTTTGTATGTATGTGTATGTAAGTAGACATGTCCGTGATGTCACGCATGTATGTTGTATTGGGCTGCATGTATGAGCACTGTGTACATGTGCATGTGTGTGTATTTGACAAGGGTGCAACAGTGATGCAACATGGATGCATGTGACTGCGGTATGTGTAAGCCTGATTGGCAGATGTGACATGGATGCCCGTCTGAACAGTGCGACACTTGGCCGAGGTGTACACATGCATGCAAGTGTGGTGGTGTGTGTACATGTGTGGTGCACTTCCTGTGTTGCATGTGATGTCTGGGTCACCTTTGGCTGCTCATGCTGTTGTATGTGTATGGATGGTGGTGGCAGTTGCGATATGGCTGTGGTATGGCTCATGTGTGCGAGTTGCAATGACATGTGTGTTGGGGATTGTGATGACATGTCTGAGGTTTGCCAATGCCACTCATGTGCAACTGTCATGTGTGTATGTGTCCATTGTACAGTGCCCTGATGCCTGTGTTTTGTTTCTCCCTGTCTGCAGCGTCAACTGATGAAGAGGGCGGAGAAGGTGCTGTGGAGCACAGCGGCGGGGATCCGACCGCCAGCCGGAGACGCAAGGCCCGGCTCCCCTCCCGTGTTGTCATCTCGTCGGGGAGTGAGGAGTCCGGTGCCGCGTCCCAGGCCGCAGCTGCCGGGGGGAGGTCCAAGAGGCGGGGGTTGGAGTTGGACTCCTCGGCAGCAGAAGGGGCAGCTGGGACCCCACAGGGCCCAACAGGGGAAGATGGCACGGAGTCATCCAGGTTGGTGGGGGGTCTGGTGGAGGAGGAGGCCGTGCAAGCACCAGAGACGGGGTCTGGAGGTGGGGATCCCACTGGTGCTAGTGGTGCAGTCCAGGACCAGGGACAGGAGGCAGCACAGGCCGCCGCGGAGGTGCCTGTGTGCAATCCTGTCCCCGATCCTGTCCCTGCATCATCTTGCACCAGCAGGGATGCCTACGTCCAGACCCGTTTCCAGGCAGGGGATAAGCTGACGTCAACTGGCCTTCCTCTGCCTGCGGACGTGGCTATCCAGGTCCGTGTTGAGCCTGTCCTGGCTGGTGTGGCGTTGCGTCAACGGGCCATGCGAGGTGACCTGCAGTCTTTTCATGGAGAGACTGCACGTCATCTCGAATGGCTCGTTGACCACGTCAGCCTGCTGGGACAGGTCACCCAGACCGGATTCCTCCGTCTGATGGGGCTTGTTCCGACCCCCTCCTCAACTGGAACCCCTACGCGCCAGTCGTCCTCTGTGCCATCTTCCCACCCATCAGTCACCTGGGTGCCCTGTGGAGCTGCCTCTGACAGTGCGGCCAGGCTGGTGGAGGAGGCATCCCTGCCACAGTCGGGAGTCGGACGTCCAGCAGGGGTGGCCACATCAACAACTGCACCCCAGCCGGCGGAGGATGTGCAGGCAGCAGGAGGCAGTGCACGGGCAGAGGCAGAGCAGCAGCAGCAACATGGTGGGAGCCATGAAGGCTCGGGGCCTTCGACATCGGAGGGGCAGGCATCGGCCGGAGGGCAGGAGGACCCAGGACAGAGAGTGTCTTCCGTGTGGCAGCGGTTGGGCCACGCCATAGGTGCGGAGCGGCGGCGGGCGGAAGAGGCGCGGCTCACAATGGTCAGGGCGGAGAACTCCATGCGGAGGGCCCTGAGGCGGGCCGAGTGCCTCGAGGCAATCCGCAGGGGGTTGGAGGAGGACACGGCGTCGTCCCTGCGGACCCTCGGGGCCATGGAACTGGACCGCCTCCGGGACATCGAACAGGAGTTCGATGATGCCCTGGCCCGGAACACCACGGAGTGAGCCGCTGGACTTGCCCGCCGCCTTTGTATATAGTTCTTTAGTTTTAGGTTTCCTTTGTTTTTTCTTATGATTTGGAGTCGACGGACACTGCTCCACTTTTTGTATATAGTTGATATTTAGGTAGGTTTTTTAGGAGGTTTCCTTAGTTCAGTTGTGATGATGGACCCTTGTTATTTTTGTACATAGTTCTTTGTTGCATGGAGAGTTTTTACATTTCACTTCGGACAATATTTTATGGATTTGATTTTCTACTTTTGTGTTTTTATGCGGACATGCAGCTTATTTTTTCACATTTACATTGTAGTTATTTTTCTTTCATTACCATTTGTATTTTTGTCCAATACATTTTTTTTTCCATTGTTCACTGTGTGGTTTCATCTCATTGGTTTCATGCATGTCATGTTGTGTGTTTTCCCATTCAATTTGAAAATCTGTGTGTGACGGACATGGGTTCATTTGCTTCATGAACATTGGGGGTGTAACATGTGTTTTCATTTCCATTTGGGTGAATGGGTTACTTGGTAGGGCTTTTTGGCTGTGGAGGCTGACCATTACGCACATGATTGGGGATTGTGAGGACCTGGTGGGGGCTGCACATGGTGGCAGAGGGGTGGGGGTGGTGGTAGACATGAGTGGGGGCCTGGTGGGGGCTGCCCATGGTGGCAGGGGGGTGGGGGTTCAGGGGGACATGAGTGGGGGCCTGGTGGAGGGTGACCCTGCACTGCTGGGGGGTGGGGGTGCAGGGGGACATGAGTGGGGGCCTGGTGGAGGTTGACCCTGCACTGCTGGGGGGTGGGGGTGGTGGGAGACATGAGTGGGGGCCTGGTGGAGGCTGCCCATGGTGGCAGGGGGGTGGGGGTGCAGGGGGACATGAGTGGGGGCCTGGTGGAGGGTGACCCTGCACTGCTGGGGGGTGGGGGTGCAGGGGGACATGAGTGGGGGCATGGTGGAGGGTGACCCTGCACTGCTGGGGGGTGGGGGTGGTGGGAGACATGAGTGGGGGCCTGGTGGGGGCTGCCCATGGTGGCAGGGGGGTGGGGGTGGTGGGAGACATGAGTGGGGGCCTGGTGGGGGCTGCCCATGGTGGCAGGGGGGTGGGGGTGGTGGGAGACATGAGTGGGGGCCTGGTGGAGGGTGCCCCTGCACTGCTGGGGGGTGGGGGTGGTGGGAGACATGAGTGGGGGCCTGGTGGGGGCTGCCCATGGTGGCAGGGGGGTGGGGGTGGTGGGAGACATGAGTGGGGGCCTGGTGGAGGGTGCCCCTGCACTGCTGGGGGGTGGGGGTGGTGGGAGACATGAGTGGGGGCCTGGTGGAGGGTGACCCTGCACTGCCGGGGGGTGTGGGTGCAGGGGGACATGAGTGGGGGCCTGGTGGAGGTTGACCCTGCACTGCTGGGGGGTGGGGGTGGTGGGAGACATGAGTGGGGGCCTGGTGGAGGGTGACCCTGCACTGCTGGGGGGTGGGGGGGTGGGAGACATGAGTGGGGGCCTGGTGGGGGCTGCCCATGGTGGCAGGGGGGTGGGGGTGCAGGGGGACATGAGTGGGGGCCTGGTGGAGGGTGACCCTGCACTGCTGGGGGGTGGGGGTGCAGGGGGACATGAGTGGGGGCCTGGTGGAGGTTGACCCTGCACTGCTGGGGGGTGGGGGTGGTGGGAGACATGAGTGGGGGCCTGGTGGAGGGTGACCCTGTACTGCTGGGGGGTGGGGGTGGTGGGAGACATGAGTGGGGGCCTGGTGGGGGCTGCCCATGGTGGCAGGGGGGTGGGGGTGCAGGGGGACATGAGTGGGGGCCTGGTGGAGGGTGACCCTGCACTGCTGGGGGGTGGGGGTGCAGGGGGACATGAGTGGGGGCCTGGTGGAGGTTGACCCTGCACTGCTGGGGGGTGGGGGTGGTGGGAGACATGAGTGGGGGCCTGGTGGAGGGTGACCCTGCACTGCTGGGGGGTGGGGGTGGTGGGAGACATGAGTGGGGGCCTGGTGGAGGGTGACCCTGCACTGCTGGGGGGTGGGGGTGCAGGGGGACATGAGTGGGGGCCTGGTGGAGGTTGACCCTGCACTGCTGGGGGGTGGGGGTGGTGGGAGACATGAGTGGGGGCCTGGTGGAGGGTGACCCTGCACTGCTGGGGGGTGGGGGTGGTGGGAGACATGAGTGGGGGCCTGGTGGGGGCTGCCCATGGTGGCAGGGGGGTGGGGGTGGTGGGAGACATGAGTGGGGGCCTGGTGGGGGCTGCCCATGGTGGCAGGGGGGTGGGAGTGGTGGGAGACATGAGTGGGGGCCTGGTGGAGGTTGACCCTGCACTGCTGGGGGGTGGGGGTGGTGGGAGACATGAGTGGGGGCCTGGTGGAGGGTGACCCTGCACTGCTGGGGGGTGGGGGTGGTGGGAGACATGAGGGGGGCCTGGTGGGGGCTGCCCATGGTGGCAGGGGGGTGGGGGTGCAGGGGGACATGAGTGGGGGCCTGGTGGAGGGTGACCCTGCACTGCTGGGGGGTGGGGGTGCAGGGGGACATGAGTGGGGGCCTGGTGGAGGGTGACCCTGCACTACTGGGGGGTGGGGGTGGTGGGAGACATGAGTGGGGGCCTGGTGGGGGCTGCCCATGGTGGCAGGGGGGTGGGGGTGCAGGGGGACATGAGTGGGGGCCTGGTGGAGGGTGACCCTGCACTGCTGGGGGGTGGGGGTGCAGGGGGACATGAGTGGGGGCCTGGTGGGGGCTGCCCATGGTGGCAGGGGGGTGGGGGTGGTGGGAGACATGAGTGGGGGCCTGGTGGAGGGTGACCCTGCACTGCTGGGGGGTGGGGGTGGTGGGAGACATGAGTGGGGGCCTGGTGGAGGGTGACCCTGCACTGCTGGGGGGTGTGGGTGCAGGGGGACATGAGTGGTGGCCTGGTGGAGGTTGACCCTGCACTGCTGGGGGGTGGGGGTGGTGGGAGACATGAGTGGGGGCCTGGTGGAGGGTGACCCTGCACTGCTGGGGGGTGGGGGTGGTGGGAGACATGAGGGGGGGCCTGGTGGGGGCTGCCCATGGTGGCAGGAGGGTGGGGGTGCAGGGGGACATGAGTGGGGGCCTGGTGGAGGGTGACCCTGCACTGCTGGGGGGTGGGGGTGCAGGGGGACATGAGTGGGGGCCTGGTGGAGGTTGACCCTGCACTGCTGGGGGGTGGGGGTGGTGGGAGACATGAGTGGGGGCCTGGTGGAGGGTGACCCTGCACTGCTGGGGGGTGGGGGTGGTGGGAGACATGAGTGGGGGCCTGGTGGAGGGTGACCCTGCACTGCTGGGGGGTGGGGGTGGTGGGAGACATGAGTGGGGGCCTGGTGGGGGCTGCCCATGGTGGCAGGGGGTGGGGGTGGTGGGAGACATGAGTGGGGGCCTGGTGGAGGGTGACCCTGCACTGCTGGGGGCTGGGGGTGCAGGTGGACATGAGCAGGTGTGCAGGGTAGTCCCCTGTTTTGTGGGCTGCCTGCTGGGGCCGTGGAGGGTGTACAGGGAACACCTGTGAGGACCCACCCAGCCTAATTGCGTGTGATAATTCCCGCACACCCCTGTAATACACGCACCTGGCCAAATCGCATGTGAGAATTCCCGCGCACCCCTGTAATACACGTACCCAGCCGAATCGCGTGTAGAACTTCCCGTGTACCCCTGTAATACACGTACCCAGCAAAATCGCGTGTGATAATTCCCACGTACCCCTGTAATACACGTACCCTGGCCAATCGCGTGTAGAACTTCCCACGCACCCCTGTAATACACGTACCAAGCCAAATCGCGTCTGATCATTACCACGCACCCCTGTAATACACGTACCAGGCCAAATCGCGTGTGATCATTCCCGCGCACCCCTGTAATACACGTACCCAGCCGATTCGCGTGTAGAACTTCCCGTGTACCCCTGTAATACACGTACCCAGCCAAATTGCGTGTGTTATAATTCCCACGTACCCCTGTAATACACGTACCCTGGCTAATCGCGTGTATAACTTCACGCGTACCCCTGTATTACACGTGCCCTGGCTAATCGCATGTAAGACTTCCCGCGTACCCCTGTAATACACGTTCCCTGGACAATCGCGTGTTGAACTTCCCGCGTTCCCCTGTAATACACGTTCCCTGGACAATCGCGTGTTGAACTTCCCGCGTACCCCTGTAATACACGTTCCCTGGACTATCGCGTGTTGAACTTCCCGCGCACCCCTGAAATACACGTACCCTGGCAGCCTGGCTAATCGCGTGTATAACTTCATGCGTACCCCTGATATGCACGTTACCCGCTTTGCGTTCCTTGGTTGGCAGCCCTGTAAACTGGTCCAGGGTTGGCGCAGCCCTTTGCGATGATTTAGCGATTTTGATGGCTTTTCCTTGCGCGAGGACGTTCTTGGGGGCGTTACTGGCGCTGCTGCAGGGTCGCTGCGATACTCTGCGCCACGGCTGGTTTGGGAGCCTAAAATCCATGAATACACTGTGCGCGGAAATCGGTTTTAGCGCACGTGCCTGGCGCAGACAATCGCACGCGGACACTCTGCGCCAGCCGCTTGCGACACTTTTCTGCGAAATTCTATGAATTACCCTCTTGGTCTCCTGACACACACTCCCCTCCTGCTTCCCCTTTCTATGGGCTTGCAAAGGGTGTGACTAAGTGACAGTAACTTACACAGAGGCATTGGACTCCCATAGGTTGTGTGGCAGTCTGTAGTCCAAACTGTGTATACATCCCTAGTGGGGATTGGTGTTGATTTTTCCACTGCATGGTTGATTTGTATATTGTATTACATACAGGACTTTTTGCATATATACATGTAGCTTCTTCATGTCTGAACGAGCTCATCTCCATTGCAGATGTAGTTCATGTTGTATGCAGTACACTGCCACATTTGCCTACCAGCAACACACTGCAGTTGGAAGGGGTAGATGTGCTGCCTTTGTCAGGTTGTGACACTTGCAGTACTTTCATTTTTTACTGTCATACGTTACCACTGTTGGATCCTGTACTAATGTTTTGTCTTGCTGGTAAGTATTTGTTAATGTGTGCTGTTTCTTTTTCATTAGTGAGAGGAAATTGTGCCTGGCCTGTTTCCATTTGAGACAGTGCACTTTGGGACACTTGTGTCATGTGTTGTACATTCATTTGGTTGCTTTCACTTAGCATGCCATGCCATGCTGTGTTGGGGAGCTGAGATGGGGTTAGGGAGGGTTTGGGTGACATGCCACTATTTGGTTGTAGTATTTAGCATGGGGGTAGTGATTCATGCTGCATGAATGTGTGCCTTTTACTGACACAGCATTGGGTGAGTTTAAGTAGCTAGGGATGCACACAATGTAGCACTTCCAGGTAAACAATCTCAGGGTGTTATGGTTGTGACAGTTGACTGTCCCTTTTGTCATCATCATAAATTGTCAGCTGGTATGTGCCAGGCCTGTGTGCACTCTGCAGGGGTGTAATTTTAGGTGAAGAAATTTGCCACAAGCTGGGTACAGGCTGCCTCACCACGTGCCCTTTCACCTCCCAAGAGCAGCGGCTGTGCGTGTGGTTGGGGATGTGGGGGCACCACCATGTCCACCAGCACGCCCCGCCAGGTTGCAACGTTGTGCAGGACATATGCTGCCACTATGATCCTGCACACTACTGGGGGCGCATATAGCAGCTGCACACCAGAGCGGTCAAGGGCACGAAAGCGTGACTTCAGCACTCTGAATGTTCGCTCCACTATGCCCCGGGTTGCAATATGGACTGTGTTGTATTTTACCTTGGGTGGTGTGGTGGGTTTCCGTATTGGCGTCATCGTGTAGGTGCTCAGAGGGTAGGCACTGTCCCCTGGGGAGGTGATAATGGTTGTCATTAGTTGGGTTTTCCCATTTCTCAGTATCTGACATGCATGCAATGCATATGCAGAGGCATTTGTACTCACCAATTAGCCATGTGTCGCTATGCCTCCCAGCTTCCAGGTCCCGGTTTAGGGGTGACATACATTCGGAATATGAAACTATCATGGCTGGACCCCGGATAGTTGGCATATACTGAGGTGCTGATTCCCTTGGCATCACATACAACCTGCACGTTGATGGAATGCCAGTGCTTGCGGTTTCGATAGATGTGCTCAGTGAACCTGGGAGGACGTAGAGCCACATGGGTGCAATCAATGTCTCCTAGCACTTTGGAGAACTGTGCCACCCCGTAAAAGTCCTGGATGACAGCCTGCCTTTCTGCAGGTGTTTTGGGTATGTATATGTGCCTGTGGACTGAGGGGCGTGCAGTCATGATCGCCAACACCTGGTGTGTAGGCAGCGTGACTGCGTGGCCTGTGAGACATCCCCAACTATGGCACTTGTCTGCTGAAATGACCCAGTAGCCAAGAAATGCAGTACATTGAGCACCTTTTCCAAGGGGCTCAGTGATTGGGAGCACAGGGTGGGTGATGTGAGTTCATCCTCCCATTCAGCAACCAGTTCTAGGATGATATGGGGTGGAAACCTGTACCTCCCATAGACCTGGTCATCAGGCATCCCAAAAAGGCTGGTCCTGGGTAAAAAAATGCAGGGCCTGGCTATCCTCCTCCTCCTGTGGTGTCCCACGACCACTGCTGCGAGGAACGGTATATTCATTGTAGATTATGAGCTTGTTTTTTGTTTGTGCGCACTTTTATGCTGCGCAGGGCCGCTTATGCCTGCTTCCTGCTGGCGAACATGTTCCCGGATTAGCGCGTCTTTTTTGGCGCACAGGTTTCGCCTGTTCAATTCCATGAATACATGTTGTTAGCGAGTGTGTGGGCGTTGCGAGCATTTGCCTGCGGTACTTCCCCCGTAACGCCCACATTTTCACGCGTTGTTCCCCATTCCGCGTGTTACGCCCCGTGTTCCGCCCCCTTTTCTTGTGTGAGATACACGTTGTGCGCTTTCGCTGTGCGCGTCGCGCACGGCGTTTAGTGACATGTGCGCTCGTGTGTGCCACCCACGGATTTGGCGCACATCCCAGGGTTTACACGCGCAGCGCATTCCATCGACGAACGGCTGTGTGCGCGGCTTTAGCACGCATGTGCTGCGATTTTCATGCTTGCGCTCCCCTTTTTGGCACACATTTATTCCATGAATTACCCTGCAAACGTATTATATTGACTTTTCTATATGAAGCTCATTTTGTATAACTGTATAAAAACCCAGAGAAGTCTGTGCTCAGGGGACATATTTTGGGTTAGGGATACTGTGCTGGTTTCCCAACCCATTTCTACCCAGCTGTATGGAAATAAACATGGTCTCTGCCTTTGCTTCCTGTTTCCCTATTGTATTATTTGTTGATGAGTTGCCGGTATCAACAAACATATAGTTTTCGGTATGAAATGCACGCATCTCAATATGTGATATATAGCATCTCAGCATATAATGTAGGTATTTCACTATGCATTATACATATTTATGAACCAAGTGACGAGCTGAGGCAGTCTGCACGAGTGGTGCTAGATAGCCGTCAAATAGCTATTGCAAGAACTGAAGAGTAGGATAACATCAGACACAACGTTGCACTGTGGTCCACTCTATGAAACCAGGGCACATCATACATTAGAACTCGCAACTCATATACCACTGCCAACCTCCCCTAACCATATCCTACTCTGCAAGAAAACCTAGCTTTTGTAGAAATGTAACAAGTCAACAAAGCTACATGGGTATCCCTACATCAGACAGGCACTTAACAAACATAATTTAAAGACATATGATGACTGGTGGGCATGTGATATAGGTGCGGGTTTCGACTATTAGGCAGGTGGTATGCAAATAAATGTGGCAGAAGAAAACAAAGATCCAAGTTAGGCAATCCCTCTTCTGCAAATGGGAAGCAAAACTTTAAAAAAATTAAAAATAAACAAGCACTCCAGTCCTTTCTCAATGTTCTTCACTGCAGTCTACATACACTTTGTGATGCTCATAGATAATATTTAATGTCTGAATCTCGTGTGATGTGGCTCATATAATACACAGGGAGTGAGAATACTGCATTGGGTGGCATTTCCTAATCTGATATACCCCAGGCAGAAGATGGGAATTAGATATCCTCTTCCATAAAACTGTAAGGACAAAGGTTTACCAATGTGTGCCTTATTTTTGTTACCATCATTCCTATGGGGTTACAAACATCTCTGAGGTGGGTCTGTGCATGCTTTGTATATGGGCGCTGCCTCCTACATTATTAGGAAACTGAAGTCAATCTAGGAGATGCTACGCTCATACATTAGTGATATCCACTTGTCAAATATACAATCAGAAAATGGCCTGCTGTAATGGCTGGAACGGCCCAGCAAACCTCTTCATTTCTCATTGTGATCCCCCACAGCACCTTTGGACGTATGTTTCTGGATGTAAGGATAGCCAGCCGGGCCTCCGGCTTTCTGCCCTACATCGGACATCCCTGACCTTGGTGTTTGCAGTCTATTCCTTCTGTCCTGCGTGTTGGGCAACTTTTTGTCATGAAAGCCATCCCATGGATTGTAAAGACCATAAGTATGTCAGGAACAAAGTGACAGAGCAGTGAACAGTCTGCCCTGCCTCAGACTAAAGGGTGGAGAATCTTTCTTGCAAAGCTTTCATGTTGGCTGGCCATGTTCAGTTAATCTAGACAAAGGGGCGGACTGTCGTTTATCCTGATTCTGGGGCCCCCTTTGAGGGCAAGCATGCCCAGACAAGACTGACAGGAGTGACCCCTATGCTGGCCTGCAGCTCTGCCCCAGTTCCAGTAGCTCGCCTTGGCTAGCTGTCTTGGTCTGTTCCCAGGGACTGGTTCCTTGTTTGTGTGTTCTGGGGTACATCTAATCCTACAGAAGGAAGGCCATTTGATCTAGTGTTCAGGTTCTGGGGAGTAAAGGGGTGTCTCTGTTGCCCTGTTCTTCTGTGACCGCCTGACATACCAATCTTGGCGCCATTCCTGGAAGGCGACTTTGGTTGCTGTACTGGGCCGGTAAGCTCACCGGAGACTTTGCCAAGGCTTTCATTGCCTTGTTCCCTTGATAATACATTTCTTAGATGGAATGCCAATGCTCTGTGCTGTGATCCGAGCTGTTTCTTTTAATTTGTAGGTTGCAAATTGAGTGTAGATTTTAAAGTATACCTTGCCGCTTTGGCTGTTCTTTGGTGAGTCAGAACCTTCACGACCCTGGCTTCAAGGCACCCCCAGGATGGTTGGGCCCTCAAAGTCACTGCCAATGGCATATGTCACCCAGACAAGCAACACCAAACTAATTGGTGGGGCATAACAGATCACTGTCTACTTTCTCGAATTAGTGTGCATGAAATGCACGTGGGGGTAATTCCATGGCTTTGTAGTTGCGTGTGTGTGCGTCGCGTGCGCGTGAGGGTGTGTGTCCGCGGAAGGATAGGGACTGGTCTCATGAAGAATGAAAAAGTATGTTCCTGACTTTTTTCATTGAAAATCTGAATGGCCCTTTTGTTACCAAAATGCACAAGATGGCCCTTTCCAACAACTAATGTTATGAAACAAATCAATATGGAAAGTGCGCATCTGGCAGTGTTAAACACTTAAAGGGTAGGAATAAAGCACCATTCTGGCGAGGAACTTTCTTGTGTGAGCTGTTATCGCTGAGAATAATGGCGATATTACATTTTACCAAGCCGGAGCCGCTAAGGGCGATTTTAAGAGCTTTTTTCGTACACTATTGGCAGATAGATGCCTAAAAGAAAACCCCCCACCCCCTCCATAAATAAGTACTTGGTGGCAAAAATAAATATAACTTCGTATTGTAGGCAGTTTTTCCGTTCAGAGGCCCCGTTGCTTCGAATTTTCCATTTCTGGCTCTTAAGTCAATTTGCGGGAGGTGGTGTGTAAAAGCACTTTGCCGCGGAAAGGCCGCAATCTCCATGCATCAGAGTTAGGCAGCGGCGGGGTTACCACTGCGTGAAAATCAGATAAACATTCTACATATGGAACATTATTCATCAGGGCGAAACCCTCCAAGGTCTTCTGGAGACGACAAAGGTGTTTGGGCATCTTCTTTCTGTGTAAGAAGAGAAATGTATTCCGTAAGTCAGATTGATTCTGGGGACGGCAGGCCGTGCAATGAGAAAAAGGGGAGCACATAATTGAGAGGAGAATTAGCAAACCTTAAATATCTGCCGCCGAAATATCATTACTCATAAGCTTGGCCTTTTCCCCACCTCTTTCTCCCCAAAGACCCGCATCCTATATCAGCGGCGGAAGGGAGACTGCATTTGTTCGAAGAGCTGAACCGAGGAGGTCTCGGGTGAGCAACGCTGGACGGTTTGGTTGACTGGTTTCATGAAAATCTAATCAGGTATTCATCGTCGAGATCAAACACTTCTCCGGTAATTATTATCAAATCCAATCTGATAAGGCCAGGAGAAGTGCAATTGCTGCTGTAATCGGATGGAGGCGAGGACGTGGACTCCCCCCGCCCTTTGCAGGTCTTGGTATTGCTGGAACGCTGGACCACTAGAGTGTTTGTAAGAAGAAAATGCTGTGCTTCACTGCGAGCAAAGATGTCCGCATTCAATCATAACAAGCGCGAGCTCCCTTGGTACGTTTTAGTCGTGGAAGCAGTAAAAGAATGCTTTTGGACCCGCGGTAATAGCATCCTATACCGTTGGAGAAAAAAAAAAACCTTTGCTTTATAGAACAGGAAGAACCATTGATAAATAAGCGCTAACTCCGGGGCAGAGCTGGATTCGGCATTCTTTTGGTCCAAGAGTGGTGTTTGCCAACATTCCAGCAGGCCTCATGCCAAATATTGTCTTAAAGAACTTTTCTTTGTAAAGAATATATTTTTAAGATTTGTCCACAAAATTGACCTTAGTCTGAGAAAATATTAGGACGGGTTCTTGTATATCTGTGTGTGTGTCTGTGTGCATTTGTATACACTAACGATCAGACAGTACGCACATTCAAAAGTATTGAAGTGGCCATTGTTGGGGTGCCAGCGGTGGTCAATGCTGGAGGGTGGGGGGGCAGCACTTTTGTGGTCTGCCGGGTTCACCCGGACATACAGTTGTTGCAGGGAGACACACTGATGGCCCATGGGGACATGGGCCTGGGTGCCAGAAGCACCATGGATGCCATGGAGCATCCGAGATGGAGGGTGGCCTGGGCGACCCAGGGCCCCAGGCTGATCTGGGGGGCCCAGAGCAGCAGGTACCTGCAGGACCGTGATCCAAGGTATGCGCCTGCAGGCCCAAAATGAGAAACGGAGTCAGCAGTTCCATTGTTGGACTCTGCAGCCGTTCTGAGGCAAGTGCTGGCAGGAGCTCCTTTTAGTAGGTTGGGCCATGATGCAGTCATAGCCCTTCTTAAAAGGGCAATAAACTTGGGAGGGTCACACATAACACTCCTCCTTTTTCTTAACGAACAAAGACAAATGTTACTGAAATATAAACGGATTCCCCCGTTATAGAATGACAATACTTAGATCACCTGGGAATTGTAGGATAGACGAATCATAGGATAAACCAATAATACATATATAGGGCCTCAGGTAGTTGCAGACATATAACAATTATCGAATACTTGATACATTTCCAGCGGGAGACAATCAGGGTTGGTGAACTGCTCGTGGTATGTTGGCAGTTCTCCCACATTTTATGAGATCCTTTATTAACCTGGGGCGTGAGGAACTTCAACCACTGAATGGCACCATTGTCTGCTACTGACACTACCTAGAGAATACCAACAATCTGCAGGAGCACAGCTTCACATGAATATCCTTACTGAGACCACTTGAAGCATGAAAATAACCTGCAGGGTCACAGCATCAAAATAGAGTTTTACTAAGTCCTCTTTAAGCATTTGCGGGACTGCAAGCAGCCGGTTCAAACAAGCAGCCGGTTCAAACAAGTACTAGTATCAGTTCAGGACAGTCGATAGCTCAGTTCAGCGGCTGGCAAAGCCGCACCCAGGGATCACGGGGCCACATCAGCTTAGTTCTTTGATGTTGGTGCAGGCAGTAAGGCCACGTTCATGCTCCCGGCATGATGATGAGCGAGCTTCAGAGAGGCTGCACCACGCAGCAAACGAGAGTCGCATCCATTGCCATGTTGGGGTGGGTGTCTCAGCAAGAGGCTGGTGGCATGGTGTGTGTGACCACGCTCCCTCAGGCAGGAGTCATATGCCTTCCCACGGCAGCAGGAGGCTGCCCTCAGTCTCTCCCTCCCCCAGGCAGGAGTCACCTTCCTCTTGGTAACAGGTAGGGGGGCAGTGGGACTTGGTTGGCAGAGTGTCTAGGATGCACTCTGGCAATTACATATCTGTAGCACTGGGCATCGTCCGACGGGCTTCCTTGCCATGAGATGTGTCTGCAGACGTAGCCTGCTGTTCTGGTTTAGGTAGTCCTTATGCCAAAGTCATTGCCTGTGTGCCTGTGGCATTGTTCGGCTGCCATGGTGTTCAACTTCATGGACTGGTACTTGTTAAAAAACACCTCCTTTGCCTTATCTGGGTGCTGGTCTCGTTTTGATGGCCAGGTGTCACGGACACCATTGTCCCTCGATAGTGTTCCTACCTGATGACATCCTTCCCATCCACACTATCAAATGGCGTCAGGGTGCTCGGTGCCAGCCTTCCTAGTAGTTGTTACACTATCCTTCAAATCAGATGTGTTCCATCAGTCTGAGACCAAGGGCATGGAATGCTTTTATACAAACTGCTACCTGCTGTTAGGGTCATGGGGGCCCAGTTGGGCTGCTGGTGGAGTCCTTCACGTTGGTGCGAGCCTCGGGACGCTGTCTTGTATGCATTGCTAAAACCAGTACTAAGCATCTTGAGTGAGGTGCAGATAAAGGCCGTTCTTTTGTTGGTTTCGCGCAGGAGCTGTTGGCATGACCTGCTAGCATTGGAGGGTGCACAAGCACTCCCACTGAGCTGCAACCCTCCTGTGTCTGTGCATGTGGCATGTGGCAGTTCAGCTCTTACATTCGCTCCAAACCAATATTATGGAGCAGTGCCTGCTTCACAGGTGTACCCAGGAATGGTCAGCCTGCTTCCAATTTTCATCCTATCTCACGTTTGCCTTTTCTCTATAAAATTCTTGAACGATTAGTCTATTCTCAGCTCTCGACCTTTGTCACTAATCTCTCTCTCCTTCCCCCCTCCCAATCTGGTTTTCGCCCTAAACACTCCTCTGAGTCTGCCCTCACTTATGTTCTCAACTCCCTCCTTACCTCACGCTACGCTAAACAATCCTCTATACTTATCCTCCTTGACCTCTCGGCTGCTTTCGATACTCTCGATCACCCCTTACTTCTCAATACTCTTTCCTCCTTTGGTTTCAAAGGATCTGCCCTCAACTGGCTTTCCTCCTACTTCCCCACCGCTCTTTTGCTGTCTCTTGGGGCGGTCGTACCTTCCCTACTCTCCCTCTGGATTATGGTGTTCCCCAAGGCTCTGTCCTTGGGCCCTTCCCATTCTCTCTTTGCACTTCACTCCTCGCCCCTATTATCTCTTCCTTTGGGATTTATCATAATTTCTATGCTGATGACACCCAACTGTTTCTCTCCTTTTCTTCCTTCTCCCCCGACTTACACCTAAATCTTTCTTCCTGTCTTATTAAAAACTGGATGTCATCTCACTACCTCTCTCTCAATACTGGCAAGACAGAAGTCTTATTCTTTCCTTCTAACACACTTCCTCCTCCCTCTCCCCCTCCTTCTATTCATGTTCCGTTCTAATCTTCCCATCTCCACCCATGCTTGTAAGCTAGGCATTCACTTTGACTCTTACCTCTTATTTACCCATCATATTTCCCTTACCTCCCGTGCTTGTCGCTACCACCTCTTCAATATCTGTAAAGTTTGCTCTTCCCTCAACTTCCATGCCATCAAACCTTTAATCTCCTCCCTCATCTTTTCACGCCTTTTCTATTGTTCGTCACTCTTCTTTGGTCTCCCTGCTTCCCATCTCACCCCCCTCAAGTCCCTTTACCACTCTGCCATCCGCACCCTCTGTCTTCTCACTCCTCAGGACTCCATCTCCAACTCACTCTCTTACCTAGGCTGGCTTCCCTTCAACTTAAATTTCTATTTCTTTGCCTTGTCTTTAAATCTCTTCCATATCTCTCCTCTCTTCTTTCATTCTATACCCCTTCCTGCTCTCTTCGTTCTGCTGATCTCTTCTTACTTTCTGTTCCCCCTCCTCCTTGTGCCTCTTCTCACCTTCTGCTCCTTTCAACTTCTAGACCCCTTACACTGGAACTCCGTACCTCTCTCTATCTGCTCCATCCCCACCTATTCCTCCTTCCGCACCTCCTTGAAATCACTCCTTCTTCATTCCCCTCCCTGATAACTTTTCCCTCTCACCCTCTTTACCTCCGTCTTAGTTCTCTTCACCTGCTCCCTTCACTCCAAAGTTTTTCTCTCATCCTACTGTCTCACATTTCGCCTTCTCTTTCTACCTCTTCCTTCCTTCCCCACTCCGTCCTCTTCTTCATCCTAGTATGTAAATTGTCCTACTTTCTGTTTTAAAGGTTTCATTCATACATATTGTTATTTGCTTCTCCTGTTTTCATGTTCAATGTATTCTGTTTTTATACTGTAAAGCGCTTTGGATTAAAACGCTATATGAATAAAATAAATACAAATAAAAATACAAATTATGAGGACATGGTGGCATGGGAAAAGAGCTTTCCATCATTACCAAGACCAGCACTGCTAGACTCAATGGTTATTGTTTTTTTCATCAGATTTCAAAAACAGAATTGTTGCAGGAGTTATCTAGCTCTTGTGCTCCCAAGTGCAGGCATCTACCTTGCTTCCTTTTCCACGTTTCTCCCCAGCTTTATTATCATGCATCTCACTGCCGTTTGGCCGGGATACGTGTAGGGGGCCATATGCAATTAACTTTCCATTTCTGTTTGGGAAAAACTCTCTGGTGTTTCATCGCTGGGCGGCCTGGGTATGCCACAGACAGAGTGCTGGTCATTATTCCAGCATGGGCAACGTACTAGGCTGGAAGCCAGGCAGTAGACAAGGCCATACCACTCCCCCTCCCCTAGGCAGGAGCATGATGGCTTGCCTTCCTGCGCCGGCATAGAGCGCTTCTTTGTACAAACTACACCGCCAGCAGCCCGGTCTCAATTGACGGTGCACGGACAGCCGTGCTACTTCCTTTCTTCCCCCCGCTGGTCTGGGCACAACAGCAGGGCCTGTCTTTCAGGGCGACAGATGACGCCCCATTATTGCACCATTGTGAGCCCTTTTGTTCTCGCCTTTCACGTGGTAATGTGAGGGCTGCGGCGGGTGGCAACGTGCAGGCTCAACCTGCGGGGTGGGAGTCAGGCTACGTGTTAAATTTGGGAACACTGCAGCGATGGCCGAGCCCCAACTTTCCTATACTTTCTTCTTTCTTTTGAAACAGAGGGTTAGCAGGGGACGGGGGCATCACAGGGTCCTTCTCCTAGTCACCATAGTTGGGATGGGGGAGGCAGTGGTCACACAGCTGGCCTCACCAGTGCTGGGGGGGGCAGCACTTTTGGGGATTGCCGGGATCACCCAGACTTACAGTTGTTTCAGGGCGAGACCTTGATGGCCCATGGGAACATGGGCCTAGCTGCCGGGGGCACCATGGATGTCAGGAGCATCCGAGATGGAGTGTGGCATGGGCGGACCCAGGGCACCAGGCTGATCTGGGGGGCCCAGACCAGCAGAGACCTGCAGGACCGTGATCACACCGTGTGGGCCTGCCGGACTATGATCACATGGTATGGCCTGCAGGCCTGAAATAAGAGCCAGAGTCAGCAGTTCCATTGTTGGAGTCTGCAGCCATTCTGAGGTATGTGCTGGAAGGAGCTCTTTTTATTACGTCATGGCCAATCTTAAAAGAGCAATACACTTGGGAGGGTCACACATAACAGCCATTTGAATAGTTTTGTTTAAGACTTTGACTCGCCAAATTCTTCCAGTTATTTTTCACAGACTAAATATGTCTTGCTGGAAAGTTCTGAATAAATAACTTTTTTTTAAAGTAAATATTTCGTTAAGCCTAACGTTTTGGATTCATCCAAGTTGAAGCTTGAGAAACAAACACCTGTGTTGAACCATGGAAAAGCATGCTGAAGCTAAATGGGTCAAAGAGACCGGGCCTGATTTACAAAGGCTTTTTCAAGTGGGGGTTTCCCATTCAAAAGTGTTTTTATTAATCAGGTCCAGAGTCTATATTTATCAATGGGTTGCATTTATCCTGGTCAGAAAATCAAAGGGCTTATTTGCTCCGATTGACAGAAGATGCTAGTTCAGTTGTTAAGATTAATTTTCAACCACGGACAATTATACATATCAAGGGGCTCCAAACTTGTGTTTATTTAATATTCACAGAAAAAGCTTTGTTAAAGGGATGTTATGGGTAAGTTGCACTAATACAAACCTATGAAATTCAGTGAAAATCTCGTAAAAGGGACGTTATGGTAAAGTTGCACTAATAAAAAGCTATGAAATTCAGTGAAAAAACGTTGTAAAAGGGACATTATGGTTACAAGTAAAACTGAAAAATCCCAGAAATTCAGCAGTTTTGGTAAGCTAAGCAACCATAGCTCGCGCCCACCACTGTGCACTGCTAAGACTAACACCCAGGACATCAAGGATGACATCACAAATGTCACTGATGATATCACTGATGACATCACATATCTGGGCCACTTGTTTTTGTTCACCAACATATCTAAACCAGGCGGTTTTGTTCACTGACAGTCAGAATTTGAAAATTGAAAAGGCGCTATATATCTATATATCTGTATATATCTTCTTGTATGTTCTTTAAGTACTTTCCTTAGGGTTTGATCTCTGCTCATGGTGTACACATATGGGGCAATTAGCAGGCCTGAAACACACAATTCATTTGTATTCATGATGATGAACTTTAATGTTATTAACATTTTCTGGTGATGTTGTTTCTTCCTTCCTTGCTTTAGTTTCCCTGTATGCGCCTCCAATTTGTATGCGTTGTGGTTCTTCATAGGTATTGGTTGTACTAACTCAAGTATTCATTATTTTACTATCCAAAATTACCAAATTACAAATATTGTACTTCTATGGTGCATGCTGCAGCTATTGCCTATGTGTAGGTATAATTAGGTACCTGTATGAACAACAACCCTACAATATAATGGGCCTCATTCCGAGTCGAGGAGTCTGGTAAAAAAATTCTGGTATCAGTGGATACCAGCACTTTACCAGACGGCCCGACTACATGATTGCTGTTGGGGCACCTGGGTTACCTCCAGGTGCCCTACGGGCCAAAAAAGCCCTTGTTACCGCCATTTTCATGCTATGGGATTCCATGAATTGAGATTTACACCATACCGCTGGCACCCGTAATCCGGTGGCAATGCCACCAGGCCTAGTACCGGTAAAAGTAAGTACCAGATGCCGGTATCCTGGCGGCTCTACTGCCAGTATACCGGCATAGTCGGATTGAAGCTGAATGTTTTGTTTCAATGAGTACATTCTTTAATACTTTAAGTAGTTCATGATAGGTCTCATGATCACCCCTGACATCTTGTTACCAACATTATAATCACAACCCCTTATAGGGACTTGTGAGATGTCATCTTTGATACCCTGGGTGTTAGTCTTAGCAGTGCATGGTGGTGGGGCGAGCTATGGTTGCTTAGCTTACCATTCATTAGCTAATAACTGGTGAATTTCTGGGACTTTTACTTGTAACCATAACGTCCCTTTAACAAAGTTTTTTCACTGAATTTCATAGGTTTTTTATTAGTGCAACTCAACCATATCATCTCCTTAACAAAGTTTTTTCTGTGAATTTCATAGGTTTTTATGAGTGAAAATGTTTCATGATGTTACATCACTGTATATGTCATTAATAATTCCTCTTTTAACATATATGAAAGAACTGTAAACCTACTTTAACAAACATATGTTTTGCAATGCACGCTGATGTGTGTCGTTATCAGCAGCGCATCCGGGGAATGCAAGTCATGGTTGAATTGCCTAGGGCATGAGACTTGATCATGACCCCAGCCCCACCTACCACCCTTTTACCCACTGCACCTAACCTGCATCCTAGTTCAGTGTCCACTATACCCTCATAATGTGAACAATGGCCAGTGCTTGTGGCTAGCAGCCATGCCCAGTTTCCACAATCCATGGGGCATGGGCTTCGGCCATGCTGCATTCCCCAATCGGAAAATAAAATAAGAGTAGACATTTGTCTTTGCTGAGGGCCAGGCCCACTGCCCAGGCAGCAAATTTATATCACTATTTTTTGTATTTACTTTTTGACACTTTCAAAAAAATCAAACACAGGACATATTTGCAAAAGCATGCTTTCATGTCGTTACTGATGCTTCTCACAAATGTTTGCTGCAATCCCGTCCAACACCTGGGCTGCAGCCGCAAGCAGAATTTGTTTTCCCATTTAAACCTAGGACTTCGGCCATGCCGCATGCCCCAATAATGAAATCAGTGTAGGCATTTGTCCTTGCTCAGGGCCAGGCCCATTGCCCAGGCACCAAAATTATATCACAAATTTTTGTAATTACATTTTGACACTTTATAAAAAATAAGACACAGGCCAGATTTGCAAAACCATGGTTTGAGGTCCTTGCTGATGGTGTTAGCAAATGTTTGCTGCAATCCTGTCCAGCACTTCGGGCTGCAGCCCCAAGCAGAATTTATTTTCCCATGCAATCCTATCCCGATTTCAAAAAACATTACCACATAGCCGGTACCTGGTGGCCATGACCACTTTAACCCCATTGCTGGTACCTCGTGGGAATGGGCAGTAGCCAGAATTTGGCCACTGCCCATGGCCACAGGCTACAACCCAGTCACCAAAGGTATATCACTATTTTTTCTACCTACATTATGACACTTTTCAAAAAATAAAACACAGACACATTTGCAGAACCATGCTTTCAAGTCCTTGTCAAAGCTCCTTGCATGAGTGTGCTACAAATCCGTCCATGTTTTATGTTTTGAAAAATGTCAAAATGTATGTACATAAAATAGTCATATAACTTAGCCCCCACTTGAAAAAATCCATTCAGACTTTGCACAAATATTCAAGGTTGGGTCTAAAATCATTCTGAAAACATTTGTGCACATCCGTCAAATGGCAATAAAGTTATAAGCCATCTAAAAATGCTGAGACCTCCCCTCTGATTTTGCCTCCACTTGACAAAATCCCACCAAACTTTGCAGAAACATTTATATATGGATCTGCAATCGTTTTGCAAACATGTGTGCAGATTCGTCAAATACCACCAAATGTATAGGCCTTTCAAATATTTTGGTACCCCCTCTAATTGTGCTCTCTCTTGGCAAAACAGCACCAGTACAATTCAGTACCATTAAGGGTCTAGTCTAGAATGATATTGCAATATATCATTCAGTTTCAATGAGTGGCACATTGGGAGACAAAGTTATACGTGATCCAAAAACTGCTTTTCACCATCCCTGTAATCAGAAATAGGCATGATATGATAAGATATGATGTGGCATTTATAATGCGCTTGTACACAAGTGTTTCTAGGACCGTCCCCAAACACACGTTTTGTTGGCTTTTTATGGCCGTATCCCAGCCCATCCTCATCACCCCTCACATCCCCATAGATTGTTTCATTAGTTTGACAAGTGCAATGTTTTGTTTTTAATATGTTTTTACTGCAATGTCTGCGGACAATGGCTACTGTCCACGAATCCAACATGGCGACTGTTCCAAAATATCTGATGCAGCTCGCATTTTTCACCATCCAATCAGAGGGCGCGTCTGATGTCCGCAGACATCACGCTGGGCCCTGATTGGTCCAGAGGGGTGTCCGTGTACTGGATAGGGAGAGGAGCCAGTGGACCGGAACCAGATATCACTAATTTGTTTTATCTACTTTTTGGCTGTTTTAAAAAAAAGACTGGATGGATTTACACCAAATTTACAAAAGCATGCCTTTGGGACCAAGCTCCTGGTGCAAATTTGGTGAAAATCTGTACAGCGGTTTGGGCTGTAGGGGTGAGCAAATTTTCTTTTCCTTTGCGCCTATGAGGATTTCCACAAATTTGGGACCCCCTATGCCTTTGCCCCCCCCACCCTATACAAAACTGCGCCAATTTCCCAGAATCATTCCGAGGGGGCCATATTCTTTGCAAAGTTTGGTGAGGATTCGTCCAGGGGCTGGCAAAGCTATAAGCCGCCCAAAAAGTGCTCTTTCTGTGGGTTGAGAAATGTAATCAGGCCCTGTAACATACCAAAACAGCATTGTTTAGACCAGTTATGGTTAATTAACTTTCTTTGTTTAAACACATTTGAAATTCAACAAAAGAAAATATTTGTTGAAGGGGATTTAAGGCTACAATGTAAAAGGGAAAACCACTACAATATACCAGTTATAGTTATCAGTACAACAGAGAACAGCACTAAAGGGATGGGTCAGGGGCTTCAGAGAGAGATGGAGAGGGAGAACCATGGGTGAGAATGGGTGATTGGGAGATTAGGTTCTATCGGAGGTTCTCGGTTCCTTGAAGCGCAAGGTCTTCTACTCCTACATGAAGTTTAGGAGAGATGGTGCCAATCTGATAGAGATTATATTATTTTAGAGTCTGTGTGTGTAGCAGAAGGAGGACTGTTTTCTTGCTATTTTATTTTAGCATCTCTTTAGACACTGGTGCTGATGTGGAGGCCTCTTTAGATGGTGCGTTTTTCAGCTAGGTAGGATGGAACTTGGTCTGTCACTTCATTGTAACTGATGCAGGTCATTTAGCAAGTAATCTACTGTTTGAGGGGTTATCAGTGTAGCTCTCTGGTGGGTTGGGTGATATGGTCACATGCCTTCAGTCCTGAGGCTGTGGCATGCTAGACAGCTTGCAGTTGGGCCACGAAGAAGGTCAGGAATCTGGTGCGGAGGGTATTGACTCAGTTAAAGTGGGAACAAACCAGGGTGCAAACCGTTGGCTTTAAGGTCGATAGCGGCGATGACAGGCTTTATTTGACAACATAGATTGATGTGGTCCCTTCCTATCTGGGCTTGTTTCTTTGCTATTTTACCCATGAAGGAATGACTGTTACCAGTCATGAAGGTGACTGGATATTAGCAGAGGAGACCAGCTAGCAAGTAATTTCTTTTCATCAAGGTAATTTCAATCAGCCAGTTCTGAATATTAGCTTGTTTTGTAGAACCTCCGAGGTTTGTGGGGTTTATTTTCATATAGAATTATTGGCATCCACACTTGAAAGATCTTCAGTGGATGGATGTTGTGTTAGGTACATCTGGGTCTCATCTGCATATTGATACATTTTGATGATAAGGCTAAGGAGGAGTTCCATGTAAAAATTGAAGGTGACCAGATATAGGATGGATACTTGTTTGCACTTCAAATATTACAGGGTGGTGTTTGTTTCTATTTAGGTTCATCTACCACTGATTCTGCCCAGAGCAACCTCTATCTATCCACTACCAACACCCTTAACATCCTTGCTCCAGTCATGAAGATCCACCTGAAACCTGTCTCCAAGCGTAACACCTGGTACGACTCAGAACTTGCAAAACAAAAACATAAGTGCAGGGCTGCTAAACGGAAGTGGCACACTTCAGGCTCCTCCTCTGACAAACTGGCCTGCTGTCTGATCCAGACACACTACAGACTCTCCATCCGTGCCAAAAAAAGAGCACACATTCAGGCATGAGTATCCATTGCATCCAATAACACCACTGAACTCTTCAAAATCTGCAGGAACTTGACAACCCATCCACAGTATCTTCTGCCTCTTCTCCTTCCCAGGCCCTTTGCAATGCACTCGCCTCTCACTTCAATTCCAAAACCAAGGACATATTGAACAGCCTTGTCACGCACTCTTCCAACCCACCCCTCCCCTTATTCCCCCCACCCCTCACCCCCTCCTTCATCCTTCTCCTCCTTCGCTCCTGTCTCCCCTGAAGAAGTCACCAGAGTTCTAAACTCCATGAAGGTTTCTTCCAAACAGGTTGCCCAATGCTCTTCCAGAACCATCAAGGACAACATTTCCTCTCTCGCTGCTGCTCTTGCTGATCTCTGCAACCACTCCTTTGCTACTGGTTCCTTTCCATTCTTCTTCAAGTATCCCTTGTGTGCCCCTCCTTAAAAAATCCTCTGCAGACCCTTCCTGCCCAGCTAACTACCGCCCCATTTCCATCACCCCTTTCCTAGGGAAACTGCTCAAGAAGTTGGCCCTCCCCCAACTCATCTCGCTTACCGAGCTTATTGGTGGTCTACACCACCACCAGTCTGGATACCGAGCATCCAGAGGCACGGAAACTGCACTTCTGAAAACCTATAAAGAACAGCTTGCATCCCTTGATTCCAACTCCCCTGCTGTACTCATCCTCCTTGATCTCTCTTTGGCATTTGACACAGTGAACCATCCCATACTCATAAAAAGGCTCCATGATACCCTTGGTATCTCAGAGCGGGCACTAGACTGGTTTACCTCCTTCCTAACTGACCATTCCTCCAAAATTATTCTGGGCCCTTTCTTCTCTCCAACTTCCTCCTCCACCTGTGGCATTCCCCAGGGCTCCATTCTTTTGCCCTAGCTCTTTAACATATACCTTTTTCTGCAGGCACGCCTCATTTCCTCCTTCTCCCCCAACTTCCAGTGCTACACTGATGACACACAACCCTTATTCAAATTTCCTACTGATGCCCTTGCACCTTCCTTCATCCCTGACTGCCTCTCTGCCATCCAGGCCTGGTGCACTGCTAATGACCTCTTCCTCAATGCCAGCAAAACAGAGATTCCCCCCACTGCATCCCCTGCGCCCTACTTCTTCCCTTCACTATCGTCTTCCTCCATAGGTTCTTCCACTGCCCCCTCTGTTGAAGCCAGGAATCTCTGAGTCATCTTCAACTCCTCCCTTTCCTTCATCTCTCATATTCAGGACACTGTCAAGGAGACCCACTTTCAGCTCTTCCTTCCCAAAGAAACTCTACCCTTCCGCACTTTCCCCCAGAGACTCAATGTCACCCATGCCGTCGTTCTCTCCAGGCTAGACTATTGCAATAGCCTCCTCCTTAATCTTCCTTCGTCCAACCTGCAACCCCTTCAGCTAACCCAGAATAGGGCAGCAAGACGTATCCTTGGCCTCAAGCCCAGGGACAGCATCTCTCCTGCCCTGCAAAGCCTTCACTGGCTCCCGGTCTCAGCACGGATTAAATTCAAATCCCTCTGTATCACCCACAAGGCTATCTTGGGCCGGGCATCTCTCTATCATCAATGAATTCTTGCCAAATACTCTTCTTTTAAACTCCTTCATTCCTCTGGCACCAACTCCCTGCATGTAAAGCAGTTTTCTAAACAGAGAGCTGGTGGTCGATCACTTTCCTCGGCAGGCTCCCATCTATGGTATAGCCTCCCCCTCCCCCTGCATCTTGAGGAGGACCTCCTCAAGTTCTGAAAAAGCCTCAAGACCTTTCTCTTTACCTCTTCCTTCTCCTCCTCTCTTCCCTGATAATTATACAGTAGCATGACTGATGTGCAGGGCCCTTATGTATCCTCAGGGCCCTGACCCCCCACATCACTCATCCCGGCCGCTGTCTATATAGTGCACTTACTTAGGCTCACCCTCCCAAGGGGAGGTTGCACTTACATTTTCTCTCTTCCTAGCACTTCACCCGAGCACCTCTCCATGAGCACAACAGCACCTATCCCTTAACCCCTCCCACCAGCACTTGCACTTTCCGAACACTCACAAGGCATGGCAGGTTTGTCTCCTCTCCCTGTTATCATCATGATTTGTGAGTACTATTAATTCAATTATTTATCTTTGTTGTAATTCATTGTCTACCTTCCTGTCCCCACCCTGTTGCCCAGTGGGAGCTATGAAATAGTTTTGCTAATTGTATAAGAGTCTAACAAGCGACCAATACATACCTACATAAAAGAACTAAGCTGACAAACCCGTGTGGGCATGAAGTATTTTGAAGAGCATGTTGTGATTGAGAGTGTCAAGGTCTGTGGACAGGTCAGTTAACCACTATGAGAAGCCATTATTTATGACCAAGCTATACCTCACTCTTGTCACACAATGAAGCCAAAACATACATATCTGTGGATGCAGATGGGATGTCACCTAGGAGCTCAGGGTGGGCTGCTTCTTTTAGAGTGGGACAACCCTGATTAGCATACGTTTTTCCCTTTTTGTAATGGCACAGCAAGCCGATAGTTTGGAGGGAAACCCAGATCAATATCCAGTGCTTGAGATGAATTCTCAGCTTTTACATACATCACTCTTTAGTGTTGCACAGTAACCTATTGTGGATCAGTGAATGAACAGATAAGAGTTAAATTTCAGTTCCAACTGTTTATTAGAAATTGACAGATTACCCATAATGTTTTCCATCTTTTAGTGTGTTAGCAAGACTAAACAGTCTCAAAACTTTCATTAGACCTTATAAATGCAAGTCTTAATGAGTTGTACTGATCTCACAGGGCTATCTCAGCCACTCCTCCCCTTCTAGGAATTATGTCTCACATGTCAGTTAGGCTTATGTCTGCCTCTTCTCTCCTTAATGCAGGTGAATAATTCACCAGTGTCTCAGGCTTATGTCTGCCTTTTATCTCCTTCTGGAAGCACAGGATTTACCAGTTTCTTGTGGTTAAATCAACTTTCATTGGCTGTAGCCTGTATGTTAGTCTCCAGCATTCTCAATGACCTTCTCATCTCTACTAGTGTATAAGGTAGATGTGAGATTCCAGGAATCACAGTGGGCCTTTTCAGGCTTTCCACACACCTGCTGTTGTGGTTGAGACTCTGTGATTTCCTTTCCATTCTATATCTCCTCTTGAGGCTCCCAGGAATACTCAGCAGCTCCTGGGTCCAATCCAATTGTTCACCAAGCACAGCCTGACTGGTTAATACTTTATCAGGCTTTAGAAAGTCAGTATTCATGCCTTCCTCTTTTTCCTCCTCTTTGCCCTTTGGGATATTCCTAATCGGCCTAGTTTCTTGACTCTCAATAGAACCCAGTGAATTTACACCTGTATGAAGGTTTCTGAGTGTAATATCACCAGTGTAAACAAAGGCAAGAAGGGATAAAAACCCTGTCCACCATCTTGGTCTTTTCTTCCCCCAATCTGAGGCAGCATATACACCCCCAGCTTCACACTCTCTCAATTCAAGAGCATGACCTTTTGCAAGTGTCATGCCTGTAGGATTTCTGCAATTCCTGTCAGGAATCTCCACTGATTTTCAGGGAAGCGTATACGTTTTCTTGTGTTGTGACTACTGTGGCTATGCATTTGTCACCTTGTGCAGGAAGTACACACAGAGTATTTAAGTGTTAATTGTCATGGTGGAGATGGTGATCCACTAAATACCTTCCCCTTTATTCTAAGCATCTGCACAGTATGACTAAATGGAGTTGAAAAGACGGACAGAAAAGCAATATATTTGTTTTTGTTTGGATCCACACTGATATTTTTAAGTATATTTGAATGTCAGCAAAGTCAGGATTCTGATAATACTGTCTTTCTGTCTGGACAATGAGATTAAATTCATGTCCCAGAAAATAAGATGTCCCACTTGAAGTTCAATCACTCTAAATCAACTAGTGAATATTTGTTTTGTCAAGGAAGCAACTTTTGCTAATCTAAACTATTGGACATTTTTCTCCATCTGTGTTTTAAGAGAGAACATCTACCAGACCAACTTTGGATTCATTGATTTGTAGAATAAAACACTATGAAAAATCTGGCATCCTAAGGACTTCTTCTAATGACATGGGTGACATAGTGCATTGTTTAGAGATTTCTTGTTAAAGCATTAGGACAAATACTATGGAGAATATCCATGGGTAATCTCTCTCCTTCTTCTTCTTATATTGCAGGATCCTCATTACTGCACCAGATGCTCATCACTACGATTCACAGACATTTTCCAGACAGAGAAAAAGTAGAACGGAGACTTTGTCCATCAATACAACAATTAAACAATAATTCCTAATTAGGGGAGACATTACCAAGTCAAGTAATGCCCCAGGGCCCATAGTTACACAAAGGCCTTGGGGCATTACCTGACTCAGTTTTGCCACCACCGGTGAGGAGAACAATGATAATAGTACGACAGGGGCACCGAAAGCATATTTCGTCGTCGTGCGTTTATCAACTATGTAAAACTAAATGATCACCAATAACTCCATGGCAGCCATTGGAAAAATATATAAAAAAGTAAACAATCAAAATGACCCCATGGAAAGGAGAAAGGGACTACGCGTAGTCCTTTCTTCCTTTGCATGGCAGCGTGGGGCTGATCAAGGGCGGATGTGCTGGAGACAGAAGTGTTTCCAGTGCGCCCGCTCCCAAAGAGGAGCAAAAATACAGGTAAGTGAGGGAAGGGGGGGGCATTTGTGGTGCGGGCAGGGTCAAGATGGCGGCCTTCAGCCCTGAGTCGGCTCATAGCGAGAGGATTACCATCTGGTAATTCCCCCGTTCCGAGCCTCCCCATTGGCTGAGAGACTGCCACCCCCACCGCAGGGTACTATTGTGGGTTAAACTTTACATGCCTGCTTATGTGTTACTCATGCATAAAATCCTTCATCAAACACTGCTATTTTTATAAGTATACATAAATATCTTTCTCATGAAATACTCAATTGAAAACCTTATCACCATACAATAACACAAACAAGACAATTCTCATCTTTGAAAGATATCAATAGATGACACACCTACCCCTTTTGCCCCTGAGATATTTGAAAGAACTGAACATTAAAACTCCTATGTTTCTCAGTTGGTGTTTCTCATCATGGTGCAATACCTGCTTACTTACTTGCACTGGTGCATGAAATCAAGTGTAACCTATGACAGGGGTGTGGAATATGGGTTGGAAGATGCCCTCAATTGGCCAAAAGCATTTCTGGCATCCCCTGGCACACAACAAATACTGCTGCAGAAGTGAAAAGGCTAGAGGCATCACAACACCCTATACATCTGGCTCATTTGGGTGCTGACGTGTTGTCCAATGTACCTTTCATTCACTGACTGATGTATCTCCCACCTACCAAAATCTCTGCTGCTTCCTCCCACAATCATGTGAGCAGGAGTCTGACATTAGCTGTCCCCAAGGATTCATGGCTCCTCCTGCTTTTCCCAATTGCAAGTGTCTTGTGAACTCTCTTTAAAAGACCAACACTGATTGTTTGCCTCCCTGAATCTCTGCAACCTCCTTCCTCAAAAATACTGCAAGCATAACTCTCAAGCTTTCCCCAGGAATGTGCTGCTCCTCTTCACAGGTGTCACCCAATAGCATGTGTCTTGTCCACTCACTTTAAGAGACGGACACAGAATAGTAAATTACTTGCCCCCTCCCCCAATCTATGCTACTTTATCCCACAAAGATCCCACAAAGATCACAGATGTTTGACTCTCCCATATGAGGCCCTCAGGAATTCCCCATTCCTCATGTCCTCCACCTATGAGTGACCGATGGCACTTTCCAATACACTCACTTCAAGAGAGGCAGACTCTCTGTCATGTATCACCCCAATTCCTGAATCTCTGCTGCTACCTCTGTTGAAAATCATGCAAGCATGACTTTTACAGAAGTTGTCCTTAGGGATTCTCTGCCCCATGGTCTTCCATGCAAAGGTACCATGATGGCATGTGTCTCATCAACGTACTTAGAGAGACAGACACTGGATATGGTGTACCACCCACCTCTCCAAATCTATGCTGCTTCCTCACACCAATACCATGCAAACATGAGTCTCACACAAACTGTGCTCATGGAGTCTGTGCTTCTTTTAGTTTAGTTTAGTTTAGTTTAGTTTAGTTTAGTTTAGTTTAGTTTAGTTTAGTTTAGTTTAGTTTATTCAGAGAGCACTCCGAGCCCTTAGGCAGCTGGGCGCTAATCATACATGTTACCAAAATACAGTACAATTAGTAGAAGACGAACATCAATAGAGCATAAAATGAATTTGATTTTTTACAAAATATGCATATATACAACAAAATAACAAGATTTACATGATTTACACAATTTCCAGAAATAGGTAATTTACACGATTTCCAGATATACATAGTGAAATCAGCCTATGGTGCAGGATTAGAAGTCTATGCATAGAAATTTACATAAATTTGCCGTGTATAGAGTGTATGCAGGGAAGTGACTATCAGAACCTGGTTAGACACTAAGTCTGGATTCTTGCTCATGGAGCCATGCTTTGTTCTTTTTACAGAATAGGTTAAGGATGATTCATCTCTTAGAAGCAATGGGAGGGCATTCCATGTTTTGGCCGCAAGGACAAGGAAGCTTGCCCGACCTGCTTGTTGTTGCCTGAAGCAAGGAATATTAACACACTGCCTCCGGGTCGATCTGATGGGCCATGCAGATGTGTGGCGGGAGAAGGTGTCGGACAGGTAGGTGGGGGCTTGGTTAGAAAGCCACTTATGAGCGAAGGTTAGTAGGTTATTCTTTGCTTGATGTTGAGCCATTTTAACGATTGTCTGGTTTCAGAGATGTCTAGGTTCCTTGAGATATTTAGGGCTGCTCGAATGGCATTATTTTGCAGAACTTACATTTTATTAATGTTTTGTTGAGAGGTGATAAAGTACAGTGCATTACAATAATCAAGCTTAGAGAAGACTAAGGCTCTATATAATGTAATAAGATTGGCTGGGGATAGGTACGGTCGGGACGCTGTGATAAGCTTACAAGTATAGGCTGAAGAGGAAGCCATGGCATTAGTGTGTCTAGTTAGTGTTAGTGCTGAATCTAAGTAGATTCCTAATGTTTTCACCACATTGGCTACTTTGATTATATTGCCGTCAATGTTGAAGGAAGAGAATAGTGCATCTACTTTGTTCAACTTGGCAGGAGAGCCCAGGAGGAGCAGTTCTGTCTTGTCACCGTTAAGACAGAGCCCATGCTTCGCCATCCAAGCTTGTATGATGAGGTAGATCTTGTTGAGTGTCCCACTATCCACAATGTAGTCACCAGTGATAGGGATGAGTATCTCGGTGTCCTCAGCGTAATTAGTGTAGGTGACACCCAGATAGTCAAGCTCATCAGAAAGTGGTTTGGTAAATACATTGTAAAGAGTAGGAGACACACAAGAGCCTTGGGGAACCCTGCAGGTGACGGGAGTAGGTGCAGCAGAGGCTGAAGGTGCAATGACCCTCATAGATCTGTTATTGAGGAAGGATTCAATCCAAGCGTTGGCTTGGCCTGAGAACTGGGCAGCTGTTGAAAGGTTTTTACATAAAATGTTATGGTTCACCAAGTCGAAGGCCGCTGATAAGTCGAGTAAGAGAAGCAGAGCCCAATTGCCTTCATCTTTCAGCGACTGAATTTGAGTCTTGAGGTCGATAAGGGCGGTTTCGGTTCCATGTCTGGGTCTGAATCGTGATTGCCTTAGTCCTAGTAAGTTATTGGATTCTAGGTAATGTTGTATTTGCAGATATGCAGCATGGTCAAGTATTTTTAACAGCAAAGGAAGTGTTGTGATAGGTCTATAATTGGCTGGGTTGTTGGGGTCCAGGGAGGTTTTTTAGGAGCAGGTGTACCCATGCATCCTTAAGGTTGTTGGGTACTGTGCTGGATTTGAATGAGGCGTTAATATCTGAGGTGATGAAGGGGGCTAGTTCCTTGACAGTTTCGTTGACAAGAGGAGCAGGGAAGCATCTCCCTTCCAATTATATGGTTTAAATTTTAGTATAATGGTTTTGACCTCTTTGATGGATAGCGGTGAAAAATGTAATTCAGGTTGAGAGTTCTAGATATTAACATTTGATTTCAGTATAGGGTCAACATCAGAAATTAGGGATTTCTTCGCTTCTATTTTGTTTTGGAGCATAATGATTTTGTCCTGGAGTGCATTCTGTATATTAGTGCACCATTGGGTGTCTTTAATGCAAGTGTCAGGGGGTGGGATGGGAGAGTCTAGCTCTTTCAAGATGTTGAAGAGTTCCTTAGTATTGGGCTCGGTTTTGGAAATACTGTCTTATACTAGTCTTTTTTTGGCTTGTATTATGGCTATTTTGTAGTTGAATGAGGCTGCAGCAAAGTTGATCTTATTTGATGAGGATGGGGTGTTTTTCCATTAAGACTCGGCTGATCTTTTGATTTTTCTAAGAGACTTAAGGTGTGGAGTGTACCAAGTGTTTAGGTGGGTACGTGGTTTGGATTTAAGTAATTTCATGGGTGCTTGTGTGTTAATTGCCTTAAGAATGGTGTGATTATATATATCGACAAGAACTGTAGGGTCTGAAGTGGTCATGGTAGGATTGGTAATTGTCTGAAGCAAAGGGATGAGTTTGTCTAACGTTAAGTTACATTTGTTCCTAGTCATCATAGTTGGTGCTTGTATGTGGAGGGTAGGTGAGGCAGTTTCTTTAATATTGAACAGAATGAGGTGATGGTCAGTCCAAGTGCAAGCTGTGTTGAAAAGGGTGTCGATATTGCAGTTCAGGTCTGATATACAGTCAAGGATTCTACCTTTATTGTGTCTAGGTTCAACAATAGGCTGAGTGAATCTTAGTTTGGTCATGGTATCCTTAAGGTCTGCTGCTTTCTGATCTTTGGGGTCATGTAAGCCTAAGTTGAAGTCACCTAGGATGATGACTTGGGACTTATTATTGGTGTTGGTAGATAGCAAATGTGATATGTCATTGTCAAAGGAGGTGGTGGGACCGTGTGGTTGATAGACAAGATGGATGGTGATAGTCGAGGTAGGTGATGTCGGTAGTTTGACAGATAAAAGTTCTGCTGAGGGCAATAGAGGACTGGTAATCGTTCTCCTGCCTAATGTTGTCTTGTAAATAAATGCAATAACTCCTCCTTTGGAAATGTTGGCATCTCTGTCTTCGCGGATAATAGAGTAATTGTCTGGTATAGTGAGGGCAAGTGAGAGACCAGATGATGTGTGCAGCCAGGTCTCAGTGATGGCGATGAAGTCAAGGTCATGTGAAGTAATAAGATCTGCAATATCTAAGGCATGTATCTGAAGTTGTCTAGCATTGATAAGGGTTTCTTTTATAGGTGATAAGCTGTGGTTTTCTTTACCGTTAAGTAATTTGAGACTAGGTCCAGGAGCATGTAAGGCTGAAGGCTTGGCTGTGGTAGTAGTTATGATGGCATTCTGTATGTTAGGGGTAGAAAATTGTCTTGTAGCTCTCGAGCTGAGTCTGTGATTTCTGTGGGATGTGGTGCACGGCTGGGTGGGAAATACAGTAAGTGTGCAAGCTTGATGAAATGGGCCATTGGTGGGACCTGGGGGGTCAGTGAAGTTAGTAGTACGTGAGGGGTCAGGGATGGTGTCTGTAGGTATTGTGCTGTTGAAAGTCGAGGTTTCAGACAAGTACCGAGCTATCGGCTTTATGTAAGAGCCTAATAGAGTTATCTTTTGCGGTTGTGCAGATACGTTATCCAGACAGGATGGTAAGAATCATGATTGAGGTATGAGGGTGGACAGTGCTAGATTGGATGACCTAGATAAGTTAATGGCAGGCACATTGAGGTTGGTAGGGGATTTCATGGGTGAGGTGTCTAAGCTGGGTAGGGTGAGCACTGTGAGCAACCGGCTCAGATAGGCCAGGCCGCTAGCAGTGGTAGTTAGAACTAGGAATGGTGCCTTGATGGCTATGATGGCCACTGATTGCCGAAGTTCAAAGGAACAACACAGAACACCCTCTGTGTTGTTCCATTGAACTTCGGCCTCATACAGATAGGTTACTCTAATGCATATAGGTTGCTCTAAACATCAGTCATGGTCAGTGCCATGCAAGATAGTAACAGGCTAGGTACATGGAAACATAGAGCAGATATGATAAAGAGCATTGCAGTAGATCTAGCATAGCAAGTGGAGAACTATGTGGCTTAGCAAACTAAGAACATGGCATCAAAAGAAATATGATAAAGAGCATTCCAATAGTTGTAGCATAGGAAGTGGAGAACTGTGCAGCCCACAATAAGAGCATGTTGAATTGCATGAGAGTGGGACAGGCGTAACACGTGGAATACTAGGGCATGGCATGGTATCTCTGAGGAGATGCTGCAAAGGTAAACCTATTGTGACATATATTGATCTGTAAGCATATCACAGTAGTAACATAGGTCATCAAAGAGTCAGGACATTACAGCAGGATGGAGCACGTATGAGTAACTGTGTGGAGGGATTAGCAGTACCGTGTATCGTACAGCAGGCTCCAGTGCGTGCCGAGGCAACAGGTTAAAAGCATACATTGCATGAACTGTTCTGAAGACGTCATGACAGATCGATCTAACAGTGACTAGCAAAGTGGATAAAGGTGTAGTCAGCGCATGTTAGTGCAACATATCCGGCAGACCCAATAGTGGATAACAGCGGTAATGGCAGGTGAAGTACTTGATATGGAATGAGGTAAGTCAATACAAAGCAGATAGCACATACAATGCAGTTGTAAACCTCACAATATTAAAGTTATGCACGGTGTGAAACAAATAACAATGATGCAGATTACGGTGGATCGTACCATACATGTGGCACTACTTTAGTCTTAGCAAGTTAGGGGTAAGAATGGCAAATGCGCGAACAGGCAAAAAAGCGGGAGCTGAGCAACAAGCCAGGCATGTGTGCTTGCAAATAGATACGGATATATCTGGACAGTGGCAGTACATTTAGAGTTAGAGTTTGTGAATGAGGACAGAGATTTTTAGCGCTGGTAGACACAGTCTTACCGCACGTGTGGTTTCTTGACAGATTTCCTGATGGGTGGGTGCACGTCCAGCAGTGTAGGGAGTCCTTAGATGATGAGCCGGAGTATGAAATGGAAACACTAGATGGCCCTCAGACCCTCCCGGCCCCGACAGGCTCGGGACAGGGGTTAGCCTTGCTTCCTGTGCCTTTCTTCGTGGGCTGGCTTTTGCCTGCCGGCATAGCGCGATTGATTGAAATAGGTGGAATCAACCAATCCGCTTTCATTAATACAGAAAAAGTGAATGGTCAGCCCAAGATTTAGGCGACGGCCATCTTGTGATGAACAGGCCCTTGTGGCACTTAATGGAGAATTCCTTTCTTTGCACAGTTTTTTGTTCCTCTTCCAAGGCTTTACCCAATTGAACATGTCTCATACAATTTAAGAGTTATGTACTGACTCTGGTGTATCACCTGCCTCCCTGAATCTCTGTTACTTCCTCACCCAAAAATCACGTGAGTGTTAGAAAATATGCCTTTAGTGATTCCCTTCTCCTCCTGCCCATTCCTAGTATGAAGCACAATCTGGACGCACGTTCATTTTGTCTTGTGACGCTTGTATCAATTGAAATAACTTAGACAAAGAATGTGTGTGTTCTCTTGCCAACAATAATCATTGCTGTGTTCTCCAGATTTCCAGAGGGGTTAGAGAAAATCAAGACTCCTGTGCCTGTTTCCCTCACAGTCATCTAAGATGTTCTCCCTCTGAGGGTATTCCTCTCCCTAAACTCCTGTCAGACACACATTTGTTGTGTAACCGTTTCTTGAGAAGTCACCCTCAACACGGGGAGTTCCTTTCCTCCCCACTCATGTGGTTATGCAACACTGTTTAACTGATTATTTTTTAGCCCTATCTTACACAGATATCATGTCCCTTGGATCCCTCTCCCCTGAGCTAACAATGAGCCAAGAACCAGGCCTGTGTACGGGAACTATATTGGTATTTATTTAAATTAAAAGTAATAGAAATTAGCCCGGAAATGTAAAAAAACACGTTATCCGTGGTACTACACAATCAACTTCTCTCAGCATAAATAAATCACAAAAGTGATTTAAAAAGAACACAATCACAATTCTTCACTTTCTACAAATTCCACTTCACAAAATAACTACACTGATCTATGGCAAAGGCGCTTATGTAATGTCCTTGCTTTGGTCTATGTAGGGAAGTCAGACAAAAAAAATGTGAATGCTTTGGGGAATTTTGGATTTCAGTTCCCCTTACTGAAAGGCCTGTGTTGGGGAAGTTGGATAAAAAGGTTGGACGGATTTAAGAGCAAAGACACCCCTCTTCCTTAAAGAAGTTGCGATCAGATAGACAACAAGGATTCCCCAATTAATGTATAGGTTATAGTTTTCAGCGCACATTAGGAAGTGCGCTTTGTTTATTTCAAATTTTAACACGATTCACCCCTTAGTGTTCTGCCAAATGGGGAATTAATGTCATGGTACAAACTCCCAAACCTCGGGAGCTTATGGGCCTACCCCAGTCATTGGCACCCTTAGGGGCTTATCAAGCCCGAAAAGTGTGTCCTAGGATTTCCTGGACTCAGTCCTGGCGCTGTTGGCGCCAGGCTCATAACATGTGCTAATTGCATGGGACTACATTCACAGCCCAATAGGGCTGAGCCTGTCTGTATACCCTGGGCGTGGCTGAGGGACTACTTTACCTGAGATTGCAGGGTGTGGCTGAGGGACTATTTTACCTGGAACTACTTACAAGGCTATTTAAGCCACACCCTACAGGCAGACAATGCTTCGCGTTATTCTGCACTCCTGCAGCGTAACGCTCACTGTGTCTGCTCAGTACTCGAACTTCTACAGCCACGCCCGTCCTGAGATCCTGATCCAGCAGCACCTGGAGAAGGAAAGGAAGAGAACAGGAGTTAGTACAGCAACAAAGGCCTTACCTGCAGTATTCCATCCAATCGACTGCGCCTTCAGCTGCTCTCTAGGCCGCCGCATCTGCGGAGAAGAAGGTATCTGCACGGACACCCAATACTCACCCGGGGTCTGCATTCTTCAGGAGTTTCGTTGAAGCAGTTCTTCCCATCAATGTCCTGGAGCTGCGCTGCGCCTGCGGAAAAGGAAAAGAAACAGCAGGTTATTCGTGCACAGAAAAGAAACCGCTATACAGACATTCAGCCCACTCACCAGCGCTAATACTCACCTGCAGGAAATCTGCACAGCATCTTAGGAAGAGTCTAATCCTCATCCAAAAACCGCTCAAGACCGCGCCTGAAAGAAAAGAGAAACACAGGTTAAAACTTGGGCAATAAGGACATTAAGCACCTAGACCAAGCATCCATTGGCATAGAGACTTACCTGCTTAATCCAGCTATTCAAAAACTCTGCAACAGCCCTGCAGGATCAGTGAAGTAACTTGGTCCTGGGAAAGATTGTGCATACCGCGCCCCTGGTAGAGATTGCAGGACGGAGAGCCTACCATTAAGAACTCCATGGTGAGACAGAAGAGGATAAGGGGCATCAGAAGATTAAAGGAGGTGGAACCAATCCGGCTCCACTCAGTTAGCTAATATCTTGTTTCGACTTTGCAGGCAAACGCCTGCTGGGGTGATATCGAGGGAGAAGACGCGGGTAAGCATCATCACTCAAGCTGTGCAACGCCAGTGCAGACATCATTCGTGCGGTTACGTGCTACGCCCCGTGGAGACCGGTTGAGCGTGACAATTAATTAAATTCATATTTTTGGTTAAATAGGCAAAGCATCTACACAGTCCCGCCTCCCACCACCTTATATAAAGGGATTCAAGGCCAGCAGACTCCCCAACCTTTTGGTTTCCCATGGCTCAGTTCTATGTACATAGCAAGCCTCTGTTTGACGTTCAGGAGCTACCTCTCAGGACACTCTGGAAAGATAGTGCAGGGATCTGGTCACTCCACTCTCAAAGATGGCCTCCCGCTCTCCACCATAGAATCCAGTCACCTTTGAGGTCTTCCTACAGATAGGCAGCTCCACCAAGATGCACTCTCAGCAATCTCCTCTGGTGTCTCCTTACAGCTGTCAGAGGGAAAGTTTGAGCAGCCTTCCTGATGGTCTGTCTCTTCTCTCTGTCCTGTCTTTTTCCCTCCTTTTTTTGTCACCCTGTCCTTGTGCAGTCCCACTTATACTGCAGCAATGACACCACCAATGTTATAATCTTGAGGAAGTACCCTGCAATAATCCCTGCCACTAGTATCGGACAGTTACCTTCTCTCTCCTCCCAAACCCAGCCTCCAAGTCAGGATTGGGGTCTGCAGCAACATATGGCAATTACCATTTGTAATCACCCTTTGTTCTCCTTTTAACTTTTTGGCAAAAACTAGTTATGTATCACAACTTCATAATTTTACTAGCAACTGCCATACTATACATTTTCTGATTCAGCTAATCATGGAGAATTAGATAAGCTGACCACCAAATCTGTACCATATAGCATGGCCATGTGGCACCTTTCTGCCGTTTCCTTAAAAAGGACAACAGTTATGAATATCTAGGTTATTAAGCATATCCCTAATTTCATTTCCCGCCAGCTCACCAACTCTCACATTTGGAACATGTTCAGATCAGCCAGAAACCTAGTTTAACTGGCCATTACTGTTACCAGAGTCACATGTAGATGGATTTTATGTCCCCAAAATCGCCTGGAAATTACATAAAAAAATGGTAAATAAAATGAAATCAATCTGCCTTATGGTTGCTGAGAAAAAGGCTTGAATGAAAATAGTCCATTTAAATTAATTGTGAATCTTCATGACTCCTGTCTTTCCGACCATTTGTTTTCCCTGGGTCAGCCTATGCCCAGAGCTTTTTATTTTTTTTATCAGTCTCCTTTCTGCTGGAAGCTTGCTCTTTCAAGTGGATGCCCCCATTTTCACACATATTGGTCATGCTCCATCCAAGGATGACTTTTTCTTGAAGTCAATGTTTTCAGAGCCAGCAGATCTGGATAACACTGAATTTTGACACCTTTCGCAGGACATTTTATTGTGATTGGTCATTAGATGGGAGATCCGACATACAGGCTGGAAGTGGGAGATATCCTTGTGAAGTTTCGCCCACAGCTAGCAAAAGCATCTGGCTTGGGCTGACATTTTCCATGAAGACAAAGTGGCTCTTCAAATGTCATTTTCTGTGAGCAGTGATATTTTATTTCACTTCTACTTTTGAGAACTTTTTTTAGTTAAGCACACCTGTGATTGCCGTTTTTGTTTTCAATGTTTAACAATCCTTTTTCCCATGTGACAGGGATTGTTGATGCCTCCTTCTTTTGTAAATTAAAATGCTGCTTATCCATTGGTAATGACAGGTAGGCCCCTTCCCACATGGCTCTTTAATTTGACTTGAAAAACAAAAACAAATGCCAGGCCATTCTTATTTCACTGTTTAAAATCTTGCTATTCATGTGAAAGGGACTTCTGTTTGGGGCCTTTAAATGCACCCCACAGGTGTGTACTGTTTAAAATCACTGAATGTGTATGTAATATCATCTTTTCTCTCTGAGTCCTCAGCCACTCACTACCTCTCCCAACCCTTGTTCCTACTAAACTACTCTAACTCCATTCCAGCGTATTTCCCTTCCTTAAATTTCATAATCCTGTGTCCACCAAACATTCCCTGCCTCTCTGAAAAGTGGCAAGACAACAGTAAATCCAGGTCCAGATTGTGCAGGACACACACACATGTTTATGCTATTTTCCACTGGCCTTTTCCTGCAGAATCTCAAGAGCTGTCAGCTCTGTCCCAATGTCAGCTATTATTTGAAGCAACAGATCAACTGGTCATTTATCAGGAGTGGTTTTCTCTGGTGCCAGTACAGTCGTGGAGTTGATGATAGTGGTGGCCAACCTAAATCATCAGATTTATATTGGCAGTGTTGTGGGTCTGATTTGATTTGATCTGTAGGGCGACTTTGACACTATTGACCGTGTCATCTTACTTGAATACCTTGCATACCTTGCATGTGCAGCTGTCTGTGATAATTCCTGGCAATGGATTAAAACCCATGTATCAGGCTGAGTACAAACCATGTGACCCCCTCTGCCCCAAATAAATTAAAAATGAAATCCTTTCCACGTGGAATGTTCAGGGTTCAGCATTGTCTCCTTTATGCTTTAACTTGTGCATGCATGTTGCTTTAATTTGCTGACTTGCTTTATTTCAGTACCAATGATTTCTACCTGTACGTGGACAACATCCAGATCCTTCTTGATAAAAGAAAAGTCCTAAACTGTAGCACTGAGGTTTTTTCCCAGAACTGTAATCCTCTTTTTTTCTTCCTGGTTTAACAGCTTTTCTAATTGCAGAGTTCAGCAGAAATGCAAATACGGATTTGTCTTCTTAGAGACACTAAGCTCCTCAAGGTCAGGGGTATTGAGCTTTCCCCATTCGACCATTCTCACATAACTGGCTGTTAGGGATACACAAGTTAGTTGGCGCCATTTATCGATTTAAGTAGTTCAGCCTTGCTGTATCCTCGCCATATTGGTTATTCCTGATACTCAAATAGATGGTCCTGCAGTATGGTCATGTTCCTATTTTACAGAAAATGCCATAATGATATGGGTATGAATATCCATGACTCTTCTGGACCTGGAGTTAAATGGGTGCGGAGGAGAAAAGCAGAAAATAATAGTTTGTAAAGATGTCATGGTTTAAGGTTGTAGCCGTATTTGGAAGCTTTGCCTAGAAAGAAGCCCACAAAGATTATATGTGGAACTCTGCACTGATCAGTTGGCAACTAAAATGTTTGAATGTAAGCATCCCGTTAGGGCACAGTTCCCTTACCTTCACCTCAATTACCAAATAAAGTGGAGGATCTACTTAAGTTTTCTTGTTGAAAACATGGCATAGTAGCAAGCAGACGCAGACCTAATAACAAGATGCAAGGTAACCTGGTTGGAATATGATCATTTCCAAGGCCCTTCTGATAGTGAAACTCAGTATGGCACCAATGCTGATTCCCAAAGGACAAGGGGAGTGGACACCATTCTGAAGTCAATCCCCAATTTTGAAAGTGAACATCAAGCCTTGTGCTCTGAGGTAGCCTAGTTTGATTCAACCACCATGCTGACGCTGAACACAAAAAGGCAATATCACCAGCTCAGAGATGCTCTAGCAGCTAAAAGACCTACCAGAAGTAGAATGGACCAAATAACATAACCGCTGTTCCTCCTTACCTGTGTCATTATGTCTGGAGTCCTTCTGCACCTCTAAACCATCCGAGCAAATACTTCACTTCACTGAGCTGGAATGTCTGCCTTTGACTATGCTCATCCATAGCCCCCTGCTCCTCTGCAGTTGTCCAAAAGCTGAGTTGAGCGTACGATAGCTGCAGCCACATGATGCCAAATCATCCAGAGAATCTGGTGTTGGAGCAGATTTCCAGAGGCCCCCAAAAGATTCCCAACAATTAGATGCCAAGCATTTGACAGTATTCCAATGGGAGCTGTGTAGATTCAATCACAAAGTCCCCGATCGCAATGACAGTGCAGCAACAGTACCATTAGTCTTAGTATTTTATGACACTACTGCATCGCAACTTGACAGAGAATAGGCCTGCTATCCTGGCCCTTTGGACACGCAGGCATTGCATAAGGTCTTTACGGAACCCCGTTGACACAATTACTAGATGGTGACCATGTGAATGATCAAAATCCTAACGAGTAGGAGGTAATCAATGAGTCCACCCTAAGGCTTACAACCTCCTGCAAATTACCTTATCTTTTACTGTACATAACTACATTACCACCTTTTAAAGGGATGAAGTGTCCAAGGTATATGTCTGTGCTGATGTTATTTTAATAAAAGCAAAACCAATGCTACATTCCATCTCATTTATTTTACTCCGCTTTTGAAAGGTTGTACTTGACCAGACAATTTCTACTGGCTATCGGTTAGCACATTGAAAGTATAGAGTCTGTTCTGCCTATATAGACCACCACGTGTAAAACAGAAGTATTGACCCCCCCAATGGTTGTGGTTATGGGTGTGGGAATGATGAACCTATGCTTGCGCATGCAGAATGTTACAAAGCAGATTAATATAGAAGAGAGCTTATGCTGTGAGATCTTCATTCAGATAAATGGGAATCACGATTTTGGCAAAAACATGTAGGTTCGCATCATTGCCATATACCGAGGTGAATAATGTGGGGGTTGCACTGGCTGCTAAATTAACATATCTATGTGTCAGGGAGTGCAGCTTTCCTTCATCTAAAAACAATAGGGCACAAACTTCATCTGATTTAATTTATATATGCTACAATCAAGAGGCACCAGAAAACACGGCGATGTCTGAAATACAACAAGCCCTCAAAACATTATTGGAAGCTCTTCCGCGAATGATACAGAACCTCTGAAGCTTTTCCTTCGTTTCTTGGAACTGTCGGGGTTTTGCCCATCTTCTGAGATCAGAAGGGTCTATGGATTTATTGCTGAAGCATAGCTGTATATGTCTCCAGGAAACATGGGCATTGAACTCTCTATTATTGGACGGTTTTGTGGTACATCAGACATTTGCCAAAAGAGGGGATAAGGGTCGCCCTTATGGGGGACTTATTATAGGGGTGGTTAATACGATCAACTCGCGGAAGATCCTGGTCAATGCCACTGATTACCATCTGGCGGTTGAGGTTGACTATCCCAAGGATTATGGGCACAGTAGATTCTTACTGATTAACCTCTATAATCCCCCGGGAGCATTGATAAGGGAATCTCTACAAGAAGCCATTCATGAGTTATTGACTTTTTGGACTCAAAGACCCGGCAATTTAGCGGTAGTGGTGATGGGTGATTTTAATTGTCATATGAAGGATGATCAGCTGGTCGCCAAATACCCTGCCCTGAATGAAAAATGTCTAATGATCCATGATAAAAGAGAGAGTGAAGGGTTGGGGTGGCTACAATTCTTTGAGACATGGGATTTATCCATGATTAACGGTAGAACAATGGGTGATAGGCCGGGGAAACAGACATGGTCTAATGGTATTTCATACAGCACCCTAGACTACATATTCAAGTGTCCTGAAATGTTGCCTATAGTAAATGATATGAGAATCATACCCAATGAATGGAGTGACCATGCGGCTCTCGAGTGCTCCCTTCAACTTTCTCTCTCTCCCGCCATTAAGTGTAATATAGGCAATATACAAACCAATTGCACAGGCACTAGAATTATCTGGTCGGAGAGAAACATTAAAAAGGCTACGGAAGCACTCTTATCTCAAGCCCAGGCTCCCCTTCCCCATTTTGAACAGCTGACCGTAAATGAAATAGAAGAATGGATCCTGGAATTCTCAGGACTACATGCGACCTCAAGGAAAAACGTTATGATAAATCCCGGAGGTACCACTCAGCCTTATAATAAGGATATTCGTGATGCTAAGAGAAGGCTAAGAGCAGAATTGCGGGGGTTTAGGAGACTGAATATAGCGGGTTCCTTCTACTATGACAAAGTCAGAAAAGCTAAAAACAAATATAGCGCTAGTATCAGAACCATCATAAATACAGAGAGTAATATTAGAAATCAGAGGCTGGTAAACACTATCTGCGCTGGAAATTCGCGTAACATATGGCAGCTACTGAAAGAGAACAGAGAGCGTAACATATGGCAGCTACTGAAAGAGAACAGAGAGAAGGCCAAGGGTCAGCTGGACAATCCTATAGGAGAGGAAACCTGGGTAAGATTTCTTCTGGACCGTAACTCTGGAGAGCTAGATGTACCCATAATATCTAGAGTGAAGAATCCCTTCCCCCCGCCCTTTGAGGCCTCGGAAGAGGCCATACTAAATAAAATAGCAACCTTGAAAGCTTCTAGAGCTCCTGGCCCGAATATAGTTATTAAGAACCACCCGGCTTTTTGGGCTTCTCTTCTGTCAATACTCTTTAAAAAGGTATTAGCTCAGGGGACAATTCCCTGTTCATGGCAAACGGCGATATTGGTGCCGGTGTTCAAGAAGGGATGCCGTATGGATCCAAATAATTATAGGCTTCTTTCCATGCTGGATACCACGGGAAAACTCT
This sequence comes from Ambystoma mexicanum, assembly GCF_040938575.1. Lineage (NCBI taxonomy): Eukaryota > Metazoa > Chordata > Amphibia > Caudata > Ambystomatidae > Ambystoma > Ambystoma mexicanum. Next base: position 293,471,980 of record NC_090941.1, read on the forward strand.
TTGTGGCCTTATTGCTCATGGAATTACAGAATTGGGCTGAACAGACTAACATTCTTAGTAGGTTCCAATGTGGATTCCGGCGTGGTTTCTCTACCACGCACAATTTGTGGGTGATGGACACACTACGAACTCGGGCACTTAGCAAGGGACAGCCCCCGCTATATGCCCTTTACATTGACTTTAAGGCCGCATTCGCCTAGTCTACTTTACTACTTAAGACAGCTGCACTATAACACCATGGTGTGCCTCAGATTAAATCAAGAGGGATCCTTGACTAGACAAGTGAGACAAGATAGGGGGGTAAAACAGGGATGTGTAACTGCTCCACTGGTGTACAATCTGTACGTATACAATATCCCAATAGTGTTGGCCGAAGTGAATAACTGCCCACCTAAAGTAGGGGATACAACTTGTGCAGTACTGGCATATGCGGACGATTTGGTCATTTTCGACAACACTATTGCTGGTATTAGGCGCTCAGCGGTAGCATTATGGGAATACGCAAAGATCAATGGGTTAGCTGTTAACCTTGATAAGACCAAAGTGATTAGATTCACGAAGAAAAAAGTCTCTCGTGTTGAGCTATGGGTGCAGAATGATAATATACTTTATTCCCCTTCCTATCGGTACTTAGGAGTTGAAATTGAACCTTGGGGTGATTACTCTCTATGTAGACAAAATACGAGAACTAGGGCGCAGCAAGTTACAGCTTTAATTGCGTCATTTACCAGGAGGCAGGCTGGTTTTACACTATGGGGGACGAGACACCTGTACATACAGGTGTTTGCGCCTATGATTACGTATGGCCTGGAAGCACTAACCTCTTCTGATCTAGCCTGGCTGCAAGTGGTTGAGGGAAAATTTTGGCGACGCATACTGGGGTTACCCCCTAGTGTTCCTATGGCCCTTATAAGGCTGGAGTTGGGTCTACCCTCACTTAAAGCAATGGTACTGAAAAAGAGGGTGGGCATTTATCTCAAGATGAAGAATAGTTCTTTTAACCCTATGCTGGTTACCATGCATATAGAAGCAAGTAAAAAAGATACTACCTCTCCTCTCCAGAAAAGTATGACCCAATTTCTGAGAGATATTGGCTGGACTGACAGAGGGACAACCATTTCCCAGGAGGTCATGACAGCACTGGGGAAAAAGGTAGATCTCTGGGATTGGTTAGAGAACTTTTCCCATCTAGGGTGTTTAAAGTCATGTGCCTTTGGAAAGTATCGACTTTACAACTTTATGAAACCTCAGGCATATCTGTACCTATGCCCTTCCACAAGGCTAAGACGGTTTATTATTCTTTTCCGTCTGGAGCAACTACCGACCTTGTGTAATGTGGGACCTAGGGAAAAGATTGCAACTGTAGAACGAATATGTCGTATATGTAACCTACCTGAAAGTCTGGAGACAGCCAAGCATCTATTAACTGAATGCATCACAATGAGACCCACAATTGTTAAATATCTAGGAGAATTTGCCCATAATCTGGAATCTATACCGGAAAATCAATTTTGGTTATACTGTACTAATACAGTAAACATGCATCTTTATATTGCATTATATAATGTATGGCTCCAGATTGAAAAAGCGATGGGCATCCGGATTTAAATGATTGAAATGATGTTTTATTATGAAATTTTTTAGGAAGCTTTTGGATATTGTAAAAGTTATATGTATTTAGATATACTTGATTTTTCCTTTTCCTTTTTTATACTTACACAATTGTATAAATTGCATATTTTAAATTTTCCTTTTTTGATTATGTATAAGTAATATGTGTAAAGTTTGAATCTTTCAATCTATATCACATTAAAGTATTATTATTATTATTATTATATATCGGATTAATTTCGGAAATGTCATATTTGTGTCAAGAATCAACAATTATTAATAGATTTATTTTGGTTTGAACAACTATGTTTTATCCCAGTTATAATTAAATCAGAATGATATGGTCTATTAATTGCTTCTGGTGCTAGATTGACATAATCAACTACTGTAAAGTGATTTATTTGGATGTTCACAAATATGCTTTAACACAGCTACAACTGAATCAGAGCGCAATTATCTTACTATTGCTTCTGAATTTCAATTGGAGGCAGTTATAATAGCGCACAAGGACAAACTTAATCATATAGAGACGCAGATGATGTGTAGAGATGCATAGCAGATCCAACAGACAGTCTAGGGGCCATTTATTCAGATGGTAACATATTGTAAAACCACAAAAGGAGCCTTTTACGGGTCATTATTTAAAAAGAAAGGTTTTAAGGGCTTTTTGAAACTGAGAAATGGATTCCAAGACTTTAATTTCTCTCGAGATGCTGTTCCACAGTCTTGAACCATAGACGGCAAACCTTCTGTCTCCCCTTGTAATACAGCAGGATTGAGGAATATTCAACAACTATTAGCCCCGGAGCATAAAGTCCTAGTCGGTAGATACCAACAAGTTTATCCCTCAAATGTGAATGCACAGAACCTTTCAAACTCTTGAAGATCAGACAGACCACCTTCAAATTAATTCTATCTTCCACTGCCAGCTAGTGGAGGGTGCAGCAGGCAGCCAAGACACGGGCAAACCTGCTCAATTGACAGACCAATCTTTTGGCATTGTTTTGTGCCCTTGGCAGTTTGTGGTGCTGCTTAACCAGAATTCCAGTAAGAAGGCTGTTGGAGTAGACCAGATGTGAATTTACTAAGGAACCCACTGCAACAGCATGATTATTTCCTAGAATAAATGACAGAAGTTGACCTAACAGATGCAGAGAATAGAACACTGCCTGAACCTTGGCACTGACCTGGCTTTCACTGCCAAGGTTATCCTGCCAAATACCCCCAAGATTTTTAATTTTAGAGACACATTTTAGTTCAGCCCCCAAATTACATGGGTGATGGGGATGCTTCCCTGCAGCAAGAAGATATTTCGGTCTAAACAGGGGAGCATCGGTCTTGGCTGGATTAAGTTGCAGCTGATTTTCTGACATCCAGAGGATGACTTCGTCAAGACACTATATGACCCTAAGGAATATTTCATCAACGTTCCCTATTTTGATGAACGCCTGTGTGTCATTGGCATAAGAATGACAATGAATCAGATGACTCCTATGGATGTTCACCAATGGCTGCAGATAATGTTTAAAGAGCAAGGGTGACAGGGAAGATCCCTGTGGTTCTCCATAGCCCAGATGAATGGGATCTGAGAGAAAACCCTCCATTCTAGCCTGTTGAAACCGGCCTGATAGAAACAAGCCAAGCCATTTCATTGCATGTTTGGATACCTTGCAGATTTCTCTCAGGGATCCAAGCACGATCGGATGGTCAGCCGTATCAAAGGCCGCAGAGAGATCCAACATTGCCAGTAATGAGAGATCTCCTCTATCTGCGGCCTCTATCAAATTATCCTGCACTGCCAGCAAAGCTGTCTCATTCCCAAACTTGGGTCTGAAACCAGATTGAAAAGGGTCAAGCAGTGTCTTCTTCTCTACATACCCCTGCAGTTGGCTCATAACCACTTTCTCAAGCAGTTTTCCTGGCCACGGGAACCCTGCAATGGGTCAATAATTCTGCAGCATAGATACATCTAGATTAGGTTTTTTCAGCGGGCACATGACAATGGCTTTCTTAAGGTCCATGGTAACTATGCCCTCCTCAAGAGATTTATTTATAAATTCTGTCATGAATAGGGAGACCTCCAATGCCATATGCTTCGAAGTACATGCTGGCAAAGGAAATAGGGGATCATTAGCTTGTTTGAGCAGAGCAATTAGTGAGTGAACTACATCCTCTTATACGGGGCTTAAATTAAAAGGAGCTGTGAATTGGGAGCCCACCAATTGCACTGGGGGAAGATGTCCTGTCTGTTTTAGAACTGTATTAGAGGGGAATTGAAGACTCAACATAATATTTCCCTGAAAGATTTCCATTTTGTCCTTGAAAAATGTTTTGAATCGACTGGCCTATTTTAAAGAAGACGCCATAGTGGAAGAAGTACACTTTGGGTGACACAGATTAGATAAAACTGCAAAAAAGCTCTTTCGGGTGGTTCCTTGCAGCATCAATTTTCTCATGGGTGTATGCAGATTTAGCTCTATGATTCACCTGCTCATATTTCTTCAGAGAATTGTTAGCCCTAATGTCCCTATCTGCAGTTCTGACCTCTCTCCACTTCCGCTCTGCAGCTCTACACTCTTTCTGCAAAGGAATTCGATTCTGGGTAAACCAGGGTTTTTATTTTTATAGGTTTAAGTGGTGCTATTTGAGAGCAAATATTATCCAGAATAATAGCTCCACAGGAGAAAAAGTCGTTACATTATTGTAATGCAGGCGTGATAGTTGCTATTGCTCTCTTAACCTCTGTTCCGGATATATTTGCTAGGTCCTATGGTCTATGAGCTATCACCATAGATCTGCCATTAGACAGGGAATGTTTCTCAACAACTTGCCTTAATGAAAACATTTAAGCCCAATGGTCTGACCATTGAACTGGTAGCGTATGTGTCAGAGTCACACTGTTCCCCCTTAACAATAGAATATGTAAACAGTGACCTTAAATATGGGGGGGAGAAGTAGTCAGTGAAGATAACCCATGGCTATCAATAATCTCCCAAAGTTCCTTGGCGTCCAAGGTAGAATAGTCATCTAGCCATACGTTAACATCACCTAAGAAAAGAATATTTCTGCGTTTGCTCCCAGATGAGGAGAGGAACAGATCCAGCTGTACTCAAAAGGCCTTGGCCGGTCCTTGGGGTCTGTACCCAAGCACAACTTTTAGCAAAGAGGTGGGAGTGGTCCAAATGACTAACTGACCCACTTGTGACATCCCAGTCTCGTGAGTCTAAATGGGAAATTCGAAGTGAAGATCTATAAATCACTGCAATACCCCCACCTCTTATACCCTCACGGTTGAGAGATTGTAGTAAAAACCCACTGGAATCATATTGTGGAAAGTTGCTTGAGAAGTGTGAGAAAACCATGTCTCTGTTACAAAAATAATGTCAATTTCATGCTCCTCAATAAAATCATATATTTCAGTGACATCGGCAATTACAGACCTGGCATTCCCAGGGTGGCCTTTGTTTAGCCGATTTGCAGCAGGGAGGGGAATCGGACTTTCGCCCAATATACAATTAGAAGTCCCTAGGGCAGTCTTATGCCCTAGGGCAATCTAATACTAGATTGGCATGATCATGGACTTTGAATATTAAAGGAATTGTATTAGCTACGAATGATAAAGCTGAATAAATAAAAGGTCAGCTGTATGCTGCATTAAGGGGTCCACAAAGAAGGACTACACTTTTTGATTCAGAAATTCAATTAATACTGCTCTTTTTGCCAACTAAGATTTGGGAATCAAGAGGTTGATGACTGTTCTGGGCTTTACTAAATCTGGTGTCAATTAGGTTTCATTGGGAGAGCTTTGGTATGTGTTGCCAAATGTCTTGTTTATGACTTGTTTATGCATTATGCTCGCGAGAGAGGAGCACAGTAGGAGAACCTCGAACCTTCTCAACCCATCATTTATAATTCACCTGGTTATCTTCTCTTGTATCTACTTTTGAGTCAGGTGAGGTTGAGAGTCTAGGTCTAGAAGAAACACCGCATTTTTATAAAGTAGTCAAAGGGAATGACGAACATATTGTAAGCATGTGTCACAGCCAGACGCAGTCCCTAACTAATGTACGAGTGTCTTCATTCCTGTCTAGGTAGTAGGCATGGGTGCATGCGACATTTATGAGAGAGCAGAAAAATGTGGGTTTGGCCATTACACACCCCTCAAACCTAAAGAGAGATAGGAAATGTAAGGTAGCTTGCACTCCTATGCAGGTCTGTAGACCCCAGCATCCTTGATTTTACACGGTTCATGACGCTATAGCCCACACAATTTAAAGAAATGCAACTCATAGTGTGTTCTATAATAAACCTCGATTGCTCATTGACTCCACGTCATGGAGTGATCCTGGTGAAAGACAGACATGATTTGTGATAATTTAAAGCTTGGTGAGCTAGAAAGTTATTGGGTTCGGGGGTTAGTCTCTCTCTCTCTCTCTCTCTCTCTCTCTCTCTCTCTCTCTCTCTATCTATCTCGTGCGTGCTAGCTCCCCCTCTTTCTTTTCTATTTTGAAAACAAAGAATCTGCTGGCCGTCATTTTCGTTTCTTTGTTAAAGTGTTAACACTATCACAGGTGCTTGTGTATGCAAAAACATCAGGCATGTTACAATACAGTAATCGATCAAAATATGATATTCATACAAAGTGAAGTGTAAAACAACTTCAGTAATTGACACTGAAGAGTTGGTGTGAAAATATGAGCAATGCATAATAAAAATCACATTGCTCTTCAATGCGGCCATGCAATACATGGTTGTTATAGCGTCCATTAATGTTTCAAGGAGACTAGCAAATGTTCAGACATTTTTCTCTGTGCCTTTTGTCCTTTGTTTTGGGGGACAGTGATCATAGGGAGGGTTTCCCTTGGGTCACGGGGCTACAGAGGAGGGTTAATAAAGAGAGCAGATAAACACCCGTGTAGTGGGCTATGATAAGAAATGTATGCTGTATAGAGAAGGAAATGCCCGTGCCTTTAGGAGTTCTCTGTGTTTCATGATACACAGAGGAGAAAACCTTAATTCAAGACAACAACCAGGGTCCCTGTATAGCAGGATAGACTAGTGGTGTGGCTGGTCTAAGACATCTGGGCTGAGTCCAAAGGTAAAAGCCAACTTGGATGTTAGTCCTTGAAAGCAGCAGCTGGTCACGAGGGATATCTAAATAGGTAAAATCCACTTAACCTTTGCTTCAAGAGTCGTTAACTGAAATTTTGCCAAATGGGAGACAAGGGCACCAGAGTCGGAAGATATATCAGTGGCTAGCAAATCATTACAAAATGCTTCCCAGGTTTAGTTTTTCTTCTGAAGATGGATGTTTTAAAAACTGGAGGGGGTATCTGTACAGTTGCCCCCTATATGGTAGGTTAAAGGCACAAAACAACCCCAACAAGGCTCTCAATTTGGTAAACATGGCAAACAGCCAGGCTTTAGCTTTCAGGAGGTGATGCAGACAGGTGCTTAAGTACAGTGTTTCCCCAAAGCCCCCACAAAGGAATGTCCACACAATATGCTAGGTGATAACAAAGCTTCTTCATCTAAAATAAAGTTTGCTACTGCGCTACCAAACATATAAATATAAATAATAACACTTTGTACATGGAATACTTATTCAAAGAATGGTAAATATACACACTATATCTGGTAACACACACTACTTAAATTCAGTAAGAACTGCACTAACTGCAGCCAGTTTTAAATGGCAGGTGAATTCTTAAATAAGGTGTAATCAGCATAGAATTGTAGAGAAAGGCAGGTTAGTTATGAACAGTGGCAGAATGCTTTCTTTAGACTAGACAAGCAATTCTGAGTGAGGATCCCCCACCTGGGCAACCTGTAATAGAAAAGTTAGCAGTAACGTATGTTGCCTTTTACAGCCCAGTCCAATATTGTTCAATGTTGTTGTGCTTTCTTTTAAAAGGTTATACCACCCCAAAGTACCTGAGAGGCCACGGGAGAACAGGATCAAAGACGAATCTGGGACCCCTGGATGACTCCTGAGGCTGGAAAATGCTCTTCCTCATCACAGTACCTTTGGTGTCTTGGCAGGTGAAGTGGCAGAGTTTCTCGGCTCTGCTCGACGATTCCCTCTGAGGATTGACCCCCTTTGGAAGACGGAGCCACTGGGATGCTGAGTCCAAGAATAAAAAGGAACCAAAGTGTTTCGAAATGGCAGCAGTTCGGCTCTTTGCGGTGCTCTCCTTTGGTCGACGATTTCTCTGACTGTAGAAGTCCTGTGAAGAAGAAAATTGTGGTCTCCTTAAAGGCTTGGTGGATGAAATTAAGACTCCTGGGGCCCTTCCATGACTTTTGGCAGCGATGGATGGTTGGTCACTTTTGGTGTCAGGTTTCGGAATATCACGGTTTTCCGACTTTTGGTTCTTCGGTGCTGCAGCCACAACACGGAACTCTGGATGCCAACTCGTGACCTGGACTCGACCACTGGAGAGGACCTCAGACCCTCACCAAGTCTGACCACTCTGAACAACTTCGATAGCTTCTCGTGGCGGAAAACCCACCGGCGGACCTTCCACAGCAACCAACATCTTTGGGCTCTCTCCCGCGGGAATAAGTTATCAGTGGTAACTGTAAGGATGTCCTTTTAAATGTTCTTAGGAAGTTTTGAACTTTCACAGCTCTGGGGTGTCCAGCAGCACTATGCCAGTGTACCCACTCTTCTGGACAGTAGACAGCAACGGCTTACAGCGGTCACAAAATGCACCGCTGGACCCTGGGAGACACCAATGGACTTCTCTGGCTAGAAATGTCTGGCACTCCTCCTCTGAACTTTGAAGACCCCTTCTTCAGACAGCAGGCACACAGGACTGGCTTCTAAGATACGTCAATGAAGTGTAGATCGGGGAGAGGTCTCGTTTGCAGGTCCTCACTGGATCAGTCCTTGGAAGGCAAGACAGCTTTTCGATGGGTGAAGAAATGCAGCAGCAGACTTCTCTTCCAGCTGGGCTTCTAGGAGCAGCTTCTTCTTGCTAAGCTTCGACTTCAGCCACTGCACAAATTGGTAAGTGAGAGGTCCCCAAATATAAACATCTGTATCTCATTCACTCTGCCTCAGCCAGGCTCAGTCAGCCACTCACACAGTGGGGCATGCATGCAGGCAGGCAGCCAATCAGTCTCACAGGCATTCAAGCCATTTACTCCACACAGACAACCATAACAAAAGAATGTGGACTCCCACAACAGATAACGTGAGTTCACTTCAGAGTGCATTCACACAGGTCCCACCGCTAGGGTGTACCCAGAACACACAACACCTGGGATGGCTCCAGTCAGTCGGACAAGAGGCAGCTCCAGAGCCATGTCGGGTATTTCCACCCAACATCCAGTCAGGGGAAAGGGAACAACATAGACAAATATGGTGTTTCCACCCAACAGCCATTCAGGAGGAAGGGACAGAGTAAGGGCTTCCCAGGACTTTCAAAACAAGGTAAAAGGCTATAGAAACCAAGAGGCCACAGGAGCCATCTTGCCTTCTGTCAGGAATCCATTGATTCCTATAGCAGGACCTGGGTATCCAAACATGGAGGATACTCAGAGCTACTGTCATGTCAGCATGTAGCTGCCACCAGCCCATACCCGGCTCTGTGGGTAACGCACAGGTGCCCAAAAACACACATAAGGGGTACACTGGTGTAACCCCACCCAAGGGTGCCATAAGAGTATGCCATTGATGATGTGTACCAAAAGATACAAATGAAGAGCTGCACTGCCAGAGGTCCAGGTGGGACCTCAGTGGCAGAAAACAGAGAAAACACACACAGAGAAGTGGTAGGACAAGGACAGGAGGCCCTGTTCACCCATAAGGCATTTCCAGCATCACATGTCTCTATGACAGATATCCCTTGAGAATGAGCAGAAAGTAGTAAGACCTTTCAGTGAGCACCGGATGAGCTTGGCGGGTGCTTGTGATGGAGAAATTTAAAGGTGTAGAAAATGCTCTGAGCAGTAAAATCACTACCAGATACTGACACAGAAACCTGGAGCATGGGGACAAAGAGAAAATAAAGAGATGGATATGCATTGTGTCTAAAATGGGTCAGCCACATTTATTTGGCAAATATTTATTTCATTGACTCATTCATAGGCCTTCTGCAATATCGATTCTTCGAAGAAATGTATGATGTACAGTCAGGATTCTACTAACGGCACAGAGGCGAGCATTATGTGCTATTTCTTCTGCCAGACTTCAGCAGCAGTAAGAACGCTAAACATCTACTACTCCCATAATCCCATCCCCTTATCCATGGTGTCCCACCAAGTTCAGTCAGTTAAATCTTTTATCTATGTTTGCTAAAGAGACAATCATTCTCTTTTTGTCTGCAAATGATACTCTTGGTTCTTCTCCTCTAATCTCAGAAGAATGTGTATTTAAAGCCAAATGCCTCTGCCGCTGCAAGAGAAACATAGTCAGAGATGGGAAACCAAAGTGTGCTATAATACTCGCCACTTGAGAGAATCCCGACTTCTGTCTCAAAGCGCTAGGAATAATCAACTAATTTCATGGTGCCGAGACTTGCTATAATGCATGTTCAAAGATGCTTCATTACTGACCTCCAAGTGTGTACAACATGTTTACAATGAAATGTGTGAAAATCCCTACCGTTAGACCCGTTGGCTGACCTAATAAACTCTTATAGCTTGACCGCAGACCAAAATGCCTTGGATGCCATGGCCCCCTTGCTGAATGGCCACTAAAGAAAAATATTTCAATGTGTGCCTGAGATATAACCCAACCAAACCACCTAACTAAGAGTAGAGGAAAAGACAGAGTGAAATGGTTTTCTGAAGGAGATGATCAGCAGACGTTCGTACAATAAGATTCATACACCCACAGGCAATTCACAAGACAAACCTAAGAAACATCAGCAAAACAAGCGAGATCAAAAACCATAGAATCTGTTTTAAATCTATGAAGAACATGAAACCTGACACCTTTTGGCGATCAGACCGATCAAGAGCCCTGACTGAGGCCATCTACCTAATTGATACCGAGCACATTTAGATGACCACTTCGGCAGAAAAAAGCTGAGAAAAGCTAATATGTTTCATCGAGCCACACCCTGAGCATGGTCAGCGCACAGTTGATGTTCCATAGACAGAGTTCTTATGTGGGGGTGGGGTGAGGTGAGAAACTATGACGCGCCTTGTGTAATCCATAGATCAAAAATGACTATTCAAGTGGGAAGCTATATGTCAAAGCATGCCTAGAAGAAATAGTCAGATCCTTAAGTATTGACTATATGGTAAGATAAACCTGAAGCAATAAAAGCCACAACATGTACCACCTGTGTGAATCCTGCAAGGGTGGACCAGATACCATTGTACTTGTGCGTACAATGGTACCTGGTCCAACCTCATGCATGTACCATTGTACGCAGAAGTGAACCCACACCATCAAGCTGCCTCAAAGGCCGTCACTCGACTGGTTGACAAATACTGCTAGATGAACGAAAAAGCCTCCACTGAAATGACAGGTATCAGGTAATAATATCCCCATACATAATGCCCCCATACATAATGTCCCTATACATAATGTCGCTGGGAAAAGCCATTGGCAACATTATATATGGTGGCGATATGTATGGGGTAGGGTTGCAGGGATGTCCCATGCTCACCTTGTCAATAAAACAAAAATTAGGGGATTTCGGTGGTGTCCCCTTGTAAGTGATTTCAATCCGGCACACACCCAAGTCAACGCCTAGCATGTAGTGCACAACTGAAATCCTTATTTATTTTTGTCTAAAAGTCTTTATTCTGAACGATATAGCACTCATATCACGCCCTTCTCCTGGCACCTCCCCCACCCCCCGGTCACACTGAAAAAGCAATCAGGCTAGTTTGCAAAGGAAAATATTTATTTATGTATTTAAAATGTAATCACAATATGTTTTAATAGGTACACAATAATCATCAATGGGGTGATGTAACCTTAATAATATCTTTACTACACAAGGAGTAAGTAGTGTGCAAAACAACTCAGCACAGAAATAATACTTTTGTGTTGGTTCAGATCTGATAGCACTGTGGTTAGAGGTGGCCCCTGCAGACCCCTCAACCCCCACAAGGTAACGTAAAGAGATAGGAGAGAGCAGGTATTCAGGAATGGCAGAATTCAAACAGAATATCAATCCCACTTTCCCCCAGCAAACACAAGAGAAAAACAGAATTGACTGTCAAGCTGTCAGAATGGCTTTTAAAGTTATCTTTAGAATGGACTGGGCAAAAACACCAAATATGGTCAAAATTGCTGAAATTGTTACAAATTCTTATGGAAGCCGCTTTGGATAGTTGCACACAAACACAAGCAATGGTTTAATCCAAAGAAAACATTTGAAATCTTAAAATTCAAGTCAGAAGCAATTAAAAGCTGTTTTACACGTGTAACAATTTCCCAAAATGAAAATTTGTGGCAAACTTTTCACTACGCGATATTCACGATAACGGGAGTGCGGTTTTGGGTGCGATGGAAAGCTGTGGATGTTAGCTACAAGCATGAGTAGGACATTTTGTTTCTATCACAAAAATGGAGGGAGTTACAGACGTTTTAGTAAAGGTCATTTTTTGAGATATGCGCAAGAATGGAAAACAGGAATGCGCTTTTAAAAATGACAAATGGGTATCTTACACTAGAGGATGACTATGAACAAAAACGAATACCACACAGGAACACAGTCACTTGATCAGGGTGACTGCCTGCTCAGGAAACTCGCCTTCTTCAGATGAGGAAAGGATCAGCGCAGAGATAGTTTTAACAATACTAGTTCTGGAGGAAAAATAGGATGGTTTGGTGAGAGATTTCAGACAAGGCAAAGATACTCCTAACACTACAGGTCCTAAATGAAAGATAGGATGGGTCTAAAATAGGGATAAGACTATGCAAAGTACATATGCTAGTGACACAATTCTTCCTATTTATACTCACTGGATAAGTTTTAAATTGGACCGTCAATTCTGTTCAGTGGAGTGGATCTGGTTTAGGAAAGACGGCTGGGCACATCGGACTGGGCAGGATCTGCAAGGTGCTCTGGTCACAGCACGGCACAGGACTGGACAGGGTCAGCAAGGTACTCTGGTCACTGCACGGCACAGGTCTGGATCAGATCTGCCCTTCGTGGTTCTGAGAATGTTTCAATTCAGGCAAGCAGTAACAGCACAGCCCGGCTGTATTAAGATGCTTCTCCTTAGGCTTGTGGAGTTCTGTTATAGAATTTGAGGCCTAGCTGAGAATGGTTCAGCAATGCAATAGGCCTTTTGCTTTGCCAAGTTTCTGGAGTCTGGAGCAAGAAAGATGTAGATGTCAGCAGCAGGGTGCTCTGTCAGCATCAGGAGAGTGAGTGAATCTGTCTGTCCTCCTGAGTGGTGAGTTGTCTCTATTTATGCTATGAAATGACATCATAAAGGGTGTGTGTGGGCCAGTTTACCCTAAGCTTGCCCTTTGAAAGGTGATTGGGTCAGAGTCTACTCTCTGCCTTGATAGAAGGAGAGAAACAGATTGTCATCTTTATGGTGCAATTTTATTAGGCTGAGAATCCACCCCTAGCCCAGGGAACACAAAATCTACTTGTGGCACAATACATATTTACACATGTGCAACCTCTATAAAAATCACATATACAGATTACATATTTTACATAGCAGCTATTCCTCAAAACCCCGTAGCTGTGGGATCTTGTCTCCGCTTTTAACAGCATTTTGCCCTTTTCTCTATGAACACAATGTCCAATTTTTAAGCACATTTCTGCAAGTGTGCGTTTTTAACTTGGGAATAAGTGTATAAAGTTTCACAATTCTAGCGGCAATACATTCTTGCCATTGCTTTCCAGAACATGTCAGACAGACTGCCGCCTCTAAAAACGTGCAACCTGAAATTAAATTAACAACTCTGTTATTTTTATATTTTTCACAATTTTGGATAATAAGTTATCAATCTTTTTAAAATGTGTTCTTTGTCCTTCTTAAGCAACAAATGGTCACTTCGCTCCACCCCTTGGTCTCCCCCTGGAAGCACAAGAGCCACCCCCCCATGTTTGTTCCTTGCAAAGGCCATTTACGACTGTCTTCACAATTTGAATTTCCTGAGCTGCAGCTTTGTCATTGTTCCTTTCCCCAATGTAGACTAGGTTCTTTCCTACCCTGTAATTAACGCCTCTCCGTGATTTCATGCTGGGGGACAGACCTTCCTTCTGTGAGAAAAGCCTGCTATTCCAGTTGGGCAGCTTCAGCCAGGTTTAAATTAATTGTTAAATTCTTCTTAGCCCAAAACAAACTTGTTGTATCAAATAACAAATAGAATTCTCATTTAAGATTTTAAACCCATGGGATCAAAACAATTACAATATGGGTTACTATCAGTAACAGGCCTCTTAGATTTCAAACATTTGACTTTCAGTTTATACATGTTAAAGTTTAATTAGTGAGTTGTGGTGGCATTTATCAAGGTCTGCTCTTGGTTTCTGTAGAGCAGATGCTGGGGTAGCACCATCCTTCGTCCAGTCATCAGCTCAAAAGGAGACATTTTTGTTGCAGAAGAAGGGGTAGATCTGATCGCCATCAGGACAAGGGGTAATCGAATGTCCCAACTTGGCCCAGAATCTGCCATTAACTTTTTTAATATGCTCACAATAGTTTTGTTGTATCTCTCAACTCCACCACTAGAGGATGGCCGGTAGGCAATGTATAGTTTCCTTTTGACCCCAAGTATCTTCCACATCTTTGTCATCACCTCGCTAGTGAAGTGACTACCTTGGTCTGACTCAATGGTTTGGGGTAGTCCAAAATGCGAGAAGATGTGATTGATCATCAGGGCAGCTGCTGTTTCTGCCTTGCAATTTGGGGCCGGGAGACATTCCACCCATTTAGTGGACAAGCATGTCACGGTCAACATGTACTTGTTCCCCGAATCACGGGCCAGATAAAATCGACTTGCAAATCTGACCAAGGCAGTGTCATCAACCTCTTTTGGAGGGGAGCATGGTGTGTGAGTGATGTTGGCTGAAATTGTGCACACACAAGACAGCCCTTCAAGTATTGGTCGAGGTCCTGCCCCATGTGTGGCCCGTATGCAACCTCTCGCAAGATTCCTAATGTCGTATGAAACCCCCAATGACAGGCTGTGGCCGCATCATGGGCCTGACTTAGCATCAGGCTTCGGAATGAGGTAGGGACCACCCCCTGGTCATGGCCAGCTATGGATCTCCTCATCAACAAACCGTCTTGGATTCGGAACATTTTTGGACATTTCATCAACACTCTCAGGTCCTCTTTCCCAATGTAATTGGTATCCGTCAGGGGAAAGTTCTCAGGGTCCTCAATGTGTTGATAAATCTTACCAATTATTGGATCACCTTTTTGAGCCGTAATCAAATCAGCATCTGGGGTCTCCTTACTCCATTGTGCAGTTGAGAGTTCATTGTGAGCTTTTGTCTGGGACCTAGTGATAGCAGTGACCTGGATTTCCCCCAACAGGGACTCGATCTCAGGTAGATCCCCTTGGATGGCTCTGGTTTCGGCCAGCTGATCAGCTAGGTCATTTCCAGTTTTGTCTGGTCCCTCTACTTTAGAATGACCCTTGATCTTTTTTCCAGTAGATGGTCATCCCATTCGAGATGACCATATCATCAATATTCTGTATTAATTTTCCATGTTTCAATGGTTTATTATTAGTACGTAGCATGCCTCTGGTTTTCCAGTTAACCAGGTGCTCCACGAACCAGTTCCGTACATAATCTGAATCAGTGATTATGACCAGTTCGTGGAGTTGGTGTTGAACAGCAGTCAGGATAGCTTGAGGCACAGCCATCAGCTCTGCCACTTGACTTCTTCGAGGACCAATTCTGTACCCAGCAGAGGGTTCTGGGGCATCATTCACCCATGCATTCACTACGCCGGCCACAAGTTCTTTTTCCCCGTTGTTGTCAACCTGGTAGGAGTACCCATCCACATAGACAGTGGGCATTCCCTCACACTTGTCTTCTTCATAGACTTTGTGTGGGGAATTAAGGTAGGCCTCCATGTTGTCCTGGATTTTAAGACTTTCGTCCTCGAGACAGTTTTCTCTGGCACAATCATGTAAGTCAGCCAGACCTTGCGCAAGGGGACTCTTCTTGTTTTGGCCATATCTGACCTCCACAGGAAAGCCTTGCATTGACAGAATCCAGGAAGCAATTTGGGAATTACTCACATTTCCAGCCCTGATTCTGTCACTTTGAAGATATTTCAAAGGTCGATGTGGAGTCTCCACTATGATGTGTTCCCCCTGGATAAACGGGCGGTAATTCTTCAATGCCCACACCGTTGCCAGGAGTGCCTTTTCACAATCGTTGAATTTTTCCTCCACAGAGGATAAAGTCTTACTCGCATAGGAGATTACTTTATTGACCTTGTCATGCTTTTGATATAATACTGCAGTCAAGCATGTATTTGAGAACCCTGTCTCCAAGAAGAACTCCTTGTTTTTGACAGGGTAAGCTAGGCAAGGCGCTTGTGAGAGGCTTGTTTTGAGTTGTCTTACTGCCTCAGCTTGTTCTGGACCCCACTCCCAATTGACCCCCCCCTTCAACAGATGGATCAGGGGTCTTGTGATCTCTGCGTAATCCTCAATGAACTTTCTGCTGTAATTAATTAGTAGAGTTGTGGGGTCCTTTATTTTCTGGAGTGGTTCTACTTTATATTCCTGGGGACAGAGACCCTGGGGAGTTATCTCATGCCGCAAGAAATTGACACGGGTTCTGCAACACTGTGCCTTTTGAAAAGAAAGTTTTGCTCCGGCAGCCCTCACCTGTGTCAGAAAATGATGGATCTCCGCTATGTGTTCCTCCACAGTTGAGCTTTTGACTAGAACATCGTCTACATAGGCCAGGTTACCCCTTTCATCCAAGTCGGGCATGGCCTTATGCAGAAAGATGTTAAATTCATTGCTGGAGTTGATGTATCCGAAGGGAGTCCGGGTCCAAGTGTACTGCTGCCCCCTGAAGGTAAAGGCCAGCTTGTACTGGTCCTCCCTACTGACAGGTATAGTCCAGTACCCATTGTTCAGGTCAATTGCAGTGAATACCTGTGACCCTTGGATCTGGGCCAGCCCTTAGTCACTGTAGGGAAGAGGCCATCGGGAAGTATGGACCCGTTTGTTGAGCTCCCTTAGGTCAGCACAGAGTCTCCACTGGCCGTTTTTTTTTCAAAATCCCCAGCACCGGATTATTGAAGGTGCTGTGGACTGGCCAAATTATCCCACGGGACTCAAGGTTCTTAATTATTTCAGTAAGGGGCTCCATTGATGTGAGAGGCAAGCGATATTGCTTCACAAATGCTGGCGTCATGCCAGGGTCCGTGGGAACTGTTGTTGTGTGGATGTCGGTGCGACCATAGTCATATGAGTCCACTGCAAAGAGATCTTGAAAATCTAAGAAAACTTGTTTCAATTTTTGCTTTTGCACCAGAGTCTCACAGGCATCAGGTTGGTTGACTCTCTCTTCAACCATCTGACTGAAACCTGGAAAGACTTCTGGTTTGGCTATCTCAGCGGCCTCCTCCTGCTGGGTGGAGAAGTCCCTGGTCAAAGTGCTGATTTGGACTAATGGCTTCAGGTGGGGAAGGCAGTCCTTGTGGACTTGAAAGATCACTTCATCCCTCCTGAAGTCACAGGTCACATCATCCTTACAATAAGGGCGGGAAGAGTACACCGGGAAATTCCCCCCATGCCGGGTGAAGATCCTGTTTGGTGTTGTGTCATCATCGCTATCACTGTCAAAACAGTCCTTGGAGATTGATCCTAACAGTTTGTTACCTAAGTCTATGGAAAAATGTCGGTCATCAACTGCCATTCCAATAATGGTGCCTGCGCCCAGAGTGATACTCTTTAGGTCGCTGTTATCCACCTCTATTGGAATGGTGTTGTGTTCTATGTTGACTAGTGGTGTTGGGTTTACCCCCAACCCTTGCTGTTGGAAATGAGCATTGAGATGGACGTAGGCGTCAGGATTTTTAAGTTTCTGTCCTCTTTTAATTTTTACCTCCAGTGAGAATTGTCGGGTCTGTTCTGGGATGGTGACTTCCTCTCCAATCTGAATTTCATCTGCATACGGCAGCAGTTGAGCTGACCGCAATGCTTTCTCTGGGTCACCAAAGTCCATGGGATTACCCGCTAATCGGGACCAGGCTTTGAAGTTTATTAGGTCCAAACTAACGGCAAAGCGATTGAGAAAGTCACTGCCTAAATAAAATGCAGCAGGAACATCTTGCACGACCCAACAATTATGGACTATGCTCATGTTGCCTATGGAAATTTTGAGCATACACCTGCTTTCTCATTTGTCTAACAGTTTAAATGTGGGAATGGCTGGATCTTTTGGGAGTTTACAGAACATGGCTTTGCTGATGAAGCTCTTACCGTTGTTCACACACACTCGAGCGAGAACATCGTCCTTCCCCTCATTTAACTGAATAGGGCTGAACAACTGTTCTCCAATTTTCTGACTATCAGCCAAGCTTTGAGCTGATTTCTCATCATTTTGGACTACAGGAGTGGGATTTTTTGATTGTGAATTTGTATACAATTTCATAGTATTTCCTTGCAGTGTGGAATGGCACTTTAAACTGGAAGGAAGGTTGATTTTCACAAATAGAGAGAACTCCCTTCACCAGTTTGTTGTCCTACAGCAATTACTGTCACATCTGGGATTTGGTTATTCTGGAAGTTGAATTCAATTTGGTCAGGTTTTTGTTCAACCATGTTGTATGTGCCATTTAAAATGACATGGTTGACACTCTGTTTCAGTTTTATTGGTCAGTTAGTCTGTGTCCAGAGGACCTTGTTTACACAATCTATGAGGGGAGACAATCTACGCAGGATGTCATTCCCTAGTAAACATGGCGTGCCCTCTGGAGTCACAACTGTGACCGGGTGATTCACCTTGTGTCGCTGAATGTTAATGTCTAAATCCGCAGTCCCCTCGACAGGAATTTCCTTCCCATTGAAGTTCTGAAGTTGTCCAGGAAGAGGGGTGAGAGGTATTTGGTATTTCTCCCCACTTCCCGAATTCAGCTGATCAAAGGCCCTTTTTGACAGAAGGGTGGCTTGGGATTCAGTGTCCACCAGTGCCAAAATTGTACATTTCCCCTGTATTTGGACCGGGTCATAACATCTTCCCTCCTTTTCCTCAAGGGGGCAAAGATAATGCACATTTTTGGCCAATATGTGGCTTAATTTCTTTGTTTTGGATACTGACAGAGAGGTGATTTGGGCAGGATTCTGTTTGGGATCTTGGGAACCTGTAAGAAAAAGGAGACAGCTAGATAGGGGGGAAGTTTTGGGCTCCTCTGGTTCTGATTCTGGGCTGCCCCCCCCTTTTTGGAGGCAGTCACCAGAATGGGTTTGAACAAGGGGATATTCGTGCTGGTCATTCTGGGATTTGATGGTGGGTGGTTTTAACTTGGTCCCCACATCTACCCAGTCTGGATTGGGATCCGTTGGGCCCCATTTTTCTTTGGGAGGAGATCCCCGATCCCTGAAGGAGAAGATCTTCCCAGGATCCTCTGAGGACCCCTCTCCTTCAAACTGGAAGATTTGCACCTCCTCCATGAAATAGGCCTTTTTAGGCTCTTTATTTCTCCTACCCACCCTCTGTTCCCTGGGTTGCAGACTTTTGGGGGCAGGAGATTTTGGTTCCGGTTCCTGGGTTTCTAGGGGCTTTTCACAAGTGGAGAAGGGAGCTTCCTCTAAGGCTTTACACCCCCCTTCCCCTTGTGCCTCCTCCCTGGGAACTGGCGGGTTGTCAGGGTTCTTCCCCGTCATTGTTCTGGAGCACCAGACCCTGGATTTGAGGAGTTCTGAGCCGCCATGCTCATCTGAAGGTTCTGTTGAGTCATCAGCATGCAACCAAGATCCTGTGCCATGTTCTGGACCTGGCGCTCCAGTTGGGACACCCGCTCTGGCTGGTACGGGGTCCTCTGGTCTACCCTGGGTTGATCCCGGGAAGGGTAACTATCCCTTCTTGCATAATACCCCTGGTTAGGATAGTTTGGGTACCCCTCCACCCTTGGCCTCCCTTCTCCCGGATTGGGCTGTCTGGGCTCAGGAAAGTGGGGAAAGAAAGAAGGGTTGTTTCGGAGGTTGAGGTTTGGCAGGTATTGGGGAAAGAAATTTGGTCTGGCATTTGGGGGATTTCTGCCCTCCTGGGGAAAGTGAGGAGGGAAGTTTCCTGGGTTTCCAGCTGTCTGGTTGGATCCCCCCCCTTTGGGCTGGGGGAGTCCACACATAACCCAGGATTGGTCTGTTGCCCTTGTAGCGTGGGCTGATGTAGCCACGGGAGTTAGGGGTCCCATTTGTGGGGTTACCTCCCTGACTCCCTGTTTGGGATTGGCCCGAGGGCCTTCTGGGTCTGGGGTTGGTCAGATTCTGCAGGGAAGGTTTTTAGGCCCCCCCATATCCAGATCTAAAATGGGGGCAACCTTCACCTCCGCCGCCTTAGCAGCAGCAGGGGTGCTGGTTGGTTTTGGGCTTTTGCTAATATTTTTACTTTCTAGTGGCTTCTGCACCTCATAGATGCGAGTTGCTTGTTCAATTACCCAGTCTAGTGATATTTTCTCATGAAAAGTCTCTCACTAGCTGGGTCATAATGTATTTAGAGAGAGCATGAAAGAACGTGTTCACAAATTCCCTACTGTCCATGCGCACCCTTCTGGTGGTCTTCGCAAAGATTTGCTGGACAAATCTGGAAGATTTGCTGGACAATTACTGGACAAATTCTTGTGAGGCCTGGTCTTCTCCACATTGTGGGTTGTAGGCTGCCTTGCGGGCCTCTTGGGGTTTTTATGAATAGAAAAATGTTTCAGGATGGCTGCCCTATAGGTGGACCATCTGGAATGATTCTGATCCTCTAGCCCCGAAAAGAAGCTGGAGTACTCAGGTGAAAATGTCCACTTTACATACTGAATACAGCTTTGGCTGTCCTTCATGTGGAAAGTCTCCATCATCTGCTCAAATAATTCAAGGTGTTCCCCCATAAGCCCTTGCTGCCCTTGTTCCCCCCAGGCTGTTGGTGTGGGCCTCATCCTGCAAGTGCGAGACATGTGTCCCACCATCCCGCAAACCCAACATATTTGTGGTTCCCTAGCTTGCCAAGGGAAACTCCCCATGTTGTCCTGGTACCCTTGCTGTCCGTTTGGGTAGTAGCCCCGGAACCCTCCCCCTTGCTGTTGTGCAGGTTGGCCATAGCCCCTCCCTCTTAACATGCCACCCCTCCCCCTGTATTTGTTATAGTATCCATTTCCTATTGGCATATATCCTCCTCCTGCGTTTGCCGTGTATGGTGGGGGCGGGGGCATCTGATGTGTTATAATTTGGGCTGGCTGCTGTAATTGTGCTACCTGTTGTTGTGTTGTGCCTTCTGCAACCGTTACCTGTGTGGGGGTTGGTGTTACTACCACGGGCGTTGGTATTAGTGCTCCTTCCATTGCATATTTAGATAGCTTTTCCTGCACCAATTTTGCCTCCTCTGCCTTTCTATCTTCCTCCTTTTGTTTCATCTTTCCTGCCACATCCTGCAGTGGTGTACTATAGTTAGTTGTATTTCCGGCCAGGCCTTAGCTTCCATCCCCACTATTTTCTTCAGCCTTCTTTGTACTTGCTCTGGGAGCCCTTGTACTAATATATGGTAGAAAATTGCTAGTGTTTTATCCCACGGCTCCCGAGTTTCCAGGCGCCACTTCTCCTGAATCTCCTGGATGTAATCAACAGGATCTTCATTCTCACACATCTTGCGTGACGTTATAGCTCCTATGTCTGACTTGTCTGGGTACTGGACCCTTAGAGTCTGCCACAGCGCATGTCTGCAGTTGGCAAATGGCGCTCCATCATGTGATGTGTCAGTTATAGTGATCTCTGGGAAGCCCGCCCTTTTCCAAATGTCATCTGCAGCATCCCCCAATATTGATATTAGGATTCCCTTCACGTCCCCCAACGCTAATTTTTGCCCCGCAGTGTGTTTTTCCATTTCATATATCCACTTCCCTGCTCCTCCACTTAGTGATGGAAGTCTGCATTTTATGTTCTCTTTATCGGCATGCTTCCAGGGGACATATTGTGGACTGGCCCCTCCCCTTTCCAGAAGTGGCATTAAATTGTATCCCCTCATTTCCCCCAGTGCCCGTGCGGTTATGTCAGTGTGTTCATCCTCTTCCTCTGTGTCGGGTAATTCTCCAATCATATCAATATTACAGTGAATTGCTCTATCTTCCCCTTCATTCTTCCTCCCTCTCCTGTTACCCTCTTGTCTCATTGTGGGCGTGCTTGCCCGTTCTTCCTGTCTGCGTCCTGGGAGGTCCCTAAGTCTGCCGACATAAGGGGTATGCACGGGGTTGGGTGTCATTGGGCGTGGTGATAGTGCTGGTGTCGGTGTTAATGGTGGTGGCGTTCTCCCTGCTATCTCTCTTACCTGTGCTTCACCTATATTTCCTTCTTCCCTTTTTCCGCATGCCCATGGTGACTCGCAATTAGTGTGTGTAATGTACAGTTTATCTAAACTCTCCCTATTGCCATCTCTTCAATTTCTTTCCAAACATTCTTCCTCCTTGCTGCAAAATCCATCAGGAAAAGACAAACCCCACTCTGTTCTTTTTCTCCCCACTGTTACCGTCCTTAAATCTATTAAGTCTGCTTCCTTGTACTCACCTCCTTTAACAGTTGCCCAATGTGATGACGTTGTAGCCACCTCCAATTCCTGGAATGTGTATGTTTTTACTCCGTGCTCCACTCTCCTATCTCCTCTCTCTTCTTCTTTTTTTCCCATTATTTCACCACCTATTTCTGCTCTCTTTCTGTGTAGTTCTTCCATTACCTCTGTACTTACCTTTGCTAATATCCTCTCTCCCTCTTCCTTCCTTTCCCATTTTGCCCTTTCCTTTATTAATATGCTCTCTATTACTTTACCTTCCTCATATTTCCGGGCGCTTTCAGATAGTTTTTTCTTTTCCCACAGTTCCATTTCCCTTTCTTTCTCTTCCTCCATCCGTTTCATTTCCCGTTGCTCTGCTCGTGACACCCTCTCTGCTATTGCCTTCATCCGCTCTGCTTCCTTCTTCCTTTCTTCCATTCGTCCCTTCATCCTCTCCTGCTCGTCCCTATTCTCTTTTCTCTCCTTCTTCCTTCCTCGTGTTTCTTGTTCGAACTGTCTGATCAGTGCACTTCGTGCGTCTCTTAATTCAGCCAACCTTTCCTCCAACATTTCTTCCTCTACCTGTGACAGTTGGCCTTATCTTGCCTTACTCACCTCAGTCCCTGTCTGTTTCATACCCATTTCATCCTTTGCCATCCTTCCCACTACGTCCTCTTCTTCCCCTGTTAATGTCCCTCGGAGCTTTAGGAGCACTTGTGCTGCTACCCATTTGTCTGGTCCTATGGTTGCAATGTGTTCCCCACTTTCCTTCCCTCCCTTCGTGCCTGCCTGTGTGGGGTTTAAGTGCATAATGCTCGTCACCTACTCCCCCCTCTGGTAGCTATCTGTAGGGGCATATTGTGGAGGGCTGTATGCGGGGTTGTAGTACCCCTCAGCGGCTGTCAGTTGTTGTCTGGCGGCTCCTCCTAATTCCTTTACTTGGTACAACCCCCCTTCTTCCTTCGTCACTACCTTCACCAGAGGCATATCTTCTGTCCCTTCCTTTTCACCTTCTCTTGTGATACTGTATCCGATCCTTCTTTCTCCTTCTTGCTCTGTTCTGCGCATAGTGCGTTGCTGCTCGCCGTGCCCATGCCCCCACCGTTCTCCTTCTCCTCTTTGCCTCCCTTCGTTTCTTTGCTCCCTTTCTCCTCTGCTGCCCCTTCCATAGTAAACATCCCCATTGCCCCTGCTAAATTAAACATCTCTATATGGTGAGCTCATTTCTTTCCCTTGTACGTGTTGTGTATGTATGTCAATAGCGAGTGTTGGGTGTATGAGTGAAAGCTGCCGTTGGGCGGCCATGGTGTCAATATTTTGTTGTCTGTTCCTTGTGTCCAGTCAATACTGTACTTGATAATTTTCTCCTTGTATGGTGATAGTGACGTGCAAATGTGTTGGAGGGGTGTAGTTAAAGCGTTTCCCCTCACCCCAGACCCTGACCCGTAATATGTGGCCATGTTACAGTTTTTGTTTTCTCAATATCAACCTTCTTTACCTGGCCCTGCAAACTGGGGACTTCCGACCATCCGCTGAAAGGTAATACAATTGCAAAATATACAGTTATTTTCCTTTATTATTTGTCCTCCTTGATGTCACCAATATGGCCCCCTACGGCCGTGGCGCACGAAGCCCCCTGCGGCTGCGTGTCCTGTGTGGCGTGCTTTTACAGCCGCCCCACCTTTCCTTCTTCTTCAAACCTTTCCCTCTCCTTTTCCAACCCTCCTGCTGAGCGTGACCAGCGTTCTCTGTGCGCGGCCACCTCTCCCCTTTTCGCCCCTCCCTTATCGAGAGTTGCCAGCGTTCTCCGTGCACAGCCCTCTCACCTCTTCTATCCCACTCTTTCCCTCTTCCTATCCCCCGGCCACTCCTTGATCAACCCGAGATGGTCACGGTGTCCTATACAAGCCCTGCGGGTAACGTCACCACCTTCTGCAACTATTACCGGTAAGAAACCTTTTATAACTTCAAAAGAGCGCGCAATATGTTACAACCCTTTTGTCCCCGTAAGCCCCACAGCTGTCTTCCCGCTACAACCGGAGCAAGGTAATCCACAATAAACTCTTATAATCGGACTGCGCACGCTGCATCGCCTCGCGTGTGATACGCTCCTCACCAGGGGAGCTTAACCAGCCAATTATCTTACGCCCTCAGAAACAATCTAGCTACCTCCTACAAGGAAACTTCATCTACCTAACAAGCTTCAACACTCAATTAGTAGGGATCCTCATCTACTCATTGGTCTATAACGCAAATTCATAGGAAAGCCACACCCCTTCCCTACAGGTGCCCGCGATCTGGACAAATCAGTGCCTTCTAACAACCACACGTGGTACCTTTTGGCTCCACCCAATTCGCTCCGTGACGTGGTAGGAGACGGCCCTCATGCCTATCCAGCCACCGCTCACTCGTCTATCGTCGCTTATTTATCAAATCTTTTGCGGCACACTGTAAACACCTCCTGCCACCCTTATTACAATTCTTCCCCCTTCCCGCACAACGTTACATTGCTTGTTGGGTGTGCCATACTCACCAAGTCCTCCCGAGGCGGGGCCCCCCGATTGCGTGCACCCCTCCAAAGTGGCTCGTCACCTCCCTTCATCTGGACCTCGTCTGGACACTCGCCAACCACGGGCGGGATACTTCTCAAGTCGGCTCCCGAGGGCCAATATCCGGTTGCGCTGTCCGGTCTTCTCGCAGTTCCGCGATGGTCCTGTAGTCCTCAAAAGGGGGCAACGGCAGAGGGGGCCGCGCTGTTGGGTCTCCCCGTCGCGAGAGGCCTTGGAATGGTGCCCTCAGGGTAATAGACCTCAAACAGATCTGAGCAGTGCCTCCAAATTGTCGGGGTGATCTCCCGGGGGCCGGCAGAGCTGTCTGCGGACCTCAGGGGCTGGGGAGGCCCCAACTCCTCCCGCGTCCCAAAAGGAGTATGAGACACACACACAAGGAGCAAGGTAACTACTGCTGTTTATTAGAGTAACGGCCGGCAGGGATACGCTCAGTCCGTATGCATCCAGAGCGGCTCTCGACGTTAGCAGGGCTAGCAGGCCCTTTTTACAGCAGTATGACACGCTACTTGCTTCACCTGGGAAAATCATCACGAAACCTATCGCCACTTCGGGTTGGTTCCCCGAGTGGTAGGGTTAGTATAGATACCCTATGGGAAGAAATGTTAGTGGATGAGGACGGGTCAGGTGGTACACTTGAGCTGTCCCTAACAGTTGTTATATTGGAATTGTTACAAGGGGGCCTTTGGTGATTGGCGAAGAGTAATAGCGTCAGTGATAAGCCCCCCTGTATTCTGATTGGTTCTCCTGTGAGCCCCCAAGCTTGGGACCATCATCGTTCCCAGCTCGTGGTGCACCTGACATTAGCAACAATGTGCAACTATGTGTTTGTGCGGACAATGGAGAGGTATGCTTATGAGCTGGTGAGCAGGTCTTTCCCATCGCTGTAGGTGTCCAACTTGTCGCTTCGTTGTTGTAGATTGTGTCCCAGACGTGGGAACCTGGTGGTTCTCTGTCTCGTATGCTTGGCATCTTGTCAGTTTGGCTTGGTCACATGTGGGGAGACCACAGCTAGAGTAGAATTATGAACATTAGAGTTTGTATTTTGTCTCTGAGGGCTTGGCACCTGTAGGTATAACCTTGGCGCTGGGCGCGCGGCATGCAGGTTGCAACATCATGGCCTTGGCTGTGGGCTCTCGTTGGGGCTCGTTCTGCATGGTCAGCACTTGTATTTCGTTTTGAGAGGATTTTTGTCTGCGAGGCTCCTGCCTGGGGACTCTTGCTTGTGGCCTACTTGGGCCTAGTTCGTGGGTGGCGGTACATAATCCATACTATGGAGGTTGTGGGGTGACAGAGTGCCATACGCAGCATTAGATATACATGGTGGCATCTTCATAGTGATAGACAGCGAGAAAGCATCAGCATCATATACACGAGCTCTTCAGGCGTCTTGCGTTTCTGCGGTGCTGTAGAAGGCCTATGTGAAAAATAACAACGATGCATGTCCGTGGGTATGTCAGTCCGCTATGTCATAGCACCGAGTATATTCTTCGTGTTGGTTGGTGTGTGAGTGACCAGTGTGCATGGTGGCACGTGTGTTCTTGTCTGTTGGCTATGTCGTCATGGCATCTCTAACGATGTGAATGCTTGCGGCTGTTGTTCTAGTCGAGCTGATCCATGTCGCAGGCGTCGGCTTGACCTGGGCGTGCTAGTGGGAATATTCTTCGTATATGCATGTTTTTGAAGCAGGGTACTTTGTCATCTGGTAAATAATCGAACTCCCCTCGGGGGCGTGTCTGTGCCGTGATCCCCTAGGCCATGGTCTGGATGAGATCAGGTGAGGGTGTTATCCCATTCTCCCACTTCAGAATATTTGGCATTTTTGTGGTAGGGCGTGATGACGCTCCTAATCGCTTTGATTTGCTTCAGGGGATCCTTGAGTAAAACTCTCTTAACTTTGTTAGCCTTTTTAGTTCTGGCCACCCTGGTCCACTCATTCTCTGAGTCAGAGGCACTGCTACCAGATGTGGCTGTCTGATCTTCTAGACTCTCTTGGATTCTGCGAGCTTGGGAATGGCTGGCAGAATGTGGGGTCATAGTCTCTAGGGACCTGTGGCGCTCAGAAGAATCTTCTGACTCTTCCTTGCTCCCAGGATTAGTTGAGTACCCCCCCACTGTCCTGGCAGGGAAGAGGTTTTTAGTATGCTCTTACTGGGCCTAGTCTCATGGAATTTCCCACCAAATTTCACTGACTGATCCCTATGTATGTGATATTTCTGAGGATCCAGTTCTCTGATTCTCCCCTCACTGGAGTCTCCCTGATCAGAGAAGATGACCCTAGCACTTGGGAACCTGTTACATAGATGCCCGCCCATCCATTTCTGGGAGGCGCTGACCTATTAGGCCTATATCTCCCATTGTGTTGAAGTCTACCATCCCCGTGGCCCTTGATTCATATGAGCCAGTGGACATGGGGTGGCAGAGTCCCTGGAATTGAAGGGATTAAAGTCCCTGATGCCAGGGTTCCTGGGTTATGCTCAGGGGTATCCCTCTCCCTTCTGACCTCATCTCTTTCAGCCTCTACTGCCTGGTAACCTGCCAAAATCTGACCGTTTTGTTCCTCTATTAAGGCCTTACTGGTCTCTATGAGTTGTTCCTGCATGGCTATCTGTCTATGGAGCCTGTCATTCTTTTCACTGAGAGCCTCATTGTCTCTCTGTGCTTCCTGTCTGAATTGGGAGTATTGGGCCAATTTTTTCTGCAGGAGACTCACCTCCTGAATCTGATCCTTACTGGCCTGATTATTCTTTGCCAGAGCATCCTCCACCCTCCTGGTATGCTCTAACAGCTTTTCATAGTCCATTTTGAGTTCACCCAGTCCCTGAAGGGCATGGTGATTCCCTTCTAACTTGGTTTTTAAGTGGCTGACTTCCTAGCCTAAGGCATCCCGTTCCTGATTTAGAGTGCTCCTTTGTGCAGCCAGGTCGTCCCTCTGTTTTTGAATTCACCAGCTTTCTGGCGCTCTTCATCAAACTCTGTTTGTGATTCTAGGTCTTTGATAATCAATTTATTATTTTTCTCTTTTAAGGATTCTAGGCGGCTTTGCAGGGTGACTATCTGCTCTGCACAGACTCTATTATAGTTCAATTGCTGCTCCAGCTTTTGTTTGCTCTGTTTTAAAGAATCCAACCTTTCTTGACACTCTTTTTGCAGTGTCTGTATTTGGGCATCTTGCTCTGCATTCTTTTGCAGTAAGAGCGTCAGTTCTTCTTGCAGTTTGGCGGCATACTGCCTAGCCTCTGTTTCAGCTTCTTGGCTACTCTGGAGCCTTTGCTCTGCAGAGTCCAGATTAGTCTGGATTTTCTCTAGAAATTGTACTTGCCTCTATGCCAGATCTAGGTTTTCGGCATATTTTTCCTGTATTACTCCAATGTGGAGGTACAGGTAAGCCGCTATTTTGGCAATTTTGCATTGGTCTTCTTTTACTTGTGGGGCTATATACAGTTCACTAAGTGCCTGATGTAAGGGACCCTGATCCTGCCTTGTATCTAATTCTGTGGCAGTGACTTGTCGTTTGATTTCCTGCAGCCAGACTTTCTCATCCTGCTCTGTCCATTCACCCCTGACAAACAATTTGTGCAGTGGGTGTTCCCTTGCAATATTGATTTCCACTGGGGTCGCCATTCTAGAAATATTAATTTCCTTCTGGCTTATCTCAGGGTTACTTTTACTTTTGCAAACAGGCCCAACTCCTTTGAGTATTGCTATTGAAGGGTGTTTTTACAGAGTAGCACAGTATGGTAGCGCAACAAGGTGTATGTACCCCGTCAGTTAGCACGCTGTGTTAGACTGTTACAAGTGGTGTCTAATTCAGGATCCCGGACGAGTCCCCAAGCTGTAAGTGATTTCAATCCGGCACACACCCAAGTCAATGCCTAGCATGAAGTGCACAACTGAAATCCTTATTTATTTTTGTCTAAAAGTTCTTTATTCTGGACGATATACCACTCATATCAAGCCCTTCTCCTGCAACCCCGCTGGTCACACTGAACCAGGAATCAGGCTAGTTTGCAAAGGTAAATATACATTTATGTATTTAAAATGTAATCACAATATGTTTTAATAGGTACACAACAATCACCAATGGGGTGATGTAAACTTAATAATATATTTACTACACAAGGAGTAAGTAGTGAGCAAAACAATTCAGCACAGAATTAATACTTTTGTGTTGGTTCAGATCTGATAGCACTGTGGTTAGTGGTTCCCCCTGCAGACCCCTCAACCCCCACTAGGTAATGTAAAGAGATAGGAGGAGAGATCAGGTATTCAGGAATGGCATAATTCAAACAGAATATCAATCCCACTTTCCCCCAGCAAACACAAGAGAAAAACGGAATTGACTGTCAAGCTGTCAGAATGGCTTTTAAAGTTATCTTTAGAATGGACTGGGCAAATACACCAAATATGGTCAAAATTGCTGATATTGTTATAAATTCTTATGGGAGCCGCTTTGGATAGTTGCACACAAACACAAGCAATGATTTAATCCCAAGAAAACATTTGAAATCTTAAAATTCAAATCAGAAGCAATTAAAAGCTGTTTTACACGTGTAACAATTTCCCCAAATGAAAATTCGTGGCAAACTTTTCACTACACAAGGGTGACTGCCTGTTAAGGAAACTCGCCTTCTTCAGATGAGAAAAGGATCAGCGCAGAGATAGTTTTAACAATACTAGTTCTGGAGGAAAAATAGGATGGTTTGGAGAGAAATTTCAGACAAGGCAAAGATACTCCTAACACTACAGGTTCTAAATGCAAGATAGGATGTGTAACGCTCACCTGATTCCCGTAGAGGCGCCGGTCTTGACTGGGCGTATACCGTATCTTCAAAGGTGATGTGCAACACACGGCTGGCTCTTTGGGCTGGACCTCTGTGCACTGTATGTCTGACTGGAAGGGTAAGATGTCTGCAGATAGAAAATATGGGATTAAGGAACTGGGTTATTGAATGTCACTCTCTTCTTCCCTTTCTCTTCTCCTGTAAAACCCCAAAGGTTAACGCTCTCACCTTAGGTAAGTGAACGCCGTGCTCTCCATCTGCCTCGGGGCAGGGTGCTGTAACCAGTTTCTTCACTGGATAAGGGGAGCAGGCCTCTTGACTTCAGAGGACTGCTGTCCGTCGTTTACTGCACAAACGGTAAGTTTCGAGTAATTCTAATGTCTTTAAAGTCTTTAGTAATGATGTTTCTTGTTTTGCAGGGTTCCGGCGATGGCGGATGACGGGCTGAAGTGAGTTGAAGATGGAGCCCGTGTGATGAATAGAAGCGCCTGGAAGCACGTAAGTAAGCGCTTGTTGCCTGCTTCACGATGCGCTCTAACTGTCTTTTTATTTTGCAGGTACAAGTTCGGAGCGGCTGCAGGGTGCCGGAATACCCACTGGGTTAGATGTGGAAAGGAGTAATGGCACGTGAGTATTAAAGTTCCCCAATGTCTTTAAACGCACCTTGTTTTGTCTTTCAGATGCGGGATGCAGCGCCGAAGGCCTCCGGAGCGTGCGAAGAGTTGGTAAGCTTTTGTCTTTCAGATGCCGGAATGCAGCGCGAGGCGTTGGTGACAGCCGATGGACCAGGTAAGTGAAGAGCTGTCACTGAAGACCGTAATGCTAACCTGTTCTTTCTTGTCTTTATAGGTGTTGCTGAAGACTGGATTCAGGATGGTAAGCCTTTTTCCTTAGGCCCAGGATCAGATGCAGAAGACACGATAAGCGTTCTGCTGCAGAGGATGCAGAATAACGCAAAGCAAGATTCATCCATCGGGTGTGGTTTAAATAGCCTCCTGTAGTGCTTAGGTGTCTCCTTCCACAGCCACGCCTAGGTAAGAAAAGAGTTCCTGCTTTCCAGAAGAGTTCCAGTGTTCTGAATCTAGGGAGTGGCTCCTGCCCCACCCAACAGGAAAAGTAGTTCCAAACAGAAGAGGATCAGAGGCACAACTGGCAGGCAAGTAAGCAGCATGGTCTGCTGCAGGTAAGTCCACCCAAGCATTATGAGCCCGGCGCTTCCAGCGCTGGGACTGGGCATATTTATGAGCCTGGTGCCACTGGCGCCAGGACTGGGTCCAAAAGGTCCCAATTGGGACTGGTTGGCACTCGGAACCTGGGTTATGGATCTGCTTCCAAGGGAGTTGGGAAAACCCTGACCTTTTGGAAGCAGAGATCATGACAGTACCCCCCCTCAAGGCCCCTCCCAAACCGGGCTTCTCTGGGGGTTTTGGCTTGTCAGGAAATGTTCGGTGAAATCTTTTGATTAGGCGAGGAGCGTGGACATATTCAGCAGGTTCCCAGGATCTCTCTTGGGGGCCGTAGCCTTTCCAGTCAATTAGGTAAAATAGTTTAGATTTGGAGATCTTGGAGTCCAGAATGCTTTTGACTTCAAACTCGAGTTCTCCATCAACTAGGATAGGTTTTGGAGATTTAGTTAGTCGGGTTTGAGGTTGCACGGGTTTTAATAGAGAGACGTGGAAGACCGGATGTATCTTCATGTGCGGGGGCAAGTCCAACTTGACCGCTACTGGGTTTACTATGGTAGTGATGGAATAGGGACCAAGGTATCTTGGGTTGAATGTGCGTGGCCCTTTTAGAGGTAGATATTTGGTGGATAACCAGACTTGATCCCCTACTTGATATTGAGGGGCTTCCTTCCGATGTTGATCTGCTCCTTTCTTGTATTGTTCTTTAGCCCTTTGAAGGTGAGAAACAGCTTCCTTAAAGGCTTGGGTGATTGTAGAATGCAGGTAGTCTACTGCTGGTGTTTCAAGATCTTGGAGGGGATCCAACTCCGAGGTTCGAGGGTGACTGCCGTACAAAAGAAAAAACAGGGTTTTCCCAGTTCCCGAATGGACAGAGTTATTGTAGGCATATTCGGCTATCCAAAGAATGTCTTTCCAAGTTTTTTCAGTTTGTTGCAGCATGCAGCGTAAATACTGTTCCAGAGTTTGATTGGTCCTCTCGGTTTGTCCGTCGGTCTGAGGGTGGTGACTGGTCGATAGTCTCACATCAATTTGAGCCGACCGACAGCAACTTCGCCAAAAATGAGAAATAAATTGACTACCTCGATCCGAAATTAGAACCGAAGGAAAACCGTGCAGTCGGACGATGTTTTCGAGAAATTCTCGGGCCAGAGTTGCTGCTGTTGGCAAGCCTTTGAGCGGAATGAAATGCGCCATCTTGGAGAATAAGTCCACGATTACTAGAATCGTATTGTATCCGGAGCATGGAGGTAGATCGGTGATGAAGTCCATAGAAAGCGTATGCCAAGGGCGAGGTGGGATGTCAATAGGGCGTAAGAGGCCTGCTGGTCTTTCCTTTTGACTCTTGTTTTGGGCGCATACTCCACAGGACATTATAAAGTCTCTGATATCTTTTTTCCAAGACGGCCACCAGAAGTAGCGCTTGATCTTTTCTGAGGTCTTGGCCATACCGGGATGTCCTTCCATTAAAGAATCGTGATAACAAGAGATTACTTTTTTCTGTAAATCTGTGCTGGGTAGGTATAATCGTTCTTGGAAATACAATAAGTTGTCCTTTACTGCAAAGTCCTTTCCCTGCAGATGCCAATTCTGTATGTCTGCTGGAGTTACAAGTTGCCTGGCTTTATCCTTAACTTCCTCTATGGATTCTGTGGCGATTACACCCAGAATTCTTTGTTCGGGAATGATTGGTACAGGTTTAGGGTTGATCAAGTGTTCTTCCACTCCCATCCGAGAAAGGGCAACAGCTTTACCGTTCTTTGTACCAGGTCGATAGGTAATTATGAAGTCAAACTCGGCAAAGAATAATGCCCAACGGAGTTGTCTAGAGGATTGGGCTTTTGCGGTTTTCAAATATTGCAGGTTTCGGTGATCCGTAATCACAGTAACGGTGTGTCGGGCCCCCAGCAGATAATGCCGCCAAGCCTTAAAGGCAGACTTGATAGCCAGAAGTTCGTTGTCAGTAATCGTATAATTGATTTCAGGAGGCGAGAATTTGCGGGACCAAAATGCCACGGGATGCAACTGATTGGTTACCGGGTCCTTTTGTGATAGAACTGTCCCCATGGCAAGGCTTGAAGCATCAGTTTCCACGATGTAGGGGAGTTCGGGGCGAGGGTGTTTAAAGATTGGTGCAGAGATACATTTAGTCTTCAAATCCTGGAAAGCTTGTTCCGCCTCGGTAGACCATTCAAAACGTTTGTTTTTCTTTAACAAGGCAGTGATGGGCTGGACTATTCGAGAGAATTCGGGGATAAACCTGCGGTAAAAGTTAGCGAAGCCTAACATGCTTTGCACCCCTTTTACGGAGGATGGTGATGGCCATTTGAGAACTGCATCGACTTTCTTTGAATCCATACGCACTCCGCCAGGTGATAATATGAATCCCAAGAATTCAACTTCAGTCACGTTGAAAACACATTTTTCCAACTTAGCGAAAAGTTTGTGTTGACGCAATCTTTCGAGGACCATTTTCACGTGTTTCCGATGTTCAGATTCCGATGAAGAATAAACAAGGATGTCGTCAATGTAAACAACAACACACACATCTATGAGCTCTCTGAGGACATCGTTCATAAAATACTGAAAGGCGGCCGGGGCATTGCAAAGTCCGAAGGGCATGACCTGATATTCAAATAGCCCATACTTGGTGCGGAAGGCCGTCTTCCATTCATCGCCCTCTTTTACTCGTACCAAGTGGTAAGCTCCTCTAAGATCCAGCTTTGTATATTTGCATGCTTTTCTGACTTGGTCCAGGAGTTCAGGGATCAAAGGTAACGGATATCTATTCTTAACGGTGATCTGGTTCAGGGAGCGATAATCTATACAAGTTCTAAGGTCTCCTTCCTTTTTTGGAACGAAGAACAAAGCTGAAGAAGCAGGGGACTTGGAAGGACGAATAAACCCATTTGCCAGGTATTGATCCAGGTATTGTCGAAGGTGAAGGTTCTCAGGCTCGGTGAGGGCATAAATTCTACTACAAGGAGGAGTAGATCCAGGTATCAGGTCTATCTGGCAGTCATAAGACCTATGAGGAGGTAGAGAGTTAGCCTGATCCTTCCGGAAAACATCTTGGTATTCTAGGTATTCGGGAGGTAACTGGGGAGTCTCTGAAGAAATTGCTGCCAGTGCAACACCAGGTGGAGGGTGACAAGTAGAGACACATTCTGGAAACTGGACCGTTCTTGCTCGCCAATCGATCAGAGGATTGTGTTTCTCTAACCAAGGTATTCCTAGAATAATCTGAAACTGAGGGGCCTTGATCACATCGAACACAATCTTCTCATGGTGTCCATCTTGACTTACTAGCGTCACCTCTTGAGTGGTATGCGTTACTGGCCCGGAGGCTATCTCCGTACCATCCACCGTAGTAATGACGTCCTTTACAGCCTTGGGACAAAGAGTTAGATTCATCCTCAAAACCATTTCATGATCCACATAATTGCCGATGGCACCGCTGTCGACGTAAGCTTCAATTGCATGTAATCGATCCGGATTATCAGGGCTAATGAGGACCATAGGTATCACGAAATGCGAGGTCACGGAACTGGTTTTCACGCTCGGCAAGAGGACCTCTATTCTTGCCGGGCGAGGTCGTTTCCCTGCTCAGAGTTTGTAACTTTGGTAACTGCAGCTCCCACTGCCTTCTTGGCAGGTTTCACCGGACAGTCTCGAAGAAAATGCCCTGAGTTTCCGCAATAGAGGCATAATTGCAACTGTTTTCTCCTTTCCCGCTCCTTTTGTGTTAGAGGACCTTTCAGACCCCCTATTTGCATGGGTTCCCCGGAGTCTACTCCTTTGGAAGGAGTTGGCGGTTTGGAAAATACTCGAGCATCAAACTTGGAACGATCGGCCTTCCTGTTCTGCAGTCTGTGATCTATTTGAACGACTAAGTCTATATAGTCCGAACAATCTTGTGGGGGATTCACTACTTGGGCTAACACATCTTTGAGCTCTCCACGTAGACCTCTATAAAACAGCGTAATCCTTTTGTCCTCAGGCCATTGAGTTTCCACTATCAGTCTGTTGAAAGACGCAATATAAGCCAAAAGGTCTTGATTACCTTGTCGCAACGAAAGAAGCTCATTGTCCAAGGCCTGCCCCTGTGAATGTCTTGTGAACAGTTTTTCCATACTGAGCTGAAAAGCTTGAAAATCATGGAGGACCGGATCATCTTGATTTACTAGAGGGATCGACCAGTCTGCCGCATTGCCACTAAGGTACGAAAGCACGAAAGCTACTTTAGCTTGATCACTTGGAAAGGCTGCTGGCCGGCATAAGAAATGCAACCGGCACTGATTGATAAATACTGCAAACCTCTTTGGGTCACCAGAAAATCGTTCGGGCGGAGCCGGAGGTACATTCCCAGGTAGGTTGATCTGCACTGGATTCATAGAGGATGTAGAAGGAAGATTTCCCCCAGATGCGGGTAACGGGGTCTGTCCGGCTTGTGACTGTAGCAATTGTCTAGCGAGATCATCTGTTCGCTCCTTGGAAATAATCAGTTCCCTTCTTAGAGCGTTCGTTTCCTGACGGGTTGCATGCACTTCTGCCCTTAGTTCCCCAAGTAACTGGGCTAGCTGGTCGGTATCCGAGGTTTCCATAGCGCCTGGACGGGAGTTTTGTGGTAGGCTTTGCGTTCTGTAACGCTCACCTGATTCCCGTAGAGGCGCCGGTCTTGACTGGGCGTATACCGTATCTTCAAAGGTGATGTGTAACACACGGCTGGCTCTTTGGGCTGGACCTCTGTGCACTGTATGTCTGACTGGAAGGGTAAGATGTCTGCAGATAGAAAATATGGGATTAAGGAACTGGGTTATTGAATGTCTCTCTCTTCTTCCCTTTCTCTTCTCCTGTAGAACCCCAAAGGTTAACGCTCTCACCTTAGGTAAGTGAACGCTGTGCTCTCCATCTGCCTCGGGGCAGGGTGCTGTAACCAGTTTCTTCACTGGATAAGGGGAGCAGGCCTCTTGACTTCAGAGGACTGCTGTCCGTCGTTTACTGCACAAACGGTAAGTTTCGAGTAATTCTAATGTCTTTAAAGTCTTTAGTAATGATGTTTCTTGTTTTGCAGGGTTCCGGCGATGGCGGATGACGGGCTGAAGTGAGTTGAAGATGGAGCCCGTGTGATGAATAGAAGCGCCTGGAAGCACGTAAGTAAGCGCTTGTTGCCTGCTTCACGATGCGCTCTAACTGTCTTTTTATTTTGCAGGTACAAGTTCGGAGCGGCTGCAGGGTGCCGGAATACCCACTGGGTTAGATGTGGAAAGGAGTAATGGCACGTGAGTATTAAAGTTCCCCAATGTCTTTAAACGCACCTTGTTTTGTCTTTCAGATGCGGGATGCAGCGCCGAAGGCCTCCGGAGCGTGCGAAGAGTTGGTAAGCTTTTGTCTTTCAGATGCCGGAATGCAGCGCGAGGCGTTGGTGACAGCCGATGGACCAGGTAAGTGAAGAGCTGTCACTGAAGACCGTAATGCTAACCTGTTCTTTCTTGTCTTTATAGGTGTTGCTGAAGACTGGATTCAGGATGGTAAGCCTTTTTCCTTAGGCCCAGGATCAGATGCAGAAGACACGATGAGCGTTCTGCTGCAGAGGATGCAGAATAACGCAAAGCAAGATTCATCCATCGGGTGTGGTTTAAATAGCCTCCTGTAGTGCTTAGGTGTCTCCTTCCACAGCCACGCCTAGGTAAGAAAAGAGTTCCTGCTTTCCAGAAGAGTTCCAGTGTTCTGAATCTAGGGTGTGGCTCCTGCCCCACCCAACAGGAAAAGTAGTTCCAAACAGAAGAGGATCAGAGGCACAACTGGCAGGCAAGTAAGCAGCATGGTCTGCTGCAGGTAAGTCCACCCAAGCATTATGAGCCTGGCGCTTCCAGCGCTGGGACTGGGCATATTTATGAGCCTGGTGCCACTGGCGCCAGGACTGGGTCCAAAAGGTCCCAATTGGGACTGGTTGGCACTCGGAACCTGGGTTATGGATCTGCTTCCAAGGGAGTTGGGAAAACCCTGACCTTTTGGAAGCAGAGATCATGACAGGATGGGTCTAAGATAGAGATAAGACTATGCAAAGTACATATGCTAGTAACGCAATTCTTCCTATTTATACTCACTGGATAAGTTTTAAATGGGACCGTCAATTCTGTTCAGGGGAGTGGATCTGGTTTAGGAAAGATGGCTGGGCACATTGGACTGGCCAGGATCTGCAAGGCGCTCTGGTCACAGCACGGCACAGGACTGGACAGGGTCAGCAAAGCGCTCTGGTCACAGCATGGCACAGGACTGTATCAGATCTGCCCTTCTTGGTTCTGAGGATGTTTCAATTCAGGCAAGCAGTTACAGGACACCCCGGCTGTATTATGATGCTTCACCTTAGGCTTGTGGGGTTCTATTCTAGAATCTGAGGCCTAGCTGAGAATGGTTCAGCTATGCAATAGGCCTTTTGCTTTGCCAAGTTTCTGGAGTCTGGAGCAAGAAAGATGTAGATTTCAGCAGCAGGGTGCTCCGCCAGCATCAGGAGAGTGAGTGAATCTGTCTGTCCTTCTGAGTGGTGAGCTTTCTCTATTTATGCTATGAAATGACATCATAAAGGGGGTGTGTGGGCCAGTTTAGCCTAAGCTTGCCCCTTTGAAAGGTGATTGGGTCAGAGTCTACTCTCTGCCTTGATAGGAGGAGAGAAACAGAGTGTCATCTTTATGGTGCCATTTTATGAGGCTGAGAATCCACCCCTAGCCCCTGGAACACAAAATCTACTTTTGGCACAATGCATATTTACACATGTGCAACCTCTATAAAAATCACATATACAGATTACATATTTTAAATAGCAGCTATTGCTCAAAACCCTGTAGCTGTGGGATCTTGTCTCCACTTTTCACAGAATGTTGCCCTTTTCACTATGAACACAATGTCCAATTGTTAAGCAAATTTCTAACCTGGGAATAAGTATATAATGTTTCACAATTCTAGTGGAAATACATTTTGCATAACATTACATTTCTTTCCATTGCTTTCCAGAACATGTCACACAGTTTTGCCGCCTCTTAAAACATGCAGCCAGAAATTAAATTAACAGCTCTGTTATTTTTATATTTTTGACAATTTTGGATAATAAGTTATCAGTCTTTTTAAAATGTGTTTGTTGTCCTTCTTAAGCAACAAATGGTTGCTTGGCTCCACCCCTTGGTCTCACCCTGGAAGCACAGGAGCCATCCCCTCATGTTTGTTCCTTGAAAAGGCCATTTACGACTGTCTTCAACTTTGAATTTCCTGAGCTGCAGCTTTGTCATTGTTCCTTTCCCCACTGTAGACCAGGTTCTTTCCTACCCTGTAATTAACGCCACTCTGTGATTTCCTGCTGGGGGGACAGACCTTCCTTCTTCGAGAAAAACCTGCTATTCCAGTTGGGCTGCTTCAGCCAGGTTTAAATTAATTGTTAAATTCTACTTAGCACAAAACAAACTTGTTGTATCAAATAACAAATCGAATTCTCATTCAAGATTTTAAATCCATGGGATCAAAACAATTACAATATGGGTTACTATCAGTAACAGGCCTCTTAGATTTCAAACATTTGACTTTCAGTTTATACGTGTTAAAGTTTAATCAGGCAGACCCAATCACAGCAGCCCTATGCTGCACAGGGATTTTTTTTTTACAGATCCACAGACAGGCCGCTTTTGCTGTGGAAATCTCTTTATCTCTCAGCTTTTCAGGACCTTGTAAATTCACAATGATTTCTTGAACTAAGTGAATTGTAGCACCCAGAGAGAATTTTGAATATTTGAAAGTGTTCTGTACCGGCATTCTGAAGTTTCAGCAACAAAGAAAAAGTGATTTAAAGCAAGATAATGAGTTTCATTTAGCAAAACACTGCTTTTTCCTTCTGCACTCCACTTTCAATTGTTATGGAGCCCAGTGACACATTTCAGTAGTGAGAGCTCTGTTACACCACTGACACCATGCGTGGCAGATTGGACAGCCATCTTTTTGTGTGTTGAAAAGCGCGATTTTCAGGGGTTTTGGCGCGCACAAAGGTTTTGCGGCCATTTTGCTGTTTCTGGCCCCATCATAACAGAGTGATGGAGAATAGCAGAGCAAAAGTGGGTCAATACATCCCACACCCTGCACATTCAATGTAATAATCTCTCTGGAAAAAACGGTGACATTTTTGTGAGGAGTCATGTTTGCAAGGACATTATTACATGGAACCTAATGATCTTGGGGAATCAACAGTACTCGATATTATCCATGCCAGCAACTGCAAGGACTCTTAATGTGCCATAGGATGCGGCTGAAGAAGCAGATACAGCAAAAGCTCTCAGAAGACAGAAAGAAGAATCTGAGTCCCATAGCAATGTGCCTATGCCAGCCAATATGGTGTTACAAGTACCAGAGCAGTGCCCTGCCATTCAGCCGAAGGATAGTGTAATGATGGGGATGCATTTTCGTTCTGTTCCCCAGGTATAAAAATGTGTCTATCACCCTGGAGTATTGATGCAGACTCCAACTGAAAACTGCCAGAAGTTGAGTGTTCAGCAAGATGAAAGGGACCCCATCGGTTCTAAAGTCTGAGAAAAAGAGATAGATGGAGCCAGCTCTCTCTTGGATCGGCTAACTTCAGAGAGCACCAATTGGCTAGCAATTTCAAAGAATCAGGATTGTATTCCATCTAGATTTTAATGTGGTACTGAGAAACATTTTTATAAAGTTCTTGGACACGTCTGCTAACAAATCAGAACGTGTCCCCCAGCTTGCTCTTATGCCAGTCTGCTATACTGTTTCCATTCAACAAATACACAAAACAGTGGGATAGCCAGTTTGTAAAGTACCTGATAACAAATAATCTGGCAAGCATTTTCAAACAATTAATGTGCCAGCACAACTCCTGTGTAGAACATTGCCCCCCAGTCAACATTTCTCCACACCGGATTTCTCAGTCCTGAAAATGTACATATGATTGTGATTGGAAATTTAGGGAGGAAGTAGAGGTAGCTCTTCCATTACATGCTTCTATTGGAACTATCCACCAGAGCAACTCTTCTCTTACCCCTTTTGAAAGTAGAATGGATCTCAGCTTCAATAATCTGAAATTTGATAGAAAGCCTCATTCTTTGGCCTTTATTGACCCTTAACATTTCACCTGGGTTGAGGGGAGAGTAGTCCTATCTCTATGAGGGAAATCATTGATAGCCAATGAGCCCTTTTCAGTTCCTCCTTGACAGCCTTGATTTTCTTTGGGATAGGCTGAGAGAGGCGAACCTGCAGTTTATCAGAAGCCCCTGAAATGAGAAGGAATCAGATCCCACTTCTGCCTGTTTAGGGCAAACAACAGAGTCTGCAGAATTGGTATTTCAAACTAAGCATGATCCTAAATGACTTGGGATGGTTCACTCATTATCTGAAAGTCATCTTCATAAATCAGTATTCTTATTTGCCTTAACTTGAAAAAAACAGCCACCAGCCTGAGAACCTTCATGAAACACTATGGGGCAGAATAAAGTCTCAAGAGTAGGGCCGATATTTTGTAATATATCCCCTCCCCAATGAACTGGAGGAAGCAGATGTGGTATTTGTAAACTGGGACACTAAGATAGGCATCCTTGGGATGCAGTCTCACAAACCAATCTCCTGTCCTCAATACATCTTTCAAAGTGGCAATTGCTCAAGTATGAAATGCCGTTATACCTCAAACTCATTAAAGTCCCTGAGGCTGATTACCAGGCAATAACCCCTGTCCTTTTCCCCAAGAACATGTTGCTGAGAAACAGATGTCTGTGTTGTTGTCTGTCTTCTCCACCACCTTTTTGAAGAGCAGTGTCTTTACCTTTTGGGATATTAAATGCTGTTTCCCTTTGGAGAAGAAAAAAACGTCTTCCTGGGATTTAGTTAAATAGATGTGGTTATACATTCCAACCTGAAAACCAGGGTCTGGAGAAACAAGCAACCAATTACTCATTAGAAAGGTCACCTGCCTTCTATAGGCCCAGTCAGAGATGCATGGTAAGTGACACCTACCCAAGTTAAATCCTGCTTGTCTTCTAGCACCTCTAAATTCTGTGGAAGTGATGCTGTGGGATATCTGCTGAAAAAATGATCACCTGGGATGAAGGAAGGAGAGCAGGCTGCTATCCAAGTTATAGCTGTCCTGAAGGGCCTGAGACCTGTGCATTGTGATCAGTCAAATAATCTGTGCTGCGGCATTCCTTAAAGTGACACAGGGGTTAAATATTATATGTAGGGAAGTCTGGGCCCTATGGAATGATGTGAAGGTGTTCATGTATTTGTCAAGTTTCTTCATAAACTCATCACCAAAGAGGGGAAGCCAAGTATTCTACGCCCCCTGAAACTCTGCTAAGCCCCACAGTGAAGGTTGATCTGAAGTAAAACTTCCCTAGGCATCTCCTAAACAGAACAGCCCAATTACTATTTTCCTCTGGGATGAAGGAGGTTCCTATCGTCTTGGCCTCCTGCAACAAATATACAATTTTTACCAAAGTGCCAGAAGTGTTTTGAAATGTATCTCTGAATGTCCCTTATTACCCTTGGAATAGCGGTAGTAACAACACATCCATACATGGTAAAAAGAAAGGTGGCTCCCTTAAGACCTGTAGAAGAGGTGACAGAAGCTTTCTCAGGGAGAGGGAATTTAGGGAATTCTTACTTAACCTTGTTTCTAGCTGCAAAGTAAATTCTATTATGCAGGAAAGCATCAGCATAGTCCACAGGTGGCTGTGCAGAACCTTGTCTCTGAGATTTAGGATGGACTATTAAATCGTGGTGGAACTTGGGTTTCCCTAAAGCAAATTGCAGCCCAAAAGTACCCTCATGTGGATCAATCAAGGGTTTATAGTCCAGAATGAGGGCATCACTTCCATCATTAGTTCCCCCCAAGCTATTAATGGAGGAGAATCTGTATCCTGTACAGTGACCAGGACCTTGATTCTCCTTGACTTTTTGTGTCTTCCCTCAAGGCCCATGGGTTAAGTGAGCACCTGCGTCAGCTTCGTCATTGATGAACCCAGCACCGCTGCAGCGCTGGGTATACCAGGCTGAGAAAAACCAAAGCTGCAGTTTATATATTCTGCTAGAGGTGCTTCCTTTTGGAAGGGGATTTTTTTCCCCACAGTCCTCAACCCCAACAAGCTCTTGTTAGACTCTGACTCTTTACCTGGGTTTGTAATGTCGTTGGGATTCTTCTGAGTCAATGTATTTGTGACAGTTTCGATAAGGGAATGGGAGATGGCTGACACATATTTCCTTCTAAAGCCGTATCCACAGTCTGATATAAAGAATTGCCAATGACACAATCTGCCACTGTCAGTCATCATTTGTGTGCTCAGATTCCAAATTCTCAATGTCCTTTTCCTGCATGTTCCACTTGACCATGTGATGGTCCAGAACAACAACACCATACTTTCAACCTTCTAGGTGGGCATTCACTGTGTTCTATGCTATTATTGGCCTAGCTAGGTAGCACAGGTCTTGAGAGTCTGCACCAGCCATTTTCTTCACAGGTTCCCAAATGATGCACTGGTGGCTTTCCTCTAGCCCTGTGGCACAGCATCGCACGCGGCTCTGCAATTTGAGCTCATGAACAAAGGAACATATCTTGGTTCCTGCTGGCAGCTTGAAATTGTTGAAAGATTAATGCCAGCACTGTCAAACATGTCCTACCTCTACCACAACCCCAGGTAATCAAGACTGATACTATGCAAAGAAAACTACGAAGAAAATAAGCAAATAAAAATGAAGAATTAAGAAACATCTCTTTGTACTTGACTCGTATGTGGGAGTAGGAAGAAAATAGCATGCTCCGGTCTTAAGGAAATATCGATAAAGAACTTAATGGACAGGGATTCGTCAGGACACCAGTGTGGAATAATTGGTGTGGTCGTTCTTTTTGTTTTGTATTGCTGCTATTGAAAAAAAAAACAGACAGGAAAAATGACGCAAAGCATCCGTGACACGCTGCAGCTTTACAGATCTCCATTAGAGGCCTAATGGTGAAAATCCAAAATCCTATCTGAGCTGAATGGCTGGGTAAGGCTGGGTAAGGCACTTAGGTGATAGATGTTCTGTGACTGACCCCACAGTTCAAAGAATGAAGGGTGGGGCAAATATGCATGAACTTTCTTCCTCAATGCTTTCTGGAAGGAGTGATGCGGTCAGCCGATAGTTTGAGGGGGTTGATCCTGTATATGCAGATATCATGTGTGAGCTTTAGGCCTCCTTGTCAAACAAAAACTAAACTGAGCCTCTGATAGTGAGTTTATTCAAGGGAATGTCTATGTCAATAACGTTTTATCCAGATTGTATGGAGATAATGAAGAGCAATTACCTGCTCACTATTTGAAACCTCTCCATTTTTGGCAGATCCTTTAATCTGAGCCCACTGTACCAGTTGCAATCTAATTACCTGGGATAACTACAGTGTAGGTCTCATGGTGGTCCATACCTACTTGTTACAGTATGAAACCCAGAAAATGTGCATTTTAAGTACAGCTGGACAAGACTTTGCCCTAATAGCAAAAAAAGGAATAACATGAATATGTCCTGTGTGTAATTATATCTGGGTATCAACTTGTAATTGTTCTATTTTGTGTAAGACTTCTAACTCAGCACCGACATACAGGGTGAACCAGGCCTTCCTATGTTGAGATATTTCACCATCACAAATATACTATTCCAATAGTATTAATAAGGGCTGTCCACACTCTTTAGAGCCAAACCAGAATAAGTGTACCATGGATATGAGTGCTAATTAGATAGCCATAAACTTTATTTTGCTAAATATTTGCATATTAAAATGCACCTGGAAACCTGCTAACCTCTAGCCTTTACTAAAGCAAGCTCGAAGAACCTTACCAACAACAGCGTTCGACCTTGACAGACAGCCAAAGAAGATCTAATGTATTTCTTGTTGATATGTCCAGCATATATCAGTATGTGGAAAATATGTACTGGACTACTATTCTGATCGTTTAGTACAGGATCAACACAGGAGGCATTTTTGTCTGTGGCACAGCAGAGCATGCAGTGGTGTTTTTTGGCGCGGCCACTTATCTACCCGAGCTTGACGCATCATATCAAGAAATGTGCTGATCGAATGTTGTGAGATTGTAGGTTTCATGTGCACCCTTTTCCAGATTGTGTTTTATTATATATGTTTCTGTTTTAGTGAGCCTTTCCGAAATCATGTTTAGGGCGTTTAATGTTGTATTCATGTACACTCACTACTACTGCATATAAACATGTACCATTTGATGGATATTATCTGAATAAACATTGTTTTGAAACATAAACTTCCCAATCTATTCCCTATTTGAGGCCAAACTAAAAGGACATTTTCCCAAAACTTGACTCAGTAGGGCCCACAGAGTACATCAGTGACATGCAGGAGCGTGAAAAGGTCTGAATTTTATTCTAGCAGGAATATGGGACAGGGACGAGGGAAGGTGAATGAAAAGGAAGAAAACTGGCCAGAGTCATCAAGGCATTGATTAAAAAGGAAGAAACTGTTATGCTTTAAATGCAACATTTTGGGAATTCATGTGAATAGATTGAGTGTAGGAGAAATATACTAAATCAGTGAGGCTG
This sequence comes from Ambystoma mexicanum, assembly GCF_040938575.1. Classification (NCBI taxonomy): domain Eukaryota; kingdom Metazoa; phylum Chordata; class Amphibia; order Caudata; family Ambystomatidae; genus Ambystoma; species Ambystoma mexicanum. Next base: position 293,516,382 of record NC_090941.1, read on the forward strand.
GCTGATGGTATTGATGGTATTTTCTTGTATATGCTTGTGTAGTTGTCGCGCATAGTCGACATGAGGCATGCAAAGAAGGGAACTGGTATTAGCAGTTACGCAGCGCTGGGTGGCCATTTTATTGGCATGAATGCATTCCCGCGAAGAATAGGGCGGTTGATATTCTGAAATGTCAGAGGTTATTATAAAGGTGGGCTTTTCCACCTATATATTTACTATAATAGACAACAAAATATGCACCTTTCCAGCGCCATTAGGCACAAACCGATGCAGAAACTCTCTTCTGGATCCACCAAGCAATGGAAACAGTTGTGATGGATCACGTCACCCCACCTCTAAGTAACAGGAGGATGGAGTCACAGCTAATTTTATGTACACTGTGCAGGCCGAACACATTTCTGTACTCATTATCAGCCCTTTGGCACGCAATGAGTGACAATCCACATTTTGATTGGTTCAACGGCAAGTCTTACCAGAAACCAAACGACCCTCTTGAGTGAGCAAAAAGCCTCATTACTAAATAACATATCCATCCACCTCGGCTCTGTTCGGTACATTGACAATCCTTCACTGAACCACTACAGAAAACTGTCACTCTTACTTTGAACACTCATGAGAAATGCAATTAAATTCCGTTGCTAAATCAGAAAGCAAACATAATTTAAAAAAATGATAGCACACTTAATATATCACTGCTTCAGCTGGGATTTTAAAAAGAATCCAGGGCTCTTTTAAAGTTCTCCGCCAGAGCATATATTTAACTTGCTATGGACAGAGTGCCCCTTTAAAAAAATATAAACATTAACATTTTGGAGTCACATTGGCCCAGATAATGTAAAGTACAACAGAGACAGGCAATTTAGCCAGTTGATGTTCCATTTAGCACAGCTGATGGACAATGTTGCGCTGATATTCGCTTCAACTAACCAATGGAAAAATAGCATGGAGCGACAAGCAATATCCTCCCTGACTGACAAGGGTAAGGACCATCATTTGCTCCTTTTGGTCCGGGAAACCTTAGGTGTTAATTTTCGATTCTCAAGTGCAGAATTCCCCACATCGGATCAATTTATTCTTCTTCTTGAGAAACACTATTTTGGCATTATAGCCATGAAAGTTAGACAGCATCAACCACAGAAACAACAGAGTACGCAAATGACCAAAGCCATATTGGGCTATTAAATAAACAAGTGAAATGATACAAAAGACTGTACATTAAAAACAAATTTGAAGAAAAAAAAGAAAAACATAAGCACCAATAAAAATGAAAAAAGAATCTAGGGGACAGAAAACGTTAAGATCTTTTATCTAAAGCTTTCCAGGTAATAAATACCAGATACTAAGCGCTGATAACTGGAATTAACAAAGAAGCATTCGGAATGCGCTAAACAATAAAATATCCACTCTTCAAGCAAAGATTGCCAACAGAAAAACCTCTCTAAAAACACCACAACTCAACTTACTAGCCCTATAGAGCCCACTAGCAGTCCTGAACCGTTCATTTTCACTAAAGTCTCTATCCTGGATACAGAAAAAATAATTCTCTCCTTGAAACCATTCAATTGTCAGGGTAACAATTGCTCCGCCCAAATAATCAAAGATGCAGCAAGAGAGCTAGCACCTTTCATTACTAAATTGATCAATGCCTCTTTTCTAACTTACACCGTCCCAAGTCATTTAAAACATTCATGGGTACTACCTTTGTACAAAAAGCAAACTCTAGACCTCTCAATTCCTACCAATTATAGGCCCATTACTACGGTCCCCTTTGTCCTTAAAATCATTGACAGAGTTGTATACTTGCAAATTCAGAAATACCTAGAAACCAACGACCTTCTTGGCTCACGTCAATACGTCTTTAGAAGTAAACACTGCACGGAAACAGCACTTCTTGACTTAAAAACGCAAATTGATGAACCCAAAGACCAAGGGAAAACTGCCATGTTACTCCTCTTGGAATTGTCGGCGGCCTTTGACCTATTAGACCATGGAGTACTGTATAACCACCTACATCGGCGGTTCACTTCTCCGAGGGTGCTATAGCATGGGTTCAGTCTTTCCTCGATAACAGAACAATGCGAGTTTTCTCTCCCTCAGCATCTGCTGACCCCCTCCAAACTACATGCAGTGTTCCACAGGGCTCCTGTGTATCACCAACCATGTATAACATATTTACTGAGCCCCTATTTCACAAATTGGACAGACTGGGTGTCACCTACACCAATTACGTGGACGACACCAGATTCTCATTCCCCTTTCAGGCAATTATGACAACGATACAGCCTTGGTAAATAAAATATACCTCCTCATTCGGGCATGGATGGTATCCCATGGCCTCTGCCTGAATGAAGACTAAACAGAAATCCTGATCCTCGGCACAACCTCTAGCTTCAAAAAATGTATTCCCTCCTACTCCGCCTTCAATATAGATGGACATATCCTCAAGGTAGCCAAGGAAGTTAAAGCATTAGGTTTTTACCTAGACTCCACCCTTACCCTAAAAAAACAGGTAAATTCCATGGTGTCATCTACAGCCTACACCTGTAAACCTATCACAGCTTGCATGTACTTTTTATCCAAAACAAGCTGTATCACCCTTGTGAACGCATTAATAATGTCAAAATTGGACTACTGCAATGCCTTATACTTAGGGGCCAACAAGTATATCCTGTACACATCCTACAAAATAATGCCATTAGAACAGCTCTGAACATCCTAAATAGAGAACATATCTCCAAAACCAGAAGGGAGCACCACTGGCTAAAGATCAATTATATTATTTAACTCAAAACTATCTCCTTGACCTATAAATGCCTTAATAATATAGCACCACCCTACCTAACAGAAACAATAGTTAGGAGAACATCCACTCGCCCCACCAGATCCACCAACACCTTTTGCCTTGAAATACCTAGATTCAAGTTGAAAAAATCTGGAGGCAACAGCTTCCCAGTGAAAGCTGCCCAAGACTGGAATGCCCTAGCCCTAGCACTGAGAGTTGACCAATCATACCTGAGCTTCAGGAGGAACACACTGAACTGGTTGCGCTCCAACGACACATGAACTACTCGGTCCCATCTGAAATGTATGTACCTGTATAGACTGTTCTAATGTATCATCCTACTTACCTCACCCAATCTTCCTGTATTCCTATACAAGTACTTCCTCGTGTAATTCTATTTTATGTAACAAATTTCAAGTTTGTATACCCATCATGTTATTGTAACTACATCACTGTGCAACTTCATCCTATGTAACATGCTTCAAGTATTCTTTACGCCATGCTGCGCCCAGTTACCTGAGGGTTTGGTGCGCCCAACAAATCAATAAACAAACAAACAAACAAACCACAACAATGTCTGACATTTTCTAAAACCAAATATCTGATGTACGGGAATCAAGAATTTCTTATTCTCAACCAAACACAAAAGGCAGGAAAAAAGTAAGTGCATTGAGGACTCAACTTTGTTTAGCTAAAAAGGGGACTACATTGTCCCAGTCTTTTTGGTGTTCCATCTCAATTCCCTGGGACATGCAAAATTTGGAGAAGACGAGGGCAAAGCGAATAATTGTTCAATAAAATAATTTGGGTTATGTGTAAAATTCCACATCAAAAACCGAGATTTCTGAGCCACAGTGAGCAACCGAACAGACCTGGCCCTCCTAAATATTGGGCATACATTCTGGAGGTTGAGCCTTAAAACTACATACATAGTTGAAGGTAGCCCTAATTGCTTTCTTTATCCAATAAGATTGTTTGGTAAGATGATCCAAATTTGAAAGAATCCGGACAAATCTCAAATCTAGATAATCAAAAACATTAACTTGGGGTAATCTCACATCCCGTTTGTGGAAAACATGATTATGTGGGACATTTTTGGTAGAGAAAATCATAAAAGCAGACTTAATAGTTTTAACAGATAAACCTTTCTCCAACATGTTATTAGTATATGTGGCAAGCAGCAATTGGAGTGCATTTGGAGTAAGTGTGAGGAGCAAACAGTCTGCATGAGCTAAAACATGCATCTTTATATTACATAATTGAAGGGTGTTTGCATGAGTTTGACAGAGGACGGTATACAAAGAATTAATAAAAAAGTTAAATAAAAGTTGTACCATTATGCAACTAGTCGTAAAAGAGTCAGCATACCCTCTCATGTCAAATGAAATGTGGCGGAATTGTCCTGATGCAAAGCAACTGGAACTGGCAGAATGCTCAATGGGATACTTAATTGGTATATATAGGAACAGAATGAATTATGCTCAATCAACTTGAATTCTGTAGACAAATACATGAATGCTACATATAGTGTTTCCTTTTCAATACAATGATTTTACTGTGATTAAATATAGATTCAGGCCTTGATGAGAGGTTCCTACACCTTTACAAAAACCTAGTAGCTAAAAGGCTAAAAGGTCTTTTGTAAAAATCTTAAAAGAACAATGTAAAGGGGATATCAGACAGTAGCTATATGGGTGATTTCTCTCCCAATTTTTATATGTGGGAAGATGAATGGCACACAAAGTGTTAAAAGTATTACCAAATATGGGGGCCCATATTTCTGGATTATTTTTATACAAGTCTGCTGGGACCCGATCCAGTACAGGACTTTTATCGCATTTTAATGCTAAACTTATCTTTGATAGGCCAGAAACTAGACACTATAGAGGAACATGAGCAGCATTCTCAGTAGAAGCAAAAATAGGACCACAAAGTGTCCCCATTCTGGGCTTTAGGCTTGTGAATAGTTTAAAGAAATGTGTCCTGCATCTTTCATCTCAGAAATAATTGGTGTCGACTAAAGACCATGTAAATAAAGGGCTTTTTGAAGCAAATGTCCACAATCATTTACTATTTACAAGGGAAGCTGTGGATAACAATTAATCCCAGGCCTGGTCGATTAGTACTTTCCAACTCAGGGTGAGACACTTTTTCTGATACCTGTATGGAGAGAGCTTCAGGAAACCAAAATGGAAGCATATACATCACTGGGAAAACAGGTTCGGAGTCAAACTTAATTGGAATTAAGTAAATCAGGAATATATTTGAACACATCATTTTGCCCCATTTTAATCTTTGCAGACAAATGCTCGGATCTGCCTGAGACTTTGAGATAGTTGCTGATCGGGGGATAACCTTCCTCAATCAGTTAGATGTTAGTAATGCTTTACATTAATGTGGGTATTGTCAGAGCATCAAATAAAATTGACATTGGAAATTTTGTTCACTTGAGATATGGAAATGAAAAAGCAGTCAAGTAAAATGCTCCAATCTCCTAGAAATGTTTAATTAGCTGGCTAATTGGACACAAGACCCCCATTTACCAAACACAGCCGTATTCTTAAAAAAGTTTAACAATTGCAAACCATCACTGTCATGCTGGAGGTCCGTAACTATGGGTGATATTATGCCAAACATAGTGTAGTAAATTGAAAAAGGCAATATCTAAAAGGAGGTAAAATCCCCACATATAAAAATCATACACAAACTACTCCTAGGTAGGTGGGTGGCCTTCAGATATTCCTGTCTTAAGATTTGAAATCAATATTTGTTTTTATATGATTGGGGGACAAATAACAATTAATCATTCTTAACACCTGGGCATTTTTCATTCTTAGAGTGACAATTTGAACATCTGTACTCTAAAATGAATATTCATAATAGCAAACATGTCTCAATATCTAATATACAACATCCAATGAAATACGGCCGCTTTGGTTGCCTTTCAGGGATGTCGATTCACCAATATACCAGGGATAGCGGAAGTGACATCACAGACCTTATGACATCACAGGAAGTGATGTCACTTGACCATTTGTCTGGATTGCCTCAGTTCCTCTTTAACTCTGGTGACATTACCAGAAGTGGCTTGCAGGCATGAAAAAAGTACATAAACGTAAACATTTTAAAATACCAAATACGTACTGAAGCAGACAAGACTATTTTAGATACCAACCACATCTTAACAAGGGCGCTATCTTCATATGCCATTGATGGGATTATGATATGACAGGGTTAGACTCAATAGTACAGCATAGGCCGAGGCAATATTGGTTCCTCCATCGGGTTTGCTATTTGAAGATTAGAAAGTATCTTTAAGCAATCAGTATGAAAAAGCATTGAGCAATGTTGGGGAGTCCTGTGATCTGATCCGTGCTGAAATGGACTCAAACAACCTTACATTGATGAAAAGCCTGGTAAAGATGTACAACAAAATGAAAATTGTAAAAAGGAGAAAGCTATACAGAGAATGTCATTGTATAAACTACAAAGGGAGCTAACCACACTCCTGAGGAAATAGAAGGAGATACAGTCCTCTGTGATGAGATTCGCAGGGCTGAAATATTGTTATATATATGCGCTTTCATCTTAACTTACTATGCTTCCTACAAAGGTTGGGTCCCATAAGAGGGATCCCTTAGCAAGAAAGAAATTGTCGGCTCTGTAAAAGATGGTGGTGGCAGAAATGCTAAAACATTGGCTGACCAGCTGTAGTGCAACACTAGGGCAGAGGACAATGTGGTTGGGAAAGTTCATAAAGAGAGGATTAAAACAGTGACGTCATGTGAGCTGGGCTCTTGTATGGATACTCTATCTCAATGACCATTGCTTGAGTGAATATTTTAATAGTGATACGCAAAAAGTTGGGGGAAAATGTTTTTCTCGATTAGTCCAACATAATGAAGTAGAAAAGGAAAGAATGTGTTGGAAAGGTGGGAAATGTAATCTTGGGGGTTAGAAAGGGAGGCCCTGAGGGGAATATAGTATATGGTATTATATTGTATGGCGTTGAATACATTAATTTCTGCAAGGTTGTTTTTGAATGTTGTGTCTGAAGTAATGTATTATGTGGATGAGGTGGGCACCACCAATTTCTTAATAAATCTCTAATTACTCTAAACGTCTTTTAGCATTTCTTGTATGTATACAATCCTTAAATTTTTGAGGAGCAGGCTGTGTAGAGCCCAAAGACACCTAGGCCAAAAGGATATGCAGTCAAGAAAACAAGATGGGTGAACCACACCCAACTAAACTGCTGCTCACTCTTAATCTCATCTGAGAATGATGGTTTGTTAATAATGAAGTAGTCTAAGCTTCTGCAAAGTTAATGAAACTATATGGGTTATTCATGTCGTAATTCATTGATTGTGATCATTTCACGTTGTTGCGTTGTCCTTAAATATAAAAAAATACTCCAAAAAATACTTCAGAAAATAGTGAAGAAACCACAGTCTCTCTCGGTATGTATTCAAATGTAGAGAGTTTTTTTTATTGCCATTGACAATGCATTTCGGGGATAGTGTTCCCCTTCATCAGGGCTGGACTCTGATATGAATTAATCTATTTAACATTCATTACCATAAAAGGTGATCAAAATAACAATTCAATGAAAGCGGCATGGTTGATAATTCAAATAGCAATTGAGATTAACATCCATATTGTCAGCAGTATCATGTCAAAAAATAAATATATTACAAAAATGTACATACCATGAGGGTGTGGAAAACATTGCAGTAGATGTTGCAAGGTAAATAGAAAAAAGAAAAAAGAAAAAAGATAAATAAAATAAGAGGACCATTCACTACTGAATCATAACCAGTCTGTGTTGTCAATAAAAAGCTAACTGCTGTTCATTATACCTGTATCCCTCAGGCAGGCAGATTTCAAGCGAAACTTGAAAGAGTTCACAGTAGGAAGTCCTGCAGAAGTGGTAAATATATCTGAAAGCTGTCTTTTTAGTCACATAGCACAAGATGGTAACATATCTGTGAAATAACTATGTAAGCGTACTGTACTTACTTCCTGATCAGTGCTGCTATACAAGAAGTGATAGACTGCAATGGAGTGATGTCGTGTTGGCAAATCGATCTGTGGAGTGGTAGGTAAATAATTCCATTGTTAAATCAAAGGGATGCTAATGGGTCTGTATGACTGATTACAGTCGAAAAGTACTTCTGAAAACGCTCTGCAGGGAAATGCAGACGTGAAATGTGCTACTTCTTATTTACCGAGTTACTCGCACGGCTGCCGTCTCAAGGAATGAGTGGCGCCTGCGCTGTTAGTTGCTTTTAGCTGCTGCTATAGCAACCAATTGGTGTCCTGCCATGAGCCCGCACAGCGGAGCTCACTGCAGACACCTTATGTACCGATCATGCCGAAGGCAATGATCGGGACGTTATGGAAGCCATTCAACATGCTACTGTAACAAGGACCAAAGTTACTCGAGATTGAGATGGAACCCTTAGTAAATATGTAAGAAAGAATAAATAGGTGTAAACAATTTCTGGAAATCGTGAAAATACAGTTTATGATGAAATGAAAAAAGGTTAAAGAATAAAATTGCGGATTTCATAGGGATATAAACCAGTGTGGTATGCATGCTTTCTGTTTTCCTAATTGGTTGAGAGCGTGTCAATTAAGTGTGCTCAAAACGAGCCAACAAAAAGTATAATGGGAACCCTGAGTTGGTATGCAGGAGGGCACAGTGGAAGCTTCACCGAATTGAAGTGTAACAGAGTACGTAAACTCGCTCGGGATCCTAATAGATGGACCGCTCAGTGGGTGCTGAAGATAATTGCACCAAAAAACATGCTAATGTAATTCATTTGGCTAAATTCTAAATATATCAATGTAGGAGCCGTAAACCATATGGATACTTTAGGTACATTAGAAGCAATTTAAGTGCACTATTGTGTCTCATACTGTAAGTGTGCTAATGATCCAACCGTTTACATCACAATTAATTACCTATATGTCTACTCATTGTAGACAGTGGGCAATTGCCCCAAATCGATGATGTGACATAATAGAGAAATTTACGATATATGATGTTACATCATTGCGCATTACTGCTCACGTGCTCACCACTGTGACCGGGTCAATGTAAAACCTATATGAATCAGTGTGGGAAAAAATAAAAAATAAAAATAAAAATGAATAGAATGAGTAATCCACAACCAGTATAGGATTAGCTCTGAGTTACAAAAAACTTAAGCTAAGTAAAGATGTGTAACAGGATAAAATAAACAGTAAATAAAGAATTAAAATTGCATAAAATAATCAACTACCAGTCTAAAGTCTAAAATTTGCTTACTGTTTCAAAAAACTCAAATGAAGTACAAAAGTGAATAAGAAAATAAATAATCGTGCTCATGGTTGTTCATAATTCGGAGAATTACGTTCACTTAAATATAACATGCATAATTTATCTCCGTTCATTCCTGCTGGGCAATCCAATTTGTCAATCCAAAAGGTTTCTCTTCTGTCCAATTGTAGGCCCATATCTTCATGTGGGTTAGTTGTTTGGAAAACTTCAAGAATTTGAAATTTGATTTGTGACAAATTATGTTTCTTTTCTATCCAGTGCCTAGCCACTGCTGAGTTCAGGTTTGCATTGCGAATACATGAGCGATGTTCATTTCATCTTGTCTTAGCTTTGTGTTTTGATTTGCCTACATGATGTAGGCCACATGGGCATTTTATAAGGTAGATGATATTTAAGCTGTCGCATGTCGCAAAATTTCTGAGTCTGATTTGTTGTCCTGTATGTGAGTGGTTCACAACGTTGCCTTTGATAACAGAGTTACAGTTGCTGCAATGTTAACATGCAAATGTTCCTGTTCTTTGTGTGATAGTTTCTTTTGAAGGTGGTCTAGTTGACAGCAGTTCATCATGCAAATTTCTGCTGCGCTGGTACCCAAATGTAGGTGGTTCTGTAAAAAGATGTTGTACTCTGGTATCACTTGTTAATATAGACCAGGTTTTTTGAATGACCATTTTTACCTGGTGACTTTGAAGAGAATATTTAGAAACATATACTAGTGATGGAGCTTTTTTGATTTGTCTGTCTGTGGATAACAATGTCGCTCGATCAAGGCGCTCAACTTTTTCTGTCGCTATGTTTATATCTTGATTGAAAACAATGTGGCTTTGTAGTCCGTTGCTCTGCAGGGCGACACCTTCAATCCCTTGGATTAATGAAACAGAAAAATATCGAGTGGGAATTTCTGTTGATTTGTTGGTCATTAAAGATGTGAACCGGGATGTCGCGGGTCACTGTAACTGGACAGCAAAGAAAGCCTAACCGTCCCTGAAACAGTATTCAAGAAAAAGAAGTACAGGACTCAGTGCCATCAAGATAAATGTGTATTTGTTCTTAAAGCACAGTTATACATGAAGAATGGAGCCCTTGTGTGATAACATGTTTCGGCTCCGCTGAGCCTTTTTCAAATCCGGGCCAAAATCGAAAGTAACCAATTCTTAGCACTGTTGTGCCTGTAGTAATAACAGGGTGTTATCCCCAGTCACAATCTCTGTTCCTCCGTTCGATAATCACACGCGTCGGCAAGCAATCATTTCTTGAATGTTTATATCTTGTTCAGTATATCTTCGAGTCAAAAATGTATTGCAAATATCTTGATATTGCTCTTGATATTCCAGTGGATCGCTCACAATTCTTTTGGTCCATAAAAGTTGACTGAATGGGAGATTCTTGATCAGACTCGGCTGATGAAAACTCGATGTCGATGAAGTAAATTATTCCTATCTGTTTGTTTCCGGTACAATGTTGTTTGGAACTTGTCTTCATCCTTCTTAATAAGCACCAGGAAGTGAATTGTTGTATTGGAAGACTCATATGTGAACTGTATTTCTTGGTCAATATCATTTAAATAGTCGATGAAGTTGGCTAGTTCATCCGATGATCCTACCCATATGTCAAAAATGTCATCTATAAACCTTGTCCATAATTTTATTTTGTGTTTCCATTGCATGTGTGTTAAGACTTAGGGACTCATTACGAGGTGGGCGGTAAGGGGTTAACGGCGCCAGGAATGGTGCCGGCGCCGTTAACCTCTTATTGCCCTATTATGAGATCTCCTTGCGGGACCCGCAATGGGCGCCTGTTAAAACCAGGCGCTGTTAGCAGGTCCCGCAAGGAGACACCAGGGATCCAACAATGGGCCCGTTATTAACAGGCCCGTTGTTAGCTCCCTCTCCATTCCTATTGAGCCCTATGGTGGCTTGAATGGGAATGGGGATGTACCGGGTCCGGGATCCTAGAATGAGGAATTACTGGGTCCTCCATGGTTGGAATGGCCCTATAAGTTCTCATTTGAGGAACCCGGACCTGGACCCGAGTTTGGAGGCAGCCATGCCACAAATAGCAGCATAGCTATCTCCAAACTCGTAATGAGGCCCATAGTCTGTTTCATATTTATGCATAAAGCAATTGGCGTAAGAAGGGCCATTTAAGCACCCATGGCTGTTCCTGATACATGATGGTAGCATTTGTTTTTGAATTCAAAATAGGAATTATCTGCTATAAATTTCAAAAGTGTCAAGATGAATGGTTTGTGGGCTCCAATATCAGGAGGATCCATGAGTATCCATTCCACTGCTTTTTGACCCTGTGTGGGGAATTGATGTATAGAAACTTTTTACATCTATAGTAAACATGATATAATCTTTGTAGAAAGACACCTTGTGTAATATCTGTAAAAAATGGGTAGTGTCCTTTATGTACGTGCTGGTTTTTTGAATGAGTGGTTGCAGAAAAAATCTATATATTGTCCAAGAGGTTGTAAAATACTATTCATGGCAGCTACAATAGGTCTCCCTGGAGGTTTAGCAGCATCCTTGTATATCTTGGGAATTGTGTAAAAAATCGGAAAACATGGATGTTTATTGAACAAGAAGTAATGTATTGCCATTTGTAATGAAGTAAGAGGTTTGAAGACTATGATTAAAAACATGTTGAACTTTTTAATAAACTATAAAAACACAAAGACAAAAGACTGAGGCACTGCCATAGATATGCCACTTCAGCATTGTATGGCCAGTTACTTCCATATTATGCCAATTATAGGTGCATGACAGGTACTGTCATTACATGAAAAGGAGATCCCCTACATTGCCACTTACTGTGATAATACCATATCCAAAAATCCAATAGATCAAAGTCACTTTCAGTGCACAGCAGCATTAATGTTATAATTAATGATATGTTATTTATACAGCATTTGCACCAAAATGCTGTACATAGCACATATGTCCACACAATTATCATCCCAACCATAGTTGGTACTCATTTATCAACCTCAGAAGAATGAAAGGCTGACTCGGCTTTGCCAGGATTTCAACCTGTGACCTGCACATCACACACAGATGGTAACAGTGAGTGCTCCACCCACTGAGCTATCCTACCGCTTTGCTAATAAAAATGCAATACCACCATAAGAAAGCCTCTCAGAACTGGCTGCATAATGTAGGCCAGAAACATTTGATCAATTATCATGTTTGCTGCGGCCTTGATGATGCACAGCAAAAAATGCCATGCCACAGTATGACAAACCTAGACTGGCAGCACCAAAATGCCAATCTAACCAAGTGATAGCACTTATCATGATTGCTTTATCAGAGATGCCAGTACAAAATGTCAAGCCACAGTAAGAAATGACTAGTCTAGCAGCAAAATACTAGTCTTGACAGGTAATAACACTTATCATGCTTACTTTAGCATTGATGCCTTGCAAAGACGTCATGTCACATTAAGAAATGACTAGACTGGCGGCATCTAAATGCCAGTCTAGACAGTTAATAAAACATATCATGCTTACTTTAATTTAGATGCCCTGTAAAAATGTCATGCCACATTAAGAAATGAGTAGACTCGCTGTACCAACATGCAAGATTATTACAAATACAATTGTAGTGGGTAGAGGGCCTGTGCATGTGCTCTGCACACCTCACATTAATAATGGGAATGAGCTGCGTTGCAGATGTCAAAGCCAAGTATACCCACTAATGCCTTGTAAAGTAGATACTCCATAAGAAAAGATGACACAAAATACGCGCTCTTTCTAAGTTTGATTGAAAAAATTATAATTGTTGCTGTCAAATATGAATATATAAAGTGTCCCAAGCTTGGTCAACAACAAAAGTTTATTTATGATATCAAGAAGAGTCAGCCGACACGTGTTTCGACAAAACGTTGTTCTCAAGGCTGACATAAAGGTCAAAATAGACAGAATAATACAATGGAACCAAAAAAGTGTTCACATATACAAGAACAACAAACATCAAATTATAAATAAAATTATAAATCACATACCCAAGTAGTGGTGGAGTGTGTTGTAGACACAGGGGCAGGCCAGAAGCGAACAGAAGAAAGAAAACTTAATAAACAATGCTTATAGTATTACTTGAAGCACCATTGGTAAATACAATCGGCTTGTATCTTCAGGCATTGGGTGCGCTTGGACAGAAATACAAGGTGACACCTTATAATCCCAAGGTACAACTGACTAATTAATAGACTGTTTGGTGTTAAATAAGAACCAATAATGAATTGCTTTGGTGTGAGTCATGCAGACACGTAGGTGATGTAAGTCAAATGGCATGTGCCAATGATTAATAGAATGTAGAGCGAATAATGTCATTAACAAAAACCCGGTCCACATGCTGATTAAAGTGTCAAATATGTGAATTGCTGTTAAGGTAATGTGCTTTCTCACGTATTCTCTTGAAGATTAATAAATGCTAGCTGAGCTGTGGAGCCGTTCAATCGGAAATAACACCACACGGCAGATATTCCTTGATAAAGATGTCTGCTGCAAGTCAGATAGAATAAAGCATCTCATTGTTCGAGGGCTGAAACATAGTAATTGAAAGCTCTGATTGTGAAATCAAAATATCACCAAATAAAATAGGAGGAATCCTCACCCATTAATGTATGAACATGCTTGTATATTTCTCAAGTTCCAAATATACTGTCCCCCGATGGACGAGTGATTCGAATATGCCGCCTGTTAGAGTGTGAGACCTGGTGTCAATAATCTGAGAGTACATTTCTAAAGATAGAAGTCCGATCTACTTAAGAGTATCATGATTACCAGTATATCTGGGCTCGATCCCTCTAGTTGCCGACAGTGCTCCCGGTAACCCGGCGCTGTCCGTAAAATGTTAAATCATGACCGCTCACAGCAAGGCGGTTTCCCATTGGTCCGTGATCAATGGCTATTGTGTATGTGCACGGTGAATGACCCTGACCTCCGGCACATGTGCATTAGAAAAGACATCCCCGCACTGCACATGCATAGTGTGGAACTACAACTACGTTAATATATCGGAGTCAACTGTATATAGGGTTCGGATCCCTACGAAACAAATGAGAGTCATAAAGTAAATATAAAATATTGAATGGCTAATTTACCAATCCACTATAGATTGTGAAATATAATTATATAGTGGTTTTCACATTGTTCACTGCACAAGCACGCCCATGCCTAGTGTACCAATGAATATGTTCCACATAGACAATGTTGTTACATGTGATCATCTGATAAACCATATATTATTCTATTACAGAAATATTTTAAGACCTTCTGCAGAGCTTCATCTCATGACAGTTCAATATATATTTGATTCAAAGTTCTTGATTGTAGTTGAAAAAAGTAACTCGCTAAAATAATAATACTCTGAGTAAAATCTTAGCGGAGAATGTCACATGTACGAATAGTACACGTGACATACATAGATGGACACTATAAAGATTATATGATCCACAATACTGTCAAGGACACATATATCTCATGATCCATATGAAATCAATAGTTACAAGAACACATGCATCTCATTGTCTGAAAGTTTAAGTACAATGTCACCACCTCTCTTCCCCAATTTAGCCTTCATCAATCCTGCAAAACGAATATCATCTTTATTGTCGGTTTGGTGCGAGGTTTGCCAATGAATGGCAAGTGGCAATTTACGGCCTTGACTGCCCAAGCTTGACAGATTTTCTTGTATCCTGATACGAAGTTGTCTAATAGTAGATCCAATATTTATTTTGGCACAAATATGTCTAATTGCATAAACAACATGTGTCGTACGGTAGTTAATAAAGTCTCTGATCTGAATTTCGTGTGCATTGACATCTGTGTATTTGATAATGTTGGTGTCTGCAAATTTGCACATGGAGCAATTGCCACATTTATGAAAACCTCTGGTTGGAGCCAACTATGTATTCTTCTCACTCGGTGAATCATTTTGGATTTGAATAAAAGATGGACTGACTTTGTCTCAAATTGTTCCTGATCTGGTATATATGAATCTTGGTTTATTTGCCAGAAAGGGTGTGATATCCTTGTCAAGTAACAGAATGTCCCAATGCCTGTGAACTAATTTGTAAAAACATTTGGAGTCTCTTGATAATTTGGTGATAATGTCAACAGTACCTGGTGTACTGGATTTGCGCTGTTTGGACTGTAAAGTTCAGCCCTGTCCATGGTGTGGTATCTGCCTAGACTTTTCCTAATACACTCCTTGGAGTATCCTCTTTGTGAGAACCTATTAGATAGGAGTTCACACTCTTTGTTAAAGTCTTGATCTTTGTTGCAGTTTCTGCGTGCCCTATAAAATTCGCCCATCGGGATGTTCTGTATGGTGGATGACCGATGACAACTCGTGGAGAAAAGGGTTGAATTGACTTCTAATGGCTTACGGTAGGTTTTAGTGTTAATTGTGCCATCTTCTATATAAATTCTCAGGTCAAGGAAATCTATCTGTTCCCTGCTAAATTGTTCTGTGAAGTGTATTCCAAATGCATTGTTGTTAATGTATGCAAGGAATTGCTCTAGATCTGAAATAGACCCCGACCAAATCATAAATACATCATCTATAAATCTCTTCCAGAGTACAATATTGGACTTGTAATGCGTATGGTATAAGATATGACTTTCTTCCACTTGTGCCATAAAAGGATTCGCCAAAGAAGGGGCATATTTAGCTCCCATGGCCACGCCTTTAACCTGGGCATAGTATTGATTGTTAAATAAGAAGACATTATTGTTGATTGTAAAATTTAAAAACATTTTCAACATTGTGATAAGAGTCCGGTCGGAGGCTGATACATTACGATAAGTGAAATCTAAGGTTGCAACCGCTAAGGTGTTATCTATACTCGTGTACAAAGCGAACACATCAAGGGTTGCCAATATGTAATGTGGCTGCCACTGAATTTGTTCAAGCATTTGAAGCACGTGGGTTGTATCCTTGATATATGAGGGTATCTGTGTTACAAACTGTTTGAAGGCATTGTCTAAATATGTAGAAAGACCTTCAGTAGCCCACCCTATCCCACTCATGATGGGTCTGACATCTGGTACTTTGTCAAATGTTTTATGAATCTTTGGCAGAAAATATATGGTGGGCATAATTGGTTCAGTGATGTTTAGGAATTTCTTTTCGTCATCAGTCAGATAACCTAACTGTCACCACTCATTTATCATGCTCAACATGTTTTTTACAACTTCTTTAGTGGGATTAGTTCTTAGACATCTATAACAGTTCGGAGTGGCTAGATTCTTGTTGGCCATATCTAAATAGTCAGATGTGTTAAGCACTACTACTTTGCCCACTTTGTCCGCTTCCTTGATAGTAATGGAGTGGTCAGATGCTAGTCGATTAAGTGATGTGATTTCTTCCTGTGTTAGATTGGAGAATTTATGTCTGATCTTGAATTTCTTCTTGTCCATGTGTTTATGTATATCTCGTGTAACGGCTTGGTAAAAAGCCTCAATGACATTCTCAGTACCTAAATTAGGTGTGAATCTTGATCTAGGTTTGAGCTCCTGTACTTTGAGCATGCTTTCGTGTACCCCTAAATCTCTACAAATAGATGATTCATCGGCAAGAATCTCTGGGCCTCATTACGACCCTGGCGGAACGGGTTAACGGGCTAAAGGAGGCGGACCCGTTAAACCTGTTCCGACACATTATGAGGTCCCCTAGCGGGACCCGGTAGAGATGCCTGGTAAAACCAGACGTCGTTACCGGGTCCCACGAGGGCAAGAGGGAGCTAACAATGGGATGCTCGTAATTGGCCCATTATTAGCTCCCTCCCCCATTCCCATTCAGCCCTATGGGGGCTGAATGGGAATGGGGAAGGTCCGGCCCGGGTTCCTGGAGGGAGGAATTACCGGGCCCTCCGAACTTGGAATGGCCCCGTAATTCCGGGAACCCGCACCTGGACCTGATTCCGGCGGCAGCCATGCCGCTAATAGCGGCATGGCTACCGCCGAAGTTGTAATGAGGCTCTCTGAGTTGAGTGAGTGTAAAGTGCATGTATATGCTATTTGTTGCATAGTATATAAACTAGAAGGATGTTGAGATGGTGTGGAGAAATAGTTACAGACCTGTGTAGCAAAGAATTTTTCAATTTAAATTTCCGTACAAATTTGAACAAATCAATCTGAAATTCTATGAAGTCTGTGTCTGGTGTAGGTGCATAAGAGAGTCCTTTGTTAAGGACTGATAATTCAGTTTGCGTGAGTACTCTGTTAGATAGATTTAGAACTGAATTCAGAATGTTTATCGGCCCTGTTGCTTGCGTGCGATGGATCGGGTTAGTATGTCCCTTGGTCTTGTGTCCTCTTCTGTACTTCCTTCCTCCCCTCTTGCTCATGATGCGGTGAGTGGTATTGAAGTAAAAAGTGGATTTGTTTGAAATCTGACTTCTTTGAAAGTCTTTTGGGCACCCTTTTTGTATCTGATGTAAAAAACCTGTATTACTTGTTGGAGGATTAATTATTGAATCACTGACTTCTTCTTCTGAATCTGGATCAGAGCTGATTGGTGAGGCAATTGGATTGTTGTAGGGAGATTTAATTGAAACATCATCATACTTAGTTTGAAACATGTACACCCTGTCCTCACGATAATCCTTATCATCCCTAAAGAATTTACGACATTTACGAAGTTTGATGTCATCTTGATATTCACTTAGGATCTCATGCATAGTTTTTTTTGTGGCCTCAGGATTCGACATCTTACTGATCTCTTCTTTTAATTTGTCGATCTGTTGTGTCACACTAATGTGTTCTCATTTAGCATGTGATATTAAGAGTTCAATCATATTCTTAGAGCTCTGGTGAAGATTGGCTTTCCATAGGTCATCCAAATCTTTGTCATCATCATTGACAAAATTAGGAAAAATCAGTATTCTTAATCCTCTCAGAAATTTGGAATTGTCTAAATAGTTCGTAAGGGAAGCTATTTCCCAATACTTGTTGATTTCTTTACGAGAGAGTCTTTCTAATCTAACAAATTATTGTCGTAATGTTTCTGAAATTCCTGGAGTTTTTTTTATACATAGTCGGTGCTCCCTCTTGGGGCAAAAAGGGCTGCCCTGTCTTCCTCTTGACTCAATAAATAATTAGCCATGGTGAATTGCGTGTGCCTCAGACTCATGCTGTACAATTGTAGTGGGTAGAGGGCCTGTGCATGTGCTCTGCACACCTCACATTAATAATGGGAATGAGCTGCGTTGCAGATGTCAAAGCCAAGCATACCCACTAATGCCTGGTAATGTAGTTACTCTATAAGAAAAGATGGCACGCAAACTATGCAGTCTTTCTAAGTTTGATTGAAAAAATTATAATTGTTGCTGTCAAATATGAATATATAAAGTGTCCTAAGCTTGGTCAACAACCAAATTTTATTTATGAAATCAAGAAGAGTCAGCCGACACGTGTTTCGACAAAACCTCGTTTTCAAGGCTGACATAAAGGTCAAAATAGACAGTAAAATACAATGGAACCAAGAAAGTGTTCACATATACAAGAATAACAAACATTAAATTATAAATACAATTATAAATCACATACCCAAGTAGTGGTGGAGTGTGTTGTAGACACAGGGGCAGGCCAGAAGCGAACAGAAGAAAGAAAACTTAATAAACAATGCTTATAGTATTACTTGAAGCACCATTGGTAAATACAATTGGCTTGTATCTTCAGGCATTGGGTGCGCTTGGACAGAAATACAAGGTGACAATTTATAATCCCAAGGTACAACTGACTAATTAATAAACTGTTTGTGTGTTAAATAAGAACCAATAATGAATTGCTTTGGTGTGAGTCATGCAGACACGTAGATGATGTAAGTCAAATGGCATGTGCCAATGATTAATAGAATGTAGAGCGAATAATGTCATAAACAAAAACCCGGTCCACATGCTGATTAAAGTGTCAAATATGTGAATTGCTGTTAAGGTTATGTGCTTTCTCACCGATTCTCTTGAAGATTAATAAATGCTAGCTGAGCTGTGGAGCCGTTCAATCGGAAATAACACCACACGGCAGATATTCCTTGATAAAGATGTCTGCTGCAAGTCAGATAGAATAAAGCATCTCATTGTTCGAGGGCTGAAACATAGTAATTGAAAGCTCTGTTTGCGAAATCAAAATATCACCAAATAAAATAGGAGGATAGCTCACCCATTAATGTATGAACATGCTTCTATATTTCTCAAGTTCCAAATATACTGTCCCCCGATGGACGAGTTATTCGAATATGCCGCCTGTTAGAGTGTAAGACCTGGTGTCAATAATCTGAGAGTACATTTAGTCCGACATACTTAAAAGTATCATGATTACCTGTATATCTGGACTCGATCCATCTAGTTGCCGACAGTGCTCTCACTGACGCGGGCGCTGTCCATAAAATGTTAAATCACGACTATGGGCTAGTATGGAGCTCAGGGTTGTAAGGGATATGCTAGGGGTCACAAGAGATCAATCAGGGGTCACAGCTTCGACCCCTATAGACCCCTAAATGACATCCATATTGACTTTTACACAGCCCATCCCAGCAATGTTCCTGGAAAAGTATATTCATAGAGTTGTTGGGTTTCAGTGATATCTCCTCGCATTCATCACCATGGCTGGTTAATTCACTGAGAGACATGATGGAGTCATACATGTTAAAAGGATTATCAGTCAACCTTTTCAGCCATGGAGAGAACTAGATAAGGGTTAGTTGATTGCAGCATTGGAATACTCAGCACCTTTAGGGCCATCAGATGTATGCTCGCTTCAGGGGAATTCTTGTTATCCAGGTCAAATTGTGAACCAGTAATTTACTCTTTTTACTGTGGAAAAGAAACTGCAAAGGAACCATTCTGCTACCACAAATTTTACTGCCACAGTCAAGGTTGGATTTTTAAAAAAAATACTAACAATAGAAGGATTAAAAAAAATGTAACCACAATGCAGTCCCCAAAGAGGCTTTTGGTCACATGACCAATCCAATGTACTCACCTCACCACCCAGAAGTACTGGATCCACCATTTGTAATATGCCAATAATTACCACTCGGCCATAGTGGTTGCTAACGGCCCACCAGCCCTACGTGATGGCCGGGGCAACATGACGGCTATTACTGTAAGCAGTGGCCTGATACCCATTGGTTCAGCCCGCACCCATTATTGCCATTAGCACCCCAGGTTTACCATCCAGGGTGCTACTAATTTGAGGGTAAAAATTATCTGTGAAGAGAGTGAGGCTTTTTTTTTTTTACACCAAACGTGCAAAAACTACAAATACGGTGGTTGGCATGGAAATGACAGATGATGTTCTGGGTAGAATAATGAAGCACAACGATCGGGATGGCAGAAGTTAGGGTTTCAGAGAGGCAGTGGTGGCAGGGTGTGAATCAGAAGGTAAGTGCAATTTTAATATTTATTTGGGGGGTGTGATGCGGGAGGAGGGCATGATGAAGTGGAGCAGGGAGTGGGCAGGGACGTCATTTCACCAAAATGCCAGGGGTAGCGGAAGTGACATCACAATGCCACGCCCCCAAGAGTGACATCACAGGAAGTGCTGTCATTTGACCACACCCCCACGTGACATCACAGGAAGTGCCATCATAAAGCATTATCCCTCAGTACACTAAGAAAAATATGGTTACAATATCACTGTATTGTGACATTTCATACTCCCGATTTTGTTAGCAAAGATGTTACTATTTTTTACTACCTCCCTCCTGAAATAATTCAAACCCCAATGCGTTCAGATATGGAAATTCAACTCTCTCGATTCCTCGGAGAGAATCTCCCTTCCAGCTCCTGCGTAATGTTGGCATGTATGTGTGCAGGCTTCCTTCATATAAAGAACATGAATAGAAGATGGGCAGGCTAAGTGCTGTGCAGGATTTGAACACGTGTGCACAGCATGGACCAGACCAAAGCATGTTTGCCTGATATAGAGAATGCACCAACATCCCGGGAGGGCTAGTGGAGGCAGATCCTTCCCCCACATGCATAATATATGTGCAGCCAAGGCAAGGCCGGTGCAAGCTCCCCTCATATGCAAAATATTTATAGACCTCACACATAGGGCAAGTGCAAGGTTGCTCCATTCAAAAATATACCTACTGCATGGGCAGCACTAGTGCAAGCTTCGATTGCATGCATAATAGGATGGTGAATGACAGTACAAAGTTATCTTACATGCAAAATGTATGTTCAGCACAGGCAGGTTAGTTCAATTTTGCCTAGAATATATGCACAGCCAGTGAAAACATCTCTCCCATGAATAACATATACGTAACCTATGGCCCGTAGCCTTACTAAAAACATGATGAATATATGCACCGCATGGGCCGCCCTACTGCAAGCGTCCCCTCAGAAGGAGAGAGTATATGCACGGCTGGGGCAAGGCCAGTGCAAGCTACCCTACACCCACAATAAATTGCACAGCACAGGTAAATTCCTTTGGATAGGCAACACCGCACCGACGGGGGGGCACACTACTCCCTAGATTGCAGGGACACACGGATGAATGAAGGAATACGCTAACACGAATGCTTGCCTTTTATAATTGAAACATGCAAATAAATCACGCCACCACATACAAATGAAAACGAATAAACTAGCCGCTGGTTGCGCCATAAAAAGCCATTTAACTCTGGAGTGAGTGAAACCATCATCATGTAACACATATGAAAATACGGCAACTTCAAACAGGCAGTCATTTGTAGAACTCGCGCTTATTTGATGTAACCTACCCATCGTAGAAAATGTAGAAGTGAGAAATTCTGCGATTGGTGAATATTAGGGAACAATCACTTTCCAAAGTGCTGCCCTGCCCTCGCGAACCGTGCACATACAGACATGTAGTACTCTCTGCCCCTCTGACACAGTCTACTTCGCTCAGCAGGCCTATTAACTTGTTCGCACAGCACCATCCTATCTGTTGTTTCTCCATTTACTTCTCTCTTTTAGCCTTGCTTCCAGCTTACTGAAGCCTATGCCCTGCTGGAGCTCTGGTGATGCGGGTGCCTCATCACCAACTCCCCAAAAGAGCAGGCGGTGCTCCCCCAAACAAGTGCTGAGCTGCTCCACTAAGCACATTCGCCGATCACACAGAATTAACCTCTGGCGAGGGCTGAACCATTATTAGCACATAGCCACGGAAAGCGAGCAGCCTCGCTCCACCGGGCAAACATTCCAAGGGTACCCATTGCCGCAACAAGCCTCTGGCCCCCTTACCTAATCATGAGGACCACATAGTTACAGCGTACACCTGAAAACACAAGCTTGCAGCATGCCTCTGTGAACCTGCACTTTGCCCCTATTTACACTTCCGCTCCAGCATCCATCCCCCCATCGACCCTTCCACCCAGAACAAAAGCCATCCAATTGGGAAGCCGGCCTCTGCGCTCCCTTCCCCTAAGAGAACTCCTATTCTTTACTGCCTGTAGCATGCATACTTACGAGCATGCAAACCTGCTCTGGCACCGTTTAATAAGAACCCCACGCGTTTTGGATGAAAGGAACAATTGCCCCCAAAATTCTAAACCATCATTGCCAATGTGCTGCACTTAGACATTCTAATTCCAAGACACCCTGCATTTACCCATATTCCTTC
The DNA here is from genome assembly GCF_040938575.1 of Ambystoma mexicanum. Classification (NCBI taxonomy): domain Eukaryota; kingdom Metazoa; phylum Chordata; class Amphibia; order Caudata; family Ambystomatidae; genus Ambystoma; species Ambystoma mexicanum. The sequence continues at coordinate 293,539,089 of NC_090941.1, forward strand.
TACTTACTAATATTATTGAAAACCCCCTCAACGCCCGCAGCGTACCCAACTAAACACATTTGCTCACGTTTTTTCACAAAACTCACTGTCGCCTGTTCTACAGACAAAAGTATCCATTCTGGGGACACTAGTCAAGTCCTGCTTTTAACTTTACATTCTGGGATGCTTAGTCCTGGGTTTATAATGAGGGCAATCCAAGACTACAACTCCCAGAATGCAAAGCTAAAAACAGGATTGCAGAAGTGTCTCCCGCATGGAGAATAGATGTTGGCATCCATCTACTCTTGTGAAGTACATAGACTGGATAACTGGGTACTCATTTCATTTCAAAACCTTACCTGTGATCGTAGATCAGACAATGATGTCTGCTGCAGGTGCTTAACCCACTGAGCTGTTGAAGCAAGGATTCTTTTATTTTTTAATGATGGCAGTGAGTGGCATTACACACTGTTACTCTCATCACCTGGCAGCCTCTGGTCCACCTGGTTCTTGTAATTTAACCTCCTTTACAAGCCCTAAAATTGAAATACTTTTCATGGGGAAGAATAGCTCCAGCCAGGCAGGGGTGGGCCGCTCAGCCGCTGTGGCTGTTTACTCAAAGTCATCCAGATGGGCACTGGGCAGGCAGCAGTTAAAAGACTATGGGTAACCCTGAACAGATGATGTGAAAGGGCGGCAAAGGCACACACCTGGCGGCTCTGATACTGCACCTGCAGTAAGTGGTGCAGGTCTTCTATGGAGGGTGTCTGGGAGAGCAGTTTGGCAGCATGGCAAGGGGGGGACTGTGCTCCAAGCTGGAAGCTGTGCACTGTTGTGCGGTCCTGCATAGGTGGAGGTCCTGTTGGCTCACTGACTATTTTCATGGGAGACCCTGCTGCAGCATGCCGTGTGTCCTCACTCTGCCTGGACATTATGTGCACACATATTCATTGCAAGTCCGTCCCCCTGCCTGCTTAAATGACCCTTCTGTGAATATCTAACTTGCTACATACTCCAGGAGCTTAATAAGCCGTGCACACACCAGGATTCACAGCTCGCCTCTCAGGAGTGTTAATTGTTGCAGGGTCACGGAAGGGCAGGAATGTTTACTCATTCAGTGGCAACTTGTAGATAAGCACAGCTTTTGTGAAACTGGAAAACGACCATGCGGGAGAACAGGCATTTATTTTCTTCATTTTTCGTTTCAATGATGAGGAAAGGGCAGCCTGCCTTTGCCGTGATCATTCAAATATCCAGAGTGTACCTTTATCAAGAGTGATAGATTAGACGTTTTTCATTAATCCTTATAATGTCAATTGCTGTTGCTTTCAAAGAGAGAGATGATTTTAACACTGCTCTGCTGTAAAGAATTAGAATTTCAAATGGGCTTAGCACGATCATTACTACCTCACTTGACTTAATAGTCTTATATTAAAAACGAACTTTGGACTTTCCTTTAACTATCAAGAGGGCCTTACTTGTAATGGCATTCTCTTTTCAAAAATAGGCAGCAGATCTTTTATTGACACCTCAAACTGCAAAGCTCTCTCACCAGCAGAGTACGGGTGGCGGGAGCAGAGAGATAAACAGCTGTAAAAACAAAAACGCTCTCCACGCTTTGTAGCGGGTGGTGGGCAGGGGGGGGGTGGGTGCGGAAGCAGCCAATTATTGTCTGCACCCTGTCAATGAAATCTGGCAGCAGGGGTCTGGGTCTGCTGGCGCCACTGTAGCGGTGCATGCAGTTACGCACTTCAAGCCAGCAGTGAAGCTCCCCATCCTCTGCACTGATTGAGCTTCCATAAAAAAGAAATAAAAATACGGAAAAAAAGGAAAATACAGCGGTCGCAAGCTAGACCACAGAGGTCGCGGCCACGGACCCAGAGGTCGCAGTTGCGACCTCTGGCGACCCCCAAATGACGTCCCTGGGAGTGGGTGCGAGCAACCATCTGTTTGCATGAAGTATAGGCCTATAATGGCTAGTAAAGCCTGCATTTGGAGCAGCGATTTTGGTTGTTTGCACACACCTGGGTGCTAATTAGTGATACATGCTAAGCTTTTATTCTTCTGCTGAAAACTCTTGGTGGTGCATTATGAATACCCTTTAAACTGCATTTCTATCAAGAAGCTTTTTCAGTTCTAGATTATTATACATAACTAAGTTGCTACAGGATGGCAATAGAAGCAAACAACAGCTAGAGCTTAACATGGTTTCAAGCTGCCAAGCGGTTATTACCAATGATGTAGAAAGCCTGTGAGACAGGGTTCCTAAGAGAAGCAATACAATGATATAACATTATACGTTGTTCTGCCTGGCCTTACTTTTGGAAACTGGGGAACAGAGAAGCTTATCTACACACTCTGGTGGGAGTGTAAAACCGAAAAATGGGATAAGACCAGCCTCTATGATGTGCTATTTTATAAACCGTACATATGGGGCTCATTACGAGTTCCCCGGTATCCCACCGGAACTACCGTATCATCTCCGCTGCCCAATATCTCGCTGTTACCAGGGTACAATGGGCGGCGGAGATGCTGGTAACTCTAAATTCGATAGGACTCCATGGGATGCGATTGCCCGTATCACCGGCACGGCGGCACCGTCACTAACGGTGCCAGTGATTCAGGCATTTATCTGCCAGTAAAGACCTGATCTTCCGACAGGTCAGGCCTTCCGGTAAATTAGAGCCCCTACTGGCAGACTTGTAGTTTGCTGGTCCAAAAATGTGCCGGTATACGTTATAATCAGCACCTTACTTCTGGACCGGCAACTTGTAATGAGCCCAATACACTTTTAAGTTCAATGGGCTTTCTAACAGTGAGACAACGAAGATAGCTAATGCTTGACTTCAGTGATGCTGTTTATGCTCATGCGATGAAAGATATTTACAAAATACATGTAAATACCCTAGTACAGGCTTTTGCTCTAGTCCAAATTAGCTACCACTGTCATTTACTGCAGGTGTGCGTGAAAGGTGCACTTAATCAAGCTACCACCTCTTTTTCATTATTAGATGTAGTCCAGATCAGGGTACCTCATCATGACAAACGTGTGGTGTTGTGCAAAGAACTGTTGTGGGTGTTTTAAGTGTTTACAGATTGCAAGGAGCAGGCAATGGTGAGATTTGATGGGTTGATGTTACAGCTAAGTGGACCAGTAAGCTGTGCAAGTGGCGTTCATGTTACATAGGTGCACAAGCTAAGGCAAGGAAGGTGGCGTGATTTGTCGACAAATACATGATTTTTTGGTCCAGAGCCAAAGCCAGGCATCCAACTTTGAAGGTCAGAATTAACCAGGAGACCATTGTATTGCACCCAAAATATTGTATCAAAAAATGCAGAATGCACGTTTCTGCACATTACTGCATGTTGAAAATGACGAATCCCAAAATGCCGGACTAGGTGAGCAGGGCTTGCAGGGGTGTCCCCCGCTTCCCTAATTCGATGTTTATGAGCCTGGGGGGGGGGGTGTGGGGTGTCCCCTTGCATACATTAAAGGGAAAGCGGGGGACAAATGAACATATTCCCAAAAGCTTGAGTTTGAAAATGCGACCAAGACCACTTCGCAATTTGAAACTTGGGCTTTTTTCAGAATGCGGTTTGTTAACGTATGTTCGGAGGACACATCTCCCAGGCATGCTGACATGCGTGCCCACCTCTCTAAGAGACCTTCATAAACGGAATCTGGCAAAAAGATTAGCTCAGTAAGTGGTGGGCAAGCACCACAAGTGATGGAGAGGAGTGGGCTGCATAGGGGAATAGGGGCAGCAGCAGTGGGGAACAAGAAAGAAAAAGGATTCTCCAACGAAAGACATGGACAACCAAACAGGGCCTTCAATGGAAGGAACGCAAAAGGTTGAAGTGACAGCAATGTACTAGCATTTTGCTTTAATTCATTTTTAATAATATTGTGTTTTTGTGTGATTAATAGATACAAAGATTTTGTGAAAAATTACCCATTTCCTGAATTTCAATTTTAGAAATGGAAATCTAACTAAAATCTTTCAGTTTCATATCCCTTTCCCAAACTAATCACAGAGCTATTTGTTTAGAGTGTTCATACTGTGGTTGTGATCATCACAATAATGGTCAAACAGCACCCAGGCTCTTTTTGAAAGCAGTATATTGTGCCCCCGACAGGACGCATCAAATCTTGGTCTCTGAGCAGAAGGAAAATGGCAACAGAGGAGGTTAAAGGTTAAAGAGAGAGCAAGCACATACAGCATGTGTTCAGGCACAAGCGTGAATGAGGGGTAGGGACGGCGTCTGTGCTAGTTGTCATGCATGTAGAGTCAGTATAGAGCGGTCTAAGCACGGAGTTGATCAGAGACAGGCAAATGCTTAATACTCCTGCAAACAAGCATTTGCCTGTGGGTAGTTTCTAGTTCTTTATAGGAACATACTGAAATTAATAAGTGGTTCCATAATGGGTCTGAGATGGACTCACGTATACCCTTGAAAAATGGGCATTTCCCTTAACCGTGTTACCATAACCTGACAGACCCCAAAGTGAACAATTTTGGATCGCCCAACTGACTGACCAAGAGAGAACCTCGTAGAAGGCAGATTAGTGAAAGCACAGGGGAAGAGAAATCAGGTACCTGGGCTGTCCATCAAAGTGCAATGCCTTCACGACCACATAGAGAAGAATGGGCTCAGTGGGAGGGATACGTGTAATAGTCTGATAGGGTTCTATGTGATTACAACGAAAACAATTAGTTAAATACGATTTAGTGGAAATGTTTTTTCTTTATTTCAATTTTGCCACAATTATATGCAGTGAGAGACCCCTGCGCACTTCCCCAACCACTTCCATCTTAATGATCACGATTACCCACCCACACACATACATTTTCGGCCAGATCAAATAAAAAACTTTTTTCGAACTCGTAATTGACAAATTCATCCACGATGTAACCTCCCTATCCTGTCTGCTAGTATATTGTAATATAGTGTGTGAGAGTTCAGTCAAGGTTATGACATGCTTGTTACTTGCATAGCTCTTTCTACCATGGTAAAGCCACCTCACAGCTTCTAGGGTGAGGAGGGTGCAGAGAGTTATTGAGGCTGCATGCCAACAGTGTTGAAATAGAAGCACTTTATTTGGGAAAACTGATTTTTCAAAGGTTACACAGTGCTGCAGGGATGCTATAACATTATCACAGTACTGTTAAATGGCCTATGTTAGTTAATCTGCAATTGGCAATTCGGGCATGCTCAGGCTCGCAGAAAAATATGCTTTTCTAAATTGTGTATACTGAGAGTGTGTGATATTGTCTTTCCTCAATCCTTAATTAGCTATTCGCAACAACTGGCCTCCTCTTATAGGAGCCTCTTCACAGTACTTACTAATTGGGCGTATCCCAGTCGGGAGATAGGTACTCCTTGCAACAGATTAACATGGTAATTCATAGAATTTTGCACAAAAGTGGCGCACGCGGCTGGCGCACAGTGTCCCCGTGCTATACACGGAGCCAGCCGCGTGCGATAAAATCCATTTCATCGCACAGCGTATTCATGGATTTCAGCCTGCAAAACCAGCCGTGGCGCAGAGTGGTGCAGCGACCCTGCAGCAGCACCAGTTACGCCCCCAAGAACGCCCTCGCGTAAAGAAAAGCCATCAAAATTCCCAATTCATCGCAAAGGGCTGCGCTAACCCTGGACCAGTTCACAGGGCTGCCAAACAGCAAACGCCAAGCAGGGAACGTGTATTTCAGTCGTTCGCAGGAAGTTTCACACGCGATTGTCCTGGGTACGTGTACATCAGGGGTGCGCGTGAAGTAACACACGCGATTCCATCAGGGCACGTGTATTCCAGGGGTGCGCGGGAAGTATCACACGCAAAATCAGCAGGGTACATGTATTTCAGGGGTGCGCGGGAAGTATCACACGCGATTCCATCAGGGCACGTGTATTTCAGGGGTGCGCGGGGAGAACTACACGTGAATTGGCCGTGTGGGTCCTCCCAGGTGTTCCCTCTATACCCTCCACGGCCCCTGCAGCCAGCCCACACCACAGGGGACTACCCTGCACCCCTGCTCATGTCCCGCAGGCAGCCCATCCACCATGGCCATGCCCCCCAGCCAAGCCACATGTCACCTTACACTACTGATCAACAACGCATGTCTCCCAGCACCCTCACCCCCCAGCACTGTGGGGCACCTGCCAGCAGGCCCCCACACATGTCCAACTCATGGCCCCCTGCACCCCTGCCCCCAGCACTGTGGGGCACCCTCCACCAGGCCCACACTCATGTCTCCCAGCACCCCCACCCCCAGCATCCAGTGGCACCCTCCACCAGGCCCCCACTCCTTTCTACGACCCCGCCCACCCCCCAGCAGTGCGATTCACCTGTGTATGTGTAGTCTGACATGCAAATTCATCAGGGTACGTGTATTATGGCTCCGCGTGAACCTCCACATGCGATATCAGCAGGATACGTGTATTATGGGGTTTGCGGGAAGTTCCACATGCGATTGCCCTGGGTATGTGTATTTCGGGGTGCGCAGGAAGTTCCACATGCGATTACAGCAGGGTACGTGTATTCCAAGGTGTGCGGGAAGTACCATACGCGATTGCCCTGGGTACGTGTATTTCGGGGTGCGCGGGAAGTTCCACACGCGATTTCAGCAGGGTACGTGTATTCCAAGGTGCGCGGGAAGTACCACACGCGATTGCCCTGGGCACGTGTATTTCGGGGTGCACGGGAAGTTCCACACGCGAATTCAGCAGGGTACGTGTATTCCAAGGTGCGTGGGAAGTTCCACACGCGATTGCCCTGGGCACGTGTATTTCGGGGTGCGCGGGAAGTTCCACACGCGATTGTCCGTGGTGCGTGTATTTCGGGTTGCGCATGAAGTTTCACTCGCGATTTCAGCAGTTTACGTGTATTCCAAGGTGCAAGGGAAATTCCACACGCGAATCCAGCAGCCTACGTGTTTTCCGGGGGTGCCGGGCAGTCCTACATGTGAATCGGCCGTGTGGGTCCTCCCAGATGTTCACTCGACACCCTCCACGGCCCCTGCAGGCGGCCCACACCATAGGGGACTACCCTGCACATGTCCCGCAGGCAGCCCATCCACCATGCCCATGCCCCCAGCCAACCCACATGTCACCTTGCACTACTGCCCACCAACGCATGTCCCCCTGCACCCCCACCCCCCAGCATCCAAGGGCACCCTCCACCAGGCCCCAACTCATGTCTCCCAGCACCCCCACCCCCCAGCACTGTGGGGCACCCTCCACCAGGCCCCCACTCATGTCCAACTCATGTCTCCCAGCACCCCCACCCCCCAGCACTATGGGCCACCCTCCACCAGGCCCCCACTCATGTCCAACTCATGTCTCCCAGCACGCCCACCCCCCAGCACTGTGGGGCACCGTCCACCAGTCCTCCACTCATGTCTCCCAGCACCCCCACCCCCCTGCATCCATGGGCACCCTCCACCAGGCCCCCACTCCTGTCTCCCTGCACTCCCACCCCCCTGCATCCAGGGGCACCTTCCACCAGGCCCCCACTCATGTCCCCCAGCCAACATGTCATCACAATCTAGATCCCTGGCCCTTATGGTCATCCCGCTGTCACATGCATCCATGTTGCATCACTGTTGCACCCTTGTCAAATACACACACATGCACATGTACACAGTGCTGATACATGCAGCTGAAAACAACATCCATGTGTGACATCACGAACATGCCTACTTACATACACATTCATCCAAACATGTGTGCCCACACAACTGCATTTGGCATGCAAGCCTACACACACAAGCACCATCCATGTCTCACACATGACAGCCCTCGCATGTGTTAGCCTCATGGCCCTGTACACCCCCACCCATACTTGGCCCCATACAAACACATGTGCAACCTGCACACTACTGGCACATCACCACACGCACAGCTTACAATCATGATGCATGTACACTTACCGCTCGACTCCAGACGGGTCTGCCTCTCAAGGACCTGGATGTGGAGCGCTGGGGATATGCGTTCCAGGACCCTCATCTGATCGTCCGACAAGTGGCCCAGGCGCCCCTTAGCATCCACTGCCTTCAAGAGGCGCCGGGCCTTGTTGAGGGTCCTGGACCTGAAGTCCTCCCAGCGCTTCTTGACATGATGGAATAGTCGGACTGCCACCCCCTCCGTGTTGATGGCAGTCACAATGTCCATCCAGATCCGAGTCCGTCCTTCCTTGTCGGCGCGCAAACTTCCGAAGAGGGCATCATACTGCCCCAGGACTTGCTCCACCAGGACACCAACTTTGGTGGCAGTGAAGCTGGTGCCCCTCTGCCTCTCTGGCCGGGGGTTGTCAGTGGTGCCAGATGTTGCAGTGCCCGACATGACAACCCCAGAGGCAGGAGTGGGTGGGCAACTGGATCCTGGGGCTGGGCTGTGGAGCGATGGAATCCCAGTCAGGAGTCTTCGGTTCCAGCAGGGGTGGTCACAGCAACAGCACCCCTGGCTGATGTGCAGGTAGCAAATGGCAGGGCACGTGGGCAGCAGGCAATCAGGCAGCAGCAGATAGCAGGTGGGAGCGTGCTCGGGGCTCTGGGGGGCAGTAATTCGGCCTTCTGGGCAGGAGCGTGGTCTTCCGTGTGCTTACGCGTGGCCAGCTTGATACAGAGTGATTTGGCACGTGAAAATCAAGCACGTCTGCGTGTAATTCGAGGAAAGGGCCTTAGCGCGTAAGCGCGTCAGCACACGTACGCAAATTCATTGGCCCAAAGGCCACCAGCGCGTATGCGCGTCTGTGACGTGCGTGCGCGGGCGTTTCCCTGCACACGGGTGCATGTTACACGTCCAATGACTGCACGTCAGAGTGTCAGCTCGTGTAATTGGAGGATGGGGCCTTAGCGCATATACGTGGAAGTGACGCTGGACGTGTGGGCATGTTTAAAAGGTACGTGTAGAACGCCATTTCTTTGTACGTGCTTTTCGTGAAGAGCGAGTGGGTGAAATCTGTACTTCTTGTCGGTTCACACGCGATTTACTTCACGGCGTTCCAAGTTCGTACTCCCTGTTACTTCTGACAGCTTTTTGTCTTCTTGTCTTTTTCCTGGGCCTGTTTCCTCAAACAGCGTTCACTTCTCCTGTTGTCCTGTCTCCTCAGACAGCGTACAATTCTTCTTTTGGTGGGGGTGTTGCCAATGCGCACACGCGCGTATTTTTCACGTGATTTTTCCTGGCAGACGGTGAGTCGCGCACGTATTTGACATCTGTGCTTGCCCCGTGTGTTGCCTACCCCTTCAGAGGTCAGTCTAGGTTGCGTGTGACACGCATACGTTAATTTTTGTGTTTCTGGGTGCCAAAGCGTAGTGCAGGTTTTTTTTGCCACGCACATGCTCTAGAAGGGGTTGCGTGCACATTATCTCCCTTTTTCGGGGTGCCTGTGCGTTGCGTGACCCGTCATCTTCCCCCAGGGGTCACATACAGCCTTGCTAGAGCACTAGGGTACGAATTCCATCTAGTACCCTACCCCTTTGACCCCCAATTGCCCAGGACAATAGTTTACTGCAACTCCCATACGCACAACAACATCAGTGCCATGGTTGGGAGGCGAGCACACGGTAAGGGTGGCAAAGGTGGGCGAGCCACAAGAGGTGGCCATGGTGGATACGGTAGGGGACGTGGCCAGGACTTGCAGGGTGCCCCTAACCCCCATGTGTGGGTGACCAGGCAGGGACACCCCTGCCCCCCCCTGGTTGAGGGTAATGTGGCTGACACCATCCCTGCTCAGCCCTTGTTAGACCAGCCCATTGTGGAACCAGACCTGGCACTGGGTGACTCCATGGCTGACTTCCAGGTCAGCAGGTCTAGGCCAAGTGTGGCGGTGCACGTTGATGTCACCAGCCCACGTGGATCAGGGGCAGCTATGTCATCTGCTGCCCTGAGCAGGCAGGGTGGGGAGGCTGCAGGGGCAGCTGCGGCTCCATCCACCCCAGCTCTGAGTGTCCCAGCAAGGACAGTGTCGGTCCTAGTCCATCCAGCTGACGTTCCCCCTGACTACATCACACTTCAGCTAATGCCTGCACCAAGTCCCATGGTGAGTGTTCATTCCCACACTCCTAGTCCACAGTCCACCGGGGCTCCTGCCCCTAGTGTCCAGAGCGGCGTAAGACACTCAGTATCACCACCACATTCCAAGCGGAAGAGGAAGAGTGCTCGTCTAGTACAGGCTGATGCCCCAGACACGGCTACACAGTCCGGCCCACCAAGGAAGCCCAGCTTCAATCAGGTCGAATTTGATGCACTTGTGGAGTATGTGTCCGCACATGACAGCGAAATAGTGATTACTGCAGGATGCAAGACCACACCTGCACAACGTCAGGCACACTGGCAGACAATTGCAGAACTCATAAGTGCCCTTGGATTCGTGAGGCGCACAGCTAATGATTGCTACAAGCGCTGGAATGACCTTAAGCCCAGGGCAAAGAAAAAGCTGGCCTCAAGTCATGCCGCAACTCTAGTGACTGGAGGTGGGTCTCCGGCAGAGGATATAGAACTCACTCCACATGAGTATGTTGCTGGGACCTACGTCACAGAGGAACAGATCCAAGGCATGGGAGACCTGCCAGAGTACGAGGCATTGTCCGGTGAGTGCACATGCATGTGTGTGTCATCCATGTGCATGGTGTGTGTGTGAGTGCTTCTGATTGAGTGCCAGGTGAGGGGGTGTGTGCCTGAGTGGTTTGGGTCACCCATGTGCTTCATCCAATACATTCTGCGCACCAGGATTTGGGTGTTGCAGTATCCCTTCTGGCAACAGTAGACAGACATTCAGCCCAACCTCACGCCAGTTGCCCTTGAAGTTTCATCTTGCCACAACATAGGTGCATGTTATTCTGTGTTCATTCAGGCTGATTGTCTGCATTCCACCACTTTCACTAGGCATTTCTCAGTCCTATTGTCACATGTGTGACATGGCTAGGGTACATGCCATCTGTGTGATGGCATGTTTCATGTATGTGTATTGGACATGCCAATCACAGGCCAATGTGTGATGGCACTGCTAGGCAGCATGCAGCAAATTTGTTGGTCTTCCATCTTGGTGTCATCAATGTGTGCCAATTTCCTCCCCTTCATACGCAGTGACAGTGCATGCATGGGAGGGTTATAGTCATGTGGGACATGTGTCAATGAAGTACTGTTTCTGTTGCTTCTCAGCCCTAATTGTGTTCCATGGTGCTAATGCCTGTTCCCATTTCTTTTCTTTCATGTTTTTGCAGGGGATGACGCACTTGATACTGCTGGGGTTGTGGAGATGGTGCAGACCCAGGAGGCATCTCAGGCCCGACCGGGCACCAGTGAGTGGTGTGGTGGTGGGTCAGAACCCACACTTGCTGCAGACCGTCATCTCAAGGGGTGTCTCTGGGTGCACCTCCCCCGAGCTCTATTCAGGTGTCGATTCGGATGATGAGACCTATGTGCCGTCGCAGGTAAGTGTTTCTGGGAGGGATTCTGTACTGTCCAACCCACCTGCACCAGGGGTAGAACCCTCAATGAGGATGTCAGTGTTGGTAGGTCCGCCTTTGGTGGTTACGGATGCAGGGTCACACTCCGCTACATCTGATCCTGTTCCTGGGCCAGCAGATCAGAGGGGGACTGCAGTCCTGCAGCCTCAGGCAGTGCCGGCACAGCAAGGCGCAGTTCGCCTTGCCCCAGACAGGTGTGGTGCCCGCCGACACGGTGGCCGTACGCCACCTGGCAATACCGCATGGGAGCAATCCATATACGGTATGGCAAACCAACAGACAGCATCAACTGAGATGATGGCTCAGGCCATGGATAGGGTGGCCACTTCCATTGTCCCCCAAGAAAGGCTAATTGAACAACTACAGCAGGCAACAGACTCCATTAGCCAGTCACACAGGGAGGACATGTTGGCGTCCAACAGAGACAGGCGGGCGGCACTGGAGACTCTGCGGGAAGCCATTTCTATTGAGTCCCAGAGCCACAGGGAAGCCCTGAGGGTGGAACTCCTCCAGCTCAGGGCAACTCTGGTTGAGCTTGAGGCTTCAGCTAACACGAGGACAGAACAGCAGCTGGAACGGCTCACACATACGCTCTCAGCTGAGATGCAGGCAACTAGGGCGGAGGTCCGGGCATCCCGTGAGTTGTTGCATGGGGACCTACGCACAATTATCCTCCAGAACCAGACCTTCCACACCTGCATGCTTGCTGCCATGGAGGACCAGACTAGGGCTTTGCGTGGGCTGCCTCCCATAGTGCCACCACCTCCTGATGCAGCTGCAGAGGGTGAGGAGAGCGACCGCAGCGATTCTCCCACAAAAGGGTAGCCGTGCAGGCCATGAGCCCATGGAGGTGTTTTTTTTTTTCCGCAAGATCCACACAGGTGGGTTTTGGTGTACACCCTGTCCTCGGACCTCCTGGGTGGCCTCCCCCCCACCCCGGGCCTTGTGAGGCTCCCATGGGCATACGCTGTATTGTGGCTGGGCACATGCAGGCTTGTCCTGAATTTGGGTCAGATTCTTGGGTTTGTGTGACACACACCCCTGCTGCTTCCCGTTTCCATGGGCTTGCAAAGGGTATGCCCAAGTGACATTGACTTACACAGTGACGTTGGACTCCCATATGATGTGTGGGCAGTCTGTAGTCAATACTGTGTATACATTCCTAGTGCATATTGTTGTTGTATTGTACACTACATGGTGTATTGATATGTGCCTCTGCATCCATCTTATCCTCCTAATTTTCAGGTCCATTTCTCATGTCTTCACAAGGCGGTCTACTTTGGAACTGGAGTCCATGTTGTAAGCAGTGCACCTACACTCTTGCGTGGCGCTAACACTGTATAGTTGGAAGTGTTCAAAGTGCTGGCATTATCAGGTAGTGAGGCTACCAATTTTTTAAGTACGTACTGTCATGTTTATGGTAGGTTGGAGGTTGTGTAGGTGATTGGTATTATTGGTAAGTATTTGGTAATGTGTGTAGTTGGTCCTGCATTACTGTGAGCATTTCATGTGTGGCCAGTTTTCATTAGGGACACTGTAGTTGGTGACACTTGGGGCATGTTGTGGGGATTAATTTGTCTGCTCTCACATTGCATGACATGCCATGGTGTGTTGTGTGGCCGTGCCGGGGAGGGGTTGGGTGACATGGCACTGTTCTCATGTTTTATTTTGCAAGTGGGTATTCATTTTTGCTGCATGTAAGTGTGTCTTTTGATGACACTGCATTGGTGGTGTTTGTTTAGGTAGGGATGCACACATTGTGACACTTCCAGATGAACAATCACAGGCTGATATGGTTCTGACAGTTGACCGTCCCTTGATTCATCAGAATTGTCAGATTGAGTCATCATTGATTGTCAGATGGTATATGCCAGGGCTGTGTGCACCCCACAGGGGTGTGCTTTCTATGTGAAGTAATTAGCCACTAGCTGCGTACGGGCTGCCTCACCCCATGCCCTTTCCCCTCCCATGCGCAGCGGGCATGCATGTGGTTGGGAATGTGGGGGCACCATCATGTCCACAGCCAGGCCCCGGCGTGTTGCAACATTGTGCAGGACACATGCTGCCACTATGATCCTGCATACTACTGGGGGAGCATATAACAGCTGCCCACCAGAACGGTCAAGGGAGCGAAAGCGTGACTTGAGCACTCCGAATGTGCGCTCCACTATGCCCCGTGTTGCAATATGGGCTGTGTTGTATCTTACCTCCGGAGGCGTGATGGGGTTCCGAATTGGCGTCATCATGTGTGTGCTCAGAGGGTAGGCACTGTCCCCTGGGGAGGTGGTGATGGGGATCATTAGTGGGGTATTGGCATTACGCTGTATCTGTCATGCGTGCGTGTGCTGTGGCATTTCTACTCACCAAGCAGCCATGAATCGCCATGCCGCCCAGCTTCCATGTCCCGGTTTAGGGTTGACATCCTGTAAATGAAGCTGTCTTGGGTGGACCCAGGATAGTTGGCATATACTGAGGTGATGATTCCCTTAGCATCACATACTACCTGAACGTTGATGGAATGCCAGTGCTTGCGGTTTCTATAGATGTGCTCAGATGCCCTGGGGGGACGTAGAGCCACATGGGTGCAATCAATGGCACCTAGCACTTTGGGGAATTGTGCCACCCTGTAGAAATCCTGGCTGACAGCCTGCCTTTCTGCAGGTTCTGGGCAGGTATATGTGCCTGCGGACTGATGGGCGTGCAGTTATGATGGCCAACACCTTGTGTAGGCACCGTGACTGCGTGGCCTGTGACACCCCCCCCCCACTATGGCACTTGTCCGCTGAAATGATCCGGTAGCCAAGAAGTGCAGTACATTGAGGACCTTCTCTAGGGGGCTGAGTGCTTGGGAGCACAGGGTGGGTGATGTGAGGTCATCTTCCCACTCACTGACCAGGTCGAGTATTATGTGTGGTGGAAACCTGTACCTCCCATACACCTGGTCATCAGGCATACCAAATAGGCTGGTTATGGGTGTGAAGATTCTGACTCTGACTATCCTTCTCCTCCTCCTGCGGTATCCCACAGCCATTGCTGCTAGGAACGGTATATTCATCCTGGCATCTGAGCTTGTTTGTTGTTTGCGCACTCTTTTATGCTGCGCGGGACGTGCGCCTGCTTCATGCTGGTGTACGTGTTTCAGGATTGGACCTTTTATTTTTTGGCGCGTTGTAGGCGACCATGTAAATCTTCCCGCCCACCCCAGGAATACACGTAACACGCTCTCCCAGGCCCAGTCGCGAGTAAATATTCCCGCCCACCCCTGGAATACACGTACCCCTCTCTCACAGGCCCAGTCGCGTGTGGAACTTCACGCGTACACCGAAATACACGTACCCTGCAAATTCGCGTGTGGAACTTCCCGCGCACCCCGCAATACACGTACCCTGCTGGTATCGCGTGTGGAAGTTCACGCGGACCCATAATACACATACCCTGATGGAATCACGTGTGAGACTACCCGCGCAACCCTGGAATTCACGTACCCAGGCAAATTGCACGGCTGGGGGGTGGGGGTGCAGGGAGACAGGAGTGGGGGCCTGGTGGAGGGTGACCCTGGATGCAGGGGGGTGGGGGTGCAGGGGGACAGGAGTGGGGGCCTGGTGGAGGGTGCCCTACAGTGCTAGGGGGTGGGGATGCAGGGGGACATGAGTGGGGGCCTGGTGGAGGGTGCCCCTGGATGCAGGGGGGTAGGGGTGCAGGGGGACAAGAGTGGGGGGCCTGGTGGAGGGTGCCCCTGGATGCAGGGGGGTGGGGGTGCAGGGAGACAGAAGTGGGGGCCTGGTGGAGGTTGCCCCTGGATGCAGGGGGGTGGGGGTGCAGGGGGACAGGAGTGGGGGCCTGGTGGAGGGTGCCCTACAGTGCTGGGGGGTGTGAGTGCAGGGGGACATGAGTGGGGGCCTGGTGGAGGGTGCCCCTGGATGCAAGGGAGTGGGGGTGCAGGGAGACAGGAGTGGGGGCCTGGTGAGGGTGCCCCTGGATGCATGGGGGTGGGGGTGCAGGGGGACAGGAGTGGTGGCCTGGTGGAGGGTTCCCTACAGTGCTGGTGGGTGGGGGTGCAGGGGGACATGAGTGGGGGCCTGGTGGAGGGTGCCCCTGGATGCAGGGGGGTGGGGGTGCAGGGGGACAGGAGTGGGGGCCTGGTGGAGGTTGCCCCTGGATGCAGGGGGGTGGGGGTGCAGGGGGACAGGAGTGGGGGCCTGGTGGAGGGTGCCCTACAGTGCTGGGGGGTGTGAGTGCAGGGGGACATGAGTGGGGGCCTGGTGGAGGGTGCCCCTGGATGCAGGGGAGTGGGGGTGCAGGGAGACAGGAGTGGGGGCCTGGTGAGGGTGCCCCTGGATGCATGGGGGTGGGGGTGCTGGGAGACATGAGTGGGGGCCTGGTAGAGGGTGCCCCTGGATGCTGGGGTGTGGGGGTGCAGGGAGACATGTGTTGGAGGGCAGTAGTGCAAGGTGAAATGTGGGTTGGCTGGGGGCATGGCCATGGTGGATGGGCTGCCTGCGGGACATGTGCAAGGGTGCAGGGTAGTCCCCTGTGGTGTGGGCCGCCTGCAGCTGTCGGGGGTGTAGAGGGAACAGCTGGGAGGACCCACACGGCCAATTCACGTGTGGGACTCCCCGGCACCCCCGAAATACACGTAGGCTGCTGGATTCGCGTGTGGAATTTGCCAGGCACCCGGAGTACACGTACCCTGCTGAAATTGCATGTGGAACTTCACGCACACCCCGAAATACACGTACCCTGCTGGTATAGCGATTGGAAGTTCACACGGACCTATAATACACGTACCCTGATGGAATCGCGTGTGAGACTACCCGCGCACCCCTGGAATACACGTACCCTGCTGGTATCGCGTGTGGAAGTTCACGCGGACCCATAATACACGTACCCTGATGGAATCGCGTGTGAGACTACCCGCGCACCCCTGGAATACATGTACCCAGGCAAATCGCACGGCTGGGGGGTGGGGGTGCAGGGAGACAGGAGTGGGGGCCTGGTGGAGGGTGCCCCTGGATGCAGGGGGGTGGGAGTGCAGGGGGACATGAGTGGGGGCCTGGTGGAGGGTGCCCCTGGATGCAGGGGGGTGGGGGTGCAGGGGGACCGGAGTGGGGGCCTGTTGGAGGGTGCCCCTGGATGCAGGGGGTGGGGGTGCAGGGGGACAGGAGTGGTGGCCTGGTGGAGGGTTCCCTACAGTGCTGGTGGGTGGGGGTGCAGGGGGACATGAGTGGGGGCCTGGTGGAGGGTGCCCCTGGATGCAGGGGGGTGGGGGTGCAGGGGGACAGGAGTGGGGGCCTGGTGGAGGGTGCCCCTGGATGCAGGGGGGTGGGGTGCAGGGGGACAGGAGTGGGGGCCTGGTGGAGGGTGCCCCTGGATGCAGGGGGGTGGGGTGCAGGGGGACAGGAGTGGGGGCCTGGTGGAGGGTACCCTACAGTGCTGGGGGGTGGGGTTTTAGGGGGACATGAGTGGGGGCCTGGTGGAGGGTGCCCCTGGATGCAGGGGGGCGGTGCAGGGGGACATGAGTGGGGGCCTGGTGGAGGGTGCCCCTGGATGCAGGGGGATGGGGGTGCAGGGGGACAGGAGTGGGGGCCTGCTGGAGGGTGTCCCTGGATGCAGGGGGTGGGGGTGCAGGGGGACAGGAGTGGTGGCCTTGTGGAGGGTTCCCTACAGTGCTGGGGGGTGGCGGTGCAGGGGGACATGAGTGGGGGCCTGGTGGAGGTTGTCCCTGGATGCAGGGGGGTGGGGGTGCAGGGGGACATGAGTGGGGGCCTGGTGGAGGGTGCCCCTGGATGCAGGGGGGTGGGGGTGCAGGGGGACAGGAGTGGGGGCATGGTGGAGGGTGCCCCAGGATGCAGGGGGGTGGGGTGCAGGGGGACAGGAGTGGGGGCCTGGTGGAGGGTACCCTACAGTGCTGGTGGGTGGGGGTTTAAGGGGACATGAGTGGGGGCCTGGTGGAGGGTGCCCCTGGATGCAGTGGGGTGGGGGTGCAGGGAGACAGGAGTGGGGGCCTGGTGGAGGGTGCCACTGGATGCTGGGGGTGGGGGTGCAGGGAGACATGCGTTGGTGGGCAGTAGTGCAAGGTGACATGTGGGTTGGCTGGGGGGCATGGCCATGGTGGATGGGCTGTCTGCGGGACATGTGCAAGGGTGCAGGGTAGTCCCCTGTGGTGTGGGCTGCCTGCAGGGGGCGTGGAGGGTGTAGAGGCAACAGCTGGGAGGACCCACACGGCCAATTCACGTGTAGGACTCCCCAGCACCCCCGAAATAGACGTAGGCTGCTGGATTTGCGTGTGGAATTTGCCGGGCACCCGGAGTACACGTACCCTGCTGAAATTGCATGTGGAACTTCACGCGCACCCTGAAATACATGTACCCTGCTGGTATCGCGTTTGGAAGTTCATGCGGACCCATAATACACGTACCCTGATGGAATCGCATGTGAGACTACCCGCGCACCCCTGGAATACACGTACCATGCTGGTATCGCGTGTGGAAGTTCACGTGGACCCATAATACATGTACCCTGATGGAATCGCGTGTGAGACTACCCGCGCACCCCTGGAATACACGTATCCAGGCAAATCGCACGGCTGGGGGGTGGGGGTGCAGGGAGACAGGAGTGGGGGCCTGGTGGAGGGTGCCCCTGGATGCAGGGGGGTGGGGGTGCAGGGGGACATGAGTGGGGGCCTGGTGGAGGGTGCCCCTGGATGCAGGGGGGTGGGGGTGCAGGAGGACAGGAGTGGGGGCCTTCTGGAGGGTGCCCCTGGATGCAGGGGGGTGTGGGTGAAGGGTGACAGGAGTGGTGGCCTGGTGGAGGTTGCCCTACAGTGCTGGGGGGTGGGGGTGCAGGGGGACATGAGTGGGGGCCTGGTGGAGGGTGCCCCTGGATGCAGGGGGGTGGGGGTGCATGGGGACAGGAGTGGGGGCCTGGTGGAGGGTGCCCCTGGATGCAGGGTGGTGGGGGTGCAGGGGGAAAGGAGTGGGGGCCTGGTGGAGGGTGCCCCTGGATGCAGGGGGGTCAGGGTGCAGGGGGACAGGAGTGGGGGCCTGGTGGAGGGTGCCCTACAGTGCTGGGGGGTGGGGGTGCAGGGGGACATGAGTGGGGGCCTGGTGGAGGGGGCCCCTGGATGCAGTGGTGTGGGGGTGCTGGGAGACAGGAGTGGGGGCCTGGTGGAGGGTGCCCCTGGATGCTGGGGGGTGGGGGTGCAGGGAGACATGCGTTGGTGGGCAGTAGTGCAAGGTGACATGTGGGTTGGCTGGGGGGCATGGCCATAGTGGATGGGCAGCCTGCGGGACATGTGCAAGGGTGCAGGGTAGTCCCCTGTGGTGTGGGCCGCCTTTAGGGGCCGTGGAGGGTGTAGAGGGAATAGCTGGGAGGACCCACACGGCCAATTCACGTGTGGGACTCCCCGGCATCCCCGAAATACACGTAGGCTGCTGGATTCTCGTGTGGAATTTGCCAGGCACCCGGAGTACACGTACCCTGCTGAAATTGCGTGTGGAACTTCACGCGCACCCTGAAATACACGTACCCTGCTGGTATCGCGATTGGAAGTTCACACGGACCTATAATATACGTACCCTGATGGAATCGCGTGTGAGACTACCCGCGCACCCCTGGAATACACGTACCCTGCTGGTATCGCGTGTGGAAGTTCACGCGGACCCATAATACACGTACCCTGATGGAATCGCGTGTGAGACTACCCGCGCACCCCTGGAATACATGTACCCAGGCAAATCGCACGGCTGGGGGGTGGGGGTGCAGGGAGACAGGAGTGGGGGCCTGGTGGAGGGTGCCCCTGGATGCAGGGGGGTGGGGGTGCAGGGGGACATGAGTGGGGGCCTGGTGGAGGGTGCCCCTGGATGCAGGGGGGTGGGGGTGCAGGGGGACCGGAGTGGGGGCCTGTTGGAGGGTGCCCCTGGATGCAGGGGGTGGGGGTGCAGGGAGACAGGAGTGGGGGCCTGGTGGAGGGTGACCCTGGATGCAGGGGGGTGGGGGTGCAGGGGGACAGGAGTGGGGGCCTGGTGGAGGGTGCCCTACAGTGCTGGGGGGTGGGGGTACAGGGGGACATGAGTGGGGGCCTGGTGGAGGGTGCCCCTGGATGCAGGGGGGTGGGGGTGCAGGGGGACAGGAGTGGTGGCCTGGTGGAGGGTGCCCTACAGTGCTAGGGGGTGGGGATGCAGGGGGACATGAGTGGGGGCCTGGTGGAGGGTGCCCCTGGATGCAGGGGGGTAGGGGTGCGGGGGGACAAGAGTGGGGGGCCTGGTGGAGGGTGCCCCTGGATGCAGGGGGTGGGGGTGCAGGGAGACAGGAGTGGGGGCCTGGTGGAGGGTGCCCTACAGTGCTGGGGGGTGTGAGTGCAGGGGGACATGAGTGGGGGCCTGGTGGAGGGTGCCCCTGGATGCAGGGGAGTGGGGGTGCAGGGAGACAGGAGTGGGGGCCTGGTGAGGGTGCCCCTGGATGCATGGGGGTGGGGGTGCTGGGAGACATGAGTGGGGGCCTGGTAGAGGGTGCCCCTGGATGCTGGGGGGTGGGGGTGCAGGGAGACATGTGTTGGTGGGCAGTAGTGCAAGGTGAAATGTGGGTTGGCTGGGGGCATGGCCATGGTGGATGGGCTGCCTGCGGGACATGTGCAAGGGTGCAGGGTAGTCCCCTGTGGTGTGGGCCGCCTGCAGGGGTTGTCGGGGGTGTAGAGGGAACAGCGGGGAGGACCCACACGGCCAATTCACGTGTGGGACTCCCCAGCACCCCCGAAATACACGTAGGCTGCTGGATTCGCGTGTGGAATTTGCCAGGCACCCGGAGTACACGTACCCTGCTGAAATTGCATGTGGAACTTCACGCGCACCCCGAAATACACGTACCCTGCTGGTATCGCGATTGGAAGTTCACACGGACCTATAATACACGTACCCTGATGGAATCGCGTGTGAGACTACCCGCGCACCCCTGGAATACACGTACCCTGCTGGTATCGCGTGTGGAAGTTCACGCGGACCCATAATACACGTACCCTGATGGAATCGCGTGTGAGACTACCCGCGCACCCCTGGAATACATGTACCCAGGCAAATCGCACGGCTGGGGGGTGGGGGTGCAGGGAGACAGGAGTGGGGGCCTGGTGGAGGGTGCCCCTGGATGCAGGGGGGTGGGGGTGCAGGGGGACATGAGTGGGGACCTGGTGGAGGGTGCCCCTGGATGCAGGGGGGTGGGGGTGCAGGGGGACCGGAGTGGGGGCCTGTTGGAGGGTGCCCCTGGATGCAGGGGGTGGGGGTGCAGGGGGACAGGAGTGGTGGCCTGGTGGAGGGTTCCCTACAGTGCTGGGGGGTGGGGGTGCAGGGGGACATGAGTGGGGGCCTGGTGGAGGGTGCCCCTGGATGCAGGGGGGTGGGGGTGCAGGGGGACAGGAGTGGGGGCCTGGTGGAGGGTCCCCCTGGATGCAGGGGGGTGGGGTGCAGGGGGACAGGAGTGGGGCCTGGTGGAGGGTGCCCCTGGATGCAGGGGGTAGGGTGCAGGGGGACAGGAGTGGGGGCCTGGTGGAGGGTACCCTACAG
Source organism: Ambystoma mexicanum (assembly GCF_040938575.1). Classification (NCBI taxonomy): domain Eukaryota; kingdom Metazoa; phylum Chordata; class Amphibia; order Caudata; family Ambystomatidae; genus Ambystoma; species Ambystoma mexicanum. The sequence goes on from NC_090941.1 coordinate 293,560,096, forward strand.
TGCTGGGGGTGGGGTTTTAGGGGGACATGAGTGGGGGCCTGGTGGAGGGTGCCCCTGGATGCAGGGGGGCGGTGCAGGGGGACATGAGTGGGGGCCTGGTGGAGGGTGCCCCTGGATGCAGGGGGATGGTGGTGCAGGGGGACAGGAGTGGGGGCCTGCTGGAGGGTGTCCCTGGATGCAGGGGGTGGGGGTGCAGGGGGACAGGAGTGGTGGCCTTGTGGAGGGTTCCCTACAATGCTGGGGGGTGGCGGTGCAGGGGGACATGAGTGGGGGCCTGGTGGAGGGTGCCCCTGGATGCCGGGGGGTGGGGGTGCAGGGGGACAGGAGTGGGGGCCTGGTGGAGGGTGCCCCTGGATGCAGGGGGGTGGGGTGCAGGGGGACAGGAGTGGGGGCCTGGTGGAGGGTGCCCCTGGATGCAGGGGGGTGGGGTGCAGGGGGACAGGAGTGGGGGCCTGGTGGAGGGTACCCTACAGTGCTGGGGGGTGGGGTTTTAGGGGGACATGAGTGGAGGCCTGGTGGAGGGTGCCCCTGGATGCAGGGGGGCGGTGCAGGGGGACATGAGTGGGGGCCTGGTGGAGGGTGCCCCTGGATGCAGGGGGATGGGGAGCAGGGGGACAGGAGTGGGGGCCTGCTGGAGGGTGTCCCTGGATGCAGGGTGGGGGTGGGGGTGGCCAGGGGGACAGGAGTGGTGGCCTTGTGGAGGGTTCGCTACAGTGCTGGGGGTGGCGGTGCAGGGGGACATGAGTGGGGGCCTGATGGAGGGTGTCCCTGGATGCAGGGGGGTGGGGGTGCAGGGGGACATGAGTGGGGGCCTGGTGGAGGGTGCCCCTGGATGCAGGGGGGTGGGGGTGCAGGGGGACAGGAGTGGGGGCCTGGTGGAGGGTGCCCCAGGATGCAGGGGGGTGGGGTGCACGGGGACAGGAGTGGGGGCCTGGTGGAGGGTACCCTACAGTGCTGGTGGGTTGGGGTTTAAGGGGACATGAGTGGGGGCCTGGTGGAGGGTGCCCCTGGATGCAGTGGGGTGGGGGTGCAGGGAGACAGGAGTGGGGGCCTGGTGGAGGGTGCCCCTGGATGCAGGGGGGTGGGGGTGCTGGGAGACATGAGTGGGGGCCTGGTGGAGGGTGCCACTGGATGCTGGGGGTGGGGGTGCAGGGAGACATGCGTTGGTGGGCAGTAGTGCAAGGTGACATATGGGTTGGCTGGGGGGCATGGCCATGGTGGATGGGCTGTCTGCGGGACATGCGCAAGGGTGCAGGGTAGTCTCCTGTGGTGTGGGCTGCCTGCAGGGGGCGTGGAGAGTGTAGAGGGAACAGCTGGGAGGACCCACATGGCCAATTCACGTGTAGGACTCCCCGGCCCCCCCCGAAATAGACGTAGGCTGCTGGATTCGCGTGTGGAATTTGCCGGGCACCCGGAGTACACGTACCCTGCTGAAATTGCATGTGGAACTTCACGCGCACCCCGAAATACACGTACCCTGCAGGTATCGCGTTTGGAAGTTCATGCGGACCCATAATACACGTACCCTGATGGAATCGCATGTGAGACTACCCGCGCACCCCTGGAATACACGTACCCTGCTGGTATCGCGTGTGGAAGTTCACGTGGACCCATAATACACGTACCCTGATGGAATCGCGTTTGAGACTACCCGCGCACCCCTGGAATACACGTATCCAGGCAAATCGCACGGCTGGGGGGTGGGGGTGCAGGGAGACAGGAGTGGGGGCCTGGTGGAGGGTGCCCCTGGATGCAGGGGGGTGGGGGTGCAGGGGGACATGAGTGGGGGCCTGGTGGAGGGTGCCCCTGGATGCAGGTGGGTGGGGGTGCAGGAGGACAGGAGTGGGGGCCTTCTGGAGGGTGCCCCTGGATGCAGGGGGGTGTGGGTGAAGGGTGACAGGAGTAGTGGCCTGGTGGAGGTTGCCCTACAGTGCTGGGGGGTGGGGGTGCAGGGGGACATGAGTGGGGGCCTGGTGGAGGGTGCCGCTGGATGCAGGGGGGTGGGGGTGCAGGGGGACAGGAGTGGGGGCCTTCTGGAGGGTGCCCCTGGATGCAGGGTGGTGGGGGTGCAGGGGGACAGGAGTGGGGGCCTGGTGGAGGGTGCCCCTGGATGCAGGGGGGTCGGGGTGCAGGGGGACAGGAGTGGGGGGCTGGTGGAGGGTGCCCTACAGTGCTGGGGGGTGGGGGTGCAGGGGGACATGAGTGGGGGCCTGGTGGAGGGGGCCCCTGGATGCAGGGGTGTGGGGGTGCTGGGAGACATGAGTGGGGGCCTGGTGGAGGGTGCCCCTGGATGCTCGGGGGTGGGGGTGCAGGGAGACATGCGTTGGTGGGCAGTAGTGCAAGGTGACATGTGGGTTGGCTGGGGGGCATGGCCATGGTGAATGGGCAGCCTGCGGGACATGTGCAAGGGTGCAGGGTAGTCCCCTGTGGTGTGGGCCGCCTGCAGGGGCCGTGGAGGGTGTAGAGGGAATAGCTGGGAGGACCCACATGTCCAATTCACGTGTGGGACTCCCCGGCATCCCCGAAATACACGTAGGCTGCTGGATTCGCATGTGGAATTTGCTGCGCACCCGGAGTACACGTACCCTGCTGAAATTGCGTGTGGAAGTTCACGCAGACCCATAATACACATACCCAGATGGAATCGCGTGTGAGACTACCCGCACACCCCTGGAATACACGTACCCTGCTGGTATTGCGTGTGGAAGTTCACGCGGACCCATAATACACGTACCCTGATGGAATCGCGTGTGAGACTACCCGCGCACCCTGGAATACACATACCCAGGAAAATCGCACGGCTGAGGGGTGGGGGTGCAGGGAGACAGGAGTGGGGGCCTGGTGGAGGGTGCCCCTGGATGCAGGGGGGTGTGGGTGGAGGGGGACAGGAGTGGTGGCCTGGTGGAGGGTGTCCTACAGTGCTAGGGGATGGGGGTGCAGGGGGACATGAGTGGGGGCCTGGTGGAGGGTGCCCCTGGATGCAGGGGGGTGGGGGTGCAGGGAGACAGGAGTGGGGGCCTGGTGGAGGGTGCCCCTGGATGCAGGGGGGTGGGGGTGCTGGGAGACATGAGTGGGGGCCTGGTGGAGGGTGGCCCTGGATGCTGGGGGTGGGGGTGCAGGGAGACATGCGTTGTTGGGCAGTAGTGCAAGGTGACATGTGGGTTGGCTGGGGGGCATGGCCATGGTGGATGGGCTGCCTGCGGGACATGTGCAAGGTTGCAGGGTAGTCCCCTGTGGTGTGGGCCGCCTGCAGGGGCCGTGGAGGGTGTAGAGGGAACAGCTGGGAGGACCCACACGGCCAATTCACCTGTGGGACTCCCCGGCACCCCCGAAATACACGTAGGCTGCTGGATTCGCGTGTCGAATTTGCCGCGCACCCGGAGTACACGTACCCTGCTGAAATTGCGTGTGGAACTTCACACGCACACCGAAATACACGTACCCTGCTGGTATCGCGTGTGGAAGTTCACGCGGACCCATAATACACGTACCCTGATGGAATCGCGTGTGAGACTACCCGCGCACCCCTGGAATACACATACCCTGCTGGTATCGCGTGTGGAAGTTCACGCGGACCCATAATACAAGTACCCTGATGGAATCGCGTGTGAGACTACCCGCGCACCCCTGGAATACACGTACCCAGGAAAATCGCACAGCTGGGGGGTGGGGGTGCAGGGAGACAGGAGTGGGGGCCTGGTGGAGGGTGCCCCTGGATGCAGGGGGGTGGGGGTGCAGGGGGTCATGAGTGGGGGCCTGGTGGATGGTGCCCTTGGATGCAGGGGGGTGGGGGTGCAGGGGGACAGGAGTGGGAGCCTGGTGGAGGGTGCCCCTGGATGCAGGGGGGTGGGGGTGCAGGGGGACAGGAGTGGTGGCCTGGTGGAGGGTACCCTACAGTGCTGGGGCGTGGGGGTGCAGGGGGACATGAGTGGGGGCCTGGTGGAGTGTGCCCCTGGATGCAGGCGGGGTGCAGGGGGACAGGAGTGGGGGCCTGGTGGAGGGTGCCCCTGGATGCAGGGAGGTGGGGGTGCAGGGGGACAGGAGTGGGGGCCTGGTGAAGGGTGCCCCTGGATGCTGGGTGTGGGGGTGCAGGGGGACAGGAGTGGGGTCCTGGTGGAGGGTGCCCCTGGATGCAGGGGGGTGGGGGTGCAGGGGGACATGAGTGGGGGCCTGGTGGAGGGTGCCCCTGGATGCAGGGGGGTGGGGTGCAGGGAGACAGGAGTGGGGCCTGTGGAGGGTGCCCCTGGATGCAGGGGGGTGGGGTGCAGGGAGACAGGAGTGGGGCCTGGTGGAGGGTGCCCCTGGATGCTGGGGGTGGGGGTGCAGGGAGACATGCGTTGGTGGGCAGTAGTGCAAGGTGACATGTGGGTTGGCTGGGGGGCATGGCCATGGTGGATGGGCTGCCTGCGGGACATGTGCAAGGGTGCAGGGTAGTCCCCTGTGGTGTGGGCCGCCTGCAGGGGCCGTTGAGGGTGTAGAGGGAACAGCTGGGAGGACCCACACGGCCAATTCACGTGTGGGACTCCCCGGCACCCCCAAAATACACGTAGGCTGCTGGATTCGCATGTCGATTTTGCCGCGCACCCGGAGTACACGTACCCTGCTGAAATTGCGTGTGGAACTTCACGCGCACACCGAAATACACGTACCCTGCTGGTATCGCGTGTGGAAGTTCACGCGGACCCCTAATACACGTACCCTGATGGAATCGCGTGTGAGACTATTCGCGCACCCCTGGAATACACATACCCTGCTGGTATCGCGTGTGGAAGTTCACGCGGACCCATAATACACGTACCCTGATGGAATCGCGTGTGAGACTACCCGCGCACCCCTGGAATACACGTACGCAGGCAAATCGCACGGCTGGGGGGTGGGGGTGCAGAGAGACAGGAGTGGGGGCCTGGTGGAGGGTGCCCCTGGATGCAGGGGGGTGGGGGTGCAGGGGGACATGAGTGGGAGCCTGGTGGAGGGTGCCCCTGGATGCAGGGGGGTGGGGGTGCAGAGGGACAGGAGTGGTGGCCTGGTGGAGGGTGCCCTACAGTGCTGGGGGTGGGGGTGCAGGGGGGCATGAGTGGGGGCCTGGTGGAGGGTGCACCTGGATGCAGGGGGGGTGCAGGGGGACAGGAGTGGGGGCCTGGTGGAGGGTGCCCCTGGATGCAGGGAGGTGGGGGTGCAGGGGGACAGGAGTGGGGGCCTGGTGTAGGGTGCCCCTGGATGCAGGGGGGTGGGGGTGCAGGGGGACAGGAGTGGGGTCCTGGTGGAGGGTGCCCTATAGTGCTGGGGGATGGGGGTGCATGGGGACATGAGTGGGGGCCTGGTGGAGGGTGCCCCTGGAAGCAGGGGGGCGGGGTGCAGGGAGACAGGAGTGGGGCCTGGTGGAGGGTGCCCCTGGATGCAGGGGGATGGGGGTGCTGGGAGACAGAAGTGGGGGCCTGGTGGAGGGTGCCCCTGGATGCTGGGGGGTGGGGGTCCAGGGAGACATGCGTTGGTGGGCAGTAGTGCAAGGTGACATGTGGGTTGGCTGGGGGGCATGGCCATGGTGGATGGGCTGCCTGCGGGACATGTGCAAGGGTGCAGGGTAGTCCCCTGTGGTGTGGGCCGCCTGCAGGGGCCGTGGAGGGTGTAGAGGGAACAGCTGGGAGGACCCACACGGCCAATTCACGTGTGGGACTCCCCGGCACCCCCGAAATACACGTAGGCTGCTGGATTTGCGTGTGGAATTTGCTGCGCACCCGGAGTACACGTACCCTGCTGAAATTGCGTGTGGAACTTCACGCGCACACCGAAATACACGTACCCTGCAAATTTGCGTGTGAAACTTCCCTCGCACCCCGGAATACACGTGCCCAGGGCAATCGTGTGTGGAACTTCCCGCGAACCCCGTAATACACGCACACGCTATTTTTCACACAGAGGGTGTCTGTGTTTGTCGGTACCCCTTTGCACCTCTTTTGTCGTAGAGGGCCACTTAATGGATCATTCATCATAGCTGTATATGGGTGCTTTTTGTTGGCGCACATTTTGGCGCACATTTATTTCAGGCGCAGGGACGCTACCGCCTGCTTTCTTGTGGCATACTTGTTTGGCCCTGTGGGCGTCTTTACCCGTGCACTGGTTTGCCGTATTCGATTCCATGAATACGAGTTGTAGGCGAGCGTGTGGGCGTTCCGCGCACTTGCCTCCTGTACTTCCCCCGTGACGCCCATATTTTCACGCGTTGTTCCCCATTCCGAGTGTTACGCCCCGTGTTCTGCCTACTTTTGTGATGTGCGCCGCGCTATGTGCGATTTCGCAGCGGCCGTGGCACACGCCGTTGGATGACCTGTGCGCCGGCGTGCACCGCACACTTTTTCAGCGCACATCCAATATTTTTCTCGCTCCCGGACTTCCATGAATCGATGTGCGCTGGTTTCCCTGCGATGTTCGCAGTTGCACTGCGATTTTCGCACTTTTACTGCGAATCGCACGTTTTGGCACCTCTGCGCAGGAATTCTCGGCGCACATTAATTCCATGAATCAGCCTGTAAGCCTTGCAAAGTTTAGAAACTCTGTACCTTTGCCGCCCATCTATGCACAACTCACAGCCTGGCCTCTTGTTTTCTCTCTTTGTGGGTCTTTGCATTTTCAGAAGGATATCTGCATCCTTGTGGCCCCTGACTGCCCTCACCCAATCACCCCAGCTCCTGTCTGCCCTCAGCACTTGCCTTGGCACACCCTTCGGCATGGAGCTTTGCACTTACACCTAACATGGCTCCAGGCCATGTAACACTCAACACTCCAAGCACTTCATCTGTGGCTCACCCATGAGCTCAGACTCCCCAGCACTTACCTCCTCTGCCCTCTTCCTTGCTGCACTTGCACGTTCTGAATACTCACAAGGCATAGTGGGTTTGTTCTTTTTTCCCTCCACTGCTTTAAATAATGTGTTTCACTCCCTTATTCCCTCCCTTCACCCTGTGGGTGCTTTGAAACGGTATTTTACTTGCTGTATAAGCACCTAACAAGCAAAAATAAGTAAATAAATAAATAAAATACCTACTTGATTCATCTTGGTTTTTTTGTAGAATACATTGCAGCGTTGCAAAGCAAGCTCATTCACTATGCTATTTCTCTGGCTTGGCTGCATCCTGGTGAGTGTGGTGCAGCCCACGGGCACTTTGTGCTTATTGGACACAGAGGTCTGTTCAGCAAGACAGTGCCATGTTTAGCAGGTTTGTCAGAACATCTCTACCTTACATATTTCCCTGTTCCTGCCTTCTTCTCTGTCAACAGTTCATTTATCGAAGCTGGGGATGGTGCGAGATCGTGAAGTTCAGGCATACCCGATTCTGTCCTGGCTCTCCTTTTCAGACATTCATAGATCACTTTTCAGTTGGCGGAACATTAATATTGTAAGCAGGAAGTTGCTTTGAGTTTAGTATTCTTTCAGTGCCGTGGAAGGTCCATTCTGGGAATGTGAAGCCTAGTAGGTTTGGCCAGTAAGAATTAAAGCACAAGAGACACCAGGTGTTGACACTAGAGAAACCTGTCCGGTGAGGTACAAGAATTTTAGCCCACATATGAGGGAGATAAGACACTTTTTGAAGAAAACAGCAGACCTATGAGACCAAAGGCAGGAAGAAGTCCAAGGAATCTACTAAATCCTTTTCTTTGTCATGGTCCAGTCATGGATTACAAACATGAGCCACAAGGGAGTTAACAATATCTGTCACGACCCTTACCCCAGCCCCCCACTGGCAAGTCCACTTGCCAGGTAAGGTCAGGGTTCGGGGCTCCATTAAGGCCTTGGAGGCCTGGCATCCACTCCCAAGACTCTCTTGGCGCCAGGCTCATATTCATTGTGGAGAACATGTTTGAAGGAGGACTACTTTTCATTGGGCCTGCAGTTAACATGGAGGCATTTGCATAGCTTGGTTCCTATGAACTAAGCTATGCGCTATAGTGTTTTGGGTGTGGTGGCCTGGGACTACTTTACCTGGACTACTTTGCTGGGAGGCTATTTAAACAACACCCAAGCAACAGAGCACGCTTTGCGTTACTGTGCAGACTGCAACGTAATGCTCACTGTGTCCTGTGATACCTGCGAGCCTCAGAGCAACGAGCCTGCAGAGGAGACAAAAGGAACATCATTAATAGAATCTTACCTGCAATCTTCATCCTGTCATCAGCTCTCCAGTGAACAGCTTCTTCTGGGCGCTGCATACCTACCGGAAACAAAGTGACCTGAAAAGGAAAAGGAGAAAGACAACATTAGAAAAGGCATACTCTGGCATTGCTTAAGCCACGAACATCACAAGAAGCTTACCTGGCTTGTCATCTCCCAGCTGGCATCGTTCCGGAGTTTCACACCCGCTGGAGAAGGACAGCACGACCTGTAAGGAAGAGAGGAGACACATGTTAGCAAAGGCAAGACAAAGCAGCGCAGCGCCTAGCGCATTACTTACCTCATTGCAGCACACATCTTGCACCATCATTTGCCGGCGGTACTTAACCCAACCAGTACGCCACACCGAATCTCCCGCATGCCTAGGGAGAAAGAAAGGACACTGTTATTCACAAAAGAAAGGCAGGCAAGAACAAACAGCGCTATACAAAAGCTGCTGCAATAAGACCTACCTTAAAGACACTTGAACAGGCATGCACCAGTGAAGTAACTACGTCGCCAACGCCCACTGAAAACTACGCACCCCTGCTAAGAAAGCAGGACGGAGAGCACGCCTAATACCACAACAAGGTGAGGAGAGGGCCTAAGGGCTGAAGCCAAAGGGGTGGTGGGAGGATACTTTACCTGAGTTGGCCAGTCTTGAACCCAGCCCTCCTGTGTTTTCAGGCTAGACTTCCTCCGAAGACACCATCCTGAAATTGGGGAGAAGGTTCCGGCAACCAACCAGGGCTGAGTGGCGTCCCCGTGGATACCAGGTGAGCGTAACAATATCCCTGTTGCTAGTGCTTGTGAATGGACCTTCTGTAGACAGTAATTCCATTGGTGACACCAGAGGAATTTCTATTGCCACAGTTTCTGAAATCTGGGATTTGAGGATTGATCAACTATTGGGGATTGATCAACTACACCAAGCCACACCTATTCTCTCCACAACATCTGGAGCTTATTGGAAAGCTTTTCCCCATACATTCAGGAAAGATCATTTTGCTTTTTGCTGGTATACAGAAGATGCAGCCTATCAGATTTCATTGTTACTTGGAATCAAAGAGAATCTGTGTTGCTCTTCTGTGCATGTGCTAACATATCTGGTGTAACATATCTAGCAACAATGGCATGGCCATGCCTCTTTAACAAGATCATGGTGCAGCTTCTTTTGTCTTTCTGGAGTTGAAGCTTCCAGAATTATCACATATTGGTGCCATTGACATTGATGATTTGGATGGACCTGCCATTGTGGCTGAATCCTGCTTATTGCACTACAGGTTTGACATTTGGCTTTGAATCTCTGCTATTGGTTACCCATAATGCCACCAATATGGCTAGGGGTGTGAACATGGACAACTTTTCAGTGGACGGAGGCACAATCCAAGCCTATGACAGCATTTGGCCAGTTGGCTAGAACTGGTACTGATGTTGCGAGAAGACAACTATGTTGCAAACTCATTTAAGTGGAATATCTGATGGAGACATAGAGGGTAATTCATAGAATTTCGCTGAAAAGTGTCGCAAGCGGCTGGCGCAGAGTGTCCGCGTGCGATTGACTGCGCCAGGCACGTGCGCTAAAACCGATTTCCGCGCACAGCGTATTCATGGATTTCATGCTCCCAAACCAGCCGTGGCGCAGAGTATCGCAGCGACCCTGCAGCAGCGCCAGTAACGCCCCCAAGAACGCCCTCGCGCAAGGAAAAGCCATCAAAATCGCTAAATCATCGCAAAGGGCTGCGCTAACCCTGGACCAGTTTACAGGGCTGCCAAATAAGGAACGCAAAGCGGGTAACGTGCATATCAGGGGTACACGTGAAGTCATACACGCGATTAGCCAGGGTACGTGTATTACAGGGGTACGCGGGAAGTTTAACACGCGATTGGCCAGGGTACGTGTATTACAGGGGTACGCGGGAAGTTTAACACGCGATTAGCCAGGGTAAGTGTATTACAGGGGTACGCGGGAAGTTTAACACGCGATTAGCCAGGGTACGTGTATTACAGGGGTACGCGGGAAGTTTAACACGCGATTGGCCAGGGTACGTGTATTACAGGGGTACGCGGGAAGTTTAACACGCGATTAGCCAGGGTAAGTGTATTACAGGGGTACGCGGGAAGTTTAAAACGCGATTAGCCAGGGTACGTGTATTACAGGGGTACGCGGGAAGTTTAACACGCGATTGGCCAGGGTACGTGTATTACAGGGGTACGCGGGAAGTTTAACACGCGATTAGCCAGGGTAAGTGTATTACAGGGGTACGCGGGAAGTTTAACACGCGATTAGCCAGGGTACGTGTATTACAGGGGTACGCGGGAAGTTTAACACGCGATTGGCCAGGGTACGTGTATTACAGGGGTACGCGGGAAGTTTAACACGCGATTAGCCAGGGTAAGTGTATTACAGGGGTACGCGGGAAGTTTAACACGCGATTAGCCAGGGTACGTGTATTACAGGGGTACGCGGGAAGTTTAACACGCGATTGGCCAGGGTACGTGTATTACAGGGGTACGCGGGAAGTTTAACACGCGATTAGCCAGGGTAAGTGTATTACAGGGGTACGCGGGAAGTTTAACACGCGATTGGCCAGGGTACGTGTATTACAGGGGTACGCGGGAAGTTTAACACGCGATTGGCCAGGGTACGTGTATTACAGGGGTACGCGGGAAGTTTAACACGCGATTGGCCAGGGTACGTGTATTACAGGGGTACGCGTGAAGTTATACACACGATTAGCCAGGGTACGTGTATTACAGGGGTACGCGGGAAGTTTAACACGCGATTGGCCAGGGTACGTGTATTACAGGGGTACGCGGGAAGTTTAACACGCGATTGGCCAGGGTACGTGTATTACAGGGGTGCGTGGGAATCATCACACGCGATTAGGCTGGGTGGGTCCTCACAGGTGTTCCCTGTACACCCTCCACGGCCCCTGCAGGCAGCCTACAAAACAGGGGACTACCCTGCACACCTGCTCATGTCCCCCTGCACCCCCACCCCCCAGCAGTGCAGGGGCAGCCTCCACCAGGCCCCCACTCATGTCTCCCACCACCCCCACCCTCCCGCCACCAGGGGCAGCCTCCACCAGGCCCCCACCCATGTCTCCCACCACCCCCACCCCCCCGCCACCAGGGGCACTCTCCACCAAGCCCCCACCCATGTCTCCCACCACCCCCACCAGTGCAGGGGCACCCTCCACCAGGCCCCCACCCATGTCTCCCAACACCCCCACCCACCAGCACTGTGGGGCACGTGGCCAGCAGGCAGTCAGGCAGCAGCAGATGGCAGGTGGGAGCGTGCTCAGGGCTCTGGGGGGCAGTAATTTGGCCTCCTGGCCAGGAGCGTGGTCTCTCGTGTGTGAACGCGTGGACAGCCTGATAGGTAGTGAAATCCCACACGTCAGCAAAGGCCCTTAGCGCGTAAACCCGTCAACAGCATATGCGCGCCTATAGTCACCTGCACGTGCAGGAAATTGTTGCGTGACACGTCCCAGTGTCAAAGCGTGTGATTGGTGAAAATGGATGTACACGTAGAAGTGACAAAGCGTGTGATTGGTGAAAATGGATCTACACGCAGAAGTGACAAAGCGTGTGAATGGTGAAAATGGATCTACACGCAGAAGTGACAAAGCGTGTGATTGGTGAAAATGGATCTACACGCAGGAGTGACAAAGCGTGTGATTGGTGAACGTACACGCCGCGTAAGTGACGCTGTACGTGTGGGCCTGTATACAAGGTACATGTAGAACACCATTTCCTTGTACGTGCTTTTCGTGGAGAGCGAGTGGGTGAATTCTGTACTTCTTGTCGTTTCACACGCGATTTACTTCACGGCGTTTCCAGTTCGTATTCCCTGTTACCTCTGACAGCTTTTTCTCTTTTTTCTCTTTTACTGGTTTACCTGGGCCTGTTCCCTCAAACAGTGTCCCCTTCTACTGTTGTCCTGTCTTCTCAGACAGCGTACACATCTTCTTTTGGCGGGGGTTTAGCCAGCCAAACGCGCTCATTCTTCACGCTCTTTTACCTGGCAGACGGTGAGTCACGCACGTATCCAACTTCTGTGCTTGCCCCGTGTGTAGCCTACCCCTTCAGAGGTCATTCTAGGCTGCGTGTGACACGCATACGTTCATTCTTGTGTTACTGGGTGCCTCAGCGTAGTGCAGGTTTTTCTTTCTGCACACGTGGTCTAGGAGGGGTTGCGTGCACGTCATCTCCCTTTTTTGGGCCTCCTGTGCGTTGCGTGACCCGTCATCTTTCCCCAGGGGTTACAATCAGCCGTGCTAGAGCACTAGGGTACAATTACCATCTGGTACCCAACCCCTTTGACCCCCAATTGCCCAGGACAATTGTCTACAGCCACTCCCATACGCACATTAATATCAGTGCCATGGCTGGGAGGCAAGGATTCCGTAAGGGTGGCAAAGGTGGAAGAGCCACAAGTGGTGGCCGTGGTGGATCCGGTAGGGGACGTGGTCGTAACTTGCAGGGTGAGCCTGTCCCCCCATATGTGGAGGACCAGTCAAGGGCACCCATCATCCCCCCCTCCCCCCCTCCCGTTGAGGCTGAAGTGGCTGACACCATCCATGCTCAGCCCTTGTTGGACCAGCCCATTGTGGCACCAGACCTGGCTGACTCCATGGCTGACTTCCAGGTCAGCAGGGCTACGACACGTGCGCTGGTGCACGTTGATGCCATCATGCCACGTGGATCTGGGGCAGCAAGGTCATCTGCTGCACCAAGGAGGCAGGGCGGAGTGGCTGCAGGGGCAGCTGCGGCTCCATCCACCCCAGCCCTCACACACCCAGCCAGGACAGTGTCGGTCCTAGTCCATGCTGCTGACATTCCCCCTGACACCATCACCCTCGAGCCAATGCCTGCACCAACTCCCATGCTGAGTGTGCAATCCCACACTCCTGATACAGAGTCCACCAGGGCTCCTGCCCCTAGTGTCCAGAGCGGCGCAGGACACTCAGGATCACCACCACCTTCCAAGCGGAAGAGGAAGAGTGCTCGTCCGGCACAGGCTGATGCCCCAGACACGGCTACACAGTCCGGCCCGTCCAGGAAGCCCAGCTTCACGGATGACGAACTGAATGCACTTGTCGAGTATGTGTCCGGACATGACAACGAGATGGTCATTGTTGCAGGATCCAAGACCACACCTGCACAACGCCAGGCACACTGGCAGACCGTTGCGGACATCGTAAGTGCCCTTGGAATCGTGAGGCGCACAGCCAATGATTGCTATAAGCGCTGGAATGACCTAAAGCGCAGGGCAAAGAGTAAGCTGGCCTCAAGTCATGCCGCAACTCTAGTGACTGGAGGTGGGTCTCCAGTAGTAGACATGGAACTCACTCCACATGAGTCAGTCGCTGGGACCTACGTCACGGAGGAACAGATCCAAGGCGTGGGAGATCTGGCTGATTACGAGGCATTGTCCGGTGAGTGCACATGCATGTGTGTGTCATACATGTGCATGGTGTGTGTGTGAGGGCTTCTGTTTGGGTGCCAGGTGAGAGTGTGTGCGCCTCAGTCGTATGGTTCAGCCATGTGCTTCATGCAATACTTCCTGCGCAGCTGCATTTGGCCATAGCTGTATCCCTTCAGCCAACAGTAGACATCTAGCACAACTGCACGCCAGTTGCCCTTGAAGTGTCACCTTGACACAACATATTTGCTTATTTTTCACTGTTCATTCAGTCAGTTTGTTTGCATTCCACCACTTTCACTAGGCATGTCGCTGTCCACTAGTCACATGTCTGACATGGGTATGGTAAAGTGGAGTGACTTTGTTACCTGGATATCATTTGTACACACATGTCCCTGTGCTATTTGACCATTTCAGACTGGCAGCTCCTGGTGAAAAATCTGACCTGTCAGAATCAGAAAAGCTATTACATGCGGGAACTGGACTGAATGAATAGGTGGTGCCCTCCTCTCCATCTTCACTCAATAGCAATGGTACATGCCATCTGTGTGATGGCATGTGTGTTTCACCTGCCAATCACAGGCCAATGTGTGATGCCACTGCCAGGCAGCATGCAGAAAATTTGTTCATCTTCCATCTTGGTGTCATCAGTGTGTGCCATTTGCCTGCACTTCATACGCAGTGAGGGTGCATGCATGGGAGGGTTTTAGTCATGTGGGACATGTGTCAATCAAGTACTGGTTCTCTTGCTTCTCAGCCCTCAATGTGTGCCATGGTGCTAATGCCTGTTTCCATTACTTTGTTTTCATGTCTTTGCAGGGGAAGACGCACCTGATACTGCTGGGGTTGTGGAGATGGTGCAGACCCAGGAGGTGTCCCAGGGCCGACCAACCACCAGTGAGGGACGTGGTGTGGTGGTGGGGGAGAACCCACAAGTGCTGCAGGTCGTGCTCTCAAGGGGTGTCTCTGGCTGCACCTCCCCCGAGCTGTACTCAGGTGTTGATTCGGATGAGACCTACGTGCCGTCGCTGGTGAGTGTTCCAGGGAGGGATTCTGTTCTGTCTCACCCACCTGCACCAGGGTCAGTACCCTCCATGGGGATGTCAGTGTTGGCAGCTACGCCTTCGGTGGTTACGGATGCAGGGTCACACTCCGCGACATCTGATCCTGTTCCTGGGCCAGCAGATCAGAGGGGGAATGCAGTCCTGCAGCCTCAGGCAGTGCCGGCACAGCAAGGCGCAGTTTGCCTTGCCCCAGACAGGTGTGGTGCCCGCCGACGTGGTGGCCGTACGCCACCCGGCAATACCGCATGGGAGCAATCCATTTACGGTATGGCTACCCAACAGGCTGCATCATCCGAGATGATGGCTCAGGCCATGGATAGGGTGGCCACTTCCATTGTCCCCCCAGAAAGGCTGATGGAGCGACTAGAGCAGGCAACCGACTCCATCTGCCAGTCACACAGGGAGGACATGTTGGGGTCCAACAGGGACAGGCGGGCGGCACTGGCGACTCTGCAGGAGGCCATCTCCATTCAGTCCCAGGGCCACAGGGAAGCCCTGAGGCAGGAGCTCCTACACCTCAGGACGACTCTTGTTGAGCTTGAGGCTTCAACACACCAAAGGACAGAACAGCAGCTGGAGCGTCTCACCCGTACGCTCTTAGCTGAGATGCAGGCAACGAGGGCGGAGGTCCGGGCATCCCGTGAGTTGTTGCATGGGGACCTCCGCACACTCATCCTCCAGAACCAGACCTACCACACCCGCATGCTTGCAGCCATGGAGGAGCAGACTAGGGCCTTGCGTGGGCTGCCTCCCATAGTGCAACCACCTCCGGATGCAGCTGCACAGGGTGATAATAGCGACAGCAGTGACACTCCCACAATAGGGTAGCCGTGTGGGCCATGAGCCCATGGAGGTGTTTTATCTTCCCAGGATCCACGCAGGTGGGTTCTGGTGTGCATCCTGTCCTCGGACCTCCTGGGTGGCCTCCCCAACCCCCCCGGGCCCATCAATGGCCATTTTTGATTGTTTCTTATTTTTATTTTTATTTTGATTTCTTTTATTCCCAATTTTTTTGGGACGATCTGTTGGCTCCGATCTGTTGGCTCCGATCTGTTGGCTCCGATCTGTTGGCTCCGATCTGTTGGCTCCGATCTGTTGGCTTCCGTGGTTCCTGTGGGCATACGCTGCATTGTGGCTGGGCACATGCAGGCTTGTAATGTATTTGGTTCAGATGCTTGGGTTTGAGTCACACACACCCCTCCTGCTTCCCGTTTCCATGGGCTTGCAAAGGGTGTGCCCAAGTGACAGTGAATTACACAGTGACGTTGGACTCCCATGAGCTGTGTGGCCAGTCTGTAGTCAATACTGTGTATACATTCATAGTGCATATTGCTGTTGTGTTGTACACTGCATGTTGCATTGATGTGTAACTCTTCTTCTGTGTCTACCTCCCAATTTGCGGGTCCCTTCCTCAAGTCCACACAAGGACCTCTAGTCTGGCGATGGGGACCATGTTGGCAGCAGTGCACCTACAACTCTACATGGCGCCAACACTGCACAGTTGGTAGTGGTGGGAGTGCAGGCATTTCCAGGTGGTGAGACTACTAATATGTAACATTTTTGATGTCATGTTAATGGTACGTGCTCAAGTATGTTGTTGGTCCGGCATTGCTGTGAGCATTTCAGGTGTTGCAGGTTTCTAATAGTGCCACTGTACATAGTGAGAGTGATGTCATGTTGTGGGGATTACTTTGTTTACCTGCAATTAGCATGACATGGCACGGTGTGTCGTGTGGCAGTGCTGGGGTTGGGTTGGCTGACATGGCACTGTCCTCTTGTTGCATTTTGCAAGTGGGTATTCATTTTAGCAGCCTCAATGTGTAACTTCACAAAACTGCATTGGTGGTGTCTGTGTGGGTAGGGATGCACACAGTGTGACACTTCCAGGTGAACAATCTCAGGCTGACATGGAATTCCCGGTTCATTCTCCACACATTCAGGATCAGTGTCAGGTTGAGTCATCATTGATTGTCAGATGGAATGTGCCAGGGCAGTGTGCACTCCACAGGGGTGTGATTTCTATGTGAAGTAATTAGCCACTAGCTGTGTACGGGCTGCCTCCCCCCGTGCCCTTTCCCCTCCCATGCGCAGCGGCTGTGCATGTAGTTGGGGATGTGGGGCCACCACCATGTCCACGGCCAGGCCCCGGCGTGTTGCAACGTTGTGCAGGACACATGCTGCCACTATGATCCTGCACACTACTGGGGGAGCGTATAACAGCTGCCCGCCAGAACGGTCAAGGGAGCGAAAGCGTGACTTCAGCACTCCGAATGTGCGCTCCACTATGCCCCTGGTTGTAATGTGGGCTGTGTTAAATCTTACCTGGGGTGGCGTGGTGGGGTTCCGAATTGGCGTCATCATGTGGGGGCTGAGAGGGTAGGCACTGTCCCCTGTGGAGGTGGGGATTGGTATCATTGGTGAGGTTGTGACCTTGCTCAGTATCCAACATGCATGCATATGCAGTGGCATACATACTCACCAAGCAGCCATGTATCGCCATGCCGCCCAGCTTCTAGGTCCCGGCTTAGGGTGGACATTCGGTAAATGAAGCTGTCGTGGGTGGAGCCAGGATAGTTGGCATATACTGAGGTGATGATTCCCTTGGCATTACATGCTACCTGCACGTTGATGGAATGCCAGTGCTTGCGGTTCCTATAGATGTGCTCAGATGCCCTGGGGGGACGTAGAGCCACATGGGTGCAGTCGATGGCACCTAGCACTTTGGGGAATCGTGCCACTGCGTAAAAATCCAGGGCGGCAGCATGCCTTTCTGCAGGTGTTCTGGGCAGGTATATGTGCCTGCGGACTGATGGGCGTGCAGTCATGATGTTCAAGACCTGGTGTAGGCAGCGTGACTGGGTGGCCTGTGACACCCCACCCACTATGGCACTTGTCCGCTGAAATGATCCAGTGGCTAAGAAGTGCAGTACATTGAGGACCTTCTCCAGGGGGCTGAGTGCTTGGGAGCACAGGGTGGGTGATGTGAGGTCATCCTCCCACTCACTCACCAGGTCCAGTATGATGTGTGGTGGAAACCTGTACCTCCCATACACCTGGTCATCAGGCATCCCGAAAAGGCTGGTTCTGGGTGTGAATATTCTGGCCCTGACTATCCTCCTCCTCCTCCTTTGGTAGCCCACTGCCACTGCTGCTAGGAACGGTATGTTCATCCTGGCGTCTGAGCTTGTTATTGTTAAAGTCCGCAATTTATGCTTAGCGCGTGTTCTAGGCGAGCGTGTGACCCGCGCAGCCCTGGAATCCAGTTCCCAGTCCAATAGCGTGTGGAAATTCACACGCACCACGGGATACAGCGTGTGACCCGCGCAGCCCTGGAATCCAGTTCCCAGTCCAATAGCGTGTGGAAATTCACACGCACCACGGGATACAGCGTGTGACCCGCGCAGCCCTGGAATCCAGTTCCCAGTCCAATAGCGTGTGGAAATTCACACGCACCACGGGATACAGCGTGTGACCCGCGCAGCCCTTGAATCTAGTTCCCAGTCCAATAGCGTGTGGAAATTCACACGCACCACGGGATACAGCGTGTGACCCGCGCACCCCTGGAATCCAGTTCCCAGTCCAATCGCGTGCGGAAATTCACACGCACCACGTGATACAGGTTCGCTGACGTACTTGCGTGTGTAAGTGGCCGCGCACCCATTAAATACACGTACATAGGCCAATCGCGTGTACGCGCACTTTTGTCCAATTACACGCGATGACACTCTGACGTGCAGTATCTCCACGTGTGCCCCGTCATCACGTGGTGAGTGGGGAACACCCGTGCGGGTCACGTCACAGACGCGCTTACGCGCTGAGGGACTCTGGTCCAATAGAATCGCGTATGCGTGCTGACGCGCTTACGCGCTAAGGGCCTTTCCTCGGATTTCACGCTGACGTGCAGGATTTTCACGTGCCAAATCACTCCGTATCAAGCTGGCCACGCGAAAACACACGGAAGCCCATGCTCCTGCCCAGAAGGCCGAGTTACTGCCCCCCAGTGCCCCGAGCAGCCTCCCACGTGCCATCTGCTGCTGCCTGCCTGCCTGCCTGCTGCCACCGTGCCCTGCCATTTGGTGCCTGCACATCAGCCATCTGCAGGGGTCCAGTTGCTGTGTCCACCCCTGCTGGAACTGAAGACTCCCGACTGGTATTACATCGCTCCACAGCCCAGCCCCAGGACCCAGTTGCCCACCCACACCTGCCTCTGGGGTTGCCATGTCGGGCACTTCCACATCTGGCACCAGTGGCAACCCCAGGCCAGAGGGGCAGAGGGGCACCAGCTTCACTGTCACCGAAGTTGGTGTCCTGGTGGAGCATGTCCTGGGGCAGTATGATGCCCTCTTTGGATCGTCCCGCGCCAGCAAGGAAGGACGGCAGAGGATCTGGGCCGACTGTGTGGTTGCCATCAACGCGGAGGGGGTGGCAACCCGCGACGTCCTGAAGATCAAGAAGCGCTGGGAGGACTTGAGGTCCAGGACCCTTGTGAAGGCCCGGCGCCTCGTGGAGGGGGGCCGGGGCCGCATGAGTACCATCCAGATGAGGGTCCTGGAACGCGTACGCCCAGCGCTCCACGCCCAGATCCTTGAGAGGGAGGCCCGTCTGGAGTTGAGCGGTAAGTGTCCATGCATTACTGTGTGAGACAGGGCATGTTGCGGTGTGCTGGTTCTATGATACTTGCCTCTATGTGTGCCATAGGCCATGTATGCATGTATGTGTGCAGGGACATCATGGTAATGCATGTGCGACCAGTGATGTGTGATGCACATGGTTGTTGCATGTGTTGAAATGCCGCATGGGGAGCCCTAATCAGATTATGAACATGAGAGCATGCCAGTCTCTGTACCTGAACATGGGTGGGGGTGAGGGATGGGTGCTGATGCCAGGTACATATATGGTAGCCATGTCTGTGTGCCTGACCTGCGTGTCTGTGACTTGTGCATGCCATGGATGCATGACACATGTGTGTGACAATGCAGAGATTCAGTAAAGCAGCAAAATTACCCTTGTATCCGCTGTGTTTGGTGTGTTTGGGGCCAGATGGATGTGACTGAGGTGAAGTGTGTGCATGTGATGGGCATGAGGCATGATGCATGTGAGTTACATATCATTGAATGTTTCAAGAGTCCATTGGACATGCATGGAAATGTCCATGGCATGCAGCATGCCTGTTACTGTGTGTGTTTTGCCTGGACTGACCCATGTGTTGTGGAGGGACATGATGGAAGTGTACTTTGACAGTGGTGCTCATCTGCTATTGCTTCCTGTCTAGGGGACCATTGTACAGTGCCCTGATGCTTGTGTTCTTTGTCTCCCTCTACGCAGCGGCTAGTGAAGAAGAGGGCGGAGACGGCGCTGTGGAGCAAGGCGGCGGGGATGCCCCCACGGCTGCAGCGGAAGGGGTGGGTGAGCCCCCACAGGGGCCTGCTACGGTGGGAGACGGTGAGGAGCCATCCAGGTTGGTGGTTTGCACAGAGGAGGAGGAGGCCGCCACTGGGGCACACATGGGGCCTGGTGGGGGCATCCCTGCTGGTGCAAGTGGTGCAGTCCAGGGCCAGGGGCAGGAGGCAGCACAGGTCACCGTGGAGGGGCCTGTGCATGTCGCTGTCCCTGACCCTGTGAGTGCACCACCATGCACCAGCAGGGATGCCCCGTCCCAGGCCTGTCCGCAGGTAGAGGGGATGTCCATGTCACCTGACTCCCCTCCACCTGCGGACGTGGGAACCCCTGGCCGTGCGGAGAAGGTCCTGATTGGGGTCGCGTTGCGCACGGCTGTGATTCGTGATGCCGTGCGTGCTTCCCGGGAGGAGCACGCACGTCATCACGAAGTGCACCGTGCCGACGTGGCCCAATTGGGATCGGCCATGTTCGGGGGTTTCCTGCATGTGTTGGCCAATGTGGCGGCCCTCTCCTCCTCTGTGCAGGCTATCCACCAGTCGTTCTCCTTGCCGTCTTCCAGCCCAGATGCCACCAGGGCCCCCTGTGGACCTGCCCCGACCAATGCAGCCAGCTCGGTGGGGATCCCATCCCTGCCACAGTCGGGAGTCAGAGATCCAGCAGGGGTGGACACCAGAGCAACTGGACCCCAGCAGATGGAGGATGTGACGGCATCATCGGGCAGGGCACGTGCACGACGGCGTCGGTGGTTTCCATCAGCCTGGATGCCGTCGTGCTGGCACAGGCAGTTGCGTCGGAGGCAGCAGCAGGCTCAACGTGGGAGGCATCATGGCTCGGGGCCATCAACATCAGGGGTGCAGGCATCGGCCGGAGGGCAGGAGAACCCTGGAATGGGAGTGGCTTCCGTGTGGGAGAGGTTGTGCCAGCGGATAGGTGCGGAGCGGCAGCGGGCAGAGGAGGAACGGCTCACGATGGTCAGGGCGGAGGACTCCATGCGGAGGGCGCTGAGGCGGGCTGAGTGCCTCGAGGGTCTTCGCAGGGAGTTTGAGCTTGACACTGCGTTATCCCTGCGGGACCTCGGGGCCAGGGAACATGCCCGCCTCCAAGCCATTGACCAGGAGTTCGATGATGCCCTGGCCCATGACAACAACCAGTGAGCCGTCCGAATAGCCCGCTGCCTTTGTATATAGTTGTATAGTTAGGGTTAGGTTTCCTTTGTTTTTTTGATTTTTTTTTGGTTGCGATTGGACAATGCACCACTTTTTTGTATATAGTTACCTTTTTAGTTAGTAGTCAGTTAGGTTTAATTTGGTAGGGCTCATGGACCCAGGATGATCTTCTTAATTGGCTTATTTTAATTTTTCATAATTTTTTCTTGGACATTCATCTTGTTTTGTTTGATTTGCTTTGTGTTTTTTCTTATTTGCTGTTCAATACATATTATTTTTTTAATCTTCAATGTGTCGTATCATCTCATTGCTTTCAGGCATGTCATGTTGGGTGTTTTGTCATTCACTTGCAGCCATTGTGTGTGACAGACATGTGTTAAATTGCATTATTTACATTGGGGGTGTAACATGTAATTGCCTTTGATATGTGGGTGGGTGTGATAGTTGGTTGGGCCTTTTGGCAGGGGAGGATGGGCATTACGGACATGATTGGGGAATGTTGGGACCCAGGTGCAGGGGGGCATGGATTGGACATGGGTGGGGGCCTGCTGGCAGGTGCCCCACAGTGCTGGGGGGTGGGGGTGGTGGGAGACATGAGTTGGACATGGGTGGGGGCCTACTGGCAGGTGCCCCACAGTGCTGGGGGGTGGGGGTGGTGGGAGACATGAGTTGGACATGGGTGGGGGCCTGCTGGCAGGTGCCCCACAGTGCTGGGGGGTGGGGGTGGTGGGAGACATGAGTGGGGCCCTGGTGGAGGGTGACCCTGGTGGCTGGGGGGTGGGGGTGGTGGGAGACATGAGTTGGACATGGGTGGGGGCCTACTGGCAGGTGCCCCACAGTGCTGGGGGGTGGGGGTGGTGGGGGACATGAGTTGGACATGGGTGGGGGACTGCTGGCAGGTGCCCCACAGTGCTGGGGGTTGGGGGTGGTGGGAGACATGAGTTGGACATGGGTGGGGGCCTGCTGGCAGGTGCCCCACAGTGCTGGGGGGTGGGGGTGGTGGGAGACATGAGTGGGGCCCTGGTGGAGGGTGACCCTGGTGGCTGGGGGGTGGGGGTGGTGGGAGACATGAGTTGGACATGGGTGGGGGCCTACTGGCAGGTGCCCCACAGTGCTGGGGGGTGGGGGTGGTGGGGGACATGAGTTGGACATGGGTGGGGGACTGCTGGCAGGTGCCCCACAGTGCTGGGGGGTGGGGGTGGTGGGAGACATGAGTTGGACATGGGTGGGGGCCTGCTGGCAGGTGCCCCACAGTGCTGGGGGGTGGGGGTGGTGGGAGACATGAGTGGGGCCCTGGTGGAGGGTGACCCTGGTGGCTGGGGGGTGGGGGTGGTGGGAGACATGAGTTGGACATGGGTGGGGGCCTACTGGCAGGTGCCCCACAGTGCTGGGGGGTGGGGGTGGTGGGGGACATGAGTTGGACATGGGTGGGGGACTGCTGGCATGTGCCCCACAGTGCTGGGGGGTGGGGGTGCAAGGGGACATGTGTTGGTGTTCATTAGTTCAAGGAGACATGTGCCTTTGCTGGGGGGCATGCCCATGTTGGGTGGGCTGCCTGCATGACCAGGGATGCAGGGTAGTCCCCTGGTGGTTGGGGCTGCCTGCAGGGGCCGTGGAGGGTGTACAGGGTACACCTGGGAGGGACCCACACTGTCAAATCACATGTGGGACTCCCCGGCACCCCTGAAATACACGTACCGTGCAGAAATCGCGTGTAAAACTTCCCGCGCACCCCTGAAATACACGCGCCCAGGCTATTCGCGTGTGGAACTTCCCGCGCACCCCTGAAATACACGCGCCCAGGCTATTCGCTTGTGGAACTTCCCGCGCACCCCTGAAATACACGCGCCCAGGCTATTCGCGTGTGGAACTTCCCGCGCACCCCTGAAATACACGCGCCCAGGCTATTCGCGTGTGGAACTTCCCGCGCACCCCTGAAATACACGCGCCCAGGCTATTCGCGTGTGGAACTTCCCGCGCACCCCTGAAATACACGCGCCCAGGCTATTCGCGTGTGGAACTTCCCGCGCACCCCTGAAATACACGCGCCCAGGCTATTCGCGTGTGGAACTTCCCGCGCACCCCTGAAATACACCGCGCCCAGGCTATTCGCGTGTGGAACTTCCCGCGCACCCCTGAAATACACGCGGCCAGGCTATTCGCGTGTGGAACTTCACGCGCACCCCTGAAATACACCCGCCCCAGGCTATTCGCGTGTGGAACTTCCCGCGAACCCCTGAAATACACGCGCCCAGGCTATTCGCGTGTGGAACTTCCCGCGCACCCCTCAAATTCACGTGCCCAGGCTATTCGCGTGTGGAACTTCCCACGAACCCCTGAAATACACGCGCTCAGGCTATTCGCGTGTGGAACTTCCCGCGCACCCCTGAAATACACGCGCCCAGGCTATTCGCGTGTGGAACTTCCCGCGCACCCCTCAAATTCACGCGCCCAGGCTATTCGCGTGTGGAACTTCCCGCGAACCCCTGTAATACACGTAGCCCGCTCCCCCAGGCCCGATCGCGTGAGGAACTTCCCGCGCACCCCTCAAATTCACGCGCCCAGGCTATTCGCGTGTGGAACTTCCCGCGAACCCCTGTAATACACGTAGCCCGCTCCCCCAGGCCCGATCGCGTGAGGAACTTCCCGCGCACCCCTCAAATTCACGCGCCCAGGCTATTCGCGTGTGAAACTTCACGCGAACCCCTGAAATACACGTAGCACGCTCCCCCAGGCCCGATCGCGTGAGGAACTTCACGCGAACCCCTGTAATACACGTAGCCCGCTCCCCCAGGCCCGATCGCGTGTGGAACTTCACGCGAACCCCTGAAATACACGTAGCCCGCTCCCCCAGGCCCGATCGCGTGAGGAACTTCACGCGAACCCCTGTAATACACGTAGCCCGCTCCCCCAGGCCCGATCGCGTGTGGAACTTCACGCGAACCCCTGTAATACACGTAGCCCGCTCCCCCAGGCCCGATCGCGTGAGGAACTTCACGCGAACCCCTGTAATACACGTAGCCCGCTCCCCCAGGCCCGATCGCGTGAGGAACTTCACGCGAACCCCTGTAATACACGTAGCCCGCTCCCCCAGGCCCGATCGCGCGAATAACTTCACGCGAACCCCTGTGATGCACGTACCCTGCAAATCGCGTGTGACACTTCCCGCGCACCCCGGTATACATGCACACGTATTTTTTGTCAGCGGGTGTCCGTGTTTGTGGGTACCCCTTTGCACGTCTTTTTTCCTGGAGGGCCACAGTATGGGACATTCATCATGGCAGTATATAGGTGCTATTTGTTGGCGCACCTTTTGGCGCACATTTCTTACAGCCGCAGAGACGCTACCGCCTCCTTTCTTGTGGCGGTCGTGTTTGTGCCTGTGCGCTGGTTTGAGCGTGCGCTTTTTTCCCCTATTCTATTCCATGAATACGTGTTGTAGGCGAGCGTGTGGGCGTTCCGCGCACTTGTGCCCTGTACTTCCCCCGTGACGCCCACGTTTTGGCAAGTTGTTCCCCATTCCGAGTGTTACGCCCGTGTTCCGCCTACTTTTATTGCGTGCGCCGCGCTATGTGCGAATTTCGCTGTGGCCTGTACGATTTTCGCTGTGACCTGGCGCACGCTGTTAGATGGCCTGTGCGCCAACGTGCGCCAACGTGCGCCGCGCACTTTTTTATCGCACATCCGCTGGTTTTCTCGCGCACGGCCTTCCATGAATCGACGTGCGCTGCTTTTCGTGCGATTTTCGCACTTGCACTGCGATTTTCGCTATTCCACTGCGATTCGCACGTTTTTGCCCACTTGCGCCGCGCTAATTATTCCATGAATCGGCCTGTAAATCTGCTCCCCTGATTAATTTGGCCTGGGGTATTGACTGGTGTCCTGCAATTACCTTCAGTCTCTAGATGCAGTGTATCCAACACAACGAGGCTTGTCAAAGACTCTTTTTTTTATAGTGTCAGTATCTTTCTTCCTCCAACATTTGTATAGCAAATATTCCATAGAATACACTACTCAAGGATGGATGGACATTATCTGCTTGTAGAGAGGGTGTGTTACTTCAAGCGCTCTCTTGTAATATTTCCAATCAGAACTCATTGCAACGATTAGCTTGGCTATTCCGATAGTAGCTTCATTTTATTAATTTTTCCATCGACTGTCTTGATTCCCAAAGGCTTGAGAAAGGACCAGGAATCTGTGATTTGATTAGTTCCTATGGGCCCAAATTGGTGTAGTACCACCTTCTTCTGGATTTGTCAAATGATGTTTCTTTGAGGTTTCTCTCATTCCATCGCTTGTCAGTTTCATTGCTGACAGCGTGATCATCAAGGTTCAGAACAACAGGGATATTCCCATGATCTAGCATTGGAAAGCCAAAGCTCCTGTTGATATTTCACCTTAGCATATTTTCATCATTGATCAACAGTAAGTCCATGATGCTCTCTAAAGGATATTTATCCAGAATCCTGTAAACCATGAGAACACTGGTGACCTTCTGAGAAGGAGCCTGATTGAAGTCAAATTTGCTATAATTACCAACTTGCTATAATGACCATTATGGCCGGCATCTACTAATTTCCCATTGTGCAACTATTCAATTGTTTTCATGCTCAACAAGTATTTTCTTTTGAATCTCTGGAGGCAATTTCAAAAGCTCTCCTTTTGGCGTTGACATAACATCAGCCTGATGCATGGAAGAGTTGGGTTCTTTGGAGATCCATCAGCTATATTTTAAGATACTTTTAAGATACTTTATGAATAGTTTGGTTCTTCATCCACATCTAGAGTTCCATTAGATAATTTAATGTTATTATCCTCGTTATCAGGGGATAGTGCTGTCAACTTCGGTGGAGAACGTTATGATGCTCAGGGCAATTTCCATTTATTTGTCCAGGACAGAGGAATTCCAAAATGGTGGCTTTCCTTTTCAGGTCTTTGGTATCAGTCAAAAGGGAAAAGAACAACCCCCCAGTACTTTTGCCCCATTGGTTTATTTTGGCAGTCATGACCGTGCAAGTTACCTCTACAAAAGGCACTACACTATGATGGGAACAGGACTTAGGGGGTAATTCATAGAATTCAGCGCACAAGTGGCGCACGCGGCTGGCGCACAGTGTGCGCGTGCGGTAGTCTGCGCCAGCCGCGTGAGCCGAAACACATTCAGGCGCACAGCGTATTCATGGATTCCAACATCCACAACCAGCCGTGGCGCAGAGTGGCGCAGCGACCCTGCAGCAGCGTCAGTTACGCCCCCAAGAACGCCCCTCGCGCAGGGAAAAGCCATCAAAATCCCCAATCCAGCGCAAAGGGCAGCAGCAAACGCAGAGCGGGGAGCGTGCATTTCAGGGGTGTGCGGGTGTCCCCACACGCGATAGGCCTGGGTACGTGTATTACAGGGGTGCGCGAGAAAATCTACACGCGATTGGCCTGGGTACGTGGATTTCTGGGGTGCGCGAGAAATTCTACACGCGATTGGCCTGGGTACGTGGATTACAGGGGTGCGCGAGAAATTCTACACGCGATTGGCCTGGGTACGTGTATTACAGGGGTGCGCGAGAAAATCTACACGCGATTGGCCTGGGTACGTGGATTTCAGGGGTGCGCGAGAAAATCTACACGCGATTGGCCTGGGTACGTGTAGTACAGGGGTGCGCGAGAAAATCTACACGCGATTGGCCTGGGTACGTGGATTTCAGGGGTGCGCGAGAAATTCTACACACGATTGGCCTGGGTACGTGTATTACAGGGGTGCGCGAGAAAATCTACACGCGATTGGGCTGGGTACGTGGATTTCAGGGTGCGCGAGAAATTCTACACGCGATTGGCCTGGGTACGTGGATTTCAGGGGTGCGCGAGAAAATCTACACGCGATTGGGCTGGGTACGTGGATTTCAGGGGTGCGCGAGAAATTCTACACGCGATTGGCCTGGGTACGTGGATTTCAGGGGTGCGCGAGAAAATCTACACGCAATTGGGCTGGGTACGTGGATTTCAGGGGTGCGCGAGAAATTCTACACGCGATTGGCCTGGGTACGTGGATTTCAGGGGTGCGCGAGAAAATCTACACGCGATTGGCCTGGGTACGTGTATTACAGGGGTGCGCGAGAAATCCTACACGCGATTGGGCCTGTGCGAGTGGGGCAGTGTATTACGTGGGTGTGCGGGAAGTTGAAGAGGTGAATTGCCAGTGTGGGTCCTCCCAGGTCTCCCCTCTACCCCCTCCACGACCTCTGCAGGCAGCCCACACCACAGGGGACTACCCTGCACCCCTGGACATGTCCCACAGGCAGCCCATCCACCATGGGCATGCCCCCCAGCCAAGCCACATGTCCCCTTGCACCCCCACCCGTCCAGTCACCAGGGGCAGCCTCCACCAGGCCCCCACCCATGTCTCCCACCACCCCCACCCCTCCAGTCACCAGGGGCAGCCTCCACCAGGCCCTCACCCATGTCTCCCACCACCCCCACCCCTCCAGTCACCAGGGGCAGCCTCCACCAGGCCCCCACCCATGTCTCCCACCACCCCCACCCCTCCAGTCACCAGGGGCAGCCTCCACAAGGCCCCCACCCATGTCTCCCACCACCCCACCCCTCCAGTCACCAGGGGCAGCCTCCACAAGGCCCCCACCCATGTCTCCCACCACCCCCACCCCTCCAGTCACCAGGGGCAGCCTCCACAAGGCCCCCACCCATGTCTCCCACCACCCCCACCACCCAGTCACCAGGGGCAGCCTCCACAAGGCCCCCACCCATGTCTCATACCACCCCCACCCCTCCAGTCACCAGGGGCAGCCTCCACCAGGCCCCCACCCATGTCTCCCACCACCCCCACCCCTCCAGTCACCAGGGGCAGCCTCCACCAGGCCCCCACCCATGGCTCCCACCACCCCCACCCCTCCAGTCACCAGGGGCAGCCTCCACCAGGCCCCCACCCATGTCTCCCACCACCTCCACCCCTCCAGTCACCAGGGGCAGCCTCCACCAGGCCCCCACCCATGTCTCACACCACCCCCACCCCCCAGTCACCAGGGGCAGCCTCCACCAGGCCCCCACCCATGTCTCACACCACCCCCACCCCTCCAGTCACCAGGGGCAGCCTCCACCAGGCCCCCACCCATGTCTCCCACCACCCCCACCCCTCCAGTCACCAGGGGCAGCCTCCACCAGGCCCCCACCCATGTCTCCCACCACCCCCACCCCTCCAGTCACCAGGGGCAGCCTCCACCAGGCCCCCACCCATGTCTCCCACCACCCCCACCCCTCCAGTCACCAGGGGCAGCCTCCACCAGGCCCCCACCCATGTCTCCCACCACCCCCACCCCTCCAGTCACCAGGGGCAGCCTCCACAAGGCCCCCACCCATGTCTCCCACCACCCCCACCATCCAGTCACCAGGGGCAGCCTCCACAAGGCCCCCACCCATGTCTCCCACCACCCCCACCCCTCCAGTCACCAGGGGCAGCCTCCACAAGGCCCCCACCCATGTCTCCCACCGCCCCCACCCCTCCAGTCACCAGGGGCAGCCTCCACCAGGCCCCCACCCATGTCTCCCACCGCCCCCACCCCTCCAGTCACCAGGGGCAGCCTCCACCAGGCCCCCACCCATGTCTCCCACCGCCCCCACCCCTCCAGTCACCAGGGGCAGCCTCCACCAGGCCCCCACCCATGTCTCCCACCACCCCCACCCCTCCAGTCACCAGGGGCAGCCTCCACCAGGCCCCCACCCATGTCTCCCACCACCCCCACCCCTCCAGTCACCAGGGGCAGCCTCCACCAGGCCCCCACTCATGTCTCACACCACCCCTCCAGTCACCAGGGGCAGCCTCCACCAGGCCCCCACCCATGTCTCCCACCACCCCCACCCCTCCAGTCACCAGGGGCAGCCTCCACCAGGCCCCCACCCATGTCTCCCACCACCCCCCACCCCTCCAGTCACCAGGGGCAGCCTCCACCAGGCCCCCAACCATGTCTCCCACCACCCCCCAGCAGGCCCCCACTCATGTCCCCTTGCACCCACACCCCCCAGCAGACCCCCACTCATGTCCCCTTGCACCCCCACCCCCCAGCAGGCCCCCACTCATGTCCCCCTGCACCCCCACCCCCCAGCACTGTGGGGCACCTGCCACCAGGCCCCCAACCATGTCTCCCACCACCCCCACCCCCCAGCAGGCCCCCACTCATGTCCCCTTGCACCCCCACCCCCCTGCAGGCCCCCACTCATGTCCCCCTGCCCCCAGGTCCTGACGAAACGCAATCATGGCAGTAATGGGCAGCATACCCAGCACAAACACCCAGCCAAGGATTGCATCCACCCACATAGTAGATGCAATTACATGATACAACCCCAATGGCAAGTATGTAAATGAACACATGTCCGTCACACACACATACACAATGGGTGCAAGTGAATGTCAAAACCCATATCATGACATGCATGAAACCAATGAGAAAATACCACAAATGTAAGTAATAAATATATGTATTAAATATGAAAATGAAGTAAAGAAATAAAACACACAACAATGGGGATGACAAAACAAATGGTCCATGTCCGAGAACTAATAGAAAAAATCAAAAAACAAAGGAATCCAAAAACTAATGTAGTCCAAAGCAAAATAATGGGGGGAAAAAATAAGGAAAAACCATTGCCTCATGGTGAACACAAATATAAATCCAACAAATGTTTTCCAAACATCAAACTATGTACAAGAATAACCCAGGGTCCATGAGCCCAACACCATAAATGAAACCTACTACTACTAACTAATAAAAAATATATATACAGAAAAGTGGCCATTGTCCGAGCGGTCCAAAAAAAACTTCAAAAATAAAGGAAACCTAACACTAACTAAAGAACTATATACAATGGCAGCGGGCAAGTCCTGCGGCTCACTCTGTGATGTTGCCGGCCAGGGCATCATCGAACTCCATGTCGATGTCCCGGAGGCGGGACTCTGTCCTGGCCCCGAGGTCTCGCAGGGACAACCCCGTGTCCACCTCAAACTCCCTGCGAGCTTCCTCGAGGCACTCAGCCCGCCTCAACGCCCGACGCATAGATGGGTCTGCCTCCGAAGGATCGGGGCGTGGAGCGCTGGGTCTACGCGTTCCAGGACCCTCATCTGGATGTCACTCAGGCGTGCCCGGCCCCCCTCCGCGAGGCGCCGGGCCTTATTGAGGGTCCTGGACCTCAAGTCCTCCCAGCGCTTCTTGATGTGCTTGATGTCGCGGGTTGCCACCCCCTCCGCGTTGATGGCAACCACTACATCGTCCCAGATCCTCTCCCGTCCTTCCTTGTTGGCGCGTGGTCTTCCGAAGAGGGCATCATAATGCCCCAGGACATGCTCCACCAGGACACCAACTTCCTTCTCACTGAAGCTGGTGGCCCTCTGCCTCTCTGGCTGGGGGTCGCCACTGGTCTCAGATGGTGCTTGCCCCGACATGGCGACCCCCGAGGCAGGCGTGGGTGGGCAACTGGGTCCTGGGGCTGGGCTGTGGAGCGATGGTATCCCAGTCGGGAGTCTACTGTTCCAGCAGGGGTGGACACAGCAACTGGACCCCTGCAGATGGCTGATGTGCAGGCACCAAATGGCAGGGCACGGTGGCAGCAGGCAGGCAGGCAGGCAGCAGCAGATGGCACGTGGGAGGCTGCTCGGGGCACTGGGGGGCAGTGATTCGGCCTTCTGGGCAGGAGCGTGGTCTTCCGTGTGTATTCGCGTGGCCAGCTTGATACGGAGTGATTTGGCACGTGAAAAATCTGCACGTCAGCGTGTAATTCGAGGAAAGGCCCTTAGCGCGTAAGCGCGTCTGCACGCATACGCATTTTCATTGGACCAAAGGCCCTCAGCGCGTGAGCGCGTCTGTGACGTGTCGTGCGAGGGTGTATCCCTCATTGCACGTGATGACAGAACACACGTGGATTTCAACCAATCGCGTGTGAAAGTTCACGGCACCCCGGAACACACGTACCCAGGCCAATCGCGTGTAGATTTTCTCGCGCACCCCTGAAATCCACGTACCCAGCCCAATCGCGTGTAGATTTTCTCGCGCACCCCTGTAATACACGTACCCAGGCCAATCGCGTGTGGAAAACTGCACATCCGCGTGTAATGCGCATAATCGCGCGTGAAAAACTGCACGTCCGCGTGTAATGTGCGTAATCGCGCGTGAAAAACTGCACGTCCGCATGTGACATGACGCGCGCGTGCGTTTCCCTCAGCACGGGTTAAAGGTGAGCGGGCCCAGCAGTTCGCTGTACGTGCCTTCCGTGGAGACCGACCTGTGTTGCTGCTTCCAGTTGTTTCGCGCGCCATCTACTTCACAGCTCTCAAGGACGTATCTCTTCTTTTGGCGGGGGTATTGGCTACGCGTGTTTTTCTGCATCGCGCTAGTCAGACGGTGAGTCGCAAACGCTCCTTTTCCCACTGCGGGTGCCCCTGTGTATTGCACCCATTTTCGATGTCATCGTAGCCTGCGTGTCCCACGCGTACGCGTTATTCGTACTGCGGGAGGTTAAATCCACGCACGTAGGCTGCAGGGTTGCGTGCACGGTTTTACTGCAGTTTTGGGGTGCCTGAGCGTTGCGTGACCCGTCACCACATCACCGGGGTCACATACAGCCTTGCAGGTGCAGGGGGGCTGTTAACATCTTGCTTCCCACCCCCTTCACCCCAATTGCCCAGGTCAATTGTGCTGTACACCTCCCATTGGCACCACTCCATCTGTGCCAGCACTATTACATCTGTGCCATGGTTGGGAGGCCACCAAAGGTGAGGGGCGCCTCAGCTGGGCGTACTCCTCGTGGCGGGCGTGGTCGGGGACGTGGCCGTGGTGACCAGGGAGTAGGGGGACTCCAGGGTGTCCAGGGCAGCCACAGAGGGGGAAGAGGCAGGGGTGCGCCACTTGAGCACAATGTTGTGCCATGTGTTGGTGCAGCCATGCCACCACCCCCTGTGGTTCCCGGGGATGCAGCTCCTGCATCTGGCATTGGCACCCGTATGACCCGGCAGTCCGTTCCATCGACTGCCACGGGCCCAAGGGTAGCGGTAGCTGCAGGTGCAGCTGTGGACACCGCCACCCAGGCTCAGGGTCTGCCAGCGCAGGCTGCGTTGGCATTTGAAGAGCCCTTGGTAGATCTCCAACAGGCCAGGGGGGAAACCATAGGGGCACGCCGGGCTGCTCAGACCAAGACACGTGTCCCTGGGGCAGTCATGTCATCTGCTGCCCCGAACAGCCGGGTGTTGGCAAGTGCAGGGGCAGATGCACCCAACAGCACCCCGGTTGTGAGTCTGCCAACCAGGACCGTTGCGGTCAATGACCCTGCCACAGCTGATGTTGCTGCAGATGGAGGATGTGCCGGCATCATCTGGCAGGGCACGTGCACGACGGCATCAGTGGATTCCATCAGCCTGGATGCCGTCGTGCTGGCAGAGGCAGTGGCGTCGGAGGCAGCAGCAGGCTCGACATGGGAGGCATCATGGCTCGGGGCCATCAAGATCAGAGGGGCAGGCATCGGCCGGAGGGCAGGAGAACCCTGGGATGGCAGTGTCTTCCGTGTGGGAGCAGTTGGTCCAGCGGATAGGTGCGGAGCGGCAGCGGGCGGAAGAGGAGCGGCTCACCATGGTCAGGGCGGAGTTCTCCATGCGTCGGGCGTTGAGGCGGGCTGAGTGCCTCGAGGAAGCTCGCAGGGAGTTTGAGGTGGACACGGGGTTGTCCCTGCGAGACCTCGGGGCCAGGACAGAGTCCCGCCTCCGGGACATCGACATGGAGTTCGATGATGCCCTGGCCGGCAACATCACAGAGTGAGCCGCAGGACTTGCCCGCTGCCATTGTATATAGTTCTTTAGTTAGTGTTAGGTTTCCTTTGTTTTTAAAGTTTTTTTTGGACCGCTCGGACAATGGCCACTTTTCTGTATATATATTTTTTATTAGTTAGTAGTAGTAGGTTTCATTTAAGGTGTTGGGCTCATGGACCCTGGGTTATTCTTGTACATAGTTTGATGTTTGGAAAACATTTGTTGGATTTATATTTGTGTTCACCATGAGGCAATGGTTTTTCCTTATTTTTTCCCCCCATTATTTTGCTTTGGACTACATTAGTTTTTGGATTCCTTTGTTTTTTGATTTTTTCTATTAGTTCTCGGACATGGACCATTTGTTTTGTCATCCCCATTGTTGTGTGTTTTATTTCTTTACTTCATTTTCATCTTTAATGCATATATTTATTACTTACATTTGTGGTATTTTCTCATTGGTTTCATGCATGTCATGATATGGGTTTTGACATTCACTTGCACCCATTGTGTATGTGTGTGTGACGGACATGTGTTCATTTACATACTTGGCATTGGGGTTGTATCATGTAATTGCATCTACTATGTGGGTGGATGCAATCCTTGGCTGGGTGTTTGTGCTGGGTATGCTGCCCATTACTGCCATGATTGCGTTTCGTCAGGACCTGGGGGCAGGGGGACATGAGTGGGGGCCTGCAGGGGGGTGGGGGTGCAAGGGG
This sequence comes from Ambystoma mexicanum, assembly GCF_040938575.1. Lineage (NCBI taxonomy): Eukaryota > Metazoa > Chordata > Amphibia > Caudata > Ambystomatidae > Ambystoma > Ambystoma mexicanum. The sequence continues at coordinate 293,593,810 of NC_090941.1, forward strand.
ACATGAGTGGGGGCCTGCTGGGGGGTGGGGGGGGGTGGGAGACATGGTTGGGGGCCTGGTGGTGGCTGCCCCTGGTGACTGGAGGGGTGGGGGTGGTGTGAGACATGGGTGGGGGCCTGGTGGAGGCTGCCCCTGGTGACTGGGTGGTGGGGGTGGTGGGAGACATGGGTGGGGGCCTTGTGGAGGCTGCCCCTGGTGACTGGGTGGTGGGGGTGGTGGGAGACATGGGTGGGGGCCTTGTGGAGGCTGCCCCTGGTGACTGGAGGGGTGGGGGTGGTGGGAGACATGGTTGGGGGCCTGGTGGAGGCTGCCCCTGGTGACTGGGTGGTGGGGGTGGTGGGAGACATGGGTGGGGGCCTTGTGGAGGCTGCCCCTGGTGACTGGAGGGGTGGGGGTGGTGGGAGACATGGGTGGGGGCCTGGTGGAGGCTGCCCCTGGTGACTGGGGGTGGGGGTGCAAGGGGACATGAGTGGGACATGGTTGGGGGCCTGCTGGCAGGTGCCCCACAGTGCTGGGGGGTGGGGGTGCAAGGGGACATGAGTGGGACATGGTTGGGGGCCTGCTGGCAGGTGCCCCACAGTGCTGGGGGGTGGGGGTGCAAGGGGACATGAGTGGGGGCCTGCTGGGGGGTGGGGGTGCAAGGGGACATGAGTGGGACATGGTTGGGGGCCTGCTGGCAGGTGCCCCACAGTGCTGGGGGGTGGGGGTGCAAGGGGACATGAGTGGGACATGGTTGGGGGCTTGCTGGCAGGTGCCCCACAGTGCTGGGGGGTGGGGGTGCAGGGGGACATGAGTGGGGGCCTGCTGGGGGGTGGGGGTGCAAGGGGACATGGTTGGGGGCCTGCTGGCAGGTGCCCCACAGTGCTGGGGGGTGGGGGTGCAGGGGGACATGAGTGGGGGCCTTGTGGAGACTGCCCCTGGTGACTGGAGGGGTGGGGGTGGTGGGAGACATGGGTGGGGGCCTGGTGGAGGCTGCCCCTGGTGACTGGGGGGTGGGGGTGCAAGGGGACATGAGTGGGACATGGTTGGGGGCCTGCTGGCAGGTGCCCCATGGTGCTGGTGGGTGGGGGTGCAAGGGGACATGTGGCTTGGCTGGGGGGCATGCCCATGGTGGATGGGCTGCCTGCGGGACATGACCAGGGGTGCAGGGTAGTCCCCTGTGGTGTGGGCTGCCTGCAGAGGTCGTTGAGGGGGTAGAGGGGAGACCTGGGAGGACCCACACTGGCAATTCACCTCTTCAACTTCCCGCGCACCCACGTAATACACTGCCCCACCCGCACAGGCCCAATCGCGTGTAGGATTTCTCGCGCACCCCTGTAATACACGTACCCAGGCCAATCGCGTGTAGATTTTCTCGCGCACCCCTGAAATCCACGTACCCAGGCCAATCGCGTGTAGCATTTCTCGCGCACCCCTGAAATCCACGTACCCAGGCCAATCGCGTGTAGATTTTCTCGCGCATCCAGTTAATACACGTACCCAGGCCAATCGCGTGTAGATTTTCTCGCGCACCCCTGAAATCCACGTACCCAGGCCAATCGCGTGTAGATTTTCTCGCGCACCCCTGAAATCCACGTACCCAGGCCAATTGCGTGTAGATTTTCTCGCGCACCCCTGTAATACACGTACCCAGGCCAATCGCGTGTAGAATTTCTCGCGCACCCCTGAAATCCACGTACCCCGCTCAATCGCGTATTTAACTTCCCGCGCGCCACTTTTTTGATGCGCTGGGACTCTACCGCCTGCCTTCGTGTGGCGGCCGTGTTTCAGCTTGTGCGTGTCTTTGGCTGTGCGTGGCTTTGCCCTATTCGATTCCATGAATACGTGTGGTTCGAGTGCGTGTGGGCGTTCCGTCTGCTTCCCTGCAGTACATCCCCAGTTACGCCCTTATTTTCGCGTGTTGTTCCCCATTCCGCGCGTTACGCCCCATGTCCCGCCCACTTTCTTGTGCGTGCGCTGAGGTTGTGCGCTTTCACTGTGCGCGTCGCGCACGCCTTTCGCGATGTTGCAGTGATGTGTGCGCCATGCACGGGTTTGGCGCACATCCCGAGGAAGACACGCGCAGGAACTTCCATGAATCGCACGCGCACAGTGCTGGGGGGTGGGGGTGCAAGGGGACATGAGTGGGACATGGTTGGGGGCTTGCTGGCAGGTGCCCTACAGTGCTGGGGGGTGGGGGTGCAGGGGGACATGAGTGGGGGCCTGCTGGGGGGTGGGGGTGCAAGGGGACATGGTTGGGGGCCTGCTGGCAGGTGCCCCACAGTGCTGGGGGGTGGGGGTGCAGGGGGACATGAGTGGGGGCCTTGTGGAGACTGCCCCTGGTGACTGGAGGGGTGGGGGTGGTGGGAGACATGGGTGGGGGCCTGGTGGAGGCTGCCCCTGGTGACTGGGGGGTGGGGGTGCAAGGGGACATGAGTGGGACATGGTTGGGGGCCTGCTGGCAGGTGCCCCATGGTGCTGGTGGGTGGGGGTGCAAGGGGACATGTGGCTTGGCTGGGGGGCATGCCCATGGTGGATGGGCTGCCTGCGGGACATGACCAGGGGTGCAGGGTAGTCCCCTGTGGTGTGGGCTGCCTGCAGAGGTCGTTGAGGGGGTAGAGGGGAGACCTGGGAGGACCCACACTGGCAATTCACCTCTTCAACTTCCCGCGCACCCACGTAATACACTGCCCCACCCGCACAGGCCCAATCGCGTGTAGGATTTCTCGCGCACCCCTGTAATACACGTACCCAGGCCAATCGCGTGTAGATTTTCTCGCGCACCCCTGAAATCCACGTACCCAGGCCAATCGCGTGTAGCATTTCTCGCGCACCCCTGAAATCCACGTACCCAGGCCAATCGCGTGTAGATTTTCTCGCGCATCCAGTTAATACACGTACCCAGGCCAATCGCGTGTAGATTTTCTCGCGCACCCCTGAAATCCACGTACCCAGGCCAATCGCGTGTAGATTTTCTCGCGCACCCCTGAAATCCACGTACCCAGGCCAATCGCGTGTAGATTTTCTCGCGCACCCCTGTAATACACGTACCCAGGCCAATCGCGTGTAGAATTTCTCGCGCACCCCTGAAATCCACGAACCCCGCTCAATCGCGTATTTAACTTCCCGCGCGCCACTTTTTTGATGCGCTGGGACTCTACCGCCTGCCTTCGTGTGGCGGCCGTGTTTCAGCTTGTGCGTGTCTTTGGCTGTGCGTGGCTTTGCCCTATTCGATTCCATGAATACGTGTGGTTCGAGTGCGTGTGGGCGTTCCGTCTGCTTCCCTGCAGTACATCCCCAGTTACGCCCTTATTTTCGCGTGTTGTTCCCCATTCCGCGCGTTACGCCCCATGTCCCGCCCACTTTCTTGTGCGTGCGCTGAGGTTGTGCGCTTTCACTGTGCGCGTCGCGCACGCCTTTCGCGATGTTGCAGTGACGTGTGCGCCATGCACGGGTTTGGCGCACATCCCGAGGAAGACACGCGCAGGGACTTCCATGAATCGCACGCGTGCGCCTCTTTTTTTCCGCTTTCGCTTGCTTGCGCCTGCTTGCGCCTGCTTGCGCCGGCTTGCGCGTAGATTTTCGGCGCACGTTTGTTCCATGAATCGGCCCCTTAGTGTCTCCTTGAAGGACATTTGCAATGCAGCAACTTGGATTTATTGATATAAGTTTATGATTCTCCGCAGACTTTATTGGCCACTACTGTACAAATTAATTTTCTGTAACTGTCTTAAAGGCAGTAGTTTGAAAGCTGAACTTCCATTGGGATAACATAATTCAATATTTTTAAGATGCATCTGTTGTGGTTGCATTACATTTTAGCGGGAATAAATACCAAACAAGTACAATTTATTTGCGTGGCCTTACCTATGGCTTATGTTTATAATTTGAATTATAATCTCTCTTATCCTTGTCCTCGCAGCCTTCTGAGGGGGTACTTTCCCACTTCTGTGCTGCTTCTTAAATTCAGGCTTGAGAATGAGTCAGGCATGCCCTTATGGAATGAGAGAAGACACAGATTTGTGAATTTCCTTTTTCCCAAAGAGGTTACTAGAAGTAATTGATTCACAAGTGTAACCGACTAAATTAGTTAAGACTGGGACATGGTATTATTAATGATGTCAGGAGCAGGTATTCGAAATTGAATTAAATCTTCCAATGAAAGCATGGCTGAGAATCTTACAAACACCAAGCAAAGCTGGGAAATGTAAAATATGTGTTTTTCTGAAAAAGGTGGAAACAAGCACACATATATATAGTAGGTTGGAAAAAGTTCCCCTGGGTTCGGCATTGAACTGGGTTGAAGCACTAATGGCGAAGACTGTCAAAGGAATCTGGGCAGGGAAACACAGTAGGCATATTGTGGCAAGAACATAAAATGAAAGGAACAAAGATGAACTGCCAAAATCAACAGGATGTCAGCCGTGGTTTACAAAAGAAAGGGGAACATGAGAAAATAACATAAACCAGCATAATCAGTTTGATTATCACATCGTAATATCATGCAGTAAATATTCAAATATGTAGCCACCGGTGTCCAGTCATAATTTCGAAAACATAATTTTCGAAAGTCAAAAAAGTCGAATCAAAAATGTCGAAAAAAAAAATGTCGAATTGTTTTTTTTTTCGATATTTTTTTTTGGGCTCTAGTTTCTGTGAAAAAAATAGGTAAAAATAAAAAAAGGGGGATTGGGGGGGAACCCCCCCATTTCTAAAAAAAAACGTCATTAAAAAAAAATTCGACATTTCTTTTTCGACGTTTTTTTTTCGACTTTTTGACTTTCGAATATTTTGTATTCGAAATTATGTCTATGAACCGTAGCCACCTCTATATGCATAGCTGTAAATTAGTTTAAGGAATATTATAGCTTAGATTGTGGGCACCTGTTATAGTCCCCCCGGTATTTAATGCAAAAGCAAAGGTCTGTAGTTCCTGCCATAAACATGTAGCATATGCAACCTCTAGGACGTCTCGTCTCACTCTGGGATTTTTCATTCACTGCTTTTTATTCTATTTTTTTTCTGACCCATTCTGCTGCACGACTTTGATTGGTACATCATCTCTCGTATCCACTGTATTTTTAGACGTGGTTTCGGGTAAAACAAGTGCTTACGATGCTGTGCAACTGCAAGAAAACATTTTGCTGCTTGGCATCTAAATTGGGTTGTGAGAGCAATTCCCTTTCTCCTTGCTCTCACTATTCTCCACCCCTTTTCTTGTAGCCTTCAGCAACAACTGAGTCTAACTTTTACCTGACTCTTCCTCCTTCCTATCTCCCTCCCCTCCTCCTGCACCTACCCCTAAAACTTGACACTCAGGTTCTCCAAGCACCTCCAACCTCATCTACCTGCCTCATCTACCACACAACACTTGCTCCTCTCCCCATCCCCTATCACTCCTTTTCATGGCCTCTGCAATGTATACATCTTCAGCAACAAGTCATCTTACATCACAGACACTGGGATTCTCATCACCCACAACCTTCGCTTCTTGCAGTCAGTGAAATCTGGATCGCATCTCATTTGCTTCATTTGTGGCTCTCCACATTGACTCTGTTACCTTTTCCCACTCCTTCCAACCTGTTAGGAAGTGGTTAGCTTGGGTTTACTGATCAAAAAGGCTCTAACCACTGCTCCTCTCCCCCCTCTGACATTACCTCCTCCTGTTTTTAAAATGCCACCATTGAAATTGTCCCACTACTTCTCGCATTGTTCTGGCTCTCTAAGGAAATCAACTCCTTCTCCTCTGCCCTGAATCTTCTCCTCGGGTCACTTTCCATTGATATCCTCATTTTCATGTTGGGGGACTTTAACCTTCTTAGGCCCTTTACAACTATTCACCTTGAAATTAACTCTCTCCTGTATGGTCACTCCCTCTTCTCCCTCCATAACCAGATGACTACCCACTGTAAGAGGATTCAATTCAGCACTACAGCTAAGTTAACGCCTAGTCTAGAATACTGAATGAAAACCCTTATTGATATATCTTTATGTCCAGTTCATGCGTTCTGGATGACTACCCCTATATAACACCCCTCTCTTGGAATCCTCCTGACCCCACTGAGCCAAGAAGTAGTTCTGTTTTGCAAGTGAAAAGGTTTATTTGATAATTTAACAATAGATATATAGATCACACTTTATAATAAATTAATAATTGACTAGCACACTTAATCTGATATGATAAAGATTAACAACGGAGAATCTGGCACTAACACGCTTCTCTATAATCAATAAGGAGTTGACATGAAATGGATAATGTAGCACACTGGTAAATAGGAACAAAAGAAGAAGGTGGTACAAAATGCTTTATAGAGTTCAAATGGATGCAAGGTTGAATGAATGAAAAGCAGTATAGAAATACTCAATATGATTTCAACAAAACAATGTAATCACTTTTCTCTGGCAATCCCCTCCCCCCCTTGATGCAAGGCAAGGAAATGGAAGGAAACACACAGTTCTCAGAAATGCAATCAAATGTGATTCAGTTCACCCCGGCAAGCTTAGACAACAGAAGTTTAAAAACACAGGCCCAAATTGCTTTGATATGTGCTGGCAATGAATTAAAAAATATGCTAAATTGCTTTTAATTCCCTTTCAGAGGTTCAGGGTGAGTGGTATCTAGTTAATATTAGTCCAGGCTCACACTAGCAATGATGCAGGGATAGTTAGCAGGTTAAACGAATTTCTGGCAAATGGAAGGCAAGCAGCAGCAGTTTTTACATGTGAAGAAATTTGCAAATCGCGGTAAAATTCGCGGATGCGCCGAGCGCTATTACAGAGGAACCACAAGGACTATCTCTATCGTTTTGGGGTCCTAGGAAAGCCTAGGATCTCAGCTTCAAAATGAAAGTTACTGCAAGTCTCTAGCACAAACGGTTGCGGAGATATGAACGATTGAATAAAGGTCGTTTTTCAGATTTGAAATTTTAAACGCACACTTTTTCAGCTTTAAAAATGATGGCAGGATAACACAATTGCTAAGCTGCAGTTCTACTTAGGTTAAAATGGATTGAATTATATTATTTTAACTAAGAGATGGGTTCTACACAGTTCTGCTGGGTACTCACACTATATTCTTGAATTAAATGGGCCTCGTCACGGATCTGGTCAGGGTTTTAAACTGGACTCTGGTCTGGTCTGGTCTGGCCTCTGCACTTCACAGTGATCTGGGTCAGCTCTCTCTGCTGGTCTAGGTCTCTCTGGGTACAGCACTGCTTTCTCTCTGGTCTGGTCTCTTAGTTCTGGATAGATTGAAGTCTCTAGTTTGGCTCTCTGGAGGTTTGATGGAGGTAAAGTATGGATTTCTGGATGTTGTATGGTCCGGCAGAGTGCGTTGCAGCAAATGGAATTGAAGGTCCCTGTCTGTCCTGACTGTCTGCTTTTATGTGTTTAGAATGTGGGTGTGTTCTAGCATCACTGACCCTACCTCTCTCTCAGCTTCTAATTGGTCAAACTTCCATTTATCATTTGATTGGGGAATGAACTGTGTGTCAGCGTGATGTCATTTTATGGCTTGCAGATAGGACACTCCTCTGTCAGATTGCACACATTCTATATTTGATAATAAAAGACATATTTCAGAGTTACACAGTTGTTTGAAATTACATATACATGGTGTGGCTGAATTTAGCCATGTCTCTGTCCAAATCTGCTGTTTCTAAGAGCTTGCAATCAGAAATGGCAGATAATTGACTTTTTAACTGATTTTTCACTTTCTGACATTGACCCAACTTTACATACATGTGCGCAGGGAGTAGGGACATTAACTGATGAAGTTTCAGATTTTTAACATGCACACATTTAGAGTAATATCCACTTTTCCGCTGACACCCCCCTGTACATACCACCGGTTCTAAAAACCTCTTAAACTGTGGGCAGAAAAATCACAAGAATTATGGTATCATTTATAAAATTTTCACATGTCCGCACCATGAGTTATTAATCTTTTTCTAAACAATATTCTGGCTACAAAGGGGTGTGGTTTTCTCTCAGCACAAGGTAGAAATACTGGTTAATCCAGTTCTGCCAAGCCAGCTTGCTCTCACAGGCAGTGCCCCTCCCAGCTCCTGCCAAGAGGAAGCTACATTTTACGACTGCGTAATAAAACCTTTGCCTGAGTGAAGAGGGCTTTGTTCACTCTTCTGCAGAGCACAGGTAATTCAATTATCAGATAGATGGCACATCCTTAGTGTGGGCAGCAAAAGGAAGGTTGGCCTGGGAACACAGTGGTGACTCAAGTTTCACTCCTGATGGGGGTAGCTGCCAAGCAAATCAAGTTCCTTAAGCCAGACCTTCAGCTAACTGGCAGGTTTTTTGTTGCTTTTTAACTTAACTTGCAATTTTACACATGCAGCTAGGATGCTGAGTCTAAGTGCAAAACTATGACATTTCAACAGTTACAAAGGCATGTGATACCAAACATAGGTCACTCATTTAATCTAAACATTTTCGATTTTAGTGTCTTTAAATCCAGTGCAACTTAAACTGCTGCAATCCACAGCTCAGCCAGTCTTGTTATAAACCTTGTCTTATGATCTTCATTTCCCAGATTTTGTAGGCACACAAAACTCCATTCTGCCAAATGTCTGCTGGTGTTCAGTAAATATTTTGCACATATTGCAATGTTTGAAAATAGGCATTTTGACTTGCCTTCAGGGAAACAGAGTGGTTTTAAAACGCCGGCTTTTGGATAGTGGTGAGTACTGGTACTGCACCCATTTTTGGGATTTAAGAAATGAATTCCCCACAATTCTAGGTTGCATTTGGCAATCAGCATTTCCATTCCCAATGGTTTCAGACTACTGTGCGGGTAGTCCAATGGTGGTTTTAAAGCGCTTTGAAGCTAACCGGCGCTACTGTTTTTCCTTTGGCAACCCATTTCCCTCATGGCAACCCGGCCTTTCGTTCTCGCACTGGTGGGTGGCAAGTGAGGCAACCATTTTGGTGTGCGCACAAACTGCGCAGCTTTCCTGGATTTCGGCGCACATGTGGGTTTTCCGCCATCTTGAATTTTCTAAGCCCACAGCACCAAATGTTGTGGCATGATAGCTTAAACGTGGGTCAGGGCACCCAACAAGCCCCCCCACGCGACTGCACTTTGAATTTGAGTCGATGGGGAGTCGCGTGCCTAAGGGTTTTGACCCACGCACCGGTCTGTCCGCATAATCTTCTTCCTACTCTGTAGATGGCACAGTTCAGCATCTTCTTCTCCATCCGGTACTGATCGATCAGTTCTCCTCGCCGGTCCTGATGGGAATATTGGGCGGTCCACTGGGCCCATTGGATCTTCGTTCCCGGTCTCCGTATCATCCTCCTTGGCCCGTCTTCAGGTTTTCTTTCTCCTAGGACGACAAAGGAAGAGCGGCAATACCTACTCATAGACTTTTTCCACCACTGTTGAGATAGTGGGGCAGCATATGCATTTCATCATAACAAAACATTACATTCTTATTTTGAAAAAAAAAAACAATATAACTAAGAGACAGTTTCATGCAAATCACAATATTTTAGAGACTAGATGTGGTATGTTTTATTATTGGAACAGAATTAGTCTGAGACAGTCCCCGCTAGGATTCCAGAGGATTCCTCCAGTTGTTGCAGAGTGTGCCTGGGGTGGCAACATTTCAACTGGTTTATGTGGACCCACTTGTCTTCCCCCTCTGCCGAACCGCCTTTGGGGATGTGGATTTTGTAGGCCACAGGTGAGATCTTGTCGATGATCTCAAAGGGTCCTTTCCATGTAGGCAAAAATTTGCGCTGCTTGGCCTGGTTCCTTTGGAAGTTGTATAGATAGACCCGGTCTCCCACCTGATATTCCTTCCTGGAAGTTTTCAGGTCATAATGGGTCTTCATGCTATCAGCTGATCTTTCTAGATTCCGCTGAGCATAAGCAAAAGCATGTTGGAGGTGTTTCCTTAAATTCTCTACATACTCATGAGTAGTGGAGGCATTTATCAGTGTCTGCTCTTGGGTCCTGTAGAGCAAATGCTGAGGAAGCACCATCTTGCGCCCAGTCATCAACTCAAATGGTGACATTTTGGTTGCAGATGAAGGGGTAGATCTGATAGCCATTAGGACCAGAGGTAATCGGATATCCCAACTTGGCCCAGAATCTGCCACAAACTTCTTTAATATGCTCACAATTGTCCGGTTATATCTCTCTACTGCCAAGGAAGAAGCTGGCCGATAAGCAATATGCAACTTCCTTTTGACCCCCAGTATCTCCCACATCTTTGTCATTACTTCACTGGTGAAGTGGCTACCTCTGTCTGACTCAATCCTTTGAGGTAGACCAAAACGGTAAAAGATGTGGTTAATCATCAAGGCAGCTGCAGTTTCTGCCTTGCAATTTGGGGCTGGGAGACATTCCACCCACTTGGTAAACAAGCATGTGACGGTCAACATGTACTTATTCCCCCTAGCCGAGCGAACCACGGGGCCTACAAAGTCGATTTGTAAATCTGACCATGGCAGTGTCATTCCCCTCTTTTGTAAAGGCGCCCGGTGTGTGAGGGATGTCGGCTGAAATTGTGCACACACAAGACAACCCTTCAAATATTGGTTGAGGTCCTGGCCCATGTGTGGCCAGTATGCAACCTCTCTTAAGATTTCCAGTGTTGTGTGAAACCCCCTATGACCGGCGGTGGCCGCATCATGGGCGTGACTTAACATCAGGCTTCGGAATGAGGTAGGAACCACCCACTGATCGTGGCCAGCTTTGGATTTCCTTACCAACAAACCGTCTTGGATTCGGAACATTTTTGGACATTTCATCAACACTCTTAGGTCCTCTTTCCCAATGTAATCGGTATCCGTCAGGGGAAAGTTCTCAGGGTCCTCAAGGTGCTGGTAAAATTTACCAATTATTGGATCCCCCTTCTGAGCGGTAATCAAATCAGCATCAGGGGTCTCCTTACTCCATTGTGCAATTGAAAGGTCGTTGTGAGCATTTGTCTGGGACCTAGTGATAGCAGTGACCTGGATTTCCCCCAACAGGGACTCAATCTCAATTAGATCCCCTTGGATGGCCCCGGTTTTGGCCAGCTGATCAGCTAAGTCATTTCCAGTTTTGTCTGGTCCCTCTACTTTGGAATGACCCTTAATCTTTTTCCAATAGATGGTCATCCCATTCGAGGTGACCAGATCATCAATGTTTTGGATCAACTTCCCATGTTTCAAGGGTTTGTTGTTAGCACATAACATGCCTCCGGTTTTCCAATTAACCAGGTGCTCCACGAACCCGTTCCGTACATAATCCGAATCTGTGATTATGACCAGTTCGCGGAGTTGATGCTGGACAGCAGTGAGGATGGCCTGATGCACAGCCATCAATTCTGCCACCTGACTACTTCGGGGACCAATTTTGTATCCAGCGGAGGGTTCTGGGGACTCATTCACCCATGCATTCCCTACGCCAGCCACCAGTTCTTTCTCCCCGTTGTTGTCAACATGGTAAGAGCATCCATCCACATAGACAGTGGGCATTCCCTCACACTTGTCTTCTTCAAAGACTTTGTGGGGGGAATTAAGGTATGCCTCCATGTTGTCCTTTATTTTTAGACTTTCGTCCTCGAGACAGTTTTCTCTGGCACAATCATGCAAGTCAGCCAGACCTTGCGCGAGGGGACTCTTCTTGTTTTGGCCATATCGGACCTCCACAGGAAAGCCTTGCATTGACAGAATCCAGGAAGTAATTCGGGAATTACTCACATTTCCGGCCCGGATTCTGTCACTTTGGAGATATTGCAGAGGCTGGTGTGGAGTCTCCACTATGATGTGTTCCCCCTGGATAAACGGGCGGTAATTCTTCAATGCCCACACCGTTGCCAGGAGTGCCTTCTCACAATCGTTGAATTGTTCCTCCACAGAGGATAAAGTTTTGCTCGCATAGGAGATTACTTTATTGACCTTGTCATGCTTTTGGTATAATACTGCCGTCAAGCACGTATTAGAGAACCCCGTCTCCAGGAAGAACTCCTTGTTTCTGACAGGGTAAGCTAGGCAAGGCGCTTGTGAGAGGCTTCTTTTGAGTTGTCTTACTGCCTCGGATTGTTCTGGACCCCATTCCCACTTGACCCCCCCCTTTAGGAGATGAATCAGGGGTCTGGTGATCTCTGCGTAGCCCTCAATGAACTTTCTGCTGTAATTAGTCAGTCCAAGGAGGCTCCTTAGTTCCCGCAGAGTTGTGGGGTCTTTCAGTTTCTGGAGTTCTTCCACTTTCTTTTCCTGGGGACAGAGGCCCTGAGGAGTAATCTCATGCCCCAAGAAATTAACACGGGTTCTACACCACTGTGCTTTCTGAAAGGAAAGTTTTGCTCCGGCGGCCCTCAACTGTGTCAGAACATAACGGATCTCCGCTATGTGTTCCTCCACAGATGAACTTTTGATGAGGACATCATCTACATAAGCCAGGTTACCCCTCGCACCCAGGTCGGGCATGGCCTTATGTAGGAAAATGTTGAATTCATTGCCGGAGTTGAGGTATCCGAAGGGAGTCCGGGTCCATGTGTACTGCTGGCCCCCAAAGGTAAAAGCCAGTTTGTATTGGTCCTCCCTGCTGACAGGCACGGTCCAGTATCCATTGGTCAGGTCTATTGCAGTGAATACTTGTGACCCCTGAATCTGGGCCAGCCCTTGGTCAATGTAGGGCAGAGGCCATCGGGAAGTATGGACCCGTTTGTTGAGCTCCCTAAGGTCGGCGCAGAGTCTCCACTGGCCGTTTGGCTTCAATATTCCCAGCACCGGATTATTGAAGGTGCTGTGGACTGGACGGATTATTCCCCGGGACTCAAGGTTCTTAATTATTTCAGTAAGGGACTCCATTGATGCGAGAGGCAAGCGATATTGCTTCACAAACACAGTAGTCATGCCAGGGTCCGTGGGGATTGTCGTTGTGTGGATGTCAGTGCGACCACAGTCATATGAGTCTACCGCAAAGAGATCTTGGAAATCCAAGAAAACTTGTTTCAACTTTTGCTTTTGTTCCAGAGTCACACAGGCATCAGCTAGATTGACTCTCTCTTCCACCATCTGCCTGAAGCCTGGAAAGACTTCTGGTTTGGCTATTTCAGCGGCCTCCTCCAGCTGGGTGGAGAAGTCCCTGGTCAGAGTGCTGATTTGGACTGGAGGCTTCAGGTGGGAAAGGCAGCCCTCATGGACCTGGAAAATCACCTCATCCCTCCTGAAATCACAAGTCACATCTTCCTTACCATAGGGGCAGGAAGTGTACACCAGGAAGTTCCCCCCATGCCGGGTAAAAATCCTGTCTGGTGTTGTATGGTCCTCACTGTCACTGTCAAAACAGTCCTTGGGGATTGGTCCTAACAGTTCATTTACAAGATCAATGGAGAAATGTCGGTCATCAACCGCCATTCCAATAATGGTGCCTGCGGCTAGAGTAATACTCTTTAAGTCGCTGTTATCCACCTCTATTGGAATGGTGTCCTGTTCTATGTTGACTAATGGAGTTGGGTTTACCCCCAACCCTTGCTGTTGGAGAGAAGCATTTAGATGTATGTAAGCATCAGGGTTTTTCAACTCTTGTCCCCTTTTAACTTTCACTTCCAGGGAGAATTGTCGGGTCCTTTCTGGGATGGTGACTTCCTCTTTAACCTGAATTTCAACTGCATAAGGTAGCAATTGAGCTGACTTAAATGCTTTTTCTGGATCATCAAAGCCCATGGGATTATCCGCTAATCGGGACCAAGCTTTGAAGTTTATTAGGTCCAAACTAATGGCAAAGCGATTGAGAATGTCACTGCCTAAGTAAAAGGCGGCGGGGACGTCTCGCACGACCCAACAATTGTGGACTATGCTCTTGTTGCCAATGGAGATTTTGAGCATACACCTGCTTGGCAGGAGATGTTTTGAATTGGGTGCTTCCAGGTCCATTTCCCACTTGTCTATCAGTTTGAAGGTGGGAATGGCTGGATCTTTTGGGAGTTGGCGGAACATGGCTTCGCTGATGAAGCTCTTACCGTTGTTCACACACACTCGAGCGAGAACAGAGTCCTTCCCATCATTTAACTGAACAGGGATGAACAACTGCTCTCCAATTTGCTGAATATCAGCCAGGCTCTGAGCTGATTTCACATCTTTCTGGACTATAGGAGTGGGAGTTTCAGATTGTGGATTGGTATAGAATTTCAAAGTGTTTCCTTCCAGCGTGGAATACCACTTTAGACTGGAAGGAAGGTTGATTTTCAGAAATAGAGAGGACCCCCCCATCACCAGTCTGTTGTCCTACTGCTATTACTGTCACGTCTGGAATTTGGCTATTCTGGAAGTGAAATTCTACTTGGTCAGATTTTTGTTCAACCATGTGGCATGTGCCGTTTAAACTAACATGGTTGACACTCTGTTTTAATTTTATTGGTCGGCTAGTCTGGGTCCAGAGGACCTTGTTTACGCAATCTATTAGGGGTGACAACCTTCTCAGGAGGTCATTCCCTAGTAAACAAGGTGTGCCCTCTGGAGTCACAACTATGACCGGGTGTTTCAACTTGTGTCGCCCAATTTTAATGTCCAAGTCTGCCGTCCCCTCGACGGGAATTTCCTTCCCGTCAAAGTTCTGGAGTTGTCCAGGAAGAGAGGTGAGAGGAATTTGGTAATTCCCTCCCCTCCCTGCATTCAGTTTATCAAAGGCCCTTCTGGACAGAAGGGTGGCTTGAGATCCAGTGTCCACCAGTGCCAAAATTGTACCCTGCCCCTGTACTTGTACCGGGGCATAGTATCTTCCCTCCTTCTCCTCAAGGGGGCACAGATAATGTACATTTTTGGACAACTGGTGGGCTAATTTTCTGGTTTTGGATATCGCTAGCGAAGAGATTTGGGCAGAATCCTGTGGAGAGCCTTGGGAATCTGAAAGAAAAATTTGGCAACTGGAGATCAGAGCCATTGTGGGTTCCCCTGGCTCCGGTTCTGGGCCGCCCCCCCCTTTTTGGAGGCAGTCACCAGGATGGGTTTGAACCAGGGGATTTTCTTGCTGTTGGTTCTGGTTCTGGAATGAGATGGTGGGCGGCGGTAGCTCAGTCTCCACATCTCCCCAGTCTGGATTTGCATCCCTAGGGACCCATTTTTCTTTGGGAGGAGTTCCCCCCTCTCTGAAGGAGAAGATCCTTTTCCCAGGATCCTCTGAGGATCCCTCTCCCTCAAATTGGAAGATCTGTACCTCCTCCTCAAACTGAGTCTGTTTGGGTCTTTTGTTTCTCCTACCCCCCCTCTGCTCCTTAGGAGGCAGACTTTCAGGGGCAAGAGATTTTGTTTCCGGTTCCTGGGTTTCCAGGGGCTGTTTACAAGTGAGGAAGGAAGCTTCCTCCAAGGCTTTACACCCCCCTTCCCTTTGTGCCTCCTCCCTGGGAACCGGTGAGTTATCGGGGTGCTGCTCCCGTCATTGTTCTGGAGCACCAGGTCCAGAGTTGGGTGCGTTCTGCGCCGGCATGCTGATCTGAGGGTTCTGCTGAGCCCTCAGTATGTGACCCATATCCCGCGCCATGTTTTGAACCTGGCGCTCCAACTGGGAAACCCGCTCAGGCTGATACGGGGCCCTGTTTTCTCCCCTGGGCTGATCCCGGGAAGGGTAGCTGTCCCTCCTCTGGTAATACCCCGGGTTGGGAAGATTTGGGTACCCCTCCACCCTTGGCCTCCCCTCTCCCGGATTCAGTGGTCTGGGCTCAGGGAAGTGGGGAAAGAAGGATGGATGGTTTTGGGGCTGAAAGTCGGGTGGATATCTGGGGAAAAAGTTCTGCCCAGGGTTTGGTAAATTTCTGCCCTCCTGTGGGAAGCTTGGAGGGAAGTTCCCTGGGTTAGGTGCTTGTCTGGATCCCCCCCCTTGGGCTGGAGGAGTCCACACATAACCCAGGATGGGTCGATTTCCCTTGTAACGGGGACTTACATAATCAGGAGAGCGAGGGACCCCATTTGTGGGGCTGCCTCCTTGGCTCCCTGTCTGTGACTGACCCGAGGACCTCCTGGGCCTAGCATTATTAGGTGCAGGCAGGTTTTTAGGCCCCCCCATCTCCAAATCCAAAACGGGGGTGACCTTTACCTCTGCCACCTTGGCAGCAGCAGGGGTGCTGTTGGCTTTGGGGTTTTTCTGGGCATTACTTTTGCTATCTATCGGTTTCTGCACCTCATAGATCCGGGTAGCCTGTTCAATGACCCAGTCTAAAGATCTTTTCTCGTGAAAATCCCTCACGAGCTGAGTCATGATATATTTGGGCAAGGCATGGAAAAACGTATTTATAAATTCCCTGCTATCCGTGCGCACCCTTCTTGTGGTCTGTGCAAAAGCACGCTTTAACTCCTGCACAAATTCTTGTGGGGCCTGATCCTCCCCACATTGCAAATTGTAGGCTGCCTTGCGAGCCTCTTGAGGATTTCTGTGAACAGAAAAATGTTTCAGGATGGCCGCCTTATATGTGGACCATCTTAAATGATTTTGGTCCTCCAGCCCCGCAAAGAAACTGGAGTATTCCGGGGAGAAGGTCCACTTTACATATTGAATACAGCTTTGGCTGTCCTTCAAATGGAAAGTCTCCATCATTTGTTCAAACAACTCTAAGTGCTCCCAAACAGAATACTTAGCGTTCTTATGGTAAGGCGTGATGACGCTCCTGATCGCCTTAATCTGCTTTAAGGGGTCCTTAAGCAAGGCCCTTTTTGCCTTATTGGCCTTTTTGGTTCGGGTAACCCTTGTCCATTCTTCCTCGGACTCAGAGGCACTGCTCCCAGAGGTTCCCGTCTGTTCTTCCAGGTTTTCCCGGATTCTGCGAGCCTGGGAATGGCTGGCAGAATGTGGGGACCTGGTCTCCTGTGTCCTGCGCAGTTCAGAGGAGTCTTCAGATTCCTCCTTGCTGCCAGGATTTGATGGGTACCCCCTCCACTGACCTAACTGGGCAGAGGTTTTCAGGATGCCCTTAATGGGCCTACTCTCCTGGGGTTCCCCATTGAACTGTACTGTACTTGGGTGCCCATACCCGGATGCCCACCCCTCCATTCCTGAGTGGTACTGGCCTATGAGCCCCATACTCTTAGCTGGATAGTAATCTGCCATCCCTGCGGCCCTGTGCTCATGTGCGCCAGGGAACATGGGGGTGGCAGAGTCCAGGGACTGAGAGGTATGAGGGCCTCTGGTACTAGGGCTCCTGAGGTTATGCTCCGGAGTTTCCCTTTCCCAGCGAACCTCATCTCTATCCGCCCCTGCTCCCTGTTGCAATGCAAGAGCCTGCATTTGTGCCTTCAGTTCTTCAGTTAAGGCCTTACTGGACTCTATCAGTCTCTCCTGCATCGCTACCTGTTGTTGGAGCCTATCATTGTGTTCACAGAGGGCCTCGTTTTCCCTCTGTGCTTCCTGGTTGGTCCTGGAGAACTGGGCCAGTCTTTGCTGCAGGAGGGTTACCTCCTGAGCTGTGTCCCTATTGGCCTGCTCCTTTCTTGCCAAAGCCTCTTCCACCCTCCTGGTGTGCTCTACCAAGTTCTGGTGTTCTTTTTGGAGGTCACCCAGTCCCTGGCGGGCCAGGTGATTTTCTTCCATTTTTCTTTTTAAATGGCAGACTTCCTGGCCTAAGGCGTCTCTTTCCTGACTAAGAGCCTGCATTTGTGCCGCCAGGTCGTCCCTCTGCCTTTGAAAGGCACCAGCTTTCTGGCGTTCCTGATCAAACTCTGCCTGGGTATCCAGATCTTTCAGAATTAGTTTGTTGCTCTCTACCTTCACTCTATCTAGATGACTTTGCAGGGTGGCTACCTGCTCCGTGCATGCCCTGTTAAAGTCTAATTGTTGCTCCAGCTTTTTCTGGCTCTGCAGTAAGGAGTCCAAACTGTCTCGGTGCTCCTTCTGCAGGGCCAGAAATCTAGTATCCTGTTCTACCTTTTCCTGTTGCAGCACATCCATATCCTTCTTTATTTTAATGATGTGCTGCCTACTATCATCTTCTGACTCCTGGCTCCTCTGCAGCCTCTGCTCAGAAGAGACCAGGTCAGATTGGGCCTTCTCTAACACCATCTGTTGCCTATTTGCCAGATTTTGGCTTTCAGCACATCTATCCTGCATGTCTCCCATATATAGGTACAGGTATGCTGCTATCCTGGCAATCTTATTGTGTTCCTCTTTGGCTTTAGGAGCCATATATAGTTCACTCAGGGCCACATGTAAGGGACCCTGATCTCTATATATATCTGACCCTGTTTCAGTGACCTGTTGTGTGATGGCCTGCAACCACGCATCCTGGCCCTGTTCGGTCCATTCACCTCTCACAAATAGCTTATGCAAGAGGTGCTCTCTGGCTATTTTCATGTCTACTAAGGTCGTCATTCTAGAGATTGGTCTCTGTCCTGACTTACAGAAGTTTGTATTTTATTCTTGCAAAACAGACCGTTTCCTAGAGCGTCCCTTTTAAGGAATGCTTCACAGCGTAATGCAGCGTGGTGATCCGACTGGATGTATGTATCCCGTCAGTTAGCACACTGTATTAAGCTGCACAAGTGGTATTCTAACCCAAACGTCCGGCTCGAGCCCCCAATTTGTAAGAGGATTCAATTCAGCACTACAGCTAAGTTAACGCCTAGTCTAGAATACTGAATGAAAACCCTTATTGATATATCTTTATGTCCAGTTCATGCGTTCTGGATGACTACCCCTATATAACACCCCTCTCTTGGAATCCTCCTGACCCCACTGAGCCAAGAAGTAGTTCTGTTTTGCAAGTTAAAAGGTTTATTTGATAATTTAACAATAGATATATAGATCACACTTTATAATAAATTAATAATTGACTAGCACACTTAATCTGATATGATAAAGATTAACAACGGAGAATCTGGCACTAACACGCTTCTCTATAATCAATAAGGAGTTGACATGAAATGGATAATGTAGCACACTGGTAAATAGGAACAAAAGAAGAAGGTGGTACAAAATGCTTTATAGAGTTCAAATGGATGCAAGGTTGAATGAATGAAAAGCAGTATAGAAATACTCAATATGATTTCAACAAAACAATGTAATCACTTTTCTCTGGCAATCCCCTCCCCCCCTTGATGCAAGGCAAGGAAATGGAAGGAAACACACAGTTCTCAGAAATGCAATCAAATGTGATTCAGTTCACCCCGGCAAGCTTAGACAACAGAAGTTTAAAAACACAGGCCCAAATTGCTTTGATATGTGCTGGCAATGAATTAAAAAATATGCTAAATTGCTTTTAATTCCCTTTCAGAGGTTCAGGGTGAGTGGTATCTAGTTAATATTAGTCCAGGCTCACACTAGCAATGATGCAGGGATAGTTAGCAGGTTAAACGAATTTCTGGCAAATGGAAGGCAAGCAGCAGCAGTTTTTACATGTGAAGAAATTTGCAAATCGCGGTAAAATTCGCGGATGCGCCGAGCGCTATTACAGAGGAACCACAAGGACTATCTCTATCGTTTTGGGGTCCTAGGAAAGCCTAGGATCTCAGCTTCAAAATGAAAGTTACTGCAAGTCTCTAGCACAAACGGTTGCGGAGATATGAACGATTGAATAAAGGTCGTTTTTCAGATTTGAAATTTTAAACGCACACTTTTTCAGCTTTAAAAATGATGGCAGGATAACACAATTGCTAAGCTGCAGTTCTACTTAGGTTAAAATGGATTGAATTATATTATTTTAACTAAGAGATGGGTTCTACACAGTTCTGCTGGGTACTCACACTATATTCTTGAATTAAATGGGCCTCGTCACGGATCTGGTCAGGGTTTTAAACTGGACTCTGGTCTGGTCTGGTCTGGCCTCTGCACTTCACAGTGATCTGGGTCAGCTCTCTCTGCTGGTCTAGGTCTCTCTGGGTACAGCACTGCTTTCTCTCTGGTCTGGTCTCTTAGTTCTGGATAGATTGAAGTCTCTAGTTTGGCTCTCTGGAGGTTTGATGGAGGTAAAGTATGGATTTCTGGATGTTGTATGGTCCGGCAGAGTGCGTTGCAGCAAATGGAATTGAAGGTCCCTGTCTGTCCTGACTGTCTGCTTTTATGTGTTTAGAATGTGGGTGTGTTCTAGCATCACTGACCCTACCTCTCTCTCAGCTTCTAATTGGTCAAACTTCCATTTATCATTTGATTGGGGAATGAACTGTGTGTCAGCGTGATGTCATTTTATGGCTTGCAGATAGGACACTCCTCTGTCAGATTGCACACATTCTATATTTGATAATAAAAGACATATTTCAGAGTTACACAGTTGTTTGAAATTACATATACATTCAGAAATGGCAGATAATTGACTTTTTAACTGATTTTTCACTTTCTGACATTGACCCAACTTTACATACATGTGCGCAGGGAGTAGGGACATTAACTGATGAAGTTTCAGATTTTTAACATGCACACATTTAGAGTAATATCTACTTTTCCGCTGACACCCCCCTGTACATACCACCGGTTCTAAAAACCTCTTAAACTGTGGGCAGAAAAATCACAAGAATTATGGTATCATTTATAACATTTTCACATGTCCGCACCATGAGTTATTAATCTTTTTCTAAACAATATTCTGGCTACAAAGGGGTGTGGTTTTCTCTCAGCACAAGGTAGAAATACTGGTTAATCCAGTTCTGCCAAGCCAGCTTGCTCTCACAGGCAGTGCCCCTCCCAGCTCCTGCCAAGAGGAAGCTACATTTTACGACTGCGTAATAAAACCTTTGCCTGAGTGAAGAGGGCTTTGTTCACTCTCCTGCAGAGCACAGGTAATTCAATTATCAGATAGATGGCATATCCTTAGTGTGGGCAGCAAAAGGAAGGTTGGCCTGGGAACACAGTGGTGACTCAAGTTTCACTCCTGATGGGGGTAGCTGCCAAGCAAATCAAGTTCCTTAAGCCAGACCTTCAGCTAACTGGCAGGTTTTTTGTTGCTTTTTAACTTAACTTGCAATTTTACACATGCAGCTAGGATGCTGAGTCTAAGTGCAAAACTATGACATTTCAACAGTTACAAAGGCATGTGATACCAAACATAGGTCACTCATTTAATCTAAACATTTTCGATTTTAGTGTCTTTAAATCCAGTGCAACTTAAACTGCTGCAATCCACAGCTCAGCCAGTCTTGTTATAAACCTTGTCTTATGATCTTCATTTCCCAGATTTTGTAGGCACACAAAACTCCATTCTGCCAAATGTCTGCTGGTGTTCAGTAAATATTTTGCACATATTGCAATGTTTGAAAATAGGCATTTTGACTTGCCTTCAGGGAAACAGAGTGGTTTTAAAACGCCGGCTTTTGGATAGTGGTGAGTACTGGTACTGCACCCATTTTTGGGATTTAAGAAATGAATTCCCCACAATTCTAGGTTGCATTTGGCAATCAGCATTTCCATTCCCAATGGTTTCAGACTACTGTGCGGGTAGTCCAATGGTGGTTTTAAAGCGCTTTGAAGCTAACCGGCGCTACTGTTTTTCCTTTGGCAACCCATTTCCCTCATGGCAACCCGGCCTTTCGTTCTCGCACTGGTGGGTGGCAAGTGAGGCAACCATTTTGGTGTGCGCACAAACTGCGCAGCTTTCCTGGATTTCGGCGCACATGTGGGTTTTCCGCCATCTTGAATTTTCTAAGCCCACAGCACCAAATGTTGTGGCATGATAGCTTAAACGTGGGTCAGGGCACCCAACACCACCCTTGTGGGAACCTTCCTGGCCTTATCTTGCTCTCTAGTTCACTCTTCACCTCTGAACTCTCCATTGACCTCTCACTCTCTGATCACTCTATTGTTAGATTCAAATTCTAATTTCTCCATCATCTACTCGTCCTCTCCCCTCTTCAAGGAACTACAGCAAATTAATGCAGGACTCACTTGCCCCTTACATTGAGACAGCTTTTTCTGATGTTCTCTATACATTTATGTCTCCCTTTGAACAACTCTATCCTGCATGCACGTTCACAACTTCCTGTCCCATTCCTCACCTTCTGAGATCAAGACAAACAAAACAAGAATTTCCATGACCTGCAATTCTGCTGCACATCCTGGGTTGTATTCTAATTGACTTTTTCACAATTGACCCCGGGAGAATTGACCTCGGGAGAATTAACCTAATTTAGAAGGTCAGTTAGTACATATATGCGGCGGATCCCCCCACATCCCCCCACCCAATCTCCTTATATTATTTATAATCCAAAACCAACCCAATATATATATGAAATAACTAAAATAGAATAAAGGTCAATTGTGCAGAAGGTCAATTAGGACCACTTTAATTAGGTCAATCGTGCAAAAGGTCAATTGTAAAAGGTCAATTTGGGTAATACCACATCCTGGAACCACAAAATACTGCTAGCCTACAAGCACTCCTTTGCTGCTCTATCTTCTGAACTGGACTATTCCAAATACTCTTACATTACAAACCTAATCTCCTACCTTCACAAGCTTCCCACAAACCTTCATCTACCAAGCTTTGCTCACACATCCTAAACCAATATGTGTTGCCTCCTTCATCTATGGAAATTATTTTGCTCCCTATATTTTCTCTAAACTCTGTAAAATTCATGACACTCTCGTAGCCCTCTTCACCTTCCTTCTGCTACCCTATGTCTGTCAATCCCCTTTCCCATCCACCCCTCCTACTCTCAACTATTTCTCCCCTATCTCTCTTCCAACGCATCTTGTATGCCTATCGACCTGTTTGCTCTTCAAACAAGCAAACCCTTAGTCTCAATCAACTGCCCTAATCTCACTTACCTCTTTAACCTCTCCCTCTCCACTAAACTCTTCCCTGCCTCCTTCGAATTTGCAACTGTCCTACCCCTTTTGACTAGTGCTTGTTTTCCTTCCTAACCTATTATTCAAAGGTCATTAAGTGGATTATCTTTGACTGGCTCACTAAGTAACTTGAGGATAATTCCCTTGCAGAGGCAATTATTATTATTATTATTATTATTATTATTATTATTATTAGAACCACTTGAATCTGGCTTCAGTAGTAAACACTTTACATAGAATACACTTAATCATGTTTGTAATGTTGTCTCTCCTCACTTTAAACTCTTTCCTCACTCATCCTTTTCAACCTTTCTGACACTTTTGACACTGTTACCCACTCCTCTTTTCTTCTCTCTCTCCGGGACCTTCTGTTTTGTAAATCCGTTCTAGTCTGGAGTGCTTCCCATTTGGAAGGTCACTCTTTCAAAATCTCTGGGAACTCGCAAACCTCTAACCCTAGCCCTCTCCTCGTCATTGTCCCCAAGGACCAGTCCATGAACCTCTACCCTTCACCCTATGTACCTCTACCCTTCATAAACTTGACTTGTCCTTTGGCTTTCATAGCCACCTCTTTGCTGATGACACTCAAATCTTTTCTCCTCCTCCTCTCCTTTCACCCCAGCCATCTTGGAACATATGACCAACTGTCTCACTGCAATCCATCAATTGATGCCTCCATGCTAGTTTATAGGGAACTCTTCAAAAATGGAAGTCATCTTCATCCTGGCTTCCAATGCCATCTCGTTCCAGCCTCAATGTCTTGCTCCTTCACCCAAGGCTTGCACTAATTCATCACTACCAGTGCTGCATTGGCTCATATTAATTTTCTTGCATTCAGACAATTCTTCAATGTCTTACTCATCACTCTATGAAATTCTAATCTCCACTCTCACGGTCAACACACTTGATTTCTTCTCTTGGTTAATCCTTGCCTTCATCTCTTGTCCTTCCTCACTCTAGACAAGGACCTCATCTTTGCTACTCACACTCTATACAACTGACTTAGATCCTCCTACTAATTGACAACATGCTGGTTGGCTCTCCATGCACAGTCACTCACTTTTCAAGTTTCCTCTCTTAGTTTTCAAAGCTATCAATCGGCTGCTATGGCCTTGTCCATTCTTCCCAGTGCAAGGGTAGGAGGAATTGGTAAGACACCATGTCATTTTGGAATGCCACCTCACATTAGAACAACTGTTCTAGCATTGGCTTCAAAAGGTCAGGTAGAAAATAGCTCTTTGAATGAGATAAGCATATTGGTTCCTATATTATATCCTGTGAGGCTATATGTATTATGTTTAGTTAGACATTGCAAAAATAGTATTGTGATATGTGCTTAAGGCCAGTAAAGACTGCAATACTTAAACCAGCAACTGTATTGCTTAGCAATGTAACAGTATACTCAATGTACTTTAATGTTCAAAAAGGCTCCTAGAGGCTTATATTAGCTTTGTCTTGAAAAGCAGGTACATAGCAATGGAGGTTTAGTAGTAATGTCTCAGACACAAAGGGAAGTGCGTTTTGAGTTAGCATTCATTCCTTTATGTAATCATTCAGCATAGTAAGGCACTAAGCAGCTTGACTATATCAGACGAAGCACCTTGTGATGTTGAGTCCTTGGGCAGAGACACCTTGGGCATGTTCTTCTTACTTGAAGCTTCCTGTCCCCTTGGCAATGGCCCACCCAGCACTACCACCTTCCTTCATGGTCATTCTACCTTTGCCTCAACTGTTTCTCCACCACCTACTCCTGTGGCTGACTCCCATCCTGACACAGCCCTAACAACTTTCACCTTTCTATCTCTAAGACTCTGGACATCCTTGACCCTGCCATGAGGCTCCGCATGAAGCCTGCCAAAAAGTGCAACTCTTAGTATGACTCTGATCTGGCCACTCTGAAACGCAAGTGCGGAGCAGTGGAATAGGAATGGGGAACTTTGGGTGCACCCTTTGACAAACGGGCCTGCCGCCTACTGCAAAGGCAATACATACTCTCCATCTTCTCTAAAAAGAGGGTCCACAAGCATGCCTGCATCCCTGCAGCATCTAACAACATGGCTGAACTATTACAAATCTGCAAAGAGCTGGCCAATCCCACTGCAATATCTTCCTTTTCTACACCTACCCAGGTCCTCTGCATGGGCCTGGCTTCTCATTTCACCACTAAAAGCCAGGGCATCTTGTCTGTATTCTCCACATCTTCTCCTCTCTCACACTCTACCTCTCTTGCCTCAGCACCCCCTTGCTCTCCTTCTCTCCTCCTTCCCTCCTGTCACACATGATAGACACGTCTGGTCTATGAAAGTCTCATCCAAACATGTGACCCCCTGCTCCTCCAGAACCGTTAAGAACACTATTGGTTCTCTCTCTCCAGCCTTGGCCGACTTCTGCAATCACTCTTTCACCAAAGGAGTTTTCCTCTATCGTCTCATGCACTCCCTTGTGCACTCACTACTAAAAAAGCCTTCTGCCCGTCCCTCCATTCCTGGCAAACTATCGCCCAATCTTTACCAATCCTTTCCTGGGCAGACTCCTTGAGAAGTTGGCTATCTCCCAGCTTACCTTCCATACCAAAGCTAATGGCTGTCTCCACAACCATCAGTCTGTCTTCAGAGCAGCCAGAGGCACAGAAACTGCTCTCCTGAACACCCATGAATATCCGCTCTCTAACCTTAACTCTAGCCCTCCATCTGTCTTTCTTCTTTCTTGACATATCATCTGCTTTTGACGCAGGCAACCACAACATCCTAATCACTTTTCTCTGCGATACCCTGGCCATCATGGATCAGTCTCTGGCATGGATTTCCTATTTCCTCTTGGACTGACTTTCCAGGTCCAACTTGGGTCCTTCCTCTGCACCAACTCTCTCTCCACATGTGGTGTTCCCCAGGGCTCTATCCTCTCCCCCTGGGTTTTCAATGTCTACCTGGCCCCTTTGGCCCTCCTGATCTCTAACTTTTCCACTAACTTTCAGTGCAGATGGTTGCGCCTTGAAACGCAACCGCCAGCGGTAATCGCGCCGAAAATCTGCAATTTTGCCACAGATTTCCCCACCAGCTCAGAGCTGGGGGAAATCCGCCAAAGCCATGATCTGGCGGACCCTTAAATGCGGCGGTAATAGCGCTACCACCACATTTAAGGGTTACCGCCAGACTCGTGATGAGGCCCATTCCTTTGTAATGCATTGACCAGGTGAATTCTTGGTTATGTGGATCCAATGTGTACCAGATTAATCAAGACTTTATAATAAAGGTGCAGCAAAATCAAACAAGTATGTCTTTACCTACAGAAGTGTTTTATGACACCCTCAGTGAGAAATATGGGTACATTCAGATGGCTTATGTGAGGAGCCAAGAATGATACATGGACACAGAGAACTCATGACTGTGCTTACAAACTTTTATTCAAAATAATAAAGGAGTTTGAAAATGTCTCACTGTCCCTACTCTAGGAGGTATTTCCCTACCTCAACCAAAAACTAAGGGTCTGTCCTGTATCAAGATGTCCAAAGCAAAATGTCCTATGTACTAAATCCTATCTTAGCCCTCACATTCTAAAAGTAACTCTAAGGTGCTAAAGTTAACGTCTTTGGTCTTGAAAGTGCACAAATGGTCAAGTTCAAAAGTAAGGTGTAACTCCAACACAAATGTTCCCAATGGATAGTGTTCACAGTTCAAGGGAATGGCTCCCTTCCCCAGGTTTCTTTTCACCAATATAACAGATCAACAAGACAATCAAAGTTTGTATAGCCCATGAGGATAATCCCTCCTCTTGGCATTGCACTCCACTCCACTCCTACAGAAATGTCTCCCTTCCCCAGGTCTGTTCACAACATTCAAAATCATAAGGGCATGAGTCTTCCTTGGGATTATTTGTTCATCAAAACTGCTTGAATGCAGAAACAACTTGTATGTGGGTCCCAGCCTCTCACGCCACCTGGTATACTCCCCTGCCAGGTTCTTTTTCAGCATTTGATGCAATTTGATTCACAAGCTTTTTTATCTGGTCTACTTTTCTGCCAGGCTTTTTTCATGTGGTTCACTTTATACACTTGCAACTTTGCCTAGTATTCTCTTCTGCCAGGATTTTCTTGTGCAGTTCACTTTTATAAAATTGCAAATTTGACTTTGCCTGTTATACTCTCCTGCCAGGACTTTCTTGTACAGTTTGCTTTATAAATGTGCAAACTTCACTTGGCCTGGTACACTCTCCTGCCATGACTTTTTCATACAGTTCACTTTATACACTTGCAATCTTGACTTCTGTTGTTATTCCTTTTGACATATCCGGTAGTAAATCCCTTTTCACTCACTTTCCTGGCACTTATATGACATTGATAGTGTTGCCGAAGTGCTCAGGTGTCCCAGATTCCCTTCTCAAGACTCATTGGTCTTTTATGGTGTTCTCCTGTCCTTTCGCAGTCAACGTGAGGCAACACTCTGGCGTCTCGTTTCTGCTTCATGGGCTCACCATTTTCGCATACTGGCTTCAATAAACTTTGTGTCTCCCGCTCTGCTGCTCAGCCCTTCTCCATTCTATTCACAGAATATTGGAAGATGTTATCAAAAGATTTTATGGGTGTGGAAAGGGACTGTCACAGTATGCCATAAAGGCATGAGCAATGGAGCAGATATCCCTAAAAGGGAAAAGGGGATATGTGTTATCATATGATGATTCCTGGTCATCCCACTGAGGGTCACCTTCCCCCATGAGGTCCTCCATCATCTAGCCACCCCCAGGGTCAGGATCCCGGCCACATGGGAGGAGGCTACCACTGGCAAAGGAGTGATAACATCATCAGATTCATCACGCTTATTTACTGAGCACCCTAGGTACAGGCAGGAATAACCTACATACCAGATACTGAGCCATAACTCTGGCTTTCCATAGATAGATATATTTGTTGGTTGCCCGATGGATTGCAGTTCCTGTCTTGCAATGCAAGCCATGGGACACTTGTGCAAGAACCTTGGTCTTTTGAGAAAACACTGGGATTTCATTATATCAGAGAACTTACAGTGCTAATTGATACTAGGGAATACATTACTTTAAAACATCACTATTACTATGATTTAGGCATACAGGCCTCATCATCTGGGGATCGGAAGAGAGCACCCCCATGATGGTTAAGATGTGAGCTGGAAAATGAATGTTCAAGGAGTCCTCTAAACAAAAGCAATCCTTTAAACAGCAGGAGTCAAATACATGCCAGAGAAAGGCACAGTCTGGCTCCTCTTCTGAGAAACCAGGGCAAGGTACACAACTAGTGGCTGAAACCGCTGTAGAAACAATGAATCCTGGGTTTCGCTTCCAAAAGATTCCCAGGTATTTGCCTGAAAAAGACTTTGACAGCTGGCCACTGCCACTAAACATCCAGCTAAAAACTGCACAGCAAACCAATGACCACACTTCCTCTGAATCAGACTGAAGTGCTATAGAGTTAACTGCCCTATAGTTAGGAATATGCTAAGATAATATTAGCAAGTACCTTAAAGATCGGATCCACCACTAAACACATACTGGCCGTGTGTGCAATAGTTAGTTTAGAAGTCTTTTAACCAAGAAGAAATTAATGCTTGTCTGATCAGCCTGGCACACGGGGCAGATGTACAAATAAAACAAAATGTTTGTGGTAATACAGGAACACCTATACTGTGTATACAACTCACCTGTTTAATCTTAAGCACATAACGTGTGCACAAACAGCTTAAAGGAATATTTTACCTTTTAAACATTCCAGGCAGTGTGTATGCCATCCATTGGAGCATGAATGTACAACTAATATGGTACGTATGTAAATATAACATTGACAAGCTGCATGCACATGGCCCTGAGAGCAAGCCGTAAATAGACTGCCAAATACGCAAATACCTAAAGAGACAAATCAGTGGGTCAGTGTTCCTGCAGCAAATATAGCTTAAATAGCCGGAGATCTGATTACATAGGCCATCCATGAAGTAATTCCTAATGCAGATAAAAGACAATAGTGCAGTGCACAGCGCATTGTAATCATTCAGCTAGACATGCAGGTGTGGACACAAAAGTGAATACTGTCTCCTATGTTTTAGGAATGTATTCGGCAATCCGACATACTCTAGCATAGCGGTAAAATGAAGTCATGTGTCTGACTTCTGTTCTGTCCAGAGTTAAAAATGATAATGGACCGAGACAAAATAATGCAGTCTGTTTAGAGCTCAAATACAGATCCTCCGAAGCCTGGTAAATGGCTTAATTTACAAGCCAGGAAAATGCAGCACACATTGCAGTCGCCTCTGTAAATATAGTTCATTCTTGTGAGGTCCCAGACCCATGCAACGCCTTTTACTGGAAGCCAGGAAAAACCAGCACTGAAGTGAATCATGTTATAAAAAAACATACGTCTTTGCAAGGTAAGCAGGCCATTCAGAGAATTGCTCCTCCTGACACAGACACTCTAGAGTTGACCTCAGCAAAAGCATAGCTTTTTTGGTACAGGCCACAATTATACAGTGCGCAAGGGTGTCGCTGCTATGTGCAGAAGCTGGCCGAGGCATTTGCAATTCACATTCCTTCCTCACCGTATATTAAACGGAAGCAAGAATAATGACGAAGGCCATGGGGGTTCCTAGTTTTCAGCCAAAACAAAGTTTAGGACAACTTTTCAAAGAATAAGTGGGGGCTAGGAGCAGGGAGGACGGAGCTGTTATGCGCTATCCCCGGTAGCAGACGCGGGGAGAGAATCGCATGGGCTCTCCGCCCTTTTGTGGTGTTAAATAACGGACACATTTCCAAGTGTAAGCTTCACTGACAGACACTTGGTAATGCTTGGCGCTAGTAATTCAAAGAGGAACATAACCCACATTGCACCTGTTGTTCTTTAAGCTTAGAAGCTTTCCAGTGAGGTCAATCATGAAACTCGATTTTCCAGGAAAACATGTGAGAGGTTGATACACTGCACCTACAGTCTAGAACAAGGAAACACCTACATTCATAGACCCATGTAGAGCCTGGGATCCTACACCCAGGGCTTAGCACCTAGAATCATCTAGAACATGGAACCTATGTCTAGAATGACCTACACCAATATAGCAGTTGGGGTCTACAACCTATTTAAAATGAGCCCAATACGCCTTACTTAAAAATAGTCAATTTTTGCAAAGCAGAACAATGCTTTATCACATGCCTGTAAAAGGCAGCAAGCTTACACACAAGTAGGCCAGCAATGTTAACCCCTGCCAATAGCAACCATCCAAAACAATAATGCAGACACATTCATACCCAATGTACTAACGACCCAATCGACTCCTGCTCCCCTCCAGCACACCACCCAAATATTATACATGCCCACTGGGATTCCCAAACTACACAGAAACACACACCAAACATAAGTAACACTAACATACAACAATCCCAAACACTGTAACGTGCCCCTACAGATACAAGCCAGTACACACAACCTTAAGTAGCCAATCTATACATAAAACACACAGACACACACCCAACATAACAATCATTCACACAGAACGAATAACCCACGAATTGAGCCTCACTCTTACGAATACAACAAGCCAGTGCACACAATGGGCCTCATTACGACCCTGGCGGAGTGGGTTTACGCCAGCGGTATTCGCGGCGGACCCTTCCGCCCTACTACGAGTTCCCGTAGCACCATGGAGCGGTTTCCGCCTGGTTTTTCCGGGCGGAGAAATCCATGGCGCTACGGGACCTTGTTGTTAATTACGCCACCGTATTCTACGGTGGCGTAATTAACGCCTTCCCCACTCCCATTATACCCTATGGGGCAAAAATGGGAATGGGGAAGGGTAAAATGGGGATTGGGGATTTACCGCCCCGCCAAGGTCGGAATGGGGCGGTAAATCCGCCAACCCCCATGGCGGTATCGGCAGCTTTCCGCCGTGCTCCATGGTGCATATTGCACCACGATTTCCGCCAGGGTCGTAATGAGGGCCAATCACAGTTTCTCCTGGTTCTGAAGCTATCCCATCACTCTACCTTCACTAAGCAGCCCGCCCTCCTTCTTGTTGAGCTGCATGAGCGCCTGGACACTGCTCCTGGGTGGTAGCAGTGCACGGTTTAAGTCAACCTAACATAACATGTGAAAAGGTCAAGAAAACCATAGGACAGCAGTTGACAATGACGTACATGCATAGGTCCCTTCGGCAAAGAAATGGAAGCAACCCCAAGCATGTTTCAGTGTTCTTGCAATTCATTAATAAGGTGCTGATCTTGATACCCTAAACACTGCAAGCAATACATCCACATGTGGAAAATCCCCCCCCCCCACTTATGGAGATGCACAGAAGACAGTAACATGTAATCAATGCAAAGCTTGCAATAAGTTGTAACCACGTATATTGCTCTAGGAATCTTCCATTTCTTGGGTCCTTTTATCCTGCCTGTGTTATAAGAGAAGACAACCAGCTGTCTAATGAGTCTTTGCCCTGCCACCATTAGGAACATTTGAGCTTGAAATGCTAGACCAGGTCCCCTTTGCACGAGAATCAAGCTGCACCTCATTGATGATGCTCAGTAAGACCAACATACGTCTGGGGGTTTTGTAGCATGCAATGTGGGTGGACCTTATCGTACAGATGAGCTAAGCAACAGTGGAATTGACGCTTTCCAGCAATTACAGTGGTTATGTTTAATTTATTAAATTAAGTCCTCCTCCCTCATTTTCCCATATGATATGTCAAGTTAACGAAATTATTTTTTTCTCGAGAAAATTGGGGAAATCAAAAACAGTCACTCCTTAGACATCAGGTAAAACAGTGCAACTCAGAACAGCAGAGGGCTCAAGGAGAAGCAATGGTTTAGAAATGGTTTTTATCACATCTATGGTCAGCAAAGCACTGAAAATCTATTATCGGATTAGCAATAATTTAATCAAATAGTTCTTTGGGGTAAGAGCAGATGTTCTTTTGTATTATTCAGAATACTCCTCCATTCTACACTAAAAAAGGCTTCGAATTTCCTGAATAGCAGGTTTCAGTTTAAAGTTGCATACAGACAACCACATCAATGTATATCCATTTTGATTATGATGCCTAACATCAAAAAATCTAACCTTGGTTCGATTATGAAACATTTACAAAGTAACATTTTCCAAATAAATTTGATTCTGATTGGGATTTTACAAGATTGTAACATAAAATTTGTATCATGTTAAGTGTAAAGCAACTAACTTTTCATGTTCATTAGAGCACATTAAAGATAAATCTCTAGCTTTGACTACACACCAGTGACCAATTCCAAAAGCTAATGTGAAATTATTGCATATATTGAGTGCTGACCTAGCTTTGAGAAGCAACAGAGCACTTTATAGAGGTATACAACAGTATACATGTCGAACGGAGTGCTTTTCAGAGGTTACAGCAGAGCAAATATACAGGGGGTAAGATACCGAGGGGCATAGAGATGGTGTACAACTGTACAGGGTTGTGAGGAGGAGAGGGGCAGACGGTGTCTAGCAAATCAGGTGGCACGGGGCGACGTGATGGTCTAGGTGACGGGGAGGAGAGACTCATTGAAGAGGTGGGCATTGAGTTATTTTATGAATTGTAGGTGTGTGGGGGCGAGTCTGATTCTGATGGGGAGGAGGTTCCATAGTCTTGGGGCGTAGGTAGAGAAGGCTTGTTGTCTGGTCTTTTCCTTTTTGCAGAAGCAGATTTAAAGTCTACATGTGTCCTGGCTTCTGCTTGTGCCCTGTCCACCAAAGATGGTGAGTTGGTTGACTTGAGGGCGACAGCCTTATAGATGATGCAACAAGACTTGAAGGAGATTCTTGCGTGCAGTGGGAACCAGTGAAGGTCGATGATGGCCAGGGTGATATGGCTATCTGCGCAGACCCTTGATGAGGCGTGCAGCCACATGTAGGACACTTCTCAGGGGCACAAGGGAGGACGACAGGAGGAATTTGAGGAGGGCATTGCTCCCATCCAGGTGGCATAGGACCAGTGCTTGAACAGGGATCTAAAACTGTCCAGAGGGAAGAGGGGCTTGCAGGAGAGAGAGCTGATAACAAGCTTTTACGCTTTCCTAGCTATATGTGGCTCTTGAAGGAGAGGTGTTTGTCAATATGGAACCAGGGGGACTTGGCGCAGAAGGTGAGTTTGTTTGTGAAGCCCTCAAGGTTCAGAATTGATAGCCAGGTCCGTACGTCTTGGTGTTCTGTGTTGGTGGCGAGGAGTAGGAATTTGGTCTTGGAGGGGTTGAGCTTCAAGTATGCACTGGACATGAAAAACTGGATCAGCGAGAGGCATTTTGTGAGCCTTTGGATGCCCTTGATGGAGATGATCTTGAGGTATAGCTGTGTGTCATCAGCGTATATGTGGATGTGGATTTTGTGTGTGGCTAGGAAGGTTCCCAATGCCTCCATGGATAGATTGAAGATCACTGCCAAGTGGGTGGAACCCTGCAGGACTCCACAGGTAATGGGTAGTATTGGCGATCTAGAGGAGTCCATCTAAACAAACTGCTGGCAGTTGACGAGGTAGGACTTGAACCAGCGTAGGACAAGGTCACTGATCCCCATGCTCTCAGGAGTATAGCTCAGCGGCAATGTGCTCGTCTTGGAAGCAAGACGACTCGGAGCAACACAGGTTCAATCTCTGTGTCCCCATTTAGAAACCTCTGGGTATTAATCGCGTTATAAATAACCAATTATAACTAACTTATAACTAACCAGTGTAGTGTTTCTGTGGGCACCCAATGGTCTACAGTGTCTAATGTGGCCAAGAGGTTGAGTAGAACCAGGTGGCAGGGGTAGCCATTGTCAAGGATGTTGATGACATTGTCAACTACCTGTATGGTTGCCATCTGTGTGCTGCATCTGGGACTGAACCCGGATTGGTGGGTTTCGAGGAGATTGTTGGTGTTGATGTGTTGCTGCAGTCGCGCTGACACTGCTTTCTCAATGGTTATACAGAAAGTGTTCGGTGTACCCGTGGTGAGGAGTAGCAGACTAGGGTACAAAATACACTGATGCACAGGAAATGGTACTGCTACTTGGAAGGCTTCATCATGATTCTGTGTCATTGAATAAAGCTTGACTTAATTTGTAAAATCAAGGAGCCTTCCTGGTTTTTACTAATGGAATATATCATGAGTGAGATATTTGACCCAGAAAGAAGTTAAGTCCAGAAGGAAAAACACCATATACTCACTAGGGGTTTGTGTGATTAAATAGCTTGTATTCGAAACACATATTTACAGTTTTTTATGAACATAGAACAATGATAGTAAACCAAACTTAACCATAATGTTTTCAAAATCAAGAAAAAGAGTATGTGCACCTTAAACATAGTGTGATAAACCGAAAAAGTTTTTCTATATTGTTAAAACAAGGAACAGAAAAAATTGTTAGTGCTTAATCAACAATTAAATGCTTGATCCGCATTGGACCAAATTCATACGTTGATCCAGTGGTCTTTATCCATCTGGGTGAATTGAATCTAATTCATGATAATTGAATGTCTTATACAAGAAAAATTAATATTGGGCGTAATTGTCCCAACTGGTTGAATACCAGCCAATTCCAACTGGATATATGCCAACGTCGCAGGGGGTAGTGTGAGCGGAACTCCCGCTCATAGAGGTGTTACAATCTGAGTGCAGTATTGTCTCACTTAACAAAGTCCCCCTTGCTTGCAAAATGACGTTTCGGCGGCCTTGACGTCCATCGTGTATCAAAAATTGGAAGGACGTGGAAGCTGCCTTCTTCAGGGCGGTTAAATAACCCCTGTGAAAAAGAGATCAAGAGAGAAACAAACTTTGCTCAATTCCTCTCATGGTACAGTGGTGTTTCCCTGCTGGACTTACAAGGGTGAATTAGTAAAAGAGTTGACTAAATCAGAACTCATAGGGAAATGAATACCCAAAATAGCATTAGTTAAAACTTATGGGGAAATGGGAACCTATGATGGGAGATAGAGTAAACATAGTGTAGACTCTTATCTTTGTAGGTCTGCGGTGGAAAGAATAAATAAAAGTCTCACCACAGACACCTTGTAGACACTCTCTTGGTAAGGCAGACTCTCCGGACTGGGTATAGCCAGATGGAGGGATGTTTGTAGTAGTTGTGCGTGGGGAGGCGGGAGGAAAAATGTATTCCTTTGATTGACTCACTGGGTTGCTGTGTGCAGGTCGCACCCTCGAGGTAGTGCTCTGTAAACATGGTTATGAAGGGAGAGGAAAAACCCCTAGTGAGTATATGGTGTTTTTCCTTCTGGACTTAACTTCTTTCTGGGTCAAATATCTCACTCATGATATATTCCATTAGTAAAAACCAGGAAGGCTCCTTGATTTTACAAATTAAGTCAAGCTTTATTCAATGACACAGAATCATGATGAAGCCTTCCAAGTAGCAGTACCATTTCCTGTGCATCAGTGTATTTTGTACCCTAGTCTGCTACTCCTCACCACGGGTACACCGAACACTTTCTGTATAACTTTTGTATTTTAGACAACCATTGGTTGTCCCTTCGGTTAGGTGAGTGGAGAGATTAGGGCTCTATTCTTCTATGTTTCGCTTAATTAGCCCATCCTCCAATACACTAGAGTAGTAGTAACCCTGTCTAGTATCCAAACAAAGGAACCTTTACTAATCTTAGTATACAATTTGACACATTTTCTCTAGAGAAGGCAGACTCCCCCTCTCGGTCCGCGAGATTGAAACCTGGTTCTACATAAACTATGGCCGAAAATGCCACCCTAAGTTACACGGAAGAACAGACATCCGACTTACTTTCAGGACCCTCATTTTTTGACCCCCTTGGTCCCAATACTTCAGTTTCCTCTGCCAACACAGGAGAGGATATTCTAAAACTTAAGAAAAAAGTGTTTAGAACAGAATTACATGGTCACTTTTTGAAAGAATACCTAAGAGCAAGCATCATTCCCACCGGTCTAATAGTCAGAAATGAACCTTGCCTCTTTTTAGAGGACAAAGAATACACCACCAACTTCAGTTACATTGCCACCAAATGCAGTAGGGACCTTATGGTCCTTACAGTAACAACTGCACAAAGAATTAGTTCGGAACTTCAAAAATCCTTGGAAGATGAAGAAAGGAGATTTATAAACAATACACTTATCTCTGACGCCAAAAGTCAAATAGAGGCGATAAATAAACAATTTGCCACTTTCAAAACCAACACTTTGACTCGGAAAACTAACAAACTACAGAAAGACATTAAAGAGTTTAACACCGAATTAGTATACCCCTACACAACTGAGGAATATTCTAAAAATATCAAACAGACAGGTAATCCCCAGTCTGGACAGCAAAGACCAAGGAGGAGAGCGGTTAACTTTTCAGGGTCTAGCAGCAGTTCATCAAGTGACAACTCCAATTGGGGTTACAACCAATTTCAACCTAACCAATTTGGTTACCAACAACCACAGAATTTCACACCACCTCCTCCGTTTCCTTTTTTAGGCCGGGGAGGTACAGGTGGAGGTTGGGGCCCACCACCATGGAACCCCGCCTTCCAAGGCCAACGCAGACGATCGAGACGCAGGAGAAGACAAACTTAGAATCAGATCAAGAACTACCCATTTTTAACCTAGCAAAGGCTCCACTCACAGCTTCACAGATCTCGATACTCTCTAAAGGCCTATCATTTGTACCTACCAGCAACACTGATTGGTACAACAGTGAAATGGAAATTCGAAGGTTCCTCCGTACCGTGAGACTACGCGCTTTTTTTCATGAACATGAAGACACGGAAACAGTCTCTGATACAGGCTTATATCCTAAATCTTCATTTACACCCTCCGACAATCAGGTCCCAGATGATCTCCTTACGTTCGAAAGATGCGTCCTACGGGACCTTAGAGTACTAAGTAAGAGAAACAGCACCACCAAACAACAAAATATAACCAGACAAGAAAGAGAAGCCCTCTCCACACTATCCAAACAACCGGAACTTATTATTAAACCTGCAGATAAAGGAGGTGGGATCGTAATCATGAAATCAGTCAATATCATCACATGATTATGGAACTCTTGAATGATTCGGAGAGCTATAAAGTATTAAAGAAAGATCCCACTAAAGACTTAAAAACAGAAATTTCAGCTATGGTGGCATTTGCACTAGAAAGAGACTGGATATCGGAAAAAGAATCGGAATTCCTCCAAACATCCCAAGGCAGAACACCCTGTCTATATGCCCTTCCTAAAATACACAAAAATCCCAACAACCCCCCAGGGAGACCTATTGTGTCAGGCTGCGGGTCCATACTTGAGCCCCTATGCAAATTTGTTGACCACTTCCTAAAACCTATAAGCACCAAAACGGAAACATACATCAGAGACACCATGCACACTATCCAGTTATTTGAAAACTTAGACTTCAACCAACACAACCAGCTACTAGTCACTCTAGATATTAAAGCATTTTACACCAACATACCCCAACAAGCTGCTATTGACTGTGTGTACGAATATTTGACTGCTACCAACATTGATACGAAAACTCCCCCAGAATTTATAATTGAGATCATGACATTGGCTCTTTGCAAAAACTTTTTTGAATTTAATCAACAATTCTATCTGCAAACAAAAGGTACTGCCATGGGGGCAGCATTTGCCCCAAGCTTGGCCATCTTGTTCATGGTAAACTTTGAGTCGAAATTTGTCCTCAGCCATAACAACAGATGGAGAGAGAATATCAAACAATGGCGTCGATATATAGACGACATTATATGCCTATGGGAAGGCACAGAAGAGGCCTTATTAGAATTTTGCTCCTGGCTCAACACATGCAGCCAAGACATCCAATTTACATTTGAATACAGTAAATCGTCTATTCATTTCCTCGATTTGACTATCCAACATGACCAAGGTAAACTAACATGTACCACTTTCCGCAAACCCACCGATCGGAATACTTTGTTACATTTCCGAAGCGA
Organism: Ambystoma mexicanum; assembly: GCF_040938575.1. NCBI lineage: Eukaryota > Metazoa > Chordata > Amphibia > Caudata > Ambystomatidae > Ambystoma > Ambystoma mexicanum. The sequence continues at coordinate 293,631,416 of NC_090941.1, forward strand.
CCACCCTCAACACATCAAAGAAAATCTTCCGTACGGACAATTCCTAAGACTCCGCAGGAACTGCACCTCATTAGATAATTTCTACCAGGATGCCAACCTTTTAAGTGATAGACTCAAACAACGCGGCTACCCTAAAAAACTGGTGTCAAGATCTCTTAAAAGAGCCCGCTTCACATGTCGCGACTCACTTCTTACACCCAAAACCCAAGATGCAGAGAATGATAAAATCACATGTGCCATTACCCATGGACAACATGCATTTCAAATTAAAAAAATCATTCATAAGTACTGGCCCATAGTCAGACTCTGCCTTCCAGACCAAGACAAACCTAGATTTGCACTCAAAAGGGGACGCAATTTAAAAGAATATTTGGTACATTCCATGTACAACAAAAAACCCCCCCAAAACCACATCTGGAATCTCCGACCGATAAAAGGGCACTACCCGTGTGGGAGTTGCTCGGTATGTCAATTCACCACCAAAATGCAACAATTTCAGATCGGGACTAAAACGTGGACCCTCAATGACGTTTCGAATTGCAAAACAAATCAGGTGGTATACTGCATAGAATGCCCATGCCATCTACGTTACATTGGACAAACCATGAGAAATGTCGGCACACGTATATCTGAACACCGCTCGAGAATCCGCTGCAAAAATATGACATCTCCATTAGTACAGCACTACATGGACAAGAAGCACAATACCCAGGATATAAAATGGTGGGTCATTGAACGGGTCCGCAATGGACCAAACATCCAGGGCCGCCTGTTAGATCTTGAATGTCGTTGGATACACAAAATGGATTCTGTTACACATGGCCTGAATGAACAACAACTCTTCCCACAAAGATAGCTCGCGACTCCAGGGAAAGTAGTTGTTTGCCCTTGACTATGGTGGCCTTCTTGCACCACAAGTTACACACAACGTTTTCCAGTGTTATCCACCACACTCAGCATTACGCTGAAAACATCCAATTTAGGTCAAGCTCCACATAGCTTGCACTTTGGCCAATTAGGACTGAAAAAAACTTTTCTGTGCCACTAGGAGATCTACAGGGCATTATACTCCCTCCATGTCTCCGTCTCATTAGACACAGTCACACCCACTTCCTTTTGCCAACTCCAATCAGGCACACTCCAATATCCGGGAGTCGAGCCCCTAACTTTCTTTCAGTTATCTCACTCTCAACACACACAATACGACCCGCATGTGCCGAGTCTACTTGCATAAGACTTCTATGCCTTTAACCTCCATGTCACCATCCCCCCAGAGAGAGTGACACCCACCCCTTCTCCTCACTTTAGGCAGGCACACCCGAACATCCAATAGCCGAGCCCCCGACTCATTTTATTATGCGTTTCCAGCTCGCGCGTAATATTTCTTTTAAAGTGACTCACCCCCAGCAGGCACATTTTGATTTGCAGACACCGAGCTCGCTACGCTCTGAAACTCCGTAGCTGACTCTGCAACACCACTACTAACCGAGACAAACACCCAAACGATAGACATCTCGGTTCTATCCAGTTCCGCATTGCTTCCACTCCGGCCAATCGGGACTGTGGATTTTTTCGGTCACCTGATTGGCCAAGAGACCCACACACCCAGACACACCCCCAGCCCTTGCTCGCCTTCATTACAGTAGCTCGACGCCTGTCGAACGCACGTCTTTTGGCAACAGGCTGCATTCGTCAAGCCCTGACCTGGCGTCCAGTCACATCCAGACACAGGTGAGCTTTCCCTCATGATAAACCTGCCAATTTAGGGGACACTTTTTAGATACCCTGCATACACATGCAATCCGGCCAAATTCAACACAACTGGTTATGCCCAAACAATAGTCGTTTTCCTTGCTCTTCTCTGCCCACAGAATCAAAGAAAACGGAGGATCACACTCTCCTCAACCGTCTTCCAACTAAGGAAGACCATCTGCATACACAGGAGACCGGGACACCGCCTATGCATTTTTACATCCAGGTACTGGCTTCATTTACACTGTTTCTTCCCCACAAGGGACACACAGACCTCCACCTTAAGAGATCCCTGCTCCCATTTACTGCTTTTAATCCCCCCCTCTCTTTTTCCTCTCCCTTCATAACCATGTTTACAGAGCACTACCTCGAGGGTGCGACCTGCACAGAGCAACCCAGTGAGTCAATCAAAGGAATACATTTTTCCTCCCGCCTCCCCACGCACAACTACTACAAACATCCCTCCATCTGGCTATACCCAGTCCGGAGAGTCTGCCTTACCAAGAGAGTGTCTACAAGGTGTCTGTGGTGAGACTTTTATTTATTCTTTCCACCGCAGACCTACAAAGATAAGAGTCTACACTATGTTTACTCTATCTCCCATCATAGGTTCCCATTTCCCCATAAGTTTTAACTAATGCTATTTTGGGTATTCATTTCCCTATGAGTTCTGATTTAGTCAACTCTTTTACTAATTCACCCTTGTAAGTCCAGCAGGGAAACACCACTGTACCATGAGAGGAATTGAGCAAAGTTTTTTTCTCTCTTGATCTCTTTTTCACAGGGGTTATTTAACCGCCCTGAAGAAGGCAGCTTCCACGTCCTTCCAATTTTTGATACACGATGGACGTCAAGGCCGCCGAAACGTCATTTTGCAAGCAAGGGGGACTTTGTTAAGTGAGACAATACTGCACTCAGATTGTAACACCTCTATGAGCGGGAGTTCCGCTCACACTACCCCCTGCGACGTTGGCATATATCCAGTTGGAATTGGCTGGTATTCAACCAGTTGGGACAATTACGCCCAATATTAATTTTTCTTGTATAAGACATTCAATTATCATGAATTAGATTCAATTCACCCAGATGGATAAAGACCACTGGATCAACGTATGAATTTGGTCCAATGCGGATCAAGCATTTAATTGTTGATTAAGCACTAACAATTTTTTCTGTTCCTTGTTTTAACAATATAGAAAAACTTTTTCGGTTTATCACACTATGTTTAAGGTGCACATACTCTTTTTCTTGATTTTGAAAACATTATGGTTAAGTTTGGTTTACTATCATTGTTCTATGTTCATAAAAAACTGTAAATATGTGTTTCGAATACAAGCTATTTAATCACACAAACCCCTAGTGAGTATATGGTGTTTTTCCTTCTGGACTTAACTTCTTTCTGGGTCAAATATCTCACTCATGATATATTCCATTAGTAAAAACCAGGAAGGCTCCTTGATTTTACAAATTAAGTCAAGCTTTATTCAATGACACAGAATCATGATGAAGCCTTCCAAGTAGCAGTACCATTTCCTGTGCATCACTGCTTTCTCAATGACCTTACCTAGGAAAAGAAGAGGGGTGATGTGGCGAAAGTTACCTAGGCTGTCAGAATCCAGAGTGGGTTTCTTTAGTAGAGGGAGTATGTGTCCTGTATTTAGGGCAGATGGAAAGGTGCCTTGAGTTAGGAAGCTGTTGATGATCTCCAGGTAGGGAAGCAGAGCTTTTGCGAGCAGGGTCTTGTGTATGGATGCTGGATAGATGTCATATGTATACAATGTGGTTTTGAGGGTGGTTAGGGGTTCTACCAGGTCTTGAATGTTGTCCACAGTGTGGATATTTAGTGAGGAAGGATGTGAGGTGGGTCTGTGGATGCAGAGCTGGTATCTATGTGCGGGCGAATCTTGATGATTTTGTCAATAAAGAAGATGTTGATGGCAGTGGATTTTTTGATGCAGTGTGGTATGGCAGGGTTGGGTAGCGGGTTGATTGCTTTGAAGAGGGCTTTGCTCTTGTTGTTAGTTTCTGCTATGGGGTTCTGCAAGTAGGAGGCCTTAGCTGTGTTGATTAGTTGTCGGCGGGTTGCTTGGAGTTCCTTGAGAAGCACCAGGTCGGATGCAGTCCTGGAGCGGCACCAGGTTTTCTCTTATTTCCTAATGACTCTTTTGCTGAGGTTGAGTTCTTGCATGTACCAGCCTTCTGATAGTTTTGGTGTTCAGGTGCGTTGTTTCAGAGGCGCGTGTTGGTCGATGGAGACTAAGAGGGTGGCATTGAGTGCTTCCAGTAGAGAGTCGCAGTTCAGTTGGGGATGTTCAGTCCATGTGAGGTGGAGGTTGGCAAGGTCTTCCACGAGGGCTTCCACCGGTAAGTTCTTTTTGGGAGACATATGAATATATCATCAATATCTACTGCCCCTCGCCCCAGTCGAATATTGTATAGGTAAGAAACGTTACTCACTAATGAAACCATACCACCCTTATCCCAGGCAGGTACAACATGAGATGGACACAATCTAAGCTAAAGTTGGCAAGTATAAACAAACTGACAACTAAACAATACATGTTCATGCATTAGACAGAAAGCAAATGTGCATTCAAAATGAAGAATGCAAACACTAGGCATTTATACACGAAGAGTATTAATATGTCAGGCACAAGACATGAAGAACACTAACATAAGCAATGCATAAACTGAGCCAACATAACTGATGAGTGACTGTAGCTCACTAACATAGAAACGCGAGAGCAATGGGCAGTCATCTTTTCCAAAATGGAAGCTGCAGTACGCTTCTAAGTAAATTAAAGTCCTCAAGGCTTCATGAGAACTCAAAGTGCTGAAAGACCAAAAATAAAGATCTGTGCAGAGCTTAGACAGTTGCTAGCAACCCAAACCAAGGTTTACATGAAAATGGGTAGATAGGAATGTTGCAGTGAAAACATGATATACTGATTCCCAAGCTTCAAGTCATATATTCTTAGATTACTTAAAAGAATAACCAGCCTTGGTAAGCCACGTACAAGCGAACCATGAACCTAAGAAGACACCAAAATGAATAACTAAAAAGTGTCCTCAATATTAAAAGGAAATATAACACGCACTAATATTAGCTAAAATCCCAATAAATGCCGTGTGGAATAATACCAAACACGGTCTCATCACACGTGACCCATAATCGAAGAACACTATTAGCAACAAACACAGATAGGACACCTGCCTCACTCTTTGCGCATATTCCCAGACATGAGGCACCACACAAGATTGAATGCAAAGTAATCACCTTGGCTCATGGCCTAGGAACGAGGGATGGTATTTTCTTTAATTGAAGGGAAAGCAGTCCATGGACCCCTCTGCCCCTGCTCCTGTCAGGCTCATGTCTTGAAAACCTGTCAGTTTCCCAAGGTTAATCTGCAGAAAGCCAACCAATCAAAACCCCCAATTATTGGCCTCCCATTACCTATTATTCCAACCAATAGTTTTTGTTTAGATATGTCTTTTTAATGTTATCAATTTAGAGGTGGTCTCAGGAGGAGCCATCAGACAATCAGAACTTTAGCCCCTATAGAATATATATATATATATATAGTCAATACCCTTAACCTATCCCCGTAACCTGTAGGCTTTGTAAACTGATATTATGTTATGACATCATTGAGGACACATTTGTAGATTTAAAGCAACTGTTTTTGAATAGCATGCTGAGAGAAACAACATGTTACAATAAAGCTGGGGTTTGTCTTGCACTCTGTCTATTTTCATAATTAAGTCTAATTTTCTTGCTGTTTCCCCAGCCTTTTGCTCTGCACATTATGTGCGTTTTTTTTCACTATTAAAATAACTTCCTATTCTACCGTGTGAGCTCTATATTTTTGTTCTCTTCCCCTTTTGGGATTGAAGGATTCCACTGGGTCCACGGAGAGTGCGGTCCGTCCCCTCTCCTCTGTTCTCTTTATTATTTATACACGAGCGTACCGTGTTGGACCTGCACCGAGACTCTTTTTTGTGGCGCGCCTCCGCTTAGAGTCGTTTTTTCAAGCGGAATCGCTGCCACTGGGGGCAGATTTCACTGCATATTGGAGCCGAGCCGTACCCATGAGGAAGCATAGCCCGAGAATCCCTGCCTATGCGAATACGAGAAGCGTGCCGGAGGTCGCGCGGACTGTGGCCGTATGGTAGGTGACTGTCTTGTGTGTTATGCATTTTTCCTCATTCGTCACTACGATGGTATGGTACTGTTCCGGTACTCCACCCTAGTTTTTGTTGTTGCCATTCTATATTGCCAGTTGCAATAGTTTTGGCATGCCGTGACTATCTTAGTCTAGACAACGCATTTCTTTGCTCACACATGATGAATGGTTTGCATTCATGTTGGAAGTTTTTGTCCATTGAAACAATTTTTCTCTTTTGGACATTTTAAGTGGCAGGGTGACTCTCAGCATTTCAGACATGCAGGACGCCTGGGCAGCAGCTCGGCTTGCACAGGCCAGGGACCTCTTTAGTGAATCTCAGGTGATGCCTACTTCAGTACCCTCTATTGGGTCAAAAAAGAATAATGCAAGTCTCAATCCTGAAATAACTTTACTCAGAGACATTGAAAAACTACGGAGAAGGGAAATCTCCAAATGGTGGGAGGAACATTCTTTACAAAATTACTTGGACGTCGGGCGTATACCACGAGGACTATGAATTCTGACAATGCCATCCTTTGAGGATCAAGATCCTGGAATGCTCCAGGAATGGGGAGATGCCAGTAAAAGCTGTTCAGCACACTTCCTTACCATCTTAGTCAAATATGCCAAATCAGACCGAGCAAAGGCATTGGAAGAACTTGCGAAAAAGGAAACGGAACTTAACAAAATGTCGCATTCTGAGGAGGGGAAACAACTCTGTGTTAAAATCAATGAATCTCTGCTCGTATAAGAAGATGACATTAAGCAACGAAAGCATTGCAAGTTCATTAGGGATAAAATTGACTATGAAACAGGCAGGATCTTCACTTTTGCCAGAAGATTTGATTCATTACGCAAAAAGCCAGCAATCCAGCCTACAGCTGGCTTTGATCCTGGTTCTATCTCGTCTGAATCAGATGTCTCAGTTTTTGAAAATGAGGAGCCTTCTGTTAGATTAAATTTTTTAGACGAGATTCGATTGCTATGCCAAGATGGGAAGAATCAGAAGCAACGCGGAAAGGGCCGAGGCAGAGGAAAAGGAAGAGGAAGGGGACAGAAATCACGAGGAGGAAAACAACTTGGCGAGGCCAGCGTGGGAAACGGCCCAGAAGCATGCCAAGAGAGCACAGCAACGTGCTCTGGGACCAAAAAATAACCAGTGACAATATGAAGCTGTGTCAAGTTATCAATATGTCCGCTCATGTCCTCACTAAAGCCCAAACCTCGGTTCTTTCGCTTGGACTTAACTTTTGCCCTACCAAAGCATTTGATTACGTCCAGTCACGCATTGACCTTGATAAATTTATCCGAAAGATCAGACTTAAAATTTTTTTTTCGCTAAATGCAACTGTGCCAAAACCACCAACACCTCGTATTGGCCGCACCAACCTTCTGATCTCCGATATTCCATCTCTCATGGATCTGGCCTGTCTTGAAGATTCTGACTTTGATCCCTTAAATGCTTGTCTTGCTGATTTTGACATTGACCCTGATTGGGATGTACGCACCAAACTCAAGGGTAAATCTAAATTTAATCCACAGTTCCCCGTTGGTGGATGTATTGAAGCATTTTATGATTCGTGTATTAGTGACTTTAGAAAGCTACGGAGAAGTACCATCAAGAACAAACACAATCTCACCTCCGCTCAACTCACGGCTATCGGCGAATTACAAAGCTTGCCGAATATCATTATCAAACTGGCCTATGAGGGTTCAAATATTGTAATTCAAGATCGAGTACATTACGTAGCGGAGGCCAATCGTCAACTCAAGGATCGACTATGCTATGCCCAACTTCCAAAAAATCCCTTTGGTGACATACAGTCTGAACTCAAAAACTTATGTTCTAAATGGGTTGACATTGGCCTCGTAGATGATGATTTTGTTAAATGTTTGGTTCCATCTTGTTTCACTATACCTACTATCTATTTTTTACCCAAAACTCACAAATCTTTGGTTCATCCACTGGGTAGACCTATTGTTACTCTGTGTGGTTCTCTCCTTGAGCATCTGGCCCAGTTTGTTGACGAAACCTTATTTCCTCTTGTGTCAGTTTTACCCTCTTATTTGCGGGATACTAAGGACTTTCTGCAACATATTTCTAACATACCCTGGGAGGATGGTCTGCTTTTAGCAACCCTTGATGTTGTCTCCCTTTATATCTCCATTGAGCATCAAGTTGGTATGGTTGCCTGCAAATATTTCCTTGATACCCGCTCATTGAATTTTCTCAGTCACAGTTCCATGATCCTTGAAATGCTCTCTTTCTGCCTAAATAACAATGTTTTCTTGTTCGAGGGTTCCTTTTTCCGTCAGGTAAGGGACACTGCCATGGGCAGTACTTTTGCCCCATCCTATGCAAACTTGATCATGGGATGGTGGGAGGCCACTTTTCTTAGCGATCTACTTGCATCTAGCTTTGCAACACATATTGTCGCCTGGTGGCGATATATTGACGATCTTTTTGTCATATGGAAGGGGACCGAAGCTGAATGGCAATCATTTGTGAAACAGATTAATACCAACATGTCTAATCTGCGCTTCACAGAGTGTAACAGCATGACTGAAATTGTCTATCTAGATATAGTTGTGACCCTTGAAAGATCTGGCCTTCATACAGCATTATACAAAAAACCCTCAAATACCGGTCTGCCCTTACATGCAACAAGCTGTCATCCTACGTCATGTAAACGTAGTATTCCATATGGTGAATTCATCAGATATTGCAGGAATTGCACAGATTTAGCATCCTTTGACCACCATTGTACTTTGGAGGCTCCAGACTTTGTCAAGCAAGGCTATGAGCGCAGAATCATAGAATTGGCCTATACCAAAGCACGCGGACTATGCAGGGACCTGTTATTGTACGGCATTAAGCCTGCTAGAACTGCCGTCAATGATTAACCCCGACTGATTGTCACATTCGACAATGCCTCCAATCATGTTCGCAAAATCATAGAGCGACATTGGCGGGTTCTCATCGTTGACAAAGACTTATGCCCTTTACTTTCTAAACGTCCAACCATCACGTACAAACGTGTACCCTTGCTCAGGGATAAACTGGTCTCTAGTTTCTTGTCACCTATTAACACCAATCCTTCTCTCATGAAATCATTGATGGAATCCCCCATAGGCTTTACTAAATGTTTTAAATGTAACGCCTGTGCTTATGCCACTGCATGTAAATCCTTTTTACATCCGGTCACCCAATGTAACCAGTTAATCAAGTATTCTATGAATTGTGATACTGCTTTTGTGGTTTATGTTCTCTCATGTCCCTGCATGAGATGGTATGTCGGGAGTACCACATGCAAGCTTAAGCTCAGAATATTGCAGCACCTTAGGGCAATTAAAAATTCAGATCCTGCATACCCTATGGCCAAGCACTTCAAACAAGAACACAACAATGACCTCTCTCTTCTTAAATTTTTTGCGGTGGCACACATCCCGATCCATCCTAGAGGACGGGATTGTGTGTTAAAATTAAGACAGCTAGAGACCAGATTTATTTTGGATTTCGACACCAAGTTCCCCAATGGTCACAATCTCGACGAGGAGCTTTATACGTTTCTAGGTACATAAGACAGTATTTACCCCTAACTGTTTGTTCTGGATTGGTTTTTCTTCCGTTACTAATCCGCCTTGATTATATTTAGTGACGGGATTGTGTTTTTTTGTAATATAGTGGTTTTTCATTATATAGTATTTTTTCTTGTCTTTTTTGGGTTGTTTTCATCTCACTAACTAGTCCCTGACCTATGTTCAAGTTTCATCCTTTCTCATTACCACTATGGTGGCTATATTACCATTACGGTTTATAATTGGGATTGGCTTTATTCTTATTTTTAAAGCTGCTGTATCCACGACCTAGCAGGACATTTGGCACATTTTCTTTTCTTTTCTGTTGTAGTTTCTGGTGTTCAATAACATGGTGTTTTATGTCACCCCCTTAATCTTGGTTACTTGGTTTTTTCAGTTGTTTTTCCTGATTACAATACATCTTTTCGTGCGTCTTGTATAAGATTATTTCAAATTTGCTTTCTTTAGTTCAGGTATCCAGTCAGGCTTACATAAGTTCACATCTAGGGGACTTACCATACCATCTGCCAATTTAATTGCCATACTGCTGCTAATTGTGGTTGCTTACATGATTTTGTCTATTTGCACAGTTTCATGCTGCTCTTGATTGGCTTGCACTTGCACTTTATGTCAATATTGACCTGAGTATGAAAAGTTTACATCGATGGGACCTACGATACCATCTGTCAATTGAATTGCCATACTGCTGCTAATTGTGGTTGCTTACGTGATTTTGCCTATTTGCACATTTTCATGCTGCTCTTGATTGGCTTGCACTTGCACTTTATGTCTATATTGACCAGAGTATGAAATGTTCTTTGATTTATCTACAAAAATCATTGTTGCCCTGTAATTTATTACCAGGATTGTATTTCTGATCACATTGTACATACTTTCGTATTCCCATTATTATACAAGATCAATGGTTCCTCCATGATCAATTGACAGGCACCTAGCCATTGGAACCATCAATGATAGGAATGGGATGCAATGTTTGCTATCATGCACATATTCATGCTGCTATTTTGCCTGTTTGCACAAAGCCATATTGTACATACTTATGCTGCTATTTTGCGTGTTTGCACAAAGTCATATTGTATATGGTATTATGTTGCCTTTTAGCCTGTTTTACAATTGACCGATTGATTTTCATAAGTTGCAATCTTATTTATGCAGGCGCACTATGCACTCATTTAATCATTACATTTGTATTGTAATGTTTTGTTTTTTAACCAGTAAAACATGTTGGAAATTGGGGTGCAAGGATTTTGGCTCATATGGCTATTCGTTTGGAATTTCTCTTTTGCCTATTGGGGGTACTTGGGCTCTTTACATTTAAAGTGGGCCTAATTGTCACATTGTTGGCTAAGTTCTGACTCTCCCTTCCAACATGGCCGCCATTGAATCAGTCTCTGGAAGCACCCCTATTGCAACTGACATAGATGATGGACTACATGCCTTTTTAATTGTGTCTTTGTCCTTTGTTGTGCTACGGGATCAAGCGCTCAGTTGAGCGTGAAACGCGTTGTAGGCGGGCCATGCCCTAGGCGTCCTGCCCCTGTTTTTATTGCTGTTTCCCCAGCCTTTTGCTCTGCACATTATGTGCGTTTTTTTTTTCACTATTAAAATAACTTCCTATTCTACCGTGTGAGCTCTATATTTTTGTTCTCTTCCCCTTTTGGGATTGAAGGATTTCACTGGGTCCACGGATAGTGCGGTCCGTCCCTTCTCCTCTGTTCTCTTTAATATATATATTTTTATATATATATATATATATATATATATATATATATATATATATATATATACATATATATATATATATATATATATATATATATATATATATATATATATATATATATATATGTTATATTTAGTCAATACCCTTAACCTATCCCCGTAACCTGTAGGCTTTGTAAACTGATATTATTGTTATGACATCATTGATGACACATTTGTAGATTTAAAGCAACTGTTTTTGAATAGCACGCTGAGAGAAACAACATGTTATAATAAAGCTGGGGTTTGTCTTGCACTTTGTCTATTTTCATAATTAAGTCTAATTTGATCTGGCTCCAGGTCCTCTGTGTAATTTTGGTACGTTCCAAGCCGTCTTAACATTCTTGAAGGACCTGAAGTTTTGTCTGATGGGCTTCTGCTGAGAGTGCTTGAGTGTTGAAATCCACAGCCAGGCGGTCAGACCAGGCAAGCAGGCAAGCAGGAGAGGAGAGCTGTAGTGGAGGGAAGGCAGTGCGGTAATGATTAGCTTGAGGATTTTACCTTTCTTGTGCATTGAGTCTTCGTGTGCTTTGTGAGGCTGAGGGTGTTGAACAGGCTGAGAAGAGCTTCCTTCATTGGTTTGGTGGCCTTGTTGCCTGGGAGGTTGAAGTTGCCTAGGAAGATGTTGTTGGCATGCGTGAGTGACTTGGTGGTGACCAGGTTGCTGAAGTCTCTGATGAAGGATGTGTTGGGATTGGGTGGTCTATAGATGCGATGGAAGGTTACTGTATCCGCTGGGCAGAGTTGGAAGTGGAAGAAGAGGATTTTGTACGAGCCAATATTGTTGACGTCAAGTCTGGTGCAGGGCCACGTGGTCGTATGGATGACTGCGAGGCCTCCGCCTGTCTTGTTCAGTTGGTCTCCGTGTTGGATGCGTTAGTCGTCAGGGACAAGGACATCTAGGATGTAGGTAGAGCTGGGTGTCACCCAGGCCTCAGTGATGTTGATGACGTCAAGATTGTGTGTAGTGATGAGGTTGGCGATGTCTGTTGCATGGGTGTTAGCTAAGCGGACAATGCTGAGCATAAATTTCTATTTTGTGAATGGTCAAGGGATGCTGATGGGCTTGAGGGTGATGTTGGTGAGGTTGCTGTTTTGCGGAGTCCATGCCATGGAGGAGGGGTGATGTCATTGATGTTGGCATTACCTGGTGATGGTGGGGATGGCCTGAGGGGATGGAGGGAGAAAATACATGTCAGAGCATGGTTACCTGTTATCTGACCAGGAGTTCGGCCTCAATGAAGCCATCACCCCTTTATTGTATTTCATGTGAACAATAGTTGTCATATCTAACAGAGATTGTTGTGAAGCAAATGAAAAACCAAATGCTCAGTCGAATAATTATATTGAAGGCTTCAGAAAGGTTGAGCGAGGCAGTCATTTGGGCCTCATTATATGTTTGTCAGTATCCCGCAGGTAAATCCGGTGGGATACTGGCAAACTGTAAGATCGTTAGTGGCACTTGGAATGCCAGAATTGCTGGGATATTCCAAGGGCTGGCAACAGCAGTATTTCCCCATTCCATGGAGTCCAACAGGGGGAATTGCCAGTATTACCAGCACTGATGGTACTGGTGCTCGTAATACTGGCGTTTTTGGTGGTGGATTTTGGTGGTGGATTGCAGGAATTACCACCAGCTGCAGGTAATGCCAGCCACCCCACCTCCAAACTCGTAGTTTGGTGGTGTGGGATAAGTGGCGGTAACGGAATTAATGCCACTTTTTTCCCACACCGCCAAACTTGTAATGAGGTCCATTGTATTCAATCCAAAGCAATGCTCATTTGTAGCTACCCCCCGCTGATCCCAGCCTGAGCCATGGGCAGCTTTAACTTTGATAACCAACTTTTCCAATTATATGTAGCTTCAGACAGACCCTTCTGCTCATTCAAGTTAACACTAAACAAAAACATTGTGTATTCTTTCCAGGTTACCAGATCACAAGTTGATTGTTGATGGTGTCTCCAATATGATGTTCATTTTTTAAAGGGACAGTACCCAAAACAATGTATTAATTCTTGTAAATGCTGCATGAAGGGCAATGAATTTTCATCTGTCCAGATAATTTGGCTACATTTTGCAGTAATAACATGTGTTGTGTCTATTTATATTGCCAATAGCTCACTTATTAATCTATGATTTACTTATTTTAGTTGCAATACATTCATTCCAAAGAAAAAATAAACTGTTGGCATCTAAAAGAAGTGCACATCATAAACAGATTTAGCTCAATAAGGCAAACTCCACTTGTTTTACTTTTGGGTGTTTGTAATTCAGCTATTTTATCTGGCGGTCATGTGTGTTCTGCAAAAAGCTGCATTGAGACAATGAAACAAACAGATAACTTAGGGAAAATAAATGTGTAACAATATTGCTCTTAATAAACAGTAGCTTGCTTTCCTTCTTTATAGAGGCAACCCTTTATCTACATTTGAATATTTCTTTCGGAGAATAAGATGATTCGTATATACTTTTGCGAAAATGAAATTCACAAGTTAGTACCAAAACACTCTTTGTTTGAAAGTGCAATCTTACTCATGAAGCATTTCTCCAATGCCTAACTTTAACAATATGCGGCAACGCAGATATTTTGCATAGAATGAAGCCATCTTGTTTTTCGAGCTTTGTAGGCATCTTCCTGTCATAACATGACGTGCGTTCTCCATAACACGGCCTAAGCGAATATCATTTTGTCTTGAAGATAGTTATGCCTCGGAACAAAATGTTTTGCAAGAGTGTGTACTATACAACACTAGGAACAATACTTTGTTTTCACTGAGTTTACAGTGAAAAGGGCTATTTTAGGTAACTTCATTGGACAAGACCTTTGCAATCTCTTACACGGCTGTTGCGTGTACCTCAAAAGCACCCAACCCCTCACTGAAGCACCTCAGGGTTGATTGTAAGCCACACTTGGTAACCATCTGCCAAAACACCCTATCTTGTTTCCTGCCTCTCTCCCAATCTCCCTCAAGGTAGTGCAGAATGGCCTGCCATCCTATACAAAGGCTGGAACTGTGGCCTACCAGAGCACAACATGAGGAAGTATGCGCTCTGTTGGAGGGCTGTAGGGCTTTGTTTGATTAGAGACAGTGAATACCAGCTATGAACGCATGGCAATTCTGTCAGTTGGTTTTTATCTTGGAAAAAGTGTGCTAGAATATTTAGCTCTCCGTTTCCAATAGTTATAATTGTGATATAGTTGAAGTACCTCAAGTTGCAGGCATATGTCAAACCTAGCAGCGATTAATTAGGATATTTGGGCATGCTGTTGCCTGAGTAGAAGCACGAATATTGTGTCTGCCCAATATTAATAATATTGGTTACAAAGAGATAATACTTCCGTGCACAGGCTATGCTCAATTCAAGGTGAGTATACATATTTGGTTGTTCAAATTGGTCATTTATTCTAGTTTCACATTCATTTGGGTTCAGATTTACTGCTTAGCAAATTCAATAAAGTTCAAAACGTCAAAGGGTTCATTCTAACACTTTGAAAATAACACCAACATTACTTCAACTGTGTAAGACATGGGTGGATGCTGTTGAACGGTGCTGTGGCCCTAATTTACTGCATAGGTAATTTCTGTCTCAGTAATATAATGTCCAATACAGTTTCCAGTATGTTTCTCCAATGTGCTTTTCATTTCAAAGGTCGAAAACAGCCGACACAAGGCAACTTCTTCAGTGCAACTCGAGTAACTCTGTGCAATAGATGGGTCAGCTTCTGATTCCTGATAGTACTTAGAAGAAGCAAAGGTGTCTCTTAGGTCTAATAGTCTCAATAATTTTACTAATCGATTCCTCTTGAAAGATATGAAGGGTGATTGCCTAATCAAAATGTTTTACGTGGTCCCAATGCCAGATAATCTGGCTCTCAATTAGCTCTTTGTATGGTGCAGTTACAAGTGAATTGTGCATTAATCTTTACGATTTGTATAATGGGTCCCAAAACCCTGCCGGTATTATCAAAACATGTTAGATCCCGTGTGGCTTCTATCCCAATCACGTTATTCCCCATATTCAATGTTCTTCTAACATCAGAAGTGATTGAACAAACCCAGCAGCCCAGAAAAAAAAAGACATAGATGTGGAGGTCACAGAGGAACAGCCAAAACCATCAACAGAGTTTGGTGTGCTGCAGTTCCAGCGAGCAGACGAAGGTGACAGTCAGAGCTGCAGAGCATCTCCATGCTAACATAGAAAACTGTGCATGATGCCACTTACACGAGAAAGCAAGAACCCAAATGCACCCAAGATGAAAGTAATGCTATCAGCTGTGTTTCAAGTCATGGAGGAAACAAGCAGATGAAATGTATCAATCAACCATTACAAAACAAGAATTTGAATAGCTGGTGAAATCAGCACAACAAGGAAACCAATCAGAGGGGCAATGAGAAGACCACCAAGTCACAGCCAATCCCAGTGTCTGAACAAAGTGCAAAACCCCCATAGTCACTAAAAGTGGAGAATGATGGGGAGGAGAGCTTGGTGGCAAGCACAGGAGTCCTTCCACCATCACTAGCTACACAGGAGCTAATATACCTGGGTCCAGATAGCACTTGCCTTGATCAACATGCAGAGGCTGACGCAGAAAGGGCTGCCCCAGAGCCCTACTGTGAAGAGGACACGTCTCCTTGACACAGGTAGACGTATTGAAGGATTCAGTGGCAGGAAAAGGGGAAGCCTGAGAGAAAACCTTTTTTTTAACCTATGGTAGGAGGGTACAGATTATTGACTGCCTCAAAAGCACCAGAAAGAAAGGGGAAGATAATTCCTTTTTAATCTGTGCTGCAGAAGAGGGAATAGCTTGTTTTCTTCCTTAGATAGGGAAGGACCTTTCAGATCAGTGTTACAGAATGCATGTTCTGGTCAAATAGATGAACGTTTCTGTTTGAACAATATCCTGGAGGCTGAGACATATTTGGGTGAAGTTTTGAATCCTTTCTGTTGGCCACATAATTTTTCAGTCATAGCACATGTCACACAATCCAATTGTTCACTTGATTGATGAAGCCTGGAGGGCATACATTAGGCAAAAAAAGCTTAGATAATTTAAAGAAATCAAAGTGATTGCCCTGCAAGACGATATAAAAGAGTGGGCATTCCAAAGAGGAGCAATGAATATATATAAACAAGTAAGATGCAAAGTGATGGAAGCCCGATTGAATCAATTTGAGTAGTAGGAAAGAGAAAGCAAATGGAGAAAATATCTTGACTGAACTAGAAAGATGGGTTCAGCATCACTTTGGAACCACCATATGTCTCGACATTTACACACCTGCAAGAAAGGAAAATATTTCCAGGAGCAAGGGCACATGTAATCCTTCTTTATTTATATATTTTACTTATTTTTGGATTTGTAAAATGCGCGCGAGCCCGCAGACAACTTGGTATTAGTTACATGAGGTACAGTTGATAAACATGAAGGTAGCAAATATCAAAGAAATGTCAGGGGGTTGAGGCGTGATACAGGAGTCAGTAAAGTATCATGGCATGTGGAGAAATAGTCAGTTGAAAAGCCATGTCTTAAGTTGTTTACTGAAGGATTTTTAAGAAGATTCTGTTCTGAGAGTAAATGGTAGGGAGTTCCAGATGAGGGGGGCCGTGACAGGGAAGCTTGATCCACCAGCTCTTGCTCTTTTTAATCTGGGAAAGACAAGCTTGTGACTATTTCAGGAACATGTGGGCCTGATACGTATAGTTGTCCCAGTCTTTGTGAGAGGTAGGACGGTGCAGTTTTAGAGAGGCATAAATGGGTGATGGTGGGTCTTGAATTTAATCCAGTCTTGAATTGGAAGCTAGTGGACGTTTTTCCTGTGGGCAGTGATGTGATCATATTTTGAGGGGTTGAGGTCCACCCTGAGGGCATTGTTCTGAATAACTTGTAATTTGTTTAGACTTTGTGGTGCTGGCAAGAAGAACATTGCAATAATACAGTTTAACGTCGATGATGGATCGTGCAGTAGCAAGGTGGGTGTCAGGAGTGAGTAAGTGTTTTCAGGCGTTCAAGAGTTTTGAGGTGCGGGCAGCAGAAGAGGCTATGGCATTTACATGTTGTGTCATGCTGAGGGTAGCATTGAGGTAGACAGCTAGTGTTTTGATGACTGGGGATACAGGCATAGTGTTCCCGTCAATCAGGAATAAGTGGTAGGCTGGGTTGAGTTTGGAGAAGGTTGTGTGACTGACAAGAATCAGGATTTCTGTTTTATCATAGTTGAAACAAAGACTGTGGGATGCCATCCAAGCCTGGATAGTCTCGTTAAATGAATCGAGATTGGTGTTATCTTCTATATTGGTACCAGTGAGGTGTGCAAGGATCTGGGCATCATCAGTGCAGTTAGTGTAGGAGATACCCATGGAGTGAAGGTGGTCAAAGAGGGGTTTGGTGTAATTTTTGTAAAGGGTAGTCGAGACATTGAAGGCTACCGCAGGAGACAGGAGTCTTCTAAACCTTCTGACAAAACTGAAATTTTCAGACACTGGGAGCTGCCAATGCTCACCAAAGTGGAATGGTTACATGTGATTTCATCGAACAAATAAACAACTAAACCCAAAATAATGAATTTCTTTTATGTTTTTTTTGGGGGGGGCTAAATTCTCCCTTTTTTTGTAATACCTTTCCCCCATCTCCAAAACCACTTATTCCCACTTACAACCCCATTTTTTGTTTTTTCCAAAATTAGTTATTAATGTTTTTGTTGTTTCTTTCGTTCATTAAAATTTCATTAGTTGTTTTCTATTCAATATAATCACTGCATACCAGTGGAATGCATACCTCCTGCACTGCATGTTGCTGTGCCAAATGTAACAGCAGATTAGAAGAAAGGGAGCTCTGTGAGCCTGAGAAGATATGGCTTAAATACAACATAATGAAAGGAGAATGATCTTAATAAACTATGATTGCCATAAAGCAGAATAAGCTAACAATCAAGCATTCACTCATGGAATAAAATCAAAAATGTTCTCTTACAACTGAGCATTGGAATTAACATTAAATAATATTAAACTTTTCAATGTAATAAGGACTTGAATAAAGCAAGGAGTGGCCAAAAAAAGCCCTTCAGAATGTAAATTGAAATAAAATGGACTCCTGCCTGCACTTATGTCTCCTTATGTTCCTCCCCTGACACACTGGCACACTTTTTTTAACAATTAATATAGAAGTGTGATAAACCTGAGGGTATTCTCCTTGGATCCTCTGCACCGGTGGCCAGGGAAAGGCCATCGCTTTTGGATCCTGACCCTGGGGGTGGAGAAGTGAGGGAGATCACCTGAGTGATCTGAGTCCTCTCTGAGGATTGGGAGTGGGGTGCCCTCAGGCAAGACATGATATCCCCCTTCCCTATTGAAGACCAACCTAATGTTCCCCTGACCTTTATGGGTTATTGTAAGTGAGCTTCCCTAACTTCCCCTCTTGTGACACTTGACAGTACTGAGATGAGGAACAGGCAGCTGAGAGTAATGAACACTACACAATTTCCCCACTCTGGTACTGGGCCGATGAAGATACCTGCAATGTGTTGTGAATGTTGGCCATGTCCCCCTAATCACGATCAAGCAAGTCTAAGAAAGCACACCTGCAACCAGTTAGAGAGTTGCAGACGTATATACGGAGGAGGGAGACGCAACACAGTGAGGAGCATCAGGGAGGCCTGTGTGATCAGCAGGGAACCTTGTTGGAAGAGAGGAGAGCAGCTGGAGGGAAATGCTGTGGGACGTTCAGTTGTATGCAGTTGTGTGCAGCATGCCGAGACTCTGGGGACTGCAAGGAGAAGGGGTCTTAGTAGGGAGAGCTGTTTCAGAGACCAGTGAGTGTCTACCAGATGAGAAACCCGGTGTGCGAATGCCATTGTTACAGAATACATTGTATTGGAGGGTTGTGTGTCTTAGAAGAGAGTGTTTTCGAAGTTCTCCAGTTTAAAGTCAAGTCCATTGATGAATTTTGCAGCGTAAAGAAAACATTGTTCGCGTGTCTTAAGATAAAAGTTTTTGAGTGCTGGACTTTTCAATTAAAGTGAAACAAACCTGTATTAAACAGCGGGCTGAATGAAACTGAACTCAAAGCCAAAGCAATACCCATTGAATTCCGAACTGAATACAAATTGTAACCATTAAGCAAAAAATTAACGCTTGTTGAATCCCGATGTGTAGGGTACTTTAGAATTAAGCAAAATTACTGCATGCTGAATGTCGAAATGAATGGAACTTTAAAATATATGCAAAACCATTACATGCTGAATTCTAAATTTAATGGAAGTCCAAAATAAAGGAAGATTGAATTAATCGTACTTTACAAAGGAACAAAAGAAAGTTACAGTGAATATCCATTTAAATGAAAGCTGCAAAAGCCATGAATATACATTGAAGTTGATCCTTTTACATGAAGAACAGAATTAAAGTTTATGGGCCAAGAAAATAGAGAAAGTAGCCAAGAGGGCCACCTTTTTGTGATACTGAGATGAAAGACTTGGGGAAGGGAACCCTGAGACTTGAGTAGCACAGAGGCTCAAGACCCTTTTGTGTTGGAATTGTGTTGCCTGAAACTTGGTCAAGGGACCCCCGAGGATTGTTTGGAACTGTTTAACCTTGAATTTAAGAAAGGTAATCTTGAGACTTTTTGTGGAACAGTTTTACACCCAGGTAAGGGAGCTGGAAAGAAGCTGTGAGCTCGAAAAAGCTCAAAACCTTTTGTTGAACACTGTTTCCTTTTGATCGTTGACATCCCTACACATTGGGCCTCATTACGACCCCGGCGCTAAACCATGGTGCTATTAGCACCATGGTCCATGCCGGGGTCTGCCAGGGTGAATGGCGGAATTACCGCCGCATTCCAAGGTTGGCGGGGCGGTAATTCCCCATTCACCATGGGCCCTTCCCCATTCCCATTTTTGCCCCATAGGGCTCAATGGGAATGGGGAAGGCGCTAAGTACGGTGCCGCAAATTGCGGCACCGTACTTAGCACCAAGGTCCCTTTGCGGCACCCTACTTTAACGGCTGGAAAAACCAGCCGTTAAGGTCGGGTCCCGCAAAGGGACCTCTTAATCAGGCGTTAAGGGTTTTAACGGCGCCAACACCTTTTACGGCGCCGTTAAACCCTTAACGCCAGGGTCGTAATGAGGCCCATTGTTTAGCTTTAGTTGTGATGGCAAGGATAGGTTTTGGATACAGACAAATTCTTAAGTTGAACTCTTGGACTCAGACTTACCTTAAATCCCTACAGGTAGGGAAATCCCAGCTTAGCATAGGGCAAGTTAGGCCTTTTACCATCCTGGCATGTATTTTAATAAAACAGTTTGGTTTGAACTTTGAATCTGTTGTCTGTGTTTTGCTTCATGATGCCTTCACAGAAGGGAAATATTACTCCTTTCCCCTCTGTTGTGATGGGTTAAAATGAAGTACCCACTTAATTCCTTGAATGGCCTAGCCTTGATATGCCCTAGCCGTTTGAGCCATTGTTCATTATTTAGCCGCTGAAAGAAATTCCCAATGTGCTGTGATAGAGATCAATACCTAAAATTGAACTGGCAAAATCGCAAATGGTAGATCAGTGATGTTTTGAATTTCCCATCCCCTCCTTATACATTTCAACTGCTTACTTTCACTCTGAGCATGCTTTTCTTCACTTCCCTGAAGCTGTGGTACCTCCTCTCATTTGGGCCAAGGGGTAGTGTGCCCTGTCTTGAGGGATACTTGATGGTCTCTGCACTTTACCACTCTTCACCACCATTAGCCTCACACCGAAGAACCTCATGCAGAGTTTCTACAACATTCTGAAATAAATGTTAAGGAGCTCCCTCAACACCAGGTTAGTGGAGGTTAGAGGGTGTGTAGTGTGAGAATACATTTTCCCTGAGACTGGGTGTGCAACGTGAGAGGGATTTGAGGCCTATTGGAGATACTGAGGTAAACCAGAGGCCCTTGCCCTCAACTGTCTGTTTAACTCTGTTCTTTGCCCAATGGGCAATACTCACAGAATACCACACTTAGCCTAGCACCTGAGGAAATTAAAGATATGTTTGAGAGTGTGTTCATTCTGTCAATCAAGATATTAAGGAAGGTGAAATGAGTGCCCAGGGTTTACATATATTGGCAGCATTTTCCCGGAACCACCATGTTTGTTACTTCTATAACCCTTAGCACTTCACATATGGTAATGCCTTGATTACCAAGCCATTTTCCTCCTTTCATCTGCCACTTCTCTGATCCTTGCTGTACACTGTGTACAATATACCCACTTGAGAAATAGAATGGGAGTGACAGGGAGAGATAGATAGAGAGAGAGTGAGAGAGAGAGAGAGAGAGATAGCTTCCTAAACTGCTCACTAGTCCACTTTACATTGTATACTATGTTGCTTCCAGGTGTCCCATTGCTATTTGGTTTACTTGGTGTCCCACAGGTGATACTGCATGGTGAGATTTGCTCCCATGTACCACAGTCATTCTGTGCCATTTGTGCCTCAGTGTAATTTGGACCCACTGTGATTTTGTACTAAGTGTTCCTACCTGTCCTAATGCAGTTTTGTATGCTGTGGTTTTTCTTCCAGGTGCCCCACTGCGATTCTGCACTAGGTGTCCCTATGGAGATTTTTCCCCTAATGTTATCTCACTCCACTCTCAAATTGCTGCCCACTACTTCCTACTCTAGTATGTCTCACTGATATTTCTCCAATGGAGTGTCTATCCAAGCCCTGAATGCGCTTCAGTGCTAGAAACTCCATCCCACTCAAGGGTACCACAGTACTTCTCCTAACAAAAACCCTACCTGAAGTGTGAGGCAGGCATGGTATCACAAGAGATAACACAGACAACAGAACTTGAGTTTCAGAGAATAATGTATTCAAGTGTCAGATGGTGTAAGGAATAGCTTGCCCTATAACTAAGGTAGGGATTTCTCCTGCCTAAAGAAAGCCAAGGAAAGTCTGTGTCTGTAAATCCAAATGAAAAAGTCTGTCTGTGTCAAAACCTTTGCTTGCCCTCACATCTAGAAAAAACCTGATGTGGGGTTCCTCTTAGCTAACAAAATAGTGTTCAAAAGTAAATTCTCAGCTGTTCTCAGCTTAAGTTCTTCTTGGTTTCCCTATCCCAAGTTCAATACTATTCCAATAGCTGCTTGTCCCACCAAAGTTCCGCCAGGTCTTGAGGTTTCCTTCCCAAAGTTTAATCTAGCACAGTAAACACAAAAGGGAGATCTTGCGGTTCCTTTCCTCAAGAGAGCATTTCTCAGTACTCTCAATTCTCACGGTTCACTTCCCCAAGATTTCACTGTAGCACTTATACTGCCTTCACTTCCTCAATGTTCACTGTAAGAAAACAATAGTTCCACTTGACCCGCCTTCTAGCTTGCTTTACCATTCATTTCATAGTTCTCCAGGGTTTACTCACAATGTCTTTTGCTTGACACCATTTAGGGCTCCCAGGTCTAGGTGCAGTTATCAGACAACAAGGTCTACCCATCACAGGCGGCGCAACCAGGAACCCTAAGCTTCTCCTTGGCTTGATTTGTGATGCCTGTGATCTTCACAGTAGGGAACCCCCTGGTCTAGGCGCAGTTGTCAGACCGCACGGTCCACCCATTACAGGTCACTCAACCATATGTTCCACTTAGCCTTGTTTCGACCCTCTCAGACTCTTCTGCTTCGGGCTTCTGATTTCTCACACTTGTATTCGTTTTGACTAGTGTAACACTCTTCTGCCTTGCCCCAGACCTACGATTCTTACTCACATTGGTTGTTAGAATACTTAAGTTATTGTACAACTTTCCATATGCTTTAATTCTGCTCACAGTGTTGTTTACACACAGTTTGACATTCAATATCTCCCGATCTTGCACCCACCACACGATGGCCCGTTCACTCCAGGTCCTGCAGGTCCACTGGGATCATTGCTGGGGTTCAGACCTCCAGGTCTCATTCCACCATAGCGGTTCTCCTTCTGTCACTTGCTCTGCTTTTCTCACTTTATTCCCCTGAGCCCTATTAAGGGGCTTCAGGTGTGAGTTCTTGGCTTGTCTTGCCTAACCATAATTAATCCATTCAATGGGACATGCCTGAGCTTCAATACTGGATGCCTTTAGACCCCTCATCTTCGTCCCAGTACTAGAGTGGTGTTTGTAATAGGACGTGTGCACTACTCCTAATCGCTTCTTCTCAGAACTTGACAGGCCTTTATAGAGAAAAGTAGAGCATGAGTGGAAGTAGCTCATGAAGGCTGAGGGAACGGAGTCAGTGTTAGGGAAGGGGGATAGCATGTCTTGTGGTCCGGCACCCTCTTCCCAATCCCCAAGGACTCTCCACACAGGTGATGCTGCTCCCTTACTTGTCCGTCACGAGGGTTGGGACATAAAACCAATGGCCCTTCTCTGGTCACCTCGCCATCAAGCGTGGGATCTTCTGATCCCTGGGCAATGGTTGTGAGAGTGCCTTCCAGTTTCTCACAGCTACTTCCAGGACTTTGTCAAAGCCATACCATACAGATGTTCCAAAGACACACTGAGGTCTCCACTGATTACTCTCCAGACTAACATGCTCATTTTCTATCTCCAAACACACACAACAGGTGCCAACTACACCACACACATGCCAGGTTAATTCCTCTCACAATAGACACAAATATCAGAATGCTACACCTCTCCAACAAACTTACATACAGCAGTCCTGACCAGTACATCCTCACACTACAGGCACACACACCTCAAGCTCTCTGGACGCAAACCAATGCCTGAGTACTGTCAAACTGCATGTATCAACACAACATCAAATATAGAATGCATTTCCTCCATTGCCCTGCTAACTAAGATATCTACCTAACTAAGCTCCGTTGCTCTCTCTTTCTAGTCCTTCCAAACATCAAAACTTAATTTAAATGGCAGCAGAATGAAGGGAAAAAAACCTATACAATTACATAACTGCCACCGAACCAGCAATGTCTGCATCTAGGCAGAATCCAGGAAGTACTAACTCAAGAAAATTTTAAATAAAAATCATCCCCATGTCAAACCACCTCATCTGGTGAACTTGCCATACCAAAACCTACTCCCTCAATGAAAGTGCCTACTGTTTCAGCTGTACACATATCTGAACCCTAGCCCATGTACAATCATCAATGTGGCTTAACATCACATTCAGAGTTTTATATAGTCTTTCTTAATTACAACTTTCTCGTTCTGCTTTAATTGAAACTGCCTGGAAAGATCATGGAATACTAAGACTTTAACTAGTATTTTTTTCGGTGCCAGCCCACGAAGCGCCAGCTCTCTTTCATGTGAGTCCTCCAGGTGTGACCATACTTTGGCCAGATTCATCCTTCCAACTGCACCTTTGGGCCAATACAACACTGCCTTTAGGACTCTCACTGACTCTTGTTAATTGACCATCAGATATGAAGTCTCCTAAAAGGACAGGATCAACTTTCAAAACGTGTATTTTCCTTAACATTGAGGAAAACAAAGACTCCTCAATGTAATAGCTTTTGTTTGATTTTCCAAGTGTTCCACAGGAGCCTGATATCTCAATATGGAAAAGAATGTACAATTCTGCCATTATTTTCCAGTCTCCAGGTTTCCACAGTTGGATTTTACTCTGAAATCCAGTATTTCACAGACCCTTTGGACCCTGTAAATTCTTGGTGTGGATATGCCACACCTGCATGCACTCTAGTCATGAGTCCGGTGAAGAACATTTTGTTTTCCTACATTGTGGTAGGGCTTTTGGAATTATTTATTTGTTGCCATTATGCTGGCCTCTACTTTAGACATGTTCCACACCTGCACTTCTCCTGCCCAACTCTCATGGCATAAAGTGACTGGAAAAAAGATTCCCTCTTCTACGTGGTTGGTTTCTCCTTTTGTGTCATGTGACCAGACCAGGGACAGACTTTGGTATACGGTTGATGTGGTGCCCACAGAAAATGCAGATAGGGCCTCTCTCTAGTCTTCTGTTTCAAGTTCCTGACAGAATATGTAAGTGTAGGTTTAAACCGTGGCCATCCAGTAGGGTAATCAGTATTTCTTGAGCAATGCACCAATCCCCTCTTCCACATGGCTACACACCCCTCTTAGTTGTGTTCATCATTGGGGGCATCACCAATGATATTTTTGTGTTACAGTGCATCTGTTTAGCATTTCCACTCCTCTCCAAAATTATTTTAACATTCAGGGCATTGCCACCAGGTCTGCAAATCAACTGTCTTTGTCTTAGTATGATCGCTGGCAGGTACCTATATTTTCTCGGTTTTTGTAGCATCTTTGTTGTAGGAAGATGTTTGAGAACTCCATGGATTTTTTTTTTTTAAAGTTGTTTATTTTTATTTGGATTTAACACATTTACATATGGTTTTTGGGATGGAAGAGTTGTAATTTTACTAGGTACATGCTTAAGGCTTGTTTCAACTCGTTGTTGTGACATCCTTTCCTCTTCCTTACAGCAGTTAGTTGAAATAATTTGCCGGGGTATATGCTTTTCACTGGACAAAAAGTAGGAATGTATCTAACACTTTTACAAAACAAATAAAGGCAATTATATCTTTCTGGTGAAAGATTATCTAATATTTGCATAAGTGTTTCTTAATTATGTTTCTCAATTATTTGCACAAGGGCAACATTTTGATAATCTGACCCCAGGTTTCTATACTTACTAGCATTCATTCTCCACTTAACATAATTCATTCTTTTTATGACCAGGATTACAGTCAGAAGCAGAAGAAATTATCCAATATGACTCTAGCTAGGAGGTCAATATTTTCAGTATTAAAGTACACATTACTAGAAGGTAGTACACTAACTGCTAACCACCCCTGCTCCACTCCCGCATACTTCCCACATACCACACACACCCAAAGAGCTATCCACACTACACACAAAACACACAAGCCACACATCTGCCACAAGAACAAACAGCTGCAAACAACACACAACACAGACACTCAATGTTACCCCTCTGGACACAACAAACCCAGTGCACTCAATCAAAGCAGACTCAGAAAGTTGAAAAACACAGAGCACAAACTCTAACCTATCCCTCTTCCCTTACTAACCTACCCCACCCACTTTCTTGAAGAGTCACGTGAGCACCTGGAGACCATACAAATGATAACGGTGCAGGGTATAATCAACATAACATCTAGAAAATGTGCCATACGTACATTAAAGGAAAGTACATCATCTACCTTTGTGGAATGGACAAGGTGCCAAGTGGGCTTTCAATGCTTAGTATGCAAGAATGTCATTTATTGACTCTCATTCTCTGTTTGGTCTTAAGAAACTGTTTCCTGATTCGCCAGAAGTTGGTTCCTAGACCACAGTCTAATTGCCCCCTAGAACAATAGGTGCATTGACCACATGTGAACTAGGAGTACAAAAATATAAGACAGGAACCCAACCTTCACATTAGTATGAGTACATGCAGAACTTGTCATACATTGCTGTCTGCCACATGTAATCTACACACAAGTACCATCCTCTTCCCATTCCTCCATCTATTGGAAACCCTGCAGGTCACATTCTGCTTTCTTAGGATAGCTGCTCCACATGCCTTCCTTTCCTCATGGCTACTATGGTCTATGTTCCTCACCCAGTCAGTCTTCGATACCTGGCTTTAACCACTACTAAGTGGGTTTTCTATGTGTGTACTTAGAGAATCAAAAGGCAACCAAGCAGTTATTCATAAGGATTCATACAAAATATTTATGTCAGCCATGCGGAAGACCACGGATCATTATTAATGGGCATACCCTTGCATGATACAAGATCCAAATTAAATCTAACTAGTTTGTTTATCTTTCCTTATTTGTCATATGTAAAACAACACAATGGTTGCAGGTGCCAGACACACAAGCCCTTTGAACCCAGGTAGAAGGCAAGTAAAGTTGTCCTCTCATAACATGTTGTCTTATTGAATATAAAACCGTCTATTAAAAGACAGAAGGCCAGAATGATACTTTACATTGACATAGCAAATAAATAGTATTAGCACATGGAAATCGCTATTGACATGTCAGCCAGTCAGAATGCTTATAGTGCATTCAATATCTAATGCTATTTACTGCATACTGACCATTCTTTCTTCAAAAGCAGACAGTGAAACAAGAACACAATGTACATTAAAGATGTCTTTCAACAATACACTTCCCTCCTTAGAAGACCCTTTTTTGCTGCAACATCAATTCATCATATGAAAGAGAAATCTAAAACTTGGGAACCTGCTTTCACTTTCTTATCGAGGAACTGGTTGGTTATTCTTACATGACACTAAGGGGCCGATTCATGGAACAAACGTGCGCCGAAAATCTTTGCGCAAGCAGGCGCAAGCAGGGGCAAGCGCAAAAAAACAGGCGCACGCGCATGCTTGCGATTCATGGAAGTCCCGGCGCGTGTTTACCTCGGGATGTGCGCCAAACCCGTGCATGGCGCACACATCACTGCAACATCCCGAAAGGCGTGCGCGACGCACAGTGAAAGCGCACAACCTCGGCGCATACACCAGAAAGTGGGCGGGACACGGGGCGTAACGCGCGGAATGGGGAACAACGCGCGAATATAAGGGCGTAACTGGGGATGTACTGCAGGGAAGGAGACAGAACGCCCACACGCACTCGAACCACACGTATTCATGGAATCGAATAGGGCAAAGCCACGCACAGCCAAAGACACGCACAAGCCGAAACACGTCCGCCAGACGAAGGCAGGCGGTAGCGTCCCTGCGCATTACAAAAGTGGCAACATACAGCAATTGGGCCTGTGCGAGCGGGGCACGTGTATTTCGGGGGTGCGCGGGAAGTTACACACGCGATTGAGCGGGGTACGTGTATTTCGGGGGTGCGCGGGAAGTTACACACGCGATTGAGCAGGGTATGTGTATTTTGGGGGGTGCGCGGGAAGTTACACACGCGATTGAGCGGGGTACGTGTATTTCGGGGTTGCGCGGGAAGTTACACACGCGATTGAGCGGGGTAGGTGTATTTCGGGGTTGCGCGGGAAGTTACACACGCGATTGAGCGGGGTACGTGTATTTCGGGGGTGCGCAGGAAGTTACACACCCGATTGAGCGGGGTACGTGTATTTCGGGGGTGCACGGGAAGTTACACACACGATTGAGCGGGGTACGTGCATATCAGGGGTGCGCGGAAAGTATCACATGCGATTCCATCAGGGTACGTGTATTACAGGGGTGCGCGGGAAGTTCCACACGCAAATGTCCAGGCTACGTGTATTTCGGGGTCCGCGGGAAGTCTCACAAGCGATTCCATCAGGGTACGTGTATTACAGGGGTGCGGGGGAAGTGTCACACGCGACATCAGCAGGGTACGTGTATTCCAGGGGTGCGCGGGAAGTTCCACACTCGATTCCATCAGGGTACGTGTATTACAGGGGTGCACGGGAAGTTCCACACGCGATCTCATCAGGGTACGTGTATTTCAGGGTGCGGGGTAAGTATCACACGAAACATCAGCAGGGTACGTGTAATCCAGGGGTGCGCGGGAAGTTCCACACGCAATCTCATCAGGGTACATGTATTTCGGGGTGCGGGGGAAGTATCACACGCAACATCAGCAGGGTATGTGTATTCCAGGGGTGCGCGGGAAGTTCCACACGCGATCTCATCAGGGTACGTGTATTACAGGGGTGCGCGGGGAGCACCACACGTGAATTGCAAGTGTGGGTCCTCCCAGGTGTTCCCTCTACACCCTCCACGGCCCCTGCAGGTGGCTCACACCACAGGGGCCTACCCTGCACATGACCTGCAGGCACCCCATCCTCCATGGCCATGCTCCCCAGCCAACCCACATGTCAACTTGCACTACTGCCCACCAACGCATGTCCCCCTGCAGCCCCAGCCACCAGAGGCACCCTCCACCAGGCCCCCACCCATGTCTCCCACCACCCCCACCCCCCAGCAGTGCAGGGTCACCCTCCACCAGGCCCCCACCCATGTCTCTCACCACCCCCACCCCCCAGCAATGCAGGGTCACCCTCCACCAGGCCCCCACCCATGTCTCCCACCACCCCCACCCCCCAGCAGTGCAGGGTCACCCTCCACCAGGCCCCCACCCATGTCTCCCACCCCCCCACCACCCAGCACTGTGGGGCACCTGCCAGCAGGCCCCCACCCATGTCTCCCACCACCCCCACCCCCCAGCAGTGCAGGGTCACCCTCCACCAGGCCTCCATCCATGTCTCCCACCACCCCCACCCCCAGCAGTGCAGGGTCACCCTCCACCAGGCACCCACCCATGTCTCCCACCACCCCCAACCCCCAGCAGTGCAGGGTCACCCTCCACCAGGCCCCCACCCATGTCTCCCACCACCCCCACCCTCCAGCAGTGCAGGGTCACCCTTCACCAGGCCCCCACCCATGTCTCCCACCACCCCCACCCCCCATTAGTGCAGGGGCAGCCTCCACCAGGCCCCCAACCATGTCTCCCACCACCCCCACCCCCCAGCACTGTGGGGCACCTGCCAGCAGGCCCCCACTCATGTCCAACTCATGTACCCCTGCACCCCCACCCCCCAGCACTGTGGGGCACCTGCCAGCAGGCCCCCACTCATGTCCAACTCATGTACCCCTGCACCCCTACCCCCCAGCACTGTGGGGCACCTGCCGGCAGGCCCCCACTCATGTCCAACTCATGTTCCCCTGCACCCCCACCCCCCAGCACTGTGGGGCACCTGCCAGCAGGCCCCCACCCATATCTCCCACTCCCCCCCAGCACTGTGGGGCACCTGCCAGCAGGCCCCCACCCATGTCTCCCACCACCCCCACCCCCCAGCAGTGCAGGGTCACCCTCGACCAGGCCCCCACCCATGTCTCCACCACCCCCACCCCCCAGCAGTGCAGGGTCACCCTCCACCAGGCACCCACCCATGTCTCCCACCACCCCCACCCCCAGCAGTGCAGGGTCACCCTCCACCAGGCCCCCACCCATGTCTCCCACCACCCCCACCCCCCAGCAGTGCAGGGGCAGACTCCACCAGGCCCCCACCCATGTCTCCCACCACCCCCACCCCCCAGCACTGTGGGACACCTGCCAGCAGGCCCCCACTCATGTCCAACTCATGTACCCCTGCACCCCCACCCCCCAGCACTGTGGGGCACCTGCCAGCAGGCCCCCACTCATGTCCAACTCATGTACCCCTGCACCCCCACACCCCAGCACTGTGGGGCACCTGCCATCAGGCCCCCACTCATGTCCAACTCATGTTCCCCTGCACCCCCACCCCCCAGCACTGTGGGGCACCTGCCAGCAGGCCCCCACCCATGTCTCCCACCCCCTCCACTCCCCAGCACTGTGGGGCACCTGCCAGCAGGCCCCCACCCATGTCTCCCACCACCCCCAGCCCCCAGCAGTGCAGGGTCACCCTCCACCAGGCCCCCACCCATGTCTCCCACCACCCCCACCCCCAGCAGTGCAGGGTCACCCTCCACCAGGCCCCCACCCACCCATGTCTCCCACTACCCCCACCCCCCAGCAGTGCAGGGTCACCCTCCACCAGGCCCCCACCCATGTCTCCCACCACCCCCACCCCCCGGCAGTGCAGGGTCACCCTCCACCAGGCCCCCACCCATGTCTCCCACCACCCCCACCCCCAGCAGTGCAGGGGCAGCCTCCACCAGGCCCCCACCCATGTCTCCCACCACCCCCACCCCCCAGCACTGTGGGGCACTTGCCATCAGGCCCCCACTCATGTTCAACTCATGTACCCCTGCACCCCTACCCCCCAGCACTGTGGGGCACCTGCCAGCAGGCCCCCACTCATTTCCAACACATGTACCCCTGCACCCCCACCCCCCAGCACTGTGGGGCATCTGCAGCAGGCCCCCACTCATGTGCAACTCATGTTCCCCTGCACCCCCACCCCCCAGCACTGTTGGGCACCTGCCAGCTGGCCCCCACCCATGTCTCCCACCACCCCCACCCCCCGGCACTGTGGGGCACCTGCCAGCAGGCCCCCACCCATGTCTCCCACCCCGCCAACCCCCAGCACTGTGGGGCACCTGCCAGAGGGCCCCCACCCATGTCCAACTCATGTTCCCCAGCCAACGTGTCATCACAATCTAGATCCCTGGTCCCTATGGTCAGCCTCCAAATGCAAAACACCCACCCGAGTATTGCATTCACCCACTCATAATTGGCAATTACATGACAGAACACCAATTGCAAGTTACGAAACAAACACATTTCCCTCACATACACCCAATGGGTGTCAGTGAATCTCAAAACCCATATCATGATATGCATGAAACCAATGAGATGATACTACACATTGAAGTTTGATAAAAAAAAATATGTATTAAAGGAAACATAAATAGAATAAAAAATAAAGAAACAGAAATGGGAATGCACAAAAATGAAAAGAAGCATGTCCGTGAAAAAAAGCAAAACCAAAAATCATAATCCAAAGTAATGGTGTCCAAAGTCACTGTCCACAAAACAAAATCCAATGGGAAATAAAATTGAAAGCCATTGCTCCATGGTTAAAATGTGAAAGAAAAATACAATCCAACAGTGAACTATGTACATACGAACAAGCCAGGGTCCATTATCCCAACAAAAGAAATGAAACCTATCTAACTACACTAACTAATAAAATAAACTATATACAAAAATGTGGCCAATGTCCAAAAGGTCCAAAATAAATCCAAAAAAAAGGAAACCTAACACTACCTACATAACTATGTACAAGGGCAGCGGGCTAGTTTGACGGCTCACTTTTGGATGTCCCGGGCCAGGGCATCATCGAACTCCTGCTCAATGTCCCGGAGGTAGTCCTCCTCTATGGCCCGAGGGTCCGCAGGGCCGTCGACGTGTCCACCTCCAAACCCCTGCGGATTGCCTCGAGGCACTCGGCCCGCCTCGGGGCCCTCCGCATGGAGTTCTCCTCCCTGACCATTGTGAGCCGTGCCTCTTCCACCCGCTGCCGCTCCGCATCTATGGCGTGGCCCAACCGCTGCCACACGGAAGATACTCCATGTCCTGGGTCCTCCTGCCCTCCGGCCGATGCCTGCCCCTCCGATGTTGAAGGCCCCGAGCCTTCATGGCTCCCACCACGTTGCTGCTGCTGCTGCTGTGCCTCTGCCCGTGCACTGCCTCCTGCTGCCTGCACATCCTCCGCCGGCTGGGGTGCAGTCGTTGATGTGGCCACCCCTGCTGGACGTCCGACTCCCGACTGTGGCAGGGATGCCTCCTCCACCAGCCTGACCGCACCGTCAGAGGCAGCTCCACAGGGCACCCAGGTGACTGATGGGTGGGAAGATGGCACGGAGGACGACTGGCGCGTAGGGGGTTCAGTTGAGGAGGGGGTCGGAGCAAGCCCCATAAAACGGAGGAATCCGGCCTGGGTGACCTGTCCCAGCAGGCTGACGCGGTCAACGAGCCATTCGAGATGACGTGCAGTCTCCTCATGAAAAGACTGCAGGTCACCTCACATGGCCCGTTGACGCAACGCCACACCAGTCAGGACAGGCTCAACCCAGACCCGGATAGCCACGTCCGCAGGCAGAGGAAGGCCAGTTGTCTTGAGCTCATCCCCTGCCTGAAAACGGGTCTGGATGTAGGCATCCCTGCTGGTGCAAGATGATGCAGGGACAGGATCAGGGACAGGATTGCACACAGGCACCTCCGCGGCGGCCTGTGCTGCCTCCTGTCCCTGGTCCTGCACTGCACCACTAGCACCAGTGGGATCCCCACCTCCAGACCCCGTCTCTGTTGCTTGCACGGCCTCCTCCTCCACCAAACCCCCCACCAACCTGGATGACTCCGTGTCATCTTCCCCTGCTGGGCCCCCAGCTGGCCCTTCTGCTGCCGAGGAGTCCAGCTCCAACCTCCGCCTCTTGGACCTCCCCCCGGCAGCTGCGGCCTGGGACGCGGCACCGGACTCCTCACTCCCCGACGAGATGACAACATGGGAGGGGAGCCGGGCCTTGCGTCTCCGGCTGGCGGTGGGATCCCCGCCGCTGTGCTCCACAGCACCTTCTCCGCCCTCTTCATCAGTTGACGCTTCAGACAGGGAGAAATAAAACACAGGCATCAGGGCACTGTACAATGGACACATACACACATGACAGTTGTACATGAATGGCATTGGCAAACCTCAGACAGGTCATCACAATCCCCAACACACATGTCATTTCAACTCGCACACATGAGCCATACCATAGCCATATCGCAACTGCCAGCACCATCCATACACATACAACAGCATGAGCAGGCAAAGGTGAGCCAGACATCACATGCAACACAGGAAGTGCACCACACATGTACACACACCACCACAATTGCATGCATGTGTACACCTCTGCCAAGTGTCGCAGTGTTCAGATGGGCATCCATGTCACATCTGCCGATCAGGCTCCCACATACCGCTGTCACATGCATCCATGTTGCATCACTGTTGCACCCTTGTCAAATACACACAGATGCACATGTACACAGTGCTGATACATGCAGCTGAAAACAACATACATGCGTGACATCACGGACATGTCTACTTACATACACATTCATCCAAACATGTGTGCCCACACAACTGCATTTGGCATGCAAGCCTACACACACAAGCACCATCCATGTCTCACACATTCCAGCCCTCGCATGTGTTAGCCCCACGGCCCTGTACACCCCCACCCATACTCGACCCCATACAAACAGATGTGCAACCTGCACACTACTGAAAAATCACCACACGCACAGCTCACAATCAGGATGCATGTACACTTACCGCTCGACTCCAGACGGGTCTGCCTCTCAAGCACCTGGACGTGGAGCGCTGGGGTTATGCGTTCCAGGACCCTCATCTGTTCTTCCGACAAGTGGCCCCGGCGCCCCTTGGCATCCGCTGCCTTCAAGAGGCGCCAGGCCTTGTTCAGGGTCCTGGACCTGAAGTCCTCCCAGCGCTTCTTGACATGTTGGAAGTCGCGGACTGCCACCCCCTCCGCGTTGATGGCAGTCACAATGTCCAGATCCGAGTCCGTCCTTCCTTGTCGGCGCGGGAACTTCCGAAGAGGGCATCATACTGCCCCAGGACTTGCTCCACCAGGACACCAACTTCGGTGGCACTGAAGCTGGTGCCCCTCTGCCTCTCTGGCCGGGGGTTGTCAGTGGTCTCAGATGGTGTTTGCCCCGACATGACAACCCCAGAGGCAGGAGTGGTTGGGCAACTATGTTGTATGTTGCATGTCACAATTATGTTGTTTTCAGCTGCATGTATCAGCACTGTATACATGTGCATCTGTGTGTATTTGACAAGGTTGCAACAGTGATGCAACATGGGTGCATGTGACAGCGGTATGTGGGAGCCTGATCGGCAGATGTGACATGGATGCCCATCTTAACACTGCAACACTTGGCAGAGGTGTACACATGCATGCAAGTGTGGTGGTGTGTGTACATGTGTGGTGCACTTCCTGTGTTGCATGTGATGTCTGGCTCACCTTTGCCTGCTCATGCTGTTTTATGTGTATGGATGGTGCTGGCAGTTGCGATATGGCTGTGGTATGGCTCATGTGTGCGAGTTGAAATGACATGTGTGTTGGGGATTGTGATGACATGTCTGAGGTTTGCCAATGCCACACATGTACAACTGTCATGTGTGTATGTGTCCATTGTACAGTGCCCTGATGCCTGTGTTTTATTTCTCCCTGTCTGCAGCGTCAACTGATGAAGAGGGCGGAGACGGTGCTGTGGAGCACAGCGGCGGGGATCCCACTGCCAGCCGGAGACGCAAGGCCCGGCTCCCCTCCCATGTTGTCATCTCGTCGGGGAGTGAGGAGTCCGGTGCCACGTCCCAGGCCGCAGCTGCCGGGGGGAGGTCCAAGAGGCGGAGGTTGGAGTTGGACTCCTCGGCAGCAGAAGGGCCAGCTGGGGGCCCAGCAGGGGAAGATGACACGGAGTCATCCAGGTTGGTGGGGGGTTTGGTGGAGGAGGAGGCCGTGCAAGCAACAGAGACAGGGTCTGGAGGTGGGGATCCCACTGGTGCTAGTGGTGCAGTGCAGGACCAGGGACAGGAGGCAGCACAGGCTGCCGCGGAGGTGCCTGTGTGCAATCCTGTCCCTGATCCTGTCCCTGCATCATCTTGCACCAGCAGGGATGCCTACGTCCAGACCCGTTTTCAGGCAGGGGATGAGCTCACGACAACTGGCCTTCCTCTGCCTGCGGACGTGGCTATCCGGGTCCGGGTTGAGCCTGTCCTGACTGGTGTGGCGTTGCGTCAACGGGCCATGTGAGGTGACCTGCAGTCTTTTCATGAGGAGACTGCACGTCATCTCGAATGGCTCGTTGACCGCGTCAGCCTGCTGGGACAGGTCACCCAGGCCGGATTCCTCCGTTTGATGGGGCTTGCTCCGACCCCCTCCTCAACTGAACCCCCTACGCGCCAGTCGTCCTCCGTGCCATCTTCCCACCCATCAGTCACCTGGGTGCCCTGTGGAGCTGCCTCTGACGGTGCGGCCAGGCTGGTGGAGGAGGCATCCCTGCCACAGTCGGGAGTCGGACGTCCAGCAGGGGTGGCCACATCAACGACTGCACCCCAGCCGGCGGAGGATGTGCAGGCAGCAGGAGGCAGTGCACGGGCAGAGGCACAGCAGCAGCAGCAACGTGGTGGGAGCCATGAAGGCTCGGGGCCTTCAACATCGGAGGGGCAGGCATCGGCCGGAGGGCAGGAGGACCCAGGACAGGGAGTGTCTTCCGTGTGGCAGAGGTTGGGCCACGCCATAGATGCGGAGCGGCAGCGGGTGGAAGAGGCACGGCTCACAATGGTCAGGGAGGAGAACTCCATGCGGAGGGCCCTGAGGCGGGCCGAGTGCCTCGAGGCAATCCGCAGGGGTTTGGAGGTGGACACGTTGACGGCCCTGCGGACCCTCTGGGCCATGGAGGAGGACCGCCTCCGGGACATTGAGCAGGAGTTCGATGATGCCCTGGCCCGGGACATCCAAAAGTGTGCCGTCAAACTAGCCCGCTGCCCTTGTACATAGTTATGTAGGTAGTGTTAGGTTTCCTTTTTTTTGGATTTATTTTGGACCTTTTGGACATTGGCCACATTTTTGTATATAGTTTATTTTATTAGTTAGTGTAGTTAGATAGGTTTCATTTCTTTTGTTGGGATAATGGACCCTGGCTTGTTCGTATGTACATAGTTCACTGTTGGATTGTATTTTTCTTTCACATTTTAACCATGGAGCAATGGCTTTCAATTTTATTTCCCATTGGATTTTGTTTTGTGGACAGTGACTTTGGACACCATTACTTTGGATTATGATTTTTGGTTTTGCTTTTTTTCACGGACATGCTTCTTTTCATTTTTGTGCATTCCCATTTCTGTTTCTTTATTTTTGATTCTATTTATGTTTCCTTTAATACATATTTTTTTTTTAACAAACTTCAATGTGTAGTATCATCTCATTGGTTTCATGCATATCATGATATGGGTTTTGAGATTCACTGACACCCATTGGGTGTATGTGAGGGAAATGTGTTTGTTTTGTAACTTGCAATTGGTGTTCTGTCATGTAATTGCCAATTATGAGTGGGTGGATGCAATACTCGGGTGGGTGTTTTGCATTTGGAGGCTGACCATAGGGACCAGGGATCTAGATTGTGATGACATGTTGGCTGGGGAACATGAGTTGGACATGGGTGGGGGCCTGCTGGCAGGTGCCCCACAGTGCTGGGGGTTGGGGGGTGGTGTGAGACATGGGTGGGGGCCTGCTGGCAGGTGCCCCACAGTGCTGGGGGGTGGGGGTGGTGGTAGACATGAGTGGGGGCCTGGTGGAGGCTGCCCCTGCACTGCTGGGGGGTGGGGGTGGTGGGAGACATGGGTGGAGGCCTGCTGTCAGGTGCCCCACAGTGCTGGGGGGTGGGGGTGGTGGTAGACATGAGTGGGGGCCTGGTGGAGGCTGCCCCTGCACTGCTGGGGGGGTGGGGGTGGTGGGAGACATGGGTGGGGGCCTGCTGGCAGGTGCCCCACAGTGCTGGGGGGTGGGGGGTAGTGGGAGACATGGGTGGGGGCCTGCTGGCAGGTGCCCCACAGTGCTGGGGGGTGGGGGTGGTGGGAGACATGAGTGGGGGCCTGGTGGAGGCTGCCCCTGCACTGCTGGGGGGTGGGGGTGGTGGGAGACATGGGTGGGGGCCTGCTGGCAGGTGCCCCACAGTGCTGGGGGTTGGTGGGGTGGGAGACATGGGTGGGGGCCTGCTGGCGGGTGCCCCACAGTGCTGGGGGGTGGGGGTGGTGGATGACAGGAGTGGGAGCCTGGTGGAGGGTGACCCTGCACTGCTGGGGGGTGGGGGTGGTGGGAGACATGGGTGGGGGCCTGCTGGCAGGTGCCCCACAGTGCTGGGGGTTGGTGGGGTGGGAGACATGGGTGGGGGCCTGCTGGCGGGTGCCCCACAGTGCTGGGGGGTGGGGGTGGTGGATGACAGGAGTGGGAGCCTGGTGGAGGGTGACCCTGCACTGCTGGGGGGTGGGGGTGGTGGGAGACATGGGTCGGGCCTGCTGGCAGGTGCCCCACAGTGCTGGGGGGTGGGGGTGGTGGGAGACAGGAGTGGGAGCCTGGTGGAGGGTGACCCTGCACTGCTGGGGGGTGGGGGTGGTGGGAGACATGGGTGGGGGCCTGCTAGCAGGTGCCCCACAGTGCTGGGGGGTGGGGGTGGTGGGAGACATGGGTGGAGGCCTGCTGGCAGGTGCCCCACAGTGCTGGGGGGTGGTGGTGCAGGGGAACATGAGTTGGACATGGGTGGGGGCCTGCTGGCGGGTGCCCCACAGTGCTGGGGGGTGGGGGTGGTGGGAGACATGGGTGGAGGCCTGCTGGCAGGTGCCCCACAGTGCTGGGGGGTGGTGGTGCAGGGGAACATGAGTTGGACATGGGTG
Organism: Ambystoma mexicanum; assembly: GCF_040938575.1. Lineage (NCBI taxonomy): Eukaryota > Metazoa > Chordata > Amphibia > Caudata > Ambystomatidae > Ambystoma > Ambystoma mexicanum. The sequence goes on from NC_090941.1 coordinate 293,669,551, forward strand.
GGGGCCTGCTGGCAGGTGCCCCACAGTGCTAGGGGGTGGGGGGGGTGGGAGACATGAGTGGGGGCCTGGTGGAGGGTGCCCCTGGTGGCTGGGGGTGCAGGGGGACATGCGTTGATGGGCAGTAGTGCAAGTTGACATGTGGGTTGGCTGGGGGGCATGGCCATGGTGGATGGGGTGCCTGCAGGACATGTGCAGGGTAGGCCCCTGTGGTGTGAGCCACCTGCAGGGGCCGTGGAGGGTGTAGAGGGAACACCTGGGAGGACCCACACGTGTCATTCACGTGTGGTGCTCCCCGCGCACCCCTGTAATACACGTACCCTGATGGAATCGCGTGTGGAACTTCCCGCGCACCCCTGGAATACACGTACCCTGCTGATGTTGCGTGTGATACTTCCCCCGCACCCCGAAATACATGTACCCTGATGGAATCGCATGTGGAACTTCCTGCGCACCCCTGGAATACACGTACCCTGCTGATGTCGCGTGTGACACTTCCCCCGCACCCCTGTAATACACGTACCCTGATGGATTTGTGTGTGGAACTTCCCGCGCACCCCTGGAATACACGTACCCTGCTGATGTTGCGTGTGATACTTCCCCCGCACCCCGGAATACACGTACCCTGATGAGATCGCGTGTGGAACTTCCCGCACACCCCTGTAATACACGTACCCTGATGGAATCGCATGTGGAACTTCCCGCGCACCCCTGGAATACACGTACCCTGCTGATGGCGTGTGACACTTCCCCCGCACCCTGAAATACACGTACCCTGATGGAATTGTGTGTGAAACTTCCTGCGCACCCCTGAAATACACGTACCCTGCTGATGTCGCATGTGACACTTCCCCCGCACCCCTGTAATACACGTACCCTGATTGAATCGTGTGTGGAACTTCCCGTGCACCCCTGGAATACGCGTACCCTGCTCGCACGGGGCCAATCGCGTGTGGAACTTCCCGCGCACCCCTGAAATACGTGTACCCTGCTCGCACGGGGCCAATCGCGTGTGGAACTTCCCGCGCACCCCGAAATACACGTACCCTGAAGGAATCGCGTGTGGAACTTCCCACGCACCCCTGAAATGCACGTACCCTGCTTATGTCGCGTGTGACACTTCCCCCGCACCCCTGTAATACACGTATCCTGATGGAATCGCGTGTGGAACTTCCCACGCACCCCTGAAATACGCGTACCCTGCTCGCACGGGGCCAATCGCGTGTGGAACTTCCAGCGCACCCCTGAAATACGCGAACCCTGCTCGCACGGGGCCAATCGCGTGTGGAACTTCCCGCGCACCCCTGTAATACACGTACCCTGATGGAATCGCGTGTGGAACTTCCCACGCACCCCTGGAATACACGTACCCTGATGGAATCGTGTGTGGAACTTCCCGCGCACCCCTGGAATACACGTACCCTGCTGATGTCGCGTGTGACACTTCCCCCGCATCCTGAAATACACGTACCCTGATGGAATCGCGTGTGGAACTTCCCGCGCACCCCTGAAATACACGTACCCTGCGGAAATCGCGTGTGGAACTTCCCGCGCACCCCTGAAATACACGTACCCTGCGGAAATTGCGTGTGGAACTTCCCGCGCACCCCTGAAATACGCATACCCTACTCGCACGGGGCCAATTGCTTGAGGTACTTCCCGCGCACCCCAGTGATACACGTAGCCCACTTGCTGTGCTGGTACAGGGTTGGCACAGCCCTTTGCGCTGAATTGGGGATTTTGATGGCTTTTCCCTGCGCGAAAGGTGTTCTTGGGGGCGTAACTGGCACTGCTGCAGGGTCGCTGCGCCACTGTGCGCCAGGGGCTGGTTTTGTTAGCTGGAATCCATGAATACGCTGTGCGCGGAAATGGGTTTTGGCGCACGCGGCTGGTGCAGGGATTCGCACGCGCACACTGTGCGCCAGCCGCGTGCGCCACTTGTGCGCTGAATTCTATGAATTAGCCCCTAAATGCATGCTCATTTGACCCTGTTTCAGTTCAACCAAGTTTGCAATTAAAATGGTTCATTTATGAGGACAACTATCTTATTTCCATAATACAAAATAAAAACAACATTTAGTTTACTAACTCAGTTGCCTATTTAATATTATAAAGTCACATGTTTTACTTCACCACTGAAACTCCACAGCATGTATTGCTACTACCATTATGTGCTAATAGCCTTATAGCCCTCGGCTGGGTTAATTATTGCTTGGTATAATGAATCTTCCCCGATTTTAGCCCTCAGCTTTGCCTCAGGTCATAACTTGGTGCCATGTCATTATGCAATGATAATGACCCCTCCCTCGGTCTATAAGGCATATGTTAAACAGGCAAAACAAAAAATGAAATTCAGCAGTCATTTTTGTCTATGAAATACGTGTTGGGTGACCATAGTTGATAAGCATGTCCTTGTGTAAGGTAAGTCTTCCAATATTTTACTTCTACACATGCAAGCAAACTAAAGATTGTCTTCTCTATTTACCTGTGTATGTATTAAGTGGCGTCTGAAACATGTCTTCATTAGTTTATAGTTGAAAGAAAACAATCAATTGCTAAAAAGGGAGGGTTGGTGAAGGGCTACCATCTATTCTTGGCAAAAGGCAAACCAGGCCTTCAAAACAAAACATTATTTTCTACAAAACAGGACAGATGTTGTTATTGCACCCAGGCACTTACTCATCCTGCAAAACTTTGTTGGGTCAAGTAATGATGAGACCTCTAATGAGAGGATTAATTTAGTTGCTTGCATGCTACTCAGGTGTGAAATTAAGGTTATCAACTCTGGCATCACCAGGCCCTATATTGCATGTGAGTCCCCTTGTTCAAATGTGCCAGGTTGTACAATTGGCCAGACTTCAGCAAGGATGTAAAATGTATCATTCCTCTTATTGAGATGCATAGATGTTATTTATCTACACATCCTTGTCAAGCCTTGAGAAACGTGGCATGTAAATATTCCGAAGGCTCAAACTGGGAATTGTATCACCATGGAAGACATGAATTTTATCTTCGAACAAAAAGACTTAGTTTTGGAATATTTTGTTGAAATGTGGGCATGTGACTACACTGAAATGAAGCTGAACGACTTATTTTGAAACCAAGACATTTCAAAGGGGTTGTTTGCAAGAATTACAGTCTTGTATGGCTTTTCAGCTGTTTTAGACAGAGAAAAAACAAACAAAATCGATGCCATCTGCAGGACAAACACCTTCAAAACATTTCAGTTTGACAGTGATACCTTCTCCGGAAGCAGTTCACTTTGAAAGGTATGACACTGGTATTTTGAAAGAGGTCAAACTGTTATAAAATGCCATCTTCATAATGTTATGCTTAATGGGCTCGTGGTGATGTCATTTTGAAAAGAGAGGCAATGAAATGGAACATGTGATTTCCTCTCCATGCTATTGCCCAAGAAGCATACTGGGTGTTAGCTGGCGAACTGTCCTGCAGTCCAAGTATCCAACCAAAACAGAGAGAAAATAGAACAAAATCTCATCATGGGTTCCCCAAAAGGAGAGGGGTTACCCATTTAAATGACAATATTTTTTTGGCTTGCGAAACATCAAATAACAGAAAGACAGAGGCTCCAGGAAGAACACCAGAGACTCTTTATGGACACATACTGATTTCTAAAAGAGAAAAGGTGTGATCCATTCTGCAACAGAGGCTTCAAAGGCATTTTGGGAATGGGATGACCATTCCAGAGTGAGACTGAAGCAGAAGGAGCAGTAGGTCCAGTGTTTTGGAGCAGGAGCAGATTGCATACAGTTGGAGCTGGGTCCTGGGAGTGTCTAAATGGCCAATGCTGATGTCTAGGCAATGAGGAGGGTTGTGCCAGAGGGAGCCAGCAGAGTGACCACTCTGGAGAGAACCCCTGTGCCTTGTGTCCACCAAAGAATCCTTGGAAGTAACTGCATTGGTAGCCGGAAACCATGCTTAGAACAACTAATTCAAATGTAATATTTAGTGCAGGATATAGTCACAAATGCTTAATGGAAATTTCACAGATTCCAAATATAACTGTGCCTGCACAGTACGGTTGCTAACATATATTTCGAATTTACAGTGATTAAAAACCCTTTGTCCTGAATTGGCCGTAGTTTCAATAAAAAACATAAAATACTTGAAATAACCTATTTCCTGATCCTTAACGAAATCAGAAAAAGGGAATAGTGAAAGTGGGATCAATATCCCAATAGACAAATGGTGGGTTGGTGTTTAGTCTTTTCACTCGAACAGAGAATGCGATTTTAAAGGGGCCCCTTTGAACTTCACTGCCATGTAAAATAACACAGACAGCAAGCTATGTTTTACCATAGGTGAATGCAGAGACCTGGAAGTGGGACAATTGTTGTTTCTGTCACTTTTTTGATTTGCTACATGTGTGGTTGCATGACATTTCAAAAGTGCTGTACATTGCTTTTTCTGAAACATTATACAAATGCAACTCAATTAAAATATTGCTGTCATTGTGTTTTACCTGTAAGGTGTAAGCATTCTTGTTCTAAATACATTTCCACACACTGATGAAAGAGTTTGTGTTGTTCAGAATAAATATTGGAAATTAATCTATTAATAGTCAAAACATTAGTAATGGGCACCCCTTAGAAGCAACACGGCAAAAAATGGCCTGTTCTATGGGAAGGTACCCACTCTAGAGTCCGCAGCCACATTTTAGCTCATTGTACCTTTCACAGATGGGAAATAACCATTTTCATATCAGTCTTTGTCCCGCCCACATGCGCAGTCCAGCACCAAAATGCTATGGCAATTCTCTTCTGAACAAGAATACCAAAAGCAACCCCATACACGTGTTTCAGCCTTGTTGAGCCTCATCAGTGAGGTGGAGCTGTGTCTCTCTGACCACAGTGAGCCACGTTTGAATGGCCCTAGGACACTTAGGGTGACTAAACCTCAGGCCCTTGAAAAAGTAAAAAAAATTGTGTCATGTTTAATCTGTTAATAGGACAGCATTTATTTTGAGATCGTGATTTATTATAGTTGATTTGGGAAGCAATGCTTCCGGTGTATTCTTCTGAAGGAAAAGTGGGGCGCCATCTGCCATTTTGTTTGGTCTAATTTAAATAAAACACACATAGTTACAACACCACGTGCTGCTTGTTGCAGAAGGCGGGATTGAGACTGTGGTGTTCCAGATCATTAGACCGAGTTTGCCCCTGTGCATAAAAGAGACCTGAAAAAATGAATCTTGTTAGGGGCGCTTTGTTAGACTTCCTTGAATGAGATCCTGTGTGACTGAAACTGTTGTTACACTCACTGAACGCTCGAGGGATCATGGAATGGTGTGTGCCACAAAGACGAGCCGTGAAACAGCCTCTGCGCCAAGGTGGGGAAGAATGACCTGAAGATTGCTTCTACAGTAGTGTGGCACCCATTTCCACGGGGTTCACTGAGTCAATGAGCGCCTCCCTTTTTATCATCTAAGATTTGACTTGCTATGAACATCACATTATAGAAGTTACAGACCTTTTATCCATGCAATATTGTTTGGGTCCATTGCAAATCCATCTTGCCGGAAGACATTTTAGCAGTACCCATTCAGAGTCCATTCATTGCGCGGCAAGGTGGGTGTATACAGCTGATATGATTATCAGGAGGCAGAGTACAAACCACAATAGAATACTTTAACATTTTGCAATAGTTGCAATGGAGCGCATGTATTACAGTGACGGAAGTGATTTGGTCAATGGAGTGATGTTCTACATGCCAATGTTGCAGTTATTTATGTGAAATGATGAGCCAAGGTGCGTAGCCTCAGTCAAGTAGTGGGTGAGCTGTGTAGCTTCAAGTGTTAGGGCTTTGAATAAAATGTTTTTAAATGTGTTTGTAAAGGACTCTTGTTTTCAAGTATAATATACACATTCTATCTTATAAATATATTTAAATTCATTGAGCTATACTGAACTTGGCATCTGTATATGTTAATGTGACTGGGGCTTTTTAAGAAATACAAGTGAAATTCGCATTTGCTGATTGTAAAACTACAAGTATTATATTTAATGCTCACGAATGTGACACTTAACAAACAGTCTTGGACTGCGCTCAATTTGCATTTGATTTCTGTCATAGCTTTAAAAAAAAAAGGCAAATCCTTTCATCTTTTCTTTCTGCATTAATATGCGATGGTTCATTGGCACCTGTTTCGTTGCAGACTGGAGTCAAATTCCTTCTGGAAGTCTTACCCCGCGGGTGTCGCGGCAGATATAATGTCAAATGCAAAATGACTAATCATGGCCTTTCAAGTGCCTACACACGGTGCATTGTTTTTAGCGGTGGTTGAGAATATTCAACTTGTATAATTTCATTTACATTTAGCAGGACTAGCAGCATTGGGACCAAAATCCATAAGCAATAGCAAAATCAGAATTGGAAGCTGCCCGTGGACCGCATGGGAGGTGGATTGATGAGAGGGTGATATCCAGGGCTTCCACATATGGGTGTGTGTGGTGCTGGTGAGGGGTGGGCGGCATGGCAAAATACGTGCCGCCTCTCTATTATTTTCTCCACCAGCCCATCTGGGTACTATCATTGTCTGTTTACATAGGAGAGGTTTGCCTTTGCTTTTTCAAATGGGCAAATAGGGATGGATTTTCTATTCAATTGTTAATGAGACTCCACTGCCCTACATTTCTGCATAACCTTCAACGGGACTAACACCATGCATAACACACACACATCCGCTGAGCCCCGATGGCCTCTCCCAGCCATGCATGCCTCATTTCACAAGCCCGGCTAAGCCTCAAATGCAAAACCAAATATTGAACACTATTTAGCCCTAGGTTCAATCAACCATCAGTCACCCCAACCAGCGATGTCACAAGATCAGACTGCCTATGTTCTTCTTATGTCCACCAACACTTCATGCCCCCTGCACTGTTTGCCCCAATCCTTACATACCTTCCTTTCTCACATACCTCCCATCCTACATATACTCTAGCAGCATATCCCCAATTCTAATATGTTTCTCCAGTCCAGTATGACTGCAGAGCTAGAGGCCCCGGTCTTCCAATCCCTGAAACCTACAATGCCTCAAATGGGATTTTGTATAGTGTGGTAACTGCTGGGAGGATTCTCAGCTCTATCCCTGGATTTAACAACATTACACTAGTAACTAGAAGTTACACATTTGATTAGAATTGTATTGTTGGGTTGCTAACCGCTATGCCTTCTAATGCTTCCAAAAATTGAAGAAAACCACTGATGATTTTAGGAGGGGGAGAAGACCTCTACATACTGAAAGATTTTGGGCAACAAACCCTCTACCCCCTCCTCTACTGTTGTGAAATGTAGAGGGTGGTTACAGATAGCTGTCTGTGACTACCAGAATCTCCTGATACTATAGCATTTAGACATGTTTCTGATGAATAGCTGTCCAGACCCTTTTTGTAATAAACACAACCTTATACAACTCTCTTGTGGATTGGAGGCCAATGAAAGGAAGCAAGAGCTACCAATATAGATGTTCTGCTTCTGATCGATGTTACAAATCAGACTGCCAAATGTAACATCTGGAAGCAAGTTTTCCCAAAATCTGCTAGGGTCAAGTACATCGTATTTGCATAATGCAAGCATGACATCACAATAGCTAATACTGCTTGTTTTCTATTGATTAAATCGAGGAATAGGTAGATGCATTTATGCCCTTTCAAAATGAAAGGGCTGGATTTTAGTACTGTGGACATTTGAGGTTCTAGGGAATCCATCAAAACACCTGCGATAAGCATCTTGTTGACTTGTGACGGGCATGTTCCCAGAGTTGTTGGGCTAATCTCTACTGTCTATGCTTTCTCCAAAGATCCCACTTTCAAGAGCTCTGACTTAGAAACATTCAATTTAAATGTATTTTTGCGTACCAAAAAGTCTTTACCAAACATGGAGTTGATGAAGTTCGACATATGTTTGTTTGTTTGTTTATTGATTTATTGTGTGCGCCAGACCCTGAGCAGGGCGCATGTGACAAGAGGGCTTACAGCTTGGTTACAGAAGTTACAAGTTTACAGTAGTTACAAGTTTGCAGAGCATGGTAGAACAATTTTCTTGGCTCCACAGGATGAAAGTTAGGCAATAGAGTACAAGTACAACGGTATGCTGACAACAAGTCAGAAGGCTGACGTAACATAATAGCAAATCTATATCAGGTACAATACATGCGGTAGGAGCGTGGGGAGGAAGCGGGTTACATAGCATTCTCAGTGATCCATTTTATTGTGTTCTTTCTAAATTTGTTGATCGTTAGGTCAGATCTAAGTGCGTGAGGTAGGGAGTTCCACAATTGAGCTGCCCTAACTGGGAAACTGGACCCTCCAATAGTGGACAGTTAAAATCTGGGCACTAGAAGGCATATGATCAGTCATTGAGAAGTGATTTGCAATAGTAGCTGTGAACAGTTGGCCTTGGTCTGGTGTTACACTCCATCTGAATCCTGTAGCTGTATGAATTGTAAAATATATCAATTAAAAAGTAGTGGTCTAAGGGCTGAGACCTTTGATATGTCATAGGAACTCATTTCAATTTAGAAGACAAGCTCGCAGTCAGCCCGGAAGCTACTTAGCCAGCATAAAGCTAAATTCCGATCTGTCTGAGCTTGTTTAGAAGGAGCGCATGTTCAACTAAAATGTCTGCACCCACTCTGCCTGAGTCCACCAGGTTTCTCAGATCATCCAACATAGCAATCACAACTGATAACATACTGTGCAATAGACATGAACCTGCTTGATTTGGGCTATATTTAACGTTGCTGTGAATAATCATAGAGCTGCTGAGGCACAAATTGTTAAATAATCTTCGAGAAGGAAGGAATGTGAGATATTGGTCTGCAATTGATTTTGTTTGTAGATTCTGCATTTGAGCATAGAAAGGACTAGGGTTTGCATGATAGATTCTGTCATGGTTCCCTAATCAGTCAAGTGTTTACTATTTTAAATAGAACCCTGGTTATGTCAAGAATACATCTATTAATACATCATGCTGGACATGGATCCATAAGAGATCCTGAGCTTTTAAACCTAAGAGTGGATCTGGACCCTTTCTAATTTATTTGGGGGGGCGGGTGGTTCCCCTGGACATAGAACAGACTAGAAGTGTGTCTGGTGGTTCTTGATTTTAAGCCAATGTTAGATTACAAATCTGTGATTTTCAGTGTGAAGGAAACAGATAAGCTATTGTAAACTACTTGTGAAATGTGAAGGCTGAGCAATGACATGGTTTTCAACTAGTTTCCTTAACTCATCAAACATTGTATTTGTGACTGTGACTATGGGCCTCATTACACGGTAGGTGGTAAGGGCACCGGTACCGGTAAACCCTTACCGCCTTACTACGAGTTCCCTTTGCGGGTCCCGACCTTAACGGCTGGTTTCACCAGCCGTTAAAGTAGTGTGCCGCAAAGGGACCTTGGTGCTAATTTCGGTACCGCAATTTGCGGTACCGTAATTAGCACCTTCCCCATTCCCATTATGCCCTATCGGGGCAAAAATGGGAATGGCGAAGTGCCCTGGTGAATGGGGAATTACCGCCCCCGCTCACCTTGGAGTAGGGTGGTAATTCCGCCATCCACCAAGGCGGACACTGTAAAATACCCACGGCAACCATGGCGCTAATAGCACCATGGTTACCGCCTACCGTGTAATGAGGCCCTATGTGTCTAGTATTTAATTGTAGAATGTTGTCTTTGCAGATTTTATGTGGGCTCTAAAGTACATTGATCCAGCAGTTTGAGATAAACCTATTTTAATGAGGGATTATACATTTTTTTCCATTTTCGCTTTGACTTTTATGAAATAGCTTTTCATTTGCGATATCACTGCTAAGTCATTTATCATTTTTTCCAAACGCTAGAAAGTACTTTTTGTTTGTTTTAAGTCATAATTATCTTATTAAAGAAATTCATTTATGGTTCTGGTGGGTGCATTCCCCATGCACAGGATTACATTGCTTTTGGATTGAACAGGCTTCCATCACAGAATGATTACAGTGGCAATTCAGCAAAGCACTTGAGAGGACGCTAAATGTCCACCACATTTTTGGCAAATTTTTAGTGCTCCTCGCCGGGGAAGTTTGAGATGGGACAACAATGTGGCCAGAAAATCATCTGGTCACATAGGATGGGCCTTGCATGATACCTGCTAGTTCATACAGGATTTCAAACGCATGCCCCACACTGGCTCATTAAGGGGGCCTGCAGAATCTGGGGCTGTCACTACCCTTGCAGGGCCTTCAACTTCCTTTTAAATAGCATGAAGGCTGTCCGGACACTCTCAGAGTACAATAGATGAATGTGTTGCCTATATTTCTGCTTATTTCACTTTAAGACAGAATAACTTTGTAAAATGCCTTTGTACAATCTGGGTCCCTATATCGGGACTCATCATCATCCTCGATTTGATCATTGCAATTCATAAAAGTACATATCATATGTTAAACATGTCTTAAACAAAAACATAAAAGAGAATCAGTTAAAACAAAGTTACATGTGCATCTAGTCACTAAATCAAGGCATCTGTTGACATTTGTCGAAGTCGGAAAGCTTTTCTAAAAAGAAATATTCAACAATGTAGAGACCATGATTCTTTACATAACAAATTGGGACTCAATAATCAACCTACCTATCAAATTGAAGAAGTTCAGTTCATAAATATATAACCAAAAGTTCAGCCATGGAAGAAATGAGTTACCCTCCAACATTCACCTCCAACCAAATGTATTTTCTCATCAAAAAACACGTGCTGTTCCATACACAACAAACCAAGTCAGATGGTTATCAGCAAGCATAACTGACTACACCGAGACTACACCGAGACATCTTCTTTAGCCCCACATGCAATAACTGCATGCCATCCAACACACCTGCCAGTAAGAAACAAAGTCTATATTTAAATCTCTTCCCTGCCATAATCCAGAAAATATCACCTGGAAAACAACAGCTATCACTTTTGATGCTGTACTTAATTGGGGAATTGTTCTTCTGTGAACTGTCTGATGTCAACCAGTGGACTTTGAAGGTCTGGCAAGCACTGCTGTAAAACAATCCCATGCAATGCCCTGTTTATACTAACATGCAAAAGATGCATCAAAGCGCTATACTATAATGAATGACCTAATACTTGCCAAATATCATGGACACTATATGACCTAAATGCAAGCTACCTGCAATAATAGCTGGGTGCACAACGCTGGTCTGTGTCGATTAAATTCCCCATTAGGGGTCACTTAATGTGGGCTGGGTTAATCAGCATTCTAATTGTGCTGTATAAATGGCTGAGACAAATTAAGCATTCCTGAGGTTTGGTAAGAATTTAGGAGGGAGTACTATGTATTCGATCTTCCTGATTAATCAAGCAGAATCTGTGTCATTTGCTAGTTATGGTGCTGAAATTTAGGGATATAGCCCGGAGTCAGCTATTCGAAGCAGAGGGCATTATTCTTGATGTGGTATATTTGGGGTATTGATTGGCGCTTCAACATTTCTACTGCTTTTGGATGATGGCCTGGATTTTATTACCAACCTAATCCATCTGAGACCATTGACATTTTGGATGGAACTATGGAGTTGTGGTGAGCAACAACTCCCCCATTGGATTGTATATGACCTGCTCTCCTATGACACCTTATACTCCAGTACATGGCTGCAATATGTGAGAAGAGATTGTGGTATGCCGTGACGTGGTGACTTATTCTTAACTCCTTCCTTGGCAGTCTCAGCGAACATAAACTATCTTTTTCTTTTTCTGAAATTCCAATATAGTCTTAATCAAGAAAGTCGTAAAAGACCAGTGAAGGACTGTGTTGCTTTTGATTTATGGACAACTATTGTAATTGGTTCCATGAGTATCACAAGAGGGCTCTCTTGTTCAATTCTAGAGCAAACTGTTTCTTTTAGACTCTATAGTTTCTAGTTGGTCTACCAAAACTTACCTTAACCTCCCCCCAACCTGTAGCTGTGACGCATTTACGGTGGATGTTTCAATGCATTTTCTGTTTTTTTAGCAGTTCTTAATTACCCTAGAAGGAAATATCTTTTTCAAATGTTAAGGGTGTGTAATTTCAGAACGGTTTCTAATGCTAAGAAATATTTACTCTCCCTTCTGGGAAAGAATATTGCCTGTGCAGTTTATTGTTTTATTCAAAAGGTTTTATGTTTAAAAAAAGAAATCATGTTTATTAAATATGTGTTGTATTTATTATTATTTTTGTGAATTGGAACACTTTTTAAGACAATATTCTTCCTCGAAATAAGGTTTTTACCAACCTACCTGCCTGCACATGGTTAATGTTATGACTAGTAGTTCTAATCCTCTTATTGTAAGGTTTATGGCACTGTTTGCAAATACTGCCTGTTTTTACCGGAGGTCGGAGGTCAAATAACTCCTCAGAAATGTCCCAACGATTTCCTTGTTCAAGGAGTGGAGGTAGAAGTTGTAAAACCCCAGCCTGCTGAAAGTTGCAAACATTTGTTTTGTACTATGAGGTGAAATAATGCACTTGCAGATGCTTTTATTTTCATGAAAGACATGTTGGAAGAACTCTGAAAGTGGGTGAAAATGTAGGCATCTCAGATGCCCATCTTCTCTCCCCCTTTGCAATGTAAATACTGATACTTGTTTGCATTAGTAAAAATTGCACAATAGCAATATAATCTGCTACTGCGCCAAATCAATTTCTGTAATCAAAACAAAGGTGGAAATTGATAAAAGACAAAAAAAGTCACAATTTTTAGAAATACCACCCAAATTGCATCTCAAAATCTGGAAATTACTGCATGAGGTATGTAATAAAGTATAACTTTGAAATATATTAGGATTTGTAAGGATTCTTTTTACAGAAGAATCACACCAATTTAATAATTCTCCCAATGTAACAATCAAACCCCACAATCTGCTGTTTAAATCTGAATATTTAATTGTATTTAAAATAATAAATCAAGAAATTAAAGGTGTTCCCCCAAAGTTACAACTCTGGGGAAGTAACCACATAATTTAAATGGTGAAACTACCTAGGGTTTCATTTTTAATTAAAAATCCCAAAGAACATATGCCTTGTACTATATATACCTTCCAGTTACATAGCTTGTAATCAGGCTTTCCCAAACATTCTTTTAATTTCTCGCTGGGATGTGTGTCTAAATATTTGGGGACCATTCTATTTACTTTTGGTTTGTCTTCCAGTGCTCCAGGTCATTTAGGGGCAACATCCAGCTCCAGATACCACCACCGGTGTAAACTCTTACTTTCAGTCTGACCACTTGCCCCCAAAATCCCTCTCAGATAATCTGGTTCTGTTTTGTGAAAGGCCTGTACATTCAGTTCCATCTGAAAAAGGCTTTTCCAAAGGGAATTGCCCATCAGCTACTTCCTTTCAGATTAGCTCTCTTGCTTTTCTGCTTTCCCAAATAAATAACGTGTTCCTATGGATTTAAGCTTAAACACTGAGAAAACACTACTGTAGCATCATGTAATGCAGCATGTTTTGAATGGACTGAGATTGTGATAGGTTATCTACATTTTCTCACACCCAATATGTGCCTCTGAGTGGGTTCGATTGACACACTATATATGGATGTGTTATAAGGGGATGTGTTAACAATGACTTAGTTACCCAACAGGAATCCGATTGGACTTATAATTGCCAGTATAGAGACCTGATATTAATAAGAATTATGCAATCAGATTCAGAAGAATAATGTACTCCAGAGACAGCATTTATGCTTTTGTCACTGCATGACAAAGTTATTTAAATAACACATGCATTAATAAATCACACCTTTTAATGCATCATATTTGCATGCAAGTGATTCTCCTGTTTCTATCGGCTCTATCTTTGTTTTACAATTAGAGTAACAATTCAAAACTAGAGCCAATAATATACTTCCTGTTGTCAATGTGAAGGCATGTTTTTTGGTACACATGTTGCTATCCAATTCAGCTTGAATTACATGTTTGGCTAGCCTCTTGTGTCACCAGAACCATCTGCTATCATGAATAAAGGACCATTTGTATATGCTGTTTACTGGAACAGATATATTCTTCATTAGGCTTAATGTTTTGCAAACGTCAGAGGTTAAGGTCTGAGTAAACATTTGCTTCTTTTGGAGTTGTATCTATTAGTTAACTAGACACATATCAATCTAATTCCAGAGTAGCTTGTCAAAGTAGCCTACCTGATTGGCGGGTTGTGTGATATGTTACCCTCCCCATGGGCCTAGTAACATGGTGTGCACCTGGTCATAAACATCTGCTCAATGACAATCTGGATCTTGGAATTCAGTTGGATGTGTTTATTTTGTATTTTGAAAACTGTTTTATTGTCTCAAGTAAACACAGATGGGCCATTATCATGCATAAGAATGCAACTTAATGAATGTATAGTGGGGTCTGGAAATTCCTGTTTTCATGTAAACTGACTCTTGCGAAAACATACAGTTATGAAGCTGAGCTCAAACTAATTTGACAATTTCAATGTTACATGTAAAAAGAAAATGTTCTTTTTGTGTACTTTCTTTTACTTATAATGGCAGTCTAATGAAGTGGTGGTCTATCCACAGATTGAACTTAGCCTACTTGATGAATTGGTACAAACATTATTTCAATCATTGCTTCAAGTTCAAGTTGCACAGCTCGCCATATTTCTCTTTCACATAGCAACAACAATGCAAAAACTCTTTTAATTTCCCTTTTTCTTTCATTACAGCCTGCAACATAGGGGGTCATTACGACCCAGGCGCTAATTGCGCCAACTTTACCACCATGGTGTAAACTACGTTTACACCATGGTGGATGGTGGATTTACCGCCCCATTCCAAGGTGAGTGGGGCGGTAAATCCCCATTTCCCATTTTCCCTTCCCCATTCCCATTTTTGCCCCATAGGGCATAATGGGAATGGGGAAGGCGCTAATTACGCCACCGTAAATTACGGTGGCGTAATTAGCATCATGGCAGGTTAGCGCCATGGGTTTTAACGGCTGCTAAGAGCAGCCGTTAAAATCAGAATAGGCGTTAAGGGTTAACGACGGCGTTAACCCTTAATGCCTGGGTCGTAATGAGGCCCATAGTCTTTGAGTCTGTATATTATTTTTTGTCTATTTAATTTTAATTACTTGATATTTCAATGTGAAGCAATTATGAGCTTATATTACTTAATGGAGAGAATTACATTCACTCAAATAATATTTTACAGGTAATTCCTGAAATAAATCTGCTAAACTCAAAATGAGGACACAATAAGGGACCCGCGTAATAATGAAAATGAATGAAGACATCATAGACTAACATTTGGGTTACATCATGCAAAACTAAATAATTATTTTTTGGATTAGCGTGAGTAGTTCAGAAGGTACTTTTTGTATTTCTTCATATTTCTGAGAAAGCAAATACTGATTATTTTTAAAATATGGGACATTTGAATCCAAATTGCTTCTGTATAGCCATATATATTAACAATTTGAGGGGGGAATTCACTTTCTCAGCATTTCTAGTCCCAATGATTTTGCAGTAAACCTTTTTTTTTTATTCTCTCTTTGAATTGTGTGTATGTCCAATAGTAAAGATTTGTTGAAAATACTTAGACAGATGATTGAAGCTGTAGGATACAATGTGGTTGCTGCTATGGCTGCAGAACTATTACTGTGGCAGGTCGTTTAAACATGTTAAAACATAACAGGATGCAGCCAAGTTGCAAGCAAGAGGTTTGACTGATTTGAGAGTATTTGAACATTAGGACTCAGGCATTACCTAATGGTGTAGACTTGCATGTCTATCCCTCAAAAAGGGATTGAAATGCCTTTTCCTGCATGTTACAGTGACACACTCTGCAATGGCCGTCACTTTAGAATGTGCTCCCAGGACCCATGCAAGTGCTGGAAGCTAACTATATGTCACTTCCAAGAGAATGCACCTGAGACCATTGTTTGCATGGGGGTACCAGACCTATAAGTGTTGGCAACTAGTCACTCAGAAAAGCACACAACACTTTCTTGAATAAGCTGACTCTACATTACATAGACTCATGCAAATTAAAGAAGCACATTCTCTGGGCTTATTACGCTAGTAGGGTTCTCTTCAAAATGGGCCTCAAAACCTTGCAGACATTTAATTGTGTTGCTGAGAAAGAAGAAGACCTGTCTACCTATCTCTGTATATGTTGCACATGATGAACTTAGCAGGATATATAGGCTTCTTGCGAATACATCTGATGAAGTGTCTTGCATAGAGTATAATGGAAAAACCATGTCAGTAGTATGTTTTCCCTGAGTATAGTCATCTGATCCATCCTGCAGAACCATGGGGAAAGAAAAAAATGCACATGGTACATATGTGATGAAGTGCCCTTCACATTGTAAAATGGAAAACACGTGCCAGTTGCCTGTTTTCCGTGAATATAGTCATTTGACAACTCTTGTAGCACCAGGGTGAAAGAAAGGGCACATGGTACCGGGATTACGTGGACTTCATTTTCTATATTCTCAGAGAGTGATGCAAGAATACTGACATGCAGCCGTAAGTAGAAGAACACTGATAATTCATTAGGAGAGGCCAAGTGGTAGAGAGTCATCAGAGGTTAGCCGATAAGAAACAGCAGCGACAGGTGAGGTGCCCTGGCAGATCAGAGGAGATTGGAACAACATGGAGAGAAGTCAAGAGCTGGAAGTGAAAGAGAGCCACAAGCAGCCAGAAACATGCAGAGTCCCCAAGGGAGTTGTAAGGATGACTGATAGACAACCATACACAGGAAAAACGATCACCCAAAGAAAAAGGCTTGGTGCACCTCTTTGTAAAGAAAACAAATATAGCTCACTGGGTTAGTTCAAACAATGCAGATCGTTATAAAGCAAATCATCGTCACTCATGATGTAATCATTGTACAGTGTTATCCCACCACCCTCATTGGCTACCACCTATATACATATTACCAGTCTACTATAGTCCCTTGATTGATTGGTCACCTCTTGGTCTACCCCTGTCCTCTAAAACGTGGTCTTCTACTCCATCACATCGGTTCCCCCCTACCTGATTGGCGGGTTGTGTGATATGTTACCATCCCCATGGGCCTAATAACATGGTGTGCACCTGGTCATAAACATCTGCTCAGCGGATTCTTTCAAGGTCAAATTGGACCTTCAAGATAAAGGAGTGCAACATGGGACTGCATTTGTTGGCTACACCTCTCGCTCTTCATAGTACAACTCAATGGATGGTTCACTCCTTGCTCCCTCCTTTTCAATTGCCTCTCCCCTGGAGCACTTCTTGGGCCTATCTAGGACCACACTAATCAGCCAGATTCTGAAGGATTTAGTGTTCTGTTTGTGGGAATCTGGCAGTTTAAATAGTTTTCCCATCATTCGTTGGGGTGCTAGTGCCCTAAATCTAGACCAGACCTTTGGCTGCTCATAATCTTTGCCCCAACTCCCATGGATTTGTCATTCGTGATGAGTCCAGCCCTACCCTTGCTCGGCCATACACATTCCTCTCTGGTTTTGCATGCCTGTAACATGAGACAATTGTATTTTTATCTCTTAGGCCTGAAAGACTCTATTTTTTGTTTCCCTGCTGGTGCTCGGGATGGGAAAGTGATTAATAACTCACTGCCATGCTATGCGGCTCCTTTCACCGCGGCCGGCGACAGACTAGGTCTCACTTTAAATTTGGCAGTACTTCAGTATTTCTCATGGCAGGGACCGGGAGTGGGGGGGGTTGGCGTGTACATTACTTATTCATTACATTTGAACTATTGTACAATAATATCCACATGCCCTATACTGGGGTCTAGCTACCCTTCCACAACTGCTACAAAACGCTACACATGTTACACATATTTTGCATGTTTCACCGCCCTCCAGCCGCAGATGTTAATTTTCGTGTGCTCTAATATATTTTACTCAACCTAAATAGTTTGTGTAGAAATGCAAGCTGGATGTGCTTCCCAACAGAGTCCTGATGGGTCGATGAACACAACATAATCAACTGGGAGATGTGGATAAGATGATCTCCTCAACTGGGAATGGAGGTAGCTCATGGAAGGGGTCTGTAAACAAGAGGGGGAACTACAGGGGCGTTGATTCACCAAAATGCCTGAAAGTAGCGTAAGTGACATTACACACTTGATGACATCAAAGGAAGCGATGTCACATGACCTTTGTCCTGGATGGCATCAGTTTCTCTTTAACCCTGTTGACATCACTGGAAGTGGCTTGCAAGCATAAAATAAAGTACATTAATGTACAATGTTCAAAATACCAAATAGGTACTAAAGCAGACAAGAATATTTTAGATACCAACCACATTTTATCAAGGGTGCTGCCTTCACCCACAATGAACAGGAGTTGAATGCTTTGATTCATGATAATGATTTGTTATTTATATAGCGCTTTTGCCAAAACACAATATATAGCGCGTATATATATATACAATTATTGTTCCAACTGAAGTTGGTACTTATTTATCAACCTTGGAAGAATGAAAGGCTGAGTTGGCTTTGCTAGGATTCCAACTTGCAACCTGCAGATCACGGATAGATTGCAGCAGTGAGCACTCAACCTGCTGAGCTACCTTACTGCTTTGCTATGAAAAATGCAATGCCACAGTAAGAACATATGTTAAAACTAGCTGCACAATGTAGGCTAGACACGTAATAACACCTATCACATTTGTTGTAGCACAGCAAAAAATGCAATGCCAGAGAAAGGCACACCTAGATGGGTTGCACTAAAATGCCAATATAACCGCATAATAATACTTATCATGCATACTTTATGATATATGCCCAGATAAATATACCATGCCACAGTAAGGAAAGGCTAGACTGGCTGCACACAGTCAGTCGAGCCAGCTAATTACACTTATCATGATTGCTTTATCAGAGATCCTCAGTGCAAAAGGTCAAGCCACAGTGAGAAATTGCTAGACTAACTGCACCAATATGCTAGTCTAGCCACGTAATAACACGTATGATGCTTACTTCATTATACATGAGAAAGTATGCTATGGCACAGTAAGAAAAGGCTATAGTGGCTGCACCCAAATACCAGGCTAGACAGGCAATAACACTTTTCATGCTTACATTATTATAAATGCCATGTCAAAATGTCATGCCGCAGTAAGAAATGTCTAGATGGCTGTACCAAAATGCCAGTCTAGCCACTAATACATATCATGCCTACTTTATCATTGATTACCTGAATGTTATTAGAGCATCCCTCTCCTGCTTCACCCTTCCCACATGTCCCCTCTCGCTCCCACTATCATCCACTAACCCCCAAAATCAACTTCTTGGCCCAGTATTACCTCAACATCCCTCTTCGTCATCCCAGTACTTATGTATGAGTCAATGGGCTTCATAGACAAGTACTGGAGCGAGAAAGAGTGGGACTAGGAGTAATAAAGATTAAACTACTTAACACAAGAACTCACATTTACACACCACTTGCTAATTTACACATGCACTCATTCACCATTCACTCACAAAAGCACGTCCAGTCACCCAAACATCATGCACTCATTCACACACATTATATCACATATGCACACACATACATTACATAATATACACAAAACCACAAACACTCACACGTAAATACACATACACTTTTGCATTAAAAAGAATGCCCTTACCTTCCAGAATGTGTTGCTACTTCTCTGCAGGCAGGACTCTGGCTCCCATGCTCCAGCACGTACACAAGGAACCAGTTCTGGACCCTGTCATGCGCAGCAGACACAGAAGCCAGAGCCATCCATGGCTAGGGGTGTGAGGCCTTGAAATGCTAAATGAAATAATGTATTTTTGAATTCACTCTGACTGACTTAAAAAATAAATTATTTTTGTTACAGAAAACCAAAACGAAAATAATTTCTTTTTAAAATCTGAGCCCTCCCCCCAGGGGTTAGGGGTTACACTGGGGTTGCACTGGGGTTGCCAGGGGTCACAGTTGCAACCCCTAGCATCCCCCAAATGACGTCCCTGGGGAACTTAGTCATAGGCCCTGAGATGGAGTGAAAACTCACAATACTGTATACTGCAAATGAAAGTAACAGAGAAAAGTTGCAGCCTGAAACATGGAGTGTGAGTTCCTTGTGAACTTTAAGAAGGTGACTTTAAAGACACACAGTGCATACTGGAACTTGGTGTGAGAACTCTGAAAGCGTGGTGAAGCCGAAAGTAAACAGTGCCTCTTCGAACATGATGTCAAAATTTGCCATCTGTTTACAAACTCTCTCTGCCATATATCTTACAGGCAGTGTAAAGGAAGTCAGGTAGTTGTTGTAATGCTGCTGTCTTCTGTGTGATGAGTGTAGTAAGTGAAACTACACTAGTAATGCCATGTATTTAAATGTAACTGTTAAAATATCTGGACTCCTTCCAACTTTCATTTCTCTCTTCATCCTTTTTCCAATCGTCCCTCCAAACACACTCCCAATGTTCCATTCTTTTATGCTCGACATTCCATGCAAGCCTGGCATGTGGAACATATAGGAAATGTATATACAACACACACCCCTCCTCTAAATACTTCTGCACATAGCAAACCTTAATCCTTAATGGTGAAACAACGAAGAACAATGAATACTTAGCCAACACATTAATATGAACTGAGCAAACATTTATTGTATTTAAATATGTAATCCTTTACCCAGATTGTTGGTCTCCACATTTTCTTCCACCTTTACTACACTCAGGACGTGATGAGCTCATATGCCCTGCTTGTTCTGCAGCCACTATCGCTTGGTTATGTCTTCCTTGGTAGTCATTCCAGAGATAATCCACTTTCTCCTTCCCACATTGTTAATGTACTACCACTGCCACACTTAAGTCTTTTCTCCCACAGACTGAATTTCTCCTCCTTGTTACATTTACTCTTTCTCCATTCAACTACTCTATTGAACTTCCATATCTATCCAATGTAGATGCTCAAGGCATTAGTACAAACTTCACTTACACTCACAGGATCAGAACCCTTGGAAAAACTCTTGCTTCCCGAACATCCTTTCTTATTCCACACCCAGTCTCCAGTTTCAACATTCCTTTTTAATCCTTGACATCAAAATTCTGTTCGTACTTATTTTCAGCCTTCGTAATCCAATGCTTAATTTCTTGTGTTAAAATCTCCTCACTCTTTGACATGGATTTCATCCTCACTGGTTTGAGTCTGTTTGGTGTTCGGTGACCTACCCCTCATGAGTCGAAATGTAGATACCACCAAAACACCAATTTGGTGTTGTTCTGATGCTACATATCCTCAGTTGTAATGCCTTACTGATCTCTCTTAAAGCGCTTTCCACCAACCCGTTGGTCTCCAGCTGATAGCTAGGTAAATACCTCCACTTAAATCCTACACACTTGGCTTCATCCATCATGGCCATCCCTTGAAACTGTGATCAATTATCACTTATCATTATTTCGGGATTCCTATCCTTTTTCAAGTAACAATCTACTATAACTAAAACAAATTGTATTCTTGATCCCAAAGTGTGGTATGTCCCTAAGATGTCAATAAAAATCTGTTTTCATGTCGTCTCACAAGGCCCCATTGGATTTAACTGCTGCTTCGCCAACTTTTATCAGAATTTTCGCAAGGCCAATAATTTCTGGCCATGCGCTCCATAAAGACATCAACTCCTGGCTACCAGTATCTCTGCCTTACTTTCCTTTTAGTGTCTGATATGCCAGAACGATCCTCATGTGCTAATCAAACTATGGGCATCTTTCAGCGTTTGGCAGCGCAGTAAAAAAGTGGTGATAATTCGATTACTGCCACTGTTTTTGGTGGTAATGGAATTACCACTGTTTTTACTGCTCTGCCAAATCCCGAGTTTGGCGTTGGCATGGAGGATTTACCTCAGGCATCGGGGCTGGAGATAAATCCTCTACTTTAAAGGCACAAATTTACAGAATTACCATGGGTAATTACACCAAAAAACCCAAATGGGGTCCAAAAATGAGAACTAACACCTCCCTACCACCACTTGTAATCCTATGATGAACCCAAGAACCAAGTGGGGGTAACAGTAACAATTTTTTATGATAATTTAGTAGAATTACCACCAAATTACTCCCAAACTCGCAATGAGGCCCTTTGTTTTCTCTGAACACGTTTGGGAGGATCAAGAGCTGTCCATGCACCAATAGCCCATCCTTTAGAGACAATGCCTCTCTCACATCCTAGTTCAGTGGCAAAAGATCCTCCAGTCCTTGCTTAGTCGGCCGTCCTCCTATAGTGCAGTCTAACTCTTGTTTCATACTAAATTATCTCGCAAGAACCTCCTTCATTCTTCTTGCGATACTAGCTCTTGCAATAATGTCTCGACTTCCTCTTCTCCCTCAACATCCTTTTTCTCATCACAAACTGGTAACAGTGAGAGAAAAATAGGCATTTTGATTATTTACCCGTGATTAGTATTTTACCGGAAATATATATGGTGGCATTATAACCCTCCCAGTCTGGAATTAACGTGCAGTAAATTCCATTTACCAGCATGTTTCCAGGCCAAAGAGTGCAAGTTTGTGGGTGGGGTGGCCTGATTTACCTCCTGCCAAGAACCGGGGGTAAGTCATGCACCCCACCAGCAAACCAGTGGCAGTAAAATTACCATTGCCGGTAATACCGACAATCCCCCTATGGAGTCCTCTGGACTCCATGGAATGGGTATTAGCCTACCATTGTCGCCACCTGTAATCTTCCAACAGAGCAGGCACTGGTAACAGTATATCATTTGCCAGTATCCCAATCGATTTACTGGCAGGATACCAGCAAACTCTTAATGAGGCCCATAGTCTCGTAGTTTTGTAGAGACACAGATGACCACATCTTCCATGGTGTCGGCCCATCCCCTGCCACTATAGTGAAGAAATGAGAGATGCATTTCAGTCCTGACAACTGCAGACAGTTAAGGCGTTATTCACTAAGACAACCCTATCAGCCTTACCCCAGAATGATCAAAGAAGAGATGAGCCTACAAGATCTGGCATACATGAACATGCTGTAGCCAAAGAATAATGAAAGCAAGTGACGTCATCCCACTTCTAACACACGTAGATGCAGGAGACACAAAGCAGATGTACATTCATTACGAAGCTACACAAACATTAGGTCAGCCTGCATTTATACATTGCACATAATAGACATTAGAAAACATATACACAAACATATCTGCCAAAATGAATGGGACAGCTTGCAGGAGTATCAAAGCTGCAGGAAACAGGAAAAACACATCTGCTGAATTAGGTAAAAGGAACAGAGATTAACAAATCGGAAAGTAGCTATACAAGCTTTTTTTAACAAGGTTATTACAGAAAAGGGAGGTTTGACTGGTACTGAAGAGTGCATGAGATGAATAGCTCACAAGCATAAGAAATATTCCTCTTAGACTAAATAAAGAAACAAACAACCTTCAAGGAGCAAGTGCTCAATAATTAAGTCTAATACTGAGAGAAAAATAGCTTGAACAAGTCTCCAGCAGACAGAGAGGTAACAGCACCCACAGTTAAAGAGGTTAAAATTGAGGTAAACATTGGGTATAATAATTGAAAACATGATCTCCTCACATGTGAATTAAAGTTGGAGGACAAAGGATATTCATTAGCTCCAGACAGAGAAGTCAAGACCTTCACTACTTCCGAAATCTCAGAATAAAAGATACAAGATAGAACCCAGCTCAAAGCAGAAGCCCTGGCTCATGGCCTTGGAAATCAGAGATGGTGGGTTATAATTCGGAAAGGCGGAACCAGGATGTCGATCCCTCTGCCATAAAATGTTGCTTATCTGCTGATGAGCTGCCCAAAAACAAAGGTTGGTGAAGCCAATGCCAATCAATTATTGCTATCAAATGATGTTTTTTTTTGCAACAGTTGCATTAACCAATCAAGGAGTGTGGAGATGACATGTATTCACTATTATAAATTTAGAGGTGGTCCCAGTTGGAGTCATAAAATAGAGTAAAACCAATCCGGATGCCTACCCCTATAGATTATATACTTATATGATACAACTAACCCGATCCCACCTTCCAGTAGGTTTTACTAACCCAGATAATGTTGTGACGTCAGATATGGTGTATGTTTGCCGTTTAAACCGTTATTTTGCATTATGAAGTTAGAGAGATTTTAGACCTTCGTGCTTAATCGCTTTCCCTGTTTTAAAATCTACATATATAAAAGACAAAATGTGTTTGTGGTGAGATTTGTGACAAAGCATTGTTCCTTATACAATTCCACGTGGTTTCACCAATCTGCCCCATATTTTGCATAGTTACCTGTAAGGACACACCAGACATTACTGGCTACATGATATTTGGACACCCCATGAATTTCCCCAGATTTCAGCACAATTCAACATTTGTTTGTGGGCTTGTGGCTTGGCAAATCCTTTTTCCTTATACAATTTCTGACTCTTTCACCAGTCTATACCACATTTTGCATAGTTACCTGTTAAGACCCTCTGGAAATTACTGGCTAGAAGACATTTGGACACCCCACCCTGTTCCCCAGATTTCAGCAAAAGTCAAAATGTGTTTGTGGGTATGTGGGTTTGTGGCTTGGCAAAGCATTGTTCCTTATACAATTCCACACTGTTTCACCAATCTGCACAAAACTTTGCATAGTTACATGTTAGGACACTCCATAAATTACTAACTACATGAAATTTGGGCACCCACTCTTTTTCCTAGATTTAAGCACCTTCACACATGAGACTGTTGCCTGAAATCGGCAAAACATTAATGTGGTCGTAGAAGGACCGGTCCCAACATGAGCAACAAAAACCGAGGACCAGGCCCTAGGATGCACGGTTTCCAAGATATTTGCACCACAATGAACTGAACCATACTAGGGTGAGGCAACAGGTGGGGAGAGAGCACAGAAGGTCCCAGTATGCAGCAGCACACTAACTCTTGACTCTCCCAACTTCTGCTCCATAGTATGTCAGCCAGCCACACATGCCCATTCTCAGTGCATTTAACTTCAGGGTGCAAAGCACATCAAGCGATAAGCAAATTGGAACAGCGAACTAAAGGATCAGTGTTATCATGTCTGTCTACAGAACCCATTCACAGAACAGGTACTTCTGCTGGTTGTTCAATAAAACAGGCCTTTGTCACTTACTCTGGCTCTTCTGTTTTTGGGCCCAGGATATCCCGGCCTACCTGGTCTGCACAGGGCTGGGATTTTTGGCCTTCCATTACATAATGGTATCAGAGCCAGGGAGTTGACCATACCCCAGATGGGCAACTCTTTCCCATCGAAGGTTTGAGGACTGCGTAGTAACCCATGGAGACCAGAGAATCACACGTGAACCTTGAGATGGTCTTCAGGAGCCCCCTTAGTGAAAACCCTTCTCCAATCCACGCCGAGGTGCACCGCATAGCGAAGGAGAATGACCTGTTGAGGGAGGAGCGATACCGGAGGGCTCGGTCCATCCAAGGATAATGAAAGTATGATAGCATTGTCGTGATATTCGAAGGTGGGAGGGAATTGTCTTTATGAAGTGGGAAATTGTGATAAAGTGTTGTGTTTATGAGAAGGGTCGCAGATGGCAACGCAATCAAACCTTGGAATGAGGTAAGTAGTGATTGATAAAAGGATATCCTTAGCCATAGGGTTCGGAAAAATGTGCTGGAAACATCCCGATGAGATGTAAAATAAGAGAAGATTCCTTTGCTATGTCAAGAAGACAGCTGTGAGAATTTTGATTGTGAGGTCTTGAATTTGCACTTATATGTTTACAGGTGGTGAAATTATTTTAGCATGTGGAAAATGAGGTTTTATTAAAATTGGTTTATATTGTAGGATGCAATGAGGTTTTGGTTTTGACTTGAAAGGCAGAGTTTTGAAGCATAGACAGGGTTTCTGGTGTGGATCCACATGGTTGCTGGTGAAGCCGTAAGGCTTGGAAGGAAATATAGAAAAGTGACGGAAGTGAAGTAAAATATTGTTGATAGAAAATTGGAAACAGAGAGTGAAGGGTTAGTATATCTGGTAAGTATTTGCAGTCAAGAGTGTGACGTGCCATTATGGGAGGAGATACTCCCCTTATACATCTATTTAAATCCCTGCCGAGATACAAGATGCAATACAACATTATCACATGCAGTGGGTTCTAGCAACAGCAGATAACATGTTTTTGCCTTGGCTCCAAGAGGGAACCCCTTCGAAATCAGTGTTGTAACACATGAACATGTTTTTACACACTGCATATAATGAGGAAAAGTTGCACAAAAGACTAGCTATTCGAGAATTGTGGAAAAAGTGGAAGATCTACCCCCAAAGGAGTGAATGTTTAATCAGCACGAAGGGGTTTGATACACCGCCTTAGACTCCTCCTCTAAGTAAACCAGCAAAAACCAGTCTCCATGTGCAAAGAATATAGCAAGCACCACGAATTACAGGCAAGATTGACAGAGTTTGAAGATGGGATACAAAGACAGAAGGGTAAACCAAATGACAATGAAGGGACAGCAATCACATCAAATGAGTGGGTGGGAAGACAAAAACTACTAAAGTTGGACAGAAAGAATACGGACAAGTCAAAAGACAAAGAATGGGAAGCTAAAAAGAAACAGCAAAAAGAGGAAGCAGAAGCGAGACAAATGAGAGAGTTAGAAGAATAAAGCGAATGGGGTAGCATAATGTAGGAAGTAGAAGAAAGGGAGAGTCAGCATCGAGCAATCAAAGAAAAGGAGCTAAGACATCAGGAACAGATGAGGAAGGAACTGAATGAAATAGAACAGGAGGAGAAAGAGAGGGAAGAAAGGGAAAAGGCAAGAAGACAAACAAAAGAAAGAGAGGCAAATGGAAGCAGAAGAGAAACAAGTGAGGGAAATAGTAGAAGAAAGACAGACGGAGCAGAGTAGAGAGAGATGGCGAAGGGAAGTTGAAAAAGTTGGGGTGGGCACGAACATCGAAGAAAAGATAGAAATGAAGAACAGGAGTGAGGAAAGAGTTTAGAAAGATGCTTTAAGGAAATGGAGGAGATAATGAAAAAGAATAGTCTTCCAGATGAAAATAAGGGAGCAGCAATACGGAGGAGGATCAGGAATTCGTACAGAAGCAGGAGACATAGCGGTGCTACCAAAAGGATAACACAGAGTGTAGTGGGATCCCTGTGGAGAGGAGAACCGAGTCTATTAGAGAGATTATTAAGGGGAATGTATGAGGCAAACCCTCTGGAGAGGTTAGACTTTGAGGAAAGGGAGGATGAACAAAGTATTGACAATTGTAGAATAATGTGTTCAGATGAGGAAAAGTGTGGAAGTGAAGATGAGGGAGAGGAGGGGACTACGCAAGGCCACTCCGTGAGTTTGAACCCAGGCAAGGAAGGACAGTGGTCCGATATGGAAAAATTAGAAGAAGAAAGACCTGAGCCCAAACTAGCCCCCAAGAACGCAAAGGAATGAATGTGGGATAGAGAAGAGATAAACCTGTACAACAACCAGATTGAGAATGTTACTGGGATGACCGAAAGTGACCATGACAGGAGCCTTCACAGAAACAAAGACTGCAACCAGTCCTGGGTACAAAGTAGGAGTGACACAATTCCCGCTGTTAGAGAAAGGGGGAGGGCGACCACAATAAATACCATTGCCACAAATGGATAATGACAATTTGAGGTGTAAACTACCAACATTGACTTCCGGGTTGGGAAAGTGGATTCATGAGCTAGAAAAACTGATGACAGAAATGATGCTAGCAATTGGTTATATAAAAAGCTTGCTTGCCACCACCATAGGTGATCGGGCTGATGACATAAGGAAAAGGGCAGGGTACCATGGAGTAACCCACAAAATACCACCCATGATGGGACACCATTTAATAATTGCAGAGAAGACATATGGAGGGTGCTCCAAGTACGGTACCCAGACACTTCAGACATGAGTGCAATCATGATACGCAAAATGTGGGAAGACGAAGACCCGGTTGTGTACATTCAAGAGAAACTTGTCTAGAAACTTGTGAACCCTTGGACAAAAATTATGTCAAAGGCAACACAAACCAGTGGAGAGACAATTGAAAAAATGAGTAAGGATGGGAGAGAAACCATGGGCTAAGATCAAATTGACCATACTTTACCATTGCAGGTTATTACAGGAAAAGAATAGAAAGAAACTTGAAGGAAGAAAGACAGAAGAAGCAAAGTTAGTGCAGACAAACATTTTCAATGGAAGAAGCAATGTTGACAAGCAGAGGGGGAATGGTTACATCAGATGTGCAGCAAGGACAGCCAATGGCTGTAGGGAAAGTCAAGGGAAGGGGAGAGTCTAATTATTGACCACGAGGAAGAGGGTTTGCCCTTAGAGGAATAGGGGGTGGACCTCAGGGTTAAACGGGGGACAGCCACAAACTATGGGACCACCACAGCAGTGTGGGACATGTGGGAACATGGGACACATAGCACAAGTAGGTAGAAGTGGAGGATGGATGCAACAGAATTAGCAGAATACAAGAGGGGGGACAGCATATCCTCCCCATTAAAGCGCAGAACCACCAGAATATTATGTCCATGATCACACACAGTATGAGACACCTGCGCCGCAAATACAACCTGCACAACAGCCACAGATGCAAGCACAACATCCACAGATACAACAGGCGCAGATCCAAGACCAGCACCAGTGCAACAGAATACTATGGTGACATGGAACCCAAATACAGGAACACAAGCATCCATGCCATGATAAGGGAGTGTGACAGTGATAGGAAGAAACTCTTTCACTGGGACAGGAATCAACCTATCTCTACAATAGGATATCCCCAGGGCTCAAGTAGAGGGTACACAAAGTTGGAAGGAGTTCCCCCACTTTTTTCAGAGGACACCTTGATATGCTAATTTCTAGTGATGCTACATTCAATTGGTGTGTTAATGAATCTGCCCATTTTAATTTTTTTAGGACTTGACCCCTGGATTGCCCACAGACAGAGTTGATGTGATATGATAGTTTATTTATAGCGCCTATACACAAAGTGCCTCATTACGTATATGGAGGTAGCCATGCCGCTTTTAGCAGCATGGCTACCCCCATACCGGGTACCAGGTCCGGGTTCCAGGAATAGGGAATTACCGGGCAATGACGACTTTGGCGGGCCCAGTAATTCCCATTCTCGAGACCCAGACCCGGTAATCCCCGTTCCCATTTGAGCCCCCATAGGGCTCAATGGGAATGGGGAGGATGCTAACAACGGGTCTGTTAATGACGGGCCTGTTGTTAGCATCCTGGTTTGTGTTGCCTTTGACATAATTTTTGTCCAAGGGTTCACAAGTTTCTAGACAAGTTTCTCTTGAATGTACACAACCGGGTCTTCGTCTTCCCACATTTTGCGTATCATGATTGCACTCATGGGCGGGCCTGTTGTTAGCATCCTGGTCTGCTAGCGGGTCTCGCTTAGGACGCCTGGTCTGACCAGGCATTCCAGAGAGGGACCAGCTGCAGACCTCGTTATAGGGCGGCCTGGAATTAACAGTAGCTGGTCCCTTACCGACACCGTTCATTCTGCGACCGCCTAACATGTAATCAGGCCCAATGTGTTTTAAAGTGCTTCAAGGCAAGGGAGGGAACAAGGGAAATAGAATGGCATTCTTGCAGGCCATGAACAGTAAGGATGTGTTCAATCTTATCTGTTACACCTGACCCACAAGGTCGGGGTAACCATAGGTGACAACATTTTTCTTTCTTGTAGATACAGGGGTGATCTGGTTGTGTGTTAGGGAGGGGAAATGATTTATGTCAGCCTCTGATTTCTGGGGCTACAAATCTGATTCCATTCACTGACGACTTACCTAGCACCATAGGGAACATGATTTGTCCATGCCACTATTATATTCTCGCCAAACATCAGTCAATATTATGGGAAGGGACATGACAAGTAAACTCAACATGACCCTCGTATTTACCGATCTGGGACTAGTGTGTTCCACTCCTGGGATTCATTATATGAACGCATGCAAATTTGAATTGGCCTTTTCAGGACAGGAAGCACCTTGGTGTGTGCCTTTGGACTTGGATGTGTTTCAATACAGAGTGAATCTCCTGTTAGAATGGCTTTCCAGGATCATGGGCAAACTATTATGACTACCCTTAGAATTCATATTCGGACCAAAGGTTCTTATGTATGAGGAAGATGGACATGTATTTTCATTGGAGCTAGAAGCAGTAATAGTAAGGGAAGAAAGGGTGGTTATCCACGACACTGATGATGAAGGACAGGCGTGGCAAGCAGTAATAGCTTTGGACTAAGGACACAAACTGATTTTACAGACTAGGAATTGCTCACAAACAAAAATTCAGATGATGAAGTAATATCCTTCATAGGCCTCACGTATTGAGTGAAGGTTGAGAACAAAGAAATGCCACAAAGGATGGCAATGATAAAAAAGACACCATCAGTTTCCTATCATGAGGATCTGCATGAAGCCTGCCTCCAAGTGTAACACCTGGTATGACTCCGACCTAGCTTCTCTGAAAAGCAAGTGCACAGGTGCTGAGCAAAAGTGGCAGGCTTCGAGCACAGCCTCTGACAGACTTGCCTGCTGCCTGCTCCAAAGGCAATGAAGACTCTCCATCCGCTCAAAGATGAAGGCCTATATCCAAGCCTGCATCTATGGGACCACTAACAACATGACTGGAATGTTCAAAATCTGCAAGGAACTTGTAAATTCCACTGCAGTCTCCACTTCTCCTCTGTCATCCTTGATCCTCTGCACTGCACTGGCCTCTCCCTTCATAACCAAAACTCAGAACATCCTGTCCTTACTCTCCTTTACACCCTTCCCTTCTCCCTCACCCGTTCCCAGGCCTCCCCGGGCCCCCCTTCTTTTCTTCCCTGCCATTTTCCTCTTTGTCACCCCTAGCACCGAATGAGGTCTCTGGACAAGCCTCTCTATCTATGAAGGTCTGCTCCAAAAAGGTGCTCTCTGCTCCCCCAGAACTATCAAGGAGAATATTGCCTCCCTTGCTCCTGTTTTGGCTGGTTTCTGCAATATCTCCTTTGCCACTGGCTACTTCCCACTACCCCTCAAGCACTCCCTTGTGCACCCTCTGCTTAAAAAGCCTTCTGCCAACTCCCCCTGCATGGCTAACTACCATCCTATTTCCATTCCCCCCTTCCTGGGCAAACTATTGGAGAATCTGGTCATCACCAAACTGATTCACCGCACTGTATCTGTTGGTTGTCTCGACGACTACCAGTTTGGCCTCAGTGCAGCCAGACTCAAGGAAACTGCACTCCTGAACACCCGTGAACACTTGCTCTCAAATTTCAATTAAAATTCAATTCCAACTCTCCTTCTGTTCTCATCCTTTTTGATCTTTCCTCTACCTTTGACGTGGTGGTTCATGTAACCGTCATAAATCAGCTCTGTGATACCCTTGGCATCACAGACCTTTAACTGGACTGGTTGATTTCCTTCCTCTCTGATCGACCATCCCAGGTTCAACCGGGCCATTTTCTCTTCTCCGTCACACTCTCGACCTGCTCCATCCCTCATGGCTGTATTCTCTTGCTGTGGCTCTTCAACATTTAACTTGCCCCTCTGGCCCATTTGATCTCTGTCCTCTCTGCTCACTTCCAGTGTTATGTGGACTACCCACAGCTCTTCTTCAAGCTTCCATCCACTGCCCCCTCTTTTTCGTCTCTCATTCCTGACTGTATGCCTGCTATTCAGGCATGTTTTGCTTCTAATGATCTCTGCCTTAATGCCAGTAAAACTGAGATCCTTCTAATTGGGACACAGCTCCATCCTTCCCCCTGACTCTTTGGCCACCCTCCATGGGTCCCATCCCCTCACCCAAGAGCGGACACCTTGGTGTCATCTTTGATTCATCTCTCTCCTTCTCTCCTCACATCGCGGACCTTGCCTGGAAGGCCCACTTTCAGCTGCACCTCCTCAGAGGCATTCTCTCTTTCCTCACCTTCCCCTAGAAACTCAATGTCTCCAGAACTCTGGTCCTCTCTAGGCTGGACCATTGAAACAGCCTCTTCCTCTAAATCCTCCCTTCACCCCCTTTAACTAATCTAGAATAGGACTGCAAGACTTATCCTTGGCTTCAAGCTCAGGGACTGCATCTCTTCAGCCCTAAAATCTCTGCACTGGCTCCCAGTTGTTTCGAGGATTAAGTTCAAGACCCTCTGCATCATCCACAAGACTTTCTGGGCCTGGAACCCAATTGCATCCAGATCTTTCTGCCTAAATACCTCCCTGCTAGAGTCATTTGGCCTTCTAGCTCCAACTCCCTGCAGATCAGATGCTTTTCCAAGCAGAGAGTAGGGGTAGATCGCTCTCCTCCACAGGAGCCTCCCTTTGAAATGGTCTCCCTGTCCCTCTTAGGCTTGAGCCGGATCTCCTTAAGGTCCGGTAGCTTCGCAAGACCCTCCTTTTCTCTTCTGCCTTGCCTCTCCCCTTCCCCTGGTATTGTCCCCCTCTGCCGGATTTTGACTGGTTGTCTGGTTCCTGCTGAGGCATACAGAGCAGCAGGCCCTTCTTGCCCAGTCTACCCCAACACCTTGGTCTCCCCTACCACCTCATTCCTGCACTTGCCCTACCTGGCTCTCCCAATGTACTAGCCTGGCGGGGCTGCTCCCCTACTGAACCCGGTCCAGCCCTGTCCTCATTCTTAGCATGTGGACCCCACTCGCCTGCACTTGCACAATGCAAATGACACAAGGCCTAGTAGGACTGTTTTTGTTATTCCTCATCCTTGCCCCCCCACTTTTCGTCTTGTGGAACCTTGAAACACAATTTTGCTGTATAGGTGCATTATAAACACCCAATCAATAAAATCAAATAAACAAGGAAGACTTGGCACAGGTGCCAGACACATTGTGGACCAGCAGTCCCTATGACATTGGCCTGCTTAAAGGAGTAGGTGAACTAAAGATTAAGTTAAAGGCAGGAACAATTTGACCAAGAGTAAAACAATATCCCAGGTCCAGGAAAGCAGAACAGGACATTTATAGACAATCTCAGCACTCATACAGCAAGGAATATTGGTACCCTCTGAATCCCCATGTTACAAATGAGTGTACCCAAGAAATTGACAGGGGAGTTGTGGAGATTTATTCAGGATTTACACCCCCTTATCAATATTGTTGAAGTAGAATTTCCATTGCTCCCAAATCCAGCTACAATATTATGCAATATTCCAGCCAAAGCCAAATGATTTACTGCCATAGATTTGAAACATGCATTATTTTCAATCCCCCTTCACGAAGAATCGTAAGACTTGACTTCATTTTTGTTCAAACTAAAATATGGAAACTCATTTAACGCAGGGGTACTGTGAGCCCTCACCCATCTTCAACAGGGTACTCCAGATGGACTTGTGAAACGTATATCTTGACATTACAGGGATCCAGTATGTGGATGATATTTTGCTTTGTGGTGACACAGAGGAGGAGTGAAGAAAAGACTCAATACAGGTGATGACAATCCTGGCGGACAAAGGGTTTAAGGTAGACGAGGATAAATTACAGTATTGTCAGGAGGAAGTATTGTACATTGGACAGTTGATATCTCAAGACAGCAGGAAGGTAACCCTGAGAGAGAAGAAGCAATCATGAAAACACCTCAGCCAAGGACAATAGGAGAGATGCAGCAATTTCTAGGTCTTTGTAATTATTGTAGGGCATGGATCTTTGACTACAGCACATACACCAGACACCCTTTTGGAGGGACTTAAGGAAGCTCAGCAAGATGACAGCAGTGTTGTTTAGAACGGTGAAATGATAGAAGCCTTTAATGAATTAAATGAAACAATATGCAAAGCACCGGTTTTAGTGAACCCTGACTACAGTGCAGAATTCATTTTTATTTTCACACTCAAATTGAGTGGTAATGACAGCAGTTCTCACTCAGAAAACATCTGTGGGTCACAAACCATTAGCCTATTACAGTGGGATCCTAGATCCAGTGATGAGAGGTCATTATCCCTGTGAGCAATCACTGGCTGTGGCAGAATTTGCTATTGAGAAGTCAGCCACTGTCACGATGGGCTGTGAAATGACATTGTATGTGGAGCATGCACTGTTCGTCATTCTTGAGAAACCCAAAAGCACATTGACCATGCAGAGAGCTTCTGGGTATGAAGTGATTATCCCGAGCCAAGCAGTCAAGATAGTGAGGTGCAAGGTAGTGAATCCAGCAACGCTTTTAGCAGAGCCATTAGAGGAAGGAGGCAATGTGCATGACTGCACAAAGTACACTGAACATTATGGCGACATACCCTATGTTAGAGAACATGCCTCGGAGGGAGCATACTCTTTATTGAAGGTTCATCGACCATTGACGAGGATTCAGGGGAAAGGCACACTGGGACCGCAATGCGAAAACTAAAACTAAATGGAAAATTTGAGGTAGTGGTGAGCGTGAGATTACACCTATATTTTTCAGCGCAAGCAGCCGAGCTAGTAGCACTTATTGCAGCTCTTGAAATGCATGAAGATGAGGAGATTACAGTGTACTCAGACTCTGCCTTCGTGACTTCAACAGTTCATGCAGAACTGTCACTTTGGAAAAAGCGGTGCTACCTTCGCGCAGACGGAACACCAGTGCAGCATGCACCGTTATTGGACAGGTTCATAGCCACACTACAACTCCCACTGTCCATTTCTGTGGTGAAGTGCCCCACCCACACGAGGGGCAAAGATTTAATTACCTGCGGCAACAAGGCCGCTAACATCGTAGCCAAAAAACCAGCATATTTTACCAAAGTATCTGTATTTGACACACCACCTGATAAACACTCAAGGTCATAGCATAGTGATGAAAGAGGGGTTTAAAACCTTAATTGCTAAGGACGAGTGTGCTCGTCCTTTTGCATAGACCTGATTAAAGTAGCAGCAATTAAGCAGTTAATTCTCCACCCATAACCCAAATAATTGAACTCCAAGGATGTGCACCACAAAAAGGATCTGTGGAAAAGGAGGGGGTGTTTGTTATCCCCTACTAACGCAATGTGGTAGCAGGACAGCATTGGCAAACTGGTCATGCCCCTCACATTGCTCAAGATAGCATTAGATCAGCTCCACCATCCTGCACATACAATACAGGAAAGTCTTGCATCCTTGATTTCTGAGGATAGCTTTTCACCTAATCTTGCTGAGCATGTTGCCGCTTTTATAGTTGATTGCACAGTGTACCAGAAAAATACTGCAGGGCATATGCTGCAAGTAGTGAGAGGGGCAATACCCACACCAATGGACCTTTCCAGCATTTGCATATCAATTATGTGGAAATGCTCCAAAATTGCAATGCTACAGATGCATGTTGGTAGTTGTGTGCCCTTTCTCCTGATTGGTCGGAGCTGGTTCCTGAACACACCCCGATGCCACCTGTGCTGCCATATTCCTCGTACGAGAGGTTTTCCCAAGCGGGGAGTGTGCAAGGTGTTTCAGTCTGATAACGGGCCACATTTTGTGAATGAATTGTTTGGGCGTGTCACAATTAAGCACACATTCTCTTCTGCTTATCACCTGCAGGCAAACAGGGTTTGTGAGAGGCTCAATGGCCTCCTCAAAGAGAGGATAGCCACCCTAAAAATGATCCTGAACAAACAATGGCTCCACTGTCTACCCTTAGCCTTATTTGCAGTATGAAATCAGCCTGGTTCAGACCATCACCTGGCTCTGCATGAGCTGGTGACAGGATGCCGGATGCATATACCTCTTGCTCCTCCCACTAGAGCACAAACAGATGCACACAGTACCACTGTTGTTATTGGAAGTGAAATTAATGAATATTTGGCTGCTATGACGGCAAGCATTTATTTTATATCCCAACAGGATCACACACAGCAGATGGGGTCGAAGAAGAATGATGAAGACAACCAACAGCCGACCTACAAAGTTTGCTCCAGCCCACACCCTATAAGTTGGTGATCTTATTTATGTAAATTGCTTTATTAGACTTTGGCACAAACCAAGATTTGAGGGCCCCTTTGTGCTGGAGGAGGTACCCCTACCGCCATCAAGGTACAAGGAAGAAGATTACTTCATCTCATTGATGTTAAACCATGTAAAGGAAAGACCCACCTGCCCTCCACCCCAGTTGACAAGACAAAAGAAGAAGTGATGAGGGTCCAGACAAGATCAGCAACAAAGGGCAGACAACTTTTAGGGGAAAACCAATAAAAAAATGATTTTCTTTTCACAAAGATAATTGCCAGGCAAGAGCGAACTTAGCCCCGAAAAACATTTTTATCTGCACAATAAAAACGTGCCCGCACTTTGAAGAAACCAGAAGAATCAAAAAGAGTATCACACTCTGTTAACAGATGTTACCTCTAAGAATAATACTGTATATAAGTCTTGCATGTATAATATACAGCTATAAGACATTCAAGACAAGTAAGGTGTATCTTGTTCCGCTGGTAGTAAACCCTATGACTAGGTTTGCTTTTGAATGTACCCTCTTAGCATTTATGATGCAATTCTTCATATAGGTATCCACTGGTAACCAGAAGATCAACGGGAAAGTGTTGAATAAGAAGTGAAGAAAATCGATCTTTTTAATTCTGTCAAGTACATGCTTTAGGTACGCAAACAGCCTAACGGATGTGCCCCTTTGCAACAGGTGGACACATTAGCAGTAATGATTGTAGCTGCCTTTTTTACCTTCAGCTGTCTCTACCTCTTTATTTTCATGACAGTAAGAGAATGTATTCTATATAATGTACCCAAACAAATGCATACTAACATGACTCCTATAGCTACGTTGGATGAAGCATCAACCCAATCCTTCTCTGTTGCTACTAAGCAGATTCAAACATTAAGACAGGATACTGGCACCAATTTCCAGCACATAAAGCCTTACATGACTGGATCTGTCCAAATAAGTAAAAATATGTGTTATCAGGACATGTCCCACATACAGAGAGGGACATCTGATGAGAGCTTCTATGTGTGTTCTCTGATTCCCTATGCCATGGGCACTCCTAGGGTCTTTATAGCCACACAAATACCTGACAAAAAGACCCATTGCCTGACCCATCTGGCACTCCATTTAACCTGAGGACAGTTTCAAGGGCAAACTGCACCCTTAAGTAAATTGGTAAATAAAGCAAAGTCCCAATGAGAAGATCATTATGTACAAGGGATTGAAACCATGATAAAAAAAATAACCATGTAATAACTTGAAGCACCTGGAGCAGGAATTAGATTGAAGAAAATAAAATGCTGCAATGCAATGATAAAAATGGGAAAGAAATACCCAGATGTTGGGAGCGGGGTCCAACTACAAATAAAATGAACAGTGCTCATACATGAGGGGTGGAGGGAAGGGCTAGTAGTAAACAAGGCATTAGCATTACTGGAACAATGGGAAGAGGTTGTGGTAAATGCAGATAAGGTGTGCACTGACCACTGGCCCAACGTCACAAAATCACTCATATGGGTCGAAGAGGGGAACCCGCACAAATAGTGCCCTTAAGAGATGCTTCCTTGTGCTTACGAAATAATGGCATGATAAATGACATTCCAGGAATGAAAGCAGGAACTTCAATATTAATGGATCACTATTGGGCCTGTGGATCCAAAACATACATGAAATTACCCCAAGATTGGGGAGGGCTGTGCTCCATAGAACTTGTAAACCTACCCGCTCTAGTAATGCCCGAAAGCAATGTACACAATACAGAATACCCCAAGATGGATGTGCTCCAGAGAAAGAAAAGATCCCCCAACCTTAAATGAGCAAAAAGAGGCAGTTATTATATCTTCACCAAAATGGATGCAGCACTCAATGAGATACTGTGGGAGCAGAGGTTGTTCAGCAGGGCAGACATTGTCTTTGCTTTTGTTTTCCCTGGAATACAGGCAAACACAAATTCTAATTGGTTGCAAATAATTTGGTGGGAGTTATTGCAAACAATCAACTCAACGGTAAAATGATTCAATGCAATCAAGGAAGAGCTGAGAGCAAAAAAGTCTTGACTCTTCAGAACGGATATGTCCTTGACCTAATCACAGCCATGGAGGGTGGCATATGCTCAAACATTGGCGCATAATGGTGTATTTACACATATGCCCATGACCAGGAGAATGGGACCCTTATGGAATCCATTAACCACATGACAGTCCTCCATACAAAGATGGAAGAAGAGGTAGAAGACATAGGGAATGATGACTGGTTTACCTCCTTGTTCTCCTGGATCCCTTCCTGGCTGTCCACTGCATTCAAGGTACTGATAGCAATACTATTATTCATGCTACCAGGATTATGCACTCTGAGAATAGAATATGTCAATGCAAGAAGGTGAAATGATTAAGATAGTGATAAACATGAATATGGCAATGCACAAATGCAGACAAACAATGGATCTACCTCATTTGGACTTAAAGCAAAGTCCTAATATCCCTCCAGGATCAAACTTTTGTTATTCCTGAGATCCCCTTAATTATGTGGGATGATAGATATTCTGCAAACCTGATGGATAGTGCTGCTATATGACCTGGAGAGTAGATGAACACATAAAGCATTTGAGCAACTTGAGGAGGGTGATGAAGATATGAACAATGAATACCCAACACACCTTACAAAGGAGAGGGTCCTCGGAGAGAAGTGGTTGAGGACACGACCATAGGAGGGAATGCCGAGAGACATATTAACGCATCATCCATAACGTTGGCCCTTCCCTGCCAACAAATCAAAGAAATGAGAGAAGTGTATTATTCCTGACAGCTGCCCCCATCCACCACCATACTGCAGACACAAAAGGCGTTATTTGCTAAGACAACCCTATCAGCCTTACCCCAGAACAATTGAAGAAGAGATGACCCTACAAGATCTGACATACATGAACATGCTGTATCCAAAAAATAATGAAAGCAAGTGACGACATCCCACTTCTGACACATATAGATGCATGAGACACGAAGCATATGGACATTCATCATGAAGCTACACAAACATCAGGTCAACCTTCATTTACACACAAAGAATTTACATTGCACTCAAAAAAGACTAGAAAACATGTACTTGAATATAGCCGCTGTATCACAAGACCGATAAGAACACACATAATGTTTGCTTAATGCAGAAATGCAACAGCAAAGAGCCATTGAATTAGCTAAAAGGAACAGAGATTAACAAATCGGAGAATAGCTCCACAAGCTTGTCAAGGTTATTATAGAAAAGGGAGGTTTGGACTGGTACCGAGGAGCACACAAGATAAACAGTTCCCAAGTGTAAAACATACTCCACTTTGACTAAATAAAGAAACAGACAATCTCCGAGGACCAGGTACTCATTAATTAAGACTAAAACCGAGAGAAAGATAGCTCAAACAAGTCTCCCGTGGACAGAGAGGGTAACAGCACCCAGAGTAAAAGAGGTTACATTCCTAGTAAAAGCAGAGTATAATAATTAACTCCTCACACGTGACTTAAAGTTGGAGGACAAGGGCTCTTTATTAGCTCCAGCCATAGAGACCCAAGACCTTCACGCCCTCCAAATTCTCAGAATAAAAGATACAAGATAGAACCCAGTTCAAAGCAGAAGCCCTGGCTTGTGGCCTAGGAATCAGAGATGGCTGGTTATAACTGGGAAAGGCAGCACCTGGATGTCGATCCCGTGCCATAATATGTTGCTCATGTGCTGATGACCTGGTTGGTGAAGCCA
Source organism: Ambystoma mexicanum (assembly GCF_040938575.1). Classification (NCBI taxonomy): domain Eukaryota; kingdom Metazoa; phylum Chordata; class Amphibia; order Caudata; family Ambystomatidae; genus Ambystoma; species Ambystoma mexicanum. The sequence goes on from NC_090941.1 coordinate 293,709,159, forward strand.
ATGACAACCAATCATTTCTCTCAAAAGATGTTGTTTTGCAACAGTTGCATTAACCAATCAAGGAGTGTAGCAATGCCATGCATTCACTATATCAAATTAGAAGTGATCCCAAGTGGAGCCATCAGATAGGTAAAACCAATGAGGATGATGACTCCTATAGATTATATACTTATACGATGCAACTAACTCAATCCCCTCTTCCAGTAGGTTTTACTAACTCAGATAACGTTGTGACGTCAGAAGTGATGTATTTTTGCCTTGTAAACTATTGTTTTGCCTCATGAAGTTAGAGAGCTTTGAGACTTGTGTGCTTAACTACTTCCCCTGTTTTACAATTGTTCAATAAAACAGGCCTTTGTCATTTACTCTGACTCTTCAGTTTTTGGGCTGGGCTCACCGGGCCTACCTGGTTTGCACAGGGCTTGGATTTTGGGCCCTGCAATACAGTTTTAAACTCAGCCATGCTAATCACAGATTACAGTTTATGATCCATGCATGCTGTAAAAGGACGATCCCACAAATATTTTTGGAAATGGTTCACTCCCCACACACAAGCCTATAACTGCAGCTTCATGGCATAATACCTGGGCTCAGTATTGGAAACAGTCCTAGACGCATGGCACACTAACCTTTCTGCACCCATCCACTGTTTGAGAAATGACAGCCTCTAGCCCTTTCCTACTGGAATCTACTGTTAATTTAATTGGACTCCCGACTATATATCACCCGAAGTTTGGTGCACTACACATCCCTTCTTTGATAGACCGCACTGCTTCTGCACACTCACTGTCCAACACAACCATTGTATCCTTTTTGCGCAACAGTCTTATTGGTAGAGTAATTTTTTGCAGAATTCTTCATACATTGGTTATAATATTCTGCTAGACTTACCAGCCTTACTTCATCTTCATACATTAGTATGGGTGTATCTTTTTTTTTTTTTGTAAATTTGGTTTTATTGAGTTTTGCAAGTGTAAGTCATGGTACAACCTTCTGAAAACCAATACAAATCTTATAACAGTGTAACTAAGCAGAAGTAATAGAAGACTCCATGTATTCCGTGTCTGTCCGGCAGACACGATCTCCATACATAATGTTCGGATGTAAACATGACTCCTCCCCCCACCACTGTTGCCCACCCCCTTCCCTCCCCAAGGTCAGACAGCGTTTCGTACAGCTCTTGCAGCGTTCATCATGTGAAAAGCAGAGTTTAACATGTGTTGTCGGGACCTTCCTCAATCGTGAGAGAATATAGTAGTGGCAGCGGGCTCTGTTTTATTCAAGCCTCGTTTCGGTCTCCCGTTCTCGGGGTGATCAGATTGTGGTTAAGGAGTCCATTGGGTAAGTATATGCTCTTGTACTCCATCCAGAGAGCTTCGATCTGCGACGATCTTCCGTGTAGTGACGCTGTGATATGTTCCATTATGCATATATTGGTGGCAACGTTGATCCATTCGTTTTTCGTAGGAGTTGTGGGGGCTTTCCATTTCATCACCAGCGTTGCTCTTGCTGCTAGAATCAGATGCGGTGCTATGTCCTTTATTTTGATCCAGTCTTCTTCATCCTTCTCAAGGCCGAATAGTATGAGGTAGGGATAAGCTGTTCTGACAATGCCATCGACCTCCTTGATCCAGCCCAACACCTCAGACCAGAAGAATTTTATTTGGGGGCACCCCCACCACATGTGCCAATAGTCCGCTTTCTCTCCGCATCCCCGCCAACACTCTGGCTTGACTGTTTGGAACATTTTGGATAACCTGACTGGATCGTATTGCCATCTGTGGAGCAGTTTGATCGCATGAAGCTTGTATTGGTTTGAGATGGATATTTGTGTGGCCGCTTGGCATATGGTGTCCCATAGATCCGATGTAATCTGTTCGCCAAAATCCTTTTCCCATCTACTTTTCAGTGCATCCGTGTTCACTCCCTCCCCTCCGGTCAGTGCCTTATACATGTCCGAAATCAGGCCTTTCGTTTCAGTTCTTGAGTTGAGTATTTTCTCAAAGGGAGTGAGATCTGTCGTTAATTTGGGCTTCCACAGAGGTCTCGTCAGAACACCTTTAATTTGTATATATTGAAAGGTGGATAGTGGGCCTATTCCGAGGGCTTCCGTTAATTCTGGGAGAGGGATAAAGGAGTCCTTTCTTTGTAGTTGCCCCACTCTTTCCAATCCTGCCTCATACCATGCTTGGAATCGTCCTACATTCGGAATGTGGTCGTTGATTCCAGGAGACCATAGATGGCTTAAGGGGGCTGGCCAGGTGGTAATGTTTTGCATGTTCTTCCCATATGTCCAAATGTCCCAGATGGTGTTCAGTATAGGGTGATCTTTGAGTTTTCTCCGAATCCTCTCTTTTGGAGCCCAAAGCCATTCCGATACAGTGGCTGGTGAGAAATAGTGGTTATCCATATTAACCCAATGGATTTCTGTCCGATTGCGTAGATGTGGAATTAGTACTCTAAGTTGGGATGCTTCGTAGTATTTGTGAAGGTTAGGGAATCCGACCCCTCCCTTGTCTTTGGGGAGTGTTAAAATCTTATAAGGGATCCTTGCTCTCTTCCCTTGCCATAAAAATCGGAGCATAGTCCTTTTGGTTTCAGTAAAGAAACTGATCGGGATCCTGATGGGTAACATTTGGAAGGGGTATAGAAATCGAGGGAGGGACACCATCTTTATCGCATTAAGTCGACCAAGCCAGGATATTGTGAGCTTGTCCCATCTTGCCAGATCCAACTTGAACTGGTTCAGCAGGGTGGGAAAGTTAGCTTCGTATAGGTCACTCAGCTTTTTTGTAACTTGTATCCCCAGATATTGTAGTTTCGTGTGTTCAATTTTAAGGCCCAGGGGAGAGAATTTGGTGGTATTCTCATCTACCGTGCCTTGGAGGGGAAAAAGTGTCGACTTGGTTTTGTTTACTTTGAACCCTGATAATTTACCATATTCTTCCAACAGACAGAGGGCCCGAGGGATGGAAGAAAGGGGATTAGTAATGTGGAGGAGGATATCATCTGCATAGAGAGCAATTTTGTACTCCATAGATCCCAGTCAAATGCCCTGTAGGATGGGGTCGGCCCTCATCGTTATCGCCAGGGGCTCTAGTGAGAGTGCAAAGAGGATTGCGGATAGGGGACATCCCTGTCTAGTCCCACGATGCAAGGAGAACCATCTGGAATATTCACCATTCACGAATATTGAGGCTTTCGGATCTGAGTATACTGCCTGTATCGCTGTCCTGAATCTCGTGCCCAATCCCACTTTACATAATATTGATTTTAGGAAACCCCATTCCACCCTGTCAAAGGCCTTTTCTGCGTCGATAGAGAGTAGGACCGGGTCGTTGTCCAGAGTCTGGGATGTGTGGATAAGGTGGAGGGTTTTGCGCACCGTGTCCGCTCCCTGTCTCCCTATTATAAACCCAACCTGGTCAGGGTGTATAAGTTGCGGGATTAGTGTTTCCAATCTCGCGGCCAGGATCCTAGTATAGATTTTGGCATACAGGTTAAGGAGGGAGATGGGGCGGTACGAGGCACATTTCGTAGGGTCCCTCCCCGCCTTGGGGATCACTGTGATCAATGCTCTAGTAAAGGAATCTGGGGGTTTCCCGGTATCCATTATCTCATTGAAAAGGGTCGTTAGGAAGGGAGACAGTGTTGCTATGAAGGTTTTATAAAATCCGGCCGTATAGCCATCCTCTCCCGGGGATTTCCCTAGGGTTAGCCTCTTTATAGCGGCTTGGACTTCGGATTCTGTGATAGGGGATTCCAACAGTTCAGCATCCTGTTAGGGTATGCGGGGGACATTTATTGAGGACAGGTACGTTTCAGTGTCTATTTGTTCAGGGTTCACTTCAGAGGAGTAGAGTGCCTCATAAAAGTCGGCGAACGATTCTGGAATAGTGGTGTGGGCGTGTGGTGTTCGGGAGTTATCCTCAGCAATTTCAACTACTCTTCGTTCAGCTCTCTGCTCACGGAGCCTAGCAGCGAGAAGCGCATCGGCCTTGTCCCCTTTCTCGTAGAATTTTTGCTTCAGAAACCTTAATTTACGCACCACTTGTTCGTGTTCCAATAGTTTCAGTTCGTTTTGTTTCTCTCTAGCTCTGGCCATTTTCTTGGGATCTAGTTCATCGTTTGGTTCGGTTCTGCTCTCCAGTTGGTGAATTTCTGTTCGTAGTCTCTGTTCGATAAGGTTACGCTCCCTCTTCTTCGATGAGCCCTCCCTTATCAGGATCCCCCTCCAGGTAGCCTTTCCTGCCTCCCAGACGATCTGTTTAGACGTTTTACCATTGTCGTTTGTTTCGAAGAATTTGGAGATCTCCGTCTCCATTTCGGTTCTAAAGACAGCATCTTTCCAGAGGCTCTCATTGCAGCGCCATTTGCCACACTTGGTCGGGAGATCTGCCCAATGGATGTCTGTGAGGACCATATCGTGGTCCGACCATGTGATCGGGGATATGTCCGCTTTAGCTGTGACCTCAGCGAGCTCTCTGGATAGGTATATGTAGTCAATTCGGGTGTACGTATTGTGTGGGGCGGAGTAGAAGGTGTAGCCTTGTCGTTCGGGATGATGTGCTCTCCATACGTCTGTCATGTTATACATTTCCATCATTTGTGCCAGCTCAGTTAGCTCTAGTCTGTTTTGATGGCTCGCGTTGGGGTTCCCAGGTTTCCGATCTTTGACCGGGTCTGCCCATTGATTAAAGTCTCCGCCTAGGATGATGTGCCCGGTGGCTTCCAGTAATATCTTGGGGATCGTTCTGGAGAGGAATCTCGACTGACCCGTATTCGGGGAGTACAGGGTCGCAATCGTTACGTTTACCTTCCCTATTTGTCCATTCACGAGCAGGGCTCGTCCTTCTACATCAGACCATGTCCTGGTGGGAGTGAATGCTATACCTTTCCTGACAAGGATTCCCACCCCTCCTTTCCTAAGCGGGCCGGAGCCCCAGTATTCGTTCCCAACTCGTTTCCCAAGGATCAGTCTTTCTTCTCCTTGTATGTATTTCGTTTCCTGCAGGAAGAGAATATCTATTTCAGCCCTACGGAATTCTCTGGCGACAAGGGACCGTTTCGTCGGTGAATTGAGTCCTTTTACATTGAGTGTCCCGACTCTCAAGGAGACATTTTTCCTTGTGTTAGTGTCTATTATCATTGCTCTTTCTTATAGGAAACAGTCTCATCGTGCGTATTTGGTAACACATCGCTCTCGTGGGTTGCTTGCTGCCATGCTTGTTTTGATGCACTATTCTCGCTGCCTTGACCCTCCTCGGCCCGCTGGCCATCTAACAGCGTGCGCCAGGTCACAGCGAAAATCGCACAGGCCACAGCGAAATTCGCACATAGCGCGGCGCACGCAACAAAAGTAGGCGGAACACGGGCATAACACTCGGAATGGGGAACAACTTGCCAAAACGTGGGCGTCACGGGGGAAGTTCAGGGCACAAGTGCGCGGAACGCCCACACGCTCGCCTACAACACGTATTCATGGAATAGAATAGGGCAAAAAAGCGCACGCTCAAACCAGCGCACAGGCACAAACACGACCGCCACAAGAAAGCAGGCGGTAGCGTCTCTGCGGCTGTAAGAAATGTGCGCCAAAAGGTGCGCCAACAAATAGCACCTATATACTGCCATGATGAATGTCCTATACTGTGGCCCTCCAGGACAAATGACGTGCAAAGGGGTACCCACAAACACGGACACCCGCTGACAAAAAATACGTGTGCATGTATACCGGGGTGCGTGGGAAGTCTCACACGCGATTTGGGCGGGTACGTGGATTTCAGGGGTGCGCGGGAAGTTCCACAAGCAAATTCAGCAGGGTACGTGTATTTCAGGGGTGCGCGGGAAGTTCCACACGCGATAGTCCCTGTGCGAGCAGGGTACGTGTATTTCAGGGGTGCGCGGGAAGTTCCACACGCGATTTCAGCACGGTACGTGTATTTCAGGGGTGCACGGGAAGTTGCACACGCGATTGGCCCAGTGCGAGCAGGGTACGTGTATTTCAGGGGTGCGCGGGAAGTTCCACACGCGATTGGCCCAGTGCGAGCAGGGTACATGTATTTCAGGGGTGCGCGGGAAGTTCCACACGCGATTTCAGCAGGGTACGTGTATTTCAGGGGTGCGAGAGAAGTTCAACACGCGATTTCATCAGGGTACGTGTATTTCAGGGGTGCGCGGGAAGTTGCACACGCGATTGGCCCAGTGCGAGCAGGGTACGTGTATTTCAGGGGTGCGCAGGAAGTTCCACACGCGATTGGCCCAATGCGAGCAGGGTACGTGTATTTCAGGGGTGCGCGGGAAGTTCCACACGCGATTTCAGCAGGGTACGTGTATTTCAGGGGTGCGTGGGAAGTTCCACACGCGATTTCAGCAGGGTACGTGTATTTCAGGGGTGCGCGGGAAGTTGCACACGCGATTGGCCCAGTGCGAGCAGGGTACGTGTATTTCAGGGGTGCGCGGGAAGTTCCACACGCGATTGGCCCAGTGCGAGCAGGGTACGTGTATTTCAGGGGTGCGCGGGAAGTTCCACACGCAATTTCAGCAGGGTACGTGTATTTCAGGGGTGCGCGGGAAGTTCCACACGCGATTTCAGCAGGGTACGTGTATTTCAGGGGTGCGCGGGAAGTTGCACAGGCGATTGGCCCAGTGCGAGCAGTGTACGTGTATTTCAGGGGTGCGCGGGAAGTTCCACACGCGATTGGCCCAGTGCGAGCAGGGTACGTGTATTTCAGGGGTGCGCGGGAAGTTCCACGCGCGATTTCAGCAGGGTACGTGTATTTCAGGGGTGCGCGGGAAGTTCAACACACGATTTCATCAGGGTACGTGTATTTCAGGGGTGCGCGGGAAGTTGCACACGCGATTGGCCCAGTGCGAGCAGGGTACGTGTATTTCAGGGGTGCGCGGGAAGTTCCACACGCGATTGGCCCAGTGCGAGCAGGGTACGTGTATTTCAGGGGTGCGCGGGAAGTTCCACACGCGATTTCAGCAGGGTACGTGTATTTCAGGGGTGCGCGGGAAGTTCCACACGCGATTTCAGCAGGGTACGTGTATTTCTGGGGTGCGCGGGAAGTTCCACACGCGATTGGCCCAGTGCGAGCAGGGTACGTGTATTTCAGGGGTGCGCGGGAAGTTCCACACGCGATTGGCCCAGTGCGAGCAGGGTACGTGTATTTCAGGGGTGCGCGGGAAGTTCCACACGCGATTTCAGCAGGGTACGTGTATTTCAGGGGTGCGCGGGAAGTTCAACACGCGATTTCATCAGGGTACGTGTATTTCAGGGGTGCGCGGGAAGTTGCACACGCGATTGGCCCAGTGCGAGCAGGGTACGTGTATTTCAGGGGTGCGTGGGAAGTTCCACACGCGATTGGCCCAGTGCGAGCAGGGTACGTGTATTTCAGGGGTGCGCGGGAAGTTCCACACGCGATTTCAGCAGGGTACGTGTATTTCAGGGGTGCGCGGGAAGTTCCACACGCGATTTCAGCAGGGTACGTGTATTTCAGGGGTGCGCGGGAAGTTCCACACGCGATTTCAGCAGGGTAAGTGTATTTCAGGGGTGCGTGGGAAGTTCCACATGCGATTTCAGCAGGGTACGTGTATTTCAGGGGTGCGCGGGAAGTTCCACACGCGATTTCAGCAGGGTACGTGTATTTCAGGGGTGCGTGGGAAGTTCCACACGCGATTTCAGCAGGGTATGTGTATTTCAGGGGTGCGCGGGAAGTTCAACACGCGATTTCATCAGGGTACGTGTATTGCAGGGGTGCGCGGGAAGTTGCACACGCGATTGGCCCAGTGCGAGCAGGGTACGTGTATTTCAGGGGTGCGCTGGAAGTTCCACATGCGATTGGCCCAGTGCGATCAGGGTACGTGTATTTCAGGGGTGCGCGGGAAGTTCCACATGCGATTGGCCCAGTGCGAGCAGGGTACGTGTATTTCAGGGGTGCGCAGGAAGTTCCACACGCGATTTTATCAGGGTATGTGTATTTCAGGGGTGCGCGGGAAGTTCCACACGCAATTTCAGCAGGGTACGCGTATTTCAGGGGTTCTGGGGAGTACCACACGTGAATTCGCCGTGTGGGCCCTCCCAGGTGTATGCTCCACAACCTCCACGGACCCTGCAGGCAGCCCACACCATGGGGGACTACCCTGCACCCATGCTCATGTCCCGCAGGCAGCCCATCCACCATGGGCATGCCCCCCAGCCAACCCACATGTCACCTTCCACTACTGATCAACAATGCATGTCTACCACCACCCCCACCCCCTGCCACCATGGGCATCCTCCACCAGGCCCCCACTCATGTCTCCCACCACCCCCACCCCCCAGCAGTGCAGGGGCAGCAGGCAGTCAGGCAGCAGCAGATGGCAGGTGGGAGCGTGCTCGGGGCTCTGGGGGGCAGTAGTTCGGCCTTCTGGGCAGGAGCGTGGTCTTCCGTGTGCTTACGCGTGGCCAGCTTGGTACGGAGTGATTTGGCACATGAAAATCCTGCACGTCAGCGTGAAAACCGAGGAAAGGCCCTAGCGCGTAAGCGTGTCAGCACGCATACGCAAATCTATTGGACCAAAGGCCCTCAGCGCGTAAGCGCGTCTGTGACGTGACCCGCACGGGTGTTTCCCACACAGCACGTGATGACAGAGCACACGTGGAAAGACTGCACGTCAGAGTGTCATCGCGTGTAATTGGACAGCACGTCAGAGTCTCATCGCGTGTAATTGGACAAAAGTGCGCGTACACGCGATTGGCCTATGTATGTGTATATCAGGTGTGCGCGGACACTTACACACGCAAGTACCTCAGCGCACCTGTATCCCGGTGTGCGCGGGAATTTCCACACGCTATTGGTCTGGGTACTGGATTTCAGGGGTGCGCGGGTCACACGCTCGCCTACAACACGCGCAACGCATTAATTAGCGCGCTAAAAAAATAACAAGCTCAGACCCAGGATGAACATACCGTTCCTAGCAGCAGTGGGCATGGCCTACCAAAGGAGGAGGAGGAGGATAGTCAGGGCCAGAATATTCACACCCAGAACCAGCCTTTTCGGGATGCCTGATGACCAGGTGCATGGGAGGTACAGGTTTCCACCACACATCATACTGGACCTGGTGATTGAGTGGGAGGATGACCTCACATCACCCACCCTGTGCTCCCAAGCACTCAGCCCCCTGGAGAAGGTCCTCAATGTACTGCACTTCTTAGCCACTGGATCATTTCAGCGGACAAGTGCCATTGTGGGTGGTGTATCACAGGCCACCCAGTCACGCTGCCTACACCAGGTCTTGAACATCATCACTGCACGCCCATCAGTCCGCAGGCACATATACCTGCCCAGGACCCCTGCAGAAAGGCATGCTGCCGCCCTGGATTTCTACGCTGTGGCACGATTCCCCAAAGTGCTAGGTGCCATCGACTGCACCCATGTGGCTCTACGTCCCCCCAGGGCATCTGAGCACATCTATAGGAACCGCAAGCACTGGCATTCCATCAACGTGCAGGTAGTATGTAATGCCAAGGGAATCATCACCTCAGTATATGCCAACTATCCCGGGTCAACCCACGACAGCTTCATTTACCGAATGTCCACCCTAAGCCGGGACCTAGAAGCTGGGCGGCATGGCGATACATGGCTGCTTGGTGAGTATGAATGCCACTGCACACGCATGCATGTCAGATACTGAACAAGGTCACAACCCCACCAATGATACCAATCACCACCTCCACAGGGGACAGTGCCTACCCTCTCAGCCCCCACATGATGACGCCAATTCGGAACCCCACCACGCCACCCCAGGTAAGATATAACGCAGCCCACATTACAACCCGGGGCCTAGTGGAGCGCACATTCGGAGTGCTGAAGTCACGCTTTCGCTCCCTTGACCGTTCTGGCGGGCAGCTGTTGTACGCTCCCCCAGTAGTGTGCAGGATCATAGTGGCAGCATGTGTCTTGCACAACGTTGCAACACGCCGGGGCCTGGCCGTGGACATGGTGGTGCCCCCCCATCCCCAACCACCTGCACAGCCGCTGCGCATGGGAGGGGAAAGGGCACGGGGGGAGGCAGCCCGTACACAGCTAGTGGCTAATTACTTCACATAGAAATCACACCCCTGTGGAGTGCACACTGCCCTGGCACATTCCATCTGACAATCAATGATGACTCAACCTGACACTGATCCTGAATGTCTGGAGAAAGAACCGTGAAAACCATATCAGCCTGAGATTGTTCACCTGGAAGTGTCACAATGTGTGCATCCCTACCCACACAGACACCACCAATGCAGTTTTGTGAAGTTACACATTCAAGCAGCTAAAATGAATACCCACTTGCAAAATGCAACAAGAGGACAGTGCCATGTCAGTGCCATGTCAGCCAACCCAACCCCAGCACCGCCACACCACACACTGTGCTATTTGCAGGTAAACAAAGTAATCCCCACAACATGACACTAGTTTCACAATGTACAGTGTCCCTATTAGAAACTTGCAACACCTGAAATGCTCACAGTAATGCCGGACCAACAACAAACTTGAGCACGTACTACCATTAAGATGACATCACTAATGTTAAATATTAGTAGTCTCACCACCTGGAAATGCCTGCACTCCCACCACTACCAACTGTGCAGTGTTGGCGCCATGTAGAGTTGTAGGTGCACTGCTGCCAACATGGACCACATCTCCAGACTAGAGGTCCTTGTGTAGACATGAGGAAGGGACCTGCAAATTGGGAGGTAGACACAGAAGATGAGTTACACATCAATGCAACATGCAGTGTACAACACAACAGCAATATGCACTAGGAATGTATACACAGTATTGACTACAGACTGGGAGTCCAACGTCACTGTGTAATTCACTGTCACTTGGGCACACCCTTTGCAAGCCCATGGAAACGGGAAGCAGGAGGGGTGTGTGTGACTCAAACCCAAGCATCTAAACCAAATACATTACAAGCCTGCATGTGCCCAGCCACAATGCAGCGTATGCCCACAGGAACCACGGAAGCCAACAAATCGTCCCAAAAAAATAGGGAATAAAATAAATAAAAATAAAAATAAAAATAAAAGAAAATCAAAAATGGCCATTCAAGGGCCCGGGGGGGTTGGGGAGGCCACCCAGGAGGACGGAGGACAGGATGCACACCAGAACCCACCTGCGTGGATCCTGGGAAAAAAAACACCTCCATGGGCTCATGGCCCACACGGCTACCCTATTGTGGGAGTATCACTGCTGTCGCTATTATCACCCTGTGCAGCTGCATCCGGAGGTGGTTGCACTATGGGAGGCAGCCCACGCAAGACCCCAGTCTGCTCCTCCATGGCTGCAAGCATGCGGGTGTGGTAGGTCTGGTTCTGGAGGATGAGTGTGCGGAGGTCCCCATGCAACAACTCACGGGATGCCCGGACCTCCGCCCTCGTTGCCTGCATCTCAGCTGAGAGCGTACGGGTGAGACACTCCAGCTGCTGTTCTGTCCTTTGGTGTGTTGAAGCCTCAAGCTCAACAAGAGTCGTCCTGAGGTGAAGGAGCTCCTGCCTCAGGGCTTCCCTGTGGCCCTGGGACTCAATGGAGATGGCCTACTGCAGAGTCGCCAGTGCCGCCCGCCTGTCCCTGTTGGACCCCAACATGTCCTCCCTGTGTGACTGGCAGATGGAGTCGGTTGCCTGCTCTAGTCGCTCCATCAGCCTTTCAGGGGGGACAATGGAAGTGGCCACCCTATCCATGGCCTGAGCCATCATCTCGGATGATGCTGCCTGTTGGGTTGCCATACCGTAAATGGATTGCTCCCATGCGGTATTGCCAGGTGGCGTACGGCCACCACGTCGGCGGGCACCACACCTGTCTGGGGCAAGGCGAACTGCGCCTTGCTGTGCCGGCACTGCCTGAGGCTGCAGGACTGCATTCCCCCTCTGATCTGCTGGCCCAGGAACAGGATCAGATGTTGCGGAGTGTGACCCTGCATCCGTAACCACCAAAGGCGTAGCTGCCAACACTGACATCCCCATTGAGGGTTCTGACCCTGGTGCAGGTGGGTGAGACAGAACAGAATCCCTCCCTTGAACACTCACCTGCGACGGCACATAGGTCTCATCCGAATCAACACCTGAGTACAGCTCGGGGGAGGTGCAGCCAGAGACACCCCTTGAGAGCAGGACCTGTAGCACTTGTGGGTTCTCACCCACCACCACACCACGTCCCTCACTGGTGGTTGGTCGGCCCTCGGACCCCTCCTGGGTCTGCACCATCTCCACAACCCCAGCAGTATCAGGTGCGTCTTCCCCTGCAAAGACATTAAAACAAAGAAATGGAAACAGGCATTAGCACCATGGCACACAATGAGGGCTGAGAAGCAAGAGAACCAGTACTTGTTTGACACATGTCCCACATGACTAAAACCCTCCCATGCATGCACCCTCACTGCGTATGAAGGGCAGGCAAATGGCACACACTGATGACACCAAGATGGAAGATGAACACATTTTCTGCATGCTGCCTGGCAGTGGCATCACACATTGGCCTGTGATTGGCAGGTGAAACACACATGCCATCACACAGATGGCATGTACCATTGCTATTGAGTGAAGATGGAGAGGAGGGCAGCACCTATTCATTCAGTCCAGTTCCCGCATGTAATAGCTTTTCTAATTCAAACAGGTCAGATTCTTCACCTGGAGCTGCCAGTCCGAAATGCTGCAATTGCACAGGGACATGTTTGTACAAATGATATCCAGGTAACAAAGTCACTCCACTTTACCATAGCCATGTCAGACATGTGACTAGAGGACTGCGACATGCCTAGTAATAGTGGTGGAATGCAAACAATCTGACTAAATGAACAGTGAAAAATCAAGCAACAATGTTGTGGCAAGGTGACACTTCAAGGGCAACTGGCGTGCAGTTGGGCTAGATGTCTACTGTTGGCAGAAGGGATACTGCTATGGCCAAATGCAGCTGCGCAGGATGTATTGCATGAAGCACATGGCTGACCCATACGACTCAGGCGCACACACTCTCACCTGTCACACAAACAGAAGCCCTCACACACACCATCCACATGGATGACACACACATGCATGTGCACTCACCGGACAATGCCTCGTAATCAGCCAGATCTCCCACGCCTTGGATCTGTTCCTCCGTGACGTAGGTCCCAGCGACTGACTCATGTGGAGTGAGTTCCATGTCTACTACTGGAGACCCACCTCCAGTCACTAGAGTTGCGGCATGACTTGAGGCCAGCTTACTCTTTGCCCTGTGCTTTAGGTCATTCCAGCGCTTATAGCAATCATTGGCTGTGCGCCTCACGATTCCAAGGGCACTTACGATGTCCGCAACGGTCTGCCAGTGTGCCTGTCGTTGTGCAGGTGTGGTCTTGGATCCTGCAACAATGACCATCTCGTTGTCATGTGCGGACACATACTCGACAAGTGCATTCAGTTCGTCATCCGTGAAGCTGGGCTTCCTGGATGGGCCGGACTGTGTAGCCGTGTCTGGGGCATCAGTCTGTGCCGGACGAGCACTCTTCCTCTTCCGCTTGGAAGGTGGTGGTGATCCTGAGTGTCCTGCGCCGCTCTGGACACTAGGGGCAGGAGCCCTGGTGGACTCTGTATCAGGAGTGTGGGATTGCACACTCAGCATGGGAGTTGGTGCAGGCATTGGCTCTAGTGTGATGGTGTCAGGGGGAATGTCAGCAGCATGGACTAGGACCGACACTGTCTGGGCTGGGTGTGTGAGGGCTGGGGTGGATGGAGCCGCAGCTGCCCCTGCAGCCTCTCCGCCCTGCCTACTTGGTGCAGCAGATGACCTTGCTGCCCCAGATGCACGTGGCATGGTGACATCAACGTGCACCAGCGCACGTGTCATAGGCCTGCTGACCTGGAAGTCAGCCATGGAGTCAGCCAGGTCTGGTGCCACAATGGGCTGGTCCAACAAGGGCTGAGCATGGATGGTGTCAGCCACATCAGCCTCAACAGGAGGGGGGGGGGGATTATGGGTGCCCTTGACTGGTCCTCCACACATGGGGGGACAGGCTCACCCTGCAAGTAACGACCACGTCCCCTACCGGATCCACCACGGCCACCACTTGTGGCTCTTCAACCTTTGCCACCCTTACGGAATCCTCGCCTCCCAGCCATGGCACTGATGTTAATGTGCGTATGGGAGTGGCTGTAAAATATTGTCCTGGGCAATTGGGGGTCAAAGGGGTTGGGTACCAGATGGTAATTGTACCCTAGTGCTCTTGCAAAGCTGATTGTAACCCCTGGGGAAAGATGACGGGTCACGCTACGCACAGGAGCCCCAAAAAAGGGAGATGACGTGCACGCAACCCCTCCTAGACCACGTGTGCAGAAAGAAAAACCTGCACTACGCTGTGGCACCCAGTAACACAAGAATGAACGTATGCGTGTCACACGCAGCCTAGAATGACCTCTGAAGGGGTAGGCTAAACACGGGGCAAGCACAGATGTTAGATACGTGCGTGACTCACCGTCTGCCAGGTAAAAGAGCGTGAAAAAGGAGCGCGTTTGGTTGGCAACACCCACGCCAAAAGAAGATTTGTACGCTGTCTGAGGAGACAGGACAACAGTACAAGGGAACACTGTTTGAGGGAACAGGCCCAGATAAACCAGTAAAAGAGAAAAAGGAGAAAAAGCTGTCAGAGGTAACAGGGAATACGAACTTGAAACGCCGTGAAGTAAATCGCGTGTGAAACGACAAGAAGTACAGAATTCACCCACTCGCTCTCCACGAAAAGCACGTACAAGGAAATGGTGTTCTATGCGTACCTTTTATACAGGCCCACACGTCCAGCGTAACTTACGTGGCGTGTACGCGCTAGGGCCATTTCCACCAATTACACGCTTTGTCACTTCTGCGTGTAGGGCCATTTCCACCAATCACACGCGATTACACTCTGACGTGCAGTCTTTCCACGTGTGCTCTGTCATCACGTGCTGTGTGGGAAACACCCGTGCGGGTCACGTCACAGACGCGCTTACGCGCTGAGGGCCTTTGGTCCAATAGAATCGCGTATGCGTGCTGACGCGCTTACGCGCTAAGGGCCTTTCCTCGGTTTTCACGCTGACGTGCAGGATTTTCACGTGCCAAATCACTCCGTACCAAGCTGGCCACGCGTAAGCACACGGAATACCACGCTCCTGCCCGGAAGGCTGAACTACTGCCCCCCAGAGCCCCGAGCACGCTCCCACCTGCCATCTGCTGTTGCCTGAGTGCCTGCTGCCCCTGCACTGCTGGGGGGTGGGGGTGGTGGTAGACATGAGTGGGGGCCTGGTGGAGGGTGCCCCTGCACTGCTGGGGGGTGGGGGTGGTGGTAGACATGAGTGGGGGCCTGGTGGAGGCTGCCCCTGCACTGCTGGGGGGTGGGGGTGGTGGGAGACATGAGTGGGGGCCTGGTGGAGGCTGCCCCTGGTGGCTGGGGGGTGGGGGTGGTGGGAGACATGGGTGGGGGCCTGGTGGAGGCTGCCCCTGCACTGCTGGGGGTGGGGGTGCAGGGGGACATGAGCAGGTGTGCAGGGTAGTCCCCTGTTTTGTGGGCTGCCTGCAGGGGCCGTCGAAGGTGTACCGGGAACACCTGTGAGGACCCACCCAGCCTAATCGTGTGTGGAACTTCCCGCGCACCCCTGAAATACACGCGCCCAGGCTATTCGCGTGTGGAACTTCCCGCGCACCCCTGAAATACACGCGCCCAGGCTATTCGCGTGTGGAACTTCCCGCGCACCCCTGAAATACACGCGCCCCGGCTATTCGCCTGTGGAACTTCCTGCGCACCCCTGAAATACACGTACCCTGCTGAAATCGCGTGTAAAACTTCCCGCGCACCCCTGAAATACACGCGCCCAGGCTATTCGCGTGTGGAACTTCCCGCGCACCCCTGAAATACACGCGCCCAGGCTATTCGCGTGTGGGACTTCCCGCGCACCCCGGAAATACACGTACCCTGCTGAAATCGCGTGTAAAACTTCCTGCGCACCCCTGAAATACACACACCCAGGCTATTCGCGTGTGGAACTTCCCGCGCACCCCTGAAATACACATAGCACGCTGGGAGACATGAGTGGGGGCCTGGTGGAGGGTGCCCCTGGATGGTGCGGGGTGGGGGTGGTGGGAGACATGAGTGGGGGCCTGGTGGAGGGTGCCCCTGGATGGTGGGGGGTGGGGGTGGTGGGAGACATGAGTGGGGGCCTGGTGGAGGCTGCCCCTGGTGGCTGGGGGGTGGGGGTGGTGGGAGACATGGGTGGGGGCCTGGTGGAGGGTGCCCCTGCACTGCTGGGGGGTGGGGGTGGTGGGAGACATGAGTGGGGGCCTGGTGGAGAGTGCCCCTGGATGCTGGGGGTGTGGGGGTGGTGGGAGACATGAGTGGGGGCCTGGTGGAGGGTGCCCCTGCACTGCTGGGGGGTGGGGGTGCAGGGGGACATGAGCAGGTGTGCAGGGTAGTCCCCTGTTTTGTGGGCTGCCTGCAGGGGCCGTCGAGGGTGTACAGGGAACACCTGTGAGGACCCACCCAGCCTAATCGCGTGTGGAACTTCCCGCGCACCCCTGAAATACACGCGCCCAGGCTATTCGTGTGTGGAACTTCCTGCGCACCCCTGAAATACACGTACCCTGCTGAAATCGCGTGTAAATCTTCCCTCGCACCCCTGAAATACACGCGCCCCGGCTATTCGCGTGTGGAACTTCCCGCGCACCCCTGAAATACACGCGCCCAGGCTATTAGCGTGTGGAACTTCCCGCGCACCCCTGAAATACACGTACCCTGCTGAAATCGCGTGTAAAACTTCCCGCGCACCCCTGAAATACACGCGCCCCGGCTATTCGCGTGTGGAACTTCCCGCGCACCCCTGAAATACACGTACCCTGCTGAAATCGCGTGTAAAACTTCCCACGCACCCCTGAAATACACGCGCCCAGGCTATTCGCCTGTGGAACTTCCCGTGCACCCCTGAAATACACGTAGCACGCTGGGAGACATGAGTGGGGGCCTGGTGGAGGGTGCCCCTGGATGGTGGGGGGTGGGGGTGGTGGGAGACATGAGTGGGGGCCTGGTGGAGGGTGCCCCTGGATGGTGGGGGTTGGGGGTGGTGGGAGACATGAGTGGGGGCCTGGTGGAGGCTGCCCCTGGTGGCTGGGGGGTGGGGGTGGTGGGAGACATGGGTGGGGGCCTGGTGGAGGGTGCCCCTGCACTGCTGGGGGGTGGGGGTGGTGGGAGACATGAGTGGGGGCCTGGTGGAGAGTGCCCCTGGATGCTGGGGGGTGGGCGTGGTGGGAGACATGAGTGGGGGCCTGGTGGAGGGTGCCCCTGCACTGCTGGGGGGTGGGGGTGGTGGGAGACATGGGTGGGGGCCTGGTGGAGGCTGCCCCTGCACTGCTGGGGGGTGGGGGTGCAGGGGGACATGAGCAGGTGTGCAGGGTAGTCCCCTGTTTTGTGGGCTGCCTGCAGGGGCCGTCGAGGGTGTACAGGGAACACCTGCGAGGACCCACCCAGCCTAATCGCGTGTGGAACTTCCCGCGTACCCCTGAAATACACGTACCCTGCTGAAATTGCGTGTAAAAATTCCCGCGCACCCCTGAAATACACGCGCCCAGGCTATTCGCGTGTGGAACTTCCCGCGCACCCCTGAAATACACGTACCCTGCTGAAATCGCGTGTAAAAATTCCCGCACACCCCTGAAATACACGCGCCCAGGCTATTCGCGTGTGGAACTTCCCGCGCACCCCTGAAATACACGTACCCTGGCTAATCGCGTGTATAACTTCACGCGTACCCCTGATATGCTCGTTACCTGCTTTGCGTTCCTTGTTTGGCAGCCCTGTAAACTTTTCCAGGGTTTAGCGCAGTCCTTTGCGATGATTTAGTGATTTTGATGGCTTTTCCTTGCGCGAGGGCGTTCTTGGGGGCGTTACTGGCGCTGCTGCAGGGTCGCTCCGATACTCTGCGCCACGGCTGGTTTGGGAGCCTAAAATCCATGAATACGCTGTGCGCGGAAATCGGTTTTAGCGCACGTGCCTGGCGCACACAATCGCACGTGGACACTCTGCGCCAGCCGCTTGCGACACTTTTCTGCGAAATTCTATGAATTACCCTGATAATGTTGTGAATAAGTCAGCACCTTGCAGGCCCGATATAACTTGTAATGGGAACGTGTCCACTTATATCTTTTTATTCACATCTATTAGGTCTACACAAACCTTAATGTTCTAATTTTTCTTTAAGACAATGATTATCATACTTATCTCCTATGCACAAACTATTTTTTCAATTATGCGTTTTTCTTTAGGTTGATCCATTTCCTTTTCTACTCTTCCCCTCAATGAACCTGCGTTTGTGCATTATAGGCACTGATGCAGGCTTGACAATGATTTCAAACATCTTATCTTTCAACTAGGCACTTGTGCAAGTTGTCTTTTTTTATATTCTTTTCCTTGGTTCAAATTGTTTCTACTTTCTTATTCACCACACCGACTGTGTCACTTATAGGATTTTCGTTTTTGCTGTTGCCGTGAAGCGTATACTTTTTCCGTGGTTTAACTTTTTTTGAGCGCAATTGCGTGTGGTCCTTCTTCTTCGCTTTGGCTATTGCTTTCACCAATGATGGATCTCCACATAAACCTAATCATTCTCGGGCCACTGGTGTGCATGATAATATGATCCAAAGTCATTTCCTCTGTTATCCCTGTGTCAAATCTACACAATAAGGCAAAGGTTTTCAATGCAAATACATATCCCTCTATGTTCTCCTCTGGAATAAAAGTTAAATCTTTTAATGGCAATATACATCTAAGGGGCGTAATGCAAATCCAGATGTCTTATTGCTTTTTTATGCTCATCCATAGCTCCAGTATCAGATGCTGGCAATAGTGGACATAGCCAATATTTGCGTTGTCCTGCTGGACTAGACCATGAAAGCAAAATGGTAAAAAACAAAAAATGGGGTTGTGAGAGGGAATAGTGGTTTCGGGGGTGGGGGAAAGAATTATAAACAAAAAGGGGGGATAGAGGAGGAACACCCCCCGAAAAGAACAAAAACGCAATTAGTTATTTTGGAATTAGTTGTTTTTGATTCATTATTTTTTTCATTAGTTATCATTTCATTAGTTATAATTGCATGTAACCAGTAAATACAAGACCTTTTCATGCACCACAAAGCAGATTGTTTTTGAAAGTGTGAACGCAGCTTAACCATTTTAGCTGCCTAATACAATGCTTCCCTTTGCTTTCAACCATACAGAAGCCGCAAGCCCCAGAAATTCACTGCTCCAACAAGTGCCCATAATCCACAGGAGGAAGCCATGCTTCCGACTGAAATCCCGGGAAGCTGCACCAAGCGACGCAACGAGTGGTACTGAGGTAGTGGCCGCATGTGTCTCGCATACCAGGGGCGAGTTGGAACTGGACAGTGTGACATCAGCTCTGGGAGGGCAGACACTAGTCATGGGTAAGGGGCCATAATTGGTGTCTCCATCTCTCCATGCAAAGCCAGTAATGCCTTACCTGTTCAAGGGTCAGAAAAGGCGGTATTACCCAAATTGGTTGTT
Source organism: Ambystoma mexicanum (assembly GCF_040938575.1). Taxonomy (NCBI): domain Eukaryota; kingdom Metazoa; phylum Chordata; class Amphibia; order Caudata; family Ambystomatidae; genus Ambystoma; species Ambystoma mexicanum. Next base: position 293,728,707 of record NC_090941.1, read on the forward strand.
TACAATTGTTCGAATGAACAATTGACTGAATTTAAAGGGTCACAATTGACCTTTTCACAATTGACCGAATATATATATATATATATATATATATATACATATATATATATATATAGATCGGTTTGGTAATATATATGGGTTTTGGGGGGTTTGGCGTTGGGTGGGGGGTTGTGGGGGGTTTCCCCCCACATATATGGTACAATTGACCTTCACAATTTGGTCAATTGTGAAAAGGTCAATTGTCATTCGAGCAGTTGTAAAACAATCAATTCGTATACAACCAAAAAGGCCAGACTCCTTCAAAGCTAACACGCGGATGCATGCATAAGATTTACAACCTCTTGTCTAGTTGCGGTACCATGAGGAGATATGAATCACAGGCAACAGTAAAACACCTCGAATGACAATTGTAGGCATTTCTGAACACAGAGCCAGGTCTTTAGGAGTGTTGTGCAATTCAAGATTAAACACCACAGGATGCACCTATCCATCAAGTGCAAAATGGTTATAAGGGACAAACACAGGATGGCAAGTGATTTGTCACCAGCACCCTGACATGAAAAAAGTTGTCTGATGTGACACTCATGGAAATAAATTAGATCTGCACCTCATTTACATGTTAACCGAATGAAATCACGAGGACCGCTACTTTATTTAAAAGGCTAATGAGCCACATGGGGGTGGTGTGTGGAGAGATGAAGCGGCTTGAGTCTGGTCATGTAGGGCATACCGTTAATTGTGAGCTTCATGCCTTGCTCATCATCAGCTTCATGCCTTTGTAATGTAAGTTTAACCTTTCCATGTATTTTTATGCCTTCAGGTGCCGTTTGCACAGTGCACTGTGATCAGGGCGGTAGAAGTAGCCACTCTATTGATTGACACATCAACATGTCGTGGTACTGCGGGAGATTCTTAAATTCTCTCATTCCCCCATACCATCTATTTACAGGCTGTCTCTGTCATACACGCTCAGCGAGAGAAGGTGCTGTCTGGGAGATGCTGGAAGACCACTGCTTACTATGGGATCAGCATCTTCTTTGTGAGTTGTGGCAGTATCTTAACCATCTTGGATGCCCTTTACAACTCTTCCCGTCACGTTTAACTACACCAAAGTCAAAGATGCGGGCCCCTCCCCGAATGAGTGCCAAAGTAGATCAAGGAGGAAGTCCTGCTTCAGATTGAAGAGTAGGCAAGCAGCTCAGGAGTGATGACAAGGGCTACAGAGGTTTCGAACACATGCATCCCAGATACCAGGGGTGAGTTTCATCTGGACAGTGGGGCTACTGTTTCCATCAGGGCTGTGTCATTAAGGGCAAACAGAATAATGGGCCACAGCTGTGTTTCTATTGCTGGGGCATGAGGTACAGACGCTAGTTATGGGTAGGTTGATAATATTGCATTCCCCGACCCACAGGATGCACAGCTTAATCTGTCAGTCAGTTTGGGGGGGGCACAGATCTGGGTGAGATAGATGGAGCAGTAGAAGCACTGATTGTAATGAGGGCATGAGGCACAGTCTGTGGTAAGAGATGGTTCATGGGCGAGGTGGCAAGTCTCTTGGCTACCTTATGTGGGATACAGAGGATGGGAGAGAGACATGTCATGCATGCTGAGACTGCAGCAGAACAGCACAGGGTAAGACAACAAATTCTCCATCAGGAATTCACATCCGAAATGTCACAGATGAGAAAAACATTGGATACCAACACACTACTGGTGGTCTGCCTCTTATCTGTAGAGAGGGAAAATATGTCTCTGTTGCAGATGTGAGGAACCTATTACCTGTATAGCCGAAACCACATGGCACCCATCATTTGAGCTATATTGGGTGCTTAGGGACCATATGTGTCTCCTAACAAGTGAAGATGTCATCTGTAGTAGGGGATTCCAGCCTTCAAGATGCTGCAGAGGTAACTCCAAGTTCTCTTCAGCCTAGGCCGTATATGTAACCACTTTCCACATACACATGACAGGCATGCCTGTACTCCTGTTTTTTGCGGTCATGTTAAGTGTTGGTATTGAGGATCCAGGTTCTGCTTAGAATTTATGGAAATGTGTGGAATTAGTAGGTGCACATAGAATGCCATTTAAAACAATACTGGCTGATGTAAGTCAAGCAACCTCACTGAATGTACCTAGTAATGTGAAGGCCTACACTGTGGCTATGCAGGTGTTGCCACTTCCAGAGTTAGCCAGGGCTCCCAATATTTACTGCAGTCCCATCAGGAGAAATGGTTGGGCGGATGTGACTCTTTAGGACACTGTGCATTAGCTGCTCTCCAAGGCTCGATACTCATATGTGGCTCTACAATACCTAGAACTCCTCTCTAGCTGACCTTATCTCTCATTTCTCTTATCCTTTCATTCAATCACGTATGGCACCCACATTGCTTTCTGATGGAAGTAATTTCCTCTTCCGCTCCTCACCTGATTATGTCTTGTCTCTCCCTCATCCATTTCGGAATCTCAGACAATGACCTAGGCCTTAACTCTTATAAGACAGTAATCATCTACTTGGGCTGTATGCTGCCTCCCTCTCTTGCTTTTCCCAGGCGACTTCTATGGGCAACCCCACCACCTTGGTTTAGTCTGCAATGAACCTGGGAGTTATCGTCAATAGCTCTCACCAATTTACCCCTCAAATACTCAACCTTTCTAAGAAATTACATTTTCAGGTTCACCTCCTCAAGTGTATCCTTCCTTCCCTTCCTACATAGTATTGATGTGATTACTTCCCTGGTCCTCACGAGAATGGACTATTGTGATAGCCTCTACCTAGGCCTCCCCAAATCTGCTCTGCACATAATGCAGATTACCAAGAAGAAAGCAGCAAGGGTCACATCCCCTGCAGGGAAATCTCTTTCCTCGCTCCGAAGGCCAAGCCACGATTTCCTTTAAGACCCTCTGCATCATCCAAAGGGCGTAATGTGGTAACAGCCTACACTACCTCCAGGGTAAAATGCACACTGTCCAACTAGAAACTTGAGCGCACCAGCTGCCTGGTCTCTCATCAGCTTGAGGCCCAAGAAGATAAAGTTTGGGGACAAAACCTTGTTGTTTCCAGGGCCCATCTCTGAAACTCTCTCTCTGAATATGAGAAAAGAAAAAAATCAAACATGCTTCAGAAATTGACTAAAGACTGTCCTATTCAAAGAACTCTATGACGGGGAGGTCCTTCTGGCACGAAAGAATCCCTATACCTGCTCCTGTCTTGCACATATTTAACTTCTTGCCTGAGTCCAAACCTACTTCCAATCTACACCTGCACCCCCTGCATACTTGTACCTTACTTGTGCAGCCCACCCTTGCATGCCTTTTCCTCTTTTCTGCAATCTCACTTGTGTGTTCCAGCTCTTGCTCATCTTCCTGTCTCCTGCCCTCATACTGTGACCTCTATATTTACATGTATCTCTCTAAATCAATATTGCTTGCACTTGCCCAGTGTCGTTTCTGGGTCCTTGCGTGTACCACGCACTCACTCCCTGCTTTGAAACTTGCTGTAACTGTGTTTACCTCACAATTATTCTATTTGTTACTACATGTACCCAACGCTTACAACCTTACATATATCTGGCCCGAGCCTTCCTTTCCCTCTTTGGTTTCGTATCTTACCTGTCTTTTCAATATTTCTCTCTTGACTTTGACTTTCCCACCCTTATTTAATCATGCTTCTATTCTTCAAATGTTGAAGAAACCTTCCTTGCACCCTTCTCTTCCTTTGAATTCCTGAACAATTTCTCTTCTTCCTTATCCTTCTAAGCTTCTTGAGCATCATGTCTATTCTCAGGTTTCCTCCTTTGTAATTAAACTCTATTCGTCATCGCTTTCAGTCTGGATTCCTACCTCTACCTTTTACAAAAACTGCTCTCCTTTCTGTTTGTGATTCACTGCTCTCAGCACGTGACTCTAAACACTCATCCCTCCTAATTCTATTGCACTTATCTTCTGCGTTCGTCACAGTGGATCATACTTTAATCTTGACTTCTCTTTCTTCTTTCAGCTTTTCTGGCTCGGTTCTGTTTTGGTTCCGTTACTTATCTGACCATACGTACTTGGGATCCCCGGCTGGGACCTCATCTGATACTTTACCTCTTTTGCACAGTGTTCCTCAAGGCTCTGTTATTTTCTTTTCTCTCTCTATACTTCCCTTGCTGCTATTATTTCTTCTTTCGGAATATCTCATCACTTTTACACTGATGATACCCAGCTTTTTCTATTTTTTTTTTCCTTTCCACTTTCTATTCATGATAATCTAACCTTTCAGCTATGAAATCTTAGATGTTTCACCACTTTCTTGTGCTAAATGCTACTAAGACTGAAGACCTCTTTTTTCCTGCTAATACTATACCTCCTCACTCTCCTCCTATTTCTACTTTCTTTACTCCCTCTTTACTTCCTATCTCTAGTACTGCTCATAATCCTGGCCTTTATCTTGACTCTGATGTATTCTTTTCTCATCACATTTCTATAATTTCATGTTGTTTCCATCTTTGATTTTTCTTACTTTTGAAGTTACTAAACGTTTAGTTTCACAAAAGGTTCTCATCTCACAATTAGTGATCTGTCTGATCCCGCTCTGGGTGAGAATGATGTAGCAGCCGCAAACTGGTACCACACCGTGTGAGCAAAGAACAAACGATCATCAGACAAACTACATAAAAACAAAAGTGTGGGAATGAAGGAAAACCTTTTGAGATCACCACTAATTGTGAGATGAGAACCTTTTGTCAAACTAACAGAGCAAATTGCCAAACAAGTGTGGGAGCGACGGAAAACAATTGGAGTTACACAGATGAATGTGTAATAATACCCTGAGATAGAACATTTTTTATAAAAGCCCTGATGATGGATGGAATATCCGAAACGTGTCAGCTACTTGATTAATGGTTGAATCATGTTTGTAAACTGATTTTAATCAAGATTTAGTGAAAGTGATTTTTTGAGTTGAAGTCATTTTTTGAGTTGAAGTTGTAAAGAAACAAACCTGTATATGTATACAGTCAGTCTGATTGTATGAAATTTCTTTTGAATCTAAACATTTTCTGCAATGTGACTTTGATGGTGAAGTTGATCCGTATTATTTAGTACTGAATTGAGAATTGTATTTAGCATGTATTGTTTTATGAAAAAGTTGTTATGAATATACGTTGAACTGATAGTTCTGTTAAAATGTTGACTTTCGTTATTTGCAAATATTACACAGAAATATTGGCAGGAGCCACTGAAGATAGGAGGTCAGTTGACCCCAGTAGAGAGCATAGGGGTTAACTGTTGGAGCCAACTGGGTAAGTGGTTATATGTTTTCTGTAAGTGCTCATTTGGCAAATGTGTTGTGAGGATGATATTGTTCTGGGGTTTAGGATTTTACTCTGTTTGTGTGATGTGACATTCAGTGTGGTTGGCATTCTTTTGTAGCCAGTTCCATGTGCTCAATTCGCACAGTTGCTTTGTGCTTTGGATATGGTTATACTGGTAAGGTGGCACGCACCGAAAGAGGGGTGAAATAGCAAATTCTGGGCAAACCCCGCCGACTTTGCTATTTGGTGACAATTCTGTGCTAGAAAATCCATTTTAAGAGAGACTTTGCCTGACATGTTTAACTATTACTGAGACAGCAAAAACAATGTTATAATTTTCCACAAAAAAATAAAAAAAATCACACTTTGGAATTAAAAAGGTTATTTGCAAACAGAGAAAAAATCAGAAGTTGGAATAGAATAAGAGACAAGGAATTGGACAAAAAAGGTGCATATAATGTGTGCGTGCTGGTGAACGTGAAACATGAATATTGCACACCCTCGTTGCATGCGTCATAGCAAAGCACATTGGATTTGCTCAACTGTTCTGATAAATGTATTCATGGCAACCAGTGACTAGAAAGCTAGACCCACAACATGTTAATCTGCCCTTTATACCTGGTTTACAGGAACACTTACCTAAAGCCAAGGTTCCAGGCCCTTCACATAAGGACAGTTGTTTTGAAAATGGATGTGTGTGGAACAACTGAAGATGGGGCACCGTGTTCGCTGTGACACAATATTTGTACAGAGCCTGGCTTTGAAGAAACACCTTGTTAAAGGGAACACGTTGATGAAATACTGGATCTAGCTTAATCTAACTTGAATTGAGGTTGTCTCCGTTATATAGGTTCTTCACTTGAGCCAGGATTCGGAGAAGGAGGGTCCTAATTAATTGCAATGGATCAGCTTGCACTAAAGCGTGCATTGTGTGTGGTGTTATTCAGAAATGTACGCGATTTGATACAGTATGGGCTATATATAATGATGGAATAGTTGTATCCTGATGTTATGAACTGCTTATTGAATTGTTGATGTGTTTGTACTTGATGATGTGCAGTCGATAAGAGGTAATCAAATGGAATGGAATGAAGAAAAGCACATCGATGGTCAGTCCCTTGTTGGTCCTCTCAGCACTCAAGGATACACTCATCCATTTCTTGAGTCATGAACAGGGGCTCAAGGGAACCTCAGGCATCCTTAGAATGGTGTGCCAGAGGGCCTTTATTCTATACTCCTTTCATATGGCCAACTGCACTTGAGCAGTAACCACACTTGTACACGCCTTTGCTCAGCTGGCAATGCTAGCATGAAAGCTGCTCTAATGCAGGGCTCAAGTGGAGCGTGCATGCGGGTGGACGTAGTCCACCCACTTTTTTCAGAGGGTGGACTCAGTCCCTGCACCAGCTAAAATGAAGAATATTGAATGTTTTCTTTGAATTTATGAATTAAAGCCAACCTTGGGAATCGAACCACAGTCATCAGGTGTGCATACCAGACACTTCAGCACTGCACTATATATATAAACTGATCAACAATAACAAACAACTAAAGGTGAAATGTCCCATTTCGGTACTGCAAGTTCCAGGGAAAACATTTGTATTGGTTATTGGAGTTTAAAATATGCACACTTTTTAACGTTTTCAAACACAATATTATATGAAAATGTCCTCTCTTGGTTTTGTGTGTGTGTTGACTTTATGAAAGGCAAATGCCTTTTGTCCTGTGCAATTTGGGTGGTTATCCAAAGCCAATTTTATGAAAAGTGCATATTCCATCTTGATATGCTAAATTCTGGCGATGTCACATCCAATTGCGTTTGTTGATGGTCCCCCCACTTTAATTTTTAGGACTTGAGCCCTGCTCTAATGGGTGTTGACATCGATGTCAGCCTTTGGCAGAGACATGGTGACAGTATTGCTGTTGAAGGGGGGCTTTCAGTAGTTGGCAAACCCCAATGAATGAATAAAATGGCTAGACATTCCAAATTTAGATGCATTACTGAAAAGAAACTGCAGAATGTTTAATTAGTTTGAAAAATAAAATAGATGTCCTTCTTGTAGGATAATCCTAATAGAAATGGTGGAAATGTATCATCCATATACAGCATTAATCTGGTTTACAAGGCAATCTTAATGTTTTAAAACTGCTGTTCAATGGATGATATCTTTTCTGATAAACGAATGCTCCTTTAATAGGAATTCTATTTTTTTTAAACATTAAAAGAATAAAAGAGAAACGTCTAGCTGCAAGCGCTGTTTTGCATTGGGCTTCATGCAAATGGAACTGTGAAATATTATCTACGAATCTACATTTTGTAACCCAGAAACACATCTTCAGGAATTGTTTTATGTCAATATCAATTTCAAATTTGATTATTGAAAAAAACCCTCTGCCTATGTGATGTATGCATTATTTATTCGATCCATTAAAAATGCTGACAGTGAGGAGTGCTTAAGGATATTGCTGCTTCAGACCTTACCGCAGGATGGAGAACTTTCTCCGTAATATGGTTATGCATGATATAGCGTTTGATTTGCACAGATTTAGACTTCAAGCACAATTTCCTTCATGTACAAAAGCCCCAATTTTCAGGTCCCCGGTGAGGTGTAGTTCTATTGTTTCAAGTTTTATTAAGAGAGTAAGGAATAAATGACTTTTATTGAAGGGACTAAGTCATCCCTGAGCTGTTCACATCTACTTGTATCTCTGTTCTTTTTTCTCATATAAACACACAAAAGCAGATGCGGTCAGAACTAGAATAGGCTGTAATATTGCACACAAGTAGACATCACGATTCTGTTTTCACATTTGTCTGTGTGTGTGAAGTGCAGGGGTCAGACGAAATTAACGGGAGTGGAAAATATGACCAATATAGCATGTCAGTAAATATCACAGAGCATGTGTTATATTTTTGGTGATTTCCTGTTGTCATATAATAGGTAGCGTACATAAATCTGAAAACATAAACAGTGGTGTCATCAAATCACATAGCTTCAAGTAGGAATATGATTGGACCAAAAGTGTGGCACCCACTGTGCTTAGATGCACACAATGGGAGGTACCACACACAGGTCAACTAAGCGCACTATGTAGAGTGCAACATATTCTAGGTGCAGGCCATGCTCCTCTTCCTCGTCCCCTTGCAGCCTAACTTCATATTTAGGGTGGCCACCTCACGACATAGCTAATTGGAGGCCTTCCAGGCCAAACACTCAGGATTGCAGGGATTCTCTGGAACCCCTTCTTTTGATAAGGTATATGTGATATGATGCAAGTCATTTATAACGCGTCTGTACGCACGTTTTAATCACACAACCTTGATGTTGTGAATATACTACAGAATACCTACAGCTTCTGTGGATCCCTTCTGTCCCTTGGGTTAATTACTTGTTGCGTCTATTTTCTTAATTTTGTTTTTTCTTTCAAAGTATGATTAACATTTTTTCCAAAAATATAATGTACAGTTACAAAAAACAATCTTTTTGCACATCTTTCAAACATGAGTTTGCACCAGTTGGTATTACACTTATTGCTTTTAAGTTTTGACACATACAGTTTAATTCAGAGTATGTCGGTGCAGTAAACATTACAGTAAATTCGGCAGTAATTTTCCGCTACAACCACTGTGCTGCCGCATTACTGCACTGCCATGCAATAGGTTTGGCAGCCCAGTGAGGGAATTACTGTTCGCATTTTGCTAGAGGTTATTCCTCCACTCTACATTGAACGAATTGGCAGACCTATGTTGCAGAATGACCGCTTGTGGGACATCCGCCAGAAATCCCCATGGAATCTTGTGGACTGCAACAATTGAGATTTTTACACAGCCATACCACAAAGCCTAATCCTGTGGTAATGCCACGAGACTGAATGTCATAACACTACCGTATTTGGGGGTAAACTGGCAGATTTATAACTATTTATCATCAAACTCGTATAATATAATATAATATAATATAATAATTGTGGTCCATAGTCTTTTTTCACTTTCTCACACTCTTGGAGTAGGAGCAATGCCTGCTGGGTCCACCTTTATCCATTTACAAATTCTGTGCCTGAAAGACAATGGCAAATAAAACATCCTTCTATGTGGCGTGCAGCATTTTCCAACTTGGTTATCTATCATGTACAGATGAAATATGACATGCATGAACGAATGCATTTGAGTACACAACTTGCATATAGAGAAGGGTACACTCCAATCCACTAGTCACATTTTAGAAAAAATGTCTACATTTCACAGTCCATGTCAGTTGATGCGCCAGTATCCCACTAATCCATGTATGCATGACACAGAGGCTATTTCCACGCACCCATCATTACATCTTTGTTTTTGTCTATGTCTTTCATTAGGATCCATTATCAACAATTGATGTTTCTAAAAACTGTGTTGCCTATGGTTTCGGCAGTGGAAAACGAAAATTGTTTGCTCTCCTCTGATGTCAAGACAGGCAAATACAACCTCGCCAAGCCCTTGCTAGACTTGAGGAATGCAGAGGAAGCCATATGCTCTTCCTTTTTGGTGAGGGGGACATAAATGCTCTTGATGGGGGCAGTGGCATCTCCAGGAATTTAATTTAGGGGGGCTCAGAAGGGGCCACAGACGAAAGTAGGGGGTGGCATTAAAAGGGCTATAAGAATGCTTTCCCAAACTGATGCAGGCCCACACTTGGCATCCTTCCCCCCACCTCCGAGAACCCAGGCCTTATCCCTAGCATCCTCCCACCCTCCACCAGAGCCCTTCCCCATATCTGGCATCCTGTCTCATTACTGCCAGGGCCCAGACCCCTTAGCTGGCATCCTTCTACCCCCACCATGCAGAACCCAGGACCCTGGCATTCTGCCTCCCCAGATTCCCGGACCTATACCTGGCATCCTTTCACCCCCATCGACCAGATCCCATGCCCTATACTTGGCATTAAGTATCCCCCCCACCAGAGCCCAGGCCCAATACCTGCTATCCTGCCTACCCACCACCAGAATCAGGGCCCCATACCTGGTCTATTTGCCTCCATTACCGAGGGCCCAGGCCCCATACCTGTCATTATGCCTCCTCACCGCCATAGCCCAGGCTGCATACCTAGCATCCTGCCCCTCAACAGCCAGAGGCCAGAACGCAAACCCCATACCTGGCATCCTTCCTCCCCACCACCAAAGCCCAAGTCACATATCTGGCATCCTTTCCCCCAACATATAGAACCCAAGCACCATACCAGGCATCCTACCTCCCCACCACCAGAGCCCAAACCCCATACCTGCCATCCTGCCTCCTCAACAGCCAGAGGCCAGAACACAAGCTGCATACCTGGCACCGTGCCTCACCACCACCATAGTCCAGGCCCCATATCTGCCATTCTGCTGCCCCACCACCAGAACCCAAACCCCATACCTAGAATACTGCCTCCGCAACAGCCAGAGGCCTGAACACAAGCCTCAAACCTGTCATCTTTCCCCCCACAACACCACAGCTTAAGTCCCATAATAAAACTGTCCATAGAGATAAGCAACTATAAGTAAATAAATGACCAACTGTGATTTTTCCAAAGTGAAAAAGGTTGCTCCCGGTTCTTATCAGGTGGTCTGTTGAGCAATGCATGGTGACAATACCTACCTGAAAATCATTCTACACCCCCTAAGAAACAACCCATCTTCACATGCAACGTCTCACTCAACCAATACAGATTACATAATAGAACGCATACCACACAAAGACATTTCCTAAATAGCACACTAATATGCCACAGATACACCATTACAGCTCACCACTCCCCTTAAACACCACAAGGACAGACACAATAATCACATAAACAATTTAAATTACCAACCTAGAGCAAACCTTAACCACTGTTCCAGACAACTCAGAAAATATATCAAACTTGCACCCCACAGAAAATTCTACCTTTCTACATCATGCACAAATCAACAAAGCAACAAAGCAACATTCCTCTGCTTCTGCATTAGTCTCATAGCCCACTTCTTGAAGATCCTGAAAACCCAAGAAACTGTGAAAATGGTAGACTGAGTACTATACAAAACTCAATTACGTAGCATAACAGGGCACAGCAAAATGTTTCATTCTCTTGTGGGGCCATACTAAGGACGCCCAACGCCATTTTGGTGACTTGCAGTAATAGAGGACGATATCATTTTTGACTCTGCTGAGGAGATGAAGAGATGACATTACTTGTCCAGGATCACACACTTTGGATAAACAGTCATTATAACCCAATCTACAGTTTAGACATTTGAGCATATAACTTTCAAGCTCAACTTGCTGCAAATATCTACATTTTGGTTTTCAAAGCCTACTATAATACTGCCTGATAGAGTGTTTAGGTTTCCCATGGCTATGCTTGAAAAGGTGGCCTAGTCCTGGTAATGCCTGTAATTATGGGATGTGTAGTTTTCCTGAATTTTGAATGGGATAGAACAAAGTCCCAGAATCCATAGGGGGAGGGAGCCAGGACTGGATTGCCTTCTCATGCCTGGCCATTTGAGAGTTCTGATAGTTTACTTGCAAAATACACACATCTCAAATTAATATAACATTACGATATGTAAATACTTAGTGAAACATGTTAAGCCAAAATAATATTGTTGTAATTTTGTTTTCAACATCCTGAAAGGAAAAATAGAAGTCTCAGAATGAAAAATAATGCAAGCCTGAAAAAAGCCTTCCTTTTACACAATTGTACTTTTCTCACTTTAAGAACAACTAAAAAAAGTTTTGTAGCAAATTCACTGGGATAATGATTACTTTTGTCACACATCTCCAGCTTGTTATGCAGCTTTTTAAGAACATTTAACTATCCCTATGAAGCAATTCGATTTTTCCACGTTAAAGTAGTAGACTTAATTACGAACTTTGAAAAAATAAGCTTTCTTGTGTAACTTTAAATATCTTTTAAGTGTTCACCCACGTACTAGGTAAGCCAGCTGTTAGGAGTCTCTCAGATGGAATACATAACCCATCAGATAGGACATAAGACAAAAGAGGAATTGCAGGTCATTAAGGCCACAATAAAGGGCCGGTATGCCTGCAGGCCAGTCAAGGAGCTCTGTTCAGCTGTGAGATGTAATGGGCTTTGATTTTGCTGCATAGTCAAAAAGCCCACTCTAAGCAGACTTGTCAACACTCACAGGGCAGTTCTTCACCTGTCCCTGGGGAGGGGGGACAGAAAGGGGACACAACGTTTTGCAGGGGAGGCCAGTGGCCAACGCTGGGGTTGAAAATATCATTATTGTTGATTGTTACTATTAGAGAAATGTTCCCTTTTTGAAACTTCCCCTCCACTGATTTCAGTGGAGACCCCAGGTTATCTATTATGAATGTCTGGCTAGTTTTTGCAGTGTGTGGGGTCTTTTCAAACTCACTACCCTTCTTTACACATGTCTTTTCTGGCTGCACTGGGCAGTCCCTATGCCTCCCAGTGCTGGGACAGCATGCCCCCTTTCATTTGACTTTGGTCTGCTTTACTGTAGTCGTAATCAACAATAATGGACCAACAGGACAGGGAATAACTACTCAACACATTTATCTTTTTTATAAATACCAATACATGCTATATATTGAATTCAAAATCTTTTATTATCATATCAAAAATATAAAATACTGTTTTTTAAAACATTTAAACAAATACCTTCATATTCAACTCATACTGAATCACTCCTATCATTCATTCCATTTTCACTTTTTCAAATCAATAACATCTATTTGTAGGGTCTATTGATAATTAGCCCCCAATTTCCAATTTCTACAATAATATAAGTCCTCCACCAAAATGATCTGATGGTTCCATCTATGTGCTCCTGGTCACACAGGCCTACGTCTACATGTGTTTCGGTTGTCTTCCTGGGCGTTACCACTCATCACCCCTTTACTCTCACAACCTTCGTCAGGACCAAATATGGGGAGTTTCTTTGTTCCCATTAACAATACGTAGGGTGAATAACACCAACTAGAACATAATAACCAATGTTAATATCTAAAACAACTCATGACAATCTCTAAAAGCAATTTATTAACTATTTGTTAGGTTATTCACTCTCAATTTGAATCACACTTAATGTGTATAAATGATTCTCAGTCATCATTGAGTCAATGTGTCAGAGTGATATTCTTTACACTCAGTCTTCATTGATATATGGATTAATCCTGTTCCCATCTCTACATAGTGGCCAACTTAGTTTGGCCCCAACTAGGATGCAAACAAACACAAAATGTACTTATTCAGTACTGTACTTACTCAAAATCGTCATCTCTAAAAAGTTATGGCGGAGAAGCTCCACTCTCTAATCCTTCAAGGGAGGTTCTTTGATCTTGGTATCGCACATCAGGGGCATAGGTTAATCAGATGGTTCAGATTCCTTCCTATAAAGTGTGAACACTTTTGGTTATCCAGTGGTCTATCAATAGGGGTGTGGTCTATCCTTAAACCTTCTTTGTACTTATATCTACCTGTGCCGCTATAAATTTCCAGCGTTTATTCTCCGAAATTCTCTTTCAAATAAACAAACGCTGAAAGTAAAGAATGCGTAACATTCCAAGTTCTGTTTCTTATTTCCTACATTATGCATCATACTACATTCTTTCCTCCTATTATTATAATGATGGTGTCACCAAAATTGATGTCCATTGCTTCCTATTATTTCACCCCAGTTGTACATATGACTCTCACTGCTTGTATACCTAAAGTTTCCCCCATCCTCCATGCAAAGTACTCCCTGTATAGAGAGGCTCTCTTCCTTCTTTTACGCTTCCCTCTGCAGCGTCCAATTAAAATTATAACCGCAACGCATATTTATTGACATTTACACTATGTGTTTCTATGTCAGTCCTTCCCTTGTTCATTTAACTCTAAATATTTAAACAGACGTTGTAAACTTCCACTACTTCCACTACTCCCCCACCCGCCATCACTTACCTTTTGTGTTGTTTGTCTCATCCGTGACCGCTGTTCCTCGCGTAATCCAGCTTCCGGCGTATTCAAAGATGCTGCCGTCGCACAGGCTATTTGAACTCTCTCGGTCATAAAGATCGAAAGAGAACTATCCCACTCTCATTGGCAAACGAACATAGAAAGTGTCCTGCTTTCCATTCTCCCAGCCGACTCAATGACCGGCCATTTTTATATGCGATTAGAAGGATTCCTTTTCTTTAAGGCAAAACCCTGGGCTAGCCCCCAAAACCGCAATATCGAGTATTTTGACAAGCACATCCGTATAAAAGCATATATATATGCTCCATTATATATAAATGGAGTGCCATCCATTTTGCTTGTACCTCGGTACGGGGATTCTTTTGGATATATATATATATATATATATATATATATATATATATATATATATATATATATATATATATATATATATATATATATATAACACGGCCACAGTAGTGGCCATGTAGTTATGGATAAGTTGGTGTTTCCATAGGAAGAGCACTTTTTGGGCGGCTTATAACTCGGCTCCCCCTGGACGAATACTTACCAATATTTGCAAAAAAGTATATGGGCCACTCTGAATTCTTTTCCAAAGTTTGGAAAGGATTCGTCTCGGGGGGCCAAAGTTATAGGGGGGGTCCCAAAACATCTTTTTTTCCCATAGACTGAATGGGGCAAAAACTTTGCGCACGGCTACAGGCCAAACCACTGGACGGATTGTCATCAATTTTGGGGCAGGGGCAGGGGCTTGTTCCCCAAAGCGTGCTTTTGAACATTTTGTGATAAATCTTACTGTAGTTTTCTTTAAAATGATAAAAAAATAGCAATCTAAAAATTAGTGATATCTATGTCCGCTCCGCGGACCCACTTCTCTGTTCGCTCAGTGGAGAATATTTCTATTGGCTAATCCATGGCATGCTGTACGTCGAGATGTTGCGCCTTCACCCATTGGGTCTCCCGTGGCGTCAAGTGCGCAGCATTCTTTTGATACGGCCGCCATGGTCACTTAGTTTTTGAGTTGTGCGCTGAAATCACCGCAAACAAACCCTTTTGGAACCTTGTGTCGAAAGGTAAACATTACTTATAAGTGGCAGTAGAAAGTGAAACAGTACTTTAATCTTGTTACCACTATCGTACCGTGCACTGCAACTTGGTAGACAATGTACTACAATTATTTACTGCGTCTATGTAAGAAGCCAACATCAAAATGACTGCGGTTAGACTGGCGTCCTATATTTTGGAATGTGAGGCAGCCACCTGCACGGTTTCATAAACAGAGCGCATCTGCACGTGGTCGGGAGAAATGGTTCTCATGAGTGACTGCTGATATGTAGTTGCAAAAAGAGAATGTATTTATGTTCGGAGTGAAGGTCAAGTCATCTCATTTCATTTTTTCAGTAGGCGCTCAGTATGGTCGCGGATGCACCAAACCTCATAAGGGTCAATTGTTTTTTGACCTTAACCTACTGGGACCAGAGACAGAAAGAATGTAGGGAGTCACAGTTTGAGAAACATTCCTTTTGATAACTTATGCTTCAGAAAGGTTTGTGAGGCACATGAAATAGCAGTTCCTGTGGAAGTCTTCTAGCAAAGAACTACTGTGTGACTGCGGAGGTCGAAATGGAGCCCGTGCATATCATGTAAGCTTATTTTAGAGGCCTGTATACCAACCTACCATTATTTACTTAGTCTGAAAAAAAAACAAATGTATTACTAGTAATGCTTTTGGATGTTTGTGTGCCGTTGAAATTTCAAATTGCACATTACCGCACTTTTGGCAGTTTGTGTGCCATTCAAATTTCATATCGCACATTAGCACCGTCTGTACAATGTCACTACAATTTCCATTATTACCTATGACATTTATGTGACAATCATTTTTTTTGCCTACTATGTATATTGTACATTGTCGCTTTTTCTAAGGAGTCAATACATTTCCTCAAATAAAAACAATTGTTTATAGAAATGTAATGTCTTACCCTTTACATTTCCGCAAAGGCTTTGTATTGATAGATTTTTATTTTTTATTTTACCCGCCTTCAGCGTCCAACTGACGTTTTTTTTAATTGTCAAGTGCAGTTTTTCGTCACCGGTTGTATGTGCGTCATCACTGAAAGGGATGACCGCATCAGACCTCTATGTCCGTACGCGGTTGTAGCAGTAAGAAGCACCATACCATCCTTTCAGGTGTCATAGTTCCGACCCATTCACGTCGCCTTCTAAATCAGTGTGACAGGAATACGCCTTCTGTGTCAACAACGCATAATTTCATTGCGGTTAAACAACAACGTCACCGTTGGCAGTAACATTATAAGTAAAATACCGTACTTTCTGATGGACTTCATCACAGCAATTGACTTCATCTTAACAATGAATGTGAGAGGAAACTGACTACTGTGTCGCCACTGCATACTGTGGGTGTGTCAAAAACTGTGGCGCCAACGCGTGGTGACTGTGTGGGAAAACATCTACGTGACCGTCAAAAGTAACATTTTAATTGTGCTGCTGAGACACAAACTTCCAATTTCTTTGCAACTGAGAACAGGGCGATGATTTAACACTGTGCATTGTGAATTAAAAGTTCCTTACTACTGCTCACATGGTAGTGTGTTTTCTAACCATTTCATGTTCCCCTTCATATTCTGCCATGCACCGTTGCAGGTTGTAGTATGTTCTTTAATAGGTGGCATATGACACTACATGAGCCTTTATGGAATCATTTCTTTACGCTGCCAAGGTAAGTTATGCAGAGCTGCAGAGCGCTATTGGACACCACTTGCTTTGGCGACGTTAGGCTCTGGGCCATCTATTATGCTTTTGTGCCATTAGGGTACTTTCTGAACCCCAAATGCCCCAATTACCGACATCAGTTCTGCATGAAGACGCTATGTTGTCAGATATGGTATCTTTCTATAAGTGGAAAAATGAGATCAGGTGCAGTGAAAGTGTTTGCTGTATATAAACGTTTCAAAAGCAATGCCTCCTTATAACTTCTCAGTACACCTTTCTTCACCCATTTCACCTTGTGACACTTACACAAAAATGTGTGCACAGGTTAGTGGTAATGGTGTTGATTGCAATATTTCTGCCATTACTGGATTTTTGCCAAACATAATCCCTTTATATTCCACACATTTATGTACAATTCATTGGGCACAAAAAACACCTTTTGTGTTTTGCATGTGGTACTATTTTCATATTTCCTAAGTGTCGTCATGTACATAAGAAATCTACGGTATGCCTTTCGTCTCTGAAGGGTACGCTGTATGTATGCTTACTGACCACAATGTCGGGGATTTACTAGTTGAGATAAAACATTGATTTGCAATCGCCATGTCCACCAGGCACTGGCTTGCTGTTACAGGTGTTGCTGATAACCTCACATTTTAGAACAATTACAAATCTTCTTCGCCCACTACAGTCACACGTTTCCCTTTTTCACTTTCTGGCATCTGTAATGGAAAGCAAAAAAAGGGAAGGCGAGGGTTCCATACAGGCCCCTCTTCGCTTTCCATTGCAGCCTGCAGAAGGCAAAAAGAGAACCTTATAACCATATTACCACAAGCACATTTTTATTCCCTTTCAGATCTATCCTAATTTTGAATAACCTTACCACAAAGCCAGTCCCAGGTGGACATGGCTACTTGAATCCTATGTTCTGTCCCTTGTGGTCATGGCCAGTAGCCAGATTGTCTGGATCATGACCTTATTCCATGACCCGGACAAACTGGCCACTGCCCATGACCACAGGCTATCGCTCAGTCACTAAAGGTATACCGCTATTTTTGTAGCTACAATATGACACTTGGCAAATAATAAAACACTGGCACATTTGCAAAACCATGCTTGTAGGTCCTTGCCAATGCTCCTTACGCAAGTTCGCTGGAAATCCACCCATGTTTTATTTTTTCAAAAGTGTCAAATATATGCACATACAATCGTCATGTAACCTAGCCCCCACTTGACAAAATTAATTCAGACTTTACGAAAACATCTATGTCTAGATCTATAATCGTTTTGCAAACCTTTGTGTAGATTTGTCAAATGACACCACATTTATAAGCCTTTACAATATTTTGGGACCCCCTCTCTAGTTTTGCTCCCTCTTGACAGAATCCCACCAAACTTCGCAAAAACATGTATATCTAGATCTATTATCAGTTTGCCAAATGTAGTGTAGATTCGTCAAATGGCACCTCATTTATAAACCTTTACATTATTTTGGGACCCCCCCTCTAATTTTGCCCGCTCTTCACAAAATCCCACCAAACTTTGCAAAAACAATCATATCTAAATATATGATCAATTTCCCAAATTAAGTATAGATTTGTCAAGTGGCACCTCATTTATAAGCCTTTACATTATTTTGGGACCCCCCCTCTAATTTTGCCCCCTCATGACAGAATCCCACCATTCTTTGCATACTCACTCAGAATCAGGTCAGGAATATACATGCAAAATGTCATGCAGTTCCATTAAGTGGCGCCAAAGTTATAAGCCATCCAAGAACTGCATTTCACCAACCCTGTAATGCTGAGGTGTCCGCGAACTTTCACAGGACTGTTCGCGAACATACGAACTGTTCGCAGACTTTCGCGGCAAAAACACCAGTTTTTTTCGTTCTTGCAGCCATATCCCATCCCATCCTCATCACCCCTCTCCTCCCCAGAGATTAGTTCATAGGTTTGACGATGGCAATGTTGTGTGTTTTAACATGTTTTTACCGCAATGTCCGCGGACTTCAGCGATGTCCGCGAATCCAAGATGGCGGGCGTTTCCAAAAATCTGACACACTTCATGCTCTTCACCATCCAATCAGCGAACACGTTGCATGTCCACGGACATGACGTAAGCCGATTAGCCAATCAGGACACTGTCCGCGGACCGAACAGGGAAGTGTGTCCGCGGACCGAACATAGATATCACTAAGTTTCTGTGACCTACTCTTTGGTCATTTTAAAAAAAAAACTACTGAATGGATTTTCACCACTTTCGGGACCAAGCTGCTGCTCCTGGTCCAAATTTGGTGAAAATCCGTCCAGCGGTTTGGGCTGTAGGCGTGAGAAAAGATTTTCCCCCATTCAGTCTATGGGAAAAAAAGACATTTTGGGACCCCCCCTATAACTTTGCCCCCCCTGGACCCAACTTTGCAAAAACATTCAGAGTGGGCTATATACTTGTTTGCAAAGTTTGGTGAGGATTCGTCCAGGGAGAGTGGAGTTATAAGCCGCCCAAAAAGTGCTCTTCCTATGGAAACAGCAACTTAACCATGACTACACACTACCGTGGCTGTGTAATATATATATATATATATATATATACTTATATATATATATATATATACACTTTTTCCTTTTATAGTGACGTGGAGATGTTTCCGATCTCTTAAATAAGCTGTATCATATTTCCACTAATGTTAGTCACACCACCATAGAGTCATTCCACATTCATATGTCAGAATTACATATAGGCTTAAAGTGTTAGCAGGCTACTCAATGAACACTTTTGCTGCCTCCTCGTCACCGATTTGGAGAGACATTATTCCAGTCAACAGGGTTTATCTAAGAGACTAGAAAAAATGAAAATGGAATGAATGGTAGGAGTGATTCAGTACTTATATTATTGTAGAAATTGGAAATTGGGGGCTAATTATCAATAGGCCCTACAAATAGATGTCATTAAAATGAAAATGGAATGAATGGTAGGAGTGATTCAGTATGAGTTGAATATGAAGGTATGTGTTAGTTTAAATGTTTTAAAAAACAGCATTTTATATTTTTGATATGATAATAAAAGATTTTGAATTCAGCATTTATTGGTATTTCTAAAAAAGTTAAATGTGTTGAGTTGGTTATTCCCTGTCCTGTTGGTCCATTTTTGTTGATTATAAGTATATGAAGCCTGGAGGACCAGGGACTTAAATCAAGCACCCCTTGGGTTTATACTGCTTTACTGTAGCGCAGCCCACCTTAAGTGGAGTACTTATTTTGCGGCCCATTTTTCCTTTACACTTAGGTATATGCGTTGAACAGGCAGTTAACATAGTTTTACTTTCATATACTGTGCACCAGTGATTCATACTGTTACAATGCCAAATGGATGCTCCTCTTTGTACAAAAAACATTGTTTGTGCCATGTTGCTTTTTGTCCATAGTCCTGCCCTTTCAAGCCAGCAATGGACATTTTGGACATGCACTTCTGAGGGTTGTAGCCGTGGACTCCTGGTCAGTGCTCTGTGGGTCTAAAGTGACTGTGATTTGGGGGTATCTAGTGCCAATCCACATTCCCCCCAAAGGATGTATATTGCTAGGCAATTGTGGTGTGGCTGGCAGTCTATGAAAGGTAAGTGTATGCCTGTTTGAATGGTGCAGACCCTCACCATTAGATCACTTGGATTGTTACCATTCTGGATTTGGCACAAGGAGAGAGGGGGAGCCACTCTGGATGTCACCCACCGGAAGCAAGAGTTTGAAACTCAAGACACCATTAAGGAATCATAGAGGACTGCATTTGCAGATCAGCATTGACAAAGTCAATGTGGGGTCACCAAAGCCACTCTCCACCCATGAAGTGTCCTGAGGGAAATTTAGTGTGGTGGGAGTTGAAGCAGTCATCAGCATCATCAGCCCTGTCCAGGTGGAGATTGCCTAAAACTGTTTGGCCCTCATTACGACCCTGGCGGAAAGTAACTGACCTGACCGCCATAGCGTAAATAGCGTTTCCGCCATTGCACGACGGAGTAAAGTGCGGCTAATTCTGACCCATCGGGCACGAGCACTACGCCATGGCGGAAGTGCAAAGTCTGCGATGGCGGAAATGTCCCCAAAACGCCCCTCACCGCCGTCGTACGGCGCCCTAGGTGCAATTCCGCCACCCATCATAGCGGTCACCGTAATGAGCGGTAATCGCAAAATACGGTGACCGTAAATATATGGAAACGGAAGTAAAAACATGGGCCCGGAACGGGAAACAGCACGCCGTACACCTATAAAATCAGAATCCCAACACAACCATCAAAAATCCTACCCTGAGACACATCCCAACCCGTTAGCCACCCTAGTGAAAACAATAAAAATGGGAAAAGTTGCTAAAAAAGCGTGCGACCGCAAGCGGCAGGTCCACTTCTCCCATGAGGAACTCACCGTGCTCACAGAGACCCTCCAGGAGAATGCTGCCGTCGTCTTCTCGACGCAAATGACCAGGACGGCACTTGCGAACAAGAAGGCCATATGGGCCCTGGTGGCACAGCGGGTAAGTGCGGTGGGGACCGCACCCCGCAACCCACAGCAATGCAGAAAGCGATGGGACGACTTGCGGATACGCGTACGGAGCATACTATCAGCCAACCGTAACATTGCCACAGCTACCGGGGGAGGATCGGAATCACCCATCAAGTTGACCCCCTGGGAAGAAATCTGTGCCTCCACCATTGGAATGGAGAGTATAGAGGGAGTCGGAGGGATGGAGAAAGGAGTGCAGACATCCAAAGAATCAGGTAGGTGGGCCAAATAAAACAATGCTAAATCCACAATGTCCAATCATGTGAAGTACCATGTGTCCACATAGTGCAACAGAAACACATGTCCAGGAGAACGTCCACATACATTGGCCTGATAGCGCACTTCAAAAGTCACTTTAAATGCATAAATAATTAAAAATCCTAAAAACACCCTCTACACGTGCAGCATGCACACCCTAACTGCAGGCTGCAAAACAACTGCATCCTCAATCCACACAAAAATGAAACCACCTCCAAGGCCCTGACCCAAATCACCCTCATGTACCACCCCGATGCATGTGATACATTGCCATTCCAATTTCCCCACAAGACGACGACTGGCCATCCCCCACAAGCCCTGTGGCAAGGCAACATGAGGTGATCAGCCCCTCTGTGACACCACCGCAAATGGGCATGGCCCAGCAGAGGCAACAGTCCCTCGACCAGGTGATCGTGCAACAGCAGCAACTGGCCACGCTCCTCAAGGAGCATGCTGATGAATGTGGGGGTACTAAGGCAGCCATAGAAACATCAACTGAGACACTTAGGTCAGAAATGGAGAGAAGCACAGAGACACTAAGGGCACAAATGGAGAGAAGCACAGAGAGCCTGAGGGTACAAATGGAGAGAAGCACCGAGAGCCTGAGGGGGGAACTGCATGCGACGTCCAAAGACGTATGTGCTGAACTTGCCGCTGTGCGCCGTGTGCTCACTGAGCTCTCACAAACCCTTAGGGACATGCATGGACGTGAGCAGGCAGAGACATCATCCGTTGCAAGTTCCGTCCAGGGCAGCCCCCAACGTAGATCTGGGAGGAACCTGCGCTCCACAGGCAGGGGTGCCCCTGATACCCGGAGAGGGGGCTTGCAATAGCGTCTGCCCACTGACAATGAGCATCTTTGGACACTGGTGTTCGGGGGGGTGGTAGGAGGGTGGAGGGGGTGTGTTGGGCTTACTTGGGTGGCGGGTCGATGGGGTGTGTAACATAATTTCACATATGCTATAAACATTTCACAATCATCCAATGAGATGTGTGGACATTGATCTTTGTGTACGAGGCCTTTATAGGCATACAGTCCATATTGTGCATGTTCCAGACACACACAGTGCCACAAGTCCCGTGTCCATGTATCAGCCACCAGGCGTGAGTGCTAGAAGCATGAATCTATGAGAATCTGACGAATTTCACGGCCCTCCTGTGCCTCGCGGACTCCTTGAGGTGCTGCCACATCCCCACCCTCATCATGACCATCTTCAGGTGCTTGCAGTTCTGCGTCAGGGGGCATGGGCACATTTCTACGTACGCACATGTTGTGTAGCATGACACATGCCATGACCATCTTTGCAACCTTCTCATGGCGGTACAGGAGTGCCCCGCCAGACCTGCTGAGGCAGCGGAAACGAGCCTTCAGTAGGCCGAATGCCTGTTCTATGACTACACGGGTACGTGAGTGGGCATGGTTGTAGTCCTCCTCATGCTGGTTCTGTGGGTTCCGGAGTGGTGTAAGGAGCCATCTCTTCAGTGGATACCCGGCATCACCTGTATGTGGACAATAAAGGATGTTTGTGGAATGACATTGCTACGTACGCACCCCCCCCCTTCCTGCCAGGTCATTATTGCCGCATCACATACCCCACATTATCATGCATGAAATGAGACTCACCGAGTAGCCAGGATCTGTTCCCTGCGTGTCGCTCCATGTAGCGTGGTATTGTAGAGTTCCTCAAGACCATAGAATCATGGGTTGATCCAGGAAATCGGGCACAACAATGTGTAATGATCCTGTTGGAGCCACACACCATTTGTACATTAAGAGAATTATATTGTTTTCGGTTGCGGTACTGGGCCTCCATGGCATGTGGGACAACCAATTCCACATGGGTGCAGTCGATGGCACCAATGCAACCCGGTATGCTGGCAAGTGCATGGAATCCCACTTTTGTGTTCGTAATTTCCTGCTCCGAGCGTGGTAGAGAGATGTAGTCGTCTGCGTGCTTCAGGAGGGCATCGAGCACTTGCAATAGTGTCCGTGACAACAGTGGCTGTGAAATGCCATGCAACTGTCTGACTGTGTGCTGGTAGGTGCCTGTGGCCAGGAAGTGTAGTACAGACACCACCTTCAGTAGGGGTGGGATGGCGGTTGGGCTATCTATCATGCTGGCAAGGTCAGCGTGTGTCATGTCCACAATGGCGGCTATGGTGTCCCGGTCCAAACGGTAGAGGGTGTGGATCTGCTCATCAGTGAGGTTGAACGGATGAGCTCGGAGGCGTGGGATTGCGGGCTGCCTGCGTGGTGGTAGTGGCTGTGCTGGTGGGCCTTGCTGGCCCTGCCTTGCCCTCCTCCTCCTCCTGCGTCTCCTCTGTGCGGCCGGTTGTTGTAGTAGTTGGTGTTCGTCTTCTTCTTGAAGTTGGAGTACTTGCAGTGCTATCAGGTCCCCCAGGGCCAACATCGCTAGTCCTGCCGGTAGCATTTTGGAGTGGGTGTGGTTGTGGGAGGGGGTTGGGTGTGCAATTTATGTGTTTTCAGGCAGTATAGCCTCCACCTGTGGTGATTCATTCCACCTGTGCAAGCTGCAATCCCCTTTGGGCGAGCACGTCCCGCACACAACGCTGCAATTCGACGCATGGCATCTTGCTATTACAATCATGTATTTAATCCCGATGGCAGTGGAATATTGGTTCATATGTTCATTCTGCTATGGTCCCATTGTTTCACATACTATCTTTACAGTCGCGAACAAACTTGTGAAGGGTCAGTGGAATGTAGTACTCGATTAACGGTGGACCCTCATGCAGCACTGTACCGAGGTTCACCGATGGGCGGGGCGTCCCATTTGTGAGTGAAGGCAGTTGCCATTTGCACACACTGCCGCACTACATGGATGAATTTGTGATTTCAAGCGGTCACAGATGCCTTTTCCACGTGATGTTGCAAATGAGGAATTCGAAGGACAGCGCTTTCGGTTTTCAGCTAGCGGCGAGGAGACGCCCACAGGTCTGACTGCAGATATAAAGTTCTATTGTTTAATGTCCTTCGGACAGGGGCCATGGCGAGAATGCAATGATTGATATGAATAGTATGGGATGCGCAATAGCGTAGTGGACGATAAGGCAGGACGTTCCCAAATACATGTTACTTCACAACACTAGAATTCCGGGCTGGAGCACAGTGGATTTTGCAGACTGCATTACGCACAGACTCAATGGAAATTTCACATGTTATGTGAGTAAATAATCAGGCGTTTTCATACCGGGATGAGGGTATGATGTATGGATGCATGGACAGATGATTTAATTGAGAGTTTACCATGTACATGGCTTTTTGGAATCTATCCACTTCCCCTGCGCTATGTGATGCAGAGCTGCCATAGTGGGACCATCGTCTATCTGCCCTTGTTGAACCCTCCCTGTCTCGACGCGCCTTCAAACACTTGTGTCTATGCACGTTACTAATCCCATCTAATGGATTCTGTTTTAACAGACGCATGCACACAAAGACTCGTTTGTAATAGTGTATACACCTCGATTTATATAGTTATGATTCGCAAGTGATTTTTGGGTGGGAATAATCCTTTTGAGTGGGCTAACATGCATATGGCTGTAGATTTAGTGTGATCATTGAAGTGAGTAATTCAAATTAAGTTCTGATGCCCATACCATTCTTTTTCATTTCATTTGGGTGACAGGTATCTCCTCCCCTTTTGCCGCTGCCATCTGTATGCCACTCCTGCAGATGGCTTTTACTCCCGACACCTGCTGCTTCGTGTTAATCAGTGGAGCACCATTACGATCTTATGGGACGATCGCCAATGGGCCACATGCCCTTACGCAGTACTAGTGGCTAGGAGCAACATATCGACCTTTCAGCTGGACTAGTGCCTACCTAATGGGACGGCCCTGCGGTTCTAGGCGCTTCCATGGTGCCTTTTTGAACGTGAATGTAGCCCCTGTGTACCATGAAGGAACAGGGCGTCACACAAGAAGAAGCTGGTCATTTATTGCGGATGCAGCCCACAATAATGAAATATATTTTGGAGTTCATGACCTAATAGCTGTATGGGCTTGGTGATTTTGTTGTGCATTAAATTTCTATTATGATATTAACCGTGTAGCGTTATTCTTTGCAAGTAATGTAGCATATTCCTATTTGTGGAGCGATGTATTGTGAGAAGATCTGCATTGGGTTCCGGCTTCTGAGTATAGTTGCGTGGTACTGTACTTGGCGCGTTTGCCTACGAAGCCCAGTGAGGTCAGGGATAGGGGCTGCCATTATGACTGTTTTAATGATGTCATGCTCAGGGGCGGGGGATTAGCTTTTGTGTAACAGATGCCGGTCAGCCAGGTGGATTGGTGGAATGATGTGATTATCAGAATATGGCTGGTCACAGGTGCCTGTGTTTGCGTGCATTTCTTGGAGGGAGACTGAGGTCATGTCCATTGGAATAGCTTCTGTATTCGTGCCATCTGTGCCCTGCAGCTCCCACTGGCCCCTCTTGAGATGGGCCTGGCTGCTCAGTCACTCTGCCAACTTGTGTGGTACATGCTTGTGCTGATGGTTGGTTTGTTTACTGGCAAGAGTACAGGGCTGGTGCAGTCTCCCTCAGGTTACTGCTTTGAATGTTGCCTTACACTGGTGTCAAGCGATGAGGGCCTGTTGTTGTTTTGTCTCATATTTCAGTTCATATTGCTGTACTTGAACCTTCACATGCCTGTGCTGCATCAGTACGGCAATGGTGACATGGCAAATATGGATGGCCACTCACAAGGCACTTGGAGCCCCTACATTCATTTGTTCGTTGGCATGCATGGGTGACTAGTACATTTCACTGGTTGCATTGTGTGACTTCATTGCACCTACGAGGAGTTGTGCAATGTGGCCAGGGAGTGGTGTACAGGCACTCAGTAGGGCCATTTACGGTTGGTTCGCGTTGCCGTACTTCTCACCATGGCGGAATGGTACTTTCCGCCATGCTTGATGGCGTTAGGTAAATGTCCGGTAGGGTCAGAATTCGCGTACCGTTGCGCCATGGTGGTAATTACGGTTTCGCATGGCGCGCGTGCGCGTACTTGGTGCAGTTAGCGTTGGCGTTCACTACGGTGTCACTAATGGCATCGTACTTCACGGTGACGGGTCATAATCGCACCGAGCGCTATTCGATGGCGGTATTGCATTTCCGCCATCGTTTTTCGATTTCCGCCAGGGTCGTAATGAGGGCCTTTGTCTTGTAAGGGACTAAAACTGCCATTAGCTGGATGCAAACCTGACACCGAACCATACAATACATCCACAACCCCTGGACCTCCTACAGCCGAAGATGTGAGTAGTTGTCCACAATGTGCCTACTTACCTGGGGGTTGTTGTCTTTGATTCAGAGTTTTGGGAACTGAGGTTCTATGCCACTATCGAAGCCACACCTGTTGCCATGGATTTCCATGGATGTAAAGTACAATCCCTGCAACACCCCAAACCTGATCATGGCTGGCAGAGTTGTAGTTTAGGATTTTTTCCCAGGGGTCCTCACTTTTTAGTATTTGAGAGTTTCCCAAATGCTATGTTTAAACCTCTTTAAATTAAAGTGTTGGATCACTATCTAAAGAACTTACCTATTCGTTTTGGCAAAATCTTCCGTTGGAAGACTTTGTGATTAACTTCACTCCTTTTACAGGTACTTACTTTTTAACTGGTCCCATTGAAACTCTGGTTTCTAGACAGACCGGTTAGGTAGGGAAGGAGCTATCACGTTTTTAGGTTATACCTTATAATGTGCTTTCCCTTCAGCTTTAGTTTGAATAGTGTTGCTTAATTACACAATGTGTGGGTTGCCAACTGTGTATGCATACATGTTGATTCTGTTTTTTGCCTAGTGTGTAATGGTGTTCACATTTATTGCATGTGTGATTTTTTAATAAATGCTATATATATATATTTGTATACATCTATCTGGCAATCAACTACCTCAACTTTCCATGATGTTAGCTGTCCCTATGGCCAAACCCCTGAATCTCCCACGTCTAAGTCATACTGCTCAGCATATGCAACCCAAAGAGAGGTTGGTTGGACCAAAGCTGAAACACACTTGCAAGCCGACTAGATTGGCTTCTCAGAACCCAACACCAGTGTGGTTCTGAACCCCACCCCACCCCCAACAGTTACACATCTACAATTCTACACGTTTGAATGTCATCCAGCATTTATTATAGGCTTAAGGTCATATTGGTCCAATTTCAACTTAATCCTGAATTGCTACAATTCTGGATATATTTGCGTAAATGCATGCTATGTGGCCATCCTTCTTGCAAAAATGTATTTGAACACTAAGATCCCAACCAGAGTGCTATGTGCTGAAGGGAGTGCTTTGTGATTAAAAATGCTCTTGACCAGTTGATCGCTTTAATATCCTATCTGCTAAATCAAGAGTTAGAGAGCCAATCATTTATCTTTATACTCAAATCAGCTAAACAGTGTGCTTTTTCAAAGTGACTAATCTTCACAACGTGTTTAAAAGGTGCATGGTTAATTCATTCTCCACGAATGTACTCGTACTAATAAACCTCAGGCAGTCTCTTCATTAATGGATAATATATAAAAAAGTATGCGGCAATACACACAAACAATAGTGCATTAGGATGTTTTCACGAAGTGGTTTAATAAACTAATTATGACTCTAGTGGTGGCAGATTGTGTATGCTTATATTTCTTTTGTATTGTATTATAGAGTTAACAAAGTCAACTTTTAATACAGTACATAGACAAGAAGAAGTGATCAAAGATAAAAACAACTACAATAACCTACTGATTAAAGAAAATAAAGATGATCACACAGGTCCTTTTTGCAAACGAATATACACAAATACAATGAAGTCCCACGACAACCATAGTTAATAGACAAAAGATAAAAAGCCATACAATAACATTCATAATTAATAAAATCTGCTTTCAAAGCTTGATCAAATAAAATATGCAGGCATCATTGTTGCTACTCAAAAAAACAGACCTAAGGCCCTCAGAAGTGTATTTCCCTACCATACCAGCTGACCTCAGAGCGTGGTGTCTTAGCTTGTCTAGAGAGGAGCATTCCATCAAAAGATGTTTCACACACTCAATGCATTCCTCTCCTCACAGGTGGCACAATCTCACATGTCTAGGGATCTTATACCATGACCATATAACTTCAAGAGTCTGCACAGAGTTACATTTCACTTTCAAGTAATCCCAGACGCAAAAATTATCCAGGAAAATACTAATATAACTTGGGACACCCTCACGGTCATTAAATGATTTGGGAAATGAGGCAGAAGAGGTTTTAGAGGCAAGATCTAGAATCAATTGTTTCTAGCCCTGAGAATGAAGAGGCTCTTTCATAACCGTTCTAAATCGAGGAAGGGGCATAGACAAAGGATTATCAAAAGAAACAAAATCCAAGAATCTACAATTGTCTGAATCTGAACAAGGCAGCTGTTTGGCATGAAGCTCTCCCTAGTGATTAAGTTGTCATGTAGTAACCTGGTCAAATAGCCAGCCAGGGCATTGAACAGTTTCCAATACGTAATAAAACAACTCAAATTAAAGTTCTCCAGGATTAGCTGAAAGTTTAACTTCAGGTAGATAGCCTCAACAGAGGGGTAATGTGCCAATCGAAGGAGTCTCCTCAAAATAGTATGTTCCATTTTGACTAAGGCCAAGGAACTCACGAGTGCCCAAATCTCTGCACTGTAAAGCATACTCAGCAAGATCTTAACCAAGTACAATCTAACCAACGCACCAACAGATTTGCCACCTCCCTTTAATGCAAGTGAAAGAATCTCATCCGCTACCTGAGCATTTTTTACTTGCACCTGTTCAAGTGGGTGACAGCATTTAATTTAGCATCAACAAATATCCCCAAATATGTGGATGAAGATACAACGTCAATATCTTCCATAGCTAACGCCCATTTTGAATGTTTCATTTTTTTATATTTTGAAGAAAAGACCTTTATTTTGGTCATACTGATCTTCATGTTCAGTGAATTAAGGGTAGAGTAGGCATGCAATTGATTCAAAGAGGCCTGTAGACCACTAGGAGTGAGATCTAGCAAAGGTAGATCTTCGGCATAGGCCAGCCACTGCATGGGAATGTCAACTAATTTAGGCAAAATTGGTTAGGATGGGGTTAGGATTCACAAGGTCCCCTCCAAGATCTGACAGGTATAAATTGAACAACATGGGTGCAAGGATGCATACTAATCCAGCTGGTCATCATGCCCAGTTGATCTAGGCACACTTTGACTCTGGTGTTTTAACGTAATTGAATAATCGTTTTCAACAGTCCCGGCAGTATGTTCCAACTTCTCAATTTAGACCACAGCCTATGCCTATTGACTGTGTTGAAGGCTGTGCTGAAGTCTATGAAGGCAACATATACAGGTAGGCTGCAGATCATCCAGGTCTGCTGTACAGTAGTGACAAGGACAAGGCCATGGAAAGTGGTATTATAGCCTTTTCTGAAGCCCATTTGATTGAGTAGGATGATGTTATAATTTTAATTAATTTATTTATTTATTTCATTTATAAAATGCAAAAACAACCCAGAGGCATTGCGGAGCTGTTGCAGGTACAAGTCAATGAAACGTAATTTGTCATAGAGTTAATTGAATTACAAAACAAACGCTGGAGGCATACACTGACATGCAGTTAGCGGAAATACATCAGTAGTGAGAGCAGTAGAACAATTACTGAGAACAGACGTGGTATAATGCATGTTGGTGAGCAAAGTACAGTTAGCAGTTGTAGGTCTGGGGGATAGGTGGGAGGTCTTGCAGGTTAGGAGAAGAGCTGGGTTTTGAGCGCTTTGTAGAATAATCAATAAGATGTCTTCGCTCAAGGGGATGGGGGAGGTTGTTCCAAAGTTTTGCAGCAATGTAGGGGAAGCTGGAGTCTTGTGCTTTGGTTCTCCTGACTTTGGGCACAACTAGGTGGTCAGTGTATGGAGACCTGGTGGGTCTGGAGAAGGGCGCCTTGGTGATCCTGTGTGTGAGGTACGGGGGAGCTGTGTTAGATAAGCATTTGTGGGTAATGGAGAGCGTTTTGAATATGATGTGCTCCTGTATGTGGAGCCAATGTGCTTTTCCGCTTGCTTTAGAAATGTGATCTCTTTTTGGGATGTGGAAGGTCGCTCTCAGGGCATTGTTTTGTACCACTTGTAATCTTTTCATATTTCTTGCTGAGGTGCCAGTGAAGAGGACATTACAATAGTCAGTCTTGGAGCCAATGATTGCATGGGCGAATATGAGGAAATTGTTTTTGGTTAGGAAGTGTCTGGCTGCATTCAGGACCTTAGTGGAATAGGCAGCTAAGGAGGCAATGGCACTTACTTGGCTGGACATGGTGAGGAAGGCGTCAAGGTAGACTCCTAAGGTCTTCACGGATGATGAGATGGGAATTGTGCAATTATCTATCTTGAAGGCAGAGTACTGTTTGTCCATGGACTTCAAGGCATTTAGAGTGCCAACAATTAGAATTTCCGTCTTTTCTCTGTTAAGGCAAAAGTGGTAGGCTGCCATCCATGCCTGTATGGTGAAGTAGATGCTGTTGAGGGAGATGGAGTCGACTTTGTAACTCCTTTATATAGGGATCAAGCTTTGAGTGTAATTGGCATAGTTAGTGTAGGCTATTCCTGGTGAATCAAGAATGTTGAATAGAGGCCTGGCCAATATATTGTATCAAGTTGGTGCGATGCAAGAGCCCTGTGGCATGCTGCAGGTGATTAAATATGGCAAGTTGTGTGCAATGTTGGAGAAGACACTCATGACCCTCCCTTCCAGGAAGGAATCAATACAAGCAGTGGCAGGTGGGGCGAAGTTGGCGTGGGTAGTGAGGTGGTGACACAAGATTTGGTGGTTGACCAGGTTGAAAGCTGTGGATAAGTCTAGGAGAAGGAGCAGAGCAGAGTTTCCCTTGTCTTGAATCTTGTCAAGTTGGTTCTTTGGTTCGAGAAGGGCAGATTCGGTCCCATGGCCAGGGCGGCATCCCTAGAACGTGGTTGTCTTCCAAGAAGTGCTGGACCTGCAGATGAGCTCTGCGTTCTAAGATTCTTATTAAAAAGGGATTCTGGTGATTGGCCTATAATTTGTTGGAATAGCAGGGTCAAGGGTGGATTTTTT
The DNA here is from genome assembly GCF_040938575.1 of Ambystoma mexicanum. NCBI lineage: Eukaryota > Metazoa > Chordata > Amphibia > Caudata > Ambystomatidae > Ambystoma > Ambystoma mexicanum. The sequence continues at coordinate 293,760,593 of NC_090941.1, forward strand.
AAAAAGAGGGAGTACCCAAGCTTCTTTGAGGGTGTCTGGGATGATACTCTTGACGAATGAAGCATTTATGAAGGCGGTGATGACTCGGGCTAGCATCTCAGTGCAATCTTTGATGAGGGTAGCAGGGCAGATGTCACCTTTGCATTTAGAAGGTTTTAATCTATTGATCACTTTGAGGACTTCACTTTCCGAGAGATCTCTGAAGTAAAACTGTGCGGATGAAGTGGTGAGGGGTGAGCAACTGATATTGGTAGCTGTGGTTTTGTTGTATTGAATAGGGCTTATTGCAAGGTAATTATTGCATTTAGGGTATCGATTTTGCCTAGTAATTCTGCCTGTATGTTTGAACACCACAAGGCATCTTTGGTGAGTGTTGTGGGTGGTGGGGCAGGAGCTTGGAGTTCTCTGAAGATACTGAACATTTCTTTTACATCAGGGTTTGCATTGCTAACTCTTGAGTTGAAAGAGTTAGATTGTGCAGCAAGTGTGGCATTTTGTAGAGTTCGGCAATTTCACTGAAGTCATCTTTGTGAGTGTTAGTCAGGTCTTTTATCCATGCTAGCTGGGCTTGTCATTTCTGGAAACACAGTTCAAGTAGGTTGTGGGTAAACCAAGAGTTTGAGTGTCAGACTTTTTGGGATTTGGGGTAGGCTAGGAGGGCTATGGTGTTCACTGCATTAGCGAGGATGAGAGTATAGGTATCCACTATCGAGTTAGGTTGGGCTGGAGGGGGGATGGAGTGTGGGTATGTTCAGAGGCGGCAGGATGTTTTCTCTGTTGAGCTTCTGTGAGCTTCTTGTCATGGCTTGTGGAAGTGGATTAGGAATGTTTTTGGGTTTGGTGGGATGTGGGATGGAGAAGAGGATTATGTAGTGGTCTGACCAGGGGCAAGGGGTGGTGGTACTGGTGGTGACCTGGCAGTTATAGTCAGCGATCCAATCTAACATGCATCCTTTGCAATCATCCTCTACCCAATGATTACCCTTATCCAGTATCACCCTTGAGAATATTTTTGCTTGGATGTCTAGCTTCGCCAAAAGCTGATAGTTCCATGGATGAGAGCAATATATTTTTTTATACACAGGAATGAGGATACTGTCCTTCCAAGAAGATGGAAAGAACTGAATCACATGAATCTATCAGAATAACCAATAGAGCATCTCAGCCCAGATGCTGGTAAGATTTACTAGCCTCAATCAATTTGGCAATGTCAGATGTCCCTTATTGAGGGTTCATAAAAAAGATGACAAGTCATTGGTAGAGATCTGGGCACTACAAACACCCAATGTTTGTTGGACGTAGGTTACCCAGTCCTCTTCAGAAACCCCACACCCATCTCTACCATGTACATTGTTGCCATTGAGAATTTTCCATAACTGCTGAACCCATATGCATGCATTTGTATTGGCCAAACCCCAAACCCTCTCCCGTAATGATAGGCTTACAACTTGTGTCAAGTGTTGGCAATAAACGGCCGTAGGATTTTATTGTACAGATATGATTTATGGCAAATACACAATATCACATATCATGATGGTATCATACTTTTGGGCACCGGGTCCTGAGATTACCCCCTCTGACCCGTGCCGCCACATGCGGGCTGACCGTGTTCCCCCAAGAGTATGCCCTAGAGACAGCCCCTGTGAGCAAGTGTTGCATTGATTTCCCGAAAGAAATGCTCCATGCCCTGGTTAGACAAATGGGTGCCGTAGTGGAGAAAGAGGTCTGGGTTGCCTAGTGCAATGGCTGGGTGTATGAAACCCAGTCCTCTTGTCATACAGAATCTCTCTATCCCCCTGTTCAATTTTCTTCTGGATATGTCTATAGATTTGTAGCAGTTGGCCCCTAGCCATTTCTTTCTTGGTAAGATGGCTGAGAAGTATATTTCAGTACCCCTCCAGTTGTGCGAAATGCCTGCTAGGGAGGAGCACATTTCTTCGCATAGGATGCGTCTAGCCATGTTGACTAGATTGTTGCCCCCTAGATGAATGATCAGGAATTCTGGGGGGTCCCTGCATGCCACCAATTCTGTTAGTGTTTCGTGGACGTCGGCCCACCGCAGGCTTCTGTATCCCCACCATGAAGTAATGGTGTTTCTGAAAGGTGGCCCTTCTTTAGTCTCTTCTGCCCATCTGCCTGTCCTGAAAACAAATGAGTGGCCAACTATCCATGCTGATCGGAGTGTGGTCCTCGATTCGCCTGTTGTTTCTGTGGTGGTGGGAGGGAGGGAAAAGAAAAGAAAATTTTGAGGGAGGATGGCTATATCAGTTGTGGTCCGATATATCTTTCATAACAGTCTGACTTCCATCCCCCTATGTTTTTTAGTTGTTGCGGTGCTAAGCCTCCCTGCCATGCTGCAGTGGTGGCACCTATCCTGAAGGAATGGCTGCCAAACTGTTTGGGATCCCACCCTGCTTTGCTGATTGCTTTTATCAGCACTCCTTTAAACTGGTAGCGGCTTAGAGCCGATGCATTCTTGTGGATTAAAAAACTCCCCCCCAACTTTGGGTCATTGTGCGTAATAGAGGTTGGTGATGCAAACCGGACAGTTTGTTGCTTCATCAATCCAACAAATGTTGATGGTTCTTTTTGCACCCGTTTTCGACTGTTGCATTTCTATGTTAACACTCTCCTGTCTCACCCTGACTTCCATGACACCCAGGCCATTTAACATTATCTCGTATGGGTGCCAACATATGGCTTCCAGCTGGCTTGCTATCTGCACCAGTTTGCTGAAATCAAGGGGTCGGCGGGTGTCCACTTAGGCACCCTCTATTCTGCCCCATCCCTTCATTGCATAAGAGATGAGGGCGTTCTGGGTGGGGTCTGAATCGCCCCGTATTTTTGTAAAATATGAAATTGCCACCAGGTGTCTTTTAGCCCAATCCCTTTTGAAACCTTGTTCCCGAGCCCATTTTAAAAATACTTCTATATCTTTAATCATTATTAATTCTACGTGGTTTACACCTGTGGCCTTAAATACTGTTTGCAAACACTTACTGTACTGTGTTGCAGTAGTGCTTGCCACTGCCCTCTCTGCCATCTCCGTTAGGAAGCCTGTGAGGTTGTTGGCACCCGTTGGTGATGTGCCTGATTCTTGTTGGGCATCCCGGCCTGGGCTCTCTGGCGCTGGCGTTGATGCCAATGTGTTGTTGGCACCCGTTTTAGAGGTACCTGCTTTGTATTGGTCATCCCGGCCTGCACTCTCTGGTGCTGGCGTTGATGCCAATGTGTTGCTGGCACCCGTTTTAGAGGTGCCTGGTTTTCGTTGGGCATCCCGGCCTGTGCTCTCTGGCGTTGGCGTTGATGCCGTTATTCTTGTCTTCCCATTATTGCCCAGCATTCTGCTGGTATTGGCGTCATCTGTTCTTGGGCGTGCAGCGCTAGCTCTCGGAATCTTGTCCACTGGAAGCGAGATAAGGCATCAGCAATGTTATTATCTGCCCCTGATATGTGTTTCGCTTTGAATACAACGTTTTCTTGTAGTGTGACTGTTGTAATGGCTCGTAATACTTTAAGTACTAAAGGGCATTTCGTAGACCTTCTGTTTATGGAGCCCACTACAGCCATGTTATCGCACCAGATCAAAAGTTCCGTATTTGCTAGTCACCTGCCCCAGATGTGTAATGTTAGCCAATGGGAAATATTTCTAGTAGGGTGATGTTTCTTGTCAACCCTGCTGCTTGCCATGAATTGGGCCAGTGTCCTGCCACCCATTCGGAGTCTAGTATGGCTCCAAACCCCTTGCTCCCGGCTGCGTCGGTGTATAGGACCCTGTTTGACCAGGCATTTAAAGGCGTTCGCCAAAGTAAAGACCCATTGAAATCTCTGAGGAATTTTCCCCATGATTCCAGGTCTTGTTTCACCTCTCTGCCTAGCGGGATATGCAATTGTGGTTTGGTGAGTGATTTGATTTTGAAATCTAGGCTTCTGGAAAATACCCTCCCTTGAGGTATTATTCTGGATGCGAAATTGAGGCTGCCTGCTAAGGATTGTATTTCCTTTACTGTCCCCTTTTCTTTCGTTATCAGGTTTTGTATTTTAAACAGGAGTTCTGCTATTTTTATTTTGGGGATTCTGCAGATTCTTGCTGTGTCTATTTCCATGCCCAGGACAATTATGTTTGTGTCTGGTTTGGTGTTTTTTTTCTTTCGCTAGGGGAATTCCCCACTGTGCGGCCATGTGCTCAAGTTTTGCTAAAGCCCTGCCGCATTCCCCGGAGTTTGGTGGCCCTATGACCATGAAGTCGTCTAGGTAATGCACTATTTTTGTCCCTGGTCTCTGCTTTAGGAAAGCCCATTGGAAAAAAGGAACTGATTTGCTCAAATAGTGCACAGGATACTGCACACCCCATGGGGAGGCATCTATCTACATAGAATTTGTTGTTAAAAGTGAGTCCTAGCCACTGCTGTGAATCTGGGTGGACTGGCAAAAGTCTGAAAGCAGATTGGCCATCAAGGCATTTCTGCCGCACTCTTGTATGAGCCTTACCGCCTTTTGGAAATGTGTGTAAGATACGGTGGATTCTGTATGGGGGATGCCGTCGTTTAAATACTGGCCTTTAGGGTAGGAGAGATGATGGATTAGCCTCATTTTCCCAGGTTCTTTTTTGGGGACCAGGCCTAGTGGAGATATTAAATAGTTCTTTAAAGGCATGCCGTCGCAGGGACCTGCTACCCTGCCTAGCTGCAGTTCTTTCTTGATTTTGGTTTCTACTATCTGGGGGTTGTCCCTGGCTGACATCAGGTTCATCGGGATGGTGTGTGACCCAGAGCCCTTAAATGGGATGGAAAAACCTTTGGTGAAACCCTGCCATAGTATCCTGCTGGTTTCCTTGCTTAGGTAGTTGTTTAGGGCGTCCCTAAAGTTGCCCTGGTTGATGGGTGTTCGTCCTGGTTCTGGGGTATCATTCTTTCTTGGCTAGTAGTCTGGTGCAGTTGCTTGCTGCATGGTCGCCGTTGCAGTTTGTGCAGGCGTGTTTGTACCAGCATTCTTTGCCCCATGTACACTGGTTTTTCCCAAAACCTCTGCATGGGATGTTGGATTTGGCAGCCTGCTGTTTGTTCTGTCTGTGGGCATTATTTTTAGCTGCCCAAGGCTGGTTCCTCTGAAAGGGCTGCTCCCCTTTTTTGGATTCATCATTGTCATGGGATTTGCTTCCTTGCAAATTTTTGCTATTTTTGGAAGAAAAATGCATGGTATCTTCTTCCTGGGGAGGTTCGGCGTTGAGGGTGTATAAATTGTTCTGGACTTCATCCCACTCAATGGCCAGCCTTTCTGACATGCTCCTCCTAAATCTGATGTCATATGCTAACCATGTCTTCCCCCTCTGGGTTACTTTTACTTCCCTTATTTTATCAACGTATGCCCAGATCATCCTACCATCCATGGGGAATTTTTCTTCATATATTGTTGCTAAAATGGCAAAAGCTTGTAACCAGTTGTCCCAGTTTTTTCAACCTGGGCGTTTCTGGCAATAGCTTTTTCTTCTATCTTTTTGGGGTCTCTGAAAGCATCTTTCCCTTTGCGTTGGGCTTCTATTAAGGAAAAGATTTCTATAAATTCCGTGGCCCATATGGCTTCTTTGATTGTGGTATCAATGTTCCATGCCAGGCATCTTTTGTATCTATTTAATATCTCTGTTTGGAAAGATTTCATTTTTTGGTCTAACTGTTCATTACAGATTGTTACAATGTCAGTTGTATTGCTGCCGGGTGTCCCTGTCACGCCCGTGTTGTCTGCGCTGGGGGTTGCCCATGCATTTAGAGCACCTGCTGATTCTGTTGCTGGAGTTGCGGCGGCTCTTGTATTTATAGCTGTCGGTGCTACTGGAAAATGCTGTACTTGTTGTGGCGTGATTGCTGTAGGTAGGGTTAGGGGTGGGTTGACAACCGTTATAATAGGTTCTGCTGTGATGGTAGGGTTTGAGGCCCCAGGTTCCCTTGTGGGCGGTGTCTGTTTCCCCCTTACTTCTACCATTAGTTGCTGTAATTCTGCTACATTCTCGCATAGTTTTGACAATTTTTTATTACCTTTTTTGGCACCTTGTGGCACTTTTCTCCTTTTTAATAGTGCAGAAACCTCATCTTGGCTGGGTGGGCTGGTAATTCCTTCCCTGGGTAGGCCGTACATGTTTTCTCTAAACCATGCCCATCCGTAGTGCTCTGTCGCTTCAATGGCTGCTAACAATTGCGGTGATTTGGGCTTTTGCGCCGGTGTTGAGGGTGCCCGTGCTTTCCGTTTGGGCACCATGATCTTTTATGCCTGTTATAGGAAAAGGAAAAAGTTTTATCAAGGAGTTTAAACTGTTGCTATCGCTGAGCTCTTTGAGCCCGTTCTATTTGTTGCCCGTGCTGGGTAACTGCTGGCTGGTGCCCTCTTGAAAGGGTTCAAAGAAAAATTGTCTCCTAGTGTCCACTTTGTGCTGTGTTTATTTTAATAAATGGGCAGCCCCCAGACTTGTTTCACTGGTATTTAAATACTTGGTTTTGCTGTGAGGGCACCAGTGCAAAATTACAGAAAATATTTTTAATCTGCAGTATTTGGGCATGCCGAGCTTGAAATTGCGTTCGCAAGCTCTGCATGGATGTCAAGAAAAAACGAGCTCCCGGCTCGCCGTGCTACCAGGCTGGCTGTGGCTCTGCCCGAGTTTAAAACTGGCTTGTGTTATCTTGCCCCGCCTACCTTATAACACGGGAGCTCTGGTCCACTCTAACAAATTGTATCTCTTCCCGGACACAAGTGTCTATTTTTCCTCCCTTGTAGCCCCAGTGCGGTGGCTCACCTGTAAGTTGTTGAATCGGCCGCCGTCCGCGCTGGGCTGCTCGGGTGCCTCTCTCTCCTTCGTTCGTACTGGCTTAGGATGATTCCGCAGCACGCGTCTTTGTTTGTTTTGTTTTGGACACGCTCGCCGCTCGCTTTTCCTCTATGCCGAGATGTTGAAATTGACGCCATCCACGCTGGCTGTTCGGTTGCCTCTTCTTCCTTCGTTAAGGCTGCAATGCAATTGCTTTGAACAGTACAATGTTCAGGAAAGAAAAAAGACGCTGTGATGTACAGCGAACTTCAAGATTTGCTAAAGAAGCAAGAAGAGTTGGAAGACACTGAGTAAACAGTGAACCTCCTGTTTGCGTGGGTCCCCGTTCAGGGTCCACAAACAGATTGTGTTTGCTCTGAGCATGCTGCTCATATTTATAGGACCCAGGGAGGCCCTGGGTATTTGTTGTGTATGTGGTGGGGGCTGCTGTTGTCGCATCCCCCGGGCGGATAGCCGACTGTCTGGCCCCCTGGTGGGGGCAGATCTTTTGAACCTGGGCCCTGCCTGACAGTTGTTTTCCTTATGGTGCTTAGCACCTTGCTGTTTGGAGGAAGGGTGAGATGACTGTTCGCACCTTACCCTTCCGTGGCTTTGTGCTGCCGAGACTGCGTGTCTCCGTAGCTGGGGGGAGGAGAAGAGCAGGCACAGAGAAGGTTGGGGCTGCCCCTCTCCCAGCTGCCGATGGTAACAGCAGTTACCCTGCCTCGCTTGTGGGATGCCCATGCAGCATTGCCCAGAACTGTTTATGATTTTTGGTGGTCGAACACCAGATTGCACCACCTGGTACAGCCCACAAAAAACCTACGCTTCTTTAACCAACTGTGGAAATTGGCCTTTAGATTTTTCACAGTATGGGCATGGTCTACCAGCTTTAGTTGTAATTTAGCCATATTATGAGGATCTCTGCGAAGCAGCCTTTTCCTGTCCTTAATGTGTTTGTCAATATGTGGCGATAACACGTTTTTGAACCAGCTCCTTTCCTGGAGCAGTCACCACCATTGGTTGTGATACTATCTTTTATCTTCTCAACACACCGCTCGTAATTTTGAATAGGTAAGCAAGCAGATTCAATAATGTGTGAGGAGACTATATTAACACTATCAGAGGAATATTTTCTTAGGAGTTCTTGTGCCACTATAGAGGCCACCCCAATCCTATTGGAATTCCAACAGCTGGTTAGGTTGAGAGTTTACAGTCAGAGTCCCCTGAGTTTCCTGACTGATATGGTGTCCCATCACGGCAAGGTTAACTATGATCGGATGATGGTGGTGGAAAACACGCAGGTTTTCAATCAAAGATGGTACCTGTGAGATGAAGATATAGTCAATGATATGAGCATTATTACTTATCCAGGGGGCTATCAGATGGGTGATCACCATTAACCACACAAAAGACAAAAGAATAGAACAAGCTCGCCTAGCCAATTCCCCGGCCACAGACTTTGCTGATTCTGCTGCCAGGGGAATCCAGGGGAACTGTTGGGCCAAGTTTCAGGTCAAAAGAATATGAATATGTCCACCAACCTTGTAAATTATTTCTCCATCTCCTTAAGTTGCTCGGTAGGGAGGATCACACACATTTATGGCAATTCATTCCCTAACACCCCCAACTTAAAATTGGTTGTTAACTAAAATTCTACCCATCAAGACATTGTTAGACACATAGGGTAATTCCAAAAATCCAAAATCAATAGTGTTGTTCATCTGGAATATGTGAAGCTTCTTCACATATTTCAACAATTCACATATCCTCAGTTCTAATATAACTGAGTGGTATGATAACTTGAAACAATTCCAACAATCTGGATATATTTAATTAAAATGTGTCCCCATAGCAAAAAAAGGCCACTGATTCTAAGAACCTTAGATTTGTTGGCGTCCTCCAATACAAGGGGTTTGTGGTTCAAACGTGGGACAGTACCACAGGAGTCAGTTTTCACCGAGACACTGATAGCAGTTCTGCCTACCTCAGATTCTGTAGTGCAAAATAACCCCTCAAGATTATACACCACTTCGTCGCAATCGTCACCAGTAGTCCTAGATTTTGTCACTTGTTCTCCTATATTCTTACATGGCCTCTGCTTGGCCATCAAGTGGACTGTGGAGGAGCCCTGCACAGAGTTAATATTAGTGTGTATGTCTCCTTTATTCTTACTTGGAAGCAAAATCAAATCGTCCTCACAACCCTCTTCAATAATGAAAGAAATATCATCTACACAGTGAGGATGTGATGCGACCTTAGACTTGTTACCTTTTTTTTATTATGCCCTGTCCGGTCCAATTTAGAGTTAATATCTCTACCGGCCTTTCGAGCAGACATCGGCGACATCAAGGGCACATTTGCCGCTGACATATTAACCATTGTATTATCAAACTCATTAAGATGCCCTGTCCTTTTCCCTGTAGATTGCAGTGCATCATACATGTCTGTCTGATGACTCTTTTAGGCGTACGTCTATACCAATCGGCAGTAGATACTACACCCTCATGATCAGTGTGAGACTGATCTGCTTTACCACTATTTATATGTGAATGTAGCAACTCTGAGAGAGAAACAGAACTAGCAAGCATTTTGTCCATAGTAGATGCTGGATCCATGGTAGTTTTTGAGATTTAATCGCCAAGTCATCAAATTTTGCAGGCAGCTTTATCAGGAGATTTACTGAGATGCTAAACATTGTGGCCGAGGCACAACTAGCCGTACTGTCATAAATAGAGGAATTTAGCTCCCCCATCGAAGCAACTGTGATGTTAGTCAAGTTCAAATTAGGCACCAGAGGGGAAGATGTGTTATTTGCAGTCCAAGGAGGTACATGTATATCCACATGTATGTCAGCAGAGTGCAGCGTAGTGATGCCTGGTATGAAGCCGGAGGTACCATTTTCTACCAATTCCCAAGCTAGCAAGTGTCCCACCTGTGTCTGATTCAAGGGCAGCGGGCATGGTGGATTGTGGGACCCCTTGGGACTATCAAGCTTCAAATTGGTCGGTAGGGGTTGCGTGGGATGAGAACGGTGTAGGACATTAACAACAGTTTTACAGGCCGATTCATGGAATTAATGTGCGCCGAAAAAACAGCGCACGCGTGCGAAAACGTGCGATTCGCAGAGAAATAGCGAAAATCGCAGTGCAGGTGCGATTATCGCACAGAAAACATTGCACATCAATTCATGGAAGTCCGTGCACGCGTGAAATGTGGGATGTGCGCTGAAAAAGTGCATGGCGCACAGGTCATCGAATGCCGTGCGATAAGGCCACAGCGAATTCGCACATAGCGCGGCGCACATAACAAAAGTAGGCGTAACACGGGGCGTCACACGCAGAATGGGGAACAACTTGTGAAAATGTGGGCGTCACAGGGGAAGTACAGGAGGCAAGTGCGCAGAACGCCCCCACACGCCTGCCTACAACACGTATTCATGGAATCGAATAAGGAAAAACAGCCCACGGCCAAAGACGCGCACAGCCCCATACATGTCCACCACACGAAAGCAGGCGGTAGCGTCCCTGCGCAGGAAAAAAATGTGCGCCAAAGTCCTACACGCGCGAGAAGGCCCACACGCGGTCGGGCCTGGGGGAGCGTGTGCGTGTATTTCAGGGGTGCACGTGAAGTTCCACACGCGATTGGCCTGGGCGCATGTATTTCAGGGGTGCGCGAGAAGTTTCTCACACAATTGGCCTGGGCACGTGTATTTCAGGGGCTCGCAGGTGTTTTCACACGCGATCGGGACTGGGGGAGCGGGGTACGTGTATTCCAGGGGCTCGCGTGTGTTTCTACACGCGATCGGGCCTGGGGGAGTGTGTGCGTGTATGTCAGAGGTGCGTGGGAAGTTCCACATGCGATTGGGCTGCGTGCAGGCATTTCAGGGGTGCGCGAGAAGTTCCACACGCGATCGGGCCTGGGGGAGCATGTGCGTGTATTTCAGTGGTGCGCGAGAAGTTTCATACGCGATTGGCCTGGGTGCGTGTATTTCAGGGGCTCGCGGGTGTTTTCACACGCGATTGTCCTGCATGCAGGCATTTCAGGGGTGCGTGAGAAGTTCCACACGCGATCGGGCCTGGGGGAGCGTGTGCGTGTATTTCAGGGGTGCGCGAGAAGTTCCACATGCGATCAGGCCTGGGGGAGCGTGTGCGTGTTTTTCAGGTGTGCGTGAGAAGTTTCACACGCGATTGGCCTGGGTGCGTGTATTTCAGGGGCTCGCGGGTGTTTTCACACGCGATTGTCCTGGGCGCGTGTATCTCAGGGGTGCGCGAGAAGTTCCACAAGCGATCGGGCCTGGGGGAGCGTGTGCGTGTATTTCAGGGGTGCGCAAGAAGTTCCACACGCGATCGGGCCTGGGGGAGTGTGCGTGTATTTCAGGGGTGCGAGAGAAGTTCCACACGCGATTGTCCTGTGCGCGTGTATTTAAGGGGTGCGCGAGAAGTTCCACACGCGATCGGGCCTGGTGGAGCGTGTGCGTGTATTTCAGGGGTGCGCGAGAAGTTCCACACGCGATTGTCCTGGGCGCGTGTATTTCAGGGGTGCGCGAGAAGTTTCACACGCGATTGGCCTGGGCTCGTGTATTCCAGGGGTGCGCGAGAAGTTCCACACGCGATTGGCCTGGGCGCGTGTATTTCAGGGGTGCGCGAGAAGTTCCACACGCGATTGTCATGGGTGCGTGTATTTCAGGGGTGCGCGAGAAGTTTCACACGCGATTTGCCTGGGCGCGTGTATTTTAGAGGTGCGCGAGAAGTTTCACACGCGATTGGCCTGGGCGCGTGTATTTCAGGGGTGCGCGAGAAGTTCCACACGCGATTGGCCTGTGTACGCGATTCCATTGGACCAAAGGCCCTGACAGCGCAGGCGCGTCTGTGACGTGACACGCGCGGGCGTGTCCCTGTACCCGGGAGAATGTTACAAGACCAAAAACTGCACGTCCAAGTGTCAGGCCGCGTAATTGGAGGATAGTGCCTCAGTGCGTATACGCGGAAGTGACGTTGGACGTGTGGTGCGGTTTAAAAGGTGCGTGTAGTACGTCATTTCCTTGTATATGCTTCCCGTGGAGAGAGAGTGGGTGAAATCTGTACTTCTTGTCGGTTCACATGCGATTTACTTCACAGCGTTTCTAGTTCGTACTCCCTGTTACCTCTGTCAGTATTTTTCTGATTTTCTCTTCGACCTGTTTCCTCAAACAGCGTTGACTTCTCCTTTTGTCCTATCTCCTCAGACAGTGTACAATTCTTCTTTTGGTGGGGGTGTTGCCAACGCGCACAAGCGCATATTTTTCACGCTCTTTTCCGAGGCAGACGGTGAGTCGCGCACGTATTTACCAACTGTGCTAGCCCCGTGTGTAGCGTACCCCTTCAGAGGTCATTGTAGGCTGCGTGTGACACGCATACGTTCATTTTTGTGTTTCTGGGTGCCACAGCGTAGTGCAGGTTCCTTTTCCCACGCACGTGGTCTACGAGGGGTCGCGTGCATGTCATTTTCTGTTTTAGGGGTGCCTGTGCGTTGCGTGACTCGTCATCTTTCCCCAGGGGTTACATACAGCCTTGCTAGAGCACTTGGGTACGAATTCCATCTAATACCCTACCCCTTTGACCCCCAATTGCCCAGGACAATTGTCCACTGCAACTCCCATACTCCATCAGTGCCATGGCTGGGAGGCGAGCAAGTGGTAAGGGTGGCAAAGGTGGCCGAGCCTCAAGAGGTGGGCGTGGTGGGCGCGGTAGGGGACGTGGCCAGGATTTGCAGACTCCCCCAAGCCCCCCACGTGTGGAGGACCAGTCAGGGACACACATCCCCCCCCATGGTTGAGGGAAACGTGGCTGACACCATCCCTGCTCAGCCCTTGTTGGACCGGCCCGTTGTGGCACCTGACCTAGCACAGGGTGACTCCCAGGCTGACTTCCAGGTCGCCAAGTCTAGGCCACGGGTGGCAGCGCAAGCCAGTGTCACCAGGCCACGTGGTACAGGGACAGCCATGTCATCTGCTGCCCTGAGTAGGCAGGGTGGGGAGACTGCAGGGGCAGCTGCAGCTCCGTCCACCCCTGCTCTGACTCCCCCAGCAAGGACAGTGTTGGTCCCGGTACATCAGACTGAGGTTCCCCCTGCCATCATCACACTTCAGCTAATGCCTGCAGAAAGTCATGTGGTCAGTGTGCCATCGCACACTACTACTACACAGTCCACCGGTGCTCCTGCCTCTAGTGTCCAGAGCAGCGTAGGGCACTCCGGATCCCCACCACCCACAAAAAGAAAAAGGAAGAGTGCTCGTCCAGTACAGGCTGATGACCCCGACGCGGCTACATGGTCCGGCACGCCAAGGAAGCCTAGCTTCAATGATGCCGAACTGGATGCACTTGTGCAGTATGTGTCCGAACATGACGCCGAAATGTTGGTCACTTCAGGGTGTAGGATTACACCTGCTCGACGTCAGGCACACTGGCAGTCCATCGCGGACAGCATAAGTGCCCTTGGGTTTATGAGGCGCACAGCTGTTGAGAGCTACAAGCGCTGGAACGACCTTAAGCGTAGGGCAAAGAAAAAGCTGGCCTCAAGTCATGCCGCAACTCTGGTGACTGGAGGTGGGTCTCCACAAGAGGACATAGAACTCACTCTACATGAGCATGTTGCTGGGACCTACGTCACAGAGGAGCAGATCCAAGGTGTGGGAGAACTGCCAGATTACGAGGCATTGTCCGGTGAGTGCACATGCATGTGTGTGTGATCCATGTGTATGTAGTTTGTGGGAGGGGTTCTGGTTGGGTGCCAGGTCAGGGTGTGTGTGCCTGAGTGTTTTGTCCCACCCATGTGCTTCATCCAATGCATTCTGCGCCCCGGGATTTGGGTATTACAGTATCCCTTCTGGCCACAGTAGGCGTTTTGCACTACATCGCGCCAGTTGCCCTTGAAGTGGCATCTTGCTACCACATTGTTCCGTATTTAGCTGTGTTCATTCAGGCTGATTGTAGGAATTCACCTGGTTCTACTGCGCATCACTCTGCCCTATTGTCACATATATGACATGCCCATGGTACATGCCATCTGTGTGATGGCATGTGGCATGTATGTCTATTGGACATGCCACTCACAGGCCAATGTGTGATGGCACTGCTAGCCAGCATGCAGCTGATGTGTTGCTCTCCCATCTTGGTGTCATCAGTGTCTGACATTTTCCTCCCCTTCCAACTCATGGACAGTGCATGCATGGGAGGGTCATAGTCATGTGGGACATGTGTAAATCAAGTACTGGTACTGTAGCTTGTCTGGCCTAATAGCGTGCCATGGTGCTAATGCCTGTTTCCATTTTTTGTCTTTCTTGTTTTTGCAGAGGATGACGCACCTGATGCTGTTGAGGGAGAGGAGATGGTGCAGGCCCAGGAGGGATTTGAAGCACGACCAGGCACCAGTGGGGGACGTGGTTTGGTGGTGGGGGAGAACCCTCTCTTGCTGCAGGCCATACTGTCCCGGGGTGTCCCTGGCTGCACCTCCCCAGAACTCTTTTAAGGTGTTGATTCGGATGAGGCCTATGTGGATTCGCAGGTATGTGTTCATGGAAGGGATACTGTTCTGTCCGACCCACCTGCACCAGGGGTAGAGCCCACTATGGGGATGTCAGTGTTGGTAGGTGCGCCTGTGGTGGTTACGGATGCAGGGCCACACTCCACAACATCTGATCCTGTTCCTGGGCCAGCAGTTCAGAGGGGAAATGCAGTCCTTCAGCCTCAGGCAGTGCCGACACAGCAAGGCGCAGTTCGCCTTGCCCCAGACAGGTGTGGTGCCCGCCAACGCGGTGGCCGTCCGCCACCAGGCAATACCGCATGGGAGCAGTCCATGGTATGGCCAACCAACAGGCAGCATCATCAGAAATGATTGCTCAAGCCATGGAGAGGGTGGCCACTTCCATTGTCCCCCCAGAATGGCAGATGGAGCTACTACAGCAGGCAACAGACTCCATTTGCCAATCAGTCAGGGAGGACATGTTGGCGTCCAACAGGGACAGACAGGCGGCCCTGGACAATCTGAGGGAATCAATTTCTATAGATGCCCAGGGACAGAGGGAAGTCCTGAGGGGAGAGGTCCGGCACCTCAGGCAGACTCTTGTGGACCTTGAGGCTTCCACTGTCACCAGGACGGAACAGCTGCTGGAGCGCGTCACCCGTACACTTTCAGCAGAGATGCAGGCAACTCGGGCGGAGGTCCGGGCAACACGTCGGGTGTTGCATGGGGATCTCCGCACCATATCCCTTCAGAACGAGGCCTTCCAGACCCGCATGCTTGCTGCCATGGAGGACCAAACTAGGGCATTGCGTGGGCTGCCTCCCATGGCACCACCACCTCCTGTGGCAGCAGCAGCAGAGGTTGAGGAGAGCGAATCCAGCAGTGAATCTCCCACTATTTAGTAGCCGTGCAGACCATGAGCCCATGGAGGTGTTTTTTTTCTCGCAACATTCACGCAGGTGGCTGTTGGTGGGCACCCTGTCCTCGGACCTCCTGGCTGGCCTCCCCCACCCCCCCTGGCCCACACATGGCCATTTTTGATTTTTGATTTTTTTGTTGCAGTGTGTTGCCTTGTGTGGCTCCCGTGGGCATCCACTGTATTCCAGCCGGGTACATGCAGGCTTGTCCTGAGTTTGGGTTAGATGCTTGGGTCCGTGAGACACACACCCCTCCTGCTTCCCGTTTCCATGGGCTTGCAAAGGGTGTGCCCAAGTGACAGTAAATTATGCAGTGACGTTGGACTCCCATGAGCTGTGTGGGCAGTCTGTAGTCAATACTGTGTATACATTCCTAGTGCATATTGTTGTTGTATTGTGCACTGCATGGTGTATTGATCTGTGCTTGTGCATCCATGTCTCCCTCCTAATTTGCAGGTTCATTCCTCATGTCTTCACAAGGCCGTCCACTTTGGAGATGGAGCTCATGTTGTGAGCAGTGGACTTCCAGATGTGCGTGGCAACAACACTGTACAGTTGGAGGTGGTGGATGTGCTGGCATTCTCATGTTGTAAGACTATGTATCCTTTGCCTTAGTACTGTCATGTTTATGCTATGTCGATTGTATTGTGGTAAGCATTTGGTCATGTGTGTTGTTGTTTCTACATTTATGTGGGCATATTGTGTGTGGACAGTTTCCATTAGGGACACTGTACTTTGTGACACGTGTCATGTTTGGGGGATGACTTTGTTTGCTCTCACATGGCATGTCATGCCATGGTGTGTTGGGTGGCGGTGCTGGGGAGGGGTTGGGTGACATGGCACTGTTGTCATGTTGTGTCTTGCAAGGGGGTAATGATTTTAGCAGCATAGAAGTGTGTCTTTTGAACATTGGTGCTGTTTGTGTAGGTAGGGAAGCACACAATGGAACACTTCCAGATGTACAATCTCAGGCTGGTATGGTTGTGACAGTTGACTGTCCATTGACACATCATAATTGTCAGTAACAATCATCATTGATTGTCAGCTGGTATGTGCCAGGGCTGTGTGCACTTCACAGGGGTGTGATTTTATGTGAAGTAATTAGCCACGAGCTGCGTACGGGCTGCCTCACCCCGTGCCCTTTCCCCTCCCATGCGCAGTGGGCATGCATGTGGTTGGGGATGTGGGGGCACCACCATGTCCACGGCCAGGCCCTGGCGTGTTGCAACGTTGTGCAGGATGCTGCCACTATGATCCTGCACACTACTGGGGGAGCCAGAATGGTCAAGGGAGCGGAAGCGTGTCTTGAGCACTCCAAATGTGCGCTCCACGATGCCCCGGGTTGCAATGTGGGCTGTGTTGTATCTTACCTGGGGTGGCGTGGTGGGGTTCCGAATTGGCGTCATCATGTGGGTGCTGAGAGGGTAGGCACTGTCCCCTGGGGAGGTGGTGATGGGTATCATCAGTGGGGTTGTGACATTACTCAGTATCTGACATGCATGCATGCGCAGTGGCATTTATACTCACCGAGCAGCCATGTATCGCCATGCCGCACAGCTTCTATGTCCCGGTTTAGGGTAGACATTCTGTAGATGAAACTGTCGTGGGTGGAACCTGGATAGTTGGCGTATACTGAGGTGATGATTCCCTTGGCATCACATACTACCTGGGCGTTAATGGAATGCCAGTGCTTGCGGTTTCTATAGATGTGCTCAGTTGCCCTGGGGGGACGTAGAGCCACATGAGTGCAATCAATGGCACCTAGCACTTTGGGGAATTGTGCCACCCTGTAGAAGTCCTGGGCAACAGCCTGCCTTTCTGCAGGTGTTCT
Source organism: Ambystoma mexicanum (assembly GCF_040938575.1). Classification (NCBI taxonomy): domain Eukaryota; kingdom Metazoa; phylum Chordata; class Amphibia; order Caudata; family Ambystomatidae; genus Ambystoma; species Ambystoma mexicanum. The sequence continues at coordinate 293,777,640 of NC_090941.1, forward strand.
TGGCAGGTATGTGTGCCTGCGGACTGATGGGCGTGCAGTGATGATGGCCAAGACCTGGTGCAGGCAGCATGACTGCGTGGCCTGTGACACCCCCCCCACTATGGCACTTGTCCGCTGAAATGATCCAGTGGCCAGGAAGTGCAGTACATTGAGGATCTTCTCCAGGGGGCTGAGTGCTTGGGAGCACAGGGTGGTTGATGTTAGGTCATCCTCCCACTCACTGACCAGGTCGAGTATTATGTGAGGTGGAAACCTGTACCTCCCATACACATGGTCATCAGGCATCCCAAAAAGGCTGGTTCTGGGTGTAAAAATTCTGGCCCGGACTATCCTCCTCCTCCTCCTGCGGTATCCCACGGCCACTGCTACTAGGAACGGTATGTTCATCCTGGCGTCTGAGCTTGTTTGTTGTTTGAGTGCACTTTTATGCTGTGCGGGTGGACCCTACTTCCTGCTGGCGTATGTGTTTCCGCATTGGCCACGTTCGTTTCCATGAATACGTGTTGTAGGCGAGCGTGTAAATCTTCCCGCGCAGCCCTGGAATACCCGCACCCAGCCCAATCGCGTGTGGTACTTCTCACGCACCCCTGAAATACACGTACCCCGCTCCCCCAGGCCCGATCGCGTGTAAAACCACCCGCGAGCCCCGGAAATACACCTACCCCGCTCCCCCAGGACAGATCGCGTGTGGAACTTCTCGCACACCTCTGAACTACACGCGCCCAGGCCAATTGCGTGTGGAACTTCTCGCGCACCCCTGAGATACACGCACATGCTCCCCCAGGCCCGGTCGCATGGGGAACTTCTCACGCACCTCTGAAATACACGCGCCCAGGCCAATCGCGTGTGGAACTTCTCGCGCACCCCTGAAATACACGCGCCCAGGCCAATCGCGTGTGAAACTTCCTGCGCACCCCTGTAATACACGCGCCCAGGGCAATCGCGTGTGGAACTTCCCGCGCACCCCTGAAATACACGCACGCAGCCCAATCGCGTGTGAAACTTCCCGCGCATCCCTGAAATACACGCGCCCAGGGCAATCGCGTGTGGAACTTCCCGCGCACCCCTGAAATACACGCACCAAGGCCATTCGCATGTAGAACCTCTCGCGCACCCCTGAAATACACGCACACGCTCTCCCTGGCCCAATCGCGTGTGAATCTTCTCGCGCACGTGTGTTCCCGACACCCGTAATATGCGTTCCCCGCTTTTGCCAGTCCAGTAAACTGGTACAGTGTTGGCGCAGCCCTTTGCGATGGTTTTGCGATCTTGATGGCTTTTCCTTGCGCGAGGGCGTTCTTGGGGGCGTAACTGGCGCTGCTGCAGGGTCGCTGCGCCACTCTGCGCCACGTCTGCTTTTGGAGGCGAGAATCCATGAATATGCTGTGCGCGGGAATTGATTTTATCGCACGCGGCTGGCGCAGACATCTTTTGAGAGGAATTACATGAATCAGCCTGTTAATGGCTTTAGAGCCTAAACGGGGCACCAAGGCCATACGTTCAGTCACAAGTTGGGAGCACAGCCTTCAATGTTAACAAGTGGATCCTCACACACTGAGAACAAATTGGTAATTTTTACCATGTTCTTAACACCAGTTTCTACACCAGCAACTCTAAATGTCTTCTGTGGGCAAGTCTGTGAGGATCGAAGAAGGAGGGCTGTGCTATTTTCCTTAACATACTTCACCGCACACATCAGCACCATGTAACCAAACTCAGGATAATTCGAGCCACCAAGACTTCATTATCCTCACCGGTGGACAGCACTGGATGCCTGACAATGTGCTTTACGGCGCGTGTCGCACTCCCACCGCTGACACACCACTTAGGAAACCTGGCTGCAGTAAGCAAGTACAGTGGAAGCTCTTCAAAGGGCACAATGGCCCAACATTTGCCACTCTGCCTGCTGGTAAGTATAGTTCTCACTGAATGCAGTAAGATTTCTAAAGTTAACAATCTCAGACAGTATCAGACAGTGTCCCGGCAGTAAACAGTTGGGACTATATCTTGGTCCATCTACTGACTGCCACTGTCAATTGTGTGTTCCCTTTGCTGTCGGATTAATGGGGACACCCAGCTTTACCCACTCTTCCACCGCTGACTGCCGCAGTTTACGATTCAACACCAAGATTCATGTAAGCTCTCTGTGAAAACTGCTGCAGGCTATGACTCAGCACTGACTCCGTAGCACCCAGCGCCTGGAAAGGGGCTTTGAGCAAAATGGCCTCCAAAACAGCTTCAGCCGCACCAAGATTCAGGTAAGCTCTCTGTGAGGACGTCCGCAGACTGCAGACTGCAACTCAGCACCGACTCTTTATGCTGATAATTATTATTTACAGCCCCACTACCAAATGAATGGCAGTGGTAGAAGCAGAAAGGTTTCAATGATGCCTGCCATTGCAATAGTGGTGGCCTAATTTCAGTGGTGCTTATGTGCACATGGCAGATATATTACTTGATTTACTGTATGCGTTAAGTGAATGCCCCAGTTACATGGGAGACTCTGCATGCATTCAATGGCACCCCAATCCGTCCTCACTGATTGCATACACGGATGAGTTTGGCCTTGGATGTCTTCTTACATTCACTGTAATTTGGTAATATGGGCCTATAAGCACTGATATTAATGATACATATGATGATCCATTCTTGTATGAAATGTATATCACTTTACAGTGATGTAGTAACCATATAATTAGTAGTGTACTTAGAAACAATGCTATGTGATGCCACTTCCTGTTTTGTCAAGGGCTGAAACGTCGTCTTCCATCACTTCCTGTGATGACACTTCCGGGTGGGAACAAATGACATTACTTCCGGTGATGCCATCGGAGGTCAAGGGTTGTGTGATGTCACTTCCGCTACCCCTGGTATTTTGGTGAAATGACATCCCTCTCTTTAAGGTTCTATTTACATGGCGGTAAGAATCACGAAATAATGTTTTCTGCAATGAGATCATGAGAATGGTGGTAGCCTGAGCAAAGGCTTGTGCAAAAGGGATACTATCCCTTCATGCCCAGGTCCTCATCCAAGGAAATGCAGAAATACTGCATTACTGATATAATGGCCCCACGTCAAAACCCCCATATGTATGTATGACCCCTGGTCCAGGGGGGGTGGTACACCCATCACGATTAATTGCATTATTTGTTAGGGTCATAGCATGTGCAAATAAAGCAGCCAAATAAGGGTGCAAGTGCAAAATATAAATGTGCATTGACCAGTATAAAACACTGAAGTACAAACTGCTACTATTATACATCCCATGGTTCAAATGTATGAGATGTAGATTTACCAAGTTGCTTGGATTTCAGAATTGTGAACTTTCTTTGAAGGTTCAGATATGTGCGCATGTTGGAATATATGTGTGGCTGTTGACATGTTTTGACCTCTACATACAACAAGGTTTCTTAGCGAGGGATGGCCTTGGTGGAATTGTCTCTCCTCTAGAGCAAGGAGGAACGTGAGTGCTGCTGAAATGATCAAATTAGGTCACATACAATATAGCTATGCATCTGCATGGTTCCTGTGCACGACAATGCAGGAGAGCAGCTCTGTTGATACAGCCATCTAGTCCCTGCGCAGACAACCCCAAACACTGGCTGCTATGGCTCCTGGTCGTGTTGACGCAACCTGCAAATTAGACTCAACTTCCCTCTACTTGAACTAATTCCTTTGATCTCATGCACACACATCACCGGAGGGTCATGCATCATGGCTTGTACACCACAGACACAGTGGATAGACACAGTGCATACAACGGTGACCGCACTGCATGAGTGAATGTACACATCATCACGGACATTTGTCATGCATCCATGGCGTTTCAAAGTCACACACACACTTCTCAGACACACACACATGTGCACCATACATGTACATGACAGCAGCACTCATCCATCACACCCATCCATGTCCAATAACAGAGACTGGCATGCATTCATGTGTGCATTTGGCATACAGCTCCCCATGTTGCATTGTAACACATGCACCAACCATGTGGTTCACACATTACTGGTCTCACATGTATGACCATGATGTCCCTGCACACACACATCCGTACATGTCCTATGTCACACATACACACAAGTATCAGACCACCAATACACTGCAACATGCCCTGTCTCACACACCAATGCTTGGCCACTTACCGCTCAACTCCAGACGGGTCTTCCTCCGAAGGATCTGGGCGTGGAGCGCTGGGCATATGCCTTCCAGGACCCTCATCTGGATGTCACTCATGCTGACCCGGCCCCACTCCGCAAGGCGCCGGGCCTTGTGGAGGGTCCTGGACCTGAAGTCCTCCCAGCGCTTCTTGACGTGCTTGATGTCACGGGTTGCTACCCCCTCCGCATTGATGGCAACCACTACTTCATCCCAGATCTTCTCCCGTCCTTCCTTATTGGCGCGTGATGTTCTGAAGATGGCATCAAAATGCCCCAGGACATGCTCCACCAGGACACCAACTTCCTTCACACTGAAGCTGGTGGCCCTCTGCAGGAAGGCAGCAGCAGATGGCATGTCGGAGCATGCTCGGGGCTCTGGGGGGGCAGTAATTCGGCCTTCTGGGCAGGAGCGTGGTCTTCCGTGTGTTGTTGCGTGGCCAGCTTGATACGGAGTGATTTGGCACGTGAAAATCTTGCACGTCTGCGTGTGATTCGAGGAAAGGCCCTTAGCGCGTAAGCGCGTCTGTGCCGTTACGTGCGCAAGCGTTTCCCTCGTGACGTGGGCATAGTGGATCAGGGCACGTGAAAAAACTGCACATCCGCGTGTGAATGCGTGTAATCCGAGGAAAGGGCCTACGCATCTGTGACGTGACGCGCAAGCGCGTTTCCCTCAACACGGGTGCATGTTCATCGTACACGTGCAAAAACTGCACGTCTGAGTGTCAGCTCATGTAATTGGAGGGAAGGGCCTTAGCGCGTACACGCGTAAGTGACGTTGTGCGTGTGTGCTGGTTTAAAATATATGTGTAGGACCCCATTTCCTTGTATGTGCTTTTCGTGGAGAGCGAGTGGGTGAATTCTGTACTTCTTGTCGGTTCACACGCGATAACTTCACAGCGTTTCAAGTTCATACTCCCTGTTACCTCTGACAGCGTTCACTTCTTCTTTTGTCCTGTCTCCACAGACAGCGTACAATTCTTCTTTTGGCGGGGGTGTTGCCAATGCGCACATGCGCGTCTTTTTCACATTCTTTTTCCAGGCAGACGGTGAGTCGCGCACGTATTTACCAACTGTGCTTGTCCCGTGTGTTGCGTACCCCTTCAGAGTTCATTGTAGGCTGCGTGTCACAGGCGTACGCTTATTTTTGTGTTTCTGGGTGCCACAGTGTAGTGCGGGTTCATTTTTCCCTGCACGTGGTCTACGAGGGGTTGCGTGCACGTTATTTTTTGTTTTTGGGGTGCCTGTGCATTGCGTGACCTGTCATCTTCCCCCAGGGGTCACAGACAGCCTTGCTAGACCATTAAGGTATAAATTCCATCTAGTACCCTACCCCTTTCACCCCCAATTGCCCAGGACAATCGTTTACTGCTACTCCCATACACACAACTACATCAGTGCCATGGTTGGGAGGCGACCAAGCGGTAAGGGAGGCAAAGGTCGCCGACCTCCAAAAGGTGGGGGTGGTGGGCGCGCTAGGGGACGTGGCCAGGATTTGCAGGGTGCCCCTAGACCCCGATGTGTGGAGGAGCAATCAGGGACACCCATGCCCCCCCCATGGTTGTGGGAAACATAGATGACACCATCCCAGCTCAGCCCTTGTTGGACCAGCCCATTGTGGCACCTGAACCGGCACAGGATGACTCCCAGGCTGACTTCCAAGTCAGCAAGTCACGCCACCTGTGGCGGTGCAAGTTGGTGTCACCAGGCCACGTGGATCTGGGACAGCTATGTCATCTGCTGCCCCAAGTAGGCAGGGTGGGGAGGCTGCAGGGGCAGCTGCAGCTCGATCCACCCCAGCTCTGAGTCTCCCAGCCGGGACAGTGTCGGTCCCGGTCCATCAAACCGACGTTGCCCCTGCCAACATCACCCTGCAGCCAATGCCTGCACCAAGACCTATGGTCATTGTGCATTCGCACACTCCTAGTACCCAGTCCACTGGCGCTACTGCCCCTACTGACCAGAGCAGCGTAAGCCACTCAGGATCCGCACCACCTTTGAAAAAGAGGAAGAAGGGTGCTCTGGCACTACAGGCTGAGACCCCAGACACGGCTACACACTCCGGCACGTCAAGGAAGCCTAGCTTTAATGACGCCGAACTTGATGCACTAGTGGCCTATGTGTCGGCACATAGCCGCGAAATAGTGGTGACGGCAGGGTGCAAGACCACACCTGGTCAACGTAAGGCACACTGGCAGACCATCGCGGACATCATTAGTGACTTTGGATTTGTGAGGCGCTCAGCTGATGATTGCTAAAAGCGCTGGAATTACCTGAAACGCAGAGCAAAGAACAAGCTGGCCTCAAATCATGCTTCTACTCTGATGACTGGCGGTGGGTCTCCACAAGAGGACAACCAACTCACTGAACATGAGTCTGTTGCTGGAACCTTCATCACAGAGGAACAGATCCAAGGCGTGGGAGGCCTACCAGATTACGACGCATTGTCCGGTGAGTGCCCATGCATGTGTGTGTAATCCATGTGTATGTTGTGTGGGTGACGGGTTCTGATTGAGTGCCAGGTGAGGGGGTGTGCACCTGAGTGGTATGGGTCACCCATGTGCTTCCTCCAAAACATTCACTGGCCATGGATTTGGGTATGACAGTATCCCTTCTGCCCACAGTAGCCATTTAGCGCCACATTGCTGCAGTTGCCCTTGAACTGACATCTCGCAACAACATTGTTCAGAATTTTTCATTGTTCATTCAGGCTGATTGTTTCAATTCTCCCACTTTTGCAATGCATTTTCAGCCCTATTGTCACATATGTGACATGCTTCTGTCATTGATTACACCCCACATTGGCCCACGTTTGTTACCTTGTTATGTGAATGATTAGACCATTCAGGCTGATTGAGTATTGGCCTGCTCACTTTGATTTTTGGTGCCTGTTTGTATGTGGTACATGATAGTTGTTTCCTGTGAAGTTTAAGTGACCAACCATTGATGTGTACATCTGCCTGCAATCACTGTATTCTTGTACACTGGATGTGTTGCAGTGAGTGGCACATGCATATTTTGTCACACTATGTAGCATTTTTCATCTCATCATGTCCACCTCACATGGATGGCTGACAGTACTCATTCACTGACATATGGCTGTACTTGTCAAATGTACCATGGCTATGCTACATGCCATCTGTGTGCTGGCATGTGTCATGTATGTGTATTGTTTTTGCTCTTTAGTACTGGCCGGAGATGACCTGAGCAAGCGGCTGGACCTGCGGACTTCTGTTCCCGTTCCAGCAGCGGCTACCAACATCATAGGTTGCCATTCCCAGGTAAGTAGCTTAGTGCTATAGAATAACCTAAATGGTATTTTGTCCGGCATTGTTAAATGAGGCGTGTGGGTCTTTGCAATGAGGTTGTTTAGCTTTGGATCAGACATCCCAGACATTAGTTATATTAAAAATTAAATTAAATTTCCTTAGATGTCAGACAATTGGAGGGCCCTTGCATATAACGAGGGATAGTGTCCCGACTTATATCTATGGTATTTAGATCTGAGTCAGCCGAGGAGCACAACACTCGACTTGTTTTCCTTGTTGTTGCGTAGATGTTTGGACCTCCTTTGATATATGGACATTGAAAAAGACATCCATGGTAGCGTGAGAGCTTTTCAACCTGCACCACTCCGGGTCTTATAACAGTAGATATGACGTTTGGGGTTGTTTTTCCTTCCATAATCGTTTCACCTGTAGCCTTATTGGTTAATATGGCACAAGTCTCCTTTATCTCTTCTGGATAGGGTCTTTGATACAATTTCTTTCAAAACCCCTACAGATTGTAGCCTAAAATTCAGCCATCCACCACGCAGGATCACTAACCGGAACATTGCCAATTAGCACCACAGTGTTACAAGTTCCATTCATATTTAATATAACGGATTGACTCCTGTTACAGTTGCTAAGGTTGGTTTGCAAGTTTTCCTTCTAAAGACTGTCCAAGAGCTTCTTACAACTAATGCATGTGGGTCTGGTTTCTTTTCCATTTGGTGTGCATTTAATTGTCCATCACTCCTTTGTTTCACATCCATGATCTGCACCGGCCTGGTCTAGGGACACTGATTTTCTATGGTAGCACTCCATGCATGACGTCCTTAGTTTAACCCTAATATATATATATATATTGGGGCGGTTCTAGCAGGACAGCAGCAGAATATTTTTTGTCTGCAATTAAGCTTTGTGAAGTCATGTACTTGCACTTTCTTCCCGTCCTCCTTTACGTTCCTCTTTTCATTTAGCTTTAGTTTTAGATAGGGAACTGATGGTTCCATATATTTGTTTTTGTTTGTAGACAACTACCTATAATCTCCTGATGAAGACGTACCACAACCAACGTTAACACTTCGAAACCGGTCGAGAGAAACCTAGGTTAAGGCTACACGTGAAGATTCTTTTTGGCCTATCCAAAATGCTGACCACCGTTTTTATGCATTATGTGTTGTTGCTGCTGACCACTTAAAAAACCTATTGTGGCCTTGCACTATGTGTTGTTTTTCACAAAAACCTTTGGTACAATAATCAAATTATGGATGAATTGTTACACTTGTTATATGTTTTTATCTTGTACTTATTGATGAGTTGTATGAGCAGTTTGATGGATGTAGTATGGATGTGGATGAATGTATGAATGATTTAATAGGATGATTTTTATCAAATTTTGATGTTCTTTTAAAATATTCCTGATATGTTAAATAAATAATTGCTTCAGTGCAGACTAATTCGTGATTAAATTCACAGAATAAAATGTATTAGGTACAATAAAATCCTTAATATGCTTTTTTGCAAATTGTTTCCTCTGGATTTTCTTTCTGAGATAAACTATTACGTTAATACCCCAATCTAGAGAGGGGGGTCTCCTGTGCCTTTCAGAGACAGATGTATGTGTATTGGACATGCCACTCACAGGCTAATGTGTGATGCCAGTGCCACCCAGCATGCAGCAAATGTGTTGCTTTTCCATCTTGGTGTCATCAGTGTCTGCTTTTTGCCTCCCTTTCCAACTCAGTGACAGTGCATGCATGCCAGGGTTATAGTCATATGGGACATGTGTAAATCATGTACTGGATCTCTGGCTTGTCAGGCCTATGTGTGTGCTATAGTGCTAATGCCTGTTTCCATTTTTTGTCTTTCATGTTTTTGCAGGTGATGACGCACTTGATGCTGTTGAGGTTGAGGAGATGGTGCAGACCCAGGAGGAATCTCAGGCAAGACCGGGCACCAGTGGGGGACGTGGTGTGGTGGTGGGTGAAAACCCAATCTTACTGCAGACCATACTGTCCACGGGTGTCTCTGGGTGCACCTCCCCAGACCTCTATTCAGGTGCAGAATCGGATGATGAGACTTATGTGCCGTTGCAGGTGAGTGTTTCTGGCAGGGATTCTGTTCTGTGCAACCCACCTGCACCAGGGGTAGAACCCTCTATGGGGATGTCAGTGTTGGTAAGTCCGCCTTTTGTGGTTACGGATGCAGGGTCACACTCCACAACATCTGATCCTGTTCCTGGGCCAGCAGATCAGAGGGGGAATGCAGTCCTGCAGCCTCAGGCAGTGCCAGCACAGCAAGGTGCAGATCGCCTTGCTCCGAACAGGTGTGGTGCCCGCCGACGCGGTGGCCGTACGCCACCAGGAAATCCTGTATGGGAAAACTCCATGTACGGTATGGCAACCCAACAGGCAGCATCAGTTGAAATGATGGCTCAGGCAATGGTGAGGGTGGCCACTTCCATTATCCCCCCTGAAAGGCAGATGGAGCAACAACAGCAGGCAACAGACCCATTTGCCAATCACACAGGGAAGACATGTTGGTGTCCAACAGGGACCGGCGGGCGGCACTGGAGACTCTGCGGGAAGCCATTTCTATAGAGTCACAGGGCCACAGGGAAGCCCTGAGGGTAGAACTCCATAACCTCAGGGAGACTCTTGTTGAACTTGAGGCTTCCACAAATTTGAGGACAGAACAGCAGCTGGTGCGGCTCACATGTTCGCTCTCAGCTGAGCTGCAGGCAACTCGGGAGGAGATCCAGGCATCACGGGAGGCCATGTGTGCAGAAATGCAGGCAACCCGTCAGGTGCTGCATGGGGATATCCGTACTATCATCCTCCAGATTGTCCTTCCACACCCGCATGCTTGCTGCCATGGAGGACCATACCAGGGCTTTGCGTGGGCTGACTCCCATAGCACCACCACCTCCTGATGCAGCAGCAGAAGGTGATGAGAGCGACAGCAGCACTTCTCCCACAGTGGTGTAGCCGTGCAGGCCATGAGCCCATGGAGGTGTTTTTTTTTCACAACATCCACACAGGTGGGTGTTGGTGTGCACCCTGTCCTCGGACCTCCTGGGTGCCCCCCCCTTACCCCCACATGGCCATTTTTGATTTTTCTTTTTTTTTTACAGTGTGTTGCCTTGCGTGCCTCCCGTGGGCATCCACTGTGTATTCCGGCTGGGCACATGCAGGCTTGTCCTGTGTTTGGGTTAGATGCTTGGGTTCCTGACACACATACCTCTCCTGCAGCCCATTTCCATGGGCTTGCAAAGGGTGTGACCAAGTGTCAGTGACTTACACAGTGGCATTGGGCTCCCATGAGCTGTGTGGGCAGTCTGTAGTCATAACTGTGTGGACAGCCCTAGTGGGGTTTGTTTTTGTATTGAACACTGCATGGTGTATTGATATGTGCTTGTGCATCCATGTCTTCCTCCTTATCCGCAGGTACCTTCTTCATGTCTTCACAAGGCCGTCTCCTTTGCAGATGCAGTTCATGTTGTATGCAGTACACTGACACATTTGCCTGACAGCAACACTCTGGAGTTGGAAGCGATCGATGTGCTGGCTTATTGAGGTTGTATGACTTACATTGCTTTGAGTTTGTACTGTCATATTTTGGCAATGTTTCATGCTGTGTTGCTGTATTGTGTTGCTGGTAAGTATTTGGTCATGTGTGCTGTTTGTTATTGATTACTGGGAGCATATTGTCTGTGGCCTGTTTCCATTTGGGACAGTGCACTTTGTGACACATGTGTTGTGCATTCCTTTTTTTGCTTTCACATTGCAGGACATGCCATGGTGTGTTGGGAGATGGGGAGGGGTTGGGTGACATGGCGCTATTTTCATGTTGTATTTTGCAAGGGGGTAGTCATTCATGCAGCATAAATGTAAAAAGTAATTAGCCACCAGCTGCGTATGGGCTGCCTCACCACGTGCCCTTTCCCCTCCCATGTGCAGCGGCCATGCTTGTGGTTGGTGATGTGGGGGCACCACCATGTCCACCGGCAGGCCCCGGCGTGTTGCAACGTTGTGCAGGACACATGCTGCCACTATGATCCTGCACACTACTGGGGGTGCATATAGCAGCTGCCCACCAGAGCGGTCAAGGGAGCGAAAGCGTGACTTGAGCACTCCGAATGTGTGCTCCACTATGCCCCGGGTTGCAATATGGGCTGTGTTGTACCTTACCTCGGGTAGTGTGGTGGGGTTCCGAATTGGCGTCATCATGTGGGTGCTCAGAGGGTAGGCACTGTCCCCTGGGGAGGTGATGATGGGTATCATTAGTGGGGTTGTGACATTACTTAGTATCTGACATGCATGCATGTGCAGGGGCATTTATACTCACCAAGCAGCCATGTATCGCCATGCCACCCAGCTTCTAGGTCCCGGTTTAGGATTGACATTCTGTAAATGAAACTGTCATGGGTGGACCATGGATAGTTGGCATATACTGAGGTGATGATTCCCTTGGCATCACATACTACCTGCACGTTGATGGAATGCCAGTGCTTGCGGTTTCTGTAGATGTGCTCAGTTGCCCTGGGAGGACGTAGAGCCACATGGGTGCAGTCAATGGCACCTAGCACTTTGGGGAAGTGTGCCACCCCATAAAAATCCTGGACGACAGCCTGCCTTTCTGCAGGTGTTCTGGGCAGGTATATGTGCCTGCGGACTGATGGGCATGCAGTCATGATGACCAACACCTGGTGCAGGCAGCGTGACTGTGTGGCCGTGACACCCCCCCCCACTATGGTACTTGTCTGCTGAAATGAACCAGTGGCCAAGAAGTGCAGTACATTGAGCACCTTTTCCAAGGGGCTCAGTGTTTGGGAGCACAGGGTGGGTGATGTGAGGTCATCCTCCCACTCACTCACCAGGTCGAGTATTATGTGAGGTGGAAACCTATACCTCCCATACACCTGGTCATCAGGCATCCCAAAAAGGCTGGTTCTGGGTGTAAAAATTCTGGACCTGACTATCCTCCTCCTCCTCCTGCGGTATCCCATGAGCACTGCTGCAAGGAATGGTATATTCATCTTAGCATCTGAGATTGTTTGTTGTTTGCGTGCACTTTTATGCTGCGCGGGTCCAGGTACGCCCGCTTCCTGCTACGGATTAGCGCGTCTTTTTTGGCGCACGCGTTAGCCCCGTTCGATTCCATGAATACGTGTTGTAGGCGCGCGTGTGGGCCTTTCGCGCATTTGCCTCCTGTACTTCCCCGTGACGCCCACATTTTCACGCGTTGTTCCCCATTCCGCAGGTTTCGCCCCGTGCTATGCCTACTTTTGTTGTGTGCGCTGCGCTATGTGCACTTTCACTGTGTGCGTAGCGCACGCTGTTTTAAGACGTGTGCGCCAGCGTGCGCCACGCAGGATTTTAGTGCACATCCATGGATTTACACGCGCAGGACTTCCATGAATCATTGTGCGCGGGTTTCGCTGCGATTTACGCACTTGTGCTGCGATTCGCACGCTTTTGCACGCTTGTGCGGAAATTTTCAGCGCACATTAATTCCATGAATCGACCTGTTAGTTTCATAGATTCTCAATTCTTGGTAAATTGCACCACCGCAATATTTTTTTGTAAAGCATATAACCAAATTTTTTATCGCTATTTTCTCTCCATGCAGTAACCAACTGTTTCTGGACAAAAACTTTATACAGAGGTAGTCAAAACCATTGACCATTTCTAGTGTGTGATTTTAAATTTGAAAAGAGTAGAAGTTAATTTTACTTTAATTAACAAATCGTGACTTTGGACTTGGCAATGTTAGCAGTCATTCAATGGGAAATCAACAAAATATTATAGGACTTCAAAAGAGCGTGTAAAGCAGCTGGAGTGTGTCCTATAAGGACAACATCATCTACATACAATAGACATGGGGTATACCTGCCAGCAGATTCATGGAATATCCAGCGTGTAACCTAGTAAGCTATCCTCGAGGCCAGTTAAATCCAGATTAAAAAGGAGTGGTGAAAAATCACACCACTGAAATTGCAGAAAATATTATTTTCATCACCATTTGTTTCATATCTAACAAATGCCACAGTATTGGCATATTGCAGAAATAACAAACTCAGACTTCTCTGATAATGCCCATTTTAAACATCAGGTCCCATAACAAACACCTATCAACATTATCAAAAATCACGGGCGAGTCCATTAAAGCCAAATAAGGAATAAATGTGTGACCATGATCGAAGCCAAGTTAAATCATTGCGCCATGATTCCCAAGGAGTCACAGAAGCCTAGCTGTAAATCTGATAGTATATTATTCTCCCAAATCACATTTTTTTCTGAGACAAACTAATATCTTTAAAGATACATCAAACACAAAGGCTGGTGTGTAACATTTCAGTGAGTCTTCACTACCTTTGGAAAAGATTGGTGTTATAATCAAAGAAATCAAGTAGATAATATCTTCCTTATAAGAAAGATGGCTCTAAAAACCATTAGCCAATAGCACAGCCCAGAAATAAATATCAGATTTGTATATAACACTTTGAACATCATCCAGTTCTGGTGCTTTTAGTGGGACAAGCTCTATAAATGAAGAGGATAGTTTCTCAATAATTACTTACTCTGCTAGGCCTGTTAGGGCAACATAACAATTGGAGGGATAGTCTGAGGAATGACAACAAAAAGCCTGTGAGAATTGATTAAATGAAGTATCACTTGATATAATATCATGTAGGGCATCTAACACAACACTTGTGACTGACCCTGCTGCTACCGATCTCGTGGGCCTTCTTGTGTCCTTAGCATTACAAGCTGAATAAAACTCACCCTATAGATTGCTTTAACTAATATTCTCACCTCGGGAAGGGTCTATAGCCAGTTTGCTGGCTGGAAAAGCAGGCAAGAATACACATTCACTGGCCACTACCTCCAGCCACCCGAGGCCCTTCCCTCGCTGGCAGAATTTTTGTTTATGTGGGGAGGCAACAGGAAGCCTCTTCCTGTTGCCTATTCACCCACCAACCCCCCAAAACAATCCTTCCCCCTTCCCCACCCCCTTGCTCCCCAATTACCTGCTGGACCGGACTTTGTGCTCTGGTCCCAGAGCTCCTCCCATTTCTCTGCCACCAAAGAAATGGAAAAGGGACTTAGTCTCTTTTCCCTATGGCGCTGCCATCTTTTTTTCAGTTTATTATTTTTTTGTTTCCTCAGGAGATATCGCTCAACGAAAAAAAATACATTTGCACCCTGGATAGATGATTTTCACCCCCGTTGTGGGGGGCAGGCATGGCCATTAATGGCCCACAGTCCTCGCCAAAGCATAGCTCGGGCCTACCTGGGCTCAGGCTGTGGGCTCTTAAAGGCCGTGTTCATCCCCCACAGTGGAAGTGAAAGCCATATTCTTAGCCCTAGCTATAGTTGTTCTATTGTCATTTCTAGCACTAGCAACCTTTATTTGTGTCGAGTTCCTATTCTTGGGACATCATACAAGCTATATTTTAGAGTGGAAATAAAGCCAGCCAAGGAAGGAATATGGCTGAGGAATTGAATCAAAAGGGAAAAGAAGGTTTAAGAGACGAATGGAAGCATTGAAGACCGATGTTAGAGGAGGCAAACCGAGAGGCAGGAGGTCCAAAGAGTGTAGCAGAGTAATAGAATAAATGTGAAAAGATAAGTGAGGATATCAAAAGCTTAGTGGCATCAAACATAAGAAAAGGGAGAGATTTCCGAATGTTCACCAGATGATAGTGACAGGAACATGAGGAAATAGAAACATGACGAGAGAAGGATAAGTCAGTATCAAGATAAAGACCACATTCCCCGCCTCCCACAGTCATGCCCCAAAACTAGAGAGATCGACGAAGAGCAGCCCGCCCAATCAACAGATAGACTTGGGGAAAGACACCCCATGCTCTTTGTATGCACCGAGGAAAGCTCAGAGAGGTAACACATTAAATCAAAGCATCACCCTAACAATTGCTTAACCACATGACTAGGGTCACCCAGTCGAGCACCACTTCCTCAATTTATTATAATACCAGCTGTGCTCCCGTTCAGCAGCCAACTGCACAACAGGTCAAACCGCAACTACTCTGACTAATCCTGGCCAAGAAACTAGGAACACATTAGGTACAGCCAACCCTCTTCTCTCAAATCCATAGGGAAATTGAGCCTCCATGCTTGGAGAGGAGGTGGGGCTAGGCAACGGACCGCAACCAAGAACGTTGGAAGGTACCATTGAGTGTCAACCGAAGACGCGCATCAGAGGCATTGTCAAGTTAACCAATTTACTAACCAATTCCCCTCTTTCCTGCTCCTCCGCTATAACCAACGCCACCTCACACAACTAGGGGCTGGCCACACTAGACATAAACACGCTGAGAATTAATTTAATGCTTGCACCCAACCAACTCTCTGAGACTCTGGAAATAACTTTAGAGGGAACATAACCTCGCACATAGTCCATAAATCCATCAACACCACACAAATGCACACCAACACAATACAAACACCTAACAGTCATCTGTGACTCTGGACCACCTTATGGATACATCTAACCAGTGCACACAACCACAACACCACCCTAACATCACATGACAGACACAACCAACACAAACACTAGCACACATCCGAAGCACTCTGTCCTACCCATACGGTTACAACAAGTGAGGCCTCTCGAACCAACTCCCACATGCAAGATAACGCTCACAGAGGCCAGTTCCTCCTGGTTCTAAACCTATTATATCCTATCCTATCCTCACTAACACACCCTGCCCTCTTCTCTTGCAGAGCCACATGAGCGCCTTGAAACTGCCCTTTTGTGGTAACAGTGCGTGGTATAAATCAACATAATATAACTGCTTATGCTCCTCATTGTACCAGGTCTACCCCTTGTGGTTGACAATTTAACCTTAACAATTTAGTCAGAACAGACCCCACTATAGCATTTAAATATCAAAAAGCTTGCATAATTTGATCAGGAGCAATATCAAATGAGAAACAAAGGGAACTTTCAGTTTTACATACATTATATTTGTTTTGGAAATGTCTAGTTTTACACTCTTCGACAATTTAGTCTTTTTGCTATTATCACTAGGAGACACAGACCTATATGTTGAGTATGTGTTGATACTGGTTATTAATGCAGATGACAGTCTTAGCAGATAGAGGGAAATTGTCACTTTCAGGTGTGATAATCACTTCAAAATGTCTTATTCTAATGATATAGTGTATTGATACCAAAAATGTCTTCATGAATGTGTGTTTCGCAGGAGTATCATTGTGTCCCTTGTCTGTTAACAACGGAACAGCTATCTCTTGACATTGGTATAGCCCAAGCCCCATATTCTTACTAGGTTCTGCTGATGATGTGGGGTTAATACATTCATTACAATCTCTAAACATCAACACACAATCCCAAAATGTATTATCTCTGTCAGGATTATCAACGAGGGCAACATAAATATCCTTCATCAATTAATGCAGTAATATGACCTACATTTAGTTACAGCATAGTGCAAAGAAAGCAACATGTCTACCAGAACAGTAGTACTAATAGATCAGTTCCAGCTTCTCAAAAAAATTACCGTAATGCAGAACCTCATATGGCATGCCCAGGTCGCCTTCCCACCCGTGGGCAGTGACGAAGAGGCAGACATACTATCATCTAAGACTGCATCCCTTCACTTCTCGAAAAAGACTGCCTTTTTATCTGTGGGGAGTTTTATAACATGTGTCTCCCCCTCTCATGTAAAGGTAAAAATTGGTATCCTTTTGGAGGTATTTATCCTCATAACCAGATGGTATGAAACACATGTGGTATTTCTATGGATACTGTATATGTTAAATACAAGTTGAGACATAATCAGACACGCATAAACTGATAATAATTTTAGATAACATGTATATTATCTGTTACTGTCAAGCTCATGATAAGAGACAGGATATCAAACGCAGGACGAATACAGAATTGGATTCTCAACCAGATTGTCCTCTTGCACCTGCACAAAACATCTGATATCGGTCTATTAATAGCTTTGGTCTCCACAATAAAAGAAGTCAAAGTATCGGTGTGATGAAAAATAGGACCAGATGTATGTACCCTACTAAATACACAGATGATCTTCCTGCAAAACAATTATAGGATTCAGAGTCACAGTGCATATAATTCTGAATGAGCTGTCAATACACATTCACACGCCTCCCCCATAAAATACTGGGTTACCTTCAGTGGCCATGGCGATGGGTGCTTTAAGACTGTAAACACTGTCTTACACAGTCCACAAGTGGAATAAATACACCAACATATTCCACACTCTTCTTCTCAAATTCATACTTGCTGAGTTTCGATCATAAGTGGTTGTTATTTATCATACCCCAGACCTCCTCATCGTGATCTCTATGCTGTTGTAATGATTGTGAATAGGGAAAAAAACAGCAAGTTCGATGATCCCAAAGTGAATCAGAAGATCAGACAAAATAGAATAACCACATTTCTGAAAAAAACAATGGGTCTTTTAGCAACTCAAAGTGAACCACATATAAGCTTTAGCACCAGTTGGGGTGTGATTACTGGACATTAGATGCCTGGAAAGCCTGACTTAGTGGCCCGGGTTGTTGAAAAGACTGCTAAAGAAAACTTTGGTGCGGGAATTCAACTCACATGTGTGTTAAGGCTTAAATGTTATTCCACTTTGCACCTGTTAGGGGACCACTGGCCAAAACAAAACACGACAGAAGAAAATAAGCTTTTTATTGAGCTGCCGCATACCTCCACATTGTCTTGTTGATGCAACCTGACAACGCTGTGGAATGCCTCAGAGAAAGCAATTTGTAGGCAATGACGTATCCTGGGCTGTCAGTTACACTGTGAGTCTGGTTGTAGGTGAGAATTGTTACTGGAGACTCACCTGCACCCCCGGCTGCAGCATTCTTGAAAGGAGGAGGGCTGTTGCAGCATTGGGGAGAAGTGCATGAAGGCACCCACAAAGCTGCCTGCTGCATCACCCGTGACAGGTAGAGGCTGTTGTAGAAGAAAGTGGTGGGAAGGCTGTAGTGAGGAGAAAGGCGCCAGGCAAGAATGTGGAGGGCAGTGGGGCATGGCTGCTCTGAGACAGATGACAGGCAAGACATCCAGGACGTTCTGCTTGATAGAGCTCGGTGGGAGTGGAGAGCCTGAGCACCTATGGTGTAATGGAATCTTCAGTCCTGATTGGCTGAGTCAAACGGATCGTTTTATAAATGATGTTAAAATACTGAAATGCCCAAAGTGTGTAGTCTGAGCAGTCGTCCACTTCTCTGTAGGTCCTACATTTAACACATGGGGCCTCATTACAACCATGGCGTTGGACCATGGTGCTATTAGCACCATGGTCCATGCCGGATTCCGCCATGGTGGATGGCGGATTTACCGCCCCATTCCAAGGTTGGCGGGGCGGTAAAACCCCATTCACCATGGCCCCTTCCCCATTCCCATTTTTGGCCCATAGGGCTCAATGGGAATGGGGAAGGCGCTAGTTACGGCACCGTAAATTATGGTGCCGTAATTAGCACCAAGGTCCCTTAGCGGGTTGGGCTTTAACGCCTGCAAAAAGCAGGCGTTAAAGTGTGAATCGGGCGTTAAGTGTTTAACGGCGCCGCAGCCTTTTACGGCGCTGTTAACCCCTTAACGCCAGGGTTGTAATGAGGCCCATGATAGGTTACCAACAAATCCAGTTCAGTAAAAAAAAAAATTAAAAACATGCACGTGCACATTGATGCCTAAATATCACTAATAAAAGGGGAAAGATAACCGTCTTTAATAGTGACATTATTCAACCTGCAGTAGTCCGCACAGGTCTTATCCACGTAGACTCCTCAGCCAGAGTACCAATCCATTTGGAATATTCTTTTGAAATAGTAACAAAATGTCTCATGCTCTCACTCTCTAAACGTACATATAAAACCAAGTGTGACCAGAGAACCAGATTCCAATTCGAATGCACAGTCATACTCCTAAGGTAGGTGTGGTATGCGCTTCTTTGTTCTCTGAAACACATCCAGAAATTCATTGTATTGGAGGAGAATACTTGAGGCCTTAGAAACAATCAAATGTCTCGTGGCTCAATTCAAAGTTATTTCAAACCATTCACTTATTCTTCAGGAATCCAGTACTCAGCCTTGGTCAATCAGTTAGATACCATGACCAAAGAAGCCTGAGGCACAAAAGGTCTTTTGGGGTTGTGGTGTCCAGACCGCCGGAAGGAGGCCTGCAGCAAGTAAGTGTGGGGCGGGGGGCATTTGGAGGGCAGCAGAGGGGTGCCGCACACGGGATAAATGATTGCGGGGGTGATTCAAAAGGGACTGGGAGAGTGCCGTGAACAAAAGGCCGACTTGGATGGAGTCCACAAAGTTAGCCTTTTGTTCATGGCCTTCAAACACAGAACTCAGTTTACTCTCAAACGGGAGAGCTCAAAACTGGTAATTTAAGATGTATAATAGTTATGCCCCCACAATCATATTACATCAAAATGTCAGCAGAAAAAGTTGATATGCAACTAGATCAAAAGACAGCATCTCCATCTCCATCTCCAACTGTACTGCAACCAAAACTATACAATCCACAGTATGGAACATACTTATTTTATTTTGGGGATTTATTTGCTATGAGCCTGGTTTGGAGTGTAACTGAGTGCTGTCCATCAGTAGGGGGTTACAGAGGCACGGGAGGAACAGTTCTGACAACATCAACCAGTGCCTTAGGCATCACATGCACTTCAATTGCCCATGGCCAAGTCTGATCCATGTAGGTCCTGAAAAGGTGACTGAAACCAGGAAAGTTGGAGTGCCAGCGGTCTAACCAGACAATTTTAAGACAACCATTAAATTCAACAACAACCAGCACCAGATGAACTGGCACACGTTGACCGAACAGTCAACTGACGAAGATGATGGTATGCACCTAACCTCGTCTTCCTTGCAAAACGTCTATACCAAATCAGATTAGCTGACACGACCAAAGACATCGTCCAAAACAGCTCTATATCATTCTGCCTCTCCACAAGGGGCAGTGTTACCTAATGCCAGGATCTTAGCACTGGTGACAAAACAACCGCCAGTGTGTACCCTATTCGGCATTGTCAATTTTCTCATTTGCCACCAGACGTGTCTCGAACTGAGGCGTTATTTGGGGTCTTGTACTCACTGACTTCTTTTGGCTCTCTATTCCTTGCTCCTCCCGCTCCTAGGCCTGGCCCTCCCACGTAAACGCTGTCCGTTTTCTGACTCTAAATGAGAGGTTATTCCATCTGTCCTGGCTCGACATGTCAAGCCCACTAGCACTCACACGTTTGACAAGTTCACAAATGGTAATGTGTTTTCCATCCTGTGTGCTGTGTCACAAGCTATTGCCAGTCAATTCAATCTGCACAGTCCAAGAGATGCCAGATCTTGAAATATTTCCCAAAAGAAATCCCACCTCCATACAGCTGGGCGCAATCTAGTCAGACATAAATGAAAACTTGACCAAACATGTGTCAAAGAACAACCCTCCATCATACCCGATATGTATTAATGGCACCCACTAGTCTTTGTATTTATAAATCGATGTCCTGAAACCACTTGATTCTACTATGCAAGATCAGCTGACATTACCAACAGTTGACATTGGAGTGCACAAGTACCCTCCTCCTCCTTCTTTTGAAGATATGGGTGATCCAAACTACTCCAGTGCCACTGTAACACTACCCATGGAATAATAATCAAATAATAACGTATTTCTCATATAGTGTTACACACACATAAGTCTCAGAGAGCTGAAATAACAGAAGACATTATTATCCCACAGAGTGGTACTCAATTTATCGACATCACAAGGATGAAAGGCTGAGTTGACCGTGCCGGGAATCGAACTTGCCAAAGCTGGCTGCGCAAGGATATCTGCAGTGAGCGCTTGGCTCACTGTGCTTTCTTATCAGCAATGCAAAAAAAAAAATATTCACACCGTCTTAACATTAATAATGCACACTGGTCTTAACATTAAAATGTTGCTCGGATCCCAATGCACAGACATATTTACAGTATTATATGCGTATAGAATAGAGAAAACAATTTCAGTAGTTGCAGAGTATAAATAATACATACTTGACTGTATCATTTGGGGCGATACCAGAGAAGAAAGTATCTTGGTAGTGATTTGTGAACAAAAAGCAAAAAGTTAATACCAATTTCTCTAAATTTAAAAATGGTCGCCAATTGATACTTTTATACTTCATATGTCATGCCATGTCATTCTATGTTAAGTACTTAATAGTGCATACATATCTGGCCTGACACTTCACATTGCTTATTGCTGATGAAGGCTGGAAGGTTGGCTACTTAAAGAGACAGAAAAGCAAAATGGGAAATTAGCAAGAAGGGCTTTAGTCTTGATTTTTTCTTGACATCGACCCCTTTATGCTCTCTATAGTTCCATGGTATGACACGTCGAGAGATGCCATTCCTGACAGCAGAGAAGTGCCACAGATGTGGCAGGGGCAGCCAGTGGTGTGAGTGAAGTCGAGCGCCTTCAGATCACAGGATGCTCTGGTGGACTGGAAGCAGTGATGACACGACATGCCGCTGGAGTCATACTGAACTAATAAGCTAAAGTTCAAAGGTGTTTCATAGTTTTGTCTGTGGCACCCCACATCAGGACGGCAAAGGCATATCTCAACAGAATGGGATGTCTCTTTATACTAAATACACAAATCGCTGAAACCCACAAGGGCAAAGGATATTCACCTTACAAAGAACTAATGGCTAAATCAGGTTTTCACAAACAGTGTAAGGAGGAAGACAAGGGAGCATATGAGATGGCGGCCTGTGTAAGCCTGGTGGATGTCTCATGCATTATGTATTCACCTTGAGAGCAGGCTCATGCAGTGCTGCACAGGTTGGATGCCCAAGTGGATCTCACTCATTTACAGTGCTTAACAGCTGGAGCTATCTGGCATGCAGTGCTATATAGTTGGCTATGAGTTTATCTTCGTTGAGTGCAACACCCGAGTTTTATAACACAGTAGGAATTTCTTCAATAACCACTCATTTTCGAATGATTATTTTATATGGGATAAAGATCCCCCAATCATAAGTTTATGATTGGTCTTAGATGTCTGGCACATGAAAGAGACTATGTGCATTGATTTCTGTAAGCCTAGATTTTATATCCCGCAACCAGAGCATATCCAATGACTTTATAATTGATTGGGTAAATTCAGCATTCTGATTCCCCCAGAGACGGAACCGATGTAGAATTGGTTGGGTGGACCCTCATCAATATGGGTAAGATCAAGCTCCATGTGCACCTACGGTTTGATGCTGAGCGAGGCAGACCGAGTAATTTAAAAAAATAAAAATCATTCCCTACTATTTGCAGATCAGTGGTATTCATATAGCCCAATAGTGCCATCCCATATTTTGCCACTGATCCTACTTTACATTGGTATACTTTAATGATTAGATCTATAGGTTGAGAGCTAGACATGTGCATAAAATAGGATACCCCCAATTCTTCTTTAAATCTATTGGTCTATTGGTTGATATGTGCTTTCCGGTGAAAGTTTGACAACTTGACAATATATATATTAAAGGAAAAAACTTTAATTACAGGGATGTTAAGGTGAGAACTTAATGCAACAAAACCTAAAGTTTTTTCGGTGAATTTCAAAGGTTTTATTATACTATATTGCTCACCTTAACATCCCTGCACCTAGTTGTTTCCTTGGATTTCAAGTTTTTTTCATTCCATAGATTTTTAGAACGCTTCCAGACCATTAGCAAGGTCTACGGCCATGGTCGGTGGTGCCCACTATCCATTTTAAAACACTACCAGACCACTAATCATGGCCTTCGGATTGAAGGCTTTGAGAACGCACAATGTTTTTAGGCAATGCGCAGTGAGACTAAACTATTTGCCATGGACCACACACTTTGGTGAAGGAGCGTGCTCCAAGCGGTACACCCGTTTTCGGTGCTGTAATTGTGCTGTGTGCCAATTTGGTGCCGCCATTCTGCCGCAGCGTCCATTTTGGTACACCCTTTTGTGAGCGAGAGCCATTCCAGCGCCATTATTTTGGCGCGAGGGATGTTTGGACGTGGCTGACATTGCAGCCACGTCTAAAAGTCCTCATGCCAAATAAGATCACAGGACAGCACTGCAACACACCTTGCCACCTCCCAGTTGTATTGCTTTTCTTTTAATTAAATTACATTAGTTAAATACAACTTGGAACCCTGGTTTGCCAGAGCAAAACTGTAACCCTTCCCCCAGCTACCTATAGTCCTATATAGCAGAGAATATGAAATGCCCTCACCAAATGCCCCTCCTCATCTGTGCCAGCTCACCCCCATGCCTGAGATGGCCTTCTCACCTCCCCTGCCCTGTCCCTTTCCTCCCACAACACATGCTATCTATGTGACTCAGATGATGGTTATAGTGGAGGAAAGCATTGTGTTGCAAACTCAGTCCCTAAACACCCTCCAACTCCTAAATTTCACTTGGTACCTTCTAGCCACACCCCACCTCTCGCCTGATGGTGTTTGCATGTTTTTTTGACCTGCATATAGCTTTTTCCTGCGTTTCATTTTCCAATATCCTCAGCTATAGCCGCGGATATCTCTCGAATTGAGAGAAAAACAAGATGGTGATCATTTAATTTCTAAAAAACCCTGGTTTGGGGTAAATCCCTGAGATATGTTTTTGGGAAACGGGCACCCCCTTCTCGGTCAAATATTTAATAAACTAATACATGGAATAGCCCAAAACCACGCATGGATTGCAAGCCAACACTTTGTGCCCAAGTTGTTTCAGACCAGGTCCAAAGCCGTCCAGCGGTTTGGCCTGGGTGCTTTGGAAAAATGGACCTTGCTGTCTATTGGAAAATTAATGTGAAGTAGGCCGCAATTTTGGAGAAACATTCTTTTTTCTTTACACTTGATAACTTTTCAATTTTTTCCAAACTTTGTGGTCTGGGGAACCGGTGGGTTTCTAATCACTTTCAAAATTACGGCCAAAACCATTACTCGAATCAAAAGGTATTAACGATAGAATTTTGTGGGGTTCCTATGGCAGTCCGACTCACCTTAACTGTGGGGCAGCTATTGTCAGCCTATAATATATCTAAAAACCAGAGCACAACATCAAAAAAGGATGTCAGGCCGCACAGCACACATGGCAACAACGTGCACCAAAATGGACACAGAATGAGGTCTGACAAAAAATATATTTATAAGGAACAATGTCCCCACATCCAAGAGGAAACAAAGCAACGCGTTTCGCTCCAACACAGAGTGCTTGATCGTAAATGAAAATAGAAGAGGTCCAAAATATTCATAATCACATGGGTCAACTCTATGATAATACCTCTGTGTGTAAAGCTGTCAAAAAATGGTGGCTATCTTTCAACATTGCCCAACATTTTTCAACATTGAAAAACACTAAGTGCCTGAGTCACAGTGTTTTCCTATGGGATTGTGCCATTATAAAACATGTGTGTGAATCAAGCCCTAAATATGTTCTCCATAAATGCATAGTGCCAATAAATAACCACATACATCAATAAATAGATATATTACAGTAGATATAAAACAGTAGTTATGATTAAGTTGCTCAACTCATACAAAGAACACTTTTTGAGTGGTTTATAACTTTGCCTCTCCTGGACAAATCCTCACAGAAATATGCAAATAAAGTATATGTCCCCCTTGATTCTCCAAAGTTTGGTGCAGTTTTATCAAGGGGGGGGCAAAGTTATAGGGGAGTCCCAAAATGTGTTGAAATCCTCATAGACATAATGGAACAAAAATGTTTGATCAGACCTACAGCCCAACCGCTGGACGGTTTGTCACAAATTTGTGCCACAAGTGGTGAATTGTAAATTTGGTGTAAATCCGTTAAGTTAATCTGTTAAAAAAGCAGCCAAAAAGTAGGTAAAATAATAGTGATATCTGGGATTCGCAGACATCAGAGGCGCCCACTGATTGGATGCTCAAAAGCGTGAGGTGCATCATATTTTTATAACCGTCACCATGTTGGATGTGTGGACAGCTTCTGGTGTCCGCAGATAGTGTGGTGGGGAAAACATCTGGGAAACAAATTTGTGGTTATTTGGTAGATGAAAGTGGGACTGGAATGGGTGGGGGTGCAATAAAGAAAATATGGAGCTGTTTTTATAGGTGAAAAAAGGGCTTACAGGTGCCGCCGAGTCCGCAAACGTTGCAGTAGTGCACAGACAACGCTGTGAATGAACAGTTTGGAAAATACATTTGAGGTTTTTTGGTGGCTGAAAGAGGGCCTGAAAAGGGTGGTAGAGTGAAATAAATGTGTCGCTGAGTCTGCTGTCAATTTTGCTGTCCATGGACATTATTTCAATTGCAGGGGGTTCAGGGCGAGTTTTTTATTTCAAGGTGTATTGTTTGTACTGGTTATATGGTTTAATTCTCTTATGGTGGTTGTGGCCACTGGCCAGATTCTTGGGGGCATGGCCATAGGCCGTAGGCCATGCCTCCAAGAATCTGCCCACTGGCCACACACACTATAGTAATATATGTATAGTAATTATAGGTAATGTAGTGGGAGTATAACGTATTTGTAATGTGGTGGAATGCTGTAATTGAAGTGTATAGGGCATTTATGATTGTAGTACAATTGAGGATAGTGCTTATGTGATATGTATGTGTGTGTTCATACTTGGTATGGTTACTTAGTTGCATACAGTAATAATGCTGGAATTTCTGGTTCTTTTACTGTGAAAGAAAACAGTATAATTTGTTAAGCAGGATAGTTTAAAAGCTTTAATTGCATATATTGACTGTTTTTGACCCTCATTAGCAGTACATTCTATGAACCATGTGTGGTACAACATTAGTGTGTGCTACCCTGTTGTTTTACTGACATGAAATAATCATTGGGTCATTGGGAAACAAAATGCATAGAGGATTAAAAAAACTATTATGATTATGTGAGTGTAAGTGTGATAGTATGTTTGTTTGAAATGTGTTGTAATTAAGGGAATGTTTAAAGTAGTTAGATGCCTGTTGCCGTATTCTAACTATCTTAGACTTTACAAGACGTTTTGTAGTAACGAGAACAGTGATGGCTTATTTGAAGGGTATTTTGAAATAGTTAGATACCTGTTGGCGTATTATAATTATCTTGACATTTAAAAGTACTATTGCAGTATTATGGATGTAGTTAGATACCTGTTGCATTTTAACTGTTTACTGTGCTACAGTTTAGTGACTACTGTTTGAAGGAATATTAAGTAGGCATTTGATAGATTTGCTGGTAACTTATGTTTTGGAGTAACGGAGGTGTTGTTACATTCAAATCAACCACTTCTATTTTTGACATATGCAGTATAGTGGTCTGAAGTGGCTGTGGAACCAGTGTGGTATATTATGCCTACTGATGTGAAGGTGTTCTTGCCAACAGATACTTGGCTGTGTGTAAAGCTTTTGAGCTTACAGTTATTTTTGCTACCATCTCCAAAGCATTAGTGTGACATATTGTCTATGTGAGTTTATTTGCATGCAGGAAAGATTGTCTGAATTGCAAAAAGGGCATACTATGCCATAATTTGTATTCTGCAGAAGCTGATGAAATGGAATTGATTCACAATTTGGTATGGATACATATACAAATCGTTCATTAGAGATGTGCTCTTGTGAAACATGGTTGAAGAGAGCACATGTATGTTTCCATATGTATGAAATCTGAAAATATTTCATTTTTAGCCATGTTTTTTGTTTCCAGTACTTGTAGTAAGTACATTAGGAATTCTTGTGGGTCTTCCTGTGTTTGTATGGTACATTGTACCATTCCTGCATAGTAGTCTAATTCTTGCCTTATACCTGAGACACTGTAAGTGCTGTCATGATTATTTGTGGTATTTCTATTAAGAATGAATTTGCAAACACAATTGTTCTGAGCCATTTAAGTAAATGTTGTGAACAATTGGTGGCAATTGGAAGAGAAGAGTGATTGTTACATTTACATAGCAATTTACTCCAGTTGTGTTGCTGAATTTCAATGAACCAGAGAGCTGTGCCTCTGCATCCTTTGATGGGCCTGCAGTTCTTATTTGACAAGAGATATTTGTATCTTTGTCTGCTGATGGACGTGCAGTTGAGTTTGCACTAGACAGTTTTGTGGTTGCATTATTTGATGAAGAAGCAGTTGGTTATTGTTTCTTTAGTGGTATTGTTGGGAGATCTGTAATAGGTTCTGTTTGTTTAACTTTTCTTTTAAAGGTTTGCTTTTTTGAGGTATGGGTGACATATCTAGTTTGGGTGTACAGTGCACATAGCCTGTTTTATTCTAGGATGCAAGGAATGTTAGCGTTGACTTTGTTTGCATCTAAGGATACTAGGAATAGACCATTGAGTGTACACAGACGTGAACGTGCTACGTAATTCATACCTTCTTTAAAGACTTTACTGACAATGTCAATTAATGCGTGATCTAGGGTTAGACCTTGCAATTTGCGAATAGTGACAGTATATGCAAGAGATTGAGAGAATGGTTCTCTGCCTACGTACATGTCTTTGAAAAGAAGGAAACACGCTATTGTGTGGCCTATTTCTTTAACTTATGCAAGTTTGCCAAAGTGGATGTCGACAAACTGAATGTTGTTATCACGTGGATATTTTTAGAAGCCAACAACTGTACCAATTGCTCCATTGACTAAACCTTGTTCTACGTCAAGGTTACGTTTTAGAAATACTCTGCAGATTAGACACAGAGTTAATACTTTTTATAATCCAGCTGTGTTGGAGATACATTTTTCTAAGATATTTAGTTGTGTTGATGCTTGTTGACACATAGGGAGTGTCATGCCATGAACTTCTAGTTTGTCTGTGGAGCTGATATTCAGTATGGGTTGCATTTCCTTTTTTAGCATTGTCTCATTGAATTGACTACACCTTGCAAGGGTTGGCATTAAAGACATGCATTTTATATTTTGTTGAGTTAATTGTTCTATGACATCAGGAACAGATGTGTTTCGCCCATACAGCTCATGGATTACTCTATTTAAGATGGATTTTGCATCTTTAGTAAGCAGACCAGTTCTAATGCTTTTTAAAGTGTTAGCATAGGTGAGGTCTCCAGACTGACACATGTTTTGAGTTAGTTCTCTGTAGTGATAACGTTGCCAGAGAGTTACTTTTCAAATGCTACTGAGTGTGTTATAGCATTGTTTGCGTCCCAATGTTTTGAAAATAACTGGACCTTTTACTGGTGTTAACTGTAGGAGGTCTCCAAAAACAATAACTTGCTTTCCTCCAAACAGTTCTTCATAGTCTGCTTTTAGGACTTCTTGAATTCTGAAGTAAATTAAAGCCAACATGAGGTTGGAAACCATGCTTATTTCATCTATCAGGAGCACTTTCATTTGTTTCAGAATTCTGCATAGTTCACTAGCAGCATTTGCTGATAATTTGAAGTATTCAAACGTGTTTTGGTGTTCTACTGGGAGGAGCAGTAGATGGTGTAAAGTTACAACTCCTATGTTGTAGGCAGCTAAACCTGTGTGGGCTGTTACAACAGCCTAAAGGTTGTTGTTTGTTAAGTTTTGTAGAAATGTGATGATTATTTTAATTAAGAACATTTGACCAGAACCAGCTGCACCACCTACCTACAGGAGAAGAGGTTTATAATTTTGACAGCTACACATTTTAGTTTCATGTTTAAAACCATGTACAATTTCTTCAATGACTTCCAGATAAATGGTGAGTTGTTCATCATTTAGCTGTGATTCGAGCACTGACAAGTCTTCCGTAGATTTTTATATTGGTACATGGTATTTTCTACCTCAGTCATGGCTATTTCAGCTTCTTTTAGAATGAGTGGTTCTCCAAGTAGTTCTTGGCTTCCAGTAAGGGAAGGTTGACTGCCCTCAGAGGTGTCTTTATCTAGTTTAGCTTCAATGTCTTCCTTGTTGTCATTCATTGACCAACATTTCTTTGTATTGTTTGAAATTGACATTTGTTATACTGTTTTCATTTGCTTTGAATGCAGCTTCAAATGAGACATAGTTAACTAATCATTCTTCTTCTTTTCTCCAA
The DNA here is from genome assembly GCF_040938575.1 of Ambystoma mexicanum. Lineage (NCBI taxonomy): Eukaryota > Metazoa > Chordata > Amphibia > Caudata > Ambystomatidae > Ambystoma > Ambystoma mexicanum. The sequence goes on from NC_090941.1 coordinate 293,807,112, forward strand.
GGTTTAAAAAGTTGCAGTAGGGCCATGTAATAAAGTTCTCTATGTTGCAGAGATTTAAATGATAACTTTATATGATCAATTAAGCTGCATTTGGTAAGTTTTACTAGGCTTTCTTCACAAGTTGAGACTGAATATTTGCCAGTTGTCTCATCTGGTGTGACATTGTTTTTGTAGGAGTAGTTTTGGGCTATGCCATAAAGGCACATGTTTTACAAAGCAGTACTTCTGTTTGGGCAGCATGTGTCAATTGGTATGATTTTAGTACTCTTTTTTGGGCTGAAGCTGGACCAAGGTGTAGCCAGACAAAGTGTTCAGATTTGCCATATAAGGCTGTACATGTTAAATGGTCGGCAGCTTCATAGCACCTACATTCTCTATGGAAGAGAATTTTTATACCAAAGCTGTACAATTTTTGTGACAGCGTTTTGTCAAATGATAAGTCATCCCAGAGGTATTTTGGCTCTGTTTTCCCAGGTTTAGTGAGAAAGGCTTTGACATATCTTGCAACTGCAGTGGAGTTGTCTTCAATGTATTGTCTGTCTATGTTTGCATTCCACAAGAGGGCAATGATTGTATTGTAATTATTGATGTACTTGGATGATTCGTCCCTTTTAATGTTGTATGTGTTTTTGGGGATTTGTCTTTTATACCATGTGATAACAGTAGACATCAAGCTATTTACTTGTCCTTTATTTCAAACTGGTCTAGGGAACCGAAAGCGGCATTTGGTAAAGTATTTACCTTTGTTTTTATATCTATGTCGGCAGTATTTGCCACACTTATGTTTTTGGAAGCATAAGATTTGTGTATGTATGTTACTATGTGTCGTTTCTGAAGGGATCTCACAGGTAATGTATTTTTCAATAAACTGTAAAACAGTGGCATCACTGTGATGGCCAAATTTGGGAGCATTGTTTATCCACAAAAGCATGTGAATGTGTTTTGCTTCTCTGGATTGATATTCTTTTCTCCAAACGAGTTGTTGTACTTCTCCAAGCGGAGGGGTAGTTTTATTGCAGATGAAGTGCAGCATGGCAATGAATCGATTGTGGAATACCTTGATACATTGACAGGGTCAAGAGAACAGTACTCTCCTGTGTTTTTATTCCATCTTTATTTTGGTTTGCAGTGCGTAAGAAGTCATGCAAGTAATCCCATGCGTACTCTGCACAACTTGAGGTAACAAACTATGTGGTTGTGCCTAGGTTCCTTAGCATGCAACGCACATCAGCGTGATGTCAGAATCAGTATTCGGAAACAACATGTTTTCCAAAAGATGTGTGATACTTGACTTCAAAATGTAATCTTTGTGTTTTATCTTTTGAAGCAGTTGGGTAGCGGACATGCTTAAAAAAATGTGAGGCTTTTTTTAATGTGTTTGCAACTCCATAACACAGAGTTGCTAGTACACTTTCGAACAGGAGGTGGAAAATGAGTTCTACATTTTGTCTGAATCTGGGGGTCTTCACAATACCTTTGTAAAGAGCGATATATCCTGATTCACTAATTTGCGTGGATCTTTCATCATATCTTCCTCCTTTTCTTGTTGAAAAGAGTAGAAGAAAAGAACACACTTCTACAATGTTTTCCCATATGTTTATTGGGGATCCCTTGGCTTGATGCATTTGATATGTTTATAATGCATCTCCAATTGTGTTTCCAGAGTATAGTGGGTGAATTGTATACTGTTCTAAAATGTTGGCTGCAGTAACAGGATATACATGTTCAAATTGGCCAGTTGCTGATGAATTGTGAATTATTTACCTAGTTTCTCTTAAGTTTTCCTCTATATTTATATCTTTGTAGTATTCATTGTTTTCTTTCAGATATTGTAGGGCTTGTCTAACTTTGTTTAAGTTGACTAGTTGTTGCCAAAATTCTTTATCTTTTGTTGGTACGCCATTATCTAGTACAATCATAGATTGATCTATTGGCCACTGTACTCCTTGAGTTTCTACATTTTATTTAAGATCTAATGGCAAATATACTACTTTGCCACAGATATCTTTTGGTAACTAAGATGGAGGCAATTTGGCTGTTTTCAGTTGAAGATATGTTGTATCTTGAAATGGGTGTATTGTTTGGATTATAATGCTCTCATACAAGTTAAGTTGTTGTGATAGCACACGATGGAATTTGGTTATTGCAAGCTTTGTATTGCAAACTATTTAGGGGTCAGTAATTTTGTATTTGTTGTCTGCTTTTAGGTATAAAGCTAATTGGAAACATTGGGATTCCTCATTGTCCTCTATTTTGAAGGCCATATCTACTATGTTTGTGCTCATTTTATCAAAGGTTCTGCTACATCAGACACATACTCCTGTCTGGTATTTCAGCAGATGTGTTTTGAAACTTAGCTATTCCTTTTTTGTATGTGTTTGTTGGGAGGTTGGTGTATGTGAGGTTTTCGCACATTTTTTTTTTGAAGTTACTGAATTTTCTAAATCAACTTTAGTTCCAAAGTATTTACTTTGGATGCACTCTATTTCTCGAAGGAGTTTGTTGGCTGTTTCATGTAGGATAATGTTATTTCTAGAGCAGGACTTTTTGCATAGTATAGGCTATAGCATGGCTTGGTGTGTCCCCGCCCGCCCTAACCTTTGTTGGAGATCATGGCATTGCTGGTGCAACCTCATACAGAACAGCCACAACTGGCGGCAGTTGAGCTCAGTCAACCCCAGATTAATTCTATAGTTATTTGACTACAAGAGATGTTGAGGCACCACCACACATGTTGGTGTGCAGCTAGGAAGGCTTCCTTTCATGCTTCGCACCACCATGTCACCATTCAAAGGGAGGAATATTTTGTGTGACTGTTGAACAACTGTCCCTGTCTATTCCTAGGCAGTGGTACATCCTTGATTGCAGGCCAACAATGGGAACAGATGAAGTCAAGATTGATTTGCTGCACTGGGACAAACGGCAGAGGTACCAGTATACCAATATTGTGTAGTAAACAGCTTTACTATTCAGCAAGGCAGCTGTATATCTGCTGTAACAACTGATACTGCAAAGGGCTGATGTGTTTGGGGCCTGCCACGCAAATTACATTATTCATTATAAATGTACTCCCCCTTGCTATGTTGACTTTACTCAATAAAATAACAACATTTACAGTTAGTGTGCATTCCATGAATACTTAATAAAATGTGACAAGTACACACCACCTTTTGAACTTGCTCTCAATCTCAATGACGCGTCAGTGATGTAAGGTGACATGTTAAACCTGCAGTTTGCATCGTCGCATATACAGTACGCCTCTGCAGCCTTTCATCGACCACTATGTACTACAGATCTAAATGCTTATATAAGAAGTTGAGTAAGAACATGCTTTATTTAAGGAGAAGTCACAACAGGCGCAAAGCTTACTTGACACTTTGTCCATTAAGAAATATACCAAACAAATGTTGGATCAATTTTTTAAATTTAGGCACACATTTTTACTACAGTGTCACATATCAACGATACATAAATATACAATTGTGAGGTAGATAAAGACCACCAGGCTCATCCAGTTGGCCTTTTTGCCTCTTCGTAGAGACCATCTGTGGTCTCCAGCTTTACCAATGCTGTTTCTTAGGTGAGGTTTAGAAAACTATGTGCAAGCGCAACCAAATTGGGGGATTCGTCAATAATTTGCCTCTGCCAATGGAGCGAAATCCCTGCCACTTCCAATGGAAATATTTTTGCCATAGGTTGTGCAAACATTTTGACGAATAAGGAGGACACAATATCTTGTGCTGACCAAGTGGTGTAATGTTCACGCATTCATAGAACAAGTGAGAAAAAGGCAAAGGTTAGTGTCGCAAAAAAGGTAAAGTCACCATTCCCTTCCTGAAGAAAGCATGGTGGAGAGGCAGCTTGTTCTCCCAACATGCCATTTTTTTCATGAAGCCCTTCTGTCAAGCAGGGGTGTTGGTAGGTCTGGAAAAGATCCAGGGCTACGCTAATGTCGGGATTGTCAGGACTCGGGGATAGCTAGCCTTTTGGTTGCTGCCACTGAGCTTCTATCCAGGGCTACAACCAAAAGACCCTGGGCTATAGCCCCCTCAGCCCACCTACCCATACTAACGCCTCTGTTCCCATGCATTTCGATTGCCTCTCCTTTATGAAACTGCTTAATGGAAACGTGGATAAGGATTTTGAGCAACGAGTAACTAGTGAATCCACTCCTTTACTGCAGTCGAATACCACGCAGGAGAAATAAGAAATCAAAGTGAGAAAAAAAAAGAACAAAAAACCATCCGCCATGCTGCCACCGCTGGAAATGAGAAATGGTAATCGGCCTTAATTAACTCTTCTCATGTCTGTATCTCATTTGCCGGTAGCAGGTACTGAGGGCCATGCCCCGGTCGCGTCGCACCAACGCTGGATGCAGCACTGGAGGTTAGAGCCCTCCACATTGTTTTCAAAACATTGATTTTCTCCTCCCCTCAGCATTATCAGCCACACTTATTTAAGGATGAAACTATTAGAAACACAATTGGTGAATTAATGTCAGGAGGACTGCTGCTGGCACCTCATCAATTTTTGATACGCCACTCAGACAAATGAAACATAAGCCACCCAGAACAAGGGGACCTTGTGACACTTGAAAGCAAACCCCCATGGGTGGCTGCCTCTTGAAGCCGCACTAAACTGGCTGGATCCCCCCAGCTGGAAGCTGCCAATGTCTCATTAACCCCTAAACAGGCCCGGCGTGAGATCCTCCTTTCAGATATAATTATGCCAGCGCTCTCCCGTTCTGCTGCACTGAATCGCAACACTGTCACCAGCACATTATAAACATCCCGCCTAATTGAAAAGCAGATTAGGCTCCCGTGTTAATTAGCCCAAAAGCCCGCCTACTTGCATGCATTATGATTGCCTCTTAAATACTGAGGATGCCGAAATCCCTCAGAAAGGCAAGGCAGGCTTAATTGCAATAACCTGCAAATTAAGTTTAATTTACTTTAAATTTACCGGTTTAGCGGGCTCATTTGATGGTGTTAATGTGCACGCAAATTAATTATGGGAATTAGTCATGGCTGGTTGAGTTCTGCAGCAGAATACATTGTAAGGGGGCCTATTAATAACAGGCAAACAGGGCACGATTAATGAGGGGATTATGACTGAGATCTTCAAAGAAAGGGCCCTGGCTTGAATTTAAATATAATCACCGGTGAGCAAATATAAGAGCCAATTATAAACAAACTGGGACTTATAAGACTCCACATGTGGGACACACGCACAACATTGCATGAGGAATAGTCTTTGCAAAGGGTGGAGTTACCCCCGAGTGTACATGTGCAGCCCAGTTCACTGTACCTTTGGTGATCCTGCCTTACTTGAGTGTTGTTTTTATGAAATAACTGGTCGTATTGTTGAAAAAGTGCAGTGCATTTTTGCACCATCACACATTTTACAGTACTGCTAGGATTTAGACCAAACATTCATTGAACGAATATATATTTTAATTCAATAATCTTTTATAAACCTGATTCTCTAAGCTGCAAGGCAGAGACTCGTCCGATGTGGCTCTGCGTTCTCTTGCTTCCAAGATAAAGTTGTTGACCGTGAGATATCCTCTATTCTTTCACAACTTTTCCTATTTCAGGACTATGGCAATATATGCCCCAGTGCTTGTGCGTGTTGCCCATGCACTGGTGCAAAGCTTTTGTAATACCACTAATGCTATTTTGTTTTTGCTGCACAATCCATTTACCGGTTCCCTGTTTAATGTTATAATTTCGTGTGTCGATGATGCTCAAAGACCAGAGCACATGTGCAGGAACGTTGCACCCGAATAGTTATATATCTGTACCAGTGCAAATATGCACTGCTTTAAACACTTTTTGCAAATGTGCAATATTTGCAAATGTGCAAAGAATGCACGGTGCCAGTGCAAGTTTTTTTTTTTAATATATCCCTTGATCTGAAGTCTGTGCTACACAAAAGAGCAGATGTTTATCTGACGGAACAGACTGTGCATTTCACATATTCCCAAAAAATTATATGATCTTCCTATTTTTCATGTGGGGTGGGGGGCAGTGCAAGAAGCTCTGATGCTGCTCTTGCCAGACTTCTTATCATATGAAAGCCTTAAGTGCAGTCCCTATCATAGGCATTTGTGCCAGGCACCTACGTTGGCGGCGGGATTGGGTTCACTTCCCATCATTAGACCCATGTCCCTCACCGATTTGAGTTCTATGTTTCCTAATTGGCACAGAGTTTGGAATCCTTACATGTAATTTCTACCTAGAATGAAGAGTAGAAATGAAATTGGTACACCCAAATTCGTGCTGTGATGGGAGCTTGTCTGAAACAAGGTGGCTAGGGACTTGGAAGGTAAGTACTACAAATCTTAAAAGAAACAAATCGACCCACGCATAAAAAAAGGCAGATACCTGTGGCCCACCACGCACAACTGTGTAATTTCTTAATTCAATAAAACAGGCACAAAGCTGGATATATGTTGTGCCTGCACATCAGACTTGTAGCCCATGGGCCACAGACCTTATCTGAGCTGGGTCTTAGCAGGCCGCTGGACTTGGTTTGGTGCCCATTGGCCAAAGTCGCTACTGAGTCAGGTCTGTAGAGGTTGAGACAGATCAGAGACAAGACTGTGGATCCATACACCCCGTAAGGTATAACTAGAGGGCACAATGGTTGATCGAAGGGGAAAGTGGCATAGGCAAAGACAAGGCCTCTGGCCAAGTGTAAACTTGGTATGGCCTCAAGCAATGCCCAATGGGCACACATGAGCTCTTGAGGAAGACTTGGACATTGCTAAAGGTCATGCCTTGGGAACAGTGGACATTGGGCACCGCCACATGGCATGGTTAGTGTACAATATTGAAGACTTGGAGGTGCCAGTGCGACGTTCTTTGCACTGGCTCCCAGTGAAACAAAGAATAGTCTTTAAATCGTTCTGTCTTGTTCACCGGGCATACTACCAGGCTGCTGCCGATTTCTTGTGGGATAAATTCACTCCTTAAATTCCTGCCCGCCCTCTTCAGTCAAACAGTGACTGTCTGGTCATTGTCCCCCGATTTTGTCTTCAAAGAGTGGGAGGTCTAGGCAATTTCGGCGGCCGCCAGTAAGTTATGGAATGGTCTCCCTTTAACTTTGAGGCTGACCACGGACCACCTGCACTTCCGTCGCTTGTTAAAAACTCTGCTCTTTCATTAGTCCCCGAGATTGATGTTGTACTACTGTGACTTTCCTTGTGCCAAGATGCCTTCAGGGTGTTCGTGCGTGCTATAAATCTGAGTAACATAACATGGGTGAAGGGTCTCCAGGGAAAGGTGGTGACTGGCCAAAAAAACAAATAGCAAATAAATGTAGATGATATTTTAAAGCTCCAAAAACTGGTGGCTCCCCTTCAGTGAAACATACTGACTAGGAATGACAGCTTAAAAGTGTGATCCAGGAAGTTTGAATTTCACATTAAAGCTGAATATATAACAATTAACTCCAAAAGATGACATTTCGAGGTCCAACAAGTATGCAGTTACTATGAACAAAGTATTCTGATGGGGAATGATACCTTAAATGTGTGATTAGGTGAAATTTGCAAGATTAACAAGGAGGCAGAGTTATATGTAAAAAAAAACGTCCTCCAAATGGGCCAAACAAATAATATAGCAATATACAGAATCTGATGCTGTGCCCAGAAATGCAAACCATGTTCACCTAACATATCAGGGGCGAAGGAGAATGGCATACAGTGTGTGTGTCTGATGTGAGGGGGGGGGGTCTGAAGCGCCAACCGAAGTTCCATCTTGTACGTGTGACATATTTTTGCATGGGCAAATCAACTAAACTACAGTGGCATAGGGTACCATTTTCTGATATCTTCCCAGAAGTAATAATGGTTTTAAGCCAATTTAGGATTATTAAAAATGAACGGGCAAAAGAAGTCCACAATGCCAAAACATGTGTCATTCCATACGATTGGAATTCGCTTCAATTGTGCTCGTCTTGGCTTTTTTCTAGCTAAACCTTTACCTTATAGTTCGCAATCACATCCTGATAACTGCACGAGACCACGCAGGTGTGGACTGCACTCCTAATTTCTCTTGCAATTTTGTGTCCAGCACATTCAACTTGCACACAGTCCAGTTTGTGGTTCCACTTCTGACTGGGAAAGCCCTGGATTTTCCAGCTCTGATCTCACAGTTACACTAACATCTTACAAAGAAGCCTCATTAAAGTATTAGAGACTGCCCCGCAGCTCTATGGGGAATTATGCATTAGCACTGTTCCTGATAGGCAGTATGCTTTGATCACTGTTTAACAATGCTACGGGTATGCAGAGCATCACAATCTACAGTATACACAACTATTAACATTCCATACCATTGCACGTCTTGACAGTGTCTGCAAGGGGCCTTGTAGCTGCCTGGGGCATGTCCAACAGCCATGATCTAGGCAAAGTTTCCACTGGGCATGTCCACAAGGGCTCATGGAGGAGCCTGCGGCATGGCCAAAGCCCATTATCCAGGAGGAATCTGGAGCCAAGAAAGAGCACACTGTAGAAATGCCCCTTGAGCACTGTGGCTATGTTAGCATATGCCAGTGAAATAAATAATCCTTAGAACAAAGAAAGTGTTAATTACTCTTTTGGTCAAACTACTGTAGTACGAACATAGGAATTAACTGCTTAGCAGCCAAAATTCAGCTATGAACTGTCCATGGCTCATTGCTCATGGCGCCACATATCATATCACACATTAGATGCACATACCAACACATAAGAACAACACATCTAATGAAAAACAGAAGTACCCCAGAATGATTATGCCAAGTTTAACTTTGCTTTTACCTGTGATGCTAAGTGGCCCTGTGCAATTCTGGCACGGGGTGGAGAGCAGTCACTACTCCAACTCTTAAAGACTCTGCCACAATACAGATATGTATGCGGGAAACATAGGGTTCCTTTGGTATTATTGATATGTCCACGTGTGATACTCTTTACGGAAACTAAGACCATACCTAGTGTTACTCTCCTGTATTACATACTTTATGTATTACCCTATAGTTCCTAGCACTTTGTGTTAAGTTCTGTGCACTCAGTTTCTGGACACGCTGTAATCATCTGGGCCCAGATTACAGAAACTGTGCACCAGTGCAAGTGCAAAGTCTGCACGATATTAGCACTAGGGGAAAGTTTGCCATATTTTCTTTTTTTTAATATCTTTATTTTTTAGACAAGCACATCATATCAAATTCACATGTTAAAGGGGTTCTGAGGCATACAATCAAATGTATAATCAATAATGGCAATTTACTTCTTGTTAAGCGTATCAGTACATTAGTCTGTGCAGAATGAGCCATCGGCTGACGTTTCTTGTGCGTCCATAAGATATCTCCTCAAGGGGCCCCAAATGTCCTTTGGTCTACCAATGGCTGAGATTCCCTTGACGTAATACTCTTCGCATTCCTGTACATACAATAAGTCTCAAAGCTATGCCTGTGGGGTGGGAGCAGTTTTCGCTTTCCAGGCTCTGAGTATGTTTCTTTTAGCTACTGCTCCTGCGACCGCAAAGAATCTGCGGGTTACAATTGAGACCTTGCCTATGTCGTCAAGAGGTAGTTTAGTTGGGTGGCTGGTATATGTTTATCCAGTATGTTGCTTAGTATTCTAGCTACCTCTTCCCAGAATTGTCTGATCTGGGGACAGTCCCAGCACATGTGTATGGAGTTCGCCGGCAGAGCCTTACATTTAGGGCAGCTTGCTTGCTTTGAGGGATCGAATTTAGCTATTCTCCTGGGAGTAATATGTAAGTGATTCAATATTTTAAACTGAATGAGTCTAAAATTGGTGTTCATAGAAATGGATTTCATGTATTCACAGTATTTTGCCCATTGCTGTTCTTCTATTATGTTTAAGTCTTGTTCCCACTTCTCCTTCATCTTGTTTTTGGATGGGGTATAGGTTTGGAACGCTTTGTACAATCGAAATATATTGCCTGTGTAGCCCTCGTGTGACATAATCGCTATTAGAAATTGGTGTGTGGGAGGTGCGTTCGGGAAAGATGGCAATGTTTCTCTAAATGCTGCTTTCAGCCAGTGCTGAAGCTGACTTCCAATGCACCATCCCAGATGATCAATCAACCTGAAAAAAAAAACATGTATGATTCCCGATAAAAGGGCAAAAGAGCACAACTGAGTATGTGTATCTGCAAAGTGATTACAAGGCAATACAGGAAAGATTCAACATGTAGGACAGATCCCCATCTACTGGACTATACTGAGGCATGCTAGCCTAAATTTAGCATTATGTACTCCAGAAACAATTATTACAAATATATCAATTTATTCATGATTTTTACAAAAAGGCAAGTAAAAAACACTGTTTTTACACATAACATGTCCTCAATACCAAAATTCATGCATACCAACATTAACATTACATATACTCTGTATCTCCCTCATAAGGTAGGAAAAGTTCTCTTCTTTTTCAAAAAATGCATCAAAAGCCAATGACACCATGTCTGAATAAAGACGGGATCCTGTGTGTCTTATATACCGATTTATGTATAGATCCAGCAACGCTACTACACATGTTGAAATTTTGAACTTTGGTCTCAATCTAGTTGATAAAAAAGAGTAGGCACAAACATGAAGGAATACTCGTCAGCCGTAAATTGTGAAGGCATGTAGCTCTGTTCGCACACTCCAGAGTAAATACAACCCACTTGGAAATAAAGCTAAGAGATCATTTTGCAAGGATAAGATGGTTTTGCTCATACAAAAATACAAGTGTCAGCAAAGAACTCTGCTGCCCAAGAGCGCTCTGGTCGTACATCAGAAAACATGGGGTTATAAACAGAAAACATGTCACAGCTATAAGAGATATTTTGGTGCTCCCGATTGGAGGCACCCCGTACAGCGTCCTGTTCCGTAGGGGATGCCAGGCGCTAATTGGCTGGCGTGTCTTTCTCAATCTGGCTCCACTTGGGTTGGCTGGGCTCATCTTCATGGTGAAGGTCAGGGCATGCATAAACTACAATCTTTCTTAGCTAAACTAAACAACTAAGATTGACTATTTATTCATTATTATTCATTATGGCAGGAACCTGGGTGGCACAGGAAAGGGGTGCCATGGAGAGGGGAGGATAAAATACAGTCACACTGACCCCTACATTCAGGGCTACGTTGATACTGCAGTTTCCACATCCAAGGTCACCCCCCTGGGGTTTGATCTAGGATTTAACCTTCCTGGTACCTCATGATAAAAAAGGACATATGTGGTTCTTGGAGAGATATACAGTCATGCAGGCTTCAGATCTCTGGCGGGCACCTTTGGGGAGGTTAGGGCCTGGTGGTCGGGAGATGTAGTGTGGCTGGGTCCGGCCCAGCAGGGTGGGGGTCAGAAGCCCAATGACAGTTTAGTGGAGATGGATGGACGCAGCACAGAGCCTGGTACCGTCTCACGCTCTTCACAGGGCGCCTTCCTGGAAGGGATACTAGATATTCACAACACTGAAGGGACAGGAGGGAAATGGACTTCCGTGGGAACAGGGTTCATGCAGAGCAGGCCTTGTGTGTCGATAGCTTGGCACCTCTGTGTGAACCGAGGATGCGTGAGTCGCAGGCCATCAGCAGGTCTTGTCTTGGCCTAACACAAAATGAAGAACGGGGGAGCAACAGGGCTGGTGCTATTCACCTACTTCTATGTGCTTCTGGGCCTTTATAGGTGCCCCATGGTCGGAGGCTGCTCCCCCCTTGTGGGTTATATCACTTCATATGGGGTTCACCTAACTTGGAATCGCTAGGGGGTTGGGATAAGCTCATCTCCATCCCAACAATTGTTAATGGAAATAATTCTCTTTGGCACATGTTCTGGACAGATTTTTGATTCCCTCTCTGTATTCACAGAAGAATGACAGCAAGACCTTCATGAGTCATGTGTGACAATCATAATATTATCAAACAAGATTTGGTGAGCAGTGTAATAAGAAAATGCTGCCTGTAATGAGGTCAGTGCAACAAAATTAGTCTGTATACATTTGCCCTAACAATTATTCTGAAAAAGAACATAGTCTATAATGCATTAAATGTAGGCTACCTTTCTTTTGACTTAGGTGAATCTCCCAGAGAAAGTGACAGACAAAAGAAAATCTCCTAACCTGCCCATCACTTAGCCCTATCACGAATAATGTGAGTGGTGTGCACTCTAGAAACTTCACAAAAGCTTTTGATGTGATGTCCATTCCAGTTTTTTTATTAGTCTTGCAAAGTATTATTCATTCTTTGTATTGTAGTGTGTTGTTGTGAAAACAGTGGGGTTTATCGATATTTTTTTATATATAGGAATCGCACCGTCCTGAAGAAAGTCCATTCAACTCCTTTCAGAAACGGTGGGACAAACATGTTCAGATATAAGGGCTGAAACACGTGTAGACAACAAGACAGCTTGAATGACAAGCTGCCTTCCTTTACCATTTAGGTGTCCCATGTAAAAAAACACAGACACATTGTTTCTTCTACATGTTTTTCACCTAAATCAAATATGTGAAAACAAGAAAAAAAAAGATATGTATTCAAGTAGATGTGTTATAAACAATCAAACAACATCATTTACTAACCCTAAGACACAAAAGGCGTTTTTATATGTAATGTTAATCTTGGTATGAATTAATTTTGGTTTTCGATGATGTGTTTTATGTGAAAACTGTTTTTTGTAGATATCATGAATACATTTATATATTTGTAACAATTGTTTCTGGAGTACATAATGCTAAATTTAGGATAGCATTAAAAAAGTGTTGCCACTAAAAGGGATGGAGACAAGGGAGGGGTAATCAGTTGTCTTGTATTTAAAAATATGATAGGTCTCTTCCTGTACCTCTTTCTCTTTCCCAATCACAACTGGTCCCCCATAAACAAACAATTGGGAAGTACCCATTATTGACACAGGGGAATAGCTCAGCCAGAAAATGTAGGGGTGTAATTATAATATGTCCCATTATCAGTGGGTTCCATGTCATTTCAACGCGGGATGTTTTTTCGCCTGATTTTTTACCGTGGATTTTTTTTGAAAAAACTCATTGAATTTTTTATTTTTTTATTTTTGGGCGGTTACCCCCCTAACCCCCATCCCCTTTAAGTTTTTTTTTATATCCCCGTACACCCACACCCAGTTTATATCATTTTTTAACCCCCCCCAAAAAATGTGATGATATTTTTCCCCAGTGTGGGGAAGTGGTATAATTCGGATGGTTTAGCCACATAACAGTCTACAGGAAAAACAGGAAAAACAGCTTTTGCTGTCATGTCTTTGTCACACTGCTGTCTGCATCACAGGTCTGTCACAGGTATGTCAGACGGTGCTTTTCAAGGGTGCCTCCTACCTTACTGGTGCCCTCTTTTGTTGTCACCGGTGAGGTCACGTATGGAAGGGGGCCACCTCTTTACTTTGTTGTTTATTCCCATGAAGAAACTGTAGTGCATTTTTAATATCTGGATTGTATATGACATTGCGGTTTCTAACTGCCTTCACTGGAATCACAATGTTTCTGCATTTTGGTGTGGAATAAGATCCTAATGCAAGTGATCTATAATAGAAACAAAAACTAGATGCGCCTATGTTCCTGTGGCGCATCATTAACTGCCTTTCCTTCTAATTTTCAAACATGTAAAGCCTTAAATTACCCATACCCTTCTTACACAACATAAAACCAGCATTTTAGTTTCATTCATGAAACAATACCTTCATTTTTGTTACACGCGGAATTCCTTCATACATGTATTTAAAATATGTATCACCCACAGACTAAAGTCTCCCATAATTAACACTTGCAAATTTTGGATATGTATTCTGAAACATGGCAATGCCATCTCATGATTTCATAAAAACCCTCAAAAAAGATTCCTCCACAATCTGCAAACCCAGGACTTTCATTAATCTGTCTCACTTGTGCTGCCCACTCCCTACACCCACACTAGTGTCTATCATACCTTATAACACCCCTTATACCATGTTAAGCGCATCAAAAATGCAATGTTTTTCCCACAAACATTACATCATGGGAGATATGAGAATATGTGTGTTCCTGGGGCACCTCATTCTCTAATTATTTTATACAAAACTACTAAATGCATTGCCACCAAACCAAAAAAGGGCACTATTCCCGAGAAATATCCATGCATACTCACCCTCAAACACCCCCACACATAACATGACACACATGCACACAAACACACACTCTCCAATGTAACATGCATATGCACAAACAATATCTACTATTTACTCACCACACATCTACCAGACAAACACCCCCCTAAACACTCCCCAAAACATTGAACATAAGTAGACGCACCACAGTTGACCAACAGAACAACTAAACACTAGTTTCAAATTAGGCATTTCAAAACATAATTTGCACAGAAAATAGGTAAGCACACAATACACATACAATATGCCAGAATATGAGTGCACACAGATTTGGTGCTCCAAATCTGCATACACACAGGCAATATGCTGCCCAGAAACATAATGTACACAGAACCTATATGAGCATGAACAATATCCTCAAAATAGGCATATCCAGAAACAATACCCTCGGAATGGTTGCCCACACACATCAGCACACACCCCACATAAACACATCTGACTTGATTGTAAAACATGCATGACAACTACTACGCAAAGAATAATAAACACATACACACAAAAAGCTTGGAAAAGGCATTTCCACGAACAATAGGACCTAAAGAAATATGCAAACATACCCTCACACATACAAACATCCAACAAGATCACTCGATGTACTTGTAACCCACATGACAGCTACAAACAATATGCTCAGAATACATGCACACATACATACCAAGAACAGACTCCTGGTAGTGATAAATAGGGGAAGGCTTTTTGTGTGATTGATGTAATGTTTCCTCTCTATTCTCCTTTCTAGAGTGCTCCTCTGTGTGTGTAACTCAGGATCCATTTGGAGGGGTTAGGCAACATGGATTTTATTCCTGCTGCTTTCCGAAATATGCATGTCCCTGCTTCCCCCGGGGATTCTGAAGCTCCCTCACCATCTCCCAGGTAGAAAAAGGTTTTTGAAATGCCATTCCTAGGCAGTGTCCCTTGTATCACAAGGATGGCCAAGTGAGACAAATTGTCTCAGCTGTATCATGGTGTACAGCTATTGTGTCAATTGTTTTCCGATTGCAAGATATACACTTAAATGATATGCATACACACAAACACATGGGGACATATCGTTTATGCCATGTTCATCAGAACAATCTAAGCACATATCATTCTTTATTTAAGACAACATTAGAGATCTTCCATTGTCTAAAATACTGTAAACATTTCTCTTATTGGTTGTTCTATATCTATTAAAGAACAGCACCAGTCTGATAAAAGTAGAAGGTAGCACATGGGCAATCCAGACGTGGACCCCTTGCTCACTATTCTTAGAGAGGCACAGATCCACCCTACTGATGAGGTCCAATCACGTGTCTGGGGTTTCTGGGTGTCTGGGGTTTCTGTTGGTACTCTTGTTCAGAGGAGAATTGCCTAGCATTTCGGTACTGGACTGCCCCAGGGCAGGACAAAGACTGATATGTTTGGGACATTTCTTCTCTGTGAAAGATAGTGAGCTAAAGACTCTGGGTAAGTCTCTCGTAACCAGGACTAATGTCTGGCAGAGGGACTCCCAGGACCCCCCTTGTTAATTTGCATATTCAAGTAACTTTGGGTCTCACCCTAAGTTACTAGGGCAATCCAGACGTGGACCCCTTGCTCACTATTCTTAGAGAGGCACAGATCCACCCTACTGATGAGGTCCAACCAGACCGAAACACATGTCTGGGGTTTCTGTTGGTACTCTTGTTCAGAGGAGAATTGCCTAACATTTCAGTGCTGGACTGCCCCAGGGCAGGACAAAGACTGATATGTTTGGGACATTTCTTCTCTGTGAAAGATAGTGAGCTAAAGACTCTGGGTAAGTCTCTCGTAACCAGGACTAATGTCTGGCAGAGGGACTCCCATGACCCCCCTTGTAAATTCCAATATATGTTAAGTAATAGTAAATGTTTAAATGTCGAGTTAGGTCTTCGGTTGTTTGTAATAAGTGTTCCTAGAATGAACAAATTTGGAGAGAATGATTTAGTGATCTCCCATCCCGAGGAATTATTTATCATCGTCAGAAGACCAGAGAAGGGGCGGCCGTAATGATTTTTCCCAGCTGGATTAAACGTGATAGAATAGCCGTCTCTTATTGGCACCTCCCGAAGCCATGTTTCCTGCAAACACACTGCAATGTTGTTTTCCAGCGAGATGTCAAACTTCTGGAACAGATGCTGGAACCCTCTGGTATTCCATGATATCACGCCATTTTCCTCCTCCTTTTTGAATTTGCTTTGTATTGAACAAGTTGCATTAGACAGGCCTGTCTGGATAAACTGCTTCATTTTCAGAGACCAGTAGTTTCATTTTGTTTTGCATTTCTTTCTTTATACACCTTTTAACTCCTGCATGCATTTTGGCTTGATTTTTAAATGTTCAACTGGTTACTTATTTACTCAAGTGCCATTTTTGTTCATTCAATGATTTTTCTAATTGCAATGAAACATTTCTCTCTACCTCTTTTGCTAACTCTTGTGCATTCACTTTATTTTGCTCTGCGTGTGTGTTTGCTGGAGCTAATTAAAGTGTGAGTTGGGGACTTCAACAACAGTGCACATTTAATTAGCTTTTCAGTTTTTTTGTTGCTTGAAATCATGCCCTAGCCGATTCAACTCAGTCTTTGAATCTACCACTATAAATAAAAGCTTTGCATTCTCTTCTTTCAAATGTATTTTAGGGTCACAATGTTATCAATGAGATGCTAAGTTTATATAGTAGTGTCATTTCTTCTGGCATTTAATTGCTAATTTCTTGCAAATGTATTCATTCTACAGACATTCTTTGGGCAGATTTCTTGATATGATTTCAGTTAGGTATCTCAGTCTGCAACTCGTACCTCAACCATTTTGAGTTGGAAGAACAACTCAGCAGAAATATTTACTAAAATTAACTTTGTATCTCTATGGTAGTTGTTAAATATAGTTTTTATGATGACTGCTTTAAGGGTCCCTTTTCTTCGGAAATGTCAACCTGCATATTTACTATTTGATTTTTCATCTCATCTTTTCATACTTCCACAAGTTGTGTTACCTATTCATTGTTAAGGAAAGGATTGACGTGTCTGGGTATTTTTAGTGTTGCTGAGTGATACTTGAAACATTTTATTTATTTTTTATTTATTTGTAATGCCCTGGGACAACGCTCATGGGCATAGAAGCGCTGGGACACGACTGACAACAAAGAACAAAAGAAATAGGACAAACATTTCAGCCAACCAAAGCAGAAATAAAGGCTGAAATACAGGCTTTAATAGAGATAACCTGCCACATACTTTAATTTCTCCAAAATACCAACATTTTAATTGCAATTTCAACCTTTTTTCAAATAAAGTGGCTTCATTTCCTGTGAGGTTGAGTATTTTAATCGTTTTAATTGTTGGATAAGATATTCTTCTCTTCTTCTTTACAGTATTGTGTTTAGTTATTTTAGAATTTTCCTTGTACTGTCAGATGTTAACTTCTATAATTGTTGAAATAATTTCTTATTCTTTTCTTTTGAATTGAAATGTCAAAAAAAAATTGTTCTCTTGTTTGTCTTTTGTAAAAGGTTATGAAAGAAAATACAATATAATAAAAAAAAGAATTGGACTTTCCTAAATGATTTGTGCATGCAGAAATATGTTCTGATTTACTTAAGAAAAACATGTTCCACAAGACCCAATCAATATCATCACAACTTAACATAGGCAGGGCGGTTCGAGCAAACATTCAAGTCATAGGATCTCCAAGTGATGTGACCTGAAACGAGCATTACATAATTTTACCGCAGTTCAAGGTCGGAGGTTTAAGCTTGTGTCTATAACTTGACAGAAATGAAAACACTCAGGACTGTCAATGGAATTTGAAGCAGAAGGAGCAGCTCAGGATTGTTAGAGTGGAAATTCTAAAGATAGATAGGTTACAGCAGACTTAAATCGATAAGCAGTGTTAGAGTTAGTGAATGAACATTGCATTTATTTTATTGTATTGCCAATAGCATGAACCTAGCTCAAGAGCAGTGAAGAGCTTTACAACAGGATGGTGGCAGAATTGGGCTTGGCATTTTTTATACAATAATGCAGTACTGTGTCACGCTCGGCCGCGGTTGGCGGCTGTGGAGACGCTGGCGATGGGGCGGCCATTGAATTGGACGTCACGCTGACGGCGTCCGCATCCAGCGGTCTAGTTTTTTCCGCGCTTCCCGGCGGAGCCTATGTAACGTCACCTAACCCGGAAGCCCGCGCGTTGCAACCTTCGCGTCAGGCTTCGGGTTGGTACGCTACAGTTTTCCTTTCCGTGGCTTCGCCACCGCATTCCCCCGGCTGCTTCGCTCCTTCCTCTCTTGTTCCTCCTTCCGTTCCTCGTCCTCTCCCTTTGTCTCTCTCTCCCTCATTGACTACTGGGACCCCCTCTTAAGCACTCTCATTGGGACGCGTTCCCTACTGGCTCTTTTCTCTGCTTGCCGTTCTGCCTTCCTAGGTAGACACTCCTGTCTCTGCCCTATTTAGCGGGCACCTCGAGCTCCATTTCGACATTATCCTGATATGCCCTGCAGTCTTGACCAGAACCACTACTGACCTGCAAAGAAGGGGTTTTTTGTGCCTTTCAGGCTTTTTCCCCTACACCGATCTACCCCGGTTCGGGGGCCCCCTTTTTGCCCCGAGTTTGAGGGGCAGGGTGGCTTCCTCTCGGGGTAGGTCCTCACATCATACCAGAGAACAGGAAGTCTGGAAAAGGAGATTCGGAGCTGAACCGGAAGAGATACCCCAAGGTGAGCAAGAGGGTATTGAAGATAGAGGGGGATCAGGGGTGAAGTTAGAAGAAAGTGGGAGTACACTTGACAGATTGCAACGCCTGGAAGTAACAATGGCCACCCCTGAACAGGTACAGGAGTTAGTGGCCGCAGTTCAGGCCTTGAACGTTGAACTACAGAACGTTAAGGCTGATAATCTAACCTTGAGACAAATGATCACTTCACGAGAACCCAGGGATCATGATTTACCTCCCATGGCTTTATCTACTGGCAAGTTTGACGGAACCCCAAGGCGCCTCAAAGAATTCCTGGAAGCATGTTCTATGTATTTTACGTTCAGACCTGGTCTGTTCTCCACTGATCACACCAAGGTGGGGTTTATGGTTTCCAACATGACAGGGAACGCCTTAGCTTGGGTCACTCCCCTGGTGTCAAACAATGATCCTGTGATAAGTAATTTTGGTGGATTTGTGACCTTATTGCGCCAGACCTTTGAACAGGACGAGATCGTCCATGTAGCAGCAGAAGAGCTATTGGATGTTCACCAGGGTTCCAGTGACCTGTTGACGTATATCTCCACTTTTAAGCGCTTGGCTTCCACCGCGGGATGGCCAGAACAGGCCCAGTATACTGTGTTCCGTCGTGGACTGAAGGAGGAGATTAAGGACGAATTGGCAAGAATAGCTCGTCCAACAACCCTGTCGGATTTGTTTTCCATAGTCACCCAGATTGAGTATCGTTTGAGTGAACGTAAGGCAGAGAGAAAGAAATATAAGTCCCCTGTCTCCCTCCCTCAAGGCACCCATTCGGTACCTTCTCTAGCTCACCCCAACAACAAGGAAGAACCTATGCAGATTGGGTCTACCAGAACTCCTTTGTCATCCGAAGAGAGAAGACGCCGTAGAGAATTGGGACTTTGTATGTATTGCGGCTCGGATTCCCACCTGCTTCGGAATTGCTCAGAAGTACCGCCAAGACGGTCGGGAAACGAACGACCTCGGAACTGAAGGGGACGAGTGAACGAGGTCGGACTTTTAGTCCCTATCTTACGGTGACAGTGACGTCACATACAACTACGCTGGACTCACGTCTTATGGCAGTTCCCATCCAATTGACTACACCGAAGGAAGTTCTTACCACCATGGCCTTGGTGGATTGTGGCGCTGCAGGAGTGTTTATGGATACTATGTGGGCACACAAACACGGTCTAACACTTGTACAAAGGGAGGAAGTCCAGAAGGTGGAAGGAGTCGATGGGTCTCCACTTTCATCAGGTCCTATCACCCACTCCACCGAAACCATGATGGTTCGCATCTTTCACCATTCGGAACAGTTACAGTTCGATTTAATTCGAGCCGCACATTTCCCAGTAATACTAGGAATCTCCTGGCTGAGGATGCATAACCCACTAATAGATTGGACACGGAACACTTTGGCCTTCACTTCCTCCTACTGTAGACACAATTGCGGTATCCATCCCGCAGAAGAGCCGGTACAGGTCCTTACTCCACTACAACAAGGGGTAAATGAGATTTGTAAAGTTCCCCAAGAATTGACCGAATTTTCTGACCTCTTCAAGGATAACTCAATTTTGGAACTACCCCCACATCGGCCGGAAGACTGTGTCATCGAGCTACAACCTGATGCCCTGGTGCCATTCAGCCGCATGTTCTCCTTATCTCTTACGGAAAAGAGGGCCCTTCGTAAATATTTGGATTCCCATTTAGTTAATGGCCTTATTCGACCTTCCAAATCACCGGCAGGTGCATCTCTCTTCTTCATACCCAAGAAAGATACCTCAGAACTGAGGCCCTGTATTGATTACCGGGGCCTGAACAAGGTCACAATTCGGGACAGGTACCCAATGCCCCTGATAGCTGACATCTTGGAAGCAGTCCAGGGTTCCACAGTATTTTCTAAATTGGACCTTCGCAGTGCCTATCATCTCCTGCGAATTAGAAATGGGGATGAATGGAAGACTGCTTTTCGGACCCCGTTTGGCCTTTTTGAGTATCGGGTGATGCCATTCGGCCTGGTAAACGCACCCGCCATATTCCAACGCTTTATGGACCGCATGTTTTCCGATCTGCTATGTTGTAGTGTCATTGTTTATTTGGATGACATTTTGGTGTTTTCAAAAACCAATTCCGAACACGTGTGTCATCTTCGGACAGTATTCCAGCGACTACGCTCGCAACAGCTATTGGTCAAGCTTGAGAAGTGTCTCTTCTACCAACCTTCTATTCCATACTTAGGGTACATCCTCTCTCAAAAAGGGATCAGTATGGATCCCAGGAAGGTATCAGCCATCCTGGATTGGCCAGTTCCAGCATCCCAAAAAGACGTCCAACGGTTTTTGGGGTTAGCTAATTTCTATAGAAAATTTATCAATCACTTCTCACAGATAGTGCTTTCAATCACCGCCCTCCTGAAAAAGGACACCAAACCTTTCTTATGGTCGGAATCGGCCAACCAAGCCTTTTTAGATCTGAAAGGAAGATTCTGCTCCGCTCCAATTCTGTCTCAACCGGATCAGGACCAGCCCTTCATAGTCGAGGCAGACGCCTCGGCCCACGCATTGGGAGCTGTTCTCCTTCAACTTAAGGATGGCACAGAACATCCCGTAGCCTATCTCTCCAAAACCCTTTCAGCTAGCCAGAGGAATTACTCGGTAATAGAAAAAGAACTGTTGGCCCTCAAAGTTGCCTGTGAAGAATGGAGACACTTACTCCAAGGCGGCACCCATCCTTTCGTGTTACGCACGGACCACAAGAACCTAAAGGTACTCGGAAGCATGGAGTGTGTCAACTCCAGACAGGCCCGGTGGGCGCATTTCTTTAGTCAGTACGATTTTGATATAACCTACATACCAGGCACTCAGAACTGCTTGGCCGATGCCCTATCCAGAAGACAGTCTTTCGAGCACCTCACCCCCCCAATCGGGAACCCTCTGTTTCCTCGAAACAGGATTGTGGGATTAGTTTCTTCCTTTCTGCAAGAAGTCAAGACGGTAACCAGACCGGACTTAGTCACTTCAATACCTGGAAGTCTGCGCACACAAATAGGTTGGTCGGAAGGACTTTTACTAGTGGGTCAGCGTTTGTATGTTCCCTCCAAAATCCTACAGCGGAAGGTACTGGATTGGGGCCATAACCATATGACAGCTGGACATAGAGGAGTAAAAGGAACCACTGAGTTGATCTCTCGCTCATTCTTTTGGCCGTCACTATCTCAGGATGTGAGAAGACACTGTGGAACGTGTACGGTGTGCGCACAGAATAAGAATCCCACCTGCAAACCCTATGGATTATTGACTCAACCAGAACTACCCAACAAACCCTGGACTCAAATTTCTACAGACTTCATTGTAGACTTGCCAGTATCCCAGGGTTCGACTTGTCTCATGGTTACCATAGACACGTTTACTAAGATGGCACATTTTTCTGCATTACCAGGAATACCTTCTGCCCCCCAGATGGCGGAAGTCTTTCTTAGGGACGTATTCAGACTCCATGGTCTTCCCGATAAGATAATCTCTGATAGAGGCACTCAATATACATCTCGTTTCTGGGGAGCCCTATGCCACCGACTAGGGATAGAAAGGGCCTTATCATCTGGCTTTCACCCCCAGACCAATGGCCAGACGGAGCGAATTAACGCCTCCCTCGAGCAGTACCTTAGGTGTTACATTAACAAAAATCAGGACAATTGGGTTAGCCTTCTACCCACGGCAGAATTTGCCTACAACAACACAGTACATTCGGCTACGGGTCTTAGCCCTTTTTTCTGCTCCTATGGGGTTCACCCTCGTAGTATACTTCCTGTGTTTCCCTCACCTTCTAATATACCTACTATTGAATCTACCTTGGATCGCTTAACTACCGCACATTCTACCGCTCAACGGAGTTTGGCTTCCACTAGGCATAGGTATAAGGTTTTTGCTGATCGGTCTCGCTCGCCTTGCCCTGATTGGAAGGAGGGTGATCGAGTTTGGTTATCAACCCGATTCCTGCCTAGGTGGGTGCATTCGACCAAATTGACCCCCCGATTTGTAGGGCCCTATAAGATCAACAAGAAGATCAATCCTGTGGCCTATAGATTACAGCTTCCCAAATCCATGCACCGGGTACACCCGGTCTTTCACTCGTCCCTCCTTCGGCCGGTTGATCCCCATATCTCAGTCAAGAAGGCTTTTGGATTGTCCGGTAATACCAAAGACCTGTCCGAAGAATATGAGGTATCGGCCATTCGTGATTCCAGATATCGCAAGGGCAGGTTGGAATACCTGGTTTCCTGGAGGAACTACCCTAGTTCAGAGGACTCCTGGGAGCCTAAATCCTATGTTCGTGCACCCAGAATGGTCAGGAGTTTTCACCGTGCTCATCCGGGTAAGCCCGGGGGAACCGGCCTTGGAGGGGGGCATACTGTCACGCTCGGCCGCGGTTGGCGGCTGTGGAGACGCTGGCGATGGGGCGGCCATTGAATTGGACGTCACGCTGACGGCGTCCGCATCCAGCGGTCTAGTTTTTTCCGCGCTTCCCGGCGGAGCCTATGTAACGTCACCTAACCCGGAAGCCCGCGCGTTGCAACCTTCGCGTCAGGCTTCGGGTTGGTACGCTACAGTTTTCCTTTCCGTGGCTTCGCCACCGCATTCCCCCGGCTGCTTCGCTCCTTCCTCTCTTGTTCCTCCTTCCGTTCCTCGTCCTCTCCCTTTGTCTCTCTCTCCCTCATTGACTACTGGGACCCCCTCTTAAGCACTCTCATTGGGACGCGTTCCCTACTGGCTCTTTTCTCTGCTTGCCGTTCTGCCTTCCTAGGTAGACACTCCTGTCTCTGCCCTATTTAGCGGGCACCTCGAGCTCCATTTCGACATTATCCTGATATGCCCTGCAGTCTTGACCAGAACCACTACTGACCTGCAAAGAAGGGGTTTTTTGTGCCTTTCAGGCTTTTTCCCCTACACCGATCTACCCCGGTTCGGGGGCCCCCTTTTTGCCCCGAGTTTGAGGGGCAGGGTGGCTTCCTCTCGGGGTAGGTCCTCACATCATACCAGAGAACAGGAAGTCTGGAAAAGGAGATTCGGAGCTGAACCGGAAGAGATACCCCAAGGTGAGCAAGAGGGTATTGAAGATAGAGGGGGATCAGGGGTGAAGTTAGAAGAAAGTGGGAGTACACTTGACATACTGTTGGTGGAGGGGGAGAGGAATTTATATTTGTCCAGCAGGTATTGTTGCAAGATCGCCATTTGTATTGCTTTCCCTCCTTGGTCCTACGCTATTTCCTCGTCTCCACGCGTCCTAGCGTTCCGTAGTATTTTTTCTACCTTCGTCTATCTGCTCATTTCCTCCATTCCCGTTCCCTCTCTCCTCGTCCTGTTTTTGTTTTTTCCCGGTGCCTCGGTCCTCCTCTTTTGTGCTTACCTTCTTCCGTGCTTACCTGTTTCCTTACCCTTTCTTTACGGGTCTATTATCCTTTCTCCGTTCTGACCTCTTACTTTCTCTCTCTTTCTTCCTTTTCGGTCTCCGCTTCCATTCTTCCTCTTCCCGGTCTACCGCCGCTCTTCCGGCATTCCACTCTTACCTTTTCCCCTCCCAGCTAGGCATTCACATGATCCTCTGCGGTCTCTGAGATCCTCTGCAACCCGGAACATCCTCTCCTTCGGATACCTGGAAAAGCAACTTGTCTGGTTAACCTTGCTTCACAACAAGATCGAAATACAAAAGAGAGTTTTTTTTTAGCATACACTTTTTTCCTCTCCTACGGCTTCTGCGGAAAGGGTGTCCCTTATTTCCCTGGTTTAACTAGGGGGAACAGGGTGGCTTCTAACAGCGGAAGACCATATCTCTTCTCAAAAAAGAAATCCACAAGAAAAAAGGGGCAAAGACGCGAGGAGTCTACAGAAGAATCAGGAGGAGTGGGTTCTGCATAAAGACAATTCTGGTTCCGACGAATTGAGTGATCAGCCTGACATTCATGATAATATATTTCATTTAAAAAATGTTAGTTTAACATGATTTGAGTGTGTGTGTATAAAGAAAGTAAATAGTATAAAGGTTTATAAGTGATGTCATGTGACTTCTTAGCTACATCCAATAAGGGAATGGCAGAGAGAGTGAAGTAGTTCGCGGACATCGGGAGTTACATCCGGGGATTTTTGGGTTCAGAAGTCATGCAAATGACATGAGTACTGAAATGGATTGGTCAGGAAAGTTTAGTGGGTGTGTTGTGCCAGAAGAGAGTTTCTCATATACTGTTTTTGCTGAGAGAACAACAGATAGCTATGTCTGTGTGTTTTAGGAAAATTATTGTATGGATTTTGGGAGATTCATGGATATATTGGTTGAAGGTGCATGCAGAAAGCTGTGGAGTAGCTGTAGATCTTGGATTCCCACATGTGGAAGTACACTGGCATAGAGTACGTGGAATGAAGTGGTTGGACTTGCTACCTCTCTGTGCTACTTTGGAGACAGAGCAACATCCAGACATAATTGTAATTCATTGTGGAAGGAACAGTTTAGGACATGTGACTGGAATTTTTTTGCAATTTGCTATGAAAGAAGGACTTGGGAAGGTTATGGACATGTTTCCTAATTCTCAAGTGATATTTTCACGGATTGCGCAGAGACAAATGTGGCTTCGTTCTTCTTCATTTGGTCCACAAATGGAAAAAGCAAGTTGCAATGTTAATAAAGCTGTTTGTGCCTTTCTAAAAGATGTTGGCATGTCTTCTTTTCACAATGAAAATATTCTGTTTCGTAGTACAAACATTTTTCGCAGAGATGGAGTCCATCTTACTTATGGTGGCAATCAGATTTTTCTTAGAAATGTACAAAATGCATTGTGACCTTTTTTGGAATTAAAACATCCATTTTGAAGTAGGTGTTAAGCATTTATAATTTTTGACTTACAAACACCTCCCAAAGGCTCTTTTCAGAGCCACCACTTCCTCCCAGAGAAAATTGAAATGTTTGTGATAGGGTAGCAACCCAATTTTTTAAATGTTCGCGAACTGTCCGCAGACTTCTAAAAAATACAAAGGGCCCTGCTTCATTTATTTTCACTTCTATTTTTTAAATGTGAAAGGCGGCTCTGAAAAGAGCCTTATTATTTATTTTTTTTGTTATTTTGTATTTCTTTTAGGTTTTTTATACATGACACACTAGGAGAGGAGGGGAAAGGAAGGTAAAGGGGGGGACACCAACCACAGGGATAAGAAAGGGCGAGCTGAGAGAGGAAGATGTAGAGTGGGTTTTATTTGGGTAGTGAGCATATCTTCTCGTGCTCTGAGACGATAGTCTCAAAAGCACTACGAAGTCGCTCCCCCTGCAGAGTACTGTGTCACAGTACATACGTACAACTGTGACCCTCGAAAGGTAAGGGTCATCAGCATTCTGTATGGCCTGTGAGGCAGCTTGAGGAAGACGCTGTCCCACAGAAGTGGTCCTTGTGGTGAAAGGATCAGAAACAGAGGATGAAGTAGAGGAAATCAACCTGCAATGTTCTTCGCAAGGTACAACCCTGCGAATAGCCCCAGAGTGAAATGACCTCAGGTGTCGCTTCATAGTAGTGGTCCCAAAGCTGTACTTACCGTGCTTCCCGCGACTGAGTATCATTTTGCACTCATTGCAGGTAACACTGTTCGCACGAGCCTTAGGACCATTCCCATGAATGGTAAATAACCGCCACAACCAAGATTCATGCCTAGTGCGGGTAGTAGGGATTTCCTCTACCTCATTCTCATCATCCTCTTCTTCCTCCTCTGCATCCTCACTCCTGTTCCCCTCTTCAGGCCCTTGGGGAGGTGTTGGTGGTGGAGGGGGTGGGGGTGGTGCTGAAGCAGGTGCAGCACCAGGTGGCAGTAGTTCAGCCATGGATGCCATCTCGATGATGGTGTAATCTGCAGGTGGCAGCAAAAATCGCTGTGTTCTGAAGAATAGCCAGAAACACAATGAGAATAAGCTCTAGGGCGTGGTCTTTTATAGGGGTGCTTGTGCGCGGTCCGCGGACATGCGCGCTGTCCGCGGACAGATCGAACATAAAAAAAAGTTCTAAAAATTTCAAAAGGTATGTAGAAACTCAGGATTACTATGTGGGACTTGTGCCATGGTGAGATTTTATTGAAAAATATTATGGATTAATTGAAAATGTACTTTTAAATTGTTCGGGGACACGAACAGTGTCCGCATTCAGAACACGCGATCAGCGTGGGCGCAGTCATATGATCCGTTCGGGAAGAAGTCCGCGAAGGAAGCGCATGTCCGCAGGACACCAAATGCACGGAGATTGATTAGCGCAGCGCATGCGCGTTGATGTTCTACGGACACTGTTCAGCTCCTGAAGTAATTAAAAATGCGGCACACTTGAAACAAACATTTCAGGACACTGCGTGTGTTCTTAGAACAGTTTAAACTTGCTAGCGAACAGTAAGGACAGATATAGTGTTCTTCAGGACACATCCAATTTCGTTTATGTACGAATATTTCAGGACACCAATTGTGTTCTTAGAACAGTTTCAACTTGCTAGCGAACAGTACGGACAGGTATAGTGTTTTTTAAGACACCTCCATTTTCGTTTAATTACGAACAATTCAGGACACCGCGTGTGTTCTTAGAACAGTTTGAACTTGCTAGCGAACACTACAAACAGGTATAGTGTTCTTCAGGACACCTCCATTTTCGTTTCCGTACGAACATTTCAGGACACCAATTGTGTTCTTAGAACAGTTTAAACTTGATAGCGAACACTAAGGACAGATATAGTGTTCTTTAGGACACTTTAATTTTTTTTTTTTATGAACATTTCAGGACACCGCGTGTGTTCTTAGTATAGTTTCATCTTGCTAGCGAACACTACGAACAGGTGTAGTGTTCTTCAGGACACCTCCATTTTCGTTTATTTACGAACATTTGAGGACACCAATTGTGTTCTTAGAAAAGTTTCAAGTTGATAGCGAACATTACGGACAGATATAGTGTTCTTTAGAACACTTTAATTTTAGTTTCTTTACGAACATTTCAGGACACCACGTGTGTTCTTAGAACAGTTTGAACTTGCTAGCGAACAGTACGAACAGGTATAGTGTTCTTCAGGACACCTCCATTTTCATTTATTTACGAACATTTCAGAACACCTGCACTGTCCGCGGACACCTACATTGTTTTTTAAAAAAAAAACGAAACTATTTACAACACAATGTAAAAATTAAACTTTATTTAACATATATTAATAATTTATGACAGAGAGTGTGAGAAGGAAACAGAAACAAAAACAGGAGAATTAGGGGTTTCAACATGATTGTTATTAGGTGAAGAAGGGATGGAAGTCTCATCAAAATGTTTTGGGTTATGGAGAGGGTTTGGGGATAATTGACTGGGATATGGTGAGGAGGGACAAGTACATGTGGGGCAATGGTACGAGGTTTTTGGTTTAAAATGATCTTCCACAAAAGTTTTCAATTTATTAAAATTAGTCAACAATAAATCCATTTTTTCTTCTATACTGTGAAAAGTGTTATCCATAACAGGTTTTTCTGAAGTATTTTCTATTTTGGTATGCT
The DNA here is from genome assembly GCF_040938575.1 of Ambystoma mexicanum. NCBI lineage: Eukaryota > Metazoa > Chordata > Amphibia > Caudata > Ambystomatidae > Ambystoma > Ambystoma mexicanum. The sequence goes on from NC_090941.1 coordinate 293,835,528, forward strand.
CTGTACAGTGCACGTCCAGTGTACAAATGGCCATGCACGACAATGTTTCAAATCTTTACGCCAATTCCTCAATAAATATGTAAAAAGCAAAGACAAAATCAAAATTAAATTACTGCAAAATATGGATACCTGTCCAGTGCTCAAGTACACAGGACTACAAGGACATTTGTTGGCCTGCATTACAGGACCTACTTGTAAAACCACGTTCCATGATATCAAAAGGATATCAACACATCATTCAACTATAAGAAATCTAGTCTATAAACTGTACTATGCTAAAAGTCCTGCTTTAGCACTAGCAAATTTAAATAACATCCTTCTACATGGTACAGCGAAAGACCTACTTGAAGAAATCGACTATATCCCGAAAAAATATTTTGGAAGTGAAAGCCATTTACAGAATGAAATAGCTTTAAACCAATTAAGCAACAATTCTACACATGGCAACCTTTTGCTAAACACATACAAAAAAGAAATACTAAAATTTAAAAGTACATCAGCTGAAGTACCAAATCATGTATGTGTATGTTGCCGTAGAACTTTTTATAAAAGTAACACAAAAACTGTAGACATTTCATACAAAATAGAAGACAATGAAGATTCTAAATGGTTTGAATTAGCTCTCTACCTTGTAGCAGAAAACAAATACGAAATAACTGACCCCTTAATACTTTGCAGTTACTGCACTACAAAACTTGACAACAACCAAACTCCTTCACGTGCTATCACAACTAATTTGGAATTATACCCAGTACCAAAACCCCTACAACAACTTAATTTATATGAGAGCATCATAATTCAAACAGTACACCCATTTCAAGCAATAATACGCCTTCAACCAAAAACAGCAAAATTACCTTCCTCTGAATTGGTAAAAGGCATTTGTGGAAAAGTAGTTTATTTACCATTAGATCTAAAAGAAAATGTGCATACTCTAGGAGTGCAACGTCCAATGCAGCAATCTTTAATTATCTTAGTAAATAGAGGACCTACAAAAGACAAAAAAATATGGCAACAGCTTTTAGATGTACATAAAGTTAGACAAGCCTTCCAATATCTTAAAGAGAATAATGAATATTACAAAGAAATTAATATTGAAGAAAACTTGAAAATACAACTGAAATAATTCAAGAAACACAAGAAGCTGGTCAATTTGAGCTACTAGATCCTGCTACAATATCAAATACTTTAGACCATTATACAATGCATCCTTTGCACTCTAATGACACCATAGAAGATGTACTGGAAACGTACCAAATGCGTCAAACAAAAGGATCGCCAGTCAGCATATGGGAAAAAAGTATAGAAGCACGTGCTTTTCCTCTACTCTTTCCTACTGGCAAAGGAGGAAGGTATGATGATAGACCTATTCAAATATCAGCTTCAGAATACCGCTCATTACGGATGTATTCTGAAGAGCCCAGATTTAGACAAAATGTGGAATACATATTCCACCTACTCTTTGAAAGTGAACTAGCAACTTTATGTTACGGAGTTGCACACATATTAAAATCAGGATCACACTTTAAAAATATGACAGCTACACAATTATTAGAAAAAGTGCAACAAAAGGACGAGGTTTTACAATCAAATATTACAAATCTATTAGCAAATATGCATGGTACTAAAGAGTACTGGTTTCGACGTCATGGAGATGTACGTTGTATGATCAGAAACCTTGGCCCACCCACTTGGTCTGTTACATTAAGTTGTGCAGAATATGTATGGGAAGATTTACATGATTTCCTACGCATATCAAATAAAAACAAAACAAACATAGATATACTAACACCTGGAGAACTTTGTTCTTTGGATCCTGTTAATGTTTCAAGATATTTTCACCATCGCTTCATTGCTATGCTACATTTTATTTGTAATAAAACTGTTCCTCCCCTTGGAGAAGTGCAACACTTCTTTTGGAGAAAAGAATACCAAGCCAGAGGAGCACCACATATCCACATGCTTTTATGGATTAAAGATGCTCCTAAATTTGGTCAAGACATTGATGCCACTGTTTTACAGTTTATTGAAAAATATGTCACTTGTGAAATTCCATCAGAAGCCACAAATAGTGATCTTCTTGCACGAATTTTACAATTTCAAAGTCACAAATGTGGAAAATATTGTCGTCGCAAATACAAAAACAAAGGGAAATACTGCACCAAATGCCGATTTGGTTTCCCTAGACCAGTTACAAATAAATGTCAAGTGAACAACCTAATGTCTTCAGTTAGACATCGTGTTAAAGGTAAGTCACCTAAAAATACATATTACATAAAAAGAAAAGAAGAAGAAAAATATATCAATGATTATAATGCAATCATTGCCCACTTATGGAATGCAAACATAGATGTGCAGTACATTGCAGACAATTCTACTGCAGTTGCACGATATGTCACAGCATACTTAACTAAAGCAGAAAGGACAGAGCTCCAAGACCTCTGGAATGACCTGTCATCAGATAAAACAGTGTTTCAGAAATTATACAGCTTGGGCATAAAAATGCTCACCCATAGAGAATGTGGATCATATGAAGCAGCTGATCGTTTAACTGGTACTGCATTGTATGGTAAATCTGAAAATATAGTATGGCTAATTCTTGGTCCAGCTAAATCTAGAAAAGGAGTTCTAAAATCATATGAGATATAGAAACAATAGCCAAACGTGATCCCAACAGCCAAGACATTTAAAAAAACAATTTATTGGACACATACTACCCAAACAGAAGTAATACTTTGGAAACATGTGTCTATACCACATAGCCCAAAACTACACATACAAAAATAATACGAAACCTGATGAAAAAAAAGGTAAATATAGAGTGACAAACTGTGAAGGCAGCTTAGTTAAACTCACTAAACCAAATTTAATTAATAATATCAAATTGTCATTAAAGACTCCTCAACATAAAGAAGTATATCACATGTCCCTGCTACAACTCTTCAAACCATGGAGAAAAGAAGAACAAATAATAGAGAACTATGACTCATATGAGGATGCTTTCAAAGCAAATGAAAGCACTATAACTGATGTAAACTTTACACAGTACAAAACAATGTTGCACAATGAACAGCAACACGAAGAAGAACTCCAAGCCCAACTAGATAAGGACACTCCTGACAGTAGTCAACCTTCTGTAACAGGAAGCCAAGAACCACTGGGAGAACCACTAATAATAAATGAGGCAGAATTAGCTATGATAGAAGTCGAAAACACCATGTGTCAGTATGAAGATAAAGAAGACTTAACTATACTACAATCAAAACTAAACAATGAGCAACGTAGCATTTTTCAAGAAGTAACAAAACAAATTGCACATGGTGTAAAACATGAAAATAAAGAATGTTCCTGCCATAATTATAAACCTATACTACTGTACGTCAGTGGTGAAGCTGGTTCTGGCAAAACATTCCTAATCAAAATCATTAGTAAGTTCCTTCAACAATTGACAAACAACAAAGGGGGTAATTCATAGAATTCAGCGCACAAGTGGCGCACGCGGCTGGCGCACAGTGTGCGCGTGCAAATCCCTGCGCCAGCCGCGTGCGCTAAAAACAATTTCCGCGCACAGCGTATTCATGGATTCCAGCCACCAAAACCAGCCGTGGCGCACAGTGGCGCAGCGACCCTGCAGCAGCGCCAGTTACGCCCCCAAGAACGCCTCTCGCGCAGGGAAAAGCCATCAATATACCCAATCCAGCGCAAAGGGCTGCGCTAACCCTGTACCAGCACAGCAAGCAGGCTACGTGTATCACTGGGGTGCGCGGGAAATACCTCACGCGATTGGCCCCGTGCGAGCAGGGTACGCGTATTTCAGGGGTGCGCGGGAAGTTCCACACGCGATTACATCATGGTACGTGTATTTCAGGGGTGCGCAGGAATTACCACACGCGAATGGGCCCGTGCAAGCAGGGTACGCGTATCTCAGGGGTGCGCGGGAAGTTCCACACGCGATTCCATCAGGGTACGTGTATGTCGGGGTGCGAGTGAAGTTCCACACGCGATATCAGCAGGGTACGTGTATTTCAGGGTGCAGGGGAAGTTACACACGCGATTTCCGCAGGGTACGTGTATATCAGGGGTGCGCGTGAAGTTCCACACGCGATATCAGCAGGGCACATGTATTTCAGGGTGCAGGGGAAGTTACACACGCGATTTCTGCAGGGTATGTGTATTTCAGGGGTGCGCGGGAATTTCCACATGCGATTGGGCCCGTGCGAGCAGGGTACGCGTATCTCAGGGGTGCGCGGGAAGTTCCACACGCGATTCCATCAGGGTATGTGTATTTCAGGGTGCGGCGGAAGTTCCACACGCGAAATCAGCAGGGTACGTGTATTCCAGGGGTGCGCGGGAAGTCCCACACGCAATTCCATCAGGGTACATGTATTACAGGGGTGCGTGGGAATTTCCACACGCGACTGGGCCCGTGCGAGCAGGGTACGCGTATCTCAGGGGTGCGCGGGAAGTTCCACACACGATTCCATCAGGGTACGTGTATTTCGGGGTGCGCGTGAAGTTCCACACGCGATATCAGCAGGGTACGTGTATTTCAGGGTGCAGGGGAAGTTACACACGCGATTACCGCAGGGTACGTGTATTTCAGGGGTGCGCGTGAAGTTCCACACGCGATATCAGCAGGGTATGTGTATTTCAGGGTGCAGGGGAAGTTTCACACGCGATTACAGCAGGGTACGTGTATTTCAGGGGTGCGTGGGAATTTCCACACGCGATTGGGCCCGTGCGAGCAGGGTACGCGTTTCTCAGGGGTGCGTGGGAAGTACCACACGCGATTCCATCAGGGTACGTGTATTTTGGGGTGCGGGGGAAGTTTCACACGCGAAATCAGCAGGGTACGTGTATTCCAGGGGTGCGCGGGAAGTCCCACACGCGATTCCATCAGGGTGTGTGTATTACAGGGGTGCGCGGGAAGTGCCACACGCGATTTCAGCAGGGTACGTGTATTCCAGGGGTGCACGGGAAGTTCCACACGCGATTCCATCAGGGTACGTGTATTACAGGGGTGCGCGGGGAGCACCACACGTGAATTGCACGTGTGGGTCCTCCCAGGTGTTCCCTCTACACCCTCCACGGCCCCTGCAGGTGGCTCACACCACAGGGGCCTACCCTGCACATGTCCTGCAGGCACACCATCCACCATGGCCATGACCCCCAGCCAACCCACATGTCAACTTGCACTACTGCCCACCAACGCATGTTCTCCTGCACCCCCAGTCACCAGGGGCACCCTCCACCAGGCCCCACCCATGTCTCCCACCACCCCCACCCCCCAGCAGTGCAGGGGCAGCCTCCACCAGGCCCCCACCCATGTCTCACACCACCCCCACCCCCCCAGTCACCAGGGGCAGCCTCCACCAGGCCCCCACCCATGTCTCACACCACCCCCACCCCCCCAGTCACCAGGGGCAGCCTCCACCAGGCCCCCACCCATGTCTCACACCACCCCCACCCCCCAGCACTGTGGGGCACCTGCCAGCAGGCCCCCACCCATGTCCAACTCATGTTCCCCACCACCCCCACCCCCCAGCACTGTGGGGAACCTGCCAGCAGGCCCCACCCATGTCTCCCACCACCCCCACACCCCAGCAACCAGGGGCAGCCTCCACCAGGCCCCCACCCATGTCTCCCACCACCCCCACCCCCCAGCGGTGCAGGGGCAGCCTCCACCAGGCCCCCACCCATGTCTCACACCACCCCCACCCCCCCAGTCACCAGGGGCAGCCTCCACCAGGCCCCCACCCATGTCTCACACCACCCCCACCCCCCCAGTCACCAGGGGCAGCCTCCACCAGGCCCCCACCCATGTCTCACACCACCCCACCCCCCAGTCACCAGGGGCAGCCTCCACCAGGCCCCCACCCATGTCTCCCACCACCCCCACCCCCCCAGTCACCAGGGGCAGCCTCCACCAGGCCCCCACCCATGTCTCCCACCACCCCCACCCCCCAGCAGTGCAGGGGCAGCCTCCACCAGGCCCCCACCCATGTCTCCCACCACCCCCACCCCCCAGCACTGTGGGGCACCTGCCAGCAGGCCCCCACCCATGTGCAACTCATGTTCCCCAGCCAACATGTCATCACAATCTAGATCCCTGGTCCCTATGGTCAGCCTCCAAATGCAACCCACCCGAGTATTGCATCCACCCACTCATAATTTGCAATTACATCACAGAACACCAATTGCAAGTTCCGAAACAAACACATTTCCCTCACATACACCCAATGGGTGTCAGTGAATCTCAAAACACATATCATGAAATGCATGAAACCAATGAGATACCACACATTGAAGTTCACCAAAAATAATATGTATTAAAGGAAACATCAATAGAATAAAAAATGAAGAAACAGAAACGTGAATGTACAAAAATGAAAAGAAGCATGTCCGTCAAAAAAAGCAAAACCAAAAATAAAAATCCAAAGTAATGTCCAAAGTCAATGTCCACAAAACAAAATCCAAAGGGAAATAAAAAAGAAAGCCATTGCTCCATGGTTAAAAATAGAAAAAAAAATACAATCCAACTGTCAACTATGTACATGGGAACAATCCAGGGTCCATCCAACAAAATAAAGGAAACCTATCTAACTACACTAACTAATAAAATAAACTATATACAAAAATGTGGCCAATGTCCGAAAGGTCCAAATAAAATAAAAACAAAAATGAAACCTAACACTACCTAGAAACTATGTACAAGGGCAGCGGGCTAGTTTCACGGCTCACTTGTGGATGTTCCGGGCCAGGGCATCATCGAACTCCTCCTCAATGTCCGGGAGGCGGTCCTCCTCCATGGCCCCGAGGGTCCGCCGGGCCGTCGACGTCTCCACCTCCAAACTCCTGCGGATTGCCTCGAGGCACTCGGCCCGCCTCAGGGCCCTCCGCATGGAGTTCTCCGCCCTGACCATTGTGAGCCATGCCTCTTCCGCCTGCTGCCGCTCCGCATCTATGGCGTGGCCCAACCGCTGCCACACGGAAGACACTCTCTGTCCTGGGTCCTCCTGCCCTCCGGCCGATGCCTGCCCCTCCGATGTCGAAGGCCCCGAGCCTTCATGGCTCCCACCACGTTGCTGCTGCTGCTGTGCCTCTGCCCGTGCACTGCCTCCTGCTGCCTGCACATCCTCCGCCGGCTGGGGTGCAGTCGTAGATGTGGCCACCCCTGCTGGACGTCCGACTCCCGACTGTGGCAGGGATGCCTCCTCCACCAGCCTGGCCGCACCGTCAGAGGCAGCTCCACAGGGCACCCAGGTGACTGATGGGTGGGAAGATGGCACAGAGGACGACTGGCGCGTAGGGGGTCCAGTTGAGGAGGGGGTCGGAGCAAGCACCATCAGACGGAGGAATCCGGCCTGGATGACCTGTCCCAGCAGGCTGACGTGGTCAACGAGCCATTCGAGATGACGTGCAGTCTCTCCATGAAAAGACTGCAGGTCAACTCGCATGGCCCGTTGACGCAACGCCACACCAGCCAGGACAGGCTCAACCCGGACCTGGATAGCCACGTCCGCAGGCAGAGGAATGCCAGTTGACGTGAGCTCATCCCCTGCCTGAAAACGGGTCTGGACGTAGGCATCCCTGCTGGTGCAAGATGATGCAGGGACAGGATCGGGGACAGGATTGCACACAGGCACCTCTGCGGCGGCCTGTGCTGCCTCCTGTCCCTGGTCCTGCACTGCACCACTAGCACCAGTGGGATCCCCACCTCCAGACCCCGTCTCTGGTGCTTGCACGGCCTCCTCCTCCACCAAAGCCCCCACCAACCTGGATGACTCCGTGCCATCTTCCCCTGTTGGGCCCTGTGGGGTCCCAGCTGCCCCTTCTGCTGCCAAGGAGTCCAACTCCAACCTCCGCCTCTTGGACCTCCCCCCAGCAGCTTCGGCCTGGGACGCGGCACCGGACTCCTCACTCCCCGACGAGATGACAACCTGGGAGGGGAGCCGGGCCTTGCGTCTCCAGCTGGCGGTCGGATCCCCGCTGCTGTGCTCCACAGCACCTTCTCCGCCCTCTTCATCAGTTGACGATGCAGACAGGGAGAAACAAAACACAGGCATCAGGGCACTGTACAATGGAAACATACACACATGACAGTTGTACATGAGTGGCATTGGCAAACCTCAGACATGTCATCACAATCCCCAACACACATGTCATTACAACTCGCATACATGAGCCATACCACAGCCATATCGCAACTGCCACCACCATCCATACACATACAACAGCATGAGCAGCCAAAGGTGAGCCAGACATCACATGCAACACAGGAAGTGCACCACACATGTACACACACCACCACACTTGCATGCATGTGTACACCTCTGCCAAGTGTTGCACTGTTCAGACGGGCATCCATGTCACATCTGCCAATCAGGCTTCCACATACCGCTGTCACATGCATCCATGTTGCATCACTGTTGCACCCTTGTCAAATACACACACATGCACATGTACACAGTGCTGATACATGCAGCCGAAAACAACATACATGCGTGACATCACGGACATGTCTACTTACATACACATTCATCCAAACATGTGTGCCCACACAACTGCATTTGGCATGCAAGCCTACACACACAAGCACCATCCATGTCTCACACATTACAGCCCTCGCATGTGTCAGCCCCACGGCCCTGTACACCCCCACCCATACTCGACCCCATACAAACAGATGTGCAACCTGCACACTACTGAATAATCACCACACCCACTGCTCACAATCAGGATGCATGTACACTCACCGCTCGACTCCAGACAGGTCTGCTTCTCAAGGACCTGGACGTGGAGCGCTGGGGATATGCGTTCCAGGACCCTCATCTGTTCTTACGACAAGTGGCCCCGGCGCCCCTTGGCATCCGCTGCCTTCAACAGGCGCCGGGCCTTGTTCAGGGTCCTGGACCTGAAGTCCTCCCAGCGCTTCCTGACATGTTGTAAGTCACGGACTGCCACCCCCTCCGCGTTGATGGCAGTCACGATGTCAGTCCAGATCCGAGTCCGTCCTTCCTTGTCGGCGCGGGAACTTCCGAAGAGGGCATCATACTGCCCCAGGACTTGCTCCACCAGGACACCAACTTCGGTGGCACTGAAGCTGGTGCCCCTCTGCCTCTCTGGCCAGGGGTTGTCAGTGGTCACAGATGGTGTTTGCCCCGACATGACAACCCCAGAGGCAGGAGTGGGTGGGCAACTGGGTCCTGGGGCTGGGCTGTGGAGCGATGGAATCCCAGTCGGGAGTCTTCGGTTCCAGCAGGGGTGGTCACAGCAACAGCACCCCTGGCTGATGTGCAGGCAGCAAATGGCAGTGGACGTGGGCAGCAGGCAGTCAGGCAGCAGCAGATGGCAGGTGGGAGCGTGCTCGGGGCTCTGGGGGGCAGTAGTTCGGCCTTCTGGGCAGGAGCGTGGTCTTCCGTGTGCTTACGCGTGGCCAGCTTGATACGGAGTGATTTGGCACGTGAAAAATCTGCATGTCAGCGTGTAATTCGAGGAAAGGCCCCTCATTGGACAGAAGGCCCCTCAAGCGCAAGCGCCCCTGTGACGTGACGCGTACAGACGTTCATGGGCATTTCAGTGCGCGTGAAAACTGCACGTCCGCGTGTAATACGAGGAAAGGGCCTTAGCGCGTATGCACGGCAGCACGCATATGCGATTTCATTCGACCAAAGGCCCTTAGCGCGTGAGCGCGTCTGTGACGCGACGTGCGCAGTTGTTTCCCTCATTGCACGTGATGACAGAACACACGTGGATTTCCACCAATGGCGTGTGAAAGTTCCCGGCACCCCGGAACACACGTACCCAGGCTAATCGTGTGTGGAACTTCCCGCGCACCCCGAAACACACGTACCCAGGCCAGTTGCGTGTACGCTCACTCCCCTCCGATCACACGCGATGACACTCGGACCGTATCCGAATACGGGAAAGCCGCGCACGGCAAAAGACGTGCACAGGCGTCAACGCGTCTGCCACACGAAGGCAGGCGGAAGCGTCCCCGCGCACAGCATAAAAGTGCGCGCAAACAACAAACGCATATATACAGCTACGATGAATGCCCCATTTGTCGCTGCACTGATCGTGGAACACCGCAGGAGGAGGAGAATAGCCAGGGCACGCATTTTCGCACCACGGACAAGCCTTTTTGGGATGCCTGACGACCAGGTCTATGGCAGGTATAGGTTTCCACCCCATATCATCCTAGACCTGGTCAGGGAGTGGGAAGATGACCTCACATCCCCCACCCTTTGCTCCCAAGCATTGAGCCCCTTGGAGAAGCTGCTCAATGTCCTGCATTTTTTGGCCACTGGGTCATTTCAGCGGACCACTGTCATAGTGGGGGGGGGCTCACAGGCCACGCTGCCTACACCAGGTACTGGCAATCATGACAACGCGCCCCTCAGTCCGCAGGCACATATACATGCCCAGAACACCCGCAGAAAGGCAGGCCGTTGTCCTGGATTTTTTCAGGGTGGCACACTTCCCCAAAGTGCTCGGTGCCATAGATTGCACCCATGTGGCCCTACGTCCACCTAGGGCCATTGAGCACATCTACCGAAACCGCAAGCACTGGCATTCCATCAATGTACAGGTGGTATGTGATGCAAAGGGAATCATCACCTCTGTCTATGCAAACTACCCTGGCTCCACCCATGACAGTTTCATATACAGAATGTCCGCCCTGAGCCGGGCCCTGGAAGCTGGGCAGCATGGTGACACATGGCTCCTAGGTCAGTACAAATGCCCTTGCACATGCATGCAAGTCACACACAGACAAATATCCAAACTCTAATAATCTCAACTATTATCACCTCCCCAGGGGACAGTGCCTACCCTCTGAGCAACCACATGATGACGCCAATCCGGAGCCCCACCACACCACCCCAGGTAAGATACAACGCCGCCCATATTGCAACCAGGGGCATAGTGGAGCGCACATTCGGAGTGCTCAAGTCACGTTTCCGCTCCCTTGACCGCTCTGGTGGGCAACTACTCTATGCACCACCAGTAGTGTGCAGGATCATTGTGGCAGCATGTGTCCTGCACAATGTTGCAACACGGCAGGGCGTCCCGGTGGACATGGTGGTGCCCCCACATCCCCAACCACAGGCACAGGCGCTGCCCATGGGAGGGGACAGGGCACGTGGCGAGGAAGCCCGGACTCAGCTTGTGGCCACATTTCTCACCTAAACTCCCACCCCTGCGGAGTGCACACAGGCCTGGCACATACCAGGTGACAATCGATGATGACAAAGAGACAGTTAACTGTCACAACCCTACCACCCTGAGAAAGTTGCCATGGAAGTGCCACATCGTCTGCATCCCTAGCTACTTAAACACAAGCTATCCTGTGTGACCAAAAGGCACACATATGACATATGACATGATATGGGCCATACACAAGTATTCCAAGGCGCAATGAGGCAGGGAGGGGGGAACAAGGGAACACAGAGAACGGTACTACTAGGCCAGGTGTCATTGGGATCGTGCAAGTGCAGGGGTAGGGGGAATGGGAAAAGTGCAAGGGGAAGGGTGGGGGGGAGTCCAGTACAGGGGAAGTAGCCCAAAAAAATAATACATAGGTCGCCTGGTGGCAACTACAAAGGTAAGTGCAGACAAGTGCTGGGAAGGGAGGGCTGTAGGGATAGAGAGACAGTACTGCAGTGCAGGGGTTGCCAGGGAGGCAGTGCAAGTGGAGAGTGGCTGGGCCAGGGACCGAGGTCGGTGAGAGTGGCCCAGTTGCAGCTCCTGTGCAGTTCCAGTGGAGAATTCTGCAAGGGAGAGGCAGACAGTAAGCAGAAGCAAAGAGGAAGGTCTTGAGGTGCTTCCAGAACTGGAGATGATTCCCCTCAAGTTCAAGTCAGGCCGGAAGTCTGTTCCAGGGGGAGGGCCCTGCTGCGGAGAGAAATCTACCCCCAGCTAGTTGCTCTGAGAAGCGGATGACACGGACATGCAAGGTGTGCATCACACACACCTGCAAACCAGGCCATGGTCATCACTGTCATGTCACTCAAACCCTCCCAAACATCAACATGACATGGCACGCAATACCCATACACCAATGCAGGAACGATAAGGTACACATTGCCATGTCCTAAATGCACAGTGGCATCGGACACTGCTGCCTGACCCGGAATCAGATGAAATGACAGACCAACAACCTCCCACCCAAAATAAGTCATTTCCAAATGCATTACAACAGTTGTAGACGTAACATCACAATGAATGCCTGTCTACATGCACATTATGCATTGCAAAATCAACACTGCAGCTCATGTGTGCAGTGTGCTACTCCTGCATCACACTGCTCAGCGCACAGCACAGTGAACAGCCATTGTGTGTGATGCACACCCTGAGCATCACATCTAAGTGACAGACCACGTCAAACATCAAATTAGGCATGTACTGGATCCATGATCGGTCACAGAACATGTGCTGCCGGGACACAGTGGGCACCAGAAGGCAAACAGTGTACACGTGGATATGCAAGGGTGGGAGTACATGTAGTGCATCAGAGTGCAAGTGTGTGGTTCTGCAAGGACATGCACTCCACATATGCATGTGCACTCAAGTGACCATCAGTGTTCCCTACACATCACATGTGAACATCCACCATGTGTACACCCCAGCATGTCAAACCACAACTATCCCCTCGCACCTGAAAGGAAAACACAACACATGAACAGGCATTGATCAGCAGAACATGTACATAGGATACCACCATTACTATTTCAGAGTTCCCATCACACTGCAGGGCAAGGCAACTATCAACAACAACCCCCCCCCCTCACAAATGACCATGACCCACTGAACAACTGCACCTGGGTCATGGAGCCTCCAAACCTCAATTCCACCTGGCCACAGGATCACCTTTACCCTTCGTCACCATCTCCCACCTTGTGTGTAAAAAGATGCCTGAACCCTCAGAATCCACACTCATTTCCAAAATCACAAAATCCAAGGCATAAAAACGAACCCGAACACCCTCCAGTAGATGACTTGACGTAGCAGTACCTCACAAAGGCCAAGTACTACCACAATGATGCAACAACCAAGGTAGCACAGCAAAACAGTGTCACGACAGGATGTGAGACATGTGTGGTACATGACATAGGATGATGCACCATGAATGGATGTGTACTGTCACAGGTCCCCTGTACAGGCGCGGGAGTGTCACGAAACAACCACCCCCACCATGTCCCGGGTGCCTGCAAGGTCAGACTCACACAGGCCCCTGAGACCCTGGTGGGGAAGGAGGTTCAGGGATATGCAGTCGGGACAGGTGTTGACACACTGGATGACTGGAATGAGCGGCAGGAGAGGGGAGGAGGAATGACACATGAAACTAGGGAATGCACGAAAATGTACAACCTGCATGAACACATACACAATCCAAACAGACTTGGACATCATTGTCAATGCCTTCTGTAGTCCAGGCTCAGGAGTGGTACGAACCAACCACCCCCTATAGGGTTTTGGCGCCTGCAAGTTCGGGGCTTACACAGGCATCCGCAACCCCAGTGGGGAAAGAGGGTCAGGGAACGTTGCTTGGATAGGCACGGGAAGCAGGAACACCGGGTAGAGGGTACAGGTTTCAAAATTGCATAGGATCACGGGTGATTAGGGAGAAAAAAACATACCAAATTGAACCACACATACATCCATGCATCAGTACACTCCCCAGCAAGCCTATGCAGAGCAGTTCGTAAGAAAAACAACAAGACACTTAGCTCTGGTTTTGAGTGCTGGCCTCCTGCCTGCGCACTCTCAGGTCCGGTTACAGGAGCACTGCAATGCTGCAAAGAGAGACACAGTCAACAACCTGTACGTGCCAATTGCACAAAAACACAACACCAAACATGCCCCATAGCAACAGACTACTCTACAAACAGACAATCTGTGGTTGATGCTTCGTACCCATATATAACATCACCCCTGTGACGGGTCATACACAGTCAATGCAGTAAGGCAGCCGCTGCTGGGTGCGTGGCAAATGGAACACCAATGTGTCACAATTCACACAACATGCAATGTTCCCTGGGTAAGCAGACAGACCCATATAGCAAGCCATGACTACAGAGCAAGTTGCGTACCACCATGACCGAAACAAAGTTGGCAGTGCATTTAACATGAAGTACGTGGAAAAGACATGCACTGCACCCGAGTATGTCCCTTGCTGTATGTCCCTGTGAGCTGCCCCTTTCCATGTCTCGGAAGGCTACATGGTTGATACAAGTGGCTCAATGGACCTTGGTGTACCGGAGGGTATGTGCCACTGCCCCTGCATGTGTCCCAGACAACCCTACTATCAGCAGCCATCAGTCCACAAACACATCTGAGCTGCATTGTGTGCTTCAACACCAATATTCGTCTAAGCTCACCCTCAGTGCTGTGACTAAGCCTGCATGTGCAACTCGCCTGGTGCAAGCTTTGCTGTGTCGTGGCCCCCCTGTGATGCTCACCTTGCCTGGAGTTCCTTGGAACATGTCAGCAGTTCTAGGATGTGGGTCTGCAATCACTGTGCCTCTGCTTCTGCACACATGTGCATGTGGGCACCAACAAACGGGTCCAGAATTCCGTCGTCCAATGGGCCATGTCTGCTGGCAAAGGTGCTCTGGAGGCTCATCCCCTGCAGAAAGGGCATGAAACACATGATTAATGCTTCAAAGTCATCTGTGTGTGTCTCATCAGGCATCTCATTACTTGACCATGTCAGAGAGTCACATCACAAATCACACCATCAGTCCGTCTTTCACCTCCAAAGTGTGGAACACTATCTACAGCATGAATTGCAACAGGCACATGTACAGGAAAGGTATGAAACATACTACACAATGCATAGCAATCAATGTCCACATTAATCATGACACACCCCATCTAGCAAAAGCTGAACAGTGGACAATGACACCTAAATCATCTTCACTAGGGGTGTCAACACAAGTCACACAGCACCAGACATGCCACAGATATGACAGTCCAAAGCCCTTGTATAAAGTGCTGTAACACCGAACCATCCTTGCGAGCCCATGGATAAGGCAGGCAGGAGTGGCATATGTGAGTCAAGGAACCCAAGCAGCAAACACATACACAAGACAACCATGAAGGGCCCAGCTGGAACAGACAGTGGATGCCTTCAAAAGCCACAAAGCACCGCACCGTCACATGAAAGCACAATAGACTAGCAATTTTAAACTAAATCAACTATTAACTAATTACACTAACTATGGAAAACCTACATTACCTATTTAAACTAACTATCAAACAGAAACTTAACTAACTAAACTAAAAGAAAAATCAAAAATGGCCACATACGACCCGGGGGGGAGGGGAGGCACCCAGGAGGGGGGAGGTACAGGGTGCTACTCAACATCCACATGCGATGATGCTGAGCCAAAAAAAAATCCTCTATGGGCTCAACGCCTGCACAGCACGACCTATGTGGGAGATAGATGGTCGTCCGAGTCTGGCTCATCCTGGAAAGGAGGACGTGGCACAGTAGCCTGGCCACGCCTAGCCGCAGCTTGCCTCTCGTCAGCAGCAAGTCTGCCGGACGGGTGAGCCTGGTTCTGTGTGGCGATGTGACATAGGTCTGCATGCAGAACCTCCCGTGATACACGTGCTTCCTCTTGCAAGGTAGCACGTGTAACACAGAGTTCCTCCTGCAAGGCCTGGCTGGACAACCGCTGCACCTCCCGGCAAGACTGTAGCTCAGCCGAGATGGTACGCTCAAGCTGTGCAAACCTCTCCTCTGCCTGCTGCCTCTGGGACATCATAAGGACACCCAGAGTGGATCTGAGGGATATATACTCCTCCCTCAGGGCATCCATGTGCGCCTCTGCGTGAGCAGAAATTGCTTGACGCAGAGACGACATTTCAGCCTGGCGTGCCCTGTCTGAGGCCGCCATGCCCAGCCTGAGCGAGCGGGCCGTGGAACGTGCCGCCTGCTGCTGGAGAAGCCCCTGCCTAGCAGGGGGGAGCACAGATCGGGCCACACACTCCATGCTCTAAGCGATGTTCTCCATTGCTGCCCCCTGCCGTTCGGAATTGGCAGTCATGTCTTGCTCCCACTCAGTATACAGCGGTTGCGTGCGGCGACCGCGTTGCCCGGCTTGACCCCTGCGGGACCCAAGGACCGGGGTTCCTCGCTGTGTTGGCACCGCCTGCGGCTGCACGACTACATGCCCCCGTCGACGTGATGTCCCAGGCACATCAGTGACTGGTGTGGAGGGTGACCCTGCGTCCCGATCCACCACGGGCGGACGAACCAAGACTGTCTGATCCCTCAGTGCAGGTGTCGCAGACAGAGGAGTGTCCACATCAGAATCACTCACCCCTGACACATGGACTTGATGCTCATCCAACTCAACATGGACGTCAGAGTCGTCATCAAGGCTGGACTCATAGGTAGCCAGAGACAAGATGGACTGCAGCACTTGGGGGTTTTTCGTGGCCTACCACCCCACGACCCCCACTAGTGCTGGGTTGATGTGGCGTTACCAACCCTGTGTCTGGCATGACAACACCATCCTCTGCCTCCATTGCGTCATCACCTGAAAAATAGAGAGAAAAAGGTCAATACACATGTCAGAAGCACACGACACACACACACACCGACAGCAAAGGCATCCGGCAGACATGTGACACACAACATATGACCTGGCATGCATGCTGGGTCTACTTTGAATAGCTTCTGTGATCAGACCTGTTGAAAGGTGGCAGTTTCCATGGAAGTGGGTCTATGCAGTGCAGAAAATGTGTACGCCACTCACTACCTACATGTACAAGCACTACATGGTGTGTGCCAGGAAATATGAAGGCAGTGCAATGTCAAATTCAGACATCACGTGCATTGTGCATTCAATGTGTACCATGTCTAGAAGCCAAGCACCCCTCCACCCCAGTACCAAAGCAGGGATGCCTAGCATGGTATCAAAAGGCTGACCATACACCTGTGTATTGACAGGCAGTGTTGACTGGCATCAACAGCTTGATGTGATTCAAATTACAACACTGCAAATGATGCTGGGACAGTGGGCAGGACACATGATGGAAACTCCGGAGGCCGCCCACGTATGAAGAAGACACAACAAGAGTTGGACAGAGTCATTGGCCATTGAACAGGCTGAGGCCTATGAGCCACACAGATTGTCAGAGCCTAAACATGTGTGCAACGCAGGACTGAGCCACAGTTGACATGGGAAGGCTGATGAGATGGCAGGCAATGTATGTAACCAAGGACTTATATTACAGTGATCATCCAGTGAAGGACACATAGGGGCATGTGTGCAATGCACATGGAGCATGAATGGGCACTCATGTCCCTGCGGGACATCTGACCCATGCACAGTACAAGTGAGCTACCCTGCATCGAGTACTAAGGCTGTACCACACGGCATATGTCTGGCAGATTCTACGCTGGAAGTTTGCATCTACACAGGACACATGAACAAGAAAGTACGCATTGGCAAGATTGAAGCAGACCAGTGCAAAGGTGGAACTGGGGTGCAGAGTGGCGGAGGAGGGGCAAGGGAGCATGCCTACATGGAGTCCCGCATGCAGGCAGAGGAGACATGCATGACGGTAGCATTACATTACTTACACATCAGAACCATGTACACGTCACATGTAGCAGCAATCATGCACAACACATCCCACAAGTGAAACACACACGTCCTCAACAAACACGCATCAACACTCACTGGACTGGGCATCAAAGTCCAGCTTCTCTAACACTCCTTCGACCAATTCAGGTGGTATGAACTCCGCAACGAGAGCCTCATGCGGAGTGAGTTCTTTCTCCTCTGGTGCAGGCCCACCGCCAGTCACCAGAGTCAAGTTGTAATTTGAGGCACGCTTGGCCTTAGTGCTGCGCTTGATGTCATTCCAACGCTTTTTGCACTCCTGCGCCGTGCGCACCTCATGGCCGAATGAACTGACATGTTCCGCAACATGCTTCCAGTGGGTGTCACGTTGGGCAGCCGTAGTCTGACTATTGGCACCCACTAGCATGTCACGGCTGTGGCCCCGCACGTAGTCCACGAGGAAGTCCAGTTCCTGCTTACAGAAAGGCTTCTTCCTCGACGTGCAGGAGGTCGTGGCTGTGTGTGGGGTCCCAGCCTGTGCTGCAGGTGCAACCTTCCTCCTCTTGGACTGTGGCGCAGACCCTGGCTGGCTAATGCCGCCCTGACCAGTATGGCCAGTGGGTTCGGTGGATTGAGCCAAGGGAGTGGCAGGTGGAGGGATGACCAAAGGCCTGACTTGTGTCAGTGGCAGCTGGGTGCCCACTAATGGACCCTGCGCAGCAACATCAGCTGTGGCAGGGTCATTGACCGCAACGGTCCTGGTTGGCAGACTCACAACCGGGGTGCTGTTGGGTGCATCTGCCCCTGCACTTGCCAACACCTGGCTGTTCAGGGCAGCAGATGACATGACTGCCCCAGGGACACGTGTCTTGGTCTGAGCAGCCCGGCCTGCCCCTATGGTTTCGCCCCTGGCCTGTTGGAGATCTACCAAGGGCTCTTCAAGTGCCAACGCAGCCTGCGCTGGCAGACCCTGAGCCTGGGTGGCGGTGTCCACAGCTGCACCTGCAGCTACCACTACCCTTGGGCCTGTGGCAGTCGATGGAACGGACTGCCGGGTCATATGGGTGCCAGTGCCAGATGCAGGAGCTGCATCCCCCGGAACCACAGGGGGTGGTGGCATGGCTGCACCGACACATGGCACAACATTGTGCTCAAGTGGCGCACCCCTGCCTCTTCCCCCTCTGTGGCTGCCCTGGACACCCTGGAGTCCCCCTACTCCCTGGTCACCACGGCCACGTCCCCGACCACGCCCGCCACGAGGAGTACGCCCAGCTGAGGCGCCCCTCACCTTTGGTGGCCTCCCAACCATGGCACAGATGTAGTAGTGCTGGCACAGATGGAGTGGTGCCAATGGGAGGTGTACACCACAATTGACCTGGGCAATTGGGGTGAAGGGGGTGGGAAGCAAGATGTTAACAGCTCCCCTGCACCTGCAAGGCTGTATGTGACCCCGGTGATGTGGTGACGGGTCACGCAACGCTCAGGCACCCCAAAACTGCAGTAAAACCGTGCACGCAACCCTGCAGCCTACGTGCGTGGATTCAACCTCCCTCAGTACGCGGTGGCACCCAGTAACACGAATAACGCGTACGCGTGGGACACGCAGGCTACTATGACATCGAAAATGGGTGCGATAAACAGGGGCACCCGCAGTGGGAAAAAGAGCGTGTGGGACTCACCGTCTGACTAGCGCGATGCAGAAAAACACGCGTAGCCAATACCCCTGCCAAAAGAAGAGATACGTCCTTGATAGCTGTGAAGTTGTGATGGCACGCGAAACAACAGGAAGCAGCAACACACGTCGGTCTCCACGAAAGGCACTTACAGCGAACTGCTGGGCCCGCTCACCTTTAACCCGTGCTGAGGGAAACGCACGCGCGCGTCACGTCACTTACGCGCATGGGCCCTTTCCTCTTATTACATGCGGACGTGCAGTTTTTCACGTGTGCTTACGCGCATGGGCCCTTTCCTCGTATTACACGCGGACGTGCAGTTTCCACGCGCGCTTACGGGCATGGGCCCTTTCCTCGTATTACACGCGGACGTGCAGATTTTCACGCGCGCTGTAATGCCCATGCACGTCTGTGAGCGTCACGTCACAGGGGCGCTTGCGCTTTAGGGGCCTTCTGTCCAATGAAAATGCGTATGCGTGCAAACGCGCTTACGCGCTAAGGGCCTTTCCTCGAATTACACGCTGACGTGCAGATTTTTCACGTGCCAAATCACTCCGTATCAAGCTGGCCACGCGTAAGCACACGCAAGACCACGCTCCTGCCCAGAAGGCCGAACTACTGCCCCCCAGAGCCCTGAGCACGCTCCCACCTGCCATCTGCTGCTGCCTGACTGCCTGCTGCCCACGTGCACTGCCATTTGCTGCCTGCACATCAGCCAGGGGTGCTGTTGCTGTGACCACCCCTGCTGGAACCGAAGACTCCAGACTGGGATTCCATCGCTCCACAGCCCAGCCCCAGGACCCAGTTTCCCACCCACTCCTGCCTCTGGGGTTGTCATGTCGGGGCAAACACCATCTGTGACCACTGACAACCCCCGGCCAGAGAGGCAGAGGGGCACCAGCTTCAGTGCCACCGAAGTTGGTGTCCTGGTGGAGCAAGTCCTGGGGCAGTATGATGCCCTCTTCGGAAGTTCCCGCGCCGACAAGGAAGGACGGACTCGGATCTGGACTGACATCGTGACTGCCATCAACGCGGAGGGGGTGGCAGTCCGCGACTTACAACATGTTAGGAAGCGCTGGGAGGACTTCAGGTCCAGGACCCTGAACAAGGCCCGGCGCCTCTTGAAGGCAGCGGATGCCAAGGGGCGCCGGGGCCACTTGTCGGAAGAACAGATGAGGGTCCTGGAACACATATCCCCAGCGCTCCACGTCCAGGTCCTTGAGAAGCACACCCGTCTGGAGTCGAGCGGTGAGTGTACATGCATCCTGATTGTGAGCAGTGCGTGTGGTGATTATTCAGTAGTGTGCAGGTTGCACATCTGTTTGTATGGGGTCGAGTATGGGTGGGGGTGTACAGGGCCGTGGGGCTGACACATGCGAGGGCTGTAATGTGTGAGACATGGATGGTGCTTGTGTGTGTAGGCTTGCATGCCAAATGCAGTTGTGTGGGCACACATGTTTGGATGAATGTGTATGCAAGTAGACATGTCCGTGATGTCACGCATGTATGTTGTTTTCGGCTGCATGTATCAGCACTGTTTACATGTGCATGTGTGTGTATTTGACAAGGGTGCAACAGTGATGCAACATGGATGCATGTGACAGCGGTATGTGGAAGCCTGATTGGCAGATGTGACATGGATGCCCGTCTGAACAGTGCGACACTTGGCAGAGGTGTACACATGCATGCAAGTGTGGTGGTGTGTGTACATGTGTGGTGCACTTCCTGTGTTGCATGTGATGTCTGGCTCACCTTTGGCTGCTCATGCTGTTGTATGTGTATGGATGGTGGTGGCAGTTGCGATATGGCTGTGGTATGGCTCATGTGTGCGAGTTGTAATGACATGTGTGTTGGGGATTGTGATGACATGTCTGAGGTTTGCTAATGCCACTCATGTACAACTGTCATGTGTGTATGTGTCCATTGTACAGTGCCCTGATGCCTGTGTTTTGTTTCTCCCTGTCTGCAGCGTCAACTGATGAAGAGGGCGGAGAAGGTGCTGTGGAGCACAGCGGCGGGGATCTGACCGCCAGCCGGAGACGCAAGGCCCGGCTCCCCTCCCAGGTTGTCATCTCGTCGGGGAGTGAGGAGTCCGATGCCGCGTCCCAGGCCGCAGCTGCCGGGGGGAGGTCCAAGAGGCGGAGGTTTTAGTTGGACTCCTCTGCAGCAGAAGGGGCAGCTGGGACCCCACAGGGCCCAACAGGGGAAGATGGCACGGAGTCATCCAGGTTGGTGGGGGGTTTGGTGGAGGAGGAGGCCGTGCAAGCACCAGAGACGGGGTCTGGAGGTGGGGATCCCACTGGTGCTAGTGGTGCAGTGCAGGACCAGGGACAGGAGGCAGCATAGGCCGCCGCAGAGGTGCCTGTGTGCAATCCTGTCCCCGATCCTGTCCCTGCATCATCTTGCACCAGCAGGGATGCCTACGTCCAGACCCGTTTTCAGGCAGGGGATGAGCTCACGTCAACTGGCCTTCCTCTGCCTGCGGACGTGGCTATCCAGGTCCGGGTTGAGCCTGTCCTGGCTGGTGTGGTGTTGCATCAACGGGCCATGCGAGGTGACCTGCAGTCTTTTCATGGAGAGACTGCACGTCATCTCGAATGGCTCGTTGACCACGTCAGCCTGCTGGGACAGGTCACCCAGGCCGGATTCCTCCGTCTGATGGGGCTTGCTCCGACCCCCTCCTCAACTGGACCCCCTACGCACCAGTCGTCCTCTGTGCCATCTTCCCACCCATCAGTCACCTGGGTGCCCTGTGGAGCTGCCTCTGACGGTGCGGACAGGCTGGTGGAGGAGGCATCCCTGCCACAGTCGGGAGTCGGACGTCCAGCAGGGGTGGCCACATCTACGACTGCACCCCAGCCGGCGGAGGATGTGCAGGCAGCAGGAGGCAGTGCACGGGCAGAGGCACAGCAGCAGCAGCAACATGGTGGGAGCCATGAAGGCTCGGGGCCTTCGACATCGGAGGGGCAGGCATCGGCCGGAGGGCAGGAGGACCCAGGACAGAGAGTGTCTTCCGTGTGGCAGCGGTTGGGCCACGCCATAGATGCGGAGCGGCAGCGGGCGGAAGAGGCACGGCTCACAATGGTCAGGGCGGAGAACTCCATGCGGAGGGCCCTGAGGCGGGCCGAGTGCCTCGAGGCAATCCGCAGGGGTTTGGAGGTGGAGACGTCGACGGCCCTGCGGACCCTCGGGGCCATGGAGGAGGACCGCCTCCGGGACATTGAGGAGGAGTTCGATGATGCCCTGGCCCGGAACATCCACAAGTGAGCTGTGAAACTAGCCCGCTGCCCTTGTACATAGTTTCTAGGTAGTGTTAGGTTTCATTTTTGTTTTTATTTTATTTGGACCTTTCAGACATTGGCCACATTTTTGTATATAGTTTATTTTATTAGTTAGTGTAGTTAGATAGGTTTCCTTTATTTTGTTGGGATGATGGACCCTGGATTGTTCCCATGTACATAGTTGACAGTTGGATTGTATTTTTTTTTCTATTTTTAACCATGGAGCAATGGCTTTCTTTTTTATTTCCCATTGGATTTTGTTTTGTGGACATTGACTTTGGACATTACTTTGGATTTTTATTTTTGGTTTTGCTTTTTTTGACGGACATGCTTCTTTTCATTTTTGTACATTCACGTTTCTGTTTCTTCATTTTTTATTCTATTGATGTTTCCTTTAATACATATTATTTTTGGTGAACTTCAATGTGTGGTATCTCATTGGTTTCATGCATTTCATGATATGTGTTTTGAGATTCACTGACACCCATTGGGTGTATGTGAGGGAAATGTGTTTGTTTCGGAACTTGCAATTGGTGTTCTGTGATGTAATTGCAAATTATGAGTGGGTGGATGCAATACTCGGGTGGGTGTTTTGCATTTGGAGGCTGACCATAGGGACCAGGGATCTAGATTGTGATGACATGTTGGCTGGGGAACATGAGTTGCACATGGGTGGGGGCCTGCTGGCAGGTGCCCCACAGTGCTGGGGGGTGGGGGTGGTGGGAGACATGGGTGGGGGCCTGGTGGAGGCTGCCCCTGCACTGCTGGGGGGTGGGGGTGGTGGGAGACATGGGTGGGGGCCTGGTGGAGGCTGCCCCTGGTGACTGGGGGGTGGGGGTGGTGGGAGACATGGGTGGGGGCCTGGTGGAGGCTGCCCCTGTTGACTGGGGGGTGGGGGTGGTGGGAGACATGGGTGGGGGCCTGGTGGAGGCTGCCCCTGGTGACTGGGGGGTGGGGGTGGTGGGAGACATGGGTGGGGGCCTGGTGGAGGCTGCCCCTGTACTACTGGGGGGTGGGGGTGGTGGGAGACATGGGTGGGGGCCTGGTGGAGGCTGCCCCTGGTGACTGGGGGGTGGAGGTGGTGGGAGACATGGGTGGGGGCCTGGTGGAGGCTGCCCCTGGTGACTGGGGGGTGGGGGTGGTGGGAGACATGGGTGGGGGCCTGGTGGAGGCTGCCCCTGGTGACTGGGGGGTGGGGGTGGTGGGAGACATGGGTGGGGGCCTGGTGGAGGCTGCCCCTGCACTGCTGGGGGGTGGGGGTGGTGGGAGACATGGGTGGGGGCCTGGTGGAGGCTGCCCCTGCACTGCTGGGGGGTGGGGGTGGTGGGAGACATGGGTGGGGGCCTGGTGGAGGCTGCCCCTGGTGACTGGGGGGTGGAGGTGGTGGGAGACATGGGTGGGGGCCTGTTGGAGGCTGCCCCTGGTGACTGGGGGGTGGGGGTGGTGGGAGACATGGGTGGGGGCCCGGTGGTGGCTGCTCCTGCACTGCTGGGGGGTGGGGGTGGTGGGAGACATGGGTGGGGGCCTGGTGGAGGCTGCCCCTGGTGACTGGGGGGTGGGGGTGGTGGGAGACATGGGTGGGGGCCTGGTGGAGGCTGCCCCTGGTGACTGGGGGGTGGGGGTGGTGGGAGACATGGGTGGGGGCCCGGTGGTGGCTGCCCCTGCACTGCTGGGGGGTGGGGGTGGTGGGAGACATGGGTGGGGGCCTGGTGGTGGGTGCCCCTGGTGGCTGGGGGGTGGGGTGGGTGGGAGACATGGGTGGGGGCCTGGTAGTGGCTGCTCCTGCACTGCTGGGGGGTGGGGGTGGTGGGAGACATGGGTGGGGGCCTGGTGGAGGCTGCCCCTGGTGACTGGGGGGTGGGGGTGGTGGGAGACATGGGTGAGGGCCTGGTGGAGGCTGCCCCTGCACTGCTGGGGGGTGGGGGTGGTGGGAGACATGGGTGGGGGCCTGGTGGTGGGTGCCCCTGGTGGCTGGGGGGTGGGGGGGTGGTTGACATGGGTGGGGGCCTGGTAGAGGCTGCTCCTGCACTGCTGGAGGGTGGGGGTGGTGGGAGACATGGGTGGGGGCCTGGTGGAGGCTGCCCCTGGTGACTGGGGGGTGGGGGTGGTGGGAGACATGGGTGGGGGCCTGGTGGAGGCTGCCCCTGGTGACTGGGGGGTGGGGGGTGGTGGGAGACATGGGTGGGGGCCTGGTGGAGGCTGCCCCTGCACTGCTGGGGGGGTGGGGGTGTTGGGAGACATGGGTGGGGGCCTGGTGGTGGGTGCCCCTGGTGGCTGGGGGGCGGGGGGGGTGGGAGACATGGGTGGCGGCCTGATAGAGGCTGCTCCTGCACTGCAGGGGGGTGGGGGTGGTGGGAGACATGGGTGGGGGCCTGGTGGAGGCTGCCCCTGGTGACTGGGGGGTGGGGGTGGTGGGAGACATGGGTGGGGGCCTGGTGGAGGCTGCCCTTGGTGACTGGGGGGTAGGGGTGGTGGGAGACATGGGTGGGGGCCTGGTGGAGGCTGCCCCTGCACTGCTGGGGGGTGGGGGTGGTGGGAGACATGGGTGGGGGCCTGGTGGTGGGTGCCTCTGGTGGCTGGGGGTGGGGGGGGGTGGGACACATGGGTGGGGGCCTGGTAAAGGCTGCTCCTGCACTCCTGGGGGGTGGGGGTGGTGGGGAACATGAATTGGACATGGGTGGGGGCCTGCTGGCAGGTGCCCCACAGTGCTGGGGGGTGGGGGTGGTGTGAGACATGGGTGGGGGCCTGGTGGAGGCTGCCCCTGGTGGCTGGGGGTGCAGGGGGACATGCGTTGGTGGGCAGTAGTGCAAGTTGACATGTGGGTTGGCTGGTGGGCATGGCCATGGTGGATGGGGTGCCTGCATAACATGTGCTGGGTAGGCCCCTGTGGTGTGAGCCACCTGCAGGGGCCGTGGAGGGTGTAGAGGGAACACCTGGGAGGACCCACAGGTGCAATTCACGTGTGCTGCTCCCCGCGCACCCCCGCAATACACGTAGCCCGCTCCCCAGGCCCGCGCTCCCCCAGGCCCGATCGCGTGAAAAACTTCCCGCGAACCCCTGAAATACACATAGCCCGCTCCCCCAGGCCCGATCGCGTGAGAAACCAGGCCCGATCGCGTGAAAAACTTCACGCGAACCCCTGAAATACACGTAGCCCGCTCCCCCAGGCCCGATCGGGTGAGAAACTTCACACGAACCCCTGATATACACTTAGCCCGCTCCCCCAGACCCGATCACGTGTGAAACTTCACGCGAACCCCTGAAATACACGTAGCCCGCTCCCCCAGGCCCGATCGCGTGAAAGAGTTCACGCGCAAGGTCCGATCGCGTGAGAAACTTGCTCCCCCAGGCCCGATCGCGTGAAAAACTTCACGCGAACCCCTGAAATACACGTAGCCCGCTCCCCCAGGCCCGATCGCGTGAAAAAGTTCACGCGCACCCCTGAAATACACGTAGCCCGCTCCCCCAGGCCCGATCGCGTGAAAAAGTTCACGCGCACCCCTGAAATACACGTAGCCCGCTCCCCCAGGGCCGATCGCGTGAAAAAGTTCACGCGCACCCCTGAAATACACGTAGCCCGCTCCCCCAGGGCCGATTGCGTGAAAAAGTTCACACGCACCCCTGAAATACACGTAGCCCGCTCCCCCAGGCCCGATCGCGTGAGAAACTTCACGCGAACCCCTGATATACACGTAGCCCGCTCCCTCAGGCCCGATCGCGTGAAAAACTTCACGCGAACCCCTGAAATACACGTAGCCCGCTCCCCCAGGCCCGATCGCGTGAAAAAGTTCACGCGCACCCCTGAAATACACGTAGCCCGCTCCCCCAGGGCCGATCGCGTGAAAAAGTTCACACGAACCCCTGAAATACACGTAGCCCGCTCCCCCAGGCCCGATCGCGTGAAAAAGTTCACGCGAACCCCTGAAATACACGTAGCCCGCTCGCACAGGCCCAATTGCTGTATGTTGCCACTTTTGTAATGCGCAAGGACGCTACCGCCTGCCTTCGTGTGGCGGACGTGTTTCGGCTTGTGCGTGTCTTTGGCTGTGCGTGGCTTTGCCCTATTCGATTCCATGAATACGTGTGGTTCGAGTGCGTGTGGGCGTTCCGTCTGCTTCCCTGCAGTACATCCCCAGTTACGCCCTTATTTTCGCGCGTTGTTCCCCATTCCGCGCGTTACGCCCCGTGTCCCGCCCACTTTCTGGTGTATGCGCCGAGGTTGTGCGCTTTCACTGTGCGCGTCGCGCATGCCTTTCGGGATGTTGCAGTGACTTGTGCGCCATGTACGGGTTTGGCGCACATCCCGGCGTGTACACGCGCAGGGACTTCCATGGATCGCACGCGTGCGCCTGTTTTTTTCCGCTTGCGCCTGCTTGCGCGAAGATTTTCGGCGCACGTTTGTTCCATGAATCGGCCCCAAACTGTCAGCTGTTGTCACTGCCCCCACAGGTTTAGCTGCCTACAACATAGGTGGTGTTACATTACACCGATTACTACTATTACCAGTAGAACACCAGAACAAATTACACTATTACAAACTTTCTGCAGAAGCTGCAATGGAACTACGCAGAGTATTGAAACAAATGAAAATGCTACTAATAGATGAAGTGAGCATGGTCTCCAACCTGATGTTAGCTTTGATTCACCTCAGATTACAAGAAGTACTCAAAACAGACTATGAAGAGCTCTTTGCAGGAAAACACATTATTGTTTTTGGAGATCTGCTTCAATTAACACCAGTAAAAGGTGAGCCTAAAAACATTAAGACACAAACTCTGCCGTAAAACTGTTGGCAGCATTAAACATGTCAACCTTTGGCAACATTTCCAATACAGAGAATTAACAGAAAACATGCGGCAATCTGCAGATCTCACTTATGCCAACATTTTAAAAAGTATCAGAGTTGGTATACTTTCTAAAGAAGCAGAAGCAATATTGAAAACCCGGCACATTAATGCGCTTTATGGCGATAATGCATGTGCTACAGATGTTATGGAACAATTAGCCCACAAAAATGTCAATTGTATGGCCTTAATGCCAACTCTTTCAAGCTGTTTCAAATTCAATGAAATCATGCTAAGTAAAGAAATGCAACCAATCATGGAAATTAGTGCCACAAACAAACTAGATGTACATGGTATGACACTACCCATGTGTGACCAAGCCACAACAAGACTAAATAGTTTAGAAAAATCAATCTCAAACACAGCAGGCTTAGAAAAGAGAGTACAATTATCCTTAAATTGCAGAGTAATGCTTAAACGTAACCTTGACGTGGACCAAAGACTAGTTAATGGAGCACTGGGTACAGTTGTTGGCTTTCAAACATACCCATGCGACAACTAAATTCAGTTTGTCAATATACTCTTTGACAAACTTTCGGAAGTAAAAAGGATAGGACGCTCATCTTCAAAGATATGTATGTACGCAGAGAACAATTTTCTCTAACTCTTGCATACGCAGTCACGATTCATAAATCACAAGGTCTTACCCTAGACAAAGCAATGACAGATATTGGTAACACAGTCTTTAAAGAAGGCATGAGCTATGTAGCACTATCACGCTTACGTACACTTGACGGTCTATTTCTAATCAACTTTGATGCAAGTAAAATAAACGCTGATATTCCTTGCATTTTAGAATGCAATAGACTTCGCTCACTATACACCCCCCACCTAAACACATATTCTGTTCCACAAAAAGTAAAATGTTATAAAAGAAAAACAAATCAAACAGAAATGCAACAGGATGTCACTGCAAATCCTCCAAAGAGAGTAAAAGAAACTAATACTTCATCAAGTACCACAAGCAAAAAAGAATCAATTAGGGAAAGTAAACCAGGTACTTTAAAGATGGAAGACAAACTCCAAATAAAGCAGTTAGATACAGAACTACCTGGACCATTTAAATTCTCAAATATAGTTGGTGTAAATTGCTACGCAAATGTAGCAATGAATATTCTATTTCAATTACCACCAATTGTTGACAACATTTACTTACACAGTACAGAGCCATTGTGTTTCCAAATGTTAGTACTTCACAGAAATGCAGCAAACAATCCTGACAACACGTATAGTGTTCATGGAATAAGACAACAATTGGACTACTGTGCTGGAATGGTGAAATTCACTATAAACTCACAGGAAGATCCACAAGAATTTCTAATGTACTTACTACAAGTACTGGAAAACAAAAACATACCTATAAATGAAAGCTTCCTGATTTCATACATGTGGAAACATACATGCACTCTCTGCAACAATGTGGCACAAGAAGATATCCCCAATGAACGCTTCATATATATATCAATACGAAATTGTGAATCCATTCCATTTCAGTGACTTGTACAAAATGCAAACCATGGTAGATTATGCTCTACCTGCAATTCAGATAATCGCTCCATGTTAGTAATACAAACACATAGTGAATACATAATACTAATGCTTCTACGTTACAATGCAGATGCTATCAAAAACAACTGCAAGCTGACTGGGTTCATACATGGTCAAATATCACTTGGTAAGAAAACCTTCACAACAATAGGTATAATCTACCACGCAGGAGCCACAACCAATTCAGGGCACTACACTGCATATATAAAAAAGAAATGTGGATGGTTTGAATGTAATGATAGTACCATTACTCTAAAGCAGAGATTACCAGCAAATCTTACAAATGCTTATTTGATGTTCTTAAAACCAAAATTTGATAACTAAACTGTATTTAAACCCTAAGTAAACTTGTGTTAAAAAAATATAAACTGTTAGAATACTCCAAAACCTATCTAACTGCTCAAAGATTCTACAACAACTAATCAGATAAATGAATACCACTAAATTAGACCAAAAAATACATAGTTAGAATACGCCAATTGGTATCTAACTGTCCCAAAATGTAACAACATCCAAATAGATAAATCAATACCACTAAAATATATTAAAAAAAATAGACAGAATACGCCAATTGGTATCTAACTGCTCCAAAATTTTTATAATATCCAAACAAATAAATAATATGTTACTGCTCCAAAAAAATGCAACAAGCCAAAGTATAAAGCATTAGCCAGAAACAACAAGTGAACACTGAAAACAAACAAACAAATAAACTGTAGCATAACAGAAAAAGGTTTTTTTTTAAATCAACATGGATTTTTTTTTCTCCCACAGACCCAATGATTTTATCAACAAACACAGAAACTGAGCAAATTGCACAGTACTCTGATTTGTAATCTACTAAATATGAGGGTCCAAAAAAAAAAGTATGTTGATTATACAATGTAATAAGTCATTACAAAATACTAATACTAACATGCTATTTTCTTTTATCACAGAAATTAACAAGAAATACATGTACTCCGGTTACTAGACCAAACAGTAATTATACAATAATAAGGAGAACCATCGCAGCATATCACATCCATAGTATCTAATACCTTTGTTCCTTATACATTTGTTTTTCACCCAAAGTTATAAGCAAATATGAATGTGATATGCTGCGGTGGTTGTGGCCAGGGCATAGAGTCTTGGGTGCATGGCCAAATGGCCACAACCACCGCAGCATATCACATCCATAGAGTCAAACATTTCAACTATGGTCTATGGAAACTTTTAATGTCCGCGGACATTATGAGTGTTCTTAGAACACTTTCAACTTGCCAGTGAACAATATGGACAGCGTTTTCAGGACACCACCTACGAACATTTTAGAACAACACGATAGTTCTTAGAACACTTTCAACTTGACAACGAACAATACGGACAGTGTCCTCAGAACACCCCCATTTTGTTTATTTGCGAACATTTCAGGACACCGCGAGTGTTCTAAGAACACATTCAACTTGCCATCGAACAATAAGAACAGCATCTTCAGGACACCCCCTACGAACATTTCAGAACAACGCAAGAGTTCTTAGAACACATTCAACTTGACAGAAAACAATACATACAGCGTCCTCAGGACACCCCCATTTTGTTTATTTGCGAACATTTCAGGACACCACGAGTGTTCTTAGAAGCGTCTTCAGAACACCACCATCTTGTTTATTTGTGAACATTTCAGGACACCGTTAGTGTTCTTAGAACACATTCAACTTGACAGAGAACAATACGGACATCGTCCTCAGGACACCCCCATTTTGTTTATTTGCGAACATTTCAGGACACCGCGAGTGTTCTTAGAACACATTCAACTTGCCAGCCACAACCCCCCATTCATATTTGCAAACATTTCAGGACACAGCAAGTGTTCGACAACGTCTTCAGAACACCCCCATTTTGTGTATTTGCGAACATTTCAGGACACCGCGAGTGTTCTTAGAACACATTCAACTTGACAGAGAACAATACAGACAGCATCCTCAGGACACCCCCTACGAACATTCCGCAGACACCACAAGTGTTCTTAGAAACATCTTCAAAACACCCCCATTTTGTTTATTTGTGAACATTTCAGGACACTGCAAGTGTTCTTAGAACACATTCAACGTGACAGAGAACAATGCAGACAGCGTCCTCAGAACACCCCCATTTTGTTTATTTGCGAACATTTCAGGACACCGCGAGTGTTCTTAGAAGCGTCTTCAGAACACCACCATCTTGTTTATTTGCGAACATTTCAGGACACCGTGAGTGTTCTTAGAACACATTCAACTTGACAGAGAACAATACGGACAGTGTCCTCAGGACACCCCCATTTTGTTTTTTGCGAACATTTCAGCACACCGCTAGTGTTCTTAGAACACATTCAACTTGCCAGCCACAACCCCCCATTCATATTTGCGAACATTTCAGGACACAGCGAGTGTTCGACAACGTCTTCAGAACACCCCCATTTTGTGTATTTGCAAACATTTCAGGACACCGCGAGTGTTCTTAGAACACATTCAACTTGACAACGAACAATACGGACAGCGTCCTCAGGACACCCCCATTTTGTTTATTTGCGAACATTTCAGGACACCGTGAGTATTCTTAGAATAGTTTCAGCTTGCTTGCGAACAAAACGAACATTTCAGAACACCCGTGATGTCCGCAGACAAATTGAACACAAATTTGAAAAAGAATGTCTAAAACATAAAAAACACAACTTTCATCCTATCTCATACACTCCCACCCTCCCCAAACACTCCTACACACCAACACACTCTACTAAATACAAATTTTGAACAAAGTTTCACCGCGCTTTCCGCGGACGTCCGCGAATCCAAGATGGCAGGCACTACCGAAAATCTGACGCGCTTCACACTCCACGCCGTCCAATCAGCGAACACGTTGCATGTCCGCGGACATCACGCAAGTCAATGGACCAATCAGGACACTGTCCGCGGACCAAACAGGGAAGTGTGTCTGCGAAGCAGACACAGGTATCACTAATTTTTTTTACCTACTTTTTGGTCATTTTTTAAAAAACTACTGGACGGATTTTCACCAAATTTGCAAAAGCACGCTTTCGGGACCAAGCCGCTGCTCCTGGTCCAAATTTGGTGAAAATCCATCCAGCGGTTTAGACTGTAAATGCAAGCTATGGGAAAAAAAAAGTTTTGGGACCCCCCCTATAACTTTGCCCCCCCTGGACGAATCCTCACCAAACTTTGCAAAGAAATTCAGAGTGACCCAAATACTTTGTTTGCAAAGTTTGGTGAGGATTCGTCCAGGGAGAGTGAGGTTATCAGCCGCCCAAAAAGTGCTCTGCCTATGGAAACACCAACTTAACCATAACTACATGGCCACTACTGTGGCCATGTAATATATATATACGTGTATCCAATAGATAAAACACCTTATAAAATTGCTCATACAAACTTCTCAACCTAAAATTAATTTCACACATCGTTTCATTTTAGATTACACAATTTAAAATTTCCACAATTCTAAGATAAAATGTGGAAAAAAAATATATCAAATTACAATCATTCCCGCTCATTAACAACTCCCAGAGCATTGGTATGTTATAAGGGTCGATCATATTATTAAAAGATTTCAAATATTTTGTTCTCAATATGCTCAAACTCTCACAACTTAACATTATATGTCGCAATGACTCAAGAACAGTGCAACCACATAATCTGCATTGCCTGCTTTCTCTCGGCAAATTTAACTGTGCCCCCTTAGTTTCCAGAGCCTCTGAGTGGTTGAATTTCAACAAGAGATAGGCTCTGAACACAGTCGGATTGAGGTAAGCCATAATATATCATGGTATAGTCAGCCTTGACATTCTATATTGGCAATATAGACAACTATGAGTTTTAGTGGCTAATTCCACCATATGGCATTCATGAAAGTACACTATCAGTTTACTTTTTAACCAATTTTTAAACTGTGTATATTTGTTATAGCAAGGATTGCTAATAAATCCATTCGACCATTTTTCATGAAGGGTTTTCATACAACCCATTTTGCCCATTGATGAGGAATTAGTAATTTTTCCAAATGGTTGTGTATGAGTTACTGCAATCGTGTTGTTCAGAGTAATTACATTTTCATAACACATAATCGACCTTTGGATAAACTCCAACATAATGCATTTTAAATCAAATTCCAAATATATAAATTCCACCAATATACTACTAGGCAAACGCATCAATTTATGTAAAGTCAGTGCTTCTAGTTTGATTAATCG
Source organism: Ambystoma mexicanum (assembly GCF_040938575.1). Classification (NCBI taxonomy): domain Eukaryota; kingdom Metazoa; phylum Chordata; class Amphibia; order Caudata; family Ambystomatidae; genus Ambystoma; species Ambystoma mexicanum. The sequence goes on from NC_090941.1 coordinate 293,868,681, forward strand.
AACAGTGTACTCATGGCCCCATATCTCTATGGCATAGAGTGGCATAAAGCAACATCGCTCTCATCTTCGCTGTATATAACAATAGTACTGCTTGTGCAGAATAACCAACATTTCTACCTAATTAAGCTGCTTAATGCATATGTAGATGATAGGCATCTAGATTTTATCGAGGTCCAATGATGTTCTCATCTTAACTTGTCGTCTATGATTACTCCCAGGTACCTGTGGGTATATACTTGTTCTATAATCTCAGTACTCATATACCAGACATGTTTCTTTGGTGTTTTTTTTTTACTGGGAAAACCATAATCTTGCTTTTATCGATAGTGATGTTAAGACCATTCAAACTGCAATACGCAATCAAGGCATCAAGCATGTTTTGCAGGCCTATTGGTGTGTAATCTAACATAATAAGATTGTCAGCATATGCTAGCCATCCTATAGATGATGTACCCGCCTTTAGTGGATACACTGCTGGGCCCTCAAATACTCTGTGGATATCCACAAGATAAAGGTTAAACAGGGTTGCTGCGACAATGCAACCCTGTTTAACACCACAACAAGTGGGCATCTCATCCGACAATCTGCCAGTTGCATCCAATCGTATTCTAACTGAAGTAACAGTATGATCATTTTCAATAAACCTTGTGGGATTCCTCATGATCTTAACTTAGTCCACAAGCGGTTACTTATTGTGGGATCGAATGCCACAGAGAAGTCAATTAATGCACAGTATACAATGACCTCTGTACGTTCCATGCATACTCTATTGCAGAAGACAATAGCATCAAGTTGTGGATCGTGCTGGAGCGCCTTCTAAACCTATCTGGTATATTGGTAATATATTATTCTCTGTTATCCATGTGTTCAGTTCATCAAGTAGAACACAAGCAAAGATCTTTGATGAAATATCTGACATAGCCAGCATTATAAAATTGCTTGTGTCTTCCCATGAGCCTCTCTTGTACACCCTAAGGATGTGACTCACTGTCCAAGACTTCGGGATTCAACCTAATTCACCTATTTCTACAAACAGCTTATGTAGTACGGCAGCCCATAACTCAGGATTATATTTAATGAGTTTATTACATGTGCCGTCTGGCCAGGCAGTACGAGAGTTTTGAAGTTTTTCAATTATTTCCACAATGTCTAACATAGTAGCTTTGCATTTTCATTTCACAGTTGGTAAAGAATAGTCCAACTCTATATTGTCTTCTTTTCCTAGGGTCAATTTAATATGTGAGCTCCAAGATGCTTCAGTTATACAGTTGATTGTGAGCTCTCGTTTTTTTGTACCTCGAATAACATGACATATTCCAGTAGACCTTCTATCTTGTGCTAATCAGGCTATCTTTTGCCATAGTTCTTTTTCACATTGGATGTGGTATTGTTTAATCCAGCGTCAATATCTATTCTTGATGATTTTGACACTGGATATAACAGAAGCCCAACATAGACTGACTTTACCCTGTAATACCACAACAGCAATTTCTTGATGTACTACTTTCTTGGCATGTCCTAATTTTGCATCATTTCGCTTTCTAAATGACTTAGTTGCATTAGTGTGTTCTATAGTAGTTGTATAGATACGATGAACCAGGGTTTGCTTACTTATCGATTCCATATTATTAGAATAATTTAGTGCTAGCTCTAATTTAACTTCTGTGGGCAACAAAGACTTAGTATTTAATAGATTTGGTAGTAACATCTCAGCCAGTCTATTCGCTTTATCAAGATTTTGAGGTATCAAGTATATTCTATTCTGTCCCTCGATCAAGTATATTTGACCATTTTTGGCATAGACTACTGTACTGGGTGGCAGAAGGATAGTTTAGTGCAGAGAGGAAGGTGATTGCTCTTGTCTTTGGGAACTATACCCATATCTTGTGTAAGAATGAGTGCCTTGTCGTTCACAAATACGTAATCTATTACTGAGGCAGATCTACCCTGTACCCTTGTATATGCCATATTGGGATCACTCAAAGTATTGCCATTTAGCTTCACAAAACCATGAATGGTTAATAAGTTATGCCATGGTTTCCCTTGTGTATTATTTAGATGTATTTTGTTTACGGATAAGCTTGTGCCAATCCTTATCATTTCATCGTTGACTAAATTGCTTATCAAAGCATTGAAATCGCGCATCTTCCATACTGGCAAGTTTTGATTATGATCTTGGAGAATTTTATCAACTGCTTTAACATTTTCCCTTGTACATAACATACCTAGTGGATCATATATATTGATAAGTAATATCTTACTAATCTGATCATTCAACATGACAGCAGGTACATTATCAGTGGATTTTTTTAGCAATGTGGTTTCTCATGATTTTCGTGCTGTTATCAGAAGGCCACCCTTTGGCCTACCTTTTGGACCTTTTTTTCCAACTTTTTGGGCTGTACTCCATCCATCAAACAGCACATTATTTGTTTCTTGCAGTGAGACAATAATGAAACTCTGAAACATGGCAAATAAACCTTCCTCCCAGTACAAATGCATGTGACTTCTAGTATTCTATGTGTACATGAGGGCTATGTCATTGATGTGATGAGGAAAAGTGTTGCTTGAAGGCCATTGGGAGCAATTGCCAGTATCCCTGCTCTGTTGTTACCACATCTTTATCTTTTAATTCACTATGGTTTTTTAGAACTTAAGACAGCATTTTCCAAGTGAGTATTTATCATATTCCCGGACCACCTTGTTTGGAAGTCAACTTTTTTTAACGGTGGCTAGTGGAGTGGCTACCTTTGTTTGCACAACCTGTTGGCTTTTTGAAGTACTTGTATTCACAGCTAATGCACATGTTTTTATTGTCAGTATACACACAACTGTGCTTCAGTAGCTCATTTTCATTAACTCCTGTTCGTAGTCCATTACATATTTTAGGGTTGCCTCGGAGTAGAAGCTTACACTAGTTATATATGTGCCATGTACTTCTACCTGATCTACTAACATGATATCAGTTGTGGTGATTGCTCTGAGTGCGACAACCGCATGGAATATGTTTAGGACTGCCAGTCTGTTAAGGGGCATACACTTAACCTTCAGCAAAAATGTGCCGTAGTTTTATGGCCTTAATCTGGGTTATTTGCCCTTGTTTACCTGTTTGCCCAGCTTCCTTTGCTTTCTGCTCACTATTGGCTATTGAATCAACATTATTTAACTTGATATCCGAAAATTCAGGTAGCGTACTTTGTTATCGTGTTTGTCTTGCAGGTCGTAATACAAGATATTTCTGGGTACTACCCTTAACAGGATTACACTCACTATCAAATTCATTGTTTATCTCAGTGGGCTGCTTGTTTCTATTCTTGTCCTTTTCTAGTAGCAATCACTTCTCATCTGTCGCAGCCGTATTTTTCAGCATTACAGAAGATACTACCACAACATCTACTAAATTGTCACACAGATTTTTGAACCTTCTTAAATTGTTTCACAATTTATGCTTATGGCTGTACATAAATGCGTGATATATATGTGATTGTACTTTCTTCATGGTGTGTGCTTTTAAAATCTGTTTGTTTTTACTATATCCCACGATAGTCTGTTTTTTTGTCAGACAGGGTGACATCTTTGTTTCCTTTATCTCTGTGTTTGTGGAAATCTAGTTCAGACATAATAGTACTGCGTTCACATAATTTTTTGTTTTGGCCATTCAAGCTTTTAAATATCAATAATGATTGTATATCTAGTTTGTTTTACAAACGTTCTAATTTTGCTAAAAGTATTGTTAGGAGATTTTCAAATGCGTTAAGCATAACATATCATTCAATGTCATACTCTCATCATTGTTTCTTGTAGTTTTACCCTCATTCGGGTCAGCAATAGCTTTAGTTTTTTTAATCTATCACCTTAATATTTAACTAAGAATCAAATGCACATTGCGATTTTTGCATACCCACCTGCTTTATCTCTGGTGCTTTATCCCAGTTCCATTTGCCACCTTTATGGGATTTGACACACAATGGGTGTGCATCTAACTTAGGAGAGGATTTCACTTGGACTTTTGGGGTTGACACTGTTTCAATAAATGATTCGCCCATAATATTCCCAAGGAACCCTATGTCGTATTCTTCAAGATTCTTATACGTAAGATCTATTCCTTGTTCAAAGGGGCTGTCACATTACCAATGTGTATGAATACTTTGGTTGAGAGGTTTCTCACTGTACTTTCATGTTGCTTTGGTGTGTAGTTTGACGTACCACTATTTCTGACTATCCCCTCGTTATTTGGAGGGCACATATGATTTGATATTAATTTATCATCATCCACAATACCCACCAAGTGATGTCTACTATGTGCTAGAGATATCTGACTTCAACACTACTTTCAACCATCCTTACACAGATTTCACCAACGGAAGCACCAATATCCTCTGCCCTTTTTTGCTTGCATACCTTAGGTGATATGGGTAATGTTTCATGCAATGCACTCCCACAAAGCACATCATCTAGTAGTTTTGAGTTTACGCACCCTAATTCACTTGTGAGATCCTTTACTAGCTCTCTTGCAGCTACATTCGAAACTGTGGTAAGAATCTTGGGGAAATATTCAGTCAATTGCTTGCATGATATGGCATGTATGTTTGATTGTGTTATTACCTTAGGCAGGCATACACACCTCCCACTCAATACATTTAGTGGGCTCGTCTCACCATTATATTTGCCCATGATCTATGTTAGCAGACTACTTACGAACGGTAAACCAACTACAATATATTTCCCGGTTCAAACCTACAGGAAATCACACAGATATTTAAGACTGGGACCATATATTCACTGAGCATACAACTACTATCACAGGGAGGCTCACAACACACTATTTCACCTTTACTTAATGCTTTTCAAAATATTTCATACAAATATGTTTTAACTATATCTTCTTTAGGTATCATTTGTGTTGTATATTGTTGTTGTATATTGTTATCATTTGTCGATTTTGGACAACGACCTGCAATTTATTTTTTGTCACGGTAACACTGTCACACAATTTCACACAATTGAACTGATGTTCTGTCTATCATGTCTGTATATTCCTTGTAACACAATAAGCTTCTAAACATTTCATGGCATAGATCAATTCAATTTTAATCAGTTCAGTGTTCGTACTTTACCCACTCTATATTTAACAGTTAGCTATGCGTAATCAGACATCTTATTGAACTCACTACTGAGTATTATGCACCATTCTATACTCCTTATCTAGCTTACAGCTTATCGCTCCGCGAGACACTCTTGAGACACTCTCGATTGCCTCGACTCCAATCAACGCGCAAATCAGCAGTCCACTACTAAGTTGCATGCTACTAGCAACGAGAGGCAACAAGAAGCGCAAGCACAGAGCACGAGAAGTAAGACTTTATACAGCTTTTGGACCGCCTTGGTCTAAACGCCAACCACTAATTGGCGCGTGCGAGGGGCTCCTCGCTCCTCACTCACCAACCATCGCCCATTAAAAGTATACATTAATGAAGGGGTTGACGAATGTGCAAGCTACTGCAGAACACTCATGGATTTTAAATAATTGAACTCTCCGGATGAGGGCGAGGCACAGCTGACAGCGTAACAGCAACGTTAGAGCGACTTTCCTGGAAGTGCGCGTTCAAAAGCACACGCCCGGCCCTTTTGAAGAATTCTGGGAGAAGGGGGCGGGACAAACCTAAAAAAAAAATATAAGAGTGGTATATTTAGACACTATAATTGTCGGAGTATCCTCTGAATTATTTGACAGTGGTCCAAAAGTCCTTAATAGTCCTTGCTGCATACCAAGGGGTGCTTTTCCAATGAATCTAGGAAGTCAATGCAGTCCTTCAGTCTTTCAACAGCGTAATAGCGACTTTAGAAGCGACTTTGCTGGAAGCGCCCAGGACATAGCCTCTGGCGGCCTATGTGCTTTCAAGTGGTTTGTTAGTGTCTTATGTCATGGTTATTAAGGTGCAGGCCAACCAATCAAATTGACCCATTCTTATTTTCTTACCAGCCAATCATGACTTTGTGGGCAGTGTTGCATTATGCCGGCAGCCTTTATTGGCTTACACGTGTTTTTGTTTAATTTTCAATTTTTTTATCAATTTCCCTTAATTAGACCTTGTATTTTTCATAGAATAGCATGGATTTTCACACAAATGTTTATATACAAAATGACAACAGTCTTGGTAACAACTCTAAGCAGTAGTCCCTTCCCACTGCAGGGTTTTATCGGCCCTTCTCAAAAAGCAGCCCTTATCCTGTAGCTCTACTTCTCCTAGGATAATATTTGTTTTGCAAATATGTATTCACACCGCTCAGATAAGAGATGGACAATCCCTTTGTGTTAAAATTGGAGCCAATCAGTATGTTTGTCATAGTGTTGACTCCTGTGAATAAGCACTTTTTTCTTCCATGCTGTCAGATTTATAAAATGGCTGAGTCTCAAAAATAAGTTAACATGGATTGTGTAAAGTGGTAATTTTTTTTTTTTTAGAAAAATATACATACTACAATGTCCCAAAGACCCGTACTTTCAGAGAATGTAAACACAAGTGTATCCACCTTATTCAAATGCCTCAGTAAGCAGTAAAATATTTCAAAATAGCCCATTGTATTGAACAACTTTAGCTTTGCTATGTTTTTGGATTCTTGCATTCTATGATTATAGAAGAAGATGTGAAAAACAGATCATATCCATTCAGCATGGAAACACAACATGCATCACATTAGATGTAAACACAGGGCAGTGTTTTCACAGCACAATTCATAAAAGAGCAAACAAAATATAAATGAAATCCTTTGTGAGTCCACGTCTGCTTCATAGTTTGCATTAAAATGTATTTTAAATCTAACATAATTAACTGGCTATGCCAATTCTTCTCAAGTGTCCTGTGCAGCTGACTTATGTTTACTTCAATCAACAAAACCTACCAACGCTGGGTAAAGGTATCACCTCCAATTGATGAATAATCATTATTTCTTGGTGCTTTTGTCTTGCAATTCCCTTATCAGCACAGAGTGTCTGTTGATGGGCAAGTCAATAAGTGCATGAGATCGGTAGTAACTCATAAGGTTCTAGCTGCTCCAGCTCTCCCTCTGCTACCTCTAATTTAGAATCAAGGTCTGATGCTTTATCATGGATTACATATAGGTGTGCCTTTATTTGATTTTAGAGGGGGTTCCCTAGTATCCTTACATTCATGTGTGTCCTGTGTATCATTTGAGGATTAAGACTTCCTCCAACTTTTGTTTCCACTATCATCTCTACCTTTTGGCATAATGGCCACCATATGCTATATGTGGGCGACTCCAATTTGTACATCAGTGTCTGAAGCAATTGTGATCTTCACCAAAGATGTAGCTACAAATAGTCATGTTGAATGTGTCTTGCTTCTTGAGTATTTACTTATTATTTCAATGCAGAAAAGAATTTCATACTGGTGACTCTCCATGCATTTAAAGAGGTACACCTTTCACATTCATTTCCTGTGGCATCAGGTTTTTACTTCCTCTTACTTTAATCCCAACTACAATTTGCATTCCCTGGTTGGCATTCATGCAAGAAAGTGTCAATTACATGTTAATTTGCTCAACCAATGGGGTCTGCCAGTTTACCTTTGGGTGCTTTCTTCATTATGTTTTCTTTGCACAGAGCCGGCCTTCTGTATGAAAATTTTCATTTTTATAAAGTGCCTGGGCCCTTCATAATGTGCTTGATAACCTTGTTCTCGATTGAAAACCACTTCTACCATGTGAGGTTTAGGGGCACCAGACACTTAAGTCAGCAATCTTTATGCTGCAGACACAGGTAGCCAGCCCATGACCATCCTGTCTTCCCTGACTGCCACATCCTTAGCCAAAGTCTTTGCCACCAGTGAGGAGAAGTGCATAGATGTAACTTTCTGTTTCTCTGCAAAGCCCCTGTAGGAGCAAAGTGCTTGCCGCATGAAGTAGAGACTTCCAACAGAGCTACTGCCCTGGCTGACATGCTCTTATTACTTTTTGCAATAGTTGGGTGACTAGAGGGACAGGGGACACACTCATTTAGCATATCCTGAAAGGGGATCCTAGCTCAGAACTGATACCATAGATTCTCAATCATTCTAACCAGCAATGTCCCTTAATCCTTACTTAAGCAGAGGTATTGGCTGTGGAGAAAGTTCAACTTTCGTACCCGAATATTGCACATGAATACAACAAGTTCCACACATACCAATCCTACGTACAAACTATGTAACTTGTTTGCATGCCCAGCTTAACCATGATGCAAGTGTTGTATCAAAGGCTTACCAGTGGTCTCAAGTCCCAGAAGTCTACAAACGTGAGATATCAGGTCTAGGGTTGAAACATTGAGATTTTAAACAAAACTTGGTGACTCAGGTAAGAGACTACACTAAAGTTGATAAGGTGATTGAGACTGACCAGGAGAAAAAAAATATGAACCATACAGTCAGTATCCGACCCAGTGAGTAAGACTTCAGGTGTCTGAACAAGTTGTGATACTTATAGTATATACTGCCCAGCACAGACAGCCACCAGGCTCTCGCAGTTGCCTCTATGTGCCCAGTTCTCACCCCTCCGTGTCATAAAGATGGACTGCTCCACATTTCTCATCCATGTCTTTGATTAGAGCAGTAGGGTGGAACTGATCTTTAATACATTTCAGACACAGAAGAGCATTGTTCCCCAACAACACATTTAAATGTCTGGGAGTATCTAGGAATTGGTGCCCATCAGGCAAACATGCTCTCACCCTTGGGTGCACTGGACTCTCCTCAGGGGGTCAAATGGCATTATGAATCTCTTCTGAAAAAAGGCAGAATTGAAAATGTGCCCCCTGCTGCACAGAAACCATATCTTTCATGATGGTAGCATCTGAACATGTGATGCTGGACCTTACATATGGTAACCCTTCCAGGCATGAGGCATTGGGGGTCATTAGGAGTTTGGAGGCAGCCATGGTGCTAATAGCACCATGGCTGCCGCCAAACCCGTGTCCGGGTCTGGGTAGTCGGAATGGGGATTTACCGGGTCATTCCATCCTTGGAGGACCCGGTAAGTCCCCATTCTGAAAACCATTCCCCATTCCCATTTGAGCCCCCATAGTGCTCAATGGGAATGGGGAAGAAGCTAATAACGAGCCCGCAAATAGCGGGCCAATTATTAGCTCCCTGGTCCCTTAGCGGCTCCCGCTAAGGGCGACTGGTAAAACCGGTGCCGTTAACCCCCTACCGCCGTACTCGTAATGAGGCCCATTAACTGTTATTGCTTGTAGAATATGCACATGAGACTGTGCCTTACAAATGGCACCACTTATCCTAGGCACACAAGACATAAGCTGTCTTTGTTTGTCATTAGTGGGCCATTTCAAGGTGCACTTGGGATCTGATGGCAGAACCTTGGTAGGTGGGGCATCCAATGCTGTAACTTACCTGTGATGATGATGAAGGTATACAATGCATTAACTGTTATTAGAGGCCATTATTGGAGCAAGGAGGCTGCTCTTGACATTTGCTTGGTGCACCTACACATGGGAGGCTGTACCTTGCATATGGTGACTATACCAGCATACAATGCATTAACAGGCATGTAATGGCACACTGGGGCATTTGAACCTGAATTTGGCATATGATGGTAGCACTTAGGCAAGGGGGCGAGGGGTTCACTCTAACCTCTTCCAATATGGCGGCTCTGAAGTGAGTACATCAGGCATTAGCCTGCCAGCCCTTTTTTATAATTACGTTATGTGGGGAACACTCCGAACATTTCCGGGTCTGTGCGCTGGCTAGTGTGGACATTTAACACCGGTGCACCAGCAGGCATTTTTGCTTCCTGTTACTGATAAGCTGTCATTGCTTGCTAACACATATATACCTCGGTTGACCTAGAGAATTGGTATACCTCGTAGGGTATCACAAAGCCCGATTTTGTTTCATTCTAAACCAACTTGTTTGGGCTTTGCATTTCTCAAAGCGTTCCTTAGTCCACCTGAGTATGGGTCTGCATGTTCCTACCTAACCACGGCAATACTATCAAAAATCAGCCTTTCAAAAAACGATGAGGGAATTGCAGAATACAACAACAGATGAGATTGTGTTAACCTTCTCCATCAGCAGGTTCTTTCTGTTTTCCGTTCCCGTAGTGGAGGTACAATAAGTATCCATATGTTTTTTACAGGATCTATCAAAAATAAATTCTCTGGCCGATGGTGACAATATTATACAGTCGCCTGATATGGCAAAATTACCGGCATAATAGAGGTGCTTACTGCGGTAGGTAAATCCCCATTCCATGGAGTCCATAGGACACCATGGGGGATTGCTGGTATTACCGGCACCGGTAGTACTGGTGCCAGTTGTACCGGCTGTTGTTTGCCAGTGGGGTGCCCGAGTTACCCCCAGTTCTTGGCTGGAGGTAATTCAGGCACCCCACTGGCAAACTTGGAGTTTGCCGCTCTGGAAATTTGATGGTAAATGGAATTAGCGGCACGTTAATTCCAGACTGGCATACTCCTAATGAGGCCCTAAGTCTCCAGGTTCGCTGTTATGCAACCGTTTCATTGCGCCCCCTCTTGTACCTACCTAGGGCAAGATCTTACCCTTATGAGCCACTCTCTGGTTCCTACTATCAGACATTTTCAGATGCATGACTTTCTCCCTCTTTCACTCTTTTCTTTTGTATTGTATTGGTTTATAAAAAACCTTATACACAAACAATAACATCATAAAACATAAACGTGCATCATTACAACAGTAAGACTTTTTTTAATTCATCAATTGCATGATTTTATAAAATTCAAAAGTCATCCACCATCCTCATAGATTTTTAAAATGCTACAGCCGCAATTACTAATGAAGTTGATTGACCATTAAAAGTCCTATACCAAAAGGAGATTTCATTTAGACACCTTTCTTCATGCACACATTTATTAAAAAAACGGTATTCTTAAAAACTGAAGTACCGGGCCTTGGTTAAAAATATGCTGTAGAGGTTCCACTCCCACATTGCAGAAGCTAAACTCATTATCTATGCTCAGGCTGCTAGTCCATAAAATCCCCTTGGAATGAATTAAGTGCAATCTCACACTAAGAAAAATGTGCCTTACGAGTCCAGCAGGGCACAAAGTAATATAACGAGGGAGCACTCCTTGAGGTTTATTCTACAAGGTCAGGTCCCCGTATATCTCATACGAGGTCTTTCATCACTAATAGTGGTCCTGTCAAAATCATTGAACCTTTTTTTAGCCGCCTACGAATTGGAAATGAAGAGTGCTAAAGCTATATTCAGTTTATCCAGAGCCTCAGTACACTTGCGCTAAAAATTTGAAAAACAGGCAGGATTTTCTTTCTCCTGCTGAATCCTGATTACCTGTTACAAAGAATTGTGGACTCCCAGAATGATGTTTCTAGAGAGACAAATTGCTTTCCAGAGGACTACAGAATGCATTGAGAAGAATCTTAACTCACATCTAATAATCACTGTTGGTGCACAATTCGGCAGGTTGAGGGCTTTACGCCATATTCTGGCTCCTAATTTCTCAAACCTTTCTGAAAAAGGAGGTTACCTCCAGTTCGTAAAAGACTGCAGGAAGTACTTTAAGTTTATAATACAATATGATAGCGGTTAGTGAGAAGCGACAATACTTCCAGGCAATAACGTGGACTTGTATCCCAAACTGCCAAACTGCCTCCCTCCATCTATTCCTTTTTCACATAAAATTGTGCGATGAGTATTTCTCAAAATGACAATACCCAAGTATTTAATACTCTGAACGACCGCCAACTTCATTGTTCCCAAAGACCGTTCTATATAGGGCGTTTTCCTTTAACACCATTAAAACACAGCACCCTCGTCTTTGGGGATTCGCCTTTAACTAGTAGGAAGTGGCTATCTGGACTACCTCCCAAGCTTTCTCTGTCTCTGCAACTTCTTCCCCTTGGTCTTGTCCAACTTCTTTCTCCCTGCTTAATGGAAGCAAGACTGTTCTTCTCAGAAGGACCCCCTTCAGCCCCCATCAATGGATTAGTTCCAACACAAATTACTGAAGATGGGCATCTACGACCACCTCATAGTCCTTCTCTTGCTCTTTTTCTGCATTTTTCAATTCCTTACCAACTGTTTGTAATGGTTCTATATTCATTCTTCGCCCGTTTTGTTTTTACGGCACATTTTAAATCATCCATTCTTATAATTGTTTTATTGGGGGGGCAATTTCCCTCCCCTATTATGTATTCCCTATACACCATCCCACTCCTTATATACTCCCATCCCTAATATTTTTCAATGTCTTTTGGGCCAAACTTTTTCAACAAAATATTCAGGGAAAAAGAAACGGTGGATGATTGAACGTCGTACCGTTTCTAACACCTCCTTATTGCTTGCCACTAAAACCTTCTTGGTGTCTCCTTTAACTCTGTCCATATAATGCTCTTCCTCACACTTCTTGATTTCTCTTTCAACCACATCCACGTAATGCTCCTCCTCAAGCTCCTGTATGTCACTTCCTAAATCTCATGATAATTCAAAGCTACTCCTGTATGTCACGTCCTACGACCTCCTGATAATGCTCCTCCTCAACCTCCCTCTATGCCATCTTCTGCACTGATAATGCTCATTCCCTATTTTTCATCCTTCCACATCTGCATAACACTTCTCCTCAACATCATTTAATATATCTTCTTTATCTCAACAGGCGGCTCCAGCGCTGTCTGCACCTCCCGCCTCATAGACCCTCCTGTGAAGTCTATGTTTCCAAACTCCTTCCAACTCTTCCACACTCCTTCTTCCAGCTCTCACAAAAAACCTTCTTCCCACTCCTGATCCTGCTCCAGCTACCACACTACTTCTTCCTATCTCCTACCCTAACTTACAGAGAATATGGGTCTTATTGGGAGTCTGGGTTTATAGAGTGCCCTGGCCTGTTCCAAGGGTTGTCTCGCTGGCTAGTACTTTGCACCTAAGGACTGTCGGTGGGCTGCATTGTGCTTTGTCCTTCATTGGCTACTGCCACAGAGGTGTACATAATAGGACAGAGGTTATATCAGTTAGGGAAACCATCTTTGACTTTGGAATTACCCCCCGCATAACCCTGTCTGTCTTCTTGGGGTTTTCACTTTGACCCTGCAGAGGTGTATTGTGTTTTATAATTATTTCACTTGGGCTTTATTGGCCATTCCTTTTCTCCCGGAGGCTTGCGAGGGCCAGGGGGATGGTTGTTATGACATTTCCAATATTTCTGAGGATTCATGGATCCACAGATCTGATTCTCATACTTTGATAACTTTCAAAAAAAAAATCTTTCTCGTTTCTGAGATCCAGGAATGTAGTAGAGGTCCCAAAGGTCCTGAAAAACGAAACTATAAATGCAGAAATCACTGGCAGGGGCCTGTAGTGGCCACATGTATATTTGGTCAGCCCCTTAAAGGGACCTGCACACATGTTGTCCTGAGTGGTAGGTGTAATCCACAAGTTCCCTATTTATCCTTCTGTGGTCCTCCAGGGTGTCTGTCTGGGCAGTGAGCATGCCTAGAGAGTTCCTAAATTGTAACTTCTGATTCAGCTACCGGGGAATGATGGGAGCTATAGCGCCCATGTAACTGCTCTGTGCTGCGATCAGACCACGGTGCAGTGTCCACTTGCTTACCATCCTGCAGTTCAGAGGGTTTCCTGGACTCTGGGGGTAGTGCACTGCCAGATTTTAGAGTCCAGCAGGGGATTTTAATACATGGCCTACACTTGGTGTATTTGGTCGGACATTGGGAATGTGGGGTTGTATGCATGTGAGAGCCATACCAGGTGTGTGAAGATATAGCTGGTTTAAGATGGCAGTATGCAGCATCACTGGTATAAGAATGCTTTCTTGGTTCTGCTAGATGTGCTACTGCCTTGCCATGATCCCACCCATGGCAAGTCAAGTCAGCACCTTAGTTAAAATATGGTATGTATCTGAAATCGGATTCTGTCTATTTGGTAGTTATCAGTTATTATGTCTATGGTTATTGAAGTTTGTTTTTCACAGCAGCAATGTCATTCCTGTGATAGCAGTAGGGTCAAAGGTCATGTGATGAAACGTTCGATTATGTCACTTCCACTACTCTTGGAATTTTGGTAACTTGACATTACTGCTTATGGCGATATTATGAAGGAAACTGCATGCGTGCACTACGTTGCATGCAAATTATGGTGAGTACTGCTGGATACATGTAGACACCAGAAGCAGGCATTGAGAATGCTAGACATTCTTTCCACCCCATTATGCGTGCCTCTGGTTGCTCTGTCACATCTGTGTTCTGCTGGTGTGCTCGGTAGGTTGAACTGATTAATCAAGTAGGTTTTAGGTCCATACACACTGTCACCCACATAGTTCATCATGCACCAGACTTCTTTTGCCATCTCTGTGTGCATTTATGAACTCTTTGCATGTGGCGTACGGCTGCATTTGCCCACATCTGACTTCACCACAGTGTCACTTAAGAACCTACCCAAGAACACTTTGGTCTATACAACTGCGTTGAGGGAAGTCACACAAACACATCACTGTAGGGAGCCCTCATATGGTATGTCCTTTAAAATACAACGGCCAAATACTAATAAACAAAACACTTGTATGCTCCTGTGATAAGAACCACAAAGGAGGTTTGCTCACCGTTGGTGCTTTATAAATCACAAACAGACAAACAAATAAATAAATGAATACATAATAAAGATGGACATGTATTTCAGGGGTCATTGGGCGAAGGCTGGTCGTTCATTTGTCTAAGGCAATTGGCCTAACACACGGCCGTAAGCAAATGCTGCAGTACACAGGTGTAACGCTATGTTTGGATTCTGAACTACAGTCATGCCTGAATGTTGTACAGGCCTCAGTGAAAAGAGGTGGGAGCACATCACAAACACTTGATCGCACCTTCTGGCCCTATGAGAACCATTGCCCCCCTTGTTATCATGGCAACATTTCTCACCGTCAATTGCCCTCCTAGAGTGTTCATATGAGTCAATGTAGGAACTCTTTAACATTAGCTAATATTTGGAGTCCGCCTCACCTGCCCTACAATGTAGGCATACACTCCAACATCACATGAGAATAGAGGCCATATCTCCGTGGCACTGCACATAGTAACATATGCAATTCTAGGACATACCACAGGTTTTACCTACTAACCACCCATTTGTGTATACCCACTGCTCGATGGAATCTTACATCACTGAAGAGTCAAAAATAAATCAGTTGGCAGCTGATCCTCGAGTTGATGTTATGGCTTCCCCTTCTTTTGACATGCCCGTTGGCTTTTACAGATGAGGCATTTATTAAGCGGTGTGATCAATCATGACCACGATACAGCACAGAGAGAACCACTATCCAAGTTATCAATTACACCCTCCTAACCATGGACAAAGGAGCCTCATGCTTAGTGGCCTACTCAAACATAGACAATGAAGCCATCTTCAACATCCTCCGCACATGCCTGTGTTTCAAAGAACAAGTGATGTGGTGATTTTCCTCTAACCTCTCCCATACAGACCAACTCCTCCACATCGGCCAAACATATGCCTGTACCACCCAGAACCGCGCTGTAATGTGTGGAGTGCCACACAGCTCAATCCTGTCCCCCGTCCTGATCAACATCTAAATGGACTCTTTGGAGAACTTCTCACCAACACTGACATCAAGCTATACCAATACAAAGATGACACACAACTTTGCTTGAAGAGTAATTGCATCAATTAATTACATCAATTGACTCAAGAACCGTAAATCCATCATCCATGATCCATGCTTGGATGCCAGGTGACCACCAGAAGCTCAACCCATCAAAGACCACATTAATTCTACTAGGACACACCACCAAGCACACCCAAGTCTTCTTGAATGGATTTAAATGAAGGTAATCAACCTGTACCCATTGCAAAATCCCTCGGCTTTGCCATAGACTTTAACCTTTCATTTAAAGCATATATCCCCAGAAGATTCAAACTGCGAAGTCAAGCCTTTCATCACTGCCTTAAGTTTCAGAAGCGTTGTTGATGGCCTGGTCATATCCCACAGGGCTGTGTCAATGCCCTACTCACAGGATTCACAGATGCTGTCATTGTCTTAGAAACTAGGACAATGCTATATCAGAAGCAACAAAATGTCCAGATAGGAAACAAAGAACTGACAAAAGGAAACACAGATAGGACGGTCCCTCCAAGCGACACTTCAGGAAGGACATGAAAAGCCTACTCTTCAAAGAACATCTTGGAAATCACTGATCACTCAAGTCAACTTCTTTGGAGCTCTCCCCGTATCCTGCGCCCCTCTACCAAATCCAGCTCCGATGCTATCCCCCACTCTTACTTGTAACCCCCTGGGTGTGTCCCCTATGTACAGCACTCAAAAGCTTCCCATATAGGTTCACATTTGAAACATCTCATACAAACATACAAGCAAAGAAAATCAATGCACCCCCAATGTTATTATTCCACATACATGCAAGCAAGTAGAGGTAAATCTTGATTGCATGCCGACGTGCTGAGCAGAGATGTCTTTTTCAGGCCAGACACTTCCTTGTGCAGATTCCAGCCCATTGATGGCTTGGTAAAATCAGCATCTTGGGCAGCTGTGCTCTAGGAACCAGATCTAATCACATGCAAGCCAGCACACATGTGTGCAGAGAGGTCAAGGCATGAGAGCAGCCCATGCAAATCTGCAAATCAGCCTTTATTAATTACAATATCTCCCGAATCAATTCCGAGGGAAGCTATTCATTTGGATAACTTGCTCCCTTGACAATGAAAGATGTACACTGTCTGTCTAATACCGGAAGAGGTGCACCTCTGTGTAGACACAGGGCCCGATTCATGGAATTATCTGCTTGGAAAATAGGGACTTTGAGCGCCAAACTGCATGCAAAATCCTGTTTGTCGATTCATTGAATCAACCGCGTAGCACTTTTTCGTGCTTTGCAGGGACTTCGCACAGACTTGGCACACATCACTGTGAGCGGGCGAGTGCCTTGCGTAAGACTCCGTGGCTTGCGCTAATTACATGCACAATTGCACTTAATCCAGTGCAAGGTTTCAGTTACCAGGCACCCCGTGGCTGGAATTAGACATTATGCCATTTCACAGACAGCTTTCACAGATTACTCTGGTCAGGCAATGTTACAATATTGCCCACATTTTATTTAATTTTATTTCATGCAGGCCTCTGTATTGTGTTTGCACTTTATGCAGTTGATTGTATAAACATCTGCTTAAAGCTCGCTGCTTCCAAAAGATGGGATATACTGCTAGCTTTTTTTTAAAGGCTCAAAAAACCAGTTTAGTTGAAAAATAATACCGAAGCGTTGTGCTATCTTCAGATTTTCGTTTTTAGTGTGTGTGAGTCCTTTCTGCTGTGCAGACAGATTTATTGCGTAAATTCCGTTTCACAGTCCCGTTGCATTTAAATTGTTTTCTTATTGTGCCAAATTACGTCTTCCAGCAGCAGGCGAGACTGGCACAGAAAGGGGTGCTATTAAAACTGGGTGGATATAGGACAATAACTGTATCTTTCTGCATTTGCGAGACGGTATATGCGGGATGGAATGACTCTGAAAAGGACCCGTAAGGAAAAGAAAGTACACCACGAAGAAAATGGTGTCCTCTGACACTCCAACAAAAGACATGAGAGCAACGCATTTGCATTTACCATGTGGTGCATTCATTGCACACCACAGTGACAGAACAGTTTTTTTCATTCATAATTTATGCTGCGAAACCTTATTAAATGTGCAGCTAGTATGCCAGGCCACAATATAGAGTAGGCTGTTAGAACGTTATTAACACAACAACAGAGAGAGAGAGAGAGAGAGAGAGAGTGTGTGTGTGTGTGTGTGTGTGTGTGTGCGTGCGTGCGTGCGTGCGTGTGTGTGTGTGTGTGTGTGTGTGTGCTTGATAAGTTAATTTTCGGAGGCATGTACCATATGTTGAGTATGGAAGCTTTGTTTTACAGTAACACCAAGACATGACAACAAAAATACTGAAGTGAGAACGTAAATGAAGAGTGAGCGTTGAAGCGAGAAAGAGATAAAGAGACAGAGCAATAGAAAAACAGTGAGGTAGAGGTAGAGTGCGTGTGTGCCCGATTCATAGAAAAAGCAATGTCCCAACAAATTACTTTGCGGGTAAAGCAAATTTGTGCCTACCTGCACGCAAAAGTATGTTTTACGTGTTCCGCGTATTCATGGAATTCTAACCACAAAGTAACCCTAGGTGCAAAGAAAATAGAGTAGCGCCCGGAATGCCCACTACACGCCCCAACGCAAACAAAAAACAGCAACATATGCAAACTTTTGCGGCTACCTTATCCCCACCATCATGCACCTCAGCCACATTGCGTGCCATCCCCCTGCAACCAAGGCAGCAACCCGGCTAGACTGGGTATGAACCCCCGTAACCCACAACTGCAGCCCGATAATCTGCGTTACATTTCTTGTAACTTAAGGTAGCGCCCCGTTAACCTGCATACAAACCCCCGTAATTCAAGGCAGCACCCCACTAATCTGCATACGGTCACCCCTAACTCCAGCGGCACCTCAACTATGTGCCATCCCCCATAAATTGCTATATAAACATGACCTTTGCGATTTATTTGCGTGGCCCGTCCCTCAAAACACTCACGTTATTCCTTATTCTTCCTCATTTTGCCCGGAGAATGGGGAATATGCATATTCCGCCCCCTATTTATTACATTTCGTATGCCCATACCACGAAAAGTGGAGTGTCACACAAAGCGCTCGACTGCATGCAAAGACCCGTGAAAAGTCCCGGAAATCCACACAAAGTCCGATCCATAAATCGGTAAAAGGACTTTTGTATGCTGAAAAGCATGCAAAAAGTCACTTTTCAGCATGCAAAAAGTAGCATGCCGTTTGTGTTTATGCGTGTGTGTGTGTGTGTTAGCATTCACAATCTACCAGTGGTGAAGAGTATGAACTGTGGGCTGCTTTTGAGTATGTATTGCTGGTCCTGTGAGTATAATGGTAGGCCATGCTCCATAGATTCAGGGTCTTTACCAGCTTGCAAAGTGTGGTCGCAGTGAATTGTCTATGCGTTGCACTTTAGAAGTAGGCTCCAGGGGACCCACTTTGTTTTAATCTCTACCATGTCAAAAAGAACATGCTCTTGTATTATGCATTGTTCATTTTTGCAGTTGTGGATTATGTCACATATTTTGGTATGTTCTGTTCTATTACCTGCAATATGGACACGCCCGCACTGTTAGATTACTTTATGACTATAAGCGAACATCTCATTCCGTTGTTGCATGTGGGTCTGGATGCGTGATATTGAATGGAGAGATGCTGCAGTACCCCATAATAGTCCTGCACCTCACTCCTATTTGTTAATATTAATGTTAAAGGATATTTGTTCCGTGCACTATCACCACTGGAGTGGTCCCCTGGCGCTCTGGCGGCTCTGAAAAAGGGAAGGGGGGGTGAGTTAGTGGGAATAAGCTGGAAAAGTGCAAGAGAGCAGTTATGTGCTGTTGGCAGCCTCAGCCAGGTGGGTCCGTTGGCTGGGCTTGGGGTGTTTTAAAATAAATATTGTAAAATAAATATTGCTAATATATAGAGAGCTGCATTTGCACACACAACAATGGCACACAGCTAATGTCCTATCACAAGAGGCAAGCCCCGGGATATGCTGATTTCAGCAGGGGAACGACTCGCTCTACCAAGTTGCAATATGCAGGTTACGGAAGATTATGCGATTTTGAGCTTTTAGTGAAGAAGCGCAGACATCAAATGCAAACATAGTTTAAATTATTCACAGCATAATTGCTTGAATAAAGTCAAAAGGAAATAAAGAAATACTTTCTGAATCTATATCCAAACTGCTTTGGCAACTGTATACCATGTTTTTCAACTGCACAGTTTACAAATCACTTATATGCTATTCTGACTTGATAATGGCCAGATGGTCAAAACACGTGTTGGCAGGAATTTGGCAAGAATCTTAAATAGTTCTATGGCTTAGTTTAGTTTATTTGCTTATATAGCGCACTGAACCCAAAGGGAACTAGGCACTTTAACTTAGAAGAAAAACATTTGTTACAGTATGTTACAAGGGGCATTGAAAAACATAAATTACAGTATGTTACAAAAGGCATTGAAATACAGGAACACAAAGTGATACAGTACAAGTACAATGTACATATAATTTACAAGGTTGGCTGACGCCTTCTGAGCATGGCCAGAGTCACAGGATTTGGGAGAAGAACAGCAGAAATAGACAGAATATGTAGTGTAGGGGACGTGTTGCTGTTCTAGGCAGTTGACCTGGAAGGTCCTTGTAGGGTCAGATATAGTGGACATGTCAGTCCACTTACTTGACAGGGATCACAAATACTGATGTGAATTGCTTCATATAGTACCACTGGGTTTAGAATGTAGCATACATACAATTGAATAAAGGGTCTGTTATATTTTGTTACAAATGTTGCTGTTTCTTGATTAGATTTCTGGACTCATAGGCTTATGCGCAATAGTACACACCACTGTTTAAAAAATGGTTGCGTGATGTGTCAATCTGAAGGACAGTAATTTGTCTTTCTTCCCACCGTATGGACAGAGAAAGAGAGGAGTTGCGCTCTACTGGACAATTACATATTAAACGAATCATGGAGCCTGGAAGAGTGGAGGAAGTTACTACCTTGAATAACGGTGATCTATGTGTGGGTGCCTCCCCCAATAGTTCGCCGGCAAATCTGGAGGACTCAGCGGAGGAGAGAGGGATGGACATGGAAACTCCACTTAGCGGAAGAGAGGGGGAAAGCCTCCTGACTTGCTAGTATTGGAAAACACACGAAGCGCAGATGACCCTGAAGGTAAGAAAAGAACGGACGAGTGTGGCGTTGATAGCATGGAAAGTGACTTTAACAACTTAGACACTAAAATATTACCACAGAAGCGTGTACTCCGACCCTTAAAAAACCCTATGCAGAGTAAGTTGAAGTGGGACCCCTCAAAACGTACAGCCAGAATGACAAACGTTAAAACCATCTAATCTACGACCCAGCTTATGAGTGAACCGTGTGTTGACAACTCTCTAGAGACTAAGGAGAGGATGGGTGAAAAGGCATGGGATTTGGCAGGGGCAGAAGAAATACAGAGAAGACATAAAGCACTAACCACATCGGCAGTAATTGGCAGAGCCAAACAACATACTGAGAGACTCAGGAAAAAAGAGAAATTGCAAAATTCCTTACAAACGGAAGCATACGACTTACCATTACGGGAAGAACAAATACTACAGTGGGAGAAAAAACAGGAGGATAGGAATGATCTAGCAGAACAACATTTAGTCTGTCCGAACCCACAAAATGTACTAACGCAACCAGAGTTATACCCTGCTATCGAAAGCAGAGGGATTCAGGAAGATAATCTCCCAACCAATACAGGCACGACTAGTGCTAAAAACCAACAGGAAAGCAAATCCCCTCAGAAACTTGACCTGCAACAGACAAGGTCAGAGGAAGTCCAAAGCAACCATCCACACATGAAGGAGGTCATAGCTGAAATACATGTTGCTGATAGGCAGGATGGCTCCTCCGGAACGATTCAAGTATAGGTGGGTCTGGGGAGGAACGAGTGCAGAAACAAAGGAGATCTGCACGACGGTACTCCAGAAGAACTGGACCCCATGTCAGATCATCCTAGCACAGTGATGTCATCAATGATATTTGTGATGTCATATTTGATGTCCTGGGTGTTAGTCTTAGCAATGGACGTAGATGCTGTGAGTTATGGTTGCTGAGTTTACCATAATGGGGGAATGTGCAGTGTTTTTTGGTTTCACTGTGAAGTGTAACATCCCGTTCACAAAGTTTTTGTCCTGAATGTACATATATATCTGTGGCAGGGAACGAAAACAAAGGGGCTAAACATGTGATGTCATCAATAACATTTGTGATGCCATCTTTCATGTTCTGGGTGTTAGTGTTAGCAGTGCACAGTGGTGATGGCAGATATGGGGGCTTAGTTTACCATAACTGGCGAATTTCAGGGGTTTTTCGGTTTTAATTTGACCCATAATGGGGAGGCAGATTTTTTTTTTTTTTTTGGTAGGGCAACTTAACCATAACGTCCCCTCAACAAAGTTTTTTTTGTAGTGAATTTTACAGGTTTTTGGGAGGGCAACGTAATCATAACGTCTCTGTAGGAAAGTTTTTTTAAGTGGATGCCATACTTTTTTAGTAGTGTAAATGCATCATGATACAACTGTAACAAAAATGTTGTACTACACTTATCAGAGTTCTAATAGTAACACTTAAGCATAGTACTGTAACTGAACATTTGAAGTAACTGGCCACCTTCCAAAGAAATGTACAATATCCTATGCTATTGCACCGCATGGAGGCGTGTTGGCAAAATCATGCACACTTCAATATGTCATGTGTTACCGGTTGATAGTTGGAAAGTACATTGGGTGTTCTGGTTGGAACTTGTAATTGGAAATTTTCCGGCACAGAATTCCACAATGTAAGTGTTGAACACAATACAAGCACGAGTGAATACCAACTTATCTGGATCATTAAACCCCATTCCCCTCCAAAGAGAGCGGAATGAATGCCATTAGCGATCGAGATTTTGCAGCACCAATGCATGGTATCAAAAAAGAGGATTTTCTCTCTTCACCCGGAACGCCGCTGACGTTCCCGGCTGAAGAAAAGAAATCCTTTGTCAAGTGGCCACCATAGAAAGGGAAAACAGGTGTAGGATAGAAAGCCTTCTTCGCTTTCCATTGCAGGCTGCATAAAGCAAAAATGAAACGGCGTCCCCGTAATGGGAGCACCACATTTGTGTTCCTTGACAAATTTGTGGTTATGAGCAAGATCTTTTGCACAAAGACAGTGCCTGGTGGACATGGCAACCTAAATGCCATGTTTTGTCCCTTCCAGTAAAGACCAGTAGCCACATCCCCGACATGGTGGCCATTAACCATACATAGAGGCTCCCCCTTAGAGACGGAAGCTGTACCGTTCAGTTGTTATGTACATGATGACACTTGTTAAAAATGAGAACACAATGACATGCACAAGATGAAGCTTTTCGGTCGTTGTCAATGACCTTAACATGCATGTGTTGTACAAAAAGGTGTGTAAAAAATGCAAAGAAGTACTGTGCTTAAGTTAACATAAAATCCCAAAGAAACTGTGTTATGTGAAGGATAATGACGTCAAAAATACTGGCAGCAACACCATTACCAGTCACCTTTCCACATATAATGTCGTAAGTGGAACAAGTCGAAAGGTCTGCAGATATGTGTATTTTGAGGGTGTAACCATGTATTATTTCACAAAAATTTCTGGCCATTGGGCATCTGCATGACAGAAATTGGCCCGATGGTGACAGAAAATGGCCGGACGGCACTAAAGCATATGAGATGGGCCTGACCCTCCCGCACCCAATGCAAGTGGTGTGCAGTACCTTTCGCAATAATGTTCGTTGGCTGCTTAAACAAATGCGTCCATGTATATGTACGTGTCGTGATGGAGCAACTATTAAAGAACACATTACGTCCTGCAACATAGCATACTGCATTGTAAAAACCGAGTACATTTGTAAAGAAAACACGAACATATAAGGCGGTCAAGTCGCACAGCGAGTAGAGCGCTCGCTTTGACATCCGTGCAGAGCCTGCTAACGCAGGTTTGAATCCCAGCAGGGCCAAACTCAGCCTTTCATCCTTCCAAGGTCGATAAATGAGCACCACACAACGTGGGTAATAATAAGCAGAGCTCAAATACCTCAGGGTTCGTAGCTCTATATAAATGCCAAATTATTATTATTATTATTATAAGAATTAGTACACAGTTTTATTTCACAATAAAGTGAGCGAAATCATCACTCTATGTAATTAGTAAAATGGTTTGGTTTCACAATGACCTGTGCGAAATGATCGCCCTATGCACATTTTCATAGAAGTGGAATGGTTGTCTCTTTGGGTGACAATGACAATTTGAAAGGCCACGTTCTTTTCTCACACACAGAAAGTTAGCCGTGCTGCCAAAGTAGTAGGTTTCCTCCCACAATCATGTGCAAAACAACGTCAACCGTTCTGATGTACACCAGCGGAAAGGATGGAATGTTACTTCTTATGATGACAGAAGCGTGTGTCTTTGGGTAACAATGAAAATTTGAAAGGCCACGTTGGTTTTTCACACACAGAAAGTAAGCGGTGCTGCCAAAGTAATCGTTTTCCTCCCACATTGATATGCAAGACGACGTCAACCATTCTGATCTACACCAGCGGAAAGGATGGAATGTTACTTCTGATGATGACAGAAGCGTACGGACACAGAGGGCCGACACGATCATCCCAGTGAATTATGATGCTCAGACAACCAGAGATGAGCAATTGGAGTTGACAAGTGCAAAATCTGTCATTCGGTAGCTGTAATCCGTGACAATGACAATAGGGAAGGAAATATCTGATGGGGAAAATGGGAAAAAAATGTATGAATACGCAACCTTTGGATAAACTAAATTTATGACACAACATTTTTATTGAAAATTGAATTCAATAGGCTGAAATGCAGTGGAACCCTATGTAAGGCGACAATGTGCAATGTCCATATTAGGGTTAGAAAATGGAAGAGTACTGAAAGCTGGAATTACGTTCTTAATAATAAAATTATTGTTTGGAGGTAGAAGCGCGGTGGAATACCAAACAAAACGTGTATCACCACGCAGCCTTTCTACAAAACAATATTTTAACACATACTTATTTTAGTAAAAATTATAGTTGGCAGACAGAGACTTACATGATTTGGACAGCCTCCATTGCGTGTGCTGCTGGCAAACAGTAGTGTATGGGGATCAATGGATCTTCGGGAACTAATTTTGCATGCTCGGAGCAAATGTTTTTGAAGCATAACCTTATCAAGCGATATGTTTTTCAAACTGTCACTCCCTAAATTCTTTCTACTCTTTCCCTGTACGTCAAGGTTAAAAAACAAGGGTGTCGACAAATATGCGGCCGTACTGAGCTCATAGTGAAAACAGAAAACGCAGTGGCCTTCACTCTGAATGCAAATACACTCTCATTTTGCAACAACATATCAGTGGCTATTCATGAGAACGGCAAATCGTCGACACGTGCAGAAGGGCTGTGTGTACGAAATAGTGCAGGTGGCAGTCTCAGATTTCAAACAGTAGGATGTTAGCCTGACTGCAGTAAGGATGTGTATGTGTTGTAAAAGGAACGCAATAAGTTCATTTCGTACAATGAGTTGTAAGGCGGACCGTACGGTATGACAGTGCTAACAATAATATTCCATATTTCTTTTTCGTCTACCACATCTCTCTAATGCTCACCTTCAAACAGTGTTCCGTAAGTGCAACAAGTGCATTGGTGTCTTCTTAGGGTAGGTTTGTTACCGCCTATGTTTGCGTGCAACAGAAAACAAAGTAAACATGGTGTCCGTATCGAAAGATTACAACGCACTTCACGCTATGGCACAGCCAATCGGTGCAAGCGCAACATGGTCGTGGGCAGCACGCCACGGAATAGCCAATTGCAATCTTGTCCACGGAGCGAACAGGGAAGTGTGTCACTAATTTTTACATACATACTTTTTGTTGGTTTTTCAGGGAACTAGTGAATGGATTGTCACAAAATTTACAAAAGCATGCTTTCGCGCCAAAGCCCCTGCCACTGGCGCAAATTTGGTCCAAATCTGTCCAGCGGTTTGCCTTGTAGCTGTGCACAAAGTTTTCCCCCATTCAGTCTATTGGAAAAAAAGACGTTTTGGAACCCCCCTATAACTCCCCCCCACCCCCGGACCAAACATCACCAAACTTTGCAAAACAATTCAGAGTGGCCCATATACTTTTTTTGCAAAGACCGAAGTTATAAGTACTGGAGTTATAAACCACTATGGGTGTGAGATGCTGCAGTGGTTGTGGCCAGGGCCTACAGTCTTGGGTGCATGGTCGAAGGCACTGTAGTGCAACATATCCATGGAAGTGAACATTTTGTATTGTGGTGTACGGTTAGATGTTTGCTTCAATGGTTCTGTTATGCAGCTGTATTTATGTGTTGTATTAGAATATACTTAATGTTTGATTTTTTGAGATTGGATATATATTTTTTTCATGAGTTTGGTAACTGGAGTACATATTCTTTTTCAATTTCTGTGATAAAAGAAAAGAGCATGTTAGTGTATGTATTTTATAAAGACTTATTCAATTGCATAATAGACATTTCAACTGTTTTTCAACCCTCATATTTAGTAGTTTACAAACCAGTGTACTGTGCAATTTGCTCAGTTTCTGTGTTTGTTTTTCAAATCATTGGGTCTGTGGGAAAAAGAAAATCCATGTCAGATTAAAAAAACCTTTTTTTGTTATGCTACACTCTGTTTGTTTTCAGTGCTCACTTGTTTCTGGCTAATGTTCTATCTGTTGGCTTGTTGCAGATTTTTGTAGAAGTGAGATACCTGTTGGCGTATTCTAACTGTTTATTTCTTGTTATAATTTAGTGGTATTCATTTATCTGTTTGGTTGTTAAAGAATCTTGGGGCAGTTAGATACCTGTTGGTGTATTCTAACTGTTTATAGTTTTTTAATTGAAGTTTTGTTAATGTTTAAGTACATATTTGTTAATAAATTTTGGTTTTAAGAAGATTAAGTAAGCGTTTGTAAGATTTGCTGGTAGGGTAATGGTACTATCATTACATTCAAACCATCCACATTTCTTTTTTATATATGCAGTGTAGTGACCTGCATTGGTTGTGGCTCCTGTGTGGTAGATTATACCTATTGTTGTGAAGGTTTTCTTACCAAGTGATACTTGACCATGTGTGAATCCAGTCAGCTTGCAGTTGTTTTTGGTACCATCTGCATTTTAACGTAGAAGCATTAGTATTACGTATTTACTATGTGTTTGTATTAGTAAGGTGGAGCGATTATCTGAATTGCAGGTAGTACATAATCTACTATGGTTTGCATTCTGTACAAGTTGCTGAAACGGATTCACAATTAGGTATGGATACATACACAAAGCGCTCATTAGGGATTTGTTCCTGTGCCACATTGTTGCAGAGAGTGCATGTATGTTTCCACATGTATGAAATCTGGAAGATTTCATTCATAGGTATGTTTTTGTTTTCCAGTACTTGTAGTAAGTACATTAGAAATTCTTGTGGATCTTCTTGTGAGTTTATAGGGAATTTCACCATTCCAGCACAGCAATCCAATTATTGTCTTATTCCATGAACACTATTTGTGTTGTCAGGATTATTTGTTGCGCTTCTATGACGGACTCAAATTTGCCAAAACAATTGGTCTGTACTGTGTAAGTAAATGTTTTCAACATTTGGTGGCAATTGAAATAGAATATTCATTGCTACATTTGCTTAGCAATTTACAGCAGTTATATTTGAACATTTGAATGGACCAGATAGTTCTGTGTCCAAGTCATTTTTTAGGAGTCTGTGTTGCTTCTTTGAAGAAACACCTGAGTCACTTTGAGTAATAGGTTCTTCTTTGGTTGTGGTAATTGATGAAGTATTAGCTTCTTTTATTCTCTTTGGAGGATTTGCTGTGAGATTCTGTGGCATTTCTGTTTGACTTAGATTTCTTTTACAAAGTTTTCCTTTTTGTGGAACAGGATATGTTTTTAGATGGGGGGTGTATAGTGAAAGTAGTCTATTGTATTCTAAAATGCAAGGAATATCAGCATTTACTTTACTTGCATCAAAGTTGATTAGAAATAGACCGTCAAGTGTACGTAAGCGTGATAGCGCTACATAGCTCATGCCTTCTTTAAAGACTGTGTTCCCAATATCTATCAATGCTTTGTCTAGGGTAAAACCGTGTGATTTGTGAATGGTGACTGCGTATGCTAGAGTTAGAGAAAATTGTTCTCTGCGTACATACATGTCTTTGAAGAGAAGGAATCGAGCTGCTGAGCGCTGTATCCTTTTTACTTCTGAAAGTTTGTCAAAGAGAACATTGACAAAGTGAATGTTGTTGTCACCTGGGTATTTTTGAAAGCCAACCACTGTATACAGTGCTCCATTAACTAGTCCTTGCTCCACGTCAAGGTTATGTTTAAGCATTACTGTACAGTTTAAGGATAATTTTAATATTTTCTCCAAACCAGCTTTGTTGGAGATAGAATTTTCTAAGGTATTTAGTCTTGTTGTGGCTTATTGACAGATGGGTAGTGTCATACCATGTACGGCCAGTTTGTCTGTGGAGCAAATTTCAAATACTGGTTGCATTTCATTTTTCAAAATTGTTTCATTGAATTTGGAACAGCTTGCAAGAGTTGGCATTAAGGACATACAATTGACATTTTTGCGTGCTAATTGTTCCATAACATCAGTAGCACATGAGTTATGGCCATAAAGTTCATGGATTTGCCAGGTTTTTAATATTGCTTGTGATTCTTGAGATTGTACACCAACTCTAATACTTTTTAAAATGTTGGCGTAAGTGAGGTCTGCAGATTGGTGCATGTTTTGTGTTAATTCTATATATTGGAAATGTTGCCAAAGGTTGACATTTCCTATGCTGCCAACAGTTTTACGGTGTCAATTGAAGAAGATCACCGAAAACAATAATGTGTTTTCCTCCAAAGAGCTCTTTGTAGTTTGTTTTGAGTACTTATTGCAATCTGAGGTGAATCAAAGCCAAAATTAGGTTGGAGACCATGCTCACTTCATCTATTAGTAGCATTTTCATTTGTTTTAACACTCTGCATAGTTCCATTGTAGCTTCTGTAGAAAGTTTGTAATATTCTAATTTGTTTTGGTGTTCTACTGGAAGGAGTAGTAATAGGTGTAAAGTGACACCGCCTATGTTGTAGGCAGCTAAACCTGTGGGGGCAGTTACAACAGTTGACAGTTTGTTGTTTGTCAGTTGTTGAAGGAACTTGCTGATGATTTTGATTACGAATGTTTTGCCTGAATCAGCTTCACCACTGATGTACAGTAGTAAGGTTTTGTAATTTTTGCAGGTACATTCTTTATTTTCATGTTGTACACCATTTGCAATTTATTTTGTTACTTGGAAAATGGTGTGCTGCTCTTTGTTCAGTTTTGATTGTTTTACAGTTAAGTCTTCTGTATCTTCTTCATAGTGACGTATGGTGTTCTCTACTTTTGTCATTGCTAATTCTGCCTCATTTGGTATTAGTGGCTGTCCCAGTCGTTCTTGAATTCCTGTTACAGAAGGTTGACTACTGTCAGGAGTGTCTTTATCTAGTTGGCCCTGGAGTTCTTCTTCGTGTTGCCGTTCATTGTGCAACATTGTTTTGTACTGCGTAAAGTTTATATCAGTGATAGTGTTTTCATTTACTTTGAAAGCATCTTCATAGGAGTCATAGTTTTCTAGTATCTCTTCTTCTTTTCTCCATGGTTTAAAAAGTTGTAGTAGTTGTAATATAGTTCTTTCTGTTGAGGAATTTTTAATGACAGTTTGATATGATTAATTAAGCTTCATTTGGTAAATTTCACTAAGCTTGTTACACCTTACAGATGCTGGTCCCTTTGGCATCGCGGGCGGCTATGTGGTGCTGTGGTGAGGAATTCTTCCAATATGGCCGGCGGACTTGTCTGTTCCGCGAATTGCAGCAGTACAGTCTTTTCACGTCTTGGATTGACGTTGCCGGCTACTCACGTGATCTCATATACAGACCGAAGACCAGTCATCCGATGTGTCGCTACTGCTAGAATCGGCGCTCCGTATGTTTTGCATCTAGGATTATTTTACCTTTCTCTTCTTATTGATCATAGAACCAGACTTTCCCAGTGGCAAACTCCTTCCGCCGCGATTAGCCTCAGAGACTTCTCTCTGTCTCGGTCCGGAAATCTGCTCCCTTATTTGCCTGCTCTCTCTTGGAAGACAAGCCCTCATCGTCCTTTCATTAGGTAGTTGGCATTCTTTTACTTTTATGCCGGTATGGTTTATCTAGAACTAACGCTCTCTCTCATCTTTAGGACTCTTTTCTCATTCACGGAATTCCAAGGCATAATATGTTTCTTGCATCCAGAACATAGGGGAATTGAAGTCCCTCCCTTCTATCCATTGAGGTCGTCGATCGAACCTTAGGTGAGGTCTGGTCACTATTGGTTTCCCTCTATCCTTTCACTCCTTTGTTTTCACAATAGAAGGCTATACTTAAATTGCTGTGCTTTCCTCTTTATAGAAGATCTTCAGCTGCACATATTTCATCATCCTGCCTACTGCAGCCTTCCACAAGACCTGGCACCAAATTCCCTGCTATCCAGCCGCTATGCTGGGTTTCTTCCTCCGGAGGGTTTCCCTGAGAGCAGTGCCCTCTCTCTCTCTGATTTTCTTTACCCAGGCAGAGGTTGGCAAGGCTTTCTGGGGGATCTTCACAGCCACATTTGTCTTTCCACTTGATTCTCTGCTGTCTGCCCAGGTGGGTGCTTTGCCTGGAATTATTCATATGAGCCATTAATTATAACAGATAGCAATGCCACTGTAGATAGACAGCAGAAACAATGGATCAACAAATGCAGCACCTTATGGCTGCTATGCAGTCAATACCTCTGGAGGTGCAGTCCCTTAAGCAGGACAACGCCCAGTTAAGGCAACAGGTTGCTTGAGCATTTCCTGAAACACCCCCATCCACTCTGCATTCGGGCAACTTTGATGAAGACCCACACAAATTGGAGGAGTTTTTGGATATTTGCAAGGAACAATTCACCTTTAAGCCCTGCTACTTTCCGACGGATAAGGACAAGGTAGGGTTCTTGATTTCACACCTATCAGGACCGGCTTTGGCCTGGGCCACTCCGTTAGTAACCTCAGGCAATGCTATTCTGGACTCCTATCCGGCCTTTGTCAACAGTCTTAAGTCGATGTTTAGTCGACAGGAAATCTCTGTTGCAACCCAAGAGCGACTCTTTGATCTCAGACAGGGTAGCAAGGATCTCTTAACATACATCACCCAGTTTAAACAGTTATCCACCAAGACCGCCTGGCCAGATGACACCCTTCTCACTCTGTTCCGGCGGGGCCTCTCGGAGGATCTCAAGGATGAAGTGTCTAGAGTTACCCTCACTATGCAGATGGAATATCGCATACAAGAACGTTCCCAAGAAAAGAAGAAGGGAAGAGGGTTTCGTTCCCGTGCAGAATACCCTCCAACAAACAGCAAGCCAGTGCCCCCGGACGAACCCATCCAGATAGGGTCGATGCGAGGCCCACTTTCTGCTAACGAGAGGGAAAGGTGTAAAACTTTGGGGTTGTGCATGTATTGTGGTTCATCCTTGCACGTCTTACGGGACTGTCCCATTGTTCCTCCACGCCGGACAAGAACACCCATTCCGGGAAACTCCAAGACCCTGCCGTAGAGGAAACCACTAACACAAAAGGAGGGGTATCTTTCTCAAATTTGAGCAGTAGCAGCTCAGACGATCAAGCCCGGTACAATCAGCAACAGCAAGCTTTTGGAAATGATTTACCGCCCCAACCTTTTTTAGGCAGAGGATGGCCAGGAGGCCAGTTTTGGGGACAACAATGGTTTCCTCCATACCATCCGCCACGCCGCCAATTTCGGGGACGGCGCCGCCCGAACAAATAACCGATCGCCAACAAAACATGCCAATTTTGAATTTAGCTCAAATTGAATTAACACATGCCCAGATAATCTCAAAAGGGCTTTCATTTGTGCACACTCAACCAACGGACTGGTTTGAAACTGAATTAGAGATTCGCCGGTTTTTGAGAACAGTGCGTCTTAAAGTTTTCTTTAATGAGTTCCCTGAGAATGAGCCAGACTCAGATACCGGTTTACGTGTTCCTTCCACCTTTAAACCGCAAGATAATGAAATTCCGAAAGAAATCCTGACCTTTGAAAAATGCATTCACCATGACCTTGATAAACTTAAAACCAAGTACAAGCCCCTCAGCCACAATCTCTCCATGTCAGAAAATCAAGCCCTGATTGAATTATCTAAAAATTCCTCCATCGTTATCAAACCAGCCGATAAGGGTGGTGGGATTGTTGTGATGTCCAAAGCACAATGGGCCTCATCACGACTTGGGCGTTACCGCCGGCGGTATTACCTCCGGCGGTATTACCGCCAGCGGTATTAGCCCTAGCGCCCAACTCCCTGGCGCTAATAGCACCGGATCACGAGTTTGGCGGTAATGTTAATCCCCATTCCCCATTGAGCCCATTCGGGAATGCCCCAGGTCAGAGCTGGGGTGAAATGTGCCGAAGTGCTGATTTGGCGGACCCTTAAATCCAGCGGTAATAGCGCGACTGCCGGATTTAAGGGTTACTGCCAAAGTCATGATGAGGCCCAATATCTAGACATGATGGATGATCTATCACAAGATCAAGACAGTTATTAAAAACTCAGAAAAGACCCCACAGGTGACATCAGAACTGAATTTGAGAGTGCAGTACAATTTACTCATCACCGCGAATGGATCACAGACAAGGAATCAATATTTCTAACCACAAGTCAAAACCGTATACCGACCATGTATGCACTCCCTAAGATACACAAAAACATGGAAAAACCTCCAGGGAGAACAATTGTCTCCGGTTGCAGTTCCATACTAAAACCTCTGTGTAAATTCATTGATATCTTTTTGAAAAAGATTAGTGTCAAAACAGAAACTTACCTTAGGGACACTACCCATACCATCACAATTTTTGAGAATCTTGACTTTGATCGATCAACCCAGATACTGGTTACAATGGACATCAAGTCCCTACATACCAGTATACCCCAAGACCAAGCAATTCATTGTATGCGAGAACTCCTTTGGACCGTGTCCCGCACAACTTCATCCTGGAACTTATGACCATAGCTCTTAACAGAAACTATTTTGAATTTAATGGTCAATTCTATTTGCCGACGAGGGGTACAGCAATGGGGGCTGCATTTGCCCCCAGCCTAGCGATACTTTTTATGTTTAAATTCGAATCACAACACATTCTATCTCATACAAACCCCTTCCGTTACCACATAACAAAGTGGAAAAGGTACATTGATGATATCATCTTCATTTGGACTGGATCCAAGCCTGATTTGGTACTTTTTCTAAACTGGCTGAACAATGTTGATACCAATATCAAATTTACAATGGAATTTAGCACCACACAGATTGCATTTCTAGACCTGGTCATCAAAGAGAAATCAGGCAAATTGATATGTTCTCTGTATCGAAAAACCACTGCCCCCAACACTCTGTTACACTACTCCAGCAATCACCCACGTCATCTTTGTGACAATTTACCGTACGGACAGTTTCTCCGCATTCGCAGGAACTGCTCAAATTTGAATGACTTTTATGAACAATCTGAAAATTTGAGCACTTGTCTAATTGAGATAGGCTACTCTAAAAGACTGATCAACAAAGCCATTAAAAGGGCACATTTTACAGACAGGGACATACTACTCGCCCCCAAACCTAATCTTGATTCCCAATCTGGCACTAACAGCACCAAAATGACGTGCGTCATAACCCATGGACCACAATCCTTTGCGATCAAAAAAATGATCTCTAAGTACTGGCCAATTGTCAAACTTAGTCTGCCCGCCGCACCATTACCAAGGTTTGCGTTAAAAAGGGCCAAAAACATCTGCGACAAACTTGTACACTCTAGTTTCAAGAAGAAGTACCCCCCGAGACTAGGACTTTGGGACCTTAGAACAACTGTTGGCCATTTCCCGTGCAGATCCTGTTCTGTCTGCCAATTTTCAAAAAAACTCAAGGAGTTCAAAATTGGGCCCAAAATTTGGACCTTATCATCTATGACAAACTGCAAAACCAAACAAGCCCTTCCTCCTGCTTCGGATCTCCCAGTCTCTCTGTGGTTTCTATCATTAATTTTCTTTTTCTTTTTTATCCAATCATATCAACAAGAGTCGACTGAGGCCATTCCAATTGGAATTTACTGCTAACAAGCTGTTTTCAAAATTGTGCCTCCCGCTTTCATGTTCATCTGCACTCTTAACTTGAGCTTGCCACCCGCTAAGTAAACATTGCCCGGTCCAATTGCCCATTTTAATTGAGTCTTAACAATCTCGGCACTTGCCCAGTGATCCATTTGCTCACCTGCCTTCACGTGTGATTTGCACTTTCTTCATCTCCTTCGATATTTAACGACTGTGATTCTTTGGGATCATTTCCCGTTTTTTAGTTGACTCCACGAGCCACAGTATCACTCATCACAGCCTGGACATTTACGTAACCGCCAGCCTCTCTTTAGGCTTGGCATTCCACTTAATCGTACCCCTGATGCAGGAGCGGCATCAGATGAGAGTTTGCATCACAGCCTCCCAGGGGCTGGGCTGCCATCATCCAATCGAATTCACCATATCAGGAGGCACGTTGGCCTCCAACCAATCCTGTCTCTTTCTTGACGAGACCCAATAGGAGGCGGTCTTTAAACCATCGCCCTCTCCTTAGGCTCTGCGTTTTTGCAATTTGCAAGCATACGCATTTGAGCGCTTTGCAGTGCCAGACGGATTGAGTCACCAGCGAGCCGGCAGCCACTAGTGGTAAGAAGATTTTCAACTCCATTTAGTCCCCCCCGCTATTTCCAATTCAATTCGTTTTTCAAACCAAGACCGGCACCAGCCCAGTCACAAATCGCCGTTTTTGAATTATTTCTTTTCATTTTCCGTTGTCATTAACAATACCTCCTTTTTTATGACCCGGATTTCGGGCATTATTTTCCATTTACGCCTCTTTTTGCCTCTTCCTCTCTTTTTTTCAGAGACAGCACTCGTCGCTCTCTCACCTCCCTCTCTGAATGCAAGAGGTTCTTTGCCCTTCACATTGAGCACCACAGCTAACCTTTAGCTGGGTTCAACGTCACTTGGCTTTTCAAGGTAGGCTGATGCTAATTTTCACTGGCCAACAAGCACCCATGTGCTTTTTAAATTTCAAGTCACGCATATTTATATACATTCAATTATTCACAGGTTTATCCCTTGATGTCAACCACTGGCCCTAGGATTCATCCCAGGCGCACTGAGAAACGCTATATCAGGAACATATCCTTTCCAGCGTTCACCAAAAGCATTAATTGACAGGTTGTTCTGCAATTAATTTAAAAGTATACCTATTCCTAGCATTATTTTCAAACCTCTGTCTTTGCAACTTTCTTTCATCTTACGTTTTAGAGAGCGTTTTTCTCCAATGCGATCCCCTCTCAGATGATGTAGTCTTGTTGTAGGTCACCTCGGTTCCACCCATCCAGACGCCCTGCACCGGTTCTCCGGCTAACAACGCGCCTGGTTATCCCTACTTATCCACAGTAAATCCATTTGGTAATTTTTGTGCCTCTAGGCTTTCAACTCTCTCTCTAAGCAATCTCGGTAGAAACTCAGAAAGGGATCATCTCTTTCACATCATTAATTTTGTTTATGTCTGCTTCCCCACAGGGTCCAGTTGTTGTGTGTTATCTCGCCCTGAGGAAGGCAACTCTAAATATGTCATGGAATTATTGGCCAGACAGGTGGCTTTTTTGCCGAAACGTGTATTAAAGATGTCAATTTAAATTTGTTGTTTATGTTACTATTTTGTGACACATACACATAGGCAGACCTGTCAACAAATTGAAGGACATAGAAAATCCTAATTCTGCCAATCCTTTGAAAAAAAGAAAAAAAAGAAAAAAACTTGTGTAGTGGCTAAATACAAGCCAGTTTCTCTCAGCTTTTTCCTTTTTCTTTTGTCTATTCTGTTCAAAACTTTGAAGGAAAACCAATATTTGTGTTCTTGCGTTTTCAACAACGAACTCTCTAATTAATAGACAAATGCATCTATATGTTTATCACATTGCTTTTCTTTAGTTGTTCATGTATTATTTATATCTTTTTGCTAAATAAATATTTTTTATTGTTTTTTAACATTAGACTACCCCGATTGATTTCTGAGCCTGTAACAGCCTACAATTTATTGGTTTAGTGATACCCTTGCGGTACACTCATTACAAATAACTCACTATTTGAACAAACCGTTAATTGAATTTACAGCAGTATGGACCCCGGTGGTTTAGTAGGGGGATCCACGGCAGGGGCACACATCCAGAGTTCCTCACACAGAACAGATCTGTCCCACGCAAATTCCTCTGCTGATCAGTCCATGGTGGTGCTGTCTCTAACTCTGGTGTTACCTGATCAAGTTCTGCAAGGAATACCGGCATTAATTGATTGCGGGGCTTCCGGAAACTTTATTGATGATAAATGGGCCGCTGGAAAGGGTATTGCTGGGGTTGCCAAACCTTGTGTGACTCCAATCCAAGGCGTAGACGGCAGCCCTTTAAGTTCGGTCCCATTCAGGAACAGACAGAACCCCTTATCTGCATGATTGCGTCCCATAAAGAGACCATTGTTTTTGACCTGATAAAGGATTCCCATTTCCCTATCATTTTAGGTCTTCCCTGGTTGCGGTTACATAATCCGTTCATAAACTGGTCTGCTGGTACTCTTTTTCGGTGCTCAGAATATTGCGTGGGCCACTGTCTCTCCCAGGAGTCGGTAGGAGTGCAGATCCCGACAGAGACTACTAGCCTTACTGCTGTCCCGTCAATAAGCCAAGTAGGGACCATGCCAGAATGCCACCAGCAATACCTTTCAGTGTTGTCAACGCCTACGTTCTCTACTTTACCCCCTCACCGGAGAGACGATTGCCATATCGTTTTACTCCCAGACAAACCCATACCGTTTGGGCGCATGTATGTTCTTTCCCAGCGAGAAAAAGCGGCTCTCCGGGATTATCTTCATACCAATTTACAGAACGGACTCGTCACAGAATCAACCTCTCCTGCTGGAGCCTCCTTGTTTTTTATCCTGAAGAAGGATCCGGACGAACTCAGGCCCTGTATTGATTACAGAGGACTAAAATAAGATTACAATAACGGACAAATATCCAATGCCTTTAATTCCTGATATCCTTGAAGCAGTTTGAGGGGCATCAATCTATACCAAATTGGACCTCAGAGTGGCTTACCACCTCATCCGAATCGCTCCAGAGGATGAATGGAAAACAGCTTTCCGAATGCGGTTTGGTCATTACGAGCACCACGTAATGCCTTTCGGGCTTTCTAACACGTCAGCTATATTCCAGCGATTTATGGACCAGTTGTTCGCTGACATTCTACTACACTTTGTGGTCATATATCTTGACGACATTCTGATATTTTCTACAAACAAAGATGAACACATCCGTCATGTAAACATTGGTCTGGATCTTCTTCAGTCCAACCAGTTGTACTGTAAAGCAGAAAAATGGGAGTTTCACCAAGGTCAGGTTACCTATCTGGGGTTTGTTTTGTCTGCCCAGGGGACATCAATGGACCCCAGGAAGGTTTCAGCTGTTTTGGACTGGCCTTCCCCAGCTAACGTCAAAGGAATACAACGGTTCCTTGACTTCGCCAATTTTTACCGTAAATTCATCCTGAGTTTTTCGGAGATCATTCTTCCCCTTACTGTACTACTGAAAAAGGGATGCACCCCTATTCCTGGGATGCACCGGCTCAAAAGGCTTTCAACACTCTAATGATTCTCTGCTGTCTGCCCAGGTGAGTGCTTTGCCTGGAATTATTCATATGAGCCATTAATTATAACAAAGCTGCCTTCACAATCTGTCACTCTATATCTACCTTTTTTCCATCGGGTTTTATATTATTTTTGTATGTGGAGTTTTGGGCTATGTGGTATAGACACATGGTTTCCAAAGTGGTACTCCTGTTCGGGTAGTATGGGTCTAGTAAATTGTTTTTCAAAATGTCTTGGCTGTTGGGATCATTTTTGGCTATTGTTTCTATGTCCTCATATGATTTGAGAACTATTTTTCTAGATTTAGCAGGACCAAGACTTAGCCATACTATATTTTCAGATTTTCCATACAAAGCAGTACCGGTTAAACGATCTGCAGCTTCATGGGAGCCACATTCTCTATGAGAGAGCATTTTTATGCCTAAACTGTGCAATTTCTGAGATAGTCTTTTGTCTGATGATAGGTCATTCCAGAGGTCTTGAAGCTCTGTTTTTTCTTCTTTTGTTAAGTATGCTGTAACATATCGTGCAACTGCAGTGGAATTGTCTGCAATGTACTGAACATCTATGTTTGCATTCCATAAGAGGGCAATGATTGTATTGTGATCATTGATATATTTTGATTCTTCTGTTCTTTTTATGTAATACGTGTTCTTAGGTGATTTACTTTTAACACTATGGGCCTCATTACACGGTAGGCGGTAAGGCT
The DNA here is from genome assembly GCF_040938575.1 of Ambystoma mexicanum. NCBI lineage: Eukaryota > Metazoa > Chordata > Amphibia > Caudata > Ambystomatidae > Ambystoma > Ambystoma mexicanum. Next base: position 293,906,894 of record NC_090941.1, read on the forward strand.
TTACCGGTACCGGTAAACCCTTACCGCCTTACTACGAGGTCCCTTTGCGGGACCCGACCTTAACGGCTGGTTTTACCAGCTGTAAAGGAACGGGCCCGCAAAGGGACCTTGGTGCTAATTACGGTACCGCAATTTGCAGTACCGTAATTAGTGCCTTCCCCATTCCCATTGAGCCCTATGGGGGCGAAAATGGGAATGGGGAAGTGCCTTGGTGAATGAGGAATTACCGCCCCCGCTCACCTTGGAGTAGGGCGGTAATTCCACCATCAACCAAGGCGGACACGGTAAAATACCGGCGGCAACCATGGCGCTAATATCGCCATGTTTACCACCTACCGTGTAATGAGGCCCTATGTCTAACTGAAGACATGAAGTTGTTCACTACACCTGTTTCTGAAACTGGTATAGGAAAAATCAAAGCGGCATTTGGTATAGTATTTCCCTTTGTTTTTGTATTTGCGAGGACAATATTTGCCACATTTTTGTCTTTGAAATTATACAATTTGTGCATGAAGATCAGTATTTGTTGCTTTCGATGGAATTTCACAAGTGACAAATTTTTCGATAAACTGTAAAACAGTGGCATCACTGTCTTGACCAAATTTAGGAGCATCTTTAATCCATATAAGCATGTGGATATGTGGTGCTCCTCTGGCTTGGTATTCTTTTCTCCAAAAGAAGTGTTGCACTTCTACAAGGGGAGGAACAGTTTTATTACAAATGAAGTGTAGCATAGCAATGAAACGATGATGGAAATATCTTGAAACATTAACAGGATCTAGAGAGCCAAGTTATCCAGGTGTTAGTATATCTATGTTTGTTTTGTTTTTGCTTGATATGCGTAGGAAATCATGTAAATCTTCCCATGCACATTGTGCACAACTTAATGTATCAAACCAAGTGGGTGGGCCAAGGTTTCGTATCATACAACGTACATCTCTGTGACGTCGGAACCAGTACTCTTTTGTACCATGCATTTTTGCCAACAGATCTGTAATGCTTTATTGCAAAACCTCATCTTTTTCTTGCACTTTCTGTATTAATTGCATAGCTGACATATTTTGAAAGTGATTTCCTGATTTCAATATGTGTGCCACTCCATAATATAGAGTAGCTTGTTCACGTTCAAAGAGTAGGTGGAATATGTATTCCACATTTTATCTAAATCTGGGATCTTCAGAATACATCCGTAATGAGCGGGATTCTGATGTTGTTATTTGAATAGGTCTATCGTCGTACCTTCCTCCTTTGCCAGTAGGAAAGAGTAGAGGAAAAGCACGTGCTTCTATACTTTTTTTTACCATATGCTGATTGGTTATCCTTTCGTTTGTCGCATTTGGTACTTTTCTAGTGCATCTTCTATGGTGTCATTAGAGTGTAATGGATGAATTGTATAATGGTCTAAAATATTGGATACTGTAGCAGGATCTAGAAGTTCAAATTGACCAGTTTCTGGTGACTCTTGAATTATTTCAGTTGTTTCCCTTATGTTTTCTTCAATATTTATTTCTTTATAATATTCATTATTGTCTTTTAGATATTGCAAGGCTTGTCTAACTTTATGTAAGTTCACAAGTTGTTGCCAATTTTTTTGTCTTTTGTTGGTACACCATTTACTAAGACAATTAAAGATTGGTGTATTGGACGTTGCACTCCCAGAGTGTGCACATTTTCTTTCAGATCGAACGGTAAATAAACTACTTTGTCACAAATACCTTTCACCAATTCAGAGGGAGGTACTGTTGCTGTTTTTGGTTGAAGGCGTATTATTGCTTGAAATGGGTGTACTGTTTGAATTCTGATGCTCTCATATAAATTGAGTTGTTGCAGGGGTTTTGGTAGTGGGAATAATTCCAAGTTATTTGTGATAGCACGTGAAGGAGTTTGGTTGTTGTAAAGTTTTGTAGTGCAGAAACTGCAAAGTATTAAGGGGTCAGTTATTTCATATTTGGTTTCTGCTATAAGGTAGAGAGATAATTGAAACCATTTGGAATCTTCATTGTCTTCTATTTTGTATTTTATGTCTATAATTTTTGTGTTACTTTTATAAAAAGTTCTGCGGCAACACACACACACATGGTTTGGTACTTCAGCAGATGTTCTTTTAAATTTTAGTATTTCTTTTTTGTATGTGTGTAGTACAAAGTTGCCATGTGCAGAATTCACATACTGATTGAGGAACTGGCGTAAAGATTTGAAAGCTTTTTTGGGAATGTTACACATTGACGTGCTTGGCCATTTGTATACAGGACGTTCTTGTTCAGTTGAATGGAGAGGTAATTCTGTAGTTTTCTGGGGATATTTTTGTAATGTGCCATGTGCAGAATTCACATACTGATTGAGGAACTGACGTAAAGATTTGAAAGCTTTTTTGGGAATGTTACACATTGACGTGCATGGCCATTTGTATACTGGACGTTCTTGTTCAGTTGAATGGAGAGGTAATTCTGTAGTTTTCTGGGGATATTTTTGTAAGCAGTATTTCTTGTACCATTATGATATTATTATTTTTTTCATAACCTCGTCCACTGCTATGGGTGGCAATTGTGTTTGTTTGGTATGCTTCTTCATTAAAATTTGGTTCTGTGCTCGTGGTGTGACTCCGTTCACCTCCACAGATATTTAAAAAGTTATTTTTGTTGACATTCCGTTTATTGAGAAGTATTTTTTGCAATTTAGAAGTTAGTGTTGTTAGTGATTTCATTCTGTTTAACACTAAAATTAATAACTTTCTTTTGAGAAGGATTGCACTGTCTACTAAAGATTCTAAGATTAATTTTCTACGGTAGGTTTGAAGGGTTGTGCATGATTTGTCTGCTGTTTTTATATGATTCTGAAGGACTCGGTGGCGGAACATTTTTGCTAAAATACTTTGTTTGGTATGGTTACTTGCTAGTATATCAAGATTTATAGGAGCAGTTTTAGCAGTAGTGGTAGCTGAATTCTTGTTAAGCATTTTTTGTTTCGTTTTGCATTTTGATAGAAGAGGCAAAGGTTCTGTACTAGAAGTTTGTTTTGTTTCGCTAAATGACTGTATTAGCTGTTTTGTTTGCACGTTTTGTACAAACTCTGGTAGAGATGGATGCTTATTTTGGACACTTTTATTTTCTTTTGCTGTATTTCTGTGTTGCTTTCTACGTACTTGCTTTTTGGTAGGCATTCTTTGGGGTCTGTTGAAAAAAAAAGAAGCTATGGGTTGGGCTGTTCTGCAATGTATGTGTGTTGTGTGCATGAGTGTCTGAGTATGATGGGAAAGATGTGTGATTGTGCATTGGGCAGTAACAATTAGTTGGGAAGGCTACTCTTCTTTTTGTGTGTTACTAAACTGCAGTTCAGATGAGAGGAGAAAGTGAGCTAGTGGTGAGGAGAAGCATTAATAGTAAATTTAATGGTATAAAATTAAAACAGTTCTTTGTTTTGTAGTACTAACATTCTAACGGTTGAGTATGTGATTTGTGTTCCAAAAAAATGGGGATTTGTGTGCCATTCTGTCTGTTAATCTCTGTTTAATAAATGGGGATTTGTGGGCAGAATGGTTCAGAAAGCGCTGTTTTATTTGGTGCGCAAATTACATGAATGAACCACACAGTGTGTTTGAGGAACAGTAAGAATATTAAGGAAGTATTGTACTTACTCTTTTTTTGTGGAATGAGCAGGTTTCTTCGGATATGTTGATTGTAGTTCAGATGCTGCTGATTTTCAGGAGAGTGGTCTTCATTGCAATTGTAAAATAAATAGGTTAATCATTTTGTGTGTTTATAGCACTAATGTTAATGTAGACGTTTATTTTTATGTTTTTGTGGTAGTATTCTTGTTTGATATCTTAACATAGTGTATGCATGCATTTCATTTGACTATGTGCAGCATTTATATTTTATTTGCAATATGTTAGCTCAACATGCTTTGCAAATGGGTACAATTTACAGTGCATGAAATTCACTTGGTTTTTTAAAGGTGTGTTGTAGATAGACAGGTTTGGAAGTGACAGTTGATTGTAGTAGGTGGGAAACATTTCAATAAGTTCATATTATAGGTAGACATGCCAACAATCGGGAGCCGCTGAGAGGGAGATTTCGTCAAAGCAATCAGAACATTTATTTTTCCCATACGATTGTATTGGCATTAGCTTTAATTTAGGTGGGAGACAGTAAAAAATAGTGTGATTTTTCAATGAAAAATCAGGAGTCTCGCAATTAAATCGGGAGGGTTGGCATGTATGTATAGGCTATAAAGTTTTAGTGGCATTACTCTGTTTATATGCATTCATAAGAGTTGTACATGTACTCTGAATAAAATATGCATACCTGTAGTTTGTATTCATGCACGTGGATATGCATGGAGCTGTCAGTAGAAATCTTGGAGACTTGTACAGTAGTTTTTTGTAGTAGGTGCTTTCCAATGATATGAGACGCGTACTCAGAGTGATCAACAGTACATTTGAAGTGCGGAACTCTGGTGATGGAGTTAGATGTAGAGGTCTTGGAAGTGATTGGTGGATGGTTGTGTGACTGCTTAGCTGTATCCAATGAGGGAATGGCACCGAGAGTGATGTGGAAAGGGTAGAAGGGCTGGCTAAGAGTTAAGTGCCGCAAGGACACCGCGGTTGTCCGTGGACAGGGAGTGCCACATCCGGGGTTTTCCAGCAAATCCAGTATGGAGAGGGGACTGTAGGGATCAGCCAATCAGATGTTGGCATTGTGGATTTGTGTAGAAAGAGAGTGTGTGTAGTGAAGATGGCAGAGATGGAGAAAGTCATCTTGTTGGTGCTCGGAGATATGTTTGCCCATGGTTTACAGCAGTATGCTCAATGCAGGCATGTGGCAATCAACTTTTATGTTAAAGGAGTGGAGGTGGTTTGGAGCGCTGTGCCTGATTGAATGTAGAGGGAATTCTACAAGTTTGTAAAGATATGCGTAGGATGAAAAGTCTGCATCTGGTAGTTTTGCACTATGGTGCTTTCCATTTGTGCTACATCAGTGCCCCTACTTTGTTGGCAGATTTGGAACAGTTGGTTCAAGCAGTAATGAACATCCTTCCAAATGTGAAAATCATTTTTTCAGGATTACTACCTAGGGCAATATGGGACAATAGTTCTGTTTTTTGTCCTCGGCAAAACATTGCTATGTGTGCAATCAATCGAGGCATGTGTGCTTTCATGCTTAGAGCGGGCATGTTTTTCTGTAATAATGAGAATATTAATTCGAGTAATGCTGTTTATTTTGAAGAAGATGGCATTTCTTTTTTGGGAAATGCCATGATGTTTTGGAATGTAAGGGTTGCTTTAGAGAAAGTTATGTGAAGATTTTAGTTGTAAAGTAAGAAGAAAAAAATCCAAAACAAATACAAAATAACAGGTGTCTGTCAGGCAGCTGCAAAAAAACAAAAAAAAATGGCTCTTTTCAGAGCCCACCTCAAAGGGGAAATGGGGCACACTATTTAAATGTACATTCACCAGACTCAGATTTTCGATATGTCTGAGGACATGGCGGTATTCTGCAGACAGCACGTATTACATACGGGGATTCTTGGGTGGAGAGGCATGCAAATGAGAATGAGTGGAGATAGGGATTGGTCAGTAAATTTTACTGGGTCTGTTGTGTAAGGAGAGATTTTGTTAGAGCGTCTTTTTCCTGAGAGAAGAACAGATAGCTATGGCTGTGTGTTTTCGAAAACAGATTATATGGATTTTGGGAGACTCATGGATACATTGGTTGGGGGTGCATGCAGAACGTTGTGGAGTAGCTACAGATCTTGGATTCCCTCATGTGGAAGTGCACTGGTATGGAGTGCGTGGAATGAAGTGGCTGGACTTGGTACCACTGTGTGCTACTTTGGAGACAGAGCATCATCCAGACATAATTATAATTCATTGTGGAGGGAACGGTTTAGGACATGTTTCTGGAATTTCTTTGCAATTAGCAATGAAAGAAGGACTTGAGAAGGTCATGGACATGTTTCCAAATTCCCAAGTAATTTTTTCTCGTATTGTGCAGAGACAAATGTGGCTGCGTTCTTCTTTATTTGCTCCACAAATGGAGAAAGCGAGGCGCAATGTCAATAAGGCTGTTTGTGCCTTTCTAAGAGATGTTGGCATGTCCTCTTTTCACAATGAAAATATTATGTTTCATAGCACATACATTTTTTTGCAGAGATGGAGTCCATTTTACTTATGCTGGAAATCAGATTTTTCTGAGAAATGTACAAAATGCATTGCAATCTTTTTTGGAATTAGAGTGAGCTATTTTACAGTAGATGCTGATGATGTCAAGTTTTTCAAACACACAAAAACACCACCAAAAGGCTCTTTTCAGAGCCACCACTTGCTCCCAGAGAAAAGTGCATTGGTTTTGCTAGGGCAGCACTCTAACATTTTACATGTCCTGTCCGCGGACTTTCGCAAAATGCACAGGGCCCTGCACTGTTTATTTGCCACTTCTATTTTTAAACTGTGAAAGGTGGCTCTGAAAAGAGCCTTTTTTCGGGATTTTTGTTCTTTTATATTTTTTTTGTTTTTTCACACACACGACACACTAGGAGAGGAGGGGAAAGTAGGGTAAGGAAGGGACACCAACCACGGGGATAAGAAAGGGCAGGTGGAGAGAGGAAGATGTAGGGTGGGCCTTAATTAGGTAGGTAGCAGGTCTTCTGGTGCTCCGTGACCTTAGTCTCGAAAGCACTTCAAAGACTCTCCCCCCTGCAGAGTACTGCATCGCAGTACATACAAAATATTGTGACCCTCGAAAGGCAAGGGTCAACAGCATTGCGAATGGCCTGTGAGGCAGCTGGAGGGATGAACTCTCCCACAGGAGTGTCTCTTGTGATGAGAGGAGCGGACACGGAGGATGCTGTAGAGGAACTCAACCTACTACTTTGATTACAAGGTACAACCTTGCAAATGATCGCACTGTGGAATGACTTTAGGTGTTGCTTCATGGATGTCGTTGCAAAGCTCTACAAACCATGTCTCGCGCGACTCAGCACCAATTTGCACTAGTTACAGGTGACCTTGTTCGCACATGCTTTTGGTACGTTACCAAAAACAGTAAACAACCACCACACCCAAGACTCCCAGTGAGTGCTTCTAGTAGGGAGTTCCTCTACCTCATTATCTTCATCCTCTTCATCCTCGTTCTCTACATCCTCACGCGTGTTCCCCTCTGCAGGCCCTTGGGGAGGTGGTGGTGTTGGAGGTTTTGGGGGTGGTGCTGAGGCAGATGTAGCAACAGCAGCCATGTATACCATCAGATCAGGGTTGAGATAATCTCAGCAAGAGCAGCAAAGGCAGCAAAAGTCAATCTGCAATAGACAGAAGTACAATGAAGATTAGCTCTGGGGTGTGGCGTTTTATAGGGGGGAAGGGTGCGCTTCAAGAACAGATGGAACACTCTAAAAGGTTCAAAAAGTATGTGGAAAGCGAGGCCCATTGTTTGTTGGGACATGTGCAATGGTGAATTTTTACTGTAAAATAATTTGGATTGTATGAATAAGTTCTTTTAAAATGTTAGGGAACCGGACAGTGTCCGCAAATTAGGACACACGCTCAATGTGGGTGCGGTCACATGATGATGTCGGGAACACGTCTGCGAAGGGGACAGGTGTCTGCAGGACACCAAATGCACGGGAACGGTCATGCGCATGCATGCGGGTGTTCTACGGACAGTGTTCGGGTCCTGAAGCTAATTAAAAGTGCGACACAAGTGAGACGGACAGTTACGGACAGGCGCGCTGTTCGCAGGACTTCTGGGTGTGGTGCGCATGTGCGTAGATGTTCTGCAGTCTCTACGGCCAGGTATAATGTCATTAGGACACATCCATTTTGTTTCACAATGGACATGCCAGACACGTGCGTGTTCTTAGGACATTTTCAACTTGGCTGCGGACGGTAAGGACAGGTATGGTGTCCTTAGGATTCGTACATTATGTTCACTTACAGATATCTCGGACATCAGGTGTGTTCTATGAACAGTTCTATCTTGGTTTCGAATGGAACGGACAGGTATAGTGTACTTAGGACACCACCATTTTGTTCATTTACAGACATCCCGGACACCAGGTGTGTTCTAAGAACAGTTCCATCTTGGTTGCGAATGGCACGGACAGGTGTAGTGTGTTTAGGACATCCTCATTTTGTTAATTACGGACAGCCTGGAAAGGCGTGCTGTCCGTGAAAATTTTAACTGCTTTTTTTTAAAAACTACGACACAAAGAATTTTATTACAAGAAACATAACATTTTTTTTATTACATATACATATACACAATTTATGAAAGAGAGGGGGAACCAGAAACTGATACAAATGCAGCGGAATTAGGTGTTTGGAGAGGGGATGAAGGGATGGAAGTCTCATCAAAATGTTTTCTTGGTGTTGAGGGTTTGGGGATAGTTCACTGGGGAATGGAGAGGGGCAACGGGTACATGTGGGAAAATGGTATTTAATTTTTTCTTTTATGTGGTCCTCCACAAACTGCTTCAAAACATTGACATTTTCCTTGAGCATGTCCATTTTCTGTTCCATGCTTTGCAGAGTCTTTTCCATTGTGTCTTTTGGTGTATTATTTTCAATGTTTGTATGGTCTGTTAAAAATTAATATATTTATGTTAAGTACACATAAAGTAATGATTAGTAAATTGCTTATATAGAGAAGTATCTACCATTACTATCACTGTCTTCAGACATTTCCTCACGTGGAAAATTATCCTCAAGCCATTCCAAAGTACTGCACATTTCTGTGTGAAAAGCAAAAAATATATTAATTGTAGTGTACGTAATACAAAAAGTTTAGAAATATATAACAAAAATGAAGTTTACTTACTAGTTTCTGGTAAGTTGTATTCGTAGTGTTGTGTATGTCTACTGTTGCTTCTAGCTCTGCAGTTTCTGTGAGGTAATTATGTTGGAGGCATACCTTTTGTGTTTTGGTATATTCCATTTTATTACATATGGTATTTAAATGGATGGTTGATGTGTTAGATATGTAGGTTCCACTGCTTATTTATTATTAGATATAATGTGTTTATGTGCTGCTTTTTGAACTTGTGCATTGTTTATATGGTATGATAGAACAATTTCATATACCCCCTGAGTTTTTGGGTAGTGTTGATGTCGTCCGCGGGCATACGCACAGTCCGCCGGCATCAAAATCATTAGCGGGGGTTCAGTATGTGCTATGTTACATGTATATAAAGTAAGGAAATCCTAGTAAACATCTATCAAATTCACACTATGTAAATGTATGTTCAGTAAAAAAACAACTTTGTTAAAGGGACGTTATGGTTAAGTTGTGCTACTAAAAACCTATGAAATTCAGTTAAAAAATGTGTTAAAGGGACATTATGGTTAGGTTGCGCTACTAAAAACCTATGCAATTCAGTAAAAAAACGTTGTTAAAGGGACATTATGGTTAAGTTGCCCTACTAAAAACCTATGAAATTCAGTAAAAAAACGTTGTTAAAGGACGTTATGGTTCCAAGTAAATCCGAAAAACCCCTGAAATTCACTAGTTATGGTAAGCTAAGCAACCCTAACTCGTGACAAAACCGTGCACTGCTAAGACTTACACCCATCACATCAAAGATGACATCACAAATGTCATTGGTGACATCACATGTGCATTTACCTTTCATGAAAAGTCTGTACAAGGGATTCTTATAATGTTGACAAAAAAGTGTCAAGGATCATTGGAATAAATATCATGAGCTAATTAGTGCATTAAGCAATGCATTGATATAAATAGGATTCTATTATGAACTTTTATCCAGTATACTAAGCTACTCATGCAGAAACATAGGCATTGTGTGCAGCATACATGATAAAGATGCAATATTCATAACCTTGCCATGTTGAACAGTGAAATGATAACTGCTTTCTTATTAGAGTTTTGCGTATTGTGAAAAATGTAATAAGTAGCCAATAAAACCCATGTACTACATAATTGAATTATTACAGACAAAACACAAAGAGGCAACAACACATACAAATATGAGTATACACAAGGACAGTGAAATAAGCAAAAAAGCAGCAGTAGTAACAGAAAGTGTTCATAACGTAACTGATTATCTTAATGCAGATAAATGATTGCTCTGTTTCAAAGCTGCTACTTACCCTGATGTGACTGGACCCTAAAGAAAGTAGTGCAAGTACAATGTATACAAATATGAACATATACAGGAAAAGTACAGCAATAAAAAAACAAAAGAACTATCAGAAAGTGCTGATTACCCCACTGATTCTCTTCATGTACAGAAAGGATTGCTGTCTTTCAAGCTTGTGTCTTCCTATATGTATATGTTTCATATGATGTGACTGGACTCTAAGGGAATTACCGTAAGAACATACTTGAAGGATAAGTCTACAAATGTAGTACCTTTTCAATTTTTAGTTCCTGACCGTTACTGATGAAAACCATGTGGCCTAGATATGTCAGTCAAGGAAAAAAGAGTGAGCCAGACATGTGATGTCATCAGTGATGTCATCAATGATATTTATGATGTCATCTTTGATGTTCTGGGTGTTAGTTTTAGCAGTGCACGGTGGTGGCACGAGTTATGGTTGCTTAGCTTACCATAACTAGCGAATTTCAGGGTTTTTTTCGGTTTTACTTGGAACCATAACGTCGCTTTAACATTTTTTTACTGAATTTCATAGGTTTTTAGTAGCGCAACTTAGCCATAACGTCCCTTTAACAAAGTTTTTTTACTGAATATATATATATTTATTCTGGTTTTATTTTACCCTTGGTATATGTCCCACTTTTTTCCACCCTCATCACTTGTTCTCATCTTTGTACTTTTGTACAGGTGTCCTCCATGGGGGTGCCACCACCATCTGTAAATGTGATATTGAAGGTCATTTCTGTTCAAAATTGACATCACTGCTCGTAAATAGAAATACAAATGAAAGTGCTGTTGGGGTAAGCGCTCATTTGAAGCACACTCAATTGGTATAAGAGGAATGCACTGTTTTTGAGAGGCACATAGATTTAATACATAGACAATCATATTTTATTTTATTTATTTTTGTCATTTATGGAACCCCCAGACCTGGGGGTATCACAGCGTTATTTACAGTCCAGGCAAGAGGCAAGAATACATAATAAACTTTAACATCAAATTACGGCGTTAAGTAAAGAACAGTCAATAGAACATAGTTTACAGTACACCTCATAGTCATGGGGGCCGAGTAAGATATTACTCATATTTATCGAACAGCCAGGTCTTGACTTGTTTTTTGAAGGTGGAGAGTGAATGCTAATTTCTGATGTGAACAGGCAGAGCATTCCAGAGAGAAGGCGACACTGCTGTCTCTTTTGCTCTTAAAGCAGGCATGAACAATGAGGAGCAAGAGCTCGATCTTAGCACTTGCACCGGGACAATTTCAGTGATACAGTTATTAAGATAGAGGAGGGGCCTCCTTGTGAATGCAGCGGTGAGCAATAGCCAAGGTTTTCAATTCAACACAAGCTTTAATGGGGAGCCAGTGAGATTCACGTGTTGTAGCAAAGATGTAGTCTGAGCTTTTAAGCCCGAGGGCAGCGTGCAGTGCTTTATTTTGGAGCAGTTGAAGTTTTTACATGTTGACGTTTCGAGGTGCCTATCAGTAGGACATTACAATAGCCAAGATTGGACAGAATCAAGGCACGTGTGAGTGTGAGACAGTTTCTCTGTGAGAGGAACTGTCTACTCAGCAAGATCAGTCTTGCAGTATAAGCAGTGGACAAGGTTAGGACATTAATCTACCTGGTCATGGATGGGTCTGCTTCCAGGTATACCCCCAAAGTTTCTATTGGCTTTAGAACAGGAATGGTTGTGCCATCAATACAGAAGGAGGAGAAGGTGTCCTAGGTGTCTGACCCAGTGTGGAGAGCCAATGATGAGGAACTCAGTTTTCTGATCATTGAGGCATAATCTGCGAGTGGCCATCCAGTTTTGGATTGTGCTGTATACTGCATTGGTTGCTATTGTGTCGCAGCTGTGATCACCCAAAATAAGGATGAGTATTTGGGTGTCATCTGCAAAATTGGTGTATATGATCCCTCTGGAATCAAGGAGATCGAAAAGGGGTTTTGTGTATGTGTGGGGGAGAGACATGACCCTTGCGGGACGCCAAGCAGGGCAGGGATGGGATCAGCTGCAGATTCCCCAATGAATACCTGAGTGGTGCCGCCACTGAGAAAGTATTTGATCCATGAGGTGGCTTCAGGAGAGAATTGGAAGTGACGGCTGAGGCTGTTGCATAATATGTTGTGGTCTACTAGATTGCACGACACTGAGAGATCTATCAGGAGAACGATGGCTAGTTTGCTAGAATCACAGATGGTGTCCATTTGCATTTTTAAGTCCAGCAGGGCAGTTTCTGTGCTATGATTTGGGGGCGGGGGCAGATTGTCTTTTGACGAGAAGGTGGTTGATCTCTAGGAACAGTTTGGCTTGAGCATAGGCTAGGCGGTCTAGAATTTTAAGTAGGAAAGGGACTGTTGTGATGGGAGGTAGTTGGTGAGGATGGATTGGTCAAGGGAGTTTTTTTAGTCGGGGTGTGACACGGGCAGATTTGATGTTAGAGGGTACCACATTAATAGAGAATTATGCGTTACGAACTGAGTGATAATTGGAGTGAGCAAGGGAGTGCAGAGCTTCACAATGGGGGCAGGGCGGAAGTCTCCTTTGCAGTTGGAGGATTTTGGAACTCTAATGGTGGCAGCAACTTGCTCTTGCGTGACTAGACTAAATGCAAATGGGGGAAAGTTGGGGTGTCAGCTCAATTGGGGAGGACATCAGAGACAGGCATAGGTCTTTTGCTGGTGAGCAGGGACTTTTTGGCACTGATCTTGGTGAGAAGAGTCTCCATTTTTTGGATAAGGGCATCTTCTATCATGGTACTCCAGTCTTTGTCAACACGCAATGGGGGGAGGAGTTTCAAGCTCTCTGATGATCGCAAAAGGTTCTCTGCTGTTCGAATTGCCATTAGCGATTCTATCATTGTAGCTGTTAGATCTGCAGGTGATGACCACTTTATCATAGGTGCAGGCCACTGTGGCAAGTGTCATGGAGTTGTTTGGAGAGGGATGTTTTTTACAAATGTGTTCAAGGACTCTTTTTTTCCCTGCGCAGGAGGACTAACTCCTATGAGGACCAGGAAATATTAGGTTAGTTAGGTTTAGGATTTCTTTGTTTTGATAGGTGCAAGCAGGTCGAGACTCTGGAGCAGGCAATCATGGAATTGGTTGGTAAGGTCAAGTGCCGAATAGACTTGATCACAGGCATAGGTTTTGAGCAATGAGAGCAGAGAGGGCATAAGACCTTCATACTTCAGATTGCGCATATTGTAGACTCTTACAGCGCTCAAAGGCACAGCTGGGACTTTGTGGAGTTTAGACAGGGAGTTATTAAAATGGATAAGAAAGTGGTCAGACTAAGGGACTGGGTCAATGCCAAAGATATTCATGGTAGCATTGGCTGCAAGTATCCAGTTGAGGGTACTCCCATTAGAATGGGTGGGGGCAGTGACAAGTTGGGTGAAGTTCAGGTCATTAAGAGCGATAGAGAGCGTAGAGGGTTTGCGGTCAGTGTCAACATTGAAGCCCAGGTTAAGGTCTCGAAGGGTGATCCATTTAGTAGAGGGTTCCATGAAGGGCATGATGAGTAGTGGAATGTCAATGTCAGGGCCGCTGGGTCTGTTGGGTTGCCTATCGATCAGGAGTTTGTTAAATATTGTTTGAGGGTCAGTGCTCAGCTTCAGGGACAACATTTCATACCCTGGGTTGGTATCTAACGGGCATGCCCTGATTTGAAAGGATAGAGCTATTCCACCTCCTACCACTTCTTTGAAGTTTGCTCTGTAGATAGAATAATTAGGTGGGATGGCCAAGCAAAGCAGGGGGCCAGAGGCATTGTGAAGCCAAGGTTCTGTGGTGATCAAGGATAAGATCATGGATATCAACAGCATGAGCACCTAGGGATCAAACATTAATAAGTGCACATTTGAGGGATTCAGTAAGCTGAACAGCTGCAGTGGTGTTACTGGTAGAGGGGGTCTGGTGAATAGAGTCAGAGTGCTGTGGCGGGGGGAGGATGATCTTGCTTTCCTTGTCTGGGCCATGTGGTGGCTCCATTCTGTAGAAGGCATGATCTGGAGTGGAGTCTATGTTGGTTGTTTGCACCTAGGCATGGTGAGATGGTGCCCAGGCTCAGGTGGCTGGAGGTGGGTGGAGAGCAATGAGCTCATATGACAAGAGCAATGCGGTGAATAGATGTCACTGAGCCCAGATGGAAGGTATGCCAGGGAGATGTGCAGTCATGGTAGGTGGTGATCTTGGTAGTCTCAGATCCTGCAATCCGGTGGGTGCAGCGAACACAGGATGCCCTAGTCCTTGATGGAGGTGGAGTATGACTGTAGTCATATGAAGTACATTCCATTAATTTATGGCTGCTTCTGTAATTACATTTTGAGAAAAATAGCAGCACAAGATTTACTTTTTTTAATAAATGTTGCTCTTTTTTGACACATTCATCCATTACTGCCTCTGTATCATATAGCTTCACATTCTAAAACCATCATTAGAGGCACAAATGGTGCAAGCAGTCAACAATAACCCCATCACCCAAAAGCTGCAACCACCTTGCATCATGAACCGATAATTGGAACCAGAAATGTACTTAAGGCTTATGAAACAGCCTGTATTAAACTTCTCTCAATGAATTCCTGCGGGAAGAGCAGACAAGCCAACTAATCGCACACAATATCCAACCTCTCATAACCTGCCGAAATCCTGGAGAGATATATATGCAAAATATCCTGGACCATATTGAATCCCATTGAGTAATAAACTAGTCCCAGGAGGGGTTTAGATCAATGAATCAGCATTTCTATTGATCTGGGATGACCTACAAATGAACAATGACAACAACATACCATTAGCTCTCATTCTAATGGATATATCAGCAACTTCTGTTACCATCAGCCACACAACCCAATGACGAGACTACAAGAATCCAGAATTCACAACTTCTTACTTCAATGTTTAAAATCCATCCTCACAAACACAACTGAAACAACCTATCTACCACCTTTCATCTCAAGAATGAGAACCATCAATTGTGGCGTACCATAAGGATCAAGTCTAGCCACGGTGCATTTCAACAAATATATGGCACCTCTCATGAAACGAATTAAAAAAACAAGGGCTAAAATAGCACCCAACTAATTTTCAAGATGACAATTGACACCAATTCAAACAACTCCCTCACTAACTGCCACAACAAGATAAACATCTGGGTGACCACAGCAACCTAAAAGTAATTCCAAACGAAACACAAATTAAGGTCACTCCACTCAACAACAACAAACCACAGGCACCATTTCCCATGCCAATAGAAATGTGAGCAGGGATAAATGGACAGTGGGCTCACACTAGAACCACAAGTTAAGACGATAGTATGAAAATGCTTCTACCCCCTATATTCAATCAGATGTTTATTTCCATATATTATCTTCCGACACAGCACACATAAGCCATAATATGATTGATATTGTCAGGAATTTGCTAATCAAACAGTATATACCCAGGAATGCATGACTACTTCAGAAAAAAGGTACAGCATATCCAGAACATAGCTGAACAACATTTACTTAGATTAAACAGGAGGCAGCATAGCACCGTTGGGAAGCCTTCTCTGGTTACCCGTGAAGAAAACTATTTTCTTTGGAGCACTATGCATCACTTAAAGAATGATGCATGGACAGGGAGCTGAATTCCTTCAATCAGAAATCACCATTAGCAATCACTAAGGACCCTTACATCAAGCAGTGATATACTTTTGAATCCAGGTGCCTTGAGTAAAACAAATACTGGACACTGCTTTCTCCATCCTCATTAATAAACTATAGGACTCAGTCACAAAAGAAATCCAGAGAACAGATGACCATCTCGATGCCTTGTCTGAGGCGATCTGTTGTGTAGCTAGCTAATGTTTATAAAACACTTAAACACCTGGCTTTTCAACACATTGGGATAGACAACTATTCACAACCCAGTCAAAGACAAACAAACTACAACAGACTGCCAGAATAATTCCATCTTTGCACTACCAGACACCCTTCAGAATACAGCACATCACAAAGAACACAATAAGCAAATATTCAACACGGAACGTCAGAATGCATTTCCACAAAAAACAGCAACCTAACCAAATTGGACTTGCAGGCCAACCCTTGAAGCCCTCACTGGATACACACCACCAACAGAGAATCCTGGAATCATGCATGAAACAAAAACCAACAAGAAACAAATCTGCAAAGAAAACATAAAACACAGCCACCTACATCTATTAATCTAGCATGCTTGAACAAAAGAAACCTCACAAGAAGCCAACCTCAATTATCATCCACCTCTCTTAACACATGTTCACCAGCTCACCAACACAAAACAGCTAAACAAAACCATTAGGCCACACCATTATACTCAGAACTCTACACATCGACAGTTAACTGCCAAATCCATCCACTATCTCAAAGACACATATCCTCACCAGACTGCATACCTCATTCCACATAGAAAACATCCCCACACAACCACTAGTAGCTCCTGTGTCAACACACAACAGTTAACAACAATACCCTGTTTCCTCCCTTGTTGGAATGCATGCTCAGCTCCCCTGTCCGCCCCCCAAACAGTTTCGATTGAGAACCATACTCTAGGAGCACTTGTAGAAGATGACACAAGATGTCAGGGACAGGGGTGAGGTGCACACCAGGGGTGATAGGATATAGGAGCTAGTAGTAGGTGTAGAGGTTGTAGTAGTTAGGTATTGTTGTGAGCCGAGAAATATACTGAACTACTACAATTTTTGAAGCTAGGCCTATAATGGCCAGGACCCAGTAGCAGGAAATAATAGATGTAGGCCTTAGATTCAGTGCATGTTCCCATTCCCGCCCTCCTCCCAGGCAGCAGACGAGAAAGACATTTGATCAATTAGAACATAACCCTTCATTGTTTCACACTGCAGGCCCACATAATTTGAAAGGTATGTGAACAGCGAAGCACCAGTAGGGTTGCTCCTATCCCTGAAGGATGATCTCATGGGGGGCAGGGCAGAGGTCTGTAGCTGTCAAAACACCATTCCAAAATTTAGAGAACCTGTGCACCCAGACCCACAGCCATGTATTTGAACTACCAGAAGTGAACTATGAGAAAATCTAAATCCCTTAGTGTTTGATTGATTACTGTGTTTAAAGGGGGTGGGTCAGGGAGGGGGCAAATGCCAAGGGGAGAGCACAAGCAGGATGCTCTATGATTTGCACTGCAAGGTGCATGGGTGAGTGCATGGGGTGAGAGAAACACATTTAGGCCAATGATGGGGAGAAATGGAGGGGGCGCCAGAGTGGCTGAAATCGCATTAAGCTCCTCGCATTTCAGAGAACTACCTTGACCTCGAGTGTATCCACTGAGCTCATGTCTAATTACCAGGTGCACATTGATTGGTTGTCATCTGGGGAGAGAAGCCTTTTCAACTGGTGAACCAATTGTGTTGCGAGGGCCCACAGACATCAAGGCTGAGGACCACATGGAAGAAGATCAACACTAGGAATTGTTACCAATCACTTGGTGTCCACTACGGGGCAGACCATGTGTAGAGAGGGGACTATCAATAAGGAGGATGAGAAAATACTGTATACTGTTTGCATTACGAATTATGGTGCTGCCCTTTACAATGTTTCATTTGCTTTGAACTTACCAGTGTGCTTCGTGGCAGCAGGGTTTGAATGCCCCTGCTGGCATGTATTTCCTTTTGTGAAAATTAAACTTTGTTATCCTTGCAAAAGGAGCATCAAGCTGTTTTCCCTAGACTGTTGCATTTTTCTCTTGTCTGGTTGTCTGGAGTTCTGCCCTACACCCTCTCCTCCTAAACCACTTCACACCCCCACCAGTCCTTTGGAGATCATACTTCTCCATAGAGTCTTTCATCTCCCCCCACCACCTGCTTCACGGCCCACTTTCAGTCCTGTAAGCACACAAAGTACCTGGCCCTTCTGCACAAATTCTCCAATACCCTCATGCCCCCATAAATAGAGGGTTGGCACCCAATTATTTTGAGCAATGTGAGGGATGACAATGACAAAAGACTTCAATTAACAACTGTTTGACCAGTGACAAAACACACAGTCTAAACTATTTGTATGACTGTGCACTGCCAACAGAATACTTTCCTCTGCCTTATGAACTGGAGATTCTAGCACAGTCTAAACTATTTGTAATCTTTCTGTCTGTCTTTACAGAGCAGAAAGCCCTGCAATTGTTGGATAACAAGTAAACCAATAGACAAGAAAGGAGATCCCAAAACAAGCTACCTATTGATGTCAACATATAGGTTGGAAATTCAGGCTAGCATGAGGTGTCTATAGATCAAAATCTTTCGTGAAACATATACCACAAGATATAAGCAAAGGCCGGTATTACAAAAATATATTTAGTTTTATTTTCTAATACATGATAAAACAGTGGACGTCAATGGTCCATTCTTTTTTAAAAACAAAAACATATGAGACAACGTATAACAATAAGGCATAAGACACAGTATTCTCAAAACATATAAATATCAATTGGCATGTGTCAAAACTCAATAAAGCCCATTGCCGACTTAGAGTGGTGTTAGTAAACAAAGGTGACTTCCAATCATATACAATGTAGTTAATTTCTCAAGGAAGACCTCATAGGAAATGTGACGACAGAAATAACTCTGTTTCCAGCCTTAGATATATGAACACTCAAAAATGAGAGAGTATAAACTGATGTAACCGGACAGCTGATGGTCCGACTAAGGCTTTTGTCAGGACACAGAGAGGACACCTGATGTTGGATGTCGTGTTTTCGGAAGAGATGCTTTTTGTTTTTAACAATATATCTAAAAGAGACACAATAATATAAAACTATTACCAAACAGCTAGATGATTTGTTGCAATTGTAAAATGACCTCATTATTCCTGATATTTCCAAACATTTAAATAATTTCTTAATGTGCATCACAAGCATATCATTGTCCAATAATATATATATCTGTTACACTACGGCAGCAAAGGGCTTTCTTACAAAGAACTTCCCGACCATGGAATCCGCTTTGGCATTGTTACAAGTTGCCTTGGAAACTGTTCAGGTCCCGTAAACGTGCTAGTCAGCTGATCGGATGTGATTCACTTACACGTAAGCCATGCCCCCTTGTTCCTTAAAGCCTTCAGCCGCGGGAACTTCGTTGCTGCTAATTGTACGTTAATACCTGCCTTTTCGTAGCCCGCCTACGGCACTGTTTGCTTTCTCGGATTACCCTCCGTGAACCTTTGACTCTGAACTAAGGTTACCAGACCTCGGCTTTGTACTCTGTTCCTGCTTATCTGGATTACCCTACGGACTTGTTGCCACGGCATTTTCTATTTACATGCAGTTTTCCTTTACTGCCTTTAAACCACGTGAGCCTCCCCGCTCAAACCTTCAGTTCTACGGGCTCTGCGGCTCTTCACTTCTGCTCAAAACTGGATTCCAGTTCTCATACAAATTACACTTGCACGAACGCCTCTGCTTTCCATCTGAGTTCCGGCTCTACGATCAAGATCTGCTGAGATCTGCTTCAGCGCGACGCTGCTTGGTCCTTTTCTTCCTGTTCTATCTGAATCATCGATTTGGAAGTATAAGTCCATCCCTACCAGTGCTGCTTATCAAGGATTGCCTTTGCTCCAACTACCTGATTAACTGTGTTCGCATACTGGGAGACTGTTTGTTTTTTTACTGAAGTGCATTTACGAACGCTTTCCAGGACATGCACCAACCCGGCCCTAGTGCGTCTCTCGTGCCGTTCGGGTTGTACTTCCTATACTAACCTTCCCTCTTTATCATTTTTTCCTGTCGTTGTCATCCACCATTTGGATTTTGTATTCCTTATTGAAACTGGACCAGGATTTCCTCTCAGGTCTACTCACATACACTATCTCAGGTACCGGCAGTTCTATTGTGTTAAATAGAAATAATATAAAAAGAAACAAGTTAGGTATAATACTCAAAACCTTTCTGTATCTCTTGCAGCATTGGTCTGGCGGTGCGCTCAATCCCGCTCTTTTGCATTATAGACTACTCTGTCTGTTCTTACATAAATAGTAGAGTGGTACATTGTGAAAAAGAGCCCCTCGCAAAGTGTGAAAAGAGAAAAATAATATGAGGCCGGGAAACCCAAAGGAAACACACCAAACACCGGTTACAAAGGAACATAGAAAGTATTTTATTTTAAGGTCAAGCAATGACAAAGTCAATAACAGATCGGATAGCTATCGGCCCTCAGTACAACACAACAAACTTCAACGGGGTTCGATGTATTCAGTGAGAGACTGTACATTGGGACATTCAGGTTTTTATACATTTCTCCAGCCTGTTGTCCAACCTCTTCGCGTGTTAACCATTCCATGAATGTTTTACCGGTCTAGGGTCTCTGCCAGGTCAATTATAATGTATTCATCAGTATGTGCATAGATCAGTTCCGTTGATACAGGTAATCCATTTACATGCAGGTCAACAGAAGGACAAGGTCTTAGTTCACGACCCTAACAAGTGGCCTGTAGGCAAGTTATACATTAGCTGTACAGAGGTCAAAACGACCTAGATTCTATTCGGAATGGCATCGTCCACCATTTTGATGTACAGGGTGACTTTTAAACAACAAGAGAACCTAAAATGGCGGTTTGATTCAAGAGGGCGGCCTACATCAATTTCTAAGGTCAAGACCTTGCCGTAGAGAGTTATTCGCGTACAGTTTTAA
This sequence comes from Ambystoma mexicanum, assembly GCF_040938575.1. Taxonomy (NCBI): domain Eukaryota; kingdom Metazoa; phylum Chordata; class Amphibia; order Caudata; family Ambystomatidae; genus Ambystoma; species Ambystoma mexicanum. The sequence continues at coordinate 293,927,687 of NC_090941.1, forward strand.
GCAACTTGGCGTAGGTCAATATACATACAATCATTTACAATAGGAGGCATAATTTAATATCCAGTTTGACAAACCCACCTTTTGGCCAAGTGCTAAGACTACTTCTGATCTCCTTGCAAGTAAATCCATACATCATCGTCCATACACCCTGAATCGCTGTCAGAGATATCTATGGCCATCAGGTCGTTCACTAAGATCTCTTTTAACACATACTGCTTGGAAGTTTTATCCGGGGCATATACTTTTTGCCCCATCGTACCTATCGCCTGAGCACAACATCCCCCTAGCATCGAACATATACTAGGCAGACATTGGATACAACAACAAAGGAATAGCAGAACTCCCAAAATGATCAACAAAACTGAAAGTACCTTCCAACGCCAAGATCGCAAGAAATCCCAAAACCAAGCACTAAGATTCCAGTTCCCCTCGGGAACATGCACTTCTGAGCTAAGGACGTGCAGATTCTGAATTGCTTTGAAAATGGTTGGGGAGGAGTCTGGTACGAAAACACAGCAAGCGGACCCCACTAATTTACATACTCCACCACGTTCAGCCAGAATGACATCTAATGCCATCCGGTTCTGGAGTGCTACTAATCTTATTGCTTTCTGCTCTAATGTCATGTTATAGAGTATATCTGTGGTCCGGTTGATGGTTCTCTCCAGTACCCTCGCTAGTCCCCTGATGTCTTTGGAATTTGCTATCTGCCCCCAAAATGGCACAACTGATTTTGCTATATCTCCCATCACTTGTGCAGAGGTATCACCATTCTCGTCCCGCCGTGGACGAGCCTTTGAAACTTCCAAAGGGCTTGCTATGAATACCCCGGGTAACAGGATCCCTAAATAACAGGTTCCCTGCCAATCCCTGGGCAACCATGGAAATGCTACATTACCACAAACAAAATAGACAGGTTCGCCCACATACAAAGGTCTGCCTTCCCCAGTCAAATTTGCAACTTTGGCACAGCCTTTAAAATCTCCCATTGCCCCGGTACCATTCCTCTGTATGCAGAAAGAAACTGAATCGGGGCTATGGTTAAGAAGGAGGCACAGCATCCTTATTGCCTATCAGAGCCATTTTAAAGGAAACCAAAGATTGGAAAGGACTAGATAGTCTATCAGAAGGCCTAATTGAAGCAACGTTGAGTTTGCTTCTATTTGCAAAAAGCGAGCATCCCAGGGGAGTCAAAACACGTTTTTCAAAATTGTTCAAATTAGTTCCATCAAAATTCCCTGAGATGCTATCGTTCCATCGGCCAAAGAACAGTGCTCTAAGAGAGGCTTAGCAAGCAGTTGTCAAAGGTAAGGGATGAATATACCAACCTAGCCCCTTATCCCCATGTTGCGGTAAATGCGAGCAGACCCAGCAATTGGTTTTGTTAAAAATGGCATGTGTCGAATTCATAATCAGCATCATAGTATTATTGTGATACTTCTGTCTATGCAGAGAGTCCCTAGGTGACAGAGTATGCATATGTACAAAAGGTGTAAAAACAGTAGGTACAATTTCAGTTGGCAAAAGAGGCTCTAGAGGATAAATCTCCTCGATGTACCAGAATCCTAAAGCAGTTACTATAAAAACCCCAATTATTATCATCAAAACACACTAATACGTTTTAGGGGCCCAGGCACATTGTTCATTGTTTAAGTTGGTCACCCCCTTATTTACAAGTCCAATACGGGAAGTAGCAGTGGCAGGCATCATAGTCTTCGGATGGAAACCCCAATGTTCGTTGCTGGCGACCCCCCGGTCGCGCGGCTTCTTAGTCCTTCCCCAACCCTAGCCGACAGAACCCCCTTTCTCAAATTTGGGCAAAAGCAAGCCCTTGATGATCCTTTCCTTTTTTTGTTTGAATGCACAGTCGAACCGTGCCGTAGGCCTATTTTCTCTGCCGAAGATTATATCTGGTGGTTCCCGGTACTGTTTGATCCGGAAATAAGGTAACGTCACTCCTGAGGGAAGCAACGTATCAGAGGCAACGGAAGTTGCAGAATTCGGAGCAATGGTTTCCGGAAATGACTTTTCCAAAAAGTGCGGAGACAAAATGGATGATTCCCCAAGCCCCACGGGCTCAGAGAGATTCTCTGACTGACTCACAGTGCTATTTGCTGCTTCAGGATCATCGATTGTAGCGTTAGTGAGGGGTTCTGTTTCTTCTGTAACGTGTGGCGTTGGGTGAGGAAGTTTCTTGACATGCGTCGCATGTATCCAGTTCTTCTTTCTAGCCACACGCACTGCCGTTTGGGTGACCAACAAGACCTGGAATGGTCCCCGCCAGCGAGGCGCGAGGCAAGAGGACCGCTCGTATGCTCTCACCAGGACCCAGCTTCCAGGCCAGATGTTGTGTCCTGGGCCCTCGTAATGTACAGGTAAAGCTGATCGTACCTGATGATAAATGAAATACAGATTTTAAGTCAACTGGTTACAGTAGTCTGAAAGCAATACATTCTCAAGATTTCTCAGTGCTTTAGGTTTCGGAAGACCCCAAATATTAGCAGGCCTCCCCATCACCACCTCAAATGGAGAGAGCCCAGTCTTTGAGGGGTAGTGCGCATGGCTAGTAACACGATCGGTAAGGCGTCCGGCCATTTTAGTTTGGTACCGGCACACGTCTTAGCGAGTTTGTTCTTTAGGATACTGTTATGTCTCTCTACCAACCCGGCACTTTGAGGATGTCTAGCCGAATGAAATCGCTTATCAATATATAGTGCCGTACATATCTGTAAAACTACAGCAGCAACAAAATGTGGACCATTGTCCGACCAAATGATTCTTGGCAACCCAAACCGCGGGAAGTACTCCTTTATCCTAATTTTCGCAGTGGCCATGGCTGTAGCATCTTTGACAAGTAAAGCCTCAAACCATTTACTAAAGGCACAAATGACCACAAGGACATATTTTAAACTATTGCACCACTCCATCTCAATAAAATCAAAATGAATCACTTCAAACGGGACAGAAGGATGCCCAAAGCTACCCCTTGGAGTTACCGTCCCCTTCCCCACATTATGCTGTAGGCAAATCATGCAATTTTGGACATAATGCTGAGCAATTTTCGAAATCTTATCATTTACCCAGACTTTCTCTAACATTTTCGTAATCTGTTGAGCACACACATGTGTGGGACCATGTGCCATAGTAACCATCATGACTATGTAGGCATTAGGAAGTAACCATTTCCCTTCAACTGTGTCCACCCAACACCCATCATCATCTAATTTCCCCAAGCCTTCAGCCCATTTCTTAGATTCTTCCATTGAGGCATCAGCTTGGATATCCTGCACAGACCCAATATCCTCGTCCATTACATAGACATCCCTAGTTTCTCTTAGAGCATACATTTCTGTGCGAAGATCTGTGGCAGTTTGTCTGGCTATCTGATCAGCGAAAGCATTCCCTTTTCCTACATCATCTGTGATCTTGCGATGCGCTGCGCATTTCATGATTGCTAACTGACTAGGGAGCGCGAGCACCGAGAGCAATTGTACTATCAGGGGGCCATGCTGAATCTTGGTCCCATGTGAAGTTAGAAACCCTCTTTCTGACTAAAGTCTCCCAAAGTTGTGAGCCACCCCAAAAGCATACTGACTGTCAGTATATATATTCACTGTTAGCCCTTCGGAAAGCTCACAAGCTCAGGTTAATGCTATAATCTCTGCGGCCTGCGCGGAGTTATGTGTAATTCGCTTGGTCTCTACAACCGTGCTTAATGTAATGACTGCATAAGCAGCTGTGGATGTACCATCCGGAAGTTTGAAACAGGAGCCATCACAAAATAGCTCCCCTTGCGCATTATCCAAAGGAGTGTCCTTAAGATCAATTCTGCCCTTTGTTTCTTGTTCAGTAGTATACAGGCAGTCATGTGACTCATCATCACCGCAAACAGTATTTTGCGGGAAAGGTAGGAGTTCAGCCGGATTAAGAACACAACACCTCCTAATTTGTATGTGGGGAGCAAACAAAATTAATTCATATCTCGTCAATCGTGCGGAAGTGAGGTGTTGCGTTTGGGTTTTGTTCAATAGAACATCTACAGAGTGAGGCAACATCAGGGTTAGATCATGGCCTATGACCATTCCCTCACTCACGCAAACATCTTGGCAAAGCGCATGCGACAGGATCAAGGGCGGAAGAGTAGTAACCGCACGGCCTATTCTTCCCTCCATGTTCCTGCATTAATACAGCCAAAGCACATCCATCACATTCATGCGCAAACAACACAAAGGCCTTGTTGTAATTTGGTGTACCCAAAACCGGTGCAGAGCATAATGCAGTCTTAAGAAGCTCAAATGATTGTTGATGTTCCGATTTCCATGGCAATGGCGAAGAAATGCCCTTCTTTGTCAAAGCCAACATCGGTTTTATCACTAGTGAAAAGTTCGGGATCCATAACCTACAGTAAGAAGCCATACCTATTAAGGCTCTGACTTCCTTCTGTGTACTTGGGACAGACATGCCAGAAATGTGTTTTATTCTTTCAGGTGTCAATCTTCTTCCCTCCTTTGACAGGAGGTAGCCTAAATAGGCAACCTCCTGGCAACAATATTGAAACTTTTTAAGCGAAGCTTTGTGACCATGCTTAGCTAGATGGATGAGCAACAATACAGTGCCCTCTTTACAAGAGCTCTCAGAATCTGCTGCTAAAAGCAAGTCGTCAACGTACTGAAGCTGCGTACAAGTAGGGGGTAATTCAAGAGTCTCAAGCTGTTCTTTCAAGGCCCTACTATAAATGCTAGGACTCTCGGTGTAACCTTGAGGTGCACGAGTAAATGTGAACGAGCGTCCCCCTATCATGAACGTGAACAAATATCTACTGTCCTTGTGTATAGGAATACTGAAGAAAGCATTCTTCAGGTCCACAACACTAAAGTAAGTAGCCATAGCTGGAATCATAGTTAATATCGTCGTCACATCAGGCACAATTGGAAATTGTGGAGCGACAACTCTATTGATGGCATGCAAATCAATTATAAAACAAAACGGAATAGCATTATCGCCTTTTTTGTACATGGGTAGGAGCGGACTATTGCACAAACTTCTTGTAATCTCCTCAATCACTCCACGATGCACAAAATCGGAAACAATGCTCTTCAAAGCTCGCTCACCTTCAACCGAGATCTTATACTACGGGATACGTGGCAACTTAATACCATGTTTCAAGACTATTCTAACAGGCTCAATCTGTAGAGCACCGACAACATTGTCGTCAGCCGCCCACAAACACTCCGGGACATTACTGAATTCTGGTGGCAGAGGTCTAGTCAAAAATTGTGAAACAGAAAACTGCTGTGGTGAAATCGTCAAACGCACTCCATCAGATGAACAATGAATTACCGCATTTAATTCCTTCAACAGATTCAACCCCAACAAATTCTCTCCACAATTTGAAGTCAAAAGAAATGGACAGTGGTCCGTAAAGGGACCCAAAGAAATAGGTACCGGCAAAGAAACCGGACAAATGACTGGTGTGCCAGAAAACCCTACGGAGACATTGGTTTGCCCTGATAGTGGAATGTTTGGAACCCGTGAATGATCAATGGAAACTTCTGTTCTCCAGTGTCTATCAAGAACTGATGTTTCCTATTTCCCACTACCATTTCAACGTAGGGACCTTTCTGACTAACGGGAATAGGTGTAGGTTCCAAACCCTGCTTCGGGCAATCCTAACGAAACAGAATATCATCAGAAGGAAGCTCCTCAGAGAGGTAAGCAGCAGAAGGGTGATCGAATATGTTTCTAGTATCCACACTCGAATTCTGATTGTCCTGCGAAAAAGGTTGCTGAGGATCCTGTGAAACTGACCTCTACCAGGGCCCCCCACCACAGGGCGACCTCTGGGTCATCGACCCATACTCCCAAATGTGTTATTCGACCTCTGTCGAAGGACGGGGCATTGCGCATGCCAATGACCCTCCTGGCGACAATAGGCACACTGGTTAATGTTCACAGGACCCAAGAGCACATTCCCTTGTAGAACATACTGACCTCTAATCTGCGAACTACCCCCTCTGGGGCCTCTAACAATTTGTTGTAACAATACTTTAGTCTTTAAGTCTCCTTTTCTCTTTTCCACTCTATCTTTTTCATTATTGATACGGTTCTTGTAGTACTGAGCCATGTGCAGTACTTCTGATTGGGATTTCGCCTGCCAAGCGCTCTCAGAAGACATAATCTGTGACTGGATGTCGGGCAGCAATCCACGCACGAATTTGTCTACAAATAACCTTTTCCCAGATTCTGTGCCTAAATCCTGTCCACTGAAGTCCGATAATACTTGTTCGAACCGATTAAAGAACTCGGTGGCACCCTCAGATTTTCCTTGGACGCAGGCGGTAAACTTATCCCAAATAATTATTTTTTCGGGAATTATAGTTTTTAATTTCTCAATAATTCTGTCAGGCAAAGTGAGTATCACCTGAAGCGGTCTCTCACAAGCTGGCCTTTCCCCGTCAAGCCTAGTTATATTAGCCCACGTATCTCCCAACCCAGGTGCATCATCTATTGTTCTAACCTGCTTCCACAAATCTACGGGCAGAAGTACAGGGAATAACAAGTCAATATCGACTAGGGTGAACACTGAGGACTACAAGACGGACTCTATCTGTTTATAGAATCCTGTTGGATTTTTCCTAATGTCGGGAATAGATTGCCTAATAGTGTTCACTTCCTGTCGTGAAAACGGGACGTAAACAAACTGTGATACATAATGTGCAGGAATGTCCACAGCAGCTATACCTGCTGCAGCATTAGCGGCAATCTCAACTTTTGGGACAAATGTCGGAGGTACCTCTCTCATAGACAACAGAGATGTAGGCAACTCCGAACGCTTACTAAACAACAGAGCTACGTCGAGCACTAAAGCAGTCGAAGAAGTGGCAAGCGAAAAAGCTCTCTTATAAATACCCAGTAACTCTGTGGGACAACTAACCTTCTTCCTCACACATTCATCCTGCAGGTACTCTACCATTACCTGAATCACCTTCCTCTGCATTTCTAGCGTATATTGACTATATGTGTCATATAGCTCAACCGGAGTTATCGATAAATCTGAAATCCATCTAATCGCATCTCTTGTACAAATTTGTGCTTCCTCAGATGCCCATTTACGACACGGAAGAAATCGTTTCTGTACATACATACTCTCTTCTTCGTCATCCTCATTCCGTAACTTCTCCAAGTATCTCCTATACTCAAACAACCTTTCGACATGCTCATGGACTTTCTCCACAGTATCTCTTGATAGTGCTAAAGTATTCAAATCCCTCAGCTCTTGTGGGAGATCCGCATTACTTAATTTACCCCACATTACACATAAATGAATCAGTAAACCTTCAATAAAAACATTTTTCTCAGGAAAATTATCCATATTAGACAGTGTGGCAAAAACATTAGCTCGATCATGTCTCTCCATACAATGCTTAGCCCATGCAAACAAATTCAGCTTTTTATCTGTAGGGACAGTATTACGAGTAACAACCTTTGACCCCGCACCCCGATCAACTGTAGTCGGTACGGAACCACTCGGGAGTGGAGGTGCAGGTAGATTCAATGGAGGTGTTATTACTGGTGCAATGGGAAGAGGTAGTAGAGCAGGCGGAGGAACAACAGCCGGGAGAATAGGAACAACTGCTTGAGCAGGGAGAGCAGGAATAACAGCAGGAAGAGGCAAAGCAACAGGAAGAGGATCATACGGAGGTGGTGCAGCGGCACCAGACCTTCGCTCGTTTAACAATTTGTCAAGAAACCCGTCAGAAACATGAAGGTCTTTAGAAGGATAGATTTTCTGAATACCGAGTGAGAAAGCCCTATCCATATTCCTAACTGACTCAGACTGTTTGTCCTGATCATGTAACAATGCCTTTTCAGCGTTCGTTTTATGACGGTGCGCATGTTTTTCCCTAGTCTTAAGCTGCTGCAACGCTTCTTTTTTCCAATTCTGTAGAACATCAAATGCTGCGGGTCTGGCCTTTTTCTTTAACAAGACCGACTCTAAGTATTCCATACGAGGGATCTCGAAACTACGATTGATTGGCCACTGAAGTTTAGAGGCATGTCTGGTTTGTCGTGCCAAATATCATTAAACACTACACTTCCAATGCCATGTTTACAATACATAGTAAACGCCGGCGACCCCTCCTGTGGTGCCGGGCGGCTAAATTCCAAAGATTGACGATCGCTGCGGAATAATGCCCTAAAGCAACTAGACAATTTCCTAGGCATTTCTCAAAAACTTGGTGTTACCTGGTCAATAATTGTGTCTGCAGATACAATGCGCCAAATTCAAATTGTCAGGGTTAAATTAAGAGTCGGGTCACGACTCACCTGACCCAACCTAAGGAGAACCATACGGTTTATCAAAGAACTTACCTAACAAATTTTACCATGTGTTTGGTGATTTCAGCAAATTTGCCCGCCTCAAAAAGTGGACCCTCGTCAAGATGCCGTCTCAGACTGCAAGGCTATCGTCCAAGGATCGGATCGTGCAGCGCTGTAGAGGTGTCGCGTCTCGTTCAGTCGGGCCCGTAGTATCACACCGTCCGATCTCGGTCCGATAGCATGCGTCAACCTTCAATGGTCCGGAATCAATCTTGAGGGTCCCTATTCGGGCGCCAACTGTGAAAAGAGAAAAATAATATGAGGCCTGGAAACCCAAAGGAAACACACCAAACACTGGTTACAAAGGAACATAGAAAGTATTTTATTTTAAGGTCAAGCAATGACAAAGTCAATAATAGATCGGATAGCTATCGGCCCTCAGTACAACACAACAAACTTCAACGGGGTTCGATGTATTCAGTGAGAGACTGTACATTGGGGCATTCAGGTTTTTATACATTTCTCCAGCCTGTTGTCCAACCCCTTCGTGAGTTAACCATTCCATGAATATATTACTGGTCTAGGGTCTGTGCCAGGTCAATTCTAATTTATTCATCAGTATGTGCATAAATCAGTTCTGTTGATACAGGTAATCCATTTACATGCAGGTCAACAGAAGGACAAGGTCTTAGTTCATGACCCTAACAAGTGGCTTCGAGGCAAGTTATACATTTGCTGTACAGAGGTCAAAACGACCTAGATTCTATTCGGAATGGCATCGTCCACCATTTTGATGTACAGGGTGACTTTTACACAACAAGAGAACCTAAAATGGCGGTTTGATTCAAGATGGTGGCCTACATCAATTTCTAAGGTCAAGACCTTGCCGTAGAGAGTTATTCGCGTACAGTTTTAAGCAACTTGGCGTAGGTCAATATACATACAATCGTTTACAATAGGAGGCATAATTTAATATACAGTTTGACAGGAAGCCTGATTCTTTGAAATCAGGGGACGTGGGTTTTTGGAGACGTCTACGGCTTATCCTACATCTCGATCCAGGTTGGGGTCACGCACACCTTCCGGCTCGCTGAGTAACAGAATTAGCAGCCTAGAAAGATGTCGACTGAGATTACCGATGCTTTAAACCAAATTGTGCAGATGGTTACGGATCTCCGGACTGACCTGACAAATGCGCAAGAAGCATTGCACCAATGCATGGACGCAATTCAATCTCTTGTCACTACTCCAGCAGCACAAGCAGGCGCTGGTGCTATAGCTTCTGGGTCTGGTTTTTCCAGCACCCGTTCAAGAAAGCGCTCCTGTGTTGCTTACTAGCCATTTTCCATTGGCTCCTCCGGAAAGGTTTTTGGGAGATCCCAAATAATACAGCACGTTCAATAATCAGTGCAAATTGCATTTCCTATGCCGTCCTACCTCCTTTCCCACTTCCACCACCAAAGCAGCTTTTGTTCTTTCTCATTTAGGTGGTACTGTCGCAGCCTTGGCCAATCCCCTGCTTGAGTTCAATAGTCATATAATGTACAATTGCAATGCTCTTCTTTCCATGATGAGCAAGGTGTTTGATACCAGATACACTACCCAAGCCACGGATTTAGAGCTACTCAAACATTGACATGCCAATTCTTCCTTGTTGGTTTATCTCGCCCGGTTTAACCAGTTGGCGGTGGAAACCGACTGGCCTGAGGAGAAAAAAGAGGCAGTGTTCTATCAAGGACTTTCGGAGGAACTTAAGGTTATTTTGTCCACTGTTCCTGTGGTGCCTACAGCTTTTGGGGAGTTGCTCGACTTGGTGCTACAAATCGACGCCCGAAAGGCAGAAAGACGCGGAGAAAAGAAGGCCACACACGTACTACCGGCCTCAGAAGCCGTCTCGGCACCTCTGCCTGTCCCTGCACCCATGCAAATCGGTGCTGTTCAAAGTCCTTTAACGCCGGCTCAACAGAAGTATCGTAGGGCCCACAATCTGAGTCGTTACTGTGGTGCCTCTGACCATCTATTACCAGAGTGTCCAAAGAAACCCAAAAGAAAAGCGGGAAATGCCAAATCCCGACAGTAGACAGTAGTCCCTATGTCAGGAGGTCCAAATCAGGACTCACCTTGTCTTGGATCGTCTCAACTCATCCATCTTCCTGTCAAACTTTCTTTAACTCCTGGACCATCCATTGAGGCCCAGGCCGTTATTGATTCAGGAGCCACAGGCAACTACATTGACCATGGTTTCGTCTCAGTAGCAGGGACCCCTTTGATTCTCAAGAAACAACCTGAGACAGTCAATTCAGTAGACGGTTCTACCCTTGTTTCTGGAATGGTCACCCATCAGACGGTGCCCATGGTCATGTGCACCAAGGAAGGACATACTGAGACCATTACATTTGACGTTATCAAGGCTCCAGTTTATAGGGTCATTCTAGGTATTCCATGGCTTCATTTCCACAACCCTGTTATCGACTGGGTCACACACCAGATACAGTTCCCTTCTACTGTATGTAACCTCCAGTGCACGCCCTTACATGGTATTATTCAGAATACTCCTGTTAATGTTCGTGCATCTTCTTCCCTCCACATCGGAGCTATTTCTACTGTCACCTCACCATCTGTTCCTACAGATTACGCAGACTTCCTAGATGTGTTCAACAAGGGCATGGCTGAAACCCTACCACCCCATAGGATCTACGACTGCCCCATAGACTTATTGCCCGGGGCAAAGATTCCTGTGGGAAGGGTGTATTCTCTTGCCCTAAAGGAGGATGCTGTGCTAAAGGAATACCTCGATAAAGCACTTTCTATGGGGTTTATTAGACCGTCCAAATCACCAGCATCGTCCCCTCTCTTCTTTGTGCCAAAAAAAGAAGGCGATTTTTGTCCCTGCATTGATTACAGAGCCTTGAATGCAGTTACAATAAAAAATCAATATCCACTTCCACTGATTTCTGTTCTTCTCGATCAATTGGGCTCTTCACGGATTTTCACTAAGTTGGACCTCAGAGGAGCATACAATCTGGTGCGCATGAGAGAGGGGGACAAGTGGAAGACTGCATTCAAGACACAATATGGGTTGTACGAATACTTAGTGATGCCCTACAGGCTTTGTAATGCCCCCGACACTTTTCAGGCTTTCATGAATGACTTGTTTCATGACATCTCAGACCAGTATGTCGTCATATACTTAGACGACATATTGATTTATTCACACACCCTTACTGAACACATTCAACAAGTAAAAACTGTACTCCAACGTCTAAGGGAAAATCACCTATTTGTGAAAGCTGAAAAATGCATATTCCACGCTTCTGAGGTGGAATTCCTGGGTTACGACCTCACCAACCAAGGGGTGCGTATGAGCAAATCCAAAGTGAAGGCCATACTTGAATGGCCAGCACCCAAGACAGTTAAATCCCTCCAATCTTTATTGGGTTTCGCCAACTTTTATAGACGGTTTATTCATGGATTTTCTGCTCTTTCAGCGCCTCTTACCTCAGTAACCAGTGTTAAAGCGCCCTACGATTGGTCACCTGTGGCACAACAGGCTTTCAATCAATTAAAATCAGCTTTTGTCTCTGCACCTGTCCTTAAACACCATGATCCTGATCTTCCTTTCTATGTTGAAGCTGACGCCTCAAGGACCGCTATAGGAGCAGTCTTGTCCCAAGAATGTCCACATACTGGGGAAATGCACCCCGTAGCCTTTTTTTCTCGCAAATTAACAGCATACGAGAAGAACTACTCCATCACGGAACGGGAACTGCTGGCGATCAGGGATGCCTTTGCTGAGTGGCGACATCATTTGCTTGGAGCACTTCATCTTGTCACTGTGTATTCCGATCTCAGAAGTCTCTTGGCTTTCAAATCTATGAAGTGTCTCACAGCTAGACAGGCAAGATGGCATTTATTCTTTTCGCAATACCAATTCCATATAACCTATCGTCCGGCCAGAGCTCAGGTATCAGTTGACACACTTTCACATCTTCATTCAGAGGGTGACCCGTCCAAGATGGAGCCTCCTATGCTTCTCCCAAACAAGGTTGTTTGCGGATGCATGGTACAGCCCTCCTTGAGTACTATCATTGAGCAATGGGCAATGGAACATCCAAAAGAGGTTCAGGAACTCAGTATAGACTTGTCTCAAGGTCTACCCATCATTCAAGGGCGTATTTTCATACCACCCGGTCAGGCTCGTTTATTGGCGCTCCAATGGGCACATGATTCTGTGGTTGCCGCACATCCAGGTCAAAGGAAAACACTGGAATCTCTACGGCGATGGTCTTGGTGGTCTAACATGGCTCGTGATGTGCAAGATTACATCGCTACCTGTGCTATATCTGCCCAGTGTAAATCCGCCAGGTCCAGACCAGTGGGCTTATTGCGGCCTTTACTGGTTCCTCATGAACCCTGGCATATGGTATCGATGGACTTTATTGTGGAATTGCCAGAAGTACAGGGACATGATACCATATCGGTAGTCGTGGATGACTTCAGCCATTTTTGTACCTTGTTCGCGGTTGCCTTCTGCTTCCGTTTGGCCAGATTGTTTATGGCTTATATCTTCAGATATTTTGGTCTCCATCTTTGTGTCTGATCGGGGTACACAATTCACATCAAGATTCTGGAGGGCGCTTACTACATCTTTGGGAATCGATGACAGGTATTCTTCATCCTATCATCCTCAAACAGACAGCCGAACTGAAAGACTTAACTCCGCTATTGAACAGTATATGCGTTGCCTTTGTCTCCAGTTCCAACAGACCTGGTACACAGCCCTTCCTCAAGCAGAATTTGCATATCAAAATTCCTTGCACGGGGGTATCCCCCTTTTTTGCATTATACATTTGCACCCGAGATCTTTACCATTGACTCTTCCCTTACCTGAGGCCTCTCCTGCTGCATTGGCATGCGTAAGAGACCTAGATCAAGTACATCGGGATGTACGTTGCCATCTACTCCGGGCTCAGGAGCATGCTAAAAGGGCTGCGGACGCTCGCCGGCTGCCGGGACCGGACTATCGGACTGGTATGAAGGTTTGGTTGTCCTCCCGCAACCTGCGTATTGCGGCTAAGCTTTCCTGGCTGCCACGCTTTGTTGGTCCTTTCTGCGTTTCCTCTGTGATCAATCCTGTCGTTGTTAAATTGGATCTCCCACGGAATTGGCGTATTCACCCTGTGTTTCATGTTTCACTAATAAAGCCATTTCTTCAGTCTACTCGGATGCCTGCACGCCCTGTGCCTATCATGGTGGATGGGGAGGAGGAGTATGAGGACTCCCACATCCTTGACTGTAGGATCTGTAGGGGTTCTGCTCTTTATTTAGTGGACTGGAAGGGGTTTGGACCCAAGGATCGTACTTGGGAGCCTTTGTCCAATCTGCATTTCCCCGATATCTTGCGGGAATTCCATGCCTCCCGGGGATTGCCGGGGTTTTTGGAGGCGGATGCTGTTACACTATGGCAGAAAAGGGCTTTCTTCCGAAGAACTTCCTGCCCATGGAATCCGCTTTGGCATCGTTACAAGTTGCCTTGGAAACTGTTCAGGTCACGTAAACGTGCTAGTCAGCTGATCGGACGTGCTTCACTTACACGGAAGCCATGCCCCCTTGTTCCTTAAAGCCTTCAGCCGCGGGAACTTTGTTGCTGCTAATTGTACATTACTACGTGCCTTTTCGGAGCCCGCCAACGGCACTGTTTGCCTTTCTCGGATTACCCTCCGTGAACCTTTGACTCTGAACTCTCGTTACCAGACCTCGGCTTTGTACTCTGTTTCTGTTTATCTGGATTACCCTATGGACTTGTTGCCACGGCTTTTTCTATTTACATGCAGTATTCCTTTACTGCCTTTAAACCGCAGGAGCCTCCCCGCTCAAACCTTCAGTTCTACGGGCTCTGCGGCTCTTCACTTCTGCTCAAAACTAGATTCCAGTTCTCATACAACTTACGCTTGCACAAACGCCTCTGCTTTCCATCTGAGTTCCGGCTCTACAATCAAGATCTGCTGAGATTTGCTTCAGCGCGACGCTGCTTGGTCCTTTTCCTCCTTTTCTATCTGAATCATCTATTTTCTATTTGGAAGTATAAGTCCATTCCTACCAGTGCTGCTTATCAAGGATTGCCTTTGCTCCAACTACCTGATTAACTGTGTTCGCATACTGGGAGACTGTTTGTTTTTCTACTGAAGTACATTTACGAACGCTTTCCAGGACATGTACCAACCCAGCCCTAGTGCGTCCCTCGTGCCGTTCGGGTTGTCCTCCCTATACTAACCTTCCCTCTTTATTATTTTTTCCTGTCCTTGTCATCCACCATTTGGATTTTGTAATCCTTATTGAAACTGGACCAGGATTTCCTCTCAGGTCTACTCACATACACTATCTCAGGTACCGGCAGTTCTATTGTGTTAAATAGAAATAATTTAAAAAGAAACAAGTTAGGCATAATACTCAAAACCTTTCAGTATCTCTTGCAGCATTGGTCTGGCGGTGCGCTGTAACGCTCACCTGATTCTCGCAGAGGCGCCGGTCTTGACTGGGCGACTACCATATCTTCAAAGGTGATGTGTAGCACCCGGTTGGCTCTTTGGGCTGGACCTCTGTGCACTGTATGCCTGACGTGTAGAGTAAGATGTCTGCAGATAGAAAATATGGGGTTAATGAACTGGGGTTATTGGGGTGTCCCTATCTCTTTCCTCTTCTCCTCTCCTGTAGACCCCCAAAGGTTAACGCTCTCACCTTAGGTAAGTGAATGGCGAGCTCTCCATCTGCCTCGGGGCAGGGTGCTGTAACCAGTTTCTTCACTGGATAGGTAGCGCAGGCCTCTTGACTTCAGAGGACTGCTGTCCGTCGTTTACTGCACGAACGGTAAGTTTCGAGTCATTCAAATGTCTTTAAAGTCTTTAGTAATGATGTCTCTTGTTTTGCAGGGTTCCGGCGATGGCGGATGACAGGCTGAAGTGAGTTGAAGATGGAGCCCGTGTGATGAATAGAAGCGCCTGGAAGCACGTAAGTAAGCGCTTGTTGCCTGCTTCACGATGCGCTCTAACTGTCTTTTTATTTTGCAGGTACGAGTTCGGAGCGGCTGCAGGGTGCCGGAATACCCACTGGATTAGATGTGGAAAGGAGTAATGGCACGTGAGTATTAAAGTTCCCCAATGTCTTTAAACGCACCTTGGTTTGTCTTTCAGATGCGGGATGCAGCGCCGAAGGCCTCCGGAGCGTGCGAAGAGTTGGTAAGCTTTTGTCTTTCAGATGCTGGAATGCAGTGTGAAGACCTCCGGAGCGCACGAAGAGTAGGTAAGATTTTGCCTTTCAGATGCCGGAATGCTAACCTGTTCTTTCTTGTCTTTATAGGTGTTGCTGAAGACTGGATTCAGGATGGTAAGCCTTTGCCTTTCAGATGCCGGAATGCTAACCTGTTCTTTCTTGTCTTTATAGGTGTTGCTGAAGACTGGATTCAGGATGGTAAGCCTTTTTCCTTAGGCCCAGGACCGGATGCAGAAGACACGATGAGCGTTCTGCTGCAGAGGTTGCAGAATAACGCAAAGCAAGATTCATCCACCGGGTGTGGTTTAAATAGCCTCCTGTAGTGCTTAGGTGTCTCCTTCCACAGCCACGCCTAAGTAAGAAAAGAGTTCCTGGTAAGAAAAGAGTTCCTGCCTTCCAGAAGAGTTCCAGTGTTCTGAATCTAGGGAGTGGCTCCAGCCCCACCCAACAGGAAAAGTAGTTCCAAACAGAAGAGGATCAGAGGCTCAACTGGCAGGCAAGTAAGCAGCATGGTCTGCTGAAGGTAAGTCCACCCAAGCATTATGAGCCCGGCGCTTCCAGCGCTGGGACTGGGCATATTTATGAGCCTGGTGCCACTGGCGCCAGGACTGGGTCCAAAAGGTCCCAATTGGGACTGGTTGGCACTTGGAACCTGGGTTATGGATCTGCTTCCAAGGGAGTTGGGAAAACCCTGACCTTTTGGGAGCAGAGATCATGACAGTACCCCCCCTCAAGGCCCCTCCCAAACCGGGCTTCTCCGGGGGTTTTGGCTTGTCAGGAAATGTTCGGTGAAATCTTTTGATTAGGCGAGGAGCGTGGACATACAACTGGCAGGCAAGTAAGCAGCATGGTCTGCTGAAGGTAAGTCCACCCAAGCATTATGAGCCCGGCGCTTCCAGCGCTGGGACTGGGCATATTTATGAGCCTGGTGCCACTGGCGCCAGGACTGGGTCCAAAAGGTCCCAATTGGGACTGGTTGGCACTTGGAACCTGGGTTATGGATCTGCTTCCAAGGGAGTTGGGAAAACCCTGACCTTTTTGAAGCAGAGATCATGACATGCGCTCAATCCCGATCTTTTGCATTATAGACTACTCTGTCTGTTCTTACATAAATAGTAGAGTGGTACATTGTGAAAAAGAGCCCCTCTCGAAGAGGAAGCCTGATTCTTTGAAATCAGGGGACCTGGGTTTTTGGAGACATCTATGGCTCATTCTACATCTCGATCCAGGTTGGGGTCACGCACACCTTCCGGCTCGCTGAATAACAGAATTAGCAGCCTATAAAGATGTCGACTGAGACTACCGATGCTTTAAACCAAATTGTGCAGATGGTTACGGATCCCCGGACTGACCTGACAAATGCACAAGAAGCATTGCGCCAACGCATGGACGCAATTCAGTCTCTCGTCACTACTCCAGCAGCACAGGCAGGCGCTGGTGCTATGGCTTCTGGGTCTGGTTGTCCAGCACCCGTTCAATAAAGCGCTCCTGTGTTGCTTACTACCCAATTCCCATTGGCTCCTCCGGAAAGGTTTTTGGGAGATCCCAAACAATACAGGACGTTCATTAATCAGTGCAAATTGCCTTTCCTATGCCATCGTACCTCCTTTCCCACTTCCACCACCAAAGCAGCTTTTGTTCTTTCTCATTTAGGTGGTACTGCCGCAGCCTGGGCCAATCCCCTCCTTGAGTCCAATAGTCATGTACTGTACAATTGAGATGCTCTTCTTTCCATGATGAGCAAGGTTTTTGATATCAGATACACTACCCAAGCCACGGATTTAGAGCTACTCAAACATTGACATGCCAATTCTTCCTTCTTGGTTTATCTCGCCCGGTTTAACCAGTTGGTGGTGGAAACCGACTGGCCCGAGGAGAAAAAAGAGGCAGTGTTCTATCAAGGACTTTCGGAGGAATTTAAGGTTATTTTGTCCACTGTTCCTGTGGTGCCTACAGCTTTTGGGGAGTTGCTCGACTTGGTGCTACAAATCGACGCCCGAAAGGCAGAAAGACACGGAGAAAAGAAGGCCACACCCGTACTACCGGCCTCAGAAGCCGTCTCGGCACCTCTTCCTCTCCCTGCACCCATGCAAATCGGTGCTGTTAAAAGTCCTTTAACGCCAGCTCAACAAGAGTATCGTAGGGCCCACAATCTGTGTCGTTACTGTGGTGCCTCTGACCATCTATTACCAGAGTGTCCAAAGAAACCCAAAAGAAAGGCGGGAAACGCCAAATCCCGATAGTAGACAGTAGTCCCTATGTCAGGAGGTCCAAATCAGGACTCACCTTGTCTTGGATCGTTTCAACTCATCCATCTTCCTGTCAAACTTTCTTTAACTCCTGGACCATCCATTGAGACCCAGGCCGTTATTGATTCAGGAGCCCCAGGCAACTACATTGGCCATGGTTCCGTCTCAGTAGCAGGGATCCCTTTGATTCTCAAGAAACAACCTGAGACAGTCAATTCAGTAGACGGTTCTACCCTTGTTTCTGGAATGGTCACCCATCAGACGGTGCCCATGGTCATGTGCACCAAGTAAGGACATACTGAGACCATTACATTTGACGTTATTAAGGCTCCACTTTATAGGGTCATTCTAGGTATTCCATGGCTTTGTTTACACAACCCTGTTATCGACTGGGTCACACACCAGATACAGTTCCCTTCTACTGTATGTAACCTCCAGTGCACGCCCTTACATGGTATTATTCAGAATACTCCTATTAATGTTCTTGCATCTTCTTCCCTCCACATCGGAGCTATTTCTACTGTCACCTCACCATCTGTTCCTACAGATTACGCAGACTTCCTAGATGTGTTCAACAAGGGCATGGCTGAAACCCTACCACCCCATAGGATCTAGGACTGCCCCATAGACTTATTGCCCGGGGCAAAGATTCCTGTGGGAAGGGTGTATTCTCTTGCCCTAAAGGAGGATGCTGTGTTAAAGGAATACCTTAATAAAGCACTTGCTATGGGGTTTATTAGACCGTCCAAATCACCAGCGGCGTCCCCTCGCTTCTTTGTGCCAAAAAAAGAAGGCGATCTTCGTCCCTGCATTGATTACAGAGCCTTGAATGCAGTTACCATAAAAAATCAATATCCACTTCCACTGATTTCTGTTCTTCTCGATCAATTGGGCTCTTCACGGATTTTCACTAAATTGGACCTCAGAGGAGCATACAATCTGGTGCGCATGAGAGAGGGGGACGAGTGGAAGACTGCATTCAAGATACAATATGGGTTGTACGAATACTTGGTGATGCCCTTCAGGCTTTGTAATGCCCCGACCACTTTTCAGGCTTTCATGAATGACTTGTTTCATGACATCTCAGACCAGTATGTCGTCATATACTTAGACGACATATTGATTTATTCACACACCCTTACTGAACACATTCAACACGTAAAAACTGTACTCCAACGACTAAGGGAAAATCACCTATTTGTGAAAGCTGAAAAATGCATATTCCACGCTTCTGAGGTGGAATTCCTGGGTTACAACCTCACCAACCAAGGGGTGCGTATGAGCAGATCCAAAGTGAAGGCCATACTTGAATAGCCAGCACCCAAGACAGTTAAATCCCTCCAATCTTTCTTGGGTTTCGCCAACTTTTATAGACGGTTTATTCATGGATTTTCTGCTCTTTCAGCGCCTCTTACCTCAGTAACCAGTGTTAAAGCGCCCTACGATTGGTCACCTGCGGCACAACAGGCTTTCAATCAATTAAAATCAGCTTTTGTCTCTGCACCTGTCCTTAAACACCATGATCCTGATCTTCCTTTCTATGTGGAAGCTGACGCCTCAGGGACCGCTATAGGAGAAGTCTTGTCCCAAGAATGTCCACATACTGGGGAAATGCACCCCATAGCCTTTTTTTCTTGCAAATTAACAGCATACGAAAAGAACTACTCCATCACAGAACGGGAACTGCTGGCGATCAGGGATGCCTTTGCTGAGTGGTGACATCATTTTCTTGGAGCACTTCATCCTGTCACTGTGTATTCCGATCTCAGAAGTCAATTGGCTTTCAAATCTATGAAGTGTCTTACAGCTAGACAGGCAAGATGGCATTTATTCTTTTCGCAATACCAATTCCATATAACCTATCGTCCTGCCAGGGCTCAGGTATCAGCTGACACGCTTTCACATCTTCATTCGGAGGGTGACCCGTCCAAGACAGAGCCTCCTATGCTTCTCCCAAACAAGGTTGTTTGCGGATGCACGGTACAGCCCTCCTTGAGTTCTATCATTGAGCAATGGGCAATGGAACATCCAAAAGAGGTCCAGGAACTCAGTATAGACTTGTCTCAAGGTCTACCCATCATTCAAGGGCGTATTTTCATACCACCCGGTCAGGCTCGTTTATTGGCGCTCCAATGGGCACATGATTCTGTGGTTGCCGCACATCCAGTTCAAAGGAAAACACTGGAATCTCTACGGCGATGGTCTTGGTGGTCTAACCTGGCTTGTGATGTGTAAGATTACATCGCTACCTGTGCTATATGTGCCCAGTGTAAATCCACCAGGTCCAGACCAGTGGGCTTATTGCGGCCTTTACTGGTTCCTCATGAACCCTGGCATATGGTGTCGATGGACTTTATTGTGGAATTGCCAGAAGTACAGGGACATGATACCATATGGGTAGTCGTGGATGACTTCACAAAATACGCCATTTTTGTACCTTGTTCGGGGTTGCCTTCTGCTTCCCGTTTGGCCAGATTGTTTATGGCTAATGTCTTCAGATATTTTGGTCTCCCTTCCATCATTGTGTCTGATCGGGGTACACAATTCACGACAAGATTCTGGAGGGCGCTTACTACCTCTTTGGGAATCGATGACAGGTATTCTTCATCCTATCATCCTCAAACAGACGGCCAAAATGAAAGACTTACCTCCACTATTGAACAGTATTTGCGTTGCCTTTGTCTCCAGTTCCAACAGACCTGCTACACAGCCCTGCCTCAAGCAGAATTTGCATATCAAAATTCCTTGCATCCTTCCACGGGGGTATCCCCCTTTTTTGCATTATATGTTTGCACCCGAGATCTTTACTATTGACTCGTCCCTTACCTGAGGCCTCTCCTGCTGTGTTGGCATGCGTAAGAGATCTAGATCAAGTACATCAGGATGTACATTGCCATCTACTCCGGGCTCAGGCGCATGCTAAAAGGGCAGCGGACGCTCGCCGGCTGCCGGCACCGGACTTTCGGACTGGTATGAAGGTTTGGTTGTCCTCCCGCAACCTGCGTATTGCGGGTAAGCTTTCCTTGCTGCCACGCTTTGTTGGTCCTTTCCACGTTTCCTCTGTGATCAATCCTGTCGTTGTTAAATTGGATCTCCCAAGGAATTGGCGTATTCACCCTGTGTTTCATGTTTCACTAATAAAGCCATTTCTTCCGTCCACTCGGATGCCTGCACGCCCTGTGCCTATCATGGTGGATGGGGAGGAGGAGTATGAGGTCTCCCGCATCCTTGACTGTAGGATCTCTAGGGGTTCTGCTCATTATTTAGTGGACTGGAAGGGGTTTGTACCCGAGGATCGTACTTTGGAGCCTTTGTCCAATCTGCATTTCCCCGATATCTTGCGGGAATTCCATGCCGCCCGGGGATTGCCCGCGTTTTTGGAGGTGGATGCTGTTACACTACGGCAGAAAAGGGCTTTCTTACGAAGAACTTCCCGACCATGGAATCCGCTTTGGCATTGTTACAAGTTGCCTTGGAAACTGTTCAGGTCACGTAAACGTGCTAGTCAGCTGATCGGACGTGCTTCACTTACACAGAAGCCACGCCCACTTGTTCCTTAAAGCCTTCAGCCGTGGGAACTTCGTTGCTGATAATTGAACGTTACTACGTGCCTTTTCGGAGCCCACCTACGGCACTGTTTGCCTTTCTCGGATTACTCTCCCTGAACCTTTGACTCTGAACTCTCGTTACCAGACCTCGGCTTTGTACTCTGTTTCTGTTTATCTGGATTACCCTACGGACATGTTGCCACGGCTTTTTCTATTTACATGCAGTTTTCCTTTACTGCCTTTAAACCGCAGGAGCCTCCCCGCTCAAACCTTCAGTTCTACGGGCTCTGCGGCTCTTCACTTCCGCTCAAAACTCGATTCCAGTTCTCATACAACTTACGCTTGCACAAACGCCTCTGCTTTCCATCTGAGTTCCGGCTCTACGATCAAGATCTGCTGAGATCTGCTTCAGCGCGACGCTGCTTGGTCCTTTTCTTCCTGTTCTATCTGAATCATCTATTTTCTATTTGGAAGTAAAAGTCCATTCCTACCAGTGCTGCTTATCAAGGATTGCCTTTGCTCCAACTACCTGATTAACTGTGTTCGCATACTGGGAGACTGTTTGTTTTTCTACTGAAGTGCATTTACGAACGCTTTCCAGGACATGCACCAACCCGGCCCTAGTGCGTCCGTCGTGCCGTTCGGGTTGTCCTCCCTATACTAACCTTCCCTCTTTATTATTTTTACCTGTCGTTGTCATCCACCATTTGGATTTTGTATTCCTTATTGAAACTGGACCAGGATTTCTTCTCAGGTCTACTCACATACACTATCTCAGGTACCGGCAGTTCTATTGTGTTAAATAGAAATAATTTTATAAGAAACAAGTTAGGCATTTTTTTTAAAACACTTTTTATTGGCATGTTTGGTAAGGTTACATTTCAAGGTTGCGTTTAGTAAAGGTATCCGTTAGCCAAGTGAGGTGTAATAGAAACAGGTAACAACAAAAATTAACAACAAACATGCACAGTCTTTTTGTGAGGATGTCTTCGTTCAACAGGTATTCTGGAGGAAGGGAGTGTGAAGGCAGGGTTCCGGGGCTTGCGAATGTTCGGGATTCAGATACTGGGTGGATCCATAGTTGTTTAGTGTTAGGGTGGACAGGCACCTCAGGGGGGCTTGTGATCAGCAGCGAAGGGTATGTCGCGGAGGAGAGCTTTCCACGCTTCCAGGGTGTTGTTTACGTCGGTTGTTCCAGTGGTGGCTCCATCTTGCCAGGCCCTGGTCTCGGCTGTGGTCCAGCGCTCTAGTTCTCTAAGCCAGTGTTGGTATCTCGGGCCTGGCTTAGATTTCCAAGCCATAGCTATGGTTCTTTTGGCTAGGATGCAGGAGATGTCCATCAGCTTGACCACATGTTTGATCTTGCTCAGTCTGGGGTAAGTTCCGAGGAGGCATTCCTGGGGGTCCCAGTTGTATCTGGTGATGCCAGCTTCCGTGCAGGTTTGCTTTATTTTGGACCAGAATTGCGACACCCTGTTACAAGACCAGAACATGTGCAGTAGGTCTGCTGGGATGGTGCCGCACCAAGGGCAGTTTGATGTTGTCTTATTGTTAAAGCTGGAGACTCTCTTCGGGGTCATGTATGTTCTGTAGAGGACGTTGAGTTGGATTTGTCGGAATCTGATGTTCCTGGAGACCTCACTGGGGTAAAGTAGCACTCTCTCCCACTCAGTGTCCGTGAGCGTGACCCGGAGGTCAATTTCCCATCTTTTTTTTAGTGCTGCGCTTTTAGGGTTGGGTCTGTCTATTAGTCGGCCGTAAAGGCGGGTTATTGGTTTCCAGCCGTCTGAGAGTTCATGCATCTCGTTAAGGAGAGGGTTGGGGTTGGGTTCTTCTGGCCATTCAGGCCATTTCGTCTTTGCAATCTGTCTGAGACGATGATACCACAGGAATTGGCCTCTGCTTAGTTCCTCTGATTCTAGGATCGTTTCGAATTCTCTGAATTTGGCGTCCTCGTATATGTCGCCCCAGGTGTAAATCCCAGCGCTCTCCCATTTTCTTGCCACTTTGAGGTCTGATATGGATTGGCATGCGTCCACAAGGATGGGGGTGTCAGGAGAGTACGGGTGAGTGAT
This sequence comes from Ambystoma mexicanum, assembly GCF_040938575.1. Taxonomy (NCBI): domain Eukaryota; kingdom Metazoa; phylum Chordata; class Amphibia; order Caudata; family Ambystomatidae; genus Ambystoma; species Ambystoma mexicanum. The sequence continues at coordinate 293,951,150 of NC_090941.1, forward strand.
TTGATGGATAGAGCAGGTTCTAGTCCAGATTTGTCTGCCCAGCTGCACAATCATAGGGACCCCTAGTTTTTGTTTAAGTGGGTTCCAGAGTGATTCCTTGGGAAACAGGTTGGAAGATGTTAGTCTTAGGAGACCTGATTCAGCATTTGGGTCATCGTGGAGCCACCTTGTGACGTGGCTAAGTTGGGCTGCTAAGTAATACATGTGTAGGTCTGGGAGTTGTATCCCCCCCTCCTTGTGTCGCAGCGTGAGGATCTTCAGAGGTAGCTTGTGCCTAGCTGGGCCCCATAGGAAGTCTCTAATGAGCGAATCCAGTTTTTTAAAGAAGGGCATAGGGATGTAGTGGCAGACATTCGTGAAGTAGTAGAGGAATCTGGGTAGGATGATCATTTTCACAATCGCTGCCCTGCCCATCATGGCAAGTGGCAGCTTAGACCAGAACTTCATGGAGTTACGGAGTGCTTTTGTTGCTCTTTCAGTGTTGTGTTCGTGGGTAAGTTCTGGGGTATGTGTTATGTTGATTCCTAGGTAGCGGAACATCTTTGGTTGCCATTTTATCCCCACCTCCGGCAATTCTTCCATGCCTATCTTGTTGAGTCCGGCTAATGGGAATGCGCAAGATTTAGATCTGCTAAATTTGATTCCTGAATAGTGGGCGTAGTTGTCCAGGACATCGAGTAGGACCTGTGCATTCACTTGTGGGTCTTGTAGGTATAAGAGAACATCGTCCGCATATAATGAAATTATGAAGTGTCTGTCGCCTAGTTTTATGCCTGCATCAAAGAACTGTCTTCTGCAGTAGATGGCGATCGGCTCCAGTCCCAAAACGTACAACATGGGTGATAGCGGACAGCCCTGCCTAGTGCCTCTTTGTATCGCCCAGGCTTCCGATATTATTCGCCCGGTCTTCACTCTGGCAGTGGGTGAACTATAAAGGACCCTGACCCATCTCACAAAGCCTTCTCCAAACCCAAACTCAATCAGCACCTCGATTAACCACTCCCAGAAGATGGAGTCGAAGGCTTTGACCGCATCGAGTGAGAGCACCGCCAGATCCTCAGGGCTTTCGTGGGTTTCGGCTATGACGTGTTGCAGCCTCCTCAGATTGGCCGAGGTGTTGCGTCCCGGGATGAACCCATTCTGGTCCTCGTGTACAATAGACCCAATCACCCTCGCTAGCCTCTTAGCCAGAATGGTGGTTAAGATCTTGGCATCGTAATTCAGCATCGCTAGCGGGCGGTAGGAGTCGCAGCGTTCGGGTGGCTTGTTTGGTTTAAGCATGGGGATTATGATGGTTTCCCTCATGGTGCTGGGAAGAATTCCTTCTTCGTATGCTTCCGTGTAGACTCCCAGTAGTATTGGAGTGATGATGTCTTCGTAGTTTTTGTAGAACTCTGGGGGGAGTCCATCGCTCCCCGGAGATTTGCTGGTGGCTAGAGATCTGATCGCATCCTTGATGTCGTCGGCAGTGATCTCAGTATCGAGTGCTGCACGCTGGTCCTCGGCTAGTTTAGGGAGTTCGATCTCTTCCAGGGTGGCTCTGATGTCTTCTCTGGGTATTTGCTTGTCGTGGGAGTAGAGCTCGGAGTAGAATTCTGCAAAAGTGGTGTTGATGTCAGGTTGTGATTTGTGTGTGACTCCCCGTTCATCCTGGATCTCGGTGATGTAATGCCTCGGGTGTTCTCGATTGCACAACCATGCGAGTAGTCTGCCTGGTTTATCGGCCTCTTTGTGTATCTTGGTAGTGTTGGTTGCAAAGTCGAATTTCGCCAGTCTGTCCCATGCCATTCGGCAGTCGTCTCGAAGTCCCCGCAGGGTCTCTTCCCCTTCAGTAGTGGTGTCCAGTTGGGACTCGAGGCGTGTTATTTCCGCTTCATGTTCTTCTAGTGTCTCTTGCAGGCGTCTCCGGATACCTCCCGCTCCAGAGATGGCTTCGCCCCGTGTTACCACTTTCATCGCCTCCCATAGCGTGCTCCAGCTCGATACAGAGCCTTTGTTATTGTCTATGTAATCTTCGAGTTTCATGCCAAGGTCTTCCTTGAACTCTTGATCAGTGAGTGCCATAGGGGACAGTCTCCATGTCGGAATCGGAGGCCTGGGGCCAGTCAGTCTCCACTGCATGACCAGCGGGGAATGGTCAGATATCGATCTGCCTAGGTATGTGACGTCCTCTACCAGGGCAACTTGTTCCCTGTCGGTGAAAAGGTAGTCGATCCTTGTGTGAACCTTATGGGGGGCAGAATAGTATGAGTAGCTCCTTTCGTTTGGGTGTCGCGCTCTCCATATGTCCACCAGGTCTAGGTGTTCCAGAGCATTGTTAAGGGCCGTGGTGGCGGCATTGCGTGATTGTAGTAGAGGCACCGACCTGTCCATCTCGCCATTGCTGGTGCAGTTGAAGTCACCTCCCCAAATAAGGGTGCCCTCCCTGTTGTGGGCTATTTTGGGGCAGAGCATTGCGATGTGCGATGGTATCCCGTGCTGCGGGAAGTAGGAGTTGACCAGGCAGATTGCTGTGTTTTCAATGGTCCCCCAAAGTATCAGGTATCTGCCATCTTTGTCTGCTTCCGACCCCTGTAGGCGAAACGGGACGCTTGGGTTCACCCATGTGAAGACTCCCCGTGCGTACTTGGAGTACGCTGCTCCCTTTCCAGTGCCACCCCATCTCTCTGCTAGTTTGGAAGAGGATTCCGCCGTCAGGTGGGTTTCCTGGAGCATAGCTATAGAGACCTTCTGCCTGCGGAGATAGGAGTGAATGCGATTTCTTCTCAGGTAGGAGTTCATCCCACGCACATTCCACGTTAGTATCTTTAGTTGTGAAGTCATTTGGGTGTGTGGGTGATCTTTATTTCCTCCTCCTCAGAGGGTCTGCCCAGGGGGTTTGGGTTCCTGATAGGGCGATTTAGCATTCGTCCCTCGTACTCGCCTAAGTTGGAGTGCTGTGTCGGCGTGTCCTGTTGTCCACTCGGGCGTGAAGATGTAGTGACTGTGCTTATAACATAACAGATAACGTAACTGTAACTTGTGCGCCTAGCGACTGCGTTCATTTCGCTGCGCTCAGGCGCTCTCGCACCGTCGGGACCCATCCGGGCGTCGGGTTCGAGTGGGGTCGGTCAGGCAACTGGCCTGTCCTGGTCTGTTCGCGGGGGCGAAGTCCTGAGTCCGGTGTGGGGCCAAGCGAGAGCCGCGTCAATTTGGCGAACTGTAGTGTTGATTGCTTCCGCACTGCAGAGTGCATGTGTTATTTGCGGGGTCTTGCGTCGGCGGTTGAGTATGCGGTTCGGTGCTTAGTTTCAGTCGTTAGTCATTGGGGTGAGTGTCAGCGCCTTGGGCTAAGTTGTTGTCCTCCATCCACATGTTGGCTGCCTCCGGGGTTTCCAGGAAAATCGAGCGGCCCTTGTAGATGACTTTTAGTCTAGAGGGATAGAGCAGCATATACTTTAAGTTTAGGTGTCGCAACCTGGCTTTGATTGGCACAAACGAGTTTCTCTCCCTTTGCACTTTTGGGGTGTAATCTGGGTAGACGGATATTTTGGTGTTGCCGCGTACGAGTGGGCCGATCTCCCTGGAGTGTCTGAGGATGACTTCTCTGTCTTGAAAATTGAGTATTTTTGCTATTATTGGGCGAGGGTGAGAGCCCGGAGGGGGTTTCTTTTGGAGGGACCTGTGTGCCCTCTCAACAGCAAAGCCTTGCGTGAGTTTGCCTGCGCCCACCTCTTGTTGTAGTAGGGTCTCTATGTATGCAGTCGGGTTCGGGCCCTCGTCGCCTTCAGGGATTCCAAGTATCCTGATGTTGCCCCTTCTGGCACGTCCCTCGGCCTCCTCAGCCCTCGCCTCGAGAAAAGCCACCTTCCTTTCGAGGTCCGTCACCTTGGACCTCAGCTCCACAGTGGTTTCAGTGGTCTCTTTAATGGTCGTCTCAGAGGTGGCGACCCTATCCGTTAAGTTCCTGGCATCCTGTCTCACAAGCTGAATGTCTGACCTGAATTCATCGATTTTGGTATCAATGAAGGTGCGCAGGGATGCTATGGCCTCCAGCACTTGTGCTTGGTTCTCGGTGGGATCCGCATTTTTCGGTTTTGGAGGTTCGGGGCTGGGGGGGCGTGGGTCGGCCGAGATTCTGGCCTTTGTGGAGACGTAGCTGTCCATCGTAGGAGGTTTTGGTTTGCCTCTGGCAGACATGGCGGGCCTGAGGGCCGGGCTACGATGCCTCGATGGTGCGTTGCTCTCGAGTCTTGCGGGGGTGTTTCAGTCCGCCAGGCAGGCAGTGTGGGGTGAGTTGATGGTATTGGCGGTGGGAGGATGAGGGGGGGTTGGGCGCCACTGGGCTCCGGGCTCAGGTCTCAGAGCGGCGGCGGGCGCTGGAGCCGCGGCAATGTCAAATGGGGCCCCCCCTGTCTCCTCACCTCCTGGGCAGCAGTCTCCGCTGCCGGCGTGTCGACGGCGGTCTCGGCGGCAATCAGGATGTTCCCGCCCGAACAGCAGGAGCAGGTCCAGGAGCTCTCGTCCGCGGCTCACGGCGTCCTGCGTGTCGGAGGGGCCGCGGGTGCTGAGTGCGAGTCGGGGCTGTATGGGAGTTTGTTCCCCAGGGTCTCGGCTGCAGACGAATCGCACCTCCGTGTGCTGGAGTTCTCGGCCGCGGTCCGCTCGGTGGTGTTAAGGCAGCGCAGGGGCCGCCATCTTGGGTGCAGGCTGGGGCGGAGAGGGGGAAGGTGCGTGGAGGGCAGAGTTAAGGTTTCCCGGCTCCGATTTTACTCGGGGTTGCTGTCGCTGCTCGGCGGCAGATTCCGCCGTATTTTGTCCGAGTTTGTGGCTCGGGGGCAGGCTGCAAGCGGTCCGACGAGGATCGTAACGCGGCGTCTCGGCCGGAGCTCGGCGCCTTAGCTTCCTTCCACCATGAGCTCCAGGCCACGCCCCCAACAAGTTAGGCATAATACTCAAAACCTTTCTGTTTTTTGCAGCATTGGTCTGGTGGTGCGCTCAATCCCACTCTTTTGCATTATAGACTACTCTGTCTGTTCTTACATAATTAGTAGAGTGGTACATCGTGAAAAAGAGCCCCTCTCGAAGAGGAAGCTTGATTCTTTGAAATCAGGGCACCTGGGTTTTTGGAGACGTCTACGGCTCATCCTACATCTCGATCTAGGTTGGGGTCACACACACCTTCCAGCTCGGTGAGTAACAATATCACTTTTTTGCTTTCGAATTCATCTAGTAATCCATCCGATATTCTTCTTATATCTATTCACACGCCTTTCCTTTTTTTTGACCTGACACAATTATCTTTCACTTATGATCATATTGCATCCACACTTATGGATATTCAAGTGCAGCAAGACAGCCCTGGTTCGGTGGGGGGTAAAGGAGAGAACAGGGACATGGGTCAATAAGAGCAACATAGAGAAGAAGTGATAGTTATGCCTACTGGATTTCTCAACCTGTCTGTGTAAGTACATTGTCAATTTCTTTAAGGTGGACCCAAATGAATTCAAACGATGTGTGTCATCAATACGTATATTTCACTCGTGCTGGTAAGTATGTGCACACAGCCCGACGTGTACTTTTGAATCAGTGAAGTTCTACAAAAAAGAAGACCAACAAAAGGGCTAATTCGCATTTGTTTTGCCTGTGACTAATTTAATTCTGAGGTGCACAACAACTACGTGTTCATACCTGCTGGTTTATAGGAACCCACGTGAGTGCACGGCCATTGCGTATTTTTTCGTGTCGCCGGCGTGGGGATTCTTGTTTATGTAAGAAGCCGTACTGGAAAACTCGTTTCCTGGATGGTACTCTGTCTCGAGCGCTCTGTTGTAATTAATTGAAAACAGAGAAATATTTCAAAAAAAGGGATAGTGCGCTAGAATTAACTATCTTCACACAAATGTGATGGTTCTTAAATGATAGTAGAACACTTACTTGTGTGGCAAGAAGCCTACGGCGTATTGGGATATATTTGTAAATGTGAACAATTCGTGTTAGATCACATGATACGACTGATATAGCCAATGTATGGTGTAATGACGTCATCACGTGGCCAATCAGCGTCTAGTGATATCTCTAGGGCCAGGATCTATTTATGTGGTGGCTATTTTGAAATATCTACCTGCGCATCCTAAAACTTTACACCATTACAATCAATGGTATCACCGGAAATATTAGCGTTTGAGAATATAATCGTAAGGGAAATGAGATTTCTATGTGCCAATAAGAACAAGTGCCTAGACAATCTCTCTAAATCAGAACATCTAGCTTTAAAAAACCTGGAAACCAACTACATATTCGTAATCAAGCCGGCTGATAAAGGAGGAGGGATTGTTCTTTGGGGTTCCGATCTCTATAAAACTGAGGTGGACAAACAACTGTCCAATATCCTAGTATATAAATCCATTCCCTCTGATCCGACTACAAGAATCATGGAAGAAATAACTAGCCTGGTGTCAGCCTTTGGAGATTGAACCACCCCCAAATCCGACCTTTCACCCCTTTCCTCCGCCTCACCTGAAGATTGGTCTTGAACAGAAGATATCTGTGGTCTTCCGGGACCATAATGTCCAAGGAAGGCGGCGCATGACACCTGGTCACACACGCAGCAGTACAAAGGTGGATAAATGATGAAGAGAAACTTTTTTTGATCAATAAAAATCCAGTCACCCCGGCATTGTACTGCCTGCCTAAGATACATAAACACCTGACCATCCCTCCAGGACGCCTGATAGTGTCTGCTATAGGCTAACTATTAGAATCTCTGTCAGTTTATGCCAATGTGTTCCTGAGACCCTTCGTGAGTAAAATGAAATCATTTGTGCAGGGTTCCACTGCAATGATAAAAATTCTGGACTTACTCACCATTGAGACTGAGGATATGTTCGTCACACTTGATGTGACATCACTCTATACTAAGATACCACAGATCAAATGCATCAATGTTATGTTAGAATTGCTCGAAACACGAGAAGACAAACGTCCTCCTTCAGCTTTTATTGCTGAATGTATACACATTGCACTGACACAAAATGTCTTTATCCATGACAGTTCCTTTTTACAACAACTCAATGGCACCATTATGGGGGCTACATTTGCCCCTGATTTGGCCAACCTATATATGGACCATTTTGAGAAAAATCATATATATATTGGCACCAATCCATTTGCCAAAAACATCCAAGCCCGGTATCGGTATGTTGACGATATCTTTATGATCTGGCGGGACACCATGGAAGAACTAAATACCTTCAATATCTGGCTGAATCAATGTGAGCTGTCTCTTAATTTCACCTGGGAGGCCAATAATCCAAAAATTGCATTCCTGGATTTACTTATCTATCGAATGCCAAACAACCTAATTGGGACAGGTCTATACAAAAAACCGACCCAAAAGAATACCTTGCTTCATTTTGGAAGTTTTCATCTGCAATCATTGAGAGAAAACCTACCTTTCGGACAATTTTTGTGCATCAGATGCAACTGTTCTGGTAAACAAGACTTTGTAGCCCACAGCGAGGTATTAAAAATTAATCTAAAAGCCAGAGGTTACCCCTCACATACCATTAGAAGGTCATACAAAAGGGCAGCTAATATTCAAAGGATTGATTGTCTTTCTAAACAAAAAAACACTGAACTGGATAAAATAACCTGTGTGACGTCTTTCACTCCTGTAAGTAACGATTTGAGAAAGACTATTCTCAAGAATTGGAAGATGATTAACACAGAATCTTTTTCCATTCTTCCTCCTCGTTTTGCTTTTAAACGGTTACAAAATTTAGGAGATAAACTGGTGCACACATATCCTAGACAGCCTGCCAACTTGTCCAAACAATCGACACTCTGGAACCTGCCTCCGGTCATAGGACATTACAAATGTGGCAAATGTCTAATGTGCAATTTTACCAAAAATTTGAAATCCATTGACCTGAAAACTGTCGTTTGGAAACTCAGATCTTTTACAAATTGTGCAACTAAGTGGGCCATTTATTGTATCAGCTGCCCATGTGGACTGGTTTACATTGGCAAAACTAAAAGAACAGTCCGTACCCGAATAGGGGAACATCGTTCCTGTATAAAAAATGGGATTAAGGACAAACCACTGGTGTAACACTACCAAAAAATGAGACATTCACATAATGACATATCATGGTGTGTGCTGCAAACTGTAGATCCACACCCCTGCAGTGGAGATAGGGATCTGAAATTGCGTAAACTTGAACAAAAATGGATCCATAAATTAGATTTGGTAAAATGCGGTCTAAATCTGTACATAGAGTGGAATCTATTTGTCCATAAATGAGTTTTACACGCAACTGACCTGTCGCATCAGTGAGCATCGACACCCATACAGTATCTTTCGTATCTACATATTCCCATTGCTGGGGGCTGTAGTAGCCGTGTATACAACCATCTGACATTAGATATAGCCTGCATGTGTTTATACACTAGACATGGTCAATACACTATCTTAATCTCTGATCCAAGCAAGTAAAAGCCATAGTCTTCCCTCCGACCTTCGTGCGTCAACTTTTTCCATTAAATACAATGGGCTGGCATGAGAGGGCTGCAATAATCACTCTGTAAGGCTTAACCATTATATTTGATGTGTCTAGCATTCGTATGCTTCAGACATAAATATACACTCATATTTTAGGATGCGCCGGTAGATATTTCAAAATGGCCACCACATAAATAGATCCTGGCCCTAGAGATATCACCAGACGCTGATTGGCCACGTGACAACGTCATTACACCGTACGTTGGCTATATCAGTCATATCATGTGATCTAACACGAATTGTTCGCATTTACACATGGATCCCGATACGTCGTAGGCTTCTTGCCACACAAGTAAGTGTTCTACTATCATTTAAGAACCATCACATTTGTGTGCAGATAGTTAATTCTAGCGCACTATCCCTTTTTTTGAAATATTTCTCTGTTTTCAATTAATTACAACAGAATGCTCGAGACAGAGCACCATCCAGGAAATGAGTTTTCCAGTACAGCTTCTTACATAAACAAGATTCCCCACGCCGGCGAGAGGAAAACATACACAGTGGCCATGCACTCACGCGAGTTCCTATAAACCAGCAGGTATGAACACGTAGTTGTTGTGCACCTCAGAATTAAATTAGTCACAGGCAACACAAACGCGAATTAGCCCTTTTGTTGGTCTTCTTTTTTGTAGAACTTCACTGATACAAACGTACATGTCGAGCTGTGTGCACATACTTACCAGCACGAGTGAAATATACGTATTGATGACACACATCGTTTGAATTCATTCGGGTCCACCTTAAAGAAATTGACAAGGTATTTACACAGACAGGTTGAGAAATCCAGTAGACATAACTATCACTTCTTCTCCCTGTTGCTCTTATTGACCCATGTCCCTGTTCTCTCCTTTACCCCTTCCCCCCACCCCCCGGCTGTCTTGCTGCACTTGAGTATCCATAAGTGTGGATGCAATGTGATCATAAATGAAAGATAATTGTGTCAGGTCAAAAAAAAGGAAAGACGTGTGTATACATATAAGAAGAATATCGGATGTATTACTAGATGAATCCGAAAGCAAAAAAGTGGTATATATATTGTTGGACAATGATATACTTGTGATGCACATTGAGAAATTATTTAAATGTTTGGAAATATCAGGAATAATGAGGTCATTTTACAATTGCAACACATTATCTAGCTGGTTAGTAATAGTTTTATATTACTGTGTCTATTTTACATATATTGTCAAAAACAAAAAGCATCTCTTCCGAAAACAGGACATCCAACATCAGGTGTCCTCTCTGTGTCCTGACGAAAGCCTTAGTCGGACCATCAGCTGTCTGGTTACATCAGTTTATACTCTCTCATTTTTGAGTGTTCACATATCTAAGGCTGGAAACAGAGTTATTTCTGTCGGCACATTTCCTATGAGGTCTTCCTTGAGAAATTAACTACATTGTATATGATTGGAAGTCACCTTTGTTTACTAACACCCCTCTAAGTCGGCAATGGGCTTTATTGAGTTTTGACACATGCCAATTGATATTTATATGTTTTGAGAATACTGTGTCTTATGCATTATTGTTATATGTTGTCTCATATGTTTTTGTTTTTAAAAAAGAATGGACCATTGACGTCCCCTGTTTTATCATGTATTAGAAAATAAAACTAAATATATTTTTGTAATACCGGCCTTTTCTTATATCTTGTGGTATATGTTTCACACAAAATTTTGATCTATAGTCAACTCATGCTAGCCTGAATTTCCAACCTATATGTTGACATCAATAGGTACCTTGTTTTGGGATCTCCTTTCTTGTCTATTGATTCCAGGCCACATCCCACAAGCCCCTAACAAAAAAAGTGGTCTAATTTTGCTCATATAGCATTTCCCTAACAGGTAAACCAGCAGAATCAATTCACCATCCACGGACACTGAATCCCCGTAGGAACCCCACTACAGGTGACATTCTCCTTTCTGGATAATAAGAATGAATTTACCCTGTAAAAAAAGTATTAAAGTACTCAAAACTATCAAAACACAGGAGCAAAACTGGACAATTCATCTGTCTTCAATATGCCCCTGTACAGTAGGAAGACACAGGTGCTCATACGCAGAATAAATCTGGCATCCGAGTACTCATGACTGGAAACCATCGCAAATCTCCCTACTATGTTTGCCTTGTTGTAAGGTGGTCTTCCTTCCTTTGGTTTGCCATAACACATAAAAAAGCCATTAATGATGTTTTAAGAAACTGTAGACAAACACCTGTTTTATTCTATGTATTGTAGGTTACACAAACAACGGAGAAGTTGTTCTGACTATTGCTGAGCTAAAATGAACATTATGTCCTGAAGATGGCTCCTCAACTAACCAACTGTCGACAATTTGAATAAGACAATCTGACTTATTCTATGCTCTTCAGAATAGAAAAGACACCATGTACACCAATGTGTCCTGACAAGTTAGTTTAAATATAACTATCATACTAACCCCCAGTCACAACTTGTTTCAGTGTGTGTAAAAAAATATTTGCTGCACAATTTCCATGTTGTATTCAGCATATATGTTGCCAAAACACTCTGAATGTTTATGTTGTTTTGTTTATCATTTTGACTGAGTGATGAAGCTGTTTCTTAGGCTTTTTTATGCTTTCTATAAATAAAACTGTTTTTGGAACACAACATCAAATGAGTAACATGATACTCTCTCTCATTAACCAGAAGCAGAAATAACAGCTGATGGTTAGGCAACCTCGGAAGGAAAAGCATTGAGTGCCCTCCATTAAGTAAGGGATGGGTAGCCATTCTACACTTTTCTTGACTGTAGGTCTGCCCTACAAATGTGGGGACCCCAATGTGATTCCAGATTTTCTGCAGAGAAGGATGCTTCCTGGCCGCACATCTAAAGGGGCCTAAACCACCCTACAGATCTCTTGTTGCCAAAATTCCTGTTTGTTCTTTGGAGCGGGGTGCAGCACCCAGAAGTTGCAGGACTTTGATGGGACCCCATGATGGAGGGACTCTGGAGAACGAACAGACGTAAGTGCACATTTTGCATGCAAAAACATCTTAGGAAGGGAGAAAAGCGGGGATGAGTGTGGTGGTTGAAGATGAATGTGGCTGCTGAAGAGTGCGGGAGAGTGAGGTGAATGGTGTATGGGCGTGTGTGGAAAGACCATGTGGCGGTTTCATTTTATTATTATTAGTATTATTATTGTTGTTGTTGTGGGATAAGAGGATAAAGGAGTTACGGGATCCTTCCCGATTCAGGAAAGAAGGCTGCACTGAATTATAAGTAAACAAATTAAAGAAGAAGAGTAGAGGCATGTTAGGAATGTATCTCATGCTTGTCTTGTTCTCAATCAAATCTGTAAGTAGGTTCATGTCATTATATATGGTTCATGCAATGTCATTATTTCTTGGCTCATGTTATTCAAAGTATGCAAATGTTGTGTGTCATTCTGGTTGAGATATGCATCACCATTGAACTTGGAACTTGCATGCGCACAGCAGGAGTTCCAGGTTCCATGGAGTGTTAGTTGGTGTGGGCAGGCAGCTGGAAGTTGCTGCTGTAGCAGTCTTGGTTTGGTGTTTCCTTCAATAAAGCCACTACTCATATATACGTGTGCAGTTTAGTCATTTGACTCACCGAGTGATCCTAACAACTGGCAACGAGGATCAAAGAAGCAGCGACCTCCGTCACCAAAGAGGTGGAAAGCAGCAACTTGCGTGAGCCACAGAAGCTAATGTTAGAGATGAAGAGAGAGCAGGCAGCAACCAACCGCGGGCAGTTGGTCACCAAACAAGAAGATGAGGGCTGTGCGGTGCAGAGCGAGTGAAAAAGAAGATATTTACGTGCTCAGAAGGCCGCATCGAGCATGTGAGCCACGGCTGCCAGAGAAGGGACGAGGTCAGAGGAAAGGACGTAAGAATGTCCACATACGTACAGCTTTTTGCAAAATGCCCTTCACGTTGCCATAGCGACAGTATAAGCAACAATCAAAGCAAGGACTCAGCTGTTGCAGCCCCTTTCACATTGCCCTGACGACTGCAGCAACAAGGACTCCCATAAGCGGCCTAGCAGACGTGCAAGGAGAAAGCACAAAGACTTGCATGAGCGGTTTAACAACCATGCAGGGAGGAAGCTACATAACACAGAGTGTGTTTTTGGGAAAAGGAAGAAAATTATATTAAGGATGGCCAAAGGAAGTAGAATGTGGCATCCCAAATAAATAGAACACTAGTGATCAATTGGAGGACAGATCCAACCGAGTAGGAAATCAGTACAAATACATAAAACATCACAGGATTCTGTGGAAATAAATCACCCCATATGATCACAAGCAGCATCTAACATAGCATTCTGATGGCCAATGTACCAGGACCAGTGATCTTCCTACCAAAACGAGGAGAACCCATGGTACGCTGGATAGACTGGATGGATGGCTTCACAAAGTATGTTTTAGCAGTGTTTGACTCAAACTATTCGAATGACAGGAAGGGGCCTTTATTATTCCATTGTCTTGATTCTGCAGGACAAGAAATACTGAAGAAGTTGCCAGAACCCATGAGATTAGAAGATATGGTTCTATATGAGAGAAGAATAGCAAAGTTGGATTAACTTTATGAGGTTCTAGAAAACATCATATTGGTGCGCTACCACTTTGCCACCAGGGAACAGAAAGTGGACGAAAGCATTGAAGAATTGATCACAACTTCAAGGGGGCTGGTCATCAAGTGTCAATTTACGTATTGCCAGGAAGAGCATTTAAGAGATCAATTAATGATCAAGTGTAACAATGACAAAATGAGAAAAGAGATGTGGAAGGAGAGGAACACCACACTGGGGAGAGCCATTGAAATTGCTAAATGTATAGAACATATAGAAAACTGCATCAAGGTGCTCCACTCTGAGAAAAGCACTGAAGGCCACAAGGTGGCAACAGATGAAAGATCTGTGAATAAGAACTAAAGAGACGCAATGTGATCTGGTGCCTCGCAACAATAGGAATGCAGGACAATCATGGGGATCCCCAAAAGAGTTCAGACCCACTAAAGGGAAGAGATGTTACGGGTGTGGTAGTGCCTCTAATTTAGCCAGTGACAAAGAGTGTGTAGCCTTCCACATAATCTGTCAAGAGTGTGGGCACAAAGGCCATGTAGCACGATGCCGCAAGAATTTCAGATCTTTTGGACAAGTGAGAGAGGTATTTATTGAAGAAGAGGAAGTTGAGTATGAAAAAATGAGTAAATAAGTTGATAGTTCTATACAGGCTGTCCTGGGGAAGGTAAGGAGAAAACAAAACCTATGCCATGGTGGTCATAAATGGGGTACCCATCTCCATGCTAATAGACAGCGGTGTGGACTACACTTTGATGAGTCTCTGGGTGTGGAAGAGTACATTTGACTGTTGTCACTTACAAAAACCAGAGATAAAGGCCATTTCAAATGGGGACATACCCATTGATATAGTGGGTCAGTTCAGCTGAGAATTTGAATTCAAAAGAAGGAAGGTCAGAGGAATGATATATGTGGCAAGAAGAGGAGCATAATTACTATCTTGGGATGACCAAGCAGAGTTAGCAATATGGCTAGATGCATGACATCCTGAACATGTGCTTGGAATACAAGGAACTGAACAAGAGGGTGAACTAATTGGCCTGGTGGATGAGAGTTTGGGGTATTTGAGAAAAGATTAGGTTGTCTTAAAGGAATGGTGCATCGAATCAGACTAAAAACAAGGAGAGACTCCTACAGTATCCAACATGAGAATGATACCACTAGCTTTTTTACGTAAAGATGTGAAGGGTGAAATCGACAGGATGGAGAAGGAAGACATCATTGAGAAGATTGAATCCTCAGTATGGATTAGTCCCATAGTGGTGGTAATAAAGCCAAATTGTTCGATTAGGCTTTGTATAGACCTGAGGAACCTCAACCACAATGTGGTGTCGGATAAATTTCCCTTACCAAGGATTGATGATCTACTGACAGGGATTGCTGGAGCAGAGGTCTATTCAATATTAGATCACAGAGCAGCCTATGACCAAATTGAACTGCACCAAGACTCATTTGGACTGGTCTCAGCAGCCAGTGTTTTTCAAAATGTCATGCACCATCTGTTGGGTAGTGCAAGGGGTGTACTCTTTTATCAGGATGGTGTGCTGATCTGTGGGATGAATGTGGAAGAGCAGGACAGGCACCTGCGGGAAGTGCTTGAGATTTTGAGTGAAGCAGGACTCACAATTACCAAGGCGAAGTGCACATTCAGAGCCTGCAAAGTCACTTACTTGGGGCATGAGATATCTGTAGAAGCAGTGAGGCCGAAACATGATACTGTTGAAGCCATCTCGAAGATGGAGTGTCCCAAGTGTAAGAGTGATGTGACTTATTTTCTGGGTTTGGTGGAATTCTACAGTAAGTTCATTCAAAAGCTGTCAGATAGGATGAGAAATATGATGAGACTCACAAGGAAAGGTGTTGTGTTCCATTGGGATGGAGCTTGTTCCAAAGAGTTTGAAACCATCAGATGACATTATAAATGCCCCGTTTCTCTCCTGTTTTGTAGAAGGTCAGAGGACCATTTTTCATGCTGATGCTAGTGATTATGAACTGGGTACTGTACTAATGCAGGAGTGCGGTGACACATTATTAACAGTTGCATTTGCTTGTAGGACTCTTAAAGAGGCTGAAGTGAGATACTCAGTGGTAGAGAAGGAAGCTTTGGCATGTACATGGGCAGTTAGTAAGTTGAAGATGTTCTTAGGGGGTGCAAGTTCACAATAAGAACAGATCACAAGCCATTGATTAGCATCTTCTCTAAAGTTGGATTAGAGGGTGCTTCCAGGAGGATAAATGAAGTGGGTGAGCAGCCTACAGAGACTGCAGTACCAAATGGAGCATGTCCAAAGGAAGACCAACGTTGTGGCAGACACCCTGCCTAGATCTTCAGTGGTAGAACTAGCTGGGGATGAGTGTGTTGAGGATGATGAGGAGGACGTTGCTGAGATTTCTGCTAGTTTAGGAGTGCATCATGCATCAAGAGAGTGGAGTAGGATGCAGAATGTATGAAGGACAAGATATACCAGATGGTGTTGGGTCTAGTGAACAAAATCTCCAGGGATTCTAGAGATGAAAGTGTTAGAGATTATAGGAAAGTGAAAAATGAACTTTGTGTGAGGAATAATTATCTATGTAGGGGGCACAAACTGGTAGTCCCGGTGTAGATGAGGACATGTGTGATGGAGTTGGGGCATAGTGGTCATCTAGGCATAGCAAGGACAAAGGTACTGATAAGGTCTGACTTTTGGTGGCCTGGAGTGGACAGAGATATAGAGGAAATGGTTAATGAATGTCCTGATTGTGTGGATGGTGATAAGAGTCTCCAAGTACGGAAAGTTCCCATGCTTGTTAGAGATAGTCCCAGGGTGCCTAGGGGCGAGATTGCCTTGGATTTGCTTGGACCGTTTAACATTAGGGGAGCCAAGGTACATACCTGCTGGTGGTAATGGATCTTTTGTCAAAGTGGCCATAAATATGTGTTTCAAAGGATTTGTCTAGCAGCAGTGCGATACGATTTTTGGAACCACTTTTCTGGGGGGAGGGTTTCCCTCGCTGATGCTTGTCAGATAATTCAATGCAGTTGGTTTCTAAGGAGTTTAATACTTTTATTGAAAAATATGGTATTGAACAAGTCACGACAGCTTTTTACCATCCCCAAGGGAATGGATGTGTAGAGAGGTTCAACCGCACCTTGATGGAGGTCATTGGGATAGCGGTGGCAACTGGAAGGGACTGGGTAATGATAATGATAGCGATGTGTTATTTATATAGCGCCTTAATCCAAAGCGCTTTACAGAGCACATATTTACATACAATATCACCCAATCGAAATTGGTACTCATTTATCGACCTCGGAAGGATGAAAGGCTGAGTTGGCCTTGCCGGGAATCGAACCTGCGACCTGCAGATCACGTTCAGATCACAGCAGCGAGCGCTCAACCCGCTGAGCTATCTTACCGGCTGTTATGGTAAGAGCTGCTATGGAAAGAATGTTTCAATACAGGTTAGCACCCCATTCAGTGACAGGAGTTCCACCGTTTGAGATGTTACGTGGGAGGAAACCCAATGCCCACTTATGCCCCAGGTGGATGGGGAGATCAAATTGTGAGGGAGTGGATGTAGAAGGGGTGAGAGAGAGATTGTTTGCCAGTGGACACATTTCAAAGATGAGGTTTCATAAGAAACATTTTGCAGAGATTTTAGAGTGTTGCCAGGTGATGTGATCAAAGTAAAGATTCTGGTGAAAGTTTTGGAACCCAAGGAGGTGGTGAGGATTTAGGGTAATCTATTTAGTGAAAGGTGGTGACATTTGGAACAAAGAGAGAGTGGCTGTCGTGCCTAAAGCAAGGGTGCTGAATGGTCAGAAAGGAGAGGGTTAATTTGTCAAAGATGTCAAGTTCTGTGGAGGAAGGAAGGGAAGTGTTAAGAATGTATCTCATGCGTGCCTTGTTCTCAATCAAATCTGTAAATATGTTCATGTCATTATATATGGTTCATGCAATGTTATTATTACTTTCCTCATATTATTCAAAGTATGCAAATGTTATGTGTCATTCTGATTGAGATATGCATCACCATGGAACATGGAACTTGCATGCTCACAGCAGAAGTTCCAGGTTCCTTAGAGTGCCAGTTGGAGTGGACAGGCAGCTGGAGGTCACTGCTGAGCAGTCTTGGCTTAGTCTATACTTAAATAAAGCCACTACTCATATATATGTGTGTGGAGTAGTCATTTGACTCACTGAGTGTTCCTAACAAGGCCCCATATATTTAGAGGGCCTGGGATTTCCTCATGCGACTAAGGTGGGTGTTGGAACAATATGTAGTAGTGTTTGTGTTTTTTTATTGATTTTGTCGTTGTTTTAGATGGGACATAGGAATGGTCCATGAGGGTGTTTTCCGGTGTGGCTGAGATGGAGGTGTGAGTGATGAGTATAGCGAATGATGAGGAAGGTGTTGATTTGAGGAGTGAGCGGAGAGAGTGAGAGATGGGGGTAATGGAGAACAGGTAATTGGATTGAAGGTGACTGAAGGGGAGGAGGGCAACAAGAATTTAGCGGGCAGCTGGGTCGGCCCTTTGCTAGACGGATACACTTTTGTTTGCAAAAATAGACATAGAGGGCAGAAATTTAAATGTTACTGATTACTCTGTTATAATATATGTGTGGCGCTTTACCACTATACAAAGATAAGATATTGAAATATCACAAGCAGTGGGTGGTTTACACAGGGGGAGGGATGTTTCAGTCATGGCCAGAGCAAGGAACAAATAACAAATAAGTATTAGGGCATGTGTATACCTTTTCAGCATCCAAATACAAGCGTAAAAGGCTTAAAAAAAGGAAGGAAGTATTGGAATTGTGGAAAGTGATAGAAGATTTAGAAGATGCCGCCCCTAGCCAAGTCAAGTCATCTACAAGAACTCTGATGTTGGAGACTCTAACCACTGCCCCACCGGAGGTCGATTGTCCTGCCCCATCCGGAATAGACACAGAGATACAGAGTCCCACAAACCCAGCACATTCCCTGTTAGGGCACTACCCCACCCTTGCTGCCTTACGATGCACCAACCCAATGTATGTCCCCCCACCTGACTCCGCCCTGCCCCTAACATCATCATAAGCCCAGTTTCAAAATAATTCCAATTCTATGCCATCGGCCATAGTAAGAGAAAATGAAAGGGGATACTTGATAAGAAACCCCAGAAGGAGCTAGAAGAGGCTTTAAAGGTGGCGCAGGAAGAATTAGCTTGTATGAGAATAGAAAAGAGGGAGGGGCAGAAAGCACAATGTGTACTAGACGAGTGGAGTGCAGGAGACATTTTGTTTAGGATCGATAGCACAGCTATTAAAGATGTACATTAAGAGAAGGAAAATAAGGGGAGAAGAATACAGCAAGCAGGAAGTATGGATTATCGGACAGTGAGGTTGCAAGACGAGATGGGGGCACCTGGATAGGAGGAGTGGGATATGGTGGATGCGGTGGGGGAAGAAGAGGCCCCACCTGCAATATCACCTCAGGTGGAACATATATGGGGGCCCTGATTAAGGAACAGATACAGACGTATAGCGATGCCGAAAGGTAAAGTTATGGAAAAGCTGAGAAAGGGGACAGGGATGCAGTTCCCCTTATTGCATAAAGGGCCAGGAAGGGCTCAGAATATTTTGTGGCCACATATGGATAAAAACTATTTCATAAAAAGTTTACTGCCTCAGGTGGGTGTTAACTTGACCATGGGCAATTTGAAGATCTTATTCATCGCTTTATTGGGAGATCAGGCTCAGGATATTTGGGTGAAAGTAGGGATCCGGGTGTGCAATTGGGGATAATATTCATGATGGCGCCCATTTTATTGACATCAGGGCACAAATTTGGGCTGCATTGCACTGTGCCTATCCCGATACACCCGATCTCCAGTCTATCATGCAGCGTACAATGGGAGATGATGAGGACCCCTCCCAGTATATTTGACAGACCCAAGAGATGTGAAGGGAAGAAACAGTGGAATCATTAGATCCATCAATTCCATTCTTTTATATTCTGGTTAAGAAGGTGCTTCCCGAGGAGGTGCAAAAATAACTTGACAAAATAATGGGGATAGAAGCAAAGGAATTGGTGGAGATATAATCAATAATTATAGATCACTGTAAATGTTTGAGAGAAAAAGAGAAGGAAATGGCCCAACAACTTCAGAAAGAGGAAGCAAAACTAGTACTAAAGAAGTTAGCAAAGATATCAGTGGAAGTGCCCATGATAGTAGCACTAAATGATTCACAGACAGAGCCAAGGGCGGTACAGGCAGACTTGAGAACAGTCCCTGCATGGGCAGGAGGGTACGGCTGGAATGGCGGGTTCCAGCCCCAATATCAAGGATGGTCCCAGGGAGGATATCAGTGGGGAAGAGGGGGCTTTACAGGCATAAGAGGAGGAAGGGGAGGATTTGGGGGCATCAGGAGAAAGAGGGGAAATATGGGGCAATGTTGGACATGTGGGAAAATGGGACATTTGTCACGGGAATGCAGAAACAGGGTCAGTGGAGGCTACAACAAAATGCCCTTGTATGCTCCAGGAGTACCTGCCTCCTATCAATTGCATTTTGCCCCTGGCCCCACCACAAGTCTGTACAGAGCCCAACAACCACCCACCCCGCCCCTCTGCAAGTGCCTCAAATACCCAATAGTACCACAGTCCCCAATGGCATGGTTACATACTATCAGGCAGAGAGTGTGCTGGTGGGCAATTCTTTCATTTTCCCCGGGACAAACACCTATCCAGATTAGGATAGCCCACAGATAGTCCTTGCACACCCAGTCCTGTCTGTCACTGCTGACACATAAGAGGAACCCTTGGTGGGTGTGTAGATAGGCGACAAACCTTTTATATTTATGGTGGACACAGGGGCCATCAAATCATGCATTAAGGAGGGACCTTTTCCTTCATCAGGGGAGAGCATGGACACATAGGGCTTCTCTGGTGCAGTAAAATCGGTTCCTTTTACAGAAGAATTGGCCATCAAAGTGGGGAGTAAGACAGTGCAAGCTTCCTTATTGTTTTCAGAAACCTCCCCCGTCAACCTTTTGGGTTGAGATGTGCTTAGTAAACTGAACATGACCATCTCATTTACTGAAAGAGGGGTGGTGTGCTCTGCCCCGGGGATGTACCACATAAGAGCTATGGTAATTCTTCATGCCCTGCCGAGTAAGTTGGTGTCCCGAGGAGTCCCTGTACATCGAGACTTGTTCATTTACAAAGTGACAGTGCTGTTGAATACAATTCCAGCATGCATAGGAAAAGGGCGTTGCAGATTCCCTCATTTATTTTTTATTTTCAGGCCTGCGTTGCCCGAAGAACACATTGCAGGAACAATGATCATGTTAGACATCAAAGGGGTGTTAGTGTGGAAAACCAGAATTGTTTTTATAGCAGTAGACCCAGAGGTTATGCAGTGGTGCACAGTGTTATGTATTGACCTGACAAAGCTGCTAAAGGAATTGACGGACTCGGATTTGTCTGAGCACAACGATAATAAAGGGGTAATTTTGCTAGCTATATGTGTTCCCTCTGAAATAATAGTTGAATATAAACAAGTCCCATGTCCCTTGTTTGTGGAAGAAAGTGTTCCCTCATTTACCCAACAACCCTGGCACAAGTTGCATATGTTTTATGAATGACTAATCCCCATGATGTAGTGCTTCAGCATAGTGTTGCCCCAATACAAGTTACCCTCAAACTAGGTGCAGTATTGCCCCAACTGAAACCGTATCCACTGTCAAATGAAGTGGAAGAAGGAATAAATAACACCATGAATGCACTTTTACACCAAGGGATTATTGTACCTCTAACTCACCCTGCAATACGCCCATACAATCTATTAGAAAATAAAAAGAGTCCAGTTGGAGAATGATTCAGGATTTGCGCCCTTTGAATGACATAGTACAGGCAGAATTTCCAGTTGTCCCATGCCCTCCACAAAACTATGCAACATACCCACAACAGCAAGTCACTTTACTGTCATTGACCTAAAAAATTAATTTGTTTCTGTGCCCTTGCGCCTAGACTCCCAGTACCTCACAGTGTTTACTCATGGCGGGAAGAGATTCCAATGTATAAGGTTGTCTCAGGGGTATTGTGAATGTCCCAACATTTTTAACAGGTGCTTCATGCAGACCTGGGGAATATACATGTTCCCAGTACCATGATACAGTATGTGCATGATTTACTAGTATGCAGTACAAACTAACGTCAGTGCAGAACAGAATCTATCACCCTTTAGCAATTGCTGTCCAACAAGGGTTACAAGGTGGACAGAGCCAACCTACAGTATTGCCAGCAGGAAGTTCTGTACCTAGGTGAACTCATTTCTGTTCACAGAAAAAGGATAACGCCAGAACGTGCAGCTGCTGTGCACAGTATACCCCAGCCAGTGACAGTAAAAGATATGCAGAACTTCCTGGGGCTATGCAATTACTGCAGGGCTTGGATTTTTGTTTATACCACTTACACACACCCATTGCTGCAGGCACTCAAAGAGGCCCAAAAGGCAAAACGTACATTCTACATGGACAGAGGACATGCTCACTAGCTTTAAAGAGCTAAAGGAGGTGATTGCTACAGCACCAGTGTTAACTACACCTGACTACACACAAGCATTCTACCTTTTTTCACACTCTGATGGTTAAATGATGACAGCTGTAGTGACACAAAAGAGCACAATGGGCCATGATCCCTTAGCCTATTATAGCGGTATGCTGGATTTGGTCATGCAAGACCAGTTGCCATGCGAACATGCACTTGCTGCTGCTGGCTTTGTCATGATAAAGTCTGCGAAGATCACCATGGGGTGTTCAGTAATGCTGTATGTAGAGCATGCGGTATTTGCTATCCTAAACATATCTAAATCCAGGTTCATTACACAGCACGGACCAGCATATGAGATAATACTTTCTAGCCCCAACATTCACATAGTACGGTGCAAAACAGTGAACACTGCAACATTCCTGACTGAACCTATTATTGAAGAGAACAAAATACATAACAGCATCACCTATTAGCGAGGAACCAGATTATGACACCCCAAAAGCATGTGACTATGCCCTGGATGAGGGAGAGGAGTTTTTTGTTGATGGGTAAGCCACACTTGACTAAGAGACAGGGAGAAGGCATATGGGTGTGGCTGTGGTTTGCCTAGTAGATGGAAAGTATGAGACACTAGTACAGAAATGGTTGCCCATGCATTATTCGGCCCTGGCAGCTGAACTGAAAGCCTTTATAAAGGCTCTGGAAGCATCTCAGGGGTGTAGAGTGAC
Source organism: Ambystoma mexicanum (assembly GCF_040938575.1). Taxonomy (NCBI): domain Eukaryota; kingdom Metazoa; phylum Chordata; class Amphibia; order Caudata; family Ambystomatidae; genus Ambystoma; species Ambystoma mexicanum. The sequence continues at coordinate 293,973,505 of NC_090941.1, forward strand.
GATCTACTCCAATTCAGCATACAGCACTACTACAGTGGCCTGGTGGAAAAGGAGGGGATTTAGAAGAGAAGATCGATCCCCAGTGCAGCACGCTGCCCATTAAACAGAATGATCTATGCTCTGTCGTGGCCCACTTTAATGGGGGTGGTGAAATGCACCACCCACACTAATAATACAGACAACATTTCTCTCAGAAACACTGCAGCAGACGCAGTGGCCAAACATGCAGCCTACATCCTCATACCCAAGATAGCAGAATATCATGAGGTTGTGAATATGCAAGTTCAGTTGCCACCACGATATACTTCTTTACTCACCACCCACTTTTCTGCAAGATGAGAAAATGTGGCAAAAAGAGGGTGTGGGCAATCCCCCACAGATTTGATTTGGAGGTAGAGTACAACAGGTAAAGTGCTGATGCCCTATGAGTTGATGGACATTGATGGCTGTTGAGAAACTCCACTATCCTTTTCATGTGTCCAAGCAACATATTGCTGCAGATATACAGGAGGGCTGGTTTGTCCCCAATATGCAAGAATTACTGAATGTCTTCATTTTCAACTGCACAGTGTGTCAACCTTATAGTACTGGGCAAACACTCCAGACAATAAGGGGTACCTTGCCCCGCCCTACAGGGCTGTTCCATGAGCTCCATATAAACTACGCTGACATGGGGGAACGGTGCAACTTCTCTCGTTGGGTCGAGGCTGGTCCTTGTAACACATCCAGATGCCAAATCAGCTGCCAATTTCTTGGTGAGAGAGGTATTTCCTTGGTGGGGTGTGTGCAATACATTAAGATCGGATAATGGCACAAGGCCTTATTGAACAAAAAGCATAAAATGAGTTCAATTTACCACTCCCAAGCCAACGGCATAATTGAACGGATCAATGGCCTTTTAAAGGCAAAGTTATCGAAGTTAGGCAATACCCGCAAGAAGAACTGGGTCTACTGTTTGCCCTTGGCCCTTTTCAGCGTGTGGACGCAACCCTGTAAGGATCATCATTTATCGCCCCGAGTAATAGTGATGGGCCGGAGCGTGCACACACCATTGTCGCCAACTATAAGTGTCTCTGATGCTCAGAGGGCTGCGTCCATCTTGGGGGATGAATTTAAATAATACCTGCCTGTGTTGATGTGCTCAACCGATAGCACCACAACATTCAGAAGAACATACCAGTGCTGCACCACACTCTGTGAGCTTGCCACCTATTGAGTTGTCACCTGGAGATACCATGTATGTTCAGAACTTTGCCTGTAGGTGGAGTGGGCTCAGATACAATGGTCCATTCATGTATTTAGAATGGGTTCCTGATGCACATCATGGGGGCCCGGCATAAGCTGAAGACGAATATGCAACTGAGGGTGGAATTGAAGCTGATGACTGTTCGATAATATGTTCCCATGGGCGCCATCCTGGATGGGAGCTCTGGTCAATATATTGGTCTTTATTGTAGTGCTGCTTTTGGTGACATTCTACACATGCCAAATGATCTTTGAAGCTGCGTAAATACTCTCCCAAATAGTGCAATGATGAGTGATACAATTGGGGTAAATGGCACACCCAGTGGCACAAAAGATGGGCATGCCCAAACAGATGCGTAACAAACCTTGTATGGTGAGAAATGAGCATAGCATTGAGACCCTGTGGATGGTGACCATGCCCCCACCAGACCCAGAGAATTACACTGGGTTGTTTTGACAGGTGATGGAGGGTGTATTTACCTAACATGCACCCCGGAACAGTATACAAAGGCAGGTTTAAATGTTGCGTGATATATGTCGAGTTTGGTTTGGGTGCCCAAGGAAGGAACTTGGAGATATTAAGAAGCACAGAGGTTTGTAGCTGAGATAGGTAATGTAGGATTAACTAGATGGGGGAATGGTGGGATGCATGCTTAGCTCCCCTGTCCGACCAAACGATTTAGATTGAGAACCATGCACTAGGAGCACTTGTAGATGATGGCACAGGTTTTCAGCCTTCTTTTAACCAAAACTCGTGATTCAGCATGTGGACGGAAAGAAACAGAAGTAAACATTAATTGACCTCAGAAGATAAGGATTAAGACATGTCTGGGTAAAGTTACACACAACCCCCAGACCCCCCACCCAAAAACAAAACGTGAAGGAATAAGATGTAAGTTAGGGCTAGGTTGCTCGAGGTGGTTAGAGATAGCCAAAGGAGGTGTGTGGGGGACTTGCAGTGAACCCCCATTTTAAAAAAGAAGAAATAAAATGTATCCTGGCGGTGGGTAGTGGTAGTCAATCGGGGCATTTGAGGATTCGTGGGAAACCCCCATTGAGAAAAAAGAGAAGTACAATAGTATGTCAAAATGATCTTCATTGGATCACGCATGGATCCCTGGAAGAAGAGGTGGGCGCAGGCAGAAAGTCTGCAATGCATTAGAGCAACTGCACCTCTTGAATCAAAGTATCTTTTCTCCTCCCAACCAGATTCTCCCTCATCTATCCAATCAACTCAGAAGAAGTAGAGGGACATTCCTGCTGCACCTGCACCCATCAAATTAGAACAGAACCCCACAAGGGACTCTGTATCCATTCATTAGGCTAAGCAAGGAACATACATCTTGGAAACAAGTAAATATATTGATTACATAGGAACATGTAATACATGTGGCATACCAGTTAGTTCCAGCCCATGAAACATTGCATGTGTATTGGTATGTCATGTAAAGAGGTGCACATTATTTTGTTTGGCTTGGCACCATAAGATGATCCATCTAAGCAGTGGCAGCTTGTAGCTTGGAAAAGTGGGGGTGCACATAGCGCCATGGTTACCGCATACCGTGTAATGAGGCCCAATGAAAGACTATGGCTATTCAACAGCAAAACCGCTAGGGCATTAGAGCATTGTGGCGAGTGCCGGCCACCATCTGCAGAGCATATGTAAATGGATATATAACGTTACACTCCATGCGTGTGACTTCACAGTGTACACCCAGGTTGTTCCGTAAAGACATTGCGGTTCTAGGAAACCTTCTTGAGGATGCCTTAATACATGAAAGGGAAATGTTCCAAAATAATGCTTGCCACTTGTAACACGAGAAAATTAAATCCACAGGTATGGCTATTACGCTGCCAAAAAGGGTGACAAAAATAGCAAACACTCATTTCTGGACAAAACAGTATTATTTGGTTATACAGTCTATTGGGGAAGGTCTACAGTTCCTCAGTGGACTGTAATATTCAACTCAGAGCCTGGGGTTGTAGATACAACCTTTATTTAGAGGGATATACTCCACCTAATGTTTGAGATACCCAATTTGCTAGTGCCAATTGTCTGCAGGAGTCGACTGGGAGAAGGATTTCGACCCTGGAAGGATGTTCCCATTGCGTTACACCAATGCAATCTCATGGATACGTTGATAAATATGCTACACCGAATGGCTGAGTTACCCAATTGATAAGTGCCAAATGTCTTCAGAAGTCTATTGGGAGAAGGATTTCACTGTGGACAGGTGCTCCCATTATATTACACCAATGTGGTCTCATGGATATCCTTATTTTGTCTCCTATATAGTATGTTATACTATTTCATAGGTATTATGACACACAATACAGTTAAGTAGAATAGGAATGCACATTCGTCCATGTCACTTGATAGTCCTCTCATTCTGAGGGACTACTCCATTGTGTACAAGTCCCCAATCTGAAGTTAATATCTAAGGCAAAAATAAAAGATTCACTACCCTACAATACCTCTACCCTGCTGCTTCCTATACAGCTGAATTGTTAGTTTTACCTCACTCACAGGCAGGAAGGAAATAAGAAAATAAGATAAGAAAAGGCATATCTCAATATTTCATAGGACTTGTGCTGGTAGTCTGTTGGCAATAACAACTACAATACCTTTCCAGGAGAGCTGAAAGTTTGCCGCACTCCAAGCCCATCCTGTATATGTAACACTCTAAGGAGGTCGGGGCATTGGGGACTGGGCATGCCCAGCTCATGCACAAACATCATTACCCTGAGACCTCGCTTCCCCTCTCAGTTCCTCCTCTTCTATATTTCTCCAAATGGAACAGGAATATACTCTCCAGAAACTAGAAGCAGGATTGTTCTCAGAACTAAATGGAGTGACATATGTTGCAGTCAGTTTATCATGACAACTACATCCTGAGACTTTCAAAAGGTGTATATATGATTCATGGCTAAGGCCAGTGTTGTGGAAAATTGAATGAGCACCAAGCCCAGAGTGTATTATGTACTTATTGGTTCAAGCGTACAACCCTTTTATGACAGAATAATTTGTCAAATATGAAGATCTGTGGTCATTCTATTTGTAAGGCACCTGTACAACAAATGGTGGTTTGTGGTGCAACAAGACACAAAAGGGGTAAGAGACAAGGGAGAAAGATTACAATAATGATCCTACTAGGCCTTGTGACATTGAGATTGTGCAAAGACAGTAACAAAAAGTGTAAGGCAGAGGAGGGAAGTGTTGGTGGGGCGAAGTGTAAAATGCTAGTGTGGGAAGGGAAGTGGGACAGAGTGCAAGTGAAAGGGGGGATGAAGGAGGTGGAGAGACACAGGGGCTAGGCAAGTGCTAAGGGTAGGCCAGGATGGCATGTTCCAGGAATTGTGTAGGGTGCAGGTTGGCATGCTAAGTGCAAGGCTGGGGGTGGACTGGGCGGGGGGCCTGGTGCCATGTAGAACTTTCAGAGGGAACAAGACAGCCAGTCACTATGGCAGAAGGGGGTGTTAGCAGGGGAGATGGTAGGAAGAAGAGAAAATGGGGGTCTTGAGGAGCTACTGACACTTCAGGAGATCCAACTCAACCCTGAGAGGGGCAGGGAAGCCATTCAAGAAGGAGGCACCTGTGGACAAGAGAGATCTACCCTCCACTCTCTGCTTAGAAAAGCATCCGATCTGCAGGGAGTTGAAGCTAGAAGACCAAAGGGCTCTAGCCTGGAGGTATTTAGGAAGAGAGAGTTGGATATAGAGGGGACCCATGTAGTAAATAGGCAGGACACAAAAGTATTGAGTAGGTGCTTTATTTAAGGCCCCCGGAGGTCGGACCACCGGCATGGAATAGTGAACGTTCACAATGTTCCTTCCGGATCCGAACACTCGTTGTCTGGGTGTTCTACTGACAACTCCGAGAGGCATGAAATATAACATCTCCCTTCCTAAAAGAAAAGAAGAAAACAGAACGAAAAAGAGGAGGGAGGAACAGGAGAGGAAAAAGGGAAAACAGGGGGAGGGAGGGAGAAAAGAGAAAAATGGAAGAGTATTCCTGAACTATACTACGAATAGGACACATTTAGCAGGCAGTAAATCAATTAATAGTAGATGTAGTCGCTGTTGAAATTCCGGATGATTTTCCGATTTCTTTTTGACAGTCTTCCGACAGAGGCTTCGTCAAAGTCACCATGGAACCTGTTATCTTCCATCTGGCTGTGGTAAAATGCTCCCTCGGGGGTGAAACTATTCCCTAACGGAGTGCCAAAGACATTGTCCTTGGATGTGCTGGGTCCGTTGGTGTCTTTTGTGATTTTCACCAAATCATCTCCAGACCATCTCTTCCCGTCATCCAGTATGACAGATTTGCCTTGACAACGCACAACTTTTTGTGGAGACTTGAAGCTTGTTTCACCCTTAAGTGTCCTTTTTGGTTCTTTGACAAAGACCCAGTCTCCTTCTCGAATCAACATTCCCTTTACTCCATTTCTTGAGTCGTAATATGTTTTGTATTTTGCCTGCTTCTTGTGCACTGTTTTTTGGATCCGGTCAATGTCTAATTTTGCCTCAATGGTATCCATGAAGATCCAGGCCGGCCTTAGGCGGTTGGTTGCGACTCTGCCTCGCATCATGGTGAATGGCTCGATGTTGGTAGTACCATGTGGTGTTGTTCTATATGCACATAGGGCCTCCTTGAGGGTTTCCCTCCATGGAAGAGTATTAGTTGTAGCTAATTGAACTATACTTTTCACTAGTCTATTCATTCTCTCCACTAATCCATTGGAGATTGGGTGGTACAGGGATGTCGGTATGTGGTTGATGGACCTGGTTTTGAGAAACTCTTGAAATTCAGAAGATGTAAACTGGGACCCGTTGTCTGAGACCACTTCCTTGGGATCTCCCTCTCTGTTAAAGATTTCTGTCAAAAAGTCTATAATTTTTCTGGTAGTAACGCTCATCTCAGCTATTCCCCATTTGGTCCACTTGAAAGTGTAGCCTATGATCACTATGAAGTATATCCTTACAGCCTCAAGGTTTTCGAAGGGACCCATGAAGTCTATTGCAAGTTTAGACCACACGGTTTTGGGTGGCTCTATAGGTGGTAGAGGGGTCTTTCTTAGGATTTTTGATTTGTCACTCATGGCACAAGCGGAACAGTTTTTGACTGTTTCTTCAGCTTCTTTCCACATGTTCGGCCACCAGTAGTTGCTCCTCACTCTGTTCTTTGTTAAACTCCTCCCTAAGTGGCCCTCGTGTGCCAAATCGAGTCGTTTTTTCGTGGGTAGGACAGGTGGAATTACTCTGTTGCCTCTGAAGATATGCTCCTCATCCATGGATATTTCTTCTTTGACAGGTATGAAATCTGCTAGGGTTTGACCAGGTTCTACCCAATCATTGACTATGGCTCTTCTGATTTCTTGTTGCTCTAGATGAGTGCTGGCGATGTTTATCCAATCATCTTTGGGAATGGCAGGATTGATGGCATCTACGATATCCCCATCGGAACATTCAGTCTCAGTGTCTCGGTTGGTGGACAATCTAGAGAGGCAATCGGCCACTTGGTTTGAGGGACCAGGGGTATAGCACACTTGGAGATTGTATTGCATGATGACGAGGAACCAACGCCTAATCCTTGGTGAAATGAGGTGAGGCGTCTTAGATTGGAGGACATTTACCAAAGGTTTGTGATCTGTTTTGAGTAAGATGGGTAAACCCCATATTAGGTTCCTGAAGTGCTGTAAGATCCACTTTACCCCCAAAGCTTCTCTCTCAATGGTGGAGTAATTCAACTCTGCACCCCTCAGTGCCCTTGATGCGAAGGCGATGGTTATGATGTTCCCTTTCTGTTGTTGTTCAAGGACACTGCCAAGTCCGATCTTGCTGGCATCTACCAATATGATTGTTTTCGCTTTACAGTCAAACATCCCTAGGGCAGGGGCTTGATTGATGTTGGATTTCACTTCTTCAAACTCGTTCCTACATTCTGCGGACCATACAAATCTGGTAGCCTTCTTCATAAGGTTCCTCATGTTTTTCGTTTTTTTGGCGTGTCGGAATCGAAATAATATTATACCTCCTATTGCATTGTTTGAATGTGTGTTGGCCTACGCCAAGTTGTCTAAAAACATTGTGTAAATAGATTCCGCGGCAAGGTCTTGACCTTAATGTACTGTGTAAATCGCCATCTTGGATTTAGCCACCATTTTAGGTTCTCTTGTAGTGTGGAAGTCACCCTGAACATCAAAATGGAGGCCGAATGACATTTCGAGTGGGATTCTGGCCGTTGTGACCTCCGCACACATGAATAAGTAATATGCCTGCAGGCCACTTGTTGGGGTCGCGAACTGAGACCTTGTCCTATCCCTGACCTATGTGTAAATGAACAACTGTATCAGCGGAACTGATCAAAATGCATATATGGGATTGACCTGGCAAGGAACCCTAGGCCTGGTCCTAAGAATGGTTAACCCGCGAGGGGGTTGGCCAGAGCAGGACAAAGAGTATAAAAAACACGAGTATCCCAATGTACGGTCTCTCACACTAACGCAGTGAACTGTCGTTGAAGTTCGTTCTGTTACTCTGAGAGCCGAATAGCTATCCGTTTGTCAATTGACTTTTTGGTAACTGTTGCAGCTTTTAAATAAAGCACTTTGTATGTTCTTTGTAACCTGTGTTGGTGTGTTTCCTTTGGGCTTCCCGGCCTCATATCAATTTCTTTGTTTTCACAGGCGTAGTTGTTTATAAATTTGGAGTAGTACTCCGCCATGCCGAGGAAACTCCTGAGCTGGTCTTTGCTTTCGGGCTCAGCGATATTCAAAATGGTGTCCATGAGTTTCTTCTTGGGGCTGATCCCCTTGGCATCGATGGAATGGCCGAGATAGGAAACTTGATTGCATTTTATGTTGCATTTCTCCAACTTGAGAGTGAGCCCACTTTTTTGAATCACCTGAAGGACACCCATGAGTTTTGCTTCGTGCTCTTCCTCCGTACAAGCTGATATGAGAATGTCGTCTTGGAAGCAGTGCACTCCATCAAGGCCACCAAACAGGTGTGACATTAGCCTTTGGAACACCGCCGCCGCCGAAGCAAGACCAAAAGGCATCCTGTTGAACAGGAATGCCCCCAAAGGTGTGACAAATATGTGAGGTTCTTTGAGCTCTCCTCTAAGGCAATTTGGTGGTATGCCGATGAGAGGTCCAAAGTACCGAAGTACTTAGCTGGCTTCATAGTTGATAGGAGCTCAGATATGTTAGGAAGAGGATGCCTGTCGACCCATATGTTCTTACTTAAGTCCCTCAAATCAACGCACATTCTTATGGAGTTGTCTGGCTTTCCCACCAGAACGATCGGGGCGAGCCACTCAGAGCTTTCTATGGGCTGGATGATGTTCTCTTCACACAGGCGTGTGAGCTCGTCCCTCCGTGCATCTTTCGCCCCGAAAGGAATTCCACGGACACGATGGGCTATAGGAATGGTGCCCTTCTTCAAGACAATCCTGTGTTGAAAGCCTTCGAGGAGTCCAACCTTCCCACTGAAGACTTTAGGGAATTGTTTAGCCAAGGTAGACTTGATGTCGGTGTCACTTTTGAGCACGCTCAACACAGGGACTTCTTCTCTGGGGTGGATTCTTACTTGGATGGCGGCTTGTTCCTCCCAACCTACCACTCAGGACCCGTCTTTGGCCACGAAAATTTTGCAATATGTTTCTCTATCGTGAAACCTGAGCTTCACCCACGTGTATCCGATTATGTCAATGGGGGTCTTCCCATAGCCCGTGGCTCTCACAGAAGTGCATCGTAGGTCATGCACCTTACCGGACAGTACTTTTAAGAAAGTCTCGACGTCCACCATAGTCTAGGGGGAGCCTGTATCCACCATTACTTGCAAAGGTATGCCATTTATGTGCATGCTGACCCAAGGGCCCTTTTAATCTTGTGGAGAGGTGACGGTAAGTATTTGTATTGATGGGCAGGTTTGACTAATGGATAACATACCATCATGTCCTTGATCACTTTCTATAAGTCTCACGGACCCAGATCTGATGAAGGGTCGCCAATTGAACCTACCAACTCTACCAGGTCTCCCTCGCATGTTTCTGCAGACTTTTGCAAAATGGCCAAATTGGCCACACTTGTAACACTCAACGTTGGTTGCAGGGAATATCTTGTTGGTGTCATTGTGCTTGTACCACCCACATCTTTGGCAGCAGGCAAGGTTTTGATTACCATAGGTTGACATTCTGCCTCTCCTGGGGTTAAATCTTGAACTCTGTGAGGATGGAGCCTTTCTTACCACAGCTAGCAAGCTTTCGCTGGGGTTGTTTTCAGGGTTGATTTCAACAGACTTGACTTCAATGTTCTCCCCTTGGACTAGCTTCTCTTTCATACAGTGATCTCCGAACTCCATGCTTCTAGCTATTTCAGTAGCTATTTCAGTAGCCTGGTCTAGTGAGGAGCTCCTTGTCTGCCATAGCCTCTGCTGTATGCGTGGATCGGCTACATTTAAGACAAGTTGGTCTCTCAAGTATTCGTCACCGACACCATTAAACTCGCAGGTTGACATGAGAACTCTTAAAGATGCGATGTATGAGTCAATTGATTCACTTTTCATCTGTTTTCTGGAGAAAAACTTGTATCCCTCCAATACTACGTTTGTTTTATTGCCGAAGTGCTTGGTGAGTTTGGTCATGGCTGTGTCGAACTTGCGGTTGCCATCACCCCCAGCGTCGACCGGTTCTGGTAGTGCTCTGAACAACCTTAGAGCCTCTGCTCTTAAACAATTTAAGAGAGTCGCCTCCTTAAGGTCATCACTAAACTTGTTGCCACCAATGGCCCTGAGGTAAACTTGGAAGCCGTCAACCCACTGCTCCCAGGGGCACGCCGGAGTTCCAGGACAAGGAAGGAACTTGATAGGATATGGAATGTTTTGCATGGTTGGCCTGTGCGTGTGGTTTGAGAGGGGTGACAGTTCAGGTGGTTGCAGGGCCCTACAAGTTGTCTCCGTGCTGCTGGTAATGATATTCAAAGATGTCTAGCAGATGTTCATTGAAGGTAGCATTGAAGTATTCGGGTGGTAGTTGAAACACGTTTTTTTTTTGTGTTTCTGCAAGGGTTTGATGTCGAGTGAGCAGTGATAGGGGTGTTGATGGCCTTGCCGAGGCAGTGTCGGAGTCTGTATGTGCCTAGGGCGAGTTGTTTATGATTTTGCAGTCTTAGTTGGACGAGGTGTGCCGTAGATTTGTGATGAAAGTGGAAACTGGAGGCTCACTCAGCTGAGATCAAGCTCCGTAGCATTGTCGTCATGGCAACAGGAGGCAGGCTACTCAAAATGGCTGTGCGTAGTCTTACGCACAAAGGTCCTTTTGTCTGCCATAGCCTCTGCTGTATGCGTGGATCGGCTACATTTAAGACAAGTTGGTCTCTCAAGTATTCGTCACCGACACCAGTAAACTCGCAGGTTGACATGAGAACTCTTAAAGATGCGATGTATGAGTCAATTGATTCACTTTTCATCTGTTTTCTGGAGAAAAACTTGTATCTCTCCAATACTACGTTTGTTTTATTGCCGAAGTGCTTGGTGAGTTTGGTCATGGCTGTGTCGAACTTGCGGTTGCCATCACCCCCAGCGTCGACCGGTTCTGGTAGTGCTCTGAACAACCTTAGAGCCTCTGCTCTTAAACAATTTAAGAGAGTCGCCTCCTTAAGGTCATCACTAAACTTGTTGCCACCAATGGCCCTGAGGTAAACTTGGAAGCCGTCAACCCACTGCTCCCAGGGGCACGCCGGAGTTCCAGGACAAGGAAGGAACTTGATAGGATATGGAATGTTTTGCATGGTTGGCCTGTGCGTGTGGTTTGAGAGGGGTGACAGTTCAGGTGGTTGCAGGGCCCTACAAGTTGTCTCCGTGCTGCTGGTAATGATATTCAAAGATGTCTAGCAGATGTTCATTGAAGGTAGCATTGAAGTATTCGGGTGGTAGTTGAAACACGTTTTTTTTTTTGTGTTTCTGCAAGGGTTTGATGTCGAGTGAGCAGTGATAGGGGTGTTGATGGCCTTGCCGAGGCAGTGTCGGAGTCTGTATGTGCCTAGGGCGAGTGTTTATGATTTTACAGTCTTAGTTGGACGAGGTGTGCCGTAGATTTGTGATGAAAGTGGAAACTGGAGGCTCACTCAGCTGAGATCAAGCTCCGTAGCATTGTCGTCATGGCAACAGGAGGCAGGCTACTCAAAATGGCTGTGCGTAGTCTTACGCACAAAGGTCCTTTTCTCAAATCGCCATTGATCGTCGATTCGTAAAATGCAGTCCTTGAGTTTAGCGGAACCTTAGAAAACCCTTAAAGATTAAAAAAAAAAGGGTATCTCGACCCAACGCTTTCGTTGCTGGAGCCGCTCCGCACTGCTGGGCGGCTCTGCTCTCCCTCGTCGCTGGGCAGCTGACTGGTTCAGAGGGACACACGGCAATGACGGTGAGTGACACTGTTCCGCGGCGGCTGTTGCTCTTGCTGCTGCGGCTGCCGGTTGACAGGCGGCACGGTCGGAGGTGCTCCGGGGGCCAGGGGTCACACTGCCTCATCGCCAAATGTAGTAAATAGGCAGGACACAAAAGTATTGAGTAGGAGCTTTATTTAAGGCCCCCGCAGGTCGGACCACCGGCATGGAATAGTGAACGTTCACAACATTCCTTCAGGATCCGAAAACTAGTTGTCTGGGTGTTCTACTGACAACTCCAAGAGGCATGATATATAACAGGATATAGAGGGGAGCCACGCCCTAGAAAGCTTTGTGGGTGATGCAGAGGGTATTGAACTTGATCCTAGCAGCAGCCAGGAGTCACTGGCGAGATTTTAGGGATGGAGAGATGCGATCCCTGGTTCAAGCGCACAATTCTTTATGATAGAATCATTTGTCAAATATAAAGATCTGTGGTCATTCTTATATTTTATTTAATTTAATTTATTTAATTTATTTATTTTATATGATATTGGTAAGGAGGGTACTGCAATAATTACTTTGTACTGACTTTGCACTGACTTTGCACTGCAGAAATACACTTTGCACAGTTCCATGAATCAGGGTTTGTGTCTGCAGTACAAAGTCACTTTTCAGCAGTGCAAAGTCACTTTGAACTGTGCAACTCATTCCATGAATCAGGCCCATTGTGTTCTATCCAGGATTATCTATTTTGTTATGTTTCCTTTTTGTATTTCGATATTATAGGCAACAAGACTTTTTATCATTAAAACATATCTTACACAACACATACATCACGACAATCCCACACAAAGTTTATTTATCACAGCTTTAAAAAAGAATAATCTGGCTAAACAGTTAAGTCATCTAAAATTGTTTGGATGAGCTCCCAAAATTTCGTGAAATAGTATATGAAATGTCCATCATTACCAGTCATATAATGTTCCCAAATGTTAGTTGATGTCAAGTGGAATTTGTCAAGATTAGTATAGGCAAGCAATTTTTCCCTGTAGATTAATGTGAAACGTTCACATTCTATTAGAATTTGGTTGATTGTGTATCTCGTCCCCACATAGTCTGCAAGTTTGTTCCTGTTTTGTTATTTTTTTTTTGTTAGTTATTTGAATCTTAAGTTACTTCAATAAGGTTTTCATGGAAACATTAGCTTCTTGTAAAAAAAAAACTTCACCCTTCCCCTTCTATTATTTGTGGGTTTTTTTTCTCCATGTCTGCTATGGTTAGCAACAGCAGGGGTGACTCTAGCAAATGGACACCTCACAATGGGTTCACATCCATGGATGGAGAGGGAAATACACAGAAGGAGGCAGAAAGAGAGAGAAAAAGAAAGACAGAGATAATGACAAAGCGTGAAAAAACAAAGAGAGACAGAGCGAGAGAGAGGGACACAGAGAAGAGAGTGGAGAGGGGATCAGTGTTAAGAAATGGTGCACACATACCTTATTATGGAGGGAAGTAGATTTATTGATAAAGCCCCTGGAGAGATGCCGCCAGGGTGGACAAGCAAACACAATGGTTCTGGAATGGCTACATTCCAGAAACATTACAGCATTGGGTTCAACACATTACGCAGTAGCACCCCGTAGCATGTGGAACTCCTACATAACAATCAGGTATGACAAAAGTGGCACAATCCCATTAAACACGTTTTGTAAATCAGGCCTATACTGAAAACGTTAGGTCCACAACAGCAGTTTTCAGCTTACTTGTGACTTCTCAACTTAAAAAAGCAGCCAGAAAGCCTTGTCTCCAACATTCTGCCACTACTTATCCGGAAGTCTAACATGGGCGATGCCTCACTCTCACATTCTGGTCTGAAACTTCAGAGCTCGTGCACAAAATGTTTGACGGCTTCTTAACTTTATCAAGCAGGTTTTTCGAGTGGTGAGGAAATAAGAGCACATACTGAACATGATCTAATTGGTATCAAAAGTCTGCGTAAAGAAAATCCTGGCTCAAATGGACTGTTTAGGTCCTTGGAATTGTAATTATTGATTTCAAATGGAATAATAAGACACTGGATTTACGTTATAAAGAGACATGTTGCATTGGGTTTTGTTAGGTGCGATCTGGATGTTATCATATAGTGAATATACATATTATCCTTCCTTATTTTTCTGTCATACTGTCACCATTTCTTCTTCATTTCTAAGTCTAAAGAAAGAGGAATACAGGTATGGCTGCTCTTCGTAGACATGCTGTAAACTAATAGCAAATTCCACCTTGTTAGAATGTGTTACACTTCTTTGTGTTGCAAATCTTTTGGGCCCAGGTAGAGAAGAAGATTTGTGGAGGAACTGGATATGGATGGGATGTACATCCTGGTTGGTGTTGGTAGCTCTGTGGAACAAATACTCCTTTGGCTTATTATCTTTTTAGTAAAGCACCATTTTGCAGAACCCACAGCATCAGCCCTACAAACTGCATAGTACAACTCGACCAAAAACTGATTTTGGAAAGTGCCATTTTACTGGTCTATAAGCTCACTAAAAGTGCCTGATACATAACCGACGAGAAATGCATTGTGACACACTGGTAGGAAACTATTATAAAGAAGACATCCCTTTAATTCCCTGGTAGAACAAATATTTTGGTTATTTTTAAATGCATTTTAAAAGAAAAGCTGCACAGTTGAGAATCACACGAACATTAAAAAAGTAATTTTATCTTTTAAAAAACTTTATTTGGCCACATTTACTTCTGGAGGATAAACCATGTATGTGCCAGAAGATAACATCTGTCACAGAACTAATTTCATTCACCCAGCAATCTTAATACATTCTTTGCATTACTGCAGAATTACCATCTCATCAAGCCTATATCACTTTTCAAAAAAACGTCATTGAGTTTCATTTCTGTGCGACCTCCCTTCAAAATATTTGGCCTCTTCCTATTCGGAGAATAAACAGGTTGAAAGGAACGTGAATATGTTATTGTTATCATTACTAACCAGAGGCGTAGACAGGGCAGGGCACAGAGCAGGATGGGACTGGGGCATAAAAGTGTCTTGGGAACCAAACCCCCTTAAGTGCCAAGGATGACTATGCTCGTCCTTTTTGCATAGCCTTCCATAATAGCCTGGCACTTAATAGCCTGGCACTGGCCTAGACTGTCAGGAAAGGGAAGATAAGTTATACCACCCAAGAGACTACCAACAGTAAATGGATAGAAAGAAGCTGCTTAATGATTATAAAATACCACAATTGATCTAGGGACAATGCTCACTGAACCAGGGGTACTATGCCAATTAATCTGCTGAACCAGCCACAGTATCACCATAGAAACTAGACTATCAACAAACCTAGAGAGAGGATATACCAACCCAATATGACTACCTGATACACAAACTAAACTACAGGGATTATGAGACATACAACTTAATAACCAAAACCTCACATTTCTGCTTACTTAATGCACACAAAACCCACACAACCACCTCTCTCACAGCAAACCGCACAGACTTCGCCACACCGCAACAACAAACAATCAACACATAGTTCGCAACAACAGCACGCAAGAACCTGCTTCAATCCTATTTGCACCCCAAGCTCGGCGCACGGTAAAAACTGAACTGAAGCTGCCAACAGTACAAAACCTCTCACTTTCCTACCCCCTCTTCACCCACTAACCCATCCCGTCCACCTTTGTTTACAGATCCGCCTGAGCGCCTGGTGACCAACTCTGTTGGTGACGGTGCACTATATAAATACCTTTAACATTAACATTAACAAACTATTCACAATTAGATCTCAACAAACTGACATCTTTTCTACAATTTATGAAACAAGTCTGTGCATCTCAAATATGCAAATCGAAAAATGTGTAAAACAATAATTTATTTTAATATATTTAATAAGAGTAATCTTATCGAATACTATTACCTTTATTCTATCATTTATTTGCAAAAATGGTGTATGAATTGATATGCAATCAGCTTTATGTATTTATTTATTTATTGTGTAATATTTCAGAATAAACTGAACTTTTACAATATTTAGAATTACTAAAACACAAATCACACACATGAACTTGACTGTCTCAAATAATACATTTCCAGCACTTAAAACAATATGTGTACAACTTAAAATAATAAAACACATCACATTAAAAGAATGAAAAAGGGAAGGAAGAGCGAAATCATTATTCAGCAGTTGCCCACGAACCGACGTGAAGGCCCCACTGTTAATTGTAATCTAGCGAACCACTGGCCAGAATTATCCTGATATGGCTCCTAAACTAAACCAGCAATAACTTCACAGTCTGCCAGTCCCTAAAAAGGGCCAACACTGCTGACCTTGATGTGGTGTTTACACAGAACTCCCAGAAATCGTCACTTTTAATGGTATCTAAGTTATGTACCAGATGTCCCAGAGCCACCATATACATTGAACAACGTCTTGGGCATTCCGTCAGCACATGGTTTGCTGTCTCAGAGTTCATCATAATTTTACAGATCCTGTAACATCTGGCCCCACGGTGGATCTGTTTCCATGCCCCACAGACAAACAGCATCGACAATTGGTTAATGCGCAGCCGCAAGTAGAATTCACGGACCTGCGGGTTAGGAGAAAGTTCAAGGTAACACTCAGGCCTCATATATCGATGTACCACAGGTGCAACACTCATATGGCTTTTCAGAGTGTTAAAATGGTTATAATTACAAATCCAATTATATTTCTGTATTCTCCACTCAAGAGCACCTTTTAAGGATTCAAAATTAGCGCAGCGGTTGTAGTCGGGTTGCATTCCAAACTCCTCAAAGAGCTTGTGGAATAATACAACGTGGGTGGAATGATTACTTTCATCCCATTTGGGCTTGTAACTCGCACCAAAAATGCTCAAAACAGGACAGGCGAGGACATTCTAGATTTCAACATCAGACAACCTCTTCTAATTAACAACTGGGCTCTAAGAGATACAAGTCCCAGTTCCAAATGGATATATTCAACAGAGGTTGATTTGGGTAGGACTAGTACTGATCTGCAAAATCTAGCTTCCACCCCATTCAACTATTTCAGACCTTTCATCGCTAGGGCCTCAAGCCCGTACAATGCTGTTGGGCACCACTGCTTGTAAAGTGTTATAACCCCAATTAGTGTGAAACCTGAGTGCTCCTTGATGCATTTCCTGCAAACCCCAGTTATTTGCCTAGCCCTATTAACCTTAGTCGCTATGATATCAGCATAAACATGGAGGTGGAGAGCTTTACCCTACTGATTTTCTTAGAGGTTAATATCCCCTCTGTCTTACCTAGGTTTAAATTCAACAGCATTTGCGGCCAATTCCTCCAACATTGCCTTCAGACCCATAATAACATGATCGAAAAAATGGCCAGGTCATCAGCATATAACATGACACCAATACTGATGTTTCCAATCTTCGGGGAACAACCAGATCTGGCCAATAGTCTGGCCAATAAGTCTGCCACATGTATATTAAAGAATAGCAGGGCCAGCATACACCCCTGCCTCACCTGCATGTTAACGTGTATTGCATCTAACAGAATCCCCTGGTCACTCAATCTGATCCTGGCAGTGTTGTCCTCATGCAAAGCCCTGATAACCTCCAAAAGCCACCTGGGACAACCCCACTGACGTAGCTATGCCCATAACAAACCACAGTCAACCTGATCGAAAGCCGATCGAAAATTGACAAATGCAATGTACGAGGAGGGACCTGCCGGGGTTCTAGCTTGAGTAATTAGCGTGTCCAAAACTCTAAGATTATGGACCGTACCTGAAACAGGTCTAAACCCAGTCTGGCAGGGATGAAGATTGTTGGCTTCACTAACCCAGGCTTGAAGGTGTTCCAGCACATAGGTAGCAAACACTTCACCAGTTACGTGGAGTAACGACAGGAGCCTATAGTTATCAGGTACCAAACGATCCCTGCCTTAAAAACCGGGACCAGAATAGCCTTGTTCCAGGAGTCAGGGATGATTTGATCCTGGCATACCTTAATAAACAAAGGGTGTAAGATATCGGACCATAAACTGGGATCATTCTTCAATACAGCTGAGGAAAGACCATCCGGCCCCGGCGCTCTAGAATTCATTAGAGCACGCAAGTGGCTACCTATATTGTGTCAGGGGAAATTGATGGGCCAGCTGCACTCAATCTGCTCAATCAGCGGTTTAGGATCCATAGCTATAAACATTTTATTCTCTACTTGGTTAATCCAAGCCCCCTCCATGATCGGGTTCAGTATCAGGGAGCCCATCGGTTTCCTAGCACTCAACAGAATCCTCCACATGGACCCTGCTTTACAAGACAACATGGTCTGAATCAAATATTCCCAGTACCCCAGCTTCCCTTCCCAAGTTCTTCTTCGCACCCAATTGTGAAATTGGGACTTCAGGCGAGATCTTACCTTCATTGCCGTACTGGGGAAGCATTCGAGACTAGGACAGCACGTAGTTTTCTTCCTAGTAGTCGTTTTGCTCTGTTAATCTTAGGGTCATACCCATGTTTATGTACCTTCCCTGTTATAGTCATGGTATTGCACTTACTTTTTCCTGTGCAATTGGATAGAAATTTAAGCCACACTTCAATGTGGTAGGGAGTCCATGCGTAGAGATTTAACCTATAATCGCTAAACTCCTTTCTTAGCATTTCACAGGCCTTACTCACATTCCTGCCTGACCATTGGAGTCGGTGTCCTGATAGTGAGAACCCCAGATTTGCAGGCCCTTTGAGTGCCTGTAAGTGCACCCACAATCGACTATTAGAGTTGCATGATCACTGGTCACTCGCAGGGACACAGACATTAACATTACATTCTCCACCAAAGTGCTATTACATACATAGTTATAGTCCATTATAGTCCAATGTGGCACGCTTGCTGCCCATCTGCCAAGTTGGTTTCCAGGGTGTGTCTCCCTTAGATCTACCATTAAGGACTACCAGGTCCCAATCGCATAGGAACTTCAATCATTTATTATGTTTTGCATTCACAGTTTTTAATTTCATGCAGTTGACTGTAGTACCCCCCTCCGCATGCCTCTCTATGGAGTGCTCATAGACCCTTGCATTCAGATCCCCTCCCAGGATTATACCTTCGTTCACATTACCTGTCACCCACTCAGTTAACACCTCATCAATGTACACAAAAATTGCTTCGGTAACCAGGCCTCCAAGTGGGTAGCACACATTAACAAAAAGCACCTTCCCCAACTCTGCCTGCCCTCCCATAGACACCTCAACCATCAATACATTTCCACCTTCCTCCACTGCGGTAATTTGTCTGGAGGATAAGGCATTATTTACCCCAATCATCAAACCCCCATGGGGGTGCCCCACAGGCCCCTTCTCTGGTTTAATTTGATGTATCTGATACCCATCAAGCAGGAATTGATCGACCAGCCAGGTTTCCTGTAGCATGAACACCTCATGATTTCAAGACCTCCAACAAAGGACCGAGTTTCAGAAAGTGGGAATAGCCTTTGGTATTACAAACTACCAAGGCCAAAGATCATTGAGGTTGATCTTCAGTAAACATGGCCTTCAACCACTTCCACCCTTGTGTGTTGTCAAACTTTGGTCCCCCAGTGTCCTTTACATTATCTAGATTAATCTTGGAAGGGGCTTTTGTGACCTTATTACAACAGCACTCTGGGGAAACCTTAGCCTGATTTATAGGTTTATACAAAACACAACCCAACAATACCAGAGAGTCAGCTTGGGCACGCAATAGCGAGGCATCCAACTGGTAGGCATCAGTGAAAAGAGTCACCATGTACCCCCCACTCCAAGGTTCCACAAATTCAAAATCTGTAGAGCTGAGAATCCGCAGAACTGGGATGTTTACACATATTTTTAGAAGCTCACTCTATTAATGTGGCGTCACATCTGCGCACCCCTTTTTCTCACAATCAGCTTACATGTCTCCCATTAAACATTAAAAAAGAAAATCCATTGGTTTTGTTTACTTGTGCATGTGTTGGGTTTGTTTACTTTATAAAATATACTTCATGCACCAGATTAGATGTAGTATGGAATGTTAAACAGGTTCTAACTCTCTAGTTCCATTTATATGTTCTCTTTTAGTTAGGTTCTGTGTTACATTATGATTTCATATGATTCTGTCATGGAGTGTTTATCCTTATGTGAGATTCCATAGGTGGTCAGTTGGAGCCTGCCTATTTGAGCAGTGCCTGCAGTCGCTGAAGCTCTTACTGAATAAATCCTAGAATTGCTTGCAACGCGTGTGAACCCTTATTTAATATTGGTGACGAGGACCTGCTGCTGCACGGACCCGCCTCGGTGCCCGCCGGCATTTTCAAGTGACTCACTCGTCCTGCGGCGTCTGCCTCCCTGCGTGTGCGAAAGCAGGTGAGAGAGCGGGAGGGAGGAGGAAGGCAGCGGCCCCTCTCCGGGGTGCCCATCAGGTCAGGAGAATGTGTCGAAGGAAGGGGCTGTATACGCTGTGTGCCCGCTCCGAAGGCTCCCGCGTGACAAGCCCAACTGCGCTCAGCTCGAGCTTGCTCCCGAGCGGTCCCTTGCGGCCTCACGCGCCCGCCCCCAAACGTCGCCGCATGTGACGTGTGCAGCATGAGAAACATATTCATTTGATTGGCTGACCTCCCAATCCCTGCACTTCTCATTGTGACGCTGACTGCCTGGCAACTTTGTTTCCATGCCTTGGAGCTGCCTGGAGGCTCTATGATGTCAGTTTCTTTTTGATGCAGCAGAGAACAGAATGTGAGACACGGCAGCTTGTGACTCTTGGTCATTGTGTCTATTATATCAAAAAGAGCTTACTCCATAAGACTGTTGTTTCACCTTATCCCTACAAAGGGACATAAAGGGGTGTGAGCCACGGGAATCGTGAATTATCACATGTGTTGATTGAACTGTGTCCTGTATCATATTCTTGAATTTCGAATACAAAGTTTTTTTCTGCGGCCATCCTTGACTGTAAAAAGGGAATTTGTGCATTTCTCCACCATGGCTGCAACTATACCTCCTCCTGTCTCCTTCCTGAATAAACCGGGCCGTCCTTCCATAAGATGGGACAGATGGAAGGATATATTCGAAAATTATCTCGTGACAATGGGAGGAGACAGGTTTAGTTCGGCACGCAAGAAAGCCCTTTTACTTCATAATCTTGGTGTGGAAGGACGCAGAATCTTTGATGGTTTGGCTAGAAATCAGGTGCCTGAGGCTGGAGATGCAGATGAATATGTCCTAGCCCTCAAGCATTTGGAGGGACATTTTGAACCACGGAAAAATATCAGTTTTGAAAGACATATATTTTTCCAGTGGACGCAAGATCAGTCAGAGTCTGTGGAGTCTTATGTTGCCTGTCTAAGATCTTTGAGCTATTCATGTGAATATGAGCATCTGACTGACTCACTGATTAGGGACCAGTTGGTCAGGTGTACTAATAACATCAGGATTCAGGAGAAATTTCTCACTAAAGACACAAAGTTGGAAGAGGCTGTTAAGTTGGCAAGGAGTGTAGAACAGACGTCCCAGTACGTCAAGGAACTCAGGATTGATAGGCAGAACTCCCCAACTGTCTCTGTGTGTGCCAGTGATCAGAAAAAGAGGGCAAGCTTTCCCACCAGTAGAAGGGGGAATTGGAATGCGAGGAATTCATGCACCAGGTGTGGGAATCCTAAACATGGGGCCAACTACCCGTCTTGCCCGGCCACGTTTGCACGGTGCTTCAAATGCAAGGGTAGAGGCCATTTTGCAAGTGTTTGTAAAGCCACGTCCATAAATCTGCTAGAGCCCAGATTAGAAAGCAGGGCTAGTAGTGAAGATAGTGTTCAAAGGAATTACAACATCCAAGAAGTGTCGAGCATGCAGGAGTCCACTCCCAGGCATGTGTTTGAGATTTTGGCTATTTCTGGGGTGACGAAGGGTCCTGTAGATGTGTTCCACATTGATGGCTGCGAGCTCGTCATGAAAGTTGACACTTGCTCTCCCTGGACCATAATATCACAAGACACTTTGGTGAACACATTAAAGAAGAGTGAGACAGTAATTTGTCCCACTGACATTAGAGCTTGTGGTTATGGTGAATCTGCAATAGAGATCTTGGTGGAATTTCCTGCGAAAGTACTCTACAAGGAAAGACAATTTTCAGCCAACATCTTAGTAGCCAAGAAGGGTGCTTCTTTGTTAGGTTGGGAGGAGCAAAGAAGTCTGGGAGTTAGGGTGCACGCAAGTGCCCCCAACCCAGTAATCATTGCAGAAATTGAGGATGTGTGGTCCAGGGACTTTCCTGAAGTATTTTCTGACAGTTTAGGGAAGCTTAAGGCTTTTGAGCATCACATAAAGCTCAAGAATGATGCACGACCTGTAGTCCATAAAGTGAGGCAAGTGCCACTGGACATGAGGAGTCAACTTCGAGATGAATTGGATGACCTTATTGGCAAAGGTTTGATTGAACCAATCATGGCCACTGAATGGTTGTCCCCCATTGTATTAGTAGCCAAGACCAATGGGAAGTTGAGGTTATGTGTGGACCTACACAGTTTGAATCAAAACATCATTGTTGAGAGACACCCGCTCCCAAACATATCAGAAACTCTTTCTACACTGGGTGAACCAAAGATATTTTCAGCCTCATTTTAGGAATTTGGCGAGCACTCACTGGAAATGTTGCCAAACACTAAAATGGACTCCAAGAGCCACAATAACATACTGAAAATGAGGCTACGATCTGGAATCCTCAGTTGCTTGTGATCTCGCGAGGACCGTGACCTTGGGATGTCAGGCCGTTCTAGAATGATACAGACCTTGCCTGGCACCATTATAGCGTAAATAATTGGGATGTCACAACTCCATTGGAAGAATAAAATCACTTAGAAATAAATCTGCAATCATGTCTTACAGTAGCAGCTGATGTTAACACACTTCTGGCAACTCCAGCAGCTGGCACCTGTCGTCGCTCACTGGCTGATTGCGAGAGACAGCACAGCTAACCCAAAGATTTTCTTTGATATATGAGATGGGCTAGGGGCTTGAGTAAATGCAAAAAGAAGTACAAACTTGGGAACGCTGAAGAAAAGGAGTAAGAGCAAAGTTGGAAAAGGGTGAGAAAATGGAGAAAACAACATGAATTAACAGGAAGAAAAACTGCATTGAAACATGCATTGAGGGGCACGGAGAAGAAAAGAGAAAAACATCCCTAAAAATGACATAGCAAGAAGGAACACGACCCAAGGGAAAATGGAAAGGCATGGGGAGAGAAAGAGAAAGAAAGCTGTAGCAAATGAATACAAATGTGGGCACATTACACAAGTTGATTGTAGTGGGGAGTAAGACAGCCATATATCAGAATAACATACTGCCATGTATATGTTATTGCAAAGTCATGTGACCCTATGGAGGCAATCAAATAGCAATTCCCTTACAACATGTAGTTAGGGTTAGTTTATCCCGTCTGCAGCTTAGAGCTGGTAGAGCTGCCACTGTTATATTCCCTCATCAACTTGGCAAGTGGACACCCCTGTATAGAGCACCGCTGCTATAAATACATTAAGCAACAACATCTTCTCCTAATAATGACTTTTTGGAATATTATTATTCAGGTGTGTGGTGAACCCACATCTTCAGGAACTGCCCTGTTATGTTGGAAAACCCACATTCCAGGGATGGGGTACACATATATCACATTCTCTTTTATGAAGCAGGCATGTGACAGGCTCGGGTGTCGCCCTTGGTGTACTTGCAATGCTAAATATCCATATCAATTGATTCTGTGATAAATGATGGCAACAGTGAGAGATTTGCATGCAGGTGATTTGAGAATGGTGCAATATCATAACATGTTCATTTGCACATTGTTCCTATTTCAACAAACAGGAGAGGCCCACCCAGAAGAGTAATGAAATAACTATTGCAAATGGAAGAGCACCTTGATATTCCGTGATCTAATACATGTGTTGTTTATATTTACACGGGTAATACAAATGTTTGCATCATCATGTGTTTTTTTTTGTTTCTGATCATATGTATATAATAGTTCATAAAACGATTTTTGTTGTCCCTTTATGATTTTGGTTTTGAATTATAAAACTGCACACTTTTGCATCACTGGGCAGCTTTGCTTGACTTCTACATTGTGGAAGGCATGCACTGATATCTCCATTTATATAAGAAATTAGGTTAAAACGACTGCAAAATCCACCTTGAATTTAGCAGCAAGTTGCATTCTCACGTTACTATATCCAGGATGTCATTTGGCAATCCCGATTTGCTGCACTTGTTGGCTAATGTATTCCCTTTCATCAAGACAGTGTTACTTTCCAAACATCTAATTATGAATAAAATTATGCATGCCCGGAAGGTGGAATTTTGGAGCCTTGTGATGCTAATGTGTGATCTGTCTAAGTGGCTGACATCTTCTTTCATTGTCCTCTTTCTTTTTCCACAGCTCTGCGAAGAACTTTTTAATTCAGACCATATTGTCTGGTTATTGGCATGCAAAACCAGTGCAAAAATAAAATGGCACCCACTGTGCCATTCTATAATAATGGGGACTGATTTTACGTTTCCGGGCCAACATTTCGCCTCCTGATTCACCACCCCTGGCACATACGTAGGCGATTAACGAGAATTGCCTTATAGTAACACCAGTCTTGTTGGCACACTCAAAACGATGAATAACGTTGTGTCGGAGTGCCATTTTGTTTTTCAAACATGTTGGCCGTAGTGGAAATTCTGGTCAAACCCTTTTCTAAAATGGCTCTAGGCTGTGCACGTGACGCAGTATCCGATATAATGTCATAACACGATCCGATATGTACTGTTCGCTGGTTCATTGGTGCTGTCCACTGTTCAGGACATGGCGTGTGCGTGTCAAACAATAAAACACATTTGGCTTAAATTGTGAGTTTGCCCTTCACGGGTTGAGCGAATAACCCGCCCCTGATTAGGCAGAGAGGGAGTGATGGATGACTGCCTTTCAATATCCAGTGCACTGCTTTTCAGAAGGGAAGGATTGATGGCCTCTGCAATCTGGCCATTCTATTCCGTGTATTGTGAGGACATATTCTGTCTAATGTGTAATCAGGGCCTACACGGTGTTAGAATATTCAGATTGTAAAATGACTCTATTAATATTAACAGGGTGAAACACAACGCATCTGCCCTCTCCAAGGCAGACGGGTTGATTTATCCGCAGCAGTAATCCTTTGCTATTTGACATTTGCTCCCGATTTCTTTCTGAAATTATTTCATCACAAACGATTATATTTTAGGGTTTTCATCATATTGTATTATACAGTGTGCATGGGGTGCTATATGATTAATAGTCATTGATATAGTGTCCGCGGACAGCCATTATGGAAATCCTGCACGGTTAATCATCTATGCAACCCTACAACTAAGTTATGCAAACTTGTTTTAATCTTGCATTTTAATTCGACATAACTCACAAATATTTTTATCTAAGAATTCAATCCGTATAAGTTGCCTTTACAAGTGAGAAAACACACACAAAGTATACAGATGTTGATGCCTTTTTTAAATTAAAACTTTATTTGTTTTTAGTACAAAAGACCTTTACAAATAATTATATAAAAATTGCACTTCCAGATGTTGATGCCTTTTTTTGGACTAACTGAAAAAGCTCTGCATAGATGGAACAACACATTCGTTCACAAAGTCCCACCGCCCTCTTCATCAGATGATGCAGAGTGAAATGGTTTGTAAAGGAAAGCTGCTGCACAGATCATTCACACATTCACAAAAACGAAACAAGCATTGGCAATGCCAACGGTTTGGGCTTTTGTAGGCATTGGAAAGGCACTTGCCAGGCACAGCCGTAGTGGTAATCAACTGGCCATTGACGGTAGCAGGCACATAATGGTGCAAGCACCTGGGCATCTAATAGTAGTGCCTGGCAAATGCCTAATACTTATACACAAGCCAACATTGTTGGCTTTGCCAATGCGTGTTTTAACAGGACTTCAGTGAACGACACGCAGAGTGCTCATAAATTGAGTGGAATTAAGGCAGACCTGGTAAGACATTTTTCTTACACCAGTAGCGGGTTTACAACTCCAAATAAGTCATTCGTTCTCAGAGGACTGCTTTGAAGAAAAAAAAACACTGGCAGGCACTTCAAGAGTAAAGTTTGATGGCACGGCTTAATTAAAGCAAGCTCAAAGAGTTCCCATGAGGAGGTGTTTTGGGAGGGGCGGGCAGGAACTTGGTGGAAATGGCTAATGGATTAGCATGTCCACAATATAAGGGGTGCCTGTACTGGCCTTCTCTCACATATAATCAAATGCAAAATTCACCAAGGCCTCTATGTCACACATAAGTCCCACCAAACTTGCTCCTCGACCACTTTAGATGAAATGAATAGTTTTATTAATCACTGTATCAAACGTTAAAACTCAATAAACTGTGTGCACAACTACATTTGATAACCCTGCATAGATGTACACATGCCCATTACACAAATCAGCCGTTACAATGAAAATCAGACATTTTATGTCAGAAACTAATATACAGTACTGCCTAAATTCCAACTCATATTAGTACAACAAAACAATGATGAACAAATTAAACAGAACACAAGAAATACATACAATTGTGTCATTAACAAATTTGCAAAAGAATTGCACACATATTGACAGGAAACACCCCTCTCAGAATAGGGGGAAGGAGACACGCTACCAGTTGTAATATAACCTGCCCTTATTTAGCAGTGTAGTTATTCATTTTACACCCATTCCTCTCAGGGCCCTCTCCTGTGTACTGCTACATGCTTTAACACTCACCTGCTTGGGACATTGGTAGCCTCAAGCTACACCAAACAACACCAACAGCTGTGTGTCCCTTCTCATATACTTTCCTCCCTATCTGTATTCTAATGCAATAGTTTTGGCGTAGAGGTGTCACAAGCAACACCTAATAGCCCAAACTAAAACAAGGAACATTTTATTGGCTGTATTGGCTGGAGGAATGATATGAATGGAATGTGGGCCTGGAATGACTTTCTTATCTAAACGGCCATAAAAGCCCCTGGAAGTAGAGGATATAAGGAGTTGAAAACAGTACACATTCTGAGAGTTGCATTTGAAAGAAGAAAAAGCAGGGAAAAAACAGATTATTTTCAGAGGTAACCATTAAATTAAGTGCAAGCATTCTTAAGGAAGGATCATCCTAGATAGATACACCATCTCAAACTACAAATCAAAAACACCAGGGGATCGACACTTGACACCACCCAATGAAATGTCCCTTTTTTCCGTTTTGCGAATGATTTGTGCTGTGGCTTTCATTTACAAACCATTTCACCTGCAACATCTGATGAAGAGCTGTGTGGGACTACACAAGCTCATGTTTTGTTCCCTCTCTGCATACATTGTTCAGTTAGTCCAATAAAAGGTATCAAAATCTGTACGTGTGTGATTTTAAACCTGGACTAACACAGTGTCTAATAGGAGCGTACATGTTTGAGTGTGTTCCTTTACATAGTTTGACCATTTGTTTAGTGTGTGAATACTAATATCATAGTAATCATTACTGTAGAAAAGGTCAGCCACTTGATATTCTCTTGCATAAAACGTATAGCTGTTAGTTCTGGGGTGAATTTATTCATACGAACCTCAACTAAATTAAATGTCAAATGATTCTAGGTTTGCAGAATTACCAGACATTTGGGGGGATTTGGTCAAAACAACTGGACTGGGAAAGTTCTGTTGGGGATTGCAGTCTTCAATCTCCGAAAGGGCCTTACAAACAAACATTTGCCTTGCAGGTTCTGCCCACAGTCTTGTCAGTATAAACCACACCTGGCACATGCTTGAAATTATCTTGATAATAGAAAGCATCACATGCTATTGTTTGTCAAAATTAATAACAAACTGAAAGATGCCAGGAACACCGGCATAGAAGTGAGACATGGGGCCTCATTATGAGTTTGGAGATAGCCATGGTGCTGTTAGCACCATGGCTCCCTCCAAACCAGGCTCCATTACCGGGTTCCTGCAATGGGGACTTACCGGGTCATTCCGACATAGGAGGACCCGGTAAGTCCTCCTTGCAGGAACCAGTCCCCATTTCCATCTGAGCCCTATAGGGCTCAATGGGAATGGGGAGGGAGGTAACAACGGGCACATTACAAGTGTCCCGTTGTTACCTCCCTCTTCCCCTCGCGGGACCCGGAAAAGACGTCTGGTTTTACCAGACGTCTGATCCGGGTCTTGCAAAGGCAACCTTGTAATCAACCCTGACGGAATGAAGGGGGCCGGTCCCGTACATGCCCCCTTCATTCCGTCAGCGCAAGGGTCGTAATGAGGCCCATGATTTCTTTTGATATTTGTACAGCAGATCAGGAAACCATCCCTGCAGTAGAATTATACAAAATACTATTTTGAATAGAGGTGTTCCTTGGGAATGATAAGGGTATGCTACACATAGCACAAACAGACGTATGCTAGATATAATGTTTGTGCCACATTTAGGGAACGATATGCCTTTGTAATGGAACCAATGTGGGGTAGTATTACAAAATGGTTGCACTACTGCAAGTGCAATTAGCACTAGCAAAGCAATTGCCTTAGTGCACAAATAATAGGGCTTGATTTACAGAAGAGTTTTCCAACAGGAACGCTTTGTAAATCTGGCCCTATTTTTTCAATTAATTTTTACACCAGAGCAATGTTTGCTCTAGTCCTAGTGATAAAATGTATTCCATGAGCCTGATTTATAAAATTGTTTTACAATAGCACAATCCCACTGAAAATAAAGCTCTGTAAATCAGGCCTTATGTATGTTTTTTGCACGGGGGCAATTTTTGCCTGTGTGTGAGTTTCACTTTCACCAGTGAAAGGTTTTGTGATACCATGAAGTCTAGAATGGGCTGCTACCATGCAAACAACTTTCAACAAATCACATACAAAATACTTGTATTTGAAGAGTGCGGGTGGATAGAAAGATTACTTACTAGCGGTACCACCCGGCATTGCACAGGTCTGTAGCTAACATGCACATGGGGGTCTGCTATAGCCTTGTGTATGTGTTAATGTGTCATGACATCCTATTTTTGAAAAATCGCAAATCAGCAATCTCCAAAAATCGCCTCTATTGATAGCACAGGGCTGGACCCTGCTCCACCCCTGTGCAGGGTGAATGGGTGGGGTAGGTCAAATATCACTATCGCCAGTACACCCCAGACTGGTATGCCAACCTCGGGCCTAAATTTCAGCCCACCAACTATTTGGTTGAGCAGAAATTTACCTTTCTTGTATATGGAAAAATGAATGGGGAGTAGACCTGAAGTGCTTTTTTTGTTTTCTTAATAACTTTTTTTATATTTTAACAAATCTTCCCCAAACTTTCCAATCTGGAGGCCCCATACGCCTACAATATTGTCTGCAAAACTTCAGCCAAACCGGTTGCACAAGTCAAACGTTATTAGCTATTAATTTTTTCAATTTCCTATGGAACTCACGCCTCACCTTAACTATAGGGCATATATTACAGGGCCTGTGGTAGGGTGGTGCCATTTGACGAATCTGCACGAAAGTTAGAAAAACGATTTTGGATCTAGATATAAATGGTTTTCCAAAGTTTGGTGGGATTCTGTCAAGAGAGGGCAAAATTAGAGAGGGGGGGGTCCCAAAATAATGTAAAGGCTTATAAATGTGGTGCCATTTGATGTATCTACACAAAAGTTTGCAAAAAGATTTTAGATCGAGATATAAATGGTTTTCTAAAGTTTGGTGGCATTTTGTCAAGAAGGGGGCTAAATTAGAGGGGGGGTTTCAACATTTCTAGATGGCTTATAACTTTGTTACCATTTGACGAATGTGGACAAATGTTTTCAGAAAGATTATCGACCCAACTATGAATGTTTGTGTAAAATCTGAACGGATTTTGTCAAGTGGGGGCTAAGTTATGACTATTGTATGTACATACATTTTGACATTTTTGAAAAATAAAACATGGACTGATTTCCAGCAAACATGTGTAAGGAGCATTGGCAAGGACCTTAAAGCATGGTTTTGCAAATGGGTCTGTGTTTTATTTTTTGACAAGTGTCATAATGTAGGTACAAAAAATTGTGATGTACCTTTGGTGACTCAGGTATAGCCTGTGGCCATGGGCAGTGGCCAGATTGTCCGGGTCATGGCATAAGGTCATGACCCAGACAATTTGGCTACTGGCCATGACCACGAGGGACGACAAATGGGGTTAAAGGGGACAGGTCCACCTGGGACCGGCTTTGTGGTAAAGTTATTCAAAAGTGGGACAGGTTTGAAAGTGAAAAAAAGATGTGCTCATGGTAATATGGACAGAGGGTTCTCTCTTCACCTATACGGTACGGAGCCCCGCCTTCCATTTCTATGGTGACCATCTGTAAATAAAAATGTCCTTCCTACAGCGGGATGCCACAGGCGTCCCAATGTAGAAAGGAAAATCATTTTTTTAGCAGCCCAGGTTCCCGCTTTGGGAACCCAGGGTGCTAATGGACTTCATCGCCCATTGCAGGGGATGGAAGGGGGGAATAACGGTCCTGAGCCCTCATTACCCACCCTCGCTTCGCTGGGCTGCCGGGCCGTTATCCCCGTTCCAGTCCCTGGAACGGGGGATGACCGCCACATTATTCCCATTAGCATTACACAAAATGCTAATGGAAATTTTGGAAAATCTTATTGAGTCTATGTACTTTACTGAGAAATGTAAAGTAGATGGAGTCCATAAGATTTTTTTTAGTTCTATTTTATAACTGTGAAAGGTGGTTCCTAAAATAACATTTATTTTGTTGTTTTTTGATGTATTTTCTTTTGCAGGAGAGGTTAGAATGTAAGGTGGGGAGGGAAAAGAGGGAAGAGGCACCAAGCACTAATGTGGAGGGGCAGGTGGACAGGGGTA
Organism: Ambystoma mexicanum; assembly: GCF_040938575.1. Taxonomy (NCBI): domain Eukaryota; kingdom Metazoa; phylum Chordata; class Amphibia; order Caudata; family Ambystomatidae; genus Ambystoma; species Ambystoma mexicanum. The sequence continues at coordinate 294,004,040 of NC_090941.1, forward strand.
GATGTTGCACATGTGTTTCTTCTATGGTAGGGGCAGTTTTTCTCATGCTCCTTAGTTACAGCTTCAAAAGCACTTCGAAATTGCTTCCCCCTGCAAAGTGGTGTTTTGCAGTATATTCAGAGGACTGTTGTCTTCGAAAGATATGGATCAACAGCCACTTTTTTCGCTTGCAAGGTAGCTGGTGGGAATTTGTGTCCCACAGAAGTAGGCTGTCTGGTTACAGTATTGGTTTAGGAAGATTAGGTGGAGGAATACAGCCGACTACTTGCTAAGAAAGGAACAACCTTTCTGAGAGCATTGCAGTGGTTGGATTTGATGTGGCGGTGCATGGAGGTGGTCCCGTAGGAGTATTGTCTAGCTTGTCCGCGACTGAGTACACATTTGAACTCAGTGCATTTCACTTTGGTAGCTTTAGCCTTTGGTACATTCCGAACAGTAATAAAGAACTGCCACACCCATGATTCTCTCTGGGTTCTAGATGTAGGAACTTCCTCTGCCTCATCTTCTTGGTCCTGTTCATTGTCTTTGGAATTACTGTGCTATTTTTGTTGTGTAGCTCCTCCAGCTGGTGATGGTGGTGGCACTTGGGGAGTAGGGATGGCAATAGCTGATGCCATTTATAAGATAAATCCAGTTTTGCTAATATGCTTCCAAGTATGTGCTTTGTACTAGATTGTTAATGGATAATGAGTAAGTATAGGTGTAGGAGCTGTGCAAGGGTACATTTTGAGCTTGAAAGTTCCTAGATCAGTAGAAAATGTAGTTCCGAACTGTCCTTCGCGGACATGTCATCATGCTGCGTGCAAGCGCATGGTATGTGGAAAAGTCTGGAAGTTCCGTGAGGACGTCAGACGTACGCAGACGTCGACAGATGCAAAAACTGTGGAAAAAGTTGCAAATAGTGTATAGAAGTGTTAAAAATGATGCTAGAAATGGGAAATGGAAGGGTTTTAAGGAGAAACTTTGAAATAGCATGCACTGGTAAAAGCTCATTAAATTCACTGAAACAACGTTGTTAAATGGGCGTTATGGTTAAGTTGCACTAATAAAAACCTATAAAATTCAATGAAAAAACTTTGTTAAAGGGACGTTATGGTTACAAGTAAAACCAAAAAACCTCAGAAATCCACCAGTTATGGTAAGCTAAGCAACCATAACTCATGCCACCACTGTGCACTCCTAAGACTTACACCCAGGACATCAAAGATGCCATCACAAATGTCATTAATGACATCACTGATGACATCACATGTGAAACAAAATGTGATGAATAGTCCCTACAAGGGGGTTGTGTTTATAATGTTGGTATGTTGGTAACAAGATGACAGGGGTGATCGGGAGACCTATGATGGTCAGCAACACAGCACTCTGCAGGGGGGAGCAATTTCGAAGTGCTTTTGAAGCTGTAATCAATGAGCATGAGAAACACTTCCCCCTACCTTAAATGTTACACACGCACAACATCTTCCTCTGTCCCGCTGCCGCTTCACATTTGTGGTTGGTGCCTCTTCTCTCATTTTCCTCCCCAGCTTACTTTCTAACCTCTCCTGCAAAGAAAAAAATAATCATGAAAAAACAACAAAAAAGTTTCTTTAGGAACCACCTTTCACAGTGAAAAAATAACACTATAAAAAATAATCTTATAGGCTCCATCTACTTTACATTTCTCAATAAACTAGATAGACTCAATAAGATTCTTTCATCATAACTTCAAAAGCCCTCGTGGCACTGATTATGTTAGCCCACCCATAACCCTAACAACACTAAACTTTAAAAATTAGCTCACCTATTTCAATGACGTTAGTGGGCAGAGTAGCCAAACGTACCGTGTTATCACCAATGTCATTAGGTTATCTAACGAAAAAACGAGAAACTTAAGCACACACATCTACAACAAATGCAAAACCTTTCATTCTTATTACAGAAATGATAGACACATTTTATTTTGAAGAAACCAACAATAGTCAGGACCGCAAGAAGTACTTTTCATTTTGATACAACGAAAAAAAGATTCAATTAAGTCCACGAAAATTTGGTTCACTTTTTCGATTACAGTTCATAACTACCGAACTTTGTATCATTTTCATTTTTAGTGAAACTGTCAACAGTGATCTTGGAATGCCAAATCCGGTCATCAATCCATTCATGCAAGTTTTCGCGTTCTTCACCATAAATTATCTTCCATGACCAACGAATAATGTACTCACATACAGCTCCATTAAAGAGGAGAAATGAGTGCTTTAAAATTTTAATAAATGCCACACTGTCACATCGGCAAGTTTCTAGAACCTATATGCTCCCATGTTGCTCCTTGTTACTGCAACTGCAAAAGGACAGATTGTTGTCTGGCGGTCGTCCCAGATAAATGTTATTACTTATCCGTTGTTGATAATTATTGTCCAAATACTGTTGTAAAAACTGTCGACAGGTAGACTGTAGCCATGACATGCACACATCGGGATTATATAACTATATAAAATCAAAAAGGCAAAAGCATATTTCAGTAACCACTTTACAGTTAAATATACAAAGTACATTCTAATTTTGGCTATTCATTTAAGTTACAATTCACACGTACGATGTCTATTCTTTGTGTCAAATTGAACATTCATCCGTCAGGACGTTCAACATGTGGCACAGAGTACACTTTCAATCCACACTTCAATAAATATTATTTAAAATATTGCTTACATTGCGTTTTTCGAATCCATTCTTCCGATGTAGCAGTGGACCAACTGATTCAAAGCAGTTTTCCGAAATAGAAACTTTATTTTTCGAGATCAGCTATCAATGTAGTGAATCTTATAATTTCTTTGTGGATTTTGGTCCTATTTACTCCTTCAAATTCTTAGTACAGTGTATTCAAGGACAGTGAAGAAAAGTAGTTTGTCAAAAAGATCTGCAGATAATATGTTCCCACGCCTCAGACAGCCTTGTGGATAATGCAAGGGCCTTGACTTTCATCCTTAAACCAACCACAAAAGCATCACACTTTGTCCGCCATAATTTCTGGAACCAAAATGAATAATCATTATGTAAATACAAGTACACTGATCACATAATAGTAGAGACACACGAACAGTGGAGTACAGGTGTACTAAATTCTGTGTACATCTTTTCTCACAATCATATCAATTTCTGCATTGATACACGCGCCCCTCGTTGTCCTACACAGTAAGATGTAAATGTGCCAAGGCCACAAGAACATCTTCATAATGCACATTGCCAATACAAATTCCTTGGCCAGTTATTTCAATGGTGACTAACACTGTGGCACATACAACTTTGGCGTATTGCAATCTACAGCCACTTATCATTGCACGTACTTTCTCGCACGTCCAATTAAATTCAGTTAAATTACATAATTTCTTCTTAATTTCTACTGTAACAGCCTCTTTCTAAAGCTACCTGCCTCCACCCTCTGCCCTCTACAGCTAATCCAGAACAGAACTGCAAGACTTTTCCTTGGCCTCAAGTCCTGGGATCGTATCTCTCCAGCACTGAAATCCCTCCATTGGCTCCCAGTGGATTCAAGGATTAAATTTAAAACCCTTTGCATTGTCCACAAGGCTTTCTTGGGCCTGGGTCCAAAATACCTTCAACTATCCCTACGTAAATACCTCCCTTCTCGAGCCCTTCGCTCCTCTACCTCAAACTCCCTAAGAAACGTGCAGGGGGCAGATCTCTGTCCTCGGCCGGAGCCTCCCTTTGGAACGGCCTCCCTGCCACCCTGAAACTGGAGGAAAACCATCTACGATTCCGGAAGCTCCTTAAGACCTTCCTCTTTGCATCTGCCTTTGGCACTCTCCTCCCCTGCTGATATGCCTTCTCTTCTCAGCACTGTCTCACCTGCCAAGGGGGCCCTCTTGGCTCAGTTACCACTCTCCTCTCCTGCACTTATCAGATGCTACACTATCTGACTTGCCCTGCACTGCACCCTTCACTGGCTGAACTAATCACTGCTCTTATCACCTTATTTGTTCACTTATTTATCCACTAACTTATTATTTATCCTATGCCTTGCACCTCTTTGCGCCCCCTCCCTTTTCTGTTGCACTTTCCCCCTTTCCCTTCCCCACGCACTTGCACGTTCTCAATGTCACTGGGCTTAGTAAGATTGTTTGTTTTTGTTTTTCTCCCCTGCTCCCCCTCCCTTTGCCTGGCCATGCTCTGAAACACCTGTGTATGGGCACAATATAAATAAATATCATATCATATCATATCATATCATATCATATATCATATCATATTACAAACACTTTGTACACCCACTACATTTCCTACAATTACTATACACAGTGCTGTAAGTGGGCCGGGGCCAGCCGAGGCCGGGCCTAGCAGTCTCCAAAAAGTGGGGCTGACCCAGGACCCTGCTGGGGCCCGCTGGTCCCACATCACCACAGCTGGACACATCATCCCGCCACGGCCATGGCCGCAGTCGAGACGGGAGAAGCACCTGTCAATTAGACACACAAGCTGACAGGTGTGGCTGGCTGGTACTTCTGTCAGTCATTGTAACTTCCTCCTGTGACCCCTCACGTGAGGGGTCACAAAAGGAAGTTACTATCCTTTTCTTTCCCCACCCCCTCCCCAAGTCACTGAGGCTGTGCCATATTTCTATATTTATAAAAGATGGCTTGAAAAGCACACAATTCAAGCCATCTTTCATAAAGCTATAGTCTATACACATATTACTATTGCGATGGTTGTGCTCAATGCACATATTCTGGGGACTATGGCCTTCGGCCATGGCCCCCACAATTTGATCACTGACCAAAGCACAATTAACTATATAACATAACATACACTGTCAACTAATACAAAACACCCTCAACCTCCAGCAATCAAAGGGATGTTCGCAGACACTGGAATAGACCGCAGACTCAGCAGTATTCCCAAACGCTTTTTTACCTATAAATAAAAATCCACATTGCCTTCATTGCACTTCCCTACCATTTCTACGCCCTCTTCCAGCCATCAAATGACCCCAAATATCTTTTCCAAACCGTCCGACCACGGCGCTGTCCGCGAATAGCTACGGCACCTGACTGGCCTTTTTCATCCTACAAAAACAGCTTCATATCATCTTTTTTTCCACTCACCCACCCTTCCCAACCCCTCTTTCCACCACCAAAGGACCAAAAATGTGTTTTCCCGACTTTTTCCCCACCACGCTGTGTGCGGCCAGCTGGGCCTGTCCATGGATCCAACATGGTGGACGCTTCCAAACATATGACACACCTCCCGCTTTTCTCCATCCAATCAGCGGGCACGTCTGATGTCCGCATACACCACAATGCTCTCATTGGCTGCAGCTTGCAACCTTTGGCATTAAGCACATACATTTTAGGTTTTGCTGAGTTAATTGTTCCATGACATCAGGGATAGATGTTGTTTGTCCATACAGATCATTGGTTACTCTAGTTTTTAAGAAGGATTTTGCATCTTTAGTAAGCAGACCAGGTGTAATGCTTTTTAGAATGTTAGATCTGCAGACTGATGCATGTTTTGAGTTGGTTCTCTGTAGCAAAAAATGTTGCCAGAGATTTACATTCCCAATGCTGCTGAGTGTATTACGGCATTGTTTGAGTCCTTATATTTTGAAAATGGGTTGACCTTTTACTGGTGTTAACTGCAGGAGGTCTCCGAAAACAATAATGTGTTTTCTGCCAAACAGTTGTTCGTTGTCAGTTGTTAAGACGTCTTGCATTCTGAGATGAATTGAAGCCAGCATGAGGTAGGAAATGCTCACTTCATCAACCAGGAGGGCAATCATTTGTTGCAGAATTTTGTGTACTCGATTAGCAGCTTCTGCTAACAATTAGTAGTATTCTATTTTGTTTTCGTGTTCTACTGGGAGGAGAAGTAGTTGGTGTAAAGAGACATCCTATGTTGTAGGCAGCTAGACTTGTGGGGGCTGTTACAACAGCTGAACAAATGCTGTTTGTTAAGTCCTGCAGACATTTCCAGATTGTTTTAATAAAGAAGGTTTTGCTACAACCAGCATCCCCACTTGCATACAAGAGCAGACGTTTACAGTTTTTACAGCTACAAGTTTAAGTTTCATATTTATGTCCATTTTCAATTTCTTCATTGACTTCTAGGTAAATGATGAGTTGTTCATCATTTAGTTGTGATTTGAACACTGACAAATCTTCTTCAGATTGTTTAGATTGATACAGGGTGTTTTCTTCCTCAGGCATAGCGGTTGCTGCTTCATTTTGAATGAGTGGTTCTCCAAGTGGTTCTTGGCTTCCTGTAAGAGAAGGTTGACAGCCGTCAGGAGTGTCATTATCTAGTAGAGTTTTAATTTCTTTTGATTGTTTGCGTTAATTGTCTAACATTTGTTTGTATTGTTTGAAATTGACATTTGTTATACTGCCTTCATTTGCCTTGAATGCAGCTTCAAATGTGCCATGGTGACCTAATAATTCTTCTTCTTTTCTCCAAGGTTTGGAAAGTTGCAGTAGGGCAATATAATAAGGTTCTCTTGTTGTGGAGATTTAAAAAATAACTTTACATAATTAATTAGGCTAGGTTCCGTAGGTTTTACTAGGCTTCCTTCACAAGCTGAGACTGAATATTTGCCAGTTGGCTCATCTGCCATAATATTGTTTTTGTAGGAGTAGTTTTGGGCTATGTCATACAGGCACATGTTTTCCAAAGCTTTACTTCTGTTTGGATTGTATGTGTCAATTAAATTGTTTTCAAAATGTCCTGGCTGTTGGTGTCATTTGTGGCTATTGTTCCTATCTCTTGGTAGGATTTTAGTACCCTTTTGTTCATGATGAAGATGGACCAAGGTTTAGCCAGACAATTGTAAGGTGTTTCTGCCCTTAGTTAGTTATGTATGATGAGGGAATGAATTAATGAACAGCAACCAGTAGGTAAACATGAGAAATGGGCCAACACCCTGCATGAGTAAATCTGGGGTTGAATTAAGACAGCAACACCATGGTAGCTGTGAACCCTAAGCCTGAGCAATTGTTTTGTTTTATACAGTTATAAATATACATATATATATATATATATATATATATATATATATATATATATATATATATATATATATATAAATATGCCAAGCAATAAATAAATAAATAAATATAGCAACAATACATATACAATACAATGATTTGACTGAATGATGAGTAATTCATTATCTAGGTTAGAACCCACCTTGACTCAGCAACATATCCCTCCATACATTGCCTTGTAACATTGAATTACAGTGCCTGTTAACTTGCTATCCATAAATATAGTTCTTACAAAATACAGTTTTGTTTTCCTCTGTATCTCTGGCCAACAGTGCCAAGTATAACACCACACACAAACATTAGTGCTGCATGCATTGTCCTAGTTTGGCCCTGGTAACAGATGCCGGAAATACAACAAATAAATATTAGCCCTTAGTAACAGATGCCAGGAATAAAACACATAAATATTAATGCTTTCCATACATTGTCCTACTTTGACCTAGCAACAGATAATTTGAATAAAAGACAGCCATAACTCCAATCAAGGCTTACGTATGTTGATACCACTGTGGACTAAAATGCTAAAATAAATACCCAGCCTCAGTATGAATTGGGAAATGTAATGGCTTAAATGGGGAAGATCCTATCCATGACACAAATGATGTGACAGTCTGTCAGTGTACCATGGCTAGACTTGTTGAACTTCTTCAGTAATAACACCTAGGTAGCTGCAGACTACCATGCCCATAACATGGATAATACACTGACATATTGGGAAGGGAATACAACATGTCATTGTGCCACTCCCGACTTTCTTCAGCCAAGGCAGGTGAGACTCTGCCCCTGAAAGAATGATCCCCAGCATATGGTCTCACCGATGCACAATACAGTGAACAGCGACTTGCATGCAAACCTAGCACAAATACCAAACTCAAATGATTAACCTAGTATGTGACCCTTCTGAGGTGTGTCACAGTAGTTTGGGGTTGTATTGAACAACTTATGTCTCTTTCTCCGACAATGGTGAACACTGCTGTGTCTCTTAATCCAAATGGGTAAGGGTTTAAACTGACACACCCACTTAAAACATTGTGAGATACAGGATTTTGTTCTGCCTGTATATACCTTTTTACAGGCAGGGAAATGTGAGTAATAACCAATCCCCACAGTACTCAAAATGGAAATAAATCTGTTCCCACCCTTTAAAAACCTGGACTCTGCTACCAGCTCCAGCATCACAGTTCTCATAGGATCAGAAGGAACAAATTGGTATGCCGATTAGGAAATGAAATCCAAAAGCATCGAGCAAGTTTGTATGATACCTAAAGGCCCCTATAGTCAGACTGATTCCTCAAAGAGGAAACTTATTTTTCAATTGGTGATGGAATGGAGAGCCCGATGGGAAAGCTCTGTTCAGTCTTAACACAAACTGCTCAATTACTGCTCTCCCCTGTTTCTTTTATCGATCCCTCTCATACCTTCAGGGCAGGAAAGTTATGACGAGCCCCCCTACCAAACGGCAGTTCAGTCAAACCGTAAGTGCGGACTCGCTTCACACCGCAACCTGCCTGCTATCCTCCTCTCCTCGCTTCCTTCATTTGTCTTCCTGATACCATCCCTGAGCGGGAAAATAAACACTGAAATACAGGCCTAGAAAGGCCTGTCGCCTCTAATCAGGGAAGTGCACAGGGTTGATCGTCCTGCATCTTCAATACCCTCTGCTTCCTCTCTCTCATCTCCCAAAAGCCTGCGCTATTACTACCCTGGGCCATACCGGGTGCTCTACACATAGGGGGGTCCTCTGTCCATAAACTGAACTTCCCCTCAGGTAACAAAACAACCTCCCATGGGGTGCAGACTGAACCACCGTCCTCCATTTTGGGACTTCATAAACATCCACCTCAGGAACGGTAAAATCGCCTACCAGGTGATTCTGGGACATGAGAATAAGTGAGACAGATGGACGGACCTCTTCCGGAATACAGGAATGAGGATTAGTAACTCGGATAGCAGGAGCTCTTGTCACTGCTTTTGGAACCCGACGCCTCAAAGTTGCGGGGCCTTCTTCAATTAACTTACACCAACGGCAAAATCCTATTGACCCCTTTTTCAGTCAGCCGCCACCGGCATTTTCGACACAGTGGTGTATGTTCCTCAAGCCGCCTTCACCCGGCAGGCCACACGGGACGTTTGACGTGAGTCTCCTTTTCCGAACTGAAGCATTGCTATCCATAAGCCTTCACACAGGCTCGGGTTCAGATGACGCCAAAGGAGCACATATAGTCTACGCTTGCAACTTTAAGAAATAATATTATGCTACAAATGACACATGGCTCTGTTTCCCTTATCTGGTGATGCCCTCGGTCGCTGGTCTTTAGGAGTACTTTTGATGGGCTTTCAACTATTTTTTCTCTTTGTTGAGTTACGTTATGCCTATGTGTGAATACACAAGTAGCAATTGAGTTCATGTACAATTCTCATAAGTGTTTGGACAGAATATTGTCTTCTCTCCTTTTATAACACCCTTCTTTTTAGTGCATTCAGTGGACTCCAGACAGTCCCTGAAGAATTTCCATACAATCTTTTTCACATGATGATTAGAAAGAAACATGTTGGTATAATTTGTTGTAAGATAGAATGAGTATGAATGGAGTGTGTGATTGTGTTTGACTGAGTAAATTTGCACAGCACAAGACACTTTTCTTGTTGGTGACAACCCACAGGGCTCGACATCCATAGCCCATAAAACATAAGGCCTCATTACGAGTAGCGCGGTAAAAACAGGGTCATTACCAGCATGGAGGTAAGAGCGGATCCGTGCTTGTATGACACCGCTAATAGCGGGTGATTAGGAGTGCGCGAGCATGCCCAAACCCCCATGCCGGTAATGGCCATACCGGCATGCCACTAAAGGCCCTCCAACCCCCCGATAGCGCCATCACGGGACCCGCCGATACCAGCTCCGGCTAGGAGGAACCCCTTAATACCGACCTGGTAATACCAACATGCAAATACCGGGCTCGTAATACCGGACCCGGAAGTAACGTCAACACGTCGGAACTGGAAATGTGCCGGCAGCCATCTTTAAAAACACAATCCATTGCAATCCTCCCAAACCAACAGTTGAATACAGGAGAGAGCGGTGCCAATACAAACACCATGTCCAAGGCAACCCGGAAGACCACCCCCCGCCTGCGGAAAAAACGTTTTTCTGATGCAGAATTAATGCTTGCGGACACCCTTGCTGCACATGCTGATGTCATTAAAGATCAGAACCTGAAGCATGAGGTGCAACAGCGCAAGAAGGAAATCTGGCAGGAGGTAGCCCGCAAGGTCTCCGCTGTTGGAACCACCCCACGGACAGTGCGTGATTGCAAGAAGAGGTGGGATGACCTCCGCCTCAGGGCCTGCAATATCCTTGCAAGCAACAGGAGGGAGGCCATTGTCACAGGCGGGGGTCCCCACTCTCCTGCCAAACTGACCACCTGGGAGGAGACGGCAAGCACCTTCATTAATCTGGAGTCCATCGAGGGATTTGGGGAGATGGAGACGGGTGCGGCAACATCAGCAGATGGAGGTGAGTGACCCTGCATATCCCTGTAGGGGAAACCATGACGTAGCACAAGTGATGTGGAAGAGAGTCTAGGCAAGGCAATGCATGTCCCAACACACACATCAACATATTTATGTCTAGATGGAGGCCCAAACCCTGCCACATTGAAATGCATGCTGAGTGCCAATCCCATTAACAACACACAGCCAACACACACAGACCTTTCCCATGTAAGAGAACACACACTCCCCAATACAACGGCATGCCACCTGCCATGCAGCAAATGCCAAGATGCCCCCTCATACTACGCTGTGTAACACAAATGTAAGACATGAATGCATGATAAATGAAATACTCCACAGCACCACAGAATGCATCTGGCATGTAACACCATCACTGATGCCCTGCATCTCTTCTACCCCCCCAGGCACCGATGGAGAAGATGCCAGCCAGGATACCACCACAAGAGCATCCACCTCCAGGCCACAGAAAACGGCAACCGACACCACCAGGTCCAGCGCAGCCTCGCAGCCTACCCCTACACCCAGTGCGCCTGCCACTGTGAACACCCAGCTGCCCACACCTACACCGGTGGAAGGCGAGGCCCAACAACCACTGGCCACCACCAAAGATAACGTGGAGGAGTATGTGGACCAAGAAGGAGTCACGCATGTGGGATGTCCATGCTCCCCAAGCCCCCTTTCCACCCCCCCACCCCAAACTCAGCCCTCACCCACCTACAGCAGTGCCGATCCCTGCCTGCACGATTCCGACCTGAGCCCCATCCCAGAGGACAGCACCTATAAGGCAGGCCCCGTGACAGCACCCTTGACCACTGCTGCACCCACCAACAGCCTTGAGATGTGGCTGGTGAGGGTGGAGGCCAGGCAGGAGTCGATGTTGGACTTGCTGCGCCAATACATCGTGGATGGCGAGGACACCAGACGGGAGATAGCCACAGCCATAACGGGGACCACAGCTGCCATAACAGCCAACACAGCCGCAGTCAATGCCTTGGCAGCGCTGATGAGAGACTGTCTGGGGGCCATAACACAGATCCTGATATCCATCCTGCTGCACATGCAGCATCCATGACTTGCAGCAGGCGTGTAAATCCCCACCACCTCCTCACCAACCACCACACCTGCTTCCTCTGTCGCCACTTCCTCTGGACCCCCCAACCCTGTGCGTCCTACGAGAAGGAGTGCGAGGCATGCTGAAATGCTGCCCCCAGACAGCAAGAAGTCCCGCAAATAGTGTGGGAGAACAATGGGACTGGCTCAGATGGTGTTGGGGGTGAATGGGAGCATTAGGGGGAGTTCACTGGGGGGGTTTGGGAGTTCACTGGTGGGGTTTGGGAGTTCACTGGGGGGGTTTGGGAGTTTACGGGGGATTTGGGAGTTTGCTGTGGGGGTTTGGGAGTTTACTGGGGGTTTGGGAGTTCACTGGGGGTTGGGGGGGGTTGTCACATTTTTTCAATTTGAATCAATACACCTGTTGTGTGAAGAAACATTCAATGCCGGGCCATTGTTCATTTTGTGTGTATACATTTAATGTATGACGGTGTTCAGTGCCCAATTCCCAACATTCCCTGTGTGCATGTCCACATGGCCAAGTGTTTCACTGACACATATACATCAAAGTCCCTGTGATTCAGAAGTATTTGTGGATCAGTGATTGGCGTACTGCATGCACATCCTGTGCATCACGTATTGGCAGGGGTGCTGCTTCACCTCCATCTCCATCCTCATCATCCCCACCCAGTGCATGCATGTCAATGTCAGGTGGCAGTGGTACATTTCTCTGGATGCACATGTTGTGCAGCATGACACAGGCCATGGTGATCTTTGCCACCTTCTCAGGCCTATAAAGGAGTGCTCCACCAGACCTGCTTAGGCAGCGGAACTGCGCCTTCAACAGGCCAAAGGTCTGCTCAATCACAACACGGGCATGGGTGTGAACACGATTGTACTCCTCTTGATGGCTGTTCTGCGGGTTCCGCACAGGGGTAAGTAGCCACGGCTTCAAGGGATATCCTCCATAACCTGCAAGCACATACAAATAGGTGTCTGTCACTCTGAGCTGCCACCTTCAGGATTCACAGTCATGCCCACAGCTATTTGGTGTGGACATTCACATGTCCCTGTACGTATTCACAAATATTATCTAGATGCATTCTATACTGCTATGAGGTGTAGTAGTCTGATTAGCGTTCAATAGATGATGAAGAGTGAAATAATGCATGCTGAGGCGGATGTACTGTGTTTGTACGACAATGTTTAGCCTCCCATTTATGCTGTGTATACTACACTGTGCATGGTCACTCTGGCCACATTGGCAGAGTTGCGATCCTGTTTAGTGATGCATTACTTGACATACACATGGTGGCCAGGTTGTGCGTCTTACATGTGGTCATTTTTATGTGTTAATGGTCAGATGCGTGCCAATGATGTGTCATGTTGGGGTTGGGGGGTTCAGGTCAGGAGTCATTAGCTCTGCGTGCATTCTCCACTCACCGTCCATTCCCACCCAGGTGGAGTATGCATCCCCCCATTCCCACCCAGGTGGAGTATGCATCCCCCCCATTCCCACCCAGGTGGAGTATGCATCCCAACACATCACTACCCCGATACACTGCCATGGGCCAGTTAGGCAACTCACCAAGCAGCCAGGCACGTGGTCCAGCATGTTGCTCCATGTGGCGGGGTAGCGTGGAGTTATGCAGCACCATGGCATCATGTGTTGATCCGGGAAACGAGCGCAGCAATGTGTGATGATCTTGCTGGAGTCACATACCATATGCACATTGATGGAGTGGTATTCTTGCGATTGCGGTACACCGCCTCTAGGGCATGGGGGACTACCAATTCTACATGGGTGCAGTCCAGGGCACCAACGCAATTGGACATGCATGCCAGTGCATGGAAGCCTACTTTGGTGTCAGCTATCTCCTGGGCAGTCCATGGTAGGGATGTGTGGGTGCTAGCGTGCTTCAGGAGGGCACTTGGGTCAGCATGCATGAAAATAGTGGTTGTGAAATGCCATGCAGCTGGCCCACTGTGTGCTGGTAGGTACCTGTGGCCAGGAAGTGGAGCACAGACACCACCTTTAGTAGTGGGGGGATGGCAGTGCGTGTTTCTGTGAGGCTGGCAATGTCGTTGCCTATCATGTCCACTATGGTGGTGATGGTGTCCCAGTTCAACCGGTAGGGGGTGTGGATCTGGTCAGGGGTTATATTGAATGGGCTGGGTCTGATGCGAGGGATTGGTGGCTGCCTACGAGGTACTACTGGCTGCACTGGTGGTAATTGCTGGGCCTGTCACACCCTCCTTCTCCTCCTGCATCTCCTCTGTGCTGCCTGTTATTGTTGCTGTAGTTGTTGTAGTTGCTGTTGTTGCTGTAGTTGTAGCAGCATAGGCATGTCCTCCAGCGTCATGATTGCAACAGCTAGTGGTAGCATTTTGGCATAGGAAGGGGTGTGGTGTGTGGGTGTACTCCTTTTATACTGGGCCTGACTCCATTGAGTCCACCTGTGGTGATTGTGTGCACCTGTGGCAGTTGGCTTGATTGCTGATTGCTGTTTACGGGTGGTCCGCAATGCCTGTATGTCCGCCATTGTGCAGGCCCTGATTACCGGCTTCGGGATGCCGGTATTTGCATGCTCGCGTGGGTTGTGATGTCCTCCTTTTACCGGCATGCAGGCATTACCTGCTCAAAGGGGCGCGTGTACGCGCCCATGCCAGTATGAGGGGGCACGGTACGGGCGGTGGCGGTATTGGCGGGTTGTCGGGTCGGAATGCCCCGGGCCCGTTAACAATGCGGCTATTACCATTCCGCCTTCCTTTTTTCATTACCTCCAATCTCGTAATGAGGCCATAACCCTGTCTGTTCCATTTTTGCACTGAATACTAGACCTATTATTTAATAATGGTCTCCTATTGATTTGTGTGTGTTGTTGTTGTTTTTGGCCATTTGATTGCATTTTAAACTGATTTTGATAAAATAACATTGTTTATATTGTGTACTCACTGCCTCGCGAGTTTGGTTGAGATACTATGCTCTCCTAAACTGTTAGCTCTCTGATTGGCATCCTTGATGATGCACTAGACTGTTTCGCCCCCTAACATTGTTTTGTTTGAAGTTAAAGGTTTTGTTTAACCTAATTGAGGGATTGTTATGTGTGGGCTTTGTTTCCCGTGCACTTCTCCTTGTTTTGACCGTAAAATGGATGACAGCTGCTTTATTTAGTCATTACAAAATGGCTTTGGCAAATATTGCCTGCCAAAAGCAGGAAATCCTGATACCTGAACCAAAACCATATTTCCCCAGCCATAACAAAATAAAACAAATACACATTTATACAACATGTAAATTACACCATATTGCGACATGAACATATCAGCCAGTGTTATTTTCCTACTCATTTTCATTTTTTCTTTTATGTTACAGATTCAGACTTTGTCCTTTAGCAGGCCCACAATTATATGCAGGTTTACACAATGTTTTCAGATTTCCCATATAAGGGTGTTCCTTTTAAACAGTATGCAGCTTCGTAGGACCCACATTCTCTACGTGACAGCATTTTGATACCAAAGCTGTAAACATTTTGTGACAGGGTTTTGTCAGATTATATGCCATCCAAAAGGTCGTTTTGCTCTGTTTTCTCAGCTTTGGTGAGATAGGCTTTCACATATCTTACAAATTCAGTATTGAATGTATTGAATGTACTGAATGTCTATATTTGCATTCCGCAAGAGCACAATGATCACATTGTAATCTTTGATGTACGTGGATGCCTCATCTCGTTTAATGTTGTATGTGTTTTAGGGGATTTCCCTTTATACTGTGACTAACAGAAGACATCAAGCTATCTACATGTCCTTTGATAGAAAGTGGGACAACGCGACATTTGGTATAGTATTTACCTTTTTTTTAATATTGACATTGCCAGTATTTGCCACATTTATGTTTTTGGAAGCATAATATTTGTGTACGTAGGTTACTAGTGTAGTTTCTAAAGAGATGTCACAGGTAATGTGTTTTTGAATACATTGTAAAACAGTGGGATCACTGTCATGGCCAAATTTAGGAGCATCCTGAATCCACAAAAGCATGTGGATGTGTGGTGCTTCTCTGGATTGAAATTCTTTTCTCCAAAAGAAGTGTTCTACTTCTACAGGTGAATGGGGTACTTTTAGTGCAGATGAAGTGCAGAATGTCAATGAAGCAATGGTGAAAGTATCTTGAAACATTGACAGGGTCAAGAGAACATAGTTCTCCTGGTGTTTTGATGTCTATATCTTCTTTATTTTGGTTTGCTTTGTGTAAGAAGTCATGCAAGTCAATCCGTGTATATGCTGCACAATTTAAAGTAACAAACTATGTGAGTGGGCCTAGGTTCCTAAGCATACAGCGTACATCAGCATGACATCAGAACCAGTAACCATTTGTACCATGCAATTTTGCCAAGAGATTTGTGATACTTGACTGCAAAACTTCATCTTTGTCTTTTATCTTTTGGAGCAGATGGATGGCTGACATGTTTAAGAAATAAGACCCTGGCCCTCATTACAACACCGGCGCTAAACCATGGTGCTATTAGCACCATGTTTGGTGCCGGTGTTGTAACGGGTCCGCCATGGCTCAATGGGGAATTACCACCCCATTCCAAGGTTGGCGAGGCGGTAATTCCCCATTGAACCATGGCCCTTCCCCAGTCCCATTTTCGCCCCATAGTGGTCTATGGCAATGGGGAAGGCTCTAAGTATGGTACCGCAAATTGCGGTACTGTATTTAGCACCAAAGTCCCTTTGCGGGTCCCTACTTTAACGGCTGATGTAGACAAGCCGTTAAGGCCGGGTCCCACAAAGGGACCTCGTAGTAAGGCGCTAAGTGTTTAACGGCGCCGCAGCCTTTTACGGCGCCGTTAAATACTTAGTGCCAGGGTCGTAATGAGGCCCCCTGATTTTAATGTGTGTGCAACTCCATAACATAGAGTTGCTAGTTCACTTTCTAACAAGAGGTGGAAAATGTATTCTATATTTTGTCGGAATCTTGGGTCTGCAGAATACATTCGTAAAGAGGGAGATTCTGATGCAGTAATTTGTGTGGCTCTTTCATCGTATCTTCCTCCTTTGCGTGTAGGAAATATTAGAGGAAAAGAATGTGCTTCTACACGTTTCTCCCATATGTTCATTGGAGATCCTTTGGCTTGACGCATTTGATATGTTTCTAATGCATATAGTGTCTTTGGAATTTAGTGGGAGAATGTTATACTTGTCTAAAATGTTGGCTGCAGTAACAGGATTCACACATTGAAATTGGACAGTTTGTGTTGAATTTTTAATTATTTGGGTGGTTTCTGTTAAATATTCTTCTATGTTTATATATCTGTAGTATTCATTATTTTCTTTAAGATATTCTAGGGGTTGTCTAACTTTCTTTAAGTCAACTAGTTCATGCCAAATATCTTTGTATGTTGTTGGTAAAACATTAACTAGTACAATCAACGATTGTTCAATTGGCAGTCCTACTCTTTGCCATGAATGACTTTGAGTAACTCAAGGGAGACAATTTGGCAGTTTTGGTTCAAGGCCTACTATAGCTTGAAATGGTTGTAGCTTGTATTATGATGGCCTCATACAAGTTAGGTTGTTGGAGAGCTTTTGGAAGTGGGAAGACTTCTAAGGTATTAGTGATAGCCTGTGATGGCATTTGGTTATTGTCAAGCTTTGTATTGTAGTATGTGCAAACTATTGGGGGTCAGTTGTTTTGTATTTATTTCCTGCTGTTGCATATACAGCTTACTTGAACCATTGGGATACCTCATTGTCCTGTATTTTGTAGGCCATATCTACTATTTTTTTACTCTCTTTATAAGATGTTCTGTGACAACAGTCACATACTTTGTCTGGTATTTCAGCAGATGTGCATCGAAATTTTTCTGTTTCTTTTTTGTATGTATTAATAAAGAGGTTGGTGTTTGCAAGGTTTTCGCTAAAGATTTCTAAAGTAACAGAATTTTGTAAGTCAACTTCAGTTCCAAAGTATGTACTTTGAATGTGTTCTATTTCTCGAAGGAGTCCTTTGGCTGTTCTATGCAGGAGAATGTTTTCTCATTTTTGCAGTTCTAGAGCAGGGCATTTTTCATAGTACAATCTATGGACAACGTTTACGCATAGCGGAATGGTGTGTTGCTAACATTTTGATGTCTTAGAATGTTCTTTTGCAAGCAGTCCCAGAAATGCAGGCTAATGAATGTGCTCACAGTTTTGAGTGGATGCATACTGGGCGGGAGTCCATGGTTTGTGCATTTTTTATTCTACTTTTATCTTTTAATTTCACATAGTGATTGAGGAATTGTCATAAACATTTGAACAATTCTTGGCGTACGTTACATATTGAGATGCCGGTCCATTTGTACACTGGACAGCTTGTTTGGACAAAATGAACATTTGGTTGAAAGGTTGTTGGGGAAGATTTTTCTATAAGGGTTTCTTTTGCCATAATGATGTCTTCTACCACTTCACAGCCTCCCCCATTATTGTCTAAGGCAATTGGGGTTATTTGTTCTTGTTTATAAGCCTCTTCATTGAAATATGGTTCTGTGCTGCTTGTTTAAAGCCATTTACCTTCACAGAAGTTGAACAAAGCATTTTTATTGACATTGCACATGTTTAGAAGTAGTTTTTGCAGTTTATTGATTCATTTAGATAGTAGTTTCATTCTCTTTAAAATCAATATAAAGAACTTTTTCTTTAGTTTAAATGCACTGTGAATCAGAGGTTAGAGGATTAGTTTTCTGCAGTAGTTTTTCGGCCTAGAACGTGACTTCTTAGATTTTTTATGAGATTGCTAAGAACTCTACAGTGGAGCATTTTTTGTAAAATTGACGTTTTGGAATGTTTTACTGTGGCTGCGTTAACATTGGTGTATATATAGTGTTAGGTTCATTGTTAGGTCTAGTTTGATTAGTACATTCTTTTTTTTTTAAAGAGGGAGCTTACTTTTTGTACTGCTGAATGGTTTAGTTTCATTGAATGAGGTTACTAGCTGCTTGATTGAATGTTTTCTATAAATTGTTTTAGTCACGGATGTCTACATGGCTTGTTCCCTTTATCTACTCTATATTTTCTTTGTTTTCTATGGAGTGGTTTTTAGTAGGCATTCTGTTGTGTCTGTTGGAAAAAAAGAAAATGTGTGTTTTAAAGTTATGGAATGTTTATGCATTTGTTATTGTATAAAAATGATTGGTGTGTGGGTCTGATTGTAGAGGGATGAAAAAGCGTGCTGTGTGATTGCGTAGTGAGATGATAGGTGTGGTTAGGAGGTTGTGAGAGAGTGAGAGGTTGTATAGGTGTGATGGGTTTGTGTAAATATGACATTGAAATCAGGTGGTGTTGTATAGAATAAGTATATTCATGTCATGGGGAATGGGTAATTGATAGTAAAATGTGTTGAACAGTACTGGTGTTAGGGAGTAAGAGCGTGGTGGTGTTTCAATAAGTAGGAATATTATGCTGAGGAAAACAGTGGTTTCTGTGATGGTGTGATTTAGTATACAGGTATGAGGGTTGTGTGGGTGTAATTGTAAAGGGATGAGGAAGAGTATTTATGAGTGGTAATGTGCGTTAGTAATTTGGAATGGAATGAGTGTGAATGTTTTTGGGTTGGAATTGAAGACTTGAGGTGGATAGGGGCATGGATGAATAACAATATAAAATGGTTGTATAGAAGTTCATGAGAGACAGTTGTGTTGTACGGAACTGGTGGTGTATTGAATAAAGAGCAATGTTGAGATAAGATTAGAAATAGTGTGAATGCTGCATTGGAGTAAGCAAGAGTGAAATACAATATTGTTGAGAAGAAAAGAATCGTTTAGGCTAATTCATAGTCAACGTAAATTATTTCAATTAGAGAGATGAACATGTTATATTAATATACTTACTTTGTAGGACATGAAGAGTTTGTTCGGTAACTGTGTTTGTCAATCTTCTTTTTTGCTGTCATTTTCAAAGAAAGTTAGTTGGTATATGTGGTAATGCATAAGTCATTTCAATAGCATAGGTTGTCATGCATTGAGGTAGGAGCAGTTATTGGAAAAAAGAGTGAATAAAGTTGTGTTCTGTGTGGAGTGCTAAAGTATGTTAACTATGTTGTTGCAACGATTGCACTATGACAAGTGGCAAATTATAAGCAACAGGGTAAACATTGTCATTGTGTAAAAAGGATGCATTTTTAGTGCATTTTTGCAGCACAGAAATGTCTGTTCTAGGGCTAATATGGAATAGTATTAGCTGTACAGCAAAGTGTGTCTTGATACTGAAAGCTGGCATTCTCCACACTTACAGTGAAATAACCAAATATGAGACACTAATCGACACACACCATTAAGGAATGAGTCCAGGACCAAGAGGAAGTGAGGTAAAAGAAAAGACTTTATATAAAATTAAAATGGGGCATGCAGAAGGCTCAAAACTTATACAGTATATTACAAAAACACGTCATCTATGAATGTGCTATAGGGGATACAGTCAGTAACATTCATTGGACAAGGGGGGCTGGTCAGTACGTTGCACATATGGATTTTGCTCCAGGATTGGTTGGCTTCAGATTGTAACTTCGTGGAGCACGCAGGTCAGCTGAGCTCATCTGGGCTGGGTGCGGGGTCAGGTGTTGTCCATGTTGCTGTAAATTCAGACTATCTAACATTTGCCCTTTTGGCCACACATGTCTTAGAATTTTTCATAAATCTCAACATGCAATATATAGATGATTAGATGTTTGACCTGAAAAATAAAAAGTAAGGGTACATTGGTCCAGGTGTCTTATCTAACACTGTATTTCAGTACACATTAATCAAGTATCTCCTTAGATGTATTGTGGGTGTTTTTACTGTTTGTTAGTACAAGAATAATATATGGCCACAGGGGATTAGTGTTAGGGGTGAACTGGAGTGGCACAGGAGCGAGGGGCATGCAACTGTTACATCAAAAGAGGTGTGGGTTTAGGGGGCTTGTGGTCTATATTTCTCTAGACGGGGTCTGTTAGTGCAGAGGCACATTTGTGGAGATGGATGTTTTATTCCAGGACCAGGCTTCGGCCCCGTCACACACAGGGTAGTGATGTAAAAGGAAGAAGAGAGATACAGTGTTTAGCTCATTACAGCTCGCGCCCAAGCTTCCGTGAGAACAGGACAGCCGCGTACATGGCAGAGGGGAGGAGGTGGGGGGTTGGCATGCTGGCTGTGCGCACAGAATGAAGCGGAGAGGTGCAGGCCTGCATTCAGCGTTTACATGTGGCCTACTAGAAAATGGAGTTGGTAATTCACTAAATGGAGTCTCGTGGCTCATAGGCCATGCACAGTTATGGGTCATTCAATGGTGGCCCCACACCTTGGCCAGAGGTGTGCTGCCAACCGCGGAATGAGCATGTCATGTGTGTTGTTAGGAATGAAGGGGGCCTGGAAGACCCTTCCTCCCTTACTTTCCCCCCTTTCGTTACTTAAGTAACGAATACTGCAACTCTCACAAATGTTTCTGTTAGGCTTCCTCAGCTACTGCTTCGTCCCAGGCCAGGGGGTTCCCTTTCTTGGCATCCAGGCCTGACACACAACCCTGAGGCTTTGCCCCGCCGTGCATATTCATTTCGGGTACAAGTCATGTAGATACACCCCCGTCCCCTCCAGATCTACCCATACTTCATCATATCATTCTAATTACCAGTGTTCCCTAATTGTGCCAGAGTGGATCTAAAATGTACCCAGTGTTATATATAGCCGTGATTCCATATTTTGGTCTGAATCTTCTCCTGTTTGGACCTGGGCTTCATGTGTTATTTGCACTACTCCTGCTGCATTGCCCATTGTCACCACACCATTGCACTGTTAGGAATAGACTTTGCACAGAATCCGAGTCCCTATTGGCACAACATAAAATTAGCAAGAAAAAGACGATGATGGGTATCAGTAGCTTCACAGTCATTCCAAGCCATGATGGGACCCACTCAAACAGGTTGCCAAACCATGTGCTGGACTGCACTCCTCCTTCTTCCTTCATCCTTTTGCCGAGATTATGCACTGCTGCTTTCACATGTGATAGTGTCCCATTGTCCGCGTCGGCAAAGGGTACGAACGTGCAACATGCGCTCCCGATTTTTCAGCAAACACTGCCGTCCATTGCAGTTAGCAATTCCAGGACGTATTGGTTATGCATGGTCATCAGCTCTTAGTTCCACCTTGATGACATTGAACCCTTCTTCTGTGTTGTTTGCCAGCTGGATGAGTTCCCAGCACGTTATCTGGAGACATTTTGCTTTTGCTCGAGCTTGGATGCTTGGAATGAGGGATGCGAAAAATGTCTCTGCTGAAGTAAACAACTTAAATTTGTCAGGGATTTGCGCCAAAAGTTCAGAGGATTCCGTGGAGATATAGGGCCTCATTACACCATGGTTGCCGGTGGTATTTTACCGTGTCTGCCTTGGTGGATGGCGGAATTACCGCCCTACTCCAAGGTGAGTGGGGGCGGTAATTCCCCATTCACCAAGGCTCTTCCCCATTCCCATTTTTGCCCCCATAGGGCATAATGGGAATGGGGAAGGTGCTAATTATGGTACCGCAAATTGCGGTACCGTAATTAGCTCCGAGGTCCCTTTGCGGCACCCAACTTTAACGGCTGGTAAAACCAGGTAGTTCTTTGTTGACGGGGTGCCTGGGACGTCTTTGATTGCACCCTCTCCCCTCAGATGTGGCTTTCCGGTATCATCATCAGGGCTGAATGCAGCGTTGCCAGAGTGCAGGTGGCCCTCCATGACTGCAGAAGGTGCAATACGTCTGTTTGCCGCATACCCAGTGTCCATTAGAGCTGCTGTTCCTTTTTTCATGTCTGGAATAATGAGAGTTTTGCTACAGTTTTTGTTTTTTCCTAAGGGCACTTTCCCTTCGCCGTGGAAGCACAGTTCGTAAGATATTTCACGCTGCACCTTGATCAGTTTCTTGAGAGCTGTTACCCATGTTAGTTTGGCGATGTGCTGAGTCCAGATTGGGGTGCGTGTGCTTCTAATCCATTGTAGGTTCTCGTCCGAAAGTCCTCGCAACGCCTCTGCCTTGCACGTTACTTGCTCTTCA
The DNA here is from genome assembly GCF_040938575.1 of Ambystoma mexicanum. Lineage (NCBI taxonomy): Eukaryota > Metazoa > Chordata > Amphibia > Caudata > Ambystomatidae > Ambystoma > Ambystoma mexicanum. The sequence continues at coordinate 294,026,694 of NC_090941.1, forward strand.
TGCCATTTGTTGTCAGCAAACATTGTCCCTTGGATCACAAAGAAAGGTTCCTTAATGCAGATTACTCCTTGTGGCTTACTGTAGCAGGTTCTTTTTCGTTTTGCAGCATCTGTAGGGTAACAGTTTGTGCTTGATAGGTGCTTCTAATTCTACACAGTGCAAGGTGAATTAGATACTGAGCCTCCGCAATAGGCGGCTCCTGTGGTAACAACACTTTAGGGGTTCCAGAGGCATGGGGAATCAAGGAGCACACATAGCAGCTTTTGTTGGTAGCTTGCTTTGCCATTGTGCCCATGTCTGCGTACCATTTGTTGGACTGATGTAGGTGTCATGGGTTATCTACTGTATCTAAACATAAACCATGATATTCATCATACCTTTTCCATCCTTCCCCCGTTTTCCACCTCCTGCTCCCCCCTGGACTACTTTGGATTTCTACAAATTTTTGGTATCTGATTGGGAATATTCCAGGTATTACCTTTGCTCCCCTCACATCACTTTGCTGTCCACCCTTTTTACCATAAACTGGGGCCGGGGGTTTGTGTTTCATCATTTACATAGTCGCCGCTTGAGGTAGCTTGTGTGGTTGTGTAGAGATCATCATTTGGCAATGTAAATGCATAAGGGATGGGGCTGTTCATCTCACACAGATTAAATTCATGCTCATAATAGTCAGCTATCGAATAGTTCAGCATTGGAGCTCTGACAGTTTTATTCTTGTGTAGGGTAGTGAGGTTTGAAGGGACATTGTGGGCCCATATTCGTTTAAATCCATCCCATACTAAGTGGGATCCTTCTTGTATCAGATTTACTCCTCCTCCCCCCTCTTTCATATCAATATATATGAAAGATATTGGGCCTCATTACAACCCTGGCGTTAAGGGGTTAACGGCGCCGTAAAAGGCTGCGGCGCCGTTAAACCCTTAACGCCGATTCACAATTTAACGCCGGCGTTAAAGTCCAACCCGCTAAGGGACCTTGGTGCTAATTACGGCACTGTAATTTACGGTGACGTAATTAGCGCCTTCCCCATTCCCATTGAGCCCTATGGGCCAAAAATGGGAATGGGGAAGGGGCCATGGTGAAAGGGGATTTACTGCACCGCCAACCTTGGAATGGGGCGGTAAATCCGCCATCCACCATGGCGGAATCCGGCATGGACCATGGTGCTAATAGCACCATTGTCCAACGCCAGGGTTGTAATGAGGCCCATTGCCCAGTATAATGCTAAGCCAAACAACAGCGTAAGAAACAGAATTGCAGAAAACCAAAGGTCACACTCAAAGGAATACAACCTAGTACTACTAACATTCTGCCTATCACTATCTACTGGCATAGAGGGCCCTCGTTTCTGCCATCACTGTACCTACAGAGTGAGATACAATTGGGTTAAGCACACACTGCACATTTAACTTTTTGTTGCATTTATTTTCATAGCAGTACTTTTTACGCAATTATCTTCATTTCATTGTGCTTATTTTTTAGCATACCATGAGAGAGAAAGAGAGAAAGAAAAGGAGAGACGAGTGAGAGAAAAGACACTGAGAGAGGGAGAGGGAGAACGAAGGAGAGAGACAGAGAGAGAGAGAGAGAGAGAGAGAGAGAGAGATAGATAGAGAGAGAGAGAGAGAGAGAGAGAGAGAGAGAGAGAGAGAGAGAGAGAGCAGGAGGCAGTCAATTCCTGCAATTTCATACATATGTATTTCCGCATTTTGCCATTATCATTCACTTTTATATCCACTTGTTTTGTTGTTCTATGTACACCTTTTCCTTTCCATTTATGGTATTTCACTTCTCATTTTATTTCTCTTTTTTTATCTGGCTCTGAATTACATTTGCGTTGTTCCTTCCTCAACATTTCTTTCTCCCTCCACTACAATGCTGTCATATGTTTTTCGTACGTCCGATAGATGGATCCAGTATTTCAGGCCTTTTACTTTCACCGCGGTGGGTGTACAGTAAATTACCTCATATGGGCCGTGAAATCTTGGAGAATTCCATCGCTGCACAAAGCTGCGCACATATACTGTCTCCCCAGGCATTTGTTGTACATTTGGGCTATCTCCTGCCAGAGTTACTGTGTTACTTTCACTTTCTCGTGTGAAGGGTGGGGCTATTTGCTTTCCTATTATCCTTGCTACTTTGGTCAATATACTTAGGTAATCTTGGAACTCTTCACCCAGTACTGTGGCTGTTCTATGTGCATCTGACATCCTTCTTAGGGTTGATATTGGGATGTGCATGCGCCTCCCTGTCACTATCTCGTGGGGTGACAAGTGGTGGTGTTTGCTGGGCTGATTTCTTAATTCAAATAGCGCCAACGGCAAGCAGTACACCCAGTTTTTCTTTAGGGTATGGCACAGTTTTGACAATCTGCTCTTAAGGAGGCTATTTATTTTTTCTACAAACCCGTTAGCTTGTAGTGATAAATCAAACATAGTTTGGGTTTTATCCCCAGCAGTGCAGCCACTGCTTTGAATAAGTCAATGACGAAATGCGTCCCATTGTCAGATCATATGATGTCACAGATCCCATACCAGGGAAACACCTCCCTCACTAACAATTTTGCTGCGCATTTCGCATCCGGGTGGGCGCAGGGTCCCGCTTCCACCGAACGCGAGAAGGGGCAGACCACCACAATTAGATATCGTGCTCATTACACCTTTCTCCCATGTCTGCATAATCAATATGCAATTCACTGAATGGTCCAATGGGGCGGGGCAGTGTTCCTCTCAGTGTTCTCAAATTCATTCCTGAGTTGTAGGTCTGACAAGTTGTACATTCTATCGCCAATTTTTCCACGTGTTCCTGTATCCCTGGCACAAACCAATTTTCTTGTATGTCAGCTGCTAAGTGTTGTTTTGCAGTGTGTGCGGGGAAGTGTAGTTGCTGGAATGCTATCTCTAATAATTCTACAGGCATTACCACTTTTCCTGTACAATTTTGTTGCCAGAGGAGGTCAGTGGGTGACAGGGTACACCCTCTTTTAGTCCACAGTTCCTGTTCCTCGGTTGGGGCCCTTTTTTGTAACTCGATTATTTGTGAAATTGGCATTGAGTTGTAACCGCCATCTTTCGCCTCTTCCATACTTTCCTTTATTACAAATTCCCCTTGTACCTCTCTTTTTAAGTATGATGCCTCTTTGGCGGCAGCATTCACTGCCGCGTTTCCCAAGGAGATGACATCATTATTGTTTGTGTGGGCATGGCATTTAACCAGGGCCACCATTGTTGGTTCTGTTAATGCTTATATGAGCTCTTTTAGAAGTTTGGCATGTTGCACCGGGAACAGTCTGCCCTCCTGAAGCCCTTCCTCCGCCATCATGACAATCCCTTGTGTACTGTTGTGGTCATACAAGCTGAATCTGTGTAGATAGTTACTGCACACCCTTTTGGTACCAATTCTGCTGCTTGCGCTGAAAAGTGTGCTGGAAACCGCTTTTGTACTATTATCTCATATTCCCCTTCTTCCAATCTCACTACGGCTACCCCAAAGTGTTTTTCCCCTGTTTCTGGGTGTATTGACGCTGACCCATTTACAAAATACACTTCTCCCTCCTCTAAGGCATTCTCATTTGTGGTGTGCATATCATCCTCTTCCCCTGTGTATGTGACACAGTCATGGTTTTGCATATATTTTATGGTACATGCCTCTGTGATGAACGTAGCTGGATTCACCGTTTTGCACCGCCCTATGTGTATGTTTGGACTGGAAAGTATAATCTCATATGCTGCGGCTCTTTGTGTTGTCAGTGTGGATTTTGATCTTTCAAGGATGGCAAACAATGAGTGTTCAACAAACAACGTTACTGAACATCCCATTACAATTATGGCGCTTTTCTCAATCGTGAACGCGGTGGTTTTAAGAGCCTGTTCGAATGCAAAGTGTCCCTGCATTACTGCATCAAGTGTTCTGCTGTAGTATGCTAGAGGCTTGTGCTCTAGTGACGTTTTTTGTGTCATTACTGCTGTCATCAACATTCCATCATAGTGTGTGAACAGGTAGAACTCATGGTCATAATCAGGGGTCGCTAGAACGGGTGCTGTTGAAATCAAGTCTTTGAGCGTGCTTAAGGATGTGCTCATTTCTGGGGTCCATATCATTGTTGTGTTTTCTCTGTGTGCTTCTTTTAGTGCATGCAATAGGGGTTTTGTGTCTGCTGCATAGGCCAATATCCAGGCTCGGCAGTAATTGCCCATGCCCAGAAATGTTTGCATTTCCTTCAATGTGCTTGGCTTGCTGACTGCGCGTACTGCTGCTGCGCTGTCTGGTATTATTCTCTTGCCATCTTTTGATATGAGTTGACCCAAGTGCAACACTTCAGTTAGACAGTACTGTAATTTTTGTTTGTCTACTTTGTACCCCTTGTGGGGCAGCAAGGAAAGTAATATTATCGAATCAGTCCTACACTTTTCCTCATTCTCTCCTCAAATTAACAGGTCATCCACGTACTGAATAATAGTGCTTTTTGTGTCAATGTTCCTATGGTCTTCATGTAGTATCCTATTAAAGATACTTGGACTTTCGCAGTATCCCTGGGGCAACCTACAATGCTCGTACCTTTTTTCCGCCAGGATGAATGCCATTAGGTATTTTGACTCTGGGTCCAATGGTACTGAGAAAAACACATTTTTCAAGTGTACCACTGTGAAACATGTGCTGACTTTGGGATACTGCACAGAATTGATGCAGGGTTTGGGACAAGTGGAAAATCCTTTTGTATGATGTCATTAGGAGGCCTTAATTCCTGTATCATCCTCCAAGCCCAGCCCTTCACTTTTTTGATCGGATAAATGCAAGTGTTACAGGACGAATTTGATGGCACAATAATCCCTTGCTCTAATAGGGCATGTATTATTTATTTTATCCCTTCCTCTGCCTCTCTTGATAGTGGGTACTGTTTTACGCGGGGTAGCATTGCACCTGGTTTTAGCTTTATCTTAACTGGTGTTACCTCCTGCAGGAGTCCTACGTCATGGGGCCCTGGTGTCCATAGTATGGAAGATACTTGTTGAATGTCTTGATCGAAAAATGCTGGTGGCGCCCTGACAATGGCCATGAGGGGTGTCGTGACGTGCCTGTGTTGAATCATTATCTCGCATGTAATGGAAATCTCCATTATTATTTCTCCGTCAGGGTCATTGTCAGTGAATGGCTCCTCATCTGATAGGTCACGTAGCGCTACATTGGGGTTAATGAACAACCCTGTTTGCCACTCACACCCATGCATGTGCATTCCAATTACCGTGAGTCGTTGTGTTGATACTTGCACTGCATGCAGATCAATGGACAATATCGACCCAATCACCGACTCTGGGGCTGCTACGGGGCAAAATACAAATTCTGATGGTACTCTCCACTCTTGACGTGTTATTTCTGGCACTACTCTCGCCCGCACCTGTATCCCCTGCACAAACATGTCTGCGTCAATGGGTATCCCACAAACTGTTAGTTCATTGGCTTGCGTGTGTATAATTAACATGGCTCTCATGGCATATATCCCTGGAGTTGAACACACTATTCCTCTTTCTGTAAAGGAGATGGTCAAGTTAAGCTTGCTGAGAAGGTCCCTCCCCAACAAATGAATGGGTGAATCTTCATAATACAACAGGGGCGCCTGCAATGTTTTTCCCCCTACTGTTACATCCAAATCTTCAGTGTATGGAACCTCGACCACCGCCCCAGAAAATCCCTGCGTCTCCAATTTTTGATTAGAAAGTAGAAATCGGCCTTCTTTTAGACATGATTTTTCCACTCCTGAATCCACCATAAAGATGAATTGTTTATTTCCTATCTCCGCCCCCATCAGTGGTTCCTCATCTGCGCGGAGGATCGTTAATAGTACTGGACACACAAATGCCTATGCTGGGTGTCTCATTGTTTCATGATTGTGGAAAACATTGTCTCCCACCACTGCTCTCCTTCTGAATGGTGCTGGTGTGCCATTTGCTGTTGTGGTGAATGGAATGCTGCGTGTAGGTGGCATGTGTCTTTATGATGATGGGTGTTGCTGTGTGCCTTGCAGGGGTGCTCTGTGTTTGCATATGTATCGGGGATCTGCTTGTTCTTCGCGTCTATACCCTGCCATAGGCAAGCCATAGGGGCTAACTGGATGGGGGTGGCCATACTGTTGTTGATTTTGGTAAGGCACCATGAGATGGCTGCAACACTCTCTTAAAAAATGGCCCCATCTACCACAGTTCCAACACACTCCTTACCCCCCTCCTCTGCGACCCTGACCTCCATACCCCCTTTTGACCCTCTGTACCCACCTCTTGCTCCTCTTCCAGCCTTTCCTTGCCATTGTGGTCCTCCATACTGTACTTCCCTGGCCCATTGTTCCTGTCAATTTGCTGCCCAATTTGCTGCCATTCTTGCCTGTATTGCTACTGGCCCCTCCTCCCCATTTCCCAGCCGCTCTGCGGGGAGGGCAGCAGCTACTGCGTGACTTTCACCAATTTCATTTGAACACATTTTTCTTTGTCTGCCAACCTTTTCTGTACTATCTCCTTTTCCCTCTCTTTGACCCTCCTACAGTGGTGCACTATGATGCTCTGTATTTCTGGCCAGCCTTTGGCATCTATCCCTGCAATTTTATTGAGTGCCTTCTGTACTTCCTTTGGGAGGCCCCTCTTAATTATGAAGTAAAAAAGGGAGGTGGATTGATCCCAAGCCATGCCTGTCTCTGCTCTCCACATGTCCGGCACCTGAAGAATGTAAGCCAAAGCATCTTCGTCCTCCCCCGTGGTACCCTGCATTACTGACTGCAAATCAGGAGTGTCTGGGAATGTGCTCCCCAATGCATCCCATACCCGGGCCCTTACAGTGTTGAATGATGCTCCATCATGGCGGTCACAAGCTAATGTTACCCCGGGGAACCCCGCCTTCGCCCACACCTTGTTGACCTGATCACCTACTGCAGAGACCAACAAACGCTTGACATCAGCAATTGCTAGGGGGGCCCCGGCTGTATTTTTCAAGAATGCGTATATCCACTTGCTTGCCCCCCCCCTGAAAGTGGAGGTAATGTTTTCAATAGATTTTCTTTGTACATTTGTGCACATGGGACGTAATGCGGCCTCCCCGCCCCCTTGTGTATCAATGGCATCTGTAACTTGCTCTTCCGTCTTCCCATACTCACCTTTACTCCTTTTTTCCTTGCTACTGCCACCTGTTTCTTAGTCTCCCTTGGTGCCACCCTTCCTCTTCCCCTTTCTCGCCGGGCGATGATCTTATGAGCAGTGACGCTCTGTCTGCCGCCCCACCTGTGTCCTCACCTGCTCCATCCCCCTCCTCACCTTCATCTAGATCACTCCAAAATTCTTCCTCCCTCTCAGATGACACACTCTCCCGCCCCATAGTCACCTGTCCCTCACCTTGATCTACTTGTATTATTCTCGTGGGGGTGTCATTTATTCGAAATAGAATCTCCCCATTCTTCCAGTCATCACCCACTATATTTACTGGGGTACCGGGCGTCTGGGGCAACAATGTCTGCTCACCCCTCTATAAGTGTGTACTCTGCTCACATATCCCTCTGATCCGTGCTAGTTCGGCTTGTGTCATTGTCAATCGTGTTTCTAAGTCCTGTGTTAGCTGTTCTATATTTAGCAGAGGGGTACATATCTGCCTGAACAACCTTTTGGGATCATAGACGGGTGAAGCTGGGGCTGTTGCTGGTGACACGGGGGTGTGCTTGGCTTTGATACATACTGTCATGATCTCTGCTTCCAAAAGGTCAGGGTTTTCCCAACTCCCTTGGAATCAGATCCATAACCCAGGTTCCGAGTGCCAACCAGGCCCAATTGGGACCTTTTGGACCCAGTCCTGGCGCCAGTGGCACCAGGCTCATAAATATGCCCAGTCCCAGCGCTGGAAGCGCCAGGCTCATAATGCTTGGGTGGACTTACCTGCAGCAGACCATGCTGCTTACTTGCCTGCCAGTTGAGCCTCTGATCCTCTTCTGTTTGGAACTACTTTTCCTGTTGGGTGGGGCAGGAGCCACTCCCTAGATTCAGAACACTGGAACTCTTCTGGAAAGCAGGAACTCTTTTCTTACCTAGGCGTGGCTGTGGAAGGAGACACCTAAGCACTACAGGAGGCTATTTAAACCACACCCGATGGATGAATCTTGCTTTGCGTTATTCTGCATCCTCTGCAGCAGAACGCTCATCGTGTCTTCTGCATCTGATCCTGGGCCTAAGGAAAAAGGCTTACCATCCTGAATCCAGTCTTCAGCAACACCTATAAAGACAAGAAAGAACAGGTTAGCATTACGGTCTTCAGTGACAGCTCTTCACTTACCTGGTCCATCGGCCGTCACCAACGCCTCGCGCTGCATTCCGGAATCTGATAGACAAAGGCTTACCTACTCTTCGTGCGCTCCGGAGGGTCTTCACACTGCATTCCGGCATCTGAAAGACAAAAGCTTACCAACTCTTTGCACGCTCCGGAGGCCTTAGGCGCTGCATCCCGCATCTGAAAGACAAAACAAGGTGCGTTTAAAGACATTGGGGAACTTTAATACTCACGTGCCATTACTCCTTTCCACATCTAACCCAGTGGGTATTCCGGCACCCTGCAACCGCTCCGAACTTGTACCTGCAAAATAAAAAGACAGTTAGAGCGCATCGTGAAGCAGGCAACAAGCGCTTACTTACGTGCTTCCAGGCGCTTCTATTCATCACACGGGCTCCATCTTCAACTCACTTCAGCCCGTCTTCCGCCATCGCCGGAACCCTGCAAAACAAGAAACATCATTACTAAAGACTTTAAAGACATTAGAATTACTCAAAACTTACCGTTCGTGCAGTAAACGACGGACAGCAGTCCTCTGAAGTCAAGAGGCCTGCTCCCCTTATCCAGTGAAGAAACTGGTTACAGCACCCTGCCCCGAGGCAGATGGAGAGCACGGCGTTCACTTACCTAAGGTGAGAGCGTTAACCTTTGGGGTTCTACAGGAGAAGAGAAAGGGAAGAAGAGAGAGACATTCAATAACCCAGTTCCTTAATCCCATATTTTCTATCTGCAGACATCTTACCCTTCGAGTCACACATACAGTGCACAGAGGTCCAGCCCAAAGAGCCAGCCGTGTGTTACACATCACCTTTGAAGATACGGTATACGCCCAGTCAAGACCGGCGCCTCTACGGGAATCAGGTGAGCGTTACAGAACGCAAAGCCTACCACAAAACTCCCGTCCAGGCGCTATGGAAACCTCGGATACCGACCAGCTAGCCCAGTTACTTGGGGAACTAAGGGCAGAAGTGCATGCAGCCCGTCAGGAAATGAACGCTCTAAGAAGGGAACTGATTATTTCCAAGGAGCGAACAGATGATCTCGCTAGACAATTGCTACGGTCACAAGCCGGACAGACCCCGTTACCCGCATCTGGGGGAAATCTTCCTTCTACATCCTCTATGAATCCAGTGCAGATCAACCTACCTGGGAATGTACCTCTGGCTCCGCCCGAACGATTTTCTGGTGACCCAAAGAGGTTTGCAGTATTTATCAATCAGTGCCGGTTGCATTTCTTATGCCGGCCAGCAGCCTTTCCAACTGATCAAGCTAAAGTAGCTTTCGTGCTTTCGTACCTTAGTGGCAATGCGGCAGACTGGTCGATCCCTCTAGTAAATCAAGATGATCCGGTCCTCCATGATTTTCAAGCTTTTCAGCTCAGTATGGAAAAACTGTTCGCAAGACATTCACAGGGGCAGGCCTTGGACAATGAGCTTCTTTCGTTGCGACAAGGTAATCAAGACCTTTTGGCTTATATTGCGTCTTTCAACAGACTGATAGTGGAAACTCAGTGGCCTGAGGACAAAAGGATTACGCTGTTTTATAGAGGTCTACGTGGAGAGCTCAAAGATGTGTTAGCCCAAGTAGTGAATCCCCCACAAGATTGTTCGGACTATATAGACTTAGTCGTTCAAATAGATCACAGACTGCAGATCAGGAAGGCCGATCGTTCCAAGTTTGATGCTCGAGTATTTTCCAAACCGCCAACTCCTTCCAAAGGAGTAGACTCCGGGGAACCCATGCAAATAGGGGGTCTGAAAGGTCCTCTAACACAAAAGGAGCGGGAAAGGAGAAAACAGTTGCAATTATGCCTCTATTGCGGAGACTCAGGGCACTTTCTTCGAGACTGTCCAGTGAAACCTGCCAAGAAGGCAGTAGGAGCTGCAGTTACCAAAGTTACAAACTCTGAGCAGGGAAACAACCTCGCCCGACAAGAATAGAGGTCCTCTTGCCGAGCGTGAAAACCAGTTCCGTGACCTCGCATTTCGTGATACCTATGGTCCTCATTAGCCCTGATAATCCGGATCGATTACATGCAATTGAAGCTTACGTCGACAGCGGTGCCATCGGCAATTATGTGGATCATGAAATGGTTTTGAGGATGAATCTAACTCTTTGTCCCAAGGCTGTAAAGGACGTCATTACTACGGTGGATGGTACGGAGATAGCCTCCGGGCCAGTAACGCATACCACTCAAGAGGTGACGCTAGTAAGTCAAGATGGACACCATGAGAAGATCGTGTTCGATGTGATCAAGGCCCCTCAGTTTCAGATTATTCTAGGAATACCTTGGTTAGAGAAACACAATCCTCTGATCGATTGGCGAGCAAGAACGATCCAGTTTCCAGAATGTGTCTCTACTTGTCACCCTCCACCTGGTGTTGCACAGGCAGCAATTTCTTCAGAAACTCCCCAGTTACCTCCCAAATACCTAGAATACCAAGATGTTTTCCGGAAGGATCAGGTTAACTCTCCATTCCCACCCAGGTGGAGTATCAGTTTAACTCTCTACCTCCTCATAGGTCTTATGACTGCCAGATAGACCTGATACCTGGATCTACTCCTCCTTGTAGTAAAATGTATGCCCTCACCGAGCCTGAGAACCTTCACCTTCGACAATACCTGGATCAATACCTGGCAAATGGGTTTATTCGTCCTTCCAAGTCCCCTGCTTCTTCAGCTTTGTTCTTCGTTCCAAAAAAAGAAGGAGACCTTAGAACTTGTATAGATTATCGCTCCCTGAACCAGATCACCGTTAAGAATAGATATCCGTTACCTTTGATCCCTGAACTCCTGGACCAAGTCAGAAAAGCATGCATATATACAAAGCTGGATCTTAGAGGAGCTTACCACTTGGTACGAGTAAAAGAGGGCGATGAATGGAAGACGGCCTTCCGCACCAAGTATGGGCTATTTGAATATCAGGTCATGCCCTTCGGACTTTGCAATGCCCCGGCCGCCTTTCAATATTTTATGAACGATGTCCTCAGAGAGCTCATAGATGTGTGTGTTGTTGTTTACATTGACAACATCCTCGTTTATTCTTCATCGGAATCTGAACATCGGAAACACGTGAAAATGGTCCTCGAAAGATTGCGTCAACACAAACTTTTCGCTAAGTTGGAAAAATGTGTTTTCAACGTGACTGAAGTTGAATTCTTGGGATTCATATTATCACCTGGCGGAGTGCGTATGGATTCAAAGAAGGTCGATGCAGTTCTCAAATGGCCATCACCATCCTCCGTAAAAGGTGTGCAAAGCATGTTAGGCTTCGCTAACTTTTACCGCAGGTTTATCCACGAATTCTCTCGAATAGTCCAGCCCATCACTGCCTTGTTAAAGAAAAACAAACGTTTTGAATGGTCTACCGAGGCGGAACAAGCTTTCCAGGATTTGAAGACTAAATTTATCTCTGCACCAATCTTAAAACACCCTCGCCCCGAACTCCCCTACATCGTGGAAACTGATGCTTCAAGCCTTGCCATGGGGGCAGTTCTATCACAAAAGGACCCGGTAACCAATCAGTTGCATCCCGTGGCATTTTGGTCCCGCAAATTCTCGCCTCCAGAAATCAATTACACGATTACTGACAAGGAACTTCTGGCTATCAAGTCTGCCTTTAAGGCTTGGCGGCATTATCTGCTGGGGGCCCGACACACCGTTACTGTGATTACGGATCACCGAAACCTGCAATATTTGAAAACCGCAAAAGCCCAATCCTCTAGACAACTCCGTTGGGCATTATTCTTTGCCGAGTTTGACTTCATAATTACCTATCGACCTGGTACAAAGAACGGTAAAGCTGATGCCCTTTCTCGGATCGGAGTGGAAGAACACTTGATCAACCCTAAACCTGTACCAATCATTCCCGAACAAAGAATTCTGGGTGTAATCGCCACAGGATCCATAGAGGAAGTTAAGGATAAAGCCAGGCAACTTGTAACTCCAGCAGACATACAGAATTGGCATCTGCAGGGAAAGGACTTTGCAGTAAAGGACAACTTATTGTATTTCCAAGAACGATTATACCTACACAGCACAGATTTACAGAAAAAAGTAATCTCTTGTTATCACGATTCTTTAATGGAAGGACATCCCGGTATGGCCAAGACCTCAGAAAAGATCAAGCGCTACTTCTGGTGGCCGTCTTGGAAAAAAGATATCAGAGACTTTATAATGTCCTGTGGAGTATGCGCCCAAAACAAGAGTCAAAAGGAAAGACCAGCAGGCCTCTTACGCCCTATTGACATCCCACCTCGCCCTTGGCATACGCTTTCTATGGACTTCATCACCGATCTACCTCCATGCTCCGGATACAATACGATTCTAGTAATCGTGGACTTATTCTCCAAGATGGCGCATTTCATTCCGCTCAAAGGCTTGCCAACAGCAGCAACTCTGGCCCGAGAATTTCTCGAAAACATCGTCCGACTGCACGGTTTTCCTTCGGTTCTAATTTCGGATCGAGGTAGTCAATTTATTTCTCATTTTTGGCGAAGTTGCTGTCGGTCGGCTCAAATTGATGTGAGACTATCGACCAGTCACCACCCTCAGACCGACGGACAAACCGAGAGGACCAATCAAACTCTGGAACAGTATTTACGCTGCATGCTGCAACAAACTGAAAAAACTTGGAAAGACATCCTTTGGATAGCCGAATGTGCCTACAATAACTCTGTCCATTCGGGAACTGGGAAAACCCCGTTTTTTCTTTTGTACGGCAGTCACCCTCGAACCTCGGAGTTGGATCCCCTCCAAGATCTTGAAACACCAGCAGTAGACTACCTGCATTCTACAATCACCCAAGCCTTTAAGGAAGCTGTTTCTCACCTTCAAAGGGCTAAAGAACAATACAAGAAAGGAGCAGATCAACATCGGAAGGAAGCCCCTCAATATCAAGTAGGGGATCAAGTCTGGTTATCCACCAAATATCTACCTCTAAAAGGGCCACGCACATTCAACCCAAGATACCTTGGTCCCTATTCCATCACTACCATAGTAAACCCAGTAGCGGTCAAGTTGGACTTGCCCCCGCACATGAAGATACATCCGGTCTTCCACGTCTCTCTATTAAAACCCGTGCAACCTCAAACCCGACTAACTAAATCTCCAAAACCTATCCTAGTTGATGGAGAACTCGAGTTTGAAGTCAAAAGCATTCTGGACTCCAAGATCTCCAAATCTAAAGTATTTTACCTAATTGACTGGAAAGGCTACGGCCCCCAAGAGAGATCCTGGGAACCTGCTGAATATGTCCACGCTCCTCGCCTAATCAAAAGATTTCACCGAACATTTCCTGACAAGCCAAAACCCCCGGAGAAGCCCGGTTTGGGAGGGGCCTTGAGGGGGGGTACTGTCATGATCTCTGCTTCCAAAAGGTCAGGGTTTTCCCAACTCCCTTGGAAGCAGATCCATAACCCAGGTTCCGAGTGCCAACCAGTCCCAATTGGGACCTTTTGGACCCAGTCCTGGAGCCAGTGGCACCAGGCTCATAAATATGCCCAGTCCCAGCGCTGGAAGCGCCAGGCTCATAATGCTTGGGTGGACTTACCTGCAGCAGACCATGCTGCTTACTTGCCTGCCAGTTAAGCCTCTGATCCTCTTCTGTTTGGAACTACTTTTCCTGTTGGGTGGGGCAGGAGCCACTCCCTAGATTCAGAACACTGGAACTCTTCTGGAAAGCAGGAACTCTTTTCTTACCTAGGCGTGGCTGTGGAAGGGGACACCTAAGCACTACAGGAGGCTATTTAAACCACACCCGATGGATGAATCTTGCTTTGCGTTATTCTGCATCCTCTGCAGCAGAACGCTCATCGTGTCTTCTGCTTCTGATCCTGGGCCTAAGGAAAAAGGCTTACCATCCTGAATCCAGTCTTCAGCAACACCTATAAAGACAAGAAAGAACAGGTTAGCATTACGGTCTTCAGTGACAGCTCTTCACTTACCTGGTCCATCGGCTGTCACCAACGCCTTGCGCTGCATTCCGGCATCTGAAAGACAAAGGCTTACCTACTCTTCGTGCGCTCCGGAGGTCTTCACACTGCATTCCGGCATCTGAAAGACAAAAGCTTACCAACTCTTCGCACGCTCCGGAGGCCTTCGGCGCTGCATCCCGCATCTGAAAGACAAAACAAGGTGCGTTTAAAGACATTGGGGAACTTTAATACTCACGTGCCATTACTCCTTTCCACATCTAACCCAGTGGGTATTCCGGCACCCTGCAACCGCTCCGAACTTGTACCTGCAAAATAAAAAGACAGTTAGAGCGCATCGTGAAGCAGGCAACAAGCGCTTACTTACGTGCTTCCAGACGCTTCTATTCATCACACGGGCTCCATCTTCAACTCACTTCAGCCCGTCATCCGCCATCGCCGGAACCCTGCAAAACAAGAAACATCTTTACTTAAGACTTTAAAGACATTATAATTACTCGAAACTTACCGTTCGTGCAGTAAACGACGGACAGCAGTCCTCTGAAGTCAAGAGGCCTGCTCCCCTTATCCAGTGAAGAAACTGGTTACAGCACCCTGCTCCGAAGCAGATGGAGAGCACAGCGTTCACTTACCTAAGGTGAGAGCGTTAACCTTTGGGGTTCTACAGGAGAAGAGAAAGGGAAGAAGAGAGAGACATTCAATAACCCAGTTCCTTAATCCCATATTTTCTATCTGCAGACATCTTACCCTTCGAGTCACACATACAGTGCACAGAGGTCCAGCCCAAAGAGCCAGCCGTGTGTTACACATCACCTTTGAAGATACGGTACACGCCCAGTCAAGACCGGCGCCTCTACGGGAATCAGGTGAGCGTTACACATACACTGGGTCACTATATCTCTCTGCATGTTCCGTTAGCATTGGGTATGTTCTTGTAGGTTCCGTTATTTTTTCCTTACTCTCCCCTCCCTTCACTGTTGTTCGTTGCTTGGGGAGACGTGTCTTGGGCCTTATTCGTGTTTGGGGGTATTTCTTCGAATAGCCTCCACAAATCTAACACTTTCCTTCTGTTCTGCAGCTGTCTGCTATATTTTATGATCAAGTATGTTGCTACCATATCTAGTACTGACTTATCAAATGACCCACCTTCAGGCCATACGTGGGGCATACCTTCCCCTTTCATTTCTGTACGCCATTGTTCATGGTATTTTCTAATTGTTTCACTGTACCCTGGTAAGCTCTGGCATATATGCATAAGTGGCATTTCTCCCACCATTGCACCTTGTTTGTGGCCTGGAGTGTGCCTGCAAGTATGAGCAATCTAACAGCAATTTCAACCACTTTTTTTAAGACTATAGCCTTTTTTCACCAAAATTATAGCAACACTGGTTATCAAATGCTTTTTCTTAAATTTTCAATTACTACATTTTGTCATAACCAAACCAGTATTAAAAAGGACATTGGCCACATGACATATAACACTCAATTAGGCAGACACAACATGGATCATGCAACATCGAACAAAATGTTATTCACGAACATTAAAACATGGATCCTGCCTGCCTGCTGTCTCCTATTTCTCCACTACCCTTATCACACCCACAATCTCGCCCCTGTCCTTTCCCCTACTGGACACCCTTTAAGAAACAAGAATGGAAGAAGAAAAAATAAAAGCATGTCTAAAAACTTCTCCGAGTCTCCTCTTTACACAAGGCTCCTACTTCGTTCAGTTTGTCACCATTTAATCCCTGTACTAGTGTGGAAACAGAAAAATAATATGAGGCCCGGAAGCCCAAAAGAAACACACCAACACAGGTTACAAAGAACATACAAGTGCTTTATTTAAAAGCTACAACAGTTACCAAAGTCAATTGACAAACGGATAGCTATTCGGCTCTCAGAGTAACGTAACGAACTTCAACGAAGGTTCGATGCATTAGTGAGAGAGAGCGTACATTGGAATACTTGGGCTTTTTATACTCTTTATCCAGCCCTTGGCCAACCCCCTAGCGGGTTAACCATTCTAGGAGTCGGGCCTATGGGTTCCTTGCCAGGTCAATCCTATAATTTATGCATTTTGATTAGTTTCGCTGATATAGTTGTACATTTACACATAGGTCAACAGTAGGACAAGGTCTCAGTTCGCGACCCCGACAGGTGGCCTGCAGGCATATTAATTATTCGTGTGTACGGAAGTCACAACGGCCAGAATCTTACTCAGAATGTCATTCGGCCTCCATTTTGATGTTCAGGGTGACTTCCATATAACAAGAGAACCTAAAATGGCGAATTAATCCAAGATGGCGACTTACATTACTTTTCTGTAAGGTCAAGACCTTGCCGTGGAGTTTGTTCGCATATGATGTTTAGACAACTTGGCGTAGGCCAATACACATACAATTGTTGCGATAGGAGGCATAACATTGTTTCAATTCCGACAAACCCTCCTTTTGGCCTATGCCAAGTGCTAATATCATTTCTAATACTTCTGTAAATAACTCCATGCATTGTCGTCCATACATCCTGAATCATTATCTGTAATGTCTATAGCCATTAGGTCGTTCATCAGAACCTCTTGTAACACAAACTATTTAGATGCTGTGTCTGGGGCATACATTTTGTGCCCTACTGTGCTCACCGCTTGAGCACAACATCCCCCTAGCATTGCACATATACTAGGTAAACATTGGAAACAGCAACAAAGGAATAGCAGGATTCCCAAAATAACCAGGATAACAGAAAGCACCTTCCAACCCCAGGATCGTAGAGAATCCCAGAACCAGGCGCTAATATTCCAATCTCCCACAGGAACATGCACCTCAGAACTAAGGATGTGCAAGTTCTGTATTGCTTTGAAAATTGTCGGTGAGGAATCTGGTACGAAAACACAGCAAGCGGACCCCACTAATTTGCATACTCCTCCAGGTTCTGCCAGGATGACATCTAATGCCATCCGATTTTGGAGAGCTAACAAACTTATTGCCTTTTGTTCTAGTGTCATATTGTAGAGTATATCCGTGGTCTGGTTGATGGTTCTCTCCAGTACTCTTGCGAGCCCCCTAATGTTTTCAGAGTTTGCTATCTGTCCCCAAAATGGCACATCTGATTTCGCTATATCACCCAATACTTGCCCAGGGGTATCTTCGTTCTCGTCCGGTCGTGGGCGAGCCTTAGAAACTTCCAATGTACTAGCTACAAGTACCCCAGGTAACAGGATTCCTAAATAACAGGTTCCCTGCCAATCCTTGGGCAACCAGGGAAATGCTGAACTACCACAAACGAAATAAACAGGCACCCATACATACAGAGGCCTGTTCTCCCCAGTCAGATTTACAATGTTCACACAACCTTCAAAATCTCCCATTGGCCGAGTGCCATTTCTTTGTACACAGAAGGGGACTGAATTGGGGCTATGATTAATAGAGTAGGAAGGGGGCACAGCGTCCTTATTGCCTATCGGAGCCATTTTAAAGGAAATTAGAGTTTGGAAAGGAAGAGATAGTTTATCAGATGGCCTAATAGAAGCAACATTAGGTCTACTTCAATTTGCAAAAAGCGAGCATCCCAGGGGAGTCAATTCACGTTTCTCAAAATCATTTAAATTAGTTCCATCAAAGTTCCCTGAGATGCTATAATTCCAACGGCCAAAGAATAGTGCTATAAGAGAAGCATAGCAAGCAGTCGTTAAAGGTAATGGGTGCAAATCCAGCAATTACTCTTATTAAAAATGGCATGCATTGCATTCATTACTATCATTAAAGTGTTATTATGATACTTTCGTCTATGCTGATAGTCTCTAGGTGACAAGGTGTGAAGGTGTACAGAGGGAGTCAAAGCAGTAGGTACAATCTCAATTGGCAGTAGAGGTTTTAGAGGGTACATTTCTTCGAAGTACCAAAGCTCCACAGCAGTAATTACACAAATTCCAATTATTATTAACACAACACAGCAATATGTTTTCGGGGCCCAGGCACATTGCTCGTTGTCCGAGTTGGTCACCCCCTTATTTACAAGTCCAATGCGGGGAGCAGCGGTGGAGGTGGCAGGCATCGTAGTTTCTCAATCGACGACCCCAATGTTCGTTGCTGGCGACACTACGGTCGCGCGACTTCTTAGTCCTTCCCAACCCTAGCCAGCAGAATCCCTTTTTTTTCCTTTTGTTCGAAAGGAACTTTCTTTTACAAGAGAAAACTTTCAATCACTTCTTCTTTCCAAATGCATGGAAAAGACCCGTGCCGTAGTTCTTTTTTCTTCGTCGAAGGTCGTACCAGAACTGTTTGATCCGGAAACAAGGTAACGTCACTTCCTGAGGGAAGCGACGTATCGGAGGCGACAGAAGTCGCAGAACTTGAAACAATGTTTTCCGGAAGTGACTTTTTCAAAGAGTGCGGAGACGAAATGGACTGTTCCCCAAGCTCCACGGGCTCAGAGAAATTCTCCGACGCACTCACAGCGCTGTTTGCTACTCCAGGATCAGAGATTGTAGCGTCAGCGAGGGGTTCTGCTTCTTCTGTAACGTGTGGCATCGGGTGAGGAAGTTTCTTGACATGCGTCGCGTGGATCCAATGCTTCGTCCAGCCACCCGCACTGCTGTTTGGGTGACCAACAGTACCTGGTAGGGTCCCCTCCAGCGAGGAGCGAGATAGGAAGACCTTTCGTAGGCCTTCACTAGGACCCAACTTCCAGGCTGAATATCGTGTCCTGGGCCCGTAAACCGTACAGGTAAAGCTGATTGGACCTGATGATAAATGAGATACAGATTTTTATTCAACTGGTTACAGTAGTCTACAAGCAATACATCCTCGACCTCCCTTAAGGTTTTAGGCTTCGGAAGGCCCCAAATGTTAGCAGGTCTCCCCATCACTACCTCAAATGTGGAGAGCCCAGTCTTAGTTTGAGGTGTGGTACGCATGGCTAACAATACAATAGGTAAGGCATCTGGCCATTTCAGTTTGGTGTCGGCACATGTTTTTGCAAGCTTATTCTTTAGAATGCCGTTATGTCTCTCTACCAACCCAGCACTTTGAGGATGTCTAGCCGAGTGAAATCGCTTTTCAATGTGTAAAGCTGTGCATATCTGCAAAATTACTGCTGCACCAAAATGGGGAGTATTGTCCGACCAAATTACCCTTGGAAGCCCAAATCGTGGAAAGAATTATTTTACCATAGTCTTTGCAGTGGTCATGGCAGGAGCATCTTTAACGGGGAAAGCCTCGACCCATTTACTAAAAGCACAAATAATCACAAGAACATATTTTAGATTATTACACCGTTCCATCTCAATAAAATCAAAGTGGATGACCTTGAAGGGAACAGAAGGGGGCCCAAAGCTTCCCCTTGGAGTTACTATCCCCTTCCCCACATTGTGCTGTAAGCAAATCATACAATTCTGAACATGGCGCTGTGCAATCTTCGAAATTTTATCATTCACACATACTTGTTCTAACATTTTCGTGATCTGCTGGGCACACACATGCGTAGGACCGTGTGCCATCGTAATCATTGCCAGCACGTATGAATCAGGGAGCAACCATTTTCCTTCAGATGTATCCACCCAACACCCATCATCATCCAGTTTCCCCATTCCTTCGGCCCACCTTTAAGATTCTTCTATTGTGGCATCAGTTTGGATATCTCACACAGACCCGATACTCTCATCCATTACATAGGCATCTTTTGTTTCCCTTAGGGCATACATGTCTGCGCTAAGGTCTGTGGCCGTTTGCCTGGCTATCTGGTCAGCAAAAGCGTTCCCTTTTCCCACATCATCTATGACCTTACGATGTGCTGCACATTTCATGATCGCTAACTGCCTAGGGAGTGAGAGTGCCGAGAGCAACTGCACTATCAGGGGACCATGCTGAATCTTGGTCCCATGTGAGGTTAGGAACCCTCTTTCCGACCAGAGCCTCCCAAAGTTGTGAGCTACCCCAAAGGCGTACTGGCTATCAGTATATATGTTTACTGTATGCCCTTCGGAGAGTTTACAAGCTCGGGTCAACGCTATAATCTCTGCGGCCTGCGCGGAGTTATGCGGAATTCTCTTAGTTTCAACAACCGTACTCAACGTAGTAACTGCGTAAGCAGCTGTAGATGTACCATCTGGGAGTTTGAAGCAGGAGCCATCGCAAAACAGCTCCCCTAAATCATGGCCTAGGACCATTCCCTCACTCTGTTTTACAGACGCGGCAGCAGCAGCGACAGCTCGCAAACATCTTGGCAAAGCGCATGCGACAGGATCAAGGGCGGAGGAGTAGTAGCCGCACGGCCTATTCTTCCCTCCGTGTTCCTGTGTTAACACAGCCAAAGCACATCCATCACATTCATGCACAAACAACACAAAGGCCTTGTCATAATTTGGAGTACCCAGAACCGGTGCAGAGCATAACGTGGTTTTGAGAAGCTCAAATGATCGTTGATGTTCCGATTTCCATGGCAGCGGCAGAGAAGTCCCTTCTTCGTCAAAGCCAACATCGGTTTTATCACTAGTGAAAAGTTCGGGATCCACAACCTACAGTAAGAAGCCATACCTATTAAGGCCCTGACTTCCTTCTGCGTATTTGGAACAGACATGCCAGAAATGTGTTTTATTCTTTCAGGTGTCAATCTTCTCCCCTCCTTTGACAGGAGGTAGCCTAAATAGGCGACCTCCTGACAACAATATTGAAATTTTTTGAGCAAAGCTTTATGACCATTTTTAGCTAGATGAACAAGCAACAGTACAGTGCCTTCTTTACAAGCACTTTCAGAACCTGCAGCCAAAAGCAAATCATCGACATACTGAAGCAGTGTACAAGTAGGTGGCAATTCAAGGGTATCAAGCTGCTCTTTCAAAGCTCTACTATAAATGCTTGGACTTTCAGTATACCCTTGAGGTGCACGAGTAAATGTGAATGAACGTCCCCCCAAGGTGAACGCAAACAAATATCTACTCTCCTTGTGTCTAGGAATACTAAAGAAAGCATTCTTTAGATCCACAACACTAAAATACGTAGCTGTAGCAGGGATCATTGTTAGTATCGTTGTTACATCAGGCACAATTGGGAATTGAGGGGCGACAACTTTGTTGATAGCACGTAGATCAATTATAAAACGGTATGGGATTGCATTGTCGCCTTTCTTGTATACAGGTAAAATTGGGCTGTTACATAAACTTTCTGCAATCTCTTCAATCACTCCTCGATGCACAAAATCGGAGACAATGCACTTCAAAGCACGCTCGCCCTCAACTGATATTTTATATTGCGGAATGCGTGGTAGTTTAACTCCATGTTTCAAGACTATTCTAACGGGTTCAATCTGTAGCACCCCGACATCATTGTCGTCGACCGCCCACAAACATTCCGGAACAACGCTAAACTCAGGAGGCAATGGTTGAGTCAAAAACTGAGAATTGGGAAGTTGCTGTGGTGAAACCGTCAGTCGCACTGCGTCAGAGGAACAATGAATTACTGCATTCAGTTTCTTCAACAAATTTAACCCCAGCAATTTCTCTCCACAGTTTGAAGTCAGAAGGAAGGGACAATGGTCCGTAAAGGGACCCAAAGAAACAGACACCGGCGAAGAAACCGGACAAACAATTGGTATACCAGAAAACCCTACAGAAACATTTGTTTGCCCTGACAGTGGAATGTTTGAAACCCGGAAATGCTCAATGGAGCACTTCTGTGCTCCAGTGTCTATCAAAAACTGATGTTTCCTATTCCCTACTAACAATTCAACGTAGGGACCTTTCTGATTAACGGGAATAGGTGAAGGTTCCAAACCCTGCTTCGGGCAGTCCTAACGAAACAAAATGTCATTGGAAGGAAGCTCTTCAGAAAGGTAGGCAGCAGAAGGGTGATCAAATATGTTTCTTGTGTCCACACTCGGAAATGATTTTCCCGTGAAAAAGGTTGCTGAGGATCTTGCGAAAACTGACCTCTATCAGGGCCCCCCGCTCCGGGGCGACCTCTAGGTCGTCTACCCATATTCCCAAATGCATTGTTTGACCTTTGGCGAAGGACGGGGCACTGTGCTCGCCAATGACCTTCCTGGCGGCAATAGGCACATTGATTAACATTCACAGAACCCAAAGGAGCGTTTCCTTTCGGGACATACTGACCTCTGGTCTGTGACGCACCTCCTCTGGGATTTCCAACAATTTGTTGTAACAATACTTTAGTCTTCAAATCTCCTTTCCTCTTCTCTATTTTCTGTTTTTCATTATTCACACGGTTCTCATAATACTGAGCCATGTGCAAAACTTCAGATTGGGATTTCGCCTGCCAAGCGCTCTCAGAGGACATAATCTGTGACTGGATGTCGGGCAACAACCCACGTACAAATTTGTCCACAAACAACCTTTTCCCAGACTCTGTGCCCAAGTCCTGTCCACTGAAATCAGAGAATACCTGTTCGAATCTATTAAAGAACTCAGTGGCACCTTAAGTTTTTCCTTGAACACAGGCCGTAAGCTTGTCCCAAATAATTATTTTCTCAGGAATTATGGTTTTCAATTTTGTGACAATTCTATCAGGCAAAGTAAGTATTACCTGAGGTGGTTTCTCACCAGCTGGTCTTTCCCCATCAAACCTAGTCATGTTAGCCCACGTATCTCCTAATCCTGGCACATCGTCTATTGTTCGAACCTGCTTCCATAAATCTACGGGCAGGAGTACAGGGAATAGTGTGCAGGGATGTCCACAGCAGGTGCACCAGTCCCAACGTTAGCGGGAATCTCAACCTTAGGGACAAATGTCAGAGGAACCTCTCTCATAGGCAACTGAGATGTAGGTAACTCTGACCGCTTACTAAGCAACAGAGCCAGGTCGAGCGCTAAGGCAGCTGAAGAAGTGTCGGGCGAAAACGCCCTTTTACAAATACCCAATAATTCTATAGGACAACTAACCTTCTTCCTTACACATTCATCTTGCAGGTACTGTACCATCGCCTGAATCACCTTCCTCTGCATTTCTACTGTATTCTGACTATACGTGCCATATACTTCATCTGGCGGTATCGATGAATCCGAGATCCATCGAATCGCAGCTTTGGTACAAATTCGTACTTCCTCAGGTGCCGATCTACGACACAGAAGGAACCGTTTCTGCACATACATACTGTCGTCTTCATCATCCTCATCTCGTGATTTCTCAAAGTCCCTCCTATACTCAAAGAATCTCTCAACATGACCATATACTTTCTCCTCTGTGTCCCTCGGAAGTGCTAAAGCATTTAGTTCCCTCACTCCTTGTGGGAGATCCGAATTTTGTAATCTACCCCACGTCACACATAAATGAGTCCCCAAACCTTCGATAAAAACATTTTTCTCGGGAAAATTGTCCATATTTGATAATGTGGAAAAAACGTTAACTTGATCACCTTTCTCCATATAGTGCTTTGCCCATGCAAATAATTCCCGTTTCTTGTCCGCAGAAACAGTATTACGAGTGACAATCTTTGACCCCGCACCCTGATCAACTTCAGTCAATACAGAACCACTCTGGAGCGGAGGTGTGGGCAAATGCAATGAGGGTGCAACTATTGGTGCAAAAGGAAGGGGTGGCGGGATAGTTGGAGGAACAACAACCAGAGGAATAGGAACGATAGGTTGCACAGGGGGAACAGGAATAACAGCAGGAATGGGCAGAGCACCCAGGAGAGGTTCATACGGAGGTGGCGCAGAGGCACCAGGCCTGCGTTCGTTTAATAATTTTTCAATAAATTCTTCAGAAACATGGAAATCTTTAGAGGGATACATTTTCTGGATACCTAGTGAGAAAGCCCTATCCATATGTTTGACTGACTCCGAATGTTTTTCCTTATCATATAACAACACCTTTTCGGCATTTGTTTTATGACGGCGGGCATTTTTATCCCTACTTTTAAGCTGCTGCACCGCTTCTTTTTTCCAATTCTGCAAAACATCAAATGCTGCAGGTCTGGCCTTCTTTTTAGCAAGACCGATTCTAGGTATTCAATACGGGGGATCTCAAAACTACCATTGATTGGCCACTGAAGTTCAGAGGCATGTCTGGTTTGTCTGTGCCAAATATCATTAAATACTATACTTCCAATGCCATGCTTACAGTACATAGTACATGCTGGCGACCCCTCCTGTGGTGCCGGGCGGCTAAATTCCAAAGATTGTCGATCGCTGCGGAACAGAGCCCTAAAGCAGCTAGACAATTTCCCAGGCATTTCACAAAAAATTGGTGTTACCTGGTCAATAATTGTGTCTGCAGATACAATATGCCAAATTCAAATTGTCAGGGTTAAATTAAGAGCCGGGTCACGACTGCACCTGACCAAACCTAAGGAGGACCGTACGGTTTACCAAAGAACTTACCTAACGAATTTTACCTTGTGTTTGGTGGTTTCGCCAAATCTGCCCGCCTCAAAAATGGACCCTCGTGAAGATGCCGTGTCAGACCACACGACTATCGTCCAAGGATCGGATCGTGCAGCATTGCCGAGGTCTCACGTCTCGTTCGGTCGGGCCCGCAGTATCACACCGTCCGATCCCGGTTCGATAGTCTGCGTCAACCTTCAATGATCCGGCATCAATCTTGAGGGTCCCTGTTCGGGCGCCAACTGTGGAAACAGAAAAATAATATGAGGCCGGAAAGCCCAAAAGAAACACACCAACACAGGTTACAAAGAACATACAAGTGCTTTATTTAAAAGCTACAACAGTTACCAAAGTCAATTGACAAACGGATAGCTATTCGGCTCTCAGAGTAACGTAACGAACTTCAACGAAGGTTCGATGCATTAGTGAGAGAGAGCGTACATTGGAATACTTGGGATTTTTATACTCTTTATCCAGCCCTTGGCCAACCCCCTCGCGGGTTAACCATTCCAGGAGTCGGGCCTATGGGTTCCTTGCCAGGTCAATCCTATAATTTATGCATTTTGATTAGTTTTGCTGATATAGTTGTACATTTACACATAGGTCAACAGTTGGACAAGGTCTCAGTTCGCGACCCCGACAAGTGGCCTGCAGGAATATTAATTATTCATGTGTACGGAGGTCACAACGGCCAGAATCTTACTCAGAATGTCATTCGGCCTCCATTTTGATGTTCAGGGTGACTTCCATATAACAAGAGAACCTAAAATGGCGGCTTAATCCAAGATGGCGACTTGCATTACTTTTCTTTAAGGTCAAGACCTTGCCGTGGAGTTTGTTCGCATATGATGTTTAGACAACTTGGCGTAGGCCAATACACATACAATTGTTGCGATAGGAGGCATAACATTGTTTCAATTCCGACACTAGTCGAGATAGTACTACGCGGTGCTGCCTTCTACCTTCTCGCGGAGGTAGGTTCCCGTATCTGTGTTCACCTCTTAACATCTTATAAAATCCTAATGGCCATATGCAAAAGAAAAGGACAGTAAAGAAAAGTTCCCCGCTTTACAGAAAAGTTCCCTGTTTCTATCCCCACCATATATTCTCAACACACCTCCATCTGACTCCCTTCCCGTTTCTTCCCTCCACCTTCTTTTAGGATCTCTCACACTTACATGTCCGAATTGATCCGATAGCCTGTGGACCCAGTCTATCACTGTGCCGCCCGCGCAATCAATGGCCATAAACGGCTTCAGCGAGCGGTACGGCCGGGTATTTGCAAAGCTGGAAACCCATGGAGCCTTCGGTCCTAATGTGCGCACTTCTTAGGGTGATAATTTGGCATTTATATAGCGCTACGAACCCTCAGGTATCTGAGCGCTGCTTATTATTACCCACAGTGTGTGGTGCTCATTTATCGACCTCGGAAGGATGAAACGCTGAGTTTGGCGCTGCCGGGATTCGAACCTGTGGTCGCAGGCTCTGCACTGATGTCAAAGCGAGCGCTCTACTCGCTGTGCCACTTGACCGGCTACAAGGGTAACCCCACACTCTGGTGATGATCCCTCCTACTAAGTGAGGATATATAACATATATTTCAACAAAAGGAAGGAATGTACAACAAACTATATAAAACAGTGAACTT
The DNA here is from genome assembly GCF_040938575.1 of Ambystoma mexicanum. NCBI lineage: Eukaryota > Metazoa > Chordata > Amphibia > Caudata > Ambystomatidae > Ambystoma > Ambystoma mexicanum. The sequence goes on from NC_090941.1 coordinate 294,052,906, forward strand.
ATCCCCTCAGAAAGCAGAAATACATAACAGCCGCTAAATCAATATGGGCTGCATTATGTATTCTCAATACACATAGAACAGTGTTGTTAGAAAATATCATTTTTAATATATTAATCTCTAATTCAGCACTTCTTAGGGTACCAGTTGTCGTAGGTGGGCGTCCTTGATGGGGGCGCCCTGGATCTTGCCGCTGTGGCCGGGGGACGTCTCATACCAAAAGGAACGAAAGAACGTTATTGCGTTGGGGTCACCAAATCAAAGCTGGCCTTTCCCATGCTTACAGAGACACTAATGGATACACCCCAGTAGGGAATGAGAGCAGGATCAAGTGCAAGTGAGGTAAAAGAAAAGACTTGATATAAAGTTAAAATGGGGCACACAGAGGACTCTGCTAATCCGAGAGCGCTCTGCCCAAGACATGTAAATTACACATTATATTACACATCATCTATGGCGTGTGCTAAAGGGGATACATTCAGTAACATTCAATGCAAACATGCAGGGAAAATGTATTTTTGTGCAGTAGGGAAATGTTGGTGTTTTTAATATGGAAAGTGCACTTATGGTGCAATGGATTTGTTCTGTTTTTAAAAATAGGTAAAACTGTGTCCTAGTGGTAATGCCATGCATGTTTGCAGTTGCAGCAATGTATGTTGTTAGTATATTTTATGTTGTAGTAGTGGTTGCAAAAGACTAGTCTTTTTTATATAAGGAATAAAAGTGTTGCATTTACATTTGGTGTTTCTAGTAAGAATTTAATGAAATGGAAACATGTATAAATACATTGGCACCTGTACTGTATTTCTGTGTTTTTAAAGTGTGTTTTTAAAGTAAGGAACATGTTTTTGCAAAATAGTGTAGCCACTGTGTTAGGTGGCACTTGTAATGAGGTGTAATATTGTGCCACTAAATAAAACCTGGTAGTATTTTGTGTAAAGCACTCTTCATTAAGCTGTAAGGAAAGCTGATGTATTTTAGTAATGCCAACTTTAATTTGTATTATAATAAGAAATGTACAGTTTATAGTTACAGCAGTAGTACGGAAATGTTTTTATTTTTGTAAAAGAAAGGAAATGCTGTTGGTAAGCACTAGTATGGTACTACTAAATGGCAGTTAATGTGCGCAGGTGGAGAATGGTGGCACTATAAGGGATGTCATAGCTAAGGTTGGAAAATATGACATTTATACATGAGGAAAAATGCTGTTCTTTAAAAATGTTTATTTTTAGGATTTTTAGAGAAATTCTCCGACGCACTCACAGCGCTGTTTGCTACTCCAGGATCAGAGATTGTAGCATCAGCGAGGGGTTCTGCTTCTTCTGTAACGTGTGGCATCGGGTGAGGAAGTTTCTTGACATGCGTCGCGTGGATCCAATGCTTCGTCCAGCCACCCGCACTGCTGTTTGGGTGACCAACAGTACCTGGTAGGGTCCCCTCCAGCGAGGAGCGAGATAGGAAGACCTTTCGTAGGCCTTCACTAGGACCCAACTTCCAGGCTGAATATCGTGTCCTGGGCCCGTAAACCGTACAGGTAAAGCTGATTGGACCTGATGATAAATGAGATACAGATTTTTAGTCAACTGGTTACAGTAGTCTACAAGCAATACATCCTCGACCTCCCTTAAGGTTTTTGGCTTCGGAAGGCCCCAAATGTTAGCAGGTCTCCCCATCACTACCTCAAATGTGGAGAGCCCAGTCTTAGTTTGAGGTGTGGTACGCATGGCTAACAATACAATAGGTAAGGCATCTGGCCATTTCAGTTTGGTGTCGGCACATGTTTTTGCAAGCTTATTCTTTAGAATGCCGTTATGTCTCTCTACCAACCCAGCACTTTGAGGATGTCTAGCCGAGTGAAATCGCTTTTCAATGTGTAAAGCTGTGCATATCTGCAAAATTACTGCTGCACCAAAATGGGGACCATTGTCCGACCAAATTACCCTTGGAAGCCCAAATCGTGGAAAGAATTATTTTACCATAGTCTTTGCAGTGGTCATGGCAGGAGCATCTTTAACGGGGAAAGCCTCGACCCATTTACTAAAAGCACAAATAATCACAAGAACATATTTTAGATTATTACACCGTTCCATCTCAATAAAATCAAAGTGGATGACCTTGAAGGGAACAGAAGGGGGCCCAAAGCTTCCCCTTGGAGTTACTATCCCCTTCCCCACATTGTGCTGTAAGCAAATCATACAATTCTGAACATGGCACTGTGCAATCTTCGAAATTTTATCATTCACACATACTTGTTCTAACATTTTCGTGATCTGCTGGGCACACACATGCGTAGGACCGTGTGCCATCGTAACCATTGCCAGCACGTATGAATCAGGGAGCAACCATTTTCCTTCAGATGTATCCACCCAACACCCATCATCATCCAGTTTCCCCATTCCTTTGGCCCACCTTTAAGATTCTTCTATTGTGGCATCAGTTTGGATATCTCACACAGACCCGATACCCTCATCCATTACATAGGCATCTTTTGTTTCCCTTAGGGCATACATGTCTGCGCTAAGGTCTGTGGCCGTTTGCCTGGCTATCTGGTCAGCAAAAGCGTTCCCTTTTCCCACATCATCTATGACCTTACGATGTGCTGCACATTTCATGATCGCTAACTGCCTAGGGAGTGAGAGTGCCGAGAGCAACTGCACTATCAGGGGACCATGCTGAATCTTGGTCCCATGTGAGGTTAGGAACCCTCTTTCCGACCATTTTAGGAGCATTTTATTGAAAATAAAAAAAATGCATGTGTGCATTTAGAGCTGCACCATTTGTAACTTGTTTGTACAAGTAAGGAAACTGCAGTTGCAAAGGTTAAGTAACTGCCAATTAATTTGAGCAGGTGCATAATGTAGCAATACATGGCATTTTATAGTAGTGGTTAGACAAGAGCATATGCTTATTGAGATGCTTATTACAGGGTAAGCGGGAGCAGCCCTGTACATATATTTATAAAGGTGTTGAAAAAAATTACTTAAAAAAATATAAGCATATCTGTACAATGTCTTGTTAGATGTTGATATTGTTGAACCTGCAAATAGAAATCTTGGAGAGTTTCACAGTAGTGTTTGATGCAGGAGGCTGTGAATGACAGGAGGCATGTACTCTGAGAGTTGAAATGTACATCTGAAGTGTTGAGGTGACAGGGTTACATGTAGAGTTTTTGGATGTGATTGGTGGATGGATGTGTGACTGTTTGAAATTAGCGAATGTGAGAGTGTGAGGAATTCAACCATCCGCACGGGGAGTGTGCACTCACCTGGGCTGTTTTGATATATTTTTTAAAGAAATGTAATGTTGATAAATAAACCTCCGGGAAATGTGTGGGGCTAATCCTAACACGCTTCCCAATGGTCACTGCACAACAAACACATAGTCACGCATACTCTGGGGGACACAGCCTACCAGCACAGTCCTCCTGTCATGTTAAACTGGAATGTGACAGCCACAGGTACATCAAAGCATCGCAAGAGAGGGAAGGAAACACCTTCACTGGCCATGGCCAGCCTAATTAAAATATCAAAGGCTCCATGTGTCCGCCATGCCTATTGTTAAGCACTGCGTAGTGGAAGTGCATACTGATGAGAGTTTATTGAAGCAGGCCTGCGAATGGGCCTGTTCACAGAACTAACAAAGGGCAGCAAACCCCCACACCTTTTTGATATGCAATGTGTCAGCAAATCCCCTTTCAGAGGGAAGACGTATGTTATTTGATGGAGAAAGAAAGTCTGTTCTCTCCACAAACGTCAAGGGAGACCTGCGCTGTGATCAGGAGTCACACAGAGCTCAATTAACCAGAGAGACACTTTGATCCACAACAAACAGGAAGATGGGTGGGACATAGTAGTACATGTTGTCACCCCTTACCTTTCCTGTTGCAAAGCAATCTGGTTATGACCTCACGCATAACAGAGGATTGTTGGTGAGGACCCAGGATTGGTTCATTAAGGTAGGCTTAGCCTGCACCAATCACTGGGGCCCCTTTGGCTTTAAAAGAGGGTTGAGCCCCTCTTTTGGCAGATCATCCGATGACTTTGAAAGGAGTAAGAAGAAGGACTCATTTGGGCCCTGGCTGAAGTTACGGTCTGCTTTACAGCTTCTGCAAGTGAAGGAAGGCCAGGATTTCCGACATCCGATGCATCAGGGATTAGCCAATGAGATACTGTGGTTGTGGAGGAGGATTAGAAGTGTACAGGAGAACAGGGTAGTGTGAGGAAGGCATGGTTTCAAGCAGTAGAGACAGACACAATGGATACACGTTTTGAAATCCTTTATTTAAACTTTTAGTTGGGTTGGTAACATTCCTAACTGGCCCAAACTCCAAAATGGGAGTAGTCTTGACCATGAAATAAATAATAAATGCGTCCACGTCAGTCTGTCAAAATAAAAGGCCTATACTAAGAAACCCTAACCTTTCCCTCCTTCTTAGAATAAAAAATGTGTTAAGGGAAATACAAAATGTAAATAATGTGTCAAAAGGAAATGTCAAAATGGCTTCAGCACTAAATACCTTTTCCAGGTTCAACCCCACAAGGTCTAGAGAGTCTCTTAATAAACAAGGGATCGATCGATAGCACAGTTCTATCAATCTTACACACTTTGGCTTACTGGTACAGTTCAACAGTTCAATCTTAGGCTTTCACTTTCTGGGAGTTCAATCACTTTCTTGTCATCAATACTCAGTTAATATGCTCTCAATTTCTTACAGTTTTGCACAGGCTTCCCTATGCCGAGCTCGAGCCTGTCTGGTTTCACTTTATCACACAATTTCTTACAGTTCTGCACAGGCTTCCCTCTGTCAGGCTCGAGCCTGTCTTGTTCATCATGGGGGTTCCCTTCCCCACGTTTTATCTTAGATCTCTTTCACTGTCGAAGACTTTTGAAACTGCAAGGAATTTACATAGACCTCTGCATGACCAAGAAGATTGTGAATTGAAGGAATATGGAAAGAGAGGTTGACCTGTCTTTCCATATTCCTTCAATTCACAATCTTATTTTACAGCACCAATGCCTCTTGGTACTTGTAGTTATTATGTTCTTTCACGTGCCTTGCTGGTCTTTTCCAAAATTCTTTATATTTTACTTTTGCCCTCTTGGCATTCTTCACCTTTCACCTATTTCATTTTCCGCGTATTTAACTTTCTTTCCTTTGATCTCCGCTTGTGATATCTTTCAAAAGTTCATAGCATTTCCCAAAATGTGCGACTTCCTCTCACAAGACCACTCTGTTACTCTGTATCCTTTTCTTTTAACCATTGCTGTCTTCATTAACGTTACATATGCACACACGCAACCTTCAACTTTCAAATCACAGTCACTTTCCATTTAACATCAGCCAGACATTTGTTGTGCTCGATAACTCACCGCTTGTGTTAAATGAATGCCTTTCATCTTTTCCTCGCAGCTCAAGTCCATTACCAATGCCTCCTTCCCAACTCTGCCGTTCACCCAGGAGGGTCACGGGCCATTTCCTGGAAGCTTGAAGTTTCCTTTCCTTCGCTCGGACAGCTCTGCCTTTCGACACTCACAGAGTCCCGAAACCTTGGAAAATTATGCTTGGCTTTCTCTCGACCCTCTCACTTGCTGAGCAGTGCGTTGGCCTCCCAATTGCCACAGCCTGGTTCGCATTAGCCTCGGAAGAGCTGTTCCTTCTCTGACCCAGCCCCGCTCAAAGTGTGTCTATGCACACTACCTTTTATTTTCACAGGGAGACTTAATAAGGGGAGGTGTACATTATTAGAACTATGTGCCTGACTCTGCCTCGCCTCATTACAGGGACAGGGCCAATGCTAATCAGGGGAGGTAATCCTTCTGTCCTCCTTCCTCATCTTCCTTTTGTCAAGACAAGGTGGGAAGTAATTATGGGAGTTGTAGTTTCCCATAAAATAAACAGGGGTAGGGGTTAGACGGATTGTAGAACAATGGGGATACCGTATTTCACCATTGGGTGCTTCTCCAACACTTCCCAATGGCCCCTTACTCAGGTGATCCTCCCTCGCTTGTGATGGCATTTCCCTGGCCACCTGCGTAAGGGATCCCCAGGGACTAGGTTGTGAAACGCCCTCTGGTTTTTCACAGTAGTAAGTGTTTTATTTCTTGTGTGAAATGGTAGAAGGGTGAATATGGCTATGAAGAAGCAGAGTGTGTGTGTCCTAGGAGATTCATGGATACTTTGGTTGAAGGTTTACACTGAGAACCATGGCATGTCTGCTAATCTTGGATTAGAAGAAGTGGAGGTCTCTTGTTATGGAATTCGAGGATCAAGCTGGGTGGCAGTATTTCCGTTGTGTGAAAATTAGCTTCAGTTTAAACATCCAGACATCATTATAGTACATTGTGGAGGCAACAGTTTGGGGTATGTGACTGGAGTATCATTGCAGTTTGTCATGAAAGATACGTTCAAAAGACCAATAAAACTGTTTCTAGCTTCGAAGATTATTTTTCATGGATAACTCAAAGGCAAATGTGGAAAGGTTCAAGTTTGTTTTGTCCACAAATTGAAAAAAACAGGCAGAACGTGAATAAAGCTGTATGTGCTTTTTTACAGAATATGGGAAAGGCATCTTTTCACAATGAGAATATTAAGTTTGATGGCGTGAAGATTTTTCGATGAGATGGAGTACATTTAACAGATGTTGGAAATTAGATTTTTCTTTCAGATGTTCAGAATGGCTTGAAAGAGTTTTTGTGGAAAAAATGAAAACAGAACACGTAAAATATGTAGTAAATCATCTGTTAGTAGGTATACTATGTAAAAACCAAAACACAACAGAAGTTTGAAGAGGTTTTTGTAAAAGTGATAAAAAATAAATAAATTCAGTACAGCATTTATTAGTATAGTACATGAAACCTAAAATACTTTATTTAAAATGTTATTTTAAGAGCCACCATTGGAGAATGAAAAAAGTGAATTGAGTTTAAATCCCACCCTTTTAATTCCCCAAGAAGTCAACGAATATTAAAACTGTTTGCAGACCATATGAATGCGGAAAAGGGGGGTGATTCATTTGTTGATGGTAGTGTAATAGGAGTGGGAACTGTGAAAGCCATAAATAATGGCTAATCACTTCCTATGTATTTATTTATTTATTTTATTTATTGGATATTTATTTAGCGCCTATATTATACTGAAATGTGACAAAGGAAATGACAGAGATTGCCTGCTGGGGAACCCAGCAGCCAAACTCTAAACAGATAAATTAGGCAAGCATAAGTGAGGACATGAACAGTAACCGAAGTATCCAGGGAAAGAATAGTAAATCAAAGTGAGCAAGGTTCAGGACCGAGAACAGGAAGAAATTGGAAAAGCAACAAAGCAATAATCCAAGTGTAAGGGCACAGGAAACTGGAACTGCAGACTAGAAACTAAGGACCGGAATGAAGGAACAGCAGACTGAAATATAGACCAGGAACAAGAAAATGCAGGATCAAAAATCTGGACTAAATAAAATGGACTTAACTGCAGACTGTTAACAAGGAACTGTAACTATGGACTGGAATAACAAGGGCAGGATTGCAGACAGATAACAAGGAAACTCTAGCTTGGAATCTAGGGAGCTGAAGATAGGTAGCACAGACTATGGGCACAGAACGAGAAACTGCAGGCAAGGAACAAGATCATTTGTGGTAGAGAACAAGGGCTGCAGAAAGGGAACAGAGCACTGCAAGCAGGGGAGCAGGGCTGCAGTGCAGGAAGCAAGGCAGAAGGCTTGGGAGTGCAGGTAGAGTAGCAGGGCTGCAGGGCAGTGAGCACACAGCACTGGAAGAGGAACAGCAGCAACATTACACAGCAGAGCTCCAAGGATCCAAGCATGAAGACCTGGCGGTGAACTCAATACAAGAGCCCTGTGCTCCTACAGGCAGCTGCTTAAATACTGACCTGTGCTGAAGCAGTCATGATAGCAGCACCTGGAGCACCACGCTTGAAGGCAATGTGCTACCTCCCTCTCTGGTCCTGGGAAAGTGAAAGCAGCACTGATCACTAAGGCGTATGGGGATTGTAGTTATAAGACAGCTACATAGGAATAGCCAGACAACAAGAACTACCATGATGTGCATTATGGGCTATGTCGTTTCTGAAATTAAATAAGGATGTACCAAAGTCTTGCAAACGGAAAGTAAAAACCAAAACATTAATATGTGATATCCAAGGAGGATTATGGTGATGAATGAGTCCCACATAGTTCACAATGGGTGCCAATTGGTGTTCCAGTGGCACAGTCATGACAAATCATCACCTTCGGACTGTATCTTTGTTTTTTAAAGAACTACACACACATGTACTCCACTATCTATTAAGGGGAAGTATGTCAACTCTTGTAATGGATTGGGTTTTAAATAGGGATTTTTAGAAAATGAGTGTTGTTGGAGGGACAGAAGACAATATGTAGCATATATTTTTTGAGCGTGTTATAAACCATCCATTCCCTAGGCTGGCATTCTCTTGTGTCAGGAGAATGTACTTCAACTGATAAGCTAAATTATATAACACCTTTGGAGAATGCCCAACAATAAGGTGATCAAGCATGGTACCATATAACCCCCCTGATAAACACATGAGTGCCAGATGTAACATCCCTAGAACAGGTTTGACATAATTTTAGGATTTATAACCTTTTGTTTAATACCTAACAGCTAAGTTTAACATGTCAAAGAACGCAATTATAAATTAATATAGGATGCAATTGTTTTATGAGGAACATCCCATTTGAGTTTCTTTGTTGGTCAATTTAAGTTATTTATAGATATATCCATAGGGCCACGTCTGTGATGTAAGGGCTAGCTAGCAACAGCTTGAGATCAGAGTAGTAACTGAATTGGTTTCTATTGGAGAGTTGGTCCAATGATGAAGCTTGACTAGACATGGTCATTAGATGCTTATATGGTGGTTATTTCTTCTTGCCTTTGACAATATCTCTCGTTTATAGTGTACACACTATCCTGAATCAAGTTTATTGATGTTGCCGTTTTTTAATATGTGGAAATAGTACATTTTGCATTTCCATTAATACACAGGAAAGTCTAATGGCTTACTGCAGTAGCCGATAACCCATGTCCACACACGTGTGATTATATAGTAATTGGGGCTAATGTGGCCAGAGTTAGTAACTCTGGTCTTTCCCTCTTATGTTCAATGGCCACCTTAAACATACATTCTTCAAAAAGTTCGCAATAGTGGTCATCAAAAAATGTGCTGTAGATCTTATATTGATGTTGTCTTTTGAGTATGGAAAGGGTCGGAATCTAAATTACTCAATTTCTTCAAATATAATACATGTTGAAACATAATTGTCCTTAAACATTGCAAAACTTGCTATTCATTTTCTGGAAATTGAGATTAAGATTCCAGGACCAAAAATAAGGGACCAACTTGAATTAAAAACTCACTGACTACAGTAACTAACTTTGCCTTCAAAGTTTCCAATCAGCACAACTGTGAAACAACCTTCTATACAGAGTGTTTACATGATTTTGGAGGTCTGTTTCAGATAATTGATATTTACAAATATAGAAAAGAAGTCTATGAAAAAGATTGTTTTGCATGACAGAGGATATCCTGAATGATTGGTTTATCAAATGTTAAAACATTCAAATGAATGTTTACACATCAAACTAAACCAGCCATAGTCAAGGAAAAATATCTTCAGAATGTACTGTTTTTTTGCTGAGATCAAGTAAGCTATTCAGAAAATAAAAAAGATTAATGTACAGTTTATACCTTGCAATTATAACAATCTGATTGAAGAACATCCTCACTCTTTTTAAGTTTTAGGTAAACCAGTCACAGGAATGTTGCCTTGTCTCGAGTGGCAAAATTGGAACAATCCCACTGTAGGTTATAAAACACAGCCCACCAGCCCTGGACCAGAAATTCGACTTCTACCACTTGCCACCGGGACCTTGAAAATGTTTCTTACACCATCAGATGTCCATGTGGACTTTACTATTTTGGACAAATGGCCTGAAAAGCTAACATTCAGTGAAATACCACCACTCTAACATTTGCACTAAATTAAATGCATTCACACTAAAGACTCACAATCTTCAATTGCTAGACATATCCTTGAAAAGAGACAGTCCCCATTCCAGTTTCAAATCTTGCATGTTAGGCAAAGGCCACTCCATAGTGGTAACTGTATCAATTTCCCTCATAAAACAAAGCATTTTTTAACAATCGTTCATAGAATTTATGGCCAGATTGTTTCAATTCTGAACAAAAGTTGATGTTCTGTATTTTCTCTTTCTGTATTAGCATTGCTACCTCGTATTTAACTGTCATGTTTGTGTGATTGCTTGTATGCTTTGGATCTAGTTTATTTAATGACATATTTTACTAACTAAGAATACATGTAGTTCTTAGTGGTACTGAAAGGATTACACCTTCATGACTTTTACTCATGCCTGAGTTTTTTTTCAATCTAACCTTTCAGAAGGATATTTCAGTTTTCTCATTCACATTTTGTCAGAAATATATTATTTTTATTTGTATAATTTTGACTTTTTTGACGCTGTTCACTTCCAATTTCCTTTTTTCTTCCTCTGCTTGAATCTACATTGGAACCTTTCCTATTGTTCTTTATTTACCTTTAAATACATGCTACAAAAAAAGAAGTAACCTTTTTTAACTGAAGCTTTTCACTTCTGGGATGATGAGTTCCCATCGGCAAGCTTAAGTGATGTAAAGTGGTTAATATATCTAGTACATTGCGCCAAGACTGAGCACTTAACATTTCTTCCTTTTGTTGTTTCTAGGGAATGGCTGCCTCTTGATTGTTTTCACTGAAATGCATTGGACATTGATTGCTTTGTTCTGAAGATCGTTTTGTGAGTTGACTGCATCTAACATGAGATGAATAAACACCAAAATAAAGTCTCTACAAGTAACAAACCTTAATATAATGTCATTAATACAATGAAACTTACATTTAAAGTTTTCTCCAAAAGCTACAACAAAATACTAATAATTTGCAAACAAATTGATTATACGGTCTCTGCCTATAATCCTGAAATAGATAGCCGGGAATAACTCCCACTCCCCCATTTCTCAATGGAATGAAATTGAATTTCTGAGCCAACTATCGTTAGTTTGGACAAAAGGAGATAACCTAATATGGCCGGACACAAACACTGGGTTAAGTGACAGAACTGCAACAAGTATACATCTCCTAAGTACTGTGAAGAATGCTGCTAAACTACCTATGATAAGTCATGTCAGACTGATAAGTGACCCGGGAATAGGTTTTGTGTAGGATTTTCAAAGTACAATGAACCCTCCAGCCAGTCAAACATCTTAGTGATCACTGCAACACTCAGAAATATGTTAATTTCCTAAAAAGTAATCAAACAAAATGCAAGCACCAGCAGTTGGGCAGAGTTAATAGCAAGACGGTAACAGTATGTTTTCTTGGATAGACAATAACAGAATTAGTCAATGTTGGCGGTCTGGGAACTACAGTACCGGTAGGCATGCCAGTACCGTAGTTCCCAGACCGCCATACTACGAACTGTGCTCGCGGGCACCTGTCAGCCTGCCAGGTCTGACCTGGCGGGCAGAGCAGCACCCGCGAGCACAGCATGTTGGATGCACCGGCACCACTCTGAATGGTACCGGTGCATCCAACGTCCCATTCCCATTCAGCCCAATGGGGCCGAATGGGGATCTGGAGTCCCTCGTTACCGGCACCCGAAAATGGTCAATTACCAGGTCTGCCAGACTCGGCATGACCCAGTAATTGCAAATTCGCTGGTGCCAGAAAAAAAGTACTACTATTACAGGCACGGCTACCGCCAGCCTCGTAATGAGGCCCAATGATACCTTACAAAAACACCGCTCATTGAATAACAGAGAAAAAAACAAGATGTTGGGGCTCATTACAAGTCTGGCGGTAGCTGTGCCGGTAAAACCAGCGGGCTGACACCGGACACGTGGTAATTTAAGGACATGCTGGAATTACTGTGGCATTACAGCCCCGGTGGTCCGGTAAATCCAGTGCCGGCAATTCTGTAAATCCACATTCCCGTTGAGGACTCCACAGGAATGGGGAGCACGGAAACATGGGCACCAGGTCGTAATCGTGCCAGTGTTTCAGTGCATCTCTACTGGCGGGTGCCGTTCTGCCCGTCAGGTCAGACCTGGCAGCTTGGGACGGCACCCGCCCGCAGAACTCTGTAAGCGGATTCAATTCAACACTACAGCTAAGTCAATGCCTAGTCTGGGATGCTGAGGGAAACCCTTATTGATATATTTTTATTTCCAGTTCGTTTACTCTGGATGAAAACACTTGTATAACACCCCTCTCTTAGAATCCCCCTGACCCCACTTAGCCAAGAAGTAGGTTTGTTTTGCAAATTAAAAGGTTTATTTGAAAATTAAACAATATATATATATATCACACTTTTATAATAAATTTATATTTGATATCACACTTGAGAATATGATGTTGATCAACAATGGATAATGTTATAGTGGTACACTCTTTTTAATGGCTTAAAAGTTGATATAGAGAGGATAAAGTAGCCGAGAATGCTCATATGGCTTCAAAGACAATGCAATGATGAATGAAATGCAGTACAGAAAATAAACTTGATATGATTTCAACCAAAACAATGTAATCACTTTTCCCCCTGGTAGCAATTCACCCCCCCCCCCCTTTATGCAATGTAAAGAGATGGGAGGAAAGCACACAGTTCTCAGGAATGCAATCAAATATAATTCAGTTCCCCCCTAGCAAGCTGAGAGGAAAACAGGTAGGAGTTTTAAACACAGGCAAAATCCTTTGATGTGGTTGCAATTAAGTGAACAATATGCGATAAATGCTTTTAATTCCCTATAGGGGGTTCAGGGTGAGTGAGAGATACTTTAAATTAATTCAGAATCACTTTAGCAATGCTCTATGAATGATTGTCAGGTTGCAAACGAATTTCAGCAAAGGAAAGCAAGAACAAATATTGGCTGAAATTAAGCAAAATGTCAAATCGCAGCAATTTAGTCGCATGCGTCGAGCGCAATTACGAAGGCACTATAAGGGTCTGACCAGGCGTGCAGAGCGGCACCCGCAAGCAGAACTCGTAATGTGGCGGTATGGTAACAACGGCGCCAGTAGCACTACCGGCGCCGTTGTTGCCTTACTGCCACATTCGTAATGAGGCCCTATGTCCTTGAAAATTATGTGGATCACTGTTTGGCTCAGAGGTGTCTGCGGATACCGAACCAGAAAGTGAGTCCACGGGCAGGACAGAGATATCACTAATTTATTTGACCTATATTTTGGGTATGTTTAAAAAATCGAATGGATGGATTAACACCAAATTTGCAAAAGCATGCTTTCGGGACCAGGCTGCGGTTTGGCTGTAGCCAGAAGCAAAAAAAAAATCTGTTGTTCATGTCTATGCAGATTTTTTATGTTTTCGGAGTGCCCCGTAATTTTACCCTCCTTGATGAAATTGTACGAAACCTTGAATAATGATTCAGAGGTGGCTGTATACTTTTTTTGCAAAGTCTCATAATGATTCATCAAATGGTGCCAAACTTATAAGCCACCCACTTTCTGCAACTTAACCATAATTGCAGGTTCGCTACCGCAGACCCTGTAATTATATATGTATACAGTGCAGTGGTCGCCACACTATAGTTAAGGTCTGTGACATGATCCATAGATTTTCAGAATTTCTATTGCTAATTACTTTTGTCATGCATGACTAATCTCTGTGAGGGGTCAGCAATGAGAGGTGGTCATAAAGTTGTAATGTTCTCACCATTAGCCATATTTATTAAAAGAAAATGGGGTTGGAAAAAAAGTCCTATCATGCCCTGACCCAAAATAGAATGTCCCTCCCTATGAAACCAAAACTAAAGAAAAGTGACCCACAAGCTAACATAAACAATAAGAAAAAGGTACAATAGAATTTCCACTTCCACCAAATTGTGCAAAACCATATATATACAATTTCAAGAAAGGAATTTGTGTCTCCAGAGTTTAGCTTCCCTTCTCCTGAACTGTTTCAGGAAAAGTTATTTTTGAAATGCTCTCTTTTCAGCAATACCTTGGATATCCTGGTGTACTCCTCTGCTCTGCCAGGAACTCCTCTACTGAAATATCCAATCTCAACAAAAGTTGAATAGAACAAAACCTCCTTTTCAACACAACATTGCATTTTCTTGGTATATTTCCTAGCCAAGAATATTCCCCTTTTGTCTCACTCAGATCCCCTTGTGTTTCTCCTTCCAGGTATCTTTCCAAAAAGGTTCAATTGAAACTCCAACTGAAACTCTGGATATCTTGGTTTAATCTCCTGCCAGGGCCATCCCCATTTTGGGCTACACAGATCCCCTGGTGTACTCTCCTGGCAGGTATCTTCCAAAAAGGTTCACTACCTGATGCTCTTAACAGGTCTCTCCACAACATTCATATTTCTCTTAAATAGCACACAATTGTACTTACTCATTGGTATAACTCTGTTGTCTTCAATTAGGACTTGCACCCATTTCCCCCATGATATCATCCCCTATATGAGGGTTTGTTCAAGCTCCTTCTTTCAACCTTTCTTACAATATCTCTTGGTTCTTGGCAATGCTTGTTCCAGGCTTCCCCCAACTGATATCTCATGTCAGGAGATTTGTACAACTCTTGCCTCCTTGTTTCTTTTTCAATGTCTTTTTTCTTAAGGCAATGCTGGTTCACGGTTTCCTCCAACTGACATCTCTTATCAGGAGAATTGTACCATATTTGTTCTCTTGTTCTCCCTCTGTAATGTCTATTTGGACGGTATTCAAAACCTTCCCTTAATGGTCCGTTTGCCTTTCGGAACACTCCAGGCTACCATTCTCACTGGACCAACTCACTGGTATCTCCTGGCATCTCTGAATTGTGGGACATTGCTGCAATACAGTATTGCTTTGGGGTTGGCTTCCACGGCCTGTCAAACCCTCTCTCTGCTTCTTTGCCAGACTCATGATTCCTCGCCGGTAAGGTTGCTGTCCTTCAGTTCGACAGCACCAATGACAACCTCTCTGCTTTCATTGTACTTCTCGGGAGCCTGTCAGTCTCTGCTGGGTCTCCCGCCACTCTTATACATCAGAGTGACAAGAGGTAGTCTGGGAACACTGCTTCTCTTCAGCTGGACTCCCTCCTGTGCTTCTGCCTCTTTCTGCGACTTTGTTTCCCACTATGCATACTCTGCAGCCCGGTCCAACTTCTCCTACACCTTTCTTCACCTGCAGGTGATTCTCAGATGTAAATGTCCCGCTCATTAGATTGAATGGATAACAACTAGACTGCACATTCTTCTTGCCAGTACTATTGCTCCTCATTGACTCATTACTTCTCTTCTTTGTCTCAGTACTTAAATCCTTCTGGAAGCTGGAGTCCAAATGACCACTATTGTGTTTAAAGTTCTTTTGTTGAACACTTTTATCAACATAACAATCATCATATACATCAGATGTCAAATACATTTTAGTGGGGTAATACATACCTGAAGGATGAATAATGTTCTGCTTAAGATGTTTAACAGATGTGCGTTTTAAGACATTACAATTAAAGAGTTTTGAGGAATGACAACAGGCCATTAGAAACTATTGGATTAGGATTTCTACCCCACAGTCAAGGGAAGAATACTGTGTCTCTACTGTCAGAGCCATCGCCTTTCCCAGGCAGCCATCTCCTCCCATGTGATCTAACCTCCGAATACCACCCTGAGGGCCAGGATCGGGTAGTGGTTGCCTACCCCTGGCCTCATTGGAGGAGACTTTAGGCTGGTGAATAGTGATGACGCTACATGACTCATCACATTTCGCTGATATTTTACAAACTAAAAGTTTGTGATGCCCCCCTCCTCCCACACTGGAAATTCTGGGAAGGATTTGTTAAAAAATGTAAAAGTTAGTAAGAAAGAAAAAAAACACTGTTTTCAACCTACTCCCATTCATTTTCAAAGAGAAAAAGTGCCAATGTAATCAAGCCGAAGTGTCAAATCCACTCGAGGGAAGTGGACCAAATTGTGCATGAAATGTTGACTTAATTTCTGGGACAAGTTCGGGGTAATTCTGTCCAGTAGTTTTCAAAATATTTGACATGGATGGGGGTACCCCATTGCCCCAAGAATATGGCTATATCTCCCATGGTGCTTTGCCGTAGAGAGGCTTTTGAGAAATCTGCCATTTTCTTTTGTTTTTGCTCGATGAAAGCGATTAGTGTGATAATACCAGGGGAATGCCAAAACGAAAAGTGCAAACAAAGCTATTTGGAGAAGGAAAGAGGATGAAATTGCAACAGGCTAAAGGTGGGGAGGGGGAAAGAGGATACCATGTGACATTGGAGAGTTGGGTGTGGACTGAGGAGACAGTTACAGTTCAAAGGTTTTTGGTAATAACGCAAGACGCGCTAGGAAAAGAACATTTGTCACATGAACAAAAGAGTCAAACAGAGTAAGGGTAGAGGGTAATGGAGGGAGAGAGTGAAAAAAAAGAAATTGTATACCTAGTGGTCCCAAAGGAACCTATTGGGGCAACTTGTACAGTGGCCATGGCTGAAGAACATTGGTAGTGGGTACCAAAGAAACCTATTGGTGTAACATGTACAGTGGCTACGGCAGAAGGTCATGGCTAGTGAGCCCCAAAGGATGCTATTGGTGCAGCAGCTGGAGTGACCACAGCCAAAGGCCATAGCTAGCGGGACTCAAAGAAACATATTGGTGCAGCTTGTACAGTGGCCGCGGCCAACGGCCACTGGTCATGGCCAAAGGGCATGTCTAGTGGGCCCATATGTCATCCGCCCTGTTGCAAAGACCATGAGCACAAACATAACAGATGGGAGTTACAATGATACAAAATTAGAGAAAAGCAAAATAGCTCAGTAGGTTGAGCACTCGTTGCTGTGATCTGTGTTTGATTTGCAGGTCGCAGTTTCGAATCTCAGCAAGGCCAACTCAGCCGTTATTTCTTCTGAGGTCAATAAATGAGTACCAACTCTGGTTAGGTGATACTGTGTGTAAATGTGTATGTAAAGTGTTTGACTTATGCAGCGGATTTGGCTGAAAGTTTTCAAATTCAAAGGTTTGTCATTTTCAATACAAGGGTTCCCAGGTCTTTTTTGTGGGGTTTCACCCTAAGTTACCCAGGGTAATCCAGCCGTGAATCTCTTGCTGACTGTGCTTGGAGAGACACAGGGTTACCTCGCTGATGAGGCCCGACTAGGCCAAAACACGTGTCTGGGGTTTCTGTTACTCTTCTGCAGAGGTTATTTGCCTAGCATTTCTGTGCTGGACTGACTAAGTGGGTGGGATCAGTCTGATTCGCAAATGCCCTTTTCTCCTCTGTGAAAGATACAGTGAGGAAAAATGTGGCTGTAGACATTCCCGAGTGGGTACCTTCCAATAGAGCAGGTTATTTGGATGTGTTTGTTCTCAGTAAAGGGGCTCCCAGACCTTTTGTTGTATCTTTAGGAACTTGGCGTTTCACCAGTGGAGTAACTTTGCTGAAAACGTTGGGGGGACATCATTACAAATGAAAGAAAGGGGCAGTGTTGCGTGG
Organism: Ambystoma mexicanum; assembly: GCF_040938575.1. Lineage (NCBI taxonomy): Eukaryota > Metazoa > Chordata > Amphibia > Caudata > Ambystomatidae > Ambystoma > Ambystoma mexicanum. The sequence continues at coordinate 294,070,439 of NC_090941.1, forward strand.
GCGGACGTTGGCAGTAAGGGATAAGACTAAACTACTACACGATAAGAGTCCATTGCTGACGCGCTCAGTTATAACTTTCATAAGACTGACGGGTATGAAGTGGCCCACAGTTGCAAATGTCTATTCATTCCTTTGTGACACTGTTTGACTAGTACCCAAGGGGGATTTTTTTGATTAATTGTGATGCAAAGTGTGCATTTTAAAGAAAATGTATTCAGCAACACTGGTCAAAACTATTAGCCGCATAGTGAAGTAACTCATCAAACTGGCCCACATATGCCAAAACAGTGCCCACTTTGTCCCAAACAACTGGCCCACACAAGCATTTTGCGTTTTTGGTTCAGCCATGGGCCTACTGCACTATAGGCCAGCCGAGCCTGGACCTGGAGGTTGCGTTGAGGACACAAACACACAGTGGCACTGCATGGAATAAAGTATGCCGTGGAGGTTGATAGGCCATTCCTTATACAATGCGACATTTTAATCTGAAACTGCAACAGCAGAAAATGTTGTGTTTCATGTTTATTTGACACTTGTTAGGATTGCCAAATTGGGACTGACAAAGTCTGATCTATGCTGTGGAAGACTGGTTCCTAGAACACTGACTCACTTATTCTGGGAGTGTTGGTGCCTGCCGGAGCCTGGGGGATGAGATTGCATAGCTTTGGTTCTAGGGGCTCAAAATACATGTCTCCCTCTTGTAACACTGTTGCACCAGACTGACTCTTAAAAACAAGCTCAGCTTGTTTGTGACAAAGACAAGTTCTGTTTGTGACACAAACCCTGCTTTTCTGGCTTTGGCAGGTCAGACAGCATCCTTCATGGGGACCAGTTACTTGCAAAGCATGAAAAAGTGAAAGTGGAATATGGTGGCAGTCATTTGCCAAATGAGGAGATTTAGGGGGATTTGTTGGACCTATACAGTTGACGGACTTGGTTCGCTCTCCACACAGGGTCAGCATCCTTCCCCAAGGCTTTGGCCTGTATTGAATGTCAGCCGCACAACTCATTCCCTGTCCTGCCACCGCTCACTTGATATGATTCCAACCCCATTCTTGTTTTTTTTTCTCTTCTCTCTTTTTCTCTCTTCTATTCTTCTACTCCATTCGCCTCACATCCCCCTTTTCTTCTTAGGCAGTGACGTGGGGTATTTCAGGTTTTGCTATTGAAAATTAGATGTGCATTCTTTTGCTGTTGTGTTGGGTGAAGACTCTTGTGAATTCACAGTTTTGTTCCAGGGCCTATTGAACACTCTTTTATAGAGGGTATGTATTCTAATCGTACCATGCCAGGTTATTGCTCGATACAATAAAATGTTGTTTTATTTTTGAAGGCAGGAATAATATTTTGTTGAGCTAAATATTGGCACCTTCCAATGAAATTGGCACTTTGTTTTGTCATATTAAATAGATTTATATTCTATGATGAAGTAGACCTGTTATTATTATTTTCAAACCAGATCACCATCTATACACAGATCACCAACCGGATATACTCATCACAAAGTAAACGTTTATGTGCTTCCCTGTACCTTATCTGTGGAGTTATTTCCTCACAAAATATGCTTGTTTGGACCATTGAACTTCTCATGGAAAAAGATAATCACAGAGGAACCCAACATCTATTCCTGGTGAACCTGTGGTAGCACTGCAAGCAGCAGTCAGCTTCTTCTTGGAAGAAGACTGGACACAATACGACTAAGCACTAAAACTGTAATAGTGCAGCATTTTCAGTTTTGGGTGCCAATGGAACCCATGGCATCAACGGAGGGCATGGTATTGTATTGCGTACAAATACGCTTTGTTTGTGTCCTGATGCCTGCCAAACCCAAGAGCACACAGCTTTATGGCCCATTTAATATTTGGCTAAATGGTGCATCGTCAGCAAATCCACCACGGTGAACATTCTACAGATGTGAAACTAACTCACTAATTGCATGAATGAAAACCACCTAATTCCTAAGCAAGTCATAAAAAAGCTACAGAGAGAGAGAGAATTCACCAATGTCATTATTGGAATTATTGCACTCTCTTCAGACTATTTAAACCCTTAGTACTTTGTCACATCTCTAGCACCTTTAAAATGTAATCAGAATGTGCATAAATACCATTGATTATAAATGAATACCGATTGAAACAATAAATCAGGATGCAGGGAAGTCTTGACTGAATTCCCAGTAATTGCTGCCGAAATAAAACCATCTTTCCTTTCACACCGTATGGGGTAGTTCTATCCCACTGTAACAGCAAACATGCCAAAATGGTGTGTGTGTGAGCCAGAACATTGTAATGTTTGTAATAATTACAAACAAGGCCCTCCAATGTAAATCCATCAACGTTGTGAAAAAACACACTGAGAGCTACAGAAGGTGAGAGACAGAGAGAAAGCGAGCCACACACAAGTGATAGGAAAGACATGTACAGAAGGCACCCGCACCTTAGAAATATGGGACAGGGGCACATTAGAAACTCTGCACTGCAGAAACCGGCCCAGCCCGCCGCGTCGCTGCCTGCGCACACCCACAACAAGCAGAAAACACAGCTCAGCCCACAATGCGGCCCCCAAAAGATGGGGGGACAAAAAGGCATACCACAAAAGTTGGCGGGGGGACAAAACCCCCGTCTCCCTTATAATTACGCCCATGTGTTTCACCCTAAATTATCCAGGTTAATCCAGATGTGGACCCCTTGCTCACTGTGCTTTGAGAGGCACTTCTTCACCTCACTGATATGGTTTGATTTTTGGCTTCTTACCTTATACCCTAGCCTAATTGCAAGCTTTAGCTTTACCTCTTCCCTTTTGTGGTTCACCTCACTGATAAGGCACAACTAGGCCAAAACATGTGTCATGGGTTGCTGTTGGCACGCTTGTTCAGTGAAAACTTGCCTAGCATTTCGGTGTTGAACTGCCTATGTGGGTGGGACCAGACTGATATGCAAATAGAAATTTCTTCTCTGTGAAAGGTACAGTGAGCTAAAACATGGTTGTAGACCCTCCCCAGTGGGCACCGTCCCATAGAGCAGTTTGCTTGGCGGTATTCATTATTGTTATAGGGGCTCCAAGACCTTTTTTTAAACTCCCAATACACCCCATTGTATTCCATAACTTCTAGAAATATTTTAAGAATGAAGAGCTGAGGAGAAGGGATGATGACTTTTTGAAATGGTCTCTGATTAAGTTTTAGAAACTCTAGTTTGTGGCTCTTGGGGAACCACAAAACAACTCATTTTGCATCGAGACTTGTGTCTACCCTTCAGGCCCAGTCCTCTGTTGCTTCTTAACCAGTACACATTATGCTTCTCCACCTTGCCTACACTAATCTCTGAGGTAAACCAGTCTTGTCCCCATACAAATATTGCATAAGGAGATGTATTGTTCCATGTCCTCAGTATTCAATTTTGAGCAACAGGCACATAGCCCTAATCCCTAAGGGTGCTTCTTATTACTGTGCACGGAAAGTTGCAGGATCCACTGTGCAGCTCAAATGAATCTTGCAAGAAACTCAGTATCCGGGTCCTGAAACAATTACATGTTGTGCAGCTCCAGAGCCCCATAAAGTTGTCTGATTGTAAGTGCTCCAATGCTTTCTGTTTCCCATTTTTAATTTTATCCTGTGACCACATTATGTAGAAGTGTCTGGGACTTGGATAGCTTATGCGTTTACCGTCTTAGCATAATATCTTGAGTGAGTCCAATAAAAGGTAACAAAACATGAACATCTTTTCAGGATCAGAATGTGGTAACAGTTCCTCAACTCCAACACTCCTTCCGCCCTTATCAATCTCGATCTGTCCTCTGCCTTTGGCACAGTCAATAATTTCATCCTCATAAATTGGCTCTGTGATACCCTGGGTATCACGAACCGGGCACTGGTCTGGTTGACCTCTTTCCTCTCGAATCGGGCTTCTCAAGTGCACTGGGCCTGTTTCTCTCCTCTACCTCACTCTCAACATGCAGAATCCCTCAGGGCTCTATCCTCTTGCTGTGGCTTTTCAACATTTACCTTGCCCCTCTGGCCCACTTGATCTCCACTTTCTCTTCTTATTTCCAGCTCTCCTTTAAGCTTCCCTCCTCTTCCTCCTCTCCCTACTCTCTCATTTCTGACTGTCTGACTGCTATTCAGGCATGGTGCGCTGTTAAAGATCTCTGCCTTAATGCCAGTAAGACTGAGATCCTTCTCATTTGGACTCCTAAACCCTCCTTCCCTCCTTCTCTCCTACACTCTGGCCACCCTACTTGGGCCCCCTGCCCACTCCCTCATGTGAGGCTAAAAACGTGGGTGACTTCTTTGACTCCTCTCTCTCCTTCTCTTCTCATATCACAGACTTTGTAAAGAAGGCTCACTATCAGCTTCAACTCCTTAGAGGAATTCTCCCTTTCCTCACCTTCCCCCAGAAACTCAATGCCTCTAGAGCTCTGGTTCTCTCAAGGCTTGATTACTGTAACAGCCTCTTCCTTAATTTACCTCTCTCCTCCCTCCACCCTCTTCAACTAATCCAGAATAGGACTGCCAGACTAATTCTTGGCCTCATGCACATAGACCTCATCTCTCCAGCCCTAAAATCTGTCCACTAGGTCCTGGTGGTTGAAAGGATCAGATTCAAGACCCTTTGCATCATTCACAAGGCTTTCTGGGGCCTAGCACCCCGCTACACCCAACTCTCTGCAGATCAGACGTTTCTCCAAGCAGAGAGTTGGGGGGCAGATCTCTCTATTTGGCAGGAGCCTCCATTTGGAACGGCTTCACTGCCTCTCTCCGGCTTAACCTGGATCTCCTTGAGTTCCTGAAGCTTCTCAATACCTTCCTTTTCTCCTCCTCCTTCGATCTCACCCTCCCCTGCTAGTCTCCTCCTGCTGCTACGACTGGTTGCCTGTGTTCCCTTATGAGCCTTACTGGGGTCAGGCACTCCTTCAACCAGCCTTCGCCCTGCAGCCAATACTACCACCAGTTGCCCTTGGGCACCCACCTCTGACTAGCCTTTTGAGGCCGGTTCACCCCTGTCCTTGCACTTGACCTCAAGGCCTGGTTTCCCCCCGGGCACTTGCCCTCCTGGGCACCCTTCAGCACTTGCCCATCCCTGGGCCCCCTCCCTCCAGCACTTCTCCCTCTTTAACCCCTCCCTACCGCATCCCCTCGCCCTGATCTCCCCCTGCACTTTTATACTGCACTTGCACGTTCCAAATGTCACAAGGCATAGTGAGACTATTATTGTTGTTTTTCTCCACTGACCCCTCACCCTCTCTTTTGTCTTGTGGTGCCTGGAAACACTGTTGCTGTTTAGGCACCTTACAAATGTTCAATACATAAAAATAAAATAAAATAAAAAATCCCACAGGTGAAAATACATTTCCAAAAGATTTTAATTAAACAACCACTTTAGACTATAAAATCTGTGATGATAGGATTCCTCATTATATCCTAATCATTCCACAATTGTCTGCTTACTTTCAGTATTAGAGAGGTCCCCAGTGCAATATACTGCTCCCATCATTCTTCGGCCAGCCAGCATTTCAGCCACTCGATTTAAGTTCAAGTAGAACACATTGGTTCTTCACCTGGCATGTATAAGTGCATGATGGCGGAACAGTTGAGCATACCCACAAAGATACCATAGCTTTGCTGCACTATGTTAAATGATTGGCACTATCGATTAGTTAATGATCTTTCCCCTAGGGTTTTCAGAACATCTCCTTTGTATTCTGTGCATATGGTAATTATCACTGTCCATATGCCAGTTTCTGTATTTCAACATCTGTGGATACCCCTGATCTGCGTATCCAATCTCCTGGGTGGAGTTTTAATTCAGGAGGAATAAAAAGTAGTACCTGTTTGACAATGAAGCTGAGTATTTTACTTTGCATAATCTTCTGCCCCCCAATCTTGATCATGAATGGGGTACAGTGTTCTATGTAGGGAGTGTCTTGGAAGTTGTATATGTTATAGAGGGTTGCCTAGGGTCCATTGTTCTAGCCTCCTCGCTCTCATCTTCTTTGCTCTGTGTTTCTTTTCTGGTGTTGGAATATATCGGAAGTGTATTGCTTATTTGTTTTAGAGTCTGTTTCACTGGTCAGGGGTGGCTCTGAAATCTTCTTTCAAGAACAATGGATAAGGCGTTGGGCTTGCTTGATAAGCTTCAGAAAGTGGTAAATGGCTTTTGATGTCTAGGTATTTTTCCTTTCCACCTCGGCACATGGTTTTGGACCTCTCATGTGTTGATGGGGAGGCCTGTGTTTCTGGACCTGTCGATCCAATGTGTAGCACCATATGTATTGACCAGTGGATGAATAAAGGGGAAGCACATAGGTCATTTGACATTATTTATCATGATACTACAATGGATGAGGATCTTTCTCAAGTTCTCAGTCTTTCGGGGAGTTGGCAAGACTGCACTGCTTCTAGGTTCTCATCGGCCCTTTTTAGTTCAGGGCTGCATGAGTCTTTGCAGTCTCTAATATCATCCTTTTCTGCCACACCACTACAACGGTCTCTGTGACTTACACCAGGTTCCTCTGTAATGAGCATATCTTTCACCAGTCACTGAGGTGTATGTCAGCCCCATCGAGTGAGTAGAATACACTTGAGGCTCCCACAAGGCCAACCCTACAGCTCTTTCAGGATGTTGGGGAAGGTTTGAACCTGTCACAGTATTAAGGGCATCCTCAGCTTTCTAAGGATATTGAGGCAGGTTTAAAACATTCACACTCTCAATGACGTCCTCTGTTCTTTCAAGAACTGAGATATATGAGACTTCTGCAGCCTCTTGAGCTTTGTCTGCTCTCTCAGAGCATTGGGGTAGGTATGTGTCATTGTCAGTCTGAAGGGCTTCTATAGCTCTCTTGTGTTGTTGGTGTAGGTATGAGAATTAATTTGGATAGATGTTGGATTCCAGCCATCTCAATGATGTCTACCATGTTTTAGACTCTGTAGGCTAGAAGAGCCCTGGAAAGTCATACTTGTAGAAGGCAAGTTAATTTTTAAAGACAATGTAGCAATCCCCCTTTAGGGGGATATACAGTGCAGGTAACGGCCAGTCAGCCCGAGCCTAGGCAGGCTCGCGGGAAGTCACGGTTGACTCCTATTTGCACCCTCAGGATTTGTCTGGGATGCTAATAGTTTTATTTCTACGGCATTTTTACTGCAGATGGACTCTGTGCACATTGTGCAAGGCCTATCTCCAGCAGAAACAAAATAAAACAAGATGGACTCTGCCATAGCAAGTAGAAAAGTGACTTAATGCTTTTTTCTATTTTTATGGTGGCCACGGGTGCGACAGAGCACCCTGGGACCTGAGCACAAAGCTCCGCTCATGCATGTAAATGGGGAGGGAGGGAGGGAGCTGCTGGAGGCTGCAGGTTGTTTTGGGGGTATGGTAGAGGGTGGCTGCATAGTGAAACAACAGGGAAGGGATCCATATTGCCTCCCCACAGTCAAGATGGTGGCGCCTGGGTAAGGGTCTAAGGTGGCTGGAGAAATGCAGGTGATACAATGTGTGTTCTCACCCGTGTTTCCAGGCACATGATTGTCTGAGCGCCCTTCCACCGGTGTGAATTAAGGATTAACCTTCTTCTAGTTATGATGGTTGTATGTCAAACCTAAACCATTCAAAGTCTGTGTATGTTCATATTTGACCCTTGATCGCCTGTAAAGTCTGTTTTCAGGACAATAATATGTGATAGAGTAAAATGAAGCATGATTTGACACAGTGGGCCTCATTACGAGTTTGGAGGTGGCCATGCCTGTAATTTGCGGGTGCAGGTAATAAGGGATCCCATCCCCATTCGGTCCCATAGAGCCGAATGTGAATGAGGAGGGTGGTAGCACTGGTACCATTAAAAACGGTACCAGTGCTACCATCATGACCTGCTCGCGGGTGCCGGTACGTCCACCAGGTCAGAGAAGGGGGAATAGGGAATAAGGCAACTCCCGATTTTCTGTCCTGAAGAAGGTTGCAAGATTCAAGGGGCCATGAATGGGGATGTCCCGAAAAGACAACCGAAACACGTGTAGACATAAGTCTGTGTGATTAAGAACACGCAGGCAGTACCATCACAGAATTTGATAGAGGACTTTTGTTGATCACTATGTAAACAAGCAACCGGGGGCCATCCAGGAAGGTGGCCATGAGACAACAAGACTTATGTGTTGTGATAACAAAGTAGGAAGTTGAAAGAGTGGTAGGAGTGAATCAGTATGAATGCGTAATACAGATAGTTGTTTTTGATAAAATGTTTGATTTTATATTTCATGAAATTTTGATATGAAAATAAATGTTTTTAAAAATCAACAAACGGTACATTTATTGATATTGATAAATAAATAAATGTTGTGATTAGCTATTCCCTGTTCCGTTGGTCCAATATTAGATTTATTGCAGAGCTGGTGGCTGTAAGGACACCCGTGAGCAGAACTCGTAGCATGGCGGTACGGTAGCAACAGTGCTAGTAGCAATACCGGCGCCGTTGTTGCCTTAACTGCCATACTTTTAATGAGGCCCAGTGCCTTTAAGTTAGACATATCCAATGCCAGACTGTGTGTTTCAATTGGTTTCCAAACTGTAATACTGAGGGGAGTGTAATTTTTAAACTTAGAATTGGTAAAACTTCAAAAGCAATCTATAATTCACATGGCCATCTTCTTCAATAGTTGATTTAAAATGGCATTTACAGGATACAAATAGCAGGAGAAAACAGTAATTCGCAGGCATATGATTTCAGTGACGGGGCATCCTGATATGTATGCAAATGAAACAGATTCTGTTCTCATCCGATGTTTTCATTTATTATGCCCCCTGGCAAGTATCGCGCAAATATAAGCAAGGTGACCTTTGACTGAAGAAAGAGTGCATTGAGTTAAATGTCATGAGACACAGCAAGTTGCAAAAGCGTTTAATTTATCACTCTTCAGTTGCTTGGCCAGATGTTTGTATTCAGCTGCTCCTTAATACCTGAAGTTCAGAATTGTGCTTGCTAGCACATAAGACCTTACAAGTTCAAATGTACTCTTACCTTTCATAGACTCCCTTAAAACCGGTTGAGCAGTTTGAAAGAGTAACGTTATGGGAGCAGGGTGATCCTTTTTCCACGCATGTGTTACACTGGAATCTGTACATAACAAAGAAAGAAGACACATGATTTTTAACTACAGAATCAATTTGTCCAAAAGCAAATATAACAGACAATAAATATGTGGAATTTTCAGGAGCTTCAACAAACCAATATTTCCAATGTGGAAATGGCTACTTTGGATGCGATCTGTTTCTGTGGAAGGCCAGCAACCACAGGTAGTTAGATGTATTGAAGTATAACCCTTATTATTAAACTTAAAATTATATAAATCATAATGTACCCCCTACCATACATTATGTATGGGATAAAGTAACCCCGACTGTACATTACAAGGATATTTCCAGTCACAGAGGAGTTCTGTGACCAAATACAGGAACGAGGCTGAAGGCCGAGTTCCTTTATGAGGCCAGGTAACTGTGAGGTGACGTGCAATATCCTTTTTACATGGCTGTATACTGTCATTCCCTTTAATACCTGGCCTCTCGCTTAATCCAATGTAAGAGGTTTTCCATTTCCTGATCTATATAACCAATGTAGAATCTGTTTGGATTCAAAAAAGGTAATATGCAGCGTCTAATGTGCTGTAGAAAAATAGTTTAAGCAGTTTAATAAAATGCATCTAAAAACGTTTTCATTTTGTGCTTTAAAATCAGTAAAAACATACAGAGGTGTGTGCACGAGCAGTGCACAAATTAAACATTCAACCATAAACAGTTCCTTGTCAATTCATGGCTGTAAAGTGTGGTAGAATGCTATTCTGAAAGCAAGGATTTTGAAAAGCTTGTAATGGCTTAAATAAAGTGCTGCAGTGACAGCTGAAGCTCTGCTCTGTGCTGGCTCAAGGACCAGGCATTGTGACATCACAACTGAAGCTTAATAACTGACTACAGAGCAGTTGTGATGTCATTTTCTAATTACAGGTCAGTTGTGATAGCACAGCTTCCTGTAATAAGAGTATAATTTCCAAGCATTTATAAGGATATTGCAAGCTGCTATGTATTATAAGGATATTGCAAGTCATCAAGGATTTCTGTGTCCAAATAAAGGAAAGAGGCCAAAGGACAAATTCCTCTATTAGGTCACAGAACTATGTGGTGACTTGAAATATGCTTTTTATATACAGATGAGGGGTATTCTATTCCGTGTTAGATGGCCACACACATCTCCTTGAATACATGGCCCCTTGCTTGATGTAATGTAAGATACATATACTCACTTTTGAATCTGTTTCTATAAAAAGAAATGTGCAGTTCTAATGTTGCAGAAAAAAACGGTTTAAGCAGTTAAATAAAATGCATCTTAAAGAGTTTTGAGTTATAAAGTAAATAGAAATATAAAACAAGTTTATCATAAAAATGTGGGGTAAGCTGCATCAATTTCTACAAGCCTCCAATGAGAACAGATAAGCAACATAAACACCCAGGGCCAGATTACAGAAATGTTGCACAGGTGAAAGTGCAATTTTGCACAGTATTAAAGTAAGGCAAAGTTTGCCCCAGTGCAAAAAACATATGGGCCAATTTAGAAAATCTTTTTACCATGCCAAGTCCAATTTTGCAAGGTATTAGCACTAGGGCAACAACTGCTGTAGTAGAATAGACAAGCAATTCCAATGCATGTTTGCACAAGGACACACAGCGGCGTCCTAGAACAAATACCATTATGTATTATGTGGGGTTTAATCAAAGGCCCAACCAATCATAGCTGAAACACCCACTGGAAAAATGACCTGCCAGCCTTCAAAATCTTCCACACTGAAAATGGGCCTACTTATGCAGACTGCATGTGTTTCTGCCTGTAACACATGGAAGGGTTGCAATGAAATGGAAAGGCTATATGAATGGCCAAGCATTGCAAATCGAAGGCCCTATTTACATGAAAAGCAGGGGGGTTCAAACACTAAATCTAAAATGGCTTTGCAAAGTGCATTTTGCAGTTCTAAATCAGGACATGAGAAGAATTTTCCACAGCTAAAATAAAGGTATCAGGGAAAAGACTGGATGTGTGGGGACAAGACGCAATGTATTAAAATATATCTCATATGTCTTGCATGCAAAATGCAACAATAGAAAAGGCTATTTTGTTTCTATAGGTAACATGTCAATTTCATGTAGGCCAGAGATAGACCCTGCTGCTTGTTGTTGAGCAGAAATTCAAAGGCCTGCCTCACTCTTTATCTGGAAGGGAAATCTCAAAGCTGATGTACACTCCAGGTGTTTACGACAAGGCCAGATCAACACAGACCCTGCACTGGATGGGGAAAACACTAAGAAATACATAGTTTTGAGATCAAATTGTGGTCAATTTCAGATAACAGGACAAAGATGTCAACATGACCATTTCCCCCAGGATTAGCTGAAGCAGAATATATATATATATATATATATATATATATATATATATATATATATATATATATATATATATATATATATATATAGAGAGAGAGAGAGAGAGAGAGAGAGCACGAGAGAGAGAGGAGGCTGGACTTGGGGGTGGAGAGAAATGTAAATGTCCAATCCTGGTTGTGAGATCATAGGCGAGCACCAAATAATGCTCACTCTCTATGGGAGGGGCTTAAAGGGTAAAAAGGTCTTGCAAAATGGAAGAGGGGACAGCTGCCAAAAATCACCAAATGAGATCTACTGAAATTACATCTGGGTGCAAATATTGGAAGAGGGCTGGAGCTGTCTATTGCTGGGAAGACTAGAAATCAGTGGCTGAAACCATTAAGGGAGAATTGCTGTGGAATTCCATTGACACTGTCGTAAATCTCCCCCCTTCTCACCTGGGATCGCTTCTTGCTCTGTTCTGCGGGAGGATTCCTCTTGTGGACGTATCGGGTCTTGTGTAGGCCCACTCGAGTCTCGTCCGGCTGCAGAGCGCGTTCAGAGTTCCGGGAAGGTCGCAGTTCCAGGATGTCCAGGAAAAAAGTAGCGGTCGCTAGGGATGAGGATTCCGGGAGCAGAATTAGAGGGAAGGGGTGAAAGGAAGGAAGAAGGAACCAGGAAACTAGGAATAGTGGATTCGCTGAACAGCAGACACACGTCAAGTCACTACCTAATGATAGCGTTGAGACGCCTGGGGCCGCGGGGGCATGGTCAATTTATAGAACGTGCCGTGTGCGACATGAAGGCTGGTGCGAGGCAAGTCACTTGGCACGGCCATGTTGGGAGTAACAAGGAATAAAAGCCCCATCGCGATAAGGACCAGGAAGTCCAAAAGGGGCAAGTTCTATGGGTCATGACAGACTGAAGTGCTGTCCAGAATCCTATTTTTCCCTAAGAGCAAAGTCCTGCTCTGTCTCCATGAGTGCAGAGCCCAGAGTTTTCCAAAAGCAAGTAGATTGTCCAACCAAATATCAGCATGGGTATCTATTTAATTAACTCATTCCCTTTCATAGCAGGTTCTCTTCCATTAGTGGGTGGGGGTAAAATTGTGTAGACCCTTAGCATATTTGACTGTATATTAATGTAATTAACTCCCAAATTGATTGACCGAGGGGGGATCTTGGAAGAATTCAAAACATTCACCCTCCCTCCAGGCAGGAAGATACAAGATAGTCATTTAAAGAAATGGGGGTGCCTTGATTTTCCAGTTCATCCTTGACTTCTCTAATGAAAAGGGGTGCCCCTTTCTAAAATATAAATTGAAAATTCCCAACTGAACCCCTTACTAAAACTTGTTTTTAAACAAAAAAAATACTTGCAACCAAAACGAAATTGATAATTGTCACCATCCCCAAAACTTGCATTTGAAACCAAAAGATACTGGTCCCAAAAACGGGACCAACTGAAACCCATTCCCAAAAATCTGCATTTAAATAAAACAATTTTTATCTTAAAAAATGATATTCCCAGTTGTCAACACTCTTTCAACATTGTATTTAACCACAGGTGCCCTTGGCCTCCCAAACGAAAATTCAAAACTGCCCAACTTCCCCAACACAGGCCTTTAATTGAAGGGTGGTCTGAAAAACCAAAAATCATAATCATCCCCATTGTACTGTCCAACTTCCCCAACATGGGCCTGTAAGTGAATGGGGCCTGAAAAACCATATTTCATAATCATATCCATTTTACTATCCAACTTCCCCAACACAGACCTTTAAGTGAAGGGGGGGCTGAAAAACAAAAGTCATATTCATCCCCATGTTACTGCCAATCGTCACCACTCTTGCAACATTATATTTAACCATGCAGTGCACTTCGGCCCCCCAAAAGCAAAGTCTAAGCTGCCCAACTTAACCCGACATGGGCCTGTAAGTGAGGGTGGTATGAAAAACAAAATTCAGAATCATCTCCATTTTACTGCTCAACTTCACCAACACAGCCTTAGACCTGGCCTTTATACAGACGGGGGCTACATGTCATTGATGCTTGGGTTTTTGGGGCTGGGGGCGGATGTGCTTTGCAAAAGTGAGACCTCATGTATCCTGCATCTATTCCTAAGAAAGTTTTGGTGTAATATTTGCCACAGGCATTTTTACAAATCTGTTGTTTCAACTGCTAGCATTTTGATTGCGCAGGGAATTCCATGTATCAAATCTTGAAGGTGAACTAGTTTTCATAAAACTGAAATTGTGCTGATGTTTTCAAACTAAAATCTTTCAGCCAGAAACGTGAAGATTATGTTCTAGTATTGTGGCACATTATTATTATTATTATTATTATTATTATTATTATTGAAAATCAACATTCTACTGGGTTCATGGGAAAAGAGTTTTGATCAGTTTATTTAGCCGGTGTCCCATCTTTGTGAGCCAAAAGTAAATGTAGAAAAAGTGTGTTTTCCAATTGAGGCTGTGTTTTCTGCCACAAAGAAGGTGGCGGCTGTGATTTAACAAAAGTGTTATTCATTGAGTTTATGATTAAAATAAACATGTATTCTTTTTATACACCTGACTGGTTCTTGGCTCACTGTGGGCACAGAGTGGGGGGGAGTTATGTGGCTCTATATGAGTCTTCAATAAGGCCAGCGCTAAAAGAAAATGTAATCCAAGTATAGTAGGGCTCCCAGATTGGGGTTGGGGGGAGGAACTCCCCAGGTTAAGGGCAGTCTCTCAATATAAATTACAAATTGGGGGCTTATGCACAGGGATCTGGTCTAGTATTGTTGGCTTATGACAAGTGCATTTTGGTTTAACTGCATTGAGGTAGATATAAGGTCACTGTGCACTGTTAAATGGCCAGTATAAAGCTTGACCCCTGATTTCCAGGGAGGTGTATAGGTGTAGAAAAATAAGCCTGTGTAGAGTGTTAAGGCAAAAAGGACATTCAGTAAGAATTGACTTTTGATTTGGCATTGTCTGTGGAAATCAAATAGGATTAGGGTAATTTTTGCACCTGCGTAAAGAAAGTTTTATAAAAGTTGCAAAAAGCATTATAAAATGACTGTCATAGAGTTGCGTGAGGAAAGGAAACATCTCCTGGCTAAGCTTTTCATTCAAGGAGAATGGAGCGGGGGTGAGACCAGGAGCTGGCAAACCAGAATGGTGCAATAGGTGACCTCAGTGAGCACTGACATTTGGTGTCAAGGTGTGATATTTCACAAAGCATTACAGGCATTTTATATGATGCTTGTGAAGAACTGATCCAAATGGCTCAACTCACAGCTCACTTATATTTTCATGTGCAATTTCTTTAGGAAATATTGCAGAATAAAGAGTCTGATGTGATGAAGCAGACTGGGGCCTGGAAATAGGCTCAGAAATAACTCACACACCTTAGAGATAAAGTGCAGCAGAGTGAATGTTTTGAAGTACAACACGCAAGGCTCATTGAACAACTGCAAGATGAGTTGATAACACAACAGCAAGCCAGTGCAGAGAGAGAGAGATAGAGTTTGCTGCACTGCATAATGCATGCAATGAGGGTGCAGACATTGTAAGTCACCTGCATTCCCAATTGAATGACCAGAATGGTCATAAAAGAGGGTCGTTAGATGACATTGTGGCCCTCAGGCAACAAATTATGACATTGGAAAGGGGAAATAGTCAGTTCATCATTAAAGAGATGGACTCACAAAAGGTGTTTGATGAAATGCGGCAGATTGTAAATATTCTGAAACAATGGAATTTACAACTGATCAAAGACCAAGATGCATTCAGATTGAAAGTGGATGCATAAAAGGAACTGTCAGGTTCTCAGTAACTGACCAGAATTAGAGAAGAAAGGAATGAGATAGTAGAGCATGTGAGAAAAATAGAAGCTGAACTATGAGATGCAGTGACTTGTTGGGATGAGCAAAAGAACAAGATTAGTCTCCTGAATGAAAAGCACTTTGAATATGCACGCAACATACAAGCCTCATAGAGTGAGAACGAATCACTTCAGCATGATGTGCAGCAAACAAAAGATTGGTTAGTAGCTCAGAGCAGGGTGCTTCAGACTAATCAAGCCTTAGTGTCAGAAACGTTAACAGAGAGACTCAGATGTGAGAGTCTCAGAAAAGAAATTGAGAGTCATAAACAGGCTCTGGACACCCTGGCCAATCAGGATATGGGACAAGGCCCTGATCAAGGTAAGACACCCCTCCAATGAGGGGCCTCAGGCCAGTCATTTATAACCTCCCAAGTACAATTGGGAGTTCACCTCATGCATGCCACCAATCAAGAACAGAGTGACATGGGGCGGTTAGACTGACCCAGGCCTAACCCAACTGATCCAGAAGGCCGGTCCCTGTCTGATATTGATGAGTATTCATCTCTACCACACAGAAGGGAAGGTGGCCCGACCAGTGTGGTCTGGGAAGCCAAAGGGTATCTTGGGTGCACCTCTGACCATGAAAACACCTTTGATGAAAAGATCAGGAAGTTAGATTTGCAGAAGATGAGGCTACAAAGAGACCACTTGGCCGGCTTCACTGGTAGAAAAAAGCCACACATTCCAACCAGGAAGAGCACATTATAAACCTCCATCCATTCAAGGGGTTAGGGGGATTTCCCCAGACTACCTAAAAGGAGGGAAGAAGAGACTTGAGTTTAATCCTGGGCCAAAACATAACTACAGGGAAAGTGACCCTGAGAGTTCACTGAGATCCAGGCAAGAGGAGTTCAGATCCTATGAGTCTGGCAGATGTTTCAGATCTCACAGAGATAGGGAGCACCTAGAGGACAGTGAATGGAGTAGAAATAGTAGCTCTGAGTCAGAAAATGTACGGACTCAGGTGCAGAGGAAGAAAAAGACAGGGAAACAGAGCAAGTGTTTTGTTGAATACCCAATAAGACAAATGAAGGCCATAAAGATCTTCCTGACACCACACCACAAGAATGCCAAGTATTGAGTATGGGAGCACCCAGAATTTTATGAGCAGATGATGGCATCATTCCATATCAGCAATGATGTGAATTGCATCGCATTTGCGAAATGGACATTCTCACTTGAGTACTCCAGTTTCTTCAGGAGGACTGGAGGACCAGGATCATTACAAATGGTCCACCTATAAGGCAGCCATTTTGAAATGTTTCTCATCACACCGAAACCCACAAAAGGTCCATAAGCACTGGCATAACAGGGGCCTACGCAGTCCCCACAGTGCAGGGGGCCCCGCCACCACATGTCCTTGTAGGAGACCCCACAGTTAAAAAAACAATCAACTAAAACAATGTTTCTTTTTGAATTCACTCGGCGTTCATAAGGAAATGATTTCTGTAACAGAAATAATGTCTTTATGATGGCAGAGTGAATACAAAAAGAAACATTATTTTTGAAGTCCGGGGGCTACCTCCACTTCATGACATGGAAGACCCTAGGCTGGAGGCCTCATGTCATGGGGTAGGGGGAGCCCTATGACTTCAAAAAGAAATAGTTTATTTTTGAAGTCACTCTGCCTTTATGAATAAAATATTTCCATTATGGTTCGGCCCTTAATGGAAATAATTTCTTTATGCATTTTGAGTGACGTCAAAAGGAAACTATTTTTGCTGTAATATGCCTCCCCTCAACCCCATGACGTGTGCATGTGTGAGTGTATGGTGAAAAGGTGTATACTTAAATAGGTGGCTACCTGTGTGAGTGTATGGTGAAAGGTTGCACACAAATGTGTGGGTGGCTGGGTGTGCATGTGTGGGTGCACACTTAAATGTATAGGTGGCTGCCTGTGTGGGTGTATGGTGAAAGAGTGCACACTTAAATGTATGGGTGGGTGCCTGGATGTGTGTGCCTGTATGGTGAAAGGGTGCACACTTAAATGTATGGGTGGCTGCCTGGGTGTGCCTGTATGGTGAAAGGGTGCACACTTAAACGTATGGGTGGCTGCCTGGGTGTGACCGTATAGTGAAAGAATGCGCACTTAAATGTATGGATGACTGGCTGTGCATGTGTGTATATGGGAATGGTGTGTGTGTGCTTGTGTTCAGGGGTGCAACCCCTTCAAATGTTGGGAGAGGCGCTAACTTCACAGGAGGTGTGGGAGGGGCAAACTTATTTGTGTGGGGACATCTAACTTCTTTATGCATTTTAATTAGACTATTCTATGACAGCTTCAATGTTACAAGCAGTTAACTCTCTCCTTTAAGTCTGAAAGCACCGACGTGTGGACTGCTGTGCGAATGAGCTGTCTCCTCTTCCCTCTCTACCCTTCCAATCACTCCCCTGGCATGCATGTACTAAATCCACATCACCATTTCAATTGCCTAAGAATGTTGGCATTTGAATGTAGAAACTAACAATGAAATGCTGTATGTTAATTATTGCTGGGCTGGGCCCTTCTTAACAGCGAAACCCAGTTGCCGTTTAACATGTGTCATTTTCGGTCGGGCAACTGCTCTCTTGGTCAGCCAGGTCAAGTAAACATAGCCCAAAATTTCAGCGGGGGAGTGCTGAAGGCCAGTCAGCTCAACAGTGTTGCGCCACTACTTGTGTTTAATGCCTTGATTACTTATTGGTAATTTTCATTACTCCTAGCCCTATTCTTCTTCATCCCAGTACTTGTGTATGAGGCAGTACTTGTGTATGAGGCACTTTGCCTCATACACAATTACTGGGATGAAGTAGAGGTACATGGAGGTAATGGGCCTCATTATAAGTTTTGCAGTAAGGCAACAATGGCGCCGGTAGTGCTATCGGCGCTGTTGTTACCTCGCCGCAACATAACGAGTTCTGCCCAGGGGGACCGGTCTGCACGCCTGGTCAGACCAGACATGCAGAGCGGCACCCGCGAGCAGTACCGGATGGCAGCAACGGCCCCATTATTAACAAGGCCGTTGCTACCATCCTCCCCATTCCCATTGAGCCCTATGGGGGCTCAAATGGGAATAGGGACGTACTGGGTCCGGGTCCCACAAATGGGAATTACCGGGCCCTCCAAGGTCAGAATGGCCCGGTAATTCCCATTTTGTGGGACCCGGACCCGTGTTTGGGGGTAGCCATACCCTTATCAAGGGCATGGATACCTCCAAACTCGTAATGAGGCTCAATGCCTTTCTTAGCAACCTGTAATCTTCATTACTCCTAGACCCACTCTTCCTCATCCCATTACTTACCCATGAGGTAAGGAGTCTCATACTTAAGCACTCGGACACGGAAGAGGGACGTGGAGGTAATTCTAGGCCAAGGAGCTGATTTCAGAGGTTGGGGTAGGGATTGGGAGGGAGAGGGGATGTGTGGGGCGTGGGATTGTGCAATAAATCATAATGGGCGTCCATGTCCAGGCTAAGCAGGCATGATATGTGGTATTAGTGGCCAGAGAGGCATTTTGGTGCAGCCAGTCTTGTCAGTCCTCATTTTGGTATGACTTTTTTTTAACTGGGCATTTCTGATAAAGCAGTCCTGCTAAGTGTAATTACATGGCTAGAATGGCATTTGGGTGCTGCCAGTCTAGCCATTTCTTACTGCGGCATTTTATATTTTTGTGGGCATCTGTGATAAAATAATATGATGTGATAAGTCACTTTTAATGCACCTGTACACACATGTTTCTAGGTGCGACATCACAAGGGAGGGAAAACAGAGGGAGGATAAGACAAACGATCTTACTATGCCTTGTGTCATTCAGATCGTGCAACTTCGAGAACAAGAAGTGGAAAGGGAATGGGAGGGGGAAAGTGCAAGTGAGAGGGGAGGGGAAAACAGGGCAGCAATGCTCTGAGGCAGTGCAGCCAGGACAGTGCGACTCGGGGTAGTACAAGGAGAACAAGGGACTGTAGGGTTACAGTTACAGCCCCTAAGTGCATGGTATATGCCCGGAGGCAGTGCAAGGGTGACTGATCAAGAAAGAGCATGGACTCAATGAGACTGAGGGTAGACACGCAACCAGTCGGCACAGCAGACAGGTAGGTCAGCAGATAAGGGAGAGAGAGAGAAGAAGAGGAATGTTTTGAGCTGCTTCTGGAACTTCAGGAGGTCTGGCTCAAGTTTGAGAGGGGCAAGGAGGACATGCCATAGGGAGCCACCTGCCGAGGAGAGAGATCTACCCCTCACTCTCTGCCTGGAGACGTGTCTAAACCTTAGAGAGTTGAAGGTAGCTGAGTGAAGGGCTTGGGAAGGAAGGAATTTTGGAAGAGAGCATTGGATTTAGTGTGGTTATCGGCCACAGGAAGGCTTGTGGGCAATGCGAAGGGTTGTGAACTTGATCCTTGCAGTCCACCGGGAACCAGTGGAGAGATTTCATGGCTGGGGAGATATGGTCCCTGGGCTTGATCCAAGCAAAGTCATGCAGTCCTGTTCTGGATTATTTGCAGAGGGCGGAGAGTAGAGGAAGGCAATTTGAGAAAGAGGCTGTTGCAGTAAACCAGCCTAGGGAGAACCGGGCCTCTGGAGACAGTAAGCTTCTGGGGGAAAGTGAGAAAGGGAAGAGTGCCTTTGAGGAGGGGCATCTGGTAGTAGGACTACTTGGCAAAGTCCGAAAAGTAAGGAGAAAAAGAGAGAGTGGAGTCAAAGATGACACCAAGGTTATTTGCATCGCAGGAAGGCAAATGAAGAAAGCCCAAGGTGGGTGGCCAGAGTGAGAGAGGGAAAGCAGGGGTCCCAATGAGAAGGATCTCTGTCTTACTGGCATTAAGGCAGAGATTGTTAGAGGTGCACCAATGCTGAATCGCGGATAGACAGTCAGGAAGGAGCAAGAGAGGAGAGGAGGCTGAGGGGAGCCCAAAGGAAAGCTGAGTGTCATCCGCATAACACTGAAAGTTAGAGGAGAAGGTAGAGATCATGTGGCCAAAGGGGCCAAGTAGAAGTTGAAAACCCAGAGTGGGAGGATAGAGTCCTAGGGAACACCAGAGGTAGAGAGAGAGGTGGTGGAGAGAAAGGGACCAAGTTGGACCTGGAGCGGCGGTCCAAAAGGAAGGAGGTCAGCCACTCCAGGGCCAGATCCATGAGGCCAATTATCTCACAGTGTCAATTGATCAGGATGGCATGGTTGACTGTGTCTAAAGCAGAGGAAAGATCAAGGAGGATGAGGACAGAAGGAATGCTGGAATCAAGGTTAGAGACCAGATCTTCACGGGTGTTCAGAAGAGCAGCTCCAAAGCCAGACTGATGGTCATGGAGACAACCAACAGATTGAGTGTGCAGAGTAAGATGGGAGATGGCCAGCTTTTCCAAGAGATTGCCCTGGAAACGGGTGATGGAGTTTTGGTGGTAGTTTGCCGGGCAGGTAGGATTGGCAGACAGCTTCTTGAGGAGTGGGTGGACAAGAGAGTGCTTAAGGGGAGAGGGGAATGTACCAGTAGCGAAAGAGTGATTACAGAAATCGGCCAAAGCTGGAGCAAGGGTGTCAATGTGGTCTTTGATGGTTCTGGAGAAGCAGCGGAGCGCATGTTTGGATGACACTTTCGTAGATGGGACTTGTCTAGAAACCTTGTCAGATGTTTTCAGAGAGAAAGCGGAGAAAGGAGGAGGTGAGGGAGAGATGGCCAAAGGGGGGCAGAGAAAGATGGAGAGGAAGAGGAGATAGAGGACAGGATGCCCTGAGTTTTAGTGAAGACGTGAGAGGCCAAAGCCGTAGAGAGGGCCTGTTGAGGGAACAGGAGAGGTAGAGTCTGCAACAGGATTGGCTAGATTCTTGCAGATTTTAAAGAGTTTGGTTGTGTTGTTAGAGCCCGCAGAGATGTGGGCTTGAATGTGTGCTCTCTTCTTGATGAGTGTTATTGCTTCGACCGCCATTTTGGTACAATCAGTCTAGGTATGACTAAATGTGGCCTGGTATGCTTTACCGTAATGTTATTACGTGTCTACACTGGTCTACATTGTGCAGCCAGTTGGACATGTTTTCATTGTGGCATGGTATTTTTAATAGCAAAGCATTAATGTTCCTGTGCACTGTTGGTCATGTGCATGTATTGGGGTGGTGTTACCATACAAAACAAATGCAAACACTGTGGCTTTTTAGCCAGTTTTTCTCAGAAAGTGTACTGTATATTGTATTAAAACACATATTGATATATTTCTCCTAGTGCAGTGTGCGGCATACCCCTTCAGCAGCATGTGCGTGGTAATATATGGCAGCCCAGAGTGTGTCACGGTCCGTGATTTGTTGCCGAGTTGGGGGGCTCCCTCAGTATGGCTCGAAGGAGGCCCCCAAATGATGTGTTACACCACTGCCCGCAAGGCTACATATAATTTGTAATGTGGGGAGGATCAGGTGCCTAGGGAGTTTGTGCAGGAATTAAAGCGTGCATTTGCTCAGACTTCCTGGCGGGTGAACACACATAGTTGAGAGTTCATGCCCACTAA
Organism: Ambystoma mexicanum; assembly: GCF_040938575.1. Lineage (NCBI taxonomy): Eukaryota > Metazoa > Chordata > Amphibia > Caudata > Ambystomatidae > Ambystoma > Ambystoma mexicanum. The sequence goes on from NC_090941.1 coordinate 294,092,176, forward strand.
TTGCCATGGGCTCCCGAAATACATAATAACTCAGCTAGGGCACATTGTTCATGAGCACAGGACCCTGGATTGGGGAAATGAACAAGCTACCAGGATCTATGAGGTCCAGAAGCCCACTGAGAATAAAAATACCCCCAAAGCCCCTAAGTCATCTAATCCACCTGCTGCTGCAAAGGTGGCAGAGGTAAGAACTACCCCTCCCTTGGACCTGTAGATGGGGGGTCCTACAAGTAACCCTGCTGCCAACAAACAAAATGGAAGGCAGGAGGGACCCCCCACCCTGGCCCAATCAAATGGTAGTCCGGCAGGGACCCAGAACAATGATCCCTCTGACTCTGCACCTATGTAAGCCCTAGATAAAACGGTACAAAGCCAATCCTGGGGTATGAATACACTCCCCTGGCCCTGGGGTTGGAGGGGCAATCAGTTAAGTACTGCCACTGGAAACGTCCCTCCAAACTTCCCTCAGGAGAGGAGTATCATTCCACCTCCCAACCTGAACTTTTTACCAGATATCCCCCAAGCCAGAACTTTCAAACAAATCCTCCTCTCTCTCCCTGATTCCAGGACAATAGATCCCTGAACCTGAGAAAGGGAGATTCAGGGTGGAAAATTATGAGGGACATTTTGAATGCCTGATCTACTCCGGGAGAAGGACAGTTACCCTTTTCGGGAGCAGCAGAGGTATGACTCTAGACCTCCCTACAACCCAGAAAAAGTCTTGCAGCTGGAGAGACAGGTCCAGCAATTGACACGACAACCCGGCTGCATGCTGAGGGCTCAGTCCAACCCTCAACCTAATCCTGCTTCCCAGAATTGCCTAACACACAAGGTTGATGCTTCGGGGGAAAATGATGGGAGGAAACGTCTGAATAACCACAGGTTCCTGAGGAGGGGGCCCGGGTGGAGGGGGATGCCAAGCCCTAGAGGAATCTTCCTTTCACACCCAGACAGAACCCCGAAAAACCCCTGAGCCTGAATGTGTCTCTTTTACCCCCGGAAAGTTAGAACCCAGAGACCAAAGACTAAGTGGAGGAAGCCAAAGAAGAACCCACTTTGTGTAAGAACCTAGGATCATTCCCTTTGAGAGAGTAGAGTCCCAGTAGGATTCAGATAAGCAGACATTGGGCCTTATTACGAGCCGGGCGCAAAGGGATATTGGGCACCGGTAAGGACACCGGTGCTGGTAATCCCTTTGCACCCTATTTCGAGTTTCCTTAGCGGGTCCCTTCCTTGACCCGTTAAGGGAAATCAGAGCCAATAACGGTACCGCAATTTGTGGTACCGTTATTGGCACCTTCCCCCTTCCCATTGAGCCCTATGGGGGCTCAAATGGGGAATGGTTTTTACAATGGGGACTTACCGGTTCCTCCAAGGTCGGACTGGACCGGTAAATCCCCATTGAACGGGACCGGACACGGTCCCGTTATTGGTGGTAGTCATGGCGCTTATATCGCCATGACTACCACCAACCTTGGAATGAGGGCCATTCTCTTTCAGAAATGGGGGATCCCTCCCAAAGAAAAATGGGTCCCAAAAGACCATGAGTGGGACAGGGTAAGTATGGAGACCGACCCAGTTCAAGAAATTCTTCAAACCCACAAACGTGAGCCAAACCAGGCAGAAACAGAGATGTCCTTCCCCCAAACAGGTTCTGGGAACTGCCTCCAGGTAAAGGGGGACAGCAAAGAATCGGGGAGAAAGAGGAAAGCCCAAATCCGCCCATAGTTAGTTGTAAAATTGTCCTTACATATTCCTGAACTCTGACACAAAAAATTGCCCAGGAGACCAGGCTGGCAAATAACCTTTCTTTGCAACCTGGAGTAGAAAGAAGCATGATTTTACGCACCGGTCAGGGTATAGGGTCAGTTTATGCAGATCTGGAAATAAGAAATTGCGCGACATTGATTAAAACATTCTGTGATAGTCGTGACTCTTGAAAATCAACCTTCCTTCCAGTTTTAAGTGGCAATCCACACTTTAAAGGAACACCCTAAAATGATACAACAGCCCACAATCAGAAGAAACTTTGAGTCCTGTGAAACCAGACAATGAAGAATCTGCTCAAAGTCTGATGGACATTCAAAAAAAGGGTGAACCCTTGTTTTTCCCCTTTCAGAGAATATGCCCGCCAGAGTATGTCTGAATAATCGAAGGGGATTCATCAATGAAGGATTAATTAGGAAACTCCGAAAAGATCAGGCCATTCCCACATTTAAATTGATTGACAAATGGGAAGTAGGTCTGGAAACTATAAACATCTCCTGCCTAGCAGGTGTATGCTAAAGTTTCCATTGGCAACAAAAGCATAGAGCATAATTGTTGGGTCGTGAGAGACGTCCCTTCCACCTTTTATTTAGGCAATGACATTCTCAACCGATTCGCAATCAATTTGGACTTAATTAATAATAAAACCTGGTCATGACTGTGGGGTAACCCCATGGGCTTTGACAACATTGAACAAGTATTTCCGGTTTGCTCAATTGCTGCCTTATGTGGTTGAAGTTCAAGTGCGAGAAGAGGTTACCATCCCAGGACAGGTGCCAAAATTCACTATTCCCCTCAAAATTAAGCAAGGAAAGAAACTCAAACATCAGTACGCCTATATACATTTAAATTCCCACCTCCAACAGCAAGGTTTGCATTTAAATCAGACACCTATAGTAGACCTAGAACACAACACCATTTGAATATTGTTGGATAACATCAACCTCGAAGTATCACTTTGTGTGCAGACACTATTATTGGAATGGCGGTTGATGCCCAACATATTCAATTCATTTAGGTAATGAAATCATGGGACCAATCCCAAATGGCTGTTTCAACATTAGTGACGGTATTCCTCCAGAACAGATTTTTACTAAGCATGGGTGGAATTTCTTGGTGTACTCTTCGTGCTCCTACAGGGTGGAATAGGTGACCTGTGACATCATGAGAGAGGCGGTAGAGTTCAGAGTCAAGACCCACTACCTTGAATACCTGGAACCTGCTGTCCAGGTAAACACCATCAAAAGAGATCTCTCCACCCAACTAGAAGACACAGCTGAAATTACCAAGCCTGAGGTTGTTCCAGGTTTCAAGCAGATGGTTGAGGAAAGGATCAATCTTGCTGATGCCTGTGAGACCGAGGAGCAAAGACAAAAGCTTAAATAAGTATTCCTGGAATTCCAAGAAATCTTTTCAGTGGGCTCATATGATTGTGGACACACATCCTTTCATTCAACCACCATAACCACGGACCCTGACATGGCTCCAGTATTTGTGAACAATACTGGTTACCTCTCACGTCCATGGAATCACTCACAGAGATGATTAAGAATTTAGAATCCTGAGGGATAAGTCATCTGATCCACAGTACCTTCGACAACCCGGTACTGGGGATACTCAAACCAAACGGTCAATGGAGACTATGTGCAGACCTGAGGGAGTTGAACAAATGGGTCCACATGTCAAGATGGCCACTTATCTACATCGATCAGGGGACAGGCCCTGTGTGTACGGAAGACCAGAAAAAGCTTGCCTTTAGCTGGTGGGGCAGCAATATACCTGGACCCAAACCCCCTTTGGATACATGAACTCTGGCAATGAGTTCAACATCTTTCTACATAAGGCCATGCCCGACTTGGTCAAAAGGGGAAACCTGGACTATGTAGATGGTGTTCTGATAAATAGCTCAACTGTTGAGGAACATATAGCAGAAATCTGCTATGTTCTAGCACTGTTGCAGAAAGCCGGTGCAAAACTATCTTTTCAGAATGCACAGTGGTGTAAGACCTGAGTGAACTTCTTAGGGCATGAGATTGCCCCTGAGGGTCTTAATCCCCAGACAAAGAAGGTGAAGGCCTTAATGAAATAAAAAAAAAAAACCTACTACCCTGGTAGAATTAAGAAGCCTTCTTGGACTCACTAATTATAGTCAAAAGCCTGATGTTGAACCACGCCCAGAACACGGCCACCACCGGTCATAGGGGGTTTCATACAACATTAGAAATCTTGCACAAGGTTGCCTACTGGCCACACATGGGCCAGGACCTCGACATTTACCTAAAGGGGTGTCTTGTGTGTGCTCAATTTCAATCCAGTTCACTCACACACAGAGCTGCCTTGGTCAGATTTGCAAGTTGAATTCATCAGGCCAGTGATTCACTCCTCTAGAGAAAACAAGTACATGTTGACTGTAACATGCTTGTTCACAAAGTGGGTAGAATGTCTTCCAGCTCTGAATTGTAAGGCGGGGACAGCTGCTGCACGAATGATCAACCACATCTTCTCTCATTTGGGCCTCCCGCAAAGGATTGAGTTGGATCGAGGAATTCATTTTACCAGTGAGGTGATGTTGAATATGTGGGCGATTCTAGGGGTAAAAAGAAAACTCCACATTGCCTCCCACCCAGCCTCTAGCTGGGGTGGTGGAGAGAGATACAATAAGACAATTGTGAGCATCTTAAAGAAGCTTGTGGCAGACTCTGGACCAAGCTGGGACATCCAATTACTGCTTGTCTTGATGGCTACTAGGTGTACACCATCTTCTGCAACTAAAATGTCTCCATTTGAGCTCATGAACGGATGAAAAATGGTGTTCCTTCAGCATCTGCTCTACAGAACACCAGAGCATACCCTGATAAATGAGTCCAATAGTCAAGGGTACATTGAAAATGTAAGGAAGCACCTGCAGCATGCTTTTGCTTATGCTCAGCGCAATTTAGAAAAGTCAGCTGAAGGGAAGATATTATGATCTAAAGAACACCAAGAAGTAGTATGAGGCGGGGGACAAGGTTTACCTGTACAATTTTCATAGGAATCAAACCAAGGAGTGGGCATTTCTTCCATCCTGGCATGGTGCGTTTGGAATTGTAGATAAAATATCACCTGTTGCCTACAAGATCTGCATCCGAATCGGAGAGCAGACAGAAGAAAAATGGGTCCACATCAATCTGTTTAAAAGCTGTAATCCCCACAAGCTTTACGACTGATTGAGGAGTCAAAGGAAAGTCGAGAAAGGAACCGTCCGAGGAGTTAAAAGAAAGGGTGAAAAACCCCAGTTGGAGACTTATACAGGTGAGTAGTTTAATCAAATATTCTTTGGAAATAGTAAGAAAAAACAATGTTTTATGTTGATGTTCTGAAATGTTATATCTATTTCTCTGTAATGTTTGTTTTCTTGAATGCTATGTCCTATCTTCCTGTGAAATATGTTGTGTACAAGGTATTGAACCTTTCTTTTCTTTCTATTGCTAGATAACTAACTTCCTTCACTTCAAGCCTGGGGCAGGATGGGAGTCTGAGGAGGACCCCAGGGACCCCAGGAAGGAGGAAAGAAGGGGGTTCTGTTCTACACCTCACAACACAAAGACAGAGGTGGAGGCCGGAGCGCCCACTCCGTACGGAAGGAGAAATTGATGTGGCGTGAATTATTATAAGAGATATCAGCCGCCATGCCTCAAACTAGGAAATAAGTGATCTTTGCAGGTACATTTGCCAACATGATAGCATTATCACAGGTATGTCGTTTTTGGAACAGATGTGCATATCTTAAATTCAGCATCAGCACTGTAGAGGCTTGGCTGTATCTGCAGCTGACAGAGGGGCACCTCTGACCTCTGAACCTGCTCTGGGCCACCAGTAGAGCAGGCGCTGCAGATCAGGCCACTGATGCAGCAGGGCACAGGTGGATGCTTTTGGCATGGAGCTTATGAAAGGGAAAGCTGATTAGCCTTTCTGAGATGGAATTACCTGAATCATCAGGGCTTCCACATACTTTCCAGATGACAATTCATTACAGGTATATATCGTGGCTGTGCCTGTTTCATCTTTATGATTGAGATCACTGTTGGTGTTGTGAGGGCTGTGTTTAGCCACTACACAACTTTGTACACCTGCAGAGCAATAATCATTTATTCACAGGTGCAGTCTGTGTTCGCATTATAGGTCCATCAAGCACTGATGACCTTGGTGTATATTCACTGGACCTGTCTGTAAAACGTAGACCACAGGTGCTTGGTTTCTGTTTGCAAAATGTTCTATAAAACACAGACTGAGAAAAAAAGAGGACCATTTTAAGTATTATGTCCAGTGGTGGAAATGGAAAAAATGTGGTGGGGGATCCCACAACACAAGGGCTGGGTTGGGGGAGGAGTTGGGGGGGCGGTGCCTGAGGGGCGTGGTCTAGAGGAGGCGGGACCCATAGTGAACATCCAGCAATGCTGGAATACGTTAAAAAGTTGAGGCTGCCCTAAAAATGCTCCATTCTGTTCAAAGCTCCATTAAATAGTCCAAAAACACAGATCACAGCACTTCCGGAAGTGGTCTTTGTTTGGTGGACATAATCAGTGCTGGTCATTGGGCCGGCTCTCGGCGGATCCGAGATCCGGCACCAGATTTGAACAATGCTCGCTACATGTACAACTGAAAGGAATCCGTTGTACATGTAGCGAGCATTGTGCATTACACAACAGTACCAAAGCAGCGGTAAAAGGCAATGCTGCCGTCGCGTGCGCTTTTCTTATTCCAGAGCGGTTCATGGTCTTGGGCGGCTGACTCTGGCCGGATCCCGAGATCCGACTCCATATCTGGTGCCAGATCTTGGATCCGCCGAGAGCCGGCCCAATGACCAGCACTGATTATGTCCACCAAACAAAGACCACTTCCGGAAGTGCTGTGATCTGTGTTTTTGGACTATTTAATGGAGCTTTGAACAGAAGGGGGCATTTTTAGGGCAGCCTCCAACTTTTCCTTCAGGGGCTAGGATTCTGAATGTGACCTATCAGAGACTCCCACGTGTATGCAGTGCAAATATAGACCATGTATGCATGCAGAAGATTACTATACCTCTGACAATGGGTGATTATGTCTAGCAGAAAAGTAAGTTGGGCATCCACGTGTCACAGAATTAAGGGCTAATAATTGCATCCATGGTGTTTAGGCTCTAAAACCCTCTATTACCTATTTGAGGTGTTTGCAACTCGCTGTGGAGTCCCAGAAGCCCTGTGCATCCCGGAGAGGGAGATGGCTCACCGAGCAGGTTGGTTTCTGAAATCCAAAACAAGGAGGATGCTGATGGAAGGGGCAAGTGCGTTCTGAGAAGCCTTTGGGCTGGCAAAGTAGCGCTAGAAGGTTGTCATGTACTAAGCAGAGGCAACTCCAATCGACTAGCCGCAAAGTTTGTAAACAGCGATGCCTTGCAAAGCCCAAGGGAGCCGGATTAAGAACCAAAGAAGGCAAATAGAGCTGCAAACTACACAGTGGAAGAAAACAGCTGGTCTATATCTAGGAAACTGCCATTTAGAGAACACAACGAGCGTCTTCATTATTCTTATGATAAAACTCCGAAATTTGCTTTCCATAAAAATGCCTGCAATGTAATATGGGGTTGGCTCACTAACAGGAAGCCGTGCGCCTTGCTGGCTGCCTGGATGAGAGCTAATCGCCCCCTTTTAGTAAGCGCTGTTATAGATTTTCACTAGCCCACCGGGTCTGATACATTCTCTATAGTTTGATCATAAAAGTGAGCGCTAATGGGTCTCGCAGCTCTCGATTTTTCACAATAAGAAAGATATGGGGGAACATTACCCGCCGCTAATGCTAAACCTATAACTTTCCCATTCCTCTCGCGCAAGGCCATTGAAAACCAATCACCCCGGAGATAGTTAATTTAGTAAATTAATCAGTCACAGCGCGCCCGGGCAGGTGACATCTATTATGTGCCAGTAAATGTTAACCCACTGTTTAGAGGATTAGCTCGTAGGAAATAGATCTATTTTTTTCAGCAGGCGTCCATGTGACACCAACACCAGCCCCCTCCTTAACACCAGAGTCTACCCAGTCGGGCCCCGGTAATGATCAGGGGGCTTCCAGTTACAGCAGCAAAAGTAGGCATGGCTGTATGATATTATTAAGTGGGAAGCCAAGGTACTGTAGCATCCAGTTGGCAGGCGGGTATGTTTCAGTGGTTTGATAGGGTTCCTAAAGAGTTTATGATGTGACAGATGCTTCGCTGCACTATTGTGAAATGAATAGATTATGAGGAGTAATTAGATGTACATTGGAATCAATGCTGTTATCATCGAAGCCTTCGGGCGATGCAATAGATGAGAGCCGCGGCGGCAGGTGGTCCAATGGCTCAGAGACAGGAAGACACACCGCAGGAGACTGAGTGACAGGTTTCAGAGTTCCAGGGGGCGAGAGATCTGAGCCGGTGCCTGCATTTGTAATCTTTCCTCATGTATAAATAATAACAACGATACTATTGACTTCATGCGCTGTGTCACAGCCTCTGCTTCCCCCACCGCAACACGAGCATTGTCGAGCAGAGCCATTGTATTCCTTTCCTCGCGCCGTTACGGGAAATAATATGCGCGAGGCACGCGTTTGCTTCCTATTCCCCACCCCTTCCGGCTTACGCTGTTGTGACAAGGCCTTTACTCTGCCTCATGAAAAGGCCTTTTTTAATTGTGAAAATGCTAATTAAAAAAATAACTTAATTTCCCCGAAATTAGGACATCTTGCACTTTGCGTGACTTTTGCGTTTGTTCGTTGTATGTCTGTCCAAAAGAGTCTATCGAGCAGAAGGTTTTAATATCAAATCTTTTTTCTAGAAACCGTATTCAGAATAGAACATATGAACGGTTAACCGAAAAACGACGACATTAAGATTCGGAACTGTTTATCTGAAAATAATAAATACTTAATTACTTGCAATAATAACATGTTTCATCATCACGAACGTGGAATGTTTTGCTTTAAATTGATCCTTTCTTTCTTTCTTTCTTTCTTTCTTTCTTTCTTTCTTTCTTTCTTTCTTTCTTTCTTTCTTTCTTTCCTTCCTTCCTTCCTTCCTTCCTTCCTTCCTTCCTTCCTTCCTTCCTTCCTTCCTTCCTTCCTTCCTTCCTTCCTTCCTTCCTTCCTTCCTTCCTTCCTTCCTTCCTTCCTTCCTTCCTTCCTTCCTCCCTCCCCTGTTCATTTGCTTGCTCACTTATTTAGTTGTGGTGTTTTGTGTACTGCCACATGTTCTAACTGATTGTGACTTATTTCTTTATGATTATGTTAGTTTGCAGATTTATATAGGAAAAAGAAGCACAGTGTACACCCCATAAGGATTTCATTGGGCATCATTACAAGTTTGGCGGTCTGGGAATAAGGGTGCCGATATCAACGTACCGGCATCCTTTTTCGACCGTCAAACTACGAGTCGGCCAACAGAGGCACGTTACACCTGGCAGGTCTGACCTGCTGGGAGTTCATGCCCCTGCCAGCCTTGTTTTCACTGAAGCACCAGCACCGATAGCAACAGTGCCGGTGCTTCAGTTACCACATTCCCGTGGTTCCTATGGGACTTCACGAGAACGGGGATTTACCGTTTCTCTGCCGCTCATGATATCCCAGTGGCACCAGGATATTGGGCAGAGGAAATGGTGTTACAGAGCCGGAGGTAGGCTGCCCTCCCACGGCAGGTTCTACCACCAACCTCGTAATGAGGCCCATTGTGCATTAACTGATAATTGTCCATGACGAAAATGGGGCTGTAGTGATCACCCCCCAGCTATCAGCAACAGTCTTCTCAATGAGGTAACAACCTGTATTTCACATCAACCAATAATGTCAAGCCCTTGAGAACGATTGCGATATTCTCTTGATATTCCCTCGTGGACAGAGGCGTTGCTGGGGTGTGTGGGGGCTGAGGGGCCTTTAGGCCTGGGTCTTTTGGTTGTAGCCCCAGATAGAAGCTTTGGGGCTACAACCAAAAGACAAGCTAGCCCCGAGTCCCGACATTAAAGTAGCCTCAGATCTTTTCCAGACATAGCAACACCCCTGCCCGTGGATCCAATATAGGGATTCACGCTATTTGCACTGTGAATCGTGACAGAGCTGTGACTGTTCCTAAGGAACACTGCGATCGTGAAGCGAATTATCACATTCTTTCACCATGCACAATGCTTGGAACATGGCCACGGCACAGAGGAATAATCACAGATATGTATGCAAGGGAATAAATGCCTTCGCAATAATGAGATGACAATTAGGAATTTGCTGCAGAAATGTGTAGGAAACAAACAATTTGACCTTTGCCAAGTGTTCTAGGTCTTGATTTGGAAGACATCATTGTAGTTCAGATGCACTTCCTTCTTCATAAATGGTGATCTGCATTTCAGACACGTAATTGAGGGAAAACAACAGGATAACTAGTTCTTTTCTACTGTAATCTACAGTGTCCAGTGATTCTGACACACGTCCCATTCCCCTGAATGAACCCGCTTGTTTCATGTTTTATAAAGCGGCCTGCAGGGCATTTAAGTCTCACACGCTGTCCATGAGATGGACACATTAGGGGGTCAGATTGCTACAAATTAAGACCATTAACACATATGTGTGCTCAAAATGCACTTTGGATTGAAAGTGCTGATTGATCACTGCATCTACATGGCTGACCCTGGATGAACTCAAGTTTAAAAAAAAAAAAAGGAAGGCATCACGCTATGAACTGCCAGGGTACAGGGTGTCACCATGTATTATTAAGTACATAGAAATCATTTTGTATGATATGAGGATAGTGTTGGTTATCTCAGAATCTTGTCTTCAACCTCCTTCCTCTGAGATAGAGGGTTGTGCTTGTGAGGGCTTGAGAAAACCAACCAATAGTGAATATATAGGGTTTCCATCAAGTTTGTGTGATCACAGTGGTAGAGTGACTGAACAGTGTGGATATACTCTCAGGAGGGTAGAGAAGTGGTACTAAGGTATAGATTATATGCACGTGGGTACCCAATAAACCACCAACCACACAGTGTGAATTAAAATGTGCTTGATGTGTAAAGGCAAGCTTCAAGAAATGTCTACAGTAAAGGTAAGTACTTAAAAAATTGAAAACAGTCATATAAAACCCATGAAACTGTCCCTAAAACTCCCAAAACACAATCATAACATTTATACAACATAATTTTACAGGTAAGTAAAATATTCAGATATTATTGGAAGTTTTTAAGAAGTTAAAAACAAGTTTGACCATATATTTTAATGGGACAGCTTCTTGTTATAGGAAAAATTCAAGTATGTTTTACTAGAGTATGGGGGGATCTGTAGGAACGCAATTCTTAGGCTGGAGATGATGGCGCACCCCACAAGAAGAAAGCCAGATCAAGACTGATGACCAAAGGCGCTTGGAAGGAAGAATGCAGAGCTGAGCAGAACCATGTTGAAGTGCATGTGTCAGCAGTCAAGAGACCCCTAGAAAAAGACTACAGGAAATGCCCCAGGACCCACTAGTGCAAGACCGGCAATATGATGGAAGTCATCAGATCCCCAGGATGTGGACCAGGCTGCTGGAAGAGGACAATGAAGCACATGAGGGAAAGGTGCAGAGGTTGGTCCTGTAGCAGTCTCTGCAAGCTGAGTCCCAGGAGATGGGGGAACACAAACTTGCTGATGGGTATATTGGAAGACCCCACATTGTGACTGTCTCCCGTTGTTTCACAAAGTAAATTACTTCCTTTTAATTTACTGTGTGTATATCACTTCGAATTACTTCGTGTGTGTAGTTATTCGTGGGTTGGGTAGTGAAAGGGTAGCAGGTAGGGGTTTGGGTGGTAGTGAAGGGGAAGGGGTGTGGATGCTACCCCCCTCCCAAAAAAATGAAGTAAAATTCGAAGTAATGCACACAAAGTAAATTACAACAAAGTCATTTTTGTCATTGAAATGACAAAGAGCATAGTCAAGGAGAGCTGGACTAGATAGAAGCAGTGGCAGCAAGGAAGCATAATATTACCCCTCCATTTAAAACAGGTCAGTGTAAAGGGCTTTAGGATAGGCTAGAGGAGGGTCAATTAAGACAGGCCAGTTTTTCAGGTCAGGATAGAGCAGGCACTGGTGAAGGAAAGTAAGGAAAATAATGCATTGGGTTCCAGTAGAGGCAGCAGGGTCTCCAACAGCCATTTCAGTGATGAACATGTTCCAGCAGTGTGTATGAGAGCACACTGCCTTGCAGGAGGATTCAGTGGTTTCCACCTGATTAGAATGCGGCAGAGACTGAAGCTCTATTCACTGGCAGGAGAGAGACAGATGTTCATCTTTAGAGGAGTCGGGACGGATCCACAATTATCAAGGATGATCTGGTGCATTACCTTCACTTATAGAGTTATTTAAAAGAAGTTCCAGGTAGGTTCTTGTGAATGGCTCATGCGTTCCACTAATATACGCTCACACAAAGGGCTGGGTGCTACCAGTGCAGTCCAATCACCATCCAAACACGATTCGAAGCTTTGGCAGCCATCCAATCAAGGATGACTAGCCACAATCTACTTTCATGGGCATACACTCAGGAATGTGGATTGAAGTGCCTGAGTGACCCTCACCCAGCCAAAACCACATTCCAGTCGTACAAAAGGTGCCTATATGAGCTCTGAGACAGCGTTCACACGGGCAGAATGACCAATTTGGCCATTCCCAAAATGAAAAACAACAAAGAAGCACCACAATGAAATGACTAGATTACAGTGATTAAAACGTATACTAGACATTTTGTTCTGGTTCAGGGAGCAGGTGGTATCAATGCAAGAAGCAAGCTACTCCTGGTGCAACCAAAATAAAAGTGCACCACTGCCACCAACCTGTCATTGAGCACAGTTTCTGTGTGAGGAAGCTCACTCAAGGATAACATTGGATACTTTGGAAGTACCCCTTGCAAGGTAGCCTTGTGTGCTACTTAGGGCAGTACATCAACAATTAGTTGCGGCTTTCAATCTAAGTCTTGTATTATTAAATTAACCAATCTAACATATCATTATGCCATGATAGCTCTGATGTCATACGTACAAGTCATTGTAGTCGAGTTCTGAGATCATAATGGTGACTTAGCCAGTCGACTATGAATTTTCCATTTACATTTCAGATTCTCGTATGAGGATTGGTTACCATATGAAACTTCTTCCTTGGAACCTAGTAGGGAGAAGATTCTGAAAGTGAGCATAAGTGCTCACTTTAAACAATAAGGGTGCGATTCATGGAATTATTTGCATGGAAAATAACGTATTTGCGTGCCAAACTGCATGCAAATCCGTGTTCATCGATTCATGGAATCGAATGCACGGTACTTTTCCTGGACTTCCGTGGATTTCACACAGACTCGGCGCATCTCTGCGAGCCATCAAGGGCCTTGCATGAGACTCAATGGAGAGCGTGGGCCTGACTTGCGCAAAGGGATGGGAAGGCGGCGTAACACCAGAAATGGGGAAGAACTTGCAAAAATGTGGACATTCCGAGGGACGGTCTGCAGGCAGTCCCTTGCACGCCCAAAATTGCACAGCATGAGACGTATTCATGGACTTGATCGCACAACCTCTCTGCCGGGAAATGGCAGCGCAAGTTCTTCATACTAACCGCCACCCGAAGGCAGGTGTAAGTACACTTGCGCGTAGGATTCGCAGCACGGATGTGGGGTTGCATGTCGGATTTCAGGCAGTGTGTTCTCAACCAGGGTGCCGATCTGACTTAGGGGTGCACATATGCAGTTTAGCAGGGTGCAGGAACAGTTTACAGGGGTTTGCATGCAGATTTCTTGAGTAAGTACAGAGTTATGATTTTTTATATGCATGCTGTCAGGTTGCCGAATACAGTTACGAAGGACCCAGCGCAGGTTCCCCGAGATGCATTCCTGCTTGCAGGGGACCCCACGCATTATTTGAAGGTTGCGTGTATTCACACCCAGGGGAGTGCGCAAAGGTTGCTGTCCTGGCTGTTTGTGCTTTGCATGTGGTCGTGTCGGGGGCTTTAAGCCTGCGACTTATGATTGTGCTTACTTTGCACTGTAAATTCCATGGACACACGGGGCACACATTTTTCTTTCTGTGCGCAGGCTTGCACTGTGTCTTTCTCAGCATGTGGCCTTTGTGGGATTTCTACACACATTTCCACAAATCGGGTACTAAGTCTTGGTGGTCTCCGAAGAATGCTGTGGATGAAGCTTCCGTCAGATGCAGGTGGAGATATCAGTAGTAGCATGGAACATTCCTATTCAGATTTTCAGGAAAAATGAAGCTCCATGAAGGTGGTGAAAAATAAATCCAGATGGCACCCCTGGAGAGATAGCAACATCTGTAACTGTGGGTTTGAGTGCAACAAGATTGGGTGTATTTAAGTGGACATCTATTGAATGACTTATAAGACTGGTAATTGACATTACTTAAGCTAGTTGCTCAAGTAATTTTTTGTATCAAGAGACATAAGTTTGTACTTTTCCTTTTGTTTGCTCTCTTCATAATGGCAGTATCAATTATGGTTCCCCTTCCCCATTTTTGGTGCAGAGGTTTGGGGGAGATGATTTTATTATGTGTTTCTGTAAGGGAATGGGACATCTATTTATGATACACTGACATAGGATGAAGGTAAGGAGGGTGGGGGAAATACCATTTAGTGTTTTGTGGGTAGCTTTGCACACCACCTTGGTCCCCAGAAAAATATAGTTTTAGAATGGCAAAAACTATTTACGAGGGAATATTGGAGAGAATGTGAACAACCATGTTGCTGTGCTGAGAAGATTAGCCAACACTTGTGACTTTTTACATTTGAACCATTCTCCTCTAGGAGATTCTTTAGAAATTGAGCTAAAACCCCATCATTTAACATGGCTATGGAGATCATGAAAAGCACAAGGATAACATGGGAATGAGTCAGAGGGCAATGAAAAATGTAGAGAAATCGGTACCGGAGTTGTGTGTTGAATCAAAGTAGCTTCCAGTTCATTGGTAATACAACTCACTATAGGGTGCCCTTGTGAAAGAGTTAATGTACTTTAAAAGAATCAGTATGCGATATATATAACAATCAAATTTGCCCTTCAAAGAGTGTACTTTGCCCCATGCGAGAATGGTATGGGTCTTCCATCAGAACGAGAAAGGATGCAGTTTCCCTACTATAATTCAAGAAAATCTAGATGAACCACCACAATATATGACGTCCTCCTGTAGTGTGACAATGGGCCTCATTACGACCCTGGTGGAAATCGAAAAACGATGGCGGAAATGCAATACCGCCATCGAATAGCGCTCGGTGCGACTATGACCCGTCACCGCAAAGTACGATGCCATTAGCGACACCGTAGTGAACGCCAACGCTAACTGCACCAAGTACGCGCGCGCGCGCCATGCCAAACCGTAAATTCCACCATGGCGCAAGGGTACGCGAATTCCGACCCTAGCGGACATGTACCTAACGCCATCAAGCACGGCGGAAAGTACCATTCCGCCATGGTGAGAAGTACGGCATCGCGAATCAACTGTAAACGGCCCCACTGAGTGCCTGTACACCGCTCCCTGGCCACATAGTACAACTCCCCGTAGGTGCAACGAAGTCACAATGCAACCAGTGAAATGTACAAGTCACCCATGCATGCCAACGAACAAAAGAATCTCAAGAGGGGCCAATGGGAGCTGCAGGGCACAGATGGCACGAATACAGAAGCCATTCCAATGGACATGACCTCAGTCCCCCACCAAGAAACGCACGCAAACACAGGCACCTGTGACCAGCAATATTCCGAAAATCACATCATTCCACCAGTCCACCTGGCTGACCGGCATCTGTTACACAAAACCTAATCCCCCGCCCCTGAGCATGACATCATTCAAACAGTCATATTGGCAGCCCTCATCCCTGACCTCACTGGGCTACGTAGGCAAACGCGCCCAGCACAGTACCACGCAACTATACTCCAAAGCTGGAACCCAATGCAGATCTCCTCACAATACATCGCACCCCAAATAGGAATATGCCACATCACTTGCAAAGAAGAACGCTACACGGCCCATATCAGAATAGAAATTTAATGCACAACAAATTCACCAAGCCCATACAGCCATTAGGCCATGAACTCCAAAACACATTTCACCATTGTGGGCTGCATCCGCAAGAAATGACCAGCTACTTCTTGTGTGACGCCCTGTTCCTTCATGGTACACAGGGGCTACATTCTCGTACGAAAAGGCAACATGGAAGCGCCTAGAACCGCAGGGCCGTCCCAATAGGGAGGCACTAGTCCAGCTGAAAGGCCGAAATGTTGCTCCGAGCCACTAGTACTGCGTAAGGGCATGTGGCCCATTGGCGATCGTCCCATAAAATCGTAATGCTGCTCCACTGATTAACACGAAGCAGCAGGTGTCGGGAGTAAAAGCCATCTGCAGGAGTGGCATACAGATGGCAGTGGCAAAAGGGGAGGAGATACCTGTCAACCAAAAGAAAAGAAAAAGAATAGAATGGCCATCAGAACTACATTCGAACAACTCACTTCAATGATCACACTAAATCCACAGCCATATGCATGCTAGCCCACTCCAAAGGATCATCACCACCCCAAAACCACTTGCGACTCATAACTATCTATATCGAGGTGAAAACACCATCACAAACGAGTGTACCTGTGCATGCGTCTGTGAAAACAGAATCCATCAGATGGGATTGGTAACGTGCATGGACACAAGTGTCTGAAGGCGCTTCGAGACAGGGAGGGCTCAACAAGGCCAGATAGACGATGGTCCCACTATGGCAGCCCTGCATCACATAGCGCAGGGGAGGCGGACAGATTCCAAGAAGCCCTGTACATGGCAAACACTGTATCAAATCATCTGTCCATGCATCCATTCATCATTCCCTCATCCCGTAATGATAACGCCTGTTTCCATACTCACATAACATGTGAGAATTCCATTGAGTCTGTGCGTTATGCAGCCTGCAAAATCCACTGTGCCCCAGCCCGTAATTCCAGTGTTGTGAAGTAACATGTATTTGGGAACTTCCGGCCTCATCGTCCACTTCGCTATTGCGCATCCCAAACTATTCATATCAATCATTGCATCCTCGCCATGGCCCCTGTCCCAAGGACATTGAACAATAGAACGTTATATTTGCAGTCAGTCCTGTGGGCATCTCCTCGCCGCTAGCTGAAGACCGAAAGCGCCGCCCTTCGAATTCCTCATTTGCAACATCACGTCAAAAAGGCATCTGTGGCCGCTTGAAATCACAAATTAATCCATCTAGTGCGGCTGTGTGTGAAAATGGCAACTGCCTTCACTCACAAATGGGACGCCCCGCCCGTCGTTGAAACTCGGTACAGTGATGCATGAGGGTCCACCGTTACTCGAGTACTACGTTCCACTGACCCTTCACAAGTCTGTTCGCGACTGCAAAGATTGTATGTGAAACAATGGGACCATAGCCGAATGAACATATCAACCAATGTTACACGGCCATCGGGTACAAATACATGATTGTAATAGCAAGATGACATTCCTCGTATTGCAGCGTTGTGTGCGGGACGTGCTCGGCCAAAGGGGAGAGCAGCTTGCACAGGTGGAATGAATCACCACAGGTGGAGGCCATACAGCCTGAAAACACATAAATTGCACACCCAGTCTCCTCCCACAACCACACCCACTCCGAAATGCTACCGGCAGGACTCGCGATGTTGGCCCTGGGGGACCTGATAGCACTGCAAGTACTCCAACTCCAAGAAGAAGACGAACACCAACTACAACCGGCCGCACGGAGGAGACGCAGGAGGAGGAGGAGGGCAAGGCAGGGCCAGCAAGGGCCGCCAGCACAGCCACTACCACCACGCAGGCAGCCCGCAATCCCACGCCTCCGAGCACATCCGTTCAACCTCACTGATGAGCAGATCCACACCCTCTACCGTTTGGACCGGGACACCATAGCCGCCATTCGGGACATGACACAGGCTGACCTTGTCAGCATGATAGATAGCCCAACCGCCATCCCACCCCTATTGAAGGTGGTGTCTGTACTCCACTTCCTGGCCACAGGCACCTACCAGCACACAGTCGGACAGTTGCATGGCATTTCTCAGCCACTGTTCTCACGGACACTATTGCAAGTGCTCGATGCCCTCCTGCAGCACGCAGACGACTACATCTCTCTACCACGCTCGGAGCAGGAAATTACCAACACAAAAGTGGGATTCCATGCACTTGCCGGCATACCGGGTTGCCTTGGTGCCATCGACTGCACCCATGTGGAATTGGTCGTCCCACATGCCATGGAGGCCCAGTACCGCCACCGAAAACAATTTCATTCTCTGAATGTACAAATGGTGTGTGACTCCAACAGGATCATTACACATTGTTGTGCCCGATTCCCTGGATCAACCCATGATTCTATGGTCTTGAGGAACTCAACAATACCACGCTACATGGAGCGACACGCAGGGTACAGATCCTAGCTACTCGGTGAGTCTCATTTCATGCATGATGATGTGGGGTATGTGATGCGGCAATGACCTGGCAGGAAGGAGGGGGGTGCGTACGTAGCAATGGCATTCCACATAATTCGTTTATCGTCCACATACAGGTGATGCCGGATATCCACTGAAGAGATGGCTCCTCACACCAGTCCGGAACCCACGGGACCAGCATGAGGAGGACTACAACCATGCCCACTCACGTACCCGTGTAGTCATTGAACAGGCATTCGGCCTACTGAAGACACGTTTCCGGTGCCTCAGCAGGTCTGGCGGGGCACTCCTGTACCGCCATGAGAAGGTTGCAAAGATGGTGATGGCATGTGTCATGCTACACAACATGTGCGTACGTAGAAATGTGCCCATGCCCCCTGACGCAGAACTGCAAGCACCTGAAGATGGTCATGATGAGGGTGGGGATGTGGCAGCACCTCAAGGAGTCCGCGAGGCACAGGAGGGCCGTGACATTCGTCAGCATCTCATTGATGCATGCTTCTAGCACTCACGCCTGGTGGCTGATACATGGACACGGGACTCGTGGCACTGTGTGTGTCTGGTACATGCACAATATGGACTGTACGCCTATGATGGCCTAGTACACAAAGATCATTGTCCACACATCTCATTGGTTGATCGTGCATTGTTTATGGCATATGTGATATCATGTTGAACACCCTATCGACCCGCCACCCAAGTGAGCCCAACACACCCCCTCCACCCTCCTACCTCCCCCCCGAACACCAGTGTCCAAAGATGCTCATTGTCAGTGGGCAGTCGCTACTGCAAGCCCCCTCTGCGGGTATCAGGGGCACCCCTGCCTGTGGAGCGCAGGTTCCTCCCAGATCTACGTTGGGGGCTGCCCTGGACGGAACTTGCAACGGATGATGTCTCTGCCTGCTCACGTCCATGCATGTCCCTAAGGGTTTGTGAGAGCTCAGTGAGCACACGGCGCACTGCGGCAAGTTCGGCACATACGTCTTTGGACGTCGCATGCAGTTCCCCCCTCAGGCTCTCGGTGCTTCTCTCCATTTGGACTCTCAGGCTCTCGGTGCTACTCTCCATTTGTACTCTCAGGCACTCGGTGCTACTCTCCATTTGTGCCCTTAGTGTCTCTGTACTTCTCTCCATTTCTGCCCTAAGTGTCTCAGTTGATGTTTCTATGTCTGCCTTAGTGCCCCCACATTCATCGGCATGGTCCTTGAGGAGCGTGGCCAGTTGCTGCTGTTGCACGATTAACTGGTCGAGGGACTGTTGCCTCTGCTGGGCCATGGCCATTTGCGGTGGTGTCACAGAGTGGCTGTTCGCCTCATGTTGCCCTGCCACAGGGCTTGTGGGGGATGGCCAGTCGTCGTCTTGTGGGTGCCCCTGCGTGGTATCCTCATGGTGTACGGGATGGAACAGACAGGGGGATTGGGACAGGTCATGGATGGATCTGACTTCGACATCCCCGTCTTCTGTATCGGAGCATGCTGCCATTAATGGGGTGTCACCTATGGTGCTGCTGCCACCAGAGGCAGTGCCTTCTGTGGCATCCATTGGGGGGACCTGTGGTGCTGCTGTTGTGGGCATGCTGGCTGCTGGGGTGCCTGTTGATGTTCCCTCCTCTGTGCTGCCACTTGATTTGTGCTGCTGCCGTGTCTTGATGCGTGCAGCTGAGGTGGAGGGTCTTTGGCCGTCGGTCTTGGCCCTCTTTGCAGGTGTGCTGGTAGGGGTGTCCTGAAGCTCGTCGTTTGGATCGGACCCTGTGGTGGAGTAAAGGAGGGCGAGCGTTATTAATGGGTCTGTGGGAATTGGAATGGCAATGTATCACATGCATTGGGGTGGTACCTGAGGGTGATTTGGGTCGGGGCCTTGGAGGTGCTTTCATTTGTGTGTGGAGTGAGGGTGCAGTTGTTTGGCACCCTGCAGTTAGGGTGTGCCTGCTGCACGTGTAGTGGGTGTTTTTGGGGTTTTTAATTATTTATGTATTTATTGTGAGTTTTAAAGTGCGCTATCAGGCCAATGTGTGTGGACGTTCTCCTGGCCATGTGTTGCTGTTGCGCTATGTGGACACATGTGATTCACATGATTGGACATTGTGGATTTGGCATGGTTTTATTTGGGCAACCTACCTGATTCTCCGGATGTCTGCACTCCTTTCTCCATCCCTCCGACTCCCTCTATGCTCTCCATTCCAATGGTGGAGGCACAGATTTCTTCCCAGGGGGTCAACTTGATGGGTGATTCCGATCCTCCCCTGGTGGCTGTGGCAATGTTGCGGTTGGCAGAAAGTATGCTACGGACGCGTATCCGCAGGTCGTCCCATCGCTTTCTGCATTGCTGTGGGTTGCGGGGTGCGGTCCCCACCGCACTTACCCGCTGTGCCACCAGGGCCCATATGGCCTTCTTGTTCGCAAGTGCCGTCCTGGTCATTTGCGTGGAGAAGACGGCGGCGGCATTCTCCTGGAGGGTCTCTGTAAGCACGGTGAGTTCCTCACGGGAGAAGTGGACCTGCCGCTTGCGGTCGCACGCTTTCTTCGCTACTTTTCCCATTTTTCTTGGTTTCACTAGGGTGGATGACGGGTTGGGACGTGTCTCAGGGTAGTGTTTTTAGTGGTTGTGTGGATTTTGTGGTTTTATAAGTGTACGGCGTGTTGTTTCCCGTTCCGGGCCCATGTTTTTACTTCCGTTTCCGTATATTTACGGTCACCGTACTTTCCGGTTGGCGCTCACTGCGGTGTCCGCTATGATGGGTGGCGGTATTGCACCTAGGGCGCCGTACGGCGGCGGTGTGGGCCGTTTTGGGGTCATTTCCGCCATCGCGGACTTTGCACTTCCGCCATGCCGTGGTGCTCGTGCCCGATGGGTCGGAATGGGCCGCACTTTGCTCCATCGTGCAATGGCGGAAACGCTATTTACGCTGTGGCGGTCCGGTCAGTTACTTTCCGCCAGGGTCGTAATGAGGGCCAATGTATTTTAGGTAAAGCAGGTGAAACAGGCAAATGCAAACCACATATTTTTCCAACAACTGTCAGATTTGTCTTTTTAAAACTCTTTTTATTGTCTGTTTTTTCAAATGAACACATACCCTATGGGTTACAGTGACAGTTCCAGAAAAAGGAAAAACAGAACCAGAAAAGGCAAACCCCCACACACACCCATCCACCCCCCAACAACACTTACAGTACAGTGATACGACACATTGCTCTTTCTGCTCTGCTTGTTTCCGTTCAGTGGAATGTGGATTTTCTTAGCTATAGCTGTCTCTAGGGGACAGGCCATTGTTTTGATCTAGTGAAGGAGAAGGATGCAAAGTAGTTTCAGGTGCCTTCTCCATCTTGGCGAGCTTGTATGAAATGGTATTGTGTGTATGGTCCCCAGATGTCTCTGGATCTCCACTGCGGGTGCACCAATTGTCTAATTCTGTTTCCATTTCAATACAATATATTACGTCTGCCCGATATTGCCCCATCTTGGGAGTTTGGGTGCTACCCCACACCAAGACTACCCGCTGCATGGCCAAAAGTAATAACAGTCCTGTCAGTTTCAAGGGCACAAGGGCACTGTGACGGACCTTGCATTTTTAACAGAGTCATACAAATGGATTGAGCAATTTACAGGTTGCAAGCTCAGTGATACAGTATGTTGATGACTTACTGGTATGTAGCACAACAGAAGAGGAGTGTAGGAGGGACTCAGTAACACTACTGACTTTGCTAGCAGACAAAGGATGTACAGTGGACAGAGAGAAATTACAAAACTGTCAAACTGAGGTAGTGTACTTGGGTCAGATTGTGTTGGCAGACGGGAGAAAGATTACACCAGAAAGAGTAGAAGCCATACACAAAACTCCATGACCTAAAACAGTGAAAGAGATGCAACAGATTTTTCCACGTACACCAGGACATTGTTGCAAGAACTAAAATAAGCACAGAAAAACAAAACACACATAAAATGGACATCTGAAATGGGTGAAAACTTTGATGAGCTAAAACACATGTTAGCACATACACCAGTGTTAGCAACACCCAGTAACAAATAGAAGTTTCACCTGTTATCACATTTAGATGGAAAAGTAATGACAGCAGTACTGACACAGAAAAAGGCACAGTGACACAAGCCATTTGCATATTACAGTGGATCACTGGATGCAGTGAAGCAGGGACATTTCCCATGTGAGCAAGCAGTTTCTGCTGCTTCATATGCTATTGAAAAGGCTTCCACGATAACCATGGGGTGCCCAGTAGTTTTGTACATGTATCATGCATTATTTCCAATACTGGAGAAAAAACAAAACC
Source organism: Ambystoma mexicanum (assembly GCF_040938575.1). Taxonomy (NCBI): domain Eukaryota; kingdom Metazoa; phylum Chordata; class Amphibia; order Caudata; family Ambystomatidae; genus Ambystoma; species Ambystoma mexicanum. Next base: position 294,114,688 of record NC_090941.1, read on the forward strand.
AACACTGACAACTCAGAGATCCTCAGTGTATGAGGTAATATTGACAAACCCAGCAATAGAAGTGGTGAGATGCAGGACCATAAAACCAGCATAGTTAATTGCCGAAAAAATAGAGGAAGGGCATTATGTACATGACTGCATAGCATGCGTAGACAGACGTGAAGGTAACCCCCTGGTTAAGGAAGAAGTGATTGAAGGGAGGGGATATGATTTTCATTGACAGAAGTTCGAGCATTGACCAGCCCATGGGACAAAGGCATCCAGATTGTGCCGTGGTGGGGCATAGGTAAGGAGTACACAAAGGGGAGTAATTGATAGTATACTCTCTGTAAGGCAGGTATCGTATCACAAGTAGACTTTGACACAAGAGTTACAAGTTTTCAAACCTTTATTGTTAAATTCAAGGGGTTGGAATACTCCTGTCTGCCCCTCTAACTAAGATGGGAGTATGCTCGACCATCAAATAATAAAGTAACAGTGCTAGTCAGTCTTAGTCAAACAATAAAGGCCTCTACTAACAAAAACCTAATGCCTGCCCATACTCTCATACACTCTAATGTGATATAGGGATATGTATCTACAAAAGGAACAATCAGTGGTGAGACGAAATGTCAGAATGGCAATATAAATCAGTATTAATTCTTGTCCCCATGTTGTATAGCACTGGGTTAGGTGGAACACAATTAGGTGGCTGGATCTGCCCTCCAGAGCCTTCTTGAACATTCAGGTCTTAGTCACACGTTCACAGGTATAACCTCTCCTTTCTCGGGTTCCTCTTGCCCAAGTCCCATCCTTCAAGCTTCTACACAGTTTCAGCAAAACAGTTTCTAAGTATAGTATTTGATCACAGTTCAGGTTCCCCTCAATTGGGCTCAAACCTTTTCTCCTTGGTGGGGTTCCCTTCACCAAGCTTTCTTCACATTCCACACTATAGGTTCCCCTCAGTCATGCTCAGACCTCCTTTCATATTTTGATTTCGCAATTGAAGACTTTGTAAACTGGCAGGATTTTCGCTCTCACCTCCACATGACCACTTTGACCCTCCTTTCCTTCTTTACTTACACTTTACATATTTTTATTACATTCCCAATGTCAGGTTCCCTTCAGTCGGGCTCGGACCCTCCTTTTGTTTTTCAGACGGGTCTCCCTCTGTCAGGCTCAGACCCTCCTTTCATTCTCTTGGCAGATTCAACAAAACAAAGTTCAACAGTTTGTGAGCTTTTCATTTAAGGCCCATCTCTCATTTCCTGCTGCCTCTACAGCTTTCAGACATTTCACAGAGACTTTAAATTGGGTAATCCCACTTTGCCGGACCACTCTGCTACTTTGTATTTTGTATTCACAGTTCTTAAAAATGGATTCACTTTCTCTCGCAGCTTTTCGGTGCTGATGTAACCTTCATCCCTCTGATGCTGTCGCAAGCATTTCAATTAAACACAGACCAGGCTTTCTTTGCTTTCCTGAACTCACTGGTCGTGTTAAGATGCTTTACATCTTTCATGCCTTTGATGTAGGAGTGAAGGTGGTTACCACTGCTGCTTTTGCGCCTCCCCAACTCTGTTATTCACCCCAGAGGGTGGCTGGTAACCTTGTAGCACTCGGTAGACTTTGTCTTCCTTCCAGCTGGGCTGTCATGTGCAACCTTTATGGCCTTTCAGAAATAACAATCTCTCGCTGGGGGGTCATTGTCTTCCTGCCCATTGAGATTAACCCCTCGGTTTGTTGCTCTCCTTCACCTGGTTTGCCATAGCCCTGAAGGGACTGCTCCTTCTCGTGCACTGCCTTGCTCAAAGTGGATCTCAGTGTTCCACCTTTTAACCATGTGCGGAGAGTTAATAGATAACAGGTATTTGTGATTAAAGTCAAGTGCCTGACTCTGCCTGATATCGTTAGAGGGCCATGTCCAATGTATTGCATGGGTGGTAATCCTTTCAGCCTTAGACCTCCTCTTCCTCGGCTCATTGTTTGTGTTGGAAAGGGAGAGTCTGGGAAGTTGGAATATCCCATAAAATAGCATCGGATTGGGGTATGGGAGAGGGGAAATACTGCGTCTCACCCTTGGGTTTCCCTGCCCCACTCCCTGAGGACCCCTCACCTAGGTGATCCTCCTGCACTTGTCAACCACCAAGATCTGGGTCCAAAGGCGATGGCCGTGCCCTGCCACATGAGCAAGGGATCCCTGGGGTCTGGGCAGCAAAACACCCTCTGGCTTTTCACATTTTCTAGCTTATGGCACTTCTACAGTGCACTCAGAGTTAGCAAGATGGAAAAGGAGAGGGTTAAAACAAGCAAGGGCACTCCCGTTCAGCATGCAGGACTACTCAGTAAACTACTAGTAATGTTACCACTCGTAGTAGAATTAGCATTAATAAAGTGCAAAGCCCATACAGGAGGGCACAATTTTATCTCACTAGAAAATGACAGAGCAGACAGAACAGCAAAATAAGCAGCATATTTGCCAGAGTGGTCCCATGTGCTGTTTCATGGCAAAGAAGAAAACATACCTCTAATAGCAGTGTTAAAGGTGAGCAAAGAGAAATATGCATTGCCAGAAAACTTGAATGTATCCCACATCTTGCCGATAATTGAGTTGCAGGAAGAAGCATCAGATGCTGAAAAAGATCTTTGGAACAAGCGAGGATGTTCTTTGTCCCCAACAAACTTGGTCTGGTGACATCATAGCATAGGAAAGTTTGTTATGCCAAAGAAAGTGTTACAAGTGGCATTGGAACAGCTTCACTACTCTGCCCACGTATCGAAAGAGCATGTGGCTACAGGGCTAAGTGTAGAATGGTTTGTGCCAAATTTGTATGAGTATGTTGCAGAATTCATAAATAACTGCATGACCTTCCAGAAATGTCTGCCAGGTCACACATTGAGAGCTGTAGAAGGATCATTGCTGCGACAGGAAGGCCCCTTCCGACACTTGTATGCCTACAATGTTGATATGCAAGAGAGATGTACTTCTTACAAGTACCTGCTTGTAGTTGTGAGTCCATTCTCATGTTAGCTTGAGGCTGGTTCCTATGCCCATAATGACACCCAATCTGTGGCTAAATTTCCTGTGAGGGAGGTGTTGCCGAGGTGAGGGATTTCAGATGAAATGTGTTCTGATAATGGGCAGCACTTTGCTAATGATTAAATAAATGATTAACAACACTTCTCGGGATAAAGCATAAACTATGCACCGTCTATCATCCTCAAGCCTACAGTTTGGTCGAAAAGATGAATGGACTGCTGAAGATGGGATTGGCTATGCTTACACAAACGCTTGAAAAATCATGGGTGCACTGCTTGCCTCTTGCTTTGTTTGCGCTGATAGATACGCCTGGAGGAGATCACCATCTCACTCCTCATGAGATTGTTACAGGGCGGAGAATGCATGCACCTATTCCGCCATCGCATACAATCTCTGATGCTCACTCTACTTCTATTCTCAGGGGTGGAATTTGATACATACTTTAAAGAATTTACCAAATCCATTCAATATATTTCCTTGCAAAGGAGTCCTAAAAACCAAGCTGGACAATCAGGTGACCCAAACGGACACTTTCCACAAGCAGCCCTTCTCTATCCGGGAGACAAGGTTCTCGTTAGAAACCACCTCAGAACGTGGAAAGAGTAGCGCTTCACCGGCCCACACACCATCATCTATTCAGCATTTACTTCCGTCAAGATCGAAGGACAACAAGGATGGGTCCGTATGAGCGACCTTTGCAAAGACAATAGCACCGTCTCCCAAAGCACAACATAATGGAGGGTATCTCTGAACTTTCAATTTGTTTTACAGCAATTAGAATCTACAAAAAACAGCAAAGGAAGGTAGTGAAGAGATTTTTAATGGAAAATGTGTAGCTAAGAAAAAGACATTTTCAGTTTTCTGGAGCGTGACGATGTTAATATCTTTTAATATAGCATTAATACTTTTTTAAATTTGAAAAAAGTAAAATACAAATGAATGACAAAAGAAAAATGAGAAAAAGAATAATGTGGAATGGGTAGGGCTTCCACCATGGCACTGAAGAGGAGCATAATTCATTAACTGGAAATGTTTGGTACGATAAAATGATGCGTGTGGAAAGAGAGAGAGTAAATGGCACAGGCTATGTCTGCTCTCTGATTCCAAGCATAGTAGGAGCATCCAAGCTTTTCCTACTCCAAGCTGTGTCCTATGAGGAGGCAGGATGCCTAATGCACCTGTCACTCTGTAGAACTAGAAATGTATTCCAGGGGAAAAAGATAGCTGTTCACTGGCTGGATAAAGGGGAAAAAGTGTACCAATACAATTTTATGAAATTAACAAAGATGTTTCAAAATAAGGAAACTCGCTATAAAGTGATGGAGCATTGGGAACATTTTCCTGATGACTAATTTGGGCTGCGCCAAGGTGTTGAAGAATGCAGCACTAATGCGTGGAACAGCAGCAGTGATGGATATTGGTGGGCCTACGGATCCAAAACATATTATTATTATTATTATTATTATTATTATTATTATTATTATTATTATTATTATTATTATTATTATTATATGCCCAGCTTCCGTCTGACTGGAGTGGAGAGTGTGCTCTCGTCACCTTGCACAGCACTGCACTTGTGGTGTCTCGAAATAGCACTGCCATGAAGATTGCAATGCAGGGGAAAATAACGCAGCAAAATGAGCAGCAAAAAATAATGAGAAGGAAACGAGAAAGTAATTATTTCTCAAGAAAGAGCACAGAGAACTTGGCCGCAATCCTAGATGAGTTTAATTTATTCTCCACCGCTGCACCTTCTTTACCTTATTGTTGCTTCCAGGAGTCCAGGCTGCAACACATTCGAAATGGCTGCAACTGACTTGGCATAAGTTATTGCAGCTGGCAAACTCTACAGCAAAATGTTTGACTTCAATTAAAGAGGAGATGACCCTTAAGAATCGTTTTGTGTTAGACTACCTAACAGCCATTGAGGGAAGTGTTTGAACCAAGTTTGGGACATGGTGCTGTATGGCCATACCTGATGATGATGCCTCAAATGGAGCATTTAATGTGGCTATACAAGAGATACAGACACTCCAGGGAAAGAAGACAAGCGAGGTTCATGGAGTGCAAGCAAAAGATTGGCTGAACAGCATCTTCAAATGGGTACTGTAAGGAACTTATGGTGGCAACAGTAAAGACAGACACAAATGATCACAGTTCAGAGATGTTCATTAAACTTTAAATTCAGGGTGAAAAAATGCCTAAGCTAAACCTAAATCTAAGATGGGAGCAAGCGTCAACAATCAAATGAAAAATAAGGGAGTCCTTGTTGCGTCGTGTCACAATAAAAAGGTCTATGCTAAATAAAAACCTATTGCCAATTCCTTACAGCTAATTACAGAAGGAGGTTGGAATAAGGTTTCAATAAAGAAAGACATGTTCGCAAATAATAAGTCAGGATGGGATTGCCAGGGTTCTCTCTTCTCCGCCTTTTGAGCACGGGACAAGGCAGATCTCCTGAGCACAGCACATACTCGAACTTTCCCAGCATGAGCCAACAGTTGTACACCAGCTATCAGGTTCTTCGATGGTTAAGTCTCTTTTAACAAAAGTCTCTTCTCTTCGAGTGCTTGATGGTTTCAACAAACAAACATAAAGTTCTGTTCCATGAATTATTTGGATAATGGCTTCTCCCCTGGGTCCCCTTCTTCTGGGTGCAGACCCCTGGGTCCCCTTCTTCTGGGCGCAGACCCCTTACAAGTCGTATTCAACAAATTGACCAAACATTTCCTTTCTCAGTGAACTTGGGGTGATAACTTTCCACCCCTTGATCTTCCTCAGCCAGGCTCGCACCCTAAATGACAAGGGGGACACTTCACTTCCCCTTATCTTGCAATACTTCTTGCTTTCATGAATCTTAATGTCTTTTTAAACAGCAGCATAGGATTCACCCCTGTTTGTCGGCCTCCCTCTGCTGGGTTCACTCTGGCCACCTTTTGCAAAACAGTTCACTGTGGACATCCCTCGGTAGGGTTCACTTCAGTCTATACACTGTTATTAGGGACTTCAGGCTTCACCCCTTTTTGTTAGCATCCCTCTACCGGGTTCACTCTTGCCAACCTTTTCTAAACCATTCACTGTTCATGTGTTCATTTCACCAAGCGTTACTAATTTTTCTCAGTTTCTGAATAATCTGTTGGTCGAAGACTTTTGATGGTACAGAGGATTTTACAAGACCCCTGTATGGCCACTTTGGCCTCTTCTTACCTTTCTTGCCTGTTCCCAAGGCTTTCTGGTTACGGTAGTTTCTAACATTGAGTAATTGTCCAGAGTTTCATGCGTGAGAACCCACGTAGTGCCGGACTCCACTGTTGCTGGTTGTCCCCCTCTTTCATAAACAGTATCGTTTTGCTTTTCAAAGTTCAAATTAGCCATGGGCTATTTGTCGTTAAACACAGTTCAGTTTCTTATCAACACTCCTTTTGACTCACTGATTGTGATGAACCACTTGGCTTTCCTTCTCTTTTGAGTCAACGCTGGTATCACAGAGACAAGTGGCTCTCCTTGGCTTGGTAACAAGCGGAGGAGGGTCTCGTATACCATTGACATCTGCTGCAACACACGCTGGCTAATGTTGGCAGACTTTTTATTCCTTCTGCAGAGGTTCCATGGGCCTTGGTTGGAAAGGGCAAGGTCGACTCTATTCTTGTCACCCTCTCGATCTACACCGCCTTTCTCCTTCTCTTGAACTGCCATGCTGAGTTAACTCTCACATTGTGCCATCTGCCTTGCTCGTCCTGTGCTCTCGGGCTCCACCTTTTATCAGGGTCGGACTGGGACAAGAAATAGGCCCGGTCACCCAAAAAAAAGTGGACCACCCGTCGCCTCAAAAAAATGGCCAACCCTCGCCTCACGACCCTTGACCTCTGATGACATCACCAGAAGTGATGTCCCGGGAAGAGATGAAAGATGACCTTTCACCTCTTGACAAAACAGGAAGTGGCTTCAAATAGCATAGTACCTAAGTACACTAAATTACTGTGAATCCAAGCAGACATCCAAGGCCAAATGATAATATGTTATTGTATAGCACTTACGCTTAAGCTCTTTTTTATAGAACAAATATGCATACAATATAACCCAACCTGTGTTGGTACTCATTTATCGACCTAAGAAGGATGAAAGGCTTTTTTTTAAAACATCTCTTTTTTTTCAATTTATTTTCTCCAAACCGGCCCAGGCATGGCCAGAAACGGGCCCCCACTCCCCAGGGACGATTTCGGCCTGGCCACGGGCCAAAAGGCCAAGGGGCCAATCCAACCCTGCCTTTTATCCCTGTGGCAAAAGGAAAGAGCCATCAGGTGTGTGCGGTTTTGGTCAGTTGCCTGACTTTCTTGTTGGTGTTTCTAAATGTCCTACGTGGTGGAATGGGGAAAAGGTGCTATAGGTAATTACAACCCTCATACTCTCAGTGGCATGAGATGGATAGGGTTTGTGAGACAGACGGAAATTATATTGTTTTGTCTGAGCAGATGGGGAGTGCGGAAAATAATAATCAGAGGAACGGGAAGAAGAATAACTGGGAGTATTCGGGTAGGGCATGGATAAGCAGGAATTCCAGGAGAGCTGGTTTCTGGATGTAACTGGGTTAGGGAATTGGGGCGTGGCTACGAGAGCCATGTAGGAGGACACGTTCCAGCGGAGCTCCCGAGATCCTGAACAGATCTGGGCAAATTAGTGCGGTGTGACGGCTTATTGAACACCGACGATACGCATGCCAGCGTGTGAAAGTGCTACCTATGCACTGTGAACTTTTGGAGGACATAGTAGCCACGGCGGCGAAGATTGGAGAAGAAAAGTCGAGAGACGTTGAGGACAAAGGGCGACTCAAAATGGCCGACATGGGCCCGAGACGGAATAGAAAAGAGTAGCGAGAAGACCTAATGAGGCCAGCGAGCAGTGCGCCCACTCCTCATTCGAAAGACCTGCACATCCCCAGAACCATGTCAAATAAGGCAGTGCGACCCAAGGCGAAACAGCCCACGCTGGACAACTTCACCAAGACGTCCCCGGGCCTGGACGCCACCAAGAACAAAGATGCATCGGCCGTGGGTGGCGCGACGCCTTCGAGCTCTAATCAAGAAATCCTGGCGGCGATTGCGGACCTGAGAGCAGCCTGGGAGTCGAAATTAGAACAGGCTGTCTCCGAATTAAAAACGGCATTGGACCTCAAAGTTGGGGAGGTCCAGGAGGACGTCAATCTGCTGAGACAGGACGTTAGGGTTCTGGCAGAGCGCACAGAGTCCCTGGAAAAAGAAGTTGGCCCGAATACGGCGGACTGCGCCACCCACAAGGCAAAACTGCACGCCCTAATTCAAAGGGTGGGCAACTTGAAAAATAGAGCGGAGGAGGCGGAAGGACGAGCCCGTCGCAACAATATCCGCATTGTGGGCCTACCGGAGGGGACGGAGGGCCGTGACCCTACTGACTTTGTTGAGACCATGTTACTGCAGGAGATATCCGGAGGGGCCTTATCCCAAGGCTTCGCAGTGGAACGAGCGCACAGAGCCTTAACGAGGAGGCCGCCTCCCGGAAACCCGCCCAGACCCATCATTGCCAAAATTCTTAACTACCGCGACCGGGAAAGAATATTGGAACATTTTCGAAAAGGAGGCACGATCAAGAGAGGAGCAGCAAACATCACGGCGTATCCGGATTACACTCTAGCGGTGCAGCGGAGTCGCATGAATTTTGGGACTGTGAAACGGAGGCTGAGAGAGGCAGGTTATAAATATATGTTGCTTTATCCTGCAAAACTGAAGGTTATACAGGCGCATAAAACTTTATTTTTCGAGACCCCAGAGGACGCCATGGAGTGGCTCGACACACAGGGGTGCCCCCAGGAATCGGCGGACCGGCCCAAGAAGGACTCGGAGGAGCTGCGGAAGGCGTAAAATGGCGTCGCAAGATGGCGCGACTCATGGACTTTGGGACTTGATTATAGTCGGCTCGGAACCTTCGGTATGGAAGGTCAGTTGGTTGCACTGTTTGTCGCAAACACTGGGATTATTATCGAACGGGAGCCCCATGGAGCGATACTCTTTCCCCACAATAGCTTAGGTTAGGTGGCCATTAGGGCGACCTCACCCTACTGGGCTCCGTGCACTGATCGGTGATTACGGAACTAGATGTGGGGGTGCCTGAGCTCTGTTGTTAAAGCTGGGCAACAGTTGGGGCGTGTGATGTTGGGGGGAGGGCGGGTGAAGGAGGGGAAAGGGAGTTGGGGTTTGGTTGTGTGTGTAGTTAGTTGGGGAAGGAGCTTATTCGCGGAGTGGCTGCAGTGGGACACCTTCTGTGTCATGCGAACTGCCGGAGATACCTGTAAATGGGATGGGAGGACACATAATTGCCATGGGAGACCTTAAGATTGCCACCTGGAACGTCCGTGGACTCAATAATTACCTGAAAAGAAATAAAGTCATGTTGTATCTTAAACGACAGAAGATCGACATTGCCCTGCTACAAGAAACGCACCTGACCAAACATAAACTAGACCTTGTAAAGAAAAAATGGAGTGGCACGGTGGTGGGCTCCCCGTACTCGGCCTATGCCAGGGGTGTGCTGACCTGGGTGGCCCCGCATGTCCCGCTTAGAATTATACGAGAGGAGGTAGACACTGAGGGTAGGCTGGTAATACTAAGGGCACTGATTGAGAACAGAGGACTGAGTATTATTAATACATATGCCCCCAACCAGAATACTGCTATATACTACAGGACTTTATGTACACGTCTGGGCCCGTGCGCAGAGGAACCGATTATTTGGGGGGGGGACTTCAACTTTGTTCTTGACCCCAAGACAGATAGGTCCGATAGTAAAGTGGACAGGCCCACCCCGGCGGCTAGAGCTTTACGGGTACTATTAGACGATTTTGGACTAGAAGATGTCTGGAGATCGAAACACCCCACTGCCTTGCAGTATTCTCATTATTCGGCCCCTCAACAGCTGCATACGAGACTAGACTATTTCTTTGCCACGCCAGAAGTGGCGATAGCAACTACTCAGATTGAATACAGAGCGAGGGTCCTGTCGGACCATTCGCCCTTGGTGATGGCCTGGCAATATGGCCGCCCCAGAGGGCGGATACCGACATGGCGCCTTCGGGCGGAGGCGCTAAGAGACCCGGTCTTCAGAGAGGATATTAGAGAGGCGATTATACGGTATTTTGAGGAGAACACGGGCAGTGTAGATTCGGCTGGTACACTTTGGGAGGCCTTTAAGGTGGTATTGAGGGGCGATGCTATTACCAAATCAAAGGGCCTGCAAGGGGGGGGTTCTAGCTGAGCTAGAGAAAGTGGAGAAAGAATTGGAGCGTGAATGTACCAGAGCGGGGGGGACACAGATTTAGTACTTGAATTACAGCAACGATGCTCGGAGCTTTGGGAGCGGCTTTGTCACCTCAACTACAGGAAATACGTGGAGAGGCAGCATGCAGGCGGTGACAAAACTGGTCGCCTACTAGCATGGCTTTATAAGAGGGAAACCCCTAGGGCCCCGATTACGATGATAGAAAAGGAAAATGAGGAGGAGGCTCACACTCAGGAAGAGGTTAACGCTGCTTTCTTAGATTATTATAAAGCGCTGTACGAGGACAAAGGGGAAGACAATCTGGATAAGATCAGGGACACACTGGAAGATATGGAATTGCCTAGAATTAGTGCAGAGGAAAGGGAGGAGCTAGATGGTCCCATTACGCTAGATGAACTGGAAGGGGTGGTGAAGCGGCTGCCTACTTGCAAGACCCCGGGCACTGATGGACTCCCGAGTGAGTTCTATAAAACATATAGCGCAGAGATACTCCCCCCTATGCTGGAGATGTATAATGAATCATTTGAGGAGGGCCGATTACCGGACACGCTCAGAGAGGCGCTGATAGTGCCGCTTCCCAAGCCTAACAAGCCGAGACAACACTGTGGGTCGTACAGACCGCTGTCGATGTTGAACCAAGACAGTAAGATCCTGACAGCGGTCCTGGCGGAAAGGCTACGCAAGGTCATCGGCAGACTGATACACTCGGACCAGACAGGTTATGTTCCTGGTAGGAATATAACCCATAATCATAGGCGGCTCCACAGGGTGATCGAAGAAGGGAACAGAAGGGATGAGGAAATGGCAGTGATTTCCTTAGACGCAGTCAAGGCATTTGATTCGGTGAGGTGGCCGTGGCTGTTCGCAGTCCTGGGGGAATACGGGTTCGGGCCTGGCTATATCAGATGGGCGAGGCTGCTGTATAGCCAGCCAACGGCTAGGGTACGCACGGGATCGGTGATATCCGAGAAGTGGCGCCTTGGTAGAGGTACTAGGCAGGGATGTCCTTGGTCCCCGATGTTATACATATTGGCCCTGGAACCCTTAGCGGTATATCTTAGACAGCAATATGACCTGGTGGGCATCGAGGTGGGAGGAGAGAGCCACTTGATATCCCTATATGCCGATGACTTGCTGCTGTACCTAAAATTTCCGGAGGAGAACCTCCAGTATGTTTTGGAGGTCATGCAGAAGTATGCCGAATTGTCCGGCATAGCGGTTAATCCCGGCAAGTCGTGCATGTTCCCCCTAGGGTATTATGCGAGGGTCCCCACGGAACGTTTACCGGTATTACCCGTGCCTTGGGCGACCGAGTCCTTCCGATACCTCGGAATAGACATATATCATACTGTGGTAAAGGAACATCTGCATAACACTGTAGTTGCTGTGGATAAAATCCGTGCATCCATGCGATTTTGGGAGAAGCTGCTGCTGGCGATGATGGGGCGGGGGGCGTTGCTTAAAATGGTTGTCCTGCCTAGACTGTTGCATTTCTTCAGCAACATACCATACTTAATACCTAGGAGGTTCTTTACCAAACTCGACAGTATGTGCAGGGACTTCCTATGGCACGGCACTCGCAACCGAGTGGCACTGTGGAAGCTGCAAAACTTTCACGATAAAGGAGGGATCAGATTACCGCATTTTGAGGCCTATTATGTAGCGAGCCAATTGCAATATGTTACACAGTGGCTCTCTGATGAGGAATCTCCCGAGTCTAGGTTGGTTGGGACAGATTGCGCCCCGTTCTATTTGAAGGAGATCATCTGGGTCCCTAGACAGAACTTAAATGTTCGCCCTGGCATGCTGTTACTTGGGTGGAGAATGTGGCGTAGAGCATGTCGGCTACTAGAAAGCCCGGACCCGTGTTCGCCGCTGGCGCCACTGGTCGCCTTGACTGCGGGGGATAGCCAACTTAGGAAAATGATCAGAATATACTGGGAATCGGTTGGGTTGGCCACGTTAGGAGATATATGGCAAGATGGGGCCATCAAGGATTTTACAGACCTAAAAAAGGAGACTGGGTTGCATGGGGGCCAATACATTACATACCTCAGGTTGGTACGGATTATCCGAAAATCTTGGCCTGAGACGGTGTTAGCGGAGGATCCGGACGCTCTGATTGACACGATATATAATATATCAGAGGGCGGACACGAGATTTCCAGATTATATGAGGTGGTGATGTCCCGGGTGGGAAAGGACCTGATGGATTTGAGACTAGAATGGGAAACGGAGGTGGGGACGCAGATGACTGATGGGATGTGGGAACGGGCTATGGGATATCATAAAAAAGTGTCCAGAAATGCTAGATTACAGCAAATCCAACTATATATCACGCACAGAGCGTACATGACCCCCAAAAGGATAGCCAAGTTTGCGAACACAGGCAGACAAGCATGTCCGAAATGTAACGAGGAGGACGCGGACATGACGCATATGTTTTGGTCCTGCCCAGTAATCGAAGTTTTCTGGGGAGAAATGTCACAGAAGTTAGCAGACAAAGGGGTCCTGATAAGCATTGACACGGCCTGGGCTTGCCTCCTAGGGGGGTTCCCCAGACCGAAGAACACCAGACATCTGGGGAAACTGAGAGACCTAGCGTATATACTCGCTAAGAGGAGGATAGCCATGAACTGGAAGCAACGCTACAAGCCCAGGATAGAGATGTGGTGGAGGGACCTGCAAAAATGGGCGGAAGCTGAAACCGCGGTCTGGCAAGAAGCATGCAGTAAATGCGGGGAAGGGGATGTGGGCAACTTAGTAGCCTGGAGGTTGTTAGTTACTGGTCTGTTTGAGGTGCAGGGGGAACCTACTGCCTCTGAGGAGGGAGACACCCGGCCACTCCAAGTCGATACAGAACCACCCTGTTGATAGGCTCTTGGGGGGGAGGGGGGGAGTGCAGTGTTGTGTTTTCTTAAATTGTCAACTGACCTATTGTACATAATACCACAAGTTTGTTTTGTACTGTTTTCATTTAAAATAAAAATATATTATAAAAAAAAAAAACTGGGTTAGGGAATTTAGGGGATTTCTTACATTTGGGCAAGAGAGGTTTGACGGGTGGAAGGTGGTAGATGTATTGCAGCCTAAAAAGTCCTTGGGTATCTTGTTCTTCTCTCCTCCTTCTTCCCCTGTTCAATACCGCGTCTCATCTGGGTTATTTCCCTGAGAACAACCCCGGGCTCCCCCATTCAGGTGATCCTCTCTTCTCCTTCTGCTCCTAGGGTTGGGGTCTCAGAATATCGGCCCTTCCCAGGCCACCTGAATAAGGGTTTCCCGAGGTGTGTTTGGGAGAATGTCCTCAGGTTTCTCACATTACCCACCTGGCTTTCCAGATGGTTTCGAGTGACTGTCCCGTGTTGGTTCTCATTCTCATCACCTTTTGCGTTAGTAAGAACATTCTTAAAGTATATTTTAACAAGCAAAAAGGACAGTTGACGTTACCCTTGAGTGTTGACATTAAAGGTTGTGAAATGAAGAATAGGAACAAAATAATGGGGAAAAATTAAGAGGATCCTGATGGATGGTTTTTTACACAGCCTGCTGATGTTGAAATTTACAAAGAGTTCTGGATTCAATGTCTAAAGGATGGGACAGGCTGTGTATGGGTCGGGGAAGATTTGAATAGATGGGAGGAAACTTGGTGAGACATCACAAGATTGGAAAAAATGTGCATATATAAAGGTGAAGTTGCTCAAAAGGAACTGGAGGCCGGTAAAGTTTTAGTTATTAATAAATTAAATATTAGGGGAGAATAATGTAATAAACGTGCAAGTTCAACACAGTATAAACTAACAAACTTATCAGCTGCGAGAGTACCACTGTAAAAGGGGAGGGGGCTCTCTCAGATGCTTCTATAATTAAACCCATAATAAAATGAATCCATAAAGACAGGGGCACAGATAAGTATAATTAAAACTTAATGGTTGAATGAAATGCGGCAAATAGGCCTTAAATACTTGCTTTTGCAGAAAATGTGTGTTAACATTTTGTGTGTGGAAAAAGCTGTTGTGGCTCGTGATTACATGCTTAGTCTGCAATCCCAGGCAAGTGCTCAAAGAAGTATACAATGGTTGTTAATTCTTGAGGTCACAGATTAAGAGTTCAGAGGTTCCTCAAATGAATAATGTATGCATGACTGTTTTATAATTTAAAATCACTTATAAAATATGATTTTCTAATGGAACCGAAAAGAAACGCAGCATTTCCAAATTGCCCCATAGTACATTTTACCTGGGAAAAGGGTTAGAGTGTCCCCGATATGCAACATTTGTGTAGCAGTGCATCTGTGGTACAAGACCCTGGCTGTGACATGGTGGTAAGTCCTTCTCCTGAGAACCAGGGTGAGGCGACCAGGGCAGTTGATTAAAGTTCTGCTGGACATCTCAAATGTTTCAATTAATTAACTTGGCGCTGTGAGAATTAGGGGTGGATTGTGACATCACAGGTTGTATTGTGGGAAGGTTTGCAGACCCAATTGCAGCATATAATGTATGTTTTTCTATAAGGGACTGTTGGCGCTGTGAGAATTAGGGGTGGATTGTGACATCACAGGTTGTATTGTGGGAAGGTTTGCAGACCCAATTGCAGCATATAATGTATGTTTTTCTATAAGGGACTGTTGTACAAACACCAGTCAGCCCGGTGTGGGGAGATTTTGTCATGTTGTAATGTTACTAATGTCATTCAGCTTCACTATTATAAAAGTCTTAGATTTAAGGACATTTCTTTGACAGCTCCTTTTCATGCATTTCTGTTCCGCGATCTGTTTGAATATAGCTGTCCCAGCTGTGTCTGGGCCCTGAATAAAACTGTGTTATTTCTTGCACTGTCGTAGACTCCTTTATGACTACTTTTGTAATTTTTTTGGTGAGTTTTTAAGGTGAACCCCGATACAGATACAGATACATGGAGACATCGCAGAAGATGTTATCTACTTGGAATTTTAATAGGCCACAGTGTTCCTGGATTCACAGGAATGTTCTTGCCTGGTTTGGAGAGCTGGATGACCCAGGTTACGGAAGGGGGTAGAAAGTGAACCGCATATGGGCGGTTGTGATAACATTGCAAAGGGCTGAAGGCAAGAATGGAATGGAAAGTCAATTGTTATATTTTTATGGCTGGTTTGGGTTCTTAGATGCAAAGTGTAATTTCCCTGGGAGCACAAAGCCTTGTGTTTTGACGAGATAGGTCTGGTTACATGGAGGGTTAAATTGAGAGCTGATGGTTTATCCGTTTGCAGGGAAATAAGTAGAATGTATGCCGAGACTATGGCTTGAAATGTCAGTTTCAAATAGGACATACAACAATGCAGGAACAGTGCTATGGGATGTAGAGAGCATTTGGGAGGAGAAGGATTTTGACTGCTGCTTCAAAGGCAGGCTTATTTATTTCTCTCTCTCTCCCCATGCCTTAACGCGTTTATGGAAAGCCTTGCACTATAACCATTTGGGTTAAATGGGTTTCTGTCACATGGTCTGTATAATAAACTGTGTTATTAATGAATGATAAATGTATTATGTAGAGTATGTCATAGCTTTCAAGGGAAGACAATCACATGTCAAAAGGTTTGTAGTTTGTGAATGCATTCAAAGAGGTGTTCGCGATAGGGGGATTAAATTACTTTGTATTAGAGTTAGCATGTGGAGGGTTGGGGGATGACTTTGTAACAAAATATTTGTGATTATGTAAATTGTCTAACTTGGTATACACTGTAACTGTGTTGTCATTCTGAGAGAATCATGATAGTTTTCAGGTCCAATGAACTAATTAGCCCCTCCCGGTCGTTAGCATGAAAAAAACTTGCTTTCCTGGCAAAAATGCATTTTTTTCTTTGCAGAAGCCCTTCTTTCACATTGAAATGTTTGAGTTACTTGTTTTCAAGCCTAATCTGGATATTGGAGTGGTTATGAAGAGCAATAATGAGTAAACCATCTGAAATGTGCCAACTCTCAAACTTCTCCCACAGTAAGCCTCTGCTCTGTTTACCTTATCAAATGCAGCATACAGATCATTTGTAGTCACGTACAATTGGTCAGAATTTTTCGTCCATGCTTGCTTTTGTATGCATTTTAAAATGAAACCATTCAAATTAGTTCCATGGAACTTTCTAAACCTAGTTTGCCATTACGAAACCTACTCGTATCTCTAGTCCATTTTCAAAGTGCATTAGTAGTAGAGAAGTGAATACCTTGCTATCTGCATCTAAAATAGATATAGGACAATAGTTTTTGGGGTTATCGCAGGGGCCCTTCTTGTATATAGGGACTACGTACGCAGTTTACCATGGAATTGGCAGAACTACCATAGCCATTTCTTTAAAGTAAATAGTAAGTATAGTAGACCATACCATTGAATTGTCCTTAAAGAGAATTGTGCACAACTTATTAGGCCCCAGAGCACTAGAAGTACTAGTGTTGGTAATAATCTCATACATACATTCCTCATCTAAAGACCAATTCCCGTCCTTCTCAGGTGCTGAGGCTCCAAATTAGTAACAATAGATGACATAACCCCCACAATATTTTGATAATGCTCAACCCAAAATTCCTCTGCTGCATAATTCTGTTGTTTACTTGATTGTGTAGAAGCCACTTGATTAATCTCTCACCAAAAGGCTGAGACATTTTTAGTCTGGATTAAATGCAAAACTTTGTCTCCATCCCTTTGGTATAATTTTGTGCAATGAATTTTCCACCAATTAGAGATGGCTTATCTGGCAATCTGCAACCATCTGAAAAACAGCATGCAAATGGCATAATGAGTGGTTGAGACCTTTATTAAAATAATTCATAGACAATCTCCCCAATAAGAACATTTTAAAAGTTTTGAAGTAATGTGAGCTAAAGGTGTCAAGTTTCCATTCCAGGGTGGCACTGGACATGATAAAGACTAGGTTAACATTAAACTGAGACACTTTCCTTCTATTCCATGTACTAGGATTGGAAGCTGAATTTACAACATTTCTCCACCTGCTCAATCGGGAACTCAAATTGCCAAGTAATCATATTCTGGTCACTGAGTGCAGATCAAATCCAAAGTATTACAAAAGGAAAAGAGACAGTAGTCCACAAAAATATATTGCAGCACAGATTTAACAGAACCCTGGGACCAGGTGTAGTGACATTGAATATCCTCTTTAACAGCTCGATTCAACATGTGCAAATCGACTCACCCAAGACAACTCATCCATTTCTTCCCTAACCACCATTTTGCATTCTCCCTAAAGGTACCTGGGGAGAGGGAGCTTACATTCAAGGAATCTTCATTCAAGCATGTAGAGTTAAGGTTCCATCCAACCAATATCAAACCCCCATCTGTTTTTGCTAACCACTCACCAATAAAATCCTGTTTGTAAAACCTGAACAATGGGACAAATCCCCAGGTGCCAATAAATATTCAGTATCAACAATTCTCTGGATACAACATCTAAGAGCAGATTAACCTGTCCAATCAATACCCCCTTAGTGGTGATATCAAAAGCTGGCCTCCGCCTTAGGGCAACAGAAAACAGGATCAAAATCATGAGCTCCCCAGAGGCCCTACCTTGATTGCCCTTTGTAGCCGACTGAAAAACTGCATGATAACCGTCCCGTTCGGGATGTTGGATTAACCAAGTCTCCTGAGCAATATAATACAATACTTTCTGAGATAAAGCCCCAGAGTATTTTTAGTAAAAGTCTGCACATAGCCAAAGGAGTTTCATGATAGAATACAAAATACAAATGAATGGTTAAAGGTGCAGGTTTAATGACTAAGACTGTTCACACCCTGCTCCTTTCAAAGCTCTGGCCAATCAAGACCAATCCCGATTCTTTGATTGAAGTAATGAGCCATTCACAATCATCTGTACCTCCCTACCTTTTTGGGAGCCTCCATTAACAGAAGTCAGAATATCTTTAGGGGCCCCTTTCACACAAGAGGGAGAGTATATATAACTTAAAGATCTAATTTTGGGGGCATATGGGGAGATGTCATAACCCAACTGCCGCAAATGGCTAGATTCCTTCAAAATACACTCATACACAATTTTTGAACTAATATCAACCACAGAAGCAAAAGTTCTATTGTCACCAACAAAGTGAACCCTGTCCAGAGCTTTTGTACATGACAACACTTAAGGTGGTATGGGCTCTAAATGGTTCGATACACATATTGGACTCTACAATCCCTGCTTTAAAACCAGAAGATGGGTGGAATAACAAGGGACCACCCTTCTGCAGAAGCCTCCCTCAAATCTCCAGTTCTCCTTGGAAACATGCTCCCCCCACACCAAAATTTGTATTCATATTAAAAATTGTGAGACATAAACAAGGGACTCCCCATTTAGACGCTATGGGGAATAATGAGCGCTCAATACCATCAGGAAGAGCCAACCCCCTGAAGACGCTGCCAGTCGACAAACAAACTGGAGTATCCCCAAGATTGCTGGAGTCCAAACAACTGCCCTTACAAAAAGAATTAGAATGAACAGGCACACACCTATCATTACAAACATTCCCAATAGGTTCAGTTTGAATAGATGCGTTTAAACAAAACTTGACAGGCAGTCCCAAAGCCAAAACGAGAGAACCCAAGTCATTGATTTCTTCTTTTGATATAACTGACCCCTGCTTAACCCCCATAGGCTTAGTCAAAAACTCAGTCATCCTCCTAGAGCCAGATCCACTGGCATTAGGGAGATTTAGGTACCTGAGAAAATGACACGATTACTTTCTATTCAAGTTTCACGTCTTTTCGTTTTTTGGCTTCTCCCCTGTAGACCCTTTTAATACTCTGGCACACTTTTCCACTGTTAGTACTAATGTCACCCACCCTGGGTAATCATTACTGTCATCCTCAACCACAATAGCCAGACCTGGATCTAGATAGACCAAAGATATATTTTGCTGTGAGCTGCTGGCCCGAGTTACAGATGTGCCTGGCAGTGGGGAGAGCAGAGGAGGAGAGTTAGTAATAATTACAGAAGGCGCCTCCTGAACAACTAGGGACTGTCTCTCTGCAATCTAAGATCCTACATGAGTGTCATGGTTTTGTATAGATTGAAAAAATGCTTTATGTTTGACATGAATTCCTGTGTTATCCAATTAAAAAAGGATTGATTCCAGCAGCGTCAAGTGAACCTTAATTTCCTGTTTAACATCTTCATACAATGCAAGAAGGGTCCATAAAATCTGGTTGATCTCCTGCAAAACAGGATCACGATTGTCTGAGGTAGTACAATCCACGTATCTCAGCTTAGTCGATAGCCTCTGTGGTGGGACCAAATCAGAATAATTCTGAACAGCATCAGAGGATATTGGAGGAGTATACATATAAAAATCATCTGCTGTAGCACTCCTGGCCCTAGGTGACAGTTGGGTGGCCGATAAGCTCCTATCCTTAATAGGAGCTGGTGATTCCAAGATTTTAAAAGCTCAACATCAGTAACAGAATAAGAAAGAGGTACTGGCAAGGCTGAATTGAAATTCATTCCAATGACACATCCAGACTTACTCGGAACCCGAGCAAGATTAGCTGTGACTCTGGCTGCAAAACCAGACATGCTTAGCCCAGCACTGATTCAGTCAGATATTTCAATGTTGGATGAAATTAGAAACAGATTTTTGATTCTTGCCTGTGGTCACATCCATCCTATGTTGCACAGCACAAATCTTCTACCCAAATGTCCTCCCTTCTTCCCTCGGTCAGGAAAGGGGGAAGTGTAAATTCCAGGGCCAACTGCATCGCTTGTATGGGATCCAAAAGCAGTGTAGCTTTACCCAAGTGAGAGCCACTTCTTGAATCATACATTTCCCCCTTGCCATTGCACCCACAGATCACCAGATTCCTTGGCGTCTGTACTGGCCAAAAGAGATAAAAGAGGCCCAAAACACAAGCAAGCTGACCACTATACTTAGCAGCTGAAACACCCATAAGAATAATAAAAATGGAAAGATGTAATAAAACAGGCTCTTGCCGTGGAGCAATTCAGTGTCAGCGAATCAATTTATCTCGTCACACTGCTGAGACTTCTGCTAAAAAGAAGCAGGTGACCTCTTCCAGAAAGCTGAGAATGCAATACCTCTTTGTACTTTATCCAAGTGATTTAGCTTAGCCACTAACCTCCAAACACCAAACACTTAGCTCTGCACTTCGCACAGTGCCAGGAGTTGTAAAGTGCCTGTGGGTGCAGTTTGGTGGATGAGTAGCCCGGGCAGAACACGTCCTTCAGTATCAAACACCAAATACTTTTCTCCACACTTCTGAGGTTCTTCCTGCCTTTTTCCGTCCATCACAGAAGGAGGAGGCTTTTCCATTTCTACCTCTTCCTATAACTGTCCCAACCTATCCTGCCCCATCAGGTGGGTTCACTTCCTGCTGCAGCACACCTCAAGCTTAAATTCCCCGTTGAGTCTTTTCCTTGCAGTCTGGCCCCTCATTCACAGGAGTACCCTTGCTGCAGTGGATGGAGACAACTAACTCTTCTATGTCTCTATCCAGTCAGGACCAAACAAACAACTGCTCTAGGTTGCCTGCTGTAGTCACACAATCCTCTCACATGATGAACATGCCCGCCATCACCTCCAGTGCCTCAGAGGGGCATGGACATGAGTCCCCTGTTTTAGTGCTTGTTTCCACCAGTGGTTCCTGTGACAGCTCCACCTCCTCTGCCAATCCCTGGGCCTCTCCCAATGCCCCTGCCGTCCTACTAGCCCAGGCCTTCAGTAGTGCTCTGTGGCCCAGGCCCGCTAACTGGTGTCCGCAAAGAGAACAAGGTTCCCCTCTCATCCTTAATCATGTTGGAATCCTCTTCATCCTGAATTTTATTTGTCTTTTATTTGAATGTTTTTAGTCCTTTTGCCAAAGAGCTGAACATAAATTACAACAAATTGGAACACAATAAGTAAAAACCGATGGAATGCAAATTAGCAAGCCAATGGTTTAGGCTAGGGAGAGGGCAAAATAAAGGTGGGCTTTTAGGCGAGAACGAAAGACATAGTTGAGAAACAGAGGAGCAAAAATAAGGAAAAGAAAATGTCAAAGTTATGGTGTGAGAAAGGAGAACTTGTGGAATTTGCAAGGAGAACTGGGAGGATTAGGTAAACATAAACATATGTAGATGTTTTGAACAGAGAGAGCAGGAAGGGCAGTATGGTAACACCAGTGATTCAAGATACGAATGGGCAAGTCCAGGATAGCATTTAAAAATGATACAACTGAAATGGAATAGGGCATGGAGTCATAGAGAAGAGAAGCAGGGAGATGGATAGAAGGGAAGCAAAAACGAGAAAGCAAGAAATCAAGGCCTATAAGAAGTTTGAGTAAAGTGGTGGAAGGTAAGAGGAGGGCAGGCCGAAGAGAAGGGTAGGCCAAAGAGAAGGGCATAACAATAGTCGGGACTGCTAAAAATTGAGGGAGGAGATGAGAAGTTTAGCAGTATGGAAAGATATTAAGGGATACAGCAGAAGTTGATAAGAGGGTCAGAAAAGTCATGAGTTGCTATATGGAAAGAAAATGGCCCATTTTATCTTTCATGAAAGACACACATTGGGTACAGGACAACAATATGATCACATGTTCTGCCTTATAATAATACCCAACAAATACCTCCTGAGTAAATCCATTCCAGTTATCCCAAGATTGTATTATTGTTAGATGGTCACATATTGGTTGATGTTTGGTGTTCAGAATCAATGCATCAAAGAGATTTACTTACATTAGGCTTTCACCTTTAACCCTGGCTGACCATTAAATTCATCTAAGCATGATTGATGGATAACTTTATGGGGCCCAGTCAGGTATTCAAATGGATTAGTAACTTGAAAGGAAGCACACATGCACAGGAATAATAAGGGAGACATTGTGTATTTATTTTGGAGAGCACACACTAATGTAAAACATGGTTTTGTCTATAACTCTACAATGCTTACGTCAAAAACATAAAAAGAAAATATTTTCTGAAATCCTGAGAGGCTGCCCATCAAATAGAGATCAAACATGACATTTTAATATTTATCCAATATTAATAAAACCATATAATCCATGAACTTTGTCAAATTTTACCTCACAACCCCATGTCCTATATCCCTGAATTCAGCATCATCGTCTGAGTCGAGAAATTCATATCTCATAATGGGACAAATATCTGGTCAGGACTTATGGCTGAAGATATGAATTAATGTCCAATGTCTTAGCTACATCCAACACTGTCAATCATCACATCTTCCTCTCCCTCCTCACCAACATGATGGAATACTCTAGTACTGTCCTGAATTGGTATACCTCTTACCTCTTGGGTAGACAACAGGCCATCCAGATGAACATGTTGCATTCTAAGTGATTCCCATTATCCCGCAGAGTCTCCTTAGGCTTCATCCACTCCCTGATCCTGTTTAACCTTTACCTGGAACCTCTGGATACACTCCTCAAAGATTCTGATATAGCCATCACCCAATGGACAGTTGATTCTAAGTTGTGCATGAGAGCAAAATGACCACATGACATCTGTCGTTGCCATGATCACTTAACCATCATCCAGTCCTGGATGTCGACTGCCTACCTCAAACTTAACCCATCTAAAACCGAATTCGTCTTCATTGGTCCCCCACAAAAACATCTTGTCCAACAATGGCTCAGTGATATGTGCCTAGAATGATTTGATCTGTATCTCTCAGATTCAGCTAAATCCTTAGGCATTACCATTGACTTGAGACTATCCACCCAGAAACACATAGCCAAGAAGGTCCAAACAGCCTAGTTCCAAATTCCCAAAAATCAAACGCTTCACCCCCAGCCCAGGACATCTGCACCATGGTACAGGTGCTTCTGATCTTGCAAATAAATGGGGGAAATATGCTGCTGACTGGGCTCCCAGCTGTTCACTTGGTTCCCCTAAAAGGAGTCCACCACACGGTAGCATGTCTTTTTATGGATGAGCAGACATTCAACCACATAACCCTCATCCTGCGCAAACTACATTGGCTTTTTCTACACTCCAAGATACTGTTAAAAACAGCAAGTTTCAACTACAAAGCAGTCACAAGTAGCACACCAACATTCCTGACAGCAAAGCTCCGTATAACTGGTGGCACACGCTCCTCATATTGAAAATCAACCATCCAGCTCCAATCACAACTCTTCCGCAAAGAGAGGACTCACAAACAATCTTTCACTTTCCTCGCACTCAGAATCTGGAACTCAATCCCAGCATGGACTCAGAATTTCCCACAATTCTCTAATTTCAAAAATGCTTTTTCAACAACACCTGATCAAGGATTAATCCCATTGGATGCACAGGCCACAAATCAAAGTCGCACATTACTGTTAAAATATAACGGCCTGAACACTGGCAACCCACACCCTGTACAGCACACAACTGCCCTCAAGCTAGGTCTGCTCTTTAAACAATAAAATAAAAAGATTCAAAAAATAGTAACATTACCATAGAACTGTATTGTGATGCTTAGAATTTGAAATGTGCTATTTGGAAATAAACATCCACATATAAAGACTCATTCTGAGTTTAGAGGAGCGTTAAAAAAGTCTTGGTAATTCTGTTATCAACACTTTTTTTGGCAGTAATGGAATGACCACAAGTTTTAACTGCGCCAAATACCAAGGTTGGCATCATGTTTATAGTAAATCCTCCACCTTGAAGCCAAAAATGTGCAAAATTACCATGACAGAATTACTGCTCATGGTAATTCCACCAAAAACCCCATGCAGTCCTTTTGTAAACCGACAACACCAAGTGGCAGTAAAGGTAATTCATTTTGGTGTTAATTCAGCAGAATTATCACCGAAAGGCCGCCATACTCAGAATGAGGCCCAAAGTATTGATTGATTTATAAAATTATGTGGGTGTCCAAAAGTAGTAAGATTGATACAGCCAAATATGTTTTTAGTTTGGGCTATTAGGTGGTGCTTTAGCCAAAACTATTGCATTGTAGTTCAGATAGGCAGAAATGGCATATTGGGAGGGACACAAAGGTTGTATGTGTTTTTTGGTTATTTGCCTACCCATTGACTGCCCATGGACATGCTAATCCCTATGGCCATACACACCTAGGTCCAGCTCCTCACAGCCAAAACACACCGTCATGGGAACTCTTTGAGCTGAGCTTTGCTTACCATCAAAGTTTGCGTTCAAAGTGCCTGCCAGTGTTTTTTCAAAGCAGTTTTCTGAAAGGCGATGACTTGATTGCAGCAGTATACGTGCTACTGGTGTAATAAAAGTGTCTTAAACAGGTCTCCCTTCAGCCACTCAATTTATAAGCACTATGCATGCCCTTCATGCCCTTCACTGAAGTCCTGTTAAATACAATCATTGTCAGTTTAGCTTGTGTTGGGTATTTTCAGGCAATGCTATTAGATGCTCAGGTACTCACACCCTTTTGCACCTTCTGCCATCAATGGCCAGATAATACCACTAGGACAGTGCCTGGCAAGTGCCTCTCCAATTCCTGCACAAAAGCCCAAGCAGTTGACATTGCCAATTCTTGTTGTTTTTGTAGACAAGATGTCTGTGAATATATAATACTGTAGGTGACTTCCCAGCATAAAGGTAGACGATAACCTTTGAATTGATTTCAGTTGAATAAATAGACTCTTCAACTCCAAATACAGGCTGTTTCTTGACTCAGAATGTTGCTCTGTGATTGTTTCAGTAGGGGTAATTAGACCAAGGATGCAAACTTCATAGAATGAAAACTTGGATTCACAAAATATCCGACACACGCCACTCATGTATACAACTTGAGTGTAGACTGCATTTTTTTTCTTTTTTGTATTTATTTAGATTTGTAAAGACACTGTAGCCCGCGGGCATCGAGGCGCTATAAAGTGAGCGTAGGAAGGCTTGATTCAGGGTTACATAGAATGCTGCCCAAGAAGTTTGCTTATAGGCGAGTACAAGTTCCAGATAATGACAGTTGATACTGTAAGGTTACATTATTGGTTTACATGAGATAGATATACAGAGTAGAACATCCACAGAGTAAAACATACAGTTATTAGACAAAAAGCCTAGTTTTTGTGGCCTTGCGAAAGGCCTCATGAGAGTCGATGGTCCTAATGTGCGAGGGGAGGGCATTCCAGTGGATGGCAGCCAAGGTGGGGAAGCTGCTGCCGCCAGCGCAGGTTTTACAGGATTTGGGAATAGTTATCCTGTTGAGGTAGGTGGTTCTGGTTGGTCTGGAACTGAAGGGTTTGGAGATTCTCTGCGCCAGGTAAGGGGGTGCTAAGTCGTGAAGACACTTGTGGGTCAGGGCACGGGTTTTACAAATTATTCTTTCTTTGACTGGTAGCCAATGGACCTGTCTCCTAAGTCCGGAGATATGATCCCGGCGTGAGAGCCCTGTAGCGGCCCTAAGGTAATTGATTTTGGCGATTTAGAGTTTGGGCAAAACATTTTCTGATGTTTCTAGGAGGAAGGCATTACAATAGTCCAGTCTGGATCCAATTATGGCCCTGGTGATGGCGAGACACTTTTCTCTGGAGAAAAAACGTCTAACTGAATTGATAAGTTTAGCGTGGTATGCTGATGCCGATGTGATGGCATTTACCTGCCTGTTCATGGACAGGTTGGGTTCAAGATACACACCTAAGGTTTTAATGGCTTCCGCGACCATGATAGGGATGTTATTGATGGTGAAAGAGCAGTATTGTTCATCCAGCTTGTCCAAGGTGGATGGGGATCCAATCAGCATAAGTTTGGTTTTCTCACTGTTGAGGCATAACAAGTTTTCTTCGATCCAGGATTGGATAGTAGAGTAAAAGAGTTGAGGGTGTTCAGGTCCGTCAAGTAATCACCCAAGAGGGGGATGAGCACCTGGGTGTCATCAGCATAATTTGTGTATGAGATGCCCAGGGTGTCCAGGATTTTAAAGAGAGGCCTCGTGAGGAGGTTGTAGAGGGTGGGAACAATGCATGAGACCTGTGGGACCCCACATTTGATGATGCTGGGAGTAGCACAGGATGATTCGGAGAAGACCTTTATCGCTCAAACCTGTAAGAACAAGGTTATCCAGTTGCAGGCCTTTGGGGAGACGTTAGCTGCGGTGGATAGGTGATGGCAGAGAGTCGTGTGGTCTACTAGATCAAAAGCGGCTGAAAGGTCAAGGAGGAGAAGGAGCGCAGGTTTGCCTGCGTCTCTGAGGTTGTCCATCTGATTTTTAAGGGCATTGAGGGCCGTTTCAGTGCCATGTCCTGGCCGGAACCCTGACTGATGGAGACAGAGAAGGTGGTGGTCTTCCAGGAATTTCCAAACCTGCAGGTAAACTTTTTGTCCAAGATTTTTAATAGGAAGGGGACGGTGGTAATGGGTCTGTAGTTCCCAGGGACCGATGGGTCTAGGGTGGGTTTTTTAAGGAGCGGACAAACCCATGCTTCCTTAAATCCAGTTGGAACATGGCCAGATTGGAAGGAGGTGTTTATGAACGCTGTGATGATGGGGGAAAGGGAAGGGGCACAGTCCTTGATGACTTGGGCTGGGTAGGC
The DNA here is from genome assembly GCF_040938575.1 of Ambystoma mexicanum. Classification (NCBI taxonomy): domain Eukaryota; kingdom Metazoa; phylum Chordata; class Amphibia; order Caudata; family Ambystomatidae; genus Ambystoma; species Ambystoma mexicanum. The sequence goes on from NC_090941.1 coordinate 294,141,497, forward strand.
ATCCCCTTTGCAGTTGGACAGTTTAATGGATCTGAGGAGGGCAGTGACTTCGGGCACAGTCATGTCTTTGAATTCAAACAGAGGGGTTTGACAAGAGTCAGTAGCAGGTGACAGGAGGTTATGGCTATTGGTGATGATTTGGTTCAGTGCTTGTTGATGTGCAAGGATTTTGGATTGCAAGGTGTCTAGCTTGTCGAGCATCGCACCTTGAATTTTATTGCACCAAGCCTCATACTTTAAGAGGGTGGAGGGGGGGTGGCAGGTGTCTCCAGCTCTCTGAAAATGCTGAACATTTCTTTGGCCCCTTATTTAGCATTAGCTATTCTTGTGTTAAGGGACAGGGCTTTGGTCTAGGTGATGGAGATTTTGTAGTCTTTAGACAGGGCCTTGAAGGTGGCTTTGGTGGTCTTGTTAGGGTTGTTATTCCACGTGGTAAGTGCTGCCCTTTTTTTGGATTGTATTTGTGAGAGTTCCTGGGAGATGCTTCACCTTTTTAGCTTTTTTTAGGGTGAATGGAGCAACAGTGTGGACAGCTTTGTGACTATGCCTTTGAATGCTTTAGCAAGTTTCTCTGTGTCGTTGGAGAAAGGGGGCAGTAATGCGGGCACCAAGAGGTGTTGGGAGAGATTCTCCATGGCAAGCTGCCGAGTGCTTCTCGAGAGTGCCTCAGGGAGCGGGATGTTGGGTCTGGACGGGCCTTTGGCTGGGACAATATTGAATCTGATGGAGTAGTGGTCTGACCATGGAACTGGAGTGACCTTAGTGTCAAGAAGGGAACAATTATGGTGTAATACCCAATCTAACATCTGGCCTTTGATGTGGGTGGTCAGCGATGGCTTGGGAGAGACAAGGGTGGAGAGCGCTTTGTTAGGGCAGTGGCGTGGGAGTCAGTAGGGTTATAGAGCCCTAAGTTAAGGTCGCCATGGAGTAAGACTTCAGAGGTGGTTTTTAAGTTGTCTGAGAGCGAGTGGATGAGGGCTTCATGGGAGTTAGTGGTGGGGCCTGGGGGGCAGTAAAGGATGTGGAAGGCAATGGTGGAGTTATGGGAGCAATTAAGTTTAAGCGCCAGGTAGTCAGTGTTAGGACCAAGGTCCCCTTCAATTCTCCTGAGTAAGAAGGTCAATCTAGCAATGACAGTGACCCCCCGCCTCTGTGCAAGGATCGGTCTTGTCTATGGATGGTGAAGCCATCAAGAATGGCGAGTGAGAAGGCAGGGCCAGAAGACTCACTAAGCCACGTCTCACTGATGAAGAATAGGTTGGGGTTATCCCTGGCGACTAGGTCATGGACGTCTAGGGCATGAGCAGGAAGGGAACAAGAGTTGATCAGGGCACACTTAAGTGGGGCATCTGCCAAAGGAAGCATGGTGGTAGTAGTGGGGGTCGTAGTCTTGTGTGGGGCTGGTGAAATGACACAGGGTACAGTGGCATCAACATAGGCATATGGCATGGCAGTGGTAACATCTGGATGTGGCACATTTGCAGTGGTATTGTCAAGGGGCAAGGCATCAGAGACAGTTGCTGTAAATGCTAGAGACATCCTGTGGCTGGCGTGTGCGCCGAGCATGGCTCTGTGGTAGGGGGTGTGGGGAGGGCTAGAATGCTGACTGAAGGAGGGAGGCGAGGCTTGGGTGCGAGTTCAGGGATTGTGCGGCGTAGTCCGGACCCCATCCATGCCATCCTGCAGGCTAGGTTGGGGGGGGAGGAAGGGAAGTATGAGGTGCGGGAACACAGGTGGGTGTTTCTTCTCGATATGGGATTCGGGCTGTAGGGGTGCACAAGGGTACCTGCCCCTTACCTTTGGTTCCAGGCTGGACTGTAGCAGAAGTCGGCCTTGTCGAGCAGTGCAGAGCTGCAGATAGAGGCTCCGGCCTTGTCCCTTGGCCTTCGTCCTGATGCGGCTTTGCCTAGCAGTCATCTAGCCTCCTATTTATTGCAGAAGAGGCGGGAGTGGCGAGCCAGTTCAGCCTATCAGGTTGGTCTGTGTTGCGGCGTGTTACCATAGTAACGGCCACTTCCATTTTGTGCTTTGAACGAACCGCTCATCGTGGCACAGCGGTCGGGGGTGCAATATCAGGAATGATGTTGGCTCTCTTGTGCAGTCCGCACATCCGCTGGTCCTGGGTGCGTGATGTTGTCTCTCGCAGCAGAGCTGCAGAGAGAGGCCCCGGCCTTGTCCCTTGGCCTTCGCCCTGATGAGGCTTCACCTGGCAGTCGCCTGGCCTTCTATTTATTGCGGAAGAGGCAGGAGTGTCAAGCCGGTGCAGCCTATCAGGCTGGTCTGTGTTGTGGCGTGTTACCATAGTAACAACCGCCTCCATTTTGTGCATGGAACGAACCACACGTTGTGGCACGTCGGTCAGGGGTGCAATATCAGGAATGATGTTGGCTCCCGTGTGCAGTCTGCACATCTGCTGTTTCTGGGCGTGATGTTGTCTCTCGCAGCGGAGCTCCAGCCTTGTCCCTTGGCCTTCGCCCTGATGCGGCTTCGCCTGGCGGTCACCTGGCCTCCTATTTATTGTGGAAGAGGTGGGAGTGACGAGCCCGTGCAGCCTATCAGGCTGGTCTGTGTTGTGGGTTGTTACCATAGTAATGGCCTCCTCCATTTTGTGCATGGAACAAACGTCTCGTTGTGGCATGGCGGTCGGGCTTCAATATGAGGAATTATGTTGGCTCTTTTGTGCAGTCCGCACATTCGCTGGTCCTGGGTGTGTGATGTTGTCTCTCGCAGAGGATACAAGTGAGACCATATGTTTCTATAATCTACATCACTGTAGCCATATAGGTGTTGAATGGGAAAAGGCAAAGTCTTGATCCTTGATGAACTCCACACTTTAATGTCTGTGGATTCAACCTGAAATGCTGAAGCCAGGTGATTTCTGTCCTGTTCTCTAGAAAGCATTGCATCCTTTGCAACTGGTCATTATTTAGTACATCTTTTTGATTTTTCTGATTAAAATATTGTGTTTGATGTGTCAAAGGCTGCTGAGATGTACAGGAATATTAATGCAGAGGTGGTATTTTCGTTTGCAGATATTGTGAGGCCATTCTAGATTGACACTAATACTGTTTTGATGCCACTCCTAGGACTAAAACTGACTGTGAGTGATCTAGTAGCTTTTTAGACTACATGATTTAGGAGCTGGCTGCATACATTGCTTTAAAGAGCTTTAGGAATCTTTGAGACACATTGGCAATTCGAGGGGTCTTGTGCATTTCCAACCATGTCTGATGTAGTCATAAAAGCTTTTGAAAAAATTCCTGTTTAACATGAGAAGTTCATCAGTTTGCAAAAATAGATTGCAGGTATTTTCATAGTGAGGATCCCTTTGTATATATCCTGGGAGTTTGGGGGTAAATCAGAAATCTGGCTTTGTTGTTCAGTGTTACTCTGCTATTATGTTTGGTTCGGAGAGTGGTTTAAATCTCTTCATCAGAAGAGTTGTTATTTAGTTGTTATTGCTGGGGACTCGATTGTTGCTCCTGTTTCTCATTCATACATTATTTTTTAAGTGGCTGGTGACATCTTTATGGTTCTATGTGACATTTCCACATAAACAAGACCAAACACGATTTTGTGCGGCTCTCAATATGCAGAAATATGGCATTACATGACCCCCAACCCATACCCCTCTGATGAAACTGATCCCACGCCTAATCCCATCAAGAATCCGATCCCCCGCCAGCTGCAAACCTCCTACTCTGGCTATAGGTTTTTTAAATCGGGTGGTTTCACCCCTGAGCCCCCTTTTACTCCCGCTCCACCCCCATTCCTGCCAAAAGCCTTTCTCCCATCCGCTTTGTCCCATCCAGACAAACATGCACCCACTTATATTTACCGCTCCCCAAACATTATTCACAGACACACACACAGAGACACACACACACACACACACTGAACACTCACAAGAACATTCCTAAAACACTTACCTCGGGCACCCGCGTCTCCTCTTTCTGGCCCGTCCTCGCCTGTCAGCCCCTCAGAGTGGTCTTGGAGTGGTCTTTGGAAAACAGTCTTTTAAGAAACCGATTTTATTAAATCAATGTCTTCACTTAGTACCATCTTTGCATAGTTTTTGCATTGGAGTTGGTCCTATACTCAATGAACCAGGGGTTTTCTTCTTCTTAATTATTCAGTAAAGTTCTTCTGTGGGTGAGGAGCCATTCTGAAAACTGTCACAATAAGGTTTTTTTGCTTTTAGGATTTCCGCTTTGTAGTGGTGTATGTGTGTTTCCTATGCTTTCGTCTCTTGTTGATGATAATGTTTACTCCATGAGATTTCTAAAGTTAAATTTTTTTGACAATGTTCAGGGGGTTAAACCATCTTGCTGACATCTTTTTTTTGAGATCCTGAAGATGAGGACTACACCTACTATGTCATTGAAACCGGTCAACCCCCCTGTTGTTTGAAGGGTGTTGTGGATACGGTATATGTTCACTGAAACTTCCATGTCGGTAGCACCGACATTTAAATGGTGATAATTGTCAGATTTATCTGGTCAGAGCAAAGTGAACACAAAAACATGGGTAACTAGCACAATAGCGAACCAGTTCCGATGAACGGATGTGTCGTGACAGTAAAATAATAACTTTTTTTAACGTCTTCATGTTTGTTCAACCACATTACACCAACTGATCTGCACTGTATGCACACAGTTCTTTGGGGGTGAATAAAGAGAACCTGCACCCAGCCTGAAGGAAATGCTTCCTCCTTGAAATTCCCATGCAAAATATAGATCTTGCTCAACAATCCCAGTTTTTAATTTTGCTGAAATACTACATATTGTAGAGGCAGGGATAGATTCTCTCTGCTCTTTGCTATTAGATAGGCGAGGCGCCAGCTCTGGCCCAGGGAGAGCACCGTTCTCATTTGGCCAGTGAAAGGCAGATGCTTTCTGATCCTGACCCTGGTGGTGGTGTTCTGGGGGAGGATCACGTGAGGGGCCAAGTGGGTCAGGATGAATGGGAAAACTCCTTTTTCAACTTCCCCCAAGACCTCAACCTTCTGATGACGTATTGTAAAATAGAAGAATAACTACCTTTTCTACTAGGGACTTCAAGTCCCATAATTCCCTAAGTACTGGGACGTGGAAGAGAGCTGGAAAGATACAATGCTGCAGGAGTGGTCAGATTGTTAATCCAGATGACCCACACCTGAGGGAGACTGAGAGGCTTAAGAGGCCTCCTATGTGGCAGGCCATTAGCAAGAGGAAGAGCAAGAGTAAGAAGCAGAAGCAGTAGCAGAGGAAGCAGAAGCAGTGTGGTTCATGCAGACAGCCAAGGCAGAAGCTGGAGGAGGGAAGAAATGCTGGGACCACTGTTTGGCAGATATCAGATCGGAGGCACACGTCTTACCTGGTGAGTTCACAAGTTGGTAGTGACCTCAGAGTGCCCTGCATCTGCTCAAGTGTTCAAGGCAGGTGTTCACTAAGTAAGCAGCACTCGCATATGAGTGAAAGTGGTTCTAAAACTGATTTTGAATACCAAACTATTGAAAAGCAGTGAAAGCCTTATATGACAAAACCAAATGACTGTAACTTTAAACGTGTGAGTTTGTGGAATACCCGGCAACCCAATGGGGCGATATTATTAAGAACTAATACCTACAAGCATTGCCTAAACCAAGAGAGACTACTTGTCAATATTTGGTTTCATTGTGCAGTGGAGAAATAAGAGTGGGAAAAGGGCTGCCTTTCTTGAAAAGGTTATTCAGAAGGAGAGGAGCATTATTGACAGAGGAGTATTAAAGAGCACCAATGTGAATCTTGTTTTCCCTGAAAATGTGTTAAAAGTTTAAAGCTGTAAAACTGTGAAGCTGTTGTGAACCTCTTGTCAGTTTATCTTAACCACAAAATCACTTGCTGTTGTTAAACTCTGTTCAGGCAGGGAAGTATACCCAGAGGGCAAATCTTTGGAGGAATAGGCTTGGCATGGGAATAAACCAGGTGTGAACTGAGTTAGCAGGGCTGGCATGGAAGTAAACGACGTAGAAGTTGATGATGTGATCTAAAGGGATCCAGACAAACACAATTCATGTTGCTTGTGGTACTGAAGAAAGAACTATGTAAAAATGTTGTAAAGGAGTTTAGAACTCTTCAGTTGTGGCAAATCCTCCTCACCAAGATAATTATTGTTGCTATTGAGGTACTGAGAAAATGCTCTTTGTTTGAAGAGGATACATCTTATACGTGTTTAAGGAAGAGAAAGAACTTTCCATTGGAGTATTGGAACTTTCTTTTGACAAGTTGAAGTTGCAAAGAACTGTGTTGTAACTTTGTTGCAAATTAGAATTTCCTTATTTTTTTCAGAACTCTGGAGAACATCCTGCTTAAATCTGAGGAAGGGGAATTCACCCAGGTTACAAGGAGAGACTGTTGTTCCATTGCAAACCCAATTTATATACTAAGGTTGATATCTTTGAACTGCCATGCATTACCAAATATATTTATTGTATGTATAAGTGTGAGGGACAGATATCCTTTGTTAGAGTGGTTCCTTTAGTTTATTTTAGGTAGGGGAATCCTTGCCAGGGTAGGCATAGTGAGGCATTTATCCAACCTTTTAACTTAATAAAATGGAATTTGTTGAAAATCCTTCACAAAGTTGTCCGCCTACATTTCTGACTCCTCACAATTACCTTTATGTAACTTTCCCGACTGCAGGCCCAGGCAGAAGTCAAGGGTTATCTTACAGTCAATTCTAAGCATGGGGACCTCCCAGGGTGATTAATGTGGCAGTTCCTTCCATGATCAGCTCAGTTCAGCAGAAGTGATAATCCTGCCTGTGAAATGCTTGCAGGGACATGCCTCCTTGGTCATCTCTTATCATTCAACACATGGCTGCACAGAGCACACCATTTTAAAACCGAAAAGAGTGGCTATAAGATTGGGGATTAGTTATAACTACCTGTATTGCTTGGGTAGCCCCCTAGACCATCTTTCTTTTAACCTGCCATGACATTAAATAAGGGAAGAACTGTAGGCAAATCAGGCCAGGTCCCGCCCCTAAAGGTCAGTCCATCCTGAGCTGCTATGCCACATCCATTTTGCATAAGAATACAAGAAACTCAGATATATTGTTCCTGCCTCCTTGGGCATCAACAGTGAACTGTAGCATGGAACCCTAGGCACAGAAATCTTTTGACCCATGCCTTAGCTTACTCCTTCCACTCTGCACACCTCCTAAACCACTGCATACACCTCCTACTTTTGCAAAACTGAAGGTTGACGGCTTGGAGAAAATCATAACTGTCGGGTACAAAATTGTATTTTTGGCTGATGTGGCGCCGCCATATTTTTTGTTGGAATCTTTGCTTTATGACTCCCTTTTTATTCCAAGCTAGACTTACTCTAAAGGATCTCTGGGAATGTGTGTGCTCTCCTTGAAGAGTCCTTAAGGCTCCTAATGGAAGGCATCCTTAAGGAGCCCCATTATGTATCAAGGTGTATTTTTCTTATTTTTTAGTTACGTGGCTAGGCTGGTAAAAGCTTTCCTTTGTACAAAATGTTTGTCTAGATAGTGTCCGTTTTGACACACTGCTCCAGGAAGGTGAAAGGGAGGTTACCTTTGTTCATCTTGCAGTCCTGATGAGTTACATGTTTTATGTTTAGTTTATGTTTTAAAGCATTTACAGTGTGAATTTTCCAAGGAGATCCAGACAGGAAAACTGTATCTGAAATCAGAGGAAAGTCAAAGTGAACCAGACGGCCTATAATACAATGAATCAAAAATTAAAATGTGAGTTTTTTCCAAACTATCAATAGGGTACCAGATTTCCAAATCTCAGTATGGAGAGTGTTCCACAACCTGGATCCAAGTACAGAGAATTGCGTATCACATGCGTATATATTGCTCCGTTGTATGGTTGTGTCGGGGGAAGTGGCCATATATAGTCTGAGGGTACCTGTCCCTCTGAGCTACGGGCTGTAGCAGCCTGAGTCAGTTCTGACTGGCATATGTATGGCCTTTATACTTAGAATGTATATTATTCTGTCTCAGAAGCAGGAGCCCATTTGTGGCAGATGACCTGGTGATCCTCTATGACTGCTGGACTTGATTTTCCTTAATCTGGGGGAAATCTGGCAAGCACTCTGGTACCATCTCTCCATCTGGGAAGCTCTGGAGCCTCGTGGTGCTCGTATTTGCCTGACCACATTGCTGAACCTGCAACCTGAAGACTCTGAGGTTGTGGGCTCCTCCTGGTATGTCCGAAGGATAAATTGTCTATATTCCTTCCCTCCCGATGTTGACCCCTTCATTGTAATCCTACTCCTGAGGCTTTGAATGATGTGGGAACTGAGCATGTCTGTTGAGCACTAACCGCAACACCAAAGATAAACACCTATTTCCTGTGCTGCTGGCTCAGGCCTGTTACTGAGTTGGTGGAGAATATTCAATAATCCATCCTCTCAGATGATGAATGGCCCCTCTGCACTGGCACACAAATACTGAAGCACATTTGGTTTAAACTAAATATTTTGTGCTATGCAACAAAGAATTGTGCATTCACGATAAAAACATGTACAAAAGAATAAAACAGATCCACATTATTAAAACTTCCAGACAATTTCTTAAAGAAAAATCTATAAAATCCTTAAATCATTAAACATTCAAAAAACATTCCATGCACAAACAGAATTTCCAAATTCATTTGCCTGAATTTCATTAATCCGAAACACATAACCTAGTCTGCAGCCTCAGGCAAAACTAGAGCTCCTCTCCAAATATAATAGGCTGCAGCCACAATCAGCAATGGGACATCTCCGAAAATAGTGCTCCAGAATCGATCAGACTCAAAGCCATCCTAACTAGTTACACATTTCAGATAGCCCCTCTGATAATTACTCCGCAAGTGTCAATATATTGCGACTCGTTTCATTTTCCGACTGGCATAGTCTGCACAGTCGGTCCTCAGGTGCAGTACACTTCCAAGCTCCAAGGTATTCATTAGTTGGGAGCATATTGAAACAGAGGTATGAAATAAATCTCTGTATTTTGGAGGGGCAATATTTTGTTAGATAAGAACAAGGAGTATGAATCATGAATCCGTGACTACGGTATTCTGGGTACCGCTTCTTGCCTTGAAGAGTATCCAGGCTTACACAACGGTCCCAGTCCCATGTTTTGTTTTTTAAAATGAAATGGACATTGGGAAGAGTAAGAGCACACTCCAGAGTTAAGCCAATCTCATGCAGGTGAACAAGTGCCGACTTATGCAAATCCAGCATGAACAGATTTTTGGTGTCTACTGCAAGAGGAAGCGCCATCAAACCCAACAAGGTACCCCTGGTACAACCTGTCTGAAGGAGTCTAAGGAATCATTTTATATGCCCAAGTGATCATAATGATTTAAGCAATTGCAAACCTAGATAAAATCACAGTGATGCCACCGGGGCAGCCTTAGGTACACCTAATATGGAGTGGAGCAGTTCACCCTCCATATCCTCCAACCAAGCTGAGTGGGCAGTTGACATTGCTTCCAATCCATAAAACAACCCACAATTGAAACATGTATGGTAGATTTTAATGAGTCATTCAACACTGAACTCACCTTTAACAGCAATACATTTCTTATTTACATTCCACTTCCTCGTAACGTGTGGAATAATGTGGTCTCTGTAGAAATGACGGACAGGCTGAGATGTTATAGGATAGCCCAAATAAATATATCTATCTACAATACCTAAGATCACCTCGGCTAGCCTGCAAGAGAAGGCAGGAGGTATACGCCTTGACCACACTCCCAATATCAGAATCTTAGACTTTAGTCCTCCATGCCCTGCGCCAGACCTCCCAGCCCAGCACCAACAGTCTCCCCATCTCGGCCACCTTCGTTTTGTGCAGCCACACTGTCTCTTTTAAGAAGTATGGGGCAGGATCACACTGCAAAAGCCTAGCTCCCGCAGATTCCTCTTCGGACAACCACCTAGCTACTTATAGTAGCTGTCCCGCCAAGTAATATAATTTGAAATTTGGCAGATTTATGCCCCCCTTATCACACGGGCTTTGTAGTTTCCAAAGGGCCACCCTGTTCCTGGAATTGTGCCATATGAAGCCCCTGCACAGGCCATGAAGTCTGACAAAGAAACGTTTGGTGATCAAGTACGGGACATTTACAAAAAAGTGTAGCAGTTTGGGCAAGACGACCATGTTGAGCAGTGCTGCTCTTCCCATCATGGCAAAGGGCAATCTGGACCAAAACAACATGCTATTTTTAATACCTTCGACAGTTTCTCCATGTTGTGTTTGTGCTCTGCCTCTATCTTGTGGTATATGTTTATGCCCAGATATTGAAACGTCTCAGTCTGCCAGGGTATCTGCAGAATGGCCTATTTTTCAAGTGGAATACTTTTGTATCTCCCCAAAGGGAACACGCTGGACTTCCCGGGATTTACTGATATGTCATCTGCATACAGTGATATCAAGTGTGTGTTTCCTGTCGTACGAATCCCCACCTCTCCGTATTGCTGCCTAAGGCAAATTGCCAATGGCTCAAGCGCAAGAATGTATAGCATGGGCGACCAGGGGCATCCCTGTCTAGTCCCCCTACTGAGTTGCCACTTGTCTGAGATTATAGTGCCTGTTTTGACCCTTGCAATCGGGGAGTTATATAACATCTTGACCCATCTAATGTACACTGGCCCTATACCGTACCCCCTCAGGGCCGCCATCCACTAAGGCCACCTCACTGAGTCAAAGGCCTTGACAGCGTCCAGCAACACGCTGTCCAGCTCGCCCGGGTCTTTCTCAGTTTTTTCAATAATATGGTGTAGCCTCCTATGGTTGTCTGTGATATTCCTACTGGGGCATAGCCTGTTTGGTCCGGGTGTAGCAATTTGCCAATTACTCGCTTAAGCCTATTGGCAAGCACCGCCGTGAGTATTTTGCTGTCTCGATTAAGCATCGATAAGGGCCTGTAGGACCCACAGTCCACATTCGGCTTGCCCGGTTTCAAGAGCGGGATGATCACCAATTCTCTGAGAGATTCAGGCTGCTCTCCCTGTTCGTAGGCCTCATTTAACATGACCAGCAGTGGCAGGAGTAGCTCCTGCTTTTACGCTTTATAGAATTTGCTGGGTAACCCATCCGACCCAGCACCTTACACGTGGATAGATGTTGCATCACTGTCTCCAATTCGTCTGAGGTTATTGGGGCCTCCAAATCTGCTTATTCTAAGTCGTCGAAGGTGGGCAGACCTATATCTTCTTGTGTTTCTAGAATTTCTTGATCCATGTCTCCACCTGCGTCCTCATACAAACGTATATAATATTTGAGGAACTCCTCGTTTACACCTTCCTAGGTGTTGCGGATCTGGCCTTCCGCATCCCTGATTTCTCTAACCACCTGTCGGGGTGTCTCATTTTTGTATAACCAGGCCAGCAGTCTGCCCAGCTTGTCTCCACTCGCATGTTGCCTTTCTGTGTATTTCTTATAATTCAGTTTACATAGCCTGTCCCAGAGATCGCTGCTAGCCTTTGTAACTCTCTTGTCTTAACACTGTCTTCCCAGGTGGTCCCCCCCTTCGCATCAAGTCCTCTAACTCTCTTTCTGTTTCCTGCAGTTATCGTTCTATACCCCCTTGGAGCCCCTTAGATTTTGATATGGCTACACCACGCACCACCACCTTGAATTCTTCCCATACTGTTCCCATATATCGTACGCTGCCGGTATTAATGTCGAAATATTCCGTGATGGCCTCCCTCAGGTCCTCCCAAAATCCCGGGTCTTGTAGGGCCTGAGCTCTGAGACTCCACGTCGGGATTCGCACCCTAGGGGGGGGGGGGCTGCTGCCACTCCAAGACCAAAGGTGAATGGTCCGAAAGAACCCTGGCTTTATATTCTGCAACCACCATTTCTCCTGCTATCTTGGCAGCAGCGAACACATAATCCAGCCTAGTGTGCAGGTCCTGTGGCGCTGCGTAGTGCGAGTATTGCCTGTCTGTTGGATGCAACCGTCTCCACACATCCTCCAGTCTAAGGTCTGTCAATAGTGTCCCCAACGCTTTGGCTGCTGGCGTGGGTTTTGCTAGCCTGCTATCTGACCTGTCTATCTCAGGGTTTAAAGTGCAATTAAAATCACCTCCCCACAATATCGCGCCGCCTAACAGGGGGCTAATTCTACTATATAAAGACCTAAAGTAAGCTGCGGTATCATGGTTAGTGGCATATAAGTTTATGATGTTCACTTCTATGTTCTCCAGGAGTCCCTCCACCACCACCATTCTACCTTCCGGGTCTGTCGTCGACCGGAGCAGCTGAAACAGCACATGTGGTGCTACCCATGTGGCCACCCATCTTGCATATGCCGAGTATGTGGCTCCCGTGACGCTTCCCTTCCATTTTCTCCTAACCACCTCTAGTTTCTCCTTGGTGGGGTGGGTTTCCTGTAGCAAGGCTATATCAATCCTCATCCTTTTTAGGTACATCATTACTTGATTACGTTTAAAGTAACTATTGAGGCCCCGTACATTCCAGGTCACAACGCTAAGGTTACCCAATGCCATTGACTTGCTGTCCCCCCTCTTCCCTTTGCCTCCATGTTGTTCCCGATGACTTTGCTTTCTGGCTCATTTCCTTCCCAACCCCAACAACTTCCCCTTCCCCCCTTCCCCAACCATACCCCACTGCACACCACTCTTTCCCTCCCCCTTCCCTAACCAACCCCAAAAAATGCCCCGCTCCATCCCTGGATCTCAGGCCCACCCGCGTCTAGTCCCTCCTCGGAGCGCCAAGGACTAGGACCCCGCGGGGCGTCCCCGGACTACTAGTGACCTAACTAAGCATAATTCTATGGGGGTTCAAGAGTTGTCTCCCAGGAGCTCCCGCTTATATAAATAGGATTATTCAGTTCAAACGGATCTTGCAAGCATGTACTTTCCCAGCAGCTCAGTCCCTGTGAGCCTTATTTAATGCTATATTCTAGTCCCAGTGTCTTGCGCTCTGTCACCAAGGGTGCCATAGCCGCACATTACTTATCTTCTTCGGCTCCTGTCTGGATACCCGATTCTTGGGGGTGGCTCTGCATGTCTAGCCACTCCATGGCATTCTCTGGCGTTTCAAAAAACAAAGTTTTGTTCCTGTGGAACACCTTCAGTTTGGCAGGATAAAGCAGCATATATCTGTAGATTGTTTCTCGCAATCTTCTTTTCACCGCTCTGAAGTTCATTCTGCTGTGTTACACCTGCAAGGTGTAGTCTGGGTATGCACTAATTTTCGCTGGCCCCCTTTCGATCGTTCCACCCTTCCGGAAGAATTCGAGTATTTTTTCCTGATCCCGGTAGTTCAGGATCTTTGCAATTAATGGCCTTGGAGGGGCTCCCGGGGGCAGCTTCTGCGTCAAAGCCCTGTGTGCCCTTTCAACAGCAAACCCCTGGGTCAGTACCCCTACAGTTATTTCCTGTAGTAACATGGTTTCTACGTATTCCATAGGATCAGGCCCTTCCGTTCCTTCTGGCAATCCAACAATGCGGATGTTATTGCGTCTGGCGCCTCCTTCTGCTTCTTCAGTTCTGTTTTCTAGGTTGCCCACTCGCTGCACTAGGGCGCGGAGTTCCGATCTGTGGGCGGCGTATTCCGCCGTGCTCGGGGCCATCTCCTTTTCATTCTGGGCAACTTGTAAGCGTGAAAGTTGTTGTTCAAGAATGCCACAAAGAATAATGTCTGAATAATCCAATTTGGAGTTACCAAGGCCCCCACAACTGTGGGGCAAACACTGGTAGTGATAAAAGATAAAAACCGATCAGAATTGCTGAAGGCAGAAACAAACTGATTTAACAATCTCGCTGACCTGACATTCACAATCAAGATTTGCCTGCAAGCAACATCCAAGATCTTTTACATTAGTGGCATAGGAACAGGGGAGACAAAACAAGGAGGGAGGAGGTGGGACACACAAAGGATTTGTTAGTAGGTGTTTAGGGCCAACAACAAAAAAAATAAGTTCTGTTTTCGAGGGATTTAATTGTAGTTTATTGGTAATCATCTATTGGTTGACTTCCAGTGTGCAGTCTATATTGCTCTAGACAGGATGTGAAGAATTGTTAGAAACGTAAATATCTGAGTGTCATTGGTGTACGAGTGAAAACAGAGTTTACATTTTTAGAAAATGGACAGGACTGGCTGAATGTACAAATTGAACTGAAGTGGGAACAGGTACGTGCCTTAAAGACTCCACACATGACTGGAATTAGGTCAGAGTAGCAATTGCCATTTTTTTTGATTGGTGAGAAAGGACTTGAACAATACAAGACTCCACTGAGATACACCCTCAAACGCCAACAACCTTTTGAGGAGAAAGCCAAAATCAACGGCGAAAAGCTGCAGAGAGGATCAGTATGATCAGGTGGGTAAAGGCATCCTCATCTTTGTTCTGCAATATGTCACCCATACTGTACATAGGGCTGTTTCAGGGCCATGAACCAGTCAAAACATTGACTGGAAGATATCTAGAAGGTGGTGGTCTTCAATATCTTTTTGTAATTGCTGGGTTACCACTAACACCTTGGCAGGCCAAGGCAGGCCAACTATTGAATTAAAATTTTGTAAGAATTGGGATCAAGAGAGGTTTTCTGAGTAGCAATGTAACAGGAGATACTTTAAGGCTGTTGGGAACTATCCCTTAATGAACTAAAATTTTAATACAAGAGGCAAGAACATTGGAAAGGACTGGAGCATGATTGTGAGCAGGGCAGGACATGTTGGAATCAAATTATAATTATGAGGTGTGCTGAGTTAGTTTAGGGATTGTAGATGCATTTGGCCTGTGAACATGTCAAAGATTCTCCTGGATCGTGTTCAGGAAAAATGTATTTGCCAGCTCAATCGAAGGGAGAATATTTGCATGGACATAGGAGGGATTATTGAAATGCTTTATTGTATGAAACAGCTCCCTTGGCTTGTTGGTCGATCAGTTAATAGGATTTTTGAAGTGTAAATATTTAGCTGTAAAAGGGCTTTCTTATAGGTGTGTAAAGCACACTTTACTGAGTGCAAATATGTTTTGTCACTCCTATTGCACCAGATCTGGTTCTTTCATACGATAATCTAATTTTAGTTCATGAATGGCAGTGGAGTACCAAGAATTGGAAGATTTCATTTTTTGGCTTCTGGTTTGGAGAGGAGCCGCAAGGTGACAGACTGACTCGGGACTACACATTAGAGGAAAACAAGTTTTTGAAGTGAATATTTGCTAAAGAAAGATCTTGAACAGAAATAATATCATGTTCAGACATTTTATTAAGTCCTTTTTAACTGTGTTGTGTTGCATTGAGTTGCATATGCAGATCTGTTTCTAGGTGTTTTGTGTTGTGAGCACAGAGGCATTTGTGTCCAGTGGGTAGCCTTGTGTGCATGTGGTGCTAGTGCTAGGTGCAATTGCTGTGTGTGGCTTAGTCTGGCATGGATGCAGTGTGTTAGAGCATAGAGGTTGGGAATGCTAGTGCAGGAGGCTACGGCAACATCCTGGTAGGGGTGCTCCTTGGTTGACATCTCAGGAGTGGTGACTTTAGGTAAAGTACTGGGGTTCTGGGAAACTCTGATGTACACTGGTATCTCTGGAATTGGACAGTGCGCAGCAACAGGTCCTAGATGAGAATGAGGGAAGACTGGGAGGAGTGCAAGACATAGGGAATATGCAACTGTGGGTACCAAGCAGGATGAGCGTGAGAATAGTTCTGAATGGGGATTACAGAAATGGGAGAGTCCTAGTGGGGTCCCTAGGAAAAGCCAAGCATGCTATAAGGCCAAGGTGCACTTTCTAGAGCCAGTCATGTGAATTAACCACAGGGGAAATCCCAGTGGAACACCAGGGAGCCAAGCAGAGAGGGGTACAATTACAATGAGACAGATGCTTCCATTGCAATGAATAATTGATTTATTATCCCAGAAACAAGGAATGTGAAAGTTGCACCCACCATGTATAAGATAATGGCTGAAGCTATTGCAGGATTGCTGTCAACATGTTCCATGGAGTAATGTCTGTCTTTTCGTGTGCTATGGATCCCCATTTTCTAAAAACCATCATGCATTTTAAAGCAGTAATGCAGTATTTATCTAATTTTAGAGGATTATCCTTCCAGTAATATAGGGTGGCTGTGAGGCAGTATCACCTGGACATGGTTTAATTGTCTTCATAGGGGGTGTCCTAGCATCAGCAAGGAACCACGACATCCATTAACAGGTAACTAAACTAAAATGTGCATACTGTTGCTTGTCTTTTATCAAGTGCTTTTCTATGAAACATTAAATCATTTTATTTCTGTTTTGGTACTATCTTTGCTCTTGTTCTTCTTCTGTTCTGTCTGCATATATTGTCATCATTTCAATATTATGTACCAGTACATTCATTTTGTAAAGCACTTTGGTGCTACATAAGAGTAACCAAAAAATAAAAACACATTCCACATAAGCCTTAAGCTCACCCTTTCAAGTGCCTTTTCAGCATTGAGCAGAATCATCACAAGAGGAATCTCTTGGGCCATGCATAATCAATGATGACCAAAGACACACAAGTATGTCCAGTTGCATTTCACAGTAGACTGAAACAAACCTGCTTGATGGAGACACAGGGCGCAATAACTAAGTAAAATGATTACCTAAAACTTTAAGATATACTTTTCTATTGCATTCAAGAGAAATATCAGGCAATACAGTGGGTGCAACAAAAGATTGTTTCCTTGTTCAGGGAAAACATAATTATTAAGATTAAAGATTGGACCATTCAGAGCCAACGGAGTGCCCAAGATAGTATACTTTATTTGTTAAAACTTGCATACTTCCAACTGCGAATAGTTCTCTCTTAGAGCCATTCTCATACAAAAAGTAATAAAGTTATTTAGGATCTCTGACTTGAGGTTTGATTTTTGGGATTTGGGATTTTGAAGTATAATTGTGCAGTCTTTGCTGATCAGTAACTGCTCTGCTAGATTGTATTCTATACGTTCAACTAATTGTTTGACATAGTTACTACCTTTCAAAAAGTATTTTATCACAGATGTTATATTTTTCAGAAAAATAATCATCATACTTAGAGAGTGACTTTAGCGCTAAGATATTCCAGGTACAATGGTCCCCTTAGGTCCTTTGCTTACCTCTTGTGTATCTGCAGACATATTTAAAATACTGGTATCTGATGTTTCCTTTTATTCAATAAGTCATCTTCCTAATCTGATAGACATCTATATTTTATTGAATTAGCACATTTCATGTCAATCATCACATCTCTGTAATATCTAATGGTATCAATTTTCACCTTTCATGATCTGCTGGGAGTTTCTCACACTCCTGTATGCAGTCATTCCTGTTCATAATCATTGTGGTCTCTCCCTTGTCTTTTGCTTTTGGAGACACCATCCAAAACAAGGTCATTGGTATCATTAACAAGAATGAGAAGAAACATGAGGTCGGAGGACACCTAGTGTGGTGGATTAGAAGAAGGACGTGGACTCAGATAAACCATTTCACTTTGAGATGCATCAAAGAAAAGGAAAAAGGCCTGGCTTTCTCTATTCTATAAGGCTTGCCTACCTAACACAACTAGCTAAGGTGCTTGCCAGTTATCAGTGAATGCCTTAACAGAAACGTTCCACCATCTAAATCTAACTTAACTGACCTTACCATTATAATAAATAAAGACAGGAGAATGACTCCCTTCTCCTGTTGTTGGTTTTGCTTCTCACAACCTTTTCTTTCAATATTTAATCTTCAGGTAGTCTCTAGTCAGGGTTTTGATTATTTCATATAGTTCGTATGTGACTTGGTTTGGCTTAGGATTTCGTAGATGGGTATCCTTGCGGGGTCTATTATTCGCCTCTTTATTCTCTACAGAGATATATTCTCCTCTGTCCCTGGGATAAACTGTTCCACTGTGTACGTTTTTCCTTCAGTCGTATTTTCTTGGGTTTTACTCATATAAGACTGGATATTCCAGTATTGACTCCTATTCGTTTCTTGAGGTTCCACTTTTTGAATTTCCTTAATTTGACTGAGACAAGTAAGATAGTAAGATTATTCTCATGATGATTTTCATTCACCCTTCTTGTTTCAAGTATCACAGTCTCTTTACTTTGAATGGGATGAGTATGACCAATGCCATAATGATTATCATTCACTCCCCTTGGTTCAAGTATCAAAATCTCTTTACTTTGATTGGGACAAGTAGGATTAGTCCCAAACCAATTCATACTTCCCCTCCCGGGTCTCCCTTTCTCCCCGTTACCTGGGACTATTAGAGGCAACATCACGAGGGCTTCTGTGGCTCAGAATTGATTCTCTGAACTGTCAGGTATCTCTCTCTGCCTCATTTAAGGCTTTATTTCTCATGTGGTTGTTGAGAAGGGTCATAAGGTACTTACAATACTGTTCTGTAGTTTTGTGTGTGGGATGGTTTCAGAGTTAGTTGTGGGACTCTGGATCCACCGCAAGTCTTTCGTGGTCACGCCAGCATTGTTGATGGCTCTCTCTTGCTGCCCCTGGATGCTCTGTATCTGTCTGCATCTTTGGTTTTTGTCCAGGTGAGACACTGTGCGTCTATCTCAGCTTCGCATTCCCTCTTGGACCCTGGATGTTGCGTGTCCAGTTCACTCTCTCGTCTCTGAGTAAGATTATGCGCATGTGATTCTCCTTCCCTCTTCCAGGTAAGATGCCACACATTGGATTCTCCTGCCCTCTGCAGTGTGTCTTCTTCTACCTCTCTCTCATAAGTAAGACACTGTGCGTCATCTTCTTCTCTCTCTCTCTCTCTCTCTCTCTCTCTCTCTCTCTCTCTCTCTCTCTCTCTCTTTCGTTCTCTCTTTCTCTCTCTCTCTCACAAGTAAGATGTTTTGCAACTTCTTCACTCTCAGTAACTGGCAACAGCCCCGTTGTGTGTGTAACTTGTGGGCTTTCTCATTTGCCAGTCCCCTCTCCCGTTATGTGAGATGAATGCTTGGACTTCGCCAGCGTATGTTCAGGCCCTTCTCTATTGCTCTTGCTTGACCTGCTCTTCTCAGTGGAAGGGGATATTCGATTTATATAGATATTTACAGCTTCTGAATGGCAATATCAGATGCTGGTTTCTTCCTCATACATGGTTCCACAGTAAAAGTTCTCATAGATACTACGGAGATGGTTTTTAGGCAGTTTCTTATCATTACGGCAGTCCTTGTCCCCAAAGGGGGAATTTCTCCTAGTGAAGTCTCACTTGCCTCCACCCCTCCGGAGGGTATTTCAGAGTGGGCTCACCTCTCCATCCTCATGGGGGGTTCTCCCTTGGGAGAAGGGATGAAATCCTGTGATGCCCTCACACTAGATAAATTATAATTATTTGTGAATGAGCCTTGTTGTGCTCAACACAGATCTTGACTGGCAAGCGGAATTGAATTGAGCTGTTTCAACTCATATGCATCTCAAAATGGCTCAAACAATAAAAAAGCATAAGAACATGTGCAAATAGTGTTTCATACGTATCTTTAGATTGAATTTGAGACAAAACAGCTCCCAGAAAGTGAGCAAATAAACCTAGTTCCAAGATGGAAATCTTTGCTCAGTTGTCTGGCTTGAGGATTTCTTCTTCTAATTCCCCTTCAAGGCTTTGTTAGGTTGCTGATAACTTCCCTTTGGCAGAATTTATAAGGAGAAATCAAAAGTGGCTTGTTCCAGAGGTAATCGATTGAGGCAAGCGATATGTCAACAACAATTCTAAGCAGTACCTAGATGCATTTTCCTGTCCCTGAGGGGCTGGTGAACCAGCATGCCAGCAATTGTGCTAGTGCAAGGTGGAGGACCAGGGGTGCTGAGACAATATTCAGAGCACAATGATTGGTTGGTACAGAAGCTAAACAGCCTTGAGAAATAATGTGGTAGACAAGAGGAGTGTTCAGGGAGAACTGTCTGCAGCATGGCTCCTTTAAGGTACGCAGAATTTGTATGCCCAACCTGTCCCTTTGAATGAGTGCAGAGGAAATGTGTTCATAATCAAGGACATAGAGGTTGCAAAATGAACTGTGTGCATTTAAGAACCTTCTCAGTCTAATGAGTTACTCAATCGTGATACTAAGCTATAGGTGGGTGTAGTATGGAGTTCATCCACCAGTAGCACATTATAATTTAACAGTTAGTTTGGGTCAACAAGATTGTCCATCATGAAAGTGGGAGAGTCACTTCTACTGGGTTCTCTGTTGTCCCTCTATAAGAAATGTGAGATGATTAATCATTCGCTTTCCAGGATCCTATCCAGGTGGCCTCCCCCCAACCCCGAGCATGTTGTGTTGAGAGCATCTGTATTGTGGCCTTTGATATGGAGGCAGCACCAGTCTAGTAGGAGGGGAAGAGGTGACCACTGAGATGAAGAAGATATTTTGCTGGCCAAAGGAGAAGGATAAAAGATAGAAATGTAATGTAGCACTGCCATCTGGAGTGAGTGGCAGCCTGAGTATCTCCCAAATAGGGAAAGTGATGTATTGAAGGATGGAGATGACAGACAGGAAGGTGGACACTGGAGCCAGGCAGGATTTAGGGACATTGCCAAAATGTGTTCCTCTGAGAATCGTGGTGGGTTGATATGGATAGAAGTCACCTAAGCCCCATAGAATAGAGAGTCAGTGGTTTATGTGCCAATACTGATTTGCATAATCTGGTAGACTGATACAGTCTTCAGGATAGCAATGACTTGGGTTGATGAATTTGGGTGCATTTGGGTGTTAAGTTGTAAGATATTATAAAAAGGGTTTTCTTATCCTCACCTCTTCCACCCTGTACACCAACTAAATTCCACCATAGACCTAATAGTCCCTACCGCCCTGCTATGGAAGAGGGATGGATGTTGGTCAATAGTAAATGTGTTTATAGCTTGAGGTAATTCACCAATATTCTGAGGGTGGACAGAAGATATTGTATGTGAACTATAAGAATTAGATGTAGAACAAATAAAAGTTCACTTGCTCAAAACCATGTTTTGTGATGTTTACTCAGTACAAAAGAGCGAAAATAAAAGTGCATAAAGAGTGAAAGAAGCATCATACGCGTTAATATGAGAATTATTATCCCTGGGGTATACGTTTTAGCAGCCCGCATCATATCGCTTTACTATTGAGCGATCAATGTGATGTTAAGGAACAGTACCAAATAAAAGATAGAATAACATCAGGGACAGTCACATATAAAATGGATCTCCTTCTTGATTTATCATAAAGATCTAGAGGAAGCAACATGTTGAGATAAGATGCACCTATTCATGATTAGGGCAGGAATAATAATTATTTATTAGGAGGCAATGTTGTATGTTAAACAAGTACACATTCATAACACTCAACTAGAATGGCCAACCTCCTCAGATATTTATCATGATATGATAAATGATATGATATTTTATTTATATTGCGCTCATACACAGGTGTTTCAGAGCAAGACAAGGCATGGGAGGGGAACAGGGGAGAACAAAATGATCATCATAAAAATAATTCACATACCTGGACCAAAAAGACTGAGAAGTTCATGCTGTGCAATGAAAAACAAGAAGAACAAACTCATAAACCAAGACAAACGGAGAGAAGATCCTTTCTGGTTGCTCTCACCAACATGGCACATGCCCACTCGCAATGACCCCATCAAGGAATGTGGGGATCAGACTTGGTTGAGTTGGTCTCCCTACACAGTCCACAAAAAGGAGCCTGTAACAGTAACAACTCTGCAAACTGACACACAACAGCACAACACAATGTCCCCACCCAATCAACAACAGATTGGAACTCAAGCAGTTAAACCTAGTCTTATGACAGGAATCCTCACTAAACCCAACCCCCTCTACTACCCCAATTTACTGACTCAACACTCCATCTATTACCAACTCACATTATTCACATGGTTCACGGTTCACCTTCTCGCATGACAGAAGCCTGCCTATAAACACCACATTCACATTCAGAGAGCGAGGCCACTGTTCCACACCATCAGCTAGTCCAGTCTCAGAGTGCTGACTTTCAATTGATTGAGCTTGGGATATTGACCCCTGGATAAAACACATACCCAGGTGTCACTGCCACACACCACTTTGAAACTGATTGGCTTCCCAGGACTTGATAACATCCATCCTGCATGCAGCGACAACTCAGGAGTCACTTCCTCCTACTCCATTGCTCTGATACCCACCCCAACTTCTGTTTTTGAAGGGCAGTGATGAGATATACAAGACCACTATACATTAGATTACATTACTTTGAGAAGTGAATAGTAGATGCAGTTAGGCACAAGGTGGGGTGCCCAAATAGAGAGCACAATGGGGGAAATAAATGTTAGTGGAATAAGGCCCTTTAGAAGTCACTTTAAACTATGTTGCAACAATAAGCTATATAGGATTACAATAAGAAATATAAATTGTGAATGTAAAACAACAAATCAGGAAGTATTGGTGTGCAATTTATGCAACTATAGTATTGAGGTAGAGTAGTGTGAAAGTGTTGACAGACATACCTTCACTGAATCACCAGAAGGAAAATCGCATCCTGCTTTGTTTGCTTCAACGTGGGCTTTGTCTCTTGGAAACCACAAAAGGAAACTTCATTTACATGATTACACCAGAGACATATTGCAAATGCAATGAGGAAAGGTTAACTTCTGACTATGCTCAAGGAACCATCAATCAGGGCACAGTACCCTTCTATAACATCTCACAGCAAATCTGTGAATACCCAGGACTGATCGTGAGGAAAACAGGCAACCTCTGGTATGCTAACAACTGTCACCAAGTCTCCAGGACAGAGCGATACCATACATTGCTTAATTAAAGAGTAGCTCACCCTTCCAAAGAGGCATTAGGGTGAGACTATAGTTGAGAATTGAGAAGTATGTGAAATGTAGCAAGAGTGGAGGCTGTGTGCAGGGGATGAGGACGGACATTCCAAAGTTTGGGGGCTAGTAAGGAGAAAAGCGTAAGTTAGATCGGGCATATAAGGTGTGAACAGGACAATAAAACGTTGATTGGGAGATGAGTGAATAGAGGGAGAATAGAGAATAATGATAGGATAACTATGAAGGAGTGATACCATGGATACATTTAAATACAGTACGAAGATAGTTAAATTAAAGCCAAACTGGAATGGGAAGTCAGTGAGGAATAGAAAGCTAAGGTGAAATCTGTGTGGAGTCGGTGGAAGATGTAAACATGTTCAAATTGCAGAATTAAAGTTCTATTGTAAGGGGGAGAGAATATTGAGGGGAGAATAAGGTTTTTAGTTGGCTAATAAGTAACAAAAGGGGTCATTTTACATATGGTGTACAATTGAAACCTGCAAATATCTGCAAGGGAAGAAATGTGGATGGAATAATTAAAGGAAGGAGCCATGATTACAGTAGGATTACTGGCAGAGCAAGAGAGGGATAGAGATGTTCAGGGAAAGAGAGATGAAGAAGCAGCAGATTATTAAAGGGAGAAGGGGCAGTTAAGAGATTCATTTTGGTTATGATAAATTGAAATGTAAAGAGTGGGAGAACACCCAATGATTTTTGCTGAAAAGACGGAAATTGTGGTTTGAAGGTGATCAAGAAAGGGAGAACAGGAAAACAAGATTTGGAAGTGGTCAGCATGAAAGAGACAACCGAAGCCATCAGAAGAGATAGAATATGAGAGAGGGATAGTATAAAGCACTAACAGAAGGGGTACATGACTGAGCCCTCTACAGCATCCTAACATATAGTGGAAAATGGGAGAAAGATTCACACCCCCAAGATACAGTATACGAATGATTCAATGAACACCATGAAAGAGCCGAACCAGAGAATCCAAGAAAGGAAAGAGATGGGCAATGTATAGAATGATCACCAGTTTTGTAAGCTGCAGACCAGTCCAAAGCATGTTATGTGGAGCAGAAGTGTGAAGTTAGTGAGGTGAAATATATCTCTATAATATGTGTGGGAAGGCTGAAATTCATAGTTACAAATAAGAAATGGGTCAAGAGAAGGTTTTCAAAGATCAGGAGAATTGAAGCAATTTTCAATGTGGAAAAAGAAAAACTAAAGTGAGACTGAAGATAATGAAGAAGGCAAAGGAATACTAAACATACATGGAGTAACATCCACTCATGAAGTATATTATGTCCTGGGGGAGTGATGTGGCACTCTGCCATTGTGCAATTTCTGGGCTATACCAGCCGTTATGTCTCAGAAAATCAATTTTGCACTGAAATTGGCCAATGAAGGAAGACTCGCCATTCCAGGCTTGCTGAACTGGTAGAACAGCTCTCAGCATGGCACGCGCGCACGTCACGGGAGTGCCGTAGTAGTGCCGCACGGCTCTCGGTGCAGCAATCCCATGATGATGGGGAGCACCACACTGATTGCCATGCCGACAGTGCTGCATGGCTCTAAGCATGGCACTCCCTCTTTTCAAGGTATTTCTGTGCTGACAGGAATTCTGTCAGCGCCGCTCTTCTCCTTGCCAGAGCAGCACCTGACAGACGAGGCCCAGGCACCTGATCTATGGGAGGGGGCAGAGGTGGCTCTTGACTGCAACTGGTCCACACCTGACAGATGTGGCCCAGCCACCTGATATCACCTTCCCCTCTCCCCACACTCCTTATATTGTTAGGGGAAAGGGTGGTCTTTGCCAGGCCACACCTTGTAGACACTGCACCATTTTTCCTAAGCCTTGCTCCTACCTCCTTGTATGTGGTTGCTGGGAACTAGCCCGTTCCCAACAGCACCTCCAGACCGCTTCCCCATGCTTTTCTGTGTCACACATCTGTTTTATAAAATAGTATCTTCAAAACATATGTGTTGGATACATTATTCTTCATATAGCCATGGGATAATGTCCTCAATCGGTGTGCACTTCTTTCTCTCAATGTCCAGGAAGGAGGGAGTAAAGTGTATCCAATATTTGAGAAAGATCTTTGGGGGTCATATTTTTTATTTTTTTTATTTTTTAAACTTTTATTTTATTTGCACAGACAGCCATAGTCCATTACATATGATTACTTTGCACATCATTACACATCATTGTTTGTAGTTGTTCACATCATCACACAGTTGCATTTCACATTTCATCCAGTTCTTCATCTCTCTGCTGCTTGTCAGCTAAATATTGCCTGAACCCACCCCAAATATCTTTCGGGCGGTTTGACAGTGCAAGGAGACCAGTGTATATTTCCTCATTATCATTCGCCCAAGTCATGTCCTGACCCAGTCCGCAAACCTCAGGGTCCCTATTTTTCCTACGCATCAATACCACTCTTTTTGCCAACTGGAAACTCAAGTTAAGAAATCTGTGTTGTATGGGGTTCATTTTGGTTACAATACCCAACACACATGAACCCGGATCCCTCTGTATCGGTTGGCCTGACATCACGTCTAGTTCGTCACTGTCATCCGTCCAGGAGCCTGTCAATTACGTGCATGACCAAATCACATGAATACCCGCATCCTCACTCCCGCATCTGGGACATGTCCCGGATACAGTGTTATACATGCTCTTGAGACGGGTGGGGGTGAAGTGAACCCTATTGAGTATTTCATAATGAATTAAACGGTATCTGGAGTTGCATGATAGGTTCTTTGTTAATCTACATAATCGCGACCAGTGTGCATCTGTGAGTGTGGTTTGCAGATCCTGTTGCCATTTCTCCTCGATATTCACGATTTGAGGCACTCTGTTTACTAGGGAGAGTTAATAGAGCATGGAGGCAGATTTCTTGGTAGTACTCGGGGTGAGTATATATCCCAGGGTTGGGTGTTTTAGGGACTCTCTTAGGAAGTTCTCCCATACCTTGGCCATTGCAGAACGCAACATAATGCATAGTAGTCTTTGGAAGGGACTATCACCGACTATTGGTTTGATTGTATCCCAACTGATGAACTGTTTATCAACAAAAACGTCCCCTTAAGATTTATGCCCCTTACTCTCCAGTGTGTGGACATTGTCACATCTTGTGTAGGTGGAAGGTAAGGGTCATCCCAAAGTGGCAACCCGGGGTGGTATAGTACTGTGATTTCAGGGATACCCTCAAATCAGTTCCACACTCAACATGTCACTAGTGCAGGGTTCATGGAGTTGTTGTTTTTTCGTTTTCCTGCAGCTAGTTTATGTAATAGTCGTGAGGATCCCTCTTCATGCATCTCAATTGTAATGTGTGGTGCCTTCAGACCCAACACTACCCAGAATGTAGCATTGTAAGCCTGCGCAGTGAGATAATAAAGTTCAAAATCAGGGGCAGCCAATCCACCCCTTTCATATGGGTTAGCGAGACGTTTCCAGCTTATTCTTGATTGTCCTTTCCATATAAAGGCTGAGCATGCTCTTTGTATTCTAATTAGGAAGGATCTCCCCGGCCATATTGGTATTGAGCAGAATAAGTAAAACAGCTTTGGTAAAATGATAATTTTGACCAGTGCTAGACGTCCCATCAGTGAGATCGGGAGGTGGCCCCAGTGGGTAAGTTTAGTACAAAGGGCTTCTGCTAGTTTCCCATAGTTTAAAGCTTGGGTTAGTTGTGGTGTGCGAGTTATATCTACTCCCAGATACTTTGAGGTGCCCATTTAAATCCTAGCAAGTCAGTGGGGCATACAGTAGCATCAGTTAATGGGAAACCTGAGATTTAGCTGCATTCCGGTTCAAGCCTGTGTATTCCCCAAATTCTTTCACTGCCTTCAAAACTCTCACCATGTATCTCTCTGGGTTCCCAATATGTAGTATAATATCATTGGTGTAGAGGGTAATAATTTCTATTTTGCCAGCCAATGGTATCTCTTTCTACTGTACCTGACTCTCAATAAATCCATCAGAGATTCGATCACTAGAGCGAACAATAGTGGAGACAGCGGGCAACCTTGCCTCATACCCCTAGCCAGATGAAGAATCGATGACAACACCCCATTCACGCATACCCTAGCATATGGTTGAGTGTAGAGTATACGGACCCACTTTATAACATTTGTGCCAAATCAATAATTCTCGAGGACCCTGAATAGAAACGGCGAGTACACCGTGTCAAAGGCCTTTTGCAAGTCCAAGGCCATTGCTATCCCCCCACTGTCTTTCAGTATTTTCATCAAAATATTGTAGCATCGACGGATGTTGGTTGTTGTGGACCTGCCCTGTACAAAACCAGCCTGGTCCTCGTGAACCAAGTGTGGCATGAGGGGAGTGAGTCGTGTGGCTAGAATTTTTGTGAATATCTTTGCATCAGTGTTTATTACGGATAGAGGGTGGTAGGAACCGCAGTCTTCAGAATGTTTCCCGGGTTTGAGTAGTAGTGTAATTATTGCTTTGCGTGTAGTTTCTGGCAGTGTCCCCAGTACTGGTGCTTCAGACCACACTGCAAAAAGGCGGGGAGCTATAATTTGGATACATTCTTTATAAAATTCTGCTCCCAGCCCGTCATTGCCCATTGCTTTCCTGTTCAGCAGGACCTTTATTGCTTCCTCTATTTCTCACAACGTCAGGGGGACGTCTAGGGCAGTTCTGGTGTCGCCAGATAGGAGAGTAGTGGGTATCTTAGATAAGTAGCTGTCTATTTCTTCGTTTGGAGCTGTGCTTTGGGTGATTAAAATTTAGCATAGAAGTCAAAAAAGATGTTGCTAACTTCCTCTTGACCCGTTACCACTACTCCATCCGGCCTCGTTATACAAGGTATATTCGTGGTTCCCCTTTCACCTCGGACAAATCTTGCCAAAAGCTTGCCCAGACTTTCTTGTTCCCCATATCTCCTTGCCGCCGCAGGTCCATCGAAATAGTGTATTTCCCCATCCGCTGCCATCCTGAAGTTATCCAACTGTGTCTTTATTTCACTCGCTATTTGTGCCGACGGGACGGTCACATACTGCCCCTGCAGTTGGGCTATCTCTCCTTCCCTTCTCTCAAGTTCCCTACGTATGTCCTTAAGCACTCCCAGCTCAGTGGACATGGCTACTCCCCTTATGTAAGCTTTAAATGCTTGCCATAATACTGCTTGGGTATTGACAGACCCGTTGTTATTATCAAAGAATTCATGAACATGTTGTGCCTGGCTAGTTTTATAGACTGGGTCCACCAACGCTGCCACTTTAAATCACCAAGGGTGCATTTGCAGGGTGACCTCTAGAATCGTCAGCGTTAGTAATATTGGGGCGTGGTCAGAGAGTAATGAGGTTCTAGGGAGTAATGTAACCTTAGATGTCCAGCCTAATATCCTTTTTGATACCAACCATGGGTCGATCCTTGAATGCATGTCATGCACAGATGAATAGTATGTGTAGGCTCGTTTGGGTCTGTGCAAAGCTCACCAGGCATCAGTCAGGCCAGGATCGGTCATGTGTGTGTCTATTTCGCGGGCTGCATGGGTCAGTGATCAGGGAGTACTAGACGATCTATCTAGGTTCAGGTCTAATATGGTGTTAAAATCTCCTGTACAAATGATTTGAGCAGTTGGGTACTGAGCGCATTTCTTGAAAACCTCGGCCTAATACCCTGGGTCGTCCACAATGGGGCCATAAATGTTAATCAATAAAATTTCGGTTACACCAAGTTGGCCATGCATTACTACATTGCTGCCATTGGGGTCGCTGACAGTTGCCAGGTGTGTAAATGGTAAGGTTCTGTGTACTAAATTCATGACTCCCCTGTCTCTAATTGAATAGGATGTGTAAAAGCAATGAGGGCCCCACCCCGGTGCAAATTTACTTGCTTGCTCCCCCAAAAAATGCATTTCCTGAAGAAATAATATACGTGCACCCAGCCTGTTGACATACGCCATTACTTTACGTGCTTTTATCGGCATCCCCAGGCCCCTAACATTACAGCTCATCAGTGTTATCTCCTTAGGGTTCACATTAGCCATTAGGTTTGCATGTCTCAGTCCTTATCACTGTATTTCGATGTGTGATTGTGTTGCTATGATCATGGATTAATGTCTGTCTGTACAATATTTTAATTTGAATGCCCCAACTGTTTCCTTTACCCCAACCCCCTCCCTCATAGTTCTACTAACTTCAAATATGCAGTCCCCCCTCTTCCATCCTGCCTTCCTCTTGCCCCGTAAACTAACATATGAACTCGCATGTGAGGGGTCGCTTCGGTGGCAGCCGGGTACAGGCGCCATGCATATAACCTATTAACCTCGGTTGATCTGACATACGTTGCTATCTCTCATTGTAGATTGTGGTATTCGACATTTACGCCCAAACATTTTAATACTGTATCAGAGTGAGAAGTGCCTTATAGATGTTCCATATTTGTTGATACCAGTCACTATGGTGGCCTGTCCTCTGCCAGGCTGCGTTAGACGTTACCAGAATAGATCACTCATGAATTTCATCTCCATCAGTGGCTCGCTTGTCGGGAAAGGGGATGTTTGTTTCAACAAATAAGATTTCCTCCTCTGGAAATGTAAAGAAGTAGGACATATTGTTGTGTTGCAAGCGAAGTCTGGTAGGGTACAACATTGCATATGGCACCTTGCGCTCTCAAAGCATTTTCTTTAATCCCAAAAATGTTTGTCACTCCTGTTGCACTGCTAAGGTGTAATCTGTGAATATGAGAAGTACATTAGAATCGAATGTTAACTCGTTTTTGTCTCTGGCTGCACGTAAGACCAGATCTCTGTCCCTGTAATTTATGAGTTTGGCTATTATTGGCCTCGGGTATGCACCAGGCGTAGGGCATGGGCCAAGAGATCTGTGTGCCCGTTCCACCATAGACATTGCTGACCACCTGGGGTCGCCCAGAAGTTCCTTAAGTATGTTTTCAACAGCCAGCTCCATTGGGCCCTTGAGCGCATCCTCAGGTACACCTACAATACGTATGTTATTGCGACGTGACCTCACTTCTAGGTCCATTTCAATTTGACTGTACCAAGGTCTTTGGCCTTATTTGTAACAGTGTTTTGTAGTGCTTCAAGGGTATCTTCAGCTTGACTGATCCTCGTCTCTGTCTCAGTGATACGGGTCATTGCCTTCTCCAGCTGACTCTGGATCGAAGTCACAGTGGTATTTATGCTATCAAACTTGTCATTGAGTACAGCAAATCCTTGTTGCATAGAGAGGAAGACTCCTTGTAGATCTATAGGTGGTTGCGTCACCGGTGGCGCTTTTGCAGGGTTTGTAGGGCTGTTACCCATCTCCTTGTCTTTGGTGGCCAGTTTCGTGAATCTCTCTATTGATCCAGCTTTCTTAGCTGCAGCACCTCTGGGCATCGTACTGTGTTCTGTAATCTTGTCTCTCCTAGCAGGGGCCGCAGAGACAAGACACTGATCAGCTAGAAGAGGTCTGTTGTTGCGCTGATTTATAGTTGTTTAAGGTCCAGGCAATAATATAGTAATGGTATTGGTTGCAATGACATTTAAATTGGTTGTCTTTATGCCTGCCTGGGTTGTTTGATGGTAAAGGTTCTGGTACGTTCCCCAGTGGTTATCAGTTTGATACTATTACTGCAGCTTTGACTGAACCAAGTTACTGTTGTTGTGTCCCTTACATAAGAATGTAACTAATACACTGATGTGTGTATTATTGCTGTACATCATGTGGTACTTCTTCTATTGGCTACATGCCATACTCGCAGTGTTAGTTTACCAGATTTGCGGCCCAAGCGTGGTGTTTGTCTGCAAGAGAAGGGTGGGCAGCAGTTGTTGGGGGCCCTAAATGCGCAGTGTCAGCAGGTGGATTTGGTACTGTGGCCAGTCGCTGCTGTATCATTCAGGTCGAAGCAGCTATTATGGAGGCGTAGCACTGTAGGTGACACAAGGCCTGTGGCTGGTGCTTATTCCACGTGCTGCAAGCCATATATGTCTTCCCCATCAGAACCTGTAGCTGATAGCGGCATATCAGGGGTCCGATTGATCCCCGGACTTCCCCACCATGCACGTGACTCTGGCGCCTTGTGTACTACTGTGTTCTGTGGTCCTGCAATTTGTGGGAGTCTTGCTGCGTAGGATGGGACCCACCGCATTGTTGTGCCCCCTCAGCTGCTGGTCTCGCGGGAAGCTCTCACTCCCCCTGTGTCAATCTTCCACTTCGCTCAGAGCGGTGGTGATGGTTTCAGGAAACCAGCAACATCACCCTATGTAAGGGCAGGGCGAGGTAAGGCCGTCGAGGCTGGCAAGTCCTTGCAGGTCCCCACAATGAAGCTAAGAGCCCATCTCCAGTTACAGCATATGTCGCGACAGGGGGACCTCCCCGCAATCTCCGGTCCACTGTTTCCCTGCTGTACCTCTCGTGGAGGTGAGCTTGAGCTCCCCCGCCGCTGCTTATGGAGTACCGGCAATCTGATGTTAGAGGGCTCCCGTAGGTCGCAGGTTCTCAGTGCCGGCTGTTGTGGCTGTTACGTTGCATACAGGGCCCTCTCAACGCTCACATCTGCCTACCAAGTTGTGCCTCTATGATCACGCAGCCCAGTGGTCAGGCTGCTTGGGGTCGGGTAGAAAACCGCTTGTAACTTCGGGTGTACAGCATGCATTTGAGCGATAGTTCTCCTGTGTGTAGAAAACATCTTCACCCTTCTGCTCATCAAATATCACGAAAAACCTGGCAGTTTATTCCAAGATATACGGCCCGGACCCCTGCTTGCCTCCGGCGCTCGAGCTCAGTGCTGCATCCAGCTACAAGGGCAACATTCGTCCCGGGGGTCATATTTTTTGGAGACGTAAGTTACATGGAATGGACCACTTCCTTTTGCACTTGTGTGTGAAAGTTCCCTTCTGTGCAATGTTTTATCTTTGAAAAACCAAAAGGTGATGCCTGGAATGTTTTGAATCACTCATGACCACTGGCACAGCTCTGGGCAACCCTCCAGACCATTGTTTTTTAACCTGCCAAGCCATTACAGAAAGGAGAAAGACCATATGCAAATCAGGCCCATTACAGAAAGGAGAAGGAACATGGAGGATCTTATCTGTTGAAAATGTAATCACTTTGTGGCATTTTGTTTTGTTTAGTCATAGTGCTCAAAAATGTGTTATTTAACTTTTCTTTTTCTTTTTAATGTGTTTCAAATTTGTCCTGACTTTGATGGGTTGTAAATATTGTTTTAATTATTCTTCTTTTGTTTTTCTCTTAAGATGAGGAATAATGCATGTATAACAGTGAATATAAAATATTTGAAAAGTTGGCTTTCCAGCTATGACAAATAAAAAAAAAAAAAAAAAAAAGAAGGACCATATGCAAATCAGGCGTGATCCTCAACTGAAAGGGACAGCCAGCCTGAACTTCTAGGTCACATCCCTGCTGCAAGAAACCACAAGCCTCCCCAGACATATTGCAGGCGCACTGGGGGTCATCAGTGAGGAGTAGCTCTGGTCTTTAGGCCCAGCAGGCTCAAGACCTACGTCTGGACATGCCTGTCAGTGCTATTGTTGGTTGTCCCCTGCATACAATTAACATTTTACGTACCATGAGGCTGACAGACACTATGCTCAATGCAAGTGCAATTAGATACTAGAGCAAAAATTGCCACAGTGCAAAGAACATAATCCTTCAATCCATGTTTTCACAATGGCAATGCTAGCCCCACTTTTATTCCTTTGCCCTGGTACAACAATGCACTGGGAGAATATTATTTTTGCAGTAGAACCATGTTTGCCCTAGTGCTAAGTTTCTGCGGTACCAACCACGATGAGAGGAATGTGGCTGACATAATCACAGTTGTGTGCTTGGGGCACAGCATTCGCAGAGATCACATAAACTGCATTGATGGAGGACACGTTTACACCAGACCTGTCAGTGTAGTGCAAATACTTTCTTCACACCAATCAGTGTGAAATGTTGTCTTTTGCACTGATCAGTCAGCTCACAGCTCCCTTTTGCACAGCTTGGTCGCTACAATCGTCAGTCAAAAAAATGACCTGCTCTGGTGCATAATTGCCCAGCACCTGTGCACTGTATATTATTGAGCTTTTATAATGCTTGCATTTCATGTTTTCGAAAGAATGTCGCGGGAGGATAGCTCAGCGGCAACGTGCTCGTCTTGGAAACAAGACGACACGAAGCAACACAAGTTCTGATCTCTGGTCCGCGCCTAGAAACCTCTGGGTAATTAAGCGCATTATAAATATGCAACTAAGACAACAACAAAAAAAAACTATTCCTGTAACAGCGCCTCGATGCCCGCGAGCAGTGTGAGCGCTTTAAAAATGCAAAATAAATAAGATTATTAATTTACAGTAACTAACACGGTTGAGCTTTAAGGCTTTTTAGAGCGGATTTGTGTCATTTGAATAAAAACGAAACTAAAGTTAGTCTTTTTTGATCAAAAGTCAAAACAATAACGCAACTAATGTGAAAGGCAAGTGATAAGCTTTGGGGTACCGACAAGTGAAAAACAATAGTTTTAAAGAAGCACATGTTCATTAGACATTGCTAAATGCAATTAGAAGAAAGCATTTCAAACACAATGACGGGACCCAGCAAAGGCTGTAATGGGCGTCGCAATATATAAAAGAGTTAGATTACTTTTAATTCCAGTTCTGGAACTATTTCTGCAAAAGGATGTCAGCTATAATTTATTATTCATAAAGTGCCATACGTGTAATCAGCTCTCGCTTCTAATTAAATGCTTTTCATTGTCTTCACAGAGGAAGAGATAAGAGGAACTATCAAAAAATTGCCGCTGATCTCAACGCCGGTCTGCTCATGAATAAAGAAGTGCACAAGAGTCACTCAGCACAATTGAAAATGAGCTGCACCACCCAGCTTGTGCCGCGGAACTCCATCAGCCTTGCTGCCTTCCGGCTGCACAGAATGCACGCAATTGTCCACACCACTCTTCTTCATTTCCTGCATTTTTATTGTCCTAGATTAGTTTGAAGAAAGCAGGGTGCTGGTGCATTTTTGAGTGGGAGTGGCGCTTTGCACTGCAGCCCCGTTGCTCTGACCAGTGGTAGCCGTTCACATATCACACTGGAAACACACGTGTGTGGCAGCCGCGTGGCAGTTGTGCTTTAGAACCAGCTCACGAATACTTATGAGCTTGGTGCGACCCGTGATTTCTTATACACTCATTTGTAACCACGGGGGGGGGGGGTGCGTACGTGACAGCAGGCCTCTACCTTTGGATATCACTGTGCTAAGTGGCATGCACTTTAACACACGTACGTGACAGGTCTCACACTGGCAATGGGGACTGTTGTTGTTTGACGGCCCTAGTTCCAAAATGGCTACGGACATAAGCCCTCCAGTCATTAAGGCCCTTACCAACAGAAAGTGGCAACATGTTTGACCAGATTATGATTCTGCCTTGGTGTCAAGGGATCGGATGCGGTAGTCTGTCATTCTATGTCTGGGATGTGGAATACAAACTGCCCAATGAGGTATGAGCATTTCTGGTATCTGTGTGGTGATGCGCAATGTTTATGAGTGTGTGTGTGTGACCGTTTTCTGAGTGTGTCAGTAAAGCCTGATGGCTGCTCAGCAGAGGATGTGCCAGTGTTGTATCTTCTCTTACCTCATTAGCTTACTTACCATGGGAGGGCACTGGAGTAAAAAGGGCCTCCTCTGTACTCACTCATGTGACCTCTCCCTGCTTATTTGCATCGGTGTAACTTTAGGGGCGGACACGGATCTTTGTCTCCCCTCCCCCCCGCCCAACGTTTGTGGCACACCAATCTGTCCCACTCATTTGGGAAGGGCCCCTTTCATTTATATGTCATGTCCCCACGACATTTTCCGCAAAGTTACCCCACTGCTTATTTGGGCCTTCCTTAGGCTTTGAATCTTACAATGACAAAACTTTTTTTTTTTTTTTTTTTTATGGCCAGACATGCCCACAACAGTGAAAATAAAGCTAACTTTAGTGTTGAGAAATAACTCAACATGTAATCCTGAAATCTTGCAGGCATCTTGCACAACTCCGGTCCCACCGCTAGCATCACTTGAAACACTTGTGTCTAGGCGCGTTACAAATGCCATATCCTGTCATATCAAAAACACTTGTGTATAGGCGCGATATAAATACACATTTATATCATAACATATCATCATATTGCCCTTTATCATAACAAATTAGGTTTGGGTAGAGATATGGAATAAGGGAAGAATTGTGTGGGGGTGGCAGGCACATGATTTCTGGGTGGAGCAGAAGTACAACAAACCAGGGAGAGTCAAGCAGAGAATGCCCAAGAAATGTTCCGAATATTTCTTCAGTCGATAGCTCAGGGGCAAGGTGCTCGCCTTGGAAAACAGACGACAGGAACAACACAGGCTCGAGCTCCATGACTGCGCTTAGAAACCTCTCGGTATTACGTGCGTTATAAATAAACAAATAAATAAATATATCCGTTTTGTAAGTGGGCCGAATTACAAAGCAGTGCCAGGCCCATGTGCATTTTGTATGTGGATTTGAATGTCAAGCAACAGCTAGGCACACGTTTTTTTTGTATGTGGAGAAAGTAAAGGCAGTGAGAACCCTGTCTGCATTTTGTAGTCAGAGGAAAGGCTGTACCCTTTTGAATCCCAGGTGCATGTTGTAGGTGGGAAACATGGTAAAACCCTGTTAGTGTTAGGCACACATGCATTTTGTAGGTGGAGGAGAACGCAAAGCAGTAGGAAACCCACATTTGTTTTGTAGTCGAAGGGGAATGGCAAACTAGTGGGAACCATAAGTGAATTCTGGAGGCAGGTGAGAATGCCAAAACAATGCGAGGCATGTGTGCATGTTATAGGCAGGAGAGTATACAAAAGCAGCATTACGCACACATGCATGGTGTGGGCAGAGAAGAACACCAAGAAAATGCTGTGCACAGGTGCCGTTTGCAGGAAGAAGAGAAATAGAACGGCGTGAGAATCCCATTGTCTCGGGAGGATAGCTCAAGGACAACGCGCTCGCCCTGGAAGCAACTGAGGTTCGATTCCCCAGGTCCGCGCTTAGAAACTTCTGGATATTAAGCACGTTATAAATAACCTATCATATCATGTGTATTTTCTAGGTGGAGGAGAATGTCTAAAAAGGGATACTGTCATTTGCATTTTGTAGGCAAGGAGAAGGACAAAGCAGTGTAAGGCACAAGTGCATTGTGTAGTTGGAGGTGAACACCAAGCTGGTGGGAAACCCATATGCATTTTGTAGAAGAGGAAGGAATGCCATAGGAGTGTTAGGCAAACCTGCACATTTGAGGCAAGAGAGAACATGAAAGCGGTGTGAGGCACACATGCAGTTTGTGGGCAGAGGAGAACACTAAGGTGAATGTTAGGCTCACGTGCATTTTGTAGGCAGAGGAGCACACATTTTAGGCACACGTGCAATTTTCAGGAAGATGAGAAATAGAAATATGTGAGAATCCCATGTGTATTTTCTGGGTGGAGGAGAAGGTCCTAAAAGGGAGAAAGCCCTTTGCATGTGTAGGCAAGGAGGAGGACAAAGGAGTGTTAGGCACAGGTACATGTTTTAGGCAAGAGAGAACATTACACCAGTGTTAGGAACACATGCATTTAATAGGCAGAGGAGAACATCAAGAAAGTGAGGACCCATCTGCCTTTTGAAAGGATGGTAGAATGTCAAGGCTGTGTTAGGCACAGATGGATTTTAAATGTAGAGGTGGCCATCAAGTCAAACATACCTTTGCGGGCATTAAAACTGACATGGCAGTGGGAACCCCAGCTGCATTTTCTGGTGAGGAAGAATGACAGTGCAGGGTTAGGCACTTGTGCTTTTTGAAAGTCCGGGGCAATGCCATGGCAGTGAGAACCGCATGTGCTTTTGTCAGTAGAGTGGTATGTCAAAGTAGTCATAATCTGCTTCATGAATTGTCTCCCTTCTGGGAACTTAAAGGCCTTCACAAGATTGCGAGGAGCCTCTAATCAATTCTCCAAGATAATAAAAGGCTCTGACAATCAGGGCTCTAGTCCAGGGTACACGCGGGGGGGGGGCACCCACTTTATTCAGAGGGTGGACTCAGCCTCCCCTCCAGCTAAAATGAGAAACATTGAATGTCCTCTTTGAATTTATGAATTGAAGCCGACCTCAGGGGTCAAACAGATCGGGGTTGAAAGCCTGAGATCGAAATGTTGGAGAAAAGACCGAAGATCATTTTTCCGAAATAACCTTCGGTCTTTTCTCCCCTGAACATTTCCAACTTGGCCCCCGCCCCCATCCACATTCCCACCACACCCCCACCCACACCTCCACCACCACCACCACCCTACTTACCTTGCGCGGACTCACAGTGTCCCTACAACACCTGTTTCCTTTCACTTCTGTGATCGGGATCAGGGCCTTTCCATGTATCTCTTTTTTTTTTAGTATGGTAGCGGGGGACTCGCCCGCAATTCCTGCTTACTATATAGTGAGCATGGGTGTCGGGGACACCCCCACAGCCCTCCTTTTTTTGGGGGATTGCTGCAGGGGACATCCCCGCAACCCCTGCTCACAATATAGTGAGCAAGGATGCAGGGAACACACCTGCATTCCCCAGCACAGAATGCGTGATCTGGTCGAACTTTTAGGCCGTTCCGAATTTTTGAACTGCCAAAATTCAGCCAAATCATGCATTCGATCATTATTTCCCGGTCATTTTGGCCGATTCCGATCAAACCACAGTTGTCAGGTTTGCATGCCAGACACTTCACCACTACGCTATATAACCTGATGAAAAATAACAAACTAAAGGGGAAATGTCCCATTTCGGTACTGCAAGTCCCAGGGAAAACATTTGTATTGGTTCTTGGAGTTTAAAACATGCACACCTTATAACGTTTTCAAAAACACTATTAGAAGAAAATATCCTTTCTTGGTGTTGTGTGTGACTTTATGAAAGGCAAATCCCATTCATCCTGTGTAATTTGGGAGGGTATGCAAAGCCATTGCAATGAAATGTGCATATTTCACCTTGAAATGCTCATTTCTGGTGATGTCACATCCTATTCATTGCGTTTCGTCATGAGTCCCCGCACCTACATTTTTAGGACTTGACCCCTGGTGACAATATATTGTTTTTTCAGACTATCAAGCAATAAAAAAAATGTAAACACCAGTCTTGCAAAGTAAAATCAGAATAGGCCAGAAACCACCTCCAAAGAAATGATGTGAAACGGCCTCTAGTCAGAGGAATAAACAGGATGAACATGCCACAAACCAACCGACTCTTCAATGGACGGGATTTCTTACCCCTGCATACCCACCAATTTAGTTTATCATATTAGATGTACCAAAGACCCACTTAGCATTTCTGTTTTGGTGAAGCAGGGCAGGCAGTCGGACAAAGAATGAACATATAGCAGCAAACCATTTGCCACAGGAATCCAACATACCCTGCATGGGAACATGTATCCAACCTGGGACATGAAATGAATGTGACTGCCTTCAATGAGACCTTCAAAACACAGAGTGGTAGGAACACATTTGAATTTAAGATGATGCAAACTTGTGATACTCTAAGCATTAAATCAAGACAGCGATTTTATGTGAAACTACCCAAAAGGAATGCGTGCACTTCTGACTGCCCCCTGTGTCAAAATCACTGTAGCCTCACCAGCAAAGAGAGACTGAGGCATTTGAGGAGAGAGCTACCGTCTCTGCCATGCAACTCGTTTAGGTTCTGAATAGGGATCCCCAGAGCTTCTTCAGTCCTTACAGTGGTTGTAAAACAAACCTTGAGAATACGTGTCCCCACAAACATCCCTCAGGGCACGCCACTGCCAGGTTAGAAACCGCAGACACACAAAGGTATAGCTGAGGAGGTAAGGAAGCTTGTGTATCCTATAATAACAGGGATGCGGGTTCATGTCGGAAAGGGGAGTACCAGCACCATGCAGATTAAGGGGAGTACCGGCACCATGCAGATTAAGAGGAATACCAGCACCATGCAGATTAAGAGGAGTACCAGCAACATGCAGATTAGAGGAACCCAGGCAAATCATCAAAGTGAGACGAACATTAGAGAGAAGAATCCAGCCATTGTTCTGTGAACTTCTGCGCTCAAAGAGTTTTATATGATTAAAGAGGGGCAACGACACAAAACCATACAGGCAGAATGTCAACAAGGGATGTCGTTACAATCCGCCTTCCTCATTTTGTCATGTCGGCATACATAGACGACAGAGTTCATCCGTCCACTTTTACACTCACCTAGAGATAAGTAGGGTGAGAGTCTACCAACAAGGCGATGAGGTGAGTGCAAAGGCACAGGGAGAATTACAGCAAGCAGAACCTGGGAATGAATGGGCGAGCCAATCAGAGCTCGTATGGCACCTCTTTATTCAGACTATGAAAGGCAGCTGTCCTCCACTAGCAAGTGTGCAGAGAGCGGGAGTGAGAGAAGGAGGGGTGTGGAGAAAAAGTGACACTAGGGCAGGACAAGGTCAAAGACAAGGTCAAAGAGCACTAGTGGCTGCAGAGGGGCAGGAGTCAAGAGGTGGAGTATAATTAGTTATAGCAGGTGGAGGTGGAGGACCAGGAGTGGCAGAAAGAGCAGGGAGAGTATGTGTAGGTGCAAGGCTAATATCTGAGGGTTGAAACCACAAGGGCCTCCTGGAACCAGAGTCAATGAGCAGGAGGTGGTCAAGTTGAGGATAAAACTGTGAACCTGGTACCAAGCAGAGCATCCACTCTAGGATAGACGATCTACTATTGACCTGCTGGCAGTGATCTCTGAAAAGAATTTGACAAAAATGTAATGTGTCTCATTAAACAAGGTGCACTGTGAATGACTTTGTATGTAAATATCATGTAGCAATATTAAATATAACAGAAATACATTTGCCTTTAACAAAATAGTTTGTGTTTTTAGGCAACCGTGTCGCATGAAGAACATGCAGACTTATACCGATTATATTTTAATATTCTGAAAGGAGATTGAGTGAAATTTACTGATATGCTGTGAAAGGGTGAGGTCAGGGTTATGATCATGTTAGGGGGGGCATCCAGTCCTTGCCGCCCAGAGTGTGTTTGTTCTATCACTGATGGTACCATTGGCCCTTCCACAATGCCTGACAGCTTCTCTTCTGGTCAAAGTTCTCTTTTGTCTTTTTCAGGACAGCATCTCCTAGAATGCACACTGGCGTAACCAAGAAAACATGTTCAAGAACCAGTGGCATGAAATCGAAAACAGAAATGGAATGAACTGGGATTTTTCATGCCAAACAGAGCCAAACAGAGATGAGATAGCCAACCCAGACTGACCCCAGGTGCATAGAAGGGCAACAGAACGCTAAATGAGAGTGACAAGAGACTGAAGGGGATAAGGAGAGATACATGAATCCTCCCCAAACTGACTTGGAAGCAAAATACAACAGCAAATGAAGTAATTCTTAAAGAAAACAAGCAGCATAAGCACCTGGCTGCTACTGTGCAAATACAGATTGAAAAAGGGGTGGTCAGAGTTTCTTTTATAGATGTACCCCTGTGTAACCCAGTCTCTGGAAAAGAATAGCCACAGATTGGCTCACAGGTGAATGCTGGAACCAATGAATGGGGGAGAGATAGAACCAGAACAATTACAGTTTAAAAGGAGAGTGAATGAAAGGCATAGTGTTGTTTGCAGGGGTAAAGTCAAGAGGCATCAAGCAAACTGAGAGATCAGACAGGGGATGGTCGATGGAGTGGAGTGTTATGGAGACTGTGGAACTATTTTGAGAGAGTGTTTGTAGGAGAGTGGCACATGGTGTTTGTAGTGTGCTGAGGGGGTGTACAGGAAAGAGAGGAAGAAAGATAAAGAGGCAAGGGTAGGGGAATTAAAAAGAGTTTGAGAGTGAGAGAGTGTGTATACAAGGAGGGCATGGAGAAAGTGCAAGGTGGTAGTGTAAGTTGTGGTGAGGGCATAGAAAAGGGAAAAGGTGGATATAGTTGGAAGAGATAGACGGAGAGTCTGGTATGATTAGAACACAGGTGTAACAGGGAATTGGGTGTAGGAGAAAGGTAAGGACAGCTGTGGAGAGGAGATGGTAAGGCAAGAGGTGAGAAGAGGGTTGTGTAGAGAGAGGAGAGGAGTATGTAGAGAGGTGAGGAAAGTGGTGATCAGAGAGATGAGGAGAGTGTGTGAATATTGGCGGGACAGAAGGGGAGAAAAATAATGGAAAATAAGTGGACAGGAGGATGTGAGAGAAGGCAGAAAACGAAGTCAGGTGAGAGAGAGTAGAGTAAAGGGTGTGGTCGACGGAGCTGTGAGATCAAGCAAAAGAGAGAGAGGGAGCATATGCATCGGAGAACAGTCCAGTGCATCTGTTACTGGCACAAGAAACCCATAATTTCATATTGAAACCTTTGGAGTGTTAAGTCAAGGCACCTCTAGAGGATTCGCAGAGGGAACCGGACTGATAAGGACCTTTGAGGCCAAAGATCTTATCAGTAAGCTAAAGGCCATCACCTAAAGCCAGATTCAGGCCAGCGAAACAATTACTCATGTTCTTTTGGAAGAATTATTCTTTATTTTTAAGGATGACTATCCTTAAATCCCAGGACTTCCAGCTAGCAATAAGTAACACTTATTGCCTAAGGGTGGCCTGAATCTGGCTTTAGGTGATGGCCTTTAGCTTACTGATAAGACCTTTGGCCTCAAAGGTTCTTATCAGTCTGGTACCTCCAGTAGGCTTTGTCCATTGTAACCCAGTTGGGTTACAATGGACAAAGCCTACTGGAGGTTGCAAGAGGGAAGCACATTAGAGTACCCTGCACAGAAAATAATCCTGTTTAAGCCAAAGATGCGTGTTTATTCAAAACACAGCTCTCTTCAGAGAAGTAATGCAAGTAGCAGCTCTCTGTAATACAGATCTCCCATCAATAAATGGGTAAGCCGTTAAAAGAGATGAATAAACACAACCGTGTACACACAGGAAAGAGGCTTGTATGGAAAATACAAGACAAATAAGCTACACCAATTCCATATTCTGGACTTTCATAAGCCTATTGTTTAAGTTTAGCTGGCATGCTGCACTGAAATTTCATTGATGGATGCTTGGCCAGCCAGCTAAGGCAACTTCAGAGGAATTTATGTCTACACAAAGCCTGAACCTTGAACGGCAGAGCAATAAGAACCCATTCATTAAGTGTTTGTTTCATGAAAAGCACCCAATTAAAATGTTTCAAAGGTTATCAGTTTCAGTAGACATTTCCTGTTAATATCAAGTCCCCAAAGAAAACATGCCATATGCAGAGTTAGAAAAGGAATGCATTTAAAATGCAATATAATGAAATGCGTTATCAGCTGCAATTTTATGAATTATTTGCTCAATTCAAAAATCAAAAATAGATTTGAATTTGAGGGGGGCGTTGTTGCGCACATCGAGTATGGCTGCCTGAAAGGTGAGCTCCGGCTCGAACGAAATCCTATTTCAAATTAATCCTTCCAGCGCCGTTCCAGACGCTTTAAAAAGCAAGATTCCGGTGACGGAGGGCCACCTGGACAGACCCTGAAAAAAATGTGCATATACATGGAGGGAGCGCCGAGATACCCTGTTTGAGGCTTTCGGCGGCCGGGAGGCTTTGGTGCGGCTGCCTAGGGCCTCCACGAGACATCGACTTTGTGCCGGAGGTGCGATCGACAAAAGCAGGCCGCATTGGGGGCGGGGTGCCGCCGTGATTGCAGCACAGTCCCAGAGAAGAATGCTGAGCGGTCGCCCCAGCCTGGTGCGCTACATCACTGCCAGCTAATACCCCTTACGGTGACGCCGGGTGCCGCGGTGACAGGAGCCACGGGACATTGGGAGGAAGGAGCAGAGAGCCGGCAGCAACGCCGGACGGGCCATGCTCCACTCCCGCTGGGTACGTGGTTGGTGGCGCCGCGGCCACCGCAGGGGCCTGGCCTCTGCTTCCTCACACGGGGACATACTGCCTGCGGCGCCTTGGAACAACGCGAGCAGGAGACTGGGGCACGCGAAGGAGACAAACGTTTTCCCTCGCATCAAGTAAGTGGAGCTGGGCGGGAGGGAGCCCCTGCTAATATTTAAACGCCAGAGTGCAAACAATGCCCGACATGCAGTCTGTGGTGCGGGTCGCTGGGGGGCTCCCGTGTGGACATTATAAGCCAGGACTGGCACTATTGAGGTGGCACAGGGGACTACACCCCCCCACATTCACGTGAAGCAGGAATTGGGTTAATATCAAACCCTAAGTGTGGATAGCTGCCGCAACCTCGGGAACTGCAACCCCAGGATATTCTAAATATTGTAGACAACCCCCCCTCCCACTCCAGAAACGTGCAGAGGTGCACTCTATTAGGAAACTTATCAAGGCTACATCCTGAACAAACTTTTGGGGTGCACCTAGGGGAGATTTTGGCGCCATAGAAGACACAAAAGGGCTCTCAACAAGCGGGCAAAGCACCCTGTGCACGGAGAAGGTACAGAGAAAACACTACCTTACTTCCCTCTCTCCTTCTGCTGGACAACATCACGGTTGACATTGATACGTGGGAGAACACAGTCCACCCTCAAACCATAAA
Source organism: Ambystoma mexicanum (assembly GCF_040938575.1). Classification (NCBI taxonomy): domain Eukaryota; kingdom Metazoa; phylum Chordata; class Amphibia; order Caudata; family Ambystomatidae; genus Ambystoma; species Ambystoma mexicanum. The sequence goes on from NC_090941.1 coordinate 294,184,798, forward strand.
CTACAACACATGGGCCGCACTGAGAAAAAGGGCACAGTAGAGAAAAGGACCGACCCAATGGACTCCTTCGCCCGCTCTCAGCCACATGGGGCAGCCGAGGTGGCACTGCAGGCACCCAACAGACAGGAGGAAGATCCTTTAGATCGCCTAGCAACACTGGTACAGAACAGATTCCTGGAAGTCAATGAAAAATTGGATGACATAGTGGAAACAATTGGATCCCTGAAAGCTTGAGTGGAGAAGGAGAGCACACACATTACGGAGGCAGAGAATAGGATAAATACGAATGAAGACACAATTTCACAACATGGCCGCGACATAACTCAACTCAAAACAGAACTGCGCAAAACCCAAAGCAAGTGCGAAGATCTTGAATCGAGATCACGGAGGAATAACATCTGGATTGTTGGGGTTTCGGAAACCTTTGGCAAAGGCTCCATGGAACGGCAAGTGGAAAACCTTTTGAAAGATATCCTGGGAGCAGAATCCATTTCGGAGCACTTCCTCATCGAGAGGGCCCACCGCACTCTAGCACCACCTCCAAAGCCGGGGGCTCCACCTCGCTCCATAATAGCACGTCTCCTTAACTACAGGGACAGAGATGCCATACTTCGATTGTCCAGAGAGAAACGAACTCTACACTATGAGCAAAACAGAATACACATATACCCGGGCTTCTCAGCTAACATACAAACACAGAGACGGTCTTACGAATTGGTTAAGAAACAGCTGCAGATGCACAACGTGCCATATGCCCTCATCTTCCCGGCAAAAATGAGAATCCAACATTGTGGAAGAGCCCACTTCTTTGAGAATCCTGCAGAAGCCATGGCGTATATGGAGGCCTCCATTCTGCTGCCTCCCAGGGATCGGGCGATTGATCAAAATGCTAGACCATGCTGGGAGAGGAGAGGTGAGACTCAGCAGACTGACAGAGGCATGCCACCTACCTGCCATCACAGGGATAAAGGAACACTAACAAGGACGGCCTGCACTCAGGTTTATTGTTAATCAAGCCGTGAGCCCCTGACAGGGTCAGCCGGATGGCCACAGCAGGCGACCCTCAGGAAAACTCCACCAGTTCAAAGAAATGCCCACAGGGAAGGTTTTGAGAGTTATTGGGCAGCATCGTCATGTTGGGGGAGACGATGCGGGTGGGGGGTCAAAATGCCATATGAGGCGTAGCTATATTGCGCTATGTGGAAATCTGGAAGGGCGGATAACGGTCCGGGACCCAGTTGAAGGGGTCATACAAGTTAAAATTTGTGGTCGCGCCGCTGCACATGACACACTACTAAGAAATATTGAGATAAGGAACATAGTAAAGACATACAAACATGGCACACACTAGGGCAATGGCTCAAGGGCTGAAGCTAAAACTCCTTACGTGGAATGTTCGTGGATTGAAAAACCACACTAAGTCAGACAAGGTGGGAGTCTATGTTACTAGGCACCACCCTCAGATGATTATGCTGCAAGAAACAGAGGCACTCCGGAAGGTAAATACAGAGTTTTTGAAGAGCTGGGGGCAGCATAGGTATTACACTGAATACTCAACACAGGCAAGAGGTGTCCTTACCCTGATGGACCCCTCCGCAGGCTTTCGATTTGGTAAAAGCAAAATAGACACTCAGGGTCGCTATGTCATAGTATGGGGCAGCATTGCGGGGAGAGAGATGGTGTTAGTAAATACTTATAGACTGAATGTGGATGACCCCGATTTTTACACGGAAGTGGTACATAAAATAGGCCACACTGGTGGTGAGCAGATACTGTGGCGGGGACTTCAATACCATCTTGGATATCACACTAGATCGCTCCACTACCAAACACCGAAATCCCTCAAAAACGTCTGCCATGCTACAACAAATCCTACTGCAACTGACAATAGTGGACGCCTGTCGAACGCTACACCCACAAAAAAGACAATGCTCATTCTACTCCTCAGTGCATGACACTGAGTCTAGGATAGATTACAGGCTGGTATCCTCATCCCTCATGCACCAGATTAATAACTGTGAGATACTCACCCACACCCTGTCAGACCACTCCCCTATTATAGTGGACATGACACAGGAGAATGTAAAACCCCCAGTTAGGAGATGGAGGATGCCACCCGATATCCTTAAGGACCAAGCAGTAGCTGACGCATTACACATAGAGGTGGAAAACTTCCTTAAAACCAATAGGGGATCAGTTGACAGGAACGCAACCCTTAGGGAAACCTCTAAGGTTTGGGTGAGAGGGATCCTATTTTCTAAATCCACCGGTCTGTTGAAGTCAGTGAGGGTAGAACTGGCAGAGGTGGAGAAACATTTGGGAGACTTAGAAGCATGATACACAGTCGCGCATGAAGATAAAACCTTCTCAGACATTAACAGCTCTCTGCAAGAGTTCAATAAACTAGCAACTAGGGAATTGCTATATATGGCAACTCCTCTTAGAGCACGAAGGTACGGCGAAGGAAATAGAGCAGGTCGTACCTTAGCAAACCTGTTGAAGGCCGAGAGACAACATACACCGATCTCCAGCATATTAGCCGGAGACAGCACAGTGACCACCAGTGAAGAGGGAATAAATAGAGAATTCACCTGTTTCTATTCAGACCTGTATGCTAATCATGATTCGAAATCAGCCAGTGAAATTAGAAATTACCTAGACAATATTACACTCCCGAAACTGCCCACAGAATATAAACTTGTGCTCGACCAACCCCTAACGACTGATGAGATCACAGAAGCTATAAAATCGTTAGCCAACGGAAAAGCACCAGGCTCAGACGGACTGGGAGCTTAGGTATATAAGGAACTTAGTGAGGAGCTGGCCCCTGTGCTACTGTAGGCGTGGGAGGAAGCCATAGAATTAGGAACCCTGCCAACATACATGAGAGAGGCCATAATAACAGTGCTTTTGAAACCTAGGCGACCACCCAACGAGATGTCCTCCTACCGGCTCCTGTCGCTAATAAATTGTGATGCAAAAATATTTGCTAAAATCCTGGCCACGAGACTCCTACCCAATATGCCCACGTTGGTACACCCAGATAAGTGCAGCTTTATCCCACCAGGTCAATGGCACTGAATCTCCAGAGACTGTTTGGAGTCATGGCCCAGATAAAACCTGAAGCCCAGGCAGTAGCCATATCCCTTGACGCTGAAAAGGTGTTTGATTCGTTGTCATGGATTTATCTATTTACAGTACTCGAGAAATTCGGAATTGGCCCATACTTTCTAAGATGCGTCAGGCTACTATACTCTAATCCAGGAGCTAGGGTACTGACAAACCGCACATTGTCTGACTGGTTTGGGTTGGGCAGGGGCACGAGACAGGGATGCCCATTCTCCCCCATACTGTTCGCCCTCACAATGGAACCAGTCGCAGCAGCCATTAGGGAACATCAAGAGCAGAGGGGTATAAGGATGGCCGGCGTAACTCAGTCAATATCCTTATACGCGGATGACACATTGCTGTATGTCAGAGAACCTGATACACACCTGGGGTCAGCAATGGAAACCATATCTGAATTTGCTGAATACTCAGGTTATAGAACCAATAGATCCAAATCCGAAATCTGTCCCCTAACCCCTGCCACTAGGTGCCCGAACAACACACAAGGACTGCAATGGTCTCCCACTAAAATAAGATACCTGGGAATTATCGTGTCGGGGCATAAAACCTCCCTATACTCAGACAATCATGAACTCCTACTAGGTACAATCTCCACCAAACTCTCTCAATGGGCAAAAGTTCCTATTTCGCTTATTGGCCGGGTTGCCATACTAAAAATGGTTATTCTACCAAAGCTATTATATATTTTCACTAACATCCCAATATGGCCTAGCAGACAGTTTTTCGATGCCCTTCGATCCATGGTTGTAGAGTTTGTGTGGTGTGGGGGGCGGCCAGAATGAAATGGGAAAAAATGGTGGAGCCATACAACAAAGAGGGCATAGCAGCTCCAGACTTCGAATTATATTACCTGGTAGCGCAGGCTCAGTTTGTCAGATACTGGTATGATGATATGAACACCTCACCACACATCTGCATAGAGAAACACGCAGCACATCCAACCGACTTATGATCCATCATCTTTAAGGTTAAACATAAAGATGACTGCCCATTCGACCCAGTCAGTACAATGGTACATGCATGGTCTAAGATCTTTCGTAGGCTCAAACTGGAAATGCCATACTACTCAGAAGCCCCCTTCTGGAACTTTCCTGGCATTGCACCATCCTATGATCCTGATGTCCAGAAGACGTGGGACCCAGAGGGGGAATTCAAAATTAGAGACATTTTTCCCAATGGTAAATTTATAACACTGGAAGAATTCAAGATTGGGATGGGGAGGGACCAGTTGAAGATACTACAGTATCATAGGATGCGAATGCCCTTCAAGGCTAGATGGCTACTGTTTCCAGACGAGCCCCACCCACACCCATGCTTCCTGGCTCTGTCTACCCGGTCGGGGACCAGTGTTTCTGGGCTCTACACGGCTGTACAGACAAACACGCCGACAGTAAATACGATTAAAGCCTCCTGGGAAACTGACCTGGGGACAAACATAACAGATAAGTCCTAGGCGAGATACTGTGAACTGACCAAGAGGGTATCCATCAATGCAGGCCTCCGCCTGATCCAATTTAGGGTATTGAACAAGCTGCACTACACACCCAAATAAATTGCTAAATTTACACAAAATGGCCCGACAGTTGTCAGAAATGTGGGAGCGAGCATGCCGACTCATTTCACATGTACTGGAGCTGCCCACTTACATATGGGTTCTGTGGAGAAGTGGCGAAAATTCTGGAAGAAATCACACAAGTTCCAGCAGTCCTAACACCCCAAAAATACCTGACATAGGAAAGATATCTGAAGTGACTAGAAGACTGTTTAACATTGCGTGTGTAGTGGCCAAAAAGTGTATACTACAGAACTGGAAGAGTGTGCACGCGACACACATAAATCACTTCCTCAAAGAACTGGGTATGTCAATGAGTGTGAGGAACAGTATGTAATGTCACTCCCGAAGACATGTAAACCAAAGGACATTTGGGCTCCGTTCAGAGTGTGTCTATGTGAATTGGGATCAGCTAGTAATAGCCCGACAGGGCCCTGAAATACGCCAGCTCTGTAAATACCATATGTCATGCTGTAATTCTGAACTTGACATCTCAGTTATAGAAATGTATGGAATGTTGTGTTGTTGAGGTAACGTGTACCACAAACAATAAATAAAGGTTTCAACAACAAACAAAAAAATGATTTGAATTTTGTGAAGCAGTCAGGATCACATGCATAAAAAGGATGTATTCCAATGTGTGAATTGTTTATAAATTCACATATTTAAATTACTTTGTTATGCCTGCAGCTACAGAAATATGAAGGATGTCTCTCAATTCAGAACATTCTCGTGAATAAGACAGGCACATATCCATAAAAGAAATGAAAAAGGAATTGCATATGTCAGTCCAATCTGTCATTAATTCGTGAGGAGAGTGGTAACTCACAGATAAACACATCCTCCTATGACATGTTAAAGTGCAATTGGCCAATGAAAACAAAGTAGAGGGATCAATGAGGTTCTGTCCAATCCACAATTGCCACTGCAGGGGTGGAGTTTCTTGGGTATTTAAGGTTAACAGGCAGTATGGGTGATAGCTTTAGGGAAAGCAGCAGAGGAAGAGAACCTATCCAAATGGAGAATAGTGGATTAGGTTTCCACCTGTGTGCATCTTATTGAGGTTCTCCCTAAGAAGGACTGTTCAGAGGGAACTTAATGCAGAAGTCTTTCCTAAGTCATACAAAAAAGAACCAGGTTGCCCGGAGAGCAGGGGGACAGACTGAGAGGAAGAGCTTAACTGGCAAAGTTAACTTACGCTGTTGCAGTCCCTACTTGTCCTCAGCCTTTAAAAGACAAGCGCACAGCATTTAGCTAAATATCCCAAGAACTTCATTCAATTCCTAGCAAAAATTGAACATTTGTCCTGGAAAGCTTGTTTACAAGCTTTGCCACCGAGTGGGACGGGGCTGTAAATAAATATCTGTGGGTGTACATTTGCAATAGAAAGGCCTACAATCTATAATTGATCTGGACATACTAGTTTTTATACAGTAACCAATTACTTATTAATTCCCCAAGTTTTCACAGGAGCAAATTATAGCTGGGTTTGTGAGCATGGTGTACAAAGTGACTCACAGATTTTCAGAGATTGATAGATTTATTGACTTATGAAAAACATAGTTTACCTAAAATAAAAATTGTGAATAGATTTTGCTAATCCTTAAAGTGGAATAGGAAGAATGTTAGTTTACTCTCTTTATTCTCAAGAATTCGATGCCAATTTAAAAACAATTTTAAAAAAACAACATATTTTTTTTCAAATTACAATGTACAGAAATATAATTCTTCATTGGACTCCAAATGCCAAATGTAATGATGTTGTTGATTCATCTTCTGTTTCAAATTTATAATCTCATGCTTGCTTGACTATTTAATATATGGAGATATTTTGCTATTCAAAACAAAAGCTTCTAAATTGTACAGAAGTCTTTAGAATATCTATCACTAGGCCAACCCTACTAAGCATTCTTGTATATATGTCCAATCTAAAGCCAGTGGTGTGAACAATTGAATCGGCCCCAGAAAAGTAAAGCCAACATTTTTTCTGTTGACAACACTTGGTGATGGTTGCAGAGAAAACAAAGTGAATTGTGTTGTAAAATGTATTTTGAGAGGGTTTTTGCCATTTTGAAATCTACAAGCAATGATCGTGTGAATGCTTATATCAGAGAGGGTTTTATTATTTTGTCTAGAAAAGGAATAGTTATTCAAATTTGATTTCATAGGTAGGGATGTTGGTGTGTAATGTGAATGCAAACATTAGTGAAATAATAAGAGGCAGGTTGCTTTTCTTTCTGTGAAGAAGCTTCCTGTATTTATGAGAAACTATTGTGGTTTATGTCCCCAGCATTGAAAGTTAGGGTACCGATATGTTGATTTATTATTTGAAATAAAATAGATGTTTTACTTTAAAAACAGCCTGTTTCTCGTCCCAGATATTGGGATGGGATTGCTTTGGTGGGATGTTAAATTATGGATATTTCTCCATAAAAAGAATCAAATGTTAGCAATATAGATATGTTCCACAGACAGAAGTCATTACATGCCAGGCAGAGAGTTGCAGAAAGGTTGCTGAAGCAAGTCGCGGTGCTATAGACGCAAACGGGTGCAGATGCAAGTCAGAGGTGTCATACCATGCAATGGTTACTGGAGAACGTTTGGGGTGCTCTATCCCCTAAAGTTGGCAGATCAAGGTGGGTGCTAAATCCCTAGGCCAGAAAGATCATACTGAAAAGACACAGTATCATTTAGGGTATTAGTGTGTAGGCTATGAGAATGCCTCCAAAACCATGCATTTTTGGTACCTAGTTGGGGGCTGAAATCTGTAACCAGCAGTACACAAGTAGTGGGTAAATACCTACACAAGTTGTTTCAGGAGGGAGAGACATGCTTTGGATTACCTCCTCTGGTATGGTATGGGGGGATATATAACCACCTCTGCAGGTGGCTGAGGACATGCAGACTTCCACGGCTGCAGGGGGCTCACCTTTCCAGGATACACCAAGGCTGTGGAAGAGATGCTGAGCAATGACCAGAGTCTCAGTGGAGTAGACCCCAGCAAGACTAAATACGTAGGCTGGCACATTATAATTCCCTGGTATTGTGAGCTCCTTTGTTGGATACTGTCCTGAGTTTTACTATTTACTACTCAGGTGCCCTGCTTTCTAGAAAAGGGTCTGGGCTTGTGGACTAAGACACGTAGTTCCTTCTTAGTCGGGGATACACTATATTTTTATTGACACAATCTGACCTTTTATATTTTGACTGTAGACATCTCCATTCTTCTATTGGGGCAAGTATGTGTAAACCCCCCTAGCATTCCTCCTAACCTGCCCCTGAAGTCCTTACTCGCTGGACCTACAGGCATCCGGTTGATGGAACCTTGTCAGGAAGACTGTCGGATGGAGGAGGCTGGTATGCATGTCTATGTAATTACTCTGTTTCCCAGGATGCTTTATATTGTGTTGTTCTCTGAAATGTTCAAATTGCATGCCCGTGTGTCAATAACACCATGTGAGAACTCCAGTTCTTGTTTCCGGGCGTCCTGTGCCTCTCTTTTTGCTGCACCCCCGAACTTCTGAGACAAAAGGAACAGGAAAAACAGAACTTGCCCACCCACTTGTTCCAAGGTAAATACTTAATAAGCATTTCAAGCTGCTCATATGAATTGTGTTCATCCCTCCAAGAAGAACTGCCCTATTAATATGCAAGGGCTTTAACAATATAACAATTTGTACATCACAAGCAGAAGTATGTTGTAAGTAACTTCTCTGAACTTCAACTGAATTAAACACCCTACACCACCTCCAGTTTTGCATCTTCCTCGCGCATACTGTAAAATGATTTTCAAAACAAATGGATCAAAAAGAAAACTTACATTTGGCTTTAAAACACCATAAAATGCAAACCTGTTTCCTGTTTCCCTGTGTTCACCTAAACCAACTTTAAACGTCTCACAATGTAATATGTAATTAAACTGTTCTTCACTACAGATACACATTGTGCTCCAGTTGTACTGTTACTTCCCTGAGGAAAGTTAGTAGACCAACATATGAAGTATCCTATTAAAGTTATCATCTCTGCAAGAACGTCTGTTACATTTTGCATTCAAAACAACAACAGGCTGCACTGTTCTTCTGGCTAACACCGTATGGCAAAAACTCGTTTAATGTAATTGTAATTTTTCAGTGTACACTTGGGGTTGCAGTCATAATGTGCAGTCACAATGTGTTACCTTAGGCTGTGTTGGGACCCGTGTTCAGTGTTCCGTCGCACAACTCTCATTGTGTGCAACTATTTTATTTATTTTTTATTTATTTCTTGCATTTTTTACACGCCCAACCACAATGGTATCACAGCGTTGGTTACTTAAGAAACCTTACTTCATTACAGGCTTAGGACACAGATTACATACATGCATTCAGTTACGGCATATTATGGACATTGACTGAATTAGATATGGCCTTAATCGAATTTGTCAAGAGCCAGGTTTTAATCATTGTCTTGAATCACTGGTGTAATTGCCCATTTCTAATGTGTGCTGGTAGAGTGCTCCAGAGCGTTGGAGAAGCTACTGGGAACTATACATGTGCTGTCTCTGTGTCATAAACCTGCTTCCATTTAATGCTCTATTTTTGGTTCTTTTGTGGTTCCTTGGATTTTGTGTATACGGGGGGGGGCGTATCATGATCAGTTTTGCAAGTGAAATGACAGATATCTGATGATGTATCTGCCTGAAGGATATGAATGCAGGCATGTGAAATGTTGTTTTTGGTGTGTGCGCTTGAATGTTCTTAGTGTGTCTTCTAGAACTGGAGTTTGCTCAGTGGAGGATGTGCCCGTGTGTAGTCTTGCCTTCCTTATCTGATTACTTTACTCACTAGTAGACCATGGAGCAAAGCCTACCTTTCTTTTCTTGTACTTGCCGTAAGCTTGTTGTGCTTCCTTGCCCAAAAACATCACATTGAAAAGGCTGTCTCTTGCCTGCCCTGGGTGTCAAGCACAAATCTGATTGCTAACCCTACAAAACCTGAAGTTGTGCAACTCTGCAGCACAGTCATGCAAACAATCATTCAACCCTTGCCTAATCAACGTGAATTTTGAATCTTGTACATTACAATTATAGTAGTTCCTAGTGCCAAATCGCTGGGAAGTATTATCTTCAGCAATCTATGCAGCAGAGGCAACGCGCTCCTTTGAGGAACCACCACCTTAGCCCTCAAACCATTCATAACAGGGCAACATGCATGTGCCAGACCTAACACAGGCATCAGGAAATTCAACCTCGTTGTTCCGATAATGAAAATGTTTAACTGGCTGCCGATCCCATGCCCAATTATTTTTCAAATATCTTACATTATATTCAAGACTCCGTAACCTCAAGATGTTCTTTCCCTAGCTGAACATCTAGTCACTTCCAGGGATAAAAGGGATGCAGGAACCACAATGATCATATCCAGTGACTAGAAAGCAAGCATAGTTGTGAACTTTGAAATACTCAGGAAATTAAGAGACAAAATTACTAAAAATTAGCCCTGATTAAGAGAGAAATTCTTGAAACACGTTGGGCCTTTTATTCACCTTTCGAAACTTAAATTAAAAACATATTTGAACAAGTATAATATGTTTAAATGAAGGCATATTTCAATTTCTCTATCACTATACGAGTTCCTAAGCTATTTGATAGAAGTCATACATCAATTCTTATATACATATAATTGTTTGCCATTTTAGCAATAGATAGTGTGCAGGGGATGGGAGTTCCCCGTCTTGGGAACTCACTTTCTCCCCTGCACCCTCTTACCAGTATATAGACTAATCATCTGTTTCTTATAACTAATACTGGTGTGCACCTGAATTTTTGTAACATATCTGGCTTGCACATTGTCATGAATCGCCGTTTTCACCCCTTCTGGATGGCTTGGTCGCTTCAGCGCTGTACCACCGCCTCCATTTTTACCTCCAATATGGTGGCTGCCACTGGAGACCATGCTGAACATGCAGACCAGTTTCTGGATGCATGCTTGCAACCTCAATGAAATATGCCGCACCTCCTCGGGTCGGCGTGTCTCAACGCTCAGCTAGTCCATGCTCAGGGCTATTGGTTGTGCCTTCTCTCCTGGTTGTTGGCCCTTGAGTTTGCTACCAGTCTTCCTGGCTCCACCTTATCAAGCAGCCATCTCCGTTCTTTGTTACTTCCTGTCTTCCCTGGTCCCCCCTCACTCCTTCTCTTCTGTGCCTTCTGCACGGCTCGAGTCTCCTGCAGCGGCGCCATCTTGCTTGCGGTGCCATCCTCACGGACCTCCTAGCCTCCCATCCTGGAATCCTCCCAGGAATACCCTGGACTGAACGTCTCGACCTTGGGCAGTGGCCCCAGGCGCTAGCCTGCCTGGAGCATACCAGCAGGGTGGCGTCAGGGGAGGCTCGCCCGTTCTTACACGAGTTTCGTACTTCAAAAAGAAGGGGAAACCCATTGCTACTAAGACAAAGTTTCTCACCTCTAAACAGGTGAGCTAAGAGTCAGAAGGCCTAGATTCTGACATACATGGTGATATGGCCAGCAACTTCAAGGCCATGTTGGAACCATGATCGTGTATTCAACAATGAATTGGTCACGTTAGAATCATGGCTGTGAACCTTATTGTTGGCATTAATATCGGTTGTCGTGGGGCTGACACTTACATTTGCAAACATATGTAGGTGCCTCTGTACAGGATCAGTGGTGATTGCTGGTTCCCAGCTTTTGGTATTGTGTGTCATAGTAACTGCGTTAGGGATGGTGATGCCTGCTATATCTGTAGGATTTATGCACTGTGTATTGACATTGTATGTCCGCATGATTTCAATGTCAATGTCTACCTTGGGTCTTTCAAGTCTGGCCAAATCAGTTTGACAAGGCATGGTTATTGCCAGAGAGGTCTTACAATTAATTTGGTTAGGGGCAGTGTCATTGGAAATGGTAGGTCAATGATGTTCCATGTGTCAGGAGAGTGTATTATGTTTAGGTCATCATTATCAGTGGGGGTTTGAAACACTGAGCCCCTAGTCTCCATTTTGTTAATATGGAGGAACGGTTCAGGGGTCTGGTAATCCGCCAGTATATATGATTGTCTTTTGTCATAGGATTCTTTGTATGGTAAATCTTCAGCATTTTTTATTTTGAGTACGGGAAATGTGCCTGGGTCGGACCAATGAAGGAAGGGGGGTTTTACTTGTACTCTCTATGTGGCACATTCTGTTACATTGAGGCCAAGGATCCAGGTATTTGTAAGCAGCTAAGATTGCTGTCTCGTTTTGTAACGAGTCTGTGGTGCAAGTGACATACTTGTGCATTTGCTTAATTTGCAAACACAGTACAGGTGGATGCAGTAACCTACCTTTTCTGTTGGAAGTAACGCTTGTAGGGTGTCCTGGATGCTGATTACGGGAACTAGCACTGGGAAACCTTGCGCTTGCATTCGAACCTTGCGCAAACCGACGCTGACCGGCCTCTCCAACATGCCAGTGTGACAGGCTTAAATGCCCAGGAGCCTGATGGGAGGTGTAGTTCAGAAGGACTACAAAGCGATCACGAAGGACTCATAACATTAAAGCGTTCAACTTTTAATAAGGGAATCAAGCAGAGCACATAAAAAGGGAGTTCGAATCATCGTCTCACTGTTCGAACAGCAAAATGCAGTGGTAAGATGTAAATTCACAAATAAATGATTTTAGTACACAGACAATAATTACAAACATGCACACAATCCCGCCCCACAATTTCAAGCAGTCAATATGTGTATTATTATTTTTTTTTATTACATTTGTTACACGCCCAAACCCTGGGGTATCATGGCGTTGTTACAGACATCTTTAGCATTACTTAGGAAATCATCAAATACATATATGAGGAAGGACAGAGTTACAAAAAAAGACATAATTGCAAAGACTTTTAGCATTCATAGATGAAAACAGTACAGGAGTCAACATTATTTACATATTTCGGGTCGGGCCTCTGGCAGGTAGGCTCCTAAGTAGACCTACAGAGGCTGACTGATGTTAGTCATTGTCTCAGTTTGCTAAAATTGGTTAAATAACCACGTTTTTAGTCGTTTTTTAAAGAAGTGGAAGGATTCTTCATTATTGCTATTTAGTGGGAGGGAGTTCCAGTGTTTGGGAGCCATAACTTGGAAGCTACTTTGGGAGCCACGAAGAGCGAGTTATTGTTGGATCTAAGTGTCCTAATGGAATCTTTTTAATTTATGATGTTATTCATGTAGACAGGCTTTTTTGCATACATTTGTGGGTGACACATAGTGTTTTGAAAATGATTCTGGCCTTAATGGGTAGCCAGTGTATCTCCCTCCTAATGTTGGAGATGTGTTTTTTTTTTATTCCTAGGACTGCCCGTAATGCTTTGCATTAATTGTAGTTTTCTAAGGTTAGTGTTGGATGTCCCTAGTAAGAGAGTGTTGCAATAATCCAACTTTGATAGAATCAGGGCCCTAGCCAAAGTAATGCAGTTAGTGGGTGTGAGGAACTGGTGGCTTAGAGCAATTAATTTAGATGTATATGAAGTGGGTGACGAGAGTGCACTTATATGTTTAGTCATGGTGAGATTGGCATCTAGGTGTACTCCTAAAGTTCTACTTGTTTAAGTACTGGAATCAACGTGTCACCAATGTTGATGGATGAGTAGTCTGAATGGAGAGCACCTAATTTAGTTTGGGAACCCACAATGAGAATCTCTGTCTTCTCATTGTTAAGGCAAAGACTGTTCAAGGCCATCCAGTTTTGGATTATGGCATAAATGTTATTGATGGTCAGAGTGCACTGGTCATAGTTCCCTGAGATTGGTATGAGGATCTGGGTGTCATCTGCGAAGTTGGTGTAGATGACACCCATGCCATCTGGTGCCGAGAAGAGAAGCTTTGAATATGCGTTATATAGAGTCAGTGAGAGACATGACCCTTGAGATACCCCCATGGGGACTGGTATGGGATCCGTGGCTTCTTTGCCGATGGAGACTCTGGATGCGCGTTCTGCTAGAAAGGATTTCACCCACAGGGTGGCATTTTTGGAAAATTTGAAATCATTAGCTAAGGTCGTACATAGTTTATCATGATCCACAAGGTCGAATGCTGCAGTGAGGTCTAACAGCATTAGTATGCAGAGTTTCCCTGAGTCCCTGATGGTGTCCACCTGGATTTTCAAGTGAAGGAGTGCTGTTCCGTGCTATGGTTGGGCCTAAATCCAAGGAGCTGGTTTTGTTCGGGATGAGCTTGGATTTGTGAATATGCTATTTTATCAATTATCTTAAGCAGGAACAGGACCGTGGCTATTGGTCGGTAGTTTGTGGGCACAGTCAGGTCAAGGGTGGGTTTTTTAAGATGTGGGGTGACCCAAGCTTCTTTAATACTGGCCGGGACCATGTTTGTGTTAAAGGAGGTATTAACAAAATTGGTAATGATAGGGATGAGGTTGGAAGCACATAGTTTAATCAGATGTGCTCGGAAATTATCCTATTTGCAGTTGGAGGATTTAAGTTTGGAGATGGTATTAGTCACTAGCTCTTGGGTCACTGGGGTGAAGTTGGATAATAGGGTAGTATTGTCATTGGCTTTTGTACAGGTGTTATTAGGGACATTTCTTTCAGCTAATATCTTTCTTTTAGTGTCTATTTTCTTTTGTAGCAGAGTTATTTTGAATGCTAACACATCTTGAATGGTGGTGCACCATTCTTTGCTAGAGTTAACTGAGGTGGTGATTGGGGTAGGGTTTCCCATTTCTCTGAGAATGGAGAAAAACTCTTTTTAGTCCTATGAGGCATTGCTAATGCGAGTGTTATATGCATTCGCTTTATGAGTAATAATTGCCGCTTTGTAGATTTTATTTGCTGCTTTAAAGGCAATAGAGGAGTCTGGAGTGGGAGATTTTTTGTGGATGTGTTCAAGAGATTGTTTAGTTCACCTTAATGGTACTAGCTCGCCGTTGAACCAGAAGAACGTTCTTTTATCAGCACGTCACGTTTTAGTTGTTAGTGGAGCTACCGAGTCAATAGTGGAGGTGAGGCACTTGTGATAGGTGTCTGCCAGGAGGCATGGGTTGTTACTTGTGACTATGTTAGTTGCTAGGGCTTTGCTAAGGACGGGGACTTAAATTCTCATCTGTAAGCTTGCAAATATTTCTAGTTATGTATGTGTCCATTGTCTTAGTTTTAGGAGGGCATATCTCCTTGCAAGTAAGGGTGAAATTTACACTGAGGTGGTCCGTCCAGTCAAGGGATGTGATTGATTTGACAGCTAACCCAGTGTTCTGCCCTTAATGTGGGTGGGGGCATTCGCAAGTTGTGTGAAGTTCATGTCTTTAAGTGCAGTGTAAAGGGCTTCTGCTTTGGGATCTTGGTTGTCATTAAAACCTAAGTTAAAGTCTCCAAGGGTAATACATTTGGTATTTGGTTTAATGATCAGGGCTAATAGCAGAGGTATGTCTATGTCTGAATGGGTATAGGTATTAGGCGATCTGTAAATCACCACAAAATTGATAGTGCATCTGGTTAGTTGCAAATTTGACTAGGAGGAGTTTGTAGCATACTATATCTTCGAGGGGGCAAGATCTTAGTTGTAAGTTGGTCTTAGCCATGATGGCTACACCGCCTCCTTGGGAATTGGATCTGTCGGTCCTAAGAAAGACCTTCTGATATTATCTTCTGATATTATGGATATTATGGATCATGTTATTGCATTGTACCTGAACCGCGGCTTTTGAAATATTGCCTCTGCCAATCAAAGTCAGTTGTTGTTGACGTTATGCCAAAAACCTGCATTCATTGATAACTTGCAATGCTTGTCCTACTGAACGCTGCATTCCAGCCCCGCTAACTAACTACTGCTCTGCCCACTAATGATCACTGTGCAATGCACAGTCTGATGCGACACTCTCCTTGAACTATGCCTGCATACGTTGCACTGTCCTTTATCTGTTAGGCCTACATCTGATGCTAACCTCAGGATATCTGCATAGCCGAACTCTGTTGTGCCTCATAATTTGAACTTGAGTCTGTTCGCCCATAATTGCTACCAGCCTTAGCACATATGTATTGCCTAATTTTGCACCTACTTGCTTGTGCCTTTAGATTTGCCTCATACGTGACACTCTAGCTTTGCAGCGTTAGGCTCAATCCTACATTCAGTGGCTGCCCCTTGGATTATTGGCCTAAGTGTCCTCCCTGAACCTAGGCGTTGCCTAACCCTGCCCATGTACTATAGATGCTGCCACACTGCACCCTGTGCTGCACCCTAGGTTCACCAACAGACTACATCTGACTTGTGGTTTGCCTCACGGTCGCTAACAGACCACATTTAATTAGTGTTGCGCCTGATGGTCGCCAATAGACCACATCTGATCTGTGTTGTGCCCTATGGTCGCTAATAGACCACATTTGATTTGTGTTGTGCCTTATGGTCGCTAATAGACCACATTTGATTTGTGTTATGTCCTAGCCTCACACGCTATGCACTATAGTCACTGTCTGATTGCCTTATCTAGGTGCCCTCAGTCTCAGCATTTGAGCCTCCCTTGCTAGGTATTATAGTCACTGTTTGATTGCCATATCCAGGTGCCCTCAGTCTCTGTATTTTAGCCTACCATGCTATGTATTATAGTCACTGTTTGATTGTCACATCTAGGTGCCCTCAGTCTCCATATCTTAGCCCTGTTGGAACAGGCGTATTTAGGTGTCTCCCATGCTATGTACTCTAGACACTGCCCAATCGTGCCTCATATACTTGTGCCCCTACTAGTGAATGGTGTCTAGACCTTACAGATCTAGCCTCACAGTTACCGACATTAGTACCTAGATGGCCAGTTATCCTAGTCCACACACACCAAGTGGCATTGCTAGCTAACAGGAATAGCTTCGTACTATGTCTAGCTCACTCAACATTTACTTTCTAATGATCATGGCCACACTGCACGCCTCCCCTAAGAACAGCCACACTGAAGTTCCCCCTTGCAAGCCAGTTTTCGTGCCTCCTCTCCTACTCACCACACCCAAGATACCCAACTACCTTGGCCACATCAGCCCCGTGCACCAGGCTATGCCAGGCCAACTAGTCTACACCTCTCAGCCTACCCCAACTCACGAGAGAAACCTTAAATTACGCGCCAGACTTAATAAACTCTATGAACCTCTTAGAAGATCCCGCCCCACTATAAAATGCACAACGAAAGACCAACACATTAGAATATGCACTGTACCCCCTCTATCCTCCCCATCAGTGAATACAAATATGCTTAAGACAAATATCAACTCATCCAACTCGGCCATAACCAAAATGGACCCTAAAGGACACTCCCTCAAGGGAGCACTCCTTAATGTAAGATCCCTAGTGGCACACGCCATTGACCTAGCTGACTTAATCACAGAAGCCAATCTGGACTTTATTGCTATAACTGAGACCTGGCTACACAATGCGGCAGGCCCATCGCTCACGTTGGCCATTCCTGACGGTTACACCATTTCTAGGCAGGACCGAGAAGGCTCCCGCGGAGGTGGAATCGCCATTATATCCAAAATAAACTTATCACTACGCCTAATCCCTACCACAACTATGCAATCCTGTGAAACTCTCACTGCCAAAATTCCCATAAACAACACCCAAACTCTTTCAATTCACTTAATTTACAGACCACCGGGTCAACTTGGAACCTTCGAGGGGGACCTGCACAGCCTTCTGTCCAATAATACCAAAACTACCTTCCAATTGCTGATATTAGGGGACTTTAACCTTGGCTTCAATGACCAAGCAGATGCCCATGCTTCCACTATTTCCAATACCCTTCACACTTTAGGACTTACCCAACCCAAAAAGTTAGCACCCCCACACATGCAAAGGGTAGAATACTTGACTGGATCGCTGATTCCAACTGCTCAGCCACAGTATCCTCTATTACGCCCCTCTCCTGCACAGACCACTCCTTGGTGTCCTTTAATTTAGTAACTACCAAACCACCCAGCCCTGACCCACAGGTAGCTCCACCATGCTCTACAAGAAACAAAAAGAATATTACAGCGGATAATATTATTCCCCTGATCCTTCCTACCTTAAATGCACTGCCAGACAACCTCGACCCTAGTGCATTGGTCAACGAATTCAACAATATCATGCGCACCACTATGGACAAAGTCGCCCCTCTCAAAATGCGAACAAGCAAACCCAAGGCACATTTAAACAAGTGGTTCACGCCAGAATTTAAGGCCTTGCGCCTAAACAAAAGAAAATGCGAATCCGACTGGAAACTATGTCCAACCGAAGAGAATAAAGCGAATTTAACTAATATCTCTCGGCATTATAAAAATGAAATCTGTCTAGCGAAACGTAACTCCTACAATGTTCGCATTGCCAATGCCAACTCAAGTATGAAGGAGCTCTTCTCCATCTTGAAAGAACTTGAGTCCCCCATTGCCACACCAGATACCTGCATTAAAGACCAGACCTGGTGTACAGATATCCAAACAGCCCTAGCAAATAAAATCACCACACTGCAAAACAAAATCCAACTAAAAAAAGATTCCCTAAACCTCACAAACAAGCCGCCACTTAACAACACTATCAACGACCCAACCAACAAATTCTCCTTCACTAAAACTACCATCCTAGAGGTAGAGAAATTCATCCTCTCCCTCAAACCGTCGAACTGCAAAGGTGACATCTGCCCAGCACAACTAATAAAAGACGCTGCCAGAGACCTTTCACCGTTCATCTCAAAATTGATCAACACCTCCTTCGCCACGGGTAATATCCCAGCGAACCTAAAACAATCATGGGTGCTCCCACTTCTCAAGAAGCAGACTCTTGACCTCCTCATCCCCACTAATTATCGGCCCATCACTACCGTACCCTTCCTACTGAAGATACTAGACAAGGTTACCTATACACAAATTCAAAGACACCTTGTATTAAACAATCTACTGGGAGCCAGACAATCTGGTTTCCGTCCACTCCACGGTACTGAAACTGCACTCATTGATCTAAAGACCCAAATAGACGAACTGAGAGATCAAGATAAGATGGCACTCCTCCTCTTACTTGATCTCTCAGCTGCTTTCGATCTGGTGGATCACAAGGTCCTCTGCAAACACTTTGACACTGCTGCACACTTCTCCACGCATGCCACCAAATGGATTGAATCCTTTCTGAGTGAGAGAACAATGAGAGTCTTCTCCCCATTGGCAGCAGCCGACCCTCTTCCAATCACGTGCGGCGTCCCTCAAGGCTCCTGTGTCTCACCAACCCTGTACAACATATTCACTAAACCCCTCTTGGATGATCTGGACCTTCTAGGTATCACCTACACTTACCATGCAGATGATACACAGATTCTCCTCCCGCTTTCTGGGGATCACAGCAAGAACAGGGAGTTGGTGAATAGGGTGTACCTCATTATTCAGGCATGGATGGCATCACATGGCCTCTGCCTGAATGATGATAAGACTGAGCTGATCATTCTGGGCAAGCAGGCCAATATCAACAAACTAGGCAAGGACTATTCCACGTTTAACATAGATGGCAATAGCATCAAGGTTTCGAGTGAAGTAAAAACACTAGGCTTCTATCTCGACTCCACCATGTCTTTTGCCAAACAAGTCAACTCATTAGCTTCCACGACAGCCTATACCTGCAAATTAATAAGAGCAGGTAAACCTTTCTTATCTAATAACAGTTGCATGATCCTAGCGAGAGCCTTAATACTATCACGACTTGATTATTGCAATGCCCTTTACAGTGGCGCTAACAAAACTATCACCAAAAGGCTACAAATCCTACAAAATAACGCCCTTAGAGCCGCCTTAGGCATAAACAAAAGGAAACATATCTCCTCCACTAGACAACAATATAAATGGCTCTCCACCGACAATAAAATTCACCTAAAAATGCTCTCCTTGACGCACAAAGCCCTCAATAACGCTGCCCCCATTTACCTGATGGACAAAATAAAAAGAAAAATCTCTAGCAGACCTACAAGAACTCCCAACTCCAACTGTCTGGAAATTCCAAGATTTAAACTTGCCAAAATTGGCGGCACAAGCTTCCCTGTGCTAGCCGCTAAATGGTGGAATGCCCTGCCACACAACTTTAGATCAGACCAACCTTTCCCTCACTTTAGCACAAATCTTATCAAACACTTCAATGACAACAACATGTAAGGTTTGAAAGACCTTAATTTGTGTTATGTTACTTATCTGAATGTATATATGTACCATCAAAGATTTATCACTATTGTAAATGTTAATTATGCAACATTGTAATTTGCTGTAACACTGTAACTTCTATGCAACATTGTAAGCCTCGTATATTCTGTTCACTGCGCCTGGTTACCCTTGGGTCTGGCGCGCAATACAAATAAATAAACAAACAAACAAACAAACATCCCACCAAACATCATTGCAATTCACACAAGAAAGACACAAAGCCATGCTATTGAGGGTGTTCCTCGTGCAGCTCTTTGGACTGTGAAGAGCTTAACCCTTCCCATACCTTCCCTTCATCCTAGGGGATTTCCACAGTGTGTGGTAACTCTTGTCCCAGATTCTCAAAAAAATAATGTGTGCACATTGGTCAATGTGCCAGAAATATACCAGAAATAAATGTGCCTTATTCACAGATGTGCACATCTCAGAGATGCACCACTCAAAAGGAGCGCAACATGTTGACAAAAGATTCACAAAGTGGATGGCAAGCATGAAAATACACTAAATTAAGCATGCACATGGGGAGTGCCCAAACAAAGAGAGCAGCAATGCACCAAAAAACAGACTACCGTATTTGCTCTAAAGAAATCTCTTGACATTTGCTTCTTTTACAATACGGAGCTAGATTTGGCCAACCAAAGATGCACACAACCAACAACACGGTGCATAAGCCCTGGACAGAGAGATAGATACAAATCCCTCAAAGGACCTAATTAGTAGGCATCATGATGCTGTGCTGTTTGATAAGGAGAAAAAATTAAAGGAAGATGAACGAGGAGGATTCACTTTTTTCAACTGGCTGATGGAGAGGTCACCCAGAGGTACTGCTTTTCACCTCATATCGCACTGCAGATGGTGAGTCAGTGGGAAGGGGCCCTAACCATACTCACAATACCAGCCCATTCCTTACCACCACTAGTCAAGGGACTGTTAACCATGCATTTCTTTGTCACAGGCTCCTTTAAGAGGATCAGCAGCATTCTAACAGTCAAGGATTGAGTCATACAAGTGATTCCCTTTATCAGCCAGACAACATACCACAATGCTCCATGATGCACGTACATGGGATGGCATAGTGAAGACATTTTATGACATCTCCGGGTCTCCCAGGTGTGGGTGGTGCCATTCACTGTAGACTTGTGGCCCTCATACCACCAGCAGCTTTAGAATACCTGTCAGGTATTTTAGATACTGCTCATTTACCGATGGTGTGTGATGCTGGAAACATTATCCAGAATGTGAATGCCAACTATCCAGGATCTCCAGATGATAGTTTTATCTACAAGCACTTTTTCATTGCTTGATAATGTGAGGCTCAATAATGTTTGTGATGCCTGATTTCTGGGTAAGTCCATGCACAGCATACTCAATGCATCTCCATTCACACAATGCTACAGGACATTGCATGATGCTTCTCCCAACTACAGGTGACAGTGGGTTTCCCTTGTGAAGACACCTTTTGACTCCCTACAGAAACACTGTGATTAGAGCCCAGCAATGTTAAAATGCATCACACACATCCACCCAGAATCCTATTTAGAGGTCTTCTGGTATGCTGAAATCAAATTCAGGTTCCTGGACAACTGAAGAGGAGTGCTTTTGTATGCCGTCATGACTGTATACATCATGATAGTTGCCTTTGTAGTGCTACACAGCATTGCCCTGAGATGTGGCCTGCATATAGAGCTTTGCAAGCACAACCACCTTTCCAACATGATACGGTTATTTATTTATTTATTTATTTATTTATTTATGTATGTATGTATGTATGTATTTATTTATTTATTTATTTATTTATTTATTTATTTTGTAAAGCACACTACAGCCCACAGGCATTGATCAGAGGTATGTGGCAACTGCCACATGGTATGATATGGTTGTGAGATATTTCAAGTGAAGTGCAACATGTGGCAGATATGCCCAATGGGTGTGTTTCCTGTGCATGAATGATGATCAACCCCTCAGCCATTCCTCAGTGAAAGTGAATGACATGTAAGAGGCCTCCATACATCATGTCATTTCCTATCACTTTCCCCGTTCTGTTGACAGAAAACTGCCAATCAACAGAACAGAGCATGGAAACAGTTAATGTCATGATGCAGAATGCAGGACATTTTTTTAATACCTTTTTGCAACAACTACCAATGTCCCCGGTGTTGAAGAACCAGGGGATACACCAAACACCATTGTCATTTTGCCAGTCAGGAATGTAATCACCTGTAACATGATTTGGCCATGTGGGATAATTTGTATTGCCTGGCCAATTTGTATTAACCGCCAAAATGTCTTAAAATTGTGACTAGTTCTAGGAAAACCTAGTTGACATGAACAGGTGGTTGACAGGCACCACTAATATTCATTACTGACAATTAAACCACTCTTATCCAATTCCAGGCATATTGATAGTTTAAAACATCACTTCAAAAACATTGTTAACTCATTACCATCTAATGGTAATGCGTGCTAATATTGGAAAGGAAGTCTGTGGGTGAAGGTGGGTGGGACGGTTCTTGTGTGGGGGAGGTGGGGTTACATTTTGCGTAATGGAGGGGTCAATGCCTGACAAGGAAACATCAACCTGAAAGTGAGAGGACATGGAAGTTTAAGAAAAATATGATGCGGCACTGTGGGGAATTCATGGTGGGACCACTGCATAACATATTTTTGGTGGCCTTTTCAGGGGGGCAGCTGCTGCATGGGTAAGAACCGCCCGAGAATCAAGCAACTGCACATATTTCAAAGGAAAATTGTTAAATTAAACATTCATTTTTATTTTTGGTATGTGGACCTAGTAGATACGTCGACAACCAGGTGGCAATCAGAGGGAACATTCCCACTAAGATGTGCTTATAATGAGCAGTTGAAACACAATGTGAACACTCATACCAGAAATCATTCTAAATTGTATCAAAGGGCAAAGGTTCGAAAGAGCAGAATGGCCCAGTCGGAGACCTCGCCCCCGCCCATCCTCACAATGGAAAAGGGTTTTGCCTCGGTCCTGCAGGAGATCAGGGAAATGCGGGCGGACATTGCCCAGAAAATGGAGAAAATGGACTAAAGGGTGGACAAGGTTAAAGACAGACTGCTACAGCTAGAGACTAACCAATCATCATCAGTGACTCAAGAGATGGAAATGGCCCTGAAACTGTCTGCCCTAGAAAAGAGGGATGAGGAGAGGGCCAGGAAAAATGGATGATTTTGAAAATAGGGAACAGAGGAACAATCTCAGGTTTTTTGGGATCCCGGAGTCGGAGGGAGAAACGGAAAGAGATGTGACACGGGCGGTGAGAGACATCATCACCCTCCTCTTCTCGGATGAGATGACGATGGAACCAACGTTTGATCGGGTTCACAGAGCGGGAGGCAGTGCAGGGGGCCCCCGGTCCATATTGGTCCGTTTTACACCGAAAAAGCGAAGGTGCTGGAGGATGCCAGGAAGGCAAGGGAGATAACTTATAACAATGCACAGGTGTCCATTTTCCAGGACCTGTCTTCATATACGCTGGCCAAACGCATGATGTGCCGCCCTCTGACACAATTGCTAAAAGGGAAGGGGGTGCGCTACAGATGGGGGTACCCCTTCTCCCTCATGTTTGAATATATGGGTCAGCGGACGACCCTGATCACAGAGGAGGACATAAGGGGAGCCATCCAAGATTACGTGTCGGACCCGACCCCACGAAGGGACCCCACAGGGATGGCTGCGGAAGGCGCAGGCCACAGGGAGAGAGGAGAAAGAAGACGGATCCACGGAAATTCAAAAAGTTGGACCCGCCGTCCCCGGCGACGGACAGGGAGGGAAACGACCCTGAGTACGGAGGAGCGGGCCTATCCAGCCCAGGGGGGACCGGGAGTTGAACACCAAACTGGAAGTGAAGAGTGAATTGGGGAAACCGGGCAAGGAACTCAGATCGAGAGCGTAAAGACCAACCCGGCCCAAAGGCGAGTTGGCGTTAAGGACCGTGGGATCCAAGAACATACAGGGTCTCCTTGAACAGCAAGTATGTATGTTCTCTGGGGAAAGGAGCTCGGGGGCGAGGGGAAGCTCAAGGAAGAGTGAATTTCGACATCAGCCCAGCCGGAGGCGGTAGGCTGGTGGTCCGGCCAGTTGCCAGCAATGGTGGAACTATTTGGCTGGATGCCGGGGCGGGGGGAGGGGGTTGAAGGAATAGTTGGGGTTGTTATACTTGGAGGGTGGACCAGGGGGCAGTTGAGGACAGGTTTTAGGCCCACCTGGGGGTTGGGAGGAGGGGGCAAAGGGGATCCGAAGAAAATACAAATGGAGCCAGGAAGAAACGGTGCTGAGAGGATGCCAACTGGTAGGAAGGTGATTCTGGACAATGGCTGAGGATCTTCCTGGCCTGGGCGTGGGTTCCCTTAATGTGCGGGGGCTGAACACCCCAACCAAGAGGTCCTTAGTCTGCAGGGAATTTAGGAGGGCAAAACTTGATCTGCTCTTTCTCCAAGAAACACACTGGGCTCAGGGGAAGGAACCAAAGCTGCGAGGGGGTGAGATCAGGGAGGTCCTCAGCGCATACCACAGAAACAAGAAAAGGGGGGTAGCCATATTGCTAGCAAGGGACGTTGGCTTTGAAGTAGAAGCCACGCTGAAGGACCCAGAGGGCCGATATTTGTTGGTAAGGGGCTCCCTGCGGGGCTCCCCTCTGACTCTTGTGGTGGTGTATAGCCCCAACGAAGGCCAGGCGCAATTCTGGGAGGAAGTGAAGGACAGATTAAAACTTTTTGTTCACGGGATGATGGTGGTGGTGGGGTATTTCAATATGGTCCTGGACCCAACCGCGGATAGGAGACATTTGGGGCCCCAGCCCACTAGGGTTGCAGACGAAGCCATGGCCCGTACCTTCCAGAGGGTCAACACGGAGCTGGGCCTGGTGGACACCATTCCGAATCCCAGGACTGGACTCCCCTCTTTCACATACTATTCAGAAATTCACACATCATACTCGCACATCGACTATATCTTAGTCGATGAACCCCTACTTCCATATGTCTCCGGACACAGGGTTGAATCAGTCCCTTGGTCTGACCACGACCTGGTCCGCACCACCATAGCGGGAGGATGGCGGAGTGGCAGTAAAGGGCAATGGAAATGTAATGACTCCCTGTTGAAAGAAGAAAGCCTGGCACAGGAAGTGCTGGACGCCATCACAGAGTATTTTGAGCTAAGTGACAATGGCGAGGTGGGCACACACCTACTGTGGGACGCCTTCAAGGTGACCATGCGAGGAGTCCTCATTAGAATGGGAGCCCAGAAAAAAAGGGAGACAGAGGCCCAGGAAAGGTCCCTGAGAGAGAAAATAACCCAGCTCCAGCCGGGAGGCCCCCAGAGGAGCCCCTAGAGAGGGAACAGATTGCTGCCCTGGAACACTATAAACTCCAGCTGAAAGACCTCCTTCTGCATAAGACTGAGCAGAGCCTCCAACTGGTGAAACAAAAGTACTATGAGAAGGGGGACAGAGCCGACAGAATCCTGGCCTGGAAGCTTAGGGAGGTCCAGAGAAGTAGAACGGTGAAGGCAGTGAAGAATGAACGTGGGTCACTAGATCATGGCACCCCAAACATTGGAGAGGCCTTTCGCCGTTATTATGAACAGTTATACTTGTCAGAATTCGACAGGGATGACGCCCGGATAGAGGGTTTCCTGGACTCCATCCGGGTCCCGGCCTTGACAGGTGAATTGGCAGAGGGTCTGGAGGGCCGGGTGACGGAGGAAGAGGTGGAGCATGCAATTAGTGGGATGAAGGTGGGGACGTCCCCCGGAGAGGACGGCTTCTCAGTATGTTTTTTCAAGAGGTTTCGGTCCATTCTAGTCCCACACCTGGGGAGGGTGTTCAACGCGGTGTTAGAGGGGGGCACTCTACTGGAAACCATGATGAGGGCCATAATAGTGGTACTGCCCAAAGAGGGCAAAGACCCCACCGAATGCTCCTCCTTTCGCCAGATATCCCTTCTCAATATAGATGTCAAGATCCTGGCCAAGGTGGTGGGCAAGCGGATGGAGGGGATAATGTCCAAACTGGTCCATGGGGATCAAGTGGGATTCATAGGGGGCAGGCAAGGCTCGGATAACATCAGGAAGACAATAGACCTAATCCATCATGCCCAAGAGTCAGATCTCGAGGCAAGCCTGCTTTCTCTGGACTCCGAGAAAGATTTCAACAGGGTAGAGTGGAGGTACATGGAACTTCTCCTCCGAATAATGGGTTTCGGGGCTCACATCATGAACTGGGTATTCGCCCTATACAGGGCCCCAACGGCGAGAGTACAGGTGTCATGATCTCTGCTTCCAAAAGGTCAGGGTTTTCCCAACTCCCTTGGAAGCAGATCCATAACCCAGGTTCCGAGTGCCAACCAGTCCCAATTGGGACCTTTTGGACCCAGTCCTGGCGCCAGTGGCACCAGGCTCATAAATATGCCCAGTCCCAGCGCTGGAAGCGCCGGGCTCATAATGCTTGGGTGGACTTACCTGCAGCAGACCATGCTGCTTACTTGCCTGCCAGTTGAGCCTCTGATCCTCTTCTGTTTGGAACTACTTTTCCTGTTGGGTGGGGCTGGAGCCACTCCCTAGATTCAGAACACTGGAACTCTTCTGGAAGGCAGGAACTCTTTTCTTACCAGGAATTCTTTTCTTACTTAGGCGTGGCTGTGGAAGGAGACACCTAAGCACTACAGGAGGCTATTTAAACCACACCCGGTGGATGAATCTTGCTTTGCGTTATTCTGCACCCTCTGCAGCAGAACGCTCATCGTGTCTTCTGCATCCGGTCCTGGGCCTAAGGAAAAAGGCTTACCATCCTGAATCCAGTCTTCAGCAACACCTATAAAGACAAGAAAGAACAGGTTAGCATTCCGGCATCTGAAAGGCAAAGGCTTACCTACTCTTCGTGCGCTCCGGAGGTCTTCACACTGCATTCCGGCATCTGAAAGACAAAAGCTTACCAACTCTTCGCACGCTCCGGAGGCCGTCAGCGCTGCATCCCGCATCTGAAAGACAAAACAAGGTGCGTTTAAAGACATAGGGGAACTTTAATACTCACGTGCCATTACTCCTTTCCACATCTAACCCAGTGGGTATCCCGGCACCCTGCAGCCGCTCCGAACTTTTACCTGCAAAATAAAAAGACAGTTAGAGCGCATCGTGAAGCTGGCAACAAGCGCTTACTTACGTGCTTCCAGGCGCTTCTATTCATCACACGGGCTCCATCTTCAACTCACTTCAGCCCGTCATCCGCCATCACCGGAACCCTGCAAAACAAGAGACATCATTATTAAAGACTTTAAAGACATTTGAGTTACTCGAAACTTACCGTTCGTGCAGTAAACGACGGACAGCAGTCCTCTGGAGTCAAGAGGCCTGCGCTACCTATCCAGTGAAGGAACTGGTTACAGCACCCTGCCCCGAGGCAGATGGAGAGCTCGGCATTCACTTACCTAAGACATCTCACCCTGCACGTCAGGCATACAGGGCACAGAGGTCCAGCCCAAAGAGCCAACCGGGTGCTGCACATCACCTTTGAAGATACGGTAGTCGCCCAGTCAAGACCGGCGCCTCTGCGAGAATCAGGTGAGCGTTACAACAGGTGAATGGAGAACTATCCGAATCATTCCCTCTCACGGGGGGACACAACATGGATGCCCACTCTCCCCTTTGATATATGTCCTGATGATGGAGCCCCTGGCCATAGTGGTGCGTGCCCACCCCGACATTAAAGGGATCAAAAGAGGTGAAGTGGAGTTCAAGCTCTCCCTGTTTGCTGACAACATCCTGGCGTACTTGGTGGAGCCCCCTCCTGTCCTTGATGAGGACCTTTGGGCAGTTCTCAGGGCTAAAAATAAACACATCAAAGTCAGTCTAACTCCCTATGAGGGTTCGGGACCCGGGGCTGGACCGCTTGGACGGGTGTGGGAGGATTGTGGTGGGGAGGGACTCCATTAGATACTTGGGTGTGCTCCTAACCAGAGACCTTTCAAAACTGGCCCCAGCGAACTATGGCCCCATTATGGCGGGATTACATTGGACCTGAGGAGGTGGGGTGGAATGATCTTATCCTGGTATGGGCGCATGACGGCGGTGAAAATGAACATCCTGCTGAGACTGCTTTACCTTTTTACAGCACTCCCAACGGGGGTCCCCGACAAAACATTTCGAGACCTACAGAAGGCAGTCCGGGAGTTCATATGGCAGGGGAGGACCCAGAGGATAGGGAGGGCCACTCTGACATTACCCAGAGAGGAGGGAGGTTTCGGGCTGCCAGACTTCCTTTTCTACTACCGGGCCACCCAGCTGCGGGTCCTGTTGTTACACATGAAGGAGGGGATGGGCACCTACTGGTCATATCTGGAAGACATGGATGCCCACCCTCTAAAAGTGCGTGACCTTCTGTGGATGCCGTGTAAGCTCATCCCGAACAGACTGAAGACCCACCCAACCTTGGGAGTACTTTGGTCGATCTGGAAGGAAGGGCCCACAACCGCACACCTCACTTCATGGCCCTCCCCGATCTCCTCGCTCTGGGGCCACCTGCTCAAACTCGGCAGCAGGGGATTCAGGAACGCCCAGTCCCGGTCGGATGGGGGGTTGGAATGGGCGTGGCAACTGTTCAAGGAGGGCGAGTTTCTCGATTACGAGGAATTGTGTGAGGCTCTTGGGCGGCGGTCTCTCTCAGTTTTTGAATATATGCGCCTAAAGATCATCCTCTGCGACCAGACATGAGGCCAGAACCTGCGGAGACAGCTGACCCCCTTTGAAAAGCTATTGGACACGGCCACAACAACGAAAGGGGCAGTGTCCAAGATGTACCAAATTTTGAACACCGGAAACTTGGAGGTTTCGCGGGTTTTGGAATGACTTAGCGGGAGAGGCTCTCACAGAGGACGCATGGTCCAGGATATTCAAAATAGCATTTCACGGGAACCTATTCACGTCAGACATGGAGAATAACTTTAAGATCTTACAGGGATGGCACAGGTACCCTTTGAAACTGTCAAAGATGTTCCCAGGGGTGTCCCCCAGATGCCCAAGAGGATGCGGCCAAGTGGGAACAAGGGGTCACATGTGGTGGGTCTGCCCTAAGGTACAGGGGTTCTAGGAGAAGGTATGGGGTGGATGGCAGAGGTCACCGAGGAACTACTCCCACAAAACCCGTTGACGATGTTGTTGGGCCTCCCACCGGAGGAAGCGGAAGTACATAGGTATCCAAGAATGTGGGAAACAATGCTGCGAGCAGGAAGAGTGGCCCTAGCGCAGAGGTGGAAGAGCCCGGAGACTCCCTCTAAGGAAGACTGGCTGAAAAAGCTGAAGAATATGTTCCTGATGGACTAGCTGACGGCCATGGTCAATAATGAATCGGGTACATTCCAGGCAAATTGTTATGGGGTATACCAGGCATGGCGGTGGGACGCCCACTGATACTATGAAGACACCCTGGCGTGGGAAGGGTGGGGAGCCCAGGGAGTGCCACTCTAGGACAATGGAGCAATCCACGGCCCGAGGGACAGTGGACGCAACTCAGCCAACATTGACGCGCATGTACAGTAGCACAGGCACCGAACGAATGAGTATCGATGACAGCTCCTGTGATTGGAATTTTGATGGGTCACTGATCGGGTGGAGGGATGGAGGGGGGTGCTCCAGGGGTTTGATGACAGTGTTAAAAGCTATATTCATAATGTACCTGGTTTTGTTATATTGAAAAAATGCTAATAAAACCAAAGTTTAAAAATAAATAAATAAATAAAAAGGGCAAAGTTTCATTCAGGACAACAAGTTATTGAAAAAGGTTGTCTCTTCCCCTTTACAGTGCAAATATCTGTTGATAAGTGAGACGATTCTTTCCTGACTCCAGAATACCACGGTCAGGGAAATTCCCACCTTGTGCAGAGGATAATTCCTTATATCCCCCTTAATATATTTGGAAGTACAACCTCTTATGCCTGTGGAGAGGAACCACCTGTCACAGTTTATTACGTGGTCACAATCAACTCAGTGTGTTCCTTTCCCCGCTATCAAGGTGGTGCACAACAAAGCACTATTATTTTGTTAAGGTTCAGTTTGATAAGGCCTCTAACCTGTCTTGTAGCCAATCTCAGCAAATACCCGGTGCCACAATGGACTAGGAATCAGGCCAGTGTGCAGCAAGAATATAGATGTATTCATTTATTTAAACTAAATTGAGAAACAGACTATCATTGGCCACCAATGCTGTGGCAACACAAGAACAGAAATAACTTTCATAATGGCACCAACACAGAGATAATACTAAGCCATGCAGTCACAATTTCCGGCATCTTTCTTTTCAAATCACTCATCAATACAGAAAAAGCACAATTCAAGGCACATAGTGATTTCTGATTTGGTTATAATACTTTTTCTCCCAACAACCCCCAACCTCCAAACATCAATTAGACTTGAACCCTCTGTATTGAAGGCCAGTGGCAGAGAGAGGGAACACAATGGGAAAATCGTTTTGGGGTTCTGATAAAAATGCACTCTTTGGAAAAGGGGATTCAAGGGGAAAAAATGTTTTGCACTCTTTACTAAAGGTGCAATATGAGGGAAAGAAAAAAAAATGGGAACATTTGTTTTGCCACACCTAAAAAGAACAGGCAGGGCTTTGTGGTTTGGGTCAGACCACAATGGGAACAAAGGGGCAATTTCATTTTTCCTACCACGCATGCAAAGGAAATACTTATTGTATTTCCTCTCCCCTCTTGCTGCTCCACTCTTTTTGACTTCTTACTCTCTGTCCTCTCCTCCTCTCGTTCCTCTCCCTTTGTCCATTTTCCTATCTCCTCCCCACCTCCCCTTACTTTCTTCTACGCACTTATTCTATCAGAATTGTCCCTGGACCTAGTATGATAACAACCTAGTCAGTCGCCTCCCACCTTCCCCTTACTTGTTCCCCCCACAGCACTATCTGAAATGTCATCAGGCCTAGTACGATAGTCGCTTGTTTTGTTCCTCCCCTACCCTTCTGCACCCCTCTCACTCACCTTTTCTTTTCTCTGGCTTTTATAGAAATGTTGTCAGGCCTAGTGCGGTAGTCACCTGTCTGTTTCCATTTCCATCCCACTCTCCCCCTCCCTTCTTTATCTATGTCTTAGCTCTTGCACTACCTGAAATGTTGTCATGCCTAGTACGATAGTTATTTTCACATCCTTACTGTTCATGGACTGTAAGAACGTAATTGTATTTTCCCTTGTTCCCTCCCTTGCCTTGAAGCGCTTTGAGACACATTGTGTATAAGCGCTATATAAATAAACTATCATATCATACAAGGCTTCATACTTCTGATCTACAATGCAGGGGATCAATGGGGAATTACATTTTTGCACCCTACACACTCAGTTGGAAACAGGGTTTTTGGGATTAACTATTTGAATTCAGGACCCCCCTTTCTGTAGCGAAGTCAGGGGTTTTTCTTCCAAATAGTAAATCAAATCTTTATGTCTATACCAGCT
Source organism: Ambystoma mexicanum (assembly GCF_040938575.1). Lineage (NCBI taxonomy): Eukaryota > Metazoa > Chordata > Amphibia > Caudata > Ambystomatidae > Ambystoma > Ambystoma mexicanum. The sequence continues at coordinate 294,216,135 of NC_090941.1, forward strand.
CAAAACACACTGGGAGGAGCTTGTTAGTTTCGAATGCTAAGAAAACACATCCCGTGATTTCTATAGGGGAATTAATTGATTTAGTTTAATTAAATATGCTAAGGATCTACACAAACAAACATGGTATTTTGCTATGGGGAAATAACTAGAACCATACTTGAACATGCAGGGCCTACAACGTCTATGGCTTTGGGATAGATTTACTTTCATTAGAGGCCTTTTAAAGGGCATCAGGGAACAGCAGGGCACCTCTGGGACTCCAAGGGGTCCCAGACAGCTTCTATGTCTCCTTGTCCTCGTCTCCAATGCAAGATTTAGGGCCTCTCTGGTTATGTGTTTCTTGCAAGAGTTCATCAGCAGGTTACCTCCCGGAATAAGTGAAAAAGTCCCAGTTATGATGCAAACTGGTCTACTTATAAATGACGTCACAAACTTGTCATTATCACCGGGGAAGGGATTGGTTGGTTCTCTCCAGCCTCCTCCCACATGTGTGCTGATAGGACGCAGTTGAGGGGTGTGAGTTAGAAAAGCTGAGGGAGGAGAAAGCTTTGTCATCCCAAACTGACATGTGGGTTTGGCATGTTTAAACTCTGAAAATATATCAATATGGCAAGTACCCTCATTTTTCAAATCTTTACATGTATGGATACACATTTAAGAGCTACATTTTAAGGAAAATCAGATGATGCTGATCTTTAGTCAGCACACCCTTCCTGTGCAGATATACTGTTTTTTTTTCGTTTACTAAGGAGTTGCATTAGTGAAAAATATGCCACTTCATAGTTCCCATGTTAATTTTGTCCTTCACCCTCCAACCAACTCTCAAATCTCTCGGAATCATGGGAATCATGGGAAGGCCCAAATAAAATGTTCCTTAACTTCTGTTATGTTTATTACACAAACATCATTTTGGCATGGTTCAAATGGGATTACTGTCACCTTTACTACAAGTCTGAATGAGCGCTGTGGCATATACGCTGCCCTTTTTTTATGCAATAAAATTTATTTTTCTATTAATCACACGCCAGCCTCACATGCCTCGCTCACTCTAGCCCCCAATTTTGTCTTTCTAAGTTTCATTTACCCTCAAATATGTGATCAGTCAGATGCTGGCTCATGTTTTTTCCCAAAGGTCCTGGCTATACCTTTAATGTACATTTTATGGGAGTTGTGACCTCAAGGCCACTTCTGCAAAGAAAACAGGCAGGGCTTTACCTATTTCCACTGTGGTTTCCATCAATGGCAGTGTATTTCATAGTGTTTTAAAGCAATGGCCCTGATTGATTGTTGACAACCAGACCTCCCTCTCTGGGACAAGCAGAGGAAAGTTCTTTGAGGTAAAAGTGTCATTTCAGTAGAAATGCCCAGCTGCATGTACAATTTTGACATAAATGGCTTTTAAACTCACACACAATACATTATACATGAAGCATTTTATAAGTCATCTGGGCCATATATCCATATATATCACTGTGTATTGTCTTTCTTTTAATCTCACAGTTGCCAAAGACATGCATTTCACTTCTGGAATGTTCATACACAGGGCCGGGAACACAATGTTCATCTTGAAACCAACTGGGCACTTCACTTTGCATACTGTTATTGTGATGAGGAAAACAGTTATTTTATTTCTTATAATTGCAATAAGCTTGGTTTCACTTGAGATTTCTGGATCACAATCTGGTATTACATTGAAGATAATGTACACACTGCTATCTGTCTCTTTAAGCAAAAAGTATAGCTTTACATGGATTTAGTAAAATAGCATTTTCAGCCACGTCTTTCTCTTTCCTTGCCAAAATGCATTGCGCATACCTTTGCACTTTTGAACTTCCCAGCATATGTCTCCCTCATTTGCGATTTAGGCCTGTCTTTAGTTCAATAGGCCTCATGCCTTACATCATCATTTCTGTGCTGGCTTTAATCTTCAATGGGACTCCACATTAGCCAGTTTCCTTCAAAACACTCTGGCTTCTTCATTTCTGCCACTCAGGGGCTATATTTTATCCCACACTCCCTTCCTCCACGGGGTTCAATGGAAGAGTGCATACTGGCCATTGTCTCACTAGGAGCAGTGCAGACAGCGAGTCTGTCTGAATACATATTCTCCTCACATAGCTGGGTTGGACACACAGGGTTGACACTGATATGATATCAAATTGGTGTGTCTTTCATAATTGAGTGTTCATATCAGTCACTATAAAATAACCAGGTATGGATCATTCTTAGAGATTACCCTGTACAAGACAGAGATGGCAACAATTATTACATGTTGGTTCTGAGGTGCAGAAGTTAAATTTCACCTTCTGTCTGCAGTGAATATTGGCCACAGCAGCTTCCAGCAATGCACATGTGATCTTTGATCCTGACTGTGCCACTGAAGAGCAGGTGATATAGCTGTCTGAAGCTTGTTGCAAAAGGCGAAGTGTATGCACTATACTTTTGGCACAGAACTTTATTATATAGGGGATCTGATTAGCAGACTCCCCATTCAGAAGCATAATTATCTACATCATTTTATCTATATGTATAAAAGTGAAAATGTGTTTGTTTCTGTCGGGATTCGTGGCAAAGCATTGTTCCTTATACATTTCCACAACATTTCACCAATCTGCACCAGATTTTGCATAGTTGACCGTTAGGACCCTCTGGACATTACTGGTTAAATGACATTTGGACACCCCACCACTTTCCCTGTATTGCAGCAAAAGTCAATATTTGTTTGTGGGTTTGTGGTGAAGCATTTTTCATTATACCATTCCACACCATTTCACCAATCTGCACCAACTTTTGAATGTTAACTATTAGGACCCTCTGGACATTTCTGGCTATATGTAATTTGGACACCTCAGCCCGTTCGCTGGATTTCAGCACAAGTCAAAATTTGTTTGTGGGTTTGTGGCTTGGGGAAGCGTTGTTCCTTATACAATTCTACACTGTTTCACCAATTTGCAGCAATGTTGCATAGTTACCTGTTAGGACGCTCCGGACATACCTGGCTAAATGACCTTTGGACACCCCACCCCGTTCCCCAGTTTTCAGCACCTTTACGAAGCGACGGTTGCCTGAAATCGGTGAAACATCAATGTAATCATAGAAGGACCAGTCCTGATATGAGGAAAACATCTTGAGGTTCAGGACCTAAGATGCACAGTTTCCAAAATACTTACACCACAATGCACTGCAAGAAACTGCACCACACAAGGGTGAGGTGACAGGCAGGGAGAGAGCACGGAAGGTCACAGTATGCAGCAGCACAAAAACTCACTCTTCGTCCTAACATCTGCTCCGTGGTTCTCAGCCAGCCAAATGCGCCCATTCTCTGTGCAGTTTACTTCAGGGTGCAAAGCACATCAATCAATAAGCGAATCGGAACAGTGACCTACAGGATCAGTGTTATCATGTTTGTCTACAGAACCCATTCAGAGAACGGGTACTTGTGCTAGTTAGTAATAAAAATACAAAATAAACTAGGGCTTTCACACCCTCAATAGATGTCAATACATCACAACATGGGCGCTTTGAAACAGAAATGACTTGCTGTATAAGCGCCTAACAAGTGAACAGCAAAATGAACTGGTGGAGAATATCAGTAATCCATTATTCCACCACTATATTCAATGTCAAAATTACTTGAGGTGACCAAAGTGGAAGATAAAAAACTAAGGGCCTCATCATGAGTTGGGTGAGGCGGTAAAATGTGACAGTAATGCTATACCCTCTGCATTTACCACTCTGCCCAATCCTGTGTTTGGCAGAAAGTGGGGGTTTTACCTCGAGCTTTTAGCTGGAGGTAAAAATCCCCCCTTTCCGCCTGTTTTTGGTGTTATTAGCATGGCACTAATTGTGCCAGCACTAATAGCGACATGAAACCCAATGGGAATGGGGATTTACCTTCCCACTGCAACTCAGGATCCACTGCAAATTGCACCAGACCACAATGATGCAATGCTAATAACATTGGGCAGTATCCCGGCACAATTAGTGCCGTGATACTGCCACACTCAGGATGAGGCCTTAAGACTTTGAAGAGAATGTAAGGTGATATTACACAAAGACCAGGAAGGCTGCTTCACCGTCAAATGTGGTTAGCTCTCTGAATTCACGATCTTGCGGGTGATCTTGCACTTATGGGGTGTTTACTAAAGCAATTGACAAGAAGTGTGCAATTTTGGAAAATCACAAGAAAGCAGTTCATGCCACTGATGGACATTCATAAAAGAAATGTATTCTAGTTGAAATATGTGTCACATTATTTTGAATGCTGTGCACTCGTAAATAGCAAGTACTGGAATAGCCAAAAATAGGTTTTTGCTGCTCTCATACCACAGACAGTGCTGAAAAGAATGTCAGAGGTATTACTGTGTGTCCTGTTGGATGATGGCTCTCTGTGAATTTCTGTGTTTGATAAATAACAGGGACATGATACAAGAAAAGAACAGTAGTATTCCAAATCCTGATGACATCTTGAACTACTAAGTTGTACTACTTATTAGCTCAATCATTCACTAGGGCTATGGCACAATATCAATGTTTCCTGAGGCGACAGGACAGATTTGCGAGTGCACTATTGAGTGGCTACTGGTGTGATGCCTGTAGTAATGGTTTTCTAGCTTCAGCCGAGTCCTGTACATGGCGTTGATTCATAGGGTATTATGGAGTTAAAAAAGCATTCTGAGCTCACCAAATGTTCTATACGTGCATTTTACAACTTTAAATTAATGCAATTAGTACAGGGTAGTTCCTAATCTTGAAAATGCAGTGTTCAATTGACATAAGCACAATCCAGCCAACACGTGTTTCAAACTCTGGTCTTTCTCAAGGCTGGTTTTAGCATTAAACATATCCTATTCAAATGATATCAGTTACAAAATATGATTTTTACATACCAATGTCACGTAAGGAAGATTGGCAGAAAGAAAAGAACAAACAGAAGAACATTCAACTTAAGTTACATATTAATAATTGTACTAAATATACTGTATAATCCCATCATTTTATCTCTGGTTAGGCATCATGCAAAGCGTGATTTCGGTGTAGCACCCAAAATGCTCCAGTCAAATATGATTAAAGACCAAATTGAACATTATGCGTGTGCTTTTATAAGTTAACTCATCACACCCATGCAGGTGTCGAATTAGATGTAAAACATGAAGTGTTATGTTAGTGTTATGTCTCCCAACTAGGGTTGGCTAGTGGTATAAACCCAATTCAAATGAGTGAGCCCGTCCATCATTCACTAGCAAGTCGGGTCCACCACTCACCAGTAATTGGTAATAAGGATGCTCTGAAATAGTAAGCAGAGATAGTTGGCTTGTGATGAATAGTTATATAGGGTCTAAATACACTTACCCAATGTTAATGCGTCTATCGTTGCCTTAAGTTGCATGGATGTTCATACTAGCTTTCCAATTGTTCTGAGCTGTAATAATAGATTGCACAGGGTAAGCCCACAACACAAGCAGTTAATTTGTCCAGCATTTGCCACTTTTTCGTACATTTTTAGTATTGTAATGCAGACTTAGCCTTATTGTAGCCTGATTATGTGCAGCTATTGTTGTGTCCTTGTTGGGTGATTTCTCCCTCCAGGTCGGTTTTGTCACTGTGGGGAACATGGTATCTTCTTGATTACATGATTCACCCCCATGAATTTAATGTAGAAATTGCATTTGATATTGCCAACTGAAGTTTGCCATGTACTTGTCACAGCTACTATTTAACTTTAAGGCTAAGCCACTATTAGTGTGTTTAATAAAGTCAGAACCCCCATGTTATGGCTAAATAATTATTGCCCCCACTACTTAGTCCATAAACTGGATTTCAAAATGAGAAATGTCTGTTACCTCTTTAGTGACTAGCAGTCCCTCTTCGGGATCCAGCACGGCACTCTGTGTGCATTTTAGCCCGTGGGTGCCATCTTGGATTAAACATAGGTAAATAGTGCGTGTGATGTCACAAGAATATTTGTGCGTGACGTGACTCGTTGTAAATAAAAGAAATCCCAGTTTGGTTTCACAGCGATATATGTTGCCTTGCCCTAGTTTTGGAGTTTGGGTACAACATGTAGTAGCCAACTGGGTCCCATACTTTCCCTAGCACTCAGTTTTGTTGCCGGAGTGTAAGTGATGAGATGCTGTCATATGAAGCACTTTCATATTTTAGACATTCTTGCTGTAGTTTGAATGTCTGTCCCCCAGAGAACTCCTGGCTGCAAACATACTACTGGTGATGGCAGATATGGTCCTGTGGCTGCCATGTGCTGAAGTTTTGCACCTTCAGAACCGATATGGTGTCTTTGAAAGACCCTATACAAGGGTGGAATAGTAGCATTGTCCTTCCCTTCTATCGCTGTAACTGCGACATTAACCTGCTCATTATACTCCTCTATGTTACTGGTATCCAGATTCATAGGTTCAAGCCTAAAATGGCTCACATTATTTGTCTTGCTTGTCATCATCACCATTCTCATACCCATCATCAGTTGTTTTTATTGTTTTTTCAACTTATTTGAAGAATCAATCGTCCTTTAACAAAGCAATGTATTGTTGCAGCAAAGCATTTAATTTGATATATTTATTTTGGAGTTTTGTAAAAGGCAGAAGGGCTATCCCTGTGCTGCCCAGAGAAGGGCCCATAGCTACCAAAAGTAGGTGTAGCATCGGACAATGAGATAAATATGAAGAAGTCCATTGGCCCTACCATTTGCACTGACCCTCACTTTAGTATTATACAAGGTGTGACAAAATGAATTCTGCCCTGCAAGAATATCAAGATTAGGGTGGCTAAACTGCCTATTCATTCCCACACCTTTACAGCTCAACTTTGATCTCAATCATAGTGGTAAAAGAGGCACAACCAAGAGATATGCCTGCTTTACCGTTTGTGGCCATGAGGGATGAGGGAAGGCTATACTCTAAGAAGGGCTGTGAATGTGAGCAAGTAGCAACCGAAACAGCAATAATACACAGTTCCAAAATAAAGGAATGTTCAATCAAGTTTCTATAAACATATATAGTGTAATCACACAAATTATGTGTACACTTACTATCAAAAACACTATATATATTTAAAAAAAGCAACCCCTGTAAAAAATAAAGACAGAGGGCCTCATTACGACCCTGGCGGTAATCGCCCGTCATTACCGCCATGGCGTAATGAGCGTTTACGCCGTGGGACGATGGCGTAAAGAGCGCCACATCACGACCCATCGCGCACGAGCATTACGCCATGGCGGTAATGCAAATAACGCCATGGCGGAAAAGGACCCTACCGGCATCGCTAAGCGAGCAAGGTGCCCTTCCGCCAGCGTAAGTAGCGGCCACCGTAATTTACGGCCACCGTAATTAGCGGCGGCCGTAAAAGGCCAAACCGGAAATAGCGTCATCGCGCCGGAACGGGAAGCAGCCCGTCGGCCATCTTTAAAAACACAATCCATCGCCATCCTACCAAACAACACCAGAACCAACCCTGACACCTGTCCCAACCAAACACCCACCCATCCAAGTTCCCGAAAATGCCAAAATCCGTGAAAAAGGCATGTGACCGCCAGCGCCAGGAGCGATTCAGCCGGGAGGAACTCTGCATGCTAGCGGAGACCCTGCAGGACAACGCAGGTGTTGTTTTCTCCCCTGAAATGACCAGGACAGCAATCGGGAAGAAGAAGGCCATCTGGGCCCTGGTGGCTGAGCGCGTCAGCGCGGTGGGGACCGTACCCCGCACCCCACAGCAGTGCCGGAAGCGCTGGGATGACCTGCGCATACGGGTCAGAGCCGTCATCTCGGCAAACCGCAACCTTGCCCAGGGAACCGGTGGAGGGTCGGAATCCCCCCTGAAACTCCAACCGTGGGAGGAGATCTGTGCTACCACCATCGGCATGGAATCCATCGAAGGCGTTGGAGGGATGGAAAGGGGAGCCCCGACATCAGGCGATGAAGGTAGGTGCCTCATACAAGACATGCCATAGTCACAGCAGTCCAATCATGTGTAGCACAAGGTTGCCCTAGAGTGTAAATGCAACACAAATCAATACTGCCCTTAGCCACATGCGAGCACCACCCTGCATACACTGCTGGCACCCGCATACCTGCATCCACATACCACACCAAAAGGAGACAACCTGCATGGCACTGCCTGAAATCTGCCTCATCCACTGGCCAAAATAATGTCAACCATTGTCATTCAAAAGTCCGTAGACCCATCAATAACGCCCTCCCACCTTTGCTCCACCACAGGCACAGAATCACACCCAGAGGACCAGGACACCCCTGCGCCGAAGAGAGCGAAGTCCAACAACAACCTCCCTGCACCCTCAACCTCAGCTGCAGTGAGGCAGACCCCACGACAAGCAGGTCCCACTGCAGGCATACCGGAGGTCCCACCGGCAAGCACCCCTGTTGGCAGCAGGCCAGCAGCAGCTGCTCCACCTCCACCGACATTGCCTGCCACAGAAGGCAGGGGGTCAGCGGCCAGCAGCAACATCGGGGAGACAGCTGCAACAGCTGCATGTTCTGACTCGGACATGGAGCAGGAGGTCAGAAGCCCCACTGACCAACTACATTCCCCCTGTTTCTCAGACGCCAGCCCCCATGAGGGCGACACACAGGGGCACACTGAGGCAGAGGAGTGGCCTTCCACCCCATGCCCTGTCCACACTCCACAGGAGGGGACCAGCCCCTCCATCACTCCACCTGCACTGGCCATGGGCCAGCACGGCCAGCCGTCCCTCGAGGACATCACTCAACGGCAGCATCAACTGTTCGCAATGCTGGATGAGCATGCCGCGGAATGTGTGGGGGCTAGGTTTAGCATTGAACAGGCCACGGAGACACTAAGGGCGGAAGTGGCGCAGAGCACTGCCACCCTGAGGGATGCCATGCAGGCCATGTCCAGGGACATCTGTGCCGAACTTGCGGGCTTGCGTCGTGCGGTCACTGACCTCACCCACACAGTACAGGAGCAGCATGCACAGGGGCAGCCAGGGACATCCTCCACTGCCAGTTCTGCGCAGAGCAGCCCCGTGCGCCGTTCCGGACGCAACCTGCGCTCCACAGCCAGGGGTGCCCCGGGGGCCGGGAGAGGGGGCTTGTGACGGCCTGTGGACACTGTCACAGGCATCTGTTGACAGCTACATGGGGTGTGTTGGGGTGTGCAGGGGGGAGGTGGGAGGTGGGAGGGGGTGTGTTGGGGTGTGCAGGGGGGAGGTGGGAGGTGGGAGGGGGTGTGTTGGGGTGTGCAGGGGGGAGGTGGGAGGGGGTGTGACACGACAGTTCATAGTTCCAATACACTTTTTTCTTTCAAAAAAGGAAATGTGTGGACATTTTCATTGCGTATGTGTGCTTTATTGGTGTACAGTCCACAGTGTGCATGTCCCAGAGACACACAGTGCCCCAAGTGCAGTCTCCATGCGATAAACACCAGCCGTGTGTGCTAGAAGCAGTGGTCGATGATACTTTGGCGCATGGCACGCCCCTCCTGTGCATCGCCTCCTCCATGTGGTGGCGCCCCATCTGCACCCTCCTCATCCTCATCGTCAGGTGGTTGCAGTTCTGCGTCAGGGGGCAGGGGCACATTCCGTCTGACGCACATATTGTGCAGCATGACACATGCCATGACGATCTTTGCCACCTTCTCATGGCCATACAGGAGTGCCCCACCAGACCTGCTGAGGCTTCAGAACCGTGCCTTCAGGAGGCCGAATGTCTGCTCTATGACCACACGAGTACGTGTATGTGCACGGTTGAAGTCCTCCTCGTGCTGGTTCTGCGGGTTCCGGACTGGCGTGAGGAGCCACCTCTTCAGGGGATAGGCTGCATCACCTGTATGTAGGCGAGAATGTATGTGTCAGTCATGTTGTCTGATCAGGAACATGATGTTCCACCATGGCTGGCATGGAACTGTTACCTTGGCTCACTTCTACATGCACTAATTGATTCACACTATGCAACCAGTATATGCTCATTGCTGCCATGGCCTGTTTTGCATGCCATCACCCTATGTATGCAGAGGGGTTTTGTGCATTGTGAGTGCCCTTCCTCTGTATCCGTTCTCTGTGTTACTCACAGCCAGGTGGAGTATGCATCATCCCCCCCCCCCCTTTCTGCCAGGTGGAGTATGCATCATCCCCCCCCCCTTTCTGCCAGGTGGAGTATGCATCATCCCCCCCCCTTTCTGCCAGGTGGAGTATGGACTGGTACGTCATTCCCATGCCCACTTCCATGACATTGCACTCACCGAGTAGCCAGGATCTTGGGCCTGCATGTCGCTCCATGTAGCGTGGTATTGTGGAGTTCCTCAGGACCAGTGAATCATGGGTTGATCCGGGGAATCGGGCACAACAATGTGTGATGATCTTGTTGGAGTCACAGACCATTTGCACGTTGATAGAGTGGAACTGTTTCCGGTTGCGGTACGGTACCTCCATGGCACGTGGAACCACCAATTCCACATGGGTGCAGTCGATGGCACCAATGCAACCGGGTATGCTGGCTAGTGCATGGAAACCCACTTTGGTGTTTGCAATCTCCTGGGCAGTCCGTGGTAATGAGATGTGGTCGTCTGTGTGCTTGAGGATGGCATCGAGCACTTGGATGAGTGTTCGTGAGAATAATGGTTGTGAAATGCCATGCAGGTGCCCCACTGTGTGCTGGTAGGTGCCTGTGGCCAGGAAGTGGAGTACAGCCACTACCTTCAGTAGGGGGGGGGTGGCGGTTGGACTTTCTATCATGCTGACGATGTCGTCGTGTGTCATGTCTACGATGGCGGTGATGGTGTCCCGGTCCAAACGGTACAGGGTGTGGATCTGCTCAGCAGTGAGGTTGTTTGGATTGGCTCTGATGCGTGGGATTGGGGGCTGCCTGCGTGGTGGCACTGGCTGTGCTGGTGGGGCTTGCTGGGCCTGCCTTGCCCTCCTTCTCCTCCTGCGTCTCCTCTGTGCTGCCTGTTGTTGTTGTTGTTGCTGTTGTAGTAGCACATGCATTGCTATCAGGTCCTCCAGCCCCAACATTGCTAGTCGTATTGGCATCATTGTGGAGTGTGACTGGGTGTGGGTAGGGGTGGGGTGTGCTCTTTTTGTACTCCCCTGAGTCTGTATTGCCTTCACCTGTGCTGTTTCTGTGCACCTGTGGCAGCTGCATTCACTTGAATTGGCCCTTTACGGTTGGTTCGCGATGGCGTTATTTGCACCATGGTGGTAAGGTACTTAGCGGCCTCGGTGATGGCGTTAGGTGCATGTCCGCTTGGGTCGGCATTTGCGTACCTTTCCGCCATGGCGCTAAGTACTGTGTGGGCGGTCGCGTGCGCGCACCCTTAACGCAGTTAGCGGCAGCGTTAACTACGATGCCGCTATTGGCATCGTAGTTTACGGTCAGGAGTCATGATCGGACCTGGCGGAAAACGATGGCGGTAACCATTTACCGCCATCGTTTTTCACTTACCGCCAGGGTCGTAATGAGGCCCAGAGAAATAAATGCAGGATGTAATGATGCAGACATCTGGGTACTTATCAGGGAGGGAAAATAGGCAGAAATTGCTACAAGGATTGCAGAAATTATATTTTGTCCAGGAAAAAGGTGCAAACGGTATGTAAACTGTCTTTACGCCCCAAAAGTTGGGCCACAGGGACATGGTCACTTCAAAGTTGCAAGTATTATTGGTCCAAGTGGCTAGCTAGCATTGAGTCAATTCTAAAGGTTTGCTTAATTTGGTTCAAATGGTGTGCTCAAACTATGCAGTTCAGATGGCTCATCTGGATCATTTTCGAAAGTTGAGTTGGTTCGAAATGTTGGTACCCACTGGTTTGGATCGACATATTAGGCAGTGCTCCGTAGGTTTGAGTCAATGTCCTAGGGTTCGTGGCTGTAACACTGATGGTCCGATGTGATCTTCGAGTGGCAGCTTTTTGAGGTTTTTACACACAGGAAATCTGGTAGTTCGAACAGAATTAGTGCCATGCTGTACCTGGTATGATGTGGAGGCAAACCGGTTGGAATGTGCAGAAGCAGTGGTTTGGAGTTCAAGAAGTGCCAAAAGCTGCACCGGCAGATACTTTGGTTCAAATTGCTGAACATAAGTTGAATTTGGTTCACTGAAAACAGGGATCTCGGGATTTTCTAGCCCTTACGATGCTGTGAGACTCACTGTAGGGACTCTAGGACAATGTGAGCCCTTTTAGGTTGGGTCCTCCTAGGCTAGGGAGATTTGTAAGCAGAGTGGTAGGCCTTGGTCCTCTGAAAGTGTCACTGTGCCCTGGCAGTGGATAGGGAGCAGGCTTTGCCTCTGCCTTTGAGCACTTCAGCTACCCCTCTATGGATGAGTGCTTTGGAAAGGCAAACTCTCCCTATGACATCCAAATGAATGCTTTGTTAACTCCTGGATGGTCTAAAAATGAATCAAAGAAGGGGTGGAGGGAGACCCCTTTTTTATAGGCAAAAGACACAATGGGACTGGAGGAAAACAATGGGACCTTAAGGAATCTAGTATTTGCCTGGTTGGATCATACCCAAGGTTCTATGTGCTAAAGGAACTATAGGAAGTAGGAAGGAAGGAGGGATTAAAAAAGGAAATGCAAGATGGCGGAATCCTCCCAAACTATGATCAGCTCACTCTGGCTAACCATGACCCCTTCTCAGACACACAGCTAGTAAGGCTAGTGCTTTGGTGTATTGTGTGCCCTTTGGTTTCTCTTTGCAGGAACAGTGCCTGCTAGAGAGAGGTGTTATCTGACCTCGCAATGGCTCAAAAGAGAGGCATCTCCCATGGGATATTGTCTTTCTGGTTGCAGCAGGTTCAGCCAATCTAAGGAAAATGCACACAAACTGTCCAGGACTGGCCTGGGTTCATAGTGGGAACATATCTTCAATACATATCAGATGTGTTTTTAATAATGATGTGACTTACTAGCTACCATACACCAAACTCAGGTCTGGCTTATCTTTTAAGGTTAAACTGGTACCAGGATGGTAGTACATAATAATCATGTGGTTTTGGAACAAAGGTGTGGATTTTAAATGTGGCCTCTCAGCTGAATTGACTTTGCTATCACCCAGGAACCCATGGCGTCTGAACCTGCTCTCTGTCATCTGTCACTGTTGATCAGGTGTTGCAGATCTGAAAGTGAAACAGCGCACAGGTGTTTACTGAAAGGATGGCTTTGGTTGTAATAAAAGTGTGTAATAAACTATATGTTACAAAATAAAAAATAAAAAAAACAGGTGTTACAATGCTTCTTGAATGGAGTTTGATGAAAGGGGTGTTTGGTTAGCAGACCGCTCTTTCTGAGATGGAACTGCCTGCATCGCTTTTATAATTAATACAAATCAAAAAAGATTTTGCACCATTACCAGATGGCAATCCTTCACACAAGATATTGCAGGGGACAATGCTGAAAAAAACTTCACTAGTTTTCAATGGGATTTGCCACATAGAAATCAGGTACCCTTGTAATTCCAAAACATGTTAGGCCTAGTGACCACTAAGTTTGAGAATATAGCAACACAACAAGGTGGTCTAAATATTCTTCCTGGCCAGAGGGGCCTTGGAGGTGTCACAAAGAGTTCCACCTACTGCCCACCCCAAAATACTGCACTAATTTGTGGCAAACCATCCCATTATCAAATGATTGCTCTGTGGTGGATGGGAGGGTTATTCTGCAACTCTGGGTGGGATAAGACAAATGTGATCTGCCCATGTGTACCCTCCACTTGTCTTTGATGGAATTTGTCAGTGCCCACATGAGGTTTGGCACACTTTGTATCAACTTCCAAGCTTGAGGCATCCTCCTGCCCCAATCAATGCGTCTGAAGTAGACTGTGCCCATATACATAGAAGCAGTTAAAATCACCACTCTGACATGGAGGCAGCAGGCTCTTCACCACAGCTACACATTCAGCACACTGTGCACTTTTCTCAGTACCACATACCATAGTATTTCAAGCTCATGTGGATTTCCAAATGTGGTCGGTTCACATAACTGTACAGAGGCCTAACTACATAAAATGGCCTAATCTCTCCAATGATTCATTTATTTCCATAAAACAAATATTCTTTGACAAAAAACATTTAGTGAAAGTTTAAACCTTCAATAATCAGACACAATGCCACAGGTTCATCACTAGAAAAGTATTTTCGATGATGGTCCACCTAAAATTACATATATCATTGGAGAGTAAATCATAGAACAAAAAAGGAACTAGACTGCAATGGTTGAACAACGTTTACAGAAGTAACTTGAACTTCAACAGTAAAATCATTCTAAACATGTTTTAAAACATTAGGTTGATGGTTTTTAAAATCTAATCTATAAAACAATTAAGCCTACTTAGCAGGGGGTATTGAGTCTGTTCTTTGAATCCTCACTATTTGATAACGCTCTGCAAATCTTGTGATTCTATGTTACTGTTTCCTCTAGAAAAACGTAAATAAATACAAACTCTGTGTATTTATTTGATACTGTGATACTGTCACAACAATAGAACCACAATGCAGTGTTTCAAGAACGCAGAGGATTATCATTACAGGGACAAAGATTAATCGCACCTTTTAGGGTGACATAGTTAGGCATGGTGATTGTATTTTACAATGGCCCTCATTACGACCCTGGCGGAAATCCATGGTGCAATTTGCACCATGGTCCATGGCGCAGAGCTGCCAACTCCGCCATGGGGGTTGGCGGACTTACCGCCCCATTCCGACCTTGGCGGGGCGGTAAGTCCCCAATCCCCATTTACCCTTCCCCATTCCCATTTTTGCCCCATAGGGTATAATGGGAGTGGGGAAGGCGTTAATTACGCCACCGTAAATTACGGTGGCGTAATTAACAACAAGTCCCGTAGCGCCATGGATTTTTCCGCCTGCAAAAAGCAGGCGTAAAAATCACCATGGCGCTACGGGAAGTCGTAATCTGGCGGAGAGATACGCCATGCATTACGCTGGCGTAAACCCCTCTCCGCCAGGGTCGTAATGAGGGCCAATATGTTTTTCACCCCCAGTGGCCACCACTCGCTAATATACTACAAACGATGTGTAACAGATTTTCTTTGAAGTGCATCAAAATCAACGCAAATTTAGAATTTGTACTTTTTTAGCTGGGATAAACCATGTGGTGGCAGAACGTATATTTCTGAAATCCCTTGCATTTCTGTCAATTTTTCACCAATTTTCAGAAAGTCATTTTATATTTCCTACAGTACTAGCACAAAGTTTGGAGTACTTTAAAAGGACGTTA
This sequence comes from Ambystoma mexicanum, assembly GCF_040938575.1. Lineage (NCBI taxonomy): Eukaryota > Metazoa > Chordata > Amphibia > Caudata > Ambystomatidae > Ambystoma > Ambystoma mexicanum. Next base: position 294,231,355 of record NC_090941.1, read on the forward strand.
TTGTCACTAGTGTGCCCGTTGACTGTTGGTTAGAAGATATTTCTTTTAGTGTGCGCAGTATAGGTATATTCTTTGCCCATATTGATCTTTGTCCAGTGGCACACCAGTCCACTAAGTGGTATAGTCCTCAGGATTGGCGTTAGAATTTCGTGACGGAAATGTTCGAGGGAAAAAAGACCGGAGATTATTTTTCTGTAAATAACCTTCAGTCCTTTCTCCCCTGAACATTTTCAACTTGGCTTCAAAGTGTTTTCCTGATTCCCCTTTCAAAAAATCACAGATAACACGGGTATGTGTTGTGTGCATTGTAAACACAGACATATTCATTTTTTGTTTCATTGAGTGCATGAGTAAGGTAATATCTCTCAGTGCAAGATGTTATAAACACTTTCATGTTAATTCAGCAATATCTAGCAAGTCAAAATTATTGTAATAAATCATGCAATATGATTTCAGGGATTCTTTGCCCATCCTTGCCCTTTCTTTTCGTCCAATAAAGACTTTCATGTGTGAAAATGACCAGTCCACATTGGCACTGGACATGGGCAAGGCCAAAATATTCAACAAACAAACTGATGAATTCACCCACGGTTACCGCTTTAACACCCAATACTCATCTACCTGGAGATGCAGATTCTCAGGCACAGGCTCTGCCAAATAGGCATTAAACTGGGTGCACACACTCTCAGAGTCATCAAAATGGTGAAAAATAAATGCATACTTTTCAAAGTCTGGACTAAATATCTGTTTTGCGGAAGGGATCAAGTACTTGCATGGCATACCACAAAGAGGCTTGGCTCACTTCGAATGACATGGTGGCTGATGAGATGTTTCTACACAGCATTACTTGCCATTTTTCATGCATTGTTGAGTAGACTATCCAAAACTTCTCCTCAACAGTCTTATGCTTGCCAAGCGGCAGACTCTCCAGTAGAGTACATTGTACAGGGCTAAAGTGACTGAAAGTGTCCCCCAGCTTTCTTTCAAATAAGAGTTTGACCTCCACACCAGTGACATTATACACTTGGTAGATATATGTGTTTTCAGATTCCCTCCTCGTCATTATATCAAATACAGCCGTCATATTCTTTTGCAAAAATCTAAGAACAGATCATACTGTACTTTCCTTCACCTCACTATCAATGTGCACCCTCAGATCCTCACATTTCTTGCCTGAGGCCTCATCACTAAGGAAAGAATCGCTAAAAGGTTGCAACATCCCTGCCTCTAATACAGAGAACCACCGGCTAAAGGAGGCAGTTGGAGTAACCTTTTTTTTCATGCTAAGTGCAAAATGTTAGGTGTTTGTCTTTCAGTTCATGTGCATATCAAAATAGTGCACAGGCATGGACTACAGAGTTAAGTGCCCCCCTATTCATAACTGAGGACTTAACACTGCTTTTAAAACTCCATCAAGTAAGTGACACGAGTCTTGCCTGGGGTCAGGAAGGCCTTGAAATCGGCATTGCCCTTATATAGATCATCACATAACTTAACTTGTAGAATTACTACAAACGCACGCTGCATAACTCCAATCCTTCTCAAACGTGCTAAGGACTTTCTGGAATAATAATAATAATACTTTATTGTGATACAATCCAGGAATTGGATTTTACACAACTCATACATTTTTATACACATTTCAAAACAAACAAATCATACATATCAACTCATTAAATTCTATATAGAAAATATACTTAAAATACATAAAATCCATACAGTCACATAACAGCAACCTAAATAGTAGGAAAAATAGTAGGAAAAATTGCACAGTCGTGAGAGTGCCCTATAGTAAGTAGATAAGAATAATGTAGATAAAAGTCCTTACTGGAGCAAGGGCTTTATCTGATTCCATACCCTAAAAAGAGCTAGCTGTAGACTTAAGGCAACTGGGTTCAGGCATCCATACTAGAAAACTTCATCTTTTATCGCCTCATAATTATGAACCCATGTTTCATAAGCGTTCATATATATCGAACCAAGTTTTGAGCAAAGTGTTAAGACGTGCCGAGTTGTTTCAAGTACTCCAGATATCTGACAAATTCTACAGGTCCTGGACTCTCGGGGAATTTTTAACCTTGGCCCGATAATCGTGAGAACCGGTAGCTGGTTCGTTCTCAATTGCAAGAGAAATCATCTAGCTTCGGGCGCCGGGGATAATAATAGGTACATTTGGGGTCTTAGATATCTATGGGTGACATGGGAGACTGCCTCATAGCCTTTAAGTGTAATTAGGTGATCTGTGTTCATACACCAGTCCCACTTATTTAACTTATCTTGGAATGATCTTTTCTGGTGTTTAAATGGTAAATGTTTTAGCTTTTCATGAGGCCAGTCAATCTCCACAAACAATGATTCATGTTTTTCAAGGTCATAACTTTGTCCTGCCAATTTAAGCAATTTACATTGAGGATTTGCTAAGGCTTTCAGGTAGAAGGAACCTTGTGCTCGCAGTGCCATCCCTCTCAGGGAGATTAGTCCCAGTTCCAATCTCAGGTATTGCACTGAGCAAGAGGGTCCCAAGCCAAAGACACTGCACCAATAATGGCCCTCTAGTGTAGCTAACCACGTCAAGTCTTGCATTGCTAAGGCCTCTAAGCCATATAGTACTGCAGGGACAAAGCACTGCTGGTACAGCTTCAAAATACCAGCCATACTAAAACCCGCAGTCCCCTTTGCAAATCTGCAGGCCTAGAGGGTGAGCAATTTAGCTCTCCTTTTTTTATTTCTAATAATGGCTTCATAATCTGATAGCGCCTTGAAATCCAGCCCCAAATATGGGTATTGCTCCACCATAGCAATAGTTCCCAGATTGGTATCAACGCCAGACCGCCTTGGCCCTTTTCTTGCAATAGCCATTATTTTTGTTTTTTCCAGGTTTATGACCAATCCCAGTTGTCCTGAGTAAACCTGAAGTTCATTAAGTAGGTTCTTAATACCGGATAGAGTAGGGTCAAATAGGATCAGGTCATCTGCATATAGCATTCCCGTAATAGGAGTTTCCTTCAATTTCGGTGGACAATTTGATTTAGATGCCAAGCGGTCTAGTAGATCTGCTATATATAGGTTATATAGCATGTATGCTGTTACGCATCCCTGCTTGACTCCTATATTGGTGCAGATCTCCTTTGATACCTCCCCGCTGTCGTTAAGGCAGACCCTTGTGGAGGTGTTACTATGCAGGGCTATCAAGATGTTTAATATCCAGCTAAGGCACTCCATTTCTTTTAGCTTAAGCCACAATATGTCCCGCCCCACCAGGTCGAAAGCACTGGTGAAGTCTACAAAGGCCATATATAATGTGGCATCTTTACAGCTCATGGTATTATTAATCAGCTGATCTAACACCCTGATGTTATGGGTAGTACCTGCCCCTGGCCTAAAGCCTGTTTGTGCATAGTGCAAGATCTGTCTTTCCATGACCCAATTTTCAATCTCTTTAAGGACCAAGGTGTTAAAGATTTTGCTACTAACATTGAGCATAGAGAGTTAACGGTAGTTGGCAGGTAAAAATCTCTCCCCCTTTTTATAGACTGGTATTAATACAGACTTCTTCCAAGAGGAAGGGATTTGGCAGGTTCTGCAGATCCTAGAATAGAATGTGAGTAATATCTGTGCCCAGTTATGAGGGTCCTGCTTCAATACCACATTGGCCAGGCCATTTGGTCCTGGGGCGTTTGAGGATTTTAGATTCAATATCGTCTGTTTTATGCACCTATAACTAAGGGGGAGTGGCCAACTAGAAACCCCTGTACTACTTTGTATGTTGGTCGTGTAATCTCTATGAAATTTGTTGGAGATATATTCAACCCATTTTTCACCCGAAATAGGATTCAAGACGTTCAGCTTCTGTTCTCCCCCCGCACGTGTCAGTATTTGCCAAATCCTATGGCTATTTTTGCTACATAGGGCTTCAGCAAACTTTTGCCATTGGCTTCTATTTTGGTGCTGGCGATATCTTTTTAGCCAGCTACGATATTTGTGTTTTATCTTTAATACCTCAAGGTTAAATGTATCCACCACACCATTAACAATTTTATGTGCTCTTATTTCTCTTAAGGCTCGACGCATGAGGCGTTTCTGGTCTCTAATGTTTGCATCAAATATTTGCATACCACCATTTTTCCAGATCATCCCCGGGGTAGAGTTAGCTTTGAAGAGTGAATGTGTTAGGTGGGTGATCCAGCTTTCAATTTCCTCTGGGCTCTTATTCCACATTAGTTGCTTAATGGTCTTATCGCTAGGGAATGTAATGGTAGACATTTTTTCAATGGATCTTTTGGTCCATCTAATTTTATTGCCCGCTTGGTTAGTTGTCAGCTCTCTGCAGGCGTCCACATTAGTGCTATCCCCCCCACCCTCCATACATAGTGTGAGGGTACCATGGTCACTAAAATCGTTCAACTTGATGTTTAGTTGCAAAACGTGTGGGAGGAGACACTCTGACACGGCCATGTAGTCAAGGACTGCAGATTTTTCCCCCACTGACCAAGAATCTTTCCCTGGTATGTCCCCCCTTACGCGGCCATTTAGTATAGTCAGATTCCATTCTCTAAGGATATCAAGCCAGAGTCTCCCTTTGTTATTACTCTTGGGCCGGGGCATATCACACATATTCTGGACGAATATGTAAATCCCACACCCTTCCATTTCCAGGCATTTCGCATTCAAATCTCCACAAAGTATGGTAGCTGACTTATTATCCCCCGTACACCAGGCGCTCAACAAGGTGTCCAATATATCCCCAATAGGTTCTGTATTCTGCTCACCTGGGGGATCGTAAACATTAATTATCAGAACCTCATTAAAGCCTACCCAACCTCCCGGCGGATTTATTTGAATCGCCAGGACATTTCCTCCAGTGCTATCTTGGTAGATCAGTTTAGGGTTATATGAGGACTTGACACAGGTTAACAGTCCCCCCTTTGGTCTTCCTCTATCTCCTTTTACTGCCATACATTGGAAGGTGACAAAGCCATCAAAGTCTATGGCAAACGTTACCCAGGATTCTTGCAGTATGAATATATCAGCCGATAGTAGGGCATAGCGAGACAATCCCTCTCTTATCCAGTGGCTATGTCCCCTTGTGTTCCAACTAATGATAGTAGAGGTTCATTCTCTTTTCTTCTGGGCAAACATTCCTTGTAACCACACCCACCCTTGTTCATCACTAAATTTTTGTGCCGCTTTTGTTATCGTTGGTACAGCAACACTAGAAGAACATGCGCAAGAGCATTTTTGGCAATTATCTTCTCTTGAGGCAGATGCTATAGATATGTCTAGTTCATATCCCAAGTGTTCCAAAGACGACCAATTTGCCCTTATCATAGCGGCTGTCTCAGGTAAGCAGCAATGGACTGTTGTAACTTTTACTCCTTTCAAGCGCGAAGGTTCAACAAAATCAACATCGCTGGTATTCAGTATTCTTAATGATGGTATTTTTGCAAAGAGGGCGAACAGAGCGGATCTATTTAATTGGGTACCCGTTTTTCCTCCTTCAATAGGCGCTATGGTCACATTTTTGATGTCCAGTTTTTCAGTTCTCGTAGCACCCCTTCCACCCGGACGGTGGGTTTTAGGAGGAATATATTGGGGGGCCTCAGGTTCCTATCTAGGTAAGGATACTGAGTTTTGAGGAGCTGTGCCTGTTTTAGAGCAATTTGACAACTGGGCTTCCAGATGCTGCTAGGTTGCCCCGGTTGCTCATCTATTAGCCAGCTGGTTAAAGTGCCCACTGTTTGGGCTGATCTTCTTTTCCTTCTTGCCGCCCGTTTCCGTTGTTTTTTAGATATATTTTTAGCTGGTGGTCGAGGGGTAGAATTTCGTGGAGGGTGGGGATTAGCGGATTTATCCTCGCTTCTCTTTGCCTGTCTTTTCTGTTTTCTAGAGGGTTGGGCTCTGTTTTCCGGCACACCCTCGCCTGGAAGAGAGGGTCCCAGTTCCTCTTCAATCGAGGTTTCCTTATCTAAGGATGGGGCTGGCATAGCCCTATCCCGTCCTTTCTCTGAGATGGCAGTGGGCGGGATCTCCATCAGGTCGATACAGAGGATAATAGGTGTTTTAGTAGATGCACTCAACAATTTGTAGAGTGCAAGCACCACTCTCCCCTGTGCTTTTTGATCTTCGTGAATCGTACCACAGAGTTTTAGCAGTATTTTAATGGCGAAGTTGAGAGTAGCGTTTCCAGTTTGTGAAGTATCATGGGTACTGTAGTCTGGCTGTACCTGATCATGTAGGGAATTTCCGGATTCAAAGGCCATGTTTGGGCTGGCCGATAATCGCGGTGCCTTTGGGGAAGGTGTAAAATTCGTATTTGGTAAGGAGGGGGGGTCTGTTTGGGAGGCCGAGGACACGAGAATAGGATGATCCTCGTCCTCTAAAAGGGTTTTTATAGATTCCTCCATTGTCGGGATCACGGACCCTTTTTCCTCAAGAGTATCGGGTATCATGTCACTAGCTACAGGAGACACTGGCGCCTTTTCATCCATTTCTTTCCCCTCTTGTGTACCCACCCGCTCCTGGAGAGCATAACATAGCTGTAGGAGAGAGTCATTATCAAGGTCTAGCGGGCGGTAGCTGCCTTCTCCTTCTATTTGTGAGGCATTACCTTTTTTGGACCCAGTCGCAGGCCCTCCCTCTGTAATTTTACAGGGAAAGTACGCGTCCAGAGGTCCCTTTTGGGGGGCCGTCACTTTTCCTCCTGGGGCGTTGTTTTCCCCGTTTTCTCCCATGGGGTTTTTGTCCATATCTACTGAGGTTCCTTTGTTTGACCGTAACCCATATGGTTTCCTTCCCCTTACAGATGCCGTTTTATTTCGGCTAATTGCCTTTCCTGGCATCCTTGCGTTTGTTCTGTTTTATTCGAGCTGAAGCAGGGAGGATAAATAGGGGAAGGGAGTAAGTGTATATATAGGTGTTCTGATAGCTCTGACCTTGATGTGTCACTGGGTCACGGTAATCCCATTTGGGTGTCCGTGCCAAAAGATTATCAGTGCAATGGCCTCAGACTATAATTTACCTAGGTGGCAATTTATTGGGGATTATCCAGGCGTGAACTGGAGTCAGTGCAGACGAACCATGAGAGGTAGAGGTTCGTGAGCACTACTCCCTGTCTCCCTTCCAGCCTCGCAGCCGCCCCAGGTACAAAAAATCACGGGGAAAATGCCGAAAATTAGTGCAGAGGTCAGCTCTGACCAGCTCTTACCAGTCCTTAAGCTGGATGCCGCTGCTGGTGGGCTATCCTCACTGCCCTCACAACCATGGGACGTTACGCCGTGCTCAGCCCTCGAAGCCCAAATCTGCCGCCCAGTCCGACAGCGGCTTCAGGCACCCGGCACCCGGCGTTAGTCCACAGCGTTGTCAAGTTTTCCCCACAGTATCTCTGCGGTCTTCTCGGGGCACCGGGGGCTGGCGCAGGCGTTCGTAATTCCGGGATCGCGGGCTCCCTCTCTCGCGATTAGAGGAAGGGACCTTTGCCACTCGTCTGTGCGTGTCAAGCCGCACCAGGTTCACGCTCACGTCAGAAAGGCAAACGAGAGTAAACGAACTGGCCGCTTCCGACACAAATCCGACACTGGAATAATGCTGCGACCGAAGATGCATTGCAAGTTTCAACCACCTCCAAATCTGCGATGATAGTATGGTGCACCCATCCAATATTTAGGTCACAAAAAGTGAAGAGGACGACCACTGCTGGATTACCATGCATTTTGGGTGTTTCTTTGATAGTGATTGACATTTTTACATCACCTTTAACTACCTCTCTGTTTAATGCCTGTCATAAAAACCCCAGGAAGGTATTTCTCTGACATTTGAGTGAATCTGGTCAATGTTGTGCCTGCTGGGGCCCGTCTGTGGAAAAGATTACTGATTGGGCCACGTGCCTGGTGCAAGCTAGTTCCTTCCTGCACTAAGGCATGTACAAATTCATGTGCCACATCTTTTTCTTTGTTGCGCTTTCTTTTAAAACGTGTTAGTGTCTCTGTAAGAGACATTTGGCACAGACAACTTTCAAATTTTGCCATATCTTGCAACTGTAGGTGGGTCTTTGAAGAAACATGCTGAACAATTCAGCTTGAAGTCTTTCCATTTACAATCCTTGTAAATTAACAATGTATTTCCATTGTGATCTTCTACTGTAAAATCTTTCTGTTCCCACGCATCATCCTCAGTGGTCTTGGTTTTGCGGGGCATTGCTCAATGTCAGAGAAGCCTAATGGAGCAATTACAAAAGAAGACTAATTAAACTTAGAAGAAGCATGAAACTAACGTTGTCCTTCAAATTCATTCCCAGTGCCTTCCCCTGCAACATCTGGTCTTCAAGTCACATTCTTTCACCCCATTGTCAAGGACCTTTGTCCTCAGCTCTGTTAAATTCTGTAAGCGTTTTTGTACCCAAAGTGCATTGCTTTGCCTGTGATTTCTATAAAAAAATACATAAATCAAGATAATTTAAAAAAACGACCTCAGCTGTTATCCGGTGTTGACACATGAATCCACTAAAGTATGCTATTTTGCTCCTGTCTTTTGTGGCTAGAGAAGAACTGCTGTGCAGTAATGTAGATTACAACAAAAGATATGACAAGTGGGGCACATGCTGGCTCAAGTGAACAAGGTTGGACATACTCATGTGGTAACCTACCTTGGGTGAATTCAGATGTCTACTGTTTGGCATCTTTAGTCCAGTGACTACTATTCTGATTGCTTGATGGCATCCTTCTCAAATTCATTTGGAAATCTGATGTGTTTGCTGCAAAGGAAAAAAAAGACAATGGGCCTCATTACACGGACGGCGGTAAGGGTTAACGGTCACTGTTAATGGTACCGGTGACCCTTAACCCTTACCGCCTTACTACGAGGTCCCTTTGCGGGTTGGAGACTTTAACGGCTGCTTTTTGCAGGCGTTAAAAACCAACCCGCAAAGCGACCAGGGTGCTAATTATGGTACCGTAATTTACGGCACCGTAATTAGCGCCTTCCCCATTCCCATAGAGCCCTAAGGGGCGAAAATGGGAATGGGGAAGGGCAATGGGGGAAAGGGGAATTACCGCCCCACCAACCTTGGAATAGGGCGGTAATTCCCCTTTCCACCAAGGCGGTGCCGGTATTTTACCGGCATGGACCAAGGTGCTGATAGCACCTTGGTCCTCCGCCTACCGTGTAATGAGGCTGAATAACATAACATCACTGGCTGGTAGCAAAAAGACCCATTCTACCAAGCAGACTACTAATGTCCACCTGGTGCCAGAGCATTAAACCCCTCCTATCCATTTCACTTTCATCAATGGGCAAGGAAGGACAGCCATTCAGGGAATTCAAGGAAACACTAAAAATAATGCCACATGGTAAAGGTGATGTCTTTTTAAACGTGCCTTTGCCAAAGGACAGAGGTCGCTCAAGGATGGCTATATAAGCCACATGCTTACATTGTCATCTGCTCCCAGAAATGTCTATCTGACCCCACCATCCCAAGATATCCTAACCACCCCATGACAACCACATCACAATGTAGGGTCATTTCAATCAGTTGACCCCAACCAACTTCACAATGTTCCCTGATGACGGTACATGAATCAACTAAAGTAAGCTATTTTGATACTGTTTTGTGTGGCTAGAGAATTGCTGGCTTTCAGTAAAGGTAGATGCAAAAGATATCAGAGCAAGTGGGGCATGGGCTTGGCCAAGTGACCATGGCTGTGCATACTAATCTATATAAACTTATGTTGGGTGAATTTGGATGCCTCGTGTTTGGCCTCTCAGTCCAGTGACTACTATTCTGATTGTTTGATGATGTCAACCGTCTCATATCCAGTTTTGTTTCCTGCAATGGAAAAAGCCATTAACATAAAAACACTGACAGGTAGTAAAGAGGCCCAGTATATCAAACTGTCTACATGGCTGAACTTTCAGTTTTCCCTGTTTGCAGAGCATTAAACCCCAGCTATCAATTTCACTTTCATAGAAGGCTGAGAAAGGGCACACACACATTGTTTGACGGCAGCATCTACCTGGCCTATGGCCTTTAAATGGTTGTTCCTGCTTATGAGCCATATGACCCACCTGGTTATATTTGTGTCTGGTGACAGATTTGGCAACTGCATCGTAGCAGTGATGATGTGTGTGTGGGTGTGTGTGTGTGTGTGTGTGTGAGCTGGACGAACACAGCTCCAACTCACCACTCAGTAAATGAACATATCTTAAAGGGAAATATACAAATCTTGTTCAATTGACCGTTCCTCTTAGAACAGGGTTCTGCAATATGCGGCTCTCTAGATGTTTTGGACTACGACTCCCATGGTCCCTCACCACTGACTATGCAGGCTGGGAATGTTGGGATTTGCAATCCACACCATTCGGAGAGCCAAAGGTTGCAGACCCCTGCCTTAGAAGAAAGTGCACTTGACAAATTAGCATTTGCCTTTCAAAATTATGAATCAAACTGGAAAACAGGGAGGAGATTGTTCAATAACTATGCTGCCAAAGTATAAAAGGTGCCCCCTTTTAAATCCCAAAATTTAAATATTGCAAGGAAAACAAAATCAAAACATGCAATATGCTATCTGAATTGTAAAATAAGTGAGAGTGTTTGCCTAGAGTGAGCAAAGGATGCTTAGATTTATGTCACTCCAACAAGAGAAGAGGTCCATATGATACAACCTGTATGTCCCCTCCTCTCCTCCACAAAGATGTGGGACATTTGATCACCAGGCTTGGGGTAAGGTGTTTGCTCGTCCCTGCTTAAAGAACCAGTCATTTTGGACCGGGACATCAAATATGACCGGGCACCAATGGAAAAGTGCCCCACAGTTGAAAACACCAGTTAATTCCTTTGTGACAGACAGAGTAGTACCAAAGAGGGGGCAGGGGGCTTGTATTGCAAGGAGGGCTGATAGACTGATCCTCAGATCCTATGAAACTGCACTCACCTGCAGCACCCCCCACACCCCTCTGCGCACTCAACTGGCCATTGGTCAGGGTGTAGAAGATAGGTTTGTCCTGCTCCCTGTGGGACATGTGCAGGTTCTCCAGCTTGATCCCCTCGGGGTGCGCGGCAGCAGCTCCTCCAGCACCTTCAGTAGCACCTCCTTGCATAGGACCCAACAGCACCCAAGCGCTAATATTGTCAGTCCTCTGCATGCAATTTATATTTTTATGAAATGATCCCCAATTTGTGCTTTCCATGACTGGAATTAAGGGCCCGATATGAGCATTTGTTAGCATCAGTGCATATGTTGTTACTGCAGTGCTTCCCCTTGTGCAAATCCTGACACTGTGCAAGTTCAAAACTCACCCAAATGTAATCATTTAACTGGTATTGCACAGAGAAAATATCTGGTGCTACAACATTAGTGTAGGTATGCCACGAGGAAGTGCAAACTACTAGCAGACACAGTGTGTGGGGTGCAGCTTTATTGCAGTGAATACTGTTGGCTGTATCTTTGTTGCTCAACTAGCGCCTAGTTCAGCATTTGGAGCAATCAGCGCCTTTCTTTCTGGCACCAAGAGCATGCAAAAACATCCGGATGATGGCTATTTGGCTGGGCAACAATGGTATGATAGCAGACCATGGTGACGATCGGATCCAATTTATTCCAACCTTATAACGAAATATCAAAAGTTCACCAACCTGTCAGCAGGGTAACAACCAATACTGAACTATATAGATATGAGTCTCTGAAGCAGCTGCAGTAACTACTGAGCTGTCTTACTTAGGGTGGGCATTGAACTCAGACGCAGCTGCTGGTACCAGGAGTAGTAATCCAATGAACTGCTGCTGCAGCGGTTGGGGTCTGAACAGGTAGGACACAATGGGCCTCATTGCGAGTGTTGCGGTAAGGCAACAACGGCGCCGGTAGTGCTACCAGCGCCGTTGTTACCTCACCGCAACATTACGAGTTTGCTTGCGGGTGCCGCTCTGGACGCATGATCAGACCAGACGCCAAGAGCGGCACCCGCGAGCCGACCAGGATGGTAGCAGCGGTACCGCTGCTACCTTCCTCCCCATTGAGCCCAATGGGGCCTCTTTGGGAATGGGGACATAGCGGGACCGGGTCCCAAAAAAAATGGGAATTACCGGGTGTTTGTGTGTGTGTGTGTGTGTGTTTATATGTATGTGTATATATAGGCTGTGAGATTGTGAGAGGCGGATGGTAAATTCTTTCTAGTAGCAAGGTGCAGAGTGTTCACCCCTTGGCCCTGCCAGGCCCTTAATGCTTTTTTTTGGTGAAAAGTTTCAAAATGTAGGTACAAACAAATAGTGATATAGCTGCTACTCTGCCAATCTGAAATTCAATGAAAAGAATGTTGTTTAAGGGACCTTCTGGTAAAGTTCCACTAATAAAAGTCTATGAAAGTCACGGAAAAAAACGATGAAATTCACTGAAAAAACTTTGTTAAAGGGATGTTATGGGTGCAAGGTAAAATCAAAAAACCAAAAGACATTTGCCAGTTATGGTAAGCTATGGAACCATAATGTGCTCCACCTGCATGCACTGCGAAGACTAACACCCACAAATAACATCATTGATTATGGAATATACTCCACTTGATATTAATTCTATATGACACAGATAACAGTGTAATCCTCCAAGCACACTGTATTCTGACGTATACAGGCATTTATATTTGTATTACATGCCTCAAGCAGCAGAAATAGAGAGAGCAGGCCATGTGAACTCACACTTCCCACCTTCTGACTGCCTTCCACTGCTGACCTCTCCCTTGCGGGCTTCATTTAAGCAGTCTCCTCTATGCATCCTCATCACAGGGTTTTCTCAGCATAGGATATATAAAGACATGGACTACACCAGTAGGGGCCTGGCAGGGCCAAGGGCTGGGCACTCTGCACCTTGATGCTAAAAAATAATTGACCATGCGCCTTTCACAGTATCACAGTGTATATATACACATACACACATACACACACATACACACACACACATTGTGTCCCACCTATCTTCATTCCATAGCCAAAAACACCAATCTTTCAAAGAAGCTACAATAAAGCTTTCATTTTTTAAACACATCTGAAAATGTTACCAAAACCACATAAAAACAGATTTGTTTTTTGTTTACAAATGTGTTCCATTGTAAAGTGCGTCCATTCATTATGAAACATAAGGAAAGACTGACGTGTAATTCTACAAGGGTTCAGGAACATCTTCTAGAGTGAAATTGTCAGAATCATTAAAAAAGAGCACTACAAGTAAATACAAAATGGATACATGCAGCAATGTAATTTGGCTGTCATAGAAAATCCAGTAGTTAGCAACCTCCCCACCAGGATGGCTTCCTGATTGATGGCTACAATTTCCCGTCTGTCAGATGGTCTAGTGAATTTGAAGGTCCCACTCAGAACTCGACATCCCTTGGCTAGTAGTGGGTGGTCCATTTTTTTAATTGGAGGGTTGAACATTTTTACCATGAATCTTTGGGAGCGATGAGAATTGCGAGAGCACCAAAACTAACCAAGGGTGGTTCTTTTCTTTTCAACCCGATAACAGTTTAAAAATGATTGATTAAAATGGTGCATTTTACAGCACACCTTCTGTCCCATGTTTGCAATCTGTTTTGTAGACAAACACATGAACAAATCCAAAACATATGAAAATCAATGCAATGGAGCATTGTCCAATGCATTTTCTTGATGTCTTTGCCCGCAATATATGCCAGTATAAAAAACATTTTCATTCTGACAGTGCCCATACATGTTCATGAAAGCTGAACACATATGCCACTATTGCCATATAAGAACATACTGTTAATTTTGCTAGTAAAATGTGATATGTCAAGGTTAGAAAACATGTCCAGTCTGACTGCACCAATGTAGGCCAGTCTAGCCACGTAAAAAAGCTCATCATGCTGTCTTTATCCTTGATACCATAAAAAATGGCATGGCACAAGAGCATCATTTTTGGGACCCTCAGAGTCTTGAAAATCAAAGTGGCAGCAGCATAGCACCCCCTATTGGCAGGCTGCCACTGCCGTTAGTGATTTGGTCAGAAAATAATTGACAGAAAATTGAGCTTTTCGCTAGAGATCACCATTCATGATGCTTACAAACATCTGTGCTTCCAGATTGGGAAAATATACAGAATTAAGATATAAAATCGTATAATCAGTGCTGACCTGATTTCTAGCGGACAACTCCTATGCAGCAATGTTTCCCAGAATAACATATAATTGCAAAGAGCTAATAGGTGGAAGTGGTTCGTAACAGATATGGGCCTCATCATGAGTTGGGCCTTGGCCCTTAAATGTGTCAGTAACGCTATTTGTGTTGGTGGTATCCTGACAGTATTACCACTGGCATACCGCCAAGGCCGTGATGAGGCCCATAGTCTCAGGTTGCTATCATGAAATTTAAATAAAAGCTCAAAAGCTCTGGAGAAAAAAAATGCTTACCAAAATCATATGCTTAATATTGGTTTGATAATGCCAAAAGTAGAAAACTCTATGATAAATAAACATATTTCCCCAGTCAGACATACCCTAATTTAATCTCTCTGTTTAAATGTATTCCCCGTTTCAAAGCACATGAATGCAGAGGACCCTGTCTGCTCATGGGAAAATATATGGTGTCACTTAAAACATGGAGGGTTACTTACACTTGTGCCATTCTCGCATTGAGATGTCACGTGTAAAAACATCAGACATTATGCCTACACAATATTTTGTGATGTTTATAACCAACACTATATGTAAATATTCTGGGGTGGGAAACAGACTGCTAATTCAAATAACTGTAAAAATTTGAAATTCAGAAAACCTAGTTCCAGAAGGTGCAACGTTGGACACTGACATCTTAACACCATAAGAGCATCCATACAGAGCTTTCTCTAACAGCATAAAAATCATTTACATGTATTGACTTCATACCAATAACGTTGAAGAAGCAGATACTTCCTTACATTGTTATGTATTGATACAATGTATCCACTCTGAATACTTGTTAAGCCAATTCACATTACGATTGGTAATAATGGATCAATAACCCCCGCTCACGGGGGCGTACAGGGACCAGTAGCAGCCCGCCAGCCCGAGCCTAGGTAGCCCCTGTACATCTTTTTTTATGGGAGATGGGCTCTGCGTTTATTGCCTAAAATACAAATGACTGGCACCTTTTCTATTTTCAAGGAGGCGCCCGCAGACAGGGGGAGCCCAAAGCTCTGGCCCAGCAGGGTGAGTTGGAGAGGGTTTGGAAAAGGTTGCTGGATGTCTTTGGGATGGGGAGGATGCAGACTTCCTGTTGCCTCCACACAATCAAGATAGGAGCTCCTACGAACGAAGAATCACACCAGAAGCAAGAGGTAAACTCTGCATCTGCTAGCATCCAGCTGGTGTCACTCTGAGCCTTGTTACTCTAAATTCTCAAATTTTTAATTGGCCACTTTGAATTTTGGTGTTGTGAGAGCCTGTCACTCTGAACTTTGTTACTGTGAATTCTCTAATCCTGAATCTGCCACTATGACTTTTGGCACTACGGAAGTTTGTCACTCTGAAATGTGATACTGTGAATTCTCTCATATTGAATTTGGCATTGCGAGAGTCTGTCACTCTGAACTGTATTACTGTGAATCCTTTCATTTTGAATTGGTCACTTTGAATGTTGGCATTGCGAGAGTCTACCACTCTGAATTTGTTTACTGTGAGTTCTCTAATTTTGAATTTGACACTGCAAGAGTCAGTCACTCTGAACTTTAGTGTTGTGAATTCTCTAATATTGAATCTGCCACTTTGAACCTTGGCACTGTGACAGTCTGTCACTCTGAATTTAAAACTAGCCACCGCCAGATTATATCACGCTGAACTTAACCGTTGTGAACCTCCTAGCTTATTTCACCATTACGTGACTCTGTCACTCTGAATTCTAGCACAGCACAATTCGATCACCTTTTTCCTTAGTAGATAACTTAAATCTTTACACTGATAGATGTGTCACTCTGAACTCAGCGGCCAAGAGCTCCCTAACTTTGTGTTGACACTGTCAGGCTGTCACTTCCTACCTTACTACCGTGACCTATCATTCTGAATTTATTTGCTACTGTAAGATCCTGTTCACTCTGAACCAAACGGCTCTGAATTATTTCATGCTGAACTTTGCCGTAAGGCTCTTACTAATCTTGCACCTTGCCTCACTAACATTCTGCCAATGTGAACCTCTGTCTCACACTTTCAATTTTGCCACAGCGTGTTCCATCTCCATTAATTCTGCTGCTGTTACGTTAGACTCACTCTTAAGTATGTCATGTTAGTGAATGGCCACATGAAATTTCAGCACTGTAAGATTTCACCAATCTCTACTGCACATCTCCTACAGTTCGCCACCTCTTAAACCTCCCCACACTGCTGCCCAGTCTTTTGGAATCTAACAGTCTGAAACCTCCCACTTCTAACTCTGGCAACCTTCAACCTCCCACCTCCCACCTGCAACCTAACCACTGGGAGGCTGGAGTTCCCATGCACCATGACACTCTGAGACTGAGATACAACCACCACTCATAGGCTTTCAGCACTGTGAACCTGATACTTCTACAAAGCCCTTAGAAGCAGGGCGCTAGGCATCAGGAAGTTATGGCCACATTGATATATTTACCAATACAAGGCTGCATCATTTTGGAATCCAATGACCAGGAGGCCCTAACACAGTGAAGACCTACCACTTGTAGACCCTGCCTCTGTGAATCCTCCTCATCACAAGCTCTGAGCACCACAACTTCCCATGGGATAGTCCAATCCCTGGGAGAGTGTATCACCTAAGGTAGTCTCCACCTAAGATAATCTTGATCCCGGGATATTCTACACCCGGGACAGTTCTGCCACTGAAACAGACTTGCCTCTGGGATAGATCCTGCCCCATGGATAGGACCCACCCCTGGAATAGATCCCACCCTGGGAAAGGTCCTGCCCAAATGATACATTTTTTGCCCCGGGGTAAGGTTTTGCCCCTGGGATAAGGACTTTGCCCCTGGGATAAGGTTTTACCCCTGTGTTAAGGTTTGGATCGGGGATAAGGACAGCACCCTGGATAAGCTTGTCCATGGACATTTTGATCCCCGAAATAGTCTAGCCCCTGGGACAGCCCGACCATTGGGATAACTTTCCCTACAATATCATGCTTGAATAGCACAAACAAACACAGCACAAGCGAAGAGAAAAACCATGAGGACAAACAGACAGCCCACAAGGAAAAACCCAAACAACCAACCTGATTGAAAAAATGCAAACAAGAAACCCAGCCCCCAAGCAACAAACACACATCACAAAAATGCATTGTACCAGGAAAGACAGACACACACGAAATAAACAATACAGAACAAACCAAATGTAACACGGCACACCATCTCAAATCACCACAACTGTAAGTCCACCAACACCAAGAAATAGCACACCTAGCCGCCCACTGGAAGAGAGCCTCTTTGCTGGAGTAAGACCAAAATGAGTGTACTTTTCATGCTACCCATCAACCAAACACTCACCCACCCAACCAACCAACCACGACCATTGCAAACACATAAGGAGGAATGCCGGAAAAACAACAGATAGATGTGAAATCCACAGAAACACAACTGAACTAAATGTCCTCAACACAACCTTTGTCACAAAAAATTGGCGAAACACAAATAATCATCAATGCAAGCACACAGATGACACAGAAGAAAACATCAACCCAAAACGCTACCTTCTTGACCTTCTCAATGAAGAAACAGAAACAACAAAACCCCAAGGCACAATCTGATGGAAAAAACAAAGCAATATCAATCCAAATCACCAATTCCACATCAAAGGACAAACAAAATCCAGAAAACAAAGAGATACACTGCAACCTAGTCAATGCCAGATCAATGTCAAAACACGCAACAGAGATGTGCGAATTGCTAAGCGATGGAGCGACAGACATCCTATTCCTCACCGAAATCTGGTTAACTCAAAGCTTCCCTACCTAACCACTTCAAATTGAAACAAACCAACATATAACAGCACCACCACTAAATATCCCACACTTCGAATCACTCCTTCTGCATTTAGCCTTAGACCACCAAACCAACCTATCATTCCTACTCATCTACAGAAGACTGACATACAGCCCTACTTTCATGGACTCACTTATGGACGCCATCAACAACATTGTCATGAAACATAATCAACTGATCATACTGGGACATTTCAACATATGGTTTGAAGATAGACAAATCAGCTAGTAACAATGCATCTACAACAATTGATGAAGGGAGGGATACACACAGCAGGTCACCTTAAAAGCAATATTTTGCACACATAAAACCTGTTCACAACTGCACCTCCCATGCAAATCCTCTGGAATGACCACCTCATAATACGTTTCGTGATCCACCCGCCAAATTCTAGCGAACTTCCCAAAAAAACCTCCATTTCAAAAAAGAAATTGTAAATCGATAAACATTGCTAATCTAAACACCAGCCTGGAAGCCAAAAATCCATCAATCAACATCTTAGACTGATCCAACATTGAATGAAGAACCCGAGACAATCCAAAAATGGATCACAAAAGCACTAGATGACATTGCACCAAAAAAAACATTCACCCAAAAAATAAAGAAAAGCACAGCAAGATGGTCCACAACCCACCATCTCAGAGCGCTGAAGAAAACCAAAAGGATACTGGAAAAAGAATGAAGGAAAAAACTACACCCAACAGAAGAAATAAAAGACAGATACAACTGTCCAAAGCCGAAATACTGTAAACAAAAAAGACAGAATACAATGAACGGATCACAAACTCAAGCAACACACAGAACGAGATGTTCAACATCATCTACGAGCTAAGAAACCCAACCACATGCAACAACATACCCACACCCTGACAAAAACCATCCAATGACCTTGCAGACCACTTCAAAAACAAAATCACAAACATTCAGTAAGTCATTAAGTGCAACCGACTACCAACCAATTTCAAACATCCCATACCAGGAGAAACTCCTAGAAAGCTATGTTTATTAACAAATTCTAGACGATGTATTAAACTATCGCATACAAGACCAGGCACAAGTCGGCTTCAGACCCATGAGAGGAACGAAACAGCATTTTTATTGATATTAGATGGTATAAAAACCAACGCAGATGCCAACGTCAATTCGGCATTAATACTACTTGATCGATCACCATTCTTCAACACAGTCCACTACGAAACACTCATCAAAAGACTCGAAGATATAGGAATAGGAAAAACATTATTACTCTGGCTAAAATTCTTCATGACAAAAAGAAGGAAATCAATATGGCTAATCCCCTTCAGCTCAACACCACGCACAACAACCTGCAGAGACCCACAAGGCTCATCCCTCTCAATACTGCTATTCAAAATCTGGAAGACCCCGCTCATAAACCTCACCAAAAGACATAGGTTCACATGCTGCAACTGCACAGATGACACACACATCATCTACAAAATCAACAGTAGCAGAGAACAAGACCCAACACTTTCTAACAGAAATAAATCACTGGATGAGTAGCAACAACCTTAAACTCAATCCGTACAAAACAAAAATCAGGATCACACCCAACAACCCGTTGAACCAAAATCCCATTCCATGGCATGCAGAAATAGGAAACTGACTGGAACCATCCAAAGTGGTTAACAATCTCTGAATATTAATGAACAACAACTTAACACTTGAACCACAAGTCAACACAGTAATAAAGAAGTATTTCTTCCACCTGCACACAATAAAGTGGATATTACCCCTTTTCACTTTCCCACATAGAACATTTGCCGTCATTTCTCTCGTCATGTCAAGAATACAGTACGCAAACAGCATCTATCTCTGAATACCAGACTACCTTAACAAACAACTACAACAAAGACAGAACGCAGCAACAAGACTACTCCTCAGACACACTAAAAGAGAACACATCACACCATCACTTAGAACCCTACATTGGTTACCAGTTAAAAAATGAATTTCCCTCAAAACACTCTGCATAACACACAGAGCAGTCTATGGCGAAGGAGCAACATTCATACAGGAAAAATGTCAATCTACAAGCCAAATCGAACACTTAGGTCCAGCAGCGACATTTATCTCAAACCTAAACAATACTCAAAGCGAAAATCTGGCGGAACAGCTTTCTCCTGCATCGCTACAAAACTTTGGAACTCGATCGCAAAAGAAATGCGAACAACAGAAGATCACCTAAAGTTCCGAAAATTGCTACAAACATGTCTCTTTAACTCACCAAGCTGAAGAGCAAACATCATCAAAGGGAAATTGCCAGCACATCACAATAGAAACACCCAAAACATCTGTAACCTGATGAACGAAAACAGGGTCACCCAAAGAAATAAAGCCTTCTACCACAAATCACCATAGAATAATGTTAAATTGATGGATCAACATAACCTCACACAAGAGGACGCATATGACTCTCCACTAACCCTAATAAAAACTCTCTAATAATCTGCATACTCATCCTCAAACACTGAACAAATCACACTCATACATCCGCCACAGAGAAAAAAAACTAAAACCATTGCAAACTACACATACTCCACAACATCCAACAGGAAACTAAACTAATCACACACAAACCACCCCAGACACACTCATACACCGAACAGCACATAACCTATACCAACTAAAAACAACAGAGCAAACAAGACCGTTTTTCTGAACTGGAGCTACCAACAGCAGATCAAGGCTCTCTTGTGATTTTCCCTCTCAATCCCACTAACTAAGCCCTTTCAACCCTCCTGCCTTTTCAGATCCACCAGAGAACATGAAAATGGCAGCACTACATGGTATAAATCACAATAACATAACGTAACATGGCGTAACCTGGTGGAGGGCTTTCAGTGGCTGGAAAATGCAGGAGGTACAGTGTTCTCACTAGCTTTTCCAGTCGCATTATTGACTGAGCACCCATCCCCTGGTCTGACTTATAATTATGTTCCGTTCTTGTGAGAATGTTCTCCAACAGTTGACAATCAGAATGTTTACTTTGTTTGAGGATCTTCAAGTGGGGTTCATCCTCAGTGTGTTTCTTAGAAATATAGTGCAAAACTGAAGGCACTGTTTTTGCTTGGTTTCTAGGACAGCTGCAATGTTCACAGATCCTCATCCTCACCTCCCTCTTGATTTTGACAATTAACAACGAAATACCTGTGCACAAGGTTCATTATATATTTTTACAGTGCAAACCTAGCACAGAAACAAAAGAGCTAAACATTGGTAGCGAGAATCAAGTAAATATTAGTAATAATTATCAAAGTGCAATAAACAAATGAATGTATGCACACAATAGCTGGAATCTAGATTATACCAAGGTGTTGTTGGAAGAGCCAGGTCTTCTGTTTTCTCCTAAGCTCCAAACTCTTGGAGCAGTCTGGATTGCCACCTAGATGGAGTATTAGAGGACCAGAGTGTAGCATGTGGAGTACAATTTCTTAGTTTTCTCCTTGTGAGCCAGTCCAGTTTCCAGTCTGGCAATGGTCTTATTCCAAGGCAACTGTGTTCTGCCCAATGTTTTCAGTTAAACTATCATTTAGGCAAGCATACCTGAGATGGTTGGCTTGTAGGTGTAACATGTGTTTTTGAACCAGATCCTAGCGGGTTGGGGCACAAGTGTAATTCACGCAAGGTGTGGTTGATATGATAAGTTTCCTATAGCTGGTGATGAGGTAAGCTGCGGTCTGGTGGGCTGCAAGTAGCGTGTTACCCCCATGGACATGGGAGATAACTAGGCCTGTCTCACTATTTGGATGTACTGCGGCAGGAGGGGGGCTTCAACTTGTGGAGTAGAGAGATCTGATACAAAACTGTTTGAGCCTCTTCATAATGTACTGTTGGAAGGATAGATTGCTATCCACAAAAAAGTCTTGGAATTTTACAGAGTGAGTCAGTTGACGGTTGGACCTGTCCAAGTGCATCTACCCAGTCACCTTTGAGTGGTTTCTTGCGTGGAAGGATGGCCCGGGAGTAAAAATACAGTCTGGGTATGGTAAAGCATTAAGTAGGCACTTCTTATCCATGTGCAAAGGACAGCAATATCCTGTGTGCCCTTGACCTACAACTTTAAGTATCATCTGAGTACCATGATTTTGGGGTAGTCTAAGCTTGGGACCAACAATTTAATATAGAAGTCAAAGATGACCATGGTGAGAAAGGAACCCTGAAGGACTCCACAGGTGATGGGGGGTTTACGACCAGAGGAAGTCCATTTGGACAGCATTATGTGTTCCAGATAGCTGGATGTGAAGCATCTGGACAAAAGACAGAAAATCTAATTCTGCGTGGAAGGAGAGTGAGCAGTGTGTGATATTCTACCATTCTGAATTCAGGCAAGAGGTCCAGTGAGTCTAGCAAGCATGAGACCCTTTTATTTGAAGGGCATCACTGACTACCTAGATGTTGGCTGTTTTAGTGCCGCTTTTGGAGCAGAACCTAGATTGGTAATCACAGAGTAGAGCAATTTCTCAAATGTGTTGGTAGTTCATTAGGAACTACCTTCTCAATGACTTTGCAGATACATGGGAGGCTTGTGACTGGTCAGTAGGTTGCAACATTTTCATGCTTGAAGTTAGATTTTATCAGGAGTGGGCACATAGGCCTTGTTCTTAGGATGTCTTGGAATGTAACCTTGGTGAGGGAGGCATCAAATAGCTTAAGAAGAGCCTTCAGGGCATGACGTGTGCCCTTTCTAAAGATGGTCACCAGTCGGATGTTGTTTGTATGAGAGATCAGCTTTAAGAATTTAAGCTTATATAAGAGGTCCTTGGCTGAGAAGGGAATGAAGTCAGTCCTGCGATGAAATGGCCCATGAGGGGAAAGAGGGAGTCAGAGGATTTTGAGTCCTTGATGTGGAGCCTGTTGGTGTTGATCTTGTCAAAAAAGAACATATTGATAGACTTGCACTTCCCCTGGGATTGCGGTAGCTCTGGGTCTGGTGTGGGGTTAAAGCAGTGCTTGACTACTGTGAACAAGGATTTTGTCCGGTTAGAGGCTGCATTAATGATAGTGGTGTAATGGTAGTCTTGGCTTTAGATATCATTGTATGCCATTTGGAACACAAGGCTTTGTGGGGAAAAAAAGGTCTCTGGTTTGTCGGCCTTGCACCAGCATTTCTCAAGAGCTCCAAAGCACAATTTGTTAATAGAGAGCTTGTGAGTATACCAGGGGCAGAAGGTTTGTTTCTGTTGTGGCCTCATTTTTCTGTAGCAAATACATCTGTCAACTGCTTTGAATTTTGGCTAAAGGTTTCTAACAGTGAGGTGATATTCACAGATCCCGGAACATTGGAGAACCATTGACCAGTACCTCTACTGGAAAGTTTTAGAAGGCACAATTTTCCACCATGTGGTGTTTATCTTGACCCTTGTGGGCTATCAGTAAGTATGACAAGAAGAAGGAAAATGGGATGGCTCCATGGTCTGTCCGATTGAGTGCAATGGGTTATGCATATCTTAAGAGGGAGAAGAGGAGAAGATGAGGTCTAGAGCATTTTTCTAATGTGTGTGGGGGCTAGTACATGTTGGGTTATTTCCAGCGATTCTTCAAGGGGTAGGAATACGTCTCTCATTTTTAGTTGCATATGTTCTGGGGCAGTTAAAGTAGCCAATGAAGATGTTGGTCACGTGGGAGGCTAACACTGTCAAAAATAGGTCTGTAATCTCATCTAGGAAGGAACCACACCTTTGGAGTGGTCTGTTGATAAGGTGAAAGCTAGACTGAGTCATAGTATGATAGAAAGAATTGGCAAGAAAGTTTTCACTGAATGCAATGGTGATTAATTGTATACGCGACAAGGTCAATCAATTTTTTAATGAGTGCCACTACTCCACCTGTTTTCCCTGACCAGTCAACATGTTTGATGCTGTATCTGGGTGCACATACAAATGTGGGAGAAGATTGGTGTAAGTCAGGTAATAAAGATAGCATACAATCAAGAACAAAATGTCTGCTGTGTGAAGGAAGGCAGAGTGGGTGTTACTCAACATTAAAGAGTGGGTATGGCACAAGGATGACATAATTTTGAAGAGCTTGTCCAGAATAGATGTTCATTGTGAATGAGTGTGTTTGCCCTGGTGGTTCCTAGACGAAGTGCGGAGGAGCTGGTACTGTGAGAGACACATGCTAATATATTTATAGTATTAGGGTGCAGAGGGTCCAGCCTGTGGCCCTGCCATGCCAACACTGGTGCAAATAGGGGTAGTCCTTGTCTTTGTATATCTTTATTGTGAAAATCCTGTGATGCGGGTGCTTAGAGGAAACTGCTTAAATGAAAACCGGCATGGGTGTTGTGCAGTCAGAAGGTGGGCAGTGTAAGGGCACATGACCTTCTCTCTCTGTATACTTCGGGAAGTTTTTAGCTGAGCTGAAAAAAGGGTATTCTTCAGGGATTTCCCCAAGCAATGCGACTGAGTCTTTTTATAGATAGTTTGATGATCTCCTCTTCCTCTGCAGTTTTTCATACAGGTTTTTCCCAGGGAGGACGACAATTCTGGTGGCGGCACTTGGTTCTGTTCCATGTATGCAGGGGAAACTGTTGGGGCTGTCAGGTATTGGCCCCCCCTTTCAAGCGTTCTTCTAGGATTACTAGTAGTGCTCAGTGCAGCGTGGCCAGCAAACAATAGCCCCTCCATGATGGTGGGAGGTGCAAGTACGCTTGTTGACTACAGACCCATTAGTAATCCATTACTGTTGTCGTGCCCCGCTTCAGGTCTGGGATGAGAAGGGTCCTGTTGCACTTCTCATTTGAACCGATATTGGTAGTTCCTTCACTGTGTAAACAAAGTTCATATGTTTCTTCACAATGCACTTTCACTGGTTTCTCTATTGCTGCAATCCATGTCGATTTTACAAGTTCTCTGTCCACATTTGTGTGCAGGTTACGTATACTCTGGCCAGTTCCTCCTCGTAACCTAATAGTCCTTCTGCAAGACAAGTAAGTGTAGTTTCTTGCTATTTGCTTTTGGTATATTTGAGTCCTCCAATAACCAAGTACGGCTGCTGCAGGCATTTAATTTCTCTTCGGTTGTCATTACATTGCACCGGATCTGGATCGACGTGCCCTAGTCATACTCTGAGTGCCTGGAAGGTGCCTTTAATCCTACATAGCACAAGATGAACAAGGCACCGTACCTCTTTAATTGGTACTTCATGTGCTACTAATACCTTGGGTGGTCCTGATATGTGGGGGATTAGTGAGCAGACGTAGCAGCTACCGCCTGCGGTTTGCCTTCCTACCACACTCATATCTGTGTACCAGCTATTTGACATTTTTGGATGTCCTGCATCCTCAATGGCATTGAGGCCAAGCCTGTGGTAGGTGCCGTATTTCACCCTGCATGCTTGTTGTTTCCTTCTTTTACGCAATTCTAAGTATTTTCTAAAACTTCCACTACTAATATCAGAAATGCTTACGTTATGCAAAACACTTGCTCATTTTCTTACTAATATATTCAGGTGCACTTGTTGGTTTGTTGTAGCTGTTGTTAGGCTCTTTACTGATGGTATATATATTTATAGTTCTGTTGGTGGTGTTGTAAATGTGCTAAATGTGCTCCCCCTTTCCCCTCTTTTATATGAGCTCCCCATATAAAAGAAGCTCCCCAGTAAATTCATAGTGCAAACATCAAAATAGCAAATAGAGCTGCACTAATATTCAATCCACATGTATATGAATAAGAACATCAAAGGAAAATATGATAACTAATATTTTTTTCTAGTATAAAAAGAGGTATTCGATGATGCTGGTTCCATTGTCTTCTTCCTGAAAGGGAAAAATAATGCACACAAAATGGCAGAAAAGAGGGGAGGGAAGGGGCTGAGTGGAGAGAGAGAGAGAGAGAGAGAGACAGAGAGAGAAAGAGAGAGAGAGAGAGAGAGAGAGAGAGAGAGAGAGAGAGAGAGAGAGAGAAGAAAGAGAAATGTATTTTATAAACATTTTATTTAATAGCTGTCTTTTGTTATTCTATCTTTATTATATTCTTGATAATATTTAGCAGTTGTTTACTTTACTATAGGAGCTGACTGAATTGATAACTGGAACTGATGTGGGAGAGCAGGCACACGGTGACACACTGAAGGTGTTGTGTGCTGGGTGGGGCTGCCCACATATATTTGAAAGATGTATCCAATAGCGGAGCCCCTTTACTTTGAAAGCAAAAGGGGTTGAGAAAATGACCTCGTATGGGCCATGAAACCTTCCATTTTCAGACAAAACTATGCACGTAAATTGTTTCTCTAGGCAGGAGTTATTGGGAAGGCTGGGAGCTTGCCACTGCTGTGTGTAGTGCCAGTTGTGTCTTCTGTCCGGGGTGGTGCAATTTGTCATGAGATGCATTTAATGGCACTCGTTAGAGTTGCCAGATACAATTTAAATTCCTCACCTAGGACCACTGATGCCTTATGGCATCTGATGCTCTGGTTACAGGGTATATGGGTGCGTTTATCTGCCAACCAGTAACCACCTCATGGGGTGATAGATGATGGTCCTTGCTGGGTTGCGTGCGTAAACTGAAAAGGGTAAGGGCAAGCAGTGCACCCAGTTCTTTTTCAATGTGCTGCAGAGCTTAAATAGATTGCTCTTGAGCAGACCATTGATCCTCTCAACAATACTGCTGTCTTGGGAGTGGTAAATTGAACACATCCAGTGCTTAATGCCAATTAGAACTGTGATTTATTTAAAGAGTTCATTGAAAAAAAGTGTGCTGTTATCAAATCATAATACATTGCACACACCCCTATCGGGAGAAAACTTCACAGACAAAGAATATAGCAGCACAATTGGCATCCAGGTGTGCACAAGGACCTGCCTCGATGCACCATGAGAAGGGGCAAACCACAACGATCAAGTACCGCGACAATTGTATCTTTCTCCCATGTTGGCATAATCTACGTGTAGCTTGCGGAACCACCTAAACGGGCAGGGCAAGTTACCTCTTAAGGTCCAGAGTGTCATCCCTGTGCTAAATCCTTAGCACGCGGTGCAATGAATGATCATGTTTGTGAGGTGTTCCTGAAGATTGGGGACAAACCAATCCTCCTGTATGTCTGCTGCAATGTGTTGTTTTGAACTGTGGGCGGGGTGATGAAGTTGGTCAAAGGCTATCGCCAGAGCATTCCTGGCATCAGAACAAATCTGTTGGGGACTGTTACACACTATCTTGGACCACATTTTCTTTTTTTCATCAGGCACCTTGCTTTGTAGCTAGATGAGCTGTGCAACAGGCAATGCTGTAAAGTTTATGTATTGATGATCGTGTGCTTGTGTCATCAGGACATACTCGGAAATTACTGGGACAGGAAGATAGGGCACCATTTTGGCCACAGCATCCGGCGTGGCATTTCCCAATGGAATTTCATCTGTGTTATTGGTGTGGTTTGCGCATTTCATGACTGCCACCACAGAGGTTTGTGACAATGCGGAAATCAATGTATATAACAGTGCAGCATGTTGTACTGGGGAACTGTCTGCTCACCGGAAACCCCTCCTCTTCCATCATGACAACCCAGCATGCACTGTTGTAGTGACGTATGCTGAGTCCAAATAGATGGTAACATGGCAACCTTGTGATGCATGTGGCACTTTGATGAGCACCACAAGCTCTGCTGTTTGGGCTGAGTAATGCATGGGTAGTCTTTTCATCACTAGTGTTTCATATTCACCTCCTTCGAGGTGCACTACTGCTGCGCCTGTATGCCTTTGTCCAGTCTCTTGATCAATTGTCACTGACCCATCAATGAAAAGTATCCCCCTCCACCAATAGGCTATGCCTTTCTTTAAGAATGTCATCCTCCTCCCCTTCTTATGTGGCACAGCCATGTCTTTCCAAATCTTTGTATATACATACTTCTGTCAGAAAAGTGTCAGGGTTTACTGTTTTACATCGCACAACATGAAGGTTTGGGCTTGAGAGGATAATCTCGTATGCCGATGCTCTTTGTTTAGTCAGGGTAGGTTTTTGACCACTATAAAAGGGCAAAAAGTGAATGCACCACGTACAGAGTTACTGAGCATCCCATTATGAATGTGGAACTTTTTTCTATTGCAAACACAGCTGCAGCGAGTGCTTGTTCACACGCAAATTGGCCTTGCATGACTGAATCGAGTGTACCACTGTAATAGGCCAGTGACTTGTGACCTATTGTACTTGTCTGTGTTAGCACAGTGGTCATATGTTTGCCGTTCAAATGTGAGAATATCCAAAATGTGTGGGTGTAGTCTGGGGTGGCAATAACTGGGGCTGTGGCTATTACTTCCTTTAAATCATTGACATTTCGTATCATGCCTGCTGTCCATTCGAGTTTGTGATTGCCTTTCTGTGCTACTTTGAGGTCCTGCAGGAGCGGCATTGTATACACTGTATAGTCTAAAATCTATGCTCTGCCGTAATTGCACAACCCTAGATATGTGTGCATGTCCTTCACTGTAACAGGTCTGGCCGTGGCACACACAGATGCCACTGTGTCTGGTATTATTCTTTTGATGTTTTCTGATATTACTTGGCCTAAGTACAGCATTTCCTGCTGGCAATACTGGAGTTTGGCCCTGCCAACCATGTACCCCTTGCGGGCCAAAAATTGTAGAAGAGTAATGGAGTCTCTTCAGCAGTTCTGCTCACCGTCGCTGGACACAAGCAAGTTGTCCACGTACTGAATGCCTGTGCTGGGCACTTGGATGTTACGTAGGTGAGTGTGTAGGATTCTGTTAAAGATGCTTGAGCTTTCGCAGTACCCTTGGGGCAAACAAGTATGTTTGTAGTGCTTTTTGCCATGGGTGAAGGCAGTGAGGTACTGTGAGTCAGGGTGCAAGGGTATTGAGAAGAAGGCGTTCTTTAAATTGACACTGTAAAGTGGGTCACTTCTTTGAGGATACTACACAGAAAGGTGGCTGGGTTCAGAACCACAGGAAATTCTTTCTGTACCACATTGTTTAGGGGGCATAAATACTCCAATTGCCCCTGTGGCCTTTTTGACAGGGTAGATCGCAGTATTGCATGATGAGGCGGACAACGCTATTATCCCTTGATTGAGTAGGGCCTGTATTGTGTCCTTTATTCCCTGCTCTGCCTCTCTTGATAGTGGGCACTGTTTCACTCGGGGTAATACTGCTCCAGTCTTTAGTATGATTTGTACTGGGGTCACTTCTTTTAAAATCCCGTCATGTGGGGCGAATACTCCAAGTCTGCCTCAATGAAGGAAGGTGGTGCCACAATGGCCATCGGGGGGCACTTTACCCTTCTGTACTGCACCATGCTCTCACAGGGGATACAGATCTCTAAGATTATCTCTCTATCACAGTCATTGTTTTTAAACAGTTCTGAGTCTGTAACCTCTTTAAGGGGTACGGTGGGATTGATACAAATCACTGTACACCATTCACAACCTTGCATGTCTGTTCTTAGCACAACCACTCTTTTTGCAGATACCACCAACCCTTGTAGGTCTAGAGACAAGATTGTACCCAAAACCAATTCTGGGGACACAACAGGGTGAAAAATTAAATCTGTTGGCACTCTCACACAGCCCTTGGCAATTTGTGGCACCGCCTCCACAAGTACTGTTATGCTGTAAATGAACATGCCTGGGTACACAGGTATTCATTGGACCACCACCTCACCTGCCATTGCATGTATTATCACCATTGCTCTCATTGTGCACAACCCTGGTGCAAACAATGCCGTGATCAGTAAATGAGATTGTCATGTTCAACTTACTAAGCAGATCTCTCCCCAGCAGGTTGACAGGAGAACACTCGGAGTACAATAGGCCAGCACGCAAAACCCTCCCCACTGCTTTTATGTCTGAATCTGTAGTGTATGGAACCATAGAAATAGGCACATAGAATTCCTTCATGTTGAGAGTTTTGCCAGTCCCCTTCACTGATGCTTGATTTTCAGTGCCCCCATCAAACACAAAAATGAACTGTTAGTTTCCAATCTCTGCCCCCACCAAGGGTCCTCTACAAGGGTCATTGACAGGACCAGACACACAAGCGTTCTCTTTGGTCTGTCCTAGTCAGGGTATGTATTTGTCCTTGGAAATGAGAAGGGGTATGCCCACCATGGCTGTACCTTGAAACGGGGCGACCGCACCAATCAGCATTCCATTGAATGGGTTTGTCCCACCTGCCTGTTGGGAAGTGTTCTGGGGTGCATATTGTTGCATTGTTTGCTGTTGCTGCTGCTACAAGGGTGGGCCTGGGATCTGCGGGAGCAGCTGCATATATACCTGGTGTATTACATAGCGTATGGAGGTAATTCTGGGCGTCAGCGCTTTGGGGGGCCGTCTGAGGTGGTGTATCAAAATTCTTTTGACCATAGTTATACCCCATCACTTGTCTGCTCCAACACTCCCAAATGCCCCCATTTCCCACATTTCCGATATTGTGAAGGCCCCATTCCTCCCCCTACCGGTCCCATTCCTCCAAATCCCCCTCTCCTTGACCCTCGGAAACCCACCTCTTTCTTGCTGCTTTCCTCCTTGCCAATGTGTATTCCCTCCCGCCCCAATGTCCTTGTCCTCCATCTGACAATACTGCTGTTATCCTAGCCTTTTCGAAATTCTGTGTGTATCCTCCCACTTCTGTACTTGTTTTGCTTCCTCTGCCTGCCGCCTCTGAGCCATTTCCTTGTCACGCTCCTTGATTCTCTGCAGTGGTGTACTATTATGATTTGTATGTCAGGCCACCCATTTGCTTCAACACCCACAATTTTGTGTAGTGCCTTTTGCAACTCTTTGGATAGGTCCTTTTTAACAATAAAGTAGATAAAGGGTGTTGATTGATCCCATGAATTACCCAACTCCGCTCTCCACATCTCCTGAACCTTAAGAATGAATTGGGCAGTAACTTCATCATCTCCCATAGTACATTACATGATAGACTGTAAATCGGGTGTGTCAGGGAATGTCCGCCACAGCACGTCCCATACCTTCTCTCAAATCTTGTTTAATGATGCTCCATCATGTGCATCGTTCCCCACAGTTACTCCTGGATACCCCACTTTCATCCACACCTCCATAGCCTGATCTCCAAATTTCAAATGTGTATATCCACTTGCCTGCACCCACCGTAAGAGACGGGAGTGCTTTTCTCAAATTGGTTTCATCCATCTGTGCCCATGGCCATAGTGCGGTCTGCCGGTACCCTTATGTATTCTTGGCTTACCCCCATCAGTCCTTTTCCCACTTCCTCTTTTACTTGACACTGCCATCCGGCAAAACCTGCTCCTTAACCTGCCTTTGCAGAAACTCTCCACCGTAGGCATTTTCTCAGGTGCTTGTTCTGCCTCGTCATCCTCATCGTCTGTGTACTTATTAAATGTACCCCACCCGTCCTCCTCGACGGGGCCCAACATTCTCATACCCTAAGCTGTCTGCCCTCTCATCTCCTTCTGCTTCCTTCTCTATGTGCATGCTTTTTATAGCTGTGCTATCTACCCTGAACAAAAAATCTCCTGCCTTCCATCCATCGTACCCTGGCTCTGCTGCCTTAACGGCTTTTACTTCAACTGTGTTGCTCACAATTTATTCAGTTCTGTTCGTGCCACTGCCAGTGCAACTTCTAGATCTCTTTTATTGATATCTGCATGTGCTGGTACTTCCGGTGGGGACGCATACAGGTGTGGTGGGGCTGTCGCTGCAGTGGACTCATAGGTCGGGTTGGTGTAACCTGCTGCGGGGCTAGCTGTTAATGGATATATTCCCCCACGCTCTGCTGGTGGTCTGCCCTCCTTTCCAATACAGTCATTAGCGCTTTCACATTGCACTTTTCCACTCCCAAGATCCTCTGTGTCTTTGAACATTTTCCACAAATCTAATATCTATTTTCTTTTTTTTTCTGTTTCCCCTTTTACTTAGCTGTTAAGAATGTAGACATGTGTTCTAAGATTTCCTTGTTATGGGATCCTTGCTCTGGTCCATGAGCGGGGCTTTCCCACTCCTCTTGTCTCGGTCACTCACTGTTTGTGATATTTCTAATTTCTATCCCTATACAATGGCAGGGCCTTAAACATATGCTCTATGGGTGGCTTTCGACCCATTGTGATATTTTGTGTGCCTCACTGTCTCTATGCCTATGTTAATGCGCCGCCCACGCTGTTGCTGTTCTTCAAAAAAGTCAGTCCATCATCGGACTCCCCCCACCCCCTCCTGCTCCCCACACCCCCCTCCCCGCTCTCACACTCCACATGCTCAACCCACGCCAACAATTACATAAAATGCCCCTCCGCTGGCCTCCTCCCTACACTATAAAACACAAACAATGCAAGCTAAAATAACAAGCTAAAATAATACTGTTACCGAGCCCACTAATTATGAAAGGCTCCTATGTATTTCCCTTTTTCCTCTCTTATATGATGCGTGTGATACTATCTTCTCCCCTCTCTTGGGGAGGCTTCCTACCATTCCATTTTCCTTTCCTCAATAGTCTCCTCAAAAAAAGTATAACACCAAAAAAAAAAAAAAACATCCCACACCCACAATACACCAACAATTTCACTCACTCTGCATTCACGCTCTTCACACTTTCCCATACATCTGTTCCCTACTTGTTATCACTTGCACGGTTATACTCACATGTGCGTGTTCTCCCGACCTGCTCCATCACACGGTTCCAACAACACTGGCCTGTACTCTCCTCTGAGCCACGCCCCACTCCAAAAAGCAAGCAGGAATTCTGCAAAGACGCCTCCTACATGGCCATTGGGGAATACGCTTTTTCTGGGACTGGTCTCTGTAGGTGGGTGCTGCCTCTTCGGAGAAGCTGCCTGGACACCTCTGCAGGTATGGGGGCACTGGGATCATGGTGGGGTCACCAATTGAAGGCATGCCCCTAAACACTCACACCGGAAAAAATCACCCCACTAGGGATAAAAGGCCAAGAGATTCTTGCAAGGGTAATTAGTTTTAATTATACAAAAATAAGTGTGTCAGCGAAGAACTCTGCTGTTCAGGAGCATTGTGAGCAAAAAGGGTGCAAGCAAGAGCTTAAAAGGGGGCACAGCATCATTGGTATACGGTAAGAACCCACGCAGCTGTTTGGTGCCGTCCAATGCATGGTCAGCCTACTCCTTAGGGGACACCAGGCCATTGGTCCCGGTCCATCCGTCTTACATGAGCTCATCATCTCCAGGGAACTGAGGTCGAAGAGACAATTAAATGTACTATGCTAACAGTGCAACTCTAGTCCTACACGGGGCACCTGGCATGATCATGGACTGGTACAGGGGGAGGATCGAGGTCACTATAACTCACACAAATTTTACTCATCTCAGTTTTGTCATCCGGCATCCAAGGCTTCCACCCTCACTTTTGAACTATAATGTATGCCTCCCCACACCTCGCATTACAAATCATGCCACTGTAAAGTACAGCTAGTGGGATCATTCTTTTAGATCTTTTATTGTTGTCTGTTTATGGTCGGTGGCCTGGGGTTAACTGGTATTTTGGATATCAGGAGTCTTGGGACTCAGACAGTTGTAGGGGGTATAACTTGTAGTTGGTTTGTTGGGGTTGTAGGCTTGCTCTGTCCTGGTTGAGATAACATGTACAGCGAGGCACCTAACACCGTCTCATGTCCTTGCAGGATACATTCTTTCTCGGGATAAAACGTAATGGCAATAGTTGTAGAACAAAGGAGGGTTTCTGTGGAAATTAATAGCGTGGGTCTCTCTTTCATCAGAGCTTGGACCTATTCGGGTTCATTAGGTTTTCGGCCTGTGTCTAACGCGATGCCATGCAGACTCTACGTTTCTGCCACAGCTACAAAATGGCTTCTGTTTATATGCGCGCACTAAGTCTAAACGTCCCATAATGTTATGTCTGTGCACGGTCTCTTAGTACGCCTCCCTCCCTCTTTGCACATCACAGGTTTCCTCATGAGATTCGCCTCGGGGGGTAGGAGGGGTGGATAGGTTAATTTCCTTCCCAACAGAATCAAGAAGGGAGATAATGGATTGCTACTATATTGCGGATGTAAAATAAATTGAATGTGTGTAGCTATGCAGCAATAATTGGATGGCCCACTACAACTAGAACCTGATTTAGTGAGCCTATATAGGAGAAAGAAAACAGAGAGCTAGGCCACTTGTGCACAGATGTATTGGTATGCCATCCGGTCGTGGGTCTTTCAGTGGTTTCTGAGCAATTATTGTATCTGCAACCTCACACAATGAACAACCAATTCCTGACGGCCTAATGTGGTCAGATTCCCCTGAAAGGGTTGTGTGATGATTACAATGGGTTAATAAAATGACAGCATTCAAATGTTAATTGTGAACAAACCATTCTTTCCTACCAACATTGCTGCACGGAAACAATATAGCCTTACAGACCAAGGAAGGATTTATTAGACCCACCATCAAGTTATGACCTGTAGTGAAGCCGAGGACGATAAGTTGGTGAAGAGCAATTATCCCCAGCGATAGTGACTAAGGTCCGTAAGGCTATTAGCACATAATGGTAATATCAGTAAAGGTTTCGAAGTTGTGATGGTGAAGTACAACACATTAGTTTAATAGTGAGTAAAACACACAAAACATTTTATTAAATGAATTTTTTTTAAATTTGTGATATTTAAATACCTAAGTTGGATTTATAAGGTAAGTATTTTAATTTTAAACTTGGCTGTACTGAAATAGTTTTAGCAGAAGCTTGTATTAGGTGCAATGTCAAAGTGAACAGGTTTTCCTTATTAAAGAAGTTGAAGCTTTGTTCCATGTTTGGCTTTCACTTTGTGTTAGGTTGGATTCCATGTGATGTTGGATTGGCTTATTCAAAGAAATATGGCTGGGGAACTGCAGTGTTTTATTTTGAAAGCAGAAAGATGATTTATGTTGATTCCTTGGGTGCTTCCGAAGTCAGAATGTCTGGAATGCAGTCAATGCCAGCGGTTATTGACTGCATTCTGCACATTCTGATTTGCTGAGATGAGGTCGGTAATGATTTCCATGTACTAATAAAGATGTATTACCAGTGTCTTAAAGCCCACAAACTTCCAGTAGCCTAGCTACCCATCAGCAGTTGCAGCACATTCTATTTGCTGATGGGAGCTATTTACAGTTAGGAGCTTTTAATCCCTGGTTGCATCTGGCAATATGCTTATCTTGCTTGTTGTTGGTAATTTTAGTGTAAATGTTGTTTCTGTATTTTAAGTGTTAATGTTATCTATCTGTGTACAGTATCACAGTTATAAGGCACTTGTTAGTGCCTCTAATACATTAATAAAATACAACATATATGTATAAAGAACAAAAAAACACTATGGTTTTGATTTTGTGTATTTAATCTTAACAACATGACTTACCTACATGCTTTTTGTTCCTAGCTTTTCATGTGCAAATTCATTTAGGCAACCCATTCACTTCTGTATAGATCATTGTGTTATGAGATTGGTTGTAGATATTAGTTTCCTAGACATGAAAGGAAAATGAGGAAAAACATGTATTAAAAAATGAACACAAATGAGAACTCAAATACATATAAACACCATTAATTGACAAAACTGCAAAAATATAAATCCTAAAAGGATGACATCGTGGATAACATTGAAGCCTGTAGTTTAATTATCTTATATGAATTACCATATAGACCAGAAAATCACATACTTCTATGTTACTTAGCAAAGTGCTTTTTTGTAAAACTATTACATTGTTAGGTTGTGTGTGCACCAGTACGTGTTCATATGTTGATTAATTGCTTGTCTGTTATTGATATGTGTTGCATCTGAGTCAGACTCCTTTCATTTCATGCTAAAGTTAATATATATCCATGACCTTCATGTATTTTGTGAACTGTATGATTACTAGAATAACAGGTATGAAAAGTGGAGTCTTCGTATACCATTGAATAGATACAAATAGAGTCAAAGGGCTATCACCTCCTGTCTATACCCAAATGTTCAGAACACATAATTGACAGAAGTTTTTAATTAGTAGGGAGTTATTCTTCAGTCTAAGTCCCTTTGCAATAACTTGTTTGCCCTGTGTCACTATTCTACATATGTGGTTGTCACATGAGCCCTAGGATTTGCTGCTGTGACGACTACAAATGGAATGTAGAGGACCTTTCCCTTTCCTCTCTCACTACTTTCCTATGCTAAAAAGGTAAAGTGCATATACATTGGTGGTTGGTTTTTAGCTTTAATATTCCCTCCTCCAATGTTTGTGTCTTATCAATAAAAAATAAATAAAATATAATTTCAACAAAAAACTGGTCGAATCGTAACTAAAAACTGTAAGTGTCCCATTTGTGGTTGCTGAATGGGTCACTTAGATGCTCTCTATATATTCATTTATTTAGTTAATCAAGCCCTGTTATCACACGTATAATGGGTCTTGGAGCCAGGGTCATCAACCCAAGACTAGAAGTCCACCGGCTTCAGCGGTCGCAGTTAGTTGCCGCTTTCTTCAGGACAGGTATGATCTTGATATATTCTGTGCAAGATCTACAATTTATTTACAATACTCCTTTCTA
This sequence comes from Ambystoma mexicanum, assembly GCF_040938575.1. Lineage (NCBI taxonomy): Eukaryota > Metazoa > Chordata > Amphibia > Caudata > Ambystomatidae > Ambystoma > Ambystoma mexicanum. The sequence goes on from NC_090941.1 coordinate 294,267,810, forward strand.
GGGATGTCTTGAGGAATTCTTTGGGTTTCGGGACGGGCATGTAGGATACATTTCCAGGTCCTGTAATCACCTAAGTCTCATTATCAATGCATCTGTCCACAATCAGATGTGGGCTTCATGTCCTCTTCTAATTCTCGTTGTGACGAGAATTAGAAGACGAACGCGAACGCGACAACAGTGAGATCGGAGGGTTACCAGACACCCATTGAAGAAGATTATCCTGATACGTGAATGATTGACCACAACTACACAGTAAAGCTACTTACCTGAGTGAGATCCCGGAATACATCCAAGACCAGGACATGAAGCCCACATCCGATTGTGGACAGATGCATTGATAATGAGACTTAGGTCATTACAGGGCCTGGAAATGTATCCTACATGCCCGTCTGGAAACCCGAAGATTTCCTCAAGACATCCCTAGAAAGGAGTATTGTAAAGAAATTGTAGATCTTGCGCAGAATATATCAAGATCATACCTGTCCTGAAGAAAGCGGCAACTAACTGCAACCGTTGAAACCGGTTGACGTCTAGTCTTGGGTTGATGACCCTGACTCCAAGACCCATTATACGTGTGATAACAGGGCTTGATTAACTAAATAAATGAATATATAGAGAGCATCAAAGTGACCCATTCAGCAACCACAAATGGGACACTTACAGTTTTTAGTTACGATTCAACCAGTTTTTTGTCGAAATTATATTTTATTTATTTTTTATTGATAGGACACAAACATTGGAGGAGGGAATATTAAAGCTAAAAACTCACCACCAATGTATGTGCACTTTACCTTTTTAGCAGAGGAAAGTAGTGAGAGAGGAAAGGGAAAGGTCCTCTACATTCCATTTGTAGTCGTCACAGCAGCAAATCCTAGGGCTCATGTGACAACCACATATGTAGAATAGTGACACAGGGCAAACAAGTTATTGCAAAGGGACTTAGACTGAGGAATAACTCCATACTAATTAAAAACTTCTGTCAATGATGTGTTGTGGTCTTCAGATACCAACATTGAGTGCCCTGCGCCTATTGTTTGTTGTCTGCCATGTGAAGGTGCAGAGACTACCCCTTGCTCTGTTTAGAAAGCTCAAAGAATAAGCGGCAAAAGCCAGCTCCACATGATTGGCAGCGCCAAAAAGAATTGACCTCAAACAAAATTGCGTTTTAAGAAAGAATATTTTATATGCCCTTTTTTGAGACACGTGTTTCGGCAAATTCTTTGCCTTTTTCAATCAGGGCTGTCATTGATTAGTTAAACAATAAAGTAAGGTAACAACATCAATAGCCGAGTACAGAGCATGTGTAAAACAGGTAGTGCATCAAAAACATATAGTGACAGCATGCATATAGTTTACAAAATAATTAGAATTAAATAATGTTGTTAACAGCAACACAGAAAAAATGAGAGGGGTTAAATGGGTGGACATTATGAGGGTTCAGGAAAATAGGAAGAGAAACAATGGATAAGGAAACTAAAATAAAGCGAATTAGATTTGCACAGATATTCATCATGACCAGAGAGGTATTCCATTATATTATTATATATGTATTTGAATTAGAATACACAAAATATTACCTAATCTGTGTGGTTTTGGTGTTTAGTTTAGAAGTCAAAGGGTTGCGCAAGTCTCGGGATAAATCCCACCTACAGAAAATATGTTTCGATATTTGTCATTTAAGACATTCAGCTAAGTATCAGTCAATTGTTATAATTAGATACCGCGAATATTTAAGGCGGTTTCGAAATTGATTTAGTTTGATGTCATCTTTAAAATGTTAGTCACTTGTAAATAATAATATTCTGGCTAATTATAGAGTGTCCCCCAATGCTTAGCTTTGTAAAAGTTGGCGCAAACATAAATATTTGATTCTGCAAGCGTATTCATTTTACGTTAAATCTAACCACAAAGTCATGTTATCTACTAACAAAAAGTGTGCGGCACCGGCACCATTCATTACGGGACCGCCAGGGTACAAATGAGGCCCATTATGTTATTAATATGTAAGGTTCTCCTTATTCATGTTTTTAGTTTTTACCGTGAAGGATAGCTCATGAGGCAATGCTCTGGTCTTATTAAATAGATTAATCTGAGCAGCATGGGTTTGGTACCCAGTCCCGGTTTAGAGTCCAGCATGAAGCGCAATATAAGAAACCCCTTTTACTTTGTATTCTTTTTTTTTGTTTCCTGTATGTTGGAAAAATAATAAGATGATAATAATCTCTCATCATTGGTTGCACGCACATTATGTGTATTTGTCTTACTTAGTGGTGACCTGTTTAGTGTGATGTCATACATATAGGCCTTTACTCTCATTATTTTAGATGAAACTCTACCCAAGTCTTCCACCAACCCCCAGGAGCTCCTTCTCTCTCCAGGCACTGCAGTACATGCAGCAGGAGTATCTGTGTGAGTTAGGGCAAAGCCCTTGCTGTGTTAAAACAATCTTCAAAAGACAAGCACCCTTATCAGAGTTTTTAACTTAGATGTATAGGTTACTGGACTCTCTGGATACCATGATATGAAGTTAATTCACTTTTAACAGAAAACGTGAAATTGTTATATTACAATGACCTAGCAGAAGTCTAATGCTTTGTTCATTTGGTCGATGGCAAATTGACATCAATGTTACCCACATAATTACAGGCCACAGAATTCTAGACTCCAATGAGAAATCCGAGAATTACATATTATATCACTTGATAGTTGAGGTTTATTTGCCAGCTGCCCTCAGTTCTAGCAACAGGATATTTCAATTATCAATATAATTGTCCCAATCACCGCAAATCACAAGTCCATCTCACCCACACCCCACACATTTCCTCACATCTGTGATTTCCTAGCAGGGCTACACAATGCAGTAAATCCAGATTAAACACCGGATTGCTGGATCATGTCTCCTGAAAACATCAGATTGTGTGTTTCCCATGAATGCCTGCCAATCCCCATTGTTTAGCTTTGTTTAATACAAGAAAGCTCCCAAAAAACCAAGGTAATGTGATAAGCTCTTGGAGAAAATGGTTCAGAACGCAATGAGCAACGTTGTTAGTTAGCTATATCAAGACCAATGCGTTCTTCATCTGCTAAATCAATTTGGAGTCATTCCACTTCTGGTTTCTCAGTTAATGTGGAAATAATAGCCCTCATAGCATTGTTCACCATAACCTTAATACTGATATGGCACAAATTTGACAGGGCCTATTGAGGAGCTGGAACAATTATAGGTACTGAAAGGAACACTGTATATAACATATTTAAGGCATATGGTCTCTTTGGGTTTTTTGTTTCCTGTCACCCAACCTTTCTGATGTGAAGAAATATTTGCTGGAGGGACCCTGACTTTGCTCACACAGTTTGAAATAAACCAAGCGCCACCGGCCATCAATGCATATACTTAGTGGTGCCAGATGGTTCAACCTAGGCATTGTTTTATATTGCGGAAGGCACATATCAATAAACAAACGGGTGAATAAGAGAAGGAGGGCATTTAAACAGGAGGGTTGTCACCTTTTTCCTAAAAGCAGGAAGTTGATTTCTAATATTCTATACATTTTCAGTGAGGGCATTTGAAAGATTAGTTATAACAATCATAGAGGAGCAGCTAAAGTACCAGGAGCATTTAAAGCAATTGATGGAGTGAGTGGCAGATCTCTGTGAGCGAGAAGTAATAAGCCACTTAAAGCGCTCTTTGAAGTAAAGCAGAGCATGTTTAAACAGCACTTTGTGAGGTAAGGTAATACGTTTAAATGTGATTCTTCCCTTTAAAGGTAACCAATACAATGTCCTTATTACAGGAGAAATATTGGACATGTCTAGGCATGTTGGTGAAAATCCAAGCTACATTCTTCTGCAGAGCCTGCAACTTGTTAATGATGTAATCCAGAACCAGACCCCTCCATAGAGTGAGTAACAATACCCATTTTGGCTATGGATGCACATTGTTTTTCTGAGAGAAGAGGCCTGATTCGATGAAGCGACATCAAGTAGAAATTGATGATTTTAACAGTTGATTGAGCTGAGGAGTCATTGAAAGCATTGAATTCAGGATCATATCTAATGTTTTTACTTAAGTATGAACTTTAATGGTATGTCCAGAGATCTGAAAATCCTGATAAGTATGTAAAACATTAGAGGCTGATTTACAAAGTGTTTTACAATGGGAAATTACCATTGAAAAATGCTTTACAAATCAGGCCAAAGGAATCTTGTGTGGGCAATCTAAAAGCAGGAGCTCAGTTTTCGCCTGGTTAGGCCTCAGTCAGATTTCAGCCATCCATTGTTCGATACAATTAAAGATGGCATGAATGTGTGCTAGATTGGCATGGAACATTATTTGAATATCGTTCATGTAATTTTAGAAAACTGCACAATAATCTTTTACAAGGTTGTGCACTGTCTTCGTGTAAATATTAAAAAGAAATCCAAGAGCATTTGGGCGCCCCGCCGTCAACTGGTTCCGACGAAGATCCATGTTGTAAGATTTGTACTCGTGAGGTTTTGTTGCTAAGGAAAGAGGTGAAACAGTTGACTGCACTTTCTGATGCCATGGCATTGTCCCTGACATGTGATAGAATAGCATGGTCGGTGGTCTTAAAAGCAGCCAAGAGATCAAGAGGAGGTGATAGGGGAGTACCTTGGCTCTGATCTTTAAATTGTTGAAGGGAATTGTTTATTTTCAAGATGGCCATGTTTGTACCCATGTCCGGACAGAACCCCAACTGGTAGCCCCTTAGAAGTAAATGGGATTCTATAGGAGCCTGCAGCTGGATGGTGGCAGCAGAGTCTAAAATTTTTAAAAGAAATGGGGAATGAGTAAATGAGTGATAGCTTATATAGTCTAGGTGATCCAGCAATTTATTTTAGTAAATGCGTAACCCAAACTTTCTCCAGTATATCTGCGCCTGTTCATTCTCTAAAAGAAGAAATGATAACTTTGCAAATCAGAGGTCATAACATATCTGCACAGTCCTTAATTACTGCCACAGGACATGCTTGACTAGGGCAGTCACAAGGTTTTAGGCTGTCCAGAATGGCTTTGGCCTCACATAACGATATGGGATGAACCTCAAACTGCCCCTGAGTGGGAATAATTTCCAATGGTTCAAGGAACCATGAGTGTTCAGGTCTGGTTCATTTAGGAAAATATTTTAACAAATAGTTAATACTACCTCTGAAGTTTATTATTTTATCCCGCTTTCTCTCCTAACTTCCAGAGTTTGATGACACAGATCTCTCCTACAAGCTTCCCTCCACTTCCTCCTCTTATTCCTCTCTCATTCATGACTGTATGTCTGCTATTTAGGCATGGTGCATTGCAAACAATCTCTGTCTTAATGCCAGTAAGACTGAGACTCTTCTCATTGGGACCCCCAGATCCCTCCAACTCTCTGGCCACCCTCATTGGGTCCACTTCCCTTTCCCTCCTGTGAAGCAAAAAACCTTGGTGTCATCTTCCATTACTCTCTCCTTCTCTCCTCACATCACAGACCTTGCCAAGAAGGCCCACATTCAGCTGCACCTCATCAGGGACATTCTCCCTTTCCTCACCTTCCCCTAGAAACTCAATGTCTCCAGAACTATGGTCCTCTCCAGGCTGTACTACTGCAACAGCTTCTTCCTCAATCTGCCTAATTCCTCCCTTCACCCCCCTCAACAAATCCAGATTAGGACTGCAAGACCTATCCTTGACCGCATCTGTCCAGCCCTAAAATCTTTCCACTGGCTCCCAGTTGTTGCAAGGATCATGTTCCAGACCGTCTGCATCATCTACAAGGCATTCTGGGGCCTGGACCCCTCTACATCCAACTCTCTCTCTCTAAATACCTCCATGCTTGAGACCTTCTGTCTTCTAGCTCCAACTCTCTGCAGATCAGATGCTTTTCCAAGCAGATAGTGTGGGGTAGTCCTCTCTCCTCCGCATGTACCTTCTTCTGGAATGGCCCTTTCCAGGCCCTCTCCCCGTGCACTAGCCTGACTAAGCTTGCACCCCATTGAGCCTTTCCAACATAGTCCCTCGCACTTAGCATGTGGACTTGCTAAGTGCGAGGGACTTAGCACTTAGCAAGTCCACATGCTAAGTCCCTGCACTCTTTGCATTCCCCTGACACTTGTCCACCTGGACTCCCCTTAGCACTCACCTTACCCATTGGTCCCTTTTCTGCCCTGACAGGCACTTTCCCCTTCCACTCTCCCCCACTCGTATTGTTACTGCACTTGCACAACCTGAATCACACAAGGCCTAGTAGGACCTATTTTGGGTGTTCTTCATCCATGTTCCCCCCGCCACTCTTTTATCTTGTTGCGGCTTCAAAAACCTTTTTCTGTATAGGTGTATTATAAGTACCCAATACAAAAAAAATAAAAAATATTCTGAAACAATAATTGAATATCATTACACCAACATGAGGATTTGCAAAGGGATGCAGTAGTCAATGGAGTTTTTATGAAGCTGCTCAAGGTCCTAACAAGCTCTTTGGAAGGGCAGGGGAGTTCCAAATTATTTTTTATAAGGTACCTTTTGGCTTTCAAGTTGTACATGTATAAGCAAGTCTAGGATATTTAGATCTTTACAGCTCACTTTCTTAGGGTTCCTTCTCCTTCCATTTTCTTTGTTTGCTTCTAGCTTTTTTCTTCAAAATTAATAATCTTGGTGTATACCATATGTTGCAAAATTGTTTAGAGTTGAAGGTTTTAGTCTTAAGGGGGGGCACATATTTAATAGTATTGGAAATGTGAGTATTATACTTGGCTACAATGTGCTCCATGTCCTTGGCTTTCTATCATGATTATAAAGTTAGATACATATTCGTCAAACCATCTTGCACCTCTACCCATTCTGTCCCCATCGCAATCGCTCTGCGATTCTCTCTCCCTACACTTCTACACCACCGCTCTTGACAGGACGACCTACCTGTCCCTCCTCTCCCCTCTCCAACAACTGACCAATCCAACAGCCCCCTCCTCTTCCTCCCCCAATTCCCAATTCAGCCACCTTGGACTCCTTCAGACCTATCTCCAGAGAGGAGTTTCCTGACCTGCTATCTGCCAGCAAACCGTCTGGCTCCCCCTTGACCATTGCCTAAATGGTCCTAAAAGAAATATTCTTGTCCACCTGCACTGGAGAACATGCAAAAACCATACTAAATGAATCCCTCAGCTCTGGCATCTCCTCCCGATGCCTTCAAAATTGTGCATGTCAAGCCTCTTCTTAAAAAGCCATCCCTCGACCCACTCAACTCCAAAAACTACAGACCCATCTCAAACACCAGATTCCTTGCAAAACCCATTGATGGAACAGCACACTCCCAGCTATACGCCTTTGTTGAATCCAACAACCTCCTCAACCGCACACACTCAGGCTTCAGACCACGACATGGAACTGAAACCACTCCGACATCGATCTGGGATGATCTTAAGGTCACTTCTGAAGGATGTGCTGCTCTAATTCTCCTCAACCTCTCTGCAGCCTTTGACACAATCAACCACTCAATCCTCCTTGACCGTCTCCACTACCTTGGAATCCGTGGCACCGCTATCTGCTCTCAAGTGAATAGCCTCCTTCCTCAGCAACAGGAAACAAATAACCCTCCTCTCCCCGTTTGTATCAGCTGCTCAGTCCTTTAATTCTGGAGTACCACAAGGCGCTCCTATTCAACCTCAATATGTCTACCCTTCCTGGACTCATCTTAATGCACAACATCTCGTGCTACAACTATTCTGATGATACCCAAATCATCCTTAAAATCCACAATTCAGACAACAACCCCCAGCCTGACCTCGAAAGCCTGTCTTCTAGATATTGACCGATGGATGACAATAAACCACCTCCTCTTAAACCCAACTAAAACTGAAATCATGGTGTGCGGCAACACTGCACTTCTACCTCATCTACTCCCTTGGCCCCCTTCCCTGGGCCAAGCCCCCCCCTCATACAGTAAAAATCCTAGGCTGCACTTTGGACTCTGGCCTCACCCTCAAACCACAGATCAACAATGTATCTAAATGTTGTCACTACCATCTAAAACTTCTCATGTGCATTTTTCCCTACCTCTCCTTCCCAAACAGACTTGCAGTAGTTATGTCTATTATACCACCCTAATAAACTCTAAAAAAAAAGCAAAACGTTGCTGTTAAACTGCTCCTCGCCCTGGGTCCAAGAGACCACACCTCTCCAGCTCTTCGAACCCTCCACTGGCTCCCAGTCAGACAAAGGGCCACCAGCAAGACCCTGTGCATCACCCACCGTGCAGTGCAAATGACTGGCCCATTATACCTACAAGAAAAGTTAAAACCTTAACTCCCACCCACACCCTAAGATCAAGCACTGCCCTCCTTTTAGTGATCTCAACCACTAACTCTGTCAGGATCGGAGGATCCGCTTTCTCAGCCTTGGCCCCGACTCTGTGGAACTCACTTCCCCCACATATTCGACACACCCAAGACTATATGACATTCCGTAAAGTACTAAAAACGTGGCTCTTTCCATAACACCAACCTCATTCGTAAGAAGCGACTGAATCTCCAACACCCCAATGATTAAATACACAATGGACTCTCAACCATGTCATCAATGAATACGCCCATTGATTTAGCTATTGACAGCCTTATACCTGAATACAGAATAATGCCCTCCCGCTCCCGTTATGTCGCTATGTATGCCTCGGTACTGCCCTCCCCTCTTGTCCCTGTGATGTTGCTGTGTGCCCCACTAACAACTATGCCCGTTTGTCACTGTGAACCCTGCCTTTTTGTTCCCCATGATGTCGCCACGCATCCCTATGGCCCCGTCCTGTTGCTGTAAGCCCAGCCCTTTAGTCACTGTGATGTCCTTCAGTGCTTCTACCCCCTCCAGCTCCCATGCTGTCTCTGTGTACTCCTACCCCTCTGGCCCCCTGCCTGTACCGCTCTAGCACCTGTCACTGTATACCCAGCCTAGTCCCTAGTCCCTGTTATGTGCCTATTGTGCCCCTACCGCTCCAGTCCTTGCGCTGTCAATGCATACCCACCTCCCGGTCCTGTGATGTCACTGTTTAACCAGCCCCTCTTTTCCCCAATGTCACTGTGTACCCACAACCCTTAGGCCCCATGTTTCACTGTTGCCCTGGCCTTCTCATCACTGCACCCAAACCGCTGGTTCACTACGATGCCACTGTGCGCACAGTACCTTGCCTCCCCGCGGTGACAGTATGTGCCTGCAGCTTCCCACTTGGCCCCCAATGATATCGCAGTACACCCTTGCCCCTCTCGTGTCCCATGTTGTGACTGCTTACCCAGCCCCTCCGGTCCTCCTTGCTGTCACTGTATACCTCCTGCCCCTCTTGCCCCGCAATGTCTCTCTGTACCTTCTAGCCCCTGCATGCTTGCTGTTTGCCCCTACCCCCATCCCCCCCTGTTGATGTGTACCCAGCACTTCTGGTCCTCATGTACCGTTCCCAGGAATTTCCTTCTGTCCGTACCTCAGCACTTGCACAGTCTGGGTGTCGCTAGACCATGCGCAGTAGCTTGTCTTCACATTCTCGCTACTCATGACCTGCGGGAGTGTCTCTGCCTCCTCCCACTTTCCCCCTTGTTATAAAGCACTTTCGAAGCACATTATGCCTGTTATGCTTAAGCGCTTTATGGATGAACCATCATATCATATCACTATGCTTACTCTCTACTCCACACCATTGCTCTATTAGTATACAGCTGTACCCCTCGATAAATGTGTCCTAGATGCTCACAAACAAACACAACCCCATGAACACCTCAACACTCTTATAAAACACAGCTATATCCCATGATAAACCGGCCTAGCTGCACACATAAGTGCCCTACCAGCCTAACACAGCCAAAACCCAGTCTGGATGTTGACCCACCAGACTGCACACATTCAACTTATATCTTCACCATCACTCCTAATGCTAGGATGCAGCTACCAATTACATCAGCTGCACACTTAACTGGTTCACCCAAGCACCCTTTGACACCCTACTCTATCGACTGACCTGGACTGCGGTCCCTGGGGGTGTTCAACCTACCAGCGCTTTAAGGTCATACCAATGATATATAGAGCGCTATATAAATGCCAAATAACATAACATAACATAACAGAATAGTTTTATTGCTGTGTGCTTTATGTAGTAGTAGTGAAAGGCGTTGGACAATGATTATAGTGGTTCATAGATAAAATGAGAAGAGAGGAACACATTGGGCATGTTACCAACTCTGATACTGCATTTTCTTATGGCTTCTTTGGGGCACATCAGAGACAATGGCACTGGCCTATAGACTGGCCTACAAACTGGCCCACAGCTGAACACCCGTGCAAAGCGAGGTCGCAGAGCTCTGGAATGCATGATGCCTCAGGCTGCACCCTGGGCCAGTTCATGAACCCCTCCTGAGAAGTACACTGCTGACAACACTGCTGGATCAAATCCCCAAGGGCAGAAGCTGCCATAGGCTTCCTTGGAGATATGACCGTACATTTGAAAAAACACTCAAACCCCTCCACTACAGTACATGAAACAGGCCAAAAACGGATTAAAGTCAGTGTACAACTACTCACTGAGCATCAACCAGTCCCTAAAGCTGCTTCCTAAGTGGTTTCCCTACCATATCCTTCCAGATTGCAGTCCACAAGGCAAGTGTAAAATGGCTGCAGGGAGCAAGACTGGGACACGCCTGACTATTCCAGCCTACTGTAAGAGGGTAGGGAGGGACTGGGAAAAAGCCAGACACAAACAAAGGACTGCACCCCAGGCATTGCACGCTCTACATGGCGGCCCAGCACAAAAAAACAGTCTCAGAAGCTACACAAACACAAGAGAAACCATTCACAATAACACAAATTGGACAAAAAATGATTGAAAAAACACTCAAGCTCCTCCACTAGAGTACATGAAACAGGCCAAAATCGGATTACAATCAGTGTACAACTACTCACTGAGCATCAACCAGTCCCTAAAGATGCTTCCTCATGAGCATACATACTCAATATGGAAGCAAAAAATAAAAAACATGATCAAAACAAGACAACAAATGTATGTCCTAATTCATCCAAAGACATACATTCACTGCACTGCATAAACACCCTGCACCATCATCATCAGCCATTATCTAGGGTGCATCTAAAACAGCAAAAGCATTCATAACTGCATGTCCCTACCTTTCTAGCTCTGAGCATCCCTGTCACTCCAAAATACAGCAACACCTCCTTTATGTGTCTGTTATATTTGTTTAAACTGTCCAATTCAATTTCTTTCTTACTTTCCAGTATATAGTCAGCCTCTAGTACATCCCAGCCCCTAGGTGCATCGTCAGTCAGTGTCAGCAACTATTTGTCAGTGCTTGGCATATTTCTCACAAATAGCATGGTGAATACCTGGTCACTCACTGCTCTCTCACTCGTAGGCCATGGAGAACAAATGACAGCCATTCATCCCACTGTGTGCCCTTCACAACCATCTGCTTGAACAGTTCCTTTGTTGGCTCCTCATTCAGTTTTTTCTTCGAATAAGTCACACAAATGTCCACGTGCTCCTGCCAGTCCTCTTTGGCTGTGGGCCACCAGGACATCTCTATCAAGCACTGATAACCATTGTCTTGCTCTTTCTCTGCATTGTTATATTGCATTATGTGCTCATCCTCCCCTTTCAGGTCTGCTAGGAGCTGCTCACATTTCCTTTGACCCTACTTTTTGCCCTTCTGTAGGATAATCTTCATTTCATCACTTCAAGCTGTGGGCCCTCTGCCGCATGTCACTCCTTATCTTCTATGGAAGCCATTGGCTGTGGCTATAGTCAGGTGTCGTGGGCCACTTTCACTCAGATGGAGTTATACTCTTTCTTCTCAGAGCCAACACTACTGATTATAATTAACAATATTGTGCTCTTTTCCCCTAAAGCACTATCAAGTCATGCTGCCACTAACCCCCTTCTTCATGAGTGGGCTCGTCAATGTCCTTCTCTGGTGCACCTGCCATGAAAATGTCCTGTTGTGTTTTGACAGTCTCTGACATGCATTCGTGTAGTTCGCTCGACACTACTCCTTCCACTGGTATTTTATTTGCTCCCCCAAATAAGGTGCACACTGCGCAGTCACCGGTCCTTTCTGAAATCCAGTTAATTTCTTGCCATTCTGTCCAGATATGTCTCCCCCATGCTGTCAATACCCTGTTTGTGTTTGTCAGAATGTGGGTGGTACACTTAGTAGCGGCCATCACCACAGCCATTGGCACTTTCTGTACCCTGCCTCTTTCTCCCTGCAGGCCCCTAGTTGCCAAATCTTTCGTCACCCCCCCTTTTTTTCCAGAATGTCCTCCCATCCATCTGTTGCACAAAATTGCCTCCCCTATTACCCACCAAGCCTGTGTCTCCTCCCTCTTCCTCTTCATCCCCTTTCTAGGAAATATGTAGAGCCACCCTCTTAGTGTTCTGTGTCATCCACACCAATCCGTACAGACTCTGGTGGTAGCACCTCATAATCCTGCTCCTCTCTTTGTTCTCCCTCCACCAACTCCTTGCACTCACTCACAGGCAATGCTTTTCTCACTGTCAGCCACGTGTCATCTGCTGCATTCAGAATGTATGCCTACCCATGGGCAGACCTTAACTTTTCCTCCACATCCACCTTGCCTTCCATCACCCTCATGTCATGTGGTAAAAGCTGCCATAAAGTTTGTGTACGCATGTCTGCAAAATACGAGGGTCTCTAATCCCCCTATCTTCATCACCTTTGTGATATCTTTGTACTTTGCCTGTAGTTCAGCACTATCTCCCCTGTCCCTTCCATGGGGTACCCTTTGTAACTGCTGTTCCTGGGTTACCCCCACCTCCCTATTATTGTGTACCGACTGGGGACTACTTCCCAGTTGTTCACCATGCTCCACAACCTCTCGAGCACTGCCCTCGACCCTGATTTATATGATAAGTCTGCCCCCTTCTCCTGCCTGGTCTGCCATATTGTAATTGTATCTGGAATCTGTAACTGGTATCGGCCCTACCACACGTTAACTCAGGCTTCCAACCTCACACTACCCTTTACCCTTTACCGCATCGACCCTACACCGTCTCTCCACGACCTGGGCTCTTACTGTATCACAGGTACCTAAGAATGCTCTGACCCAATTTGTAGTTGCCCTTGCAACCCCGTACTGTACCACTCCAGCACTCTGAGGCACTGTCTATGTATTATACCTAGAGTCCCTGAAGACTCCAGAGTCCCCTAGTCAAGAGTGCCAAAGAGACAGCGAAAAACACTTTTTTCACTTAACCGTTGTATTGTTGTACATCTCAGTCATGCACTTCAGGAAGGGGAGCTCCCCTTTATATTTCTTTCCTTGACTACTCATTCACTTTTAACCGAGTAGATAGCAGTACAATGCGGAAGAAACTATATGAATTAGGATTGGCTTGTTAAATCTGCTGATGGAATTGTATCAGAACACAATTGTACAAATAAGACTAAACAGGAGGGGTATCTTCACACGGTGCAGGCCAAGAGAGGCCTGAAGCACTCTTGCTGTTCAATTTGTACATGGTGGATTTACCAGGGATTCCGACGAAAGAGAATCCTTTTGCTTCAAAATTAGGGTGAACATGCATAGGGTGGTTGAATACTGATGACTATTTTTTGCTGAATAACACTCTGGGGGGTTTAGACCGTGCATTAGAACCCGCCACCATTAACATAAGGGCAATCCTTTAGAAGTAAATCAGGCATAAACAAAAATAATGTGATGACTACCAGCAGGCAACTGAATAATTAGACATGGGGGACGAATAGTGAAACAATTTCTTTTTCTTGGGATTATTGTTCACAAACCGCAGCAGTGAATAGCAAACACATATAACAGCATTTGATAGCTAACACAAGTCAGTGATGGCTGCGATAAGGGGTTCAGATAGTAGATATGTGGGCTGCACTATAACAGGACTGTCCATTGCATACAAACACAAAATAATTCTATGATTTTATTAGGAGTTAAGGTGAGATTAGTCTCTCCAACATTTTGGTTAGACTAGTTTGAAGGTGAATTGTGGTGTCTTGCTCTGTTCTTACGTCTTTCTACTTCAGTTCAATATATCACAATACAATATGGCTTGAATTGAAACCCATACTTGTAAACAAATTACAGAATACACTGTAAACATTGAGAGGTTGAGTTGACACTATTCATTAAAAGATAGACTGGGCTGTGAATTTTACTGAATTTTTAAAGCATCTCGAACAATAAAATAGATGTTCAAACAAAGCTATTAACCAGAGAGTACATACATTTTTCCAGAACTGAATTTTCAGTGACTTTATATGTTGTTCAGGGTGAATTTACCAGCGTCCTTGGAAGTCGTGTCCCCTAGAACATATCTCGAACACAGACATATTGGGGGCCACATTACATTAAATGGTATGTGCATTCTGGGGACTGAATGGAAAAATATAGAGCAAAACTAGGCTAACTCACCTTTGCAGTTTACTTTTATCCTCCCTCTTGAAAAGATATGCTTTTCACAAAGCATTTTACAAATTGATTCCTGTGGAATCTGTCTGGTTTGGTAGGTGCTAAATGGAGACTGGTTCCATGCGAATCCATTTGTTCTGCACCTGCATGAAAATCTCATGCAGGCATACATAGAATTTACTGTCAAGATAAGGGAGGAAAACACACACTATTATTAACTACACGTCATGTCCCATCTCTGCCTTGAATGCATTTAAACATGGGCTGGAGCAGTAAATGAAGGCACAAACATATTACACCTTGTTTTTACATCTTAATTTACTGTTATTCACCTTAGAACATTACCCCATTTTGTGTGATATTTTCTCCGTGCCTGGGGTCCATTAAACAGTGAAATATTTCATTATTTATTGTGACTCATTGCATTGTCTGAGCTTCCAGTATTTTAGTAGATTTCCTAACTGCCATAAATTATCCACAGGGGACCAGTAACATTTGGGCATAGATGCAAACAGATTCTATCTGAGCAATTTTCAACATTTGCACTGCAAAATGCCTCCCTTTTGCACTCTGAAGTGCAAATTATGTAAACTCTGTCATTTATGCATGGTAGGCAGTGTTTATCATGGAATCTGCCTGTTTCTGCTGGTGTAAAAAGCAGACGGATTCTGTAGGAATCCACAACATTTACTCCAGCATGAAAATGTCATGCCGGTGTAAATGCGGGTGTATTTGAATGGGGGTTAGGATTGGGTTGGTGTGAAATGCATATCCAATTCCATGCCCCCTTTCTGCCACACAAATCAATGGAAATATGTGATGGAGTAAAACTAACGCTTACTATGTTCTTTTACAAGATGGAAATATGTGAAATTAATACAAATACCTATAAAGATATCAATTTTAATAACGGTGAAAGGCCACAATCAAACACATACTGAAAGTTCAATCATTTACAACCATTTTTCTTCAACTGACTGTTTCTTATATTGTATTAAAATAACACGGGTTGCATTCAAAACTATACATTAAAGGCCACAAGGTAAAGTAACAATTGGGCTTTCATCCGTCCAATAACGAGTCAATGTCCAACTTATCTATGGTTCTAAAGCAACACTCTAGCACATAGTGAACAAACACATACATACGTCATTGTAAAGCCTCATTGCCTTAACACCATTACAGTAATACCAAGGCAAAACCTAAAATCCCTGATTAAAAAACACAACTGCATGATGCGTGCAACTTTTACATGAGTAAAATGCTGCAAATACCTCCCCTCTCGAGCTCTTCGTTATCCAGAACAGGACTGCGAGACTTGTCCTTGGCCTCAAGCCCTGGGATCGTATCTCTCCAGCTTTGAAATCTCTCCATTGGCTCCCACTGGATGCAAGGATTAAATTCAAAACCCTCTGCATTGTCCACAAGGCTTTCTGGGGCCTGGGTCCAAAATACCTTCAGCTATCCCTCCGCAAATACCTCCCCTCTTGAGCTCTTCGCTCCTCTACCTCTAACTCCCTCAGGGTCAGTCATTTTTCAAAGAATCTAGCTGGGGGTAGAACTCTATCTTCGGCTGGGGCCTCCCTCTGGAACAGCCTCCCTGCCACTCTAAAACTTGAGGAGAAACATCTCCAGTTCCGGAAGCACCTCAAAACCTTCCTCTTTGCTTCTGCCTTCGCTCCCCTTCTCCCCTGCTGATCTGCTCTCTTGGCACTGTGCACCTGGCCACCCTCTGTCCCCTGGGCCCAGGTACCTGCTCACCCTGCCACCTTCCTGCACTGCCTCCTGGCCACCCCTTGCACTGGGGACTGTATCTGTACCCATACCCCCCCCCCTTTTTTCTTCTTTTTCTGCACTTATTCAGACTTACCCAGTCTGCTGCCTTAAACACAGCACTTGCCACTTGCTGGCTGCACTACCACAGTTTGCCTCAATTTTCTATTTATTTTATTTATCTGCGCTCCTAGGCTTCTGCACTTTCCACTCTCCCCCTTCCATGCACTTTTTCCCTTTTCCCTTTCCCATGCACTTGCGCGTTCTCAATGTCACTGGGCCTCATAAGATCGTTTTTATGTTATGCTGTGTTCTCCCTTGCTCCCCTCCCTTGCCTAGTCGCGCTCTGAAACACTTGTGTACGAGCGCGATACAAATAAAATATATCATATCATATCATACCCTATTGACATATGTAATAGTGCAAATTACTTCCATTTCCATGAACTTTAGTGAATTGTCTCCATCGCCCAATTCACTAAGGTTCCAAGAAGTTAGTCTACTTCGCTTTTTTTTCTCCATTTTACTCATCTGTGAAGGGTGCGAATACACACATCTGAAGCGAGAATAGAGGATTTTTACAGTTTTCTTTTTTACGCATTGGTCCCTTTATGTTTTATTAAAATATGTGGAAGCTTGTAAACAAACCGTGCCAGCCAAACTAAGCTGTATGCTTGCACCCATTGTTACACAACACTTCGCTTGGTTTCACAACGCGCAGCGAAACATGGACATCTCGGCGCCAGTGGCAAGGCTCTCCACCCCGGTTTGTGTTATGTAAGTCTCTGACAGGAAGAGGTCTCTCTAATTCCCAATCATTATGCTCGAGTTTTCAGAGAGCTCATTAACAAAGCCTGACTACCTTGTCTATTAGCCATGAACATCTGAAATGCAAATTCAGCAAATCAAAATGTTAAATGAGCTGTACCCAAGATGCTTAGTGTGCCTGCCAGGGCAGCGCGCGCTGCCCAACACCTGCCTGCGAACTGCCCTCCAGCTGAATGTTCCGCCTGTTCCAGTGGCTGACTCCTAATTGACCTGGTTATGATCTCAGCAACGAGCAGCATATGCTTTTTAGTGATGGCTGGTTAAAGATTTCAAACTGCCACCGCTTACAACTGCTAATAGAGATGGCACGCAGCAGGGACGGGGCGGACACTGCAGCCCACGCGTGTGCCAGTCATTGGGGTGCGTTTCCAGGCCCTGGAAGCATAATCCATCTCCCTATTACCACATTGTCTAGACAGTGCTTTCATGCTCACCCAGAAACGGGCCTACTATGTGGCTTGCTACTGATGTCAGTCTGTTGAGTCATGCTGAGTCTTAATAAGTAGGCCTATGTATTCTGAGATGTTATACATACATTCAGATTCATTTGCATTGCTAAAGACATAAACATGCATTTTCATAACAAGCGAGAACAATATAAATACAAAATGGAAGCTGTGGGGATTATCAACGAATTACATGTTCTTACATTTCAAAGCTTGAATACCAATGAGTATTAACAATGAATCCAGGGAACATTTAATCCATGAGCATGTTTGACTGTTATTGTTAGCAAGCACGTGGAAGGAAACAGCCTACTTGCAAATACAATGGTATATTAGATTTATTTATGTATTTATTTATTTAGGGCTGTTCTTTGTTCTGTGGTTCGACGGACAAGGCACTCGCATCACAGGATGGTGAGCAGTTACAAATAAAAGTGGCACAGAGCCTGACTCACAATGATTTGAACTCAGGTGATCTGAGCCTCTCAGATTTGCTCCTGTTTTCTCGTACCTGATTCACAAATACTAAAACTAGACCCAACACAGAACTTAGGGTAACATTTGTGAGATTTTTGCATTGCATTTGGACATGGGCATCTCTTCTCAAAGATGCTCCAGTCAGCTCACTATTTGCTTCAATTGTAGGCTTGGGTAATAAGGAATGAGGCAGCAGGAGCAATCTGAATGTGGCCCCCTCTGGCGTCTTCCGAGGTCCAAAGAAACAACTGGGGGGTTAGGGGGGAGCATTAGCAAGACAAAGGGGACAATGAGTTGAAACATGATAAGGGCCGATTTACCCAGGAATCAAATTTCACATGCAAAGTGCAGTAGGCAGTTTGCTCCTGGCACCACTAAGAAAGTTCACGAATATGGTGCCATTTTTGCATACAATACTTTGCATGAGCAAGTGGACCTAATTCACACGCAAAAAGCCCCCCAATAAACAGCCACTAGTCCTTGAATGTCTAACTTAACATTGGGGAGAGAAAAGTGAAAATATTTGTATATCTTTACATTTTTGCCTGATATCGGTGTTAGTCTGTTGGGGAAGATAACCACATTTGGGGCATTTTTTTCTAGATATTGGGATGATTCACTTGAGTTGGTAGGTGTGTCGTTATCGGTATTGATTGGACACTGTTGCATATACACCCATTTTGCATATGCAAAAGTGGATTTTGATGGAGGTATATCGCCTTCTCAATTAAAACCACGATTTGGCCATGAACATATTTCTATCTGCCTAATTGCAAATTACAGGATGCACTGATTTTGAGTTAAGCACAAAATGCAGCAACTGCAATTTGCACATTTTCCCCTGCAACTGCCTTTGAATACACAAAAACGCTCTGTGAAGCTGGTCTATAATCTCCTTCCAGAGTCCCCAAAAAACTCCCTAAACTGAATCTAATCAGGTGATGTAATAAGTATGATGCCAGATTGCATTGTTGCATTCGTGGGGAGCCTCAAAGAACCCCTTATATTCTTTATACAAATTACTCCAGCCATATTTTGTGCATGCCAATTAACCTGATTTACCAAAAAGAACACATCACCAGGGAAAAGGAACCCCTTTCCCATAGAAATGTTAGAAAGCAAAATGTGTTTCTGGGGATATGCACTGGTTCCAAATCTGACTGATTTTAAATTGATTATATAAAGTATGTGTAGAATAATTGAATACAAAACATGCTTCAAAAGGGGGGGGCTCAAAAAAAGTATCTTCTTTCCCTCATAAAGTCTTTGGAATTGCTGCCTTTTGGGATTGACTTATTAAATCCTTGAATTTTATGCATTCTGGAAATATCAACGCAAGCATGGAATAAGTTCAAATTGTCAGTAGAAATATAGCACAATAGACGACTCAGAGAAGTGGATAAAGGGTGTAAGGCAATTAAAAACGACAGTGTTATTCTAAAAATATGTTTCTTGATGTCAAGAATGGATTTAATGACCTAACCAGTCTCTAGAGCCCAAACCTGGACCAAGGCGGCAGTTAAGAATCAGTAGTATCATCTTATGGTTCTTGGCAGTTCAACAGTGTTGAACCAGGCTATGTGGTACTGTTCCAGCATTTTGAATCAGGTTTGACTGTGTCACTGCTTTGCTGCAGACGGGGAGCAGAAGTTGAACCCGGTCGAGCTGAAGATCTTTGCGGTTCGAAGAAGCAATGATCGTGAGTGACACCAGTGTGGGTTAATCAGAGAAGCGGCTCGTGACTGGATGCGTGCTTCCATTTGAATGACTTGTGTGTGGTGTTTGAAGATAGCAGTCTAAAAGCTCCTTCATGGCTTGGTTGACTGCTGATGACGATCTGCAACAAAGACGCTGGTGGTTCAAAGATGTGATTCGAAGACGATGCATGCAACAATGAGCTTCAGGTTCCAGGCGAGGCAAGGACGTGCTAAGCTGTCACTATGCGACAGGGAACTGGTTCCAAGGTACAGTTCAGCAGTTTGGGAGTAGCAGTCATATTGTTCAAGATGGGGAGTTGGGATTGACCTAGGTTCGAACAGGGCCTCACTGTGTTTCGAACGAATCGTATGGGCCACCAGGTTTAGTTTAACAATCAGATCGACTGCAAAGAGACTGGAGACTGGATGCTCAATTCCACAGGATTGGATTGATTGAGCGCTTTAGGAACTGTGGATCGTAGGGGCCACCCAGGTCAGATCGAGGGTCAGTTGGACACAGAAATGCTGCAGACTTGACATGTAGTCCAGATGCAGCATTCGATGAAAGGAGCTTGAAGGATTACCAAGGTCAGTCCGACTGGTGAGGGCAATCGACAGTGAATATAGTGGTGGTAAGAGTGAAAGTTCAAAGGCATCAGATGCAATGATGAGCATGTAGTTCGAGCAGAGGTCAGAACGTGCTCGGATAGCATGGTGCGGCTGTGAACAGGTTCAAACACGCAGTACGGTGGTTCAAAGAGATAAAGTGCTAACAACATCTCCAGAGGGTCCTGTAGGTTCAAAGGCATAAAACAGGCTTAAATCACAGCTCAAACTGTTTCAACCTTAGGAACACAGGTTTCTGGCTTGTCTTGGTAGTCGGGTTGATGTGAGTCAAAATCCAGGCTCAAGGATGTGTTTTTTTGGTCTTTGTTTTTGTTCCTTCAAACACTAGGAAGGCTGTCCCATAAATGCAGGTTTGCTACAACGTGATGATGTCTTGGGTACCGTTATGGCTGACAGAGATGGTTAAGGGAGAGGGCTCACCTCTGCCTTGGGCAACCCTTCTTTTAAAGGCAAAATACTGCAGGTGACTGTACTAAATCAAGTCTGCTTTAGGAATCCAATCCCTGTTCATAAAAGAAGTGTACTATGCCTCCTGACATCATACCTAAAATGCTTTGTGCTACAGGAAGTAGAGGGGTCCCGAAAGAGAGATAGAGGCAGAGAGAAACAATATTTGTTTGCAACACAAAAGAAAGGAGGGCTACTCCAAAGATTCAGCAACTCAATGTTCATCAAATTCTTTCACAGCAACTACTCAAATTCCCACCACTAATTTCCCCCAACTGTACAGAGCTCTCCCTGTTAACACTAACCCCACTCTCTCCCCTTATCAGTAGTATTAAAGGCCCCTTTGTTATGCAACACCCTGGTGTGATGCTACAACATTTGAATGGTAGTGCTCCTGTGATTATGTGACCCAAGGACAGCTTCTTGCTCAGTGGCTTTTTCTATAGGACGGGGTCACCTGCCCTCACAAAAATACCAACAAAGAGGAATGTCCATTCATGTTCCTGTCTTGTCGTGTGGCAGGATCAGCCTGTCTGGCCAGAATACATATCAACTTCCATGCTAATCTGGTCCACAGGAGCGAACACATGTGTGATATAAAATGATTTGTAATGTTTACCCAGCCACCAGCATGAGCTTCTCGTAATCATAATATTTTGGAACAGGGCCGCATATCTTAAATGCCACCCGTGTGCTGCAGTGACTTTGGCTGACATTTCAGCTGCTGAGAGGGCCCCTGTGACCTGAACCTGCTCTGTAACACTGTAGGGCAGGTGCTTTAATCAAGCTACTGATGCAGCAGTGCACATCTGTACACTAGGCTGCTGCATGGAGCTTTATGAAAAAGGAATCCGTTCAGCCATTACGCTTTCAGAGATACCTACATCTTTGTATTAAATTAATAAAAATCATGAAAGCCAGGGCTTCTACACACTTAACAAATGGGAATCTGGCACATTGGGAATGGATATGCATGCCGTAGGTGCATCATGATAAAACAAAAGTAGAGTAAGACAAGGAACCAACAATTGTCAATTCATAGCATAGGTAAGTATCAGAAGATAATGTCTTATAATGCCCCATCTGCTACCCTTAATAGATGCATTTATTTATGTATTGGTAATTTATAAAGCGCCTATAAAGTTAGGCAAGTGTTTCAAAGCGCTCCAAGGCAGGTAAAAGCACAGTATACAATCAAAAATAGAAAGCCATTCTTACAAGGCCATGGAACGTTCAGAACGGGCAAGTGCAATGCGTTACTGTGGTGCAAAAATTTGAACTGGGACGTAAGAGACTTGAAAAAACATGAAACACAGACATTCCTAGAGACCTGACAGCATTTAGTGTGGTGCAAATGTAGTGACAAAAATTAAGAGGAGAGGAGAGGCGAAGGTACAGACACCAGACCGGAGAAGAGAGGAGAAGGGTTAGAACAGGGCACAGAAGGAGAAGAAAGGTCAGTGTTAATCACTGAGGCACTCTAAGGCACAGAAAAACAAAAATGGCTATAAGATGTAAGGTCACCTAAATTCGGTTTTCTGCAAAGGCACATTGAGCACACAAAAACGAAAACGGCTACACGATGTAAGGTCACCTAAATTCGGTTTTCTGTAAAAGCACATTGAGCACACAAAAACGAAAATGGCTACAAGATGTAAAGTCATGAGAAATCGATTTTGGTGAACTGCCTGAACTCACAGGTAAATCTGCAGGGGTGCAGAGGTTCCAAAGGCCCAAGGTCGGGGGTTCAGAGACTGCTTACAAAAGTCAAGGCGACTGCTCCATGATGTGCTATAGTGGGGAAAGAGGCTATAGTGGGGAAAGAGGGGGGCCTAGAAGCCCTCCTCGGCCCGGACAGGCCCAGACAGGCCTTGCATGAGGGCCAGAGTTTGCTTGCCGGATACCATGGCAAAAGGCTTTGTAGATTGTGGCAGCCAGTCATCTCTGCCTCCAGGCAGAGTTCGGGGACAAAGTCAGGCAATGGGGGCCATGATGGAAGTGGGCTCACCGGGCCTTGTGGAGGGGTCCCATTCGGTCCGGGTCTACGGGCTGCAGGCATATGGTGTGGGCCCTGCAGCAGAGGTGGGAGAACAGGCCCAGCCAGGTTCTGCAGTTTCATAAGAATACAGGAGAATATCAAAGCTGTGAAAACTGAGCATCATCTGATCCATAATGAGGCTGTAAAGAACCAATAAAATGCTCAGATGAAGATAAAGGAGATGCAGGATATGACAGAATCTGTGCATAGTGATGCAATACCACTTTTCGAAACTAGATTATCTTTCAAAAGTAAATGACATTTTAGAAACTTGCCTTTTGGATACAGATGTATTCTTGCCACTAAATTCATGGGGGACCTTTTGTTCCATTAAAGAATACATATTTATATGCATGTCGTTGGCACCCAACTATATATCAAAATGTCTTTCTCAGAAGACATGCTTCAGGTAGGAGCTCATATATAGACATATATATCAAAGGTTTAACGATTACAATCCATTCACCTCAATGTAACACAGTCAATGAACTCCCTAGACTTCCATATTGACACACACATCTCCCTCAAAACACACAAAAGTGCAACTAGTGTGCCATCATGCATAATGCCTCAACAAATTCTAGCCCTTCCTCCCCTTTAAAACTTCCAAGTAATGAGGACAGTTCTAGGGCTAACCATGACGATGATGTCAGCAGCCTATTACCGAGCCTTACCGTTATGACCCTGACTACGTCGAGAGCGGTTTTTCATACAGTCAACCACCTTTCAAAAGGCACAAGAAATAAAATATCTAAAGTGGCTCACCCTTACAAACAAGATTAATTTAAAAACAAATTGCATAATTCACATGGACGTCACTACCATCTCCACCAGACATATCCTTGAGTAGCTTAGAGATTAGACAGCAATCCTTTTAGTGTCCCAGACCACTTAGAGGTAAACCGTAATTGAAATTTAAAACAGAAAGGCCTCCGAGAGAAGACCCATAGATTAGTCTTCTTTTTTTATGTCGCTACATCAAAGAATGATCCACCCATATCAATCAGAAAAGCCACGTGACGGAACTATTCACACGGTTCTCCAGCTTATGGCCTAGGTTGTTGATGACGTTGCACTTGGACTTATCAAATTTGTGTTACATGTCACCAAAGGAATCTTACTTTTGGGAGTGAAAGCCGAGTTACTGTATGAAATATGTAAACATCTATGATGTGAAAGTAAAAATGCTGTGCCTTCTGAGCACTACTTTGTTTCTGTGCAGTACAAATGGGATATCCAGACTGGGATCACCACGTCTGTCGAGTTGACATTATGGAAACACTCCAGATACCAGGCTTAATCATTTAGGAGGATGAATGAGTGATGTTTACTGAGAGAAACCACACCCACAGGGTCATTATTACTGGCAAAACGGTAGCCGTGGACATTTGAGTAGTTGATGTGAAAGCCCTTGCCAGAGTATGGGAAAGACCCTGATGAACTTTGAGCTGCTGAAGTTGTGGAGTAGCTCCCTGTTCTTTTGTGGTGCAAACTAAGATCGTTTACACCCATTTTCGTGCGTGGACTCCTGTAGATCGCACACAGTCATATGAGAGTTCTCAGTGGAGATCCCTAGACAGTTGTGTAAGGGTGGCGATCAGGATGCTGAAGAGCAGGATTGATTGAATGATGATGTACCTGTGGAGGACATGTTCTTTCTGGAGCTAGGCATAGGCTGGTATTGTTCTGTAGTGAGCCATAGCTTGGGCAAACATGTGCAATCTCCAATGGTGGGAAGACGGGCCTTTGCCACTATATCGGAATGATGCACAGCCACACAGTTTGTTTTAGCCTGATTTTAGGATACATTCTAGTTTTCTTTGTCAGATTACTGGATGTAAAGTATAATCTGTGTGCTTATGAATATGTCTTGCTGTGAGCTTTTAGAAGTTTTTGAGATAACACTGGCACTTGAGGTTTCTAAGTTGGTCATAAACAGCAATGTTCTTGTCTGTCACTATTCAATAGTTGATGAGGAGGCTTGGTCCATGGTTAGTGTTATACTGTAGAAGGCACCAATGAACATGTGGACATTAATCAGGCCAGTAGCATTATAAATGATGGTAAGCATATGATAGGTTATTTATAACACGCTTAATACCCAGAGGATTCTAAGGGCGGACCAGGGATCGAACCTGTATTGCTCCGTGCCGTCTTGTTTCCAAGGTGAGCACGTTGCCTCTGAGCTATCATCCCGCAAAGTAAGCTGTAACTCGGTAGGGGTTAGTTATGATGTTTGTACATTTTCAACTCCGAGAGTTACAGGTGTGGTTGGTCGATGAGCCAGCATTAGGCATTATGTACATTTAGGTTGATGGATGCACCGATGTCAAGATGGAAACTGGGTGGCTGGTGCTTGAATGTGATGCTGCCGCAGAATGGCTGAATGTGTGAGTCAGGAGATGGGTACTTACGATCTTACTGCCCACATGCTGCTGGGTAGTACCAGAAAAAGACAATCATAGAAGTGAGCAATACAGGTTCATTATTTCCCCCCAGATTGGTCAGCCAGTCCTCTTTGATTTGAGAGTACGAGAGTGGAGGTAGCTTTAGTTTCAGATGACATAAAGCACACTCTTCCTCAGCGGAATATGAAGCTGTGGTGATGCTGACCTAGGTTTCTTTGTGGTGCTGGAATAATTATATATTGTGCACACTGGGTCTCTTGTGATGTCCGCCTGGTAAAGAATGGCATATTCTGGTGATTCGCATGTGCTTTCTTCAGTTAGTACACAGCAATTTCTTTGTGGTGAAGGGACCGCAGGATTTTCGATTTAGGCCTCAGCGTAATTGAATGAGGCGCTGTGTAAGAGTTGTGGAGGATGCAGTGATCACTGTTCAAAAATGTGGCGAGGACAAACCTATTTTAAACGTACTGGTTTAAAGTTTACATTACAGCCCCTCTAAAAATAAGTGAGATTAGCTTTTTCTGATGTTGTAAGTAAAATAATAACCCTCAAAAATAGGGTTAGTGGTGATACAATAAATATCTTTCAGTTCCTAAGAGGAGCTAGTCATTACATCTTTAATGGGGACCGACATGTTGGATCTCGTTTACCCCTGTAAGAAAAAAACATGGTTTAGCATTTTGAAACCAAACTTAGCACATGCAGTTACCAAAATTATTTTCAACCATAGCTAGGAAATTGGGATGCCCGGCCTGTACCCACCAGTCAGCATTCCAGAAGTGGGAGCATGAGTGAAACAGCTCTCAAAATAGATTGCGCTATTTACACCATCATTGTGTGTGGGGGGTATCATACAGCAGGCCAGGATTCCTTCTAATCCTCGATCCTGGTCATCTCTGCAGGATCATTCTCCAGAAGTAAACTGCAAGTGAATTTGCATGGGTCCTGGAATCCCACGCAATTTAACACCTCAGAGAAGAAATTCACTTTGATCTGTGTCTGATACAGTGGTGATCAGTAGTGCTGGCAGCTATGTACAACAATGGCAGTCATCATTACCATTAATCGATATGGATGTTGCCATTTTGTAAAAAAAGAAGACAGGATACAAAAGGGCTTCTTCCTCTGTGACACCATCAAAATTAGATATGGGTGAAGACATTGTTTTTCACTTACAGGAGGAGGGAAATGTGTAGAGCCTATTTCACACTCCTTCCCTGTTCCATCTGGGGAAACATGTGCAAGGTACAATGTAGGTGAATAAACATGCAGAAATCATGTCTGTGCAAATTTAGCTGCCTTGATGTCCGGTCCCGGACGCGATGGAGTTAATCCTACTCAGTGGGTGCTCGCAAAGTGTGCGTCAGGACATGCGCAGATGAATGGTTTTCAAGGCACGGCACATATGCAGTTTAGTGGCGTGGCACGCACTTAAGTTTACACAAAAAGAGAAATAGACGCAGTCTTAACAGCTTCTCATACTCTTTTCTCGACGTTTTCTCTGTGTATGCATTTACTCAGAACATGAAAACATGGCTTGAATTCTGCAATCCAGTGCACGAGAAAGACAGTGAGGCTTGTATCAGACGGCTGTGATGAGTGTACATTGTTAATTCAAGAAAAAGATTCAGGCCCATATTCTCATCAAGGTGTTAAGTACCGAAAAGGACGTTAAAAGGGTTAACGACCTTTTCGGTACTTAGGCCCTATTCTGAAGGTGGCGCATTCTTCCGAAGTCGGAAGGAATACGCCACTTTCGGAATACATGTGGCGGTTGCTAGAATGGGTTGGAAACCAACCTAGCAACCGCCACATTTCTAGCAACCGCCACATTCGTAAACTGGCTTTTTTAAAGGCTTTTCTTGCGGCACTTTGCCAGTTTAATATGTGGGCTAAACTTGCTCACATATACAGTACCCTTTTGGAGGCGTTAAACTGGAGGAGTGCCACAAGAAGCCTTGTTTGGTGTAAATGA
Organism: Ambystoma mexicanum; assembly: GCF_040938575.1. NCBI lineage: Eukaryota > Metazoa > Chordata > Amphibia > Caudata > Ambystomatidae > Ambystoma > Ambystoma mexicanum. The sequence continues at coordinate 294,294,966 of NC_090941.1, forward strand.
AAGTGTTCAAATACACCCGTTTGTTGTATATGAACACTCTCAGGTACACCAAAGCAAGCAGCTTCATCGCTGCTGCAACGTTGAAGCTGCTTGCTTTGGTGTACATGAACGTGTTCATATACAAACACGGGTGTATATGAACACTTCCATTTACACCAAAGCGAGCAGCGTCAATGTTTCATCCTGCAACGTTCAAGCGGCTTGCTTTGGTGTAAATGAAAGTGTTCATATACACCGCACAGGTGTATATGAACACTTTCATTTACACCAAAGCAAGCAGCTTCAAATGAGAGTGTTCATATACACCACACGGGTGTACATGAACAATTTTCTATACACCAAATTAAGCAGCTTCACCATCCTGCAATGTTGAAGCTGCTCACTTTGGTTATAAGAACGTGTGCATACACACCTGTGTTTTCGGCAGCATTTTTGTAAAATAACGAATATGCCGTTATTTTACAAAAATGCTGGCGAGATTGGATTGCGCCCGTTACAACTAAAAACAGGCGCAATCCACACAGTGCACTGTCGTGCTCTACGAGGATGCCCAGTCCCACTTCAGAATTCTAGTGGAGCCTGGGTGTCCTCTTAGGGCGCAGTGAATTGTGCTGTTTAGCACCTTCACTTCGCCAAGTTCAGAATATGGGCCTCAGTGAGTGGGACTTTTCCAGCTCTATCATCGCTGGGCTCACATGGGTCTTAAGCCTATCAGGTAGCACACATCTGTTGCAATGCAACTGCAGAGACTACCGTAACAATGTCTGATACTGAAAATTCTGGTGTGGAGCTCAGTAATGAAGCTGCATTTCTTCGGCCCATGCGCTTTGTCATGGCTCTGGGTTCACGTTGGGAACGTTGGTTGCAACGTTTTGAAAATTACCTTGCTTCACTGAAAATGCATCAGACAAATTTGCCAGGCATTAACTTATAAAACTAGTAGAGAACAAAGTTGAAGACCTCATCCCCACTCTCCCTCCGGAACAGATTGATTCTTACACAGGAGTAAAAGATGTGCTTAGTGGCTATTTTGACCAAGAAAGGAACAGTGGGCCTCATAAGGATTCTGCCGGTAAAACAGGAAAAATACCAGCGGGTCAGTAATACCGTTACCGGTGGGGTGACAAACGGAATTACAGGCATAGTTCGAGTCAGTGGGCATGCGCACATCACCCCACCGAAAAAGTAATACTGGCTGGCAACAACAACAAAGTGCCAGAATTACTGGCAGATAAGTGCCGGTAATACTGATACCGGCACTCAAGCTGCCAGTAATACAGGCACATTGATGGGGTCGCCGGTATTACTGACCGGAAATAATGTCACTGCAGGAAGTGGAAGGTCTGCGGCGGCCATTGTAAAAACACATTGCACCAAGAATACCCATGTTCCTGCTGCCATACAGGCCCAGAAGTTAATCAGAACCATGGCACTGGAGAAAAGGTCACAGGCCCCATATTCCCGGCTCAGAAAGCCCAGGTTCTTAGATGCCGAGCTCACCTATTTGGTGGATACGGTGTCCAGCATACCAAAGATTTTTTTGGGTGCAGGCACAACAGGACCAGCACCAGGCGTAAGAGTGCCATATGGGCTGAAATCGTGGCAAGGGTGATGGCTGTCGGAACTGTTGCACACACCGACAGGGACGCAAGAAAGAGGTGGAATGACCCTAGGCAAGGGTCCATGGCCTTATCGCCAAGCACATGAGGGAGTATGCTAACACCAGAGCAGTCACGGGGGACCCCTTTCGACTCATGCCCTGGGAAGAGACAGCCAGCAGTATGCTGCATATGGAGTGCACCAATGGCACATGAAGCACTGAGGCTGGAGCAGGGACCCAAGGTGATGGTGGTAAGTACAACTGCATGCACAGGTGCATGTACCCCCCAATTAAATGCATCCACCAACATAGCTGCACAGAATGGGCATGGGAAACAGTGTGACACATGACAGGCACAGCAAATGGGCATTGAGGGATGTGGTTGAACGTGCCAATGCACATGCAATGCAGCTGAAATATGCATGCATGCATGCGTGTGGACACATACCAAGCACCCATGTCTGCCTAGATCATCCACATCTGAAAGTGATACCCCACCAAATCCACGACAAAAACCCACCTTGCTAGGCAAACCGTCAACGTGCACATGCATGCACAGTGTACACACTCAAGAGGCACCACCACATACATGCATGTGCACCCATCGAAGCAACAGCACCCAAGTGGCCCACCTGAAATGTTGAACTCTGGGACACACACATTGTGGTATGAGCGCAATGCACGCCCACAGACATGAACTACAAAGGACCAACAACATCTCATTACATTTCCAACAGGTACACTGTCCACAGACAGCAAAGAAGCCAGACCCTCCACCACAGTCACTTCAACTGCCCCCCTGCCCTATACAGGCCAAACCACCACCAGCCGAAGAAAGCAGTAGGACAGGGCTGCTAACCCACCACCACCATCACCACCATCGCCACCAGCACCGTCACCACCACCACTACCAGCACTGCCACCACCTCCCACAGCTTTAGAGATACCATTGAGCCCTAAGGGAGACACAACACCCATGCCCCCCGCACCAGCATGCCAGCATCCCCATCACATGGAGTGCGGCCCTTGGTACTTTTCAGCAGGGCCCCTGTCCTGTCCACTGAAGGGAAAGAGGAGGAGGAGGAGAAGTATGAGAGTGACACAACACCTTGCTTCAGCCCAGCCCAGCCACCAAGTCCTCACAGCTCACAGCTCACCTCCACTGATGAGTCCAACTTGGGGGCAATACAGGCAAGGCCGGACAACATCGAGAGGCATCAGGTGGACATACATGCTCTTGGGGGCCAGAAGCTCCAGGAAATGCAGTTGATGCAGGACTCCCTGCAGGGATGCACCTGGCATATAGCATGCTCACTGGGCCATGCCACCACCGCCATGGTGACACTGGCCCAAAGGGTGCATAAACACACCGATTCAACCTCGGCCTCAGCAGAGTCTCTGAACCAGACCATTCAGTTGACTCTGTAATACAATTGTGCCCAAGGGTCTGAGTCATCCATCTTTGCAGCACCCAATTAGGGCTCACTTCCAAGCACCCCAAGGTGCCATTCACCGCACCACCTCAACCAGGGAGCAGGATCTCGCCCCCAAGTCCAAGAGGCCCCAGAAATGACACTTTAACACTGCAGGGGTGATTTTGAGTTTGGGTGTTTGGGGAGGTTGTGCTAAGTTTCAGTGTTGGGGAGGTTGTGCTGAGGGTGGGTGTTTATGGAGGGGAGATGCTGCTTTGGGGACGTTGGTTCCATTTTCACATTGTTAGGTACACAAAAGATCACTTGAAGCAATGAGTGGCCTTTGGTTATCGAGTGAATATGTTTAATGTGTGCAGTCAATATTCACTTCACGAAGGTACAAGGGTAGTGAAATTTGGTGTCTGCATCAAAAGAGGTTGTCAATTAGTTCCTGGCAAGACAATCATACAATCCTTGCCTCTACAGGCTCACTGTGTGTATGTGTGCCACCTGCGGCCACTGCGTCATTCCCCTCAGGGAGTAGCATGTCAACATCTGGGGACAGGGGTATGTTGCACGACATGCATATGTTGTGCAGCATAGCACATGCCAGCGCTACCTGGCCCACCTTGTCCAGCCTGTACATGAGCGCACCTCTAGTCCAGTGTAGACATCAGAAGCTGGTCTTTCATAGGCCCAAGTTGCGCTCAATTGATACCCTGCTACTGACATGGGCCCGGTTGTATGCTCTGGATTCCTCAGACGATTCATCAGACGCTGAATCTGTGGATATCCTGAGTCACCCGCTATGAGGAGAGCCATAAGTGTCAATCATGGTGATCTGTGGGTGAGTTTAAATTAACTGGAGCATCTCAATAGACAGCCTGTGCATCCATGTCCCATTTGTCATCCCACTATGCGATTTCACATTCCAGCCTTTGCATGTGGAGTCAACTACTCAGGCGAGGTGTTCGGTCTGTCATGGCATATCTTGCACACAGCTGACACTTGTAGCTTCCATGGCCAGTGCTTGATAGGCCAGGTCAGGTTGGCGTGCCATGTTGGGTGGTTTGGGCCTGTGCATGGCTCCCATGCATGGTTCCCGAGGAGGGTCTGGTTTACAGGTGTGGGGCATCTGTATCAATCAGTTGATGGATTCAAATACATTGTGCCCTGGTTACATGTCATGTCAAATGCCAGTGTCATGTCCCTCAGTTGCAGTTTATCAGGGTGTCATTACATGTATGGCAGTGTTCTTGACACATTGACATGATGGACACCCCATGGGATCAATTGGTGTTGGTGGGCCATACCCCTGGTTGATCCCCCAAGCCCCACAGCTCACACAAAGGTTGTCTGGGCTGGGGCTGGGCAGGCTGTTCAGACCTCCAGGGTGCTGTAGTTGCAGGTACTCTACTTGTGTTTAAATTGTAATGTGTGCTTCGCCTTTGCATGGATGGTCACCTTGTTCATTGGGTATGTTGCCATCTGTCATCTTCACACTTCTTCCATGGATCTTGGAGCCCCCCTGGACATACTTTGGACTGCCCAAGGTGCCTCCCCATTGTAGACCATTAATGTATTAGGATATGTGATGTTGCATTCTAGTACTTGTGGTCCAGTGTGTGTGGCTGACCTGTTGGCGTAGCATGCCTTGGCCATTCACTGCTGCATCATGAGTCATGTCCTATTCCGGTGGGTTGCAGCCTGTCATGTGTTGGGTGTGCGAGTGGGTCCTGCATGTATGTGGCCTTGTTAGGGCATGCAATCTCTATGTGTGGGTGACCCCTGTGCATACCACTATTAATGCAAGGTTACTGTCATGGAACATGTACTCACACAATGCCCAGGTACATTGCCCTCTATGCCCCTCCATGTACGCTGGCAGTGTGCTGTTCTGAAGGACTATGGCATCACTGGTTGATCCAGGGAACCAACTACAGCGGTGGGTGATCGTGAGGTCGGCATCAGAGGTGACCTGGACATTAATTGAATGGGATGGCTTCTGGTTCCTGAAGACTTCCTCCAAGGCCTGAGTTGCCACCAGCTCAGCATGCATGCAATCCAGGACTGCCATAATATCTTTCCTGTGTGGCTTTCACCTGTGCCAGGGTTGTGGGGAGTGCAATGTGCTGTCCCACATGGTGCAGAAGTGCATCCAGCACCTGACCCAGCGGTTTGGAGAATGCAGGCTGTGAGATGCCATGCAGCTAGCACACAGTGTGCTGGAACGTGCCTGTCGCAAGGAAGTGCAGGACCAACACCAGTTTAACCAGCAGTAGCATGGCTATCCTGATGCAGATCCTGGTCCCGATGTCTTCCTGGATCAGTTTGAGAAGATATGCAATGGTCTCCCCGTTGAGGCGGTACAGGGTGAGGATTTGCATGTCAGTGAGGGTCCATGGCCGGGCCCTTACACATGGTATGGGTGCATGCCTTGTATGGCATCTCCTCCTCACAATCATGTTCCTCCTCCTCCCCACCTCCTCCTCTTCACTGCCTCTGTTTCTCTCTGGTGGTCCTCCAGCCCCTGCAGCTCTATGTTGGCCTGTAGCAGCTGCATGTCGATGCTGACTTGCAATCAGTGGAAACATTGTGGTTTAGAGAAGAGTGTTTGTGGAAGGTGTGTCCTTTGTGTACTCTTCCAGGGTTCATTAGGTGCACCTGTGGCCACATTCCTCACACCTGAATGCATTTATCGCTTGCTTTCACATGGAGGTTTCCCAGCCTAACTTTTGCTGGTAATACCAACAAATATTCGCCGATAATACTGGCAGATCTAGGCTCGGGATATGGCAGTGATACCATTGTGCCGGTATTACCGGCATTGGTTTGAGGCCCACCTGGTATTTTCAGTGCTAGTAATACCAGCGCTGGTAATTCTGGATACTGTGATCTGGCACACCCGTACTTGGCCGTCCGGTAAAAGTGCAGGTAAATGTTATTACTGCCATTTTTTACTATATTTAGGCCATCTTGGAATGAGCCCCATAATAGACCATGAGAGGCACATGTTCAACACTGCCTGTCAGTCCTCAAGAGAATCCATGGATGCATTTGCGATGCACCCTCACGAGCTGGTGATTCACTGTGATTTACACAAGTTCACGAATGAGGATGCAATTCGGCTGCAAATCATAGGTAGGTGTCTATCATCCTCATTTAAAAAGAGATGACCGAGGGAGTCGCTTCAGCTGCAATGATGTTCTTGATGTCTCGAAGCAATGGAAGAGCCACAAGCCACCCAGATAGAATCTGGAAAGGACTGCAAAGGTGAGCAACTATATCAGATGCTCATTCAAACTTTTAACTCGATGAGGGGCCAATATGGAAATCAAGCACCCGTGAGAATGTATTTCTCCTGAGGTAGATGTTACCTATGTGGTCTACCATTTCCACATGAAGAGGGAGTGAGATGCGCTGCTATTGGATAAAGATGCAGCAACTGAAGGGAAAATTACTTAGAAAGAGTGTGCAATTCAATACCCTGAAGACATGAAGGGGGCAATCCAGCGATGACACAGAGTGAAACTCCCACATGCAATCCTGCACCTGCATGTTGAGACGTGAATGCCAGAAAAGACCTGGCAAGTTATGTCCATCAAATTACAGGTCATCCTTCCTTGCTCTTACCATCTGAACCTGGGGAAAGTGAAGACTAGGTCCATGGCGAAAGGGAAGACTATGGGACTCATTACGAGTCCGGTGGTAACCCTGCCAGTGCTACTGACGGATTGCCACCGGAACCGTAATAATTTACAAGTACCTAACGTCCCGGTGCCACCACCTCATTACGAGTCTGGTGGCCCGGGAAGTCAAGCGCCAGCAAATTGTAAGTTCCATTCCCATAGAGTCCTGTGGGACTCTATGGGAGTGGGGACACAGGAACAATGGCACTGTTAGCAACGGTGCCGGTGCTGCTGTGAAGAGTCATCCTACCGTGGCCACTGCACCTGGCAGGCTCAGACCTGTCGAGCACAGCAGCCACGGCAAGCAGACACAGATTTTGCCGATCTGGAAACTCCTAATGAGGCCCTATGTCTATACAATGACCGATCCATTGGGATTGTATGGCAGTGATGTCAACATCCGAATGGGCAACAGTAAACATCATGTGTGTCTCTGAATGTAATAAAATGGTCCATCCCCCGACACTGAAGCTTTCCAAGCAGAGTGTTTCAATGGTCCGCTAAGGTCTCTGTGATCAATTATGGGATGTTACAAACTACTCTGCAGTACAAAGAAAACCGACTATGATCTGAAGTTCATGGGCTTCAAGGTGAAGTCCACAGGAGCAATCTTTGGGGAAATTCAACGGTCACAGCCATGGACATTGCACCCATGAAGTATACGATGCAACCTTCACAATCCATAATACAGAAATTCATGTCTCTGTTTCAAGTACTGGGTAACTCAAAGGGAAACCAGGAGTGCTCCACATTGAGGAATCTGTGAAACAAGTAGCACAACATCCTCAAAGAGTGCCCAGTCAACTACAGTCACAAGTGGAAAAGGAACGTAATTCATTATTAGCCAGTGACATCTTGGAACCAGTGTCTGGTCCCAATCCTTGGGTTTCACTCATAGTGGCTGTGCCAAAGAAAGGGACGGCCCGGCCAATGACATATGCATCTGCATACACATGAGAGAGGCAAATAAGGCCATTGGTGAGAAAGACATCGAGGTGTGCATCTTGATGACATGATTAGCTTGCTGAATGGGACCCAGATATTAATTAATAAAGGTTACCATCTTCTCTCTTGACTGCACTTCGAGCTGGAAGTGCAGTCAAGGTACATCACTACCTTCTCCATGCATCTAGGGCTATTTCGGTATAAACACTTGAGCTTTGGCATTTCATTAGTGCCCAATATCTTTAAAGAAAGCATTCACAAGGTGACGCAGCATATAGGGAATTGTTTCAATTATATCAATGATATTCTTCCAATTGGGAACATCATGATCGAGATTTGCTACAAGTGTTTGCCGTGCTTGAAGACGCGGGACAGGCCCTCAATGCAGATAAGTGTGCATGTCTCATCTGAAGTTCTTTGGTCACATTTACTCTCAAAAGGGGATGGAAACGGATCTGGGAAAAGTAAAAGGCATTTCTGAAGTTTCTGCTCCTTAAGACTTTAGTGGTGTCCATTCCTTTCTGGGGACTGCAGCAGATACATCCCAGATGTGTCACTACACGCACACCATAAAGGGAACTCACCAAACAAGACACACCATTGGAGTGGACTTCTACGTGCAAGGAAGCATTCCAGATAACCAGCAAGACATTGCATCGAATAAGCACATGGCATATTTTGACACTACTCTCAGGAGAGGGCATCTCCTCAGTCTGTGGTTGCATACGGCAGCAAAGACCAGGCCCTAATCACAATAAATGGTAATCCCCAGTGCAAGATGCCACCATGAATAGAACAGTGGGGTCTTTGTCTATGCAACTATGATTTTCTCATTATTCACAAACTGGGAAACAAGTACAATCAGGTTGATTTCATTTCAAGGACCCCCTTCCAGACTCAATGATTGACCGTTGGAGGAATATGTCAATCTCATTACTCAGGCCTTGCCATCTGGTCCAGTATCCATATATCTCATTGGTGAACATATGCATTCTACTCAAGGTGCAAAATTTGATTGTTTCCAAGCGATGGGGATCAGTATTCCTGGCAAGTGATCATGGTAACCAAATATCGATGACAGATCTTTCTCTGTTCAAACAGGTGAGAGATGGATGTCTTTCTCTACAGCACACTTGTCTTAAGAGTCTCTCAAGTAGTAATTCTGAGAGAGCTTCAACAACAAATCATTGACGAGGCCCATGAAGGACATTGAGTGGTAGTTGAATCCAAGCAGCAGATCAGAGATACCACCTGGTTCCCTTGGTTAGGCATACTTGTGGAGCATACAATATGATCATGTCATATGTGTCAGAGTACAATAAGACTGGAACGACCGGAACTGCTCAGAATGTCTGAGCTACCTAAGCTGCCTGTTGCCATATAGCAGCGGATTTCTGAGCACCTCGCAAGAATGAAAAATACCTCATGGAAATAATGGATGAAAATTCCAGATTTCAGACTGTTCATATGGTTTTGTCAACCACGACAAACAGAATAATTCCAGAGCTAGACAACATATTCACAGTATGCAGAATTCCTGAAGTATTTAAGACAGAAAACTGACCTCTTTAAGAGAAATTAATTTGCCAGGTTCATGCCATAAATGGGCACTCACCACAGGAAGATAACTCCCCTATGGACTCAGGACATTGGCAAGGTCGAGAGGTTCATGGGTAGTCTCAAGAAAGTGAATCAGCAAAATGAACTGAGACTGATGTCACTTAATCAAGCACTTTGCAGCATGCTGCAAGACTACAAGAGCGCGCCCCATGGCACCACGTACAAGTATCTGGCTGAGTGAATGTATGGCAGGAAGGTATGGCAGGAAGTTAAAGACTCAACTGCCTCATATATTACAGGGAGAGGAACAACTTGGAGTGATGAATTAAAGCATCAAGCAGTTGCCAAGAATGATCGGCAGTGGAAAGAAAAGATTAAAGAAGAGCCACACTGCATGGTCTCCCATACTCTCCGGGGGGCCAGGTACTTGTCCATCGTATGTCAAAAGCTTGATGGTGATTTAGGTTCCCTGGTCAGATGATTACCCGCAACATATCACACTTCAAGAGATACAATGGAGAGGAAGGAGGAGAATCCAGGGAGGAATCACCTGAGGACTCTTCAATAGGTGGCCAAGACATAGAAGACAGAAAGGAGCAGAGAGTCATGCCTTCTCGATATGTTTGGTACATTGCAAGGTCGGCACATCTCATTGAGGAAATCTAGAACAAGGAGCAAATGACTAACTTAAGGTACTTTGTCTAGCCCAGGTAAGATGTTGTTTCCTGAACACAATGGGGTTAATCCTACTCAGTGGAAACTCACAACGTGCGTGTCATACAACACAAACAAAGGGGTTTTGAGGTGAAGCACATGCACAGCATAGTGGCGCGGCCTGCAGTTGAGTTCATGTGAAAAGAGAAATAAAGACACAATCTTAATGTCTCTTCTTACTCTTTTCTCATCGAGTGGACTGTGTTTACCTTTACTCAGAAATCGACACAGGAGCCCATTTTCTATCAGGTTAAAAGGAGCCCATAAGTGATTAAAATATTAGCATGTACCATCACATCGGGAGGCTTTACATAGCAGCTAAATATAGCTAGTAAAATATGTCTTCCATTCCTCCCCTTGTGCCACACTGCCATTCTGATATTTTTGTCCTGCCAGGCCTGTTTTCCTCTCTTCTCACTGCAGTCCCCAAGCCTCTAACTTCTGCACACCAACCTCTCTCCACCCCCTTGCAGTCATACCCATACACAATTTACACTTAGCTGCATTTAATGAGCAACTTCGACAAAGGTTCTTGAGTATGAACTAATTATGTATTTTTTTTTTAATTATTTTCAATTTGTTGATCCACCTAACACTCAAACTAGTTACACATTGTTTAGTTCTGTTTGGAAAAAGAGTTCACTCTCTAGTGAATGTATTACAGGTACAAAAACATGCTTAAGGCTTTGCTGCTCACTGAAGCACAGGGAATTCCACTGACAATGGACAGGGTGCCAATGTTTTTGGAGAGGGCCAGTTGGCACGAGTCTCTGAAGGAACCTGAGGGGTGACTATTAGAGATAAGCTTTGCGAACTCGGGATGGAAGACTGCAGTAGAGGAGCAAAGAGGGTCAGAGTTGGTGGCAGTGGAAAGGGGACTGCTGTTATAGGGGGGACAGGATTGCTAGTTTAGAGTGTATGGCGTGATTCCTTTCGATGGCTATGTTGAATTAATGGTCGGAGACAGTGTCGCACAGTGCCTGTGAGATGATGGGAAGAGAGGAATGGATCCTGTAGTCCACTCTGTCTATCTGTAATGACGGAAAAATAGCAGAGCAGGGGGTGAGGGTCTGATCAGTTAACCGTGTGGTTCAGAGTCTACATTGTGGCCATTTTAGCTCTGCCGCCTGTGTTTTATTTGTGAGTGGGAGAAAAACTCCCTCTCAAGTTCCCAGCCTACTCCCTACTGATTGTAGCCCATCTGTACCTTATCGATTGGCCTTGCATATTTCTTAGTAAACGCTGCCAGTTGGTCCTCCTGTTAAGTCCGTCGGACCAGCATTTTCAAACGAAAGTCGCTTGCTATTGTCCGTGTATTCTCCCAGCCTGATCATATAACTACCTGGACTTGAATTGAATGCGTGCATGTTTGCGTGCATGCGTGAGTGATGTATTGCGTCATGTCGTGCACATAAGTCAGGCAAGTCAGGCTTCTTCTGTGATTGCTTTCGTAAGAGCAAAGGGGCAGTATTTTAATTCTAGTCACAACTAGATTTTGCCAACTTTCATTTTAAGCACTGTTGGTAAAAACCATTCTTATACATAAAGAAGTTTCTTGTGAAGGCAATCTCTGCAAGTTGTAAAACAAACATTCTTGGTATCTCCAAGGAAGGTGTTAGGTCTTGGAGTACCTTGTCGATTATCTTTAGGATCTCCATCTGAGGAATGCTCGTATATAGTGATGCTATATCAATTGCTAGCAAGACTAGCATTTGCGTATAAAAATTGTAATCCTTTTACAACGTTGAGTATACCTGTGGTATCTTTTAAATAGGAATGCATCTTAGCGACTTCAGATTTGAGGAAGAAATCCACAAATTGGGAAAGCGGCTCTAAGAGAGAGTTAATACCAGCCACTATTGGTTGACCTTGTGGTGGAGAAATGCCTTTGTGTATTTTTGCCAAGGCATAAAAGGCAAGAATTTCTGGATGTTTGGGGCATAGGAATTCAGCTTCTTTTGGGCAGATGTGTCCTTCGCATAATGCCTCCTCCACTATTCCTGTGATCACTGTTTTTAAATTGTCTGTTGGATCACCCGGCACTTTTTGGTAATTATCTCTATTGCTCAGCAAGGCTGTAACCATTTTGTCATAATCTGTGGTGTTTGTGACTACAATCGCTCCCCCTTTGTCTGCCTGCTTGATAATAATGTCATTTTTGCTCAAATTCTTTAATGCAACACCTTATCTGTTGGATATATTCCGAAATGAGTGATTGGGTTCTTTTTCAATTTCTTCCAATTTGTTATCTATGGCCCTTTCAGAGGTAGTGGATTCTGCAGAGCTGACGTTCGGGTAAAAGGTGGATTTTGGATATAGACCAGTGACATCTCTCCGTTGTTCAGTCTCCTCGGTATTTTCTTTCTCACTAAAATAGTGCTTTAATTGAATTGTACACATAACGTGTGCCAGTTTTATCCTTGTTTCAAAGGGATCATAGTGTGCTGACAGGACAACACTTAGGCCCTTTTGTAGGACTTCAAGTTCCTCATTCGATAACAGATGGGTGAACAAATTGATCACTAATAGTTCTGTTGGGGGAAGAGTCCTCTCCCTCTGCTCCTTGTAATTCCTGGGGAGTTCTGATCTTGTCATCTCCGGCGGCCTCTTCCACTGCCTTGTGGATATAAAAAAGGTATCTTGACTAGGTCATGTCCTCTTTGGGTTGGTCTATCCTGAAACTGGACATTTCTGTCTCCGGACTGGTCTCAGTTCCTAGATGAATTTTGATCATTGCCTCTGGAAGGGCTTGCTCTACTATCATCATCTGAGCTTCTGCTTGAGAAACTCCAGGCTGCTGGTGTGTTCCTCTTTTGATTTTTCTCACCAGATGCCATCTACATGGTTGGTTAGATCTGGTTTCATTGCTTGCTACTTCATCATAGTAGCTATCTATAATGTATGGATTAGTTTGCTCATGCGTGAATGCCACAATATCTTTTTGAAGTTTCTGTATTTTCTTATTCAGATTCGACTCTTTGAAATCTTGCATCATGGAGTCCAAAACTTCAAATTAATGGATTTAGTCTTTAATTGATCCAGACTTTCTTCTATTTCTGTCATCAATTTCGTTGAGTTCGTCTTTCGTCGTGTTCATAATTAAGATTAGCCAATCTTGTATAAACTTATTTGCAATAAAGCTCCAGTCCTTACAGAATTGGAGCTGATCAAGAAAAATCTGGGGTTTAATTCTGATGATAAGTCCATCAGGGGCTGCTTGTGCTCATAAGTATTCTGTCATTAATAGCCCATGTAACTCTGTCCTAATAAGTTTTTTCTTTAATCCTTCTACTTTGTTCCATTCATCACTCTCAGGTGGAGGTAGGGCTGTAGGGATATTTCCAGTCAAGTAAGGTGCTGCTAGGATCGTCTCTACCATTTCCTCAGCAACAGCTAGGTAATTGGATTCTCTCATGGTGTTTATATTTATTTTTGTCATTGTACAAAAGGTGAAGATATATTGTGTTTTATCAGAACAGTTGTGCTAATGTTTCTGCACAATTGTCAAACCGAAAAAGTGAATACATCACTACGGCCAACCCACGGCTGTCGTCATCAGAAGAACAAAATAACACAATAGGGAGCCGACTATCCAAGTAAACATCCAAAAATTCCTGGAGGTATTTCTCCACCACCAGGTTGACCAATAGTGGCTGGTATTAACTCCATCTTAGAGCTGCTTTCCCAATTTGTAGATGTTGTTCCTCAAATCTGAAGTCCCTAGGATTAATTCATATTTAAAAGATACCACAGGTACACTCCACGTGGTAAAGGTATTACAATTTAAACCACAAATGCAGTTCTTGATAATACTTGATATTGAATCAATGTATACGAACATTAGTCAGATGGAGACCCTAATGATAATCAACAAGGTACTCCAAGACCTAATACCTGCATTGGAGATACCAAGAATGTTTGTTCTACAACTTGCAGAGATTGCATTAACCAGAAACCTCTTTATGCATAAGGATGGTTTTTGACCAACAATGCTCTGGTACCACTATGGGGGCAACATTTGCACCCTCAATGTCCAATCTACAAGTGGCAGGTTTCGAGAATAAGGATATCTATAGAGAAGACTTTTAGAGATCAGATCACTTTATGCAGAAGACATATAGACAACATATTGGTTCTATTCACTGCAGATAACATAACCTTCATTGAATTTATGGAATGGCTCAACACTAGAAATAGATATCCAAAATTCACTCACACCCTAAGCAAGGAGGTAATTCACTTTCTCGACGTAGAGATTCGAGCCACGAATGGGAACCTCATGACCACCATTTTCCGTAAACCTACAGTTCGGAATTCCCTGTTGGAATATTCTAGTTTTCATCCTAAAAGCATACAAGATAATTTCCCCTTTGGGCAATTTCTGAGATATAGGAGGAACTGTTTCACACTCGAAAAATATGACACAGAGGCCACTGTGTTGACGGATTGCCTAAAAGAAAGGAGATATCCTGCCAAGATGATAAAATAGGCTAGGAAAAGAGCTCAGAATATAAATAGAGACATCACACTGCAATAACTCAACAAGACAGAAGGACAACAGCTGATCACAGCAGTGTTCAGCCATTCAGACAAGACTAACAAGATCAAAAGAGAGATCCTCAAATTATAGTCATTACTTAATGTGGGCTTTTCAAATCTACCTACACAGAGATTTGCAATTAAAAAGAGGAAAAACCTATGTGATTCATTAGTACAATCTTACCAACTGCCGGGCCCTACTGAATGTCAAGGAACATGGACCCACCCTTGGGACACTCTCTGTGTGGACAATGTAACGTATGTCCTCTGACTACATGGACAAAATCTCTAGATCTTGATCTCAGAACGCCATGGAAACAAAAGTCTTTTACAAATTGCAATACAATGAATGTAACCTATTTAATCAAGTGTCCATGTCAGCTGAGGTACATTGGGATGACAAGTAAACCGATTTAAAAAACATATTCAAGAACAAATGTCATGCATCAGACTGGGACAAGAACATACGCCCATGGTGGCACATTTTCAACTACATCGACATGCATAAACCGACATAAAATGGACAATTATAGAGAACGTGATTTCTCCTTAGAGGGGAGGCGACATCCAGTCCATGTTACTGAGAAGGGAACAGAACTGGATACTTCGTCTCTACACAGACCGGGTGGGCTTAAATGAGGCCACACCCTGGCAGACTTTGGCGATGCTTCATTAGATGGACTGAGACCACCAATGCCCAACGGTATAAGCTGAAACACTACCAAAGGGAAAAATGGTGATAATGAACCCACGAGTAGGGTGACCTACCAATGGATAGGCCGGTCGACTATACAACACTTCCCCCATATAACAACCCCTCACCCTTACTATGCCTGAGTGTAACACAAGCACTAGACATGTAGGTAGAGAGAACTAGTAGCGACCTTTTGTACTTTCACATCAAATCAGACTGAAAACTCATAGAGAAACGCCATGCGGATGTGACTTTATTAACACTTAAAATGAAAGTTGCCAGAATCTAGTTATAACAGTCTCTCTGCTCTAACCAAAGCGATCACCGAAGATGTCTGACTTGCCTGACCTATGCGCACTACATGATGCAATATTTCACACATGTATGCATTTGATTCAAGTTTAGGTAGTCATAAAATTAAGCGGGGGGAATACACGGCCGATAGCAAGCGACTTTCATTTGCAAATGATTGTCCGATGAACTTAACAGGAGGACCGCCTCACGGCATTTGCTAAGAAACACACAAGGCCAATCGATAAGGTTAGGATGGGCTACAATCAGTAGGGAGTAGGCTTCAAACTTGAGAGCGAATTTGTCTCCCACCCATAAAGAAAACACAGTCGGCAGAGGTAAAATTGCTGCAATGTAGACAGTGAACCACACGGTTAAATTATCAGACCCTCATCCCCTGCTCTGTGTTCTTTGCCTGGCATTACAGATAGACAGAGTGGACTAAAGAATAGCATGCAGTGCAGCGCCAGCTTCCTTAACACTGGACCTAGCAGTCCAAGTCTGAACAGTGGCAGAGTAAGATGATTGTCACGCAGGTTAGTAACCTCTCTCAACTATGTATAATGATAGGTGTCGATTTCGAACATGACACTCATGCAGTACAATCAACTATGAGGTGAAGCAGAAATATTTAATAAACATGCTTGGTCATTACAAGCAATTTGTGGTTTTGGAATACATTGTGCAATTAGGAAATGCGTACAAACTTGTTATTTCCTATATAATTTATTTGGTTCTGCAACAATGTTGTCACCCTGCATTCTCCTTTTTCTGCAGGGCCACAACTCTCGTCTCCATACATGACAATTGAGCACAAAGCAGTAAGAAATACAGCACTTGTCTATCTAACTCCAGGCACTAGTGAGTATATCACTGTATTGTGCATCAAAGACTGTCCTGAAGAAAGTGGTTTTAGCAAACTCACACTACTGAAACGGGTAGATAGAAGAGATTGTAAAAGGGGTATTATCATCATTACCAAAGCACACAGTTTTGTTCTGATTGTCTTATGCACCAATAAGCTATAAGGGCCCGAATAGAGATCAGAAACAGTGTGCCTCATTATGACCCAGCTGGTCCGGAAACAAGGGTGCCCGTAAGCTTACCAGCACCGTTGTTCCAGGCGGGCATGTTGCAAGTCTTCCTACCAGAGCGGCCGTGCCCAACAGGTCTGTGGCCATGGTAGGCAGACCAGTCACGGGAGCACCGGCACCATTAGCAACGTTGCCAGTGCTTCCGTATCCCCACTCCCATAGAGAATGGGACTTACCGGCACCTTACATTCCAGGCCGCCCGGATTGTAATCTCCCAGTGACACCGAGAAGTCAGGCCCTGGTAAACATTTACAGGTCCAGCGGTAGCACCGGCAGGGTTACCGCCAGACCAGTACTGTGGCCCAGCGATTCTAAGGAGATGCTCATTTTGTCTATAGGTGAATAAATTGAGTTGTACCAGAAATAGACAGCTGAACTATGCCATTGTTGCTCTCTTCTTAAGTATGAAAGATTGAGAGTGGTCAGAGAGGGAAAGAGAATAAGACTATCCAGAACAGTGATTCTTGAACAACATAGGTGACAGACCTCCGTTTTCTAGCTTGTTATTCTATCCACCTTAGATAAGTGGCACACCAGCGTAGCCTAGAATTAGCATACAATAGGCAATATTAGTGAGACAATAACGCTATCCTTGTGTCTTTTTAAGTATGTGGACTTCTATGTTATCTCCCCTTTAACCTTTGGATGAGTGTGAAGCATGTTACAATGCACCTTTGTACAGATGTGTAAGCCCTTTTCTTAAGATGGCTAATGCACCTGCTCTGCTACCACTGCTGTGGGTGAACAGGGAGTAGCCTGGGGAAGGCCTTGTGTGCAGAGGGGAGGAAGTAATCAGAAAACCAGTTTTCAGTGATGAAAAGGATGTCAGTGTTTTCGTTGGAGATTAGGTAAAAAATCATGTGTTTGTTTCTGGTGACTGATCAGGCATTGAGGAGGATGTAGGAGAAGGGATGAAAGGTACTATGTCCTGAGCAGGGGTGGGGTTAAGAAGGGAGATTCAATGGGTCGGGCTGGGATGGAGTAAGAGGGGAGAGGACGAGAGATTGAACAGGCTCAGGTGACTGGGAAGGGGGTTGATATGTAGCAGAGTGGAGATGAGAGGGGTCGCAGGGGCAGAGGGGTGAGGAGTGTAGCTTTTTGCGGCAGTGGGTAGAACATCTTCTGTACCTGAGCTGATGGGGCCTGCCAACAGTTTGTGGGTGAGAGTGGGAGGGTCTGCAGACTCCAGAGTTTTGGACAAGGCTGAGCAGGCTGCGCTTAATAAAGCGAAGGTTGAGTGCCTATGTGGGGGAGACTGTGCAGGGAGAGAGTGAAGGAGGTCTCACATTGTGGCAAGAGGAGGAGGAAATCTGAGGTGTGAAGGTAGAAGGGGCACTGCTGGGGCAATGGGTGGAAGGGGAGGAGGGGTTGACCTCTGATTCCTGACGTGCCAGAGGTCTCGCCTTGCCTTGGAATTATTTAGCATGGTTGAGGACTAGGATAGGAGCGGGAGAGATGACTAGATTCAGACTGAAACGGGCTGCATGTAACGGAAAACTACTTTGCTGAGTTAGTCTTGGTGCAGAAAATCGCTACTTTGCATGAATTGACTAATTGTAAGAAATGGCTGTCTGTTAATTGGAAATCATTGGAACAGCTTGAAAAATTGAGCAGTTTTCAAACAATGGCAGGCATTGCAGTATAGGCAACTGGTCGAGGTTGCACATATGTATAAGTATATATGATTAACCAATTAGGACCCAAGCACAGCAAGAATTTGTAATTGGTGATACAAAAAGTACTTTGGGATTACAGATTATTTTTAATCATGTGCACACTGGTTATGGAAATGGCCTAGGTGTTATATAACAATATCACAACATCAGAATGTATATCACATTGTATTGACTTCTAATTTATGTTAATCCTGCCTCTGTTCTTTTTTGTTTATTTGTTCTTTTCTCTTTGTATGTTTGTTTGGCCATTATGCTTTTTTGTCAACTTAATGGTTAAATCCAAAATATTTCCACCTTGAATCACCTCTAAGATTCTTGCCCTGTGACAACATATTATTTATGACCCATTGATGGATTTTTACTTTCAAATCTTTCATGTTCAAATTGTGTTACTTTGACATATTTGTTATTGGCTTGTCATGTCTGGAATTTGATCTGAATGCCATGAATCTTGGCCTTTATGGGGGCAATTGTCAAGCATATGTTGGATCGAATGCCGATCTTTTCTCTGCTTTTGACATGGTCAACCACGGCACCCTGATCAATTGACTCTGTGAGAACTTGGGCATCATGGATCCGGCCCTGGAGTGGCTCACCTGCTTTCTCTTGGACCACCCCTTCCATGTCCAACTTGCTCCCTTTCTTTCCACCACCTCTCTCTCTACCTGTGGCATTCCCCAGGGCTCTATCCTCTCACCCTGGTTTTTCAACCTTTACTTGGCCCCTTTGGCCACCTCTTCTCTACCTTCTCTTCTAATTTTCAGTGTTATACGGATGACACTCAGGTTTCCTTCAGGCTCCCCTCAGCCTCCTCTCCTCTCTCACTCATTCCTGACTGTCTATCTGCGATTCAGGATTGGTGCACCTCCGACAATCTCTGCTTTATTGCCAGTAAGAGAGAGATCCTTCTCATTGGGCCCCCTGGCCCTGCTTTCCCTCTCTCACTCTGGCCACTCGCCTTGGGCCCTCTTCCTTCGCATTCCTGTGAGGCACAAAACCTTGGTGTCATCTTCAACTCCACTTTCTCTTTCTCTCCTCACATTTCGGGCGTTGCCAAGAAGTTCACCTACCAGCTGCAACTCATCAGAGGGACTCTTCCCTTTATCACTTTCCCCCAAAAGCTCACTGTCTCCAGAGTCCTGGTTCTCTTTAGGCTGAACTACTGCAACAGCCACTTCCACAATCTTCCTTCCTCTACTCTACCAGTAGAAGCTCACATCTTTCAACTTCTCCTCTGCTTTCTCTCTCTCCCTCCCCTGCTGACCTACCTGACCTACCTGTCTGCTGTACCAACTGGTTGCTTGGCTACCCTCAGAGTCTCACTGGGTACCAGGCTCTTTCTTGATCAGTCACCCTTGCACTGCCTCTGGGCCTACCATGCACTTAGAGTCTGTAACTTTAACCCTACAGTCCATTGTTCTCCCTGCACTACCCAGAGCCATGCTGCCCTGCCTGCACTTACTCAGAGCATTGTTGCACTGTTTTCCCATCCCCTCTCCCTTGCACTTCCCCCCTCCCTTATCCCTGCACTTCTCGTTCTCGCACTTGCACAATCTGAATGACACATGGCCTAGTAAGATAGTTTGCATTGTCCTCCCTCTGTCTTCGCTCCATTGCCTTGTCGCGCCTAGAAACACTTGTGTGCAGGCATGTTATAAATGACTTCACATCATATCCAATGATTTGGAAATCATGATATGTATTATCTGCATTAGTTCAATGTAGATGTTTCTGTGAATTACCCATGGAGCATGCACTGGCCTATTGAAGGCTATCTCTGTATGAGTTACAGCCAAAATGTAGAGGTTCATAATGATCAGGTGATCATTGGAAGAACTTGACAAATTGAGCAGTTTTCAAGCAATGCTGAAGGTCGAAACACATGTTGCCTGTTTACCTTACAGATGTCATATATGGGCACAGCACACTAAAATGTTGTTGGAATAGAAGTCAACAATCAGCGAGTGTGGCAGTGTATAATTTAAATCTTTTGTCTTGTCAGGGTCCAGTTGGGCATAGGGACGCACTTTTTCACTGTCATCTGATTCTCTTTTGTTTTGGATATATTTGCGATCATAATTTGGTCTAATTGACAGGTGCAGTGTGTTATTTTTCTAAGTGCCTGAATTTGTTTAACTGTAATGTATGGCTGACTAATGCAGATGGGCTAAGAGCAAGGAACAGCTAGCTTTCACAAACAGGGTAAATGCAGAAAGTGTCTTCCTTAAGCAAATTGACTAAATGCAAGGTAAGGCTAACTTTCACAAATGTGTTAAATGCATGTGGTTATTTGATTTTTGGTAATAAAAGTGGTGTGGTTCTACTAGAGTGCAGTAATGGCTGTACTCCCTGCCCACACCACACTTGCCTTATCAGTTGCTGCTGTTTGACTGCAGAAGACTTCCCAGGCGAACACGCTATGCAGCTGCTTGGTAGGAAGCTGCCCTTTGTCTTGTGGCCCTTAGCCGAGGGCTGCCCATGCAGGGGTTGCCGTGGGGGATGATCATAAAAGGGCTGAAAGTCCCAATCATGGTGGGGTTGGGGGGATTGGGAGGAACGAAACAGGAGAAGAGCTGGGAGTAGGTGGGAAGGCGGGCTGGCAAGTGGGGAGAAGGCATGGAAAGCATCAGGGATTTTACAAAAAAAAAATAAAGCAGAATCAGGCCAGGAAATGGGGGTCAGAAGTGCTCATAATACAGTACTCACCAGTAGCCCAGCAGAAGGAAAATGCACTCAGGGAGTGCGCCTTAAGGCTACACCCTCATCAATGTTTTGGATGGGCTGAAAGGCCTAATCACGGGGCAGTGTGTGGGATGGGAGGTGGGATGTAGGGGAAGAGCAGGAAGTAGGTAGGGAGGGGCGGGAGGTGTTTGGACAAGCATGAGATGGCACGGAAAGCAGCAGGATTTTACTAAATAAATAAAGTATGATCGGGCCATGAGATGGGGGTCAGAAGTGCCCACAATACAGTACTCGCCAGTAGCCCAGTAGCAGGAAAAGGCACTCGGTAGCACACACTAGGGCTACACCCTTGTCTGTGTCCATTTGATGGGCTGATCGGCCCAATAATGGGGTGTGGGCGGGTCATGAGGCAGGGGAAGAGTAGGAAGTAGGTGGGGAGTGGGGCAGGCAAGCGGGGAGATGGCGTGGAAACCGCTGGGGATTTTAGAAAATAAATAAAGTATAATCAGGCTACTAGATGGGGGTCAAGAGTGCCCACTATACAGTACTCAACAGCAGCAGGAAAATGCTCAGGGATCAATAAATACCCACATATAGATGCTAATTTGGAACATGTTCAGTTACAGTTTGCCCTGTTAAAGGCCGTGCAGCATAACAGTACTGCTGAATATTTTTGAGAAACTAAATGATGGCCTAAAATTATAAGGTGACACCATTCAAGACTTCACATCATTGATTGCTATAATAACAAGGAAGACAATGTAATCCAGTGCAGAGATTTGACAATTATTTAGTTACTTATCAAAGTTGGGCAAAATAAGAATATCCAAAAATCAAAAGAATCAGACATGCGTCACATACAAAAACAAGATGTATTTAAGGAAAACTCTGACGAGCCCATTTAAAGAAAGAGACAAACGGCATCATCGTTTGAGCGAAGCCAAAAGTTAGCACGTTAGATGTCTGAAGTGGGTGACAACAGTAAACTAAAGACCAGGAATATTTCTCTATTGCAGAAAAGAACAATCATTGTGGAGGCAGTTTTCCGATGTATAGTTTGTGCCGTTGACATCGTCTGTCTCACTTCAGAGAAGGTGCTCAGTGACTGCCGTGTTTTAAATGGGAGTATCCATTGAATAAACAGTGTCCAGAGACTAGCTTGAAACATTCAATTGTAGTGCAACCGAAAAGCATTTAACTGGCCGACATGTATTAGTTAATATGGGCACTTTTTGCATACCTGGAGCCAGATCACAAAATGTTCAGCCGCTGCAAAATCTTTGGCAGGCATTTTTTTTAGAACCAATTTCAACTTCGCAGAGCATCACAGTAATGCTTTCCAATGTATTTTTTTAAAATAGTTTGGTGTAAACGGAATTAGGAGTTGGTTTAAGTGTGTTTTGTTTCCCTCCAACTTTTATTGGATTTTTTGTCAGCTGGAAATATTCTATTCGAGCCTGTGAAAGTGTGCAGCCTAATTTGTATTGTTCAAAAGTGGAGCCGTTTAATGCCTGACATCTCAAGTCAGCATGGTGTGTCACTTTAAATGCTGGAAATCGTACACCCTTTCTGTCACTATTAAGCAGGAACGTTAAGGCTCGCTCAAGCATTCCTGTGCACAACGTAGAATGCAGAAAACAAGAGCAGTCAAACGTTGCTGTAATGTAGTACCGCACACATTACTGCCAAACATGTTACACTTGACACAAATGTGAATGTAATCTGACACATTTAGAAAACTGTAAACCCGTAGAAATCATTCCTGGCTCAAGCAGCATCTACTGACACTAATCTGTCCAGGTTTTAATACAAAATACAACCTGGACTGTATCACAACTGTAGTCTGGACCCATTTGTGCCAGCCAGCTCTGACTTGCAGGTTTGAACCACTCTGCTTTCAGAGTGCTTCTGGGTGAGTAGCGTTGACTTGAGAGCGGCTTATCATCCCTCCCTCTGAACCAGGGATTCCCATGTGACTTTCCCTGCTTTCTCTGAAGTTTCCACGCATTCCCCACCTGCTCAAAGCCGAGACAGCTGCCCTAACATTTGTTCACGAGAAGCCTTTCAACTATCAGTTTTACTAACCTGCAGGTCTCTTCCAAGACTCAGTGTCTGCCCAATTGTATTCTGATCCTGGCTTGGAAAACAAGCAATGAATGCAATATTTGGAACAATGAGAGCTTGCTCTCCTCTGTGCCCTTGCCACCCTTTGAACTTAATTGCTACAGAAATAGTTCATTATTCAGAAATGATCACAGAGAATATTGTAAGAGTTGCCATTGTGTTACGGTGAAAAATAAGCAATAAAAAATAAATATGGAAACAGAGGAAAGAGCCGCTATACGGAAATCTGTCAAAAACATAAATATCAAAAAAGAAGGCAGACACAGTGGAAATATAGATTAAAATGATCCACTGGGATCAATAACGTGACAACTCTGCTTCAGTAGGGATTTAGAAATAAATACAGCTGGGGGTGTGTCAAACATGGGAAAGCAATTCACCCAGTATCACACAGCACAACTTATAAAATGCAAAAACGGCAAGTAGCCCACCTTAAAGGATGCACAAAACCCACCTCTCCATAAAGGCATCATTACTGGACCCGGAACCCGGAAACAAACAAGCCAGAACTGTCACAATAGTGGCCTTAACCACTGCTTGCTTGGAATGTTAGAAGGTGGTGGTGTGCACATGCATAATCAGCATGAATAGAATATGCCATGCTATGCTTTGCGGGCTCCAATGAAAAAGGTCAGGTGGGTACAAGAGTGTATGACTCACTTTGGAGTATGCTGCTTGCTGAGACACTGGAGTGTATTTTGGCATGAAAAGATGTGTATTCTCTACATGCCTGTCTTCTTCCAAAATCAAAAACTTTTCTCCAATGATTGCTGCTGTCATTGCTATTAGGAGTCATAGGTGAGCGATGATGTGCTTCTTTTCTGCATCTGGTAAGCCATGTATCGTAGATGCTCACCTGTACATTTATGATACTTATTGCTGATCGACCAACCAACCGCCTGTAAAAATGAACACCACAGTTCATGTCAGCACTCTGCTGAAAATCACTGCATGGGGAAACAGATATGATCAATCTTAAATTAGTGAAAATGGTGAATTGACACCTTTTGTCATACGACCTCAGTCTTATTGAAATGTAAAGGATGTATCAAAAATATCCATGTTAACCCCGATTTCTATCCATGTATACGACTAATTCCATTCAGTGCGAGCTTTGCATTTTGGGGCACACTGTCTCAAAGTCAAATGCTGCCCCATTGTGTCACCCTCACTCCGGTGTTGTGGCTAACTTGACTGCAGTCTTGTGCAGGTTATATTCCTTTCCAGTAAAGAGACAGCTCCCGTCTGGCGTACACGTGCAGTTGCTCGTGGGCGCCATTTCCGTCTGTGTTTAAATGGAAATCATGACATCACGCGCAGTTGCGTGCGTCATGACGTAATTGCTGGTTATAAACATTACGTACCTGACTGGATACAAGTAAGTACAATCCACTCTAGAGTTAATCTAATAGCCCTGCAGACTCTTAACTCAACATCCTATTTGGCCAATGGAACATTATTTAAGTCCCCACACTCTTTATCCTTACCTGCAGAGATTATTATATGAGAATACAATAGAGAAAGCTGAATTTTTTTTCGGTGAACACTGTACCACAGAATAGAAGAACAGCCCAGTTACCACTTACCAGCCCAAACCAGGATCATATCTCTTTGTGAATGGTGAGTTTTCTTGATTATTGTAATTCTAGGAGAATGTTCGAACCAGAAGGAAAAGGCAGTCACATTTACCCAAATGTGTTTTCAGTTTCCCCACTGTGGCTTAACTGGCAGGAGTTTTCGCAGTGGTATACAGCCAGCAGTGTGCTATGAACTCAGTTCCACAATTAGGTGAGTGACCAGTAATAAATGTAAGATTATTACCATACAGGGGACATAACTCATTATGGACAGACATACCAAGTATGTGATCAGTATTCACACCCTGTTCTCAGACTTAGAGGGTCCTAGTTTGGTCTAAATATTGTTCATTGACTTCCATCAGTGTTCTGACAATCAATTGATAAAACGGTATGACAGTTAGGTTTTCTGGATCAATGTATGTTGTATGGACAAACTGTTGTTAAAAGTAATTGTCTAGCATTTGAGTCTATTGTGTTACTGATTTACCATATTAGGTAAACTAATGATTTATCATAATTCTTTTTTTTTCTTTTTAGATTTTCTTTTGTTGCTTTTTTTTCCTTTTATTCTTTCCTTTTTCTTTTTGTTGCCCATATTTGCCTCGTTTTCTTCTCTGATGATACCATGCTTAAACAATGGTTTTGTGTGATGTCGGTCGAAACACGTGTTGGCAAAGGCAACAATCCTGTTAAGGTTTAATTGGGCAAAGGCAAAAATCCTCGTAAGGTTTAATTGTCTAAACAAGCTGTGCTAATTCATACTCAATAAATGCACTATATGGCAAACATTCTGTAGATGCTAAACATTTGCAATAATCTGTGTTAGTACATCCATGATATGCACCTGATGTGACCATACTGATATCTATATTTATTATATTTGTTATATTTATAAGGTTCCTATGTGTGGTCCTTGATAAAATCGGAGCATGTTTCACAAACTACGCTGACGTAACCCAGCTGGTGGTCGAACTGAGTGGAAACTACTCCCAGGAAAGTCCCAAAGTGGAGGCACTCTACAAATCAATTGAGAATTGGATGAACAATAATTGGCTGTGCTTAAATGCCAAGAAGACAGAGTCAATGGACTTCGGTTCAAACCAAGCCAGGGCCAAACTTAACGACCAATATGAAATCGTTCTCATTAATGATTCCCAAATAAAGGTGGTCAACAAAATAAAAATACTAGGGATTTATATGGAAGTGTCCTGGAGTGCGGAGGCACACGTACTGCAACTAAATAAGAACTGTTCCTATTATCTCAGGCTCCTCAGGACAATTTGTCCATACCTGAGTAAGGAAAACTGTGCAACAATCACAAGAGCTACCATATTGTCCAGATTGGACTACGTTTATGCACTCATGCTGGCGGCGAATAAGGAGCACATCACCAAGTGCCAAATAATTCAGAACAGCGCAGTGAGGATCATAAAAAGGAAAACTAAAAAGGAACACATCAGTGAAGATAGAAGGAATTTGCATTCGTTATCTGTGGAAGATAGAATTCAATTGAAGGCCATGACTTTGACACACAGGTGCCTACATGGGAAAGCACCAGTCTACCTTAAAAGGAAACTGGTTGCCTACAAGCCAGGTTGTGTGCTTAGATCAAATTCAAAAGACCAAATAAAGGTAGCAAGGTTTAAGAAAGCAAATAGAATGAAAGCCCATAGAATAAAGCCTTCCAGATGAAAGCCGCTACCAAATGGAACAATCTGCCATTAAAGATCAGGCTGGAACAGAAATTCACCATCTTCCATAAAAAACGTAAAATTTATATTTTCAGTTATCTACTGAGCTAGTCAAATGTCCTTATGATACTATTTGTATGATTTATGTTGTCTTGTGACCATCGCTACGTCTGTTTTTGTCCATTGTCTTCATGTTGGTGCCCCAATGCTTGCGAGCTTATGGCACGATATAAATAAATAAATAAAATAAATGTATTTGCCAAGTTACTCTTTTCACAAGTGCATACATACTGGCACACAATGTATTCATCAGGTCTCATTTTAAAGCTGTTGTCAAGGCAGTCATGTAAATGTAATTTGTATCTGATTTAGATTTTTTATATCCCTGTGGCAACCTCAAAGGACTTTCTAGCTGTCCCAAAAATGCTATAAACCTGAAAGTTGGGAAGCTAATGGCTTATCAAATTAGATATCTGATTAGGAGGTTTCATATTCCCAACTATGTTAGTTTTCGCAAAAAGGGCAAAAAAACATAGCTAGTACGTTTAATGACTTGCAAATGAAAGTTACTTCCACCTATCCATCATGATTAGGTGAACAATAATATCTATATGTTATGCTATTTATTGGTAAATTACTATATTTTGCATTGTAGGGACTTTTTACGTGAAAAAGCTGTCATGTAAAAAATTGTAAATGATAGAAGGTGTGTACCTCTCCACTTCACTTCAATCATGGAATTACTAGGGCCTATCGGCAGATAGGGTTGGAACCTGGGGAGGAGGTGAGAACTGCAGAGGTCCAATGAAAATTTGTTGCGCTCACCTGGTCTCTGCGGGGGCCCTGGGGCACAGTTGGAGCCCTCCCTCGGCTTGGTTCCCCTGTATCGGCTGTCTTCCCCAGCTGCTGCAGAGTGTGCTGTTCTGGATGCTGGTATTACCCGTGGGAGGAGATGAGAGGCAATGAGAATGGCGTGGAGGTGTTACGAATTCCCTCGACCCTTTTGTGCCAATACGTAGTGCACAAGAATTTTCCCATGCAAGCTCACCTGTTATTTTGTAATGCTGAGCTCTCTGTCCTTCTTCCTTCAGCAGGGGTGCATAGAGTAGACTTAGTTGCTTCACTGGCCCGTGAGAATTGCGATCCAGACCAGCTGTGACCTTTCCACTTGAGAGGTAAGTCTTTGATTATGATTATTTTTCATTTATAATAATGTCTTTGGCAATTAATCTTTTGCCTTGATGATAAGTAATAATAATTCTTGCAATGACTCTGCTCTTCCCGATAGGTGTGAAGATGGTAGATCGGAAGCATGAGCAGATCCTGGATTCCCTTGAGGATGATGGGACTCTCAAAGTCAACAGGTAAACTTGCAGTTATAATGGAATTCAAGACTCAGGTATGGCACGGCCCAGAGTTCGTTATTTATACGATTTCTAAACTGTTGTGTGTCTTTCTCCTTGTAGAAGCGGTCTGACGGCGTGGAGCAGAGCCTGGATGCTTGAAGGCAGTTCCGTGGCGCCGGATGAAGATATCGCGATGAAAAGGAGAAGAAGCGAAGCTCCCGCGTCGCTGGAAGTCCGGATCGGGTGAGGAAAGGCTCCGACTTCGGAGGCACTGGAATGCAGGTAGGATGCACGTACAGCAATGGAGCGGCTGGAATCAGGTAAGGAGAGTCTCAGCGATGAAGCGGCTGGAATCAGGTAAGGTGTGCCTTCAGCGATGGAGCGGCTGAAGCCAGGTAAGGTACGCCTTCAGTGATGGAGCGGCTGGAATCAGGTACGGTGAACCTTCAGCGATGGAGCGGCTGGAATCAGGTAAGATGATCTTCAGCAATGGAGTAACAGGAACCAAGATGAGGAACAGCAGTAAGCGTCACGCTGCAAAGCAGACTAACGTGAAGCGAGGTCATGTGGTTGGGATGGCCTTATATAGGCTGGCTCTGGCACCTCTCTTTGGCCCCGCCTTGTGGCTCCACCTTGCCCCTCCCAAGGACGCTGGCACGTTCCTCCCAATGATGTTCTATGTTCATGCCCGGCCCTGATGCACGTGCCTTAGGCACAGGGTGTGCAAAGCATACCTTTCTATGAGCCTGGCGCCAGAGGTGCCAGGACTGGGTCCATTTGGACCCTTGAGGTGATGAAGGCCTGGGCCCTTGCCCAATGGCCATGACAAAATTCAAGGCTAATAAGTTGATGCCTCCTAATCTTAACATTTCATGGGAGGGATTAGGCATTAAAAAGCACTTGCTGCATGGAGAGAGGGAGATAGACACAGAATAACCTGCCAAAGACCATCCTGGAGGCACAGCTGGTAAACATCACCACTGACCTGCTTATAATACACCAAGGTAAATCCTGAGGCAGCTGCCTTACCTTACTTGGGTGAGGAGGTCTTAGAATCGAGAGATCTTCCTTTGCATGGGAGAGAGAAACTGGGAAAGCCAAAAGCTGGCTTGTGCCCTTTTCTTAAGGAGAGCCAAATGAGGGTTGGATGCTGGGGCTATCTTTGACTGCAGCCTCTGAAGAGACCTATGCTGTTCCCACCGAGGAGCCTGGCTGTCCTGAGTGCCCTAAAACAGAAGTCCAATGTAAGTATAATTGATCCATTTGAAACCAAGTGTGTGCCTTAATACCTTCCCTTCATAGTGGGTGGGTGCACATTGTGTAGACCCTTAGCATATTTGACTGAATCTAATTTAATTGACTCCCAAATAGATTTATGCAGGGAGGAGCTTGGAGGATTTTGAAACTTCACCCTCTTTCCTATCAGAAAATTAAGTTATACTCAAGTAAAAAAGTGTGTGCCTTTATTTTTCCTCTCCACCCACATGTGTACACGCACATGGTGTGAAGGTATTTGAGGTCACTGGGTGCTGTCCATCAGCATTTCTCTGTGCTATCCATGGCAAACCTAATTTTTGCAATTTTTCGGAAAGAAAAGATCCTTTATTTCTGCTGAATCAGTGATTCCACTTGAGTCAGTGTTCAACGCTTGTAAGGATCTCACAGCAGCACTTACTTTATCACCTCTGCTGCATTACTGGTGCGCCATTATATCTTTCCTGTGTGTGCCGACCATGCAGCCATTCCAAGATGGCCACTGCTTCGGTGGGGACCTCAAGGCCATTTGCAGTGCCTTGTAACTTTCATCCTGTCCCTTGATTGATCTGCCAAGCCATTGAAACAACCATCGCGGGACCGGCAGGCTTTGTCCAGCCCCCTGCTCGAAGGCTTTTCTTCCTTGCCTGCAATCTTGGATTCCATCCTACTCACAGCTCCGGAGTACTAAGACCTGCACTTCCACCCCTCCCATTAAGCTGCATGCACGCCTGGAAGCAGTGCAGCTACTCTTGACACCCGCATATGGTCTGAAGGTATTTGGGGTCACTGGGTGCTCTCCATCAGCATTTCTCTGAGCTTCCCATGGCATATCTAATTTTTGCAATTTTCGGAAAGAAAATATCCTTTGTTTCTGCTGAATGAGCACTTTCACTTGTCTAAGTGTTCAGCGCTTATGAGGGTCTCACAGCAGCACATACGTTATCACCTGTGCCGCATTGCTGGTAACCCCATTATATCTTTCCTGTGTGTGCCGACCATGCAGCAATTCCAAGATGGCCGCTGATTCGGTGGGGACCTCGAGGCCATTTGCAGTGCCTTGTAACTTTCATCATGGGCATTGATTGGTCTGCCGGGCCATTGAAACAACCAACCCGGTACCGGCAAGCTTAGCTGGCCCCCTGCTCAAAGGCCCACTTTCTAAGGGCCCTGCCTGCTCCCTGTCTGCTGCCAGAACACTGCTTGGGATTTTCCTGCACCCCTACACATTAACTTCCATAATGCTTCTACCTCACACCTCAAAGAAAGCTGGACTACCATGACATACACACCTCCTTCAGTATGGGTTAGTTCCCTCCTTCTGGACACACTCCTACCCTCTCTTTACTTCACTTCTTTCTATGCTTGTCTCCCATGTTTACACTCTTGATTGCATTGTGTTTTACACCCACTGCTAGCATCTGAATCTAGCTGTAATTTCAAATCTAGCTGTGTGTTTGCTTTTAGCTTAAAATCAAATCTAGCTATGTTTTTGCTTTTGGCTTAGATTCATTTCTAGCTGTACTTTGGCAAAGGTGCTGTGCCCTTTCCTTGTACTGCATGCTTTTTCAGTAACCTCTACTTGTTCTAGTCTGACCCGGTGTCCCTCTCCCCTGCTTCTCCTCCCCTCTCTCTCTACCTCACCCATAGCGCTTTCTGTTTCTCCTATCTTCTCTAACTGTTTCTCCATCAACTATCCTTCTCTTCTCACTAGGTCTGGCAGGAAGAAGTTCAAAAGGGATTTCTTGGCCTCCATCCCTGGTCTCCCTATCGCTGACACTTAATCCACTGCTTTCTCCAGACAGACCCTCACCAACATCCTCTTTGTTGTTCCTTCACCAGATCTATGGACTCTGCAAATGATCTCTGTCCTTTCTCCTACTCTCCCATTAATGGTAGCACCCGCTGGGAAGCCCTCATGGCCACCTTCGACTCCTCTAAGGTCATCATTAATGTCTACCTAAATGGCACCATCATGGTCCAAGGCCCTCAGGCCAATATCCTCTTTGAAGGCGCTTCCGTCGCCTCATCAATTTCCTTTCATCTCCTGCTGTTCCCTCTCTCCCCCCTCCTGCTTCCCTGTCTCTCCCTTAACTCCCCCTTGGCTACCTTGCCCTTTCTTCCCTCCTCTGTTGCCCCCTTTGGGCTCCTTCTTCACCTCCGCAGGGCGTACCTCTAATTTGTACCTCTCCTGGAAGTCCTTTAAGGCCGGCAACCTTCTTCATCTTGCCACTCTCATTCTGCTGTCAAACACTTCTCTGACATCTGCTGCCTCCTTGAAGTATTCAACCTTGATGTCATCGGTCTCACTGAAACTAGGTTCGCGGCCAGCTCTGTCACAAGGTTTGACACTCTTTTCCTTGACAACTACAAGATCCTCTCTGCACCTAGATCCACCCAGTCCCGTGAGGGTGTAGCCCTGATCTTCCCTGAGTGGATTCCTGCCTCTATCATTCCCATGCAGACTTACTCCCCTTTTGAATGCCTTGTCTGCAGGCTTTTCTCTCTCCTGGCCACTCCCTTACCATGCCTACTATCTATCGGCCTCCTGGTCAGATCAGCTTATTCCTCTCTGAGTGGGCGGACCTCTCCTCCTCCCTCCTGGCCTCTACCACTCAACTCCTCCTTCATGTTGAACTCAATATCCATCTAGATTTTCCCTGTTCCTCCTCTATACTCTTTCGTGAGCTCTGTGATTCCTTCACCCTTTCTATCCTCCCCTCTGGCCCAACTCACTCTGCAGGGCACACGCTTGATGTTTTGATCTCCTCTGACCTCCCCCTCTCCATCCCTCTGACCACTCCTTTCTCCTGGAGCAATCACTCCCTCCTCTCCTCCCATCTCTCCCTCTCTACCCCCCAGGCCCAGCCAACCCAACACTGCCACCTACCTTCTCGGACATATGGCCCATGAAGTGTGTGTCAGATGAGTCTTTTTTCGCTGGCGCCTTCTCTCCCCCCCTCCGCCTCTGACTGACTCATATCCTGATATAGCCCTTTCCATGTTCTACTCTTCTATCTCTCATACTCTTCATGCTCTTGCCCCTGTCATGAGGATCTGTTTGAAGCCCAAAGCCAAGTGAAATTCTTGGTATGACTCTGACCTAGTGTTAGGCAGAATCACCTGCAGTACCCTTGGGGAACACTACAGGCAATTAGGACTACACGTGTAAGCACAATTTCACCTTTGGTACAAGCCCGTACTACACAGTAAAGTAGCGATGGCTGAGCAGCCAGACTTATCTCAAGAGTTTAAGTGAGCAGTAAAACAAGTTACACAAAGGACCCACAGATACAGTGATTCAAATATACACTTACTCAAGGTTTCTTGGTAAAAGAATGTACATTTATTTACTCAGTCAGTTAGAAAACATTACACTAGCATAAGCAGCTCAATATCACACACTAATAAACCACAAAAATACAACCGGTAATTAAATGAACAAGTTTAGTTCCAATGAAGTGGGAGCAAAATGGCACTTCAGATACTTATTAAAAGAGTAAAAAGACAAGGTTATAAGAATAAACAGCCCAAATACGTTCATAGGCAGGGCAAAGGGTTTCAGTCAAATACAACCAGAAATTCTTCTCAATAGGCCTGGGCCAAAGTCAATGGTTCAGAGTATTTTGTATAGGATAGCACAGTTCTGGTAGAAATTGGTTAAGTGTTTGCCACAGAGATTAGAAGAATTTGACTAGGCGAAAAGTTTGACCAATGTTAAGGGAAGGACAAGCCTTCATAGTTGAGGAAAGTTTCACATACTTTCTCGATGGCGCAAAGATTTCCGGACTGAGTTTCCACAGTACCTTGTTAACGAAGAAGAGCTGTAGCTGAGGCAGTTGTTCCTGGCAGTTCCAGCAGATCTCGCTGTTCATGAGCTTCAGTCATGGGGACACGAAGGAGGAGGTCCTGCACTCCCCAGAGATGAAGCCAAAAGCTTTAGGAAGACGAATTGAAATTGAATAAACAGAGTAGTCACAATAGAGGGCTGTTAGATGATATTGCGACCCTCAAACAACAAATCAATGAATTGAAAATGGAAAACAGTCAGTTCATCATGAAAGAGATGGACTCATAACAGGAGTTTGATAAAATGATTCAGGATATAAATATTATGAAGCAACAGAAATTACAACTGATTAAAGACCAAGATGCATTAAAGTTAAACATGGATGCAGAAAATGGTAAGTCAGTTTCTCAGAAAACTACCAGAATTAAGCAAGAGAACGTGGAGCTTGTGGGGCGTGTGTGTGAAGCAAGCAGAAGCTGACCTGTCTCAGGCAGCATATTGTAGGGGTCGCGCTAGAGAAAGAGATGAGTTTCTTGAAAAACAAGCACCTGTAATTCACACGCA
This sequence comes from Ambystoma mexicanum, assembly GCF_040938575.1. Lineage (NCBI taxonomy): Eukaryota > Metazoa > Chordata > Amphibia > Caudata > Ambystomatidae > Ambystoma > Ambystoma mexicanum. Next base: position 294,328,211 of record NC_090941.1, read on the forward strand.
TAATACAGGACTCCCAAAGAGAAAATGAAACAGTTCAGGATGAAGTAAAGGAATTGAAGGATCGATTAGTGGCTCAGAGCATGGTGCTCGAGACTAGGCTTTGGTGTCAGAGTTAAAACAACCTTGCCTGATTCACTGGAGGAGAAAAGTCTGAGCTTCATCCTAGGAAGGGCATACTAAATACCTCTGTACATTCAGGGGAATGGGGGATTTCCCCAGACTCCCTGTAAGGAGAGATAAAGAAACTGTTTTTTACCCTGATCCTAAATGTAACAACAGGGAAAGTGACGTTGAGAGTTCAGTGCGGCACCGGCATGAGGATTCCAGATCCTATTAGTCTGGGAGATATTCCCAATCTTACAGAGATAGGGGCCACCTAGAAGACAGGAAATAGAGTCCAAATGGCAGCTCTGATTCAGAAAATGAATGGACTCAGGTGCAGAGGAAGAACAAGTGAGCAAAACAGAGAAAGGGCTTTGTTAAAGACCCAATGAGGCAGACCAAGGAAATTAAAGAGCTTCCTGACCCCATACCGTAAGAATGGCAAGTATTCGGGTGGAAACACTTGGAACTTTGATGACATCATATCAGAACAGAAATTATGTAAATTGTATAACATTTGCTAAATGGACATTCTCACCTGAATACTCCAATTTCTTTACTGGACTGGAGGAACAGGATCATTATAAATGGTCCACATATAAGGCAACAATTTTGAAACATTTCTTCAGACTTCAAAACCTACAACAAGCCCGTAGGGCTGCATATAATTTTCAAAGTGGGGAAGATCAGGCACTGAGGGAGTTTGTACAGGAGGTAAAGCAAGCATTTGCTCAGACTTACCGGCGGATGAACATGGGGTCTTCCAGCTCTTTAAGATGAGTAGCAATACCCTTGAGATGGATGGTGATGCAGTTTTTAATCAAACCTCAATAATTCAGATGACACAAATAGCTTGGCAAAAAGTTCATCTGTTTTAATATAAGTAAGTGAAACAGGGAGTACAACGAACATTAGCAATCGCTCGGTACTCAACTCTCAACTGATTTAAGAAAAAACATTTTTATAGACTAAATGTGTCACTACTGACATGTAGACCTGTGTCATTACCAGCATCATCCTACGTGGCGAGCTTCTAAAACCTATCGGGAAGCGGGATTGGCTCTAAGTTAACTACTAGGTATAGGTGTAGTATCTGTATAGAGTAACAGAGAGAAAAAATTGGATAGTCAACAACAGGTGGGGCAACTAAATGGGCAATGTCCCATTGGCTACACAACTATAGGACCCCCAACTACGTGGCCCTCTACAATTGGTTGGCTACTAACCCCTGTCAATAACTTTCCACCTACGTGAGCAGCATGCAGACTGAACAACCAGGTGTGGGTGAGCTTGTCTCAATACCAGCTTCCCACCAATTAAAAAAGTCCACTCCATCATCACCTCAACGGTTCAGTGTCAATTAGTGACTGAAGTCAGCCTTGAGTTTGTACTGTTCTCTCTGATTTTTTAGGGCGTATGGGTACTGTCTGGCTTCCATGCCTAAGTGTGATCTCCTCATGCGTCCAAGTAACTGGACACCATGAATTGAGTCTTTTTTGTGTATTTAACTGTATTTTCCAATAGTGCTCTGATGTCTTTGCTTATACTTGACCTTCTTGAACAGGAGCTTCTGTTCTTTCACGTTAATTGTATCTAATGTCAGACAATTTTAGTTCTGATAAGACCTTGGCTCTTTGGCTCATCTAACTCCTTAGCTGAAATATATTCTGTTTAATTCAATTGCTTTTGTAACTGTGATACTGAATTTGAGGCCTTCCTCGTTGTTCAAGACTGCTACATACGTAGTGCAACCTTCAATCTTTATTCAATCCATATGTATCTATCAGGTATATATGTATATGTTGGCACTTGCCGCAATCTATTTACTATAAGCATTTGCTAGCTTCATGATTGCTTTTCTGCTTGCGTTTCATTGCATCTGTACACGCTTAAACTAACTAAATATCTTCATCACGTTTTTGGCATATGTTTCTTTATCTTGATCCCAAAATGTCACTTATCCTTAGTACTTCTACATTCTTCATTAATCATCTTCCTCTAAGGTCTGATTATCTTCTATCTATGGAATCGATTCAGTTTCATATGACGTCACCATTCGTCCTGGTCATTCAGTTTCTTTGTTTCATCAGCAATCACATTCAAATGACCGTCATACTGTCTTGGATGTAGGTATGGTTTCCTTAATCGATACTTTACTTCCCATATTCTCTTAGGTATAGGCATGCTTACGGGTACTGCACAGAGTTGTTGCTCTTCTTGTTGCCTTCTTATTAGTGTAGTATATGTCACATAATATGGTTCATACTTCTCAGGTAATGTAGGCGGGGTAGGTGTCTTGTCTTACAAAATGCTATGTGCAATAGGCAATGTGCTGTCTGGACATCAATTTCAATTGCTATGAAGATTTTTGACTTCTACATGCTGTAAGGCAGGAGTGCACATACAAAGCAGTCTTTTCTGACGTCCTTCTTCCAACTTCTTTCATGTGTTGGTACCATATGTTGTTTCCCAAGTGTGCTGTGCTGTCTAGATAATCATTCTGTTCATAATTGTCTTCTTGGGTGCTTCTTTTAATTCTCAAAGTCTTTTTGTAGTTTGCTATAACCACATCTCTGAACATATCTGTATAACTTCTTCTGGCTGGTTGATTTGCAGGAACATCCATCCGGGTTCCCTGAGTAGAAGAAAGTTCAGCAAGTCCTTTTTTTTATCTCTCTGCCTCTTTCTGGCAATGGCTATAAACAGCCATATTGATTCTGCTATCATCTCTGCACACAATTGTCTTGTGGGACTTGTGCTTGGGCTTCTTGTCAATGGATCTGGTGTGTCTGCATGCATTATCTGTGTGGGCCCAACCTTTGTCAATCCCTTATTTAGCTTGTTTTGCCCACCCTGTATCCAGCGTTCGAAAGTAGTCTTTGAAACAAGTATTATGTGTGATGTATTGCTAACAACAGTAGGATATATTGACCCACTCAGCTGTGCTGTACCACATCACTATGCTGCATTTGCGCAAGAAACAGCAATATGGCTGTGCTGGCTCCTGTGCATGCCAGGATGTCAAAATTGTGTTTTTACAACCACCAAGATAATGGCTGCACCACTCTGCCACACACATTTCCGGCGGGGTGGAACAGAGTACACACCGCAGGAGTTTGCAAGTGTGCTCTGCAACGTTTCACATGGAATTAAGTGAAATAGGCAGCATTGCCTTGCTGAAAACCCCCAAAATTCCCTTTAAAATGACACATTTTTCAACCTTAAAAAGTGCTGCTTGACACTAAACTCATCCAGTCCTTATGAAACCACTGTGATAAAAAAGGGCCCTGCAATGCCCAGGATCATCCATTATGTCTCAGCGGAACCCGGTCTAATTTCTGAATATCAACCCCTGTCAAAAGTAACTTTGAAAAATTAACCAAAGACTCTGCTTTCACTCACACAGGAAAGCGCGCATATTTCTCCACAATGTATCAAACATTAGCTGTCTTCAAAAGAACTTCAACTATCTGAACCTGGTCAGTTTCATGTATCATAATTCAGGTAAAACTCATGCTTCCAGGAAAATGACTTTGGCTGCAAGGCAGTATTACAAAGGCAGATGGGGCTGCCAAATCGAAATGAATGCAACAAATGTTAGCAGTTTTTAACACATGAGGTAAAATGGGTTTTGCTGACTGAAGAAAAAATGGCCTATTTAAAAGTAAATTGTTAATGAAAGCCTGCTTACTTAGCAATGTAAAGGGATCATGTGGCTGGTGATGATAAGTTGATGAAGATGATAAATCAAGACTCAGAAATCAGGAAATAAAAACATTTAAATCAACTGGGCTGAGTTGGCAAGCTCTAAAAAAACTGTTATGCCAGTTGTTAGCCCTGTAACCTCCTTTAGAATTGCAGGCACACCATAAACTTCCAGCACGGGAAAGCGCTAATTGCCAGCTTCAAAAACTTTAAATTGGTCAGGACAAAGGAAGTTCACATGCTCTTCAGACATTAGTCTGTGCTCCAGGCTGAGACAATAGCAGGCTGGTTCAATCACCTGTCAAGTGTGAAGGGGCACTAAAACCTTCAATTAAGACTGGATATCCAACTTTGCCTCGGAGGAAGTGACAGTTGGTGTCAGTTTGAGGAAAGAAAAAAAATGATCAAGTGACAATGGACTTCCTTTTGGTTTCAAAGGCTATTTTATAAGCCAACATTTTAAATAATTTTAACTCTGCAGCAAGAATTAGTAAACATGTGAAAAGGTCATAGTTTTAAATCTAATTTTATGTTCTTGCTGTTAAAACTTGATAGAACTCATTACCCCATGGGGAACAGAAGTTATAAAATAAGACAGTTTAAAGGGGAAAGTATTAATGTTGCAAACATAAAGTTTTGTACATGCATCCCTGGGGACAATTCGCATCTGTGCATAAAATTGGGGAATTTTAGACCAAATCTTTCAGGCCTAATATCACCAAAATGTATCAGATAGACAAAGCAAGGTCCCGCAGACTTGAGGATTGGACTGATCTGTGCAGCACAAAATATATAACCTATGTATCTGAGTTACTAAGAGGTTGCAACTGCATAAATATCTGTTTGTGGCAAAATTAGATTTTCAGTAAAGTAAATGTGGGAGTGTCTAGATACTGTAAAAACCACCTCATAAACATGACATCACTTTTCTGATATCTAACCAATTGTGAGCAAGGCAGAGACTATGCCCCTGCCCAATCCTGTTGTTCGGGGTGTGGGTAGTGAATCCTGCCCCTTCGTATGCTATAATGATGTAATCTGGTATTATAAATAAGGGTCCCTAACTAGCACTCAAGAGACAGATTCCTGACTCTCTTCCTGAAATTCTGCATGGCATCCGGTTCCTGTTTCCTTCATCCTGTTTTATCTTGATTCCAGATTTCCATTGCAAAGCCAAGGCGTATGGATTGCTGAGCCCATTCCCAGCAAGGCCTCAATCTGAAACCTCAAATTCTAAAATAAATCCCAATACCCAAGGGAAGCATCCTAATACCAGCCTGGCTTACTGCCACTAAATGCATGCCTGCTGTAAAGCTGCCATCCTGCTGATCTGTAGTATCCAGTAACCAGAAGTGCCAGTCCAGTGCAGTCCGGTGACCAGAATTGCCCAGCTGATCTGTCCCACTGAGTTTGCCCAGCTGTCCTTTGTTAGACCATATCCGTTTGGTGACCAGAACCCTTGACAGTCCAAACCATAGAAAACCATAGTATTCCTTGCCTTGTCCTATCCCAATCTCTAAACCATCCTATCCTTAACTTACTAACTTGTAACATTGTTAGAATACTTATTGCAACCCTGTCATTGATTTATCTTGCTAAATGCCATTTCTTTAGTCATTTTTATCTTGTCTTTTAAATCCTAAGCTATCAATCCTATTTTGAGTGATCGGACTGGTTCCACCAGGGCGGGCGCTGGGGAACTAGGATTGAACTCATGAATCAACCCTGGAGCTTATCCCGCTTTGGTATTCTAGCCTGGATGATCTAGTATAGAGTAAAACTGTTCTTGTCCACACTGAGTTTCTTTCCTTTTTCACGGCCCGATTTTTCTAAAAACGCCTCTTAATCTACATTACCTATCTCCCTCAGTTTAATATCTAGATACTTCATTTCATTTCCAGATTGTACCTAAGATCCATAGCTATCCCCCTACTAAAAAAAAGGACTCCAAATTTCATCAGTTTTCATCAAAAACCATTTGGTTAATTTCAGGCGGGAATTGCAGAAGTTCCAACGTGTCTTTTTGAGTGCAAACTGTTTTAAATCTGCCATTCATGTTCTAATTGTATGCTTTTGCTAAATCTATTATTTATGACGGCTTGTAACTTTCCAGTGTTGCTCATATAAAGATTTGTACTGATTTAAGGATTTTTGCACACATTCATTGTTTTATTCAGCCATTTCTGAGTGTCATTTTAACATTGCAAGGGTTTCAAATCCGTTTTTCTCTCTTGTTTGGGGAGGGAAGGTTGGATTTGAATTGTGTTTCTTATTCCTCATTCCTGATTATCTGCTGCTTCCTTATATCTATTTAGAATTGATTACTAGTGGGTTGAGGAATATTGCAGGGGGAAATCCTAACTTGAGTGCTATCTTTCCAAAAATTCTAAAGTATCTCTATTGTCTGGTGTTTTCTATCTGTGTTGCCAAAGGATTAATTTAAGCGCATTGTTCACATTCCTATTTGTTATTGTCACCCCATTGGTGATTGCTGTCCCATATATCAAAAAGTGTATGATTTTCTTGAATTTCCAAATAAATAAATAAATAAATAAATATTACCTTTACCAACCAGCCTGGTTCCTGGTCCATTGTGACCCAAGGTATTTGAATAAGGGGTGTGATATGAGTGGTGTATCTCTCAAATATTGAACCAATATATATATATATATATATATATATATATATATATATATATATATATATATATATATATATATATATATATAGTTGTGTGCTGCATAGTAGGCTGAGACCAGGGTGTATCGCCTGATTGAAATACTTAACACAACATCCATTTCAATCTCAGGTATCTGTCAATTTTATTTAGGGACGGGAATTACTATAAATGACCTGGGTTGTTTCATAGTTGCCAGGTTTACTTTTTCTTTCTGCTCAGACACGTATATAGGAACTTTTGTATCATTTGCTCCTATATAGAAAGCAGTTCTAACTGTAAGTGAAAGCAGTATCAATATGAATACAATACATGTGTAAACAACACAATGGTACGTTAGCCAGCAGCACCTGCTTCTAGGGCAATGTGACCGTCTGTCCTCTTGTGGTAGCACGAAGCTGCTGCTCTATTTGCCATTCTCGATCATTTGATGCTAAGGAAGGAAAAATATCTTTAATGGCACTGTATTTTTAGATTTATTTCTGGAAACTTTTCGTTTTCTGCAGCATTCATCCTCTATCAGCTTAGCTGCTTTCTGGAACCAATTATTTCCACCAATCATGGTGCAAATATTCCTTTATTGGTAAAAAAGATGATTTCTGTGAGCTGCGATGAACTCTGCTTCATTAACTAATTCCCAATCAATACCGCAAATCTGCTTCAGACCAGATGACATTGTAGCTTCCCTGACAGCATGAACAAAGTTTTTTAATGGTTTTTCACTTCCTCGATCTGTCCCTCGGAGGAAAAGTTTCTATACAGCTCTGTGGTTTCTTTCAGAATAGATTGCCACCTGGATTATTAGGTATTGTACAAAAAGATTGTATCTACAAAAAGTTCTACAAATGCTACCACCAAATGTTCAAACACCAAAAGCTTGAACCTTTGATGGTAGCATTGCAGGTAATTAAAAAAAAAACAAATGGGGACTGCGCGGGTGTCCCCCACAACACCCTGCTCACTATACTTTGTAGTATAGTGAGCGTGGGTTGCGGGGGAAAACCCTGCAGCCCCCGTAAAAGAAACAAAAAAGCACCCTGCGGTGCCGGTTCCCGATCACAGAAGTGAAAGGGAACCAGAATTGCAGGGACTCAGCGTGAAGAAAAAGGAAAGTGGGGTTTGTTTATGTTGAGGGTGTGGGTGGGGGGTGTGTCATGGGTGTGTTGTGGGTGTGGGTGGGGGTGTGGGTAAGTACGTGTGTTCGCAAACCTTTGGTGCAAACATTTGGTGGTTCGCACATTTACTCATGCAAACTTTCCGGCCGCGGTAAAATCAGCCACTGTCGGATCATGTAGATGCGATTATTATGCCCTCCAGGATCACATTCAAATTTGTAGTATTTGTAGTGTGCCTTCCAAGGAGATGTGGGTAGTCTTCAATTAAACAAAAGAACACCACACTGACCAGTCTATGAGCTGCGTCGGGTGATAGGGATATTTGTGTTCTCTTCACTGAACTCAGGCAATTTAAAAAATTCTTCGGTGATGATTATAAGCAGTTGTCCAACCATTTTTTCGTTGTCAGTATTGCCAAGAAAATCTGGTATGCGACAAGTTTTCCCCACCAGTCGCAGATAAGTACACAATTCCAACTCAAAGTATGTGCCTAGAAAGGTCATCACTGGGTAACACCATGAGTAACTCCAAACAAGAGCTCTGTGTGTAACAAGTCTGGATACTGTATTCTTTTCCAATTGCTGTGTCCACGATCAAAGTTTGGCATATCCTTAATTTTATCAAGGCTTAAGTGTGCCTCAGTCCAAAGTTAATAACCTTTTTCACTTTTCGTATCAAGGTTTTAAGCATGCCTTAGTCCAAAGTTAATAACATACTGTGGTTCTCAATAATGCAGATCTTCCCTTAACCCTGCAACTAAGATGCACATAGGTTTCGAATGTGTCCTTTTACCCTTTTATTTGTAGCTAAAAAGGGAGTGTCCAAATTAAGCCACAGTCCAACTAAAGGTTTTTCTTTCTTTCCACTTGACAGGTTATGCGTCCTTCTTCCTCATCATGGATCTCGTCTGAACATGCTGTGGTTCTTCCCCGATGATTGTAGCTTCTTTGCGGAGGGGTGTAAGCAGAGGTGTCCCTATGATGTAGATCTTTGTATCACCCAGGAAGGTCCAAGCTCGCCTACCCTGCACTTTTACAGCAGATGGCGTGACGTCCTCAACAATGAAAGGACCGTAAAAGCAGTGTTCGTCCTACTTTTTCCTTGTGTGATTACAAATCAGGATCTTGTCCCCTCTGTAAATTCTTGGGCGTATAAATTCTGGAGTTTGGATTGTTGAAGCATCTCCTTCTGTGTTCTGTACTACTATACACCCTCGTCTCTGCAACTGTCCTGAAATTACTGAAAAACTAGATGTTAAAAAGTTCAAGTAGTTTTGCAATTCAAGTCCTAACACTTCTGATGTTGGCAGAGCATCACTTCTAATTTGGGATGGAGGCATTAAAGGAGTTCTCATTCTCCTGCCAGTCACAATCTTGTGTGGCGTAACATGGTGGTCAGAACCTGGTTGGTTCCTTATTGGATACAATGCCAGTGGCAGAGCAACCACCCTTTTTTCAAAGTAAGCTTCAATTTAGCCATTCTTTCCTTTAACAGGCCATTTAGCTTTTCACAGATACCATTTCCTTGCAGATGATAAACCGAAGAAAACTTATGTTTAATTCAGAGCAGCAAAATGAGGTGCTCGAAAACTGATTAACAAAATGCGTTCCATTATCCGATCTCATTACTTCACACAACCCCCCATCTAGGAAACACTTCCCGCACCAAAAACTAGGCTTCAAAGGTAGAGTCTGGGTTTCGTTCATGGACCTCACTCTATCCATCTGGAGAAAGAACATACTACAACTAAAAGGTATCTGTATCCATTACAAACTTGTATCATGTTGACCTAGTCGATATGCAAGAGCTGAAAAGGGCCATTTGGTCTTGGGATCACCCCCCTCACTGTGCGTAGTGTATGCCCAGCCATGAACTTCTGGAAAATAGTACAATTTACCATAGAAAATGCAACATGTTACATTAGGTTTGGTACAAACCAAGCCTCGGCAGTGGTTACAGCAAGATTCTCCCTAGTTCTATGTGCTGGGTAGTGTAACTGTTCTAGCGCTATCTTTAATAAGGCTATAGGCATTGCTGGTTTACCAGTGCTGTCTTTTCGCCACAATGCTTTAGAGGGGTTTAAAGAACACCCTCTTTGCTTCCATAAGTCCTTTTCTTCTTGCAGTGTCTCCCCTTGGAGTTCTACTATCTGTGTTTTAGGCATGTGATTATATCATTCGTCCATATTTAATAAAACAGTCATTCTTTCATTTACATCAATGGTTTGAACATTCATCAATTCTATATCTATATTTGCTACGCGCTTGGCTTCAGCATCTGCTGCTTGATTTATGCACAAGATAAAATCTGTCCCTTTTGTGTGAGCTGTGCATTTCACGACTGCTATGCCCACTGGGAGTTGTAGTGCCTTAATGAGCCTATCCAATAAGGCTGCGTGCTGCACTGGCGTGCTGTCTGCTCAGAGGTAGCCCCTCCTCTTCCAGCATGCTGATCCTGCGTGCACCGTCGACGTCAAATAGGCTGAGTCGCTGTATACTTTCACTTCCTGGTTTGTGTGATTCTCGACTGCCAGTATCAACACCAATAATTCACCAGCTTGCGCTGAATAATGAGATGGTAATGGAGGACTCACGAGCACTCGAAATTCTCCATTTGCCAAATGTTTCACTACCGTGGCACCTGTATATATTTGCCTGTCATTTTGATTGATTCTGGAAGAACTGTCATTGAAGATAATCTCTCCTCCTGCGAGTGCATTCTCCTTTACCCTAGGGAGCTCATCATAGAACTCTTCATAGTTTGTGCAATCGTGTATAGGCTTTCCTTTGTGATTGGCTCAGCTAAAAACATAGCTGGATTCACTATTTAACATTGCACTATTTTAATCATTGGAATCAATATGATTACCTCATCGGCAGAAGCCCTTTGAGTAGTCAGCGTGCCTTTTGGTTTTTCTAAAATTGCAAATAATGCATCTTCAACAAATAATGTTATGGAACATCCCATCACTATGTCTGTTGTTTCTCTACAGTGAATGTGGCAGCTGCTAAACTTTGTTTGCATGGAAAGTGACCTCTCATTACTGGGTCCAAAATTCCACTGTAATATACAAGGGGTTTGTACCCGAATGTAGTTCTCTGTATAAGTACTGCTGTCATAAAAGTACCATCTGTGTGCAAGAATAAAAATAATTCCTCTGCATAATTGGGAATCCCGAAAACTCGGGCCGTGCAAATGGCATTTTTCAGTTTGTCAAACCCTTACCCATTGCCTCAGTTCACACAATTTTTTCTTTCGTAGCCTGTGCTTTCTTTAATGCCTGCAAAGCAACATAGTGTGCGAGCTGTAGTCAAAGACCCATGCTCGAACATAATTGCATAATCTTAGAAAACTCTGCATTTGTTTTATCGTGTGTGGCTTGGCTGTTTTTAAAATGGCCACAGCTCTTTCAGGAGTAACTTTCTTTCTCTCATGTGAAATCAATTGGCCTATGTACAACACTTCTTGTTGACAATATTGTAGCTTTTCCTTGTCAACCTTATATCCTTTGTCAGCAAGTATAATCATCAGCTGAACCGAATCGTGTATGCACTCTTCCTCTGTGGTGCTGCAATCTAAAAAGTCATCTACGTATTGCAGCACAACGCTTTCTAAAGCAATATTGCTCAAGTCCATCTGGAGTACTCTGTTAAAAATCGATGGGTACTCACAATACCCCTGCGGCAGCCTTGTGCTTTTTAATTGTACTTGTCTAAAAGTGAACAATGCCAAATCCTGTGAGTCTTTATGCAATGGGATTGAGAAAAACACTTTTTTCATGTGAATTACCGTGAAATATTGTGCATCAATAGGTATATTACATAGAATTGTGAATGGGTTAGGAACTAGAGGAAACTCGGCCTCTACAATCTTGTTTATTGGCCTTAAATCTTGTATTAAATGCCACGACCCCCCCCTTTGATTTTTTTTATAGGATTAACTGGCGTATTACATGGTGACTCTGACGTCACTAAGATACCTTAGTCCATCATGGCGGAAATTGTCTTGAAAATTCCTTCATCTGCCTCTCGAGACATGGGATATTGTCGTGCTTGAGGTAAAATTGCTCCTGGTTTCAATTTAATCTTCACTTCCGCAATTCATTTCAGTAAGCCTACGTCACAGGGGCCTGTAGTCCACAATGAGATTGGCACTTTTGCCATATCTTCATCAAAATATTCAGGACGCTTCTTTGCTAGCATCATTCTCTGCAGCACCTCTCTCTTAATTGCTTTGACCCAATAAGTAATTCACATTTCAAATATCCCAAAATCATCAGATATGTCATGTCCAAACAAATGTTCATCAGTGACGCCAGTCACTCTGCAGGCTTCCTCAATGGCAATTACTGTGCACCATCGTCTAACTTTGTCATCAGTTCCATCAAGCAAAGTCATATTTCCTCGGATTATAGCTGCTTCTAAGGCTCAGGGGAAAATTAGCCCTTCTTCTTCATCCATGGGTATCTGTGGTCCAAAGAGAAACTCATCTGGTATTCTCATGGTTCTTCCTACTAGACCTGGCAGCCATGTTAACAGAATGCATATCCCATAATGGAACACTTCGGGTTCCAATGGTATTGCTCTAGGTGCTATTTGTCCTGCGTATGCCCTGATCATTTTGCATACGTTTAAATAATGCATTCCCGGTGTTGAGTATATTATGCCATCATCTGTAAATGAAATGGTCACATTATTTTTTGTCATTAAATCTAGTCCTAATATGTTGACAGGTGTTTGCCTTGAATAAATCAGTGGCACCTTCATATCACACTCTCCTATAGAGACTGGTAATTCTTCTGTAAAAGGAACAAGGCTCTTAGCTCCTGTAAAGCCCTGAGTCTTCATTGCATTGCCAAACATAAAAAACGTGCCCTCACGTATACACGAGCGTGTTGCCCCCGTGTCCACTAGGAAGGAGTAAGCTTTGCTGCCTATAATTACATCTATGCTCGGCTCCTCACAAGGATTCAGCGTAATAGATAGGACTGAACAAATCAGGTCTCCCAGTGAGCTGTCCTATTGTGGGTACAGCCTCACTCCCTCACTCATGAATGGATTTCAACCATCAACAGTGACACCTCCTATTCTATGCATCATAGGCTGCTCTGTGTTTGTGTTTTGCTGAAGTTGCATAGGAGATTGCTGCTATTGTCCTTGCGGATGATTACCTGTCATTTGCTGTGTTTGCAAGACTTGCTGCACTCTTGGCATTTGTTGCTGCACTGTTTGATCTTGCGCAACTCCATTTCCGCTCTGCTGTGACTTTGCAGGTAAATTTGGCATTCCCTGTCTTGCAAACTGAGCATTCTGTACCATCCCTTGGCTTCTAGACATACAAGCTATGTGCCCTGTCATTCCACACATCCAACACACAAGCGGTTGTCTTCCCATATGCCCATTTTACATGTTTTGATTACTATTTTGAAAACTCTGAAACCCTTGTTGATTGTTCTGAAAATGTCCTCGATTATTCTGCCAATATCCTTGATTATCTTGCCAACCTCTCCCTTGATATCCCCTTCCTCTTGGAGCATATCAATTATTTTTCTGATCAAACTGTCTTTGGTTATTTCTTTGTGACATAGGTACTGCTTGCTGTGGGTTTGATCCGCCCATGTTAGTTAACATTGCCCCTTCAATAGCATATTTGGATAACTTTTTCTGCATTAACTTTGCTTTCTCACCTTTTCGTGCATCGTCTTTTTTGCGATTCTCACCGTGTAGGAGTCTGAAATAATGTGCGATGGTCAACTGAATTTCCGACCATGGTTTTGCTTCTGCCCCCACTCATTTCTTGAGCTGCTTATGCACTTTCCCTGTCAGCCCATGGCAAAATATATGGTAAAATGCAGGTACAAGGTTCCCCCACGCCTCTTCTGTTTCAAGCGCCCATGCGTCTTGAAAACTTTAAATATAAAGCAACAGATCCTCTCCTTCTTTCATCTTTCTTGTCATTATAGCTCCCATATTGGACGTGTCCGGATATAGCGCACGAAGAGCTTTCCAAATCACTGCTCTACAGTTATTAAACAGCGCTCCATCATGCGCGATGTTGACTGTAGTAACACCATGGTAACCTGCTCGCTTCCATACATCATCAGCTCTTTCCCCAAGTATGGCGATTAGAAGACCTTTAATATCTCCTATAGCTAATGTATTCCCTCCCGTCATTTTTTCTAACTCATGTATCCATTTTCCAGCGCCGGAAGTTACATTTGGGCGTTTACAATTTAAGTTTTCCCTGTCCATTTTGGGCCATGGTATATACTGTGGTCTTGTGCCTCCTTTTTCTAACAAGGGGAACTGCGATGCTTCAAATTCATTCTCATCTCTCATCATTTGTCTATCTATTGCTGGAGTAAGATTCCCACATCACCGTCTACCTGGCAAGGACCTTATCCTGCTTACATAAGGCGGGTACTCCCCCCTCTGACCATGGGGTTGTCCCTGAGGTTAGTCTGACTGTGTCAGTGGCTTTGAGCCTTAGGCATAGGTAATTTTAAATGTGACCATCTTACTTCTTTATCCAAAGGCAAATGTTCTTCTAACTCACATATAAAACTCCTAACTTCCCTCAAGTAGGTTTCCCTTTCTTCTTCTGATACTTCTTGTGCCCAACTTGTGCAACTCCTCTCATTGTTATCTGTTTATTGTTAACCTGTCTAATGACAGCTCCTTTTGTCTCGTACTGCAAGAGGCTTCCTCCGTGTCATACAACTGCGTACTCTCAAGACGCTCATTTTTTTCCTTCCTTTTTGCTTTTTTCTGGGCTGGCATTTTGTGATATACTTTATCGATCGTTTTCCCAATGCTTTGCAAATCAAATTCATCTTCCAGAATTATTCCAGAAGTGCTTGGATATGGCTCAGACTCTGGAAAGAATTCCTCTATGTCTTCCCAGTCTATCCGTGGATTGGGATCTCTTACTTCCCTTTCCAAATACTCAAGATTGCGTGCTCTCTGTCTCCTTTTGCGTTCCATGTCATCAACTTCTTTGCGCTTTTTCGCCTCTTCTCTAATTTTATCTTCCTTTTTCCTTTTTATATCCCTTTGTTCATTTGCCCTTCTCCTTTCCTCATCCCTTTGCCTTTGTATTCTTTTCTCTCTTATCCTTTCCTGTTCATCATCTTCTATTCTTTTCTCCTTTAGTCTTTCTTTTTCCTCAGCTGTTCTTGTGTTATCACTCTTTCTTTGTTCTTCTGCTCTCTCTTGCTTTTTAGCTTGCTCATCTTGATATAACTGCTCTCGTCTTTGTCTATCTTTTCTTCTTGCTCCTTCGTCTCTCAATTGTTCCTCCCTTTCTTTGCCTCTACTGTCTTGTTCGTCTTGAGCTACCCTTTGTCTTACATCTTCGATGCCTTTACCATTGCGTTTAAGTAAAATCTGACCTCCCAACCATTCATTCTGTATGAGCGCTATCTCATCAGTTTTATCCTTATTTCCTTTCCTTTCCATCTCTTTGGTTCTCTCCTTTTGTCTAGAGGTGCACTTGCTTGATCATTCTCTTCTTATCGCGTCTCTTCTTGCCCTTCAGGATGACTTTGGAGGTTATATCTTTCTCTGTGTCTCAACAGGTGGGACAACTAAGCCCTCCCTTCAAAATGGCCACTATGAACATCACTAAATGTATGACATCCCGTTGGCTACACAACTATAGGACCCCCAACTACATGGCCCTCTACCATTGGTTGGGTACTAGCCTCGTCAATACATTTCAATCTACGTGAGTAGCATGCAGACTGAACAACCAGGTGTGGGTGAGCTTGTCTCGATTCCAGCTTCCCACCAAAAGGACACTCCATCATCACCTCAATGGTTCAGTGTCAATTAGTGTCTGAAGTTGGCCTTGAGTTTGTACTGTTCTCTGGGATTTTTTAAGGAGTATGGGTACTGTATGGCTTCCGTGCGTAGGTGTGATCTCCTCATGCGTCCAACTTTCTTCCAGCACGTGACTGGACACCATGAATTGAGCCTTTTTCGTGTATTTGACTGTATTTTCCAATAGTCCTCTGACGTCTTTGTTTACACTTGACCTTCTTGAACAGGAGCTTCTGTTCTTTCACGTTAATTTTATCTAATGTCAGCCAATTTCAGTTCTGATAAGACCATGGCTCTTTGGCGCATCCAACTCCTTAGCTGAAATAAATTCTGTTTAAATTCAATTGCTTTTGTAACTGCAACACTGAATTTGAGGCCTTCCTCATTGTTCAAGACATGTATATACGTAGTGGAACCTTCATTCTTTGTTCAATTCATATGTATCTATGAGGTATATGTATAGGTTGGCACTTGCCGCAATCTATTTACTATAAGCATTTGACTGGCGTCATGATTGCTTTGCTGCTTGCATTTCATTGCATCTGTACATGTTTAAACTAACTAAATATCTTCATCACGTTTGTGACATAAGTTTCTTCATCTTGATCCCAAAATGTCACTTATCCTTAGTACTTCTTCATTCTTCATAAATCGTATGCCTCTCAGGTCTGATTATCTTCTATCTATGGAATCGATTCAGTTTCGTGTGTCATCACCATTCACCCTGGTCGTTCAGTTTCTTTGTTTCATCAGGAATCGCATTCAAATGACTGCCATATTGTCTTGGATGTAGGTATGGTTTCCTTAATGGATAATGGGCCTCATTACAACCCAGGCGTTAAGGGGTTAACGGCGCCATAAAAGGTGTTGGCCCCGTTAAACCCTTAACGCCTGATTACGAGGTCCCTTTGTGGGTTGCACTTTAATGCCTTCTTTTAGCAGGCATTAAAAAACCAACCCGCAAAGGGACCTAGGAGCTAATTACGGCACCCTAATTTACGGTGCCGTAATTAGCGCCTTCCCCATTCCCATTGAGCCCTATGGGCCAAAAATGGGAATGGGGAAGGGGCCATGGTGAATGGGGAATTACCGCCCCGCAAACCTTGGAATGGGGCGGTAATTCCGCCATTCACCATGGCGGACCCCGGCATGGACCATGGTGCTAATAGCACCATGGTTTAGCACCGAGGTCGTAATGAGGCCCAATGTACTTTCCATATTCTCTTAGGTATAGGCATTCTTATGGGTACTGCACAGAGTCGTTGCTCTTCTTCTTGCCTTCTGATTGGTGTAGTATATGTCACATAATTTGGTTCATACTGCTCAGGTAATGTAGGCGGGGTAGCTGGAGTAGGGGTACTTGGCTCCTCCTCTACAAGGGGGTTCATGACCACCTATTTTCATACTCTCCCCAAATACATTTTGACTCAGTTGGCATGTTATTGTCATGAGCACAGGGCCCTGGATTGGGTAACTGAACAAGCTGCCAGGATCTATGCGGTCCAGAAGCCCACTGAGAATAAAAACACCCCCAAAACCCCTAACACACCTGATGCTGTGAAGATGGCAGAGGTGAGAACTACCCCTCCTTTGGACCTGGAGATGGGGGGCCTAATAATACCCCTCCTGACAACAAGCAAAATGGAAGGCAGAAGAGACCATCCCGGCACCGGAATGAATAGGCTTGCTACATATGTAAGCCCTAGGTATAAGTGTACAAAACCAATCCTGAGGTATGCATACACGTATTTGGCCCAGGAGTGACACAACCAGGTCAGTACTGCCCCAGGAAACATCCCTCTAAACTTCCTACAGGAGAGAAGTATCACTCTACCTCCCAACCAGAACTCTATACCCAGATGCCCCCCGAATCTGAACTTCCAGAATAATCCTCCTCTTTCTCCCCAGTTCCAAGACAATAGATCCCTGAACCCGGGCGAAGATAGGATAAGGATGGAAAATTATGGGGGACATTTCCAGTACCTGAGCTACTCTGGGAGAAGGGACAGTTACCCTTATTGGGAACAGTAGAGGTGTGACCCGAGACCTCCCTACAACCCTGAAAAAGTCTCACACCAGGAGCGATAGATCCAGCAAATGACCAATGACATGGGGCACATGCTGAGGGCTCAGTCGAACCATCAACATAACCCTGCTTCCCAGAATACCCCAACTACCCGGTCTGATGCCTGATTAGGGGAAATAATGGGATGAAATGTCCGACAAGCCACAGATTCCTGAGGAGGGCACCCGGGTGGATGGGAGATGCCAAACCCTAGAGGAAGCTTCCTTTGTCACCCAGACAGAACCCCTGGAAACCTCTCAGCCTGAAAGTGACTCTACTACCACCGGACATTGGAACCCAAAGAGCAAAGGGATTGAGAGGCCAAAGAAGAATCCGCTTTGTGGAGGAGCTAAAGATAATCCCCTTTGATAGAGAAGAGTCCTGAGTGGATACAGGTAAGCAAATGTTCTCTTTCAGTTGGACAGAGTAAGTATGGAGACAGATCCAGATCATGAAACTCTTCAACCCCAAAATGCAAGCCATACAAGGTAGAAATGTTAGTTGTAAAATTTTACGTACAGATTCCCGATCTCCGACATGGAAAATCGCCCAAGATCACACAGTGTCAGAATTCAATATCATGAAAAGGACCGCCAGTCTGGCAAATAACTCACACTTTCTTTGCACCCTTGTGGACATGGTAGGCAAATTGTATGCACTGGTCAAGGTGCAGGGTCATTGTGAATTATCAGCTCTGGTGGATACTGGATCCCAAGTCACCCTGTTGTCCAAAAAGGCCTTTGACCAACCCAGCTCAGGAAGGGGGAGGGCTACCAAATTCCCCTCATACCTCTCCCCAACAACTCAAACATTTTAATGGGAATGACATTTCTGTCTAAGGGACTGCAGATCTGGAAATAAAAATTGGGCGACATTGCTTGAAACATCCTGTGATAGTCGTGACTCAAAAGGGCACACATTGTGTACTGGGGAACGATCTCTTGAGGAGAGTATCACCTCTGATCAACTGTGTAAATAAGGTCCTCTGGACCCAGACTAACTAGCCTATAAAACTAAAATTGAGTACCAATTATGTCAGCATGAATGGTACCTGCCATTTAATTGACCAATGGTTTGAGAAAGTAGAATTCCATTTCAAGAATAACCAGGTCCCAGACTTCACTGTCATCTCGGTAGTTGAACAAACTGGTAATGAGAACCCTTTGCTATTCTTCAAAATCAACATTCCTACCAGTTTTAAGTGTCATTCCACACTGAAAGGGAATACACTGAAATTGTACACCTGTCCACAAATCAGAAGAAACATTGAGCGCCATGAAAAAAGCCAATGAGGAATCAGCTCAAAGTATGACATTCAGAAAAAAGAGCAATCAGCTGTTTTCCCCATTCATATAAATGAGGGGGAGGAGCCTGTGCTCACCAGAGTATGCCTGAATGATGGAAAAAGTTTCATCAGCGAAGGATTATGCAGGAAACTCCCAAAAGATCAGACATTGATTGATAAATGAGAAGTGGGTCTGGAAACACAAAATTCCAAACATTTCCTTCCTAGCAGATATATGTAAAACATTTTCAATGGCAACAAAAACATAGAACATAATTGTTGGGTTGTGAGAGATGTCCCTTATGCCTTTTATTTAGATAGTGGCATTCTCAATCAATTTGCAATCAATTTGGACCTAATTAAAACAAAGCTAGGTCACGACTGGGGGTAACCCTATGGGCTTTGCCGACACCGAAATGGCTTTTGCTGGCTTATACGGTTGAAGTTCATGGCGAAATGCCATCCCAGGACAGGTGCAACAATTCACTATTCCCTGCCAAATTAAGCGAGTACAGAACCTCAAACATCAGGACGCCTATATACATTTGAATTTCCATCTACAAGAACAAAGTTGTTTTTAAAACCGACACCTCTAGTAGACCTAGAACATGACACTATTTGAATATTGATGGATAACAGCGACCCTTTGGTTGCAGACACCTTTTTTGCCTAACATTATTCTATTGATTTAAGTAATGAAATCCTTTGACCAATCCCAAACAACTATTTTGACATTGGCGACAGTATTCCTCCAGAAAATATTTTTACCAGGCGGGGGGAGAGGGAATGACTTCCTGTGCACTCTTCCTGCCCTTATAGGGTGGAAGAAGTGACCTGTGACATCAGGAGGGATGCAGTAGTATTCAGAGTCCATAACAATAACCTCAAATCCGTGGAATCTCCTGCCCAGGTTAACACCATAAAAAGAGATTTCTCGACTCAACTGGAGGATACCACTGACATGTTTACAGGTTTCAAGCAGATGGTCGCATAACGGATCAATCTTGCTTATGCCTGTGAGACTGAGGAGCAAAAGCAAAAGCTAAAACGTGTATTCCTGGACTTCTAGGATATCTTTTCAGTGGACTGTGGATGCACATCGACTCATTCAACCACCATACTCATGGACCTGAGATGGCTTTAGTATTTGTGAAACAATACTGGTTACTTCTCGCATCCATGGGATCATTCACATAGATTATTAAGAACCTAGAATCTCATGGGATAATTTGTCTGATCTACAGTGCATTTAAAAACCTTGTACTGGGGATACTCAAACCAAATGGCCTACGGAGACTATGTGAAGGCCTGATTTAGTTGAACAAACTGGTTCACATGTCAAGATGCCCACTTCCCTACATCGATCAATGACTGGCACAGATCCAAGGGTCAAAGGTATACACAGCCATTGATTTGACCAACGGCTACTGGACAGTACTCATGAGAAGGGAAGACCAATACAAGCTTGCCTTTGCATTCGGGGGGCAGCAATGTATGTGGACCCAAACCCCCTTTTGATAGATACACACTGGTAACAAGTTCAACATCTTTCTGCATACGACCATGCCCAATTTGGGCAAAAGGGGAAACCTGGCCTATGTAAATGATGTTCTACTCAAGAACTCTACTGTGGCGGAACATATAGCGGAAAAGCACTATGTTCTGACCCAGTTGCAGAAAGCTGGAGCAAAACTGTCCTTTCAGAAGGCACAGTGGTGTAAGAATCAAGTGAACTTCTTAGGGCACAAGATCACCCTTGAGGGTCTTAATCCCCAGGCAAAGAAGGTGCAAGCCTTACTGAAATTAAAGACCTTACTACTTTGCAAGAATTAAGAAGTCTTCTTGGACTCACTAATTATAGTCGGAGGTTCATTGAAGACTATGCAGAGGTCATGCGACCCTTGCTCCATTTGAGTCAAGTGGGAGAGGGGTCCAGAACAATCTGAAGTAGTTAAACAGCTAAAAAAGAAAGAAGCCTTTCCCAAGATCCTTGTTTGATTTACCCCATAAAGAACAATGAGTTATTTTTGGAGACAGGGTTCTCAGGCACTCGCCTAACAGCAGTATTGTACCAAAAGTACAACCAGGTCAACAAAGTCATCTCGTACGTGAGCAAAACTTTGTCCTCTGAGGAGGACAAATTCAATGACAGTGAAAAGGCACTCCTGGCAATGGTGTGGCTGTTGAGAAATTACTTATCATTCATCCAATGGGAGCACATCAATGTCGATACTCTGCACTAACCCTTACAAGACTCATAAAGTGACAGAATTTGGGCAGGGAACGTAAGTAATTCCAGAATTACTTCCTGCATTCTGTCCATGCAAGGCCTTCCTGTGGATGTCAGATATGGCCAAAGCAAGAAGAGTCCACTAGTGCAAGGATTGGAAAAGTGAAATGACCAACAAGAATATGGAGGCGTACCTAATTTCCCTGCACAAGGTCTATGAAGAAGACATGTCAGGGGATACCCACAGTTTATGTGGTTGGGTACTCCTACCATTTTGGTAATAATGGAGAAAAAGAACTAGTGGCTGATATTGTGAATGTCTGGGTGAATTATACCCCTGAACCCTCTGTTGGTTACAAAATAGGACCCTGAAGTAGTCAGGTAGCAGAGTTGATGGCCATTATCAAGCCATCCTCACTGCGGTGCACTACCAACTCAAAGAACTGATCATAATCACAGACTGATTTTGTCAGGAATGGCTTCGTGGAACACCTGATTAACTGTAAGAAATGAGGCATGCTTTGTGCAACCAACAAACCCAGGAAGCATGGTAATTTGATCCAGTCAATTGATGATCTGGTGACCTTTAATGAGATGACCATCTATTGGAAGAATATAAGAGGTCATTCCAAAATAGAGGGGCCAGAGAAGACTGTGATTGACCTGGTGGAACAGTGGGCTAAAACCAGAACTCTGCACAGGGATTTCATAGAAACAGAATCCCTGCTGTGTGAAAAAGTCACCACTATCACCGGGTCACAAACTCGTGCCATCAGTGAACTTTCAACTGCCCAGTGGAGTAAAGATACACCAGATGCAGATTTGATCACTGCACAGATAGAGGGCTTGATTATTGAAAATGTCCTCTAACAGAATTGGATTATGCCAGTAAAGAGGATCTCTGGGTGTTGATGAAGTTTTACAAGATGTTCCGGATCCAAGACGGTTTGTTCATATGGAGAACCCAATCTGGATGTGACAAGTGTGTGGTACCTACTTCATTTCGAAGCCTGATTTTGAACCACACCCATGACACGGCCACTGCCAGTGATAGGGGGTTTCAAACGATATTGAAAACCTTGCACAAGGTTGCCTACTGGCCACACATGTGCCAGGACCTTGACATTTATTTAAAGGGGAGTCTTGTGTGTGCTCAATTCCAACCTAGTTCACTCATTCACAGATCTCCCCTACATAAAAGGTGAATGACACTACCTTGGTCAGACTTGCAAGTTGATTTCATCGGACCAGTGATTTGCTCCTCTAGATGAAACAATTACATGTTGACTGTAACATGCATGTAAACAAAGTAGGTACAATGTTTTCTAGACCCAAATTGTAGGGCAGAGACAGCTGCTGCACTAATGATCAATCACATCTTATCTCATTTTGGTGTCCCACAAGGATTGAGTTGGATCAAAGACTTAATTTCGCTACTGAGGTGATGGCGAAGATGTGGGAGATTCTAGGGGTAAAAAGAAAACTCCACATTGCCTAACACTGGCCTTGAGCGGGGTGGTAGAAATATACGACAAGACAATTGTGAGCATCTTAAAGAAGTTTGTGGCAGAATCTGGAAATAGTTGGAGCATTCGATTCCACTTGTCCTGAAGGCAATAAGGTCTACATCATCATCTGCTTATAGGACTCAGGAGCAGACACTGATAAATGCATACACCACCCATGGGTACATTAAAGATTTGAGGAAACACCTTCAGCATAATTTTCCTTATGCTCAGTGCCAATTTAGACAAAGTCGGCTGAAGGAATGATTACATATAATGGTCTAACAACCACGAAAAAGGAGTATGAGGTACATGAAAAGATTTACCAGTAGGGTTTTCAGAGGAATCAGACCAAGGACCTTAAATTCCTTCTATCTTGGCTGAGAAGCTTTGAAATTGTAGATACAATATCACTTGTTGCCTACAATATCTGCATCCAAAAAGGAGAACAGACGGAAGAGAAATGGGACCATATCAATCAGTTGAAATGTTGTCATCACAGACAACGTTTACGAATGATTGAGGAGCCCAATCAAGGCCGAGCTGAGCAACCATTCGGGGAATGAAAGGTAAGAACTTATAACAAGTGAGTAGTTTAATTAATATTCATCAGAAATGTTAAGAAGGAAGTTGTAATGTGATGTCTCTTATCTGTAATGTTGTATCCCTTTCTATGTAATGCTGGTATTTTCTTTCTCAAATGCTACATCCTATTTGCCGGGGAAATATGTTGTGTATAAAATACTGAACCTCTCTTTTTCTTCCTATTTATAGAAAATTAACCTCCTTCCATTCCAGCCCGGGGAATTGGTGGAGGGGAATCTGGGGAGGACCCCAGGGACCAAGGAAAAGGAGGGGGTTCTATACCATACCCCGCAATGACAAAATATCGAAGTGTAGGCCGGAGCGCCCATTCCTCAAGGAAGGAAAATGAGCAGGATGTACTCCAACAAAAAAGGACCTCTGAGGAAAACTACACTCACCACTGCTCTTTACCACGAGAGATCAATAAAAGAGCCAAGGGGATGTGTGTGGGGGGGTTTAATGACTACCCAGTCACAAAGGTAAAGGCCATTTTAGGCCTATAATTTGAAATACATTGTTCTTATGGCAAGGCACATTGGTGAATGAAAAGTCTGTCTTAAAACTTCAGTACTGCTAAATGTGCCTAGTAAATCCAAATACAGGTATTTCTGCAGTTCACACAAGGATTATGTGAAGATGAAAAATGCACAGAGAGACAAAAAGTGACATTTGTCATTGCAACTGCCACACATCAAAATGCTGTGCACATTGAAAATGAAGCAACACAGAAACGTACATCAAGTGAATGGGAAGGTATGTGTATTTCGCATCAGAAGTCACAAATACTTGGAGTTTAAAATGTTGTTAAGGGTGAAAATGCACATGCTAAATGGCAAAATGAAAAGCAGCCTTTCACTTTAAGTTTGCCACATTAAAATTAAAATGCTGTCTGCAAGAAGAAAGATACGGATTCAAAAGGTCCTTGCAATTACTTAGAAGGCCATGAAAAAAATAAAGAAATTGATATTGCATGAAAAGCAGGGTTGTCTAAGTGCAATGTCCATAGGCATGTGCATTTTGCAAAAATGAAAAATGTTGCTAAGAATGAATCTATTGTGATGATCAGATGAACAGCGATGTGCAAACATGTTGAAAATAATAGGAAGGCCTCATGTCTAAAGAAAGTATTGTGACAGGCAAAGTACAGAACTCTGGTCGGTGGGGCTGACTTCAACACAGAGATTCAAAGTGCCTTCCCCCAATCCACGTCTGCTTGGCTCCTTAACTGGAAGAGAGATGTCTTTGAGGCCCCTGCATTCTAGGTATATATGATGGGCTGATTGACCACAGAGCCAGCCGTGGTGTAGGAAACAATTAAACATGTACATGATTAGATCATAATTGTGGTCAATTCAAGGTCACAAGGACAAAATAGCAAATGCCAGCACTGCCTCATGATGCTAGATACCATCTGGTGACAGAGATACAATCTCTTCATTGTCCATTAGCCTTAGCATCAGATTGATTGGTCATTTTATTGTAGGCTAAATCAACATTGAAGCAGAGGCTCTGAACCATGTGGTTTCAAGTAAATGGAAAAATTAAACTGATGAAACTTATGTATAACTATACGACCATTTGACTTGCATTTCAAACGTCATTGTATTCAATAATATTTAGACTGTGATACGTACAGGTTTGTGACAGATCTTATTTTAAAGCTGTTGTCAAGGCAATGGTGTTGCTGTAATTTGTATTTGATTTTTATTTAATTTAACCCTGTGGCAACCTCAAACGTGCCCCGAAAATGCTATAAACCTGAAATTTGGGGAGCTAATGCCTTATTAAATTAGATATCTGATTAGGAAGTTTTATATTCCCAACTATATTAGTGTTCGCAAAAAGGGTGAAAAACCATAGTTTGCATGTGCAATAACTTGCTGAAACAAAAGTCAGTTCCCCCTATCCATCATGACTAGGGGAACAATTATATTCTGGCATCATGAGGCAGTTCTGGCATTTGCTATTTTGTCCTTGTGACCTTGAATTGACCACAATTATGATCTAATCATGTATATGTTTGATTGTTTCCCACACCACGGCTGGCTCTGTGGTCAGTCAGCCCATCATATATACCTAGTATGCAGGGGCCTCAAAGACATCTCTCTTCCAGTTAAGGAGCCAAGCAGACGTGGATTGGGGGAAGGCACTTTGAATCTCTGTGTTGAAGTCAGCCCCACCGACCAGAGTTCTGTACTTTGCCTGTCACAATACTTTCTTTAGACATGAGGCCTTCCTATTATTTTCAACATGTTTGCACATCGCTGTTCATCTGATCATCACAATAGATTCATTCTTAGCAACATTTTTCATTTTTGCAAAATGCACATGCCTATGGACATTGCACTTAGACAACCCTGCTTTTCATGCAATATCAATTTCTATATTTTTTTCATGGCCTTCTAAGTACATGCAAGGACCTTTTGAATCCGTATCTTTCTTCTTGCAGACAGCATTTTAATTTTAATGTGGCAAACTTAAAGTGAAAGGCTGCTTTTCATTTTGCCATTTACCATGTGCATTTTCACCCTTAACATATATATATATATATATATATATATATATATATATATATATATATATATATATATATATATATATATATATATAAACACAGCCATGGTAGTGGTTGTGTAGTTATGGTTAAGTTGCTGTTTCCATATAATATATGTATCAGACTTTTCCGTACTGTGAAACAAACATGTACTAAGTAGCTAATAATGCATCCCTTACTACATATTTCTACTAATACACACAAAACATAAATAGACTACAATGCATACAAATATGGGGCTTATATATGGAGAGTAAAGTAAGCAAACAAGAGGCAGTGCCATTAGCAATTGTGTATAATCTACATTATTGTATTCACACACAAAAGTGATTGCTGTGTTTCAGGCCTGCTTCTACCCCTATATATGTACATCATAAGATGCGATTACATTCTAAGGAAAGTAGTGTAAGGACATGTGAGAATAGCAATATCTATAAATGTAATACCTTTAGAAAGTTAAGTTTCTGACTGTCAGTAAAAAAATAACACCTGGTCTAGATATGGCAGTGACCGAAAAGAAGGGGCTAGACATGTGATGTCATCAGTGATGCCATCAATGATATTTGTGATGTCATCTTTGATGTCCTGGGTGTTAGTCTTAGCAGTGCAAAGTGGTGGCACGAGTTATGGTTGCTTAGCTTACCATAACTGGTGAATTTCAGGGGTTTTTCGATTTTATTTGTAACAATAACTTCCTTTTAACGTTTCTTTACTGAATTTCATAGGTTTTTATGAGTGCAACTTTACCATAACGTCCCTTTAACAATGTTTTTTCATTGAATTTCATAGGTTTTTATTAGTGCAACTTAACCATAACGTCCCATTAACAAAGTTTTTTTATTGAATTTCATTTGAATTTCATAGGTTTTTATTAGTCCAACTTAACCATAACATCCCTTTAACAATGTTTTTTCAGTGAATATATATATATTATAGCATCTATTGGTAAATGACTACATGTTGCCATGTAGGGACATTTTGAGTGAAAAAGCTGTCATGTAAAAAATTGTGAATGATAGAAGGTGTGTACCTCTCCACTTCACTTCTATCATGCAACTCCCAGGGCCTATCGGCAGACATCGGTGGAACCTGGGGAGGAGGAGAAAACTACAGAGGTCCAATGAAAATTCAAGGTTAATAAGTTGACAACTCCTAATCTTAATATTTCATGGGAGGGACTTAGGCATTTAAATTAAAAGCACTGGCTCTATGGAGAGAGGGATAAAGACACAGAAAAACCTGCTAAAAACCATCTTGGAGGGAGAGCTGCTAAACATCTTCAAGGACTTGCCTATAATCCACCTAGGTGAATCCTGAGACGGCTGTCTGGCCTTACATGGGTGGAGTGGCCTTAAAATTGAGAGGCCTTCAACTTTTCATGAGAAAGAAAAACTGGGAAAGCCAAAAGCTGACTGGGCCCAGTGGTCGAAGTGAGCGGGAACAGTCGGGAGCGGTACTCCTCTACTTTTTTAAATTACCTTTTACAGCTCCTATACTTTATTTTAAAAAGAAACCGTTCCGGAACGGTTTCGTTTTAAAATAAAAGTTTAGGAAGAGGTTGGAACTTGCACTTTCAGTGCACTGCACTGAAGGTTCCCGTAAACAGCAGGCACATGTGTTTTGGGGGTTTTATTGTGCATGGGAGGAGTCGTGGCGATGGGGTCTGTGGGGAGCGGTGCAGGCCAGTAGGGAACATAGTTCCACTACTTCTTTTCGTACACTTCGACCACTGACTGGGCCCTGTTCTTAAGGAGAGTCAAATAAGCGTTGGATGCTGGGACTACCTTTGACAGAAGCCTGTGACCATACCTATGCTGTTCCCACAGAGGAGCCTGGCTGTCTTTCCCCGAGTGCCGTAAAACAGAGGTCCAATGTAAGTATAATTGATCCATTTGAAACCAAGTGTGTGGGGGGGGATGTGCCTGACTTAATATCTTCTATTCATAGTGGGTGGGGAGCAAATTATGTAGAACCTTAGCATATTTGACTGAATCGTAATTTAATTAACTCCCAAATAGATTTACACCGGGGAAGAGCTTGGAGGAGTTTGAAACTGCCACCCTCTTTCCTAGCGGAAATTAACGTATAGTCACTTAAAGTAATTGGGTGCCTTTGTTTTTCCTGTCCACCCCAGATTTTGCTAAAGAAGAGGGTTGTCTGTGCCACAAAAAGACATTTAAAACTGTCCCCATTCCCAAATGTTGTCTTAAACCATAAAGTGGCTTGCTCCAAAACGAAATTTCCAACTGTTACCACATCCCAACTGCTTGCATTTCAACAACCTTTTTTTTGTCCCAAAAGGTAATTCACAAGTGTCACCACTCATTAAACATTGTATTTAAACAAAGGGGTGACCTTGGCCCAAAGCGAAATGCCTAAACTGTCCCCACTCCCTAGACCTGGCCTTTAAGCAGGGGGGTGCTGCATATAATGCTTGGGTTTTTGGTGTTTGGGGAGAAAAGTGCTTTGCAAAAGTGAAACCCAGTGTAATTCTTCATTGCAAAATATACATTCTTTATTGAGACGGAGGAAGTGACCCTGATAGCAGAATGTTTGTTGCTTTGCTTTTGGGGTTGAAGAAAAAAAGGTTCTATAAATAGGAACATATCTTCACAGTCTAGGTGATTGTAAACTGCTCGCATTTTCATGTGTGCAGGGAAACCCTATTTATCTAACACTGCATGTGTAATGTATAACTTGTTTTAAAAGAAAATGAAAGCTGTGTTTTGTTTTCAATCTAACTTTTACCAAGCAATATTTACCTGTTTAGTACAAAAGGAAAGTGCACATTTTGTTGATGCATTGTTTTGTGCCACAAATAAGGTGGCATGTGTAACCATTAAAGGAAATTAATAGAACACATACTTTAAATGAATATATATTCTCTCTATACCCCAGCCTGATTCTTGGCTCATTGTTGGCACAGGGGGAGGGATCTTTGTGGCTCTATATGAGTCATAGATAGGGCTTGCTGAACCCAAAATCAATGAGTTATTGTGAGCCATCTTAATTGGAATGGGACTCCTATGATGAGTGTGGTCTCCCAATATATCAATAACCCTTTCAACTCTGCCCATATACATTGACCATTGTACATATGCATTATATACATTGGATTTATGTCTGGTTACTCAAATGTCATGTTTCTTCAGTTTATACTTTGAGATTACATAAATATTGCAGCACTCACATGCTGGGGATGGCTATGTAGAACAAAAACGCATTTCTGATTAAACTAAGAATACACTTCCTTGTTGGATGGGAAAAACACCAGCTTTAATATTTTTTACTGCAGTATGGTGAAACCATGATACCTTCATAATCAGTAAATAGCTAAAGCACAATAATGATAACATAGGTTTCAAATGTGAAAAGTAAATGTTTGAAGCCTTTACATTTAAAATGGGCCCTCCTCAAGTTAACTTTGAGGCATATTTGCAGACCCTCTTTTTTGGGTATGATTAAACACAGAAGATAAGTTACTTTTTCACGGAAGAATCCTGTGGTCCATTTCAAATGATCTTGAGGGCAGTGACTGGAAATGACTAAAATGTATCAAATGTTCACTGTCCATTCTTGGTTTTGGTTTCCTCTATATTTTCCAACTCAACCAAAAACAATTTAAAAGCTGTCTTCAATGAATGGGCCCAGATACATTGTTATACTCTCAACATCATTGGGAACACAAACATATCTGGGTATTAAAACACAGTGGGTCACCAAACAATATCTACTCAAATTCGATAATATGGATTAGCACCCTGGCTGGTGGAGCAAGCCAATCAGGCTGGTAGCAATGTGGGTTTGAACCGCTGATGAAAGCCTGCCTTCCATGCCGCCTTACTGCCGGCTCCCCCGCCGCCAACTTCCTTGCACCCTCCGCCCCGATTCAATTTCTTTTCATTCCCCCTGCCCCCAACTTACCTTATTTCGTCTGTGGCCGCACTTCCCGTTGCAGCCACACCTTCCCCTCTGCTTCTGACTCCTGTTATGGAATGGGAAGAGGGGGTCCGTATGGAGCCCTGCATTCCCTATCCATGGAGGCCATCTTGGAACAGTATTTTCATTCCGAGAACGGGAAATAACATAAAAATGGAGTGACAGGAGCCCTTGATCTCTCTCACCCAGGCTATAGTAAGTGTCTCTACCTGTGACTAAATGGAAATAAACTAAACAAACTGTATCTTAACTAAAATGAAGCAGTAACATTTATTTTGAGACTAAAGGCTTGGGACCATATCTCACTGGGCATGAAAAGCATCAACTGGCTCGCTGTTGTAAACACCCTATGTATCTGTTTGCCCTGCTTAGCTCATCATTCTCTGTGTTGTCAACCATCCTGAGCTTGTTAGGTTTTTTTAATAGTGTCAGGCCTTCGTCCAGAGACTACTGTGCATAAGCAGTCTACAGGCTCCCTTAGCGCTAGTACTGTTTTAAGTAGATAGAGTCGGATTGAATCACTGAGGTGGAAAAAGAAAAGTTCAGTGTTTGCTAGTTTTGGTCTCCTGTGGAAAATAATACATGGCTTTAAGACCTAAAGGAACGAAACTGTCTATGACAAGAAGCAGAAAATATAAGCTGCCTTGTCACCTTGCTTATCTGCGCAGTTCAAATCAATATACCCAATTAACAATTGCATTGGCTTTGAGAAGTCAGGAGATGTTAGAACAGAGAGGAAAAGCAGCATCTGCTGACATGTGTCACAATAGTGTGGACATAAGCTTGGAGCCTGATGCATGGGGTGCTGTTCAGAAATCCTGTATGGAGAGGGTAAACACCAGGGTTGCAATAAGGAATGAGGGTGTGACTCTAGATGACGAGTTGGTATCATTGGAAGGGGATGTCAGCAGTGGGGTCTTGCCAGAGCCTTAGTGAAATGTCACCCTGGTTATGCAAATGAGGCCCAGTAAATCTGTGGAGCATGCAAGAAGCTGCTGGTCAGAGAAATAATGTTGTATAGCAAAAAGGGTGTTCAACAAGCTGGAAAATACTATGAATGAAAAGAGGTGGACATTCGTTCTCATGTCATATCTACCATGATGGCTATTGGCAACTGTAGAGGAACATACTTTTTTTGTAATGATGGTGCTTTATCAACACAAAAATATTGTACCTTATACATAAATGAATTGGGCTGACTAGTGAATCCCATGCAACAGAACTGTCCTGGTGACCTGATAAGGGGGGTCATTCTGACAATTTCTAAACAGATATATGGATTAGCAAGTGTTATGTAATCAGTATGTGTGACTCATTTGTAATTTGCCACTACTTGGCTGTGAGACTCAATTAACCCTGCTGCTGGTATCAATACCTGTTTGAATGAGTGGTAAAATGTATTTGTTAGATTTAAATAGTTTTGGAACTTCACATTTAGGATGTCTCACTGGCTACATGACACGCACCAGTGTGGTACGAGTGGTTTGCTTTTATTTCATTTTCTAGTTCTCAAAATGGAGTAGATTATCTAACTGCAGTACGTTGGTGGTTTGGAATTAGCACTTTGTTCCTAGACTGTATATATGTTTGAACTAGTGAGGAACAGGTAGGGTGGAAATTGCACTGTGCATTGCAAAATATGTCGCTATGGCTAAAGAATTCAGTAGAGAACAGATAAACTGGCTATGACATAAAGCCACCATGTAGGTTTTGGAGGAATATTGCATCTATTTTTGATGAGGCAGCTGACCCAGAAATGGAGGCCAAATGAGTCCTGTAGGAAATACAAGGTAGCTCTGCATTTCATCGTCCACATTTAAGTGAAGGTTTGAATTTTAACTAGTGCCAAGGGTGTGAGACTCATATGTAACTCAAGGGTATGAGACTTAGGCTGAATCTAAATAGATGTCAATGCATAGAAAGACATGCTAGAAAATAATTGCTTTGCTCCATGATGCCACAATTGTGGTCTGAGTTGCACTGAAGTAAAACTAACATGAAATTAAGATACCAATTTACCTTATCCATTTAACATATAACAGATTCCCATAATAACATTTAGTGCAAACCAGTCCATGATATAAAACGGGTGCAGATTGATGGAAATGGAATACATTAAATGTGCAGGCTTAAAGCTGTGCTGTGTTTTAAAGTGTGGAATGTGATATCCGTTCTGTCAAAAACATTACATTGTCTCAGGGCAGAAAGGGATGTAACAGTTTCTCTTCAGCGATGCAGTTTGTATATCGAGTAAAAGCACAGAGGAAATCATGTGCTATTTTAGTGGGCCGATTTGGCATGGGGGGGTTCTTTTTGAGTGACACATGGGTTTTAGAAAAAGGTTTGAGGAAGAGAGGGCTGGGTCATTCAATCACTCACTGATGAAGGGAGCAGAAGCACTGCAAGAGAGGGCTATTTCCTGAGAGGCTGTTTCTCGAGAATCCTTATCTGGGTTGACCCTGAGCGTGGCAAACAGAAGGGCTGAATCGGGGAATATCTCTGAGAGGCTGAATGAATGTTATTTATTTCATTTGCATGTTTAATGTATTCTGGAATGCAAGCCAAGGGCATAAAAGAGTGATATTGTAGATAAAATATAACAGGAGAGGATGGGCTAATTATTCAGAGTGTACTAAGTCCAGTACGTGTTTACTGTTAGTGACCCTGGTGAAATAATTATTAGCCAGTGTTTTGAAATTAGTCTCACCACTATAAAAATACCCCAACAAGTTTACCACTATATGTTGCCATACCACAATACCACGAAATACCCTCAGATACTAAACATAGCCCAACCATATCTCTATCATTCCACATTGTGAAGCGAAGTTCTCAGTACAGCACAAACCACATCTGAAATCCGTGAAGCCAAACACGATATTAGACTCTATCCTGGCGTACTAAATGCCTAAACCATAACTCTCTAAAAATCTATTCCACTTTACCTGTTGCTCAAAGACATGGAGCTTCGTGTTCAACCACCTCCTGTGCAATTTTCTTACCTGCGTCTGCAGTTGGTGAAAGCAATTCAACCCAGCTGAAGTTCCAGAAGCAGTTAATGTTTCCATAAAAATAGAGACGAGTGATGAACTGGGAAATTCTTATCAGATACCATTGTTCTGACTCTAGGCCCTGGCCACAACCACCATTTCATGTACCACCCATGCATACACCTGTGGTATTGCGTTTTGATTGGCAAGTAGTGGGGAGTGTGTCCAGTCTTGGGGTCATGGCCAAAGGCCATGCACCCAAGAACAAAGTTGTAAGTACTAGACGTGCAAGCCACTGTACACACATCCCATGTAAGATCTATGGACATGCAGCTAGGAGTGAAGCCTCTGGCCAGAAGCACTGAAGGATATCACACCTTTAGAAAAACCCCACTACCACACATCACTGGGGTGTTTGTGGAGAGGCCCTGCACTCTTGGGGGCATGGCCAAAGCCCATGCACCCAAGACTGAAGTCACAAGCAGCGGAGTTACAAGTCAATATGGGTGTGGTGTAATGCGCTAGTTGTGTTGACGCCCTAGTGTCTTAGCTTCATGGCTGCAGATGATGGTCCGAAAAGTACATTTATAAGTAGCTACTTTGCAAGGACCATGGTTTTGATATGCAGCGATGGTTGTGGATAGGAACTATACTACTTGTACCTTGGTCGTAAGGGGTAGGTGAAAGGTTACTCACCGAAGATGCAAGGGCCAGCCTACAGGCACTGCAGCATATTAGTACCATAGATTAGACATGTAGATTCCCATTTGTAGAAAATGAGTGCCAATATACTTACTCCTTACTTTGTTCAGATTCCACAGACATTCTTTAAGTGGCTATCGTACTTGGCGGAAGTATCACTTTTTCCATTTCTGTGATAAAAGAAAAAGGTGTGCCAGTGTTTGCATTTTTTGAAAATTTACTACATTGCATAATAGACAGTTAACCTTTTTTTTACCCTCATATTTACTT
Source organism: Ambystoma mexicanum (assembly GCF_040938575.1). Taxonomy (NCBI): domain Eukaryota; kingdom Metazoa; phylum Chordata; class Amphibia; order Caudata; family Ambystomatidae; genus Ambystoma; species Ambystoma mexicanum. Next base: position 294,361,755 of record NC_090941.1, read on the forward strand.
TACAAACCAGTGTACTGTGCATTGCACTCAGTTTCTGTGTTTGCTTTTCTAATCCTTGGGTCTGGGGAAAAAAATCCTTGTCGGATTAAAAAAACCCTTTGTTTACTATGGTAGTAACTACTATCCTTGTTTCCTTTGAGTGTTTCCTTCATCTTTCTGATCTATGTTATGTTTGTTGCCTTCCTGCCCATTTTTAACAACAGTTAGATACCTGTAAGCGTATTCTACCTGTGCATTTGTTCCTACAGATTTGTGATACTCATTAATTTGTGTCGCTGTTATATCCTGTTCCCTTCATCTTTCCCATTAATGTTTTGTTTGTTACCTTCCTGCCGATTTTTAACAACAGTTAGATACCTGTAGGCGTATTCTACCTGTGCATTTGTTTCCAACAATCTGTGATAATCATTTATTTTTGTCATTCTTCCATCCTCTTGGGTAGTTAGTTACCTGTGGGTGTATTCTAACTGTTTGCAGTCTTTCACATAATTTGTTGACAATCTTGAAGTACACATTATTTCGTAAACTTTGGCTTTAAGAACATTACATACGCATCTTTTTAGGTTAGCTGGCAATCTCTGCTTTAGAGTAATGGTGCTATCATTACATTTGAACCATCCACAATTCTTTTTAATGTATGCAGTGTAGTGACCTGCATTGGTTGTAGCTCCTGCATGGTAGATTATACCTACTGTTGTAAAGGTTTTCTTTCCAAGTGTCACTTGACCGTGTGTGAATCCAGTCAGTTTGCAGTTGTTTTTGATGCCATCTGCATTATAACATAGAAGCATAAGTATTATGTAGGCACTATGTGATTGTATCAGCAAGGTGAAGCGATTGTCTGAATTGCAAATACTACATAATCTGCCATGGTTTTGTACAAGTTGCTTAAATGGAATGGTCTCACAATTTGGTATGGAAACATACACAAATCGCTCATTTGGGATTTCTTCCTGTATCACTTTGCTACAGAGAGTGCATGTATGTTTCCACATGTATGAAATTTGGAAAAGTTAATTTACAGGTATGCTTTTGTTTTCCAATACTGTATGTACATTAGAAGTTCTTGTGGATCTTCTTGTGAATTCATAGTGAATCTCACCATTCAAGCACAGCCGTCCAATTGTTGCCTTAATCCATGAACACTGTATGTGTTGTCAGGATTGCTTGTTGCATTTCTATGCAGCACTAACATTTGCAAACACAATTGCTCTGTATTGTGCAGGTAAATATTGTTAACAATTGGTTGCAATTGAAATCGAATATTCATTGCTACATTTGCATAGCAACTTACCCCACTTTCATTTGCAAATTTGAATGGCCCAGCAAGTTCTGTATCCGAGTGCATTTTTCGATTTTCTGTTGCTTCTTTGCCGATGTCCCTGGTTTACATTCCCTACTAGGTTGTTCTATGTTTGCGGCAATTGATTAAACTTTAGCTTCTTTTCTTTTCTTTGCCGACTTTGGTGTTGAATTCTGTTGCATTTGTGTTTCTTTTACTTTTCTTTTACCACGTTTCACTTTATCTGGAACAGGCTATTGTTTCAGATGAGGGGTGTACAGTGAACGCAATCTATTGTATTCTAGAATGCAAGGAATATCAGCTTTGACTTTACTTGAATCAAAGTTTATTAGCAATAGACCGTCAAGTGTAAGTAAGCGTGATAATGATACGTAGCTCAAGCCTTCCTTAAACACTGTGTTTACAATATCTATCAATGCTTTGTCTAGGGTAAGACCTTGGGATTTATGAATGGTAACTGCATATGCAAGAGTTAGAGAAAATTGCTCTCTACGTACATACATGTCTTTGAAGAGAAGGAATTGATCAATTGAGCGCCCTATCCTTCTCACTTCTGAAACTTTATCAAAGCGAACATTTACAAACTGAATGTTGCTATCACGTGGGTATGATTGAAAGCCAACAACTGTGCCCAGTGCTCCATTAACTAGCCCTTGCTCTACGCCAAGGTTACGTTTAAGCATTACTCTACAATTTAAGGATAATTTTAATATTTTTTCCAACCCATCTGTGTTGGAGATTGAATTTTCTAAACTATTTAGTCCTGTTGTGGCTTGCTCACACATGGGTATGTCATACCATGTACGTCTAGTTTGTCTATGGTGCTAATTTCTATTATTGGTTGCATTTCTTTCTTTAACATTGTTTCATTGAATTTGAAACAGCTTGCAAGAGTTGGCATTAAGGCCATACAATTCATCTTTGTACGCTATTTGTTCCATAGCATCAGATGCACATGCATCATCACCATAAAGTGCATGTATATGCCGGGTTTTCAATACAACTTGTGCTTTTTGCGATAATACGCCAACTCTAATACGTTTTAAGATGTTGGCATAAGTGAGATCTGCAGATTGCTGCATGTTCTCAGTTAATTCTCTGTTTTGGAAATGTTGCCAAAAGTAAACATTACCGATGCTACCAACAGTTTTCCGGCAGAATTTGTGGCCTAAGGTTTTAAAAATCGGTTCACCTTTCACTGGAGTCAATTGTAGAAGATCTCCCACAACGATAATGTGTTTCTCTGCAAAGAGTTCTTTGTTGTTATTTTTAAGTACTTCTTGCATTCTGAGATGAATCAAAGCCAACATTAGATTGGAGACCATGCTCACTTCATCTATTAGTAGCATTTTCATTTGTTTCAATACTCTATGTAATTCCATTGCAGCTTCTACAGAAAGTTTGTAGTAGTCTAATTTATTTTGATGCTCTACTGGAAACAGTAGTAATCAGTGTAAAGTAACACCGCCTATGTTTTAGGCAGCTAAACCTGTGGGGGCCGTTACAACAGCTGACAGTTTGTTGTTTGTCAATTGTTGAAGGACTTGCTGATGATTTTGATTAAGAATGTTTTCCCTGATCCAGCTTCACCACTGACGTACAGCAGTATAGGTTTGTAATTTTGGCAGGTACATTCTTTATTTTCGTGTTGCACACCATGTACAATTTATTTTGTTACATCTTCAAAAAATTTGCGCTGATCATTGTAAAGTTTTGCTTGTTGTACAGTTAAGTCTTCTGTATATTCTTGATACTGATACATGGTGTTTTCTACTTCTACCATAGTTACTTTAGCCTCATTTGCTATTAGTGGTTGTCCTAGTGGTTCTTGACTTCCTGTTACAGAAGGTTGACTACTGTCGGAAGAGTCGTTATCTAGTTGGGCCTGAAGTTCTTCCTGTTGCTGCTCATTGTGTAACATTGTTTTGTACTGTGTAAAGTTCACGTCGGTGATAGTGCTTTCATTTGCTTTGAAAGCATCTTCATAGCAGTCATAGTTTTCTAGTATGTCTTCCTTGTTTCTCCATGGTTTGAAAAGTTGTAACAGAGACATGTAATATAGTTCTTTCTGTTGAGTAGTTTTTAATGACAATTTTACATGATTAATTAAGCTTCGTTTGGTAAGTTTCACTAAGCTCCTTTCACAATCGGTTACTCTATATCTACGTTTGCTTTCATCGGGTTTTACATTATTTTTGTATGCAAAGTTTTGAGCTATGTGGTATAAACACATGCTTTCCAGAGTGCTACTCCTATTCGGATAGTATGTGTCCAGTAAATTGTTTTTTAGAATGTCTTGGCTGTTGGGATCATTTCTGGCAATTGTTTCTATGTCCTCATATGATTTTAGCACTCTTTTTCTAGATTTTGCAGGACCAAGACTGAGCCATACTATGTTGTCTGATTTTCCATACAAAGCAGTGCCAGTTAAACGATCTGCTTCTTCATAGGACCCACATTCTCTATGAGAGAGCATTTTTATGCCTAGGCTGTACAATTTCTGTGATAATGTTTTGTATGATGCTAGGTCATCCCAGAGGTATTGAAGCTCTGTTTTTTCTGCTTTTGTTAAGTAGGCTGTAACATATCGTGCAACAGCAGTTGAATTGTCTGCAATGTACTGCACATCTATGTTTGCATTCCATAAGAGGGCAATGATTGCATTGTAATCATTGATATATTTTGATTCTTCCCTTCTTTTTATTTAGTACGTGTTTTTAGGTGATTTACCTTTAACACTATGTTGAACTGAAGACATGAAGTTGTTTACTTCACCTGTTTCTGCAACTGGTCTAGGGAAACCAAAGTGATATTTGGTGTACTATTTACCTTGGTTTTTGGATTTGCGGCAACAATATTTTCCACATTTGTGTCTTTGAAATTGTAAAATCTGCCCATGAAGCTCACTATGTGTCTGTTGTGAAGGGATTTCACAAGTGACATATTTTTGGATAAACTACAAAACAGTGCTATCACTGTCGTGCCCAAATTTCGGTGCACCTTTGATCCATAACAGCATGTGAATATGTGGTGCTCCTTTCGCTTGATATTCTTTTCTCCAAAAGAAGTGCTGCACATCTCCAAGGGAAGGAACAGTTTTATTGCAAATAAAGTGCAGCATGGCAATGAAACAATGATGGAAATATCTTGAGACATTAACTGGATCTAGAGAGCAAAGTTCTCCAGGTGTTAATATATCTATGTTGTTTTTGTTGCTGTTTGCTATGCGTAGGACGTCATGTAAATATTCCCATGCATATTCTGCACAACTTAGCGTAACAAACCAAGTTGGTGGTCTAAGGTTTCTGATCATGCAATGCATGTCTCCGTGCCATCTGAACCAGTATTCCTTTGTACCACGCATGTTTGCAAACACATTTGTTATACTTGATTGCAAAACCTCATCTTTTTCCTGTACTTTTTGTCTTAAGTGGGTTCCAGATTTAAGAATGTGTGCAACTCCATAACATAGTGTTGCTAACTTTCATAGAGTAGGTGGAATATGAATTCCACATTTTGTCTAAATCTGGGATCTTGCGAATACATTCGTAATGAGCGGTATTCGGATGCCCCAATCTGAGTGGGTCTATCATCGTATCTTCCACCTTAGCCAGTAGGAAATAGCGGTGGAAAAGCACTGAATGCTCTATTGAACGTTCCACTCCTAGAGTGTGTACATTTTCCGTTAGATCTAATGGCAAATAAACTACTTTGCCACAAATGCCTTTCACCAATTCAGAGGAAGGTAATTTTGCTGCTTTTGGATGAAGGCGTATAATTGCTTGAAATGGGTGAACTGTTTGAATTATTATGCTCTCATACAAATTGAGCTGTTGCAGGCTTTCTGGTAATGGAAACAATTCCAAATTATTTGTAATAGCACGTGAAGGAGTGTGGTTGTTGTCTAATTTTGCAGTACAATAACTACAACATATTAGGCGTTCAGTTAGTTCATATTTGTTTTCAGCTAAAAGGTACAAAGCTAATTCAAACCATTTAGAGTCTTCATTGTCTTCTATTTTATATGCTATGTCCATATTTTTTGTGTTCCTTTTGTAAAACGTTCTGCGGCAACACACACACACACATGGTTTGGTACTTCAGCCGATGACCTTTTAAATTTTACTATTTCTTTTCTGTATGTGTGTAACAGAAGGTTGCTATGTGCAGAATTGTTGCTACTATGTTCTAACACTGTTGCATTTTGTAAGTGGCTCTCACTTCCAAAATACATTTTCTGAATACGGTCAATTTCTTCTTGTAAGTTTTTGGGTGTACCATGCAGAAGAGTGGTATTTAAATTGCCTAATTCAGAAGCTGGACTTTTTGCATAGTATATTTTATACACTAATTTTCATACATTGGAATGGTGTTTTGCTATTCTTTTGATATCATGGAAGGTACTTTTGCAAATAGGCCCAGAAATGCAAGCTAATGAATGTCCTTTTAGTCCTGTGTCTTTCCGCACTTGACAAATATCCATATTTTGCAGCACTTTCATTTTACTTTTCTCTTTACCTTTTACATATTGATTGAGGAACTGACGTAAAGATGTGAAAGCTTTGTTTGGAATGGCACACATTGATGTGCATGGCCATTTGTACACTGGATGGTGTGGTTCTGCTGACTCAAGAGGTAATTCAGAGTTTTCAGGTGATAGTTTTGTAAGCAGTGTTTCTTGTTCCATGATGGCAGTATTGATTTTCTCATACCCTCGTCCACTGCTATGGATGGCAATTGTGTTTGTTTGATTTTGTTTTTATGCTTCTTCATTAAAATATGGCTCTGTGGTTGTTGTGTGACTCCATTCACCACCACAAACATGTAAGACATTGTTTTTGTTCATATTCCATTTATTGCTGAGTTTCTTTTAAAGTTTGGTACTTAGTTTTGTTAGTGCTTTCATCCTATTTAACACTAATATGAACAACTTCCTTTTGAGAAGGATTGCACTGTCCACGAGAGTTTGTAGGATTAACTTTCTACGGTAGGTTTTAAGGGGTGAGGAAGATTTCGGTCCTCTTCTTCGTAGATTCTGAAGGACTCTGTGACGAAACATTTTTGCTAAAATACTTTTTTTACTATGGGTTCTTCTTACACTATCAGGATTATTAGGAACATTGTTAGCTGTACTGATAGCTGTTTTTTTGACAACATTTTTGTGTTTTGTGACACTTTTTGATGGAGGAGGTACACTTTCGGTAGTTGAGACTTCCTTTATTTTGTTAACCAACTGCATTAGCTGTTTTGTACCAACATTCTCTACAACCTCTACAACAGGTGGATGCTTACATTGGGCACCTTTATTTTTATTTGCTCAACTCTGTGTTCCTTTCTACGGAGTTGCTTTTTGGTAGCCATTCTTTGGTGTCTGTTGAAAAAAAAAGTATACTTTGGTCTGTTGTCCAATGTATGTATGCAGTGTGCATGTGTGCATGAGTCTGATGGGGAATCTCTTTGTTATGGCGTGCCAACGTGCATTGAACGCTTGCTATGATTTGGTAAGGCTACTTTACTGTTTGTATACTACTACAATGTGCTTCAGATGAGACTACAAAGTGGCCTACTTGTGACAAGAACCATTATTCATAACTGAAATGCCATAAAATTGCTAACTTCTTTTCACAATCTAACCTTCTAAGGATTACATATGTTATTTGAGTACCAAACACACAGGGATTTGTCAGCCATTCTGCCTGTTATTCTTTGTTCAATAAATTATTATTTGTAGGTAGAATGGTTTAGAAATCAATGCTTGCTTTGGTGCCCAAAATAAACAAATAACTTACGCAGCCTCTTTGAGGAGTAGTTACAATATAAAGGTTGTACTGTACTTACTTTTTTTTGGACGATGACCAGGTTTCTTCGGATATGTCGTCTGCAGTGCAGATGCTGTTGATTCTCAGGAGAGTAGTCTTCACTGCAATTCAAAATAACAAAATCAATTACTTTGTTTGCAGCAGTGATGATACTGCACATATTAATTGTGCTTCTTTCATCAGAGCATTTGACTTTCATATTTCAACCCAGTGCACGTGTACATTTCACTTCACTCTGTGCAGTTTTAGCATGGTACTTGCAATATGGTACTTGAAAGTCCTTCACAATAGCTAAAGCTTTTAAGGGTATGGAAATGCCTTGTTGTTTACAAGGTGTACTATGCATAGGAGAGAGGTTTGTAAGCCATAGGGCATAGTACTAGATGGGGAAACATTTTGTACTTGTAAATTAAAAGCACGATGCTGAAAAATCGGGAGACCCTCAGAAGAAAATGTCACCACCATAATCGGGAGCACTTACTATTCTCATACAATCACATTGCAAGTAGCATTACTGTAGGCTGTACAGAGTACACACTCCGACATTTTCACATGCAAAATTGAGTTCTGCCCTAAATAGGCATGCTGGCAACGTATGTACAGGTTATGCAGAAGACAGTAAGCAGTCGTGCGGTTTGTGAATGACAACATCTTGCACTTAAAAGGAGGAGCGTTGTTATGTATTCCCTACGCACATTTAGCAGCATTATTTTGTCCACATTAAATTATAAAGGTTCCACATGTTCTCTGATTAAAATATACATACCTGTAATCTATACTCATGCATGTGCACATGCATGGAGCTGTACATAGAAAATTGCAAATACTTGCACAGTAGCTTGTGAAGTAGGTGCTTTGCAATCGTTATAGGTTATAGTATCGACTCAAAAGGGTCAAATGACAAAAGGGTCGAGTCAATTCGACCGAAAAAAAGGATCAAATTATTATTATAATTTTTTTTATTTTTTTGGGGGGGTCCCCTGTCCAAACCCCCGTTTTTGGTATAAAAACACCTTTTTAAAGCTAAACTAGAGCAACAAAAAAAAATATATACACTTACATTTTTTTCGATCCTTTTGTTTTCGGTCGAATGCACTCTCACCTTTCGCATTCGATCCTTTTGTTTTTGAAACTTTAAAAGGACACCCTTTGCAATGATATGCGACTTCCATTCAGAGTCATCGACAGTAATTTTGAAGTGCACAATGTTGATGACGGAGTTAAAATTAGCGATGTTCAATGTGTTTGGTGGATGATTGTGCGACTGCTTAGTTGTGTCCAATGAGGGACTCTCTTTGGTAACGCTGTAGAAAGGGTGGAAGGATTGGGTAAGAGTTACGTGCTGCACATAGGCAACGCTTGTCCGCTGGTAGGGCGTGTCACATACAGGTTTCTACAGCAAATCCTGCATGGAAAGGCGACTGTAGGCATCAGCCAATCAGATGTTCACATTACTCTTTTGTGTCGAAAGACAGTGCGCACACTGAAATGGCAGAGGTGGAGAGGGTCAAAGTTTTGGTGCTTGGAGACATTTTGGTGCAAGGCTTACAACACTATGCTGAGAGTAGGCATGTGGCACACCATGTCGATGTGAGAGGAGTGGAGGTGGTGTGGAGCGCTGACACTGATGCGAATGCTGCAGCAATTCTGCAAGTTTGTAGAGATATGCGTACACTGACCACTCCTCATGTGGTAATTTTGCACTATGGTGCTTGCCATTTGGGATACGTGAGTTCACGTACTTTGTTGGCAGATTTGGCACAGTTGGTTGAAGCACTCATGACCATCTTCCCAACAACTAAAGTAATTTTTTCTGCTTTACTCCCTAGAGTACAATGGAACAACAATTCTGTTTTCTGTCCAGATCAAAGCATTGGGAGGTGTATCATCAATCGCAGCATGCGTGCATTTATGGTACGAGCTGGTATGTTTTTTTGCAGCCACGATAACATTGCTCCAAGTAATGCAGATTACTTTGAAGGAGATGGTGTTGCGCTATCTTCTTTTGGGAAATGCAATGTTCTTTTGGAACGCAAGGCTTGCTTTAGAGAAGGTTCTGTAATGTTTGCAGGAGAAAAGCAAGGACAAAAAATACAAAAAACTGCATAAAATACCAGATGTCTGTACGGTATCTGGCCAAAAATGTTTTAAAAATGGCTCTTTTCAGAGCCTACCTTAAAGGGGAAATAGGGGAATAGTACTTTAATATACCATCGTCACGCTCTGATCCTGCACATGTCCGCGAACATGGTGGCAGTCAGCGCATATCACCAGCGGGGATTCAGGGGTGGAGACGCATGTAAATGAGAATGAGCGGAGCTAGGGATTGGTCCATAAAGTTTAGTAGGTGTGTTCTGACCAATGTAATTTAGTAGGACCGTATTCTCTCTCACAGAAGACCACACAGCCATGGCTTTCCATGCTCAAAAACAGATTATCTGGATTTTGGGAGACTCATGGATACATTGGTTGAAGGTGCATGCAGAAAGCTGCAGTTTATCTGCGGATCTTGGATTTCCTCATGTCGAAGTGCACTGGCATCGCGTGCATGGCATGAGATGGCTGGACTTGGTACCTCTCTGTGTTACTTTACTGACAGAGCGTCCTCCAGATATACTGATCATTCATTGCGGATGAAACAGTTTAGGCCATGATTCTGGAATTTCTTTGCAATTTGCAATGAAGAAAGGACTTGCGAAGCTCATGGACATGTTTCCACATTGTCAAATACTTTTTTCCCGTATAGCACAAAGACAAATATGGCTGCGTTCTTCTGCATTTGGTCCACAAATGGAGAAAGCGAGACGCAATGTGAATAAGGCTGTGTGTGCCTTTTTAAGAGATGTTGGCACGTCGTCTTTCCATAATGAAAACATTTTGTTTCGCAGCACTTTCATTTTCCGCACAGATGGAGACCACCTCACATATGCTGGCAATCAGATTTTTGTTCGCAATGTACAAAATGCATTGCAATCTCTTTTGCAATCACACTAACCTATCTGACAATCCGTTTTCACCAATCCACAGTTTTTGACCCACACAACACACCACCGAAAGGCTCTTTTCAGAGCCGCCACTTACTCCCAGCGTACACTTCATTGTGTTTGCTCCGCTTGCACCCTCCCTTTTTTCACCTACGACTGCCCGCAAACGTTTTCAGAACTCCGCGGGGGTTTACGACCGTCACTTCATAATTCTATTGTTATCTGTAATTTTTGTTGTTTTTACATTTATTGCTTAACAGCACACGGCACACTAGGAGAAGAGGCCAAAGGAAGGTAAGGAAGGGACACCAGCCACGGGGATAAGAAAGGGCAAGTGAACAGAGAAAGATATAGGGTGAGCTTTATTTAGGTAAGGAGCATTTCTTCTGGTGCTCTGTGACTGCAGCCTCAAAAGCACTTCGAAAACTCTCCCCCCTGCAGAGTACTGCATCACAATACGTGCACACTACTGTCACCTTTGAAAGGTAAGGGTCAACAGCATTGCGAATGGCTTGTGAGGCAGGTGGTGGAAGGAGTGTCTCTTGTGGTGGGAGGATCGGACACGGAGGATGCTGTGCAGGAATTCAATCGACTACGCTCTTCACATGGCACCACCTTGCGAATGTCCGCAGTGTGGAACAAAGTGAGGTGTCGCTTCATGGTTGTTGTACCAAAATAGTACGCACCAAATCTCCCGTGACTCAGCACCACCTCGCACTGGTTACACCTCACCAGGTTCGCACATGCTTTTGGTATGTTCCCATAAACGGAAAACAACCTCCACACCCACGACTCCCGGCGAGTGCTCCTAGTGCGGAGTTCCTCCACTTCATTCTCTGCGTCCTCTTATTCCTCGCTCTCTACATCCTCACCCGTATATCTCTCTGCAGGCCCTTGCGGAGGTGGTAGTGGTGGCGGGTTTGGGGGTGCTGCAGAGGCTAATGACCCAACAGCAGCCATGGAAGCCATACCGATTATTTTCCTTTTGGTCACTACAGCAGTAAAGGCAGTACACCTCAATCTGCTTTAGTTACAAGGACAATGAAGATGCGCTCGGGGGTGTGACCATTTGTAGGGGTGGAGGGGTGTGCCTCGTGACCGTTTTCATACCTACAAAGCAGTCCAAAAATTTTACACAGCAAGTCCTGAGGTCAGCTATTGTCTGGGATATGTGAAATTACAATTTTTACACTGTACAATACTTTGCCTTGTGTCTACAAGTTCTTTTGTACTGTTGCGGAAGCACGCCAACCGCGCAAATTAGTCCCCACGCTGAGCGTGGGTGGGTCACATGATGACGCCCTCAACACATCCGCGCCAGTAATGGAAGTCCCGTGGACAGCAAATGAAGCGAATCAAACGTGCGCATGCGCGCAAGTGTCCTACGGACAGTGTTCGGGTTCTCAAAGTAAATCAAAGTGTGACACAAGTGAGACGGACAGTTAGGGACAGGCGCAATGTTTGCTATAGTTATGTTTGCACTTTGCATGTGCACACATGCTATGTTCATTGTACGGACAGTTCCAGTGTCCTTAGGACAACTCCATTTTGTTTGCCTACGAACTGGCTGGCCACCGCGCCTGTTCTACAGACGGCACCATTTTGGCTACGCCCGATACGGACAGCTGTACTGTCCTTCACACACTCCCATTTTGCTCATTTACACCCATTACGGATATCTGGTGTGTTCTACGAACATGTATCATCTCGTTTCCAAACAGTACGGCGAGGTATTTTATCCTTTGGGCCTCCCTTTCTGTTTATGTACGTACAATTTCCACAGATGATGCAGTCAAACATCACATCCATCTTACTTGACATTACTAAGGGTAGGTGTACTGCCTTTACAGCACCCACATTCCATTCCTGGCGGATAGGTCGAACAGGTGCGCTGTTCGCGAACATTTTAAGTCTTTTTAAAAAAAAAAATTAAACTCAAATTCTTTCTATGCAACTACTGTACAAAAACATTTAAAACACACACACACACATCAATCTAAAAAAATATCGGGGGAAGCGGACACTGAAAGAAATATGGGGGAATAAGGTTTCAACACGGGCTGGTTATGAGGAGAAGATTTGTGAGGGGAAGAAGGGATGGATATTTCGTCAAAACGTCTATTTTCCTCTTGAAGGTTTGGGGATGGGTCGGTAGGGAATGGAGAAGCAAGGCAGGTGCAGGTGGGGCAATGGTAACAAACTTTTCCTCTCACACAGTCCTCAACAAACTCCCGTAAACTTTTAAAATTCTCGTTCAATATGACCATTTTCTGCTCTATCCTTTTTATCCTGTCTTCTTCTGTCTCGTTTGTTGCCTTTCTTCTTTTCTTTCCTGGTCTGTTGAAAAAAAAAACACAGAAGTTAAATGCCTATACAATACTGGTAATTATTTTGCATATGCAGAGCTATGTGTACCATTATTGTCACTCTCTTCAGACATTTCCCCATGTGGGAAATACTCCCCCAGCCACTCCGAAGTACTAGCCATTTCTGAGTCAAAACAACAGAAATAAATTATTATTTCTGCACCACATACCAAAAAAAACACACCCATATAAAAAAATGACCTGCACTCACTCTTTTGCTGTAATCTCCCTTCGTCCTACTGCGTCTGTCCCCTGTCGTTCCAGGCTGCCAAGTTTCTGTGAAGTGATTACGCTGGAGGCATCCTTTTTTTATGGTACCATCCACTTCATTCTACATGGTTACTAAATGTGTCATTTTCTTTTCCCATCTTCAGGTTTCCATATTTACTTATTACTACTTATAGTACCTTTATGTCCTTCTTCTACGTTGCACACTTTTTGTGAAAGACAATAGTACATTTTCAGCTAACCCCCCACTTTGGGTAATGTTGATTCTATGTGCCCCCATCCGCAAACAGGCGCTCAGTCCGTCCCTTTCTAATATCAATAGGGAGGGGGTTCTGTATGTTCTATGTTAAATGTATGTCAAGTACGTAGATTATCACATGATTACAGTGTATATTCTGCACAACAACTTCATTGCCACAATCTCATGCTTAAATTCCACCTTCCAAAAACCTGTATAATTCACTACACAAAAAACTTTGTTAAGGGGACGTTATGGTTAAGTTCCCCTTCCAAAAACTAGTAAAATTCACTACAAAAAAAACTTCGTTGAGGGGACGTTATGGTTAAGCTGTCCTAACAAAAACCTGTACACTTCACTAAAAAAATACTTTCCATCTCCCCTTTATGCTTCAAATTAAAACCGAAAACCCCCTGAAATTCGACAGTTATGGTAAACTAAGCCCCCAACCCTGCCACCACCCCTGTGCACTGCTAACACTAACACCCAGACCATGAAAGATGTCATCTCAAATGTCATTGATGACATCAATGACGACATCACTTGTTTAGCCCCTTTCTTTTCCTTCCCTGCCATACATACATATGTACATTCCGTAAAAGAATTTCACTAAAGGAATGTTATACTTCACAGTGCGACCACAAACCACTGCACATTCCCCCATTATGGTAAGCTAAGCAACCATAACTCACACCATCTACATGCATTGCTAAGACTAACACCCAGGACATCAAAGATGACATCACAAATATCGTACCCAATTCCCAAATTCCACTTTACTCGCTCTCTTAGGCAATTTCTCATTCACTCTTCTTATCCACCCATCCTTCCTCTCGTCCATTCTTCTTCTTACTTCCTCCAGCACACAATTGGTTTCTCTAGCCCTTCCCAACCATGGTGGCAATACCATCGTATTAGGTTTCCTACCCCTCATCAATTCAAATGCACCAATTCCAGTTTCCATATGAGGAGCTAAGCGTAACAAATATAGCCATTCCCTCACTGCAATTTTTTTATCTTTTCCTGTTGCTCCACTCATTCGTACAGCATCCATGATACAACGGTTCACCCTTTCTACCATGCCATTTGTCTGTGGTTAATATAAGGCAGTTCTCTTATGCTTTATTCCACACATTTTTAAATAATCCTGAAACAATCCACCAACACATTGTCTGCCTTTGTCAGTTAAGATGGACCTGGGTAATCCTTCCCTTTCAAAAATACTCTGTAGAAGTTCAACAATACACTGAGATGACACATCTCTCACAATTTTAAACTCTGTCCACCTGGAAAATAAATCAATTACCACCACAATTAATCTTCCACATCCATTTCCTAAATCCATTGGGCCATTAATATCATAGCCAAATCACTCCACACACCCAACGGTGTATCTACTTTAATCATTGGTTGGCATTTTGCCACAAAACTCTTTGGCGATATCTCACACTCAACACAAAATCTTACCACTCTATCTATATCGGGGTCAAAACCGGGCCACCAATAATCTCCCTTGAGAATTTCTTTCATTTTAAATGTCCCAATGTGACCTTGATGACTGATCTCAATCAGTCTTTTGCGTAACCTTCCAGGAACCACAAGACGATCCCAACAATATAACATACCATTCCTTGCACTTAACTCTGATCTCACCTACCACATTGCTCTATCTTCTCCACTTAAAAGTCTCTTTTCTGGCCATCCTTGTTGAACAAATTCCAGAATGCGTCTCCACATTTCATCCGAATTTAATGCACTCTCCCACTCCACTCGGGAAATCACCCCATCATGGGTAACATATACCATATCTGTAATAACATCTTCTGGTGCATCTTGACTCCCTTCAAAATTGTCATCATCCCACAGCCTAGATACGTGATCAGCTTGTACATTCTCCTTCCCTGAAATTACCTCAATTTGTGACACTGCAACCTTGCCAACCAGCACGCAACTTTCCTGGACACTTTATCTAAACCCTTCTTCTCAAATATTGCTTGGGGAGGTTTGTGATCCATCCTCAACGTAAATTCTGACCCCCCACATGAAATTTCTGAACTTTTCAATCCCGCAATGGCATGCCAAAGCCTCTTTTTCCAAAACTGAGTAATTTCTCTCAGCACCTTTCATCATTCTCGATGCATGGGTCACCACTTCTTCTTTGCTGTTTATCCCAATTTGTGATAACACAGCACCAGTTCCTGCCTCACTAGCATCAACTGAGATGGTAGATCTCCTTTTTGTTTCAAACATGCATAACGCTTTTGCCATGTCAAGTTTTCCCTTTATTCTGCGAAACTCTATCATACACACCCATTGTCCCACGAAAATTCAACACCTTTCTTCAATAAATTTCTCAATTGACAAGTCCATCTGCAAAGTTATCAACAGATCTGTGATAAAATGATATCATGCCTAAATTTGACCTTGGTTCTACCTTATTTCAAGGGGACCTTATTTTTCTTATTCCTTCTACCAATTCCTTCTTTGGCTGAAGATCTTCTTCAGATATCTCATGTCCAAGATACCCCACGACTTTACTTCCAAAAATACATTTTTCTGCGCTAAGTGTTATTGCCTTCTTACTTAAGACATCCACTACCTACCTCACATTCCTCTCAAGCATATTGTCACTTTCTCCACACACCAATATGGCATCCTGGAAACACCATACATCATTCATTCCTCCCAACAACTTGTCCATCGCATTTTGGAATACCAATGATGCTGGGATCAACCCAAAAGGCATCCTACGAAATTGGTAGACACCATCATGTGTTATAAATGCTGTGAGTTTCCTGGATTCCTGATCAAGCTGAATTTGGTCGTAGGGACTGGCCATATCCAGTTTGGTAAAATCCCTTGCCTTTCCAATTCTACTTAGCATTTCTAATATATTGGGCAGAGAATACCTTTCTGCTACCACACACTTATTTACCTCATCCAGATTTACACATACTCTCAATTCACCATTAGCTTTCTTAACCACAACCAATGGCGATATCCACTCTACCCCCTTTGTGGGCTCTATAAGTCCTGCACTCTTCAATCTCTCAATTTCCTCATGCACTCCCTTCCTATGCGCAAGGAGAAAAGGATGCAGCTTTGTGCTCAGAGGCTTACTTCCTTCTCTCATTACTATTTTGTGCACCATCCCCTTAACACAACCCACATTCTTAGAAAACACGTCTTGAAAATTTCCAACAATGTCCCATTTCTCTCCTACTTTGAGAACTTGTTCCTCCATGTTGGCATCTAATCTTATCCACAACCCCTTTGGTTCTCCCCACGTTTGGTCACATATATCTTCCCTTGTGTTTCTCTCCCTTTAAATTCAAAAGTGGCAACACAATATCCAATTATGTCAGTTCTACTGCAATTGTAGCCACCAGGTTTTTTATCTGATGATAACAGCTTATTAACCTTTCCACCCACTATGTTCTCATACACTTCTTGTGGCATAAGAGTTATTTTAGCACCTGAGTCAGCCACCATGGAAACTTTGTTGCCATTCACAATAATATCAGCGAATGGGTGTTCACACTCTTCCTCATTGCCACACTTCACACCATATTTACAGTGACCACCTCCACCCTCTGATCCTCATCCTCCCCGATGACTGTTGTGTCTCATCCCCTATGTACAACACCTTCTTGCTATCAGCTATAGCATAGTTTTTGCAGCAATTATCAAAATGCCCCCACCTTTTATATCTGCTGCACAATGCTTTCCTACCTGGACATATTGATGAATTTACAAAATGCCTAGGACTCGCACAATGGAAGCACAACTTATCCTCTCTTTTGCTTCCTTTCGCACCCATACTTTTCTGACTTCCCATTTCAGAACCTTTAGGACCTTTATCTTTTGCTTTCTTTTTAGCATTTTTGGGAAATTCATTCTTTTGTTCCCCACCCTTAATATTTCATTTACGGGAGTTTTTACTTCCTTGTGTGACAGCTTCGCTACACATTGTAATGTATGTTTCTCCCTTTTTGCCATCATAACTACCACCTCCAACCCTGGCTCATCCTTTAAGCAAATTTCCTCATGGATTTTATCATTAGAACAATGTAACATGAATTGTCCCTTATGTGCACATCCAACTTGTCCCCAAATTTGCAATTCAAAGAGAGAAGGCACAATGCCGTAACATATTCCTCCACCCTTTCCCCTGCATGCTGATCTCTCAGCCCAAAATGATACCTTTCCAATACAGTACTAACATGTGTCTCAAAATGGTGATCCAACTTCAATAAGGCAACATCAAATTCATTCATGTTACGTTCAAGGTCCAATTCCACAATGTCAGGCAAACTGTCAAAAATCCTTTGTCCTTCATACCCAATTAAATGCATCAACCTGGACACCTTGCGTTCAGCGGATATACTGTTCCCGCAGGCCACTTTAACATAATGCAGGAAACCTTTTTTCCATGCCGCCCACTTTATCTTCAATGGACCTGGGCTGGGCATGAACATGGGTGGACCAGGCACACCTGCCATAGCCATTCTTCCACCCACACAAACAAGAAAATTAAGAAACTTTACTTGAAATTTGCACTGCTGCTCACCACCGATTACAAAATATTCTGAAATGGTATGGAGATGACGTATAAGTAGGAATCAACTAGATGTGTTTCATGTGCTTCCAATTACCATAAAACTCTCATTCGGGGCGTGTCAACTTCCCAATTAGGCCCTGAGCGCACACACCACAGTGAATGAGCTCCAGATGCTCCAGTGGCCTGTTTGCTCGACACGCTGAAGACAGACAGTTCTTGCTGTCGTCGTAGCTCTGATAACGCACTGTTATGTCTCTAGGTAATTTGGAAAATGTTGCACTATAGTGGCTTATGCGTTGCTAGGTGACGCTGCACGGACAGTTCTTCCTGTGATGTCGTTGTGGCTCTGATTGGGCACTGCCACGTCACTACACAATGCGGAAGACGTCGCACTATTGTTGCTTATGCGCTACTAGGCAACAGCCTTATGACGCACCTGCGCATTACCATTCCTATTCTGTGTGATCTGCTTTCCCTCGTCCGAAGAGAACGCGAATGACAATATATTCGCTCTTCCTTCCCTTAGTCTCGAGGCTGCAAGTGGACTTCAAATTAATGGAGAGTGGATATTCCAAAAATAGCTTTGAATTCCACATTTTATTAAAAGAGCGATTGGAACTAACTCGCTGGCAATTTTTAGTCAGATTGTGTTTAATGTACTTTCTTTAAAATTGTGATTTGACCATATAACTATAACAAGATATTTTGAGGCACTTTCTGCTTCTAATGCTATAATAGCTATCTGCACAGTTGTCCTTCTCTAGCTACTTACAGAGCCACCACAGAGGCAGAGAACATAGGAATATAGAGAGAGTACAGCTTTAAAAAGTAGGAGCAGGAATCTCACACTTTATTTCTCTTCTCCCTCACCTGCACTTATAACGAGATATACTTTGCACATTACATACTAGATATTTCCACGTTCTCCCCTTCAATAAACAAACAATATTGCTATAACAATTTGGGCAGCTGGAGCAATGAGTGCCCAAGACCCAAAAGAATAATCTGGTGAGCTTTATTGCATAACTGCTCCTCCATTGTGTGGGCAGGATTTCTCACAGAACCGTGAGAAGCCCTCTCCTCCACTTTAACAGAGAAACACTCAGTAAGTTTGCAAGCAGACCTGTCTTCAAGGCGAGAACCTTTGGAACAGTGAGGCAAAACACACCAGCTTTTTCCATATTATTGCCACCTCCAGCAACAGTGTGGCCCACCACTGGTGCAGCAGCACAAGTGACAAACTTGCAATGACAAATTAAAGACTCAGAGGTCGCTCAGTGGAATTACATAGATCTGTCTGCCATATTCTATAGATAAAAGCGTACCATCACACGCTGTAGTTCTGCAGATAATCAGCTAACTGATATTTCATAATAAATAACGTACAATCATACTTCCATTAACAGGCAAAACTACTTTTAAAAACGATAATTAGCTATATTCCACATGATTTATTTTACTATGTCGCCTGTTCTGGCTTGCTCTCGTTGGTGGCCAAAATGCACTTTGAGTTATTCAGCATTTAAAACGATTGTTCTTACTTTTCCTAATTTATGGTTGGGCCCCTGTGTTTTTGTTTTCTGGAAGAAATTGAAGACTTGTTTATTTCTCTCTAGCTCTATTATCTACTTATATATTTGAATAGATTTGTAATGCTTCTTTACCTTTCCATGTATGCCGCTCCGATGCCCTTGGTCTTGGTTCACATTTTATAAGCAAATAAAATCAATAAACATGCAAATTAGATCCTAGGAGATTTTGGAAAATGGTCACCAATGATCTCTCTGTAAACTCCTTAGATGAGGAAATGGTTGCTAATATTGCAGTGAGAGACTAGTTAAATCACTTTTCTATGGTCTATGGTTCTCAGATGAACTCTCCAGATTTAACTAAACCTACTGGTCTAGCCTAGCACTCGTACTGGTCTAGCAGGTTCAGTAAAGGTAGAAGAAGGGATTAAGATTCTAACAGAGTTGCCAGCATCAAAACCCTTTGACAAGATGGGGTCTCTCACTACCTCTATATCCCCTGTTGCAGGTGCTGGAGCGGGGGATAACGGCCCGGCAGCCCAAGTTATCAGCCCGAGCGAAGCGTGGGCGGATAACAAGTGCTCTGGGCCGTCATCCACTGTTCCAGGAGCTGGAACGAGGGATGAAGGCCATTAGCACCCCGGGTTGCCAAAGCGATAACCCGGGGTGCTAAAAAAAAGGATTTTTCTTCCTACAAGGGGACGCACGCAATGACCCTCTGTAGGAAGGAAAATACTTTACCAAGAGGGCCCCAATGGAAAGGGAAAGCGGGCTCTATGCGGAGCCCCTCTTCCGTTTCCATGGCAGCCTGTGGGAGCCAAAGAGGAGTGGATGCAGATGCAGCACCCGCCGCCACCAAAAATAAGTTAAGTAAGGGAGAGTGAGGGGGGAACAATGGGACAGAGGGTGGGGGGAAGATGGCGATGGGGAGAGCTGGCCATCAGGTGACTTGGAACGTAGGCTTGTACCAGCAGTTGACACCCGTTTTCCTAGCCATCTGATTGTCTAATTCCCCCGCCCGGGTGCTAATATGTGATGTAGTTTCTTCGGGCAGTTACTGTTAAATGTGTACATGGCTATATTGTTCACTCCCATTTGCACTATTATCTATATGAATTCTGCAAAAATACCCATTTTTATAAAACGTTTGCAAACTGACCATACTTATGATAGATCTATTATTCTGAGTAACATTTTGCTTGAGGTCTTATTCAAAGTAGGGGTAGATCAGTAAAGTATAATATATGATATGATATATGATATGATATGACATTTGTAACGCGCCTATACACAAGTGTTTCAAGGCGCAACGAGGCAGGGGGGGGGGAAAGAGGGGAGACAGACAACGATCCTACTAGGCCAGGTGCCATTCAGATCACGCAAGTGCAAGGGTAGAGGGGTAGGGAATCGTGCAAGAGGGAAAGGGAGAGGGGAAAGTGCAGTACAGGGTTAGTAGAATACTGTATAAATAATAATGGCCAGCTGGTGGCAAGTGCAAGGTAAGAGCAGACAAGTGCTGGGAGGAGGGGCTGTAGGGATACAGAGACAGTCCCGCAGTGCAGGGGTTGCCAGAGAGGCAGTGCAGGGGAGAGTGGCTGTGCCAAGGACCGAGATCGGTGAGTGGCCCAGTTGCAGATTCAGTGCAGTTTCAGTAATATTAACAGGGGAGAGGGGGGTGAAAGCAGAGGCAAAGAGGAAGGTTTTGAGGTGTTTCTGGAACCGGAGATGGTTCTCCTCATGTTTCAGGGAGGCAGGAAGGCTGTTCCAGAGCGAGGCCCCTACTGTGGAGAGAGATCTGATTCTCCGATGGGTATTAAGGCATCCTTAGGAATCGTAAAGCTCTGGGTCAGGAGAGATTCAGCTAAAGTTTGTGGACTCATCAGTGACATTTATTTCATAGGGTTGGTCATTTACTTTTATGGTCTCTAGTGGGGGAACGAGATATGGAAGAAAACACAGTACGGAAACCACACTTTTATTTTTTTGTGAGAAGATGTTAGAGCTAAGGGATAGAGACAATCCAGCAGCTCTCATATTTTCGGATCTCTCTGCAGTATTCGTCATTGTGGATCACAGTATTTTGCTGCATTGCTTAGAGAAGTAATGAACATCTCAGGTTCAGCCTTATTATGGCTGAGCTCCTTTGTAAATGAACCCAAACCGAAAGTTGCTATGGGCAACTTTGTTTCCTCCAGTTACGACTTACTATTTGGTGTACCACAGGGCCCTGCACTGCCTTTACTCCTCTTTAATGTTTACATGTATACCCTGGCCCGATTGATAGATGAGAAGGGAATGATTTACCAGCTATACACTGATGATACCCACATTTTGGTCTCTATCCCTTAGCTCTAACATCTCCTCAGGAATAAATAAAAGTGTGGTTTCCATACTGTATTGAGGACAGAAGCCCGACTGCATCCCCACAAAAAAGTTACAATCTTCAAAAAAATGGGAGAGTTGATTTACAGCTTTGCCCTTCATAATTTTACCCACAAATGGAAGGTTTGTGATTGGTCTGTAGTTTTCCGGCTGAGTGGAATCGTGATGCAGCTTTTTAAATTATGGAGAGATGTGGGACTCTTTTAATCAGGATGGATAACAGCCTCTTTGAAAAGAGGCATTGTAGATATGTGTAAATAAGCCAACATGATCTTTAAGGTTTAAGACTGTGGGCCTCATTCCAAGTTTGGCAGTATGGGGTTAATGGCACCGGTAAGGATGCCGGTGCCGTTAATCCCCCTACCGCCACATTCCGAGGTCCCTTAGCGGGTCCCACCAGGAACGGCTGGTCTGACCAGCTGTCCTTAGCGGGACCCGTTACGGGACCATGGAGCTAATAACGGGCCCGCAGGCCCGTTATTAGCTCCTTCCCCATTTCCATTGAGCCCTATGGGGGCTCAAATGTGAATGGGGAATGGTTTTCTGAATGGGGACTTACTGGGTCTTCCAAGGTTGGAATGACCCGTTAAGTCCACATTCAGAGACACCGGACCCGGGTTTGGAGGTAGCCATGGTGGTAATATCACCATGGCTACCTCCAAACTCGTAATGACCCCCTGTTTATTACTTTTGTAACATCAGTGCCTGACAGAAAGTTAAAATTATTAATATGCCTGTGGTTAGATGCGTTAATGTCAGGTGACCAGGTATAGGTTCTGGGATCAGAGAAGTACAATGGTATCTTGTCACAAATCTCTTGTGATTGAGTCATGGGGCCTCATACAATTTTGGCGGTAGCCATGCCGCTATTGGCTAAATCGGGTCTGGGTGCGGGTTCCCAGAATGAGGAATTACCGGGCCATTCCGAGTTCGGAGGGCCCGGTAATTCCTCCCTCTGGGAACCCGGACCCGGGCCTTCCCCATTCCCATTTCAGCCCCCATAGGGCTGAATGGTAATGGGAGAGGGAGCAAACAACGGGCTGATTACGAGCGGCCCGTTGTTTACTCCCTCTTCCCCTCGCAGGACCCGCTCTGCACGTCTAGTGAAACCAGACGTGCAGACCGGGTCCCGCGAGGGGACCTCGTGATCAGGCGGTACGGGGTTGATGGTGCCGGGACCTTTACCGGCACCGTTAACCCCTTACCGCCTGACTTGTAATGAGGCCCATGGACTTTGGACCTTCCCAAGGACCTTTTAATTCATGATTTGAAAAACTAGTAGCTATTTGATGAGGCCAAACACATTCTTTCAGAGAAATACATTTTCTTAGTTCTGCAGAATAGCTTTCTTTTAAACAGCTTGGTGCCTAGTACAGGCCTCCTGATCTGAGATTAAAAGTGTGGTCCACCATCGACGCTGAGGTTGGAGGCCTTTTCGTTTTAATAGGCTAAATTCAGACATGAATCATTGATTATTCTGGGCCGAGGAAGGCTTTTCCTTTTTTTCACCAGCCAAGCGATGGAGTCCAGGCACCTTCTTGTCAAAATGGTCAAGCAAATAGTCAAGCATTGAGACAAATCAACTCCTCGATAAGAAGAATATACTGCCAGAAGCTCTTCTCAGCAAATATTTTGTATTTTACAGACAAAAACAAGGGGGATTCTGGAGTTTCTATACTACCGGCCTATATCCCGGGTTAGAGTCTCAACCAGAGTCTTTATCTTACCATACTTTCACATAAGAGAAATGTCCACATCATATCAGTCTTTGTCCTGCCCAAGGGCAGTCCAGCACCGAAATGCCTGCCAATTCTCTTCTGAACAAGAGTACCAACAGCCACCCTAGACACATTTTTCAGCCTGGTTGGGCCTCGTCAGTGAGGTGTAGCTGTGCCTCTCTAAGAACAGTGATCAAGGGTTCCATGTCTGCATTACCCTAGTAACGTAGGGTGAAAACCCAAAGCTACATAATATGCAAAAACAAGGGGGGTTCTGGGAGTTTCCCTACTACCAGCGTATATCCCAGGTTAGAGTCTCAATCAGAGTCTTTAGCTCACCATCCTTTCACAGAAGATAAATTCCCACAAAGTATCAGTCTTTGTCCTGCCCAAGGGCAATCCAGCATTGGAATGCTTGGCAATTTTCTACTGAACAAGAGTACCAACAGCAACCCCAGACACGTGTTTTGGCCTCGTTGGGCCTCGTCAGTGAGGTGGAGCTGTGCCTCTCTAAGAACAGTGAGCAAGGGATCCACGTCTGGATTACTTTAGTAACTTAGGGTGAAAACCCAAAGCTACTTAATATGAAAAACAAGGGGTTTCTGGGAGTTTATCTACTACCGGCCTATATCCCGGGTTGGAGTCTCAACCAGAGTCTTTAGCTCACCATCCTTTCACTGAAGAGAAATTCCCACTACATATCAGTCTTTGTCCTGCCCAAGGGCAGTCCAGCACCAAAATGCCTGGCAATTCTCTTTTGAACAAGAGTACCAACAGCAACTCCAGACATGTGTTTCGGCCTGGTTGGGCCTCATCAGTGAGGTGGAGCTGTGCCTCTGTAAGAACAGGGAGCAAGGGTTCCACATCTGCATTACCCTAGTAACTTAGGGTGAAAACCCAAAGCTACTTAATATGCAAAAACAATGGAGGTTCTGGGAGTTTCTCTACTACTGGCCTATATCCCGGGTTAGAGTCTCAACCAGAGTCTTTAGCTCACCATCCTTTCACAGCAGAGAAATTCCCACTACATATCAGTCTTTGTGTCCTGCCCAAGGACAGTCCAGAACCGAAATGTCTGGCAATTCTCTTCTGAACAAGAGTACCAACAGCCTACATCTCTACAGCCTGCCAAGCCCCTGTGGTGGCTGTCTTGGTATTAAGTAGCTTGGATTACTGTAACTCACTTTATCTGGGCCAACCTCTTTATTTAACCAAACCCCTGCAGCTCCTTCAAAATGCAGCTGCCAGATCTATCCTCCACCCGTCCTTCGGCACTCATATGTCCCCGCTACTGAGGCAACAGCACTGGCTCCCCGCAGAGGCATGTGTCATGTTTAAATCTATGGGCCTCATTACACGGATGGCGGTAATGGTTAACGGTCACCGTTAATGGTAACGGTGACCGTTAACCATTACCGCCTCACTACGAGGTCCCTTAGCGGGTTGGTGCTTTAACGCCTGCTTTTTGCAGGTGTTAAAAACCAACCCGCTAAGGGACCTTGGTGCTAATTACGGCACCGCAAAATTGCGGTGCCGTAATTAGCACCTTGCCCATTCCCATTATGCCCTATGGGGCAAAAATGTGAATGGGGAAGGGCAGTGGTAGAAGGGGGAATTACCGCCCCGCCAACCTTGGAATGGGGCGGTAATTCCCCCTTCCACCAAGGCGGTGCCGGTATTTTACCGGCATGGACCAAGGTGCTAATAACACCTTGGTCCATGTGCTAATACCGCCATCCGTCTAATGAGGCCCTATGTGTATGGTCCACCAAGCTTTCTACAGCATTGGTGCTGAGTATCTTCAAGCTAAATTTGTGCACTACACCCCCCCCCGCCCCTTACGTTCTCAATCACCCCTTCTTCTTGTGCTTCCCCGGCACAGGCTGGCTCGATCAGGTGGTCGTGCCTTTTCTACTGTATCCTCTAACGCCTAGAACAAACTTCTGCATGCTCTGCGGAGCACTGCTGATCACTTCTTCTTTCGACATAAATTGAAAACATTATTATTCTAATGGCTCTCCTCCCTGTTTATGTTTCTGCTAGCTGGCTGTTTCTTCGGCGTACGTGTGCTCAATAAATTCCTATAACATAACATAACATAACATAACAAATGCAGAGACATGTTTCAGCCTGGTTGGGCCTCGTCAGTGAGGTGGAGCTATGACTTCCTAAGAACAGTGAGCATGGGTTCCACGGATGGTGAGCTAAAGACTCTGGTTGAGACTAACCCCGGGATATAGGCCGGTAGTAGAGAAACTCCCAGAACCCCCCTTGTTTTTGTATTTTACAGACAAAATGCTTCCCTGAAGTCTGTGATTGTACATTCCTATGCTGTCTGCCAAAGTCAAAACAAAAGGAAATTAAAGAATAATCTGTCCACGATAACTGTGTAATAGCTACCTCAGTGAGGACAATATTACAATTTAACAATGTGTACATTTATCAACATGCTATGTCAGATATCCAGTCAGATATGGATTTGCTCTAGAGAAATATGTATATGAAACAAGAGCCTTTTTCTCTAGGGGAGTTTAAGCAGGAATTGTGACTCAAATAAATAGCAGGTCCCTTGGAACATATAAGAATACCAACAATTTATTTTAACCTGACATTGATAAGTTTGCCCAAATTACCCTCAGGGTAACTGTAAGAAGCTGCATTCAGTGACAGGAGTTGGAGATTAGATGAAAGCTTAACATGCTCAAGATCAACTAGCCTAAAGCCCTGTGCATACAAAGTCAAGGGTGCCACCTTAAAAGCCTTTGCTTATTATCCAATTGTAACATGGGCCAAGCTGAAAAGCTTTGACTTCATCAATGGCACACACAGCTGCCTATTCACCAATGCCCAATCAACAATGGGTATGCTTTAACCTCCCTAACATATATCCCCTGCTTCTAACACTGTGTATCCCCTTTTGCTCCCGACATTGCAAGTGTACCCTTATTAGTCTATTCTTCAAAATGTTTCCCTATGAGTGTGACCTATTACTGTATCCACTTATTTTAAAGTGTTCGATTGCTTCACAGCTTGGTCTGCCCTATATAAAACCTTGCACATAGACACCATTATGTACATCTTTTCAAAGGCAATACAAAAGAGGGCTAAATAACTTGATGGACTCTAAGGGAGTTATTGTGACAAAATGTCACCTGTTCTGCAGTAGTGCAACATTGATTAGTGGCTAAAGTGCCTACTCAGCCCACACACACCTACAAACCTAGAAAGATCTCAGTCATAATGGTGAAACAGGCAAATATAAGAGATATATCTCCTTTGCTGTCTGTGGTAGTATGGGCCAAGGGCAGGCTATGCTCTTTAGAGGGGTGTGGAAGAGAAACACCAGCAAGCTGAACAGCAAAGTAAAATAAAGGACTGTCTAATCAAGGTTCTATAAAAATATATATATATTTCAATTAAATACACTATATGGAACAATAACTAAATACAACAATGCTACACCATTCCAACCTGCTGAAAAATACCCCGAATAGGCAAAACATAGGAATATTTAGCCCTTTGGGTAAGTAATCAGTGGATAAATGCAATATAATGCCACAGTGTTCATAAAGGATGTGTTTGTGTGAAGAACATGGATTAACAGTGACCTAATATGTCTCTAGGCCCCAAAGCTGGAGCAAGTCATTTAGCAGTCAATAATACCTTCTTGCTGCTCTTGGCTGTTCGACAGCATCAAACCGGTTTGGAAACAAGCTTGAATGCAGTAGTAGCATTATTCAAGACGCGGAGCAATTGTCCAGTCATGGTCAAGCAGGAGTTCTCTGCGGTATGAAGTAGTGCTCTGAGAATGGAGACTGTGAGGGTCATCAGGCACGGTTCGATGATCGATTGAGGGTTAAAGTGTGAAGATGCTGGTGACTGGATGTGCATTTTAAGACAAGGCAGTTTGATGCAGTGTTTGAAGGTTGCTGTTTTATGAGAACACCAGGGTTGGTTCAACCGTTGACTTGATCGGTGACGGAGATGCTGGTAGTTCATAAAGGCAGCTCGAATGGGGCAGATGCAGCAATGAGCTCCTTGTTTGAGTCGAGGCAACAATGTACTCAGCTGATGTGGTGCAGTGGCAAACTGGTTAGAATGTGCAGCACATTGTTTCAAAGATCGAGAGAGTTCCAAAGGCCGTATCGGAGGGTCCTCTTGGCTAGAGTATGTCAAAAAGGCTTGAAACTTTGCTTAAAGTTGTTCGACAGTGAAAGACAGGGATATCCTCTGATCTGGGTTTCAGGTGGTGTGAGTTCGAGTTCAAGGTCATCAAGGACAAGATCGGTCCTTGCTCTAGTTCTCCCAAACACGGGGGAGGATGGAACACACCAGCAGGGTTTCTTCATCTTTAGTCAGGTCCTGGCTATTGGTGTAGCAGGTCCTGCTTCAATGGCAGGTACCCCAAATGTGCCCTTGGAATGGTTAGGGAGCAGAACTTTCCTCTTTGTTGGATTACCTGCCTTCACCTCACAACTGGATGACTCTGGGAAGGACTGCTCACCCAACAGGATCCAAACAAGTTCTTCTTGCAGTCCAAAGATGAATCAGAAAAGGAGTGGGAGACCCACTATTTTGCAGGCAAACCCCCACAGATGATTGGACAAAAGCAAGCCTGCTCTAAGGGGTCAAAATCCTGTCCTTGAACACATGGTTTTTGCCTTATGACATAATGCCAAAGTGCTTTCTGCTAAAGGAAGTGAGGGACACAGGAAGAAGAGGTACAGAGTGAAACAAGCTGCTGGGACCCTTCCCCATTTGTGCTGAGCTCCCCCTGACTACACTAACTCTACCCCCTTCCCAAACACATAGTATTGAAGGCCCTTTGATATTCAACACCCTGGTACGAGGCTAGTCCTTGTGTGTAGTGTGTGCCCTTTGATTGCTATTTCACAGGACAGCTCCTGCTGAGGGGCGGTCTTGCTGGAGAGAGGTGTTACCTGAACTCACAAAGAATCAAAGAGTGTCAGCCGCCAGGCCACAGTCCTGCTAGGTGCAGCAGAGACAGCTAGTCTGGGGGGAATACACATAGCCTGTCCACAGATGGCCTGGCCTCATAGTGTTAACACATGTATGATTGAATCAGGTGTGGCTTCTTATAGTGTCTGAAATACTATACACCATACAGAATCATACCAAAATAGAGAATGCCCAACATTTAGAATACCAGAATTTGAGATCCCCTTTTTTACCACATATATATGTGGGGGTGGATTAAGTAAATTAAAAGAAGTTGAGGCATATTGGGGCGCTGCAGGGGGTCTCCCCCACATATATATGCAGTAAAAAGGGGTTAAGGAAATTGTATTTTGGGATTCAAAATGTGTTTGCTGCAGTATTCACATAGATCGCACCATACCATGAACTCAGATATGTCTTTATGTTACCTGCTTGGAATCTGAATGCACAAAAACCTCTCCTTTGTTTGTGATACTTAAAAATGTGCTTTAGGAAAAATTAAATAAATCTCAATTTAGAATTGTAAAATGTATCCATTACTATATATGGAACTGTAAAAGTCAAGTCTTGTTTAGTTATCACAAACAAATCAAAGATTTCTTGTGTTTTTTACTTTAAGGCATTCATATAATTCATGATTTGTGAAGCTTCACATGCTGGCTTTTATGATCTGCTGCACATAACATTTGAAGTTTTAAGAAAGCAACTCTTACATTGGGGGGAAATGAGTGAATATTTTCTCTTGTGTTTTTAGCATTTTAACAGTGGTAGTCATTCTTAAGTTGCTTCCTCTTGAACTAAAAGAAGACAGGTTAACATTAATCTGCACGCTTCAAAATCAAATTACAATTTCAAACTATAAGCAGGTCTCGTGATCACACAGAGCCACTTACCCCACGACTTTAGCTTGCAATGGCAGGGAAGATGCGTTTATGTTACAAAGGCACTAATGTGTCACTAAACAAAATCAGGTTCCTCAACCATACAATGGATCTGAAAAGAGAGGTTCTCTCAGAAGCAATTGCTGTTTTTGCGTAAGGATGTGTACCCACATTCTGCTAAAGTGCTGAATTACAGGCCACATTCTACATTTGGAATTGTAGCTAAAGATTTATGACAAACTCTTCTGGGCTAATTGCGAATACGTTGATAACAGAGGATATTAATTATGAGGCAAGTGTTCATACTTTCTGCACTATATATTAGTATGATGTATATGGAAACTGAAGACTGCCCCATGTGCATCGCCTTTGTGGATTTGCTAATGGGGTTTGACAATATTTCCAGAGCAAAATCTTATGAGTCACTCAAAACGGTATCTTGAATGTTATCGCCACAGAACTTCCGAAACATTGTTCATCTTTGATGTTGTGGCACTGGTAAACAAGATTACAGAAAATGTTTTGTTTCTTTCAATAAAAGTATACACCAGTGATGCATTCTTGCTCTAACACCACATATGTATGCATAACATGTTTGGAAAATGTAATGTGCACAAATTGAGGCAGATGATCCATGTCCTTATTTGCAGCCAATGCCAGTCTTGCTGTATGGGTACAATGCAGTCCTGCAAAAAATGCCAAGGCCCTCATCAGAGATATGGTAGATTTTGTCTGAGAATTACTGTATACAGGAAATGTAAGTACCACGTGGGCCAATTCCGGGATTCCGCCTGATCAATAAAAAACTGAATGTCAGGTGGTAAAGGATGTGGATTTCCTTAAATATCCTATGCAGTAGTTCAAGAATTTCAGATTTAAGGATTATGGAAATAGGGAAGAATCATCCTGCCATAGTACCCTTGACCTTTCAGTACATTACATTTGTAAAGAGGATGAGCCCACGTTTTCATCCACTAAATTGCCTCCATGCATATTTTTCCCCTGAAATGAAGGAATATGCAAGCACAATCCTGCATGACAGGAAACCCTTTTTTCTTTTTCTTTTTTTTAGCGGCGATGGAATGGGCGCTACAGAGTTTACCTAGAACTATTGGTTACTAATAGGGCTGTACTGAATAGCATATTTAGTATTCGGCCGAATACCGAATAGTTTGTGATCTATTCGGGCGAAGCAGAATAGTTGCTTTATTTAATAAATCATGTTCCAAACTTGCAAAAAACACACTATTAAAAAAATGCACCATTTTACTTTTATTTCTCTTCATTGTAATTAATGTAGCATCTTTATTTAAAGTATAAAAGCCAGAAAAAAGCAAGTATAACCACAATGAAGGGACCAAATGTACAGAAGATTGTTCCATATTCAGCGTAGGAGGCTTCCCAAATGCAAAAGGACTGCCTCTGTGAATCAGATGCATTGCATTCTCTATCCAGTTGCAAAGTCGATGCGGTCTAGTTTCGAAACTTCTTTGCAGCTCACATAGAAATGTATAAAATGGCGCATGTAGGCTCATGCAGGACACAAATCAAAAGGAAATCTGAAATACATGAACTCCATCTCACAACTATTCACCTCACCCAAACAATTGTTGCTCACTTTTTACTTATCCTAGCCACTCCATCTCGCCAATACACAAACATATACAATTTATCATTCCTGATAAAATATCAGATTTTTTTTAAGGACTCAAGTCCTTAAAAAAAGAAAAGGGAGGACCATGGGTATGCAATGGGAAGTGATATGACAGGAACTGAAAGTATCTATGCGCAGTTCCTTCAGTTGGTCTTTTCCAACTGAAAAAAGTGCACATTGCATATAAACATTTGCCAAAAGAAAAGATGTTCCTGTATTGTTGCAGGCTAAGTATAAAAAATGAAAGCAGATTACAATACAAGATATTTTTCAGCTGTTTGATAGCAATTCTTCTGGTCTAATTCTATTGTTTTGCAAACTGAAGTCTATATTTTCCTTTCTGAGTTCATGTTGCATTGTATTCAGATGAGAATGTCAAAGTATTCGGCAAGGGCCGAATAGCAAGAAACTATTCGGCCGGAGCCAAATAGCTTTTTTTCAGCCGGAATTCGGCAAAATACCCCTAAATAGGATTTATTGCGTTCTGCAGAATTCCTAGGAGCTCCACATGCAGTGTTGCTGCCTGTTCCATAGTCAAGTGCGTGGTTAAAAAGGTGGCATTTCCAAATACTGCCTGATTTGCCATTTCCACAAACCTCATAATGATGATTTTTTAAACAAAGATATTGTTGCAAGAAGGTGATGGTGGTAAATATTGCCAACCCCAGTGTACCTGTTCTCGGCAGAATCAAAAGAACTGCATCTAAAATTCGACTGGATGCCATGAAACTGGAACTAGAAACTAGACACGGTTACATCAATTCCAGACTTAAACTTGAACGGGACTGGATTCTAAAATAGTAAACAATGACAAATACACCTGTACTACGAGTTAACACAGCAGTGTAAGACATGAAGAAGTAATATATGTGGTTGTGCTTGAGGCATATGTGGCGAGGGTAAAGCAGCCACTTTTTATGGTGCTGGGGCCATGCTAATGTTTCTAGTCCAGTGAGTGTGGAAAACAAGATCTATAAAACATGCTGCATATCCCTAACTGTACGGCTAGCCAACAATCGAGATTTTAACTAGAGGTTAAAGAGTATGTGTCTCCCATTTCAATGTTGGGTAAAAACCTGGATAAGCTCTGAAAGCTATATCCTATAACTACAGTATACACAGTCCCATGTGATCTTCTTGTAGTCAAAACTTCCTAGTCTAAAAAACATTCAGGATCTGTTTCACAAAAACAGGTGTTTTTGTCTCCCCGACTGACTAATCCAAGGATTAGGTCGATTTTGGTATATGCCTGCTAAAGAAAAATGCACTTTGTCATGTGCCAACATTCTTAAACGATTAATGGGTTGTTCTTAACTTGGAGTATCTGTGCTCTACTACAATGTGTGTTAAGTGTCTTGCTTTTAGTTAAGAGAGTAACAATGCACATGTATTGAGATTAGTGGTAATATGGCAGAAACTATTTGGCACAATCGGCAGTGAATTGAAAAACACTATGTTTTTGAATTAGTCAGTTGCAAAAAAGACCACACATTTTTGACTAGCTGTCCCTAGCCAGGCGCTGCTGCGGCTCAGTCTGATTAAATTGAAAAGAAAGAAAAGAGAAAGCGCCCATTTCTAATATGTTTAATTTGACAATGCTTGTGGGTAATTTTTAATGGCTCTGGCGGTTCTCCAAGTTGAGGCAGTTTAATTTTCTCGGTGCCGAAACACATTCCTTTAGTTTCTCCATTAAATTTCAGAGCCTTGCAACAAGGACACACTTCAGTCATGGTGCCGATGAGAACATGCCGGCTCAAACTATAATCATCAGCTGGGTTGTACCGGAATGCAAGGCGATTGTAATCATGTGATTGCTGAGCACGGAGTCGTGTTTGACGCTGATCTGCTGTTTCTCGTTGACGTCTTTCAGCCACTCTCAGCCTGCCATTCTGTTGAGAACTAAGCAGATCTGAAGCTGCAGAAAATGATGCTCCCAACTGTGCATCCTAAAGTCTGGCTGCACATCGCTCTGCTGCTTCCTCGGCACGTATTTGAGCATTGAAATGGAATCGTAAAATAGCGTGTGTTGCTTTAATGTCCAACAGATGGTGCTGTTTTTCAGTAAAATGTTCAGTATAGCGTGGGTTGCTTTTATGTCCAACAGATGGCGCTGTTTTTCAGAAAAAGCATGTTTTTACCTGTCACAGGTGTGACATCTATGTATAGTAGGTATATAAAAACATGCGCCTATTCGAATGCAACGTTGTGTCAAAATTTCAAAGCAATCAGTGAAGAACTTTCAGCGATTTAAGATTTTGAACAGACAAAAATTTACATTTTTATTTATATAGATTTCTGGATCACACTAGTACACAACTTCTGTCGACTGGTGTTTCATGGCAGAACACTTCCTCAATACTTCAAGTAGTTCCAAACACTCATGAAAGTAACGGTTAGTCAGAATACATTTGCATCCAGTTTTAACGGAAATGTCAAGGTGCCAAATGCAAAAAATATGAGCATTATTGGGAGACAAATGAGAAAGAAAATAAAATGAAGAAAAAGGGATTATTGGTGAGAACATTGGAATATAGTTCTAACATTTTCAGCATGTTTGTGTATTGTTCTAAAATCTTAGGCTTGCATTGCTACTGATGTTGGACTATTTGTCTATGCCAGTGTATGAGAACATTAGATGGGAAGGGGCAAAAGGGTGGGAATTGCTCTTGGACTGCCTGGGCGGTTTCTCCCTAATCCACAGTTGCAATATGTAGACAACATGAAAAGTGAAACTCCCTCAGAATCCTGCCTGCCTTGTCGGAAGAAAGGGCTGACAAGCCTGCTCGGCTTCTGTGTAGATGAGGTGTGGCACGCATGTTGATTTTAGCAATATTGCAAATGTGCTTGGGTGACCCGCACACATGGGTCTCCGAAGTGAGTGAGTCAGATGGAGAAGAACTTATGTGGCAGGCACATGTTCATATCACCTAGAGGCAATGTACACTTGAAATGACAGATTCTATGACCCCGGATGATAATTTTGGCATCACTGTAACCCATACGTCAATGGACTGTTATGATCCTCAGCCTATCACGATTCCTCATTGGAAGTCCACAAATCCATATCTTATTAGAGTTTATCTTGTAATACTGACTCACCTATATTAAAATGAATTTCTATATCGCTGCTGAATTAAATACAAAAAAGCTTAATAATACCCAGGATACCACCCACGAAATGTTACTACATGGTGTTATTTTAACGGCTGTTGGATTGTGTGTGGTATTGATTTTCAGGCACACTTAACAAATATACACAAACACATGTAAATTTCAGGTACTAAATGTAAGTAAACTACAGATGGAGTCTGGGATTATTTTAATTTTCTTATCTAAAACACTCAGGTCAGGAACATGTGCTGCACATACAAATCAACACCACATGCACTTAAATCAATACACAGTTTCATAGCCACAAACAAATAGATACTTACACATATATTTTACAGTTAAACATATACCCAAACATAAATCACAGTTAAACTCACCAAAACATACACACATACACACATACTCACACACACCTTCCTTGTAAATGCAAATACATATAATAGGTACATTCCGTCCCTCTCCGTCACTACCTCCAAGGTAACCTCCCCTTGCAGTTTCCTTTGCCACCCTGAATTGAAGTATGCAACTTGCTTTCCAAGAAAGTGTACCTCAGGAGCACAATGATCTCATTGTTCAAACGCAGACCCCAGTGCCAGAGTAAACAGCAAGACCCTGATCACAGCTCTTTGTCATGGCTGCCAGAGACTGACCCGCAAATCCGAGGAGAGTAATTTTTACATGTGAGGCAGGGTCAAGGAAGATGAGGGGTAAGGAATGAGCTTGGCATGACGGTTAATTGAAGTGGGGAGTGGCAAGGAACTGATGACTGAGCAATATGAGTAAAGGAAAGAGATGAGGGCAATTTAAGGGAAAGAGGTTGAGTTAAGGCTTAAACAATGAGTGTCTGAAAGCTATTTGTAAGGGAAGGTAAAATGGCATTGAGGATGAGTTGCCAGGCACAGACAACAGAGGATTTTGGACATGGACAACAGGGTAATTGAGACTGGGATATAAATCCTGGAAGGTAGGCCAGTAGATGGAGTGACTGTTTCTGAGATCTGCGCCTGACCTCAGTGATGCATATTTGATTTTTGCCAAAATGTCACTTATTTTTTTGTCAGGTTGCTTTATCATGTGGCTTGGTTCTTGGAAAGAATCGTGGTTTTCAGAAATGAAACAACCACCATCTTGGTTTTCTCTCGATGCGAGAAATATTTGTGGCTATAACCGAAGTTATGGAAAAATAAAATGCAGTAAAAAGCTATTTGCAGGTTAAGAAACATACAAATGCAACCAGAGTAGAGGTGGGGTGGGGTGGCTGGAAAGCACTGAGTCAAATTTGGAGAGGGTCCAGGGACGAGTTAGCAACACAAAGCTTTCAGTAGCCTCAGCTATAGGTGCGAATAGCTGACATCAAAAAGCAAACTGCGTCACAGAAGCAGCGTATGCTCTGGGGTGAAAGGGAGAGGGCTGGGCACGTGATGAGGCCTTCTGGGGATTGGGGGGGAGCTGACAAAGATGAGGGGGCTACTTGGTGATGGCCTGCGGGGGCAGGGAAGCTTTTTTTTTTTGGCCTGTTTTGACGATATTCGCGGCTATATCTGAATCTACAAAGGACTACAGATAACAGTGGGTATATGTAGTTTGGTCCCCGCCGTTATATTTTTTAAAAGCTAGTTCTATAACTATAGTGACGCCGGGGGGGTGAAACATCACTGGCTCTTGGCAGTAACTCAATTGCTATTAAGGTCTTCCCTTCATGCAGTAACCGGGACAGATGCAGTTTGTCTTCAAAGTGACGAAGGGGAAAGCCTCCTCAGGGGATCTTGCCTGATAAATGAGCCAAACTTACAAGACCACTTAGAGGAATGGGCCGGCCCTTTTCTTGCTTTGAAGCTACGCAGGGTCAGTCCTGGTTACTACATGGAATGGCGTTCGAATGGGCATCTGCATTATTTACTTTTTTTAAAACCATGCTTCTGTCAGTCCTTGAAGGTTTTTCACTCAGACACAATTTTTTGCCTTTCGCTGAATTGCATTCTGGTGTTTGTAGTCTCCCAGTCAATAATAAAAACATTACACAATAGGTATTATTACAGCAACAGTGGGTTTCCTATCCCGGAAGTAACTGGGACAAATCCTGCTTAGCTTCAGACTGAGGAAGGGGTCAGCCCACCATGCCATGCCCCCCTTAGAAGAACACTTAGAGAAACATGTCCTAAGGGGCTGGATCCTTCCTCGCTTTGAAACTAAGCAGGGCCGATCACGGTTACTGCATGAATGGCAGACAGTCCATGGTCCTGAATGCCATGTGTTTTCTTAGTTTTAAATATTTCATAACACACAGTATCCACATTTTTATAACACAGAAAAAATGAAATAAAGAAAAATAACATTTATGCTGAACAATGCTATCAGAGAACTCTGGCCTTAATGAGTTTGAGACGGAGCACTTAACCATTATTCTTCAATGATGTCATTTGTCATAATATGCTGGCGCTGTGGAAGCTCTAGTGGACAGAATGTGTGTGTGGAGTTTTGAGTGAGGAGTTTCTGAATTTTCAGTTGGAGATGGAGAGCGAGCTGGGTGGGTGGCTGGTGTCTGTACTACAATTGTACTGAGGAACTACATGTACAATAAACCACAAATAACTTAACTGGTTCCTGCGTGTTGTGTGGTGGAAGGACCCCACTTACCTTATGTCACTGGCAACGAGGATCTTTTGTCAACACGAGGAGCTGCTCTGGCGGAGCACCAGGCGGAAGACAGGCACTGCCCCCAAAGGTTCCCATTCACCAGCTCGGGGTACCTCGCAGGCCGGGCAGTGCGAAGAGGTGCTTTCATGCGGACAATTTGGCAGAGGAGAACGCTCATGGAGAGTGTCCTTGGTTCAGGGGGCACGGCAGTCCTTTGCTGGAGTGGGAACAGTGTTTGGTACAGTGTCCAGGGGTCATCTGACAGACACCATGGCAGAACTAATGCCTGGACAGTGAGTCCTGAGGAGTCCAGTGCTAGGGGGCACTGCTGGAGCTAGAGCAGTCTGGGTCCGGGGAGTGCTGGTGGCTGAGTGGCACTGGAGCAGCTAGTGGTGCCGGAGCAGACTGCCGGGAGGCGGAGGTAGCTTAGGAGCATGGAGTCCTGGCAGATGTAACCTCGGAAGAGTCCGAGTCCAGGGAAGGCTGGTGGCCAGGTGGTGCCGGAGCAACGAGTGGTGCCAGAGCAGCCTGCAGGGAGACAGAGAAAGCCTCGGAGCGTGGAGTCCTGGCAGAGGTAGTCAGGGAGGTGGATGTAGCCTCGGAGCGTGTAATATTGGCAAAGGTAGAAGCCTCAGTGGAGCAGTTATGGGTCGGGAGGCATAGCAAATGATCAGTGTCGGCTGGGAGGTGGTAGCCTCGGTAGTGTCCTGGTCCGTGTGGGACCGCGGGTCAGTGGAGCACATATCCAGGCCAGAGGTGCTTGGGGCAGCGCTGAGGAGAGTGAAGTTATTGTGGGGCGGCGTTGAGGAGAGTGAAGTTGCTGGAGTGTCTACTAACGGTTCCAAGTCGGATTATTCACCTGTGTCAGGGCGGTGCAGGCGAAGGAAAGGGGATTGGGGTGCTATTGATGTCATGGTCATCATAGTCATCTCCGTGTGAGGACTTTTTGGTGGCCAACTGCCACTGCAACAGGTCTGTGGGGGGGAAGGCCAGCAGTGGTGTTCCTCCTTGGAAGTCAGTGGCAGGAGTGATGACGTTGGCATCGCAGCTGATGTGGGCGTTCTTGCAGAAGAAGGTGGAATGCAAAGGTTTTTTGGAGCACAGCGTGTACCAGGCCAGGGAGCTTAATGTACGTTCTATGCGGCACGGCAATGGAGCCATGGCAGCGGGAACAGCTGGTTCTGGCGTTGTTTCATTTCAAAGGACATTTTCAGTGGAAGCAGTGTCACAAAGGACATTTTCAGATTCAGCTGGGGACAGGAACGGCTGGCGCATCGTGCACATTGTCTGGTGTAGTAGGGCCGATGGCAGGCACGACGACTGGTCCTGGAGTTGTTTCATCACAAGGGACATTTTCAAAGACAGCAATACTGGTGCACGGGGCACATCGTCTGTGGAAGCGGGGCTGGTGGCAGGAATGGCCTGACTTAGTGTTGCTTCAGTGGAGTGCCTTAAAGAACAGGGAGCTAAGAGACGGTGTGCAGCTTCGACTCAAGGCAATGGTATGGATAATGTCCTTGTGGATGCTAAAAGAACAGTTTGTATCTCTAGAGTTGGCATGGTGAACAAGGTCGGTTTCACCTGCCCTGTCGGGGTGCAGGTCCAAGAGGATTTTTATGGCAAGTGTTGCAGCATTATGGAGAATTTAAGGGAGCTTGACCATGCTCTGTGGTGTTTTTACGGGTGGTTGAAGGTCCTCGCATTGTCTGAAGACTGATAAGGGTAGGTGTGTGGAGGCTGGTAATGTTGTTGTGGTGTTTGGTGTTGTGGCCTCTGGGTAAGAATTTCGCTTGGGGTGGACATAGTGGGGTGGACATGGGTTGATGTTGTTGAGGGCCGGTAGAATGTGTGTGAGTGTACATGTGGTGGCCTGGGTATCCCATTAGCGTTTTCCTGTGGTTTTAGGGTATTAGTGTTATGCATTGATTTGCTTACTTTTACATGTAATTTCCTTTTCAGGGTGATCAGGACTTGAGGGAGTAGGGTTCTTGGTGAGAGAAAAAGTTATGCATTGCTTTGTGTACTTGTACATGTAATTTCCTTTTCAGGGTGATCAGGACTTGAGGGTGTTGGGTTATTGGTGAGACAATTGTGTTGGGTCAAGACAGACGGTGTGCTTACCTGTGTTATTGGTGAGACCATTGTGTTGGGTCAAGACACACAGTGTGCCTTCCTGGGGCTGTGACAGGGTTTACCCCTGCAGGTGCTATGTGGACATATGGGTGCGGGGAGTGTAATGTATTAAGGAGTGAGAAAGGTTGCTTTCTCAGTTCATGTTAGCACTGTTTTATTTCTCTGTACAATGTTTTTTTTCTGCACAGGTGGCAAGTTTGGACATGCGGGTGGGGTGGTTGGGATATGGCAACAGTACTAGGTTATTCCTACATGTATATATGTATTTGTTCGTAAATGTGATTTGTGAATGTTTCTCCTGGTGGATGGTGGTGTAGTGTGTGTATGACTGTCGGTTACAGTCAGTTGGTTGCTATTGGCTACAGCAGGTTTGGGGGCTGTTCATTACGGCCACGGTTATGACTGTCGGTTACAGTCAGGGTTAGGGGCTGTGGGTACAGCCAAGTGTGACTGTCGGTTACAGTTGGTTGGTTGCTGTTGTGTACAGCAGGTCTGGGTGGGTACAGTCGGTCATTGCTGTTGGCTACAGCAGGTTTGGAGGCTGTTTGTTACGGCCATGGTTATGACTGTCGGTTACAGTTGGGGTTAGGGGATGTGGGTACAGCTAAGTGTGACTGTCGGTTACAGTCGGTTGGTCGCTGTTGTCTACAGCAGGTTTGGGGCATGTTAGTTACGTCCATGGTAATGACTGTCGGTTACAGTCAGTCAGTTGCTGTTGGATACAGCATGTTTGGGGGGCTGTTGATACGGCCATGATTATGACTGTCGGTTACAGTCGATTAGTAGCTTTTGGTTATAGCAGGTTTTGGGGGCTGTTTGTTATGGCCATGGTTATTACTGTCGGTTACAGTTGGGGTTAGGGGCTGTGGGTACAGCTAAGTGTGACTGTCGGTTACAGTCGGTTGGTTGCTATTGGCTACAGCAGGTTTGGGGGCTGTTCGTTATGGCCACGGTTATGACTGTGAGTTACAGTCGGGGTTAGGGGCTGTGGGTACAGCCGATTGTGACTGTCAGTTACAGTTGGTTGGTTGCTGTTGTCTACAGCAGGTCTGGATGGGTACAGTCAGTCTTTGCTGTTGGCTACAGCAGGTTTGGGGGCTGTTTGTTACAGCCATGGTTATGACTGTTGGTTACAGTTGGGTTAGGGGCTGTGGGTACAGCTAAGTGTGAGTGTTGGTTACAGTTGGTTGGTTGCTGTTGTCTACAGCAGGTTTGGGGGATGTTAGTTACGTCCATGGTTATGACTGGCGGTTACAGTCAGTCAGTTGCTGTTGGATACAGCATGTTTGGGGGGCTGTTGATACGGCCATGATTATGACTTTCGGTTACAGTCGATTAGTAGCTTTTGGTTATAGCAGGTTTTGGGGGCTGTTTGTTATGGCTATGGTTATTACTGTTGGTTACAGTGGTTTATTTACTGTCGATTACAGCAGGTTATGGGCTGTCGGTACAGCC
This sequence comes from Ambystoma mexicanum, assembly GCF_040938575.1. Lineage (NCBI taxonomy): Eukaryota > Metazoa > Chordata > Amphibia > Caudata > Ambystomatidae > Ambystoma > Ambystoma mexicanum. The sequence goes on from NC_090941.1 coordinate 294,401,713, forward strand.
AGGTGTAGGCGGTGCTTCGAGGTGCATGGTATGGTTGTTGTTTGGTACATTGTTGGTTCTGGTGTGGGTGTGTTGTGTGTTGGGGTGGTGCAGCCGGTTCAGTGGGCTGTTGGTTACAGCCAAGTGCTTGTGGTGCATGGTGATTATGCGTGCATGAAGTGTGTGTGTAATTGGTTTGGTGGGACTGTTGGTTACAGTCAGGGTGGTGACTGTCAGTTATGGTTGGTTACTGTCGGCTACAGCAGGTTTGGGGGCCTTTTGCATGGCCACGGCTATGACTGTCAGTTACAGTCATGGCTAGGGTTTGTGGGTTTGTTCAGTGGGCTGTTGGTTACAGCCACGTGCTGTGGTGCAAGGTGGTTATGTGTGCATGAGGTGTGTGTGTGTAATTGGTTTGGTGTGGCTGCTGGGTACAGCCAGGTGGTGACTGTCGGTTACAGTCGGTTGGTTTGTTGCTGTTGGATACAGCAGGTTTAGGGGCTGTTGGTTATGCCCATGGTTATGACTGTTGGCTACAGTCGGTCCGTTTCTGTCTGTTCGGGTGAGTGCATGTCACGTGTGTAGTTGGTTCTTGGGGGCGGTTGACTACAGTCAGGGTGGTGACTGTCGGTTACGGTCGGTTGGTTGCTGTGTTGCAGCATAGGTTTAAGGGCTGATGGTTACTGCCGGGTTTCATGTGAGGTGTGTGAAGTGCATGGTGGGGTTGTTATTGTCAACTGTTGGGTACGGTTGTGGTTTGGTGTTGGTCTATGTGAGGTGCGTGGTTCATGTGAGGTGTTTGTTCAATTGTTGTTTCCAAGTGTGGTTGATAGGGGGCCATTTGAGGGACATGGTATTGTGACAGGAGGTGCATTAGGTTATTTGGCATGTTCACATTGTTTTGGTTAGTTGTGGAAACAGGGTGTGAAATTGGTGTATGGAACCATTTGGTTTGGGTTGGTCAGTTGTGGGTGCGATGGAGCGGGTAGTGTGCATGCATGAGGAGTGCGACTGGTGGTATATTGCGTATATTTTCTGCCAGTGATGTAGTTCAGAGTGCAATTTCTGTGGCATTGGGGACCATAGTGGTAGGTTGGTGTGGGTTGTTGGTAGTATTCATGTGGTGGTGGAGGTGGTAGTTGTGGGCTGGCATAGTGTTGTATGCAGTGTGGTTAGTATGAATTTGTGTTCTGGTTTGTGCTTTATGTGGTGTCTTGCTTTTGATTCACTGTTACTGTCCAGTGTGCTGCTCTCGTGATTGTGTTGATGAACAGGGGGAGATGTGTCATAATGTGCTGGCGTTGTGGAATCTCTAGTGGATAGAATGTGTCTGTGGAGTCTTGAGTGAGGAGGTTCCAAAGTGTCAGTTGGAGATGGAGAGCGAGCTGGGTGGATGACAGGTGTCTGTACTACAATTGTACTGAGGAAGTAAATGTACAATAAACCACAAATAACTTACCCGGTTGCTGCGTATTGTGTGGTGGAAGGACCCCACTTACCTTATATCATTATTGTTTGCATTTTCACAAGTTTAATCCTAGCCTTGTATCATTGAACATATTAAATTATAGGCTAAGTATGAAATGTATGCCACAAGAAACACTGAGCCATTGTGGCCTAGTGTTTAAATGCTGGCCCTTGACCTCTGGCAGACCAGCGCTCAAGGATGTATGTTAGTTTTTTTTTAAATTAACAAATTTAATTTAATCAAAAGAAAAGCCGAAAAGGGGTGTACACTTGGAGAATGCTGCTTAACCAAAGTGTGTGCCCTATGGCAAATAATGTATCTAACTGCGCATTAGCTAACAACATTGTGCATTCTCAAAGCCTACAATCCGAAGACCATGCTAGTGGTCTGGAAGCATTCTAGAAATCTATGGATAACAAAACCCTTGAAATTAAAAAAAAAACATTAGTTGCAGGGAGGTTAGGGTGAGCAATACTTTGTAACAAAACCTTTGAAATTCAAGAAAAACACTTTAGTCGGAGGGACGTTAAGGCGAGCAACACATTGTAACAAAACCTTTGAAATTCAAGGAAAAAACTATAATGCAGGGACGTTAAGGTGAGAACTTAATGCAAAAACAAACTGGAAATTCAGCTGAAGCCACCTTAAGTTTGCGCCCCCATTGCACAGACTATGACCACAATGATGACATCACAGATCACATCACTGATGAAATCACTAATTACATGTTCTATGGCAACACTGATGACATTACAAATCACATCACTGATGCCATGACTGGTGACAACACTCATTGCATTGTATATTACATAAACAATGGAATTAGACTCTGCTCTTTCTCTCATACAGACTATCTGGTCGCAATTCAGGGATGGTGTGCCGCCAAAGATCTCTGCTTTAATGCCAGTAAGACTGAGATCCTCCTCATTGGGATACCTGCTCCCTCCTTTCTGCTCTCTCTCTCTGGTGCCCACCCTGTGCCCTCTTCCTGCTCCTTCCTATGAGGCTAAGAACCTTGGTGTCATCTAAGACTTCACCCTGTCATTCTCTCCTCACATCTCTGACATCTCTAAGAAGTCAAACTATAAGCTTCACCTCCTCAGAGTTATTCTTCCTTTGCTCACTTTCCCCCAGAAGCTCACTGTCTCTAGAGCTCTGGTGCTCTCTAGGCTGGACTACTGCAACAACATCTTTCTAAATCTGCCTGCCTCTACTCTTCAACCTTTACAACTTATCCAGAACAGGACTGCAAGAATTGTCATTGGCCTCAAGCCTAGGGAACATATCTCCCCCGCTCTGAAATCTCTTCACTCGCTCCCTGTAGCTGCAAGGATCAAGTTCAAGACCCTCTGCATCATTCACAAGGCTTTCCGGCACCTGGGAACACTCTACCTCCAACTTTCTCTTTCAAAACATCTTCCTTCTTGACCTCTCTGCTCATCCACCTCCGACTCTCTGAGGGTCAGGTGCTTCTCAAAGCAGACAGTTGAGGCCAGACCTCCTTCCTCGGCTGGGGCCTCCATCTGGAACAGCCTCTCTGCCTCTCTCAAACTTGAGGAGAACCACCTCTGGTTCCGGAAGCAACTCAAGACCTTCCTTTTCACTACCGCTTTCTCTCTTCCTATCCCCTGCTGATGTATCTGACTGCTCCACGCACTGTTCACCTGGATACCCTCTGAACTCGGGCACAGGCTCCTGAATGTCCAGTTGCTCTCGCACTACCTACGGGCTTCCCCAGCACTGGAGGGTCAGTACCTGCAACCCTACAGTCCCTTCTCTCCGCACTAATGAGCAGCCCGCTGGCTGCACTTATTGAATTACCTGCACTTCTCCATTCCCCTCTCCCCTGCACCTCTCCTTTTCCCTCTTTCCCATACTTGCATGATCTGAATGACACAAGGCCTAGTAAGAGCATTGTTTTGTTCTCCCTTTGTTTCCCCCTCCTTGTTTTGTTGCACCTAGAAACACTTGTGTGCAGGCACGTTATAAATGCCATATCATAGATCAATTCAATAGGCCTTGTAGCTTGCAAAGCATAATTTGTTGACAGTGTTTATTTTACTCTTTCTTTTTACCCTACACTTTAAAAATGTTTGAAATTGAATTCAGGTCCCAGCAGCACATAAGTGCAAATGTTGATAGACTCCTGCATGTAATTTGCATTTGATATTGTTATATATTAAAAAGATTAAGTCAAATGCTCTCCATCAAATAATGCAGTCTTTACACTGAAACATCAAGTCATTGATGTTAAATAGACAAAAGAGAATATTAGGAATCACATGCTATGTTGTAGAGGAAATAATACACAGAAAGGTATTGCAAATCATATGAGAGGTCTAGTGTATTTATGAGAAGAACACACATATTGTTAGATTGTCATGATGTGTAAAAAGAAAGTAAATAGCACATTTCTGTTAAATTCTATAGAAGGTATACTTTGTGAAGTGTTTACTTTCTGTGAACTTAAGCTACGAAATGTGGTTTACCTGACACTGTATGTTGGTGCCAGTGTCCGCTTTCTTGAAATCAGGAATTCCAGACCCTAACACATTCACTTTGATCATGGTTTTGAAAAACATAATGCACCATTGTGTTACTTGAAAACACATTTTTTTTTCTCAAAATTACAGAATCATTAAGTGCATTCTTAATAGATTTCTTGAACAAGCCTCAAACATGCCCTGACCCCTTACCTTGGCAGGGAAATAAGACCTTATTATAAATCATTTTCGTTGTATCTGTTTCATTATAGCAGGCAATTACAAGTATCCTTTTGATTCTCAGAATATCTCTTTTAGCAGATGGATTATGTTGATATAATTAGGTCAAACCACACACACACACAATTCAATCTATATTGTACAATAAGATGTGCACAAAATAGATGCATTTAAACGTGAATATAGACATATCAGAATTCAGAAGGACAAGTTAAATTACGTGTACATAAAAAGGATGCATTTAAATATACAAATTATGCATACACTGGCATATTTTCTCTGGATTCAGAATATGCTTGCAGGTCTGAATAAATAATTTGTATAAATGGCAGATGTCCATATAGGGAATTATAAGGACAAGAAATATCCAGGGCTAGCTCACTGAGGGCTAGCTCACATACAACACATCCCCTTATTAAATAGAAAATTCAATAGGCCAATTGTAGCAAGGAGAAGTCCTTGGTAGGTGTAAGTCAAGGGAACATATTACAGACTCAGCCACATACAAAAATGATGAGTCAAATGATGCTTCATGGGTGGAGTTTGCTGGGTATTTAAGCTCAAACACACAGGAATGAGGAATGAGGGGGAGGCTTGGGCAAAGCTGAACAGGAGAACAGCTGATTGGATTCCACCTTTAAGTAGCTGATGTAAAATCTCAATTTTCCGGATAATACTGTATGTAGAAGCTTTAAACAAGAACAGGTGGACAGACTGAAAGAAAGAACATGCATGGTGGGGCTGACTTGAAGCAGAGTGATGTCCCTACTTGCCCTGAACATGTGATAGACAAACTAAAAGTGAGTACAATGATGTCAGATCATTTAGACAAACGCCCCAAGAATTAAATATATCCCAGAGAGAAATTTGAAGTATGTTGGAAAACCGTGTTTACAAGTTATGTCACTGAAAGGAAGAATTTAGTACAAGCCGTAAGTGATTTGTGATTTAGAATTAAAACTTTAAACCCTAGGTAGCATTATTGCAATTTGGGTTCTCAGGAAACGGTGGACATCTCAGTTTGAGATGTGCAGACAAAATCCTTTAATTGGTGTCTGTCATTGTCAATAAAATAATGGGAATATCTTCAATAAATAAGCATATGCAACTTGGGTGTTGAGAGGGTGGACCTGATTTTGAGAGAATAGTAAGGGAGTTAGTTGCCTCTGTCCCAGAATTCCAAAGATAAATAGAACTCCTGAATCAAATTCTTTCAAATAATTGTAACTAATTGGACCTGACAAACATATGGTTGTATCAATACCCAAGGTAGACATCAGTAGTGTGTCACATACAGTGATTAACATTGTAGATGCAAATCAGAATAAGAGAAACATATTTTAGAGCAACATGTTTCTCTGATACCAATGCTTGTCAATGGTTTCAGAGAAAGATAGGTGAATTGTTTTGTTCCAAATTGTATCCCAAGAATAGATTTGTCTTTTGGAATCAAACAATCAATATCCAGTTCATTTTTAAATTGGGCTATTAGGTGGCAGAACCACCTATAAACTGGAACTATTGCCTTAGAGTGCAGATAGGGAGAAATGGTATATGAGGAGGGACACCAAGCTTAAAGGTGTTATTTGGGTATTTGCCCACCCATGGACTGCCCATGCCATGCTAAGCCCTATGGCCATTCCAACCAAATTCCTGCCCCTCCCAGCCAAAAACACCTCCTCATAAGAACTTGTTTAGCTCACTTTAAACCAAGCCTTAACATCAAACTTTGCATTCTAAGTACCTGCCAGTGTTTTTTGAAAGGAGTCTTCTCAGAGTCTTTGAATTAATTGGAGTTATAAACACGAAACTGGTGTAAGAAATGTCTAACTAGATCTTCCTTCAGCCACTCCATTTATAAGCACTATGTGTGTCGTTCACAGAAGTCCTGTTAAAACAAGCATTGGCAAAGCCAATCTTTTTGGCGTGTGTATAAGTATTAGGAATTTGCGAGACACTGCTATTAAATGTCCAGGTAGTCGCACCATTTTTCACCTGTTTCCATTAATGGCCAGTTAATATCTCTATGAGAGTGACTGGCAAATGCCTTTCCCATGCCTACACAAAATCCAAAACTGTTGGCATTGCAATTGTTTGTTCTAGATTGTGGGATGTGGGATGTTTTATTCAATCACCTCAAATAGTCATTTTTATTTGATGTTCTATGTGGGGCATTAGAATGTGTTGCTATCAAATTTGTGTAAAATTCCAGACTATTTGTAGTTTAGACATACACTGGAGATTTTCCACTTAAATAGAACAGATATTTTCATTGTGCACTTCTTTATCATATTTATATTTTACTTCCCTATTTTTTTTAATTGTATTTCATATATGTGTTCGTCTGTACAGCACACAGGCACATTCGTGCTGTGTTTGTGCTATAGAAAAAGCTCAAATAAATAAATAAATATGTTGGGTTGTTTCAGCGAATTGGAATGAAAACACTGAAACAAAAGCAGTGATGTTGCATTTCTTTTCTGTGTACAAGCCACCTGCTTGTAATTGATATATTGTGCATGCTGCCCTGAACGTTATGCAATCGAGAACTCAAATGCTCCACGACAATAGTGAGTGTATCTTATCTACATGGCCATTAGCAAGCAGCTGTGAAATAAAGAAACACAGAAAATCACGAATAAGGCACGTGGGCCTATCTAGTAATTTCCAGATGTTGAGCCACTGGTTTCTACTTATGGCAAATTTGACCGATAAGCGACCCAACTGCTCTGAACTTGTGGCCCTTGCCATTCCCTTGAAATGACGTTTGCTCCCAACCTTTGAGGGATAGCATGGTAAGGTGTGGTAAAACAACCAACAGAAATTGCATAGGTGTTACTTGCATATGTTATCTACATGTAAAACTGCATTTCACGTGTTCATCTCGCACTTAGGGATAGTGTTTCATTATTTATATACGTTCAACAGGGAGTGGCAAATATATGCGATTGCACTTAAAACATATGGACAGGGTTTTTTGCTGCTCAATAGACGCACAATTCTTAAAAACACTGACGTGGGATGCATAATAGCACCATTTATTTACGGTTTTTATTAAATAAAACAAAGTAGAGGCAATATAAAATATCAATGCTAAGACAAACAAGTTATTTTCGCGAAATGTGCTTGGGATTGCCAATGTGCACTCTATTTTAGTTTCACACTGATAATTACATATTTTATGAAACTGCTGTCTCTAGTGGTGTATGACTTATAGTTTAAAATATCCTGTCAGTTGACTAACAATATGCCTTGTATAGAGCACGCGGATGAAACCATGAAAATACTGTCCTTGTGAAGCTAGTTCCCAGGGAAAGGGGGCAGTTTCAATTCAACACGCGGGCTTGTGTTCTTTAATAATTGATAAAGGGTTCAGAGCAGTAGGTCTTGCATGATAGGCTGATTTCCGCAGCACGTGACTTCACACCGAACGTGTCGCAATTAGCAGCCTTGCTTTTGCGCGAGGCGGTTGGATCGAATTCCTTCTGGAACACGCTCAGATCGAGCAGATTGCGGACAAAATACTCCGGCTCAAAGACGAGCCAACAGCGAAAGGCATTTGAGGAGATTAGATAACTCATGCTGCCCCAGAGCGTCTTAACTATTGTTATAAATAGGAAGTAGTGCCAAGAGCACAGGGGGCCTCCTCGGTGCAACCAGCTAAACAGGCAAAGGCTACTGCTGCAGAGAATTTATCGGCGCCATCTGGGCTCTTTTGCGGCCAACTGTTCCCGACACAAATCTCTTGCATAGTGTGTTCTCATTTCTGATTGGACAGAGAACAGGGAATACATTTGAAACCTTTCATTTTTAAAGTCTGGCGTGTGACATCCGACAAAGATATCCAAACGGAGGTAATGCAATAATATGTGATCCGCTTTTAAAATAATTTGCTCACACGTGGCCTCACTTAATACAGACACTGGACAAAAAAAGGCTTGCCAGCTCTATTGGTGAATGACAACATCTTCTTTTCTGTTCTAATTTGTTTATTACTATAAGTAAATACTTGTTAAGTTAACATATAAAAATGTGTGTGTTAACAAAGGTACTAGAAGATATGAGCCCTATCACATTTGAATACAGCACTATGTTTTCAGATTGCAACTGCATGGGGGCGGTTAACTTCAAAATAAATTGTTAACACGTTTGAGGCCAAAGTCACACAAGTTTGGCCCTTACATGTCAAGTGCTTCCTCAAAGACTTCTACAGGGACTAAAGGGGAGAAAAAAGGCTCACAGAATTACACGTAAATAGCGTTAACTTGATTAACACAGAACAGGAACACATTTCAAATGGAACAAGTCGATCAAAAGAAATGCTGTCCTCTCAAGCCTCAGACATCCGGGACTCCCCTTGAAACTGACAACAGATGTAACTCATTTCAACTAAGGCGGACTCAGAATGTTCACTTATGCGTGATTAACAATGGCAGAAACATGCAAATGATGACATGATGGCCATTCACTAATGCAGATGTAGTTTTTACTCCACTATGTGTCACTGAAGTGACATGATTGAACCAAAAGCTAACATTGGTGGGGTGGAACTCAAATCAATCACATTAGCTACACTGCCATCATAACACTGGTGTCTGCCGAGGGAGCTGCTTGGCGCAGTTTTGAACATCAGTGGGCACAACGCTTCTTTTCATCGTGACTAGGGCAATTACATTACTTTCATGAATGTGGGTAATAATACCAAGGATTACTTGTGGGTATAGACACTTTGATTGCTTTTATGTGTGTATAGTCAATATTATCACTATTATAAATATGAGTGCTGCTTTACTCTGCTTTTTGTTATTCCCTTCCTAATGTCCTACTGCACCCTGCTCACTGCCCACACATGCTCACAAGCCCTGCCCTTTAGAGCCATGAACTAAACATGTTCTAATGTATACATATTGCAAGTTAAACTTATCTTTTAGGCCTTAATAAACACATTAAAAAAACTGAGAAGAAACCACACGTCCAGTGTTTTACGTATTCTGCACACCTTGTAAACGGGTTTGGTATGTGAGTCTTGAAATTATTTATTTATGTATTTATTTATTTATTTACACATGTTATGTTACTTGATATTTGTATATTGCCTAATGACATTGTTATGGCTTCAAAGCAATGTGGGATGGAGGGCCTTTCAGAAGACAGTAGTCTGTGCAATCATGAAAATAAAAGAGTAATGCTTTGCATGTGAACAGTAATTGGAATGTAGGTGATTATTCAAATACTAGCAGAGATTACTAATTTAAAGGCATTATGTGGCAGTTGGATCACATTTTTCATGGGACTCCGCTGTATTCTATGGGTTGTGGCACAAACTGAGGATGTGTTCTCTTGCAATTGTTCCTTGCACTTATGTCCTGTTAAAAACAAGTGCTAAGAAAGGCAACATTTTGGCTTTTTTATAATTACAGCAAAAATGTGTTACTTGGGGTAAAATACAGTCTAGGAATGTAACATGTACGGGCAATTAAATGGCTTAGGGATGAGTGTGAACAAGATTGGGCCTGGCTACCTAGATCATTGAATAGCCTGAATTCTACCTAGAATTTCTCCTTTATTTCTCCTTTGTTCAAAATGATCCGTGTTCCGAGCTATTGTCTTACTTCCAATCCGCTCATGCTTGCCACGCTTCTTTATACTGTCATCTCTACATAAATTTGGAAAAGCACTTCCTCTGGCTCCTTTTAGAATATTAAAAATAGGGCCAGAGACCTGTTTATACTTTTCCTCCCCTCTCACTGTGTGCTCTAGCACCTTAAAGCATCTCATCTACTAAATGGAATTACCAATAATGATCTCAGACCCAAATCACAGGACAGACTCAAAGAATATGGCAAAGTACTACTTAATTGTCATTATCAGCTCGAATACAGCAGGGCAATCTGGGCAACAACAAACTTTAGTCCACGCACTCAGAATTCAATTTGAATTACACAAAGGTTTTATACCTCAATGTACGTCAGCTATGATGTCATCCTACGTGGCAAACTGAAAAACCTATTGAAGGGAGGGATTGGTTAAGGGAACATATATACGTATATATCATAAAAGTATTAGTAATATCACTGAATGCCCTTTATCTAATAGACTCGCCTTAAACCACCTCTAAATATGTATAATACAGATTATAGCAGAATAGCATCAGTGGGTTGGCCTTTGCAACAATGTATACTGTAACTCAGAGGTGGATCTTTAGATTTCATGCACCAAGGAAAGATGATACATTCAGTTTTCCATGTTTTGATTATTTTTTCATTTTCTGCTGTATTTCGTGATAACCAATACGTAGTGTTCATCCAAAAATCAAAGTGTACTTTGTTCAACAGAAAATCCTGTACATTTATCAAAAGAAACCCCTATATGTTTTTCACCACTATGTGTGGATCTTCAGGAGGTGAATAGTGTTCATGTACATTTGTATACTGCTAATATGTTTGTTGATTAATCCTGTTGAGGATGTTGTTTTTTATCTGTCATCTTCCCCAACATAGATCCTTATTTGAGGTAATTAAATTGGCTTTATTTTCCAATATTTATTTTTGAAAAGCAGAAGAAGGAGGTGATTCTTTTCACTCCAGGCTGTGAGCATGTTGCTACATAGACCTGCTGATTGGTTGGCATTCTCTCCAAACCTTGGACATTCGGCTTGTTAGTATCACATAAAAAAAAACGTAGGTGCAGAAAGCAACGTCAGACTACTACTCACTTGCCCAATTAGTCCATCATCTCTCATTGGTCAGGCCACCAAGCAAAGCTTCTTCTTTATAGTTGACCTTGCAGCTTTTTCATTGTTCTGGGACTTTAAAGGGAGTGTAGGTACACCATTATCTTCATCTGGAGCTTAATGAATAGCCTTTGTTTACAACTACTGAGTCACGTGTGAGACCACGATTTTGTCAATTTCGTCCTTTATTTACTGCTATCTGATTTAATTAAGCTGGGTGTAATTACTCCTCTTGGCCTCTGGAGACTTGTTCACTACACCTTACATAGCCTTTTTGCATATTGCATATTTGATTGTCCAATACGTGGCTCTTACAGATGTTTTCTTCTTTGCTTAATCTTAGAGAGATATGTCTTATGTACATGGCCTATCCGCCTGACTTCCTTTGTGACTTGCAATTATTCCTTGATGTGGCATCCTTGATCCCAGGCCAATAGAATCCTCTTTATTCCTCACACAAAGCTGTTGTCCAGCGTGTCCAGACTCTGCAGCCCTGGTGTGTCTCTGATGTAGTTTGATTGGTTTCAACACAAGTACAACGTCCATCTTTCCATCATGTCCACCTTAGCCACATTATGTTTTTTTCTACAGCACGCTTCTGTTTGTCTCAGCTACCTTGCTTTTCTGCCTATGTACATTCGCTTCATCACTCCTCATTTATTTCTTCGGTGCATATGATTTCTTTGTATACGATTACATGTTTCTCTCATCATTCCAGTTAAATCTTATCCTTTAAGTATTTTCATATCGTTTCAGTGCATCTTCGTATCTTTCCCTCATGACGTCACTCTTTTCTCATCAGATTTTACATATTTTTTTGTTTTTTGTTTTATTAAAGGTCACATGGTTAACTATAACCTTTAACACTAAGTAAGATAGGCATTCAATACACACATATATAAAAAAGGACAGTACATGTATGATTTTTAGATCAACAATAAATAGTCACTAAATAGGTTAAAAAGTGACATGATATAAACTGAGGATAAAAACTTGCATTTCATAAAACTTCCCATTAGATCAACCCGCTCACTGAGAAAAAAGAATAAGTTAAAACATATGCAGTGTTCCTTCAAGTCAATAACTTCATGATTTCTTCCCATATATAATAAACAGTGAAGTTCATAACTGAGTTTCTTCCTTCGTATATTAGGGACCAGAATTGGTTCATGTGTATAAAATGTACGTCATGTACCAATTTAATGTTACCTTTTTCATATAGGGATGTTAAACCATGATAATCAGTCAAAAGGTGTCTAGCAGTCTCCAATTAATTTCCACATGCTCTGCATACGCGATCTTTTTTTGGGATTTTAAGCCACGCTCCCCTATTAGCCAGCGTTGGTAGCTGGTTCACCCTTAATAGCAGAATAAATCTTTGTTAGGGAGAATTTTCTGTTTAGGCTGAATTTCCTAACCTAGTGTGTCCCCCAGCAGCTTTGCTGGATTTTTGGGGTTTATTTTTTTTCTCCTGCCAAGAGTGAGACTCTTTTACCCTCACTCTTGGGCATGATTTGAGTGTGTTTCTTTGAATCTAGATGTGTTTAATGGGCTATGGGGTCTTTTACCCCATAGGGCTTCATGTGTTTTTGTGATGTGTGTTACACAGCACCCTCAGTGCAGTAACACAGGGGTGTCATAGTGACCCCCCAGTATAGACTCCATACCCTGGGACTGACTACTGTCTCCCAGGGCATGTAAAGTCACCATTGACTTTACTAGTCTTAAATTCTGAACAGAACCAATACAAACCATCATATTGTGGACGTACTGGCTGGGGCAATTCAATTGCCCCGGGGTTTGTTAGTCGAGGGGGCACGTCTCTGTCCCCCCTGATCGAGTTTTGGCTGGTGGCAGTGGATACTACTTTTTATATTCAACCGCGAATATTTTCCTATGGGATTTCCCATTGTTTTAGGCTACTATCCTTATTTAATTATTTACGGTAGCCTCGAACATACCGCCGGATTATTTAATTAATAATAATTCTCCGGTTGGTATTTTTTGCCAAAACTTGATTCTAAAATGGCGTTTGTGTTCTTTTCTGTGACTCCAACCCAAGTCGAGCCCTTTGTTCCACTTTTTGGCGGGCTTCTCCACAGAAGCCCTCCAAACTGGTGCCACTCTGTCTGGGGTACTTAGGAGGGGTGGAGGGGGATTTAGGCACCCTGGACTGAGTTGCCTAGGCAACTCAAGTCGCACTCCGTCCTGATTGGTCCAAGTGGTGAGCCGGCTGGCTCACCACTTAGCATGTTTGAGTGACAGCTAGGCTGAGTGAATGGGGGTTTTCTGCATAAAAGCAGGGCTTTGGGGACTGGAACTTCAGAAGTCGCCACAGGACCTAAGAATCCGACGAGGGAGAAGCTTAGCCGACCTGCCATGACGACACCACCGGTGGAGCCCTGCTGGACCGTCTCACCACTTTTCCCAACGACAGAGGAGATCTCCCGCCGGAGAGTCTTCTTCCTTTGACTGGTGGGGATAACCAGTTTCACCGTCTTTTCGCCTTCCCGACGTACCTCATGGCCGCCTTGCCTGTGCCAAGCACCCCGGCAACCGGGATACCACGTTTTACCACGACCACAAATAAAAGGTACCACCTTTAACCGGAAAACTCCGCGGCTGGTTTCTTCCCTGGCAGTGCAACGACCTTCATCTTTCCTCCAAATCGAGATCTTCTCTTCCCCTGGATAACAACGTGACTTGCACCCACTGCCAGGAACGACTGCCACCGCTGGAGGATCCTTCCCACTTAAGGTACTGTGTCCCGCCTGGCTTCCCTTGCTACCGACTGTACGGGGTAGATTTAGCCCCCGGCTTTCGAACCTGGGTTAGCTTGGGACACCCTGGCTAAACTTTCCTAAGCCTCTCTAAACTCTTTTTGAACTCTCTGCAAGACTTTCTAAGCCTAGTGTAACTGTGTGATCTTGGGCGCATTTGTGCTCTGCTCTCTCTAAGAGTGGGCCCAGCCTTTGGACTTTGGCTCACCGGTGACTTTTGCTCTTCTGCCTTGCTAACAGTGTTCCTGAATCTTAGAGTGCTGCACCTTTCCATATTCTGTCTTTTTCCCTCCCTTCTTCACAAAATTATTGGAGTGCCATCTAGTTAAGCGCTCACCTCTGTATGAAAATAAGTGGTGTTTTACTAAGACTTATCTGATAAGGAAAAAGGGGTGTATATATTACAATAGTAACTGTGTTTAGAATATTTTACAACAAGAGTGCTGGAGTGTTTCAAACAGTGTGTTTTTAAATAAATAATTATATACTTTGATACCAAAGCTCTGGTCAGTGTTTGCTTGTATTATTGTGTCTGAGTGCCTATTGTGTATACTCTGCATACTGCCTCACTCTTCTTGAGAGAAGTCTGACTGCTCAGCCACAGCTACCAGGTAAATCTGGGTGGTACAGACTGCTACCAAGTGGGTTTACTGCTAACACCTGTAGTCCTAAATCTTTTGCAGTGTTCCCTAAGGGAAATGCACAGGTTTCTGCCTAAAAATCTTTATACTGTAGCATTTTGCAAGTTAACAATATACATACATTTAGAATCTGTAGGGATTTGCCTGCATAGAGTATGTCACATAATTTGATTTCCCCGCTAAGTAAGTAGCCTGTGTGTCACAATTCCAACTCATTGCCTTTTGTTTTATTTCCACACATTTAGTAGCGAGATTTTTATCCGGCAGACATGTGCATCCTTTTGCTTTCAAAAATATTTCAATGTCACTATGCCATGTCTTCAGGGCTGGATGTATAGTCAGATCTTGATCCATGAATAGATAGAATTGGGATTTCCTTGGCTTAGCATCTATTTGAGGTAGAAATTACAGGCTGCCATCATTTTGCGAGTAGGGAGGGTGACAATTCACAATTCAATGCTGATTGCCTCGACTGGTACACATTGTGGAAGACCTAAGGCCATCCTCCATAGCTTCCCCTCTAATAGTTTTAGCCAGGCAGTTTCCTTAGCCGAGAATACTTCAAGGCCATAAAGTGCACTTGGGTTAACAAATATATAGTTTCAATAGTCTCTCTACCGAAAAGGCACCAGATTTAGATATAAACGATTTGATTGCCTTGAACTTAGCAGTAGTTTTTTACCTACTACTGCTTTAGAGAGTACCTCCTTATCTAGGTTATTAGTAATTAGCATTCCAAGTATAGATAGCATGAGACATCTTCCAGAATAACATTTTGAATAGACCATCTATATATTTTTATAGTTTTACAATTTAGTTTGATCGTCATCATTTTTGTTTTAGATAGATTGACAATTAATCCATGTTGTTTGGACTATCTCTCTAAAGCATTCAAGCTGTGTTGTAATCCCAATGCAGTCTGATCAAAGATTACAATGTCATATGCGTAGGAAAGCCAGGCAATAGTGTTGTTTCCAATACAAGGGGGGGTGGTTATTGCAGTTCTTAAAAGCCCCTTCAAGATCGGAGATATATATATATATATATATATATAAATATCGGGGCCAATGTGCAGCCTTGATTTAGATTAAAAAAATTAACAGGTATCTTTTCACTGACTGTACCTTCTTGTTCCACTCAAATCTGCACAGTATTGTCTGCATATCATGATTTTGCAAAATATCAAATTTGAGGATGTAGATCACCTTTCTCCATGTTTTCCCAGAGGATCTGTCGGTCCACCATGTCAAAAGCCTATCAATGTAGCAAATATAGCGTACATTCGGTTTTGATAGTCGAGTACTACAGATAAAAAGTAATAAAACCTAGATGTTAGACTAGGCACTATAACCCTTACTGTATTCGGATAGTATAGTTGATTACTAAACATCTTCTTACTATCCATCAACACATTAATGTAGGTCAGGAGTAGTTTGATAAAGATTTTTGGCACTTGAGTCTTTGGGCCTCATTACACGGTAGGCGGTAAGGGTTTACCGGTACCGGTATTTTACCGATACCGGTAAACCCTTACCGCCTTACTATGAGGTCCCTTTGCGGCTTGGTACATTAACGCCTGCTTTTAGCAGGCATTAAAAAACAAACCCGCAAAGGGACCGGGGTGCTAATTACGGTACCGCAATGTTACGGTACCCTAATTAGCGCCTTCCCCATTCCCATTGAGCCAATGGGGCAAAAATGGGAATGGGGAAGGGCAATGGAGGAAGTAGGAATTACCGCCTTCCCAACCTTGGAATAGGGTGGTAATTCCCCTTTCCTCCAAGGCGGTACCAGTAAATTACCGGCATGAACCATGGCGCTAATAGCGCCATGGTTTACCGCCTACCGTGTAATGAGGCCGATATCAATGATAACATTCTGTAGTTTGCCGGAGAGTCTCTTGGCCCTTTTGTGTACACTGGAATCAGCACAGATGTCCTCCAAGATTTGGGGATTTGGCCTGCATGTGCTATTTCAGTTGAAATGACATATAGTATAGCGGCCCATACGTTTGCATTTGTCTTATATATCAAATTAGGGAGGCCATCAGGGCCAGGTGTTCTTGAGGCCTTCATGTCACCTATGATTTTTTTTTTATGTCAGCGTCAGCAAGTTTGAAATATTCCTGATCTCTTAGATTCAGATATTGACATTTTTTTTTTGTTGATAATTCAAGAAAAAACGTTAGTTGCAGGGACGTTAAGGTGAGAACTTAATGCAACAAAACCCCTGAAATTCAGCTAAAGCCACCTTAACTTTGCACCCCCTGTTGAGCAGCCTATGACCACAATGATGACATCACAGATCACATCACTGATGACATCACTAATAACATGTTGTCTGAGAACACTGATGATATTAAAAATCACATCACTGATGTCATCACTGGTGCCAGCACTAATTACGTTGAATATAACTGATTACATCAAAAATTGAATTATACATAACATCATTTATAAGTTAGCTCATGAAGAGTTTGATTACCTTAATAACAATTTAGGCCATGGACTTGGCCATAACAAAGGCTGGGATCACTGGCCAGTACTAGAAGACCATGGTTGTATACGAATTGATCGTTTTACAACTGTTCGAATTGCAATTGACCTTTTCACAATTGACCGAATTGTGAAGGTCAATTGTAACATATATGTCGGGGGAAACCCCCCACAATCCCCACCCAACGCCAAATCCCCCAAAACTCCTATATATATATATAAACTGAGATTCTACACATCGGCACTCCCACTCCCTCCTTCCCTGCTGCTCTCTGGCCGGCCCCTCTGGGCCCTCTTCCTGCTCCTACCTGCAAGGCAAAAAACCTTGGGGTCATCTTCGACTCCACACTCTCCTTCTCTCCTCACATATCCGACGTATCTAAGAAGTCACACTACCAGCTACACCTCCTCAGAGGTATCCTTCCTTTCCTCTCCTTCCCCAGAAGCTCACTGTCTCTAGAGCCCTGGTTCTCTCTAAGCTGGACTACTGTAACAGCCTCTATCTTAATCTGCCCGCCTCTACTCTCCGCCCTTTGCAACTCATCCAGAACAGGACTGCAAGACTTGTCCTTGGCCTCAAGCCCAGGGACCGTATCTCTCCAGGACTGAAATCACTACACTGGCTCCCAGTGACTGCGAGGATCAAGTTCAAAACCTTCTGCATTGTCCACAAGGCCGTCTGGGGCCTTGGGCCAAAATACCTTCAACTCTCTCTTCCTAAATATCTTCCTTCTCGAGCTCTTCGCTCATCCGCCTCCAACTCCCTCAGGGTCAGCCGCTTCTCCAAACAACGAGTTGGGGGCAAATCTCTTTCCACTGCAGGGGCCTCCCTCTGGAACAGCCTTCCTACCTCCCTGAAACTTGAGGGGAACCACCTCCGGTTCCGGAAGCACCTCAAAACCTTCCTCTTTGCCTCCGCTTTCTCTCCCCCTCTCCCCTGCTAATACTACTGAAACTGCACTGAATCTGCAACTGGGCCATTCACCGTTCTCGGCCCAGCCACTCTCCCCTGCACTGCCTCCACGGCAACCCCTGCACTACGGGACTGTGTCTGTATCCATACAGCCCCCCTTCCCAGCACTTGTCTGCACTTACCTCGCGCTTGCCACCAGCTGGCCCTTGTTATTTATCCTGTATGCTGTATGCTAATAACCCTGTACTGCACTTTCCCCTCTCCCTTTCCCCCATGCACTTTTCCCTTCCCCTCTACCCTTGCACTTGCGCGATCTGAATGACACCTGGCCTAGTAAGATCGTTGTCTGTCTCCCCTTGTTCCCCCCCCTGCCTCGTCGCGCTTTGAAACACTTGTGTATAGGTGCGTTACAAATGCCTTATCATATCATATATATATATATATATATATATATATATATATATATATATATATATATATATATATATATATATATATATATATATATATGGGGGTATATATATATCGGTTTGGTTATATATATATATATATATATATATATATATATATATATATATATATATATACGGTCAATTGTGAAAAGGTCAATTGTGACCCTTTAAATTCGGCCAATTGTTCATTCGAACAATTGTAAACGAACAATTTGGGTAATACCGAAGACCATAGCCAGTGGTCGGTTAGTGTTCGAAAAATACCAATGGGCATGGTTAAAAGCCATGCCTAGTAGCCCATCACTGTTTTCAAATATACAGTGCGCAACATTGAAAGCTGTAGTCAGTGGCCATGGCTAAAGGCCATAGCTAGTGCACATTAATATGTTAGAATATACCGTCCACATAGCTCAAAACCGTGGACACTGGCTAGTATTGAAGTTCATGGCTAGCGGCTAGTTAGTGTATATAATATACAGTGGGCAAGGCTGAAGGCCATAGTTAGTTGCTGGTTATTTTTGTATAATACACAGTGGACACGACCGTAGGCTATTGCTTACTGCATTTTATTATTGTAAAATTTACAGTGCACATGGCCAGAAGATGTACACACTCCTCAAGGTCAAAGCCCATGGCTATTGGCCCATTTATATGTTAGAATATATAGTGGGCACAGCCAAAGATAGTGGACAATGGTATGTATTGTGCTAATGTCCATGGCTAGTGCCTGACCAGTGTATATAATATACAGTGGACATTGTTGAAAGTTGTACCACTGGTAAAGGTCAAAATCTATGGCTCTTAGACTGTTAGTGTTTTAAAATATTCAGTGCACATGGGTGAAGGTTGTCACCACTGTCCATAACTGAAGGCCAGCACTATTACCGATTAATTTGTTAAAATATATTTGTCTATGCACACTGGCCATGGCTGGAGGCCATGCTTAAGGTCAGTTATTGTTGTAATGTAATTAGTGCTGTCAAGAGTGATGGCATCAGTGATGTGATTTGTAATGTCACCAGTGTTCTCATACAACATGTAATTGGTGACATCATCAGTGATGAGATTTGTGATGTCATCATTGTGGTCATAGGCTGCGCAACAGGGTGTGTAAAGTTAAGGTGGCTTTAGATTAATTTCAGGGATTTTGTTGCATTAAGTTCTCACCTTAACATTCCTGCAACTAAATATTTTTCCTTGAATTTCAAGGGTTTTGTTATTGCATACATAATTCACATTAATAATACAGACAATTCAGCTAATTAAAACACTGTATTATGTCTAGAAAGTAAAATAAAAAGCAACTGGACAACCGCATACAACCTCAAATAAACCTGTTGTTATAAAAAATGAGTTTGCATATGTACTTAACTTGTTAAGGTATTTACATGTGTATGTACTGTTTATAAATAGTTATAAAAATGTTACAGTTACAGTTACAGCTGCAGCCTCTCGAGTTGTTAGTTCAAAAACAACCCTATAGTATGTATAGTACATATATAATGTTGGCCTGAAACCAATTGCATCATGCACTATACATTGCCAGCATAGAATCGTCAACGTATTAAGAATAACCAGAGGGTGTCCATTTTGTGAAATATCTGCCATTTGCTTTTTCTTTTCTGTAAAACCGCTTTGCAAAATGTATTCTATACTTCGAGCTCATGCACGGTGCGAGGCCACAGCCTGAATGCTGAAAGATTAACACAGACAGGATTGTCAGACGATACAGAAATACATTGTTTTCCTCCCTCACAACGTCCTTGGAGGCGAGAAGAAAACTGTATTTAATCAGCGGCCCACGTGCCGGCCTGTTTCGCAAACTCTGTAGCAATAGGCAGTGAAAGCATGAATTATATTCTTTCTAGTGGCACTCCTTTGTGGAGAATGTTTTTTTCTGCCTCAGAACTGTCTTACCCGTGGTACATGAATAGAAACGCACAGATAACGTGCTAAAGAATGTCACTCTACTACGAACACAATAGCCTTGCTGTACTAAGAGCTCTATGTTCTCCATAACAAAGAACTGTCTCTGCTACTGCTGATAGAATAAGTATATTTAGAGTGAATAGGAACTTGTCATAACGTGTCATAAATGTCATGATTGTCAATCATCGAACCCTAGCCTAAAAGATACATTATGGGCAGTTTATATTGCCTTCTAAAGATTGCATGTCATGTATAAATATTGCTGCTTGAGCGTTGCTCGCTCTCTTGCGTCTCACAAGGTCTGGGTACACATGTTGCGAGACGTTAGACCCGCGTCAGCTGACTGGGAATACCTTGAAATAAACCAGACTTGTTTGGAAAAGCGAACCTTGTGTCTGTCGTATCACTAGTATATGGTGATTGTGCCTTTTTTTTCCATATGAGGGGTCTTTACAGCTTAGTAAATATGGCGCCCGAATAGGGACCCTCCCCCTTTTGCTCCATCGTATACGTTCAGTTCGAAGAAGGCAAAAACGAGTCAAGGATGAAGCCATCGAGCCGGGATCGAAAGGTGTTCGGGGCGCCCCTGTAGAAGTAATGAGAGACTCCTTTGCAGATCTGTACATAGCCGTTCCCTGATCGACGAGCAGCGCCCACAGAGAGCATTGAGGCGAGGGTCTTGAAATGAGGCAGATTGAGCCAAACACGCAGTCACGATTATTCTTGGTTGCATCTGTATACGGACAAATTGCGTCCTGAGTGACAAATTGATGAATTGATTGATCAGGTGAGTCGTGCCCCGATTCTTAAAACGTCCTGCTATTGATCGAGTGTTGCTCTTGCAAAATCAAACACAAAAGGTAAGAGAAGGGTAAGGATTAATTATGCCTGGGAAATTGTCTTCCTGTCTAGTGGGATTTTTCCACTGCGGTAGACAATCTTTGGAAACTGGCCAGGTAGCGCCACCTGAGGGGTCGCCGGCATTTGAAATGTATGTGAAATATGGTAAGGGGCAATAATGTTTAATGCTATTTGGCATAGGCAAACCAGACATGTAGAAGACTTGCAGTGGCCTAATAATGGGAGCTTTGAATTAGAATATATAGAACACCTAGAATCAGTATTGCTACGAAAGAAAGCACGACTAGCGGCGTTTGACGTCATAAGAGACTGGAGGAAGGAAGCTAATCTCCGTCTGAGAAGTAGAGAGAAACATGCGCGCAGACATAAATCAAATGCAGAAAAAGCATTAGAGCTTGATCTGCATCACCAAACAGAGGCCCTTAGGAGACTGGACAGAGCTTTCCAATTAGGTGTACAGAAAATATATCCACAACAAGAGTTGCATACATCCCTCCAATCAGATTTGCATACATCAGATGAGTTAATAAACAAAATCTTGAATGAGGGAAGAAATGATTCCCAAAGTAGTACTGACCCAGTTGCACCCCCTCGATATGTACCTCCTATTCCCGTAGTTCCATCAGCCCCATCTCCTCCCTCTGTGACACCATTTCCTCCACCGCCTTCTGAACATGAGTTAGCCGCTATTGTGGGCAGTTCTACAGAGATGGGACCTGCGAAAGGAAGCGGTAGAGTGACTTGCAGTACGGTTAGCAATGACAGGAAAGAAGAGCTGAGAAATTGGGCAGAAACGTATATTGAAGGTGGCGATGAAGCAGCCGTGCAAAGTTCCATATCTGATTATAGAGGCCTGGTGAACAGCAGGTATTGTTGGAATGCAGGGGGGATTATCTTGTGAAAAAATGGAGTGATTTAATGGACACATTGGCACTGCAGAGGTTGCGTGATTTGGTTTTTCTTTCTCGTTTATGGGATAATGCGTCGAAAGTACGAGAACATGTAGGCCGAATGTTTGAGTTTAAGTATGAGCTCGATCAATTGCTTAGAGAAATAGGGAAGAAAGATAAACCGCACATGTCATATGTCCAGCAATTTTGTCCGCCGTTGAAACCTGTTAGTGAAGAGAGGAGGATTTGTACGCGAGATGCGCTTAGATGGATTTCAGATGCTGCCATTTCCCCAATTGCAGTGCATGATATGTTCAGTCAGTATACACCAGAAATGCAGAGAAAGGTATTACAAGTCATGGTTGAGTATTTGCAAGATGTATGTATGAAGAAAAGTATATGTTGTCCCGCTGATTTACTGACAATTTACAAGAGAGCATTTTCACCTGAAAAAGGGGTGATGGCTTTTTCTCTTGATTTAGCTTTGTTGATTAGTAAACGAGCAAA
This sequence comes from Ambystoma mexicanum, assembly GCF_040938575.1. Classification (NCBI taxonomy): domain Eukaryota; kingdom Metazoa; phylum Chordata; class Amphibia; order Caudata; family Ambystomatidae; genus Ambystoma; species Ambystoma mexicanum. The sequence continues at coordinate 294,424,084 of NC_090941.1, forward strand.
TATGGAAACACCTAGTTTGCAATTGCCCATGAGGGAAGTGCCTCCAATGTTTGTCCCGCAAGTCGAAGTACCTGCAGCTGGAGCGATCGCAGCGCACACTATAGAAGCACATTATACTGCACAGTTTGTGCATGTCCCTTTGTCTAGACAAGAGGTAAATAATATAAGGCAGACAATCCCTGATATTAGGAAGAATCTGTAAGGGTTCTATAAAGAAATTGAATCTGTTTTGAATTCCTCTGTTTTTACATTGAGTAACATTGATTTATTGTTTCCCGTGATTCTTCCTGTAGATATATGGAAACAGGTTAGAAATATAAATGATGCAATGATGTTAGGTGACACATGGGAGAATTTGACTAGAATTGATGGCGAGAGAAAGGCTGGAGAAAAACCGCTAGCCTTACCCACGTGAATAGTTCAGAAATTGAAAACCTTGATACCCGAAAAGAGAATTGTTTGGGATAAATTAACTGCTTGTTTACAGGGCAAAGATGAAGGAGCGACTGATTATTTTAACCGATTTGAAGAAGTTTTTGCAGATTTTAGTGGTCAAGATTTGCGCACTGAACCCGGGAAACGATTGTTTGTTGATAAGTTTGCGTGAGGGTTGCTACCTAAAATTCAAAATGTAATAATGACATCTGAAAGCGCATGGCAAGCAAAAACACAAGGTGAAGTATTACACATGGCCCAGTACTATGAGAATAGGGTAGGACAGAGAAGGACAAAGAACAGAGGGACAAAGGGAATTTGAAAACAAAAGTATTGATGCAGCAAGTAGCGAACAATAATAGAGGTGGCGGGAACGCACAATTTAGAACCCAATTTCCGAACATGCAAGGTGGTCCAATAGGGATTAATCAATGTGCCTATTGTAGACAAGAAGGCCATTGGCGAGCACGGTGCCCGCAGATACAGAATCGAAATGGAAATTTCCCAAGAAGACAGCATAGAGGCCGTCCGGGAACACAAGGACAGAATACGAAACAAAGAGCACCACAATTTCACAATAACCAGGGGAATCAGAATCAGAATCAACATCAGGGAACAAGCACGAATGATGGGAACATTTTTGACAATCAGGCCAATGCATATTACACTGGCCATTATACATCTGATGATGTGTTATTTTACTAGGACAGCCCAGAGCAGGGGTTGGAACCAGTATCTATTCCCGTAGACCAGAAATGGCCCTACGTAGAAATGAAGGTTGGGAATAGGAAGCACATTTTTCTAGTGGACACAGGTGCACAAAAATGTTCGAATGATCATCAGCAGGTTCCAGATATACCATTGTCAGGGCATGACAATGTCTCATTAGGGTTCTCAGGTACACCAGTAATTAGTCCAGTGTCACAATCAGTCCCTATAATACTAGGTCCATTTACCAAGTCTTGCCCATTTCTTTTGATGAAAACTGCGGCGAAAATGTGTTGGGATTAAATTTGTTGAAGAAATTGAATGCGGTTATTTATTGTTCTCCTGATGGAGTATATTTGACAATATCCCCACAAAAGACTCCTGTGTCACAATTTTTATCCAAACCATTACCAACTGAATTGAGTAAAGTACCGGCTTGTATATGAGCGGTCAATGATAATGATTTTGGTTGTTTAAAAGTAGAACCAGTGAAAATTATTTTAAAAGAAGGAATTACGTTGCCACGTATTCCGCAATATAAATTTCGGCTGAAGGGGATAAAGCATTGAAATGCATTGTGTCAGATTTGATTAAAAGAAACGTAATTGAAGAAATTTCTTGCAATAGTCCGATTCTTCCAGTTTACAAGAAAGGAGGTAATGATATACCGTATCGTTTCATAATTGATTTGCGCTGAGTGACTAAAGTTGTTGATCCTCAATTCCCATTAGTACCGGATGTGACTATAATTTTGACTATGATCCCAGCGTCTGCTTCATATTTTAGTGTTGTAGATTTGAAAATGCATTTTTTAGCATTCCAGTACATCCAGATAGCAGATATTTATTTGCTTCTACCCTAGGAGGTCGTTCATTCACATGTACACGAAATCCGCAAGGTTACACTGAAAGCCCAAGCATTTACAGTAGAGCTTTAAAAGAACAACTAGACATGCTAGAACTATCAGCAGGTTGTGTTTTGCTACAGTACATAGACTATTTGTTAATAGCTGCAGACACGGAAGACATTTGTAAAGAAAGTAAAGTTGCACTATTGACGCATTTGGCAATACATGGACACAAAGCTTCACTAAAAAAATGCCAGTATTGTCGAAAGGAAGCATCCTACTTAGGCTACCTCTTCTTGAAGGAGGGAAGAAGATTGACACCTGAAAGAATAGAAAGCATCTCTGGCATGCCTATTCCAAATACACAGAAAGAAGTCAGGGCTTTAATTGACATGGCTTCGTATTGTAGGCAGTGGATCGCCAACATTTCGTTGATTGTAAAACCATTAGTGGTATTGACAAGGAAGGAAGTTACCTTACCTTTGCCGTGGAATATGGAATGTCAAGAAGCATCTGATCTGCTCAAAGCTGCATTATGTTCAGCTCTAGTTTTGGGCACACCAAATTATGACAAAAGTTTTAAGTTATTTGTGCATGAGAATGATGGATGTGCTTTGGCTGTTTTGACTCAGGAACAAGGAGGGAGAAATAGACCATGCAGTTACTTCTCTTCCACGTTCGATCCTGTTGCATGCGCTTTGCCGCGCTGCTTACGAGCTGTTGCTGCAGCTGCCGCATCAGTAAAACAAACCGAGGGTATGGTTTTAGGTCACGCTTTAACCATTATGGTGCCCCATGCAGTGGATGTTCTGTTAAATAGAACACAGGCGCAACACCGTAAATCAGCCAGATTAACTAGATATGAAAATCTTTTTGCTCCACACATTCAAATTTTGAGGTGTTGTGCTTTAAATCCAGCTGAGGTAATGCCCCCTCCAAATGAGAAAGAGGGAGAGAAGGAATTCCTCCATGATTGTATAATGGTTACTGAACAAGAGACAAAAGGAAGAGTTGATTTAACTGATACCCCACACAAAGAGCCAGATGGAGAACTGTTCTGTAACGGTTCTTGTTTTAAATTGCCTGATGGTACATCAACTGCTGCATATGCCATCACTACATTGAAAAGCATTGTAGAAAGTAAAAGAATCCCATACAACTCAGTAGAAGCTGTGGAGCTAATAGCGTTAACCAGAGCATGTGAAATTTCTGAAAACCTAAATGTAAACATATATACTGACAGTCAGTATGCATTTGGGGTGGTACACAATGTTGGTCGATTATGGGCTAAAAGGGGTTTCCTGACATCACATGGAACTAAAATCCAACATGGCACTTTGATAGTGAGACTGCTGTCTGCACTTGCGCTTCCCAAATGATAAGCAATAATGAAATGAGAAGTGCATAAAAAAGTAACATGTAATGTTGGGAAGGGAAACGCATTTGCAGACAAAATTGCAAAACAAACTGCCACTGATTTACACACAGAAATGTTTGTTGAAACAACGAAAGAGGTACCCTGCATGATAGAAAATGGGATTGCCACGGTCAAGGAAATGCAAGCAGAAGCTACTGCAGAGGAAATAAAGCATGGTCTGAGGGTCCAGCAGAATTAGTCTCTGAAGGTTGTTTGGTGGACAAAAAGAACAAAAGATGGATTTTGCCAAATGCCTATGTACTGGCAATGGTCACTATGGCCCACAGTCCTAGACACATAAGTGCTAGAAAAATAATTCTAGATACGGTATGGCAGAATCCAAATATCCAAACAACTGCTGACAGATTGGTCCAAAACTGTATGACTTGTTTACAACATAACATTGGAAAAGGGACAGCGACACCAACAAGAAGTTTTGTCCCTCCCTCTATGCCATTTGAAGTCATCCATTTTGATTTCATAGATAGAAATGGAAAGATGCCAAAGCTACAAGTACGTCCTCGTGGTAGTTTGTGCATTTAGCAAATGAGTAGAGGCCTATCCCCTGAAAGATTGTACAGCCACGTCCACAGCTAAAGTCATGCTAAAAGAGTACTTTTCCCGTTTTGGCCTACCCCGTGTCATATGGTCACATAACGGCCCGCATTTTGTTGCAGCCGTGATATTACAAATTTGTGCAGGTTTCCAAATTGACAAGAGATTCCATTCGGCCAGACACCCGATGAGTGCCGGCTTGGTGGAACGCCAGAACGGTATTCTGAAGAATAAAATTAGCAAAATCTGTGAGGGGAGTAATTTGAAATGGCCAGACGTCTTGCTGCTAGCTCTGTTGTGTATGCAAACCTCTGTACAGGCAATAACTGGACTCTCCCCCTATGAAATTATCATGGGGAGACCAGCAAATGTTTGGAATGCTAGACAGCCAAAACACCTTAGGGACATTGAATACCCTTTGCTTATTAATTACTGTAAACAGATAACTCAAAGCTTGTGTTTGATTCATCAGCAGGTGCAGGAGGCTCTTCCTGTCAGATATACCGGCCCAGGACATTGTCTGCAGCCTGGCGATTGGGTGGTAACTAAAAACTTTGAACAAAAATCTTCGCTCACCCCGCTCTGGAAGGGGCCCTACCAGGTGCACCTGTCTACACAGACTGCAGTCTGAGTGGATGGCCGCAAATCATGGATCCACGCAATGCACACAAAAGTAATTCTGTTTCCTTTGAAAGAGCTGCCTTATCCTGATGTCGAAAGAACTACAGCTGCACTTGATCACAAAGATACAATCGCCAGCACTCTGCCAGCAGTACTTCCTAAGCCAGAGAAAGGGCCCAGGGAGATTGCAACAAAAACAGAAAGGTCAAAGGTGCTTCAGCCTTGTCCAACTGCTGCCGCATCATCACTCACTGCATCGCAACCTGGCACTGATCCTGCACCTGAAAATGAGAGTGCATTATTTATCCATCACACAGTACCTGGAGCCATAGGGTACAATCTACGTTCTCAAAATCGAAAGTGATCTACGTGTTTGTTTTAGCCTCTGTTCCCAACATGGGTGAAGTGGGAAATGGAGGCCTAGGGAAATGGAGCGTATGAGCTGAATCAATCTGCATCAAACTGAAAGCTCTGAAACGCGGTTTCCCGGTGCTACCTTTGAAACGTGAAGGACAAGTGCGAGCCCGTGCAGACAAGCGAGGAGGCATATGGTACCGACACAATTGATGATTGCTCCTGCCTTTTTGGAGCTCTGTGTGAAATCACACCAACTTGCTTTCATTTATGAACGCTTTGCTGTTACTTGGACGCTTTACTGTTAACGTGCGTTGCTGTGGAGAACTTTTCCTCAACGAGCATTGAAAACTTTCCCTGAGATAAGCATTACAGACAATGTATACATTTACTCCTGCACCTGCCTGCACCAACGCTGATGATGTTATAGAAATAGAGACTAAGCCTGTTCCTAGAAAATCCTGGTTTGCGAAAAATATGCTAATAATTATGATACCTCTTTGTATTCTGATTACACTGGTCCTCATATTCTGGTACCTGGAACTACACACCCTTTGAAGTCTCTTATGCCTACTACCAATGCTTCTACTACCAGCAGCCCAGTACATGTGCTTTCTTACACTCTCCCCTCACAAGAAGTGAAACATAGAAAATGTTTTGATAATAATATGCTGCTATTGATTATGAATATGACCCATACTATCTTGAACAGGTCCAACTGTTTGGTCTGCTCTCATTTACCCCAGCACGGTGGAAAAGGAATGGGTTGGTATGTACAACCTTTACTGCTTAATAATGCATGTTATGCATCATTAAGAGTGCTATTTTATGAAAGATTGAACGACAGTGATACTGGTCAGTTGGATGGAACAAACAATTATGAGTTTGAGAGAGTGGTATTGGAACCGATAGGTTGTTCCATATTTATAGGCGCAGGTAAACAAAACAAGTAGGTAGACTTTTTGGGCCTCACAAGTCGGTAATTACTTTTAACATAGCTCCAGTAGGGAATAACACCCTCCCTATACCATTAATTACAGTCCACGTTCTGTCCCATTTTGCTTGCGGAAGAAGGGCTCCCATCCCGTGGGAACATTTACTAGATGCATGAATACTGCAGTATTAAAAAGGGAAGGGGAACCATTATATATAGGAGGTTCTGTTTATTTTATATGTGGAGACCAGGTCTATCCATGGTTACCTAGGAATTTGGAAGGGACGTGTTATTTGGGTACACTTTTTCCTGATGTATTTCTCTCCAAAACTTCGGCAATATCAAAGCTATTCACTTGAGCAACTGGTGTCACAAGCCTTGGAAAGCCAAATCTGCGCTAAGTGCGGTACTTGTCATTATGTTTGTATTCTCTTTGACAGAAATGTCCACGTGAATGCTTGAAATCTTTCCACCTTGCTCCCTAGATCAGCATTCTTGTGCTGAGCTGGAATAGAACAAGTAACATTTTTGTCAGATAACTCCATCACACAGTCATCACTTTCCTTACCAAACTGAGGAGCATCCTTAATCCATGACAGCATATGTATATGAGGAGCCCCACATGCCTGGTACTGCTTCCTCCAAAAGAAATGTTCTGCAGGTCCTAGTGTACCATTTTCTTTATTACATATAAAGTGTAACATAGCTAAATATCTGTGATGAGAAAAACGCGATACCCTTACAGTGTCCATAGAAAACAATTCTCCCAGTGTCATGTGTTCTATGTTGTCTTTCTCTGCATTAGTTTCCCGAATCCACTCTGCAAGATCATCCCAACCATACTCAATGCAACCTAAAGTCGCACACGAGGTTGGAGATCCCAAGTTTCTGATCATGCAACTAACCTCAGAATACTCTTTAGTTCCTCTCATTGTAGCAAGAATATTCATAATTTTGGCATCTAAAACTTACTTTTTTTCTTTCACCTGTTGCAGCATCTCACATGCACAAAGATTTTGAAATCTAGTTCTGGTCTGAAGTGTATGAGTAGGTGCAGAATCGTGAATCTTTTGAATACATTCTTGTACAACAATATTCTGAAGCAGAGATTCGCACATTCTGATCAACCAATCTCCCTGCAGTACCAGTTGGAAAGAGCATAGGGAAACAATGGGCTTCTAATGACTTTTCCCAGATACTAACTGGTACACCTTTTGTTGCTTTCATTTGATACAGTTATAAACTGTCGCCCTTTGAATTTCTTGTGAGTGTAGAGGATGAATAGTGTAATGTTCATACAAAGTATTCCCTTCTGCAACACAAAGACGCTGAAACTGACCTTCACTGCTCGTGTTTGTTTACTGAACATCAAGCATAGGCAAGTCTGGTACAGTCAGACTGCCTTTGTATAAATCATTGTGCTCCAATAGAAATGCCAATGCGTTTTTCACTTTTCCAATATCAGTAAGCTGTTGCCAAATTCTCTTATCTTTAGTGGCAACACTATCTACTAAAACAAACAAAGAATCTGCAATGCTACGCTTCACTCCTAGAGTATTAACATTTTCTTCCAAATTCAGAGGTAAATTCACAACTTTGCCACTCACACCTGGCCCTAATGACTTTTTTGGCAGATTGTATATCTTTATTTGCAGTCTAACAATACCTTGAGAAGGAAGAACAGTTTGAAATGCAATCACTTCAAACATGTTCAATTTCTGAAGCACAGGAGGGATATCAGGCACTACCATATCGTTTAAAACACTTCTTGGTGGAATACATGTTTGATTATAAAATCTAACACAGTGTCTACAAACATAAAGTGCCTCACTTGTGTCAAATCGTTCTTCTACAAACAAATACAGATAACAGTCTTTCCAAAAATCGTCTACAGTGTGTTTAATTTTGTTCTCAACATACACTAGTTGCACTTGAGACTTACAAAAAGTGCATCGACAAGATAGACAAACAACGTCAGGTCTTTCAGTAGAAGACAACTCAAACTTTCCAATTCTTCTTTTATACTGTTGAAAAATCTGATCTTTTGAAAGCAAAGGATCATCATTTCCACTTCCTGTTAGTGTTTCATCTGCATACACATACTCTTTTAAATGCATCATATTTATCATTTGCATTGTAGAACTAAACTCTCTACAATTCCAGTCAAAGGTATTTGATTTAAAACTGAAAGAGACATAATTGGTGTTTTGCACTCATACAGTTTAACTAGAAGATATCTAATTTTAGTATGATGTTCAGCGAGCATCCTTATATGATAAAACTGACTCTTACATCTACTTTTATCAAGACAAGCTAGAGAGTGTCCCAAACGTCCTGCTTTTTTCATGAACTTCACAGTCATCTATTCTTTGTAGCATCTTGATCTGTCTTTGAATACTATTTTTGTGCAATACTTGCAAAAATCTCTTTAAAACTTTACAAGACAACGTATCAATATTGCACAATAAATTGCAAGTCCATACCTCACAATCCTCCTTTTGTTTCATTTTTGACTCACCTACAGTTTCCATTTCTGTATTATTACACTGTATGATTTCTTCTTTTTTAGAAATCACACCATTTCGGACTTCATAGCTATGTCCACTCTCATCAATAGCTAGTGGAACATTCTTTCCTTGTATGTTACTCTTCTCATTAAAAAATCTTTCAGTATGAGAAGTGTGTTTCCACTCTCTACCAAAGATGTCACAAATGTTGTCATGTGTAAGCAAATTAACTGTTTGTATATTTGTATAGAATGATGTAGTCACCTTAAGCAATTTCTTAAGTTTATTTAATACAAAAATGAACAATTTTCTTTTCATATCAAAAGCTTTCTTAATGATTCATTCCACTTTTTTCTTTTGCTAAAAATGTTTTTCCACATATCTAGATTTTGGTTTCACGCTTCTCCAAAGATCGGTAAAAACTTGGGAGTGATATATTTTCCTATATAGATCCTTATTCCTCTGTTTCAAATTGATAGCACATTCGCTACCTTTTTTTTCTAAAAATCCTTTTTTTTATTAGCTGGTAACACATTTGAAACATTCTTTTTTTTTCTTTCAATAAAAACATTATTGGTTCCAGCAAAACTTTGTGTTTGCATATCTCTTATTTCAACTTCAACATTTTTAAAACTATCCTCAGCCCTAGAAATTATTGTTGCATTATCTACAGGATTTGTACCTACAGATTTAAAAACACTACTTTTTAAAAAAGTGATACTGTTTAACTCTACTTCCCTGCAGACAACTTGTTCTTATAGTTCGTTGCTGTTGTTTTCTTGATGGCATCTTACAAAAAATGCTGAATAAAATAAAAATTGAAATGATTAAGCTCACACATCATGTTTCTTTATATTTTCAATATAAAATATAAGTTTCAAGCCCTGGCTACCACGTGCAGATGGATGTTAAGCGCCCACCAACCCAGGATTTGCAACCCCAAGTGAAACAAAACACTCACTCAAAGTTGAAGAACAGAAACGCCTGTGTCGGCCCGTCAGCGCAAATGTAATAGTTATTCGTACCCTGGGAATTTTCATGCGTGCAGATAATTTTCTTTTTTTTTTATTCTTGGCAAGATATACATTAAAGTGATTACACCTCCCACTAGAAAAAAAATATGCCACCATAATTTAAATCAAAAAGACACTTGTTCCCTTTTCAGATGACAGCAAACATAAAAAAAACTGTTCCAAATTGATCACCATAATTAAAAAATGAACCTTGAAATAAAAGTAGTACTACTACTCTACAAAACATATCAGCATGTCCACCCTCCCTCCACTACCCATCCCCACTTACACCACAGTTTTAATAGCTAAGTCCCCTAGTAGAGCCATAAAACATCTCACAAACCTCTACTTAACAGCTAAACAACAAGTCCACGTACACAGCATTAAGTATATTAGTATTCACATAACTAAGCCCTACCACACCCTTGCTTCTCCCAGCACCCATTTAATGACTCCTCCTTAGCCATCCTCAACAAATGCATGCACAATTAACTATGTCTCCTGATTCCACCCATTCCAGTATAATAACACAATAGTCTAATGCACTATCTTGCCTTTCCCCTACAAACTAATAACTACTACTGCTAATCAACAAACATATATCAGAATCTATGTCCTCCCTTCACTGTCCATCTCCACTCTACTAAAGTTTCAATGGCCATATGCCCTAACCAGCCCCAAAAAACGTTCTTAATAAACCTCATAAATAATACTGTTTCCCCAACCCACTATGCAACTCCATTAATTTGACATCTTATACACCGCATTACCAATTTCTTTGATACCATAATAATTTGACATCCAACCACATCCAGAAAAAACGGTGTGATATGTCAAAACCCAATACTTGCCATAACAGAGAAAAGAGGAGTTAGAAAAAACAGAATGTACATAATCTGATACAACAGATGCTGAAAATTCAGCCATTTGCTCTACCTGCAATGTCATATTTAGCACATTAAAGCACCAAAATAACCCCCTCCACTAAGAAGGTGGGCATGACTGCCACATGCTATGAAAGGACACACAGATGCAGCCGCTTGACCCACTGTGGACATGGCAAGCCTACCTGCACCACAGAGAAGACTCAGAGTACCATACAACCTGGTGGAACCCTCCTCCTCCATCTTGTGCAGCTGTCCCTACTGATTAAAGTCATAATACCATGCCTGCAACACATGGCCTTGCAAGTAAGGAGGAGAACAAGATAGCCACACATACCCAGGGTCACACTGTCCACACAGGGACATTGAGTAACAAATCAAGAAACCATATTAGTTGCATCAGCTCACCATTATCTACATACTCTAACTCATTGATAGAGACCTTGAATGCAAAGGAAACATACACACTGCCATGTCACACCATTTGAAGTTGGTAGCTACACACCATTATTTTAAACACACTCCTCCCAATACACAGTTGGCATGGTTCATGTCCTGATACAGCCAACATTTCCACACATACTGACAAAGGTGGTAATAGCTCCCCTGCACCATGCAACAACACACATGGCTACCGAAAATCCCAGGGGCACCATATAATATGAAAAGATGATTTTACATCATTGACCAGTTCGCAAACACCAATGGTTTCCTGAACTGCACACATGTGCAATATGCCTTGTGTGTCATCCATTGGGAGGAAACATGTCTTCCAGAATTGTAAACAATAGCAAACCCTAAATGTACAGATCACATGTGATGCAGACAAGACCTGCACACCCTGTTTCACCAGGATTCCTAGGTCCACACAGGACTTCATGGTACAGTAAAACTGTATCCTGGATGCATGCATGGCCACACACATGGGGCAACTGGCATGTCTCCTTGGTAAGTGAAACATAGAGAGTGACAAGGGAGTGACTCAGAGGTTCAACACTGGGTGCCACTTAAGGTAGAGGGCTTAAGTGGCACTAACTGTGACAATGAGGGTGATGGGACAAGCTGATTGGAGGTGGACAGTTATCATATAACCCACAATTATCAAATATATTCCCAAGAACATCCCAAATGATATGATATCATAAGTAATTTATAACACACCTGTACAGAAGTATTTCTGGGTGCCATAAAACAAGGGAGGGAAGACAGAGGGAAAATAAGACAAACAATCTTACTAGGCCTTTTGTCATTCAGATCAATGACATAGTACATAGAATATCAATAAACGCTGTGGGTTATCTTCTAGTGCTGAAGAAGTAATTACATCTAATGAACAAGTACTGTCGAATGAGGACTTGTTACTGGATATGGCCGAAACTCAGGTAGAAGATCAGACTGTGCACAAACCACTAATAGATGCTGGGATGATAGTGGTCGTCTCAATAACAATGGACCCCTTTATGATATTAATTGAAAATCAATTTAAAGATCAGACTATGGCATTAGCTATGTTACTTTCAAAGGTTCTGTTTGTAGAGTATTTTAGACCTGATAATTAACGGAAAAAATAAAAGAAGGTCATCAGGGCTTAACCAAGAAAGACAAACATCTCAGGCCCCAGTGGCACAAAAAGCAGTCTTACTGTCTACAGAAGTAGAAGAACCTCCTGAAGTCTTGGAGCATCCATGTAAACCAAACATGGCCACTTCTAGAGATGACTGTGGCAAGGATGTGAGTCAACCTGACCCTCCTGATTTAGAATTACTGGAGGACAGTGTTGTCATGCCTTGAATCTCAAAGCACAAATGACCCTTTAGAGGTAAAGGGTAGAAAATCTCTTCCAAAGACAAAGTCTGGAGCTGGACATCTACCAGCAATTAAAAATCCTAGTGAGATAATACCTCAAAAGAAATAGCCTCCAAATTAAGAGGGAGGATGATGTCAATTAAGGAACGAAAAGGATCCCCACGAAGCAAGAGAGAGGCCTTAAAGTGGGTACTGGCTGACAAAATGTACAAAAACCAAAAGCAATCTAATACACGAGTGAGTGTTCCTGTTCTCCTCTCACCCTTCACCAATTAGCACCCGTGTAATTTCCTACATGAGTGATAATAGTGTCTCTCTAAAACGTATCACTTTCTGCAGAGCGGAACACGGAGTAGGGCGCAGAGTAATAGCAGTCTGCAGTCCGCGAGGCCGTGGGGGCCGTGGGGGTTTGGGCGTCATGGATCTAGATATCTCACCCACCTCTCCCTCCCCCTCGGACATTGAGTCAAAGCGAATACTCCGCAGCAGTGTATCACAAGCTCCAGGGCCGGAAAAAGCAAGCTCTACCTTCACCTCACCCACAAAGAAGACGAAAGGCAAAATCACAAAAAACATCCTACTTACAAGCAGCACAGGCGGCGCAGATCCTTCGGTGAAGCCGAGTTGTCTCCCCAGTCTGCCCGCTGTGAGCGCACCATCCTCCTCGCTTCCATTGCCATCGCCATTGCCGCCATTGATACTGGACGCGTTTGCAGCTGCGGTTGCTGACGGCTCGGAGGCGATGGCCGATGCGGACCACGTCGGCTTTGGTTTCCAACTCCTCAAGGAAGGCGACTGCAGTCGGATTGGCCTGCAATGGCAGCAGGTCAGAACCACATCGTCCTCAGGACAAGAAGCCACCCACCTGCCAGCAACACCCTCCCTACCTGCAGACTCTGCACGCCTGCCTCCTCACTCCTCACAGTCAGCGCCAAAATTGGACCGGAGCTCGGGCCAGAGTCCAGCTTTGGCGAGAGGGACTACCTCCGAGGCCATCGCAGGATGACCTGTGAGGGCCCTTTCTCCGGCCCTTCTTCCAGTCCTACATGGGCACACAGGCGTTGAGGACAAAGTCGGGACAAACGCTTGTAACGCGAACAAAAACACCAACAAAAGCGCTAGTCGTAATCTACACGACTATCCGATACAGGACTGCGGAACCTGCCATGAGGTTCTGGCTGAACAATATCAAAACAAAATCAAGGCTACAGGAATGATCCACGCCGAATCTACTGTGGAAGATGTCCTACCCCCCGTTGTAAAAACAGTGATAGAGAGACAGACTCTCCTCCAATGAACATAGATCACCATCATCAAGTCACTAGCCATTCTATGGCTATCTCATCCACGCAGGGCGCGACAACCACCTCAACAAGCAGAGTCTTGGGTTCTATCCCAAGCAGGGGACCAGAAGAATCAGGACAAAAAACCCATTTTTCACCTACCTTACCTTTAAGGAAAATCCCATACAATAAAAACCAAACTGGCAAAAAAAAGGGACCAAGCCAAACGAAAATCTACAACTGAGAGCCGACCCTGGAACGAAAGCAAAAAGAAAAAAAAAATCTACATCATCAGACATGAGAAACTTAAACCAAAACTCAGCAAAAAAAATTATACAGCGGATAAAAACCTCCCTAAGCCATCCATTTCAAAGGCCCTCTTTAATCTTTTCAAAAAACAACAATGTAAACGCAAACTCAATGCAGAAATGGAACTTTCGGAAGCAGAAATTTTGGAGATCTTGGAAAAATCGTTTCCGGCACCAAAGTCAAGACAAACAACATTTCCTGACACTGAAATACCATTGCAATCTCCGATTCAACCATCTGTAGCTCCCGTCAAGAGCCCACAAGCAAGCAATCTGCCTTGCCCTACCCAGCCCCCTATATCATGCAATCTCGATTCAGGGGGCCAGCAGCAAGAAGCGCTCACTCCGACACTAAGCTCAGAGGCATTGATAGAAACCATCTCTCTGGAACAGGCCAAGACTTTTGAGCAGCCCAAAAAATTCCAGCATCCAGTCCATCAGGAACAACCAATAAAGGAACAAACCCCGCTATTGTGTCCAGCCACTGCTCCAGAGACAATCAACATCGACATCACAAGATCTCCTGGGGGAACGGATGCCTACAGTTCAACTATCCCGGCCCAGCGAACAGTGGATAAACGGCACCAAGATGAGAGACCAGTTCCCCAAATGAGCTCACAACCGTGGGCTAACATTCACCTGGACAGCCGCCATCTAGGCAGGCAATCACTACCAGCGCACTCCTATACTGGTTCCTTCAACCCAAGCTTTGATGACCAGCTAATGTCATTGAGAGTTCACAAATCACCCCATCGCTATTCTTTTTCATCAGAAAATGCACCTGCCTTTCAATTTCAATAAAGGGACCTAAGAGATGCAGTATCAAAAAAAAGACTCCCCTCTGAGCCATCAGGAGACACAGGTAAAGGGTCGCCAAAAAAGAGGCCCGACATGATCACACTAATGTCGGCACTCACCATCGCCCTATCGCCTTTTTGTAACCTTTATGGAGCTATAAATGACACCGCTAAAGACAATACCTCAATCTTAGCAACAATTCAGTCAAAACTGATTTTTTTGGAAGGGTACATAACTGCAGTAGAAGCCAAAGAGGCGGCAAGACAAGCAATCCTGGAAGAAAAATTGTCCTGGTTAGAGAAACAGCAGACCAAAGCCACGCCTGCTAGTCAGGCCAAATCAATGACCTCAGAAAAGGCATACCAGACCAGAGAATCAAGTAATCATGGAAAAGTGGCCCCACTCTTTATCAAACATACCAGTAGAGATTCGAGCGATACCACAACAGCTCCTTCCAGTTCAATGGAATCGAAAACAGGAACTGGTCCTTCAAGAAAACTAAATCTGGCATTTCAACTGGCAAGCACGAAGCCAACACCTCCTGCAAAAAAAGTTGATAGGGCTCAGCAAACAGGCCGGTAAGGAGAACTCAGTAGTGAACAAAAATCAACAAACAAAACCCCTACAACTAGGGGACTCCATCAAAACTCAAGTACTCATTGACCTAAGCAACTCACCACAGTTGCTGGCTGAATTTCAGGCTGCAAGCAGCCTTATGGATATAACTCAACACCTAGATGCAGAAGATTCCCTCATGAGCAATATGATACAGAGCAGCCCAAAGACACCCTCAGGTGTCAATAGGGAAAACCACCAAGAACTGAAGCCCTCACCTAGTACGAACAAAACTCGAAACCCCAGAGGATCCATCAACGAGGGCCGGTAAAACATTGCGTCAGATAAAGTACAAGATCATAAGCGCCCAACAGCCGAAGCTCATCAAACATATATGTCCAACGGAACACAGCAGAAAAAGCAGCAGCAACTTCATGCAGAGGCAAATTCACCTAAAGAACAAGGCGTAACCCGCCAAAGTAATTCAAAGAATGCTTCCATAGGCACCAGAATCTTCAAGCTGGAACAAGTATCACATAAATCTGGATACATGATTCTGAACAGAAAAACAGTGTTAAAAATCTTGAGCAAAACAAAATCATTAAGATCGCTAACCACGGGAGACTTCCGTCTGATTAAGCCATACCATACAGAACAGAGGGCAAAGGCATTTTTACATATAAAAGCTTGGGCGCTATAAATAGGCATGGAAGAAGCATACAACAAGCTCAGTCAAACTGGCCTCCTGTTAACGGAACTGGAAAGCTCCTCATCCGAATCTGAGAAAAGAAACAAGGAGGACGTCAGGCCCTACAAACCACTTTACCTTTTGAAAACTCAAGACTTGTACAACAAAAACAACAGCAGAAAGAAATCAACTAGTGGAAGTAATCAGCTCAGATCTTATAGAGACCACCCTGAAAGGCATACATCATCTTCCAACCTGAATCCTCCCAGGAAAGTCTCCACAGGATCTACTTCACACAGATCAGGAAAAACTGAACATAACCAATGCATTCAATCAGATATTACACCGCCAAGAAAGACTGATGATGAGAACATCCACCGTAAAGATACATATCTGGAACGCGACGAAACCAGATACCCGACAGGTCCATGGCAATGGCTAAAGACTGCAGTCAACGGGAAGCCCAGTAGATAGCAAATAGGTTGGGCTAATACTACACAAGCCCAGGACACATCGGAGACCCTCACGTTATCAATGGCCTCATGGAACACCCGGGGACATCTATATTTAACAAACAGAAACATCCAGATCCTGGTGGGTTTTGACATCATATGCCTCCAGGAAACCTGGTTGACCGAGAAGCCTTCTCTAGATGGGTATGAGATCGAACTCTCAGCGGCCAAAATAGGTTTATTTGGGCTACCGTCATCCGGCCTCCTGCTTGCAATGAGAATCGGGTCAGGCATCAAGATCTTGAAAAAGTTGATAGAGAATTACGGAATGCTGGCAGTCCTTATATCATGGTCGTTCCAGGACCCCAGGTAAAAAAAAAACAACACAGTTCGACTGGCGATAGTAAACTTATATTGGAATCCTCAACAAACATCAATTACAACCTTCTGCAATCAGGTGACAGATGCGATCGACAACATCAGAATTGACTCAAACACAAACCACATAATCATTTGTGGGGACCTAAATGTCAAATGCGCACAGGAAAACGCCAGTCAGACCAAAAATAAACTCAAATTGTCGTTAGAAGACAGAGGCACAGCTTGGATGACCGCCATGAACTCAAGAAACCTTCATAATTTGGCATGGTTAAAACCTTGGGAAAACATCATACCAACGTGGGAACGTGAAAACTCCCAGGCTACACTTGACTATATCTTTGCTTCCAAAAACCTACTACCTTTGATCAAATCATTCAAAATCACGTGGACAAAAGAAAGTGATCACAATCTACTTGCAATAACTTGGTCATCAACACACCATGAGAGCAAGCTTTTTTTTTCTTCCATCATTGAAAGCTAATACCCAATGAACCAGACTTTGCCTAACTGCCGTGAACATCAAGACAATCACTGATAAATACAGAAAAACTATAGCAAGCAACCCAAAGGATCGCGATCGACCAGATTACCTTCCTTTCCTACTACAGTTCAGGACGGACCCAAAGAACAAAAAGGGCCCAAGCAGAAAGCACACGCATGAATTCGACCGAGCACTAGTGGAAAGAAGAAAAATCCTGAGGAAAGCTAAAAGAAGAGCAATAACTGAACAATCTGAATTGGCCAAGGCAGACTGCATAGCAGAAGTGAACAGCTATAAATCCTGGCTACACAGCCGCAGGAGGTCAATGTACCAAAGTGATGAAGAGAAGATGCAATGGACATTAATCACCAAGAAATCCAGCGACTTCTGGGCACTCATCAAGACTTTAACAAACAGACTGGAAACAGAACTTGCATACTCTGTCACAGAGGAAAAATGGACCAACTATTTCAAAGGCATGTTTGCTCCAATTATCTGCCAGCTCGATACGCCATCACAAGACCCCTGCGGCCCATGGGTCAATCTATCAGACGAAGAAGACATCATCAACGTCATCAAACACCTAAAATCTCAGCAACATCGACCTCAAGCAACACCCGGAAGCCTGGGCCAGATTCATAAGCACTATATTCCAACACTGCAAATCTCTTAGAGCTATACCGACCTCATGGACTCACTCAATAATCATCCCGCTGTTTAAACACGGCAACAGGGAAGAACCAAAGAATTATAGGCCAATAGCCCTGTTGGACATTATTGGAAAAATATTCGCAACGCTATTGCTCAAACATTTTCAAGCTATGGCGAAGATTTCACCAGCAAACAACCCATTCAGATGGGCTTCCTAAAAAATGGCAGAACGTCCGTAAACATCTTGTTGCTAAATTTAATCAAAGCAAAAGTCAAGCAGGGTTCACCACCGGTGTTCTTGGCCTTCATAGATCTCTTGCAGGCTTTCGATAGAGTGGACAGGAGCCTTCTCTGGTCCAAACTACACAAATGGAAGTGCCCAAATGAAATATTGAATCCAATTATAGCACTCCACACAGCTACCAAACTGCGAGTTCGATTCAACAAACAAGGAGCACTGTCTGAGGAGATTCCAGCAGAGCATGGGGTGAAACAGGGTTGTCCTCTAGTCCCGGCCCTCTTCATCAGCTTCCTCTGTGATCTTAAAGACACAGAAGCTTCAGTCCGAGCATTTCCGCCAAAAATAGGAAACATCAATATGTCTCGCCTACTATACGCAGACGATCTAATTTTGTTAGATCAGACGGAGATTGGATTACAGCGTCAACTGACCAATTTGGTACAATACATAAGTTCAAACAATCTGGAAATTAACAAATCCAAAACAAAAGTTATGATCTTATCAAAAAACCACTCCTACAATAGACGCAACAGAGGCTGGTTTCTGGAAAACACCAAGATTGAAGTAGTTGAGCACTGCACATATCTGGGAACAACGATTGATAGCTCAGCACAGGAAACAACCATGCAAACTATTCTATGGAGTAAAGCCAGGAACCTAGCTGCACAGATGAGAGCCATCGATAAGCAATACGGAAAATTCTCGCTGGTTCCCGCTATTCAATTCTACAGAGGCAAAGTTATCCCGGCCCTAACTTATGGAATGGGCGCGACCGTGTCCATGCCGACTTCAATCTGGGCTAAACTAAAAGGTCTACTATGGCGTTCAGTCCTGGGTCTACCAAACTCAGCTGCAATCGCAAACATCAGGCGTGACCTAGGGCTATTGTTCTTACTTTCATCCGTCGAACAGAATTCTATGCAAATCTACAGAAAGACCCTTCTTCCTGACACTCTCCCAATATACAACTCGATTGCTGTAGCACTCTCAACTGGCCATATTAACATCTTAAAAAAATGGTCCCTAAAGCAAAAAACATGAAGAAATAGCCTGCATCAAAGAAGAACTGGTTGGGAACCCTCAGAGAATAAAACGTAAAATGGAATTCATGGACTGGATCAGTACGATCGACAAAGCCCAAGCAAACAAACTGACCACACATCTGCCCCCAGCCTTTAACAAACTAAAAGTTCCCCTGCTATATTGTTCCAAATTTCCTGACAAAACCCTAATGAAGATCTTCCTGAGAGCACATTTTAATGCCCACACGTGAAATGCTCTGTATTAGGCTTCAGTCCGTGTCCAACGAATGCAGACTATGCAGGTCACCTGAGGACCCGGGAAAATCTGAAGCATCTACTATTGCACTGCGAAATGTTAGACCAAGAAAGAAGGCCCCATCTTTCGCCTCTTGGGATGCCTTCCTCAGTTCTAGAAGAAGATGTGTGGTGGAACAGATTACTGTCGGGAGAAAACTCCAAATGGACCATCACAACAGCAAAACTTCTGACTATCGCCTTTGATAAAATGAAAGCACAGGGAACATAGAGGAGGGCAGGTCGCAGAACACAGAAACTCTCACTTTTACGAAGAAAAGCCTAGTTCAACTCGTCCTTGTAAAAATCACGAGTTGATTATATACAAGTAGTAAAAAAAATGTATTTAAAAAGGCAATCTAATACCCAAGGTTGTAAATTAGTGGCATTTGTTCAAAATGAAACCAGGCTTCTGCCTCCTAAAAAGAAAAGCAATACTGTCGAATTTGGCCCCACCATTAAACAAAGGGACCTTTAAACAGCCCAACAGTGCACCTAGGGAAGAACAAACAGCCAGTGGCCCGGAGAAAAATGAAGATCAAGGACGGTTGAACGACAAATCAATTAGTACTACTAATGGGAGAGAAATGGAAATGGAGGAGGATGAAATTGAGGAACTATTAAATCTTTCCACCTCCTCCACTGATGCTGACACAGATACCCCAAATTTGGGTAATGCGTACTGAGACCGGGTAAGTCAGGGCTTTCAGGGCCTAGATAGCTCCTTGGATAAAGAGTCATCAAGCATGGAAGAAACAGGTGAAGAGGATGAGGCTGTTAAATCGGAAGCCAAGTTTGTTGCTCACAACACCCTTAGATGCTTGGGTGAGGTGGAACAGCCAAAGGGCGGCAAGAAGATGAACTACTTAAGCGCAGCCCATGGAGAATTCTACCCAGTGGAGAAACAGGAAAAACGATGTGTTAACTCAAGGGTTGCTTTCAAGACCTTAGAGCAATAACGAATTTAATTAACCAGTCCACGATCTGCAGAAGATAGAACAAATACCTCTGCAGCTCAGAAGAAGACCAAGCAGTCCAGACAGACCGATCTATGTAATCAAGAAGGAACTGGAGAAACATTCAGAATGCATTTGAAGAGGGTCTTATACATTAATGACAACCTCATTCTGAACCGTGCAAAAGTTCTACGCCTCATCCATTGTATCCCAGCCTTAGGGTAAATCGTTCAAAGGACCTCCATTTATTCAAGTTCCCAGAAGAGCCAAGGCACGATAGGGTAGTGATTTACTTTTCGTCAATTGAGATTAAGCACCTCCTATTGAAGATGGGGCAGCAATTACTGCTGATGGGTTTCCTGTTGAAGGAATTACACATAGAAGAAATTATGTCACAGGAACTGCCCAAGATTGACAGTAACAGACCATCAGACCCTTCGTCACAAGTCAAAAAGAGGACCCGAGGTAGTGTTGAAAAACCGCTGGCAGGTAACACAACATATGCCTGCCACTCGGATATAACAAAATCCTATAACCTTCGTATTGTGGTTGAGAACGGTGGCCCAAAATGGCAGCACCAAAAACCACTGGTGAAACAACAGAATAAACAAGATGATAAAGACTGGAGTTGGGTACCGAGTGCTCTCGCCTCAAGTTCATAATGTCCAAAGCCCATGGAATATTAGGAGCCTTTTGGAATGGCCTTTGGTAGCCGGAATACTAGAGATTTGGTGCATCTTTTCAGCAATGGTGATTTGGACTTTGATAGGTATGACGTGTGTTTGCCAGAAACGTGGAATAGGGAGGTTCCGATCCTGCAAGGGTTTGCAATATATATTAATCGGGCACAAAAGGAACTTCAGGTCGAACAGTCTCTGGCTTGCTAACTGCAATTAAGACCACCAGTGGCCTAAGTGTAATTTCTACGATCAATCCTACACCACTGATTCAGATAACTACAATAAAGTAGAGCGGCTCTAAGGACCCTAGAGGTTGAACTTTGTTAATTTGCACTCTTTACTGGAATCCGATATCAACTATGGCAAATAGGTTTGTGACCACTATAATGGACCAGATAGACGAAGCCAGGGTGAAATGGAACAATCTAGATGTTATAGTCTGTGGAGACTTGAATATCCATTGTTTTAATGAGGCATCGGAGCTGATAAAAGATCTGACCCCGGATGCGCTCTCAGCTGTACGAAGAGGTCTCTTATGGAGGGAGAAAATCAGAGAAACAACAAGCTCATCAATGGACATATTACGGGAGACATTCAACCTTCCAGGACATGGAAGCGAGGCAAGGCTTTCAAGATTCTTGATTACATCTTCCTATCAGACAATCATGAAAATATCTCAACTGTGGAGCCTCGAGGTGATTGGCACTAAATTTAGTGACCACAATATTTTGAAGCTCAACAGAAGGATATGGATCCCAGCTCATCTGGCTCTCGTAGAAGAACTTATCGGGGCTCCTATTAATGTAACTCCAGGAGGCAACCATCTGAGAATAAAGCTGGCTAACATCACGGCCTTAACCAATGCACTCAGAGGGGCTGTAAAAGACAACGCTGATTCATCAGGGCAATCAATTTTTCATTATCTGACGTTCTTAATGGCTTTTAGTGAAAAACACTGTGTGGGTCAGAGAAAAGCGTTTAGTCCTCTAAAAAGAACTTCAATTGGCACACCGGGGAAGCTGTGAGAGTAGGGAAACAAGAGTATAAAAATTGGCTGCAGTAGCATAGATCAATTCTTTTACAACATGATGTAGAGCTGATGTTAAAAAGAGTAGAAACAAAAAACACGTCCGAAACGTGGAGGATCTTTAACGCATTGAGGGCCCCACATCAATCAATGTTAATTAATCCAATGCCTGAAAGTGTATGGGTGAACCATTACGGTTCGCTATTCACGAGAAATACTAATAAAGTGGAGAGGGCGATGGAAGCACATGCAGTAAACTGGTCTTTTCACATGGAAAAAAGTGACATTGTTTATCTTATTGCAAAGTCAAGCAATTCAAGAGCTGCGGGCCTGATGGATTAACGAATGTCATCCTCAAAAAAGATCCGGAGTGATGGGCATCTTTTATGATGGAACTATTCAAAGTAATTAAGACCACAAAGATAATTCCGCCCTCTTGGACAAGATCCATCGTTGTGCCCATTTTTAAGAAGGGCGATAGGTCAAATCCCACTGACTATAGGCCTATCGCCCTTTTGGATGTTGTGGAGAAGATTTTTGCCACCATATTACTTAATGAACTGAATAAGTGGAGTACAGCCATCAATCACTTCCATCCATGGCAGGCAGGTTTTGTGAAGGGGCTGGTACCACCTTAACTCTCTTTCTCATTAACCGACTTAAGAGTACGGTTAAAGCCAAGAAAAATAAATAAATCTATGTGGCTTCAATTGACCTGGCCCAGGCCTTTGACACTGTTGATAGATCGACCTTATGGTCAAGGATACAGGCCTGGGGTTGTCCGCAAGACATGAGAGAAGTAATTGAAGCACTTCACACAGCAACCACTCTTAGAGTGAGATTGGACAGTTGGGGAAGAGATCCCCACATTGAAGGGCCTAAAACAAGGTTGTCGTCTGGCACCAGCTATTTGTAATCTATGTATATCAGAAATTGAAATAGCATTCATGAATACACAATGTTTCCCCTCTCATTTAGCTGGTGTTGCGTTGAGTAGGCTCCTACATGCAGATGATCTGCTGTTGCTGGACCAGGCGCAAATCGGTCTGCAATGACAACTTGATGACTTGGTGACTTACGTGGAGGCAAACGCTCTGCAGATAAACACTAAAAATCTAAATTCTTGATCCTGGGAAGGAAACAGGGTCATAGTTTGCATTCAAGGGCTTGGTATCTGAAGGGAGAAAAGATACCGTAGATAAACTCTATGGTGTATTTAGAGGCATGTGTCTAAATGACAGCACTAATGACTCTTACAGAGAACACATTTTGAGGAGCAAAGCAAGGTACCTTGCATCTGAGGCAAGACTGATTAAAATACAACATTGTAAATTCTCATTAATTCTATAATTGAGTTTGACAAATTGAAAGTTCTACCTATCCTGGCGGCGCAGAAGCCTCCTTCTCCCTGGTGTGGTCAGTGGGGCCTAAGCTGGAGGGTATTTTCGGGAGCAAAGTACTATACCTGCCGAAATCATTGCCCATTGATGTCATCCGAAAAGAGCTGGGCTTAACCTCAATGTATGCAGCTACAGTCTGGAAAGCATTGTCCTTTTACCGTAGGTGTTTGTTACTGCCAGTAGAAGGATTCTTTGTAGTTCTGTAGACTGCTTTGGCAGAAGGCCGGGAGATCACTCTTGTGGAGTGGAGAGACACATGTATTGGAATCCTAGAAATCATAAGTCAGAACAGACTTTAAAGGATAACCCTACCTATGCCCCTCCCCTGGCAGCCCCCTCGGCTAAGGGCCCCTTAGGCAAAGGGCGGCTCCTACGGTTGCGGCTCCCTGTGTGTCTGCAGGTGTCTGCAGGGGACGCCAGGCACCTGTACTTCTATCTCCACCTTCTCCCAGCCCACCCCATCTTTTCCTGGTCACTTCGTTCGCATGGTGTCTTCACCTCACTGTGTCCCACAGTTGTGGTAAACTAGGGATTTTTTCCCCCCTCGCAGGATTCTCAAACTTAGGTGGCCTCTGTACCTAATACGCACTCACTGTTCTGAAATGTGGTAAACTTGGGCTTGCCGCTCACTTCCTGCCTGCGTGCTCTCGTTTCGTCTGTCTTCCCCCCACTCCCTCCTACTCCATGGTGCTCTCTATCTCGCCTATCTTCTCTAACTGCTTCTCTATTGACTATCCTGCTCTCCTCACTAAATCTGGTAGGAAAAAGTTTAAAAAGGACATCCTTGTCTCCAACCCAGGCCTCCCTATCGCTGACACCTACACTAGTGCCTGCTCCAAGGAAACTCTTACTGACATCCTCTTTTTCGTGCCTTCGCCTGACCTATGGACCCTTCATATGGTCTCTGTGCTCTCTCCTTTCTCCTCTTCTCCCATTAATGGTGGCACCCGTTGGGATGTCCTCTTGGCCTCCTTCCACTTCTCTAAGGCCATCATTAATGTCTACGCTAATGGGACCGTCTTGGTCCAAGGTCCTCAGGCCAACCTTCACCTCTTTGATAGATGCTTCCCTAGCCTCATCAACTTCCTTTCCTGTCCTGCTGTCCCCCCTCCTCTGTCCTCGGCTACCTTGCCTCCACCCTCCCTCCCTTCCTCCTGTCATGCTCCTTCTTCACCTCCCTCTTCTACACCTCCTCAGGGCGTACCTCTGATCTGTACCCCTCCCCGGAAGTCCTTCAAGGATGGCAACCTTCTCCACATTGCCACTCTTAACTCTCGCTCTGCCATCAAGCATTCTTCTGATATCTGTCACCTTCTTGAGGAACTGGACCTTGACGTCCTCGGTCTCACTGAGACATGGTTCACGGCCAGCTCTGTCACCAGCTTTGACACACTCCTACCTGACGGTTACAAGATCCTCTCCGTGCCCAGACCCAACCGTGCAGGGGGGGGTGTAGCCCTTATCTTCCCTGAGTGGATTCCTGCCACTGTCACTCCTATGCAGACCTACTCCTCTTTTGAATGCCTTGTCTGCCGTCTCTCTCTCTCTCTCCTAGCCATTCCCTTACCGTGGCTACTATCTATCGGCCACCTGGTCAAATCTCCTCCTTCCTCTCTGAGTGGGCTGACCTCTCCTCCTCACTCCTGTCCTCAACCACTCAACTCCTCTTTCTTGGCGACTTCAACATCCACTTGGATGCTTCCTGTCCCCCCACGGGACTCTTTCGTGACCTCTGCGACTCTCTCGCGCTCTCTATTCTACCGTCTGGACCTACTCATTCTGCGGGGCACACTCTTGATGCGCTGATCTCTTCCGACCTTCCCCTCTCCGTCCCTCTCTCCACTCCTCTCTCCTGGAGTGATCACTTTCTCCTATCCTCCCACCTCACCCTCCCTACCCCACAGGCAAAGCCACCCTCATCACTGCCACCCACCTTCTCAGTCGCCCGACCCATGAAGCGCGTGTCAGTTGAGGCTTTCACTGCCACCTTCTCGCGCCCACCTCCCCCTTCGGCTGACTCCCACCCTGACACAGCCCTCTCCATGCTCCACTCTGCTATATCTGGTACTCTTGATATCCTTGCCCCTGTCATGAGAATCTGCCTGAAGCCCAAAGCCAAATGTAACTCCTGGTATGACTCGGATCTCGTCACCCTTAAACGCAAGTGCAGGGTGGCAGGGAGGAAATGGCGTGCCTCATGTCTATCCTCTGACAAACTGGCCTGCCGCCTGCTCCAAAGGCAATACCGTCTCTCCGTTCTCACCAAGAAGAGAGCCCTTATCCAGGCCCGCATCTCTGCGGCATCTAACAACTCGGCCAAACTCTTTAAAATCTGCAAGGAGCTTGCCAACCCTGCTGCTGTCTCTACCTCTCCTGTCCCCTCTCAGGCCCTCTGCACTGCACTGGCCTCTCACTTCAACTGTAAAACTCAGGTTTCCAGACAAGTCCGATCTATGAAAGTCTCGACTAAACAGGTTCACCCCTGTTCCTCCAAAACTATCAAGGACCACATCGACTCCCTGGCTCCGGCCCTGGCTGACTTTTGCAACCACTCCTTCGCCTCTGGAGTCTTCCCATCCCCCCTTGAGCATTCCCTTGTGCACCCTCTTCTTAAGAAACCCTCTTCTGACCCCTCCTGCCCGGCTAACTATCACCCAATCTCCATCACTCCCTTCCTGGGCAAGCTCCTGGAGAAACTGGCCATCTCCCAGCTTAACCTCCATGCTGAATCTGTTGGAAGTCTTTATGACCATCAATCTGGCTTCAGAGCCGCCAGAAGCACGGAAACTGCTCACCTGAACATCCGTGAGGACCTGCTCTTGAATCTCGACTCCAACACTCTGTGTGTTCTCATCCTGCTCGATCTCTCTTCTGCCTTTGACACTGTCAACCATGCCATCCTGCTCAACCGTCTCTGTGATAACCTGGGAATCACTGGTCAGGCTCTGGCATGGCTGACCTCTTTCCTCTCCAATCGACCCTCCCAGGTCCAACTTGGGTCCTTCCTCTCTGACATCTTTTTCTCCACCTGTGGTGTCCCCCAGGGATCTAATCTTTCCCCCTGGCTGTTCAACCAGTATCTCGCACTCCTTGCCCACCGCATCGCCGCTCTCTGCCCCAACTTTCAGTGCTATGCGGACGATACCCAGCTCATTTTCAGGCTACCCTCGGCCTCCTCCTCTCCTTCCCTCATCTCTGACTATCTGTCTGCTATCCAGGAATGGTGTGCCGCCAATGACCTCTGCTTTAATGCCAGTAAGACTGAGATTCTACTCATCGACACACCCAGCCCCTCCTTCCCTGCAGCTCTCTGGCCGGCCTCTCTTGGCCCTCTTCCTGCTCCTACCTGCAAGGCAAAAAACCTTGGGGTTATCTTCGACTCCACACTCTCCTTCTCTCCTCATATATCTGAGGTCTCTAAGAAGTCACACTACCAGCTGCACCTCCTCAGAGGTATTCTTCCATTCCTCTCCTTCCCCCAGAAGCTCACTGTCTCCCGAGCCCTGGTTCTCTCCAAGCTGGACTACTGTAACAGCCTCTATCTTAATCTGCCTGCCTCCACTCTCAGCCCTCTGCATCTCATCCATAACAGAACTGCGAGACTTGTCCTTGGCCTCAAGCCCAGGGACCGTATCTCTCCAGGACTGAAATCTCTACACTGGCTCCCAGTGGCTGCGAGGATAATGTTCAAAACCCTCTGCATTGTCCACAAGGCCTTCTGGTGCCTGGGGCCTAAATACCTTCAACTCTCTCTTCCTAAATATCTTCCTTCCCGAGCCCTTCGCTCATCCGTCTCCAACTCCCTGAGGGTCAGCCGCTTCTCGAAGCTACGAGCTGGGGGTAGATCTCTCTCCGCGGCAGGGGCCTCCCTCTGGAACAGCCTCCCTGCCTCCCTGAAACTTGAGGAGAACCATCTCCGGTTCCGGAAGCACCTCAAAACCTTCCTCTTTGCTTCTGCTTTCTCTCTCCCTCTTCCCTGCTAATTCTTCGCTGAAACTGCACCGAATCTGCAACTGGGCCACTCTCACCGACCCCGGTCCTGGGCCCAGCCACTCTCCACTTGCACTGCCTCCCTGGCAACCCCTGCACTGCGGGACTGTCTCTGTATCCCTACAGCCCCCCCTTCCCAGCACTTGTCTGCACTTACCTTGCACTTGCCACCAGCTGGCCCTCTTTATTTATTTATTTTATTTATTCTACTTACCTTGTACTGCACTTCCCCCCTCCCCTTCCCCATGCACGTTCTCCCTTCCCCCTACCCCTGCACTTGCACGATCTGAATGACACCTGGCCTATTAGGATCGTTGTCTGTCTTCCCCTTGTTCCCCCCTGCCTGCCTCGTCGCGCCTTGAAACACTTGTGTATAGGCGCGTTACAAATGCCATATCATATCATATCATATCATATCATATGAGAAGACTAGGTTAAATGAACTGGACTGGACAGAGATGCAGGATCGGATCAATAAACTTAAGATTTGCGGAAGGAGATTTTAGGATCACCGCAAGCAAGGACAGGCTCTGTTGTACCTGATAAAGTTTCCTTCCGCGTACTTACGCAATGAGTTTATGCGAGTCCACCTCAATCTGTTCCCTACAAGTAACAGAAGTAAGGAAGGACCCAATCCAACAAGACTTCTCATGTGTACCATCTAATATTGTTGTTCCAGTTTTTAAGGAATACTAGAACTAGGCTGATGGGAAAGTTTTTTAATGATTCCCGGACAGCAACTGCTAGTGAGTGGAGGGATATCCTCAAGCAGGGCAAAAGAATGTCCTTGTCATTAGCCCTGCTTGCCTTTTTGAAGGAAATTTCACAGCAACTGATAGATGTGACATGAGCACTGATATCGTTTATAAGTAAATTCTGGTTTGAACTGAACGCTTGAGGAACTTTGAACTTTTCTTTTCTTGTTAGTTTTGTTAAATAGGATTTTCGTTTTAATTTGTGAAAGTTGTGACTGTAGCAGAAAGGTTTTATTTGCAAACCAAATGCTAATAAATAAATAAATAAAGAGATTGTTCATTATTAATTCTAAATTACTACACAGAATTACCTGACAGTGAAAATCCTGCAGTATAAAAAAATGTCCCATATACTATGAAACCCTGCCCACTTTGCCACTATAACTTCTCCATTTTTACTTCGTAATTTCTCACTTCCACAATTCTAACACAGTAAAAAAATCACCAATATAGGGTCACAAAAAACTGCTTAATATTCAACTACAAAGCACACACACAGCCCCAATCTCCCCTACAAGGTGGAAAGGGCAGGAGCCCTTCTCACCCTCCACCAACAGCTACAACACTTCTTCCCATCCAGTTGGTGGCCGACTACGCGCCATCAACTGGAACCACATCTAATGCCACATCTGATGCCCATGTTGCCCATGTCGCCTACCTGGTGAGGCCCTGCAGCCCTGTGTGCCAATTTCTGCACTTTGTGCACTTTTTAAGGTTGTCTGCTGCTTGTGTGCAGCCTTAGCCCACCACATAATAGAAATCGCCATCCGTTTCATTGTTTTCAAAGAAACAAGATGCCGGGCACATTGCAGCGCCAGAACGAGGCTCAGTTTATGTATGCTAAGCAACATAATTGAATTTATGTGCTGAACATCCGCCGGCAGGGGGAAGAAGCCGGCCTGATGAAGGCCGAATAAGGCCCTGTTCCCTGTGTGAGGCATTGCACGGTAGATCCTTGTTAGCTGCTAATACATAGGTAAGCCTAATACCAACACGCACGCCGTATACAAACTACCTACACTGTTCTATGTCTGCTCTGTGAAACGATACATGAGGATCCTCTCGCCCCATCCTGTTCAAAAGACGCACCCTCAACAACCTAATTACTGTGACCCGAGCCTGTGGAACAGCCCCACAGACTGTATTACATGAACCAATGGTAGCTCAACCTTTAGGCTTCTCGCATCGCAAAGCAAGCTTTGCTGACCTACCCAGCTCACCCTATATTTGACTATATGCATGCACACATTGGTATTTAGTACAAATACAGGTGTCCTGTCAATTGGTCGACTGCAATTTGGTCGACACCATTTGGTCGAATGCCAAATGGTCGAATTTTTTTTTTTTTATTTATATATGTGTTTTGTGGGTTTTCGTGTGGGAAAAAAAAATAAAAAAGAAAAAAAAGGGGGTTGGGGGGAAAAAAAATCCAAAAAATGGGTAAAACAAAAAAAATTCGACCATTTGGCATTCGACCAAATGGTGTCGACCAAATTGTCTGTCGACCAAATGTTTTCGACCATTTGACTGGTAACCACAAATACACCATCCTGATTTAACTGATTCTTGCCTATAATTCTGTACCCTCTTTGATTTTTGGCTGCATCTATGCACCTACTTTGTGGAAGTACGCTATTGTGATTTCACTGCCCCTTGCCTATAAACACATTCCTTCTTGATTTATGCCTGCATTTAGGCACCCACTGGTACTTTGTGTAAGCACACAATCCTGAATTAATTGAATATTGCCTATAATAATCTTCCTTTCTTGATTTTTGCCTGTATCTATGCACCTACTTTTTGTAAGTACGCTATTGTGATCTCACTGCCCCCTGCCTATAATCATGTTCCTTCTTGATGTATGCCTGCACTCATGCTTAGTTACTCACCTGCTTTAGCACGCCACTCCTGCACCTGTTACAGTAAATGCACCAATTGCATTAACCTACACCACTTCCCTCTTTGCCATAGAGTGCACCTCTTCGCGCTAATCATACCGCTACCTTTTCCACTGTGCTTACATCCCTGGCACTGGAACAGGACTAGCCTACTATACGCTACTACGTCCGTCCAGCCTTACTTTCTCCTATAGCCACCAGAGGAACCTTGCTCGTTGTAGTATATAATGTATGCCAATGCTTATCAGCTAATTGTTCTCTGGACTACTTTGACCTCAACTCTTGATCCTATCGACTATACCAATACTCTGAATACTATGTCTATCAAAACCAGAGTCACCACACTAGGCGTGGAAAGTATGCCATGGG
The DNA here is from genome assembly GCF_040938575.1 of Ambystoma mexicanum. Lineage (NCBI taxonomy): Eukaryota > Metazoa > Chordata > Amphibia > Caudata > Ambystomatidae > Ambystoma > Ambystoma mexicanum. The sequence continues at coordinate 294,454,394 of NC_090941.1, forward strand.
AGCTAACCTTCCTGAGCCCACCAATAACCAACATTTCATGTGACTTTACGTCAAGAAACCTTAGGCTTCTCTCAAGACTATCTAAGTTATTCGAACCACCTGCCAGCCTTCCAAGTACTATTGTCCATCAAAGTAAGCACCCTATTAATAAACAAGATGTCACATCCAAAAAGATGAATTAAACCAACTTAAGCACCACTCCCACACCAAACTCTAGAATGTCCGAACAGATTAAACCCTCAACCATAACTGATAATCTCAATAGCAAGGCCCTTCCTACACTACTGACAGTAACTCCTGCTCTCCTCCTCAAAGGAGCTCTCATTAATGCAAGGGCCTTAGTAGCCATCTGAGGCAAACAAAGCCAACCTCATCAATATATCCACTAAATACAAAACCGAAATATGGCACTCCAAAAAGGAAATCGACGATAACAGGATATCGCAAGCAAAATCAGGCACCAAGGAACTGTTTTCAATGCTAAAAGACATTGAGAACCCGATTGTGTTAAAGCTAAGACATGGTTTTTGGACATACAGAAGGCCCTCGCAGACAAAATTGCTACCCTCCAACTTAAAATTGCCAATAAAAGACTAAATAGAGCTACTACAACTCCACAAACATGCACGCCACTTACTCTACCTAAACTAGTACAACGCTTCAATTTCTCTAAAATGTCTATACTAGAGGTTGAAAAAATCATCCTCTCACTTAAACCCTCCAATTCTCATGGAGCCAAATGTCCTGCACAAATTATAAAAGACGCAGCTAGAGACTTAGCAACTTTAATTTCTAATCTTATCAACACATCATTTACTTCGGGCACTATCACTAGTAACCTCAAGGAATCCTGGGTCCTCCCACTTCTTAAGAAACAATCGCTTGACCCCCCTATCGCCACAAATTATAGGCCTATCACAACGGCGCCATTCCTCCTAAAGATATTAGACAGGGTGGCTTACCTACAAATTCAGAAATTCTTGGAGTAGAATCATCTTCTTGGCACCCGGCAATCAGGATTCAGGCCACAGCATGTGACGGAAACTGCATTTATTCACCTTAAAGCCCAGGTCGACGAGTTGAGAGACAAAGGTAAATCTGTCTTAATACTTCTTCTAGATCTCTCAGCAGCGTTTGACCTGGTGGAAAAGGTTCTATGTAACCATCTACACACAGCAGCAAACTTTTTACAACAAGCTATAGCCTAGATCCATTCATTCTTAAGCAGTAGGACAATGAGATTCACCTCTGCCACAGCAGCAGCTGACCGGTGGTCAGTCATAATTTCGAGAAAAAAAATGTCGACTGACAAAAATGTTGAAAAAAAAAATGTCGAAAAAAAAATCTCTAATTACGTTTTTTTAAATTATATATTTATTTTGGGGTCCAGGAGTAAAAAAAAGGGGGTAAAACAAAAAAAAAATCGACATTTTTTTTTCCATATTTTTTTTTCAAAATAATGACTTTCGACATTTTTGTTTTCGAAATTATCACTATAAACCCAGCTGACCCTATCCCCATCACCTGCTGTATTCCCCAGGGGTTCTGCGTGTCCCCTACCATGTATAATATACTTACCAAGACCCTTTTTGATGATCTGAATTGTCTCGGTGTCACCTATACTAACTATGCAGATGACACCCAGATTCTCATTCCACTTACAGGGGATTACAACAAAGATTTGGCCTTGGTGAATAAAATATAACTCATCATCCAGGCATGGATGGCACTCCATGATCTATGCCTGAATGATGACAAAACCGACCTCATTATTTTGGGGACCACGTCTAACATCAACAAACTTGGCCACAAATATACTTCCTTCGATATAGATGGCAACACAATCAAGGTTGCCAAGGAGGTAAAAACCTTAGGTTTTTACCTGGATTCCAGCCTGACATTGGCTAAACAGGTGAATGCAATGGCATCATCCACAGTTTACACATGTAAGTTGATCAGATCTGCCAAACCCTACCTCTCAACAAGTAGTTTCACCACACTGGCAAGAGCACTTGTGTTGTCAAAATTGGACTACTGTAATGCCTTATATCCTGGCACCAACAAATACATTACTAGGGAAATTCAAACGCTGCAAAACAATGCCTTGAGAGCAGCGCTAGGATTGGCCAAAAAAGAACATATTTTGGTGGCAAGGAGGGAGTCTAACTGGCTCTCCACTACTGATAAAATTAGGCTAAAAACAGTGTAATTAACATTTAAGTGCCTCAACAACGTGGCACCTTGCTACCTGACAGACAGAATCAATAGAAAAGCTACTCTCCGACCCACCAGAGTTGCCAATACTAACTGCCTGACAGTCCCCACTTTCAAAATGATGAAAATTGGCGGCAACAGCTTCCCTGTCAAAGTTGCCCAACTCTGGAACTCCTTCCCCCCCTTTCTAAGGGCGGACCAAACTTAAACAAATTTCAGACTAAACATTATCAAGTGACTCAAAGAAAATGATCTTTAACTCTAGCACATCCCCTCGGATCCTCACTGCCCTTTATCATATATAGCTAGCCCCTCTACAGATGTACTGTTTATAGCTACATTAGGACAGAAACACACAGGCACCTATGACCATATAAGTGGCTATCCTTATCTTGCAACATATGCACCGCTCACCATGCTGCTTGTCATTACTATCTAACTGTACCCTACTCATATTATCATATATAACCATGTACTTGGCTATCCACCTCTTGCATCATAGGCTCTGTTTACCTTTCTGCCCATCATTACTGCCTGTCGTTATTATCTAACTGTATTCTATGTTGTATTTTGTATTGCATTTTGTAACATTGTAAGCTGAACATATCCTTGTTCCCCGCGCCCTGATACCTCTGGGTCTGGAGCGCGTTATAAATAAAATAAACAAACAAACAAACAATAGTTGTTAAGGGTTGAGTTATAGTCCTTGGTTCACACTAGGATTTCATATGAACCCTCATTCATATCACATCTTCCAATGTCACTGAGAAACAACCTTTATTTGCAAATATATTTGCTGGCAAACATTAGCATACCATATCATAATGCTCCATCACGCTCCTAAAAGCACTGACATAAAATATAGAAAACCATACTTTGCGAACAATGCTTATAAACTTGACCAAATGAGAGACGTACACATAATTCAGTTATCTTACAAATACAATAATTCAAACTGTACGTAAAGTATATAAAAACACACTATCACTCACCTTCAGCTGCTCCAAATAATGAATAGATCTTCACCATAGCCAAACACAGAACGTGTGGACACTCTGAGTTCTCGAATCAGGCTGCCAAAAGTTCAAACAAATGTCACTTTCATAGCTTTCACAATTCAATAGCACAAAAAGAGGACTGTAGAAAGCAAACAAGTAAAATTACAAACACATTTCTATTACAAGATATATCAATCAATAAACCCCAACACAATCCTTCAAAGAATACTTTATACAATAGTCACATACTACATAAAATAAAACTTTTATTTTCTTTTTAATTTTTCCCAATAACATACCCGCGGCTATAACCCCTGTTACACAACAAAAAACCATCTATAGTTGCGGCTATGTGAACATTTTACACAAAAATGTTTCTAATACGCCCAAAAACACATATCACAAAAATGTCAAAATCAATTCACATTAGCCTTCAGGTGACAACTTCCAAATAGAAACACATGTACAAATCTGACCTAAAACATCCATATTGTAATATGATCACTGCACCAAAATACAACCAGCTGTAGTTGCAGATATAGCAGCGTAATAGCAATAGTCGCAACTGCACCTGCCAAAAATACATGACATGCCATTTGCCTGGACGTACCGACAGATAACCTGTGGTTGGCACCCATGGCTATCAAAAACCACAACATGCGATTGGTGCGTTCATACCTGCTGCTAAGGCATGACAGTAATAGTCTTGGCTGCATCCACTAAAAATACACTACGTGTCATTTTCCTGCTCGTACCCACAGCTATCAAAGACAGCAACATGCAATTGGTGCATTAATACCCGCAGCTAAGGTGCAACAGTTATAGTCTTGGCTATACCCACCAAAAATACACGACATGCCATTTGCCTGACCGTACCCATGGCTAACCTGTGGTTGGTACCCATGCCTAGCAAAGAGTCCAACATGCGATTGGTGCGTTCATATCCACGGCTTGGGCGTGACAGTTATAGCCTCGGCTGCACCTGCCAAAAATACATGATGTGCCTTTTGCCCCGTACCCATGGCTATCAACGACCCCAACATTTGATTGGTGGATTCATACCCGCAGCTAATAAATGACGTGCCATTTGCCTAGCAGTACCCGTGGCTGTAACCTGTCCCTTGATACCAGTTGCTGAAATATGCCAGACAGGGCACAACGTTTCATTTGATACTACCATAGCTATGTCTATTTTAAAAGAGGACAACAAATGTATTTTCCTTTTCCAATTATTTAAAAAGTTCTTTGGTGGCACTTAAAAGAGCTTTTTGGTACTTCTACCAACATATCTTCAAAATGTTCAATCAGAGAAATACTCTTCACCTCTATGGTGATTCAGAACATTTTGAAAAACGTGTCTGTGTTCTTTCTTTAGATGATTAATTAATTTTCTTTTTCCAAAGAGAAAAAACCTGTGCTCCCTGTCAAAAATATTTCTCCACAATCGCAGCATATACCTCACATTTCAAACACACTATCTAATAAAATATTATAAAACCAAAAAAACCTTGTAAACCAATGATTTGAGAACTCATTACCTAAGTCCTCAACATCACTATTAACCCCATTCTCAAAAAAAGAGATCCATCTCCTTCTGGAATTGGCTCCATGTTTCAAATATCTAATACAACAATAAACATACCCCCAAAACAGCACTGTTTCCTAAGGGTTCACCTCTCCCATTTACAATTTTATTGACATATATAAACATCACTCAAAAATACATTCTCTCAAATGCTCTATACAAGTCAACAACATCTGAGGTACTTGAAATCCTATTGGCAGCCACCCACCACACAAACAATGAACAACCAATCACAAAACAAACACAAACATCCTACCTTCTCTCCTCATTAATCTCCCTCCATTCCAAATTCGAACTCTGAACTGATAAGAAGCATTTTTCTGTACCACTAGAACAATGGAACAATACATGGAATGGCTGGAGGTGAATTGCAATACAAAAGAAGAGATTAGAAAAGACGCAAAAAAAATGCTTCAGATGAAAATACACCACAGTCAGGATTTTGAAAGTACATTATATATATTCATGTAAAATGTGACTAACAATTACATTTTAATAAACAAATATCAGTCACCAAACACATGTAATTTATCTACCTATTATCAAACTATCAAATGTGTATACAACAAACCCACATATTTTGAAAGTGTATTTCATCTTCAGTTGTTTAACACTATTTCTAATATTTTCAAACAGATGAAGAAGTGATTCAAGTCTCTAGAAGATTCACAAAGGAAGCACAACACCAAGGGCCACAAATCTGGTTATGGATTCCTTGATAGAATTAAAAGAAATAATGATGAATATACAAAAGTCATGCAAGCAATGAAAAAGGACATTGAACATTTAAAACTAATCATGGAGAGTAAAAATGCAGAAAATGTGGATACAGAACAAGAGATATGTATTATAACTAAAACTGAAAGAAAACCCACAACCAATTCCCCTCCCAAATAAACTTGTTTTCAACAAACTGTATTTGAATATATATTTACCCCTTTCATGTATGTAGGCCTAAATACATTATTATGGATTAAAATGTATTTAAAATGTTATACTAACTGTTTGCAAACATTACATTCAATGCATATTTAAAAATTGTTCCAAATTTAATTAAAAAAAAAAATATATATATCTTTAACCAAGGCCACCAAAATATCCAATCATGCTGCGTCATTAAAATAACACCTAGGACACGTCCCGGTCATTGGTGCGGTTACCCGCATCTCCACATGCCAATAACTCACTGGACTGATAGCCGCTGCTATACATTTATGTATAAAATAAAATATGATGTCCATCTATCTGAAAATAAGAAAACAGAATGAGTTCAATGACACACACACTTTAATATAAACACAATTTAATACACACATTTATATGACCCTCATATTTTATATGCAGTGCGTCACATGCACTATATAACAGATACAACATTACTGCATAGTACACTGTTGTTCTTTTTGCACATACTTATCATTGGGTCATTGGGAAAAAATTCCAACCTGGACTAAGAAAATACAAACAACAATATAAAAAAATATAAGAAAACGCCACTACAAAAAAAAAAACAGGGATATATAAACTAGATGAAAGAAAACAAAGAACATCATACTGGTAGCATGCAGAACAAACTATGAGAAGGTTAAGAAAACTTGGAGAACAAGCACAAATACGGTAGTATAAGTAACCTTGTAGTACAAGAAAATAGGGTAGGATAAATAAACTTGGAGAGCAAGTATCAAACAAATATAGTTTATCACACTACTTTTTTAACTTGTTCATTTTTTGCAGCATTATCTTTTTCACGTTGTTGTTTTTATTGTTTTATATTTTGCTCAATACTAAGACATTCCAACATGTCTGAACATGAGAGCACAAGCTCTAATGCCACGCATATCTGAATTATATTTTTTGTATATCTGCCAAAACCTTTCCATTTCATTTTCCTTCTGAGCCAAACACATAGATTTCCTTTGGACTGAGACCATAGAGCCTCTATGCATTCTATAACAGTTTTTTTATTGCATTTTCAATGTTTTATCTCGTAATAATCTAAGCTCACCATCTTGTATATTTGTTTTTGTCCAACAAAGATTCATTTTTAGCTCCTTTTTCTTAGCAGCTATAAACTGATGATATGCATTTCTGTGTGGATAGCTTTGGAAGGTAGTTTTGTGTTGGTATTTCACAATTTCATATACGGAATCTTGCACAATAGTGTAGAAATTCTCAATGTTACCAAAGATAAAGAGGGAGTTGTCAATCAATGCAGCTAGCAACATTTCCTTGATTCTAAAGAGCTTCTTTTCTGTCCATTTTATACGGTTTCCATTGTTGTTAATACAATAATCACCCTCCAGTTCATTACTTATGTTCTTAGGATCAATTGTCAAAGAAAATTCTACTATGACATGAAGTCATTTATAAACGCAAACCCAGAGAGTTCAGATGATATGAAATGAATTCAGGAGGATTGGAGACCATTTGTCCGGTATAGTACAGATCATTCCTATCACCATGAATTATTTGGTATAACTGACAGTCCCTGATTTGAAATAGCCAGATATTGCTATAACCAATAAAATTCTCTTCTTCTGGTCCAAATTGATTTCTAATATGCAATTGCAGGATTGCAACTAATGTATCTGGAAAACCTGGGCGCTGATAATTTATGTCTTCTATGACATAACAACAGCCCTTTGGGTCATCAGTTTCCAGTACTCTCGTAACAGTTTAATTTGGTTTATTACTGTCGCAGTATTACCATTTCCTGTAGGATTGTATAGAATTTTCCAAAGGATTTTATCTTGCATTCCCATCTGCGGGATTTCTACTATGGTGGGCAATACCTAATCAGATCTACTATCTGTAAAGTATTCAAAGGCCTTCAAATGGGGTGATACATCAGTGATAATGCCCGCATACGGCCTACTCGTTTTATTTTTTCGCGCAGGTACTTGATAGGATGTGTAACCATCTATGAAGAGACTTTTCCTCAACCAAGTTTTCTCAACCAAGACTTTTCCTCAACCAAGTTTCTTTTAGTAGAATAATATCAGCAGCAAGCAATACATGTGTACCTTAGGCATTAAACATAAAGGAGTGATAGCCCCTAGTGTTCCAAGACCTGATTTTAATTTTATTAATTGTGGGGGCTGAACATCAGTCCATTCGTCCCAGTTCTTGGCTTCTAATAAGTAGCTACCCTATCTCTCTGATGGGCCTTCTTTTATTTGTAGCGCAAATCATACTCTAGTGACTATGGGCCTCATTACGACCCTGCCGGTCCGGTACCAATGGTGCCTGTAGGCTTACCAGCACTGTTGTTACCAGACCAGCAGAGTACAAGTTTGCGGGCTGGATGCCCTCCCACCCTCCAGGTCTAACCTGGTGGGTGGAAACGGCACCCGCTTGCAGACTTTACCGGTAGCACCGATTCCATTATGAATGGTGCTGGTGCTACCGTCCTCCTCATTCCCACTGAGTCCTATGGCCTCGAATGGGAATGGCGAGTTACATTTTCTTGCGCCTGGTTTCACGGACCGCCAGGCTGTAATGCCCAGAGAATCCCTAAAGCCAGGCGCCAGAAAAAAGCACAACTCCGGAGGCAGCCTGCCATTTTTATCCATGGGCTCAAAGTTAGAGGGCTTATTAGTTATTATTTTTAGACCGGTATGTACCTATGCTGTTTTTTTTTAATTTGGGGTTTTCCATTATTTCAAATACCTCTGGGATTTCTTGACAAATCATATCCCTGGGAAAGCCTGAGGCCAAAGCATGAGATGCAGTCGAAATGTATGTATTACCATAAATACTGGTAGTAGTGAGGGGTGCACCATGTTTGGTCTTACAAATATGTTTCCTACCAGTAGGTGCAAGGATAGGTTTGCCAACATTCTTTAATGGTTTAATTCCCCACAAGGCATTTCTCTTAGATCCTCTATCATCATTTACCATTGGCTGACATATTTTATCAATAGTATGGTAAGTGGGTCTTGTTCACACTTTTTAGACCTGAATAATTATAGTTGGGCAAGCTACCCTCCCCTCAGCTGATTTTTGTGTTACAGTACCTTGTTGTTTGGAGGTTAAATGTATTACCTTTACTACCTGGGCACCATCCGTTTTTAAAGTCTGTTGATCATTATACATATTTTTAAACAATTCAAATAATGAATTTAATATAGTTAGAGGTTCTGACTCTGTTCTAGTATTTCCCATAAAGGAGGAATCAGGGGAAGAAAGGCTTTCATCGTTCTGTGGTGGAATGCGCATGCATTCATAGCAATTGCGGTTAAATCAGGGGATCTGGATAAATCAGCAGCTGTAGGACAGTTTGAGACAGAAGTTTGGTAGGAGTTTCCTGATGTTAGAGTGGTTGAGGCCTCCAAATTCTATTCGGCGCCTAGGCTCATCGATATGTCCATCACCAAACTATCAGGTAAAGCAGCCACATATTGAGTTGGAGTAGTCCCCGTGTCAGTGCAGAAAAACCAAACACCCCTTGAGGGTCTGGAAATGAATGATAATTGGTTGGCCGAAGACCAACCGCCTCATTTACAGTGTAAGAATATATATTCATTAGTCATTAGTTATTACGTAGCTATTAGGTCAACTAGAGTGAAGCCATTTTAAGATGACCAGAATCGCCATTTTGTTTTCTCTCTCTGCTCTCTCTAATGTTGCCACTTTGCCTCATGTAAAACTGCTTTGCTGTAGATATTATTTTGCTTCAATGGTCCAAGGCTAAGAAACATGTTGAAACATTACACTGGAGAGCCAGACAGAAATTCCTGATTCCCTCCCTCACATATCCTTGATGACAGGGAGCAAGGCATTTAATCAGTACACGAATGCCAGCAAGTCTCCTGAAAGAATAGCAATGTACGAAACTAGTATTTAAAGAGTTGAATTATGATCTTCTTTACGGCCCCCCTTTCTGAGCCCAGTGCGTCCCGGAGAGCAGACTGACCTCAAGAGCGAGAATCGAAACTTAGAGATAGTGAGGCCTGGTATGTGCCAGTCTCCTACGCGCAGCTTGCCCATGAAAAACAGAAATGCTATGTTCTCGCAAACAAAGAATGGTGTCTGTAAAACTGGAGATTGAAAACTGTTACTAAATATGGTGGTCTAAGGTGTCATATTTGCCACACTGGTCAATCATCGCCTCTAATTCAAAGGGAAATGATTTGGGGGCGGCATCAAATGTGTCATTACTGATTGTAAGATGCTCCGTTTGTATATGTAACTGATGTACATCTCGCACTCTCTTGCATCCCCCGAGGTCTGTTAGACACACGTCGCGGGGCGTGGGACCACTTGGCCATCTGGGACTTCTTTGTATTGCCATAAACCCTAGATTTTGGGAACAGAACCTCGTCTGGCATATCTATTTGTGTGTGGTGACTGTGCCTTGTTTCCACATCCAAGGGTCCCTCAGGGGCCCCTTCAAGATGGCGCCCGAATAGGGACCCTCCCCCACTTGTTCCATCGTGTACGTTGCAAAATAAGGAAGCCAGTAAGAACGGCGAGGACGGGAGCGATCGAGCAGGGATCAAGAGGTGTTTGGGGCGCCCCTGCGAAATCGATGAGAGACTCCTTTGAAGATCTGCAAACAGCTGATCCCTGATCGACATCCCTGGCCAGTGAACAAGGAGGGGGGGGTCCTGAAATGAAGCAGAGCCGAGATACGCAGACACAACGTCATTGATTGCGTCAGTATACGGACGAATTGTGTCTTGAAAAGACAACTTGATTGATCAGGTGAGTCGTGCCCCAATTCGTAAGTAATCCTGATAATAATAGTAATAGTAATCCAGAGTAAGTTTGATTAGCCAAGGGTAAGGTTAAAACATGCCTGGGGTATTGTCCACATTAGCGGGATTTTTCCGCTGCAGTGAACAATCTTTGGAAACTGGCCAGGAAGCACCTCCGGGAGGAACGCTGGCTTATGATATGTACATAAAGTATGGTATGGGAGCGATAATGTTTTGTGAAACTTGGCATAAGCAAACCAGAAATCAGGAAAATCTTCAGTGGCCGAGGGATGGGTGTTTTGAGATGGAACGTATAGATAACCTGGAAAAGGTGTTGATAAGTAAAAGAGCATGCCCTGGAGCACTTGATATCCTGGAGGGACTGGAGGAGGGAAGCAATGCTCCGATTTAGAAGTAGAGAGAAACATGCGCGCAGGCATAAGTCAAGGACGGAGAAAGTTGAGGAGAAGGAGGAGGAGGAGTGGAGTAATAGCTTGAGAAAGACAAGACGGCGCGATGAATTAAACATAGAAAAAATATATCCACAAAGAGAGCTACACTCATCGGACGAATGAATAAACAGAATCTTAACTGAAACAAAACAGGACCCGAGGAGTGTAACTAAAAAGACTACGGCAGTAGCTGCCGTTCAACCCCCTCCCATTGTTCAGCCCCTCCCAACACCAGCACATCCAGCCAGCCCTTTCGCAATTACCACAGCCCCAGCAGACGGATCCCACTCTCACTGCCCCCTCTGCACCTCCTAATCAAGAGGGTGCCACTGTCCCGACTGCCCCTCCCATGAGTGGAATTGAGCAGAATAAATGTACGAGAGTAACTCGCAGCACGATCAGTAAGGAGAGAAAGCGTGAGCTGCAAGAACAGGCAGACATGTATATAGACGATGATGATAAGGTATCCACGCTAGCGTCCCTATATGACTTCATAAGAAACAACGAAAGACAGGTATTGTTGGAATGCATGGGGGAATATATGTCAGGACAATGGAAAAAGTTAATTGGGAAGTTACCACCGCAACGATTGTTGGATTTGAATGCATTAGCCCGTTGTAGAGGGAGAGATGAAGAAATAGAAGAGCATGTGAAGCGACTGTTTGAAATGAAGAATTAATTGGATGAAGAGTATTCTGAAGTATTCGCCACACCGGGGAATAAGAGAAAGAATATTAAGAGGGGTAGAAAGCAGCGATTTATGTCACCAGCAGCGCAAATTAGTGCAGAGCTAAAAGTATGTATACGGGAGGCACAAAAATGGATTTCAGATCCCAGTATTCCCACAATGGAAATACATGGAATATTTGATGAATACACTTTAGCAATGAAAAGGAGAGCGTTACAAATGATGGTTGAATATTTGATAAACAAAGATATAAGTGAGGAGAAGGTGAGCACTCCTGAATTGTTGGCGGTATATAAGAGAGCGATGGAACGGGGAACAGGAGAGACAGCCTTATCCTTTGACTTGGGAATATTGTTGCATATGAGAGAGGGGGGACGAATAGTGAGTGTGGCTTTCCCCATGAGAGAAGTGCCCCCTTCCTTTGTACCGAAGGTAGAGACTCCCGCAGTAGGCAATGCGCTACCTGTGGTAATCCCAGTACATTACACAGCCCAATATGTGCACGTTCCCTTCTCTAGACAGGAAGTGAATAATATAAAACAGATAATCCCTGACATACGAAAATATCCATCGGGTTTTTATAAAGAAGTGGAGTCTTTATTGCAATCTTCAGTGTTCACGATGGGTGACATACATCTAATATTCCCCGTAATTTTGCCAGCGGATATATGGAAATGAATAAGAGAGGTAGATGATGAGACGGCTTATGGCACCACGTGGGCAAATTTAATACTGGAAGATAAAAATAAATCAGTGGGTGCACAGCCAGGGGCGAATATGTTAGCATTACCAGCACGAATAGTACAGAAATTAAAAGAATTGGTCCCAGAGAAAAGAATTCAATGGGACAAGATGTTGGCGTGTGTTCAAGGTAAAGACGAGTTGTCCACAGATTATTTCAACAGATTCGAAGAGATATTTACAGATTTCAGTGGACAGGATGTGAGTACGGAAGCAGGGAAAAGGCTATTTGTGGATAAATATGTGAGGGGATTAATACTTCCAATTAAAAATTTGATAATGACTTCAGAAAGTGCATGGCATGCAAAAACGCTAGGAGAAGCATTACATATGGCCCAATATTATGAGAACCGGGTAAATACCAAGAAGGAAAGAGAAGCAAAGGATAGAACAAACTTGAAAACACAGGTGTTACTCCAGCAGATAGCAGGACACCACAGGGGAAGGGGAAATGCACAGAGTAGGGGAAATTTGAATATGCATGGAGGGCCTTTGGGATTAAATCAATGTGCATACTGCAGAGAGGAAGGACACTGGCGGGCACAATGTCCGCATTTGGTAAATAGAGGCGGATATAGTCAGAGAAGGCCTCACAGAGGGCACATGGGAACAAATGGTCACAACAGAAATAATATGCAGCAGCATCAGAATGATCAAGGGAATGGTGCACAGAATCAAGTACAGGCTTCTAATCAAATTACGCAAAGTCAAATTCAGCAGGTTGTACAAACAGGAAATAGAGGGAGAGGGGGAACATTTTTGATAACCAGACAGGTGCATACTATAATAACAGTGGTGACTACACATCGGATGACGTGTTGTTACCCCAATAGGACATCCCAGGACAGGGGTCGGAATCAGTGTCAATTGCCGTGAATCAGAAAGGACCCTATGTAGAGATGAAAATTGGGAATGAAGAGCATAGATTCCTCGTAGATACGGGGGCACAAAAGTGCTCGATAGATCATCACTTGGTTCCAGACATACCTCTGTCAGGGCGACAGAATATCTCATTAGGGTTCGCAGGTACCCCAGTAATAAACCCTAAGTCCAAATCAGTGGCAGTGACAATAGGGCCTTTTACTGAACATTGTCCATTTCTTTTAACAGAGCATTGTGGGGAGAATCTTTTAGGATTGAATCTATTGAAAAAACTAAGCGCAGTTATCCATTGTACACCAATGGGGTATTGTTGACTATTTCTCCCCAGAGTATGCCGACTTCTGAATTTATGGCAGAACCCTTATTGAGTACAGTGCCAACTTTCATTTGGGCCGTGAATGACAATGATGTGGGATGTTTGAAAATAGATCCAGTAAAAATTACTTTGAAAGAAGGAATAACGCTACCGCGTATTCCACAGTATAAAATTTCAGCAGAAGGAGAAAAAGGATTGAAAAGTATTGTTTCTGATTTGGTGAAATTGGGAGTGATTGAAGAGATTACAGGTAGTGTATGCAACAGCCCCATTCTTCCCGTGTACAAGAAAGGGGGTACCGAGGTACCGTACCGTTTCATAATTGATCTCCGTGCACTGAACAAAGTGGTAGATCCCCAATTCCCGTTAGTGCCAGATGTCACTATGATTTTGACAATGATCCCTGCTTTGGCAGAATACTTTAGTGTTATTGATTTGAAAAACGCTTTCTTCAGCATTCCAGTACACAAAGAAAGCAGGTATTTATTTGCCTTCACTTAAGGAGGACGATCATTCACATTCACACGCATTCCACAAGGCTATACTGAAAGTCCGAGCATATACAGTAGAGCGTTGAAAGAGCAGTTGGACATGTTAGAATTGCCAGCAGACTGTGCATTGTTACAATACATTGACGATTTAGTAATCGCTGCTGATACGGAGGAGATATGTAAAAAAGGTACTGTTCTATTATTGACTCATCTAGCCACACATGGCCATAAAGCAAGCCTAAAGAAATTCCCGTACTGTCAGTAACAAGTAGCTTATTTGGGTTACATACTCTCAAAGGAAGGAAGAAGATTAACAGCAGAGAGAATAAAGAGTATTTCTGGTATGCCTATTCCAACAACACAGAAAGGTGTGAGAGCGATAATAGGGATGGCTTCTTATTGCCGTCAATGGGTTATGAACTTCGCTTTGATTGTGAAACCAATGGTGGAATCAACAAAAAAGGATGCTGTGATGCCTTTGCAGTGGAATGAAGAATGCTAGAAAGCATTTGATTAGCTAAAAACCATTTTGAGTTCTGCTCCAGTTTTTTTGGGCACACCAAATTATGTAAAGGTTTTTAGGCTATTTGTGCATGAAAACGAAGGATGCGCGTTGTCTGTCTTACCACAGGAACAAGGTGGAAGAAATAGGCCGTGCGGCTATTTTTCTTCTGCGCTAGACCCTGTAGCGCACGCACTACCCCGATGTTTGCGAGCTGTTGCAGCTGTCGCATTTGCAGACAAGATTGCGAAACAGACTGCTACTGATTTGAGTACAGAAATGTTGAGAGTACAATTGGAGGAAGTGCCCTGCATGATAGAAAATGGAATTGTGACTGTTAAAGAAATGCAGGCGGAAGCTACCGCCGACGAAATACAGGGATGGGCCAAGGGGTCTGCAGAACTGGATTTGGAGGGTTGCTGGGTGGCCAAAAAAAATGGGAATTGGATGTTGCCAAATGCATATGCAAACGCAATGGTTAAAATGGCTCACAGTCCCACGCAAATCTATGCGAAGAAAATAGTCCAACATTTAGCCACGGTCTGGGAAAATCCACTCATAAAAAAGAATGCCGAGAGGCTGGTGAAAAACTGCATCACGTGCCTACAGCACAATGTGGGAAAAGGAACAGTGACTCCAACAGGAAGTTTTGGATATCCCTCTATGCCATTCAAAGTGATTCACTTTGACTTCACAGAGATGGAGAGATGCCAAAATCTGAAATACGTTCTGGTGATCATATTTGCTTTCAGCAAATGGGTAGAAGCATATCCCTTGAAAGATTGCACAGCCATGAGCACGGCGAAGTTAATGCTAAAAGAGTATTTCGCTCGCTTTGGTCTGCCTCGTGTCATATGGTCGGACAATGGTCCGCACTTTGTAGGTGCAGTGATAATGCAGATTTGTGCAGGATTACAGATCGATAAACGATTCCATAGTTCAAGACATCCGAGTTCGCCGGTCTTGTTGAACGGCATAACAGAATTTTGAAATCCAAAATCAGCAAGATCTGTGCAGGTAGCAAATTAAACTGGGTAGCTGCATTACCAATAGCATTACTGTGCATGTGAACGTCAGAGCAGGCCAGAACTGGGCTCTCCCAATATGAGATCATAATGGAGAGACTGGTGAATGTGTGGTGCGCACCTCAGCCTAAAAGAATGAGAGAGGTAGAATACCCTGTACTCAGCATTTGCTGTCATTTGTTAGTAAAAAAACTGCATTTGATTCATCAGCAGGTGCAGAAGGCATTACCGGTGCGGTATACTGGACCAGGACAATGATTAGAGCCCGGAGCCCGGGTGCTCATCAGAAATTATGAGCGGAAAACATTGCTAGCACCCAGGTGGCATGGCCCCACCAGATACTTTTAACCACGCAGACACCATTACGCGTGGATGGACGCAAGGCGTAGATTCATGCCACGGACGCCAAGAAAGTCCCATCGCCATTCGACACGTCAACTGATCAGGACAAAGACCAGAAAGAGATAGCAGTGGTTCCAGAAACGAAAAATGCCATTGCCAGTCCCTTGCCACAGAAACTACCTGATCCTGAAACAAAGCCTGATGAGATTGCCATAAAAACGGAAGAGCAAAGAGTGCCTCAACGTTGTCCAGCAGATTCTGCATCTCTGCTGGCCCACATCCTGGGCCTGGGCAACCATCATCATCTGCCATTGTGCCCCAGGCTGACACCAAGCTTGAGACCGGAAGTGCACCCGCACTATTTGTTGATCACACGGTACCAGGAGCAAATCGGTACAACCTGTGGAGCAGAAAGAAGGAGTGATCACATTTTTTTTCTCTTGGTGAATTTCTTGCCTCTGTTTCCTATTTTCGGATTAAGTGGGAACCATAGGCCTAGAGGAGGGTGGCGTAAGAGTTGTGCAAGTTAGACAGCTCACGGAACGCAACTCCTTGGTGCTAAATCCATGTCTCAGGAACCCGAGTGAACAAGCGGGGCGCACTTGGTACAAAGGCAACTGCTCTGAAATTCTAGAGCAATGTGCAAAATGCACGGAGGCCTTGCCAGATGAATAGGCAATCCAGGCAGACAGAAAACTGGCATAAAAGATTGTAGACATTGATTGAACTTTTTCAACATCCTGGTATTTAGCTGCTACTCTTCATTATTTATTCATTCATTAATTATTTAATACATCATTTATTATTTTAGAACTCACCCGTGATTTAGCCGTTCAAACACACTTTTCATTTTATTCATTATCACATTTTTTTCTCTTTTTCCATTCTATTTCATTTTATTTTTTGCTTAAACTTCCTTCCCCACTCGTTGTTGGGTTGAATGGATATTATGACCCAGATGGACTTCTCTTATCTTACTCTATAAGAATTCTTTGAAAACAAAGCAATATTTTGACTATGATGTTTTATGGTTAATTAAAATTAAAATTAAAGTAATACATTTGATAACTTGCGGTTTAGATCCAATTTGCTTGCGATCTTCTTCCGGTGTGGCCGAATTGGTATTTCCTGGACTCACTAACAGGATTGCGGAATCAGCCCCCTAAAGGGTTGAGATCAGGGTAATTACCTTTTCTCCCCAATTATATATAGCGTCACATGACATGTTTAAACCGATTGATATGGGAGAGGTCCCATTTGCTGCACTCACAGATCACTGATTTTTTAACTAGTGTTGAATTTGCTATTGATTATGTGTTTTTCTTTTTCTTCTTTTTCCCTGACACCTTATTTTTAGGTATGTTTTTCTTAAACATGTTTAAATTTATATGTGATAGTTTTTAAACTGAATCTAAATTTGAATACGTTCAGAAAGACACAGATGAATGACCAAGAACCTATGAAGTTTACGGGAATGCTATGTCCTGACGAAGATGGATACCACCTGCATTTTATTGTTAGATGTGTTATTTCCATTGAAACTACTAATTTTGAACAGTGCCATGTTTTCTACATTACTTGTTTCTTTTCCACATGACACTTTAGTAGTCGACGCACAGCATCTCATAGTTAGATTTTAGTGTGTGTGCTCTACTGTTTTCCTTTGAATTAATATGAATTCTTTTCTAGTTTATTGTCTGCTTCTAAATTGACTATTGGAATTATTAATATCAATACTATTTTAGGTGTTTCCTTCATCATTAATATTGTTCAGGTTATGCCATTGATATACAATTTGTTTGCTATATATTTAGTTTGGTCAGGGCAACTGGGGGTTTCCTCATTAGAGTGATCCCCTTCACTCGCTTGAGGCACCCCTTACGGCATGCCCAGATTAACTTTTAGGATTAATGTGATTCATCCTTTTGTGATTTCCTGTAGGAGCCAATATTTGAAACTAGCACTTTAACACAGTATGCACTCTTTTATAGTTGTGTGATACATATTTTTGTATGTTGTATCAGCACTTTAGATGATTTAATATTTTTTTTTAAAAGATTTAAAATTGAAATAAATAAATATAGTATTTTAAACTATTGCTTGTTTCATGTATGGTGATCTGAACTGCAGCTAAGGGGACTTTCTCCCTTTCTTCACGGTTGGATGTTGTCCTTTGAGTGAACCTTTTCTTTCCTTTTCTGCCGGCTTGACCCCTGTTTACTATTGTTTGTTGCTTCCCTTCAGCCTGCAAAGTAGGGGAAACCCATCCATTGTTCTGTTGTTGGGTTGATTGTAGAGGACATAGCAAAATCAGTCATACCATTTTGGGGCCAGGCGATAAACACTTATAACATAAGACGACTGTCTAGGATATTAGAAGAAACAATAAATGGAACCACTGATATATTATATAATATGACTCTTGAAGAAAAAGGAATTAGATTAATGTCACTACAAAATAGAATGGCCCTTGATATAATCTTAGTTGATCGCGGCGGTGTTTGCAAAATCGTGGTATCAGCGTGTTGGGTATTTGTAAGTGACTCCTCCCCCACGGTCTTTGAGGCGATAAGAAAATTGCATGTGTTAAGTTCTGATCTTCACCCCCCTGAAGGCGGTTGGGAATTGAACATAAGCTCCTGGTTCTGGGAAGTGTTGCGATCCTGGGGATGGAAACTATTTGCAATCCTAGTAGCAATCCTAGGAATATTTGTGACATGTTGTTGTTGCATACATTGTCTCCCCATAATATGTACTGAAATTAGCGAAGAGTGTGTACAAATGATGAAACGAAAAAACATTACTAAACCAAGCACTCGCCATAGTAACAAATCTGAAAACATTAAAGAATTCATTGCAATTGATATTGATAATAATAACGAGGAGACAACAAGTGTACATAAGTCCGAATTTGAATCAGATTCTGAATCTAATCCAAATACTTGGTCGGAGGAGGATGCAATGTATGGATGAGACATTTGGCTTACGGCCAAGAGGAGGGTTTGTCAGTCCAGAAAAACCAAACACCCTTTGAGGGTCCGGAAATGAATGATAATTGGTTGGCCAAAGACCAGCCGCCTCATTTACAGTGTAAGAATATATATTCATTAGTCATTAGTTATTACGTAGCTATTAGTTCAACTAGAGTGAAGCCATTTTAAGATGACCAGAATTGCCATTTTGTTTTCTCTCTCTGCTCTCTCTAACGTTGCCACTTTGCCTCATGTAAAACTGCTTTGCAGTAGATATTATTTCGCTTCAATGGTCCAAGGCTAAGAAACATGTTGAAACATTACACTGGAGAGCCAGACAGAAATGCCCGATTCCCTCCCTCACATATCCTTGAAGACAGGGAGCAAGGCATTTAATCAGTACACGAATGCCAGCGAGTCTCCTGAAAGAATAGCAATGTACGAAACTAACATTTAGAGAGTTGAATTATGATCTTCTTTACGGCCCCCCTTTCTGAGCCCAGTGAGGCCCCGGAGAGCGGGCTGACCTCAAGAGCGAGAATCGAAACTTAGAGATAGTGAGGCCTGGTATGTGCCAGTCTCCTATGTGCAGCTTGCCCATGAAAAACAGAAACGCTGTGTTCTCGCAAACCAAGAATGGTGTCTGTAAAACTGGAGATTCCAAACTGTTACTAAATATGGTGGTCTAAGGTGTCATGTTTGTCACACTGGTCAATCGTCGCCTCTAATTCAAAGGGAAATGAATTGGGGACAGCATCAAATGTGTCATTACTGATTGTAAGATGCTCCGTTTGTATATATGTAACTGATGTACGTCTCGCACTCTCTTGCGTCCCCCAAGGTCTGCTAGACACACGTCGCGGGGTGTGGGACCACTTGGCCAACTGGGACTTCTTTGTATTGCAATAAACCCTAGATTTTGGGAACAGAACTTTGTGTCTAGCGTATCTATTCGTGTGTGGTGACTGTGCCTTGTTTCCACATCCGAGGGTCCCTCAGGGGCCCCTTCACCTGGGGTAGCAATACTCACAGGGGGGAGCAAAATAAGCTTGAAGTTTTATTCTTAGGTTTTAAAAAGGGAGGTAGTTTTCCTCTCTCACTTTCATCAATGCTGTTCAGTTCACAGATGGAATTAGTGGTGACAGCCATGGTGGATTTTCCATGTTGTACTAGTCTCTTTGTTGCTTGTTTATTTAAATGATTGGCAGCATTTATTGTGCCAGTACATACTGCACAGTCAGAGGAGTGTAAAGGTTAATTTCTGGTGATTGCTGGCATTTCCGGGCTGGCATTTGTTTTCAACAATGCATTCCCACTTAGAACTTTCAAGGCACATATGCTGTAGAGAGAATAATTTATTAAGGCTCAAAGGTCAAAGGACCAGCAGTCACCTCAAACAACACCCCAAACAACACAGTGTGCTTCTACTATGGAAGCATATTTATAAAGTGCTAGATCACTTCTTCCGAGGCTCAAAGGTCGATAGACCTGTGTCACCTCCAAGCACTGAAATGCACTACTCTTTAAAGAGGATGTTTAAAATAACACCAGTTGTCAGTAGTCAGAAGTCTTAGAATTGAACCAACCTTCTGTGATTAGTTGGCTTTTTCCACCAGGTTCCACCAGTGACAACAGTATCCACTTTCACCCACTTCCATCTGCGCCGCGCTCCATGCTGGACTGGAGGATATATGGTAGACAGCAGGCTCAGTTTTAGCAGGCTCCTCATCACAGTATAGACATGGCAAAAGACTCTCCACAGTAACCACTTTCACCCACTTCTGTTCACGCCACACTCTGCGACCGGACTGGAGGATATATGGTAGACAGCAGGTTCAGTTTCAGCAGGCTCCTCCACACAGTATAGACACTGGCAAAAGATTCTTCCCAGTAATCACTTTCACCCACTTCCGTCCGCTTATAGCTCTTCGATGCCCAATGGTGTGTGCTGACATCCTTCCAGCCTTTCAGTGCGGGGGCACATTTGATAAGGTTGTCTAAGTGTCTGTCATCTCTCACACACTCAATGCAGAATTGGGACAATACCTGGGGTCCCACATAGAGCTCTTCTCTATGATGGAGGTGAAGGGGTTGTAGCTAAGGATGAGGTGGCTACCTGCTCCTCTACAAGTGCGTAGTTACTTCCTAACTAAACCTTTCATAAGTGCAGCCAGTACTATCCATTTCAGGTATTGTTTTGTCTATCAATGAATTACCCCTTCTCCCTTCATAAACTACTTCCCTTCTTACTTCTGACAAATGTTTAGTGGGGCAATTCTGTTCATAAGCATGACTGGTCCCATTATGAACAAAAGATGCTTAACTACTTTGACCAAGGCTCATGGTTCTCACTTACCCACTTTCTTTCATATCTGTTATCTGTAGAGGGGTTTCTGATTCTAACCACCTGAGCTCCTTGCACCTGCTTCCCTTGATCAGTTTGTACTTCTGAGTCAGGCCTAAGTATACCAAACCCAATTCTCCCTGTTAGTCTTTCCATATTGTTCTGGTGTACCATTACCTCTAAGGGTGATACCGCCCACACCCTCTCCCAAAGCATTCTCTCCACCCATCTGCTCATATTGTGTACATATTGACTTTGTTAGGTACATTTGAGTGCGTATTGGCTTAGTTGGTAATATATGCTGATCAGTTCACCCCTAGACCTTTCGGCCAACCATTAAAAGAGGAGACCTTTCATTTAAATCTTGTTCATACTGTGTCACCACTGATGTTATTTTTACCATCTACACAAACCATCAGTTCTTTCTAATGTTTGAGGCACAGACTCATCCTCAAATAAATTGTCTATGACTACCACAGGCATTTTATTCACAGAGGGACCCATGACCTCCCCTTTAGAATTCCTTTTCTGTAACAAGGACTCTGGAATGGTCAAGTTCCGTAAGAATTTTCGTGACGAGCACTTAATGCAACTTTTTTTTGTATTCTTAGACTTCTTTTCTTGTGCCTCAATATTCTTACATTTCTACAACACTTTCTTGTAAAGTGGTAACCGTATTGATTCAATTGGCTTATCCCCTAGGGCAGCCTGGTTCCCCCTAAACAGTCCAAACCAATAGCATCTGAACGAGAGAGAGAGAGAGAAAGAAAGAAAGAAAGAAAGAAAGAAAGAAAGAAAGAAAGAAAGAAAGAAAGAAAGAAAGAAAGAAAGAAAGAAAGAAAGAAAGAAAGAAAGAAAGAAAGAAGGAAAGAAACAAAGAAAGAAAGAATGAAGAAAGAATGTGGCGCTAGCAGGTGAGCTTTGGCCTGCCACTTGGATGGGCCACCACACCCGTATGGCCCTGGACACGCTTGTGAGATAATCGGGGTATGAGTACTGTTACCCCTTGTTTTTGAGATAACTGATGCACCACTGAACTCTCTGGAGGTGCCCTATGAACGTCAGAGAGGAGGACCCAGTAGCATAATTCTTTCACTTTAACACCACCTCGTATGGTGCTTGGAACCCAGGATTGTTCCACCTGTGCACAAAATTGCAAAAATAGATTTGGTCCCCAGGCAGTAGTGGTCGAGGAGTTATATGCTCAGAATCTGTCCTCATCGTCTGTGAAGCATCAGGCATCTCTGTTGTCACAATCCTGGCAGGTGCAATCTGTCGGCAGACATATTTAGGGCCTGATTCATGGAAGTGTTTTATAATGGTGGAATCCCATAGGAAAACGTTCCATGAATCAGGCCCCTAATGGCCTGATTTTGTGTTGTTAAATATTCCCTGATTCCTCTCCTAACACCACTGCAGCCCTGTGTGCATCAGAAGCCCTTCTTGCAGGGGATATGGGTGAATGCATATGCCGGCCAAGGACCACCTCATCAGGTGACAGATGATGATCTTTACTTGGCTGTGTGTGTAAACTGAAAAGGGCCAGGGGCAAACAGTGCACCCCGTTTTTGATGTTTGATGCCAAGAGGTGCTATAACATGTTGGAATAATGCACTAAAGAAATGTGTGCTATTGTGTGACCTTAAAACCTCGCACACACCCCAGTGCACGGAAACATCTCGCACTAGAAATATTGTAGCACACGTGGTATACAGGTGCGCACATGGCCCAGCTTCCACACACCTTGAGAAAGGACAGACCACCACAATGAGGTATCTGGATCCATTAGAGTGCTCACCCATATCAGCGTAGTCTATGAGTAATTCACGGAATGGCCCAGTAGGGCAGGGCAAGGTGCCCCTTAATGTTTGTAGTGTCATCCTTGTACTAAACCTTTGACATGTTGTGCAATGTATGATCATTTCTGTATTGCTTTCATGGATGTTTGAGGTAAACCAGTCCTCCTGTATGTCTGCTGTTATGTGTTGTTTCAAACTGTGAGATGGGTAGTGTAATTGTTCAAATGCTACTGCTATCAGCTCCTGGGGCATTACTGTCTTCCCAGAGCTTTACTGCCTCCATAACAGATGTGTCAGAGATTGCTTACACCCTCTCCGTAACCACAACTCCTTCTCCCTTGCGGGTTGAGCAGTTACAACATACTCAGTGGGCATTTTATTTGGCAGATACGCTGCCATTTTCACTGCCGTGTTAGCGGCTGCATTCTCCCTCTATATTTCATTTGTCCAGTGAGTATGGCCAGCACACTTGATGACCACCACAACAGCTCGCTGCAAGATGTCCTTATCAGCATGTCTAGCAGCACATCATGCTGCACTGGGGATCCATCTGCCCTCTACGCATGTCAAGATATTTTCCTGATAGTGCAAAGTTTCCTTCCATGATACATGATTTAGTTGCACCAGAGTCCACCATGAATATGAATTGCTTAGTTCCTATCTCCAACCCCACCAACGGTTCCTCTTCAGGTTGGAGAGTCACTGACAAGACCTAACATGCAAGTACTCTCTGTGGGCTGTCCTAATTTGGATACATGCTCGTTCCAGAGAATGAGAAGGAGCTACCTCCTACTACTTCTGCTACCCCAAAGGGAGCGTTAGTCTCACCTGACACCCTATTTACTGGGGCAACACTGCCCTGCTGCTGCTGTGGTGGGTGCTGCACATGTGTATCCGGTGCATGGGGCTGCTGATTATAGGTTTGGTATTACCCTTGTGGGTACTACTGATTCTTATACCTTAGGCCCTGCTGCTGGTACTCTAGTTCTTGGGATCCTTGGCCCAGTTGCTGTGGCCCATAATTATACCCTAGTGCAGACCTGCTCCTGCATTCCCTTGCAAAATGCCCCCACCTTAAACAATTCCAACATTGAGATTGTCCAAACACACCTCCCCTGGGTCCAAACCTTCCTCCTCTTACTCCTCAAAATCCCCCTCTTCCTCGCTGCGGCCCTCCCTTGCTGCCACTGTGGGTTGGGGTACTATTGTCCCCCACCCACTGTACTCTCTGTTCCTTCTATGTGTACTGACATTGGCACAGGAACCTGAACTGCTACCTTTACCTGCAGTAATTACACAGGTCTAAAAATCCATGCATTTCCTTAACTGAGGTGGGTCTGGGGGTGGCGCATACAGATGCTGCCCTGTCGTGTAATATCCTCTTCCCATTCGCTGAAATAACTGCCCCAAATAAATCACTTCCTGCTGACAATATTGTAATTTGGCCTTATCGCCCTTGTACCCTTTACAGGCTAACAATTATAGAAGTGCAATGGAGTCCCTTCAGCAGTGCTGTTCAATGGCACTGCACACTAGCAGATTGTCCACATACTGGATAATCATGCTAGGCAGCTGAATTTTTCCTAGATCGGCATACAGTATCCTGTTAAATATGCTCAGGCTCTCACAGTACCCCTCGGGTAATCTAGTATGTTCGAAACGCATCTGGCCCTGCGTAAATGCTGTGAGGTACCTCAACTCCGAATGGAGTGGAATCGAGAAAAATGCATTTTTCAAATCCACCACGGTAACATATGTGGCTTCTTTGGGGATGCTGCATAAAATTGTCACAGGATTTAGCACTACTGGAAACTCTTTCTGCATCACATCATTTAGGGAGTGCAAGTCCTGTATCATTCTCCAATTGCCCCATGTTGATTTTCTAACAGGATATATTGCTGTGTTGCACGGGGTTGTAGATGGCATGATAATTGGGACTACCACCTCCCTTGTCATTGTGTGTATTATCAACATCGCCCTTACAGCCCACATCCCAGGCGTGGAACAGACTACTCCATGATCTGTAAAGGATATAGTCATGTTTAACTTACTGAGCAAGTCCCTACCCAGTAAATTGGGTGGGGAACTTTCAGAATATAGTAAGGGCGCCCGTACTACCTTCCCTTCCACCTTTACGTCCAACTTCTCAGTGTATGGAACCTTGGAAATAGCCCCAGAGAATCCCTGCATGTCAAGATATTTTCCTGATAGTGCAAAGTTTCCTTCCATGATACATGATTTAGTTGCACCAGAGTCCACCATGAATATGAATTGCTTAGTTCCTATCTCCAACCCCACCAACGGTTCCTCTTCAGGGTGGAGAGTTGCTGACAAGACCGAACATGCAAGTACTCTTTGTGGGCTGTCCAAATTGGGATACATGCTTCTTCCAGAGAATGAGAAGTAGCTACCTCCTACTACTGCTGCTCCCCCAAATGGCGCAGCAGTCTCACCTGACACCCTATTTACTGGGGCAGCACGGCCATGCTGCTGCTGTGGTGGGTGCTGCACATGTATATCCAGGGCATGGGGCTGCTGATTATAAGTTTGGTATTGCCCTTGTGGGTACTCCTGATTCTTGTACCTTAGACCCTGTTGCTGGTACTCTAGTCCTTGGGACCCTTTGCCCAGTTTCTGTGGCCCATAATTATATCCCAGTGCAGAGATCCTGCATTCCCTTGCTAAATGCCCCCACCTTAAACAATTCCAACCTTGAGATTGTCCAAACACGCCTTCCCTGGGTCCACACCCTCCTCCTCTTACTCCTCAAAATCCCCTCTTCCTTGCTGCCCTTGTCAGTTGGGGTAATATAGCTGGGTCCTCATTATCACCCATTGTATACTGCATCAAACACTGTAAATTGGAGTTTCTGGGAAGGCCCTCCATAGTGCGTCCCATACTAATGCTACAACACCATTAAATGATGCTCCATCATGTGCACCTGTTACTCCCGGGGTTACTCATGTGAATCTGACCTTTAGCCACACATCCCCAGCCTGCTCCCCAATTACATAACCAACAGGCTCGTAAGATCCCTTATTGCCTGGGAACCCCTGATGTTTGTTTTTTTTCGAATTTGTATATCAACCTGGTCGCCCCTGCTGTGAGCTGCGGAAGTGCCATAATTAAGTTATTCTTATCCATTTGGGGCCAAGGCACATACTGTGTCCTCCCTTCCCGCATATGTATGAGGTGCATCTGCATCTTTGCCCTACTTCCCACACACTTCCTTGTGATTCCTCTTCTCTTTACCAACGCCATCTGGCCGGTCCTATTCCTCAACCTGCCCCCCACCCATAAAGCTCCTCCTTGGGGGGTATTCTCAGCTGCCTATTCACCCCTCCCTTCTCCTTGCTCTGATCCTCCATAAACATATCAGCAACCCATTCCTCAACATCCTCTCCCAACACCGTATTCTCCTCTCCCAGGATAATCCACCGACCCGGGCTCCTTTCTTTCTCAACACCTACATGCCTTATACCTTCAGCATCCATCTTAAGCAGCACTTCCCGTGACTTTCACTCTCCTGACCCTTCTCTCAATGCACTTATATCCCTCACTGTTCCTGGGGATGTCTGTATCCTTTTCATTTCTGTTAATAATCCTGTCAACCTATACTCAAATTCCCTGGACCTGTAACACACTGATGCTGATACTTCGGAAGGATGGGTATACAGAGGTGGGGGATCGGTGGCCTGTGGTGTTACTGGCCCTGTGGCATACCCTACCACAGCAGAAGGGGTCCCTATCGCAGTGGCATAGCTTGGATTAGTGTAACCTTTTGCGGGATATGATTTCAAGGGATATAATCCCCTACTCCCCACTGGCATCCTGCCTTCTCCTTCTCCCTTTCTGCACTTCCCATATTTTTTGTCTCTGCGCCTCCACTCCATTCCCTTGATACTCTCCATCTTCCAACATACACCAGAGATCAACAATCTCTTTTCTCTTCTGTAGCTTCTTCCCCTTATATTTTGCTACTAGAAATGTGGGCATGTGTTCCAAAATACTCTTGCTATGTGAGCCCTGCCCTGGCCATGGACTGGGCATCCCCCCCTATTGTCTCCACAACCCACTGCGTATGATATTTCTCTACCCTGTCGTGATAAAGTGGCAGGGCCTTGTACATGTGCTCTACGGGTATTCCTCCCCCCATGCTAGTGACGTCTATCTTTTGCTGACCTCACAAAGCCTCTCTAAAGCACTGTGCACACTGCCACTTGCTTGTAACAACAAAAACAAGAAAATCAACCCCACCCTTCTCTCTCACCCTCCCATACACACACGCACCACTCAAAAGAAAATGTCCAACACCACAACACACTGCGACACACACAATTACTGCCCTTACAGGTCCTGCTTTTCACCCAAAAGAAAACAATCATCATAAATTAAAATAACACGCTGAAACTAACAACCGCTTCTTGTTCCAGCCTACTATTTATACTAGACTACTACCTTTTATTTCCATAAACCTCCATTAAATACTATACTACCTTGTGGTGCCACCTTCCCTCCCCTTCCGAGGAGGGGATCCCTGCCTTACCTTTGCCTAACATTTGAATGCCTTACCTTATAGTACTTTACCAAACCACTCAATCAATAATACGAATTTACCAACATATAGCCCTTCCCTCATCCATGTCAAATAAATGACCTCGCTCTCCACGTACTCAAACCTTTCACACTTCCCCATGCATCTGTCCCCTACTTCTTATCGCTTACAAGAGTCTACTCACATGTGCGTGCTCACCCAAACTCCTCCATCACTGGGTTCCAACACTGGCCTGCACTCCCCTCAGTGCCATTCTCCGCTTCAAATAGCAAAGAGGACTTTTCTTAAAATGGCTCCTACTAAACCACTTGAAACACTTGTTTTTATGGGGCTGGTCGCTGTAGGTGGGTGCAGCTCCCTCTAGAGAAGTTGCTTGGAAGCCTCCGCAGGTATGAGGGGCACTGGGATCATGTTGGGGTCACCAATTGAAGGCATACCCCTGAACGCTCACACCAGAGAGAATACAACCTGCTAGGGAAGAAAGGCCCAAGTCAATTTTGTAAGGATAACAAGTTTAATCTCATATGCAGATGAGAGCAACAACAAAGAACTCTGCTTCTAACAATGTTCTGCAAAAAGGTAGTACAAGCAGAATCGTAAGAAGCAAAACATTGTCTTACATGACTCAATATATATAGTAAAAACCAGCACGGCTGATTGGATGGCCCTTATACAGGTACCACCTTTTTCCATAAGGGATGGCAGTTTATTGGTCCCAGTCCAGTCCATCCGTCTTCCATCACGTGGTTGCTCAGGGGCTCATCTTCTTCTCACGTTGAAGGTAAGAAAACAAATTACTTCTACTATACAGCTTGTTTTATCACTCATACTGTGCACTTGGCAGGCCTTAAGATGGTCACACAGGAGGTTCTGGGGCACTCTAACCTTCACACATGCATTTCACTCACTCCCTCTGTGCCATTTGGCTCCAAGGTCTCCATCCTCATTTTGAAGTATAATATATTCCTCCCAGCACCTCGCAATACAAATCACAAAATTGTCACTTCAAATATATGCCCTATTTATCATTTGTGAACATTTCAAGACTTGTTACTTTGGGGGTGGTTGTCATGGGGAACCTGGTTCCATGGAAGTTGTGAATCTTAGAGTTTAGTCAGTTATATGAGCTATAACTCGTGGTCACCTGGGAATGGGCCGGCTCATGCTTTGGCCATTGTGAGATAACATGCACACCAAGCGCCGGCCTCAGTTCGCGGCCTTGCAGGGCATATTCCTCTTGAGTGAAAAACACATCTTTGCAACACTTCAAGAAAAATAAAAAACAGTGTGGCGGGTGGGGTTGCGAACTGTCCTCATGGGAGCTCGGGCATGACTGGAGATTTCTGTGAGCTTATAGATTTGGGCCTAGTGCATGTAATGCTACATTTACTGTGCAAGCATTCTCTTCTACTTAGGATTATTAATATATACATAAAATAGCAATGCTGCCCCCGCCTTGGGCCACAGCATGTAGTTAAACTGTAATTGGTTATATTAACATGGGGTCCTGCTGGATGGAAAGACATCCCTCCCACTGTCCACTCTCCCCCTGGCTCATCCAATTGACTCAAATGCATCTCACATTACTTTAAAGTACCTGGGGAGGGGGGACTGCCCCCTTCACAACATTGTTTTCAGCCATCATACATGTTCTGCTTTCCAGACAATTTGGAATGGTACACTCTGCTCAGGCATGTCCCTGGTGGCAAGCCGATTGATTCAGTAAAGGGCTTGTGTGCAGATTGAGGGGCTTGATTTGAACACAAAGGATCCCATTTCAATTTCTATCATTGTTAAGAAATGAACACATCAGTCTGTGCATACTTCCATCTGTATTGATTTTTCCTCCATGTCTGTGATGCAAAAGCAGGGACCAGACACAGGAGGAACAGCCAAAGGGATGGGTGCATATCTTTGCATATTTATTCGAGAATAAGGGATGTGGTCTCTCTCAGAGCTCACATTTTGTGGTTGTACTCGAATTACATCCACAAACAGCTTTCCTTTCAATAAAGAACACAGACACACATGCATTCACACTTGGTCCATGCAGTTGATCTAACACGTCTCTGAATATGGCAGATTGGGTCTCATTACGAGTTTGAGGGGAATTCCATAGGAACTACTGCCAAACTTGATTACCATCACTTCCACTTGTCATTAGGCTGAATCCACCTGATTACAAGAGCAGAATGATGGTGATGATCCCCATTTTCCATAGGAGCTCATGAGGGATTTGGAAGGAATTACCACAGGTGGCAGTTCCACCACTGTAATTCCTACAGGTGTTGTCACTAATCAGTGGAAAATAACTACAGTCAAGTGGTATTACCACCAAACTGGTAAAATGGCAGTGTGGTATGAGTGGCAGTGTTTCCTTTACTAGAAACGTCTTTACCACACCATTATAATCGTAATGACCCCCAATGTGTTTCACCAACTTTGACAAAAAGAGGGATTTCTCTTGAGGTGTTAAAGACAGCAGTGCCATGAAATGTCTCTGGAATCGGGAAACATATGCAATGGTGACAATGGTTTAAAATCAGGCCGTTTTGATATATCCAAGAATCCACAGCCTCTGAGTAAGATTTAAACTGTGAGGCTCATGAACTTGTTTCATCTGTACAGATGTGAGAATAAAGCCCTCTGTGAAAATCAGATGTGCAATGATGTGACGATAATTAGTTAAAAGAAGAGGAGAGAGAAATGATCTCTGTGGGACCAATGGTCATACAGTGGATGGCTCCCCGGATCTATGTGATCATTGTGCCACCGAAAATGTCAACTTTGAAATTGCCCCCTACGTTCACGGCGACGCAGCGTTCACATAAGGAAAGAACATATGTATACCCCTATTTTAATAAAAACAGTTACTTTGTTAAATGAATTAAAGTAGTTATAAAACCAAAGCAAACTACACACAATGGAACGCTTACTGTGTTTGTTTGTGCTGGAATGGGTTCCATGTAATAATGTCCCCGCAAAAATAACGCCATGCAAAGAATCGCTGAAAAATTGCTTTTTTTGCAGAGACATTATCAGATGGAACATGCAGGGGACACCCCTGCAACCCCAAACACTTTTTTATTTTTTAAGGTGGACTGGGGGACACCCCCCGCAACCCTGCTTCCCCTGTCCCTATATATGGTCACCTATATAATATCACCACAACCTTTTCCCGGCAACATTATATATGACAACCATTTTTACAGGGATATTATTACCTGATACCCTGGAATGAGGGGCATGTTTTGTCTCAAAACCCTGCAGCGTTCGGAATGCCACGCCCAAAGTGAACATGCGCTGCGGTGAAAAGGAAAAATCCAAAGTGCCACCCAAACAAAAAAGAAACGCACAAGAAAGTACGCCTAGGCATGAGAAACCAGTTAGAGGAGCGTAAGCATCGAGTAACAATTGCTACTACACAGCTATTTTAGACTGCATACACTTTGTTAAAACAAATAAGATGTTAAATTATATTAATAATAAAAAATAAAAGGTATTCTATTATCCGTGAGTATTGATTACAAAAAGTTCACATTTTTATAGAAAGATATTTGGGGCATACATTTCATAAATTGCATGTGCATTACAAGAAGACAGAAAGCAGAGCAGTGGCTCCGTAAACCGCCCAACTGTTTTGATATAAAATACAATGGAGTCGCATTCGCAATGGAGTTGGTAAAATGGTAGGCCCAAAAGAAGCAGTAAAAGTATTGGTCGCAACTACGAGGGTGACATTTGTGTACGAATCCGGCTGCCCTGTTCCTGATTATGGATAACAGAGAACAGATGGATCCAACTTAACCTAAGAAAATGAAGTTCTGCTAATTCCGCCCTGCTATTACTAAGCAGTACCGCAGTGCCGAAAGAGAGTGCCGAAAGAGAGTGTGAAAGAACATTGGGTCTGGCTCTACCTCACCATCTACTTTAAATCAAATAATGGGGCCACCATAAAAGAGGTCTTTCCAGACTCACAGCCAACATAAAACCCTCTGTTGTGCACATAAGAGAAAATAATTTATAATAGTCTGGCTATTACCAACTCTAACCTAGATGGATGTAGGAGATTTGATGAGGCAGCTCACTTGTTTCAAAAGAGCTCTGCCAGCATGGCCATACATCTCTTGTAATGCATGAGCACCCTGGCTTCTGGTATCCAATTTAGTTTATATTAAATGTCTGTACCTGTCGAGTATAATCCTTGATGGAATATTCTATGCTATACATGTTCCATCTGTGCAGCAGGTTTTTCAGTTAATTTCTAAAGTTACAAGGCATCCAAATATTAATCAGTTTATCATACAAGACCTGTTTTGTTCGAATAATATTGACAGAGTTTTACAGGAAGATTGAAACCCCACTTCCTTCAGAAAATAGTCCTTTCTCTTCTGTCAGTGAGAGGTGCACAGGGCCTGCAGGCTGTTCAGAATGTCTGCTATATAATCATATCTAATCACCCACTAACTCTCTCATCCATGTAGGTACATGCTGTAAACTGCAACGTAAATAGAGGAGCATGGACTGTACAGACTTTTACAGAAAGAAAAAGGGGCAGCTCTAATATGATAATGCCTCCAGCACCGAATTCCTTTAAATCGCAGAGGTGGGGCAGAAGAGCACATGTGTTAAAAACGATTGATGAATTCTTAGAGATCGCATACACCACCGCCAACATAAACCCTAGTCAAATCATCCAACACTGCCACTAGCATGGATTAAGAATCCCTTAAAGTTGAGAATCCTGCTTGGTGACTATCATTCTGGTCATTATTACCCACATTGCTTTAACTTTACTAAGAGCCCGAGCTTTAACGAGTTTCCCAGTACACGGTGTTCTCGAGATTACTCTTCAATTAACACGATCTAGTAACACATGCTCCATAATGTATATTCAAAAATACATTTGACAAAATCCTCAGTGACAACTTTATATTACAATCTACAGAATAAGCAGACAACACATAATCATCATATATTATTTATATTGATGAATCATAAATACGTAGAATGTTGCTACTAAATACATTACTGTGACATAACACATTATCCTTATCAATACACACAATATTAATTACAAAAATGTATACATCAATCGTATCTTAGTACATCCCTGAACCTTACATTAAGATTTGATGCTAATGCAGGACTGGGATTCGAACCTGTGTGGCTCTGCGTTGTCTAGCTTCCAAGAGAAACATGTGGCCCCTGAGCTATGATCACGCCCTACAAAAAAAGATTAAATAAATCCAATGACAGAAACAACATACAGTACCTACACTCAGCTAATCAGGAGTCAACAATAGTTAAGGGAGAATGGGATTTGAGTTTCACTGGGCCTTCTTTCGGACTGTATAAATATAAATAACAAAGCTTCCCTACTGCATGAATATAACAATTCAGAAACATACGTAGGGCCTGATTTACAAACATGTTTTCTTTTGGACTTTCCCATGTTAAAACATTTTTGTAAATCAGGCCCTAAGTATTTGATCCGACAAATGTCTGATTGAATTTGCACCTATAAACAAAAGTGAATACAGAGCCCTACTCGAACTAACTACCTTTGAGAACACACAGCACATACAAGAACACAAAAATAACAAAATGTGTCTTTTAAATGACAGTTCAAGGTTTTGAATCCAATGGTCCAAATGTGATACACTCCTAGTGGAAACCTACAGATAGAGGGGTCATGGAATAATGTATAATTTGTATAATTAATCAGTCCATTCTATGGAGGACACAAAGGGCCCGATTCCCAGAAGAGTTTTATGATGGCACAATCACATGAGAAAACGCTCTGAGAATCAGGCCGCACGTCTTTCACAAAAAATGTTTTCCTTTCTTCTTTACAAATGCAATAAAACATCTGTCGGGTCAATTTCCTGAATATTTATACACATGTTGTAGAGAATTATTGTTGTTTATATCTATTGTTATGTTTCCCTCTTGTAGAGGCCTGACTTTTTGTTAGGTTCTTCAGGACCGTAGGTACATTGTCAGTGTGACACATGTGAAAATGCAATGCAGCTTCCCATCAGTATTCTGGGTCTGTCCAAAGGGAAGGTAAACCATGGAATATGGTTCACATTTGTAGATGTCCCTTTCATTCCATTATTCATGTCTAATTTCTGGACTTCTGGGCACAAATCTAGCACTGGAAGTGCTCAGAAAAAAAAGTATTTTTAAAGGGAAACTTAAATTTTCAAACTGTTTCAAAGGATAGAGCGTGGTAATTTCCTTGGTGAACACTCCTTTCTGCAAAAAGTCTCTTCACATGAATCACAACATGGCATCGCAGTGCCGGAGTCCATGATCGCTTACATCAATATTATTTGGTTCTTTTATCAGGGAAGCAATTATTGCCATAGTTATTTTAAATGTGTTTTATGTGTTTTGTTATTCTCTGTCTGTTTGTTGAAAGGTTGTGAATTCAAACAAACAATTAAAAAAAAACATTTGTTTTGAAAACTGCCATACTTGAGGATGATGCAAGTAGGAATACAGGTATTGAATAGGGAAGTGATATTTTATTCTTAACATTGCAAGAAAGCAGAATCTAAAACTTACCTGAATCTAAAACTCTCTACTAATTTGGCCAACCACAGGATGGTGATGACTTATCTAAAACCTACCGGAAGATAATACACTCTACTAATTCGGCCAACCAGAGGATGGTGATGATTTATTGTATATATGAGAAAATGTGGAAAATGCTGAGGTTAGTGCTTTCAAAAAAATGTGCAAGATTTAGCGGGGCTATATTTGAACAGAATCAAGACCATCAAATTGTTGCTAGCAGAGGGATTATTATTTTATGTAAAAGAAGTCACAGCAGTAACTTCTTCTGTAAGTCATCCATAGGAATATTTCAGAAATAAGTGATCTGCCATATCAATGAAAACACTTTGATCTCTTTCAAATGCATCATCTGCCCTAAACATCAGACATTGCCAGGGTATTGATCACCACATTATGAAATATAACTATCTGGATCTACAGTAGTGAAAAGAGGATGTGAAGTATTGAGGATGTTTAATGATGCACATAAAAACAGGTAGACTATCCAATGAATCACTAGTGATGGAAGTAGACATAAATCAGAAAAGAGAGGAGTTTAAATTTAGATTGTATTTTCTTTTGGAGTATGTATTAATGGAGCCTGCTGTAGGTAACTGGTAATTAGCACATTTACTGTTGCTTCAAGAGGCCACTGATGAAGAAAATGGCACCCCAGGCAATTCATTGCTGATCTTCGGAAGACACAGATGCTAATGTTTTAGTCAGGCTGTCAGTACAGATGTGAAATCAGAAGGCACACACCCGCTACCTTCCTTTTTGGTCTTCACCAAAAAGCATTTTTAGGGCACCAAAGACTCATGTATGAGTGACACGTGGGGTGTTGAAATAGCTCACTGGGAATGCCTGCAGGTAATGTGTATTCATTCATGTGACTTTAGAACATAAGACAAAGAGCACACTTTGCATGTTTAATGAAAGGGTTCAACTTTTAGAGCTAGGAAAAATCATTCTGTTGATTAATTATTTGGATGCTTCAAACTTTTGAAGCTACAAAAGATATTGGAACTATAAGGAATTGTGGCTATAGGAAAAGAAGTTGGGATCAAGGCGTGTTCATTGGATTAGGGACTAATGGGCAACATCTGATGATGAGCACACAAGTGTAGAATATCTCCTTCTTGGTGCATAGAAATAATCTTTGTGAGAGGCAAAGATAATCTAACCTTTCTGATATTTCTAGGAACTGTAAAGGAGATTGTCATGATTTTAAAACAAAAAGAATTAGCAGAGACTCCTAACCAAGAATTCCTTCTAATTTCCACTTGTCACCTTGGCTCTGGATCACAGATGATGTATTTGCTAGGTTTAGTTAAAGATGTTGGTGCAAAGAATGATACGTCTTGTCACTAATTTGTTATTAAGTAGGATTGTGATTTATTTGTGCAAAGATCCAGTGCCTAGGTGACCTTGACTCTTAATCAAACCCACTGCAAACTCACTGAGAATTACGAGAATAGTCCTAAGAACCTCTCGCCGGCAGCAGGATCAACTTCCGATAACACCTGTGATCAGCGCAGTGATCTGTACATTCGAGTGTTCTACCTGCTTTTCATACTAATTTGCACTAGTGTTTCAGGATTTCTTGGCCTGTGCTAACGAGAATCTATTTCCAGGACTTCCAAGCCAGATGGTTGTATCAAGAAGGATGGTAAGCAAGGCAAATGTGTCAGAATCAGCACCAAACGTGTTGGAAATCATTGTTGGATTTACAATCGTAAGTAATTGCCTCAAATCTAATATGGTTACTCCTGTAACTTGCTCAGTGTGTTACAGTCTCAATTCTTTGAGACCCATCCCTGACACCTGCACTCCTTTAGTCAGTCTAAGGTAGATCACGGCAAGGGTTGGAATTGCGCACATGCTATTACTGTTCAGGGTGTGTAGGGTGTTCGTAACTGTTTCAGTGGCCTGGTTGCAGACACATGTCCACACCCACACAAAATAAATACAGGGAAGCAAGAATCGCAGGCTGCATGTCACTACCACTCCGGTCACATAAGATGCCCGTTAGCAATAAAAAAAAAACAGGAACTCCTTTTTAGCCCTGGATCCCCTTCTTAAATGCTGGAGTCAAAATCATAAACAGGTGGCATTTCATCCGCAACTTTAGGAGTCCATGATTGCACCACTTGTATTTTAACACTAGTAGTGACATGGCAGGGATATGATGGTCTTTACTTTAGATGCATGACACACAACAGTAGTGGTAGGAAAAAGATGCACCTACGCAAACATGTATACAAAACTCAATTTAGTAGCCTCACAGAATCTAGAAGTGCTGAAGCATGGATATTGAAGACAGATTGGTAGATATGAGGAAGATGCAGATAGCATTGCTTAGGTAGAGGATACAGATTGGCAGTTGCCTTTCAGGTGCATTTACCTGAACACAGAGTGAAATTAGAGCCATGCTTTCCAATTGGGGCTACCCCGAGTAAACCAATAACCAAATTACTACATGGTGTGCTATATGTCAATGGTCCCTATTATTATATGTGAAGCAAAACTGCATCCAGTAAAACCAGGAGGGGTGCTTTTTTGAAGAGCTTGAACTACAAATCAAATCACACTTAAGGGTTGACACATTTTAAATATTTAGGAACTGGTACATTTGACAGTGAACAAACTATGAGCCTGCATTAGTTGCCCAGGATCACACAGTGGTGAAGCATGCATTTGATCCAACTCTGCAATTTCAGAACTCAAGTACATTTTTTTCTCAGTACTTGTGATATAGCAAGATGGAATTTTTATGAATGGTTGACTTTCAAAAAACATTTTTTATTTTTTTTATTTTGGTTTAGACAAAAACCTTTATAAAACAAACCACATTTTCATTTTTTAAAATCTGTTTGTTGCTTTAAATCCCCACTTCTTAGTGTTAAGGATTTCAATCCAGCGTCACACACTGGACCCGGACCTTCGCCCTCAGCCTTAGATGTACCGCATGATTACAATGCTTTTTCTTAAATGTTCAACTAATTCAAATTGAGCCGATACCCGACCCGTCTCACACCATCTTTTACAAATACTCCGGGTCACAATGGACGATGAACCAGGCCTTAAACCCTTTGTAGTGGCCTAAAATAACACAATTAAATAATGATATACATATGTTTTATCACAGTATCAGAGATGTTATATCATTAGCAAATGGGTGAAAAACACAAAATCGGAATGCGGTTTTTGGGCTGGGCGATAGATGCACATCACAGGGACAATATGAATATGAAAGAGTGACTATAGCTGAAGAACTGGATGAGAGTTTCAAGGTGAAAGGAGGTTACGTTTTGGTAAAATGAAGCAATTAAGAAGAGCAAATCGGTTTGGAAAGAAAGGAAAAGTTTTACTTAAACTAGATTATTAGGACTAGATTGTTAAAGAAAGACACGGTACGATCCCAGGTTAATTTGCAACTTAACCCTTTCAACCCGTGTTCAGATCTATGTGGGAATTAATTTAAATGATTCCAAATATTGCTAAGGAGTTACAAGATGAAGTGGATGAAAGAATTGCTCTAACACTAGAAACACAATGACAGGGTGCACAGGGAGATCTAACAGTTTTGGACAAGTTAACAGGGTATGGATAGGATTACTTAGAGAATAGACCAAAGACAAAGTATCAAGATGGGGTAGGCTATGGATTGCTATCGGAGGGGAAATACTCACAATCTGCTCTTGGATTTGGGATTAGGAACAGCCAACCGGGTTCTGGACTCCAAGTCTCAGGTCACCGGATAAAAGGCTCTCCTGGCAAAAGACAGCTGGGCAAAGGTCTGGTCACGGCACAGCATTGCCTCAGTGAGATGGAGCGGGTAAGCAGGGCAAGCAGGCGGCATTGGAGAATCCCAAAGCGGGCTCAGCCACCTTTCCCCTTTCTCCCTGAAGTTAGTGGGATTTTGTTATGGGGTTTTAGTGGGGTTTTCTGGATCAATGGCCTTGCAGGGATAGGGTCAACAATGCTTTGGCATGGCACTAGGGTCTGAAATCTTGCAAAGTTGAATCTGGAATGTCAGGATACGCAGGCGCTGGAAATTCAGGAGAGAGTCTCTAGAGTTCTGTCAGCCATCCTTATTTATAAGCCATGGTGACATCATAGGATTATATGGTGGGGGTGTAGGCTTAGCTGGGTTCGCCTCTAAACAACTGGATTGGTCAGGGGTGATTGCTACCGCCTTCCTGTCAGCTAGTTGGACTTTTAGAGCCATGACATCAGCTTTATGGTGTGGGTTTACTATGTCCAGAACCTCCCACCGTTAATATTGCCACAACCCAGTGTTGACATAAATGGCACATTTTTACAGTTGTGGCATCTTAACCATTACCTAGGCACATTACATATTTTAAGAAGAGCATGGCAGTCCAATTCTCATGGTTGTAGACTTTGTTTCTCCCGTCTAATGGTTTATCGCGATTTTCAGTGATAAATATTCGACCTAAGATTCTATAACTTTATACATGGGTATAGATTATCATAAGGCATGTAAGTATTACATTTCAGAGTGGCATCATGTACACTTTCCTCAGACTGTCCAATTCTCTGCCATTTCTGTTTCCAATATAGCAGTGAAGGTTACCTCGTCTTAAATTAAAAACCACAAAATTACATTTAAACTGTTGCATTTTTACATTCCTGCGAAGTCCTGTTGCAAAGATAAAAGTCTTAAAAGTTTATTAATAAAATAGTCTTTTGAGGCAAATGGTCTGCCTTTGTCATCCAAATATGGTCATGTACTTCCAGGCTGCTCTTGAGTTGGCTTTGAAGCTCCCAGTAGAAGTTGTGGGGAGGTGTGATTTCCTTTTTCACATGTCCGTGTCCCAGAGTCCCTGTTGTAAAATGCCTCAGCCCCGACAAAAGTCTGATGCCTAGGCTGTTCAGTGCTTTTGGTCCATTCAAAAATTTCCAAGGTAGCAATTAGCACTCATGTGTCCTAGAATCTATTGTGGCTTCTCTTGGGGGTAGGGCACTGCTGTTATCAGCACCAAAATGTCCCTTGGGCCATGGCAGAAACCTGTTTGGGCTGATTTCCCAGTACAACCAAAAACATGTATTCCTTTATTTTAGTTTATTTTGTTTTGAATCAGAAGCAAGCCTGTTGAATAAAACATCTCTGTTGCCCACAAAACCCCTTTACATTGCTAGGCCAGGACATGTTTTTATTCAACATTGTACTTTTAAAACAGGCATTCTTTTTTGGTTTGCAAAAGCCCATTTTGACACATGGTGAATGCTGCTGGGATGTCTCTTTTAAAAGGTTTGCTCTTCCATCTGACTTCCCAATATTGTTCTGCAGCCCTAGCCAGTTTCTTTTATACAGCCATTTGTTTAAAATACAGATCCACTGAAATTGACATAGGCCCAGAGAGCCAGTGCCTCTTTGAAGCATTGATATTTGACATTTTGTAACTCAAAAGTCAAGTGTTTTCCTGTGCAACTGAAAATAAAGCTTCTTTTGGTTTCTCAGATTTGGCTGACACAGCCTGTCATACAGGGGTAATGTTCTATTTTGCTCGAGCACAATCTGGATATGGGTGAGCATGGCGGGGTCTCACTGATAAAAGTAGTCTGATGGTGAACAGATGAAAATAGCATCAGGGCGGCATCATTTTCAATGTAAAATATTCCCTTTGCAATGGGAACTTTTTGCAAGCAACAGAGCAGCACTGTTTTTTTTCAATTAGCTTCTTTTGGTGCACACAAGAACACACACTGGCACCTTTCTTGGTGTGCTCCTTGTTCCAACTTGCCCAATAGGTGTTTGGCAAGATGGTGCAGCCATCATCTTGCAGCTGCAAAACGCAGTTTTGATGTGGGGCAACGGTGCTCCAAGGAGCCAGCGCAGCCATTTCGCTGTTGACTGCGAAGCGCAGCTTGATTATGGACTGGAATTCTGATGAGTGGGTCAATGTAGCTCACATTAGTTTTTATAATGTTCTTACATAGTGGAGCATAGACTAGTTGTGTAATCACAGTTCCTTGTCTCTTGGTCCAGGGTTAAAATGTCTTTCAAAATCTTTGTTATTGCTAACAGGCTTACTTTGTTGCCTCTCACCAAACTCTCCCACCATTCCTTAGTTGTTAGTGTAGGACAATTTTTCACGTAGCTACTCTGATGGTTGATTTGTTCCATTCTTAGAGACTTGCATTCTACCAATAGATGGAATAGGGATTCATTCAGGTTTTTATTATTGCAGTATCTGCAGTGGTCTTGGTCCTTTCCCAACTGTTTACAGAATGCCAGTAGCTCCCTCATTGGTAATATGTTTAGTCTTAGTCTCAAAAATAAATTGCGATGATACGATGATGGGAATTTGGAGAGGTAAAGGGGTAGGTTGCCTTGGAACTTAATCCAATGAAAGCCTGGAAATTCAGCTAAAACGACTTAACTTCAAACCCCCTGTTGCACAGGCTATGACCACAATGATGGCATCACAGATCACATCACTGATGACATCACTAATTACATGTTGTATGAGAACAATGATGAAATTACAAATCACATCAATGAGGCCATCACTGTTGACAACACAGATTGCATTGTATATCACATTAATAATGGAATTAGACATAATATAATTTATAGGTTAGCGCAATAAAATGTTGATTACCTTAATAACAATTTAGGCCATAGACCTGGCTATGACGAAGGCTGGGGTCAGTGGCCAGCACCAAAGGCCATATCTAGTGGTCTGTTAGTGTTCAAAAATACCAATTTGCACGGTTAAAAGCCATGGCTAGTAGCCTGTCAATATACAGTAGGCAATGTTGAAAGCTGTATTCAGTGGCCATGGCTAAAGGCCATAGCTAGTGTCTATTAATAAGTCAGAATATACAGTCGGCACAGCCAAAGGCCATTGCCACTGGCTAGTATTGTGTTGAAGACCGTGGCTAGTGGCTGGTTAGTGTATATAATATACAGTGAGCACAGTCGAAGGCCATAGCTAGTGGCTGGTTAGTGTTGTGTAATACGCAGTGTGCACACGCGAAGGCCATCGCTTATTGTTTTTTTATTTTAAAATGTACACTGGACCTGGCCACAAGATGTTCACACTACTGAAGGTCAAAGGCCATGGCTAGTGGCCTATTTAT
Organism: Ambystoma mexicanum; assembly: GCF_040938575.1. Classification (NCBI taxonomy): domain Eukaryota; kingdom Metazoa; phylum Chordata; class Amphibia; order Caudata; family Ambystomatidae; genus Ambystoma; species Ambystoma mexicanum. The sequence continues at coordinate 294,495,676 of NC_090941.1, forward strand.
CTGTTAGAATATACAGTGCGCACAGTCAAAGATTGTGGCCACTGGCCAGTATTGTGCTAAAGTCCATGGCTAGTGCCTGTTCAATGTCTATAATATGCAGTGGACATTGTTGAAAGCTGCATCCACTTGTAAAGGCCAAAATCTATGGTTGGTAGCTTGTTAGCATTTAAAAATATTCAGTGCACATAGGTGAAGGTTGTGACCACTGTCCAAAACTGAAGGCCATGGCTAGTACCCATTCATGTGTTAAAATATATTTGGCAATACACACTGACCATGGCTGAAGCCCATGCTTAATGCCAGTTACTGTTGTAATGTAATTACTTATGTAATCAGTGATGTGATCTGTGATGTCATCCTTGTGGTGATAGTCTGCACAACAGGGGGCATGAAATTAAGGTGGCTTTAGCTGAATTTCCAGGGTTTTGTTGCATAAGTTCTCACTTTAGCGTCACTGCAACTAAAGTGTTTTCCTTGAAAATATATATATTCGGAATTGGGTATGTGCACAGCCATCCTTACCCGCTCTCTTCTAAAATTCAAATCTAAATCTCATCCTTCTGCTCCCGCTCTCTTAAATTTGAAAACAGGCTATTTGTTCCATTAAAAAAATGGTGGCATAAATCGTTGCCTTCCGAGTTTCATACCCAACTATTTTTCTTCTGATCTACCTATAAAGTTCATATCTATGATGCTAATCTAACTATTCTCAATGTCAAATCTCTGCCACAGTAAACAAACCATGCAAGGCTGTTCACATTAATCAAGCATTGTGTAAATCCTATTCTTCTAAGCTTTCATCTTTTTTCTCAACACGCAAATACTAATTTTGTTGAGGAAGTCCTTCACGTTAAAAAATGTATGTCTGATAAACTATGCAAATACAATCCCACTCTTCCGCCTGTAGTTTCCCACACTTTTACAACCTGGACTACTTCCTCTCCACTTTCAGAACCAAAATTTCTTTGAATTCTGTCATCAACAAAGGCCACTCCCAATTCAGATGACTGTCTTCCAGTCTATCTAGTTACATTCATCACCTCGATAATCTCCTCCGTTTGGTTTCCTTTGGTGAATGCTTCCCTTTCCAAAGGAATTTTCCCATACTCCCTTATAAGTGTCCAATATTACTGTTATTGAAAAAGCCTGGTCTGGATTCCTCCATTGTATGCTAACTAGCAGCAGATTACCACCTTGCCTTTTCTGAGTAAATTCCGTGAGAAATGCAAAGCTCTTCAACTTTCCTAACACCTATCCAATATCCAGCTTTTTTTTAAACTATCAGTCGAGCATCCGTGCTGGGCATAGCACTGTGTCAGCTACCCTTCTGTTGTTTGATTATGCCATATGCATGCTGGATTCAAGAGGGGCCTGTCTTTTAGTCTTCTTCCATCCATCAACAGCTGTTGACACTCTCAGCCGGAACGCATTGTTGAACATCGCATCCACTTATTTGAGCTGGATGATTCTGATCTGACTTGGTTTGCCCCTTTTCTGTTTGATGGGAGACTGTTTCCTAAAGGCTGCTCTTCTTCAAGGCTCAATATTATGCCCATATTGTTCAACATCTGCTTGGAACGTTTGGGAGGTATGGTGTCTAGTGTGGGTTTATGGATTCACTAGTATGTGGATGACACTCCTATCTATCTTAAAGTGTCTTCTCCAACTGACATCGCCCACCCACCTTGGGAACTGACTTGATGCTGTTGAGGACTGGATGCCTTTACTTTAACTTAAACTAAATCCTTCTAAAACTGAATTTCTTCTTTATAACTCGGCACCCTTTCAGGCGTGGCTTTCACCACCTGCTTCTTTTTGTATCATCCCCTCCCTGGTGTCCTTTGCTAAATCTTGTGGTTTCATACTTGAATCAAAACTAAACTTTACATCTCATATTTCCTGTCTTCCTCTGTCTTGGTTCTTTTTCATTTGTTTCTTCTTCAGAAGATGGAACTATTTATTCCTCACTGAGACTCCCGAACCGCCATCCAGGCTTTAGCTCTATCTCAATGGGTGGTGAAATCACTGCTTTCAATGGCTTTCCCGCTACCGCTTTGCCCTCACTGAAAATAGTTTTATGATCGGAGGCTCTTTTCATCTCTGGTGTTCACAAGTGCAAGCATATTACTCATGATTTAATTTCTTATCACTGGCTTCCTTTTCACTTTTTGAACTTGTTGTGGTCATTGGGATCCCTTCCTGTCCCACTTTGCAACTGACTATCTCTGTTCTAAACCGACGAGAAGTGCCAATCACTTTTGCTGTGATATTTCTGATTTAAACATATGCTTGGAATGCTCTTTCCCTGTGATTCATCTTCTCCGATTTCTTATTAAATTTTGAAAGATGCATGAAATAAACGTTTTCCAGCTTGTGTATGCTTCATTTGTGTTTTGTCTTGCTGTGGATATTCTGCACTGCGGCATTGCTTATACATTTTGCTTCTATCGGTGATATGAATGTTTTATCAATGATTCTTGTAACTTCATTGTGTTACGATTTTAGCATTTGTATATGTGTAACTTGTACATTGCCCCAATGCATTTGGACCTAGGTGTGCTTTATACAAATTTGAAAATACAATACATTCTGACATTTGCATCGTAGCTATTTTTTCTTGACATTCAAGTTTTGAGTCTGTCCTATCAGAATATAAATCATGGACACAAACACTTTAACATTAGGATACGTGTTGTGAAAAATTAAAGGCTAGTGTGGTTATTCTTATGTTCACAAAATTATCTTAGATTTTTTGCAAAGCAGCTAAGGAACCCTCACTGGTGTTATAAGATCTTCTCCCCTTTCTAATAGTGGAAATATAAAAGAGTACAATAGGAGCGCACCAGACTGTGTATCTTGGATTGAAAATCTTCTATCCGAATGTAATGTTATGATTATTCTAGGTTTTGATAGCATGCTTTGCTCAGTAAAACATGTTTACCATTCATATAAATGACTACAATATGTACTGCAAGTCTTCAAGTGATCATTAGAAATGTACATTATAATATTTTATACACATAAAAAGAGACAATGACATGCTGTGATAAAGAGAGAGAAGAGAGAGAGAGTGGGAGAGACGATAAGAGAGAGATAGGGCCTCATTACAAGTTTGCCAGTCCGGTAACTATGGTGCCGGTAAGTTTGCTGGTACCGTAGTTAGCGGACTGCCAAACTACGAGTTCTGCTCGCAGGTGCCTTTTCAACCGCCAGGTCGGACCTGGCCGGCGGGGCGCACTCGCAAGCATAGCATGTTGGATGCACCGGCACCATTCTGAATGATGCCGGTGCATCCGACCTCCCCATACCCATTGAGCCCTATGGGGCTCAAAAGGGAATGGGGAATAAAAGTTTCCATCCCCTGGCAATGGGGAAATAAAGGGTGCGCCATTGTTGTAATGGCCCTGTATTTCCCCATTGCCAAGGGCCGGAAAAATTCACAAGTTTGGCGGCAACCTTCCGCTTTTACCGGCAAGGCTACCGCCAAACTTGTAATGAGGCCCATAGTGAGAGAGAGAAAGAGTGCAGAGGTAGAGAGAGTACTCGATTGCGTCTAATACACGGGGTACATTTAGTGGTAAGACTGTGCAAAATGTCACGTTGCACCAGTACAATGTTTCTGTAATGAGGTCCGTGATGCCAATGTCTAATAAAAACACACGCACACATTTGTGTATTCAGATTTTGGTTATACAGAATACCTTAGCGGTCGCTTTAACGCCCCTCTTTTGGCATCTTCCTAAACCGCAGCTCCCAAACTTCATTGGTGCAAGTTCAGTTTGTCACGGTATTGCACTGAGACAGAAATTGCCACAGTGCAAACAAAGTATTCGTTTACTGCATTTTTGCACCGATATTTGCACCAGGGCAAACATTCCCCTGATGAAGGATGTCTTTGAAAGATTACATTTTGTTGTCACAATTGCATTTGCTCCATCACTAAGCATCTGCAATACAGCCCCTTTGCCTCTGACTTGCACCTGAGGAGGGCTATGCAAACTAAATGCACGTAACGGAAATGGTATTTCATCCACAGGTCTGAAGATGTGCCTTCTCATTCCCTTTGCGAAAGGATGTTATGATCCTTTGTTTTAGCTCCTTCTGAAGAATAAGAGATGAAGAAACCGTGGGCGTTAATAATAGATCATTCGCACCTGATGAAGGAAGCCTTTTCCCTCTGCTGGGTAAAATGCAGAAAAAGTGTTTCATCACAACACGTTTCGGAGGCTGTGATCTTGTCATGGTTTTGATTTGGCGTAAATTAAACGCTTCTACTTATCTTTCTCTGACCCCTTTGTGTTTTTGTCAGCAGCTGAAACCTATACGCTGTCTTCCATGCTGTTCTACACTGTGCCTCGGCTTTCCTGCTTAGGAGAAGGCGTTGCATTAGTAGAAAGAAACACCACTCGCTCTCCAGATATGATGCAAGTATGAAGACGTTTAAAACGGTGACATGTTTGAAGTCCTGGATGTTCTATGAACACAAGTACACCATTTTATGTACCAGTTATTATTTTGTTGCAACAATAAAATGGATTCAAATCTCTGGGAGACCGGGACAATAGCAGGGAGTCAGGGAATCGGCAGCTGAGCCCTGAGGCTCCTTCCTGGTCCTGACTGAGGAAGCAAGAGCCAGGGGAGTGCACAGACAGGAGTAGGAGAGTATCAGGCTAAATCATTGTGCAAAGTTTGCACTGCCAACAAACAACCTGATTCACACAGCGCTGCAAAGTATATTTTTGCAGTGCAAAGTGACGCACTGCCAACAAACATCCTGATTCACAGAGGGGTGCAACGTGTATTTCAGAGGGGTGCAACGTGTATTTTTGCAGTGCAAAGTGACGCACTGCCAACAAACACCCTGATTCACAGAGGGGTGCAAAGTGTATTTTTGCAGTGCAAAGTGACGCCCTGCCAAAAAACGCCCTGATTCATAGAGCAGTGCAAAGTGTATTTTTAGCACGATGCAAAGAGCACTTTTGCAGTGCAACATGACTTTGATCTACAAAAATACACATTGCAGAGCTCTGAAGTCGCTTTGAAACACACGAAAAGCTCCATAAATTAGGCCATCAGTTGGTAGACATCAGGTTTCTTTTTTATGTTAAACCCAAAAGAGCGCAATCCCAATCCTGACCAAGTTGTGTGAGGAATGGCAGTAGAATCAAACAGGCGGGCATTGTGGGAGAGAGCATTGCAAGTACAATGGCAGCCCGTATGTATGGGAGAGGGTGACACCGCCATGCTTGAGAGGCAGGCAGCACAGTCCTAATAGTTGTGGGTGGACTGTGCTGCCTGTCTCTAAGCAGGGGTGTGTCCCCTCTTTTTTTGTATTATCAAATGATTCTGCAAATTGGCGAGAGGGCAATAACGAGAGGCCAGTGGAGCATAGGATAGTCAGCACCAAATCCTCTCATGAATGTGCTACTGGCATAGGAGGGAACTGACTGACAGGACAAAGGTTTCTCCTCTGCGGAAGCCAGGACTCTGCGTTGGGTTGGCCTTGCAGTCAGTGTCGGCATGCTGAAGGTGTGAGGTAAGTGAACATGTGCTGTGTATGTTGTTTAATTTGTTTGTATACATGCGTGCATGCAAGTCGGGTTGTCTGAGTGTGTGTAAGGTGCAATACTGAGTGTTTCATATCTAGATTCAAATCTGGGACCTGCAGGTTAAACATAGACCACTGTAGTAGGAGCAATAGTCTACTGAAATATGTCACATTAGTGGTTAATATGTTATCCTACTTGGAAAGTGTTCAAAGATGCACAGGATTCCCTTTCCCCCTATTAGCCCCCCCCACCCAGCCTCACCTGCACCCTGCCTTCCCTCTAACCTTATTCTCCCTTCCCCAAGCCTTTAATTTATCTTGAGTACTTTTCCCCAAGAAACAGCCAAAACCTGGCCAAACTTCTCCTGAACTTTGCCAAAGATGTGTGGCTCTTAACAGTGATTTGGTGTGAAATAAAAATAAAAAAACAGGAAACCATGAACCTCCCAAACCCTCACTAGAATGATCACAGAAGCCCAGGGCTCACTTTTGAGAACGTTTGCTCAGGCATATTTGCAAGTGGTGGAAAGTCAATACCCACAATTATAATGATGCACTCTTCTCCTTCACCAAGGCTTTGAGCTCTGTGAAGTCATACTACTTCATTAACCTCATCACTACTGTTCACTTTCACACTCAGATACTCTCCTCCTTACTCGAAAGCATTCTGATGCTTTCCCCAATGCCACTCGGCAATCTCCTCTACACTGTCTGTTATGAACTTTGCCCTGTATGTCAGTTCATTATCCCTATGATCTGGTATTTTCCACCCTCCTACCCCTTCCTGCTTCTTTCTCCTCTAAGTTCCACCATTTCTCATCAATCTTTCTTTTCCGTATCCAAGACCACTTGACATTTGCCCATCCTAAGAACAGTCCATTTCTTTTATGAACCTGTTGAATCATTTTCACTGCAGGTGTTCAAGGAACTTGCATTCCCCTACAGCTCCTATCTATCTTCCTTTTTTAAATTATCCCTTTATACTGGGATATTTCCTGACTGCTACAATGTAGCTTCTCTCCTACATATCCTAGAGAATCCCTTGAATAACCCCAACAATCCTAACACTGGCCTACATCTCTCCTCCCTCTTTATCCAAAAAAACAAGGAACACATGCCATTAACAGGGTCACCACTTATCAACAAATAATGACTTCTGGGACACTCTTAAGTCATATTCTGCAGTTGTCATTCTACCAAGTCAGCCCTCAGCCTCCAATTTTCTTGCCTATGTTCACCCTTATAAACTCTCCTCTATCCTAATCCTTATGGACATCTCTGCTGCCTTTGATATGGTCGACCCCCACTCGCCCCTTAAAACTTTTAATGATCTTGGAATCCGGGATTCTCTCAATTGCATTGATTCCAACCTTTCTCATAGTTCCCTCATAGTTCCATCGTAACCTGTGGAACATGGCCGTCTCTGATCTGACTTCCCTACCTGTTGAATCTGTCCTTTACCCCTTAATCTTAAACTTAAAAAATCCTCCATTTGACATCTGTTCATTGGGATTTTCCTATACCTTTTCTGCCAATGACACTCAAATCGACTTTTCATTCCCAACTGTCACTCCTGACCTCTCTTCGGGAATATGTGATTTTTTTTCCCAGCCACTGGGAGGCACTGTGATCTCTTATGTGTATTTACTTTAAGACGGAAACCATCTACTTGAGGCCTCAAATGACCATCTCACAATCTCCAATACACCTTATTTCCTCCTGATCTGCCCTCCTCCCTTAAGAAATCCAAACTTGGGGACCCTTTTGACAACAATCTCACTCTTCACCACTTTATTACTGCTAACTCGAATCATCTGCTGTGTGTATTAACTTGATTAAAACCAGGAACATTCACCCTCTCATCAATTACCATGTCTCCAAACCATTTATAATAACTGTGCTATTTACCTGCCTTGACTGCAAAACACTGAATATGGCCACATAAACACACTCTAGATTCACCAATATAGCATCCAAGATGGATGGCTCTCTATGGGAAACCGGTCCTTGTTCCAATTTCTACTTCTTGTCTTTACAACCAGTCATGTGCTTTGCCCCCTTAAAGCAATCTCCTGGTAGTCTTCTAAATGCTGCACTTTCCATGATATGTTCCGTCCACAACAACCCTGCACATCCTTTCACTTTGTTCCCTTTTCCATATTTGCCCATCCCCACTGGAAAACACGCCCCCACATCAGAAATGCCAATACTATCTAGTCTATTTTATCTGCACTGAAGCTCCACCTTAATACTTGAAGGGGTACCCTCAACTTCCAATCACATCACCCACACCTGTCTACTCTATGTCCACTATTTATTTGAGCCTGTACATATTCAGTCCCACACTTCTCTTTGTGTCTTGTCTTGTCCTGTTCCGGATCAATGTTGGAACAGTGTGCATAGGTATACCCAACTATGAGCATCTGTGATTCTCTTTGAATATATGCCCCAACATCAACCTTCAAGTTGCTCATTACTGTTTCACCTAATGTAAGGCAAAGGAACGCTCTATATATGGTTGCCTCTGTTGTAAGTGTTTGTAGTAAAAACTCTTTGGCCCTTCAAACTAAAACATGCATTGTGTGAGTTTGCCCTTCTATGTAAATTCTTAGAACTTCTGCCATAGGTGCCTCAAAACACATTGTGTACAGGCGCATTATAAATAACCAATAAATAAATAAATACATACATACATAAATAAATGCATAAGAGACTACTCCATCTGAGTCTGTTCTCCCATCCCCTATACATTCCAGGACCTCTGCTACCCCTGCACTGTTACTTGTAACCCTCTGGGTGTGAGCCCCTTTGTTCAGTGCTTTCCTGCTTTCCAGCTAGATCAGTTTTTTATAAATCTCATACATTCATACAAGGGACATACAAGGGACTGAGTGTCCATAAACCACTTTTTCCAATCTGACAACTGGAAGCATGTATTTTTTGTTTTTACTAAGGAAAACATGTATACATACGGTGGTAAAACTAATACCTGAATCAATAGTTTATTGTGTATTAGTACAGTGCAAGTAAGTCTTTCTATTACTTTGCAGTGGACCTGCTAGAGTACTCTGATGGCGTTACCCCTTATGCACAGGTTTTATGTAGTTTCATGCTCATCTCAGCCTCCATGGACAAGACAAAAGCAGATGCTCAAGATGTTAGAGTTCTGACCCGCTTCTTGACACTTTAACTCATGCAGATTTGTCTGATTGCCCTCACTTATTCCACCTTTCTAGAAGATTATTTTCCTTTTAAATCTCATCTCACCCAACACATATGAACATTGAGCATTTATTTTCAAGCAACAGAGCTCTGTCTATGTCCATCCAAGCTGGAATATTGTACATAGTGTAAGGAAGAAAGAGGCAAATTAGCCCCCCCAATACATTCTACGAGAAATGAACCACTTGCTCTTGCACTAGTGGGGGACCCTTCCATCGCCCTTCTGCTGCCATGAGGAATAAGGCCTCAGCAGAAGCAGAGGTGGGGCTATTGCAAGACACACTTGGACTCCATTTTGTGTGCCCTCGACTCCATCTTTGGACTAGGCCGCAATTCCCCACTACGAAGTCTCCTCTCCCCTCAGCAGCACTGCGCACAGCGAGCACTAACCGCCCCCCCACCTTTTCTCCACGTCCCAAGTCCCTTTCTCACGGATGCGCCGAAGCTAACTGCTACAATTAAAACTATGTATCTTATTACTCTTCCTCTGAGATCACTGTCCTGTGTGTGAACCAGTCCGAGCCATGACTTGTAGCTCATCCATCTCCACAAACCTGCTCCTGCACCCCTTACCCTCGCTGTTGGAAAATGACTGCTTGTGTAACCCTGTGCCCTCCTAAGGTAATCTCTTGATGTAACAGAAGTGTGCCCGCACTGTGCTGACCACCCTAGAGTGCCACCAATAAATCCACACCTCTATCACAGTATATCCTGTCCTAAACTAACATGTGCCACCACATTCCCTTCCTCGCCCTGATGTGCCAGACCAGCCCAGCCCCTAGGTTATCGCAGAAGGCAAGTCCCTTGCACCCTTCACCTTATGAATGACCCAATGTAAGACAATGCAATCATGTGTGTGTAATTTATAGGTCTCTAAGATTTATTCAAAGGTATATTGATGCTCATTGTCCCAGGAGGATAGCTCAGCGGCAGCGTGCTCGACTTGGAAACAAGATGACACGGAGCAACACAGGTTCGATCCCTGGCTCCGTGCTTAGAAACCTCTGGGTATTAAGCACGTTATAAATAACCTATCATATCATATCTCATTGTTTATCGCATGTCCAGAATAAGTGTGTAGGATATTTTAGCCAGTTTCAACCCCATATTCAACCTGACCCATCCTTCACCCCGCCCGGACCGGTCCAGTTGAACCATGTGATGTCCAACCTCCCGCCAACACATCCGCCAATCCAGAGGAGCCAACCCCTAAAGGCACCTATGTATCCTCGCTCTGCAACCAATGAAAATGTAACTTGTAAACGGCATTGCTGATACTATTTTGCTTTATAATCCATTGTATTGTAATGTTTGCCAGAGCGCTCTCAAGGCAGCAGAGTTCTCTGGATGTTGAATATATAAATCTTTGACAACCTCGCAATCAACTGGATGTGTCCTTTATTCTGAATTTTATTGGTATTGTGTCGAGTGAGTACTTTCACTAGTCATCTCCAACAATGAGCACCATTGGTCCTCAATGAGGTACATTTCTCCTAGTAGGGAGTATCTAGAATAGAAGTAACATTCAGATATGTCCAGAGATGTTACACTGATGTCAGTTGTACGATCATTTGTTTCAGGACCCTGTCAAGAATTTGTTGCTAATTTATGAAATATTGTGGTTAATAATAATATTCTGCTTACTGTCTAGATATTGTTACAGCATTTGGACTGTTTGCTGAGTGGTGAGTCGCATTTTCCTGATTTACTTTAATATGCCAGCAACACGTAAACTTTACAAACTATGAAGTGATAACAATGTTGGAAAAAGCCACACTGCAGACACTAGTCAGAACTTTAAAAACACAAGTTCGTAGTAAACTTCACGCAAGCGCAAGTGCTCATGGTATTGTTCCAGTAGATGGAGAAAGTCGAGCAGAAGCGGCATTGTGTAAGGAACAAAGCTAAATAACAGCATGTTGGAAACCAGCAACTTTACTTAACATGGAGTTTCAAATTGTGATACAAATAGAGGAACAAGAGGAAGAATTAAACTTACAAGTACCAACTGAACTAATAATGTCCGATTCTAGAGACAATAATTCATGGGTCAATATGTGCTTAAGTTTGCAGCGCGAGTCGATTGGCGAGAGAGAACATTTTAGCAAACCTCTCATTACCAGTGAGTCCCTTGGTTTGGGTAATATTATAGGCACTGCATCTATAAATGCTTCGAATCTATCCAAGTCTCAGGACTTAATAAGAATAACTAAGAGCTTGTATGCTACTTCCCCAGTTAATTATACCTCTTATAATTCTTCAGAATCATCGGATGACGATGTAATAACGGGTACGGACTCGTTGACTATACTAAAAGCATTACACACCCTTTGAAAAACCCTTTACAAGGAACTAAAGATATCAAAAGTGGGCGTAATTAAACTGGTCGATGTTGTGCTAGCGGCACACTCCATAGATCAGAGTTTGACTGAAACACAGCAAGCGTAACCATGTGTAACCAATAATGGCCCCTGTTATGATGTGTCTGATTTGTTAGTTGATATGGAGCTTGAGCCACCTGATGATGTTATAGATGGTAATGTGAATAGCGGTGGAACTAACGGACTAACATGTAATGAAAATCACTTGGTTGTAATCAATAATACAATGATTTCAAACACAAATAGCTCTGCACATGTTGCTATAGGATCGCAGGGTAAAACCAGGAAACTGTCAGAAAAGGCACAGAGCCAAAATTAGGCGAAATAAAGCTTGTCCAACAGTGACTAAAATAAACAAAAATATTAATGAAGCAGACATTCCTGAAACTTTACATTGTTTCTAACCTCTGACAGTGGTGACCACCAGTAAAGGCTTGGGGATTGTTAACCCCTCTAGAACTCTGGACATTGGGTTAGGCACACGATTGACAGAGCAAATGTACCACAACCGGAAGCATTGGAATTCAATCAATGTGCAGGTCATCTGTGATAAAGTCATCATGCATGTCAATGCCAATTTCCTTGGAAGCCCACATAACAGCTACATTTACCGCCAACCACCACTGTACCGGGCCCTGGCATCGGGATCCATTGGCAGCACCTGGCTCACGGGTATAAACTGTCACGCAAATGCATGCAATCACATGACACACTGAATAACAGACCATGTCAATCAATGCCAACAACAACCATTTACACATTTGCAGGGGACAGTGCCTACCCATTCTCAACATCCCTGCTCACGCCATTCTGGGATCCTGCCACACCAGCCGAGGTAAGGAACAATGCAGAGCACATAGCCATTAGGAGCATAGTGGAAAGCACATTTGGGATGCTCAAGTCACGTTTCCACTGCCTTGACCACTATGGCAGTGTATAGCTATATGCTCCCGGTAGTATGCAAAATCATCATGACAGTTTGTACCTGCACAATGTTGACAAATGGCATGGCATACCAGTAGAGATGCAGGAGATACATTACCTTAAGCCACAGGCACCACCCATGCCCTTGGTCGGCTTCACACAACCAGCTTGTGCAAACCTACTTCACATGAAAGTCAGCCCCTGTAGAGAACACACTATGAAGCCACATCCATGGTGCCTTTAAATGATGCATCAGGGCAAATCCACCTTGCCTATTACAACACCCTGAGACTGTGTGTCTGGAAGAGGCAAACTGTGTAAATAAACTGCACCAACCGGTGACACAGTCATAGCAAGAGGAAACAACAGTATACATGTCGCTTACACCAAAGCACACAACACAATTAACTAAAGTCTCTACCACTTTCATATGCCCCCACCAACAATTGTGCATGCAGTCCCTCACAAACACACAGGACATCACTAGTAAGAAGGCACAGCACATCATTTAAGCAGTAACTGTAATGACTTCCCTGACCACCTTAGGCATGTCTCACAACAATATTTACTGGTGGAGTGGCCACCTCATTCCCTGACAACAATTTTGCGTGCAATACACATATACATCTAAATAGTCATACAGACTGAGAAAATTGCTATCTCATTTCAAGAAAGATCCACATCTCACCTCACATCTTTCCCCTTCCGAGCCTGCTCCAGCTGTACCCAGGAATGCATCCATGCTCACCTCCGTAGGTGTCCAAACCAGCCTGCATTGCCAAGGTGTTGCATGCAGGCATCCTACAGCACCATTTCTTTGAATGGCAGCAACCATCTCCCCTAACAGAATGACTCACAAATAAAAGACAAGGCCAGAGCAGGTAACACATCCATGCACCCAATGACACCACAACCTATACCCCCCTGAGTGCCATGCAACCACTGCAAGCAATGACTCTCCAGCCTCCCATCACCATGTCTCCCCAGCACCCATGCAGTGGGACCTGTTCACCTCAGTCAGCCTTTGTATTCCCCTGATTAATGTGGCATCAGGACAGTGTTGGAAACACTGGTAGGGGAGCCTATGATAGAATGAAATAAGGTGATCCTCTCAGCAATTGCATTGAAGACAGGATTTGGTAGAAGGCAGCCTGGCAAACAGGCAGCATTCAGAGAGGAAGGCAGTGCACAGAGGCAACAGGCAGACAAGAGGCAAGCAGACAAGAGAAAGGAAGGAGACACAGAGATCAAGGAGACTGGCTGACAAAAGGGAGCAGGGAAGAGGCAAGAGAAAGGCAGGTAGCGCCAGAGGGACCGGACTGAATGGGGCTCAATGACCTGGGAATCTAAGGGAGTGTTCAGATGCACTGAGCAGCTGTCAACATGTTTCTAAATAGCTGTTGTTGTACCCTGAACAGTAGGTATGGTCATGGCAAACAACACCTGGCCTATGGCATGTGCCTGGTATATGGGGAAAGACCCTCCTCCCTATTGCATTTACACAAACATGGCAGCCCCCACATGGCCTGCAATGCCATGCTGGTTGTGGAGTAGTCTGGGGAGTGTACCCCCAGACAGAGCAGAAGCACCAGGAGTTGACTTGCAGCATGGGTATACACCTAAGGAAAAGGTGATTCAATGGGCTGCCGCACAGCAGGCATGATAGATACAAAAACTGCAAGCAATTACTTGCCAGTCTCCCAACACCATGTCTCCCCAGCACGCATGAGCAGGACATGCTCACCTCAGGCAAATGAAATGAAAAACACTCCACAGAGTGACAGCATCCCTTCACCAATTACACTGCACCCTGTGCCCCCCTGAGTGCCTTTAACTTACCTGCATAAGGCAGACACCTTGCTGAAATCCACAGAATTTTACCAGAAATAACATTTTCCACTTGAAAAGACATGCAGTGCATGAAATTGAACAAACAGAACGGCCTTGAGGTGTCCGATATAGAACAAGTTTACCTGATATCCATGCCCCTCCCAGAGCCAAACAATGGAAAGTCACATCATAGACATGGGCACCAAAGATTCAAACAAAATCTGAACTCATTGACAGAGCAATCACTGCCAGGGAAGCAAATAAATTACCCCAGACCATGTTATGTACTCTGGACACAGGGGTTAGTCTCCCCTGGGATGCGGGTACAAGCTGGGTGATTAATTGCAGGCATACAAGTTGTGCACACCCACCATCAGGTATCACGCAAGCATTTGGGTCACCCTTGGATTCAGGGGAGGGAAAGGGACGCCAAGTGAAGAGGAAAAGGTCTGGGGAGTGGAAGTATAAGTAGGGAAGCTGATGTGAAATATGAAAGAGGGCAAGAGGGAGGGAGGAGACAGAGTGAATGATGCACTTCTGTGGAGCAGAGAGAGAAAGAGAGACAGACAGGCAGACATGGGGGAGAGATAGAGATATGGGGATTAGGGAGCATGGATGAGTTTAGCTGGTGGAGAGATGAGGAGAGAGATGTGAGCCATTAGGGTGGGTGAGGGTGACAGAGAAATAATGACAAGAAAAGAAGGCAGCAGGGTCCGAGATCCTGGGAGGCACACCAATGAAAAGACCACACCTTGGAAGGGAAGTAGGACAATAGTGGGTGTAGGTGAAGGGCAGACCAGGAAACAAAGGCCACCTGCTAAAGGGGATTTCTTGGCTTCTCATCACCAAGACAACATGGTCAACACACCATGGCATGCAACGGTATCAGGTAATAATATCGCCATATATATGGTCGCGGCAACATTATTACATGGAACCCATGCAACCCAGAAAGAGATCCATGTCCACGAAATTCCCCACAAATAAGGCTGTGCCACCCCCACTCCAGACTTTGCACAACCCACCAACCCCCCCATTGAACATGACACACCATGGACAGGTCATCTCTACCCAGCTGTTGCTTTACCCTCAAACAGATCACACACCTTGGATGAGCCAAAACCAGGCAGGGGTGGGGATATGGGTGTAGTGCAAAGACTTTCAAGGACAACAGATGAACAGAAGCTATGGGGAGGGGATGATGTTCCGCATGCATGTGCCCACAATGTACACACACATATAGTGCAGTCACTCACAGTGCTGGATTTGAACAACAAGAGATGGAAACAAAAGTCGTAAAATACATTGAAGAGGAGAGAACACACAGAAAAACAACAATAAACAACAATTGACCTGTTTGGGGAACAGTGGTAAAGGCTGTCAGGGGTCCACATGTGCAAACCAGTACAAACCTAGATGGTCCACGTGTGCTAAACTGGTCCTGTGGAGTGCATGGAGAAATAAGGCCAGGGCGTCCTACCATCTGTGTGCAAGTGAACTGAGGTACACCCCTTTGTGGAATCAGAATAAAAATACAATATTACGGCTGTTACACGGAGCAAAGGAAAATATACCGACACGGGTTTATAAAGATTCCCAGAATCTTTATTACTAAAATGAACAGTATTCAACAAAGTACACAAATAGCTATTTGGCTGTCAATAGAACACAGAGACCACCAGCAGGGTTCAATGTGAGCAGTGAGAGAATTTCCTAGCTAGACACCGACGCATTTATACAATTTGTAAAATGATGTCCAGCCCCTTTACAGGTTAATCATGCACTGGGCTAAGGTCGCGCCAGGTTCACTTTCCTAATTTACATATCCCGTGCTTGTGTTTTACTTTTTCAATACATTTACTAACACACTCCATTATTCTTTAATTTAACATTTACACTCTTTACATATTGTTTTAATACAGACCACACAATGTTTCACATATTATATTTGGATAGCATTACTGTTCTTGTATACTTGTAGTTTAATATTGCTAATTCAAGTAATCCCCTGCTCCTGAGGTCAACAAAGGACAAGGTCTACATGACGCTAACATGTAGCCTGAGGGCAGGTTGGACATTAACTCCCCTACAGAGGTTAGAGAGGTTAAGACAAGAACAAGGACACACGAGACGGCCATTTTAGATTACAGGGTGACTTTGTATAAAACCCCAAAATGGCGGTTTCTAACCTAAAATGGAGGCTAGATTCAAGATGGCGGCTTACATCAATTTCTAAGGTCAAGACCTTGCCTTAGAGAGTTATTCGCGTACAATTTTAAGCAACTTGGCGTAGGCCAATATACATACAAATCGTTTGTAATAAGAGGCATACTTTAATATCCGGTTTGACAAACCCTCCTTTTGGCCTATGCCAAGTGCTAATACTACCTCCGATTCGCTTGCTAGTAACTCCATGCGTCATCATCCTTACACCCCGAGTCATTGTCGGACATATCTATTGCCATTAGGTCTGATATCAGAGTTTCTTTCAACACATACTCTTTGGAGAGCTCGATTGGGGCATATATTTTATTCCCTAATGCACTCGTTGCTTGCGCGCAACATCCCCCTAATACTGAGCATGTACCAGGGAGACACTGTATACAACAACAAAGAAACAGAAAACTTCCCAAGATAATCAGTAGGGCCGAAAACAACTTCCATCCCCATGACCGTAGGAGGTCCCAAAACCATGTACTAAATTCCCAATTTCCCTCAGGAACATGTACTTCTGAACTAAGTACGTGTAGATTTTGGATCGCCCTAAAGATCGTTGGAGAGGAGTCTGGAACGTAAATGCAGCAAGCGGACCCCACTAATTTACATACTCCTCCTCGCTCTGCCAGGATGACATCTAATGCCATCCGGTTCTGAAGAGCCACTAACCTTATCGCTCTCTGCTCTAACGTCATATTATAGAGTATGTCAGTGGTCCGATTGATGGTTCTCTCCAATACTCTCGCTAGTCCCCTAATATCCTCAGAATTCGTAATTTGCCCAACAAATGGCACAAAGGATTTCATAATATCTCCTAAAGTTTGTGCTGGAGTATCCCCTTTTACACCTCGTCGTGGACGAGTCTTTGAAATTTCTGTAGTACTGGCAATAAATACCCCAGGTAATAGAATCCCTAAATAACAGGTTCCTTGCCAATCCCTGGGCAACCATGGAAATGCCACATTACCGCAAACAAAATAGACAGGTTCGCCTACGTACAGAGGTCTGTTTTCACTAGTCAAATTCGCAACATTGGCGCACTTTCTAAAATTACCCATTGACCGTGTTCCATTCCTCTGTATGCAGAAGGATACTGAATCGGGGCTGTGATTAACAGAATAAGATGGAGGCGTGGCTTCCTTATTGCCTATAGGAGCCATTCTGAAAGAGATTAAAGACTGAAAATGACGAGACAATCTATCAGAGGGCCTAACAGAAGCAACATTTGGCTTACTTCTACTTGCAAAAAGTGAGCATCCCAGGGGCATCAAAACATTCTTTTCAAAACTATTTAAATTTGTACCATCAAAGTTCCCTGAGATGCTGTCATTCCATCGACCAAAAAATAGTGCTCTAAGAGAAGCGTAACAGGCAGTTGTCAGTGGCAGAGGGTAAATATACCAACCTAGCCCCTTATCCCCATGTTGCGGTAGATGTGTACAGATCCAGCAATTGGTCTTATTAGAAATTGCATGAGTGGCATTCATGATTAACAAAAGGGTATTATTCTGATAATTCCGTCTATGTAAAGAATCTCTAGGTGACAAAGTATGCAATTGCACAGAGGGAGTGGGAATCATAGATACATTTTCAATAGATAAAAAGTCCTCTAACGGATATGCTTCTTCCAGATACCATAACCCAAACCCAAAAGTCATTACAAATCCAGAAATTAGTACGAGAAGGCAACAATACACTTTGGGGGTCCCCTTACATACTTGATCATTGTCTCTGCTAGTCACATTTTTATCTAAAAGTTCAGTACGTGTGGTGACGGGTGCAAGCATCGTAGTCTTCAATTGAAAAAACACCAATTGTTTGTTTGCTGGTGACTCCAGTCACGCGTCTTCTTAATGTCTTTCCCACAACCCTTAGCCAACAGAATCTCTCGTACAATCGGCTAAAAAGACAAGCCCTCAAATGATTTTTTTCAGTCGCACAGTTAGAGCATGCTGTACATTTATTTCCTTGGGCGCAAATTATATTTTGCAGTTTCTGGTGGGAACAAAGTGTTGTCACTTCCTACTGGAAGTGGCGAACGGATGGAAATGGGATCAAGAAAGGATTGATCCGGAAGGTCCACTGTTGGGAGTGCGGAGACAAGATGGCCGTTTTGTCTGGCCTTGCGGATTCTGAAGCGGTCTCCGACTCTCCCTTGTCGGTTGTTGCTGTTTCAGGCACGCAAGTTGCAGCAGTGGGAAGAGATTCTGTGTCTTCTGTATCGTAAGGCACGGGCTGTGGGATCCGTTTGGTGTGCGTCGCATGGATCCAGTGTTTACGACCCGCTACCCGCACGGCAGTCTGGGTGACTAGCAGGACTTGGTAGGGACCCCTCCACCGAGGTGCAAGGCAAGATGACCTCTCAAAAACCTTTGTGAGGATGCAGTCCCCTGGTCGTAGACTGTGACCGGGGCCCTCGTAGTGCACAGGTAATGCCTCTCGTACCTGGTGATAAATTGAAAACAGATTTTTAGTCAAATGGTTACAGTAGTCTGAAAAAAGCACATTTTCTATATCCCGTAATGAGCGACTTTTTGGCATACCCCAAATATTAGCAGGTCTCCCGATTACCACCTCAAAGGGGGAGAGCCCAGTCTTAGTTTGAGGGGTCGTTCTCATCGATAGTAACAGGATCGGTAAGGCGTCCGGCCATTTTAGCTTGGTGCCAGCACACGTCTTAGCGAGTTTGTTCTTTATAATGCCATTGTGCCTTTCCACTAATCCGGCACTCTGGGCATGTCTAGCTGAATGGAACCGCTTGTCAATCTGTAATCCTTTGCAAATTTGCAGGATTACAGTGGCAATAAAGTGTGGCCCGTTATCAGACCAGATGACTCTCGGCAGCCCGAACCTAGGAAAAAACTCTTTCAACTGAATTTTTGCTGTGGTTATGGCCGTTGCATCTTTAACCGGGAAGGCCTAAACCCACTTACTAAAGGCGCAAATAACAACCAATACATATTTAAGATTGTTACACCATTCCATTTCAATAAAATCAAAGTGAATAACCTCAAACGGGACAGAAGGTGGAGCAAAACCTCCTCTACGAGTCGAGGTACCTTTTCCTACATTGTGCTGCAAGCAAACCATGCAGTTCTGGACAAAACGCTCTGCAATTTTGAAAATCTTATCATTGGCCCATACACTGTGTAGCATTTTTGTTAACGTCCGCGCACACACATGTGTCGGACCATGAGCCATAATAACCAACATTGTAATGTAGGCATCAGGGAGAAACCATTTCCCTTCAACATTGTCTACCCAATACCCATCATCATCCAATCTTCCTGCACCCTCGATCCATCTCTTAGTTTCCTCTATGGTAGCATCCACTTGAATATCTTTTACAACATCGATACTTTCTCCCAGAGTGCAAACATTTACAACTTCTTTTACAGCGTACATTTCTGAACTGCAATCAATGGCAGTCTGTTTAGCTATCTGATCGGCGAAGGCATTCCCTTTTCCTACATCATCTGTAACTTTTTGATGTGCTGAACATTTTATGATAGCTAACTGAACAGGGAGTGCAAGTGCTGAAAGTAATCGCACTATTAAAGTGCCGTGCTGGATTTTCGTTCCGTGCGAGGTCAAGAAACCTCGTTTTTCCAAAGTCTACCGAAATTGTGGGCCACCCCAAAGGCATACTGACTGTCAGTATATATATTCACTGTACGCCCTTCAGAAAGCTCACAAGCTCGAGTTAACGCTATAATTTCTGCGGCCTGCGCAGAGTTATGCATAATTCTTTTAGTTTCCACAACCGTGCTTAAAGTAGTGACAGCATAAGCAGCCGTGGATGTTCCGTCTGGAAGTTTAAAACAAGAGCCATCACAAAATAGCTCTCCTTGAGGGCTATTCAAAGGCGTGTCCTTCAAATCGATTCTGCCTTTAGTCTCTTGTTCTGTCATATAAAGGCAATTGTGTGACGTATCGTCATCATCAACAGTATTTTGTGAGACAGGTAAAAGTTCAGCCGGATTTAATACGCAACACCTCTGAATTTGAATGTGGGGGGCAAACAGGATCAGTTCATATCTTGTAAATCGTGCAGAAGTGAGGTGTTGCGTTTGAGTTCTATTCAGTAGAATATTTACAGAGTGAGGTACCATTAAGTTTAACGCATGACCCAGGACCATTCCCTCACTCTGTTTTACAGAGGCAGCAGCAGCAACAGCACGCAAACATCTTGGCAAAGCTCATGCTACAGGATCAAGGGCGGAGGAATAGTAGCCGCACGGCCTATTCTTCCCTCCGTGTTCCTGCGTTAACACAGCCAAAGCGCAACCATCATGTTCATGCACAAACAATACAAAGGCCTTATCATAATTCGGAGTTCCTAAAACCGGCGCCGAACACAGCTCGGATTTGAGCAAATCGAATGCTGTCTGGTGTTCCAAGGTCCATGGCAATGGCAAAGAAATGCCCTTTTTTGTCAAAGCCAACATTGGTTTAATCGTTAACGAAAAATTCTGGATCCACAATCTACAATAAAAAGCCATACCTATCAAGGCTCTAACTTCCTTTTGCGTATTTGGGACAGGCATACCAGAAATGGTCTTTATTCATTCAGGTGTCAACCGTCTTCCCTCCTTTGACAGGAGATAGCCTACATAGGCGACCTCCTGGCAACAATATTGGAATTTCTTAAGTGAAGCTTTGTGGCCATGTTTTGCTAGATGACAAAGCAACAACACGGTGCCTTCTTTACAGGCACTCTCAGAATCAGCAGCCAAAAGGAGGTCATCTACGTATTGTAGTAACGTGCAAGTAGTAGGCAATTCGAGGGCATCAAGCTGCTCTTTCAATGCCCTACTATAAATACTTGGACTCTCAGTGTACCCTTGTGGTGCACGAGTAAATGTAAACGAGCGTCCACCCAGGGTAAACGCAAACAAATACCTGCTATCCTTGTGCATAGGAATACTGAAAAACGAGTTTTTAAGATCAACAACGCTAAAGTGAGTGGCAGAAGCCGGAATCATGGTTAATATCGTTGTAACATCAGGTACAATAGGAAATTGAGGAGCCACAATTTTGTTAATAGCGCGTAAATCAATTATAAAATGAAAGGGAATCGCATTATCACCTTTTTTGTATACTGGCAAAATGGGGCTATTACATATGCTACCCGTAATCTCCTCAATTACTCCACGATGTACAAAATCAGAAACTGTACATTTCAAAGCCTGTTCGCCTTCAACTGAGATCTTATATTGCGGGATGCGAGGCAATTTTGCTCCATGTTTCAAAATAATTTTAACAGGTTCAATCTGGAGAATGCCCGCATCATTATCATCAATTGCCCATAAGCTTTCTGGAACATTACTAAATTCTGGCGGTAAAGGTCGAGTCAAAAACTGAGAGGCGAATGATTGCTGGGGTGAAATTGTTAGCCGAATTCCATCTGGAGAACAATGAATTACTGCGTGTAATGCCTTCAACAAATTTAGCCCCAGCAAGTTCTCCCCACAGTTTGTGGTAAGTAGGAATGGACACTGTTCAGTGAAGGGACCCAGTGTTATCGGTGCCGGCAAGGAAAACGGACAAACTACAGGTGTGCCTGAAAACCGTACGGAAACGTTGGATTGCCCTGACAGGGGAATATTTGGAACCCGTGAATGGTCAATGGAACATTTCTGTGCTCCCGTATCTACTAAAAATAGATGCTTCCTATTTCCCACCGCCATCTCAACGTAGGGGCCTTTCTGATGAATGGGAATAGGCGTAGGTTCCAAATCCTGTTTTGGGCAATCCTAGTGGAACAAAATATCATCAAAAGGAAGCTCTTCAGAGAGGTATGCGGCAGAAGGGTGATCAAAAATGTTTCTATTATCCACATTCGAAACTTGCTTATCTTGTGAAGAAGGTTGCTGTGAGTCTGGTGCAAACTGACCTCTGCCAGGGCCCCCTGCACCTGGGCGACCTCCGGATCGTCTACCCATGTTCCCAAATAACCTTTGCTGTAAGGTCGGACATTGTGCGCGCCAGTGGCCTTCCTGCCGGCAATAGGCACACTGGTTAATGGTTACTGGAGCCAAGGGTGCACTTCCCTGTGGAATGTACTGACCTCTAAATTGATTACCCCTCTAGGGTTTCTAACAATCTGCTGCAACAAAACCTTAGTTTTTAAGTCACCCTTTTTTTTCTCAAGTTTCTCTTTTTCAGTATTTACACAATTTTCATAATACTGAGCCATATGCAGTACTTCTGATTGGGACTTCGCCTGCCAAGCGCTTTCAGAGGACATAATCTGTAATTGGATGTCAGGCAGCAATCCACGTACAAATTTGTCGACAAACAACCGTTTCCCTGACTCTGTGCCCAAGTCTTGTCCACTGAAATCCGAGAATACCTGCTCGAACCGATTGAAAAAATCGGTAGCACCCTCAGACTTTCCTTGGACACAGGCCGTAAACTTGTCCCATATGATTCTTTTTTCTGGAACCATAGTTTTCAATTGTACAATTATTCTATCAGGCAAGGTTAATATCACTTGAGGTGGTCGTTCGCCAGCTGGTCTTTCTCTGTCTAGCCTACTCATGTTATCCCATGTATCTCCCAACCCAGGTATGTCATCTATAGTCCTAATCTGCTTCCACAAATCAACTGGCAGGGGTACGGGAAATAATAGGTCAATATCACTTAGAGTGAATACCGACGACTGTAAGACCGACTCTATTTCTTTATAGAATCCGGTCGGATTTTTTCGTATATCCGGAATAGATTGCTTTATGGTGTTCACTTCCTGTCTTGAAAACGGGACGTGAACAAACTGTGAAACGTAATGTGCAGGAATTTCTTTGGCTACTATACCTCGTGCAGCATCAGCCGCAATCTCAACTTTTGGGACAAATGTCGGAGGGACCTCTCTCATAGGCAACTGAGAAGTAGGCAGCTCCGAACGCTTACTAAGCAAAAGAGCCAAATCAAGTGCTAAGGCAGTCAAAGAAGTATCAATCGAAAAAGCTCTCTTATAAACACTCAACAATTCTGCGGGACAACAAATCTTTCTTCTTACACACTCATTCTGCAGGTGCTCTACCATCACCTGTATCACTTTCTTTTGCATTTCTAACGTATATTGACTGTATGTGTCATATACTTCATCTGGAGTTATCGACATATCCGAAATCCATTTTATTGCGTCCTTTGTACAAATTCGTGCTTCCTCGCCTTTTAATTCTCGACAAGGAGAAAACTGCTTCTGTAAGTACATAATACCTAAACTACCACCATCTACTTTCTCGTTCTGTAACTCTTCCAACTCCTTCCTATACTCAAAAATCCTCTCAACATGCTCATATACCTTCTCCGAAGTATCTCTGGACAACGCTAAGGTGTTCAAATCCCGTAACCCTTGTGGGAAATCTACATCATTTAGTCTATTCCACATTATACTTAAATGAGTCCCTAATCCTTGGATAAAAACATTTTTCTCAGGAATATCTTTTAAATTTTCGAGTGTGGAAAAAACATCAACTTGCTCACCCTTCTCCATACAATGTTTAACCCAAGCAGTCAATTCACTCCTCTTGTCTGGCGACACGGTATTACGAGTCACAACCCTTGGTCTTGCTCCCTCGTCTACTACAAGTGATGCAGGATCACTTGGAAGAGGAAGAGGAGGCACATTCTGAATAACAACAGAACAGAACAGCCAACCTTGCATTTCTAACGTATATTGACTGTATGTGTCATATACTTCATCTGGAGTTATCGACATATCCGAAATCCATTTTATCGCGTCCTTTGTACAAATTCGTGCTTCCTCGCCTTTTAATTCTCGACGAGGAGAAAACGGTTTCTGTAAGTACATAATACCTAAACTACCACCATCTACTTCCTCATTCTGTAACTCTTCCAACTCCTTCCTATACTCAAAAATCCTCTCAACATGCTCATATACATTCTCCGAAGTATCTCTGGACAACGCTAAGGTGTTCAAATCCCGTAACCCTTGTGGGAAATCTACATCATTTAGTCTATTCCACATTATACTTAAATGAGTCCCTAATCCTTCGATAAAAACATTTTTCTCAGGAATATCTTTTAAATTTTCGAGTGTGGAAAAAATATCAACTTGCTCACCCTTCTCCATACAATGTTTAGCCCAAGCAGTCAATTCACTCCTCTTGTCTGGCGACACAGTATTACGAGTCACAACCCTTGGTCTCGCTCCCTCGTCTACTACAAGTGATGCAGGATCACTTGGAAGAGGAAGAGGAGGCACATTCTGAATAACAACAGGTGAAGGTAAGGGGGCAGGCAAAGGGGCGACGGCTGGAAGAACAACAGGAAGGACCGGAGGAACTATGGTAGGGGGAACTACAACAGGAAGGGGCAAAGCGCCAGGAGGAGGCACATATGGAGGTGGCGCGGAGGCATCAGGCCTTCGTTCATGCAAGAGTTTATTAATCAATTCATCTGACGTATGAAAATCTTTTGAAGGGTAGATCTTCTGAATGCCTAATTGAAATGCCCTGTCCGTGTTCCTAACTGACTCCAATTGTTTATTTTGATCATATAACCGTGCCTTTTCGACACTCGTCATATGCCGACGCATATGTTTCTCTCTACTCTTTTGTTGTTGCAAAGCTTCTGTTTTCCAACTGTGCAACGCATCAAATGCTGCAGGCCTAGCCTTTTTCTTTACTAATACAGACTCTAAATATTCTGTACGAGGAATTTCAAAACTACCATTGGTTGGCCACCGAATATTAAAATTATGTCTGGTTTGTCTGTGCCAAATGTCATTAAATGCTATACTACCAAAACCTTTCTTACAGTACATAGTACATGCCGGCGACCTCTCCTGTGGTGCGGGACGGCTATCTTCCAAAGATTGTCTGTCACTGCGGAAAAATGCCCTAAAGCAGGCAAACAATTTCCCAGGCATATCAAAGTTCTGGTGTTACCTGGTTAAATAATTGTGCTCGCGAGTACAATACTCCAAATTCAAATTTGTCGGGGTTAAATTAAGAATCGGGACACGATTCACCTTACCAAAGGACTGGGAGGCCCGATCGGGTTACTAAGGACAACGCAAAGGACCCACGTGTCTGGTGATTTGTGGCAAATTTACCCACCTCAAATATATGGACCCTCGTCAAGACGTCGTCTCGGGCTACAGCTCACCATCCAGGGATCGGATCGTGCAGTTTTCGTCGAGGAATTCACTTCTCGTCTTAGAGTGGCCGGCTCTCTTGGCACCGTCCGATCCCGGTCCGATAGCCGAGCCAACCTTCAACGAGACGAAGTCAATCTTGAAGGTCCCTATTCGGGCGCCATCTGTGGAATCAGAAAAAAAATGCAATATTATGGCTGTTACACCGAGCAAAGGAAAATACACCGACACAGGCTCATAAAGATTCCCAGAATCTTTAATACAAAACTGAACAGTATTCAACAAAGTACACAAATAGCTATTTGGCTGTCAATAGAACACAGAGACCACCAGCAGGGTTCAATGTGAGCAGTGAGCGAATTTCCTAGCTGGACACCGACGCATTTATACAATTTGTAAAATGATGTCCAGCCCCTTTACAGGTTAATCATGCACTGGGCTAGGGTCGTGCCAGGTTCACTTTCCTAATTTACATATCCTGTGCTTGTGTTTTACTTTTTCAATACATTTACTAACAGACTCCATTATTCTTTAATTTAACATTTACACTCTTTACATATTGTTTTAATACAGACCACACCATGTTTCGCATATTATATTCGGATAGCATTACTGTTCTTGTATACTTGTAGTTTAACATTGCTAATTCAAGTAATCCCCTGCTCCTGGGGTAAACAAAGGACAAGGTCTACATGACCCTAACATGTAGCCTGAGGGCAGGTTGGACATTAACTCCCCTACAGAGGTTGGAGAGGTTAAGACAAGAACAAGGACACACAAGACGGCCATTTTAGATTACAGGGTGACTTTGTATAAAACCCCAAAATGGCGGTTTCTAACCTAAAATGGAGGCTAGATTCAAGATGCGGCTTACATCAATTTCTAAGGTCAAGACCTTGCCGTAGAGAGTTATTCGCATACAATTTTAAGCAACTTGGCATAGGCCAATATACATACAAATCGTTTGTAATAAGAGGCATACTTTAATATCCAATTTTTGGGGGTTACCATCTACACAGGCTGCGCTTGGTAACCATACAGAGACCACTGGATGTGGTAAGTTTAGACAAAATGGATGGGGAAGTGGTCACAAATATGTTCAACTGGTTTTTAATTCAAAAGAAAAATTATACATTCACAGGAAAAGTGACACACATGACATGTGTTTGTTAGATCAAAACTTAAACAAAGTAAACACCTGTGTATACACCGTTGAGTTTCAACATTTGTAAATAAAAGGGTTTATACTAGAGACATAGTATATAGCCATGTAATGTCAAAACACATTAGTGAAGCAGGCTTTGTGCCAGGCATCGATAATCAACCTGAATTTATACAATTGCGAAAAAATGCTTTATACTAAAGAAGTGCCATAATCCCATGTAAGGCCTGCCATGTAATGCCAAGTAATGCCAACACGTGTTTCAACCAAATAGGCCGTCCTCAGGGCATACAAATACATTTGTCGCTTGAACTGTTATATGGTTGTTGAGCCTTAGCTTATTGTAATTATGCTTAATTAATTCATGGTTGTGCTTGGGATAGTTGGGGAATTTGTAATTCCCAAAAGCGTGGCTGGCCAGGTCTGTAAGCAATCTGACAATCAAGCCGTAGTTGTTACTCGACTGGTGTGCCGCTGATGCAGCATTGGAGAAACAACCTGCAATTGTGCACACGAACATTTAGAGCATATGCTGATTACGGCCGGTATTAAAGGGAAAGCACGTTAAATACGTGCGTCATACTTCATTTCTGCTGCATCAGCGGCACACCAGTCGAGTAACAACTACGGCTTGATTGTAAGATTGCTTACAGACCTGGCCAGCCACGCTTTTGGGAATTACAAATTCCCCAACTATCCCAAGCACAACCATGAATTAATTAAGCATAATTACAATAAGCTAAGGCTCAACAACCATATAACAGTTCAAGCGACAAATGTATTTGTATGCCCTGAGGACGGCCTATTTGGTTGAAACACATGTTGGCATTACTTGGCATTATATGGCATGCCTTACATGGGATTATGGCACTTCTTTAGTATAAAGCATTTTTTCGCAATTGTATAAATTCAGGTTGATTATCGATGTCTGGCACAAAGCCTGCTTCACTAATGTGTTTTGACATTACATGGCTATATACTATGTCTCTAGTATAAACCCTTTTATTTACAAATGTTGAAACTCAACGGTGTATACACAGGTGTTTACTTTGTTAAAGTTTTGATCTAACAAACACATGTTATGTGTGTCACTTTTCCTGTGAATGTATATTTTTTCTTTTGAATTAAAAACCAGTTGAACATATTTGTGACCACTTCCCCATCCATTTTGTCTAAACTTACCACATCCAGTGGTCTCTGTATGGTTACCAAGCGCAGCCTGTGTAGATGGTAACCCCCAACAATTTGATTCACTTTAAGGTGATAGTGGTAGATCACCTTACCACCTACACGACAGCAGCTCAACCATTACTTAACTTCCTCTTAAAAAATTCCAGTTGTGCGCATTCCTGATAAGGGTCCCACTCCCACAACCTTTTTTCTTCAATACTTTAATATCCGGTTTGACACCTTGGCCAGGTACCCTGCTAGCATAAACAATCCAGACTCCCAAAAATTAACACAGCTATGACATGCAGTGCAACACCCCATGTGCAGGCAGGGTACCCCCATAAGGGCAATCTTGTCTTGGACATTGCATGGGGTGTTGTATATGTCCTGCTTTGGTGAAGGAAAGAGCTTGGTCCCATGTACCATAGGGATTGAAAGGTGGCCCAAACCCTTGGCCAATGCTGAGTGTGAGTTAGTATCAGACAGTGGTGGCCTTCACAGAGAAAGAAGCATGCCAAATTCAGGGCGAATTGAGGGAATGGATCACAAGGTGCAGTGCAGAGCCTGATGTGAGTCATCTACAGTGTTGTCAGGCTGTGAGCAAGTGTTGGACGGAAACAAGTCACATCTCGTGGAGGGCACATTTGTTGATGCAGATGGCTATGAAGGTGGTGTATCAGACAATGTAAAGCCAGTAGAGCACATGGAGTGCATGAGTCATGTGCACCCTGAGGGTGAGAGCAATGATGAGGTAGGCTGCTTTGCTAAGAATCTGTAGTACGCCATACACATACATGGAATAAGAGGAGTCTAGACATGAGAGGATAATTGCAAACAATGACATGACTCTTTGAGTGATGGACAGACAAGGGATGCATCATTCAAGGATGAAGAGGTGTAGATGACAGGATCTATGAGCAGTGTCCTCGTGGTGACAGAGACTGCAGTCGTAATCCACGATGCATCACAGTAACTTCACTGAGCTTGATGCTTTGGGAGTGTTAACTAAGGAGCACAGCCAGGGGGTGGCTTGGTGGAAGAGTGCAGTGTCACTGCAAACATGATTCAGCTCCCAACAGTATACATAATAAGGTGGCCAGCTGCCAGGCAGTGTAATGAGATCTGTGTTTCCTGAGACAAGATCACAATGGGAATCAGCCACGGTGTTGGTGATCTGTGAATGGATGTATGTGTAAGATGTGTAGTAGTAGCAGGACAAGTCATGTGAGGGGATAAGGACGTGGAGTGTGCTCAGGTAGAGGTTGAAGAGTAGGAAGGACAGGGAGTACACATGCAAGATCATGTAGGAGACATTGGTCAGGGAGAGGTGAAGGGTGTTAGGAAAAAGAAATGAAAACGGCCAGCGAGGCAAGATTTGAACAATGAGAATGCGGAGTCCATGATGCCCAGAGAATGGAGTCTGAGGATGAGGATGCTGTCATTGAATGTTTCAAAGACTTCCAATGTCTCATAAATCTACTGTCCTTTGAGGAAGTGCAACCAGAAACCCAATGCACAAGCATGGATGATCATGGGGACATGCAAACACTGACAGTCACCATCCCAAAATCACTTGACCCATGGAAAGCCTACATGTGCCACTGCATGCCAATATTGTGGTGCACACTTAACCAGCCATTCACATGATTGACAGTGCACAACCTTACCCGCTGGCAGAGCTATTCTGAAGTGATTACCTCATCACCTCCACCGAACACTGTTCCTCTGCATCTGTGAATGGAGTGCCAGTGACCAGCAGAGGACATGGGGACTAGGGAGGCGAAAGTGCATGCAAACTGCACATATGAACCAGAATGTTTAGACTGATCGTCACCTGTACATGTGATCCTGTTGCAGTCAAGTGAACCATGGCAGCTAACACCACTGTGCATAGCTGCATGTCAGTCCTTCCCACATAAAAACCTTGAGAGGGCAACAACGCATCTCCCAAGTTTCATTTGAAATAAAAAAAACAATATGTCGATTCTGGACAGGGGTAAAAAACTAAAATGCATCCATCAGGGGTACAAAAAAGTAGTTCAGTGTGTCCATCTGAAACAGGGGTGTAAAAAAGAAAAATCAGACCTTTACAGAAAAGTTTAAAAAAACAAAAAAAATCCATCTTGCACTGGAGGAAATAAAATGTCCACCATTGCAGGGGGATGGATAGGGTGTGTGCCCATGTCCACATGAGTGGATAGAAAATAGTCAACACCAAACAAAAATAAGGACCCTCGATGGGCTCGTGGACATCAGGGCACAGGTGGTTGAAGTGGTGTGGGTGGACTGGGACTGTCATCCTGCGGTGGATCTTCAGATGGTGGTGGATGGCGGTGCATCCTGTCCACGCAGTGCCAAAACCTGGTCTTCATTTGCTAGGGCCACCTGTGATACAGATGCATGTACTAGCATCCCAATGGCTGAGAGGTCATGATGAACATTCTCCCGAGTGGCCACAGAGTCTGCAGGTTTGCTCACTCATGATGCATCAATTTGCTGGGATAGAGTCTGCCTCAATGTGTCCTTCTCCTTGTGGAACTGGGACCTTGCGGCTGAAAGTTCCTCATGCAGTGAAGCATTGAAGCTCTCAAGCTCTCCATTTTACAGCAATTGGAGTCTTTAAATGACAACATCTCCTGCTCCAGGGCTTCCCTGCAGAGACGTCCGATCAGCCCGTCAGCCCTTGATGTCGGCCTCCATGCCCAGTTTGTGGGAGAGACTTGAGGACCGTATTTTAGCATGCAGTTCCTTCTCCGGGATGGACAACATTTGCTGCTGATGTCCCTGAGAATCCAGATGTTGCGAATCCTGGGTAGCTGGTGTGGAGATGTTCTCACCCAGGTGATGCATTCCCCTGGTAATCGCATGCAACATGTTGCCATGCAAGATGGCTGCATGCAACATCTGCTGTTCCCACTCTGTTTCTATGTCATACACATGTCCACAGTGAGTGCAGGGCCGATGGTGGTGGGATACCGGGGTTGGGGCACGTTGCAGTGGGGATCGCGAAGAATCCTATGGATCCCTCAATGAAACCCTGCCTAAAGTCTCCTCATAGGTGGCCAGGGAAAGGCAGACACTTCCTGATCCTGACCTTGGGGGTGGTGTACTGCAGGAGGATCACCAAGGATGAGACAGGGCCCAGGGTGGTGAGGAGATCTAGCGTGATGAGATGCAGTATTTGTCCTCTGCAAGGAAGTGCCTTTCTGGGTTGCCAGAACAGCTAATGGCATATTGTCATTATAATGTCCCGGAACCACATATAAGATCTGTGACCCGGGGTACAACTTCTGTTAAATGTGAGCAAGCCTTGTTAACAAAAAGATCTTTTAAAGTGTTTCAGAATGAACACCCTCCTTACTGCCAGAGGCATAATGTAAAAGGATTGGACAAGTGTACTTTAAGTCAAATATCTTCCTCTGTAACCCCACATTCTAAGAGTCTATCTTTTTATGAAATTAATGGAAATAAATCTACCCTTAACATTAACTCAATTGTTAAGAGAAACAACGTTGTTGAAGGGGACTGCATGTCACATAATCCCATGAATACTGAGACGAGGAAAAGAGCTGAAGAGGCATGCTGTAGCAGTTGTCAGACAATTAAACCTAATAGCCCACACCTGAAAGAACTTGGCAGGCATAAAAGACACCCTCAGGAACAAGCAATTGGAAGGAGCTGGAACTGTGACTGGAGTGCGAGTTGTAGCAGTAGTGACAGAAAGAAGAACACACAAAGCTAAGCAGAAGTGGGAGAACCAGAGGTACACCAAAACGTGGAGACAGCAGATTTCACCTGCTTGTTCTAAGAAGGTCCTGTTCTCCCAAACTTTGAAGTGCATAGGCAGCACAGTGGAATGTATGCAGGAGAGTGGTCTTTCCCCATGTGAGCCCATTTGCCATGGTTGCTGCACAGCGAACATGTTGGACACAGAGGCGACGAGCAGTTGCCAAGCGCGGGTTCAGGAGCAAGAGGGGCTCCATAACCATGTGGCTGGACTGAAGACACCTTCAGAGAGGAAGGGTGAGGGTCCCTAAGAAGCCAGAAGTAGTAGAAGTTGTAGAAGAAGTTGTGGAAGCAGTGCAATCTACAGAGCTAGTGTTAATGAAGCTGGTGAGTGAAGATTGGCATTGTAATACCATGTGCAAGCATTGCCGGCAACAGTATTCAGTTCCCTGTTCACACATGTGTGATTTAAAGAGTTGAATTTGTTTGTTGAAGTTATAATAAATGAACAATGTAAAAGTAGCACTTGGGTATATGAGGAAAGTCTTTTTTATTTGTGTGAAGCGCAAACGCTGCTTAAACCCATTGTTAAACCCTTAACACACTGTATCTACCTAAAGGAGGGGTTGGGTGTCACTAATTAAGAAGAGTGAACATTACATATCCTCGATAAAACAATTGTTGAAATCTTTAACTTGTGAAATCTATATCAAAGAGTGGTAACGTGTGCCTAGTTTTGACTCACAAAGGAAGACAGACCTCTATTCTGTACTTTAGCGCAGCATGACCTTTGAGATCTAAGAAGTTAATGCATATTTATTACTGAAGAAAAGAGCAAGCATTGCCCAAACCAAGAGCCTCCCAATATTAAAAGTGAAACTAGCCTTTCTCAGAGTTGAAAAGCAATATAACTGTTACTGTGGAGTTAAAAATTGTTCAACTGTCCTAAGATACATATATGTAAGCATTACCTTGTGCACTAGGACCCCAGCCGGCCCATAGAGCTGGGGGTTGCCCAATAGAACTTTAAGATGAGGCAGCGGCACCCGTGAGATGGATAGGGATGCAGATTAAAACTCTTGGATCAAATCAATAATGACAACTGCATAGTTTGGCAAAGGGAGTCTGTTTGATGACAAGTACAAAAAATAGGGATTTCATGAATATCAGCAATCGCTCGATCTTCCTTCTCGCTTCAACTCCAATTAATTTCAGAAAAAACACATCATTTATACTAAAAACTCATCATCACTGACATGTAACGCTTAAAATCCAGCATGCAATTCTATTGGTTCTAGGAATGTAACTTTAATATAGGTACTATATCTGTATATGGTAACGGAGTGGGGGATTGGATAAACACTGTCAGGTGGGGCATCTAAGCCTTTCCTTCAAAATGGCTACTGTAAACGTCACTAAAAGTATGACGTCTCATTGGTTCTACTAACTATAGGACTCTAGATTACTTGGTCCACTAGGATTGGGTTGGCAACAACCCCACTCATACTTTTCCACTTGCCTAGCAGTGTGCAGAATAGCTAGCCAGGTGCAGGGAGCTTGTCTGCACTCCCAGCTTCCCTCCAATTATTGCTACCATCAATCATCACCTTAGTGGTCATGTGTCAATTATTTCTTTGTGGTTGGCCTCGAGATTGCTTCTTGGTCTGGAAAAATTAAAATATCTGTGCATGGGCCAAGGCCATGCATAGGTGTGAAAGTTTCATCCCTTCTTGCTTGGCTGGTCATGTGATTCCGACAGAGTGAAATCGTCTTATTCTTCATATAATTTGTGTATTTGATTTAATTCTGCCAGCCATCTGCCTTCTGTGGCCTATCTTGACCTTTCTGAACAGGATACTCTGTTCTTCTGTTCAGGAATTGTATCCACTGTCGGTCTATTTCAGCCGATACGACCTTGGCTTCTTGGTATGATTTGCATGCCTCTGAGTTTCTCTCTGTCTTTAATTCTCGAGTTGTTCGCTGTGAAGCTCTCCTCTTGAAACCTTTATAACCTTTAGTCATATCTGCGCTTGTGCATAGTGGAAGTATACTTATATAAAGTGCTCCTTTTGAGGTAGATATGTATAGGCGGCGCTTGCCACAATGTATTTTACTACTAAGCATAAGCAAGCCTCATAAATTCTTGCTTCTTGCGGTTCCTGGCATATGTACACGTGTAAACTAACTGAATATGTTCATCGTGCATGTGGCCTAATTCCTGACATCTTTGACATTGATTATTTCACTTTAGGTTCAGGATGTCACTTATCTATGATGTTTCATCTCTTTTCATCATTCACAGGTCATCTTATCTTCTGCATGTGAGTCAGTCCGGGTTCTTGTGACGTCACCATTCGTCTTCCTTCAGTATCTTTTTAGCTTCTTCAGGGGCTGCATTCTGACAATCTTCATTCTGTCTCATTTGTCGATATGGTTTTCTCAATGGGTACCTTACTGTCCTGGTTTTCTTAGGTGTTGGTACTTCAACAGGTGCTGTTCTTCTGATGGGTACTGGACAGAGCCCCACTGAGGCTCTCTGCTGTTTTATTTGCTCATCATACGTCACATATTTCGGCGTGAACGTTCCTAGTACTTCAAAATGGATGGTTGGAGTGTGGATCATGCTCGGGACCTCTTCTACACTCCCCCCTCTGGGCAATTCATCAACCACTTTCACTTCTTCTTTGGTATCCACTTTTACCTCATCCTCTGGATTCACCTTCACTTCCTCCTCTGGATCCACACATAGAGGTTTGAAGAAATATATCTTTGGGGTCCATATCTTTATGACTCCCTTCAAGCTTCCTGCTGTTCTCACATGCTCATCTGTGTTCCAAGTCATTAGTTGACAGTGTCCACTTGGACTACAATAGATCAATTTTCCCATATAATTTCTGTTTCCTGGGATATCGAAACTTGGTTTTTTCTGGTGTATAAATGCTGGCTTTCACAAAGTCCCTTATTTATTCATCAGTCAGGTCATTGGGCTTCCATCCTGGTTCAACATCAATCGTGATATTCATCCCTATGGCCTTTTTCGCAGTTTTCTGGCACTGAGAAATGATTATCTTGATAACACAGAATCCAAGCAATATCATCACTAGCAGGGCTACTCAAAATTTGAATACATCTGCCATACATTGTGGAACCCATGAAAATAGTAATCCAAACCAGCTGTTGTCATCCACTTCGTCATTTTCATCAATCATTTGATTGTGTAATTTCGTCAGCATACCAAGTTCCATTTTCTTCATCATGAGATGGTATAAATGTGCAACATGATTTCCTATTTTTGCACAAACACCTCCATCCATAGCTGTGTTCATGTCAAGGACATATCTGTTCTGGAGAGCCATTATTCGGATTGCCCTTCTTTGATTGCGTTGAATCCTTTCATGGTCATGTTGATGGTCTGCAGTAACTCCCATCTCGTTATCTGCAACCATTTAGTGCTTGCTCCGACCTGAATACTTGGCATAAAAATTGTCATGAACACTGAAGAAGTCTGACTGAACAGTCTATGTTCATATGGGATAGCATCGAAAGCTTCTATGGATTTTTCAGAAAAGTTATTCTCCCTCTTCATTCGGCTCTTCAGTTCCACAGATCTCTTCTTCCTTAGGTGAGCATCTGCTTTCAGGAAATTGTCAACATTCAGATCACTTTTCGGAATCACCAATGCTGGAACATGGACATTCACCAGTGTGCATATACCTCCCCAGTTCTTTGACAGCCTGATATATGCTTTGGATCCACATGCCCAATAATGATCCATGATCACTGCAGTACCATGTACCATTCCTGGAGCGTCAAAGACTCGGCCACAGTTCTGGTTCTCTCCCATTTTTCTTGTGCCATTATTCCTGAAGCAGATTTGTGGACTCTCCAATGGCACTATCTCTAAGGATCCTCCTCTGTCTTCGACCCATGTCAATAGTTTAGCAAGTTTTGGTCATCATGGCTTCCATCCAATTTGTACTATGTCAATGGTTGGCTCGTAATGACCGAAGACTATCCATGCTCTGCAGATCACTACTCCTTTCTCCCAACCATCTGGTGACAGCACTGTTCCCCAAATTTGCATTTGGCCTCGGTTCTTATACCTTCGAAATTCTTCTGGAGTTTTTCCTTGAATGTTCAGTTTTTGATTTGCCTCTCTTCTGATCTCTGCTCCATTAAGTCCAGGCTTCTCATATCTGATCTCAATGTGCTTTGTTTTCCCTTGTTTCTTGTCTTTATGTCGTGGACATAATCGTCTTAATTTGGATCTGTTGCTTCAGTTGCCCATTTCAATGAAGCATCACTTCCCATGAACTGGCCTCTGGTCTTGCACATTGCTACATGTGATAGACAGTTTGCCGTCTGCACATCTATTTCAACAGCTACAAAGACCTTTGACAACCCCATGCTGCAAGGTAGGAGTGCACAAACAAAGCATTCCTCCTCGAAATTTTGTCTTCCAACTTATTTCATATGTTGGTACCAGATGTTATTTCCCAAGTGTGCTGTGCTGTCAAGGTAGTCGTTTAGTTTGTTGCTATCTTCTTGTGTGCTTCTTTTGATTCTCAAGGTTTTCATGTAGTTTGCTATAACCACATCCTTGAACAAATCTGTGTAGCTTCTTCTTGCTGGAGGATTCTCAGGTATCTCCATCCATGGTTCAGGCCTCTTCATCTGTACCATTTGAGTAGAATAAAGTCTGGCAATTCTTTTCTTGTCCTCGTGTCTTTTCCTGGCTCTGGTTATGAATGGCCATATTGATTCTGCTATCATCTCTGCACGTGAGAGTTTTGCTGGGTTTATACTTGTCCATTCCAGTGCTGGCTCAAGGGTGTCTCTGTTGGTTTATTCTCCAACTCCTTTTGTTTCTTTAAAAGTTCAGCTTTTTCCATTTGTCTTTTGACTTCAGTTGTAGTGGAACTTCTCATCGTTGGTTGTCCAGCCTTCTCCTATTCTTTGGATTGTGTTTCTGCAGTTATTGACACTAGACCTGGTGTATGTGCACTCATTGTTTGCATGTGTGTGTCTTTTATTAACCTTTTCTCATTCTTGCTCTACCGACCCTGTCTCCACCTTTTCAATTTGCTTGTTACCACATGTGTGTGTGTGTGTGTGTTATTGCTAATCACATACATTTCAAGTTCACTCAGTCCTCTGTCAGACCTTTTAGCGACTGGAATGACTATCAAGGGTCTGGGTGTCTTCGTGGGTTTTATACATACATCATTAGGGGGGTGCACTGGAATCGGACCACTTTCTGCACCAATGAAAAATGCAGTTTGAATCGTCAGTGACAGTAAAACAATGATGAATACAATGCATGGGTACATTATACCTCTATAAGTTAGCCTACAACACTTTGTTCCGGGACAATGTGAGCGTCTCTCCTCCTGAGGGATGACAACGCTACTGCTTTGGTTGCCCATCTCGATCATTTAAGGAAAGAAAACAAACTTTTAATACATTCTAGGCAATATTATCTCTGGAATCTGCCGTTTCTGCTCATGGGCTGCAGGTACTGGTACGATTGTCCTTCTTTTCCTGGACAATGGATTGTCTCTTATCTCTGGACACAGTTCTCTTTTCTGTATTTGAAATTGTCAAAATCAGGTAATAAGTTCAGCAAGTCTCTTAGTTCCTGTGTTCAAAATAAACTAGCTCCCAATTAATTCCTCTTATCTGTTTCACTCCAGAAGACATGTCGTATCCGTGTCAGCATAAATAAGAGTGAAGCTTTGTGGCAACA
Source organism: Ambystoma mexicanum (assembly GCF_040938575.1). Taxonomy (NCBI): domain Eukaryota; kingdom Metazoa; phylum Chordata; class Amphibia; order Caudata; family Ambystomatidae; genus Ambystoma; species Ambystoma mexicanum. Next base: position 294,532,729 of record NC_090941.1, read on the forward strand.
CTTTTTCGATCTGTGCCTTAGCGGAAAGTCTTACAGTCTTCTCCGTAAATTCTGATGATGATTAGAAAGTTCAACCTGCATTACAATGCCATGCAGGAGCATGCTCATCTGTGTGGAATTAGCTGGGTCTCTGATGAAAGTGAGGACGTCAACACCAGCAGGCCTCTCCACAAGCTATGGAAAGTCCTCAATCAGGCAAAGGAAGATGTTGGTTGCTAGCCTGCTATTTTCTGGTGACAGGGACATTTGTCTCATCCTTGCTGTGAAAGGAACTACTCGGCAATTACGATGAGTAGCTTCTCTGATTTCGATGACCGTGAAGAGCAACCTGAATTCTGATTCCGTTCACGATTATATCCAAACGTTCTGTGTTTGCCGGATCTCTCACGAATGTCAAGACGTCAGTGTGTCTCCCAGCAAGATCTGGACAATCTTCAATTAAGTGAAAGAATAGCACGCTGACAAGCCTATTCACTTCTTCTTCTGCTTGGGACATTTGTCTTGTCCCCTCTGTACTCCGGACGTAGAAGGAACTGCTCAGTGATCACAATGAGCAGCCTCCTTGTTGTCTTTTTGTTTTCAGGGTCTTGAAGAAATTCAGTGATGTTAGTGAGCCTTCCCACTAACTACAGGTACGATCTCAATACTAACTCAAAGTAAATTGAAACGTCTTTAGTGATGTCATTGCTGTGGGACACCATGGGCCTCATTACAACCCAGGCGTTAAGGGTTTAACAGCTCCGTCGGCGCCGTTAACCCTTAACGCCTGATTATCATTTTAACGCCTGCTTTTAGCAGGCGTTAAAATGCAAGGCGCTAACCCGCCTTGGTGCTAATTACGGCACCGTAATTTACGGTGCCGTAATTAGCGCCTTCCCCACTCCCATTATGCCCTATGGGGCAAAAATGGGAATGGGGAAGGGTAAATGGGGAATGGGGATTTACCGCCCCACTCACCTTGGAATGGGGCGGTAAATCCGCCATCCACCATGGTGTAAACAGAGTTTACACCATGGTGGTAAAGTAGGGAACTTACCGCCTGGGTTGTAATGAGGCCCCATAAGTGAGTCCAAATAATGCTCCTGTTTGAAACGAGTCTGGATACTGAATTTTCTTCCAATTTGTGTGTCCTTGATCAAAATTTGGCATATCCTTTTCTCACCAAGGCTACAGTAGGCCTCAGTCCAAAGCTCAAAAGTCAATATCCTATGTTGTGGCTCACACGTGCAATATTTTTCTTCTTCACCCTGCAACTAGGATGCACAGAGTTTCCGTTATTTATGTCCTTAACCCCTTTTTTGCTCAGAGGAAGTGTCCAAATTAAGCCACAACTTTGCATAAAAGTTTTTTTGTCTTTTCTTTGCTGGTCATGCGTCCTTCTTCCTCGTCATGGATCTCGTCTGCACGTGCTGTGGTTCTTCCCCATCATCTGTAGTCTCTATGCGTTGGGGTGCGGGCAGGGGGACTTCTCCGTTGTATGTCTTGATGTCACCCAGGAATAGCCAAGCTCTTCATCCTTGTAGCTTGACTGCAGAGGGAGCGCCATCCTCCACTCTAAATGGTCTGTTGAAACTTGGTTTGTCCCACTTTTTTCTTGTGTGGTTCCTCACCAGGAACGTGTCCCCAGGGAAAACTGGTGGTAGACGTAAACCTTCAATTGGGTCTGTTGTAGTATCTCCTTCTGTGTTCTGTGCTGCTCTGCAGCCTTTTTGTCATCGCTGCAGCTGTCCTGAAATTACAGTAAGACAAGATGTCATGAAATTCAAGTAATTTTGCATTTCTGATCCTAAAACCTCCCCTGTTGGCTGAGCATAACATCTAGCTATGTCTCGGGGTATCAATGGTGTGTGTATCCTTCTGCCTGTCGCTATCTCATGCTGCCTAAGATGATGGTCAGAACCAGGCTGGTTTCTGAGTGCATAAAGTGCCCATGGAAGGCAGTACAGCCATCCCTTTTTTAGAGTAAGCTTCAACTTGGCTATCCTTTCCTTTAACAAGCCGTTGAGCTTCTCACATATCCCATTACCTTGAGGATGTACGCCAAAGAGATCTTGTGCTTTATACCAAGCAGCAAGCTAATCTGTTTGAATACTGAGTTAACAAAGTGAGGACCATTATCTGACCACATGACCTCACATACTTCTAATCTGTAAAATACCTCTCTAACCAGAAATTTGACCACACAGGTAGAGTCTGGTTGTGTACATGGACCAGCTTCTATCCATCTAGAGAATGAACACACCACAACAATTAGATACCTGTACCCGTTACATACTTGAATCATATCGACATAATCGACATGCAAGTGCTAGAAAGGTCAATTTGGTCTCAGGATGACTCCTCTTATTACTTTCAGTGTGTGCCCAGCCCTGAACTGTTGGCAGATTATACAGTTCACCATAAAAAATGCAACATGCTCTGCTAATTTCGGTATAAACCAGTCTTCAGCGATCGTTGCTGCTAAATTCAATTTTGTCATGTGTGCTGGATAATGCAATTGTTCCAATGCTATTTTCAATAGGGCTATAGGCATCACCAGTTTACCAGTGCTGTCTTGTCACCATAAGCTTTTGGAGGGGTTTGAAGAACACCCTTGGCGCTTCCACAGATTTTTCTCCTCCTGTGGTGCCTCCCCTTGGAGTTCCATTAACTGGGTTTGCCCCATGTTATTATAACCCTCAGGTTCTCTTCGTGCAACACTCATTCTCTCATGCACACCAGTTATTTCCACATTCATTAGATCCTTGGATGCCACACGCTTGGCTTTCATGTCTGCTGCTTGATTTCCGCGTGAGATAAAATCTGTCCCTTTCATGTGGGTGGCGTATTTCACGACCGCTATGCCCACTGGTAGTTGCAGTGCCTTAATGAGCTTATCCAATAAGGCTGCGTGCTGCACTGGTGTGCCGTCCGCATGGAGGTAGCCCCTCCTTTTCCAGCACGCTAGGCCTGCGTGCACTGTCGATGTCACATAGGCGGAGTCACTGTACACCGTCACTTCCTGGTCTGCATGTTTCTCAATCGCAAGTATCAACGCCAATAATTCTGCAGCTTGCGCTGAATAATGAGATGGTAATCATGCACTAATGAGTACTCGAAATTCTCCATTTGCTGTGTGCGTCATCACAGCGGTGCCTGTATATCTTTGCCCATTGTTTGATCGATTCTCAAAGAACCGTCAACGAAGACAATTTCTCCCTCTGCTAGTGCCTTTTCTTTCACTTTGGGAATCTCATCATAGAATACTTCATAATTTGCGCAGTCATGGATTGGCTCTCCTTCAGTGACTCACTCTGCTATAAACATAGCCGGGTTCACTATCTTATATCGAATTATCTTAATTGATGGATTTGATATGATTACTTCATAAGCAGAAGTTCTCTGAGATGTCAATGTGTCTTTCGGTTTTTCTAGAATGGCGAATAATGCGTGCTCGACGAACAATGTCATTGAGCATCCCATCACAATGGTTGTAGCCTTCTCTATGGCGAATGCTGCGGTGGCTAAACTTTGTCCGCACGGGAAGTGACCTCTCTTCACTGGGTCCAAATTCCCACTGTTGTACGCCAAGGGCTTGTACCCCAAAGTGGTTCTCTGTGTGAGTAATGCCGTCATAACACTGCCATTCATGTGTGAAAACAGGTAGAATTTCTCTGCATAGTTTTAGAATTCCTAAAACTGGTGCTGTGGAAATGGCTTTTTTGAGTTCAACAAACCCTTCTTCCATGGTATCAGTCCATTCAATTTTTTCTTTCGTCACCTGCGCTTTCTTTAAGGCTTGTAACAAGAGCTTGGTATACGAGCTGTAGTCAAAGACCCATGCCCTGACATAATTGCATAATTCTAGAAAACTCTGCCTCTGTTTTATCGTGTGTGGCTTGGCTGTGTTTAATATGGCCTCAGCCCTTTCAGGGGTAACCCTTTTCCCCTCATGTGAGATCGTCTGGCCTATCTACAGCACTTCTTGCTGACGATATTGTAACTTCTCTTTGTCAACTTTATATCCCTTCTCAGGGATATGCACTTTTCCTCTGTCGTGCTGCAAATTAAGATGTCATCCACATATTGCAAGATAACACTCTCAAATGCAATATTGCTTAAGTCCATCTGTAGGACTCTGTTGAAAATCAAAGGAGACTCATGGTATCCCTGGGGTAACATTGTGCTTTTCAGACGCATCTGTCTGAACATAAATGACGTCTAATCCTGTGAGTCTTTGTGCAATGGGATTGAGAAAAATGCATTTTTCAAGTCAATCACTGTGAAATAGTTTGCCTCAACGGGTATATTACATAGGATTGTGGATGGGTTAGGGGCTAGAGGGGACTCGGCCTCTACAATATCATGTATTGGCCTTAGGTCCTGGAATAGATGCCACAACCCTCCCTTTGACTTTTTATCGGATAAACCATGGTGTTGCATGACGACTCTGACGTCACTAAAATGCCCTTCTCCATCATAGCAGAAATTGTCTTGAAAATCCCTTCATCTGTCTCCCTAGACATGGGATACTTTTGTGCTTTGGGGAAAATTGCTCCTGGTTTTAGTTTAATCCTCACTTCTCTGACTCCTTTCAATAAGCCAACACGTCATAAGGGCCTGTAGTCCACACTGAGACAGGCACCTTTGTCATGTCATCATTAAAATATTCAGAACGGTTTTGTGCCAGCATAATTCTCTGGAGCACCTCTCTTTTGATCATCTTCACCCAATAAACGAGATTAACCTCAACTGTCGTTTCATTTATACCTGTTAGCTCTTCAAACAGATTGTCATCAGTGATGTCAGTCAATCTGTATCCTTCCTCAATGGCGATCACTGCACACCATTGTCTGCCTTTTTCATCACAATCATCGGTCAAAGCCACCTTTCCTCGTACTATAGCTGTAGGTATTGCCAGGGGAAACACTTGTCCCTTTTCCTCATGCATAGGTACTCTTGGCCTGAGTAGAAACTCATCGGGGGTCCTCGTGGTTTTGTCTGCAAGGTCTGATAGCTGTGCCATTAGTATTTGCACTCCATACTTGAATATTTCTGGTTCCAACGGAACAGCTCTCATAGCTGTTTGTCCTGCGTATGCTCTAATCATTTCGCATACGTTCAAATAATGCATTCCTGGAGTTGAACATACTATGCCCTTCTCCGTGAACGAGATTGGCATGTTTAACTTCGTATTAGGTCATGCCCCAATATATTTTTTTGGGGTTTTCCGTGAATACAGCAGTGGCACGTTCATGTCACATTCTCCTATAGAAACTGGAAGTTCATTTGTAAAAGGAACACGACTTGTTGCTCCTGTGAAGCCCTGAGTTTTTATGGAAGGAAAACTTGCCTTCACGTATACACGAGCGTGTTGCACCTGTGTCAACTAAGAAGGAATATTCTTTATCCCTATAACGACATCTACCCTTGGTTCCTCGTGAGGGTTTGGTGTCACTGATAGGATAGAACACCAGGTTTCCCAGTGAGCTGTACTAATCCATATATAACTTTGACCCATGCTGAGTGAATGGATTTCCTCCATCACCAGAGTTATTTCCCATTCCAGGATTCAGGACCTGTCCTGTATGTGTTATCTGTGACAGTTACATCAGCGACTGTTGAGACTGTCCCTGCGGAAGATTTGTCATATTCTGAGGTTGCAAGCTTTGCTGTGCTCCTGGCACTTGCTGCTGCACTGTGTGATTTTGTGCAACTCCATTTCCACCCTGCTGTAAAAATACAGATGGATTCACCATCCCTACTCTTGTGCCTTGGTTGTTTTGCACGATGCCTTGACTTCCACATGTGCGTGCTAGATGACCTGTCATTCCATATGTTCAACATATTGGCGGTGGCCTGATTATTTGCCCATTTGACATGTCTTGATTGCCATTTTGCATGTTTTGAAAGCCTCCCTCACTAGTTTGGAAACCTCCCTGATCACTCTGCCATCCTCTTCCTCGAAAGCCTCTCCCCCTTGGGTAGAACCCGTTATTGCCTTGATCACCTGGCCCTTGATTGTTGGCCTGCTGCATGTTTGATCTGTCTGTGCTAGTTATCATTGCCCCTTCAATGGCATATTTTGACAACTTGTTCTGCACTAATTTCGCCTCTTCAGCTTTTCGAGCAGCGTCTTTCTTGCGGTTTTGTGGTACGTGATATGCAGAGGCACCCCAAAACTAAACAAATGTGTACACTATACTCATAAAGCTTCCAAAGAAGAAAATATGCGGTACACAATACGCAGAGGCACCCCAAAACCAAATAAATGCATTTGTGATACTCAGAAAACCTCTCAATGGAAAGAAATATACGCGTATGCGCAGAGGCAACCCCCCAAAAAAGAAAAATGCGGTACACGTTATGTGAAGGAAATGGTTTGCGAAGTACCCGCAAATGCTTGTCAGCGACACTCAATCCTCTGTCTTTGTAACTACTTGCACACAACAGTGCACACACAGTGATGCACGTCGTGCCTCTTAAATATCCCCATCGTTGCCGCATCAGCATGCTGCATGCAGCGTGTTGGACGTAATTTACGTGCTAAGGACTTTACTCTGCTATCTGTAGATTCAGATGCGAGATGTGTACCAAAGTTCCTTCTGCCTCTGTGCGATTGAATTTTCCTCCTCCTTTGTTGTATTGCCTCCAGTACTCCACATCTGAAGCTGCATAATAGAGTGTAAGTGCCTGCTGCCAACCAGAAATGCCTTGAAGTGCCAGCTGTTCAGCCATTGCCTATTCTCCTGTGTCGGCCCTGTGACCACCTCATCTGTCACCTTGGGACTTCCTTCTCTACCTACCACCTCCAACACAGCTCCACAGCACATATCTAGAACCAAGCTAAGCCACAACTACCTTGGGGTTTGCCATGTCTGCATCATCTAACTAATCTACAGAGAGCAGCACCCCCATGTCTGTTACTGAGAGGGCTACAAACTTCACCACCACCAAAGTTGTCATCCTGGTGGATCATGTCCTGACAAATTATGGCACCCTCTTCCACCCAGCAATGCATCTGGGACACGACAGATGACAAAATATCTGGGAGGTGATCATGGCTGCCATCAACACACACGTGGTTGCAGTCTGTTCACTGAACACTGTGAAAAAGTGCTGGGAGAACTTCAAGGCCTGCAGGCATTCAAAGGCGGTAGAAGCCTTTGTGATGGAGCCCACCATGAAGGTGCACCATGCAGGCTGTCACCAAACCAGTTGTTGGTCCTCGAGAGGTTCTTCCCAGAACTTCCCTCCCAAATCTGTGAGTGGAAACAATGTCTGTGTGTTGCATTGCTCTGCAGCTGCATGCAGCCTTCTGCCAATGCTGGGTGTATGTGGTTGCAGACATATGTTTATGGGACATGCGTTGGTATATGAACTGCTTGTTCTGTGCTGAGACAGTATGGATGCTGGGTTATGATGTTCTGGCCATGTGAGGGACATGTAAGCAGGGCACCTCTATGTATTGCACATCTGCAAGTGAGTCCGTCCACAGAAATCCACTGAGAGTTACACATGTGCATGGATGTCTGTGGATGTCATGTTGGTGCATTGACCTCTCAGGGATGGGGTTGTGATGTACAATCTATGTAGGTGAGTGGGCACCACTTTGTATTCATGCAAACTGTAGTTATATTATCCCTCAGTATGTTTTAATTACTCAAAAGTTGTGGTGCAAACCCGAAGGTATCAATGATAATTGTGATGTCATCTTTGATGTCCTGAGTGTTAGTCTTAGCAGTGCACGGTGGTGGCGCGAGTTATGGTTGCTTAGATTACCATAACTGGCGAATTTCAGAGGGTTTTTGATTTTGCTTGTAACCATAACATCCTTTTAAAAACTTTTTTTACTGAATTTCATAGGTTTTTGGTAGCGCAACTTAACCATAACGTCCCTTTACCAAAGTTTTTTCATTGAATAAGCCCTGCCTGTACTTTTTAGGTGTGGCAAAACGAATTTCCCAATGCTTTTCTTTCACATTGCAACTGTGCTTAAAATCCCCAAACTGATTTTCCCATTGTGCTCCCACTATCTGCCACTGGTTTCAGTTCAGAGAGGCCAAGTCTAATTGATGTTTGGAGGTGAGAGTTGCTTGGAGAAGAGTATTCTGACCCAAATCAGCAATCACTGTGTGTGTTGAATTGTTCTTTTTTTAGAATTGGTGTGTGATTTAAAACGAATAAATTGTGACTGCATATCTTAGTATTATCTCTGTGTTGGTGCCTTTACGGAAGTCAATTTGTTCTTCTGTTGCCACTACATTGGTGGCTAATGTTATTCTATTTGTGAAATTTGGTTTAAATATAATAATAAATCTATTTTCTTAATACACACCGGCCTGGTTCCTGGTCCATTGTGGCACCAGGTACTTGTTGGGTTTGGGTGCAAGACGGGTTGGAGGCCTACCAAGGAGAACCTGAATCAAAATCATAGTGATTTGTTGTGCGCGGCATCCATTGAGGGAAAGTAACTCAATGAGTTGAGTGTGACAACGTAATAAACTGTGACACTCCTGGAATTGCAGCTGCTTTCACCCACAAATATTTCCTGGTAATATGTCTTGCCCATGCTGCCCGTAGGGATTTTCTGCTCCTCCACCATCCAAGAATCATCCAATGGCCCGTGCATTGCTCACCCAATTCAAGAGACAGGCCCTTGATTGTATCTCAACCTTTTCTAAATCTCAGCCACACGTGTCTCCCATAGATTTCTAACAGGTCTCCTCTCTCTCTCTCCTTCCCCCTTCTCTGAAGAGCAAAATGTACCGTTGCAGGTTTACAATCATTCAAAGACACTAAATCCTGGATATGTACTTCCTCCCACGGACACTGTTCACCATACTTCTAAGGATGTCCCACAAAACTAAAAGTCAAATGCATGCTTCTCATGGCCATCCAAGCTACCCTCTCAGATAGACTCTTTCACATAGGGTAGACTGAAATGATAAAACCAATACTCAAACAAAACACATCCTAAATCTAACTCTCTGTGTCCCCACTACCCTTCTTCCTACTAAATTATTGTTATTGTTATTGTTATTTTGCATTTATATAGCGCCTTATATACCATTGGTATGGTCTGAAGGCGCTGGTAGGTTGAACGCCCTTGGGAACCGAGGTTCAGGTCAGTGGAGAGATTAGAGAGGGTCAAAGGTGCGTGTGCGCACCAGGTATGTGTGCAGCTGGTGCGGAATTTCTGTGGTAGCTGCTTCCTAGCGATAGGTGTGGTGGTTGAGGAATCAGGAGTATGTGTTCGGTCTGGCAGGAGTTATCCAGTCCGAGTAAGGCGGCGTTAGGCCTGACGAGAACGCTTGGCTGGGGGTGAGAAACCAGCAATGTTTACTTAGAGTGATGGGGAGTGAGCGGCGGATGTTGATATGAGAACAGATATACCGAATGGTGTCATAGTATCTCTGTGTTCTACTTGAGTGGTGGTGTAAGGAGAGAGTAAGCGTAGGGTGTGAAATGAAGTATGCTCTTACAACGGTTCCTTGCGTTCCACATCAGAGTCTGCACATTACGCAATTCAGGGGGGTCCGGTCCGGTCCGTGCGATGTGTTTTGTTTCTCATCTGCTCTTATGCACTATTCATCGGGTCAGCGAATTCTTCCGTATAGCGTACTCCTCCATCTAGCATAATCATGCGCTCTGGTCCATTCATTCATTTGTTTCGTGCGTTCACCCGCTCCCCAGGCTCATCTGTTACGCACTCATTCGCATCAGATGCTCATCCGCCACTTGTCAGTTCTGCATTCATCAGCTCCGTTCACTCTTCCGTACAATGTACTTAACTGTTTTGTGTACACTCGTTTTCTCGCTCTTATTTCTCGTTCGTTCGACGCATACCCGTTCTCTCGCCATAATCAGCCGCTTACTACACTCGGTCGCTCGACATACTCAGCTGCTTGCGATACTCAGCCGCTCGCTACATTCCGTCGCTCGTCAGATTCAGCCGATAGCTGTACTCAGCCGTTCCCTAAGCTCCTCCGCGGTCCATGTTCTTCCCCTCATTACACTCAACCGTTTTCTACATTCATGTGCTCTCCATATTCATTCAGCCGCATTCTACACTCGTGTGTTCTCCACATTCATCTGTCCACCACATTTATTGGCTCTTCATATTCGTTCGCTCTGTACGCTCACCGCCCTCCACAGTCATCCGCCCTCCACAGTCATCAGCCCTCCGCAATCATCCGCCCTCCGCAATCATCCGCCCTCCGCAATCATCCGCCGTCCGCAATCATCCGCCGTCCGCAATCATCCGCCTTCCGCAATCATCCGCCCTCTGCAATCATCCGCCCTCCGCAATCATCCGCCTTCCGCAGTCATCCGCCCTCCGCAGTCATCCGCCCTCCGCAGTCATCCGCCCTCCGCAGTACTCCGCCCTCCGCAGTACTCCGCCCTCCGCATTCCCCCACGCTCCGCAGTACTCCGCCCTCCGCAGTACTCCCCCCTCCGCAGTACTCCGCCCTCCGCAGTCATCCGCCCTCCGCAATCATCCGCCCTCCGCAATCATCCGCCCTCCGCAATCATCCGCCCTCCGCAATCATCCGCCCTCCGCAGTCATCCGCCCTCCGCAGTCATCCGCCCTCCGCAATCATCCGCCTTTCGCAATCATTCGTCCTCGGCGGTCATCCGTCCTCCGCGGCCATCCGCCCTCCGCAGTCAACCGCCCTCCGCAGTCATCCGCCTTCCGCAGTCATCCGCACTCCGCAGTCATCCGCCCTCCGCAGTCATCCGCCCTCCACATTCATCCACCCTCTACAGTCATCCGCCCTCTACAGTCATCCGCCCTCCATAGTCATCCGTCTTCCACGGTCATCCGCCATCCACACTCATCTTCCAAAGGCATCCGCCCTCCACAGTTATCCGCCCTCCACAGTTATCCGCCCTCCACAGTCATCCGCCCTCCACAGTCATCCGCCCTCCACGGTCATCCGCCTTCCACGGTCATCCGCCTTCCACACTCATCTTCCACAGGCATCCGCCCTCCACACTCATCTTCCACAGGCATCCGCCCTCCACAGTCTTCCGCCATCCACACCCATCTTCCACAGGCATTCGCCTTCCACAGTCGTCCGCCCTCCATAGTTATCTGCCTTCCACGGTCATCTGCCCTCCACAGTCATCTGCCCTCCACAGTCATCTGCCCTCCACAGTCATCCGCCCTCCACCGTCATCCGCCCTCTACCGTCATCCACCCTCTACCGTCATCCGCCCTCCACAGTCATCCGCCCTCTACCGTCATCCGCCCTCCACCGTCATCCGCCCTCCACTGTCATCCGCCCTCCACCGTCATCCGCTCTCCACAGGCATCCGCTCTCCACAGACATCCGCTCTCCACAGACATCCGCCCTCCACAGTCATCTACCACAGGCATCCACCTTCCACATTCATCCGCCCTGCCCAGTCGTCCGCCCTCCACAGTCATCCGCGCTCCACAGTCATCTTCCACAGGCATACACCCTCCACAGGCATACACCCTCCACAGTCAACCGCCCTGCCCAGTCATCCGCCCTGCCCAGTCATCCGCTCTCCACAGTCATCCGCCCTCTACAGTCATCCGCCCTCTACAGTCATCCGCCCTCCACAGTCATCCGCCCCCCACAGTCATCCGCCCCCCACAGTCATCCGCCCTCCACAGTCATCCGCCCTCCACAGTCATCCGCCCTCCACGGTCATCCGCCTTCCACGGTTATCCGCCCTCCACGGTTATCCGCACTCCGCAGTAATCCGCCCTCAGCAGTAAATCCGCCCTCCGCCATCATCCGCCCTCCGCAGTCATTCGCTCTCCACAGTCATCCGCCCTCCACAGTCATCCGCCCTCCACAGTCATCCGACTGCCACAGTCATCGGCTCTCCACAATCATCTGTCAGCAGCGTTCATCTTCCACGCGCATTCCACTCGTCGGTACTCAGTCGGTCTCCCACTTCCGGCCTCTCACCCTCCACATTCCTCCGTTTTCCACATTCTTCCGCTCTCCACACCCAGTCGCTCCCCCATTCAGTCACTGATACTTTTCTCTACTCATTACGCGCATCTGCTCTCCACGTTCTTCTGCTCTGTATGCTCTCTTCGCTCAACAAGCTCATTCGCTCTGCATGCTCTTCCATTCTCCATCTTCCTCCAGTTTCTACACATAGCCGCTCTCTATACTCGGACCGCTTTCTACAGTCAATTGGTTTACACACTCATCCGTCACCCCCATTGATTTTGCTCGTATTATTCATCGGGTCTCCAGACCCAACCGTCTTCCAGGCGCACTTGTCAACCGCTTTCATCCTCCACATTCATTTATACTTGTCTAGAATCATCTTTATTCTTTCGCCCTTCTCACTCGTCCGTTCACCACACTCATCGGCTTTCCAAGCTCGTCCACGCTCTATTTTTCTTTTGTCCAGTGATCAATTCGTGTTATTGACTTCACTGTTTAGATCTACATTACTCGTTTTAATTTCTTTTGTGAACATTTGATACAATCCGTTTTTTTTTTTTTTTTTGCTTTTGGTATTGCTTTAGGTGCTTCGCTGGGTCGGTGTTATTTTAATGATGCTAGCACGGAACCGGTTGGTTTAGGGAAAGAGCCAGGTTTTCAGTAGTTTGCGGAAAGCTGTTAGCTCCTCGGTTAGCCTGATGTGGGGTGGGAGAGAGTTCCACAGGGTTGGGGCTAGGGCTGAGAATGATGCTCCGCCTAACCTGACTGAGTTAGTCTTAGGAATTACTAGGAGGCCGGCTGTGCTTGATCTGAGGGTGCGAGTGGGGTGATAAGCTATTAGTTTTTCTTGAAGATATTGCGGTCCAGTTTTATGTACTGCTCGATGGGTGAGGCATAAGGTTTTGAAAGCTACCCTACGGGCTACTGGAAGCCAGTGCAGTGTCTTGAGGGCTGGGGATACGTGGTCTCTTGGACCAAGCGCAAGTAACACTTTGGCCGCTGCGTTTTGTGCTCTTTGAAGTTTGTTCATTTGGTAGGCATGGATTCCGAGGTATAGGGGGTTGCCGTAGTCCAGCCGTGAGATGACGATTGATTGTACCGCAGAGACTCTGTTAGGAAATGATAGATATGGAAAGACGCGCCTAAGGTTTCTGAGGTGGTAGTGGCAGGACTTTGAGACATTGTTGACTTGGCGCGAGAGTGTTAGGTCAGAGTCTAGGGTGCATCCAAGATTTTTCACTGTGTTGGAGGGTATCGGTGAGTTGCCCATGGCGGTTGGCCAGGGTAGAGGGTGCGGGAGAAGATCTGGGTTGCCGCACACCATGATTTCTGTTTTGGAGGGGTTTAACAGGAGTTGGTTTTGGGTCATCCAGCGTTCAATGTTAAGGAGGCAGGATGCCAGGTCTGGTCGTGAGTTAGGATTCGTGTTCAGGAATTTTAGAATTAGTTGTGTGTCATCGGCGTAATTGTAACATAGGATGTTGTGTGCACGAATTATCGGTGGGAGGGTGGTCAGGTAGAGATTGAAGAGGAGGGCAGATAGACACGCTCCTTGTGGGACCCCTGTGTCGACTGGTCGGGCTTGGGAGGTAAAGTTGGAGAGTGTCGTTATTTGGTGCCTGTCTTTGAGGAATGAGGCTATCCATTTGAGGGCGGTTCCACGTATTCCTAGGGAGTGGAGGTGATCAAGGAGTATTGAGTGATTGATCGTGTCAAAGGCGGCTGATAGGTCGAGAAGGATTAGTGCGGCGCATCCCGCGGAGTCAGCAGTCATTTTAAGGTTGTCCCAGATAGAGGTTAGGGTGGTTTCAGTTCCGTGACAAGTTCTGAAGCCTGATTGGGCAGGGTCTAGCAGTTTGTTGGCTTCAACAAAGGCGTTAAGTTGAGAGTAGGCGGTTCGATCAATGAGTTTGGCGAGGAATCTGGTGTTTGATATGGGGCGGTAGTTTTTGGGGTCAAGCGGATCGAGCGAGGGTTTTTTAATCAGGGGTTTGACGTGCGCCAGTTGGAATGCGTCTGGAAAGGTACCGGAAGAGAGGGAAGCATTTATGATAGATCTTGCGTGTTCTCCTGCGCAGGTGGAGGCAAAGATTTCTTTAAGGGTAGTGGCTGGGCATGGATCCAATGGTGATCCGGATGGTTTGCGGGCAGATAGGAGTTTGAGAAACTGTTCTGTTGTTAATGGACTGAAGGAGTCGAACGTTGGTTGCGTGGAGGTTGCAGCTGATGGGTTGGGTGGTACGGGCTGAGGATTGTCTAGTGGCTGTAAGAGTGCTAGTTTGGAGGTTAGAGTATTTGTCCTTTCTATAGCTGTGGAGTAGAAGTGGAGGGAGAGTGAGTCACAGAGTGATTGTGATGCGGTCGGGATGGTTTTGTTACAAGCTGGATTGGTGAATTCGGAGATAATTTTGTGGAGTTCTTTACTTGGGTTTTTGCAGTTTAGGATTCGGGAGTTGTAGTGGGCCTTTTTTGTTTTCCGGTTTTCGGCTTTGTAGAGATACAGGTGTCGGGCCAGGGTGGTCCTGCTCTCATGGGTTTTCTCTTTATGCCATTTGCGTTCTAGGTGTTTGTATAGTCGTTTAGTGGTCTTCAGCTCAGGAGTGAACCATCTGGGGAAAGGGCCACGGCGGGTTGATGGTTTGCAGGAGGGGGTGAGGGGCATCAGAGGTGCGCTACGCCATGAATCAAGGGCCTCAGGGGTGAGATGGTTGTTGAGAGGGCAGGATGGTGGTGGAGACTGGAGGAGAACCTCGGCTAAGTCTGGGGTGATTATTAGTTTCTTCCAGCATTTGCCTATATTCGGAGGTTAGGATATGAGTAAGGGGAGGGGTTCGGGTGAGTGGATGGTGAAAGAGAGAATGAAGTGATCAGACCAGATGATAGGGGTGAGCGGCATTAGCTGAATCAGGTTGTTGGAGCTAAAGATGGCATCGAGAGTGTGTCCTTTATAGTGGGTCGGTCCGTTTATGTGGGGTTGGAGGTTAATTGCATCTAATCCGTCAACCAGGGAGTATGTCATAGGGTTGGTGGGGATGTCGAGCCATATGTTGAAGTCTCCAAGAAGGGTGAGGTTGGGATGGTTTAGTTGGAGGGTGGCAATAGAGTCGCAAAGGTTATTTGCGAAGTGTCTATCGTAGCCTGGGGGCCTGTAGATTAATAGGAAGCTATGTGAGAGCGATGGTGAGAGGGATAGTTTAACAAGGAGAGATTCGCAGGATGGAATGGAGGGTTGGTTATCGATGATTGAGGCGCGGAAGAGAGATTTGAAGACGAGTGCTACCCCTCCTCCCCTGGACGAACGGTTCAGTGGGATGAGGGAGTAGTTGGGGGGAAAGGCTTCGTTGGCGATTGGGCCGAAGTCGTCAGAGAACCAGGTTTCGGTGATGAAAACTAGGTCTGGTTTGTCAGAGGTGAGGAGGTCAAAGATGGAATGTCTGTTTTTTGCTATTGATCGGGCGTTAAATAGGATGCAGTTCACATCGGCAGTCGGGGATGATCTTTGTGGTGGAGGGGGATGGTGCAGTGGTGGAGAGTTTGGGGGGGGAGGGGTAGGTTGGGTGATGATAGATGGGAATAGTGGGCGAGCAGAGCGATTGGCAGGCTTCGGGAGGGGTTGGGATGCTGCGTGTGATGGGATGGTCGGGTCTTGGAAGGGGGATTTGAAAGAGGGATGTTGACGGATAGGAGTTTCAGTTGCAGCTGATGAGAAATCGAGGGAGAGGGGTTTCAGGTGGGGGGACGCCGCGGGGGAGAGGGGGGATTGCAGGATAGATGTGATTGGTCGGGATAGGGGGGGCGAGGAGTGCTGTGAGATTGAGGGGGACCAAGAACGTTTCCTCTTTAGTTTCCTTGCTGCGACTGGTGTGTGGGAGAGAGTGGGGGGGTCGGAGGGTGATTGGGAGGCAGCTTCGGTTCTTGCTAGGGCTAGCCGTGCAGTTTTTAGGGAGGGGAAGGGGTGAGGTCGAGTGGGGATGGTGGCAGGGGTATAAGGGGAGGGCGGGAGTTGGGTGATTGCAGGGTGGGGTGTGTCAGGTATGATAGAGAGGGGAGCGGGTACTCTAACTCTGGTTTATAAAACCGTCCCTATGTTTCCTAACCTTGACTCCAGGCAGGAGCAACATACATCAACAATCGCCCAACTGTCAAAACGCTGAAAACGGATTATCAGCACCTGTAGAAGCCCACAAGTTCAAACACGGGAAAACGTCTTAAAATGTCTTCGAAGTACCAGATCAAACCCCTGAAAATGAGGTGTTGTGAAGATCGTATAGCAAAGTCCGAAAATACTATTAATCTCATATGTAGGCAGAATGTGCACCCAATGGTGTGTAACAGAACGCCTTCACGAACAGGGCGCAAATCACAACATTCGCAATGCCACTGTTTCGTGTCGTACCCACATCCAATTCTGATTTAATAAATATGTGTGGGTGAAGAGTGAGCACTACATTACCTGCTAGGATGCATTCCAGTGCTTTACAGCCTTTTTTTAAATAAAGACAGGCAAGCAATGCTCACTTGCTATAAAATCGTGTACAGTAAATCCACATATTTTAATCACATTTAATGCAAAACTGTGAATACTACAGGAATATCCCAGCTCTAAATCGCTCTGTTATGCATTCCCTCTGTGCCTATGTCCCAGTCTAATCCATTGACACTTACAATGTGAGCATAAAAGACCATTGTTCTTTATTCATTCCACATATGACTTTAGCTTGCATCGCTGTTAAGTTTTCAGCCATAATGGCATTAAATACGTTTGGTTTGATTTGCTACCGATCGTTGGAAGCTCCTACTTCTCTTGTCATACAATAGTACAGAGGCACCGTCTCTTGGGTCCTTCTGCACAGAGCTGAGGAAGCACGCCTTGAGCTCTGTGGATCCCTGGCCATGTCTCCCAAGACGCCTGAACAAGGCTCCTCAATAGATGTCTCGTTTTCATGCTACCCATTGCAAAGCAGCCTCATCTTCTCGTGGGGTGTGTTTTTATCAGGGTGGCGCACCGGCAGAGTTCATGCACCGCACTGTACCCCGGGGAATTCCTGCATCAACAGCTTTCCCCCGGGATGGAAGGAGTGTGCTTTTCACTCCGTGCTAGCCCGGTTGCCGCAAAGTCAAAAGCACACAATGCTGCTAGACTATCAAAGCACATAACTAAAAGATTCTTTTTGTAGCAAACAGGCAGAAAGTAATCTGCAAAGCACATTACTTGAAACAGGACAGCATATATTTTATTTTCCAAACTTCCAGAAAAAGAGCCTGCCTTCTTCAGGCAGCTCCCGCGCAAATGACGAACGATCTTTATAGAAAAGATGTACAGTGTGAAAGAAATGTCATTTTTACAGTTTTTTTTAGGAGTGAGTATGTCTGAAAAAATGCAACTTTGATAAATACTAGAAAGGTGGCGAAATGTTTTTTTTTTTTTTTTAACAGGCTTATCAGAGCAATTTCCTCAGGGGAAAGCTGTCACTAATTCAGACTGCCCCCATCGTGCCCAAAGCTTTGCTTCTGATGACCCAGTGCTAGTTTTGCCGGGATCTGTGCACATCAACAGCCTTACAATAGATTGCTCATGGGCAAACACAGCATGCGCCGATGACCTGTGCATCTATGCAACGGGTATTCACTGCACTACTGTGCAGAGTACACAGGGGGCCTGATTTACAAAGCGTTTTTCAATGGGTTTCCACCATTGTACAATGCTTTGTACATCAGTCCTATGTGCTTGCGTTAGGGCTAACTTAACTGCGCTTGTGCACATGCATTTTTGCACGGATAATGTATTGAAATCCCTCCCTTAATGTTTTTCCAAGGTTTTGATGTAGTTTGTGATATGATCCTATCCTTTAAACATCTTTTATTGGTTGTATGTGACTTGGATTGGAACTACCCAAATAATTAAGGAGGGCACACATACAGAAAAAAATAACACATGCCCCAGTTTGTTAAAAAAAAAACGTTAGTATAGAGACAGTTCCTCCTAAAATTCTAAGTTTTGGCCAATACATTTGTAGAAAAAAATCGACTATGGTACGGAATAGGCCTGGAGCGGCAGTCAATTCATTCATATTGCAAACATTGGCGCCAGTCGTAGTTTACACACACACGGTTCCTTGTGTTGGAAGCAATCCCCCCCATTAAATGGTGAGTACAAAACCAATTTGAACTCTTAACTAACCCTACACATAATGCTTGCCCTTTCAAACTTTACCCAGTGCCTGGGGAAATGTAGGCTTGAAATCCAGGCTTGAACTAGGTATCACCGGAAGGCGATGGCGTAGTGCGCTATGGAAATTTCCTGATGCGTATTATGAGCCTGTGTTTGCCATGGCGCCCGGATAATCCTGCCTCATTTGTCGGGGTCATTTCGGCTGCACTGTCAACAGAATGAAATGATCAGGTCACCTTTGCCTGGAAAATTATGTAAACGCTTTCAAATGGGCAGGCTTATATTAAGCATATTAAAGGTCCTTTAAGATTTCATGCATACAGATTTCTGAATATATCGTGCATTTACTCCTTTGGGAATGCACTAGTGTCTGTTATTTTGTCTTCTTGCTGTTGGAGTGTGCCTCCGTTTGTGTTTGCCTTTATCTGTGTGTTCTAGCCTTGTGTTGTATGTTTTAATCCTAGCCTTTATGATGAAAGGGAGGTCAGTGCAATGAATAATATTGATTTATCTCTGTTCTGAGTGCATTAATATTGATTTCATAATAACAAAACAAAATGGCAGGGAAACAGTGATGGGGTGAATCAACAAAAGGTACATGAGACACATTGGGATTCTGGGCGCCCTGCAGCTGGGCATTATTGTCAGACAAGGAGAGAGCTAGTCACCCCCTAAGTGTATGCATTTCAACAGGCAACCATGCCTCGTGTGATGTCAAATTCACCTGGTGGAATTCTCATCAGAGGTTGAAAATTATCAGCCTCATCACGAGTTTGGCGGTAGCCCTTAAATGCGGCAGTAACGCGATTACCGCCGCATTTAAGGATCCGCCAAATCATGGGTCTGGCTGCATTTACCCCCAGCTCTAAACTGGGGGTAAATGCACTGGGAAAATTCCCATTTTCGGGCGCAATTATGATATGATATGATATGGTATTTGTAACGCGCCTATACACAAGTGTTTCAAGGCGCGACGAGGCAGGGAGGGGGGAACAAGGGGAGACAGACAAACAATCCTACTAGGCCATGTGTCATTCAGTTCACGCAAGTGCATGGGTAGGGGGAACGGGAAAAGTGCAAGGGGGAAAGGGAGATGGGAAAGTGCAGTACAAAGTGATTAGTAAAATACAAGATAAATAATAAGGGCCAGCTGGTGGCAAGTGCAGTCTAAGTGCAGACAAGTGCTGGGAAGGGGGACTGTAAGGATACAGAGACAGTCCCGCAGTGCAGGGGTTGCCAGGGAGGCAGTGAAGGGGAGAGTGGCGCATGCTAATTGCGCTGAAAATTCCCATTGGGTGGGGAATTATCGTTAAGGCCCATCCCCTCGGCAGTGTTACTGCCAGAGGGTTGGGCGGTAACGCTAATACAGTTGGGCAGAATCCCAGTCGGAATAGCTGCCAACTCATGATGCGGCCCTATGTAAGATGTGTTGCTGTTATGGGGCTTCACCTTAGAGTTTTTCAGCACCAGGATCACGAGCACCCAACGTCGAATACTATATTATTGATGCTGACAGATAGGGCGTCCATTGCTGGGGTTTGGTGATATCGACTGGACTATGACTGCAGCCTTATTCATGTGTCTGCAAGACCAACAACCGGTTTAACGTCTTCAAAAGGCAGTTTACTGGAGAAAGACCTGTGCATACGGACTAGACTACACATTGCCCGCTCTCTAATGGATCTCTTCCAGTTACTGGTGATATAAGCACTTTTGTTGCATTCCTCACTAATCCCTCTAAATTGAATAACCCCTATTTGTCAGCACTTTGTGTCATGCATTTAGGCACAGGAACCTGTGGGTCTGATTCAAAGAAGCTTATTATAATGGTGCAATCCCATTGGAAAATGCTCTGCAGAACATGCCCTGTGTTTTCTGCAGGGGTGGATGAGCTTTAAAGTGTACACTTCAATCATGGGGTCAAATCATTATTAGAATTGTTTGAATCAAACTGAATAAGTTGAACTGTAACAAAGCTGACTCGGGAGGGGTATCGAGCCTTAAAATACCCAATTTGCCTGACTTCTAGTTTCAAGTGGTTCAAACCGAAGGCACTTATTGGATCGGAGAAGAAACATGATTCTATCCAAATAAAGGATTTGTATCAGAATTTTGTCAGATGAAATAATGCTATAATAAATACAAAATAAAATTTCTTAAACAGTGAAGGATAATCAGAAAATGTGCCACAATTTCGAGCCCAGAATAGTCACTAAGTATTCGACCCCCTTGAATCAGAGTTCGAGCATTTTTCTAATCATTGCGAGCTGTAACACAAAATGGTTTGAATTCTTCAGATTTTAACCCACATTGGGTTAGATGGGTTTCAGTCAGGTTAAAACCGATTTTGCCCTTCGCTATCATAGCCATGTCAATCTGATACTTGTTAACCCGTTGACGCATCTTACGAGGGTAATTCATGGAATTAATGTGCGCTGAAAACGGGGGCGCAAGCGTGAAAATCGCAGCACACATGTGCGAAACCCGCGCAAGCGCCCGTTTGGCGATTCATGGAAGGCGCTGTGCGTGCCTTACCCGGGACCTGCACTGAATCCGCGTGTGACGCACACATGTTTGCGACATCCCAAAGTCTGTGCGCGAGACGCCCAGTGAAGGCGCACACTGCCCAGCACACACACCTAAAAAGGGGGCGGATCACGCCAAATGGGGAACAACACGTGATAATGTGGGCGTTACGGGGAAGTACCACTGCAAAATTCTCACAACGCCCACAAGTGCGCTATCAACACGTATTCATGGAATCTAACACGGGAAGCCCACACGCCACCAAAGACGCGCTAAGCCGGAAACACATACGCCAGGCGAAAGCTGGCTTAAGCGCCCCCACGCAGCATAAAAGTGCGCGCAAACAACAAACAAGCTCAGACCGCTACGATGTATGTACCGTTCCTCGCAGCAGTGGTCGTGGGAAAACCGCGTGAGGAGGAGCATAGCCAGGTCCCACATTTTTTCACCCAGGACCAGCCTTTATGGGATGCCTGATGACCAGGTCTATGGCTGGTACATGTTTCCACCCCATATCATCCTAGACCTGGTTGCTGAGTGGGAGGATGACCTCACATCACCCACCCTGTGCTCGCAAGCATTGAGCCCCTTGGAAAAGGTGCTCAATGCACTGCATTTTTTGGCCACTGGGTCATTTCAGCGGACAAATGCCATAGTTGGGCGGGGGGGGTCTCACAGCCCACGCAGTCACACTGCCTACACCAGGTGTTGGCAATCATGACTGCACGCACCACAGTCCGCAGGCACATATACATGCCCAGATCACCCGCAGAAAGGCAGGCCGTGGTCAAGGACTTTTACAGTGCTTGGTGCCATTGATTGCACCCATGTGGCTCTACATCCACCTAGGGCCACTGAGCACATCTATCGCAACCGCAAGCACTGGCATTCCATCAACATGCAGGTGGTATGAAATGCCAAGGGAATAATCACCTCTGTCTATGCAAACTATCCAGGTTTCACCAATGATAGTTTCATATTCAGAATGTAACCCCTAAACCGGGACCTGGAAGATGGGAGGCATGGCGACACATGGCTCATTGGTGAGTACAAATGCCTTTGCACATGCATGCATGTCACACACAGAGAAATGGCAAAACCCAACTAATCACAACCATTATCACCTCCCCAGATGACAGTGCCTAACCTCTGAGCACCTACATGATGACACCAATACGGGACCCCACCACACCACCTGAGGTAAGATACAAAGTTGCCCATATTGCAACCCAGGGCATAGTGGAGCGCACATTCGAAGTGCTCAAGTCACGTTTCTGCTCCATTGTCCGAACTGATGGCCAGCTGCTATCTGCGCCACCAGTAGTGTGCAGGATCATTGTGGCAGCATGTGTCCTGCACAACGTTGCAACCCGGCGGGGCGTACCGGTGGACATGGTGGTGCCCCACATCCCCAACCGCATGCACAGCTGCTGCGCATGGGAGGGGAAAGGGCATATGGCAAGGCAGCCTGTACCCAGCCTGTGGCTACATTTGTCAACTGAAATCCCACCCCTGCGGAGTGCACACAGGCCTGGCACATCCCAGGTGACAATCGATGATCAGAAAGGGACAGTCAACAGTCACAACCTTACTACCCCAAGAATGTGTCCCTGGAAGTGTTACATTGGGTGCATCCCTAGCTACTTAAAGAAACCCAATACCGTGTGACTAAAAGCCACACATTCATGCTGCATAATGGACTACCCCCTTGTAAAACAGCACACCCAAATACTGGTATGTCACCTAACCCCTCCTAACCCCCATGTCACCCGCCCAACACACCATGGCATGGCATGGAATGTGAAAGCAACCAAATAAATGAACAGCACATGACACCACTGTCACAAAGTGCACTGTCACAAATGGAAACAGGGCACAGACAATTCACTCTCAAATATGAAAATGAAACTGCACACATGAACATATACTTACCAGAATGACTAATCATTAATACAGGTCCCAACAGTGGCAACATCAGACAGTGACCAATCACAATAGGCCAAGTGTCACAATCTGACAAAGCCACCACATGGACCCCTCCCATCTTCAGTGTGTTTCTGGTAGGTACATGTGGCAGGGTACTGCACACAGCATGAACTGCATCTGCAATGGAGACAGGCAAGGTAACACATAAAGAAGCAACATGTAAATGTGCATAATGAGCAATATTAAATACAATATACATATCAACCATGCAGTGCAGAAACCATCATGAATCCCCACTAGTGGTGTATACACAGTTAGGACTACAGACTGGCCACACAACTGATGGAAGCCCAATGCATCTGTGTAAGTTACTGTCACACTGTGCCCTCCTTCCAAGCCCATGGAAAGCGGAAGCAGGAGTGGCATATGTGTCTGGACCCCAAGCCTCAACAACAAACACAAGACAAGCCTGTATGGGCCCAGCTGGAACACACAGTGGATGCCTTCGTATGCCACACAAAGAAACACACTGTTACATGAAGGCACAATAGACAGAAAAAGAGAAGAAAAAAAAGAAAAGAAAAACCAAAATTCAAAAATGGCCATGGTCGACCGGGGGGGACCACCCAAGAGGGAGGAGGTGCAGGGTGCACCTCAACACCCACATGCGTGGATGTTGAGAAAAAAAATCCCTCCATGGGCTCATGGCCTGCACGACTAGCCGATAGTGGGAGAACTGCCGTCGCTGTTGCAATATGAGAAGGTGTGCGTGGTATGGGAGGCAGACCATGCAAAGCCCTGGCATGCTCCTCTATGGCAGCAAGGATGCAGGTTTGAAAGGTTTGGTTCTGCAGGATGATGGTCCGTAGGTCCCCATGCAGCACCTCATGTGTAGCATGGAGTTCTGCCTTCAAGGCCTTACGTGAGGCACAGATCTCCTCACGGGTTGCCTGGAGCTCAGCTGAGTTGTTGTGTGTTAGCTGCTCCAGCTGCTGTTCTGACCATCTACTCTGGGCCATCTCAAGTGCACCCAGAGTAGATCTAAGGGAGCTGTCATCTTCCCTCGGGGCATACCTGTGGGCCTGTGCCTCTGCAGAAATGGCTGTGCGCAGAGCCCCCAGTTCAGCCCGTCGGTCCCTGTTGGCAGCCAACATGTCCTGCCTGTGTGAGCGGCACGTGGACTGCGTTGCCTGCTGCTGGAGCTCCACCTACCTTTCAGGGGGGAGAATGGAAGTGGCCTCCCTTTCCACGGCCTGCGCCATCATCTCACATTATGCCCCCTGTTGTTGTGCAATTGCATAAATGGAGTTGCCAGAGACAACACCTGTTGGGCCCAAGGAGACGTGCACCTTACTGTGCTGGCGCTGCCTGTGGCTGCAGGACTGCATTCCTCCTTTGATCTGCTGCCCCAGGGACAGGAACAAATAGTGTGGAGTGTGACCCTGCATCAGTAACCGCCACAGGCAGACATTCTAACACTGAATGGGCCATTGAGGGGTCTACCCCCAGTGCAGGTGCGTTGGACTTAACAGCATCCCTGCCAGAAACACTCACCTGCAATGGGACATATGTGTCAATGTCTGATTCAGCACCTGAGCCATAGAGATCCTCAGAGGTGTACTCAGAGACACCCGTAGACAGGATGGTCTGTAGGAGCAATGGATTATCATGCTGCACCACCCCACATCCTCCACTGGTGCTTGGTTGGGGCTCTGAATACTCCTGCGCCATCTCCTCCTCTTCCACACCTTCCAGTGCCTCATCACCTTCACAAAATGGAAAATAAGTTATGAACACACCCGTGAACAGCATTTCCCACACACATAGGCATCACAGTGTTGACATCCAATACATTAATCAGACATGTCACACATGACACAAACTCAGCCATGCATGCAGTGGCAATGAAGTGGAGGGAGACCCTGAAAGCAGACACTGATAAGTCTAAAATGGAAAAGCAACACATGTACTGCATGGTTCCTATCACCTGCATCACACATACGCCTGTGAGCGGAATGAAGCATCCACAAACATGACAGATGCCTGCACACAGATGGCACATAGCATAGCCATGGCAGAACTGACAAGGACACCCAGATGGGAGTTAATCACTACTGTCCCCCATCCATGTTAAATGCATTTCATCAAACAGAACATGCAAAAGAGTGTGACAAAAAACACACGTGTCACACGCTGCAACAACGCCAGTGTGTTCAAATACAGTGATGGGAGGCACATGGATACATCAATGGTAGGTCACTTTGACATGACACAATTGGCATGTTGAAGGTTGAAACAGGGCTCAGAAGTGAGCGGGGGTAGTGCATGTGTAGGTCCTCAGCTGTCAATAAAGAGACAAAATACGTAATTACAATGTCGTGTCATTATGGAAGTTTAAGGGCAAGTGCAGTTATCATGTGCAAAGTGTTTGCAGTGGTTAGAAGGGATACAGTGAACCCCAAACCCAAGGGCGGGGGATGGCTTGGAGGCACTACATGGGTCACATATGGCAGTTTTGACTACATAGCCTGACCTGGCACTCAATCACAACACATCACCCAAGCAACATATACATGGGGCCTCATTACGAGTCCGGCGGTAATCGAGGCGGTAAAACCGCCTGGTTACCGCCGGACTCGTATTACCATTCCGCCTCCGTGATTCCCGGAATTACCGGGGCATTACAACCCCGGTTTTCTGGGAATCACGGAGGCGGAATGGTGTTAATCCCCATTCCCATTGAGTCCTATTGGACTCAATGGGAATGGGGATCATGGAAACACCGGCAGCATCTCGTAATGCTGCCGGTGTTTCCTCGTCCGCCTGCAGGCGGGCGGTGTTAAACCCGCCCGGTCAAACCTGGCGGGAACATCACCTCCCGCCTGCAGGAGTCGGGATCAGGCGGTCCGGAAACAACGGTGGCGGCTGGTTTACCGCCACCGTTATTTCCGGACCGCCTGATTTGTAATGAGCCCCATGGTCTGGACACACACGCCTTGGATCTGATCCTCTGCGATGAACTCTCCAGCGATTGCCTCATGTTCTGTGAGTTCATCCTCCTCTGGTGGTGACCCACTGCCAGTCAGCAGAGTAGAGGCGTAATTAGAAGCCAGCTTGTTTTTAGCTCAGCGTTTGAGGTCATTCCAAAGCTTCGATTAATCATCAGCTGTGCGCTTCACAAATCCCAAGGAACAAATGTGGCCCGCAATGCACTGCCAGTGGGCCCTACGCTGAGCAGGCATAGTTTTGCACCCTGCGTCACCAGCATGTCGCAGCCGTGTTCTGACACGTAGCCCACAAGTGCGTCCAGTTCCACATTATTGAAACTCTGCTTCCTTGACGTGACGGAGGGCTGAGCCATGTCTGGGGTCCCAGCCTGTTCCACAAGAGCACGCTTCTGCCTCTTCAGAGGTGGTGTGGACACTGAGTGGCTTATGCCGCTCTGGTCTGTAGGGGCTGAAGCACAGGTGGACTGGCCACTGGAAGCAGCAATGGCATGATGACTAAAGGTCTCACTGCAGGCATTGGCTGCCGGGTGCTGTTACCAGGACCAAGCGCCACAACTGCCTCAGTGTGAAGGGGCCGGGACCAACATTGTCCCGGCTGGGTGACTCACAGCCGGGGAGATGTCAGCTGCAGCTGCCCCTGCAGCCTCCAAAACCTAGCTGCTCAAGGCAGCAGATGACATTGCTGCCCCAAATCCATGTGGCCTTATGACAGCAACTTTCACTGCTACACGAGGCTTGGACTTCGTGACACGGAATTCGGCCTGTGAGTCATCCCGTGCCTGTTCCGTGACCAATCCGGGCCGGGCTAGCGGGCCTGAGCTGGGGTGGTGTCAGCTGCATCTCCCTGATTCATTGGGGGGCATAGCTGTCCCTGAATGGTCCTGGACACACTGCCACTGCTGCCACCTGGGTCATCCTGGCCACGTCCCCTACCATGGGAACCTCTTGGAGGTCGCCCAGCTTTGCCTCCCTTACCACTTGGTCACCTCCCAACAATGGCACTGATGTACTTGTGCTAATGGGAGTTGCAGAAAACAATTGTCCCAGGCAATTGGTGTGAAGGAGGCAGGGAACTAGATGGAATAGGTACCCCTGTGCTCCTGCAAGGCTGTCTGTGAACCCTGGGGAAAAATGACGGGTCACGCAATGCTCAGGCGCCCCAAAAACGAAAACGCGACTCCTGGGTAGCCCATGTGTGTGGAAATACGGTCCCGCAGTACGCTGTGGCACCTAGAAACACAAAAAATGCATACGCGTGGATCACGCAGGCTACTATGACCTTGTGAATGGGGTACGCGATACACGGGGGCAACCACAGTGGGAATTTATACGTGCGTGACTCATTGTCTGCCTGGAAAAAGTACAAAAAAAAGCTCTGGCACAGTAAACAAGAAGTACGCACTGAAACCGTTGCGAAGTAATTGTGTATGAACCCACAAGAAGAAGAAGAATCACATGCTCGCTCTCCACAATAAGCACATACAGCAAAATGGCATCCTACTCGGACCTGCGGGTCATGGTCAGGGGTGTTGGGTGGTCCCCTGTGGTGTGGGCTGCCTGCGGGTCATTGTCAGGGATGATGGGCTGCCTGCGGGGCATGGCCAGGGATGTTGGGTTGTCTCCTGTGGTGTGGGCTGCCTGCGGGTCATGGTCAGGGGTGGTGGGTTTCCTGCGGGCCCTGGCCAGGGGTGTTGGGTGGTCCCCTTTGGTGTGGGCTGCCTGCGGGTCATGGTCAGGGGTGATGGGCTGCCTGCGGGGCATGGCCCGCTTGTTTTCCATGCTTGTTTTTCCATGTTTTTCCACACTTTCTACTTCACCCTCTCACCAACTCCACTTCTCCGACACACCCCACATTTCAGTTTGTTAGTTTTCTCCTGCCATCAAACTGAGGGTACCAAAAAATGTAGCCGAACTTGATAATTACGACACTGGATTCTTTGTTCCTCCGCCAGCCAGCTGGCTATTTTTACTTTGGGTGACATCTTGGTGAAGAAGTAAGAACAATTGACTGTCGTGCAATCTACTTTCTTCTCTGTCTATTTGCTTCCTATGCCCCTTTGGAATTGTTTTCACCTGAAGGTCACCCATGTGTTCCATGGTAAGGTCACTTTTGACCTCGGACAAGCAATGGATTCCCCCTCTGATTGCCCCACTCACTGTTGGGCTCATATAAATGTCCCCTCTCCCTGAAAACTTGGATGTATTTCTTAATATTATTTCTTTGTGTGTTCTACCTTTTCTGCTTTTATATATATTTATTTATTTATTTACTTATTTATTTATTTATTTTACGAACTGTGTGCATCTGCCTTCTAGCGCAAGGCCGAGGCATACACGTGTTCTTTCAAATAAACAATGTATCATAGCGGTGGAATTAGAGTTCAAAGGACTGAATGAGCTGTGCTAGGGGCCTGGTGTGAAGGAATCAGGGAGAGGGACAAACCCTGGCGAAGTTTCCAGTGCAGCTCTTCAGCAGTAAAAAGGAATGGAGGCAGAGAAATCACTATGGTCAATTAAATCAGGAATTTTTACTGTTTATTGCACGGATTGCATTTTCTACTGATAAGGATTTTTATAGATTGCAATAATGTGTCTGTTTTACCTTATTGCTTCATTGTTTAAATAGATTAATTTAATTGTATTGTTTGTAGGCTGCTGTACATAAAGCCTTGTTGATGATGAGTATTTTTTGCGGGATGTGATTATGTATGTTTGGTGGTGTGATATTATATCCCTGTTTCGGTGATGGAATGTTAATATCCTGTCTCTGGGGTGATTGCTTGCTGTTCAGCTTCCTTTTGCAGCATGGAGTGGTCCAAAAAGATGTGCCAGGGGTTGGTAGGAAGATTCTGCTGAAGTGTGAGCAGTACTGCAGCAGCATATGGTGATTTTGGTTATTGGGGCTTTGTTAGGATTGCAGAAGTAACAATGCTCAAGGTTGGTGTAGCTCGGCTTGATAACTTTCAAGAGACTAAGGGCCCTGATTCATGGAATTATTTGCGTGTAAAACTGGGATTTGCGCTTCATTTTGCCCGCAAATTCCCATTCGTCAAACAGGGATTTGCAGGCAGAATGGCACGCAAATACCAGTTTTACACGTAAATAATTCCATGAATCCGGGACCTATCGAGCTTAAATACTTGACTTTCTGGGATCATCTGGGGGCGGGACTATCACAATTTGGCCACTGGTGGTTTTGTCAGATTCATCGAATGTGCTCAGGAGGTTTTCTTTTCTGCAATCCAGAATATGCAGGCACTGCACAAGTGGATGGGGAAAATATTGAACTATTTGCGTGTAAAACAGAGATTTGCGTGACATTCTGCCTGCAAATCCTTAGTCATCAAACAGCGATTGATCATTACAAGGGTGCCGGTCCAGAAACAACAGTGCTGGTAGCCTTACCGGCACCGTTGTTTCCGGACCGTCACACTACAGGTTTGCCTGCTGGAGTCGATGTGCCTGACAGGGCTGACCGTGCTGGACACTGCTGCCACGGTAGGCAAGCCGTCACAGGAGCACCGGCACCGCTAACAACAGTGCCGGTGCTTCTGTGGTCCCGATTCCCATACAATCCCATAGGACTCTATGGGAATGGGGACTTACAAATTGCCGGCACCTCACTTCCCGGACCGACGGGGTTGTGATCCCCCGGTGTTACCGGGAAGTCAGGTGCCGGTAATTCATTCCGAGTTCGGCTGCAATGCGCTGATAGCACCAGCATGGTTACCGCCGGACTAGGAATAAGGCCCATTGACTCTGTGTTGTCTTCTGCCTTTTGCTAATGTAGGTGTCACCAGACTCAAATATGCCAGATGACAGAGGTGCCGCTCAGAAGTGAGATGAAAACCTGTGGTAGATACTGTTTCAGTCTGTGCTAAGGACTCACATATGGGATAATGCTTGGGGTTTTCAGACTGTGCCATTTGGTGATAGTCCACCCTGCCCCCCCCCCCCCCTACATTGGACACAGGCCTTTGTGGTGTCAAAAGACACGAGCTGGTAATGTCTTTGTAGGCTGATTGAGCGGGTCACGTTTATCTCGTTTGTTTATGAATTGCGATGTGAAGCAGGGTCCTCTGTTACCCTAAGGCATCCTGATTGGTCGTAAGATAATTGCTAGCTCTGCATGGATTAGGCAGCAGGGTTTTCCAGTTTCATGTGCTCAATAGTAGGGTTTATCTATTGAACAGTTGATTGGTCCAAAAAGCTGGTGGTTGTTGTTGTATAGAATTGGTTGCATTTCTAACTTGATACCTGATGTAATGTGGGGGTGAAAACCTGAAAATATGTTCCAGTATGGGCAGAATGGTTCCCCAAGATGGCAGGAACTCTTCTTTATGCAGTTCCCTGGTACACACACACCGGCCTGACATGCGCAGACTAGCACCTTTTTTCTCATATTTTTCTAAATCAGAATCCTACCAGAATCCAGTCGCATGACTTATACCTACATTAGGGTTTCTGATGTACAATAATGCCAACTGAATACTACCTCTAAAACAAATGCACTTTTTAAATGTGGTCAAATATCTACTTACAAATGAATTTGGAAAGGAAGTCTTCTGGGCGGATATCAACTGCATACCTGTCTACAAAGTCTGACCAAATGAGTATCGATTGGGAATGTAAGAGAAATGGCAAAAGAACGTAAAATGTCCCTATTTTAAACGTACAGACAAGGAGTTGACATCTCGCTGTTTTTTAAATTCGACACGTAGTGCTTGCCGGCTTTAATGGCGACGACAGTAAATCCGGGACAGCATATTGTATGTAATGTTTATGTTTTCAAGTGCAGTCTTTGCTGAAATTTAGTGTACTTTGCAATTTGGAATGATTTAGGGGAACATCTTTTGTTGGCAGTTTCACATAAGTATCCTCTCTAGTATGGAGCACCAGTGCCATTTTGTTTTTTCCATTCACACAATAGAGTGCACATTTGGGAGGCAAAATGGGACCTGGGGGAATTAGCACAAAAGTACTTTTGCCTAATAGTGCAGCTGCTTTTCTGAACGCGTCAATATTTCTTCTTTTTCTCCAGTCACCACTTCTGGTGATTCATTAGCGGCATCCCGACAGAGCGACTCGGGAGGGATTCACGCACTCTATTGGAAATGCACTTAATGCCATTTGAGCACATTAATGGGGGGTGTACCGGCTTTCTTATGGTGAAAGCATGTCTCAGTCTGCTTTGCGGCACCGTGGTGTAACATTCGGGTGTTTGGCAAGAAGGCAAAAAGTGCATTCCCTCTTTAAAGTAACTGTAGTTTTCTGTTGTAAAAGCTGCCTTCGTAAAATTCTGAAAACCACCCGAAATCCATGATATAATTTGCAATACGTATGGAGCACATATTCACACAACACACAAACACACATACATATACTAGCCATACCCACCCAGCGTTGCCTGGGTCTGTTGTTTCATGTGCACGTGGGGGTCTTCTATAGCCTTGTGTATGTTATATTGCGTACTAACTGCCTATTTTTGAAAAAACGCAAAATAGGTTATCTCCTGTAATCGCTTATACCAATAGCACATGGCCAGGCCCTGCTCCAACCCTGTTCAGGGTGAATGGGTGTGGTTGGTCAAATTTCACTGTTGCCAGTACACCCCAGACTGGTATGTCGACCTCTCGCCAACATTTTAGCCCACCAACTGTTGTGGGACTGGAACCAACAATCGCAAAATATCAGCAATCTCCCGAAACCAACTATACTGATAGCACAGTGCCGGACCCCGCCCTGTTCACGGCAAATAGGTGGGGTTGGCCAAATTTCACTTTCGCCAGTACACCCCAGACTTGTATGCCGACCTTGGACCAACATTTCTTATCCTGTTATCCTGCTGATGTGCTTAATGTTCTTGAGTGTCAGTGGTTGTCGGGTTGGTGGTGGGTTGATAAATAAGGTGTTAAGTAGAGCGATTTTGGTCTTGTTCTCTGATATAAGTCATTTATAACACGCCTCTACACAAGTGTTTCTAGAAGTGACAAGACAAGGAAGGGGAAGACAAAGGGATGGGTTTATTTTGGTTGAGTGTGTGGGTGTGTTGTCCTAATGATGTGTGTCTATTTCCCGGTGTGATATTCCAAGGTTGTTCCATTTTGTTTGTTCTTTTTTGGTTGTTTCTTGCGTGTCAGTCTTTCCTGGTGCGTGGCATATTCTGTGTCGCTGTGTCTTCCTGTGGGTTTCCCACTAATCATATGTGGTTGTGTTGGTGTCGGGTTCGCAGATGTGAAGGCCTCCCCGTGATTCTATGGTTTGATCTTCATTTTTGGGGGCTAATGGGTTAGTACATTGTGTGGGATTCAGAGTTGTGAAAGCCCCCCTATGATTCCCTAATCTTTTCTTCCTTGTGGGAAGCTGTGGTTTTGAAACTGTACGTGTGGGGTTCACAGTTGCGAAAGCCTCTGTGTTGTTCCCTGGGTTTGATCTTTCCTGAAGTGGACTTGTGGTATAATAGCTGTACTGGATTCACATTGGCTAAGCCTCCCTGTGGTGATCAATGGTTCGAATAATCTCTTCATGTCCTACGGTTTATCTATGTTTGTGGGCTATTGTATTTGTATTGGGTTCAACAGTTGTCGGAGGTTCCTTTGATAGTTTGTCTCTAGCTGGGTCCTGAGTGCCTATTTTGGTGCCATTTGGAGCCCTCGCAGGACAAGGCAGTAGTGTTGAGCGACGCAGGAGACGCTACCCGATTATACGTTTGTAACAAAAGGGATAGCCTATGGTCGGGCAGGACGGAAAGGCTACACTAATATTTTGTACAGGGGGGTGGTCCTGTCCTCAAACATTTGTACTACAGTGATTTGTTGTAGTAACAATTCTAACACTCCTCCATATTAGTGTTAATACATTTTACAAGAGTATGCATCATAGGAGGAAGGTTCAAATCCAAATACTGGAAAAACAATTGATGTGTCCTTTATTAATTAGGCCACTTGTATGCATATTGGTAAGTCACTGTAGAAAATGCAAATTTACACATAGAAAAGTAGATAATAAACCTTGTCACCAGTTTGGTGAGTAGTATCAACAGACAACACATGTATTGCAAATATTAAGTTAATATTTCAATAACATTGCATGTTCAGTGGTGACAAGTAATTGCTGGATTTAGCCTGTTTTTGGTCCATACAATCCAGAGTCCTGAGGTGATTTTTTAGAAATGTACATGAAATTCAACAAGGAGGTACATATACAAAACTGGTACAGTGTGTTGCCTACACACTGCTATACTCGTGCTGTGTTGTATTGCTTGTATAGAGTTCTGCAAAATATGACATCATATTTGCCAACTGGACAGTGTATTAACACAGTAGCAACCAACATTTGCACAGCACAGTGCTTATAGCTTCAAGAAACCTAAAAATAGGGTCTGCTAAAAAGGCGACGTCAACATAAAGGTGGTAACAGAGGATTCTGGTCATCGTTCTGGGAGGTTTAGGATCCAGGTGTGATGACATGAGACGTTTCGGCTGTAAGGGGGTGGCAGCCTTCTTCTGGGGCCAGGAAAAGCAGGACTCCCTATGGGTAAAAACAATACAGAAGTATGTAGTTGAATGTTCCCGGAAGTGGATCATCAATAAGAATGTTAAAAAAAGACTGTGAGAGGCTAAACTGGGGGGTGGCCCTTCGGTCCCAAACACTAACCTTGCTCATTGGTGATGCAGTTCATGGGCTGATCGATAGAACCAGCGGGGTAGTGGTGGACGTTGTCCTGGTTTCTTCCAAGAAGTGGGGTGTACACTGGAAGGTGATCTGTGGATTTGGGACACAGACAGTGGCTTGAGTCATGTGTAACAAGAGCAACTGCCATTATTTCTGTAGAAAAGAGTGAGGAGTGCAGGTACCTTATGTCTGCAGGGGTGCTGGGCGTTGTTCTGCGCCGTTCCCGTGATGAGGAAAAGAGATCCAGCCTGGAGGTCTGGGGACTGATTCTGAGGAGCATGATCAGGAGACAAAAAGCACCCATAGTGGCTGTAAATCACAGGAAAGATTGGGAGGGGGGGTTGTAATTCGGGAACTTAGTGAGGAATGAGCCTTGCCACAGGCGGGAGACTCACCTTGCACCTCTATGCGGGCCGTCCACACTGAAAACGAAGCGTTCATGGAGCTCGCGTTCACTGTGGAGCGAGCTGTGTTTGGCATATGATGTGCACATGTGCGCCGGGAAAGTGTATCGGCCTCGCGCATGCGTGGAGGCGTCCAGCTTGGGTTGTCAGGATAACGGAGACGCAAAATGATTTGCAGCTTAGAAACGAAGGATCAGGGCTGCTTATAGGGTTGTGTCGGGCTGGGATACACTGGACAAAGGTGGTGTACTGTCCACTAAGGGTAGTATTGGATGTAAAAGTACACATGAAGCTCCGGTGTCTGCAAAGAAGGTACTGCTGGACGGATGCATTTGTATGTCCGCCGATTAGTGGTGTCTCACTGGGCAGGATGCGAGGGGCTGCAGCATAGGGCCGTGCATGGGTCTGGGAGCATGATCCGGGTTCGTGTCGAGCTGAGACTACCTGGCTAGCAAGAGTATGCCTGGGGTGACTGAGGCTGAAATAAAGCTGGAATGATGTGTTAGTCGCCTTGGGTTGGGTGGCAAGAAGGGGGGGCACACCTAACCGCGGCCTGTATGTGGGCACTATTGAGCATACTTAAAGTGGGGTGAAGCAATGCATTTGCTAATAGAGCGCCAGTGGGTGGCTATCCCCCGGGTTGCCACAGGAGGGCTGGCATTGTCCAGGTGGACAGAAGCATGCAGTTGGTGGAGCGGGGGCTGCAGGAGGTTAAGTGATCTTACAGATATTCAAATGGGGTAAGCTCATTAAGACCCTTTGGGGTGGTCTGTAGTTTGAATATCCACCACGCTTCTTTGTGATTCAAGGCATTGGTGGTATTAGAGCAGTTAGTAACCTTTTCTACTACCCACCATTTAAAGGAGTCACAGTTATGTTGGAACTCAAGGAAGTGTGAGACCAGGGTTGCATTGTGTGTTTTGCATCTGATCCTTGACTTGTGTTCCCCTATCCTTTTGCCTAGACGTTTGACCTATGTATCTCAGATGGCAGGGGCATTCAATGAGATAGATGACATTAGATGTCTTACAGTTAGAAAAATGGCAGATTTCCCATTCTTTGTCATCTGTGAGAAAGGATCTTAGTTTTTTGGTTTGGCTGCACACTGAGCAACTGCCACAGGGGTGTTGGCCGCGTATTTCTCGCATATTCCACAAAGTGGATCTTGAGTCTTTGCATTTGTTTCTGGCATGGGTCAAGATATCTTTGAGATTTTTGGATCTCTTAAGAGCCATTTTGGGTAGGGGCTCTTCTGGCAAGCTCAGTTGGACGATGGGCCAGAGTTTTTTAATGATCCCTCTAATTTGAGATGTATTGGCATTTAAGGTGGAGACACATGCCATCGAATCGTCAGTATTGTGGTTGCCTGTTTTAGGAACCAGTAATACTTCTCTCAGGGTATAGAGGGCTCTTTTCTTGGTATCCCTAAGTAGTTTTTTTGGGTATCGTCTGTCCTCAAGTTTGAGTTGTAGTTCAGTTGCATGGGTTTTGAAATCCTTGGTGTCCATACAGTTACGCCTGATTCTTAAGAATTGCCCGTAGGGCAGGTTGTCCCGGAGGCTTTTAGGATGATTGCTCCTGTAGTGCAGGGTAGTGTTGCGATCTGTCTCCTTTTTGAAGATAGAACATGTCAGTTTCCCGTCAGTGGCCAGTATGTTGAGATCTAGGAAGTTCATTTTCTCATTATTGTGGCTCATTGTGAATTGGATCTCTTGGGTTTGGTTATTTGTCCTGTTAAGGAAGTTGACCAGTTCTTGTTTGTTGCCATGCCAGATGCAGATGACATCATCGATATAACGATGCCAAAGGCGAATGTT
This sequence comes from Ambystoma mexicanum, assembly GCF_040938575.1. Classification (NCBI taxonomy): domain Eukaryota; kingdom Metazoa; phylum Chordata; class Amphibia; order Caudata; family Ambystomatidae; genus Ambystoma; species Ambystoma mexicanum. The sequence goes on from NC_090941.1 coordinate 294,568,174, forward strand.
ATTGTGAAATGGGTTGGCATCACTAAGTATGAAAGTCTTCTCATATTCCGCCATGAAGATTATGGCTAGGCTGGGTGCGCATGCCACACCCATAGTGGTGCCGCAAGTCTGTTGGTAAAAAATGTAATTAAATGAAAAGTAGTTATTGGTAATGGCGACGTCCAAAAGTTCTATTATAAAGTTGGCCGGTACTCTTCTCTGTGTCATGTGTAGGGCAAGGTGTTGTCTGATACATTCCACTGCTTGTTCTTGAGGGATACTGGTGTACAGGCTCTTCATGTAAATTGTGACTATTTCTTCATTGGTGGGGTCGAAAGGTTGATTTTCAAAAATGGTGATGGTTGTCATGGTATCCTTGAGGTATGTGGGTGTGTTCTGGCACAATGGTTTCAGGAAGAAGTCGATACATTTGCACAGGGGTTCTAATATAGAGCCACACCCAGAAACAATCGGTCTTCCTGGAGGTACAGTTTTATTCTTGTGAATTTTAGGCATGGCGTAAAACGCTGGAATCCTACCCTCGGTAGTATTGAGAAATGCCTCTTCTTTATCCGTGATTCATTTCCTTTCTGCTGCAAATCTCATTTCTTGTATTCTTGATTTAAGCATGTCGGTGGGATCTTTTTTAAGTTTTTTGTAGTTGTTGACTTCATTCAGTGGAGTCATGACCATCAATGTGTATTGTTCTCTGCTTTGTATATCAATGCCACCTCCTTTGTCTGCCATTTTGATGACAATGTCCAGGTTGTTGGACATGGTTTTGAGGGCTTTGTGTTCCCCAATAGTTAAGTTGTTTCTCTGGTGGTTCTTGGTAGATTTAAGTCTTTTAATTTCTTGTCTTAGTCATTTTTCAAAAGCAAGAAAGGAGGACGGGATGTCACTGTCTTTAGGGGTGAAATCACTCTTGGGTCTGAGTCCTGTGTCCTCTGTTTCCAAGGGACAGTCTTCGTCCTTGAAGAAGATTTTTCTTCTGATTGTGCAAAGAAAGGTAGAAAGTTCTCCATCCAACCCTATAAGCAGCCCTGATCCTTTCGTTTCTTCGTTTTGCGTCTCCGTTACCCTGACAACCCAAGCTGGATGCCTCCACGCATGCGCGAGGTCGAGACACTTTCCTGGCGCGCATGCGCACATCATATGCCAAACACAGCTCGCTCCACAGTGAACGCGAGCTCCATGAATGCTTTGTTTTCAGCGTGCACGGCCCGCACGGAGGTGCAAGGTGAGTCTCGCGCCTGTGGCAAGGCTCATTCCTCACTAAGTTCCCAAATTACAACCCCCCCTCCCAATCTTTCCTGTGACTTACAGCCACTATGGGTGCTTTTTGTCTCCGGATCATGCTCCTCAGAATCAGACCTCCAGGCTGGATCTCTTTTCCTCATCACGGGAACGGTGCAGAACAATGCCCAGCACCCCTGCAGACATAAGGTACCTGCACTCCTCACTGTTTTCTACAGAAATAATGGCAGTTGCTCTTGTTACACATGACTCAAGCCACTGTCTGTGTCCCACATCCACAGATCATCTTACAGTGTACACCCCACTTCTTGGAAGAAACCAGGACAACGTCCACCACTACCCCGCTGGTTCTACCGATCAGCCCTTGAACTGCATCACCAATGAGCAAGGTTAGTGTTTGGGACCAAAGGGCCACCCCCCAGTTTAGCCTCCCACAGGCTTTTTTACCATTCTTATTGATGATCCACTTCCTGGAACATTCAACTACATACTTCTATATTGTTTTTACCCATAGGGAGTCCTACTTTTCCTGGCCCCAGAAGAAGGCTGCCACCCCCTTACAGCCGAAATGTCTCATGTCATCACACCTGGATCCTAAACCTCCCAGAACGATGACCTGAATCCTCTATTATCACCTTTATGTTGAAGTCGCCTTTTTGGCAGACGCTATTTTTAGGTTTCTTGAAGCTATAAGCACTGTGCTGTGCAAATGTTGGTTGCTACTGTGTTAATACACTGTCCAGTTGGCAAATATGATGTAATATTTTGCAGCACTGTATACAGGCAATACAACACAGCACAAGTATAGCAGTGTGTAGGAAACAAACTGTACACATTTTGTATATGTACCTCCTTGTTGAATTTCATGTACATTTCTAAAAAATCACCTCAGAACTCTGGATTGTATGGACCAAAAACAGGCTAAATCCAGCGATTACTTCTCACCACTGAACATGCAATGTTATTGAAATATGCACTTAATATTTGCAATACATGTGTTGCCTGTTGATACTACTCACCAAACTGGTGACAAGGTTTATTTTCTACTTTTCTATGTGTAAATTTGCATTTTCTACAGTGACTTACCAATATGCATACAAGTGGCCTAATTAATAAAGGACACATCAATTGTTTTTCCAGTATTTGGATTTGAACCTTCACCCGATTATACGTAGCACACTTCGCTACGTCCATGCTTCCATGCCTATAATAACTGCGGCTCGGACCCTCTGCAGGAAAGCCCTCGCAGGACAAGGCCGTGGTGTTGAGTGACACAGGTGCACGGGAGATGCTGCCCGATTATACCTAGCAGTCTTCACTACGTCCACGCTTCTCTGCCTATATGAAATGAGGCTTGGACCCACTGTGGCAAAGCCCTCACAGGACAAGGCTGCAGTGTTGAGTGACGCAGGTGCGCAGGAGACGCTGCCTGATTATACGTACCATGCTTCATTACGTCCATGCTTCCATGTCTAAGAGAACTGAGGCTCAGACCCTCTGCGGCAAAGCCCTTGCAGGACAAGGCTGCGGTGTTGAGCAATGCAGGTATGCAGCAGACGCGGCCCCATTATACATCGCATGCTTTGCTACATCCACGCTTCTGTACCTATAAGAACCGAGGTTCCGACCCTCTGTGGCAAAGCCCTTGCACGACAAGGCTGTGGTGTTGAGTGGCGCAGGTGTGCTGGAGATGCTGCCCGATTATATGTAGCACGCTTCGCTATGTTCACGCTTCCGTGACACTAAGAACAGAGACTCTGACCCTCTGCGGCCACACCCTTGCAGGACAAGGCCGCATTGTTGAGCGATGGAGGTGTTTGGGGCGATAGGGTAGTGGTGCAGATTGTGAGCGTGGATGACCGCACCCTCCTCAAGTGGGCACATGGACCTCGTGCCCCTTCTCCCTCTTGCATTTGCATTTCTCCCTCTGATACTGGTCCTCACATGCCCGCCAAGCTCCACACACTCGCTTCTCCCTTCCCTGTCTATGTGTGCTCCCTCGCAACTAAGGCCACGTGCACTCCATCTCAATTCAGGCTCCATTCCTCCCCATGCTACATAGGCTGCGTGCTCTCCATCATAACTTAGACTGCATGTGCTCCATCGCAACTTGGCTGTGTGCTCTCCATCACAACTTGGCCACGTGTGCCCCATCGCAACTAGAGCAATGTTGCTCCCTCTCAATTTAGGCTGTGTTTGCACCATCACATAATAGGCCACATGTGCCCCCCTGTTCTTCTTGCTATGTGTGCTCCATTGCATCGTTGTTCCCTTCCTGCATTCCCTTCCTTCCTCCCGCATTTTAGCTCCTTTCCTTGTTTTGACATACTGTTACTGTTTTTGACACTGCTTTGTGCTCTATGGTTTTTGGCATTACATTGCATTGCCTGAATCCTTCCCTTCTAGGTACATTTGCTTTTTGCGCCTTGTGGATTGTACTGACCTTTTGTGTTCTCGATGGTTTTGTTACTGTGTTGTGCTCTACGGTTCTTTGGCATCTCCTTGCATTGTCTGCATTTATCCCTTCTATCTTCCTGGTTGGGGTTGTTGTCCCTTCCCTTCTAGGCTCCATGTCCCCTTCTAGGCATCACTTTGCATTGTATGCATACTTCCCTTCTAAGTTCCTTGCTGTTTTTGTGCCCTGTTGCGTGAACTGACCTTTTGTTGTACTCTTCAGTTTGGTTATTTTATTTGCTCTACACTCTCTGGTTCTACTTTGTATTGCCTGTATTCTTTCCCTCTAGGTTTCCTGTTGTGCCTTTTGCTTTGCATTGTGCTTTGTTTTATGTCTGATTTTGCAGGTCCATTGCTCTTGTCCTTGTTGTGCTCCCCGTCCTTTCACCCCCGTGCCTCCATCCTGTCTGCCCCAACACAATTCCTCCTGCTTGAGCTCCCCCCTCTTCCTCCCAGCACCCTCTATGGTGATCTCTGTCTCACCTATTTTCTCAAACTGTTTTCTGTCGACTAGCCTATCCCTCTCACCCAGGCCTCCCTATCGCTGATACCTACACCAGTGCTTCCTCCACACAGACCCTTTCCGACATCCTCTTTGTCGTTCCTTCTCCAAGCCTATGGACTCCCCATATGGTCTCTGTTCTCTCTCCTCTTTCCTTATCTCCCATTAATGGTGGCACCCGGTGCAAGGCCCTCCTTGATCCCTTCCACTCGTCTAAGACCATCATTAATGTCTACTTAAATGGCCCAGTCTTGGTCCAAGGTCCTCAGGCCAATCTCCTCCTTTTTGATAGAAGCTTCCCACGCCTTTCAACTTCCATTCCTCTCCTGCTAATCCCACTTACCCCTCTTTGTTTCAACTGCCACCTGTCTAGCAGCCCCTGCTGCCTCTCTGGCCACCCTGTTGCTTCCTTCCTCCACCACCCTTCTGGCATACTCTTCTTCCTCTATGACTACCCTACCTTCCCTTCCTTCCTCCTCTGCCCATCCTCAGGCACTTCCAACACTTCTGCAAGGCGTATCTATGGCTGTACCCCTCTACAGAAGTCACTCTCAACTCTCGCTCAGCTGTCAAACTCTCCTCTGTCATTTTCTGTCTTCTGGCAGAGCTTGATCTGGAGGTGCTCGGTCTCACCGAGACGTGGTTCACGGCTAGTCCTTCACTGTGGTTCACGAGTTTTGACACTCATTCATGATGGCTACAAGATCCTCTCCAAATCCAGAGCCAACCGTCCTAGAGAGGGTTTAGCCTTGATTTTCCCGGAGTGAATCCCTTCTTCTCCCATTCTAATGCAGGACTACTCCTCCGTTGAATGCCTGGTCTGCAGGCTCTCTATCTCTCCTGGTCTCTCACTCAGGGGCCACTATCCATGCGCAGACTGGCCAGGTCACCCTCTTACTCTCTGAGTGGGCTGATCTCTCTTCCTCCCTCCTTGCCTCTTTGTCTCAGCTCCTTCTCCTGGGAGACCTGAAAATCCACCTGGATACTACTAGCCCTTCTACAGGACACTTTTGCAACCTCTGCGACCCTCTCTCTCTCTATTCTTACGTCTGGCCCGACTCACTCTGCAGGGCACACTCTGGATGTTCTGATCACCTCAGATCTCCACTTCTCTAACCCTCTTACCACTCCTCTCTCCTGGAGTGACCACTTTCTCCTTTCCTCCCACATCTCCCTCTCTACCCCTCAGGCCAAGCCGAATGCAGCACTGCATCCTACCTTCTCGGTCATCCGACCCATGAAGCGTGTGTCAGCGGAGACTTTTGCTGCTACTTTCTCTCCTCCTCCAGCACCTTTGGCTGACTCACACCCTGACACAGCCCTTCTAACCTTTACCTTTCTATCTCTAACACTCTGGATGTCCTTGCCCCAGTCATGATGGTCTGCTTGAAGCCCCAATCCAATTGCAACTCTTAGTACAATTCTGACCTTGCCACCCTTAAACACAAGTATAGGGTGGCTGAGAGGAAATGGAGGGCTTCCGGTGCTCCCCCTGACAAACTAGCCCGTTGCCAGCTCCAAAGGCAGTAAAGACTCTCTGTCTTCTCTAAGAAAAGAGCATACATCCAAGCCTTCATCTCTGCGGCATCTAACAATTCGGCCAAACTTTTAAAAATCTGCAAGGAGCTGGCCAATCCTGCTGCAGTCTCCACCTCTCCTGTTCCCTACTAGGCCCTCTGCATGGGCCTGGCTACTCATTTCACAACTAAAACTCAGGACATCCTTTCCACCCTCTCTTCCTCTACCTCTTATTGCACTACCACTCCTGACATGCCTCTGGTCGTTTCTCTTCCTCTTTTCTCCCCCTTTCCCTTGTTCACCCCGATGATGTTTCTAGACAAGTCCTTTCTATGAAAGTCTTATAAAAGCAGGTCCTCCACTGCTCATCCTGAACCATTAAGGACCACATTGACACCCTCCCTACAGCCTTGGACAATTTCTGCAATCACTCCTTTACAACTGGAACCTTCCCTTCCCCCTTTAAGCACTCCTTTGTGCACCTCCTCCTAAGAAAGCCCTCTGCCGATATTTCCACTCCGGCTAAATATTGCTTTATCTCATTCACTCCTTTCCTGAACAAACTCTTAGAAAGGCTGGCCCTCTCCCAGCTTAACCTTCATACTGAATCTGTTGGTTATCTCCATGACCACCAATCTGGTTTCAGAGCGGCCAGAAGCACGGAAACTGCTCTCTTGAAAACCCATGAAGACCTGCTCTCCAACCTTGACTCTAACCTTCCTTCTTTCCTTATTCTCCTCGATTTATCCGATGATTTTGATACGGTTAACCGTCTCTGAGACAAACTGGGTATCACTGATCGGCCCCTGGTCTGGTTGACCACCTTTCTCACCGACCAACCATCTCAGGACTAACTGGGGTCCTTCCTCTCTTCCATCTCTCTCTCTTCATTTGGTGGTCCCCATGGGTCTAGCTGTTCTCCCTGGCTCTTCAACCACTACCTGGCAACTCTTGCCCACTGCATCGCTTCTTTATGCTCCAACTTTCAGTGTTTTGCGGATGACACCCAAGGTCTCTTTCAGGCTCCCCTAAGCCACCTCTGCTCCGTCGCTCATACCAGACTGCCTGGCCACAATTCAGGAGTTCTGTGCCACCAATGAGCTCTGCCTTAATGCCAGTAAGACTGATATCCCCTTCATTGCGGCACCTGCTCCCCCTTTCCCCTCTCTCTCTTGCCTCCCATCCAGGGCCCTCTTCCTGCTCCTTCCTGTGGGGCTAAGAACCTTGCTTTCATCTTCGACTCCATCCTCTGCTTCTCTCCTCACATCTCCGATGTCTCTAAGAAGTCAAACTATTAGCTGCACCTCCTTAGACGTATTTTATCTTTCTCCCTTTCCTCCAGAAGCTCACTGTCGCTAGAGCCCTGATCCTCTTTAGGCTGGATTACTGCAACAGCTTTCTTCTAAATCTGCCTGCCTCTGCTCTTCTACCTCTACAACTTATCCAGAACAGGACTGCAAGACTTGTCCTTGGCCTCAATCCCAGGGATCGTATCTCTCCAGCTCTGAAATCAATCCACTGACTCCCTGTGTCTGAAAGGATCAATTTCAATACCATTTACACCGTCCACAAGGCTTTCTGGGGGAATAGGAAGAAATGTCTGAATAAAAATTACCGACCCCCACCAAAAGACCTAACACACACACCATGAAAAGTTCTATCTACCAAAAGTTTGAACTTTTCGTGGTGTGTGTTTAGGTGTTTTGGTGGGGTCGGTGTGAAATTGCTTTTTTAAAAAGGCTGCGAGGGGCTTGAGGGGTGTCCCTCGCAACACCCGGCTCACTACAGTGAGCAGGGGTTGCGGGGGACATCCCCGCAACTATCCTGACAGAATCAAAAACAAAAAAACAAAAAATAAATGGGAGCTGCGGGAGCGTCCCCCGCAAAATCCCGCTCACTATACTGCACAGTATAGTGAGCGGGGGGGTTGCGGGGGATACCCCTGCATGTTCACATGGGAAATATACAAACATTTTGTATTCGTGCATTTCCCATGCAAACATGTTCGTCGTGGGAAAATCTGCCACAGAGATATTGTGTAGATCTCTTTCTGGGATCTCTCTACCTCCATCTTTCTCTTTCTAAAATCTTCCTTCTAGAGCTCTCTGCTCATCTACCTACGACTTTCTGATGGTCAAACGCTTCTCCAACCAGAGAGTGGGGGTTAGATCCCTCTCCTTAGCTGGGGCCTCGCTCTGGAACAGCTTCCCTGCCACTCTCAAACCTTTGCAGAACCACCTATGGTTCCGGAAGCAACTGAAAACCTTCTTCTTCACTTCCGCTTTCTTTCTTCCTCTCCCCTGCTGATGTCCATGACTGCTCCATGCACTGGTCACCTGGCTACCCTCTGCACTTGGGCCCAGGCTCCTGCTTGTCCAGTTGCCATCACACTGCCTCCGGGCTCCCCTCAGCACTTTGGTCTGCACCTGTAACCCTACAGTCCCTTGTCTCTGCACTTATAAGCCACCTGCTAACGGCACTTATTAGTTACCTGCGCTTATGAGCCACCCGCTGGCCACACTTATTATGTACCTGCACTTCTCCCATCCCCTTCCCCCCAGTACTTCTCCCATCCCTCTTTATTCACACTTGCATGATCTGAATAATACAAGGCCTTGTAAGATTGATGTTTTGTCATCCCCTTGTCCCCCTCCTTGTCTTGTCATGCCTTGAAACATTTGTGTATAGGTGCGTTATAAATGCCATCATATCATATTTTGTTTTCTTTTGGGGTGCCTTGGTTGGGTCTTGTTGTATTTGCCTCATAGATGTGTTAGACTTCCTGTGGTGACGTGTAGTTTTGATTTCCCTTGCGAGTTTCTGTGTGGTTGCCTCCCTTTGTGGGTTCTTGTTTTGTCTTGGTTCCTTTGTTGACTTCAGGTGGTATGTGTTTCTTGTGGGAACCAGTGAGTCTGTCTCTCCTTGTGGGTGCCTTGGTTGTGACCTGTTGTATTGGGTGCACATAGGCGGTAGCCTCCCTGCGGTGGTCAGTTGCATGATTTCCTTGTGGGCTCCTTTGTGGTTGTTTCTCCTTGTGGGTTTAGTAGTTTTTGTGGTAGGTTCTGCTTGTATTCCGCTCACTGTGGCAGTGGCTTTCCTAAGGTGACTTATGATGTCCTGTGGTTAGGACTTCCCTTGTGTACATTTGGTGTGTCTAGCTCTCCTTATGTTGCCCCGTAGTTTTTGTTTTGTCCGGTTCACAGATGTGGGGCATTCCTGTTGTGGTCAGATTCTCTGTTAGTTACCAGATGCAGTTTTTCTTACATCTGCTTTATTCTATGGGAGGGGGGGGGGGGAACTGGGAATTTACCCGGATTTAACAGTGGTTGAGTTGCAAGAACTGATGAGTTCATCCATACCACACTGGCCGCTTCTGGGCACAGTTATGTGTCCTTAAAGGCTACTACAGAGTAAAGCAATTATCAGGGTATCGAGCACTGGGTACTTCAAGGCATGGCGGTGTGCCACACAAGGACTACTTTACAGCGCGCAAATTCAATTGTGACATGGATTAAGCTGTCTTTCTGTTGTGAGAGTGCACCTAGATTCAAAAGTGGCAGTATTGCAAAATTGCAGTAGTTTAGCACTATTTTAAGCAATGAACCTTCTTCACCTAGATAACGCAATGGCTCTATTGCAAATATCACATGAGTAAGGTCAGCAGTGGTTTTAAGGCAGACCTCATCTAGATTCATCTGTGGCACTATTGCAAATATCACATGAACAAGTTGACAACACATAGTTCAGAGCAACCAAGGCCCTCTGAGCACTACTTTCAATATTCAAGTCAGCTCTAGTAGGGGTGGTACAACGTCTCCCACTTTTTGTGGTATGCGTAGTAGAGTTGTTTGAAGAGAGGGAGTCTTTAGTATCTTCCTCTGAACATATTGGTGGTGTGGTATCATACCTGTCAATCCCAACCTCCCACTGACCATCCCATGCTAACCAGGGGGTTAAATGAATCCTCCGCCCTTATTCCCTTCTCGGGGTCTATCATGGATGGCTCTTCCCTCCTTTCCATTCCTGCACTACTAAAGCAGGAGGTCATTTTTTCACTTTATTCACTTCCTTAGCTTGCTCCATTTCACCAGATGGCAAATCCCCCGCAGGACTAGTTTGCGATCCAAGACCATTACTCCCCTCTCCAGGGGAAAGCGGGAGGGGTAGGCACAGGCCATAGCAAACATCTGTTCATCGAAAGGAATAGAGCCGTGTTTTGAAACACTTTGAAGCGCATACATGTCCCCAGTACCCTGGTTCATGGCACATGCCATCCAAATGGTCTGCCAATCTGTTAAGGATTTCAATCAGGCGACACACACCTTGGTCTCGGCCAAGCATGTAGCGCACAACTGAGATGCTTTTCTCCTTATTTTATGCAGATTCAATTTGAGATGGTACACACCTCTTTTCAAATATCCTGGGTCACAATGGACCATGAGCCAGGCTGATTGGTGAAATGCAATATTTATTTATTTATTTCAAAATTCAAAAGAAATCATGCAATTTTTAATATGGGGCAGCAATCACCAATGAGGTGATAATTACAATGAAATTGTGAGCAATGCACTTGGTTAACCTTCCCCTAGAACATATATACAGCACAATGGAATAAGAGCACTTTTTGATTTAGAAAAGATAGCACCCAGGTTAAAGTGGACCCCTGAAATGTTCCCTCAACCCACAAATAATTGACGTCTGAGTGGATAGAAAGAAACAGCAGGTAATCAGGGAAAGGAGACAGAATACAAATCTGACCTTCCCTCACAGAATAAGAGGCAAAAACAAACTTTAAACCCTTAACCAAGGCCTAAAATAGCAATCGGAAATGGCAAATAATGAATTAATGTATGGTTAATTTATAATATACATATGTTTTATCACAATAACATGTAGTTCTATCACTGGCAGTCACAAGGCAATGGATCAGCAAAAGGCATACAATTTGAAAATGAGTGGAAAGTTTAGAACAGATTACAGCCAAATGACACGTGTAAAAGTTGCATTTCTTTTCAATTCCTGCTTTATATTACCCAAACGGTTTTTAATAAAAACGGGTGAAATACTCTGATTTGGAGTGCAGTTTGTGAGACATTGTTTCACCCTTCTACCAGTCTTGCACTTTTCAGTGTGAAATGTTCGGCCTAAAATTCCTTAACTTTATACATGTTTGTGGATCATCATAAGGGATATAAATATGAAAAATTGCATTGGCATCATGGATACTTTCCTTGTAATTCCTGATTCTTTGCCATTTCTGTTCCAAAGGGGTCAGTAAATTCTACCATGTCTTAAATGAAAGCCCAAAAACTCAATTTTAAACTGCGAAAGGTTTACATTTTTACAAAGTCCTGCTGCAGAGATAAACGTTGTTACATTTTTATTCATAAATAGTCTTTGGAAACAAATGGCAGTCCTTTGTCCCCCATATTTGGGAATAGCTTTCAAGCTACCCCCCTGAAGGGAAGGGCCGTCATGGAGATCTCCTCTGAAGCATCCTGTAGAAATCACAAAGACGTGTGACTTTCTTTTCACATATCCTTGTCCTGAAAATTCCATTGTCAGTGGGTTCATCCTAGACTACATTCTGCAGAAACATATTTTTTTTAGCTGACATCTCCCCAGCAGCCACTGAAGTTTGAATTAAATGTATTTATTTTGGCTCTGAATTGTAGGAGAATCTGCTAAATAGAGCCCTTTCCTTCATTGTATTTTCACACCACAATCCCCTTTACATTGCTAGATAAGGGCAGGCTTCCATTCAACAGTTGTAATTTTAAATAGATATTTTCCTTTATTTAGCAAAAGTAGATTTCCCATGTGGTGACTGAAAGTTGCATTTTTCTTGCAAATCCGGTTTTTCTATCTAGATTCCCACACTGTTCTGCAGCCATAGTTAATTTCTCTTGTAGAGAGGAGTTTGTTTGAAGCACAGAAGCATTGAAATTGACATGGCCCAGATAGCTGGAGTTCCTTTGAACCACTGATCTTTGACACTTTATAACTCAAAAATGAACGTGTTTACCATGCACAGCAGAAAGTGAAGTTTCTTGTTGATTTTTCACAGAGTTGGTTTGACAGAGCCTGTCATTCAGGGGTCATGCTTGGTTTTGCTGAAGCACAATGGGGATATGAATGTGCATGGCAGGGCCTTATTAATCACTGTGGTTTAAGGAAGAAAAGATGGGAATAGCATCAGAACAGCATTTGTTAAAAGTGAAAAAGTTTCCTTTTTAATGGGGACTTTGGTCGGGTAGCAAAACAACACTGTTTTTTCACTCTGTTTCTTATGTATATGTAAGAACGCACTGGCAAGCTCCCTTAGTGTGTCCTCGTGTTCCATCCTGCCCAATATGTGCTTGGCAATATAGTGCAGGCATCTTTTTGTTGCTGCAAAATGCAGTTTTGAGGTTATGGTGCTCACTGGTACCAGCGCACCATTTTGCTCTTTCTGTTGAAGCGCAGTTTGGTTTTGGAGAAATTCTGTTCAGTGGGCCCACAAATCTCAACCAAGGCAAACTTTACACCTTACCTTGTTCCCACTCATCTAACAGCACAGCAAACAGCAGTCAACGTCCACTCCGCGCTCTTCTGTGTGTTTTGAGCCAGGTAGGTGTGTCATGCACAAACAGTCCGTCAGAGAACACGAGACAAGCAGCAGCCTTCGCTGCTCAACTCAGCAAACAGCACTCAGCGTGCACTCCATCCCTTTAAGTGTCTATTTCGGTGAAATGCACCCATGTGCTCCCAACACTAATGTATGCAAGAGGGCTGCACCATTTGTGCTGCAGGACAGCCTACTGGAAATGCACAGGTCGCCATTGTGATAAAAGTGACCTGTGCATTTTCCAAAGTAATGCAAATAAAAAAGAGCATCGTAAGCACATTTGTATGTGTGTGTTTTTTGTGAATGTAGTACTAAATGTCTTTTTTTCAAAGTTTTTTTTGTCAGCTGAAAACAAAGAGCTAATTTTGGTTTCTATATTAAAGAAACAGGTCCAAACCATTAGTTATTTAGGCTATGTGGGTATCATTTTATATTGCATTCATATTACATGCAGAAAACCAACAACGTTGGCACTTATATGTGCTCTTGGTTTCTACATATGCAATATTCTACTTTGCAAAACAGCTTGCAAAAATAAAGCACACAAAAGCTGCAATTGCCTTTACTCCTTGCTTTTACGCTACCATTCGTAAAAAAAAAAAAAAAAAAAAGGTCAATGTTCCTGTAAAGTATTATTTGCAGATGGCATTTAAAATGTGTTTCCATTGAATGTCCTGCTTTACTTAGTTTACACCTGCATGAGAATGTCATGCAGTCGTAAAACCATTGTGGCTTTTGAAGACTAATGATAATGCCCAGGGAAAAGTTCCTCCCACTTCATGTCCCTACTCCCCCTCCACATGTCTAGAGGATGCTCTGGAGTATACACGTGAGAGGTTAACAGCTTTCGCCTTGATTTTCTCCCTCACTTTTGAATTCTGGAGCACAGAAAATGATTCCTTTTTTAAATCTTTGAACATCCATGGCAGGAAACAGTCCGATATCTTTCTGTTAACTTCATCATTTGTTTGCTTTTAACATATATAGCTTGATCCATGGAATTATTTGCGTGAAAAAGGCAGATATGTGTGCCTTTCTGCCCGAAAATCCCTGTTTGAAGTATGGGGATTTTCAGGCTGAAAGGCGCGCAAATCTGCGTTTTTCACGCAAATAATTCCATGAATCAGTCTCATAGTGTCAGAAAAGAGCCTTACCTCTTCAACCCACTGTTTATTGTAAAAACTGTTAATTCAGTTAACACAATAAAAAAAAAAAATTGTAACATTGTATCAGCATGAAATTGTCATGAGCTCAACAGAAACTTGCCACGCAAATTTCTCAAACGTTTGTCCAATCCCCAAATCACCTAACAGAGTGACATTTCTAGTATTTCTGGGTTCGAATAAATTCATTCACCCAGCTTATTCAAAGGTCCAGATGTGGGTAGAAGCGCTGCTAATAAAGAAAAGAGTGAAAGGCCATGTTCTCTGAAATCGGTGAAACTCAGTGGAGACCACATTTTGTGTTGTGCAGAGTTCACCAAGTGGACACAATGGGTTTGTGTCTTCGATGAATGCCCACTCATCACATTTTTTACTTCATATTTGTTTAGCCTTTTTACTGCAAATAGGTAACTGGTGGGTTGGATTTAGACATATGGAAAAGGAGTGTGTGGGGGGTTGTGGGTGGTCTCCCCCTGCCTTTTCCAGAAAAAAATGGGGTGAAAAAAACAGAGAAAAATGGAATTCAGCCAATTCATAGAGATCTGATTCAAAGAACATACCACTTTATGCACAAAGATAACCCGAACAGCAGTAGGAGTGTGACACGCAGCTCCAAGCACATCGACCTCCCAGAAGCCCCCTTACTTACGCAGCTCCAACCCCATCGAAATGCAAGTACCAGGAATGCACAGGCCGATGTGTATATATTAATTGCCACCCTGACAATTTTGAGTGGCATACGAATTAGATAAGGGGCACTAATGAGTTGCTAAGGCTTTGGGGGCACCTTTTTGCCAGTACATGTGGTTCTATTCCTACAGTAATTATGGATTGAAAAGTGAAAGGAAATAAAAAGTTTCTTTTTTTTCAACGTGTCTGAAGTTCGTTAAACTGATTGAAATACAAGTCTTGCCAGGCCTGCTATAAAAAGCATTTGAACCCAAGACTAGCATAGTATCAAAGCTTTGTAAACAGTCTGATAAAATATTTTTTAAAAATGAAATACATCCTCGCCATTGACTCCTTGCATACTAAATATCCTCTGTAAGGCTTGGGTGAGTCTATCCTGAGAATACGACACAAGTGCTTATCCTATGCATCTTTGAGCAAATCTGCCCAATTACTTTGTTAATGACAACAAAATAAAGTTTCAACGCAAACCATTTCAGCTTGTTTGTACACAATGTAGGGTTCTTGATTGTCTGTGCTGTTATTTTGTATTGGAAATAAATGTCAACTGGCTATACCAGTTAGGCTTCATCTTCAGCCCAAGGTTCCTATGCCAGTCCAGTCTAGATAGTTTTGCTGCAGGGGTGGGTCAAAAACTACTCATGGTTTAGAATGAAAGTGAAATGTTGGCAACTGTCTTCTTTGTGAGAAGGCCAGTTTTGAAGTGTATACGGCAAAATCGTGGCACCTCGCTACCGCCTGCTTATGGAGCTGCTTTTGACTACTGCCTCATTTTACCACCGTCCCTGTAGAACAGAAAATGTGAGAGATCAATTTGCATATAATTTCATTTTTTAAGGTTTGGGCAGTTTCTAGGACAGCCTGTGCGGTGAAATGTAGTCACATCTGGCTGGCTGTGTCTGATGTGAAGAGGGGCAGCCTTTGCCAAGGTTCCTGCGCACATGGGTGTTTGTGACGAAAGAAAACGTTGAAAGTGAGGATGGGGTTAAGCGATTGATCAACTAAGGTTTCAGAGTGAGTGTTAATTGAATGACGGCTGCACCTACGCCTGCTATTATCAGGTATCCTCCATACACACATTTGTATAAAGAATCAGTTAAGATATCTCTCGATATCAGTATGCACTAAAACCACCACACTGCCTACATCCTCAATTTGCCCACTCATGCTTTTGGCAAATTTACAGATGGCAAGACAAAGAAAGCCATTTGAAGTAATAGTACACTTTGACCTTTGGAAACCAATGAGACCTATACCTCGGTCCATGTGAAGGGGCACTATTTGCAAAGTGTGAAGAAACGGTGCATTCTTGCTTCTCAAAACCAAAACAGGTGTACGTTTATGGTAATTCAAAGTGATGTGACTTTTCACTGATAGCCAAAAGGAAATTGCGTATTTGTCAATTCTAAAAAAAGAAGAAAAAAAACAATAGATTGTACTTTACAGCCCGATTCATGGAATTCTTTGCACAGTTCACAGTGTCTTCGCACTGCGACACAAACTCTGATTCATAGAACTGTGCAAAGTGTATTTTTGCAGTGAAAAGCCAGTGCAAAGTTCAGTTTGAACCATGCAGAATAAATGCCATGAATCGGGCGCTTAATGGTTATTAAGTAACAAAAAAGGGTCGGTCCATTGGAGCATTATAGTGAATGTAGACAATGTAGGGTTTTATTTCTGAATGCGTCAGAAGTTCTATAGCTGTGCTGTAAATATGGATCATTCAAAAAAAATTAAATAAAGGAGACATTACATCCCTCATTGCTGAAAACGCCAAGCCCTCAGCACAAATCATCATCCTCGGGGACCTCAACCTAGGTTACGGTGACCCCAACGATGCACCTGCCGCATCCTTACCCAACGCACTAACAGAACTTGGCTTCGTACAACCCATTGTCCACCCCACCCACCAGAAAGGCAGAACCATCGACTGGGTAGCAACCCACAACTGCAACACACTCTGTAAGGACCCCCAACCTCTGACTTGGACGGATAACCACCTTATCCTACTCGAGGTCAACACCAACCAACCTATGCCCAAAAAAAGCGCCTTAGCTCCAGCCTGCCCCACCAGGAACAAACGCAATATTACTGCTGAAGCATTAATACCCTTGATCCTACCCACCCTCAATGCACTCCCATCCAATGCTTACCTAAACTTACTGGTCGACACATTCAATGATTCCATGGCCACGGCGATGGACACTATTGCCCCTCTGAAATTACGCAAAGTCAAACCAAGAGCTCACCTGAACTCCTGGTACACCCCAGAACTTATACTACTCAGAAAAAAAGAAAGCTAAAGCACAACTCACCTGCAAAACCAACCCTACCACTGAAACAAAATCAACTCTCACGACCATATCTTCCCTATACAAAAATGAAATAATTTGCACTAAACAAGAGGCATACAACATCAGAATTGATCAGGCTGGATCCTCCACTAAAGGGTTATTTAAAATCCTAAAAGAGTTGGAAAATCCCAATCCACCCGCGGATACCTGCTCAAAAGACAAACCTTGGTGCACCAGTATCCAAAACGCCCTTAACAATAAAATCATAGGACTCCAAACTAAAATCGAGGACAAACGCCTACAACTCTCTAACAATAAACTCACCAACCTTGGCTCACCTACGGCCAGCAATACCAAATCAGGCCTCACATTCAAGAAAGTAACTACGGTAGAAGTTCAGAAAATCATCTCCTCACTAAAGCCCTCAAACTGCAAAGGAGATAGCTGTCCCGCCCAGATTATAAAGGACGCAGCCAGAGACCTCTCCCCTTTCATCACGAAACTCAACAACCTATCATTCCTCAACAATTCAGTCCCCAGTAATCTAAAACAATCATGGGTTCTTCCCCTCCTGAAAAAACAATCCCTCGACCCAGCCACCCCACTAACTACAGACCCATCGCCACAGTTCCCTTCATATTAAAAATCTTGGACAGAGTCGTATACCTCCACATCCAGGAATACCTAGAATCCAACCAACTGCTAGGAATATGCCAATCCAGCTTCAGACCTCAGCACAGAACAGAAACTGCCCTTGTTGACCTCAAAAGTCAAATTGATGAAATTAAAGACAAAGGCAACACCGCTATCCTACTCCTCTTAGACCTCTCAGCGGCCTTCGACCTGGTCGACCATAAAATCATCTGCAGCCACCTAGCCACCGCAGCTCACTTCTCCTCTGTCGCAGTCTCATGGATACAATCCTTTCTGGCAAACAGAACCATGCAGGTCCTCTCATCTACAGATGCAGCAGACCCCATACCCATCTCCTGCGGAGTCCCACAAGGCTCCTGTGTCTCCCCCACTTTGTACAACATATTTACAAAGCCACTATTTGACCAACTGTACCGTCTGGGTGTCACCTATACAAACTGCGCAGATTACACCCAGATACTCCTTACCATCACAGGCAACTACCAGACAGACGTCACCCGGATAAATTAGATATTCTCCATCATTCGGGCATCGAGGCCTCCCATGGCCTCTGCTTGAACGATGAGAAAACAGTGCTTCTCCTTGTCGGCTCTCCCAGCAACCTGGCAAAATTGAATCCCAAATACAACAACATCGCTATCGATGGTCACACCATCCCCATTGCCAAAAGCGTAAAAACGCTTGGTTTCTACCTCGATGCCAACTGCAACCTTTCCAAACAAACTAACATGATTGCCTCAGCTTCTGCTTACACCGGCAAACTTATCAGGGCCAGTAGACCCTTCCTATCTTCCAACAGCTGCCTCACTCTCGCGAGAGCCCTCATACAATCCAAACTGGATTACTGTAACAGCCTGTACCTAGGTGCCAACCAATCAATAATCAACAAACTACAAATACTTCAAAATAACGCACTACGCGCAGCACTTAACATTCCCAGACGGGACCACATCTCCACTGCCAGGAAATCCTGCACATGGCTCTCATCCGACAAAAAATCAACCTGAAAACCATTTGACTCCATTTAAGTGCCTTAAACCACTTAGCCCCACCTTATCTCACCAACAAATTCAGCTTGAAACTCACCACTAGAACCACCAGATCCTCCAATGCCCTATGCTTGTCTGTGCCCAGATTCCTCTTAAAAAGAGCTGGAGGAGCTAGCTTCACAGTACTTGCCTCTCAACTCTGGAACACCTTACCACTCCACATTAAAACTATCGAGTCCTTCCAGATCTTCAGGAAACATGTTATCAGATGGCTCTTAAACAATGAGTAACCCCACCATAGGCTCAAATATATGTAAAGTCTGTAAATTGTCGTTTTTTGACATCTGTAGTCCCTCCCAATATGGGAGTATCCCGCCATTGCTCAGACATGTCTGTATACCTTGTAAACTGTTGTAATTGGAATCTGCATGCATCACAACTATGTAACCATTTTCTTAAGCGCCCTTCTACCTCTGGGTTTGGAGCACTATACAAATAAAATAAACAAACAAACAAACAAAGGAAGATGATTTGTCAATTCAGGCTCAGTAAGGTCTAGGAAGAGCTCTGCAGAATTACAATAAGCATGTCAAAGGACACCTGAAAAGATAAGGGCACTGGAATGTCAAAGACAGGGTCACACATGCAGTGTTTGAGGCAGGACTCCCAACTGAATTTACTGTTATCAACACAATTCTTGATTTAAGGCCCTAAGTGCAAAAGGATTCTGACGCGTCCCTGCTTATTGCAAATTAATTGGCAAAAAAGGGCTGTAACCCCAATTTTCTCCATTTGATGAACTTGATGTAGGGTTTACCATTAGTTTAGGTATGTGTTTGTTATGAAAACATCAACTGAAGACCTGGAATAGATTATATTTTGTATTTCCAACATTTAGATGCGTTTGTTTAACCAACAAAGCTTGTCACACGAGGACTTTACCAGTTCAAGTAATGCCCAGGGGCGAGTTACAGCCCAGAGAGAAACATTTTTATCTTGCTAAGCGGCATCGTTGCCCTTTCTCAACTTTAAAAAACTACAAACCAAGATGGCTGCCATGGTCAAGTGAGAAGGGAACTACACCTAGTCCCTTCTCCCTGTCCATGGTGGCCATTACTGAGGAGGCAAAAAGGATCAAACTTGCAGTGTTCTAGGCACTGGGGAAGGACCATGCAGTTTTAGCTATTTGTGCACATGGTTGGTGTGGCCAGTTGAATATCTGGGCTATGATTTTGGCTGGGGAGGAGCAATTACCTGCTTTTAGGGTTGCCTCCCAGTGCTCAGAAAACTCTGAATGTGGGAGTTATCAAAAGGTAAAGTCCCTGATCCGTGTTACCTGATTCGCTGGGAGGCCGTCTGCACCTTCCAGGATGCTAATTAAAATTATAGTAAATACAAGACAGAAAGCAACATACACAGTAAAAGATTTAAAGTCATATTTTCAGTAGTGAAAAGGATGTGTATGACAGTGTATTGTTTTGTGTGTAGGTATGCAAATTTATATATGAGTATGTGTGTGCATATGAGAGAGAGCGAGAGAGAGAGACAGAAAGAGTGATAGTAATGGAGAGCTACTGGAGCTAGTGAAAGAGAAGGTATTGGCACTTTGGTAGCCTCAGTGAAGTGGGAAACATTAATTGCTATAAAGTCTGATATCTCTACATCAGCAGAGTTCCAGTACATTTAGGGGCTGATTCATGGAATTAGTGCACTGAAAAACAGGGATTTGTGCACCATTCTGCACGCAAATCCCTGTTTAACAAATGGGGATTTGCGGGCAGAATGGCGCACAAATCCCTGTTTTTCGGCACACAAATTCCATGAATCAGCCCCTTAATTGTTTGAGTATCCACCCCGCCCCTTCTAGGGCCAAGATTAACAGGACAAAAAAAACATTTTGTCTAATAACCCTTCTGAAAAAGAGACCTCATTGTTATGGTCTATATATACATCTGCTGGACAAGCATATGTGTGACGGGACAGTACCAATCGTTCTCATAAATGCTGCTATACTTTAATGGGACCCGACCCGAATCTCTCAGCAGTGCTTAAATCATTTTTGTTGAGCAGTACCAGCACTTCTCAGCAGGACTGCAATACCTTTGATATGAAAGACTCAGCACTTCTTTGCAATGATGCCATATTGTGTATTGGACTGAATCAACACTAGCAACATTGAACACTGCAAATGAGTATTGTGGAATATGACTGGCAAACAGTCCCATTTTGATTTTATTTTAACTTAAACATTCCTATATTTTCCTCACGTGTTGATGTTCCTCATTTTAAAAAAAAATCATTAAATTGTATTACGATACCAAGTCTCAACATGATCACAAGTGGATGGATTAAATAGTCAATAATTCCCTTGATGGAGACTGTGCCACAATTACTATGTTCACATGTTTGTAACCCTTTGTGCATTTCAGGCTTCTTTACCTTTTCTTCAAGAGTCTATGTGATATGTCATGTCTTGATTTTGCAGAGAGCACTCAGCACTTAGTCTGCTTACTAAAGGCAGTGCTAAAATGGGATTACAGGACTCACAAATGGAGGCTGTAAAATGATAGAAGAAAAGTCTTCCCCAAGCAATTTGATTGGTGTATGCAATAAAGATTATCTGGCCGATTCATGGAATTAATGTGCGCCGAAAATTCCGGCGCAGAGGTGCCAAAACGTGCGAATCGCAGTGCAAGTGCGAAAATCACAGGGAAACCAGCGCACATCGATTCATGGAAGTCCGTGCGCGAGAAAAATATTGGAAGTGTGCTGAAAAAGTGCACGGCATACGCCGGCGCACAGGTCATCCAACGGCGTGTGCCACGGCCACATCGAAATCGCAAATAGCGCGGCGCACATAACAAAAGTAGGCGGAACACGGGGCGGAACACTCGGAATGGGGAACAACGCGTGAAAATATGGGCGTCACGGGGGAAGTACAGGAGGCAAGTGCGCGGCGCCCACACGCTCGCCTACAACTCGTATTCATGGAATCGAATAGGGCAAACCAGTGCACGGTCAAAGACGCGCACAGGGCCAAACAAGTCCGCCACAAGAAAGCAGGCGGTAGCGTCCCTGCGCCTGAAATAAATGTACGCCAAAATGTGCGATAACAAAAAGCACCTATATACAGCTATGATGAATGATCCATACTGTGGCCCTCTAGGACAAATGAGGTGCAAAGGGGTACCGACAAACACGGACACCCGCGGTGTGAAAAATAGCGTGTGTGTGTATTTCGGGGTGCGCGGGAAGTTCCACACGCGATTGGGCTGGGTACGTGTATTTCAGGGTGCGCGGGAAGTTCCACACGCGATTGTCCGTGGTACGTGTATTTAGGGGTGCGTGTGAAGTTTCACACGCGATTTCAGCAGGGTACGTGTCTTCCAAGGTGCGCGGGAAGTTACACACGTGAATTTGCAGGGTACGTGTATTTCGGTATGCGCGTGAAGTTCCACACGCGATTTCAGCAGGGTACATGTACTCTGGGTGCACGGGAAATTCCACACGCGAATCCAGCAGCCTACGTGTATTTCGGGGGTGCCGGGGAGTACTACACGTGAATTGGCCGTGTGGGTCCTCCCAGCTGTTCCCTCTACACCCTCCACGGCCCCTGCAGGTGGCCCACACCACAGGGGACTACCCTGCACCCCCGCACATTTCCCGCAGGCAGCCCATCCACCATGGCCATGCCCCCCAGCCAACCCACATGTCACCTTGAACTACTGCCCACCAACGCATGTCTCCCAGCACCCCCACCCCCCAGCATCCAGGGGCACCCTCCACCAAGCCCCCACTCATGTCTGCCACGCTCCTACCCCCCAGCATCGAGGGGCACCCTCCACCAGGCCCCCACTCATGTCTCCTAGCACCCCCACCCCCCAGCATCCAGGGGCACCCTCCACCAGGCCCACACTCATGTCTCCCTGCACCCCCACCCCGCAGCATCCAGGGGCACCCTCCAACAGGCCCCCACTCATGTCTCCCAGCACCCCCACCCCCCAGCATCCAGGGGCACCCTCCACCAGGCCCACACTCATGTCTCCCTGCACCCCCACCCCCCAGCATCCAGGGGCACCATCCACCAGGCCCCCACTAATGTCTCCCACCTCCCCCACCCCGCAGCAGTCAGGGCCACCCTCCACCAGGCCCTCACTCAAGTCCAACTCATGTCCCCCTCCACCACCACCCCCCAGCACTGTGGGGCACCCACCACCAGGCACCCACTCATGTCTCCCTGCACCCCCACCCCCCAGCATCCAGGGGCACCCTCCACCAGGCCCCCACTCATGTCCCCCTGCACCCCCACCCCCCAGCAGTCAGGGGCACCCTCCACCAGGCCCCCACTCATGTCTCCAACCCCCCCCTCCCCCCAGCAGTCAGGGGCACCCTCCACCAGGTCCCCACTCATGTCTCCCTGCACCCCCACCCCCCAGCATCCAGGGGCACCCTCCACCAGGCCCCCACTCATGTCTCCCTGCACCCCCACCCCCCCGCATCCAGGGGCACCCTCCACCAGGCCCCCACTCATGTCTCCCAGCACCCCCACCCCCCAGCATCCAGGGACACCCTCCACCAGGCCCCCACTCATGTCTCCCTGCACCCCCACCCCCCAGCATCCAGGGGCACCCTCCACCAGGCCCCCACTCATGTCTCCCAGCACCCCCACCCCCCAGCATCCAGGGACACCCTCCACCAGGCCCCCACTCATGTCTCCCTGCACCCCCACCCCCCAGCATCCAGGGGCACCCTCCACCAGGCCCCCACTCATGTCTCCCAGCACCCCAACCCCCCAGCATCCAGGGGCACCCTCCACCAGGCCCCCACTCATGTCTCCCTGCACCCCAACCCCCCAGCATCCAGGGGCACCCTCCACCAGGCCCCCACTCATGTCTCCCACCCCCCCACCCCCCAGCAGTCAGGGGCACCCTCCACCAGGCCCCCACTCATGTCTCCCAGCACCCCCACCCCCCAGCATCCAGGGGCACCCTCCACCAGGCCCCCACTCATGTCTCCCTGCATCCCCACCCCCCAGCATCCAGGGGCACCCTCCACCAGGTCCCCACTCATGTCTACCAGCACCCCCACCCCCCAGCATCCAGGGGCACCCTCCACCAGGCCCCCACTCATGTCTCCCTGCACCCCCACCCCCCAGCATCCAGGGGCACCCTCCACCAGGCCCCCACTCATGTCTCCCAGCACCCCCACCCCCAGCATCCAGGGGCACCCTCCACCAGGCCCCCACTCATGTCTCCCTGCACCCCCACCCCGCAGCATCCAGGGGCACCCTCCACCAGGCCCCCACTCATGTCTCCCTGCACCCCCACCCCCCAGCATCCAGGGGCACCCTCCACCAGGCCCCCACTCATGTCTCCCACCCCCCCACCCCCCAGCAGTCAGGGGCACCCTCCACCAGGCCCCCACTCATGTCCCCCTGCACCCCCACCCCCCAGCAGTCAGGGGCACCCTCCACCAGGCCCCCACTCATGTCTCCAACCCCCCCCTCCCCCCAGCAGTCAGGGGCACCCTCCACCAGGTCCCCACTCATGACTCCCTGCACCCCCACCCCCCAGCATCCAGGGGCACCCTCCACCAGGCCCCCACTCATGTCTCCATGCACCCCCACCCCCCCGCATCCAGGGGCACCCTCCACCAGGCCCCCACTCATGTCTCCCAGCACCCCCACCCCCCAGCATCCAGGGACACCCTCCACCAGGCCCCCACTCATGTCTCCCTGCACCCCCACCCCCCAGCATCCAGGGGCACCCTCCACCAGGCCCCCACTCATGTCTCCCAGCACCCCAACCCCCCAGCATCCAGGGGCACCCTCCACCAGGCCCCCACTCATGTCTCCCTGCACCCCAACCCCCCAGCATCCAGGGGCACCCTCCACCAGGCCCCCACTCATGTCTCCCACCCCCCCACCCCCCAGCAGTCAGGGGCACCCTCCACCAGGCCCCCACTCATGTCTCCCAGCACCCCCACCCCCCAGCATCCAGGGGCACCCTCCACCAGGCCCCCACTCATGTCTCCCTGCACCCCCACCCCCCAGCATCCAGGGGCACCCTCCACCTTGCCCCCACTCATGTCTCCCACCCCCCCACCCCCCAGCAGTCAGGGGCACCCTCCACCAGGCCCCCACTCATGTCTCCCTGCACCCCCACCCACCAGCATCCAGGCGCACCCTCCACCAGGCCCCCACTCATGTCTCCCTGCACCCCCACCCCCCAGCATCCAGGGGCACCCTCCACCTTGCCCCCACTCATGTCTCCCACCCCCCCACCCCCCAGCAGTCAGGGGCACCCTCCACCAGGCCCCCACTCATGTCTCCCTGCACCCCCACCCACCAGCATCCAGGGGCACCCTCCACCAGGCCCCCACTCATGTCTCCCAGCACCCCCACCCCCAGCATCCAGGGGCACCCTCCACCAGGCCCCCACTCATGTCTCCCTGCACCCCCACCCCGCAGCATCCAGGGGCACCCTCCACCAGGCCCCCACTCATGTCTCCCTGCACCCCCACCCCCCAGCATCCAGGGGCACCCTCCACCAGGCCCCCACTCATGTCTCCCAGCACCCCCACCCCCCAGCACTGTGGGGCACCCGCCAGCAGGCCCCCACTCATGTCTCCCACCCCCACCCCTCAGCAGTCAGGGGCACCCTCCACCAGGCCCCCACTCATGTCCCCCTGCACCCCCACCCCCCAGCACTGTGGGGCACCCTCCACCAGGCCCCCACTCATGTCTCATTCCACCCCCACCCCCACCCGTGATATCAGCAGGGTACGTGTATTACAGGTCCGTGTGAACTTCCACACGTGATATCAGCAGGGTACGTTTATTACGGGTCCACGTGAACTTCCACACGCGATATCAGCAGGGAACGTGTATTACGGGTCCGCGTGAACTTCCACACGCGATATCACAGGGTCAGTGTATTACGGGGTCCGCGTGAACTTTCACACGCGATATCAGCAGGGTACGTGTATTACGGGGTTCGCGTGAACTTCCACACGCAACTGGGCCTGGGAGAGCGTGTTACGTGTATTCCTGGGGTGGGCTGGAATATTCACTCGTGACTGGGCCTGGGAGAACGTGTTACGTGTATTCCTGGTGTGGGCGGGAAGATTTACACGGTCGCCTACAACGCGCCAAAAAAAAAGGTCCAATCCGGAAACACGTACGTCAGCATGAAGCAGGAGCACGTCCCGCGCAGCATAAAAGTGTGCGCAAACAACAAACAAGCTCAGATGCCAGGATGAATATACCGTTCCTAGCAGCAGTGGCCGTGGGATACCGCAGGAGGAGGAGGAGGATAGTCAGGGCCAGAATCTTGACACCCAGAACCAGCCTTTTTGGTATGCCTGATGACCAGGTGTATGGGAGGTACAGGTTTCCACCTCACATAATACTCGACCTGGTCAGTGAGTGGGAGGTTGACCTCACATCACCCACCCTGTACTCCCAAGCACTCAGCCCCCTCGAGAAGCTCCTCAATGTACTGCACTTCTTGGCTACCGGATCATTTCAGCGGACAAGTGCCATAGTGGGGGGGGTGTCACAGGCCACACAGTCACGGTGCCTACACCGGGTGTTGGCCATCATCACTGCACGCCGATCAGTCCGCAGGCACATATACCTGCCCAGAACACCTGCAGAAAGGCAGGCTGTCAGCCATGATTTCTACAGGGTGGCACAATTCCCCAAAGTGCTAGGTGCCATTGATTGCACCCATGTGGCTCTACGTCCCCCCAGGGCATCTGAGCACATCTATAGAAACGGCAAGCACTGGCATTCCATCAACGTCCAGGTAGTATGTGATGCCAAGGGAATCATCACCTCAGTATATGCCAACTATCCAGGGTCCACCTACGACAGCTTCATTTACAGGATGTCAACCCTAAACCGGGACATGGAAGCTGGGCGACATGGCAATGCGTGGCTGCTTGGTGAGTATAAATGCCACAGCACACGCATGCATGACAGATACAGACTAATGTCACTACCCCACTAATGATCCCCATCACCACCTCCCCAGGGGACAGTGCCTACCCTCTGAGCACCCACATGATGACGCCAATTCAGAACCCCATCATGCCTCCCGAGGTAAGATACAACACAGCCCGTATTGCAACCTGGGGCATAGTGGAGCGCACATTCGGAGTGCTCAAGTCACGCTTTCGCTCCCTTGACCGTTCTGGCGGGCAGCTGTTATACGCTCCCCCAGTAGTGTGCAGGATCATAGTGGCAGCATGTGTCCTGCACAATGTTGCAACACGCCGGGGCCTGGCTGTGGACATGGTGGTGCCCCCACATCTCTAACCACATGCACGCCCGCTGCGCATGGGAGGGGAAAGGGCACGGGGTGAGGCAGCCCGTACGCAGCTGGTGGCTAATTACTTCACATAGAAATCGCACCCCTGTGGAGTGCACACATCCCTGGCACATACCATCTGACAATCAATGATGAATCAATCTGACAATTCTGATGAATTAAGGGACAGTCAACTGTCAGAACCATAGCAGCCTGAGATTGTTCACCTGTAAGTGTCACAATGTGTGCATCCCTACCTACGCAAACACCACCAATGCAGTGTCATCAAAAGACACACTTCTATGCAGCAAAAATGAATACCCACTTGCAAAATACAACATGAGAACAGTGCCATGTCACCCAACCCCTCCCCGGCACCGCCACACAACACACCATGGCATGTCATGCTATGTGAGAGCAAACAAATTAATCGACACAACATGACACAAGTGTCACAAAGTACAGTGTCCCTAATGGAAACTGGCCACACATGAAATGCTCACAGTAATGCAGGACCAACAACACACATTACCAAATATTTAGCAATAATACTAATCACCTACACAACCTTCACCCTACCATAAACATGACAGTACGGATTTAAAAAATTGGTAGTGTCACTACCTGATAATGCCAGCACTTCGAACATTTCCAACTGTACAGTGTTAGCGCCACGCAGAAGTGTAGGTGCACTGCTTACAACATGGACTCCATTTCCAAAGTAGACCGCCTTGTGAAGACATGAGGAATGGACCTGCAAATTAGGAGGATGAGATGGATGCAGAGGCACATATCAATACACCATGCAGTGTATAATACAACAACAATATGCACTAGGAATGTATGCACAGTATTGACTACAGACTACCCACACATCAAATGGGAGTCCAACGCACTGTGTAAGTCAATGTCACTTGGGCGCACCCTTTGCAAGCCCATGGAAACGGGAAGCAGGAGGGGTGTGTGTCACACAAACCCAAGCATCCAACCCAAATTCAGGACAAGCCTGCATGTGCCCAGCCACAATACAGCGTATGCCCACAGGAGCCACACAAGGCAACACACTGTAAAAGAAAATCAAAAATCAAAAATCAAAAATGGCCATGAATGGGCCAGGGGGGGTGGGGGTGGCCACCCAGGAGGTCCGAGAACAGGGTGCACACCAAAACCCACCTGTGTGGATCTTGGGAAAAAAAACACCTCCATGGGCTTGTGGCCTGCACAGCTACCCTATTGTGAGAGATTTGCTGCTGTCGCTCTCCTCACCCTCTGCAGCTGCATCAGGAGGTGGTGGCACTATGGGAGGCAGCCCACGCAAAGCCCTAGTCTGGTCCTCCATGGCATCAAGCATGCGGGTGTGGAAGGTCTGGTTCTGGAGGATAATCGTGCGGAGGTCCCCATGCAACAACTCACGGGATGCCCGGACCTCCTCCCTACTTGCCTGCATCTCAGCTCAGAGCGTACGTGTGAGCCGCTCCAGCTGCTGTTCTGTCCTCGTGTCAGTTGAAGCCTCAAGCTCAACAAGAGTCACCCTGAGCTGACGGAGTTCCACCCTCAGGGTTTTCCTGTGGCCCTGGGACTCAATAGAAATGGCTTCCCACAGAATCTCCAGTGCCGCCCGTCTGTCCCTGTTGGACGCCAACATGTCCTCCCTGTGTGACTGGCAAATGGAGTCTGTTGCCTGCTGTAGTTGTTCCATCAGCCTTTCTTGGGGGACAATGGAAGTGGCCACCCTATCCATGGCCTGAGCCATCATCTCAGATGATGCTGCCTGTTGGTTTGCCATACCGTATATGGATTGCTCCCATGCGGTATTGCCAGGTGGCGTACGGCCACCGCGTCGGCGGGCACCACACCTGTCTGGGACAAGGTGAACTGCGCCTTGCTGTGCCAGCACTGCCTGAGGCTGCAGGACTGCATTCCCCCTTTGATCTGCTGGTCCAGGAACAGGATCAGATGTTGCGGAGTGTGACCCTGCATCCGTAACCACCAAAGGCAGACCTACCAACACTGACATCCCCATTGAGGGTTCTTCCCCTGGTGCAGGTGGGTTGGGCAGTACAGAATCCCTCCCAAAAACACTTACCTGCGACCGCACATAGGTCTCATCATCCGAATCGACACCTGAATAGAGCTCGGGGGAGGTGCACCCAGAGACACCCTTTGAGATAATTGCCTGCAGCAAGTGTGGGTTCTCACCCACCACCACACCACGTCCCTCACTGGTGCCCGGTCGGGCCTGAGACCCCTCCTGGGTCTGCACCATCTCCACAACCCCAGCAGTATCAAGTGCATCATCCCCTGCAAGGACATGAAAGAAAAGAAATGGGAACAGGCATTAGCACCATGGCACAGAATTAGGGCTGAGAAGCAACAGAAACAGTACTTCATTGACACATGTCCCACATGACTATAACCCTCCCATGCATGCACTGTCACTGCGTATGAAGGGGAGGCAAATGGCACACATTGATGACACCAAGATGGAAGACCAACACATTTGCTGCATGCTGGCTAGCAGTGCCATCACACATTGGCCTGTGATTGTCATGTCCAATACACATATGTGACACATGCCATCACACAGATGGCGTGTACCATAGCCATGTCACACATGTGACAATAGGACTGAGAAATGCCTAGTGAAAGTGGTGGAATGCAAACAATCAGCCTGAATGAACACAGAATAATATGCAACTATGTTGTGGCAAGATGACACTTCAAGGGCAACTGGCGTGAGGTTGGGCTAAATGTCTACTGTTGCCAGATGGGATACTGCAATACCCAAATCCTGGTGTGCAGAATGTATTGGATGAAGCACATGGGTGACCCAAACCACTCAGGCACACACACCCTCACCTAGCACTCAATCAGAAGCCCTCACACATACACCATGCACATGGATGACACACACATGCATGTGCACTCACCGGACAATGCCTCGTAATCTGGCAGGTCTCCCACGCCTTGGATCTGTCCCTCCGTGATGTAGGTCCCAGCAACATACTCATGTGGAGTGAGTTCAATGTCCTCTGCTGGAGACCCACCTCCAGTCACTAGAATAGCGGCATGACTTGAGGCCAGCTTTTTCTTTGCCCTGCACTTCAGGTCATTCCAGCACTTGTAGCAATCATTAGCTGTGCACCTCATGAATCCAAGGGCACTTATGATGTCCGCGATGGTCTGCCAGTGTGCCAGACGTTGTGCAGGTGTGGTCTTGCATCCTGCAGTAATCACCATTTCGCTGTCATGTGCGGACACATACTCCACAAGTGCATCAAGTTCGGCCTGATTGAAGCTGGGCTTCCTTGGTGGGCTGGACTGTGTAGCCGTGTCTGGGGCATCAGCCTGTACTGGACGAGCACTCTTCCTCTTACGCTTGGAAGGTGGTGGGGATCCTGAGTGTCCTACGCCTCTCTGGACACTAGTGGCAGGAGCTCCGTTGGACTGTGGACTAGGAGTGTGGGAATGAACACTCACCATGGGATTTGGTGCAGTCATTAGCTGAAGTGTGATGTAGTCAGGGGAACGTCAGCAGGATGGACTGGGACTGACACTGTCCTGGCTGGGAGACTTAGAGCTGGGGTGGATGGAGCCGCAGCTGCCCCTGCAGCCTCCCCACCCTGCCTACTCGGGCAGAAGATGACATAGCTGCCCCGATCCACGTGGCCAGGTGACACCAACTTGCACCGCCACACGTGGCCTAGACCTGCTGACCTGGAAGTCAGCCATGGAGTCACCCTGTGGCAGGTCTGGTGCCACAATGGGCTGGTCCAACAAGGGCTGAGCAGGGATGGTGTCAGCCACGTTACCCTCAACCAGGGGGAGAGGGGCATGGGTTTCCCTGACTGGTCACCCACACATCGGGGGCTAGGGGCACCCTGCAAGTCCCTGCCACGTCCCCTACCGTATCCACCACGGCCACCTCTTGAGGCTCGGCCACCTTTGCCACCCTTACCGCGTGCTCGCCTCCCAACCATGGCACTGATGCTGTTGTGTGTATGGGAGTTGCAGTAAACTATTGTCCTGGGCAATTGGGGGTCAAAGGGGTAGGGTACTAGATGGAATTCATACCCTAGTGCTCTAGCAAGGCTGTATGTGACCCCTGGGGGAAGATGACGGGTCACGCAACGCACAGGCACCCCAAAAAAGGGAGATAATGTGCACGCAACCCCTCCTAGACCACGTGCGTGGAAAAATAAACCTGCACTACGCTATGGCACCCAGAAACACAAAAATGAACATTTGCGTGTCACACGCAGCCTAGAATGACCTCTGAAGGGGTACGTAACACACGGGGCAAGCACAGATGTTAAATACGTGCGCGACTCACCGTCTGCCTGGAAAAATCTCGCGTGAAAAATACACGCGTGTGCGCGTTGGCAACACCTCCGCCAAAAGAAGATTTGTACGCTGTCTGAGAAGACAGGACAACAGAAGAAGTGAACGCTGTTTGAGGAAACAGGCCCAGGAAAAAGACAAAAAGAGAATAAGCTGTCAGAGGTAACAGGGAGTACGAACTTGGAACGCTGTGAAGTAAATCACGTGTGAACCGACAAGAAGTACAGATTTCACCCACTCGCTCTCCACGAAAAGCACGTACAAGGAAATGGCGTTCTACACGTACCTTTTAAACCTGCCCACACGTCCAGCGTCACTTCAGCGTGTAAGCGCTAAGGCCCTATCCTCCAATTACACGAGCTGACACTCTGACGTGCAGTCATTGGACATGTAACATGCACCCGTGTACAGGGAAACGCCCGTGCACGCACGTCACAGACGCGCATACGCTCTGAGGCCCTTTCCACCAATTACACGCTATGACACTCTGACGTGCTTATTTTTTCTACGCACCATGGAAAACGCACGTGCGTGTAACGTCATAGATGCGCCTACACGCTGGGGGCCTTTGGGCCAATGAATTCGCGTATGTGTGCTGACGCGCTTACGCGCTAAGGCCCTTTCCTCGAATTACACACAGACGTGCTGGATTTTCACGTGCCAAAACACTCCGTATCAAGCTGGCCACGCGTAAGCAGACTGAAGACCACGCTCCTACCCAGAAGGCTGAATTACTGCCCCCCAGAGCCCCGAGCACGCTCCCACCTGCCATCTGCTGCTGCCTGATTGCCTACTGCCCATGTGCCCTGCCATTTGCTGACTGCACATCAGCCAGGGGTGCTGTTGCTGTGACCACCCCTGCTGGAACCGAAGACTCCCGACTGGGATTCCATCGCTCCATAGACCAGCCCCAGGACCCAGTTGCCCACCCACTCCTGCCTCTGGGGTTGTCATGTCGGGCACTGCAACATCTGGCACCACTGGCAACCCCCGGCCAGAGAGGCAGAGGGGCACCAGCTTCACTGCCACCGAAGTTGGTGTCCTGGTGGAGCAAGTCCTGGGGAAGTATGATGCCCTCTTCGGAAGTTTGCGCGCCGACAAGGAAGGACGGACTCGGATCTGGACGGACAACGTGACTGCCATCAACGCGGAGCTGGTGGCAGTCCAACTATTCCATCATGTCAAGAAGCGCTAGGAAGACTTCAGGTCCAGGACCCTGAACAAGGCCCGGCGCCTCTTGAAGGCAGCGGATGCTAAGGGGCGCCGGGGCCACTTGTCGGACGATCAGATGAGGGTCCTGGAATGCATATCCCCAGCGCTCCACGTCCAGGTCCTTGAGAGGCAGACCCGTCTGGAGTCGAGCGGTAAGTGTACATGCATCCTGATTGTAAGCTGTGCGTGTGGTGGTGTGCCAGTAGTGTGCAGGTTGCACATGTGTTTTTATGGGGCCAAGTATGGGGGGGTGTACAGGGCCGTGAGGCTAACACATGCGAGGGCTCTCATGTGTGAGACATGGATGGTGCTTGTGTGTGTAGGCTTGCATGACAAATGCAGATGTGTCGACAACATGTTTGGATGAATGTGTATGTAAGTAGGCATGTTCGTGATGTCACACATAGATGTTGGTTTCAGCTGCATGTATCAGCACTGTGTACATGTGCATGTGTGTGTATTTGACAAGGGTGCAACAGTGATGCAACATGGATGCATGTGACACCGGGATGTGGAAGCCTGATTGGCAGATGTGACATGGATGCCAATCTGAACACTGTGACAGTTGGCAGAGGTGTACACATGCATGCAAGTGTGGTGGTGTGTGTGCATGTGTAGTGCACTCCCTGTGTTGCATGTGATGTCTGGCTCACCTTTGCCTGCTCATGCTGTTGTATGTGTAAGGATGGTGCTGGCTGTTGCGATATGGCTGTGTATGGCTCATGTGTGCGAGTTGAAATGACATGTGTGTTGGCAATTGTGATGCTATGTCTGAGGTTTCCCAATGCCACTCATGTACAACTGTCATGTGTGTATGTGTCCATTGTACAGTGCCCTGATGCCTGTGTTTTATTTCTCCCTGTCTGCAGCGTCAACTGATGAAGAGGGTGGAGAAGGTGCTGTGGAGCACAGCGGCAGGGATTGCACTGCCAGCCGGAGACGCAAGGCCCAGCTCCCCTCCCAGGTTGTCATCTCGTCGGGGAGTGAGGAGTCCGGTGCCGCGTCCCAGGCCGCAGCTGCCGGGGGGAGGTCCAAGAGGCGTGGTCGGAGTTGGACTCCTCGGCAGCAGAAGGGGCAGCTGGGACCCCACAGGGCCCAACGGGGGAAGATGGCACGGAGTCATCCAGGTTGGTGGGGGGTTTGGTGGAGGAGGAGGCTGTGCATGCGACAGAGACAGGGTCTGGAGGTGGGGATTCCACTGGTGCTAGTGTTGCAGTGCAGGACCAGAGACAGGAGGCAGCACAGGCCGCCGCGGAGGTGCCTGTGTGCAATCCTGTCCCTGATCCTGTCACTGCATCATCTTGCACCAGCAGGGATGCCTACATCCAGACCCGTTTTCAGGCAGGGGATGAGCTTACAACAACTGGCCTTCCTCTGCCTGCTGACGTGGCTATCCAGGTACGGGTTGAGCCTGTCCTGACTGGTGTGGCGTTGCGTCAACGGGCCATGCGAGGTGACCTGCAGTCTTTTCATGAGGAGACTGCACGTCATCTCGAATGGCTCGTTGACCGCGTCGGCCTACTGGGACAGGTCACCCAGGCCGGATTCCTCTGTTAGCTGGAGCTTGTTCCGACCCCCTCCTCAACTGAACACCCTATGCGCCAGTCGTCCTCCGTGCCATCTTTCCACCCATTTGTCACCTGGGTGCCCTGTGGAGCTGCCTCTGACGGTGCGGCCAGGCTGGTGGAGGACACATCCCTGCCACAGTCGGGAGTTGGACGTCCAGCAGGGGTGGACACATCAATGACTGCACCCCGGCCGGTGGAGGATGTGCAGGCAGCAGGAGCCAGGGCATGGGCACAGGCACAGCTGCAGCAGCAACGAGGTGGGAGCCATGATGGCTCGGGGCCTTCGACATCGGAGGGGCAGGCATCGGCCGGAGGGCAGAAGGACCCAGGACAGGAAGTGTCTTCCGTGTGGCAACGGTTGGGCCACGCCATAGATGCGGAGCGGCAGCGGGCGGAAGAGACACGGCTCACGATGGTCAGGGCGGAGAACTCCATGCGGAGGGCCCTGAGGCGGGCCGAGTGCCTCGAGGTAATCCACAGGGAGTTGGAGGAGAACATGTCGTCGGCCCTGCGGACCCTCGGGGCCATCAAGGAGGACCGCCTCCGGGACATTGAGCAGGAGTTCGATGATGCCCTGGCCCGGAACATCCAGAAGTGAGCCATCGGACTAGCCCGCTGCCCTTGTAAATAGTTCTTTAATGTTAAGTTTCCTTTCGGTTTTGTTTGGTTTTGGGGCGCTTGGACAATGCCCCAACTTCTTGTATATAGTTCTTCATTAGGTAGTATTTTATTTTATAGGTTTCATTTAAAGGATTGGGCACATGGACCCTGGATGTTCACCTTGTACATAGTTTGACAATGGATTTGGATTGTTGATTTTTTTTTCCCATGGATCAATGTTGTTTTCTTATTTTGGATCCTTGGATTTATTTTCTCAGACTGACCCTTAGGAGACTTGCTTTTGGATTGCTTTTCATTTGGATTTCATGCATCTTTTTGATTTATTGGACATGCTGGATTTCATTTATTATTTCCATTTTCTTCTGTTCCATTTCATTGCCTTGCTTTTCTGTTTAATACATTATAATTTGGTACTTCAATGTGTGGTATTCTCTCTTTGGTTTAATGCATGTCACAATGTGTGTTCTATCATTCACATGCTGTCATTGTGTGGGTTTGACGGATATGTGTTGATGTGCAGACTAGCCATTTGGGATGCATCATAAGCTGGTGATTTCTTTGTGGGGTGGATGTCATACCTGGTGGTGTGTTCGGACTGGGGTGGCGTAGGCAGTGTATTGAGGGGGCATGGGTGCCATGATTATGGATCGTCATGAGGTGTTGGGGGGACATGTGGGGGCCTGCTGGCAGGTGCCCTGCACTGCTGGGGGTTGGGGGTGCTGGGAGACATGAGTGGGGGCCTGGTGGAGGGTGCCCCTGGATGCTGGGGGGGGGTGATGCAGGGGGACATGAGTGGAGGCCTGGTGGAGGGTGCCCCACAGTGCTGGGGGTGAAGGGGGACATGTGTTGGACATGAGTGGGGGCCTGGTGGAGGGTGCCCCTGGATGCTGGGGGGTGGGTGTGCAGGGAGACATGAGTGGGGGCCTGGTGGAGGGTGCCCCTGGATGCTGGGGGGTGGTGGTGCAGGGGGACATAAGTGGGGGCCTGCTGGCAGGTGTCCCACAGTGCTGGGGGGTGGGGGTGCTGGGAGACATGAGTGGGGGCCTGGTGGAGGGTGCCCCACAGTGCTGGGGGGTGGGGGTGCAGGGGGACATGAGTGGGGGCCTGCTGACAGGTGCCCCACAGTGCTGGGGGGTGGGGGTGCTGGGAGACATGAGTGGGGGCCTGGTGGAGGGTGTCCCACAGTGCTGGGGGGTGGGGGTGCAGGGGGACATGAGTGGGGGCCTGCTGGCAGGTGTCACACAGTGCTGGGGGGTGGGGGTGCTGGGAGACACGAGTGGGGGCCTGGTGGAGGGTGCCCCACAGTGCAGGGGGGTGGGGGTGCAGGGGGACAAGAGTGGGGGCCTGGTGGAGGGTGCCCCTGGATGCTGGAGGGTGGTGGTGCAGGGGGACATGAGTGGGGGCCTGCTGGCAGGTGTCCCACAGTGCTGGGGGGTGGGGGTGCTGG
This sequence comes from Ambystoma mexicanum, assembly GCF_040938575.1. Classification (NCBI taxonomy): domain Eukaryota; kingdom Metazoa; phylum Chordata; class Amphibia; order Caudata; family Ambystomatidae; genus Ambystoma; species Ambystoma mexicanum. The sequence goes on from NC_090941.1 coordinate 294,603,782, forward strand.
GCGACATGCGTTGTTGATCAGTAGTGCAGGGTGACATGTGGCTTTGCTGGGGGGCATGCCCATGGTGGATGGTCTGCCTGCGGGACATGAGCAGGGGTGCAGGGTAGTCCCCTGTGGTGTGGGCTGCCTGCAGGGGCCATGGAGGGTGTAGAGGGAACACCTGGGAGGACCCACACTGCCAATTCACGTGTAGTACTCCCCGGAACCCCTCAAATACACGTACCCTGCTGAATTCGTGTGTGAAACTTCCCACGCACCCCTAAATGAGGTGCAAAGGGGTACGCGACAAACACGGACACCCGCTGTGTGAATGATAGCGTTTGCGTGTATTTCGTGGGTGTGCGGGAAGTTTAACATGGGATCGGGCATGGGGGAGCGTGGTACGTGTATTTCAGGGGCTCGCGGGTTGTTTAACATGCGATCGGGCCTGGGGGAGCAGGGTACCACTCACCGTCTGCCTTGCGTGTAGAAGAACGCATAGCCAACACCCACCCGCTGTGAAGTAATAGCGTATGAACCCGAACGCCTGCAGAACACACGCACCGCACCCCACGAAAAGCACGTACTGAGCAATGGAAATCCACGTGGGATCTTCAAGCCCTGCCAGGGCAACGCCCGTGCACGATACATCACAGACGCGCTTACGCGCTAATGGCCTTTGGTCCAATGGAATCGCGTATGCATGCTGATGCGCTTACGTGCTAAGGGACTTTCCTCGAATTACACGCTGACGTGCAGAATTTTCACGTGCCAAATCACTCCGTATCAAGCTGGCCACGCGTAAGCACACGGAAGACCACGCTCCTGCCCAAAAGGCCGAATTACTGCCCCCCAGAGCCCCGAGCAGCCTCCCAAGAGCCATCTGCTGCTGCCTGCGTGCCTGCCTGCTGCCACCGTGCCCTGCCATTTGGTGCCTGCACATCAGCCATCTGCAGGGATCCAGTTGCTGTGTCCACCCCTGCAGGAACAGAAGACTCCCAACTGGGATACCATCGCGCCACAGCCCAGCCCCAGGACCCAGTTGCCCACCCACGCCTGCCTCGGGGGTCGCCATGTCGGGGCAAACACCATCCGAGACCACTGGCTACCCCCAGCCAGAGGGGCAGAGGGCCACCAGCTTCAGTCAGAAGGAAGTTGCTGTCCTGGTGGAGCTTGTCCTGGGGCATTATGATGCCCTCTTCGGATCATCACTCGCCGACAAGGAAGGACGGGACAGGATCTGGACCGACATCGTGACTGCCATCAACGCGGAGGGGGTGGCAGTCCGACTATTCCATCATGTCAAGAAGCGCTGGGAGGACTTCAGGTCCAGGACCCTCAACAAGGCCCGGCGCCTCTTGAAGGCAGCGGATGCTAAGGGGCGCCGGGGCCATTTTTCGGAAGATCAGATGAGGGTCCTGGAATGCATATCCCCAGCGCTCCATGTCCAGGTCCTTGAGAGGCAGACCCGTCTGGAGTCGAGCGGTAAGTGGCCAAGCATTGCTGTGTGAGACAGGGCATGTTGCAGTGTGCTGGTTGTCTGATACTTGCCTGTATGTGTGACATAGGCCATGTACGCGTGTGTGTGTGCACGGACATCATGGTCATGCATGTGAGACCAGTAATGTGTGAAGCACACGGTTGTTGTATGTGTTTAAATGCAACATGGGGAGCCCTATGTGGAATGGACACATGAGAGCATGCCGGTCTCTGTTCCTGGACATGGGTGGGGGTGAGGGATGGGTGCTGATGCCATGTACATGTATGGTGTCCATGTCTGTGTGTCTGACCTGCGTGTCTGTGACTTGTGAATGCCATGGATGCATGACACATGTCTGTGACAATGTTCAGAATCACTGATGCAGCCTAGTTATCCTTTCATCCACTGTGTCTGGGGTGTACGAGTCCAGATGGATGGAAGTACGGTGAAGTGTGTGCATGTGATAGGCATGACCCATGATGCATGTGAGTTCAAAAACAACATTGTATGTTTCAAGAGTCCCTTGGACATGTTTGCTAATGTCCATAGCATGCGACATGCCTGTTACTGCATGTGTTTTGCCTGCACTGACCCATGTGTTGTGGAGGGACATGATGGAAGGGATCTTTGACAGTGCCACTCATCTGCTATTGCTTCCTGTCTAGGGGACCATTGTACAGTACCCTGATGCTTGTGTTCTATGTCTCCCTCTACACAGCGCAAAGTGAAGAAGAGGGCGGAGACGGCTCTGTGGAGCAAAGCGGCGGGGATGCCCCCATGGCTGCAGTGGAAGGGGTGGGTGAGCCCCCACAGGGGTTTGCAACGGCGGAAGACGGGGTGGAGCCATCCAGGTTGGTGGTTTCCACAGAGGAGGAGGAGGCCGCTACTGAGCCGCACATGGGGCCTGGTGGGGGCATCCCTGCAGGTGCAAGTGGTGTAGTCCAGGGGCAGGGGCAGGAGGCAGCACAAGTCGCTGTGGAGGTGCCTGTGCATGTCACTGTCCCTGACACTGTGACTGCACCACCATGCACCAGCAGGGATTCCCCATCCCAGGCCCGTCCGCAGGTAGGGGGGATGTCCATGTCATCTGACTCCCCTCCACCTGTGGACGAGGGGACCCCTGGCCATATGGAGAAGGTCCTGATTGGTGTTGCATTGCGCACAGGTGTCATTCGTGATGAGGTGCATGCTTCCCGGGGGGAGCACGCACGTCATCACGAAGAGCACCGTGCCAACGTGGCCCAGTTGGGAGCGGCCATGGTCGGGAGTTTCGTTCATGTGTCGGGCACTCTGGCGACCCTCTCGTCCTCTGTGGAGGCTATGCGCCAGCCGTTCTCCATGCCGTCTTCCAGCCCAGATGCCACCAGGGCCCCCTGTGGACCTGCCCTGATCAACGCAGCCACCTCGGTGGGGATCCCATCCCTGCCACAGTCGGGAGTCAGAGGTCCAGCAGGGGTGGACACACCAGCAACTGGACCTATCAGATGGAGGATGTGACAGCATCATCGGGCAGGGCACGTGCACGACGGCGTTGGTGGATTCCATCAGCCTGGATGCCGTCGTACTGGCACAGGCAGTTGCGTCAGAGGCAGCGGCAGGCTCGACGTGGGAGGCATCATGGCTCAGGGCCATCAACATCAGGGGTGCAGTCATCGGCCGGAGGGCAGGAGAACCCTGGAATGGGAGTGTCTTCCGTGTGGGAGCGGTTGGGCCAGCAGATAGGTGCAGAGCAGCAGCGGGCAGAGGAGGAACGGCTCACAATGGTCAGGGCGAGGGTATTCGCAGGGAGTTGGAGCTGGACACTGCATTATCCCTGCGAGACCTCGGGGCCAGGGAACATGCCCGCCTTGAAGCCATTGAACAGGAGTTCGATGATGCCCTGGCCCATGACAACAACCAGTGAACCGTCGGACTAGCCCGCTGCCCTTGTAAATAGTTATGTAGTTAGTGTTAGGTTTCCTTTGCTTTTTTATTTTTTTTGGACCTTTTGGACAATGGACCACATTTTTGTATATAGTTTTTTTTATTAGGTAGTATTATTAGATAGGTTTAATTTCTTCTGTTGGGATCATGGACCCTGGGTTGTTTATCTGTATATAGTTGACTGTTGGATTTTATTTTTTTATTTGGAATTTACCCATGGAGCAATGGTTTTCGGTTTTGATTTTCCATTGGATTTACTTTTTTGAACTGTGACTTTGGACACCTTTCCTTTGGATTATAATTTGTGGTTTTACATTATTTTACGGACATGCTGCTTTTGGTTTTTAATTCCCATTGTCGTTTGTTTATTATTGATTCCATTTATGTTGCTTTTAATACATTTTCTTCATCAAACTTCAATGTGTAGTATCATCTCATTGGTTTCATGCATATCATGATATGGGTTTTGACATTCACTGACACCCATTGTGTGTATGTGAGGGACATGTGTTCATTTACATACTTGCCATTGGGGTTGTATCATGTAATTGGCATTTCTAAGTGGGTGGATGCAATACTTGGGTGGGTGTTTGGCATGTGGGGGCAGCCCATAAGGGCCAGGGATCTAGATTGTGATGACGTGTTGGCTGGGGGACATGAGTTGGGGCCTGGTGGAGGGTGCCCTGCACTGCTGGGGGGTGGGGGTGCTGGGAGACATGTGTGGGGACTGGTGGAGTGTGCCCCTGGATGCTGGTGGGTGGAGTGCTGGGAGACATGTGTGGGGGCATGGTGGAGGCTGCCCTGCACTGCTGGGGGGTGGGGGTGCTGGGAGACATGAGTTGGACATGAGTGGGGGCCTGGTGGAGGGTGCCCCTGATGCTGGCGGGTGGGGGTGCAGGGGGACATGAGTTGGACATGAGTGGGGGCCTGGTGGTGGGTGCCCCTGGATGTTGGGGGGTGGGGGTGCTGGGAGACATGTGTGGGGGCCTGGTGGAGGGTGCCCTGCACTGCTGGGGGGTGGGGGTGCTGGGAGACATGTGCGGGGGCTTGGTGGAGTGTGCCCCTGGATGCTGGGGGGTGGGGGTGCAGGGGGACATGGGTTTTACATGAGTGGGGGCCTGGTGGAGGGTGCCCCTGGATGCTGGGGGGTGGGGGTGCTGGGAAACATGTGTGGGGGCCTGGTGGAGGGTGCCCTGCACTGCTGGGGGGTGGGGTGCTGGGAGACATGTGTGGGGGCCTGGTGGAGTGTGCCCCTGGATGCTGGGGGGTGGGGGTGCTGGGAAACATGTGTGGGGGCCTGGTGGAGGGTGCCCTGCACTGCTGGGGGGTGGGGTGCTGGGAGACATGTGTGGGGGCCTGGTGGAGGGTGCCCCTGGATGCTGGGGGGTGGGGGTGCTGGGAGACATGTGTGGGGGCCTGGTGGAGGGTGCCCTGCACTGCTGGGGGGTGGGGGTGCTGGGAGACGTGTGGGGGCCTGGTGGAGTGTGCCCCTGGATGCTGGGGAGTGGGGGTGCTGGGAGACATGTGTGGGGGCATGGTGGAGGGTGCCCTGCACTGCTGGGGGGTGGGGGTGCTGGGAGACATGAGTGGGGGCCTGGTGGAGGGTGCCCCACAGTGCTGGGGGGTGGGGGTGCAGGGGGACCTGAGTTGGACATGAGTGGGGGCCTGGTGGAGGGTGCCCCTGGATGCGGGGGGGTGGGGTGCTGGGAGACATGTGTGGGGGCCTGGTGGAGGGTGCCCTGCACTGCTGGGGTGTGGGGGTGCTGGGAGACATGTGTGGGGGCCTGGTGGAGTGTGCCCCTGGATGCTGGAGGTGGGGGTGCTGGGAGACATGTGTGGGGGCATGGTGGAGGGTGCCCTGCACTGCTGGGGGGTGGGGGTGCTGGGAGACATGTGTGGGGGCATGGTGGAGGGTGCCCTGCACTGCTGAGGGGTGGGGGTGCAGGGGGACATGAGTTGGACATGAGTGGGGGCCTGGTGGAGGGTGCCCCTGGATGCTGGGGGGTGGGGGTGCACGGAGACATGTGTGGGGGCCTGGTTGAGGGTGCCCCTGAATGCTGGGGGGTGGGGGTGCAGGAGGACATGAGTTGGACATGAGTGGGGGCCTGCTGGCAGGTGCCCCACAGTGCTGGGGGTCGGGGTGCTGGGAGACATGCGTTGTTGATCAGTAGTGCAAGGTGACATGTGGCTTGGCTGGGGGGCATGCCCATGGTGGATGGGCTGCCTGCGGGACATGAGCAGGGGTGCAGGGTAGTCCCATGTGGTGTGGGCTGCCTGCAGGGGCCGTGGAGGGTGTAGAGGGAACACCTGGGAGGACCCACACGGCCAATTCACGTGTAGTACTCCCCGCGCACCCCTGAAATACACGTTCCCTGCTGAATTTGCATGTGAGACTTCCCGCGCACCCCTGGAACACACGTACCCAGGACAATCGCGTGTGGAACTTCCCGCGCACTCCTGAAATACACGTACCCTGCTGAATTCGCGTGTGAAACTTCACGCACACCCCTGAAATACACGTGCCCTGATGGAATTGCGTGTGAAACTTCCCGCGCACCCCTGAAATACACGTACCCTGCTGAATTTGCGTGTGAAACTTCCCGCGCACCCCTGGAATACACATACCCAGGACAATCGCGTGTGGAACTTCCCGTGCACCCCTGAAATACACGTACCGTGCTTAATTCGTGTGTTAAACTTCCCGCGCACCCCTGAAATACATGTGCCCTGATGGAATCGCGTGTGAAACTTCATGTGCACCCCTGAAATACACGTACCCTGCTGAATTCATGTGTGAAACTTCAGGCGCACCCCTGAAATACACGTGCCCTGATGGAATCGTGTGTGGAACTTCCCGCACACCCCTGAAATACACGTACCCTACTGAATTCGCGTGTGAAACTTCCCGCGCACCCCTGAAATACACGTGCCCTGATGGAATCTCGTGTGAAACTCCACGCGCACCCCTGAAATACACGTACCCTGCTGGATTCGCGTGTGAAACTTCACGCGCACCCCTGGAACACACGTACCCAGGGCAATAGCGTGTGGAACTTCCCACGCACCCCTGAAATACACATACCCTGCTGAATTCACGTGTGAAACTTCCCGCGCACCCCTGAAATACACGTGCCCTGATGGAATCGCGTGTGAAACTTCAGGTGCACCCCTGAAATACACGTACCCAGGACAATCGCGTGTGAAACTTCCCGCGAACCCCTGAAATACACGTTCCCCGCTTGGCATTTGCTGTTTGGCAGGCCTGTGAACTGGTCCAGGGTTAGCGCAGACATTTGCGATGAATTGGGGATTTTGATGGCTTTTCCTTGCGCAAGGGCGTTCTTGGGGGCGTAACTGGCGCTGCTGCAGGGTCGCTGCACCACTCTGCGCCACGGCTGGTTTTGGAGGCTAAAATCCATGAATACGCTGTGCGGTGAAATGGATTTTATCGCACGCAGCTGGTGCAGTGTATCGCACGGGGACACTGTGCGCCAGCCACGTGCGCCACCTTTGTGCGAAATTCTATGAATTACCCTGTATGTAATTATTTCTGGTACAAAGACTTTCCGATACCTGTCTGTCTGTGGTTTTGTATCAGAAACATCACTAGGTCAATAAGGTTATCTCTTATGTGAGTAAAACACACAGAGTCTCAGTTTCACCTCACTGAGGAGGACCAACAAGGCTGAAACATGAGTCTTGAGTTGCTGATGGTATTCTTGATCAGAGGAGAATTGCCTAGCATTTCTGGGCTGGACTGCCCTTGTGGATGGGACAAATACGGATATGCAAATGGATAGTTTCTCCTGTGTGAAGGGTGCAGTCAGCTAAAACGTGGTTGTAGATCCTCCTGAGTGGATGAATTTCCATAGAGCAGGGTATTTGACCCATGTTCAGTCTCAGTAGATGGACACTCTGACTCCTTTTCAATTTTGTAAAACTTGGGGTTTCACCCTAAGTAACTAAGGGTAATCCAGATGTTGGCCCATGCTCACTTTGCCTTACAGAGGCTCAGCTTCACCTAATTGAGGAGGACCAACAAGGCTGAAACATGAGTCTTGAGTTGCTGATGGCATTCTTGTTCAGAGGATAAATGCCTAGCATTTCAGTGCTAGACTGCCCTTGTGAGTGGGACAAAGATAGATATGCAAATGGATATTTCTCCTCTGTGAAGGGTGCAGTGACCTAAAACGTGGTTGTAGACCCTCCTGAGTGGAAGACATTCCATAGAACAGGGTATTTGACCCATGTCTGTTCTCAGAAGAGGGGCTAAAACACTCCTTTTTAACTCCCAAAGGAACCTCTCTAAGCAGAAAAGGTCATCACCTTCCTGAAGGGGATCATTTGAAAATATCGTTACAGTATCTCATGTAGCCTACAAGACTGAAATTTGAAAAGTGCTTCAGACAGAAGAATGCTGTGTCCACATCAGGTAGCTGAGCAATTGCCATGCCTAATCATCCTGAAGACAAATTGAGTAAACTGTTTGAGATTTACTGGATTTGCACTATTGCATAGAGAGTACAAATGTTTAGAGGGAAAGATGAGTTCTTGAAATGTAATATAACTTATTTAGTATAAATGAAATAGAACATAGCAATTTAGATAAAATATCTGTGTCAATATTTGATACTAAACATGATGTTCTACCATTCTACCATAGTAAATTATAGATCTTTTCCAGTTTGGTGGCCCAATCTCAGATGAGATAGAGTGGATTAAGTCCACCCCAAAGGGAAGACCAGCATTGGTCAGAAGAAGAGGAACAAAGGTACATAAAAGACAAAGACATGAGAACTTTGGAATAAAAAAAGAACATTGATGCACCTAGGTGATGTTTCAGTCACCTGCGCCACTGGGAAATTAACCATTTTCTGGCTAGAAGAATATTTGTGTAAACATTTTCAAGTGAATGATGTTTTCAAAAATGTATTTTCATTCAAAACAAAGATCTTAAACTAAATCCGAGGCCAAACAAGATTCTATTCTGAAAAGAGATCCCATGGAATTCCCTTGCCTTTATCATTTTACCACTAGAACTTTAGGCATAGGAGTGACTGTGTAGGGTATCGCTCAAATGAATATATAGTCTGCTATGGATAATAGGAGATCAGAACCATTCTGTCTCCAAATGGTTTAATACACATAAACTAAATAGATTTAATATAAAGTTTACATTTCACTTTTTTCATTAGCAAATTATGTTTAAGAATGACAATGTTTGATTAAAAAGGTTTGCGCGGATATTTTTAGAGTGGTTATGTCCATCCATTGCAATCTGTTAAATGTGACTCCTACTGATTAATATGTACATTTGTATAAACTGCTTTTTAAAGTAGACTTTAATTATTTTGCATTTAACAAATTATACTTACTAAAAAGGTTAAGCTTTGGTGGATTTTGAAGGTTGAATTCAGTTTCCCCTTTGATCTTGCTAATGAACTCAACTTTTTTAGATTTCCCAAGGAACAAAACTGTAATCGAAAGAAAAGAGACATCTGTTGTTTTATTGCAATTTACAAGGAACCATAGAATAATTTTAAACAGTGATTTTAAATGAGCTAAACAATAGTGTCTGGCAGACCTGGGACGTGTATTTTATAGGTTTGGGTAGGTTCAGATAGAGGTCACATGCCATGTAATGTTCCTCACCCCATTTATACAATCCAACCCAACAGTTCGGGTCAAAGACTAGGCAGAGAGGTATACCCAAATGAAAACCTATTTGGAAAAATTAAATCAATTTTAGACAATTGAGTCTTCAGCTTTACCCTGAAGCACACTACAATATGTTAAATATACATTGATTCTAAACACAAATATACATGCCTATGTGAATATCACTATTAGATGTCTACAAAGATATCCAATTTCAATAACCAGCATTCAGAAAATCATTGAAAGCAAGCCAAAAAGCAGCACTAGCCACCTCAACCAGCCAACACCAGAAACCACTGACTAGACTAAACCAGCAGACCCACACCAACCTGATGTCTATAAGATCATCCACACCCAGAGAACATCAGCAGAATATCACCAAATCCTCCTCAACCACTCACTAGAAACAGGAGCATGCCACAAGCTTTCAAAAAAGTCTGCATCAAGCCTCTCCTTAAAGATACTTTGGGAAATACAGAAGACCTAACCAACTACAGGCCAATTTCAAAATATCCCCTATCTGGTGAAACTACTAGAAACAATTCTTGGAATATGTAGAAAACAACCAGCTGTTAGATGACGCACAAGCAGGCTTCAGACCCATGAGAGGAACGGAAAGTGCACTACTATATGGGACGATCTAAAGACCAATGCAGACCTCAACATCAACTCAGCACTAATACTACTCAATCTCTCAGCAACTTTAGACACAGTCAACCATGAAACATTCATCAAAAGGCTAGAAGCCTTTGGGATCGGCAACACAGCCCTCCTCTGGTTAAAATCCTTCCTGACAGGAAGAACAGAAACAACCTTCATAGCCCTTTCAAGTTAACACCTTGGAAAACAATATGTAGAGTCCCACAGGGCACTATGCTATCCCTGTTACTCTTCAACATCTACATGACCCCCCAATGATCAAACTCATCACAAAACAGAGCCTCAGCTGCTATAACTACGCAGATGACAATCATCTTTAAAATCAATGCCAGTGAAGAACAGAACTCAACACTCTCTGACTGTCTCACTGAACTAAACCAGTGGATGAGTACCAACAGCCTTAAACTCAACACGGACAAAACTGAAATCATGAGCACACCCAATGACCCGCTGAACATCAATCAGGCCCACTGACCCAGGAAACCAACCAGAACCATTAAAAGTTGTAAAAAACCTTGGAATCCTAATGGATAACAAATTAACACTAGAACAGCAAGTCAAGGCAGTCGTAAAGAAATGCTTCTTCCACCCACACATGATCAAGAAGATACTTCCTTACCACTTTTTCACACACAGAACATTCACCGTCATCTCTCTTGTCATGTTAAGTATAGAGTAGGCCAACAGTCTCTACCTCAGAATGCCAGAATACCTAATGAGGAAGCTATAACAAATTCAGAATGCAGCAGCAAGACTACTCCTTAGAATCACAATAAGAGAACACCCATGAACCCAGAACTATGAACACTGCATTGGTTACCTGTCAAAAAATACATCTTCTTAAAAACTCTCTGCATCACACACCGAGCTATCCACAGCCATGAAGCTGAATTCATACATGAAAAAATCACCATCTACAAACTAACCTGAACACTAAGATTCAGCAATGACATCTGCATCAAACCAAAACAATACGTAAAACAAAAATGTGTGAGATCAGCATTCTTCTGAATAGCGGTGAAAGTATGGAACTCACTCCCAAAGAAAATACGGACAGCAGAAGATCACCTACAATTCAGGAATCTATTAAAAACATGGCTCTTTAACACACCAAGCTGAAGAAATCACCAGAGAAAGAAACCCCACCACTGCCAAGCAAGAAAGCAATACCAAACTGGACCACCCAATGAAATATCCAATTCCAAACCAAAATGGATCAAAATAAGCTCAAGCTCCCCCTCTGGTAGCTCAAGCCCTCCCGCAGCCACAGACCGCGTGCATAACACTTCCTATTAGCCAATCAGGCCCACAACAAAAACTCCCTGTTCCCATTGTCCCATCCGCACCTCCCCCTTCAGACACAGACTCGGAGCCGTCCGTTCCTCCCAGGGTTGAAGTTGAAACCATGGGGGCAAGAGGCGGGACTGACCAACGGGGGTGCACGAGGGTAACCCACAGCGCAATCAGCAAAGAAAGGAAGGTGGAATTGCAGCAACAGGCAGAGATGTATATAGACGGGAATGATGGGACGGCAGCAGTGGCTTCGATATACGACTTCCGTAGAAGCGACGAAAGACAGGTAGTGTTGGAATGCATGGGTGAATATTTGGTGGAGAAATGGAAACAGCTAATTGGGAAATTACCACCGCAGTGATTGTTAGATTTGAATGCATTAGCACGCTGTAGGGAGAGGGATGAAGAAGTGAGAGAACATGTGTATAGACTTTTTGAGCTTAGAGATGAATTAGATAATGATTATGCCGAAATGTTTGCTACACCTGCATACAGGAGTAGGGATATCGGGAGACCTGGGAAGGGGGAAAAGGGGTCGCATAATAAACGGCAGCAATTACCATCGCCGGGGCAGAAGTAGATGGTGAACAAATTATCGTTGCTAAAACAGGTGGGCGCGGACTTGAAAGAATGTCTAATAAGAACACAGGTACTATTGCAGCAAGTAACAGGACATAATATAGGGCGAGGGAACGCACAAGGAGGGAGTAATTCGAATATGCATGGGGGAACAGTGGGACCGAATCAGTGTGCATATTGTAAAGAGGAAGGACATTGGCGAGCGCAATGTCCACATCTACAGAATAGAAATGGGTCTGGTCAGAGGAGACAGCATAGAGGACACCCAGGAGCGAATGGACCAAATAGGAATAGTATGCAGCAGCATCACAATAACGGAGGTAATCAAAACCAAGGCCAAAACCAAAATGCCCCAAACCAGAGTGAGGGACAGCAAAATCAACAACATGGAAATCAGAGTGGGGGAAATAGAGGGAAGAGTGGAAATGTTTTCGATACACAGCCAAACACGTATTACAGTAATAGTAATGATTACACATCGGATGATATGTTATTTCCCCAATAGGACAGCCCAGGACAGGGGTCGGAACCAGTGTCTATTCCCGTGAATCAGAGAGGACCCTACGTAGAAATGAGAGTCGGGAATGAGGAGCACCGCTTTCTTGTAGATACAGGAGCACAGAAGTGTTCAATAGACCATCACTTGGTTCCGGATATACCACTGTCATGGCAAAAGAATATTTCCGTAGGGTTCGCAAGTACACCAGTCATAAACCCAGTGTCCAAACCAGTCCCAGTTACCATAGGACCATTTACTGAACATTGTCCTTTCCTTTTAACAGAGAATTGTGGGGAGAATTTGTTGGGATTAAACTTGTTGAAAAAACTAGGTTCTGTTATACATTGCACGGCAGACGGAGTGTTTCTAACGATATGGTCACACAATGCCCCTGTGTCAGAATTCATGTCCGAAGCGTTACCAGGGGAACTAAGTAAAGTACCAACCTGTATATGGGCAATGCTTGACAATGATGTAGGATGTTTAAAAGATAGAGCCAGTGAAGATTATTTTGAAAGAAGGTGTTACCCTACCGCGAATACCCCAATACAAAATTTCGGTTGAAGGTGAAAAAGGATTGAAGAGTATTGTTACAGATTTGGTGAAATTAGGGGTAATCGAGGAAATTACAGGCAGTACATGCAACAGCCCAATTCTTCCGGTTTATAAAAAAGGAGGTAATGAGGTACCATACCGTTTCATAATTGATCTACACGCATTGAATAAGTTAGTAGATCCACAATTTCCTCTAGTGCCAGACGCCACTACAATATTGACAATGATACCTGTTTCAGCAGAATATTTTAGTGTAGTAGATTTGAAAAATGCATTCTTCAGTATTCCAGTGGACAAGGACAGCATATATTTGTTCGCGTTCACATTAGGAGGACGATCATTTACATTTACGCGGATTCCACAAGGATATACGGAAAGTCCGAGTATTTACAGTAGAGCATTAAAAGAGCAGCTAGACATGCTGGAATTACCCGTGGGTTGTCTACTTTTGCAATACATAGACGATCTATTGATAGCTGCAGACACAGAGGAGATTTGTAAAGAAAGCACTGTATTACTACTGTCACACCTAGCGGCACATGGCCATAAAGCTAGTTTGAAGAAATTTCAGTATAATCGAAAGGAGGTGGCCTATTTGGGCTACCTACTTTCGAAAGGAGGGAGAAGACTAACACCAGAATGAACACCAGAATGCATAGAAAGTATTTCTTGTATGCCTATTCCAAAGACACAAAAAGGAGTCAGAGCCATAATAGGCATGGCTTCATATTGCCGACAATGGATTGGTAATTTTGCGTTAATTGTGAAACCATTAGTGAATTTAACTAGAAAGGATGCGGTTATGCCTTTGCAGTGGGATGAGGAATGTCAGAAAGCATTTGATGGATTGAAAACTGCATTATGCTCGGCTCCAGTTTTGGGTACGCCGAACTATGAGAAAATGTTTAGACTATTTGTGTGTGAAAGTGAAGGATGTGCATTGGCGGTTTTGACACAGGAACAAGGTGGAAGAAATAGGCTGTGTGGCTATTTTTCTTCTGCGCTGGAACCTGTAGCGCGTGCACTACCACAATGTTTGCGATCTGTCGCGGCGGCTGTTGTGTCAGTGAAACAAACGGAAGGGATGGTATTGGGGCACACTTTAATTCTGATGGTGCCATATGCCATAGACGCCCTATTAAATAGGACACAGACGCAACACCTGACCTCTGCTAGATTGACAAAATATGAGATTATCTTGTTCGCGCCCCATATCCAAATTATGATGTGTAGCGCTTTGAATCCTGCAGAATTAATGCCACCAACCATAAATGAAATTGGGAAGAATGAATCACACCCCACGATTGCTTAATGGTCACTGAGGAAGAAACCAAGGGAAGAGTTGATTTAAGTGATAGCCCACAGAAAGAGCCAGGTGGAGAGTTATTTTGTGACGGCTCATGTTTTAAATTACCAGATGGCACGACAACTGCCGCATATGCTATCACTACCCTGGAAAGTGTTGTAGAAAGTAAAAGAATTCCCTATAATTCAGCACAAGCCGCGGAAATAATAGCATTGACCAGAGCCTGCGAGATTTCTGAAAATTTGAATGTGAATATATATACTGCTAGTCAGTATGCTTTTGGAGTGGTTCATAATTTTGGACGACTCTTGGCTGAGAGAGGGTTTCTGACATCACATGGCGCCAGAATTCAACATGGCCCTTTGATTGTACGATTGCTGTCTGCACTCACGTTTCCAAAGCGCCTAGCAATAGTGAAATGCGAGGCACATAAAAAAGTAACATGCAAAGTAGGAGAGGGAAACGCGTTTGCAGACAGAATTGCGAAACAAACTGCCACTGATTTGAATACCAAAATGATGACGGTTCAGACAGAGGATGTACCCTATATGATAGAAGATGGAGTTGCCACTGTCAAAGAAATGCAGGCAGAGGCTACGGCCGATGAAATACAGAGGTGGGCAGAGGGATCTGCTGAGTTGGATCTGGAGGGTTGTTGGGTGGACAAGGGAACTAGAAACTGGATGTTGCCAAATTCGTACGTGACTGCAATGGTCACAATGGCCCACAGCCCTACGCACATCTGTGCGAAGAAAATAATACAGCACCTTTCTACAGTTTGGCAGAATGTAAACATAAAAAAGAATGCAGAGAGGTTGGTGCAGAACTGTATCACGTGTCTGCAACACAATGTAGGGAAGGGAACAGTGACTCCAACAGGCAGTTTTGGCCCGCCCTCCATGCCATTTGAGGTAATTCATTTTGATTTCATAGAGATGGAGAGGTGCCAAAACTTAAAATACGTCTTGGTGGTGATCTGTGCATTCAGTAAGTGGGTGTAGGCATATCCTTTGAAGGACTGCACAGCAATGAGCACGGCAAAAGTAATGTGTAAGGAGTACTTTTCCAGATTTGGCTTGCCCTGAGTCCTATGGTCTGATAATGGCCCACATTGTGTGGGTGCAGTGGTATTACAGATATGTGCTGGTCTCCAGATTGATAAGAGATTCCATAGTTCAAGGCATTTGAGTTCTGCCCGTCTTGTGGAGAGGCACAACGGGATTCTTAAATCAAAGATTAGCAAGATTTGTGCGGGAAGCAAGTTGAGTTTGGTGGATGCATTACCAATAGCACTATTATGCATGCGTACATCTGTACAGGCTAAATCTGGGCTCTCTCCGTACGAAATTGTAATGGGGAGGCCGGCAAATGTTTGGTGCGCACCTCAGTCAAAGCGACTAAGTGAGATAGAACATCCTGTGCTTAGTACTTATTGTGGCCTTTTAATGCAGAAATTGTGTTTGATTCATCAGCAGGTGCAGGAGGCATTACCAGTGAGATACACCGGTCCGGGGCACGCGCTGGAGCCAGGAGATTGGGTGCTGCTAAAGAACTTTGAAAGAAAGTCATCATTAGCACCCAGGTAGCACGGGCCCCATCAAGTACTTTTGGCAACGCAGACGGCAATACGGGTGGATGGAAGGAAGTCGTGGATCCATGCCACCCATGCCAAGAAGATTCCAACTGCACTGAAAGACTTGCCTGACACTGATGACCGGAAAGAGACAGCGGTCCCATAAATTAAAGAAACTGTTGCCAGTAAGCAGCCACCTAATCTGCCAAAACGAGAAGTGAAACTCGAAACAAAGCCTGAGACGTTTGCCAAAGAGGGGGAAGGGCAAAAGTACCCCAACATTGCCCAGCAGAATCGACATCACTGCTGATCGACACGAAATCTGCCTTGCAAATACCAGCAAAGCCAAATCGTGTACCCCTTTGGCGCCCACCAGCACTAGCCAGCACGCCAAAAAACGAATCTGCATCATTGGCGCGGTGCACACCAGCACCTGCAGTAGCGCCACAGGCTGACTTCGAGCCTGAATCTGGAAGTGCACCGGCACTGTTCACGGTTCATACGATACCAGGAGCAAGGCGATACAACCTGCAGCCTCGGTAGACAAAGTGATCCGCAGTTCTTTTTGGTTTTTATGTCAACCTCTGGTTCAGCTCATGGACGGAGAAGGAACCAGAGGTGTAGAGGAGAGAAGCGTGAGAATTGTGCAAGTCGGACAATTCAAGACTCGCGGCTCCTCGGTGCGATCATAAAAAGTACATGTGTCCGGAACCAGAGCCGACAAGCTGGGCGCACATGGTACTATGGCAAGTGAGATAACCGATTAACAGTACATGTGTCCTGAACCAGAGCGGACAAGCTGGGCGCACATGATACTAAGGCGATAAGATAACTGATCAAAGGTCCTCTGAGCAGTATAAGAAAGGACAAGTGATCTCGCCTAAAAACGAATAATCAAATCCAGCCTAAAAAGGACAGGCAGAACTGAACTGTGACAATTCCATTGAATTTATTAACATCAGAGCAAGCGCGACGAAGATAGATATCCACAACGAACTGTGATAAGAAAGAAGAAGGACGACGAGAAACATGCCGGGACCGGTTCCAGCCTCCTCCTGCACCACCACCGCTGAGAATGAGTCAATTATAAAGACTATAAACTTAAGAAAAACGCATGGTAAAACAAATTGTATGCTGGTACTAACGATAATAATGTGCTTTATGAGCGTGGTAGCACCAATATCGACAGCCCTAATATTATAGTGGGTAGAAACAATACACCCATTACAAATGTTTTCACCAATAATTAATATATCCATTACTGAAAGCCCGGTTCAGGTGATCACTTATACCCTACCCCCAATGGAAGAAAAACACAGGGAAGGTTTTGGAAATAACACTTTACTGTTGATCATGAACATGACACATGCAATCCTGAAGAAAACAAATTGCTGGGTATGTGCCCATTTACCACAGCATGCTGGGAAAGGAATAGGGTGGTATGTGCAGCCATTACCATTAAGTTCTGCTTGTAGTGCATCATTAGGTGCAATGTTCTATGGGAAATGGAATGAGAATAATACGGGTCAATTAGACAGAACCAACATGAATGAGTTTGAGGAGATAATAATGAAGCCTGTGGGTTGTTCCATTTTCCATAAAGCACAAGTAATAGCCCCAGAGCCCATGAGGAAAAGTACACGAAAGATAACACGACAAAATAGTCGAGATAGATTGTCCCCACCAGAAAAAACATCTGTAATGACGTTTCGTGTAAGAACAGAAGGGGACAAAGATGCAATTCCCCCATCTTACACAGTGAATTATAGCCCAAGAACTGTCCCTTTTTGTCTAAAAAAGAAAGGCTCTTTTTCAGTTGGAATATATCCTGGTTGTATGAATACAGTGGTATTAAAATGGGAAATAGAACCAGTATACGTAGGTGATCCAGTTTATTTTATATGTGGAGAGAAAGCATACCCTTGGTTGCCCAGAAACTGGGGAGGTACATTTTACCTAGGTCTACTGTTCCCAGGAGTATTCCTCTTAGAAACAGCAGCCATGGCCAGATTATCCAGAACTAGAGTCAAAAGGACAGACAAAGGTGTTTTAATTAGCAACTGATGTAGCAAAATCATTCATTCCATTCTTAGGGCAGATAGTGAACTCCTATAATATAAGGCAACTGTCCAGAATCCTAAAGAATACAATAAACATAACAACAGATATATTATTTAACATGACGTTGGAAGAAAGAGGAATCAGGTTAATGACGCTGCAAAATAGAATGGCTCTCGATGTGATCCTGGTTGATCGTGGGGGAATTTGCAAAATAGTGTGATCAGCATGTTGCATTTATGTCGATGACTATTCCTCTGAACTCCCCGCTGGAGAAGGGAGCTGGGGAATAGGATCTTGGTTTTGGGAAATACTACGTTCTTGGGGATGGAAGTTGATCTCAATATTAGTAGTGGAGTTTGGAATATTCCTAACGTGCTGTTGTTGTATACATTGTTTACCCATAGTTTGCGCTGAGTTAACTGAGGGATGTACGGAAGGATGTATGCATATGATAACAAAGAAAAAACAACCTCATGATCGAACTGACCCAGACCCAAATGAGATGAGAGCAGTAAAAGAGTTGATGGCAATAGCTATTGATGAAGACAATGATGTCCACGATAGCATGCAAGACTCAGACATAAGTACTTCAGATTCATCATCACTAAAGGAGGGTTCAATAAATAGATGAGACGTTTGGCATACGGCCAAAGGAGGGTTTGTCAGCCTAGAAATATGGATACCTCTACTTTGAGACCGCAAACACATTTTGGTGGCCGTGGGCCAACCGTCTCATGCACGATATGAGAAAATATAGGTTTTCGAGTTTGCCAATGAACGGCCATTTTGATGTAACAAGAATCGCCATTTTGTTTTCTAAACCATTGCTCATTGCTTTCTGTTCCTATTGCTTCGCAGTATATTTTCAGCTTACACTGCTCGACTGTGAAACATTGTTGTCTGTATGTGAAAAGGACAAGGCCGCAGGGCCGTGAGGATAACAAGAGTTCGCTGAAACACAAACGTAGGCAGCGCCAGGAAGAATGCCCGGCTCCCTCCAGAATGTAGCCTTGAAGCAGAGCTGCAGGGCATTTAATCATTTCACAGCTGCCAGCCAGTCTCGTGATATGGTAGAATATGTTAGAATAATACCGCTAAAGGCTTGAATTATGCTTTTCTTATGGCCCCCCTTTGCTGAGCCCGCTAGAGCGTGTCGGCTCCTAGGACGCGAATAGCACCTGATAGATAGCAAGGTCCGGAATGCAACTCCCCCCCGGTATGTAGCTCGCTTCCAAGAACAGAAGCGCTGTGTTCTATTCAACAACTGAAAGATGCCTTGGCACTCACAAATTGCAAATTGTTACTAGAATAGATGTTTGAAGGTGTCATAGTGGTCGGAGATGTCCATCATCACACCAAGTTCAAAGAAACCCAATAAAGGGGGGTGTTAAACATGTCATAGCTGATTGTTTGATATGCATTTTGTATATATGTAACTGATGTACGTAATTCACTCTCTTGCGTCCCTCGAGGTCTAGAGATACACGTCGCAGGGCGTGAGACCGAGTTGGCCAACTGAGACTTTTGCTTTGCAATAAACCCTAGCTTTGGCAATACAACCTCGTGTCTGGTGTATCTATCGTGTGTGGTGACTTGCCTTGTTTCCATAGACGTCAGGGTCCCCTAGGGTCCCCTTTCAGAAGGGTCAATCCAACGGAAAACAACCCAAACAACGCATGACTAAACTTGCTAATCACTCTATTACACTCTTCATATCCACCATCCAACCCAGAACCTCACCACAAAACACCCAAACTACAGGCCTTCTATCAGCTCCCCACAGCACCCAACACGCACATGAAACACCCGCCTACAACCACACACAAAACAACACACAACGACAATCAACTAAAACCATACCAGCACACAGTGACAGGTATATTCTGAACTAAACCTGCCAACAGGACACCAAATCTTCCCTGCTCTTGCCCCTCTCAACCCTACTAAATAACAACCCCAAATATCCTCCTTTTCAGATCCAACAGAGCGCCTGGAGACCATGAAATATGTCAGTGCTGTGTGGTACAAGTCACAATAACAAAAACATAACATAGAAATCTGTTAATATATTTTCTATTCTAATAGACACCATACCTATTGACTTAACTTTCATCTCTCTGCTGAACATCAATAAGGTATCACAAACATATTCTATACAATGCACATATGGTTAAAGATTTGATTTTCTCCAGTATAAAGACAAGTATGGCACCAGAGAAAATTCCATCAAACAAAATATAGATATGCACCAACTCCTCTGTGCATGTGTGCTATAGTAAATATATTAAGCATGTAGAGGCCACTTGACATATAGTCAAAGACCAAATAACATAGGGCTATTTGTTAAGCCATATAAATGCACAAAGTGACTTGTTTGCATTGGCTTGTGTAAGTGTGCATTCACAAATACTGTCCTTAGGAATCTATATTTTCAGTTATGAATACATGTGGGTGCAGTTCTCTTTAGATATGTAAATGTGACTTTCATTAAACTAGGATTTTTTTTTTAATTATTTATCAGTATGCATGTGTGAGTGCAAATATACAGTCTATATATACTATGGTCTCCACTGGTGGTTTTAACTGCATGATGTTATCCTAGTTGATAGTGCTAGCTTTGTTCTATGATCCACCATGACCCAATACCAGTTTTAACCACTACCTATATTTTCAACTAATAAGTAACTTTGCCAAGACACTCCCACTTTAAAGAGGCTGCCATCATATTTTCAGTTTTAAATTTAAGTGGAATGTGCTAAAAGAAAACACATCACACTTTGCCTTTGGTACATAAATTAGGAAACAAAGGGCATTAGGATATTATTACAGGTGCACCTATTTTCAAATTGTACACCCTCTGCATTCCCAGACTCTTTTCCTTTCCAGATGTTATCCAAACATTTTTGGATAATTTCAAGGTCTGCTTAGGGGTTTATTTTGATTGACCTTTTAAGGTGCAACATCTGATTTTAGGAGAACCACCCAGGGACCCAGTCAGGCAGGTATCATCCCTCTATAGACTGCTATGGCTTCCTTCTTCTCAAAGGACAAGGCTAAGGGACTGGTCTGTCATCTGATAACCGTCAGTTCTCTTGCTCTGCAATCTTCCACTTTGTTCCCTCCTGTCTCTTCCTTGCCTAATGTTTCATAATACAGATGTCTCTCCTTCTCTTCTCTGGCCTTTGTATGCAATTCTTATAGTATTTTACCCCACCCCTACTCTCAGCATAGAGGTGGGTTTCTAAGACATCTGATCATAAAGGAGGGGGCTGCTGCTGCTCTTTCTACTCATCTGCGCTAGCTTAATGAGTTTCTGCATGCCCAGGCAGTCTGGTAGTTATATGTTTTTGCCATTTTTAGGTCATTTCCAAAACAACAACATATACTTCTGTTTCAAGATTCTGATAGAGTTTTCTTTTATCTACAAGATATAAAACAAGATCACATAAATTAGATCTTTCCTGAGGATGCAAGCCTTACTTTTGTTTTTGCTCAATTTACAGCATAGTTTAGTTTCTGTGAATGCATTGAGATTTTTTGGTGTGCACTTGCAGCAGATCCCTTTAAGAGGGCAGAGATGACACATCGTCTAAATATTATTTCTCCACATGCTCACTATTCCCAGTAACTGGTCTTGGAAATACATATTTTCATTGGCCTTTAACCTTAACTATTCCATGGCAGCTGGCAGATGCCAGTCATCTCAAGGTCAGCGCACCCATCCGCTGGGCTCTCCTTGCCAATGGATTTGTTTTATTAGCTTATGTGAAGGAAAGCATTTGATATCCCTTTGAAGGCCTGCCTTGAATGCATTATTGCATGCCTGTAGACAATATACAGTGTTTATATGCTCATTTCGGGCTACTCTAAAGCCATCCGACTTAACTATAACCTGTAATTATTTTCTATTCAGTTCCCACTGGACTGGGGCCCTGAACTCTTCAGTATGCCTACAGGTGGTAACATAGATTAAAATGCATTTCAATGTTGTCTTTTTTTAATCCAGCTTTTGAGTTAAAAAATATGCTATGAACAATTTACTAACATTGTAACATAAAGGAACCCATTATATATTATTACTTTGACTGGAGTCCACCTTTATCTGTATCAACATCATCTTTACATAACTTTTTTTTTAATTACTTGTGTATAATCATTTTTATGATTTTTACAAGGTAACATAAGCTTTTTCACATTGGAAAGATACATGAAGAAATCCAAGTATAACCTTGGACTAAATAGTTTGCGGTATTCCCTGCAAAAGAGTTACTTTAATTTTAGGCATGCCTATCAGATGTAGCATGGTTCATTCTTTGAACATTTGAACATTTAAAACAGTACAGTGTTCTCAGTTTAGAACTGCTTTCCCAAATGAATAACATCCTGTGCTTGAAAGTGTAGGCTGAGGATTACACACATGACAGAACTATGCTTTGCCAAGAAGGCTGGTGTACTCTACAACACATTTTATGTTGGGCATTGTTAGGAATACCTTTTTGGTACATTTTCTGTGAGTTGCAATATGGCTAGAAGACAACATTTCAGTATATATTGGTATTATGTAGTCTGGCTCTGAAAATAAATGAGTTAAACAGTTGTTTCCAACCTTTGGGAAAGCTCCACAAATTGCCAATGTCCCATCTAAATGTAACAGCAAGCAAGAGGTAGAAATCCATAATAAGCACCACAGTTGGTACATTTGATTTCTCTTGCTCTCACCAGGAAGGCCTTTCTCTTTTTATTCACTTTACGTCTCATCCCTATTATCTTACCATATACTAATGATCCCCTTGATGAAATGTATGTTTCCATTAGAAGGACATGAATTTGGGGATTTCTCATCCCACTATATTGCCAAATGTAACTGTTGGTGTACTATCACCCACATTCTCTCCTCCGTGGTGGGACTAGGATGTTCTTCTTTTCTTCAGAGAGAGGTACTCATGCTGCTGCCTCAATTGTTTTCATTAGGGCGTGCATGTACTCAACACACTTTTCCTTGGTGTACCCTTCTTCTTTCCCAGGGGTCTAGGAGGATGGAACTCAAGGTTTGTTGTAATTACTAGAGAGGGGGGGGGTAGAAAGGCTGGTTTAGTATTACATACAATCCATTTTCTCCCTCATTGTATGTTTCCCTGTTCTCATCTATCATACTCTGGTGACAATCCAATCCTTTGTTGTGCATTTGGTTTACACATAGAAACTTTACACAAATCAATAATAACAATGACATTGACATTACAAAACACAATTCCCTAATTGTTGTGAGACAATAAAGAAAACACAATTCCACAATTATTAAAATGTCCTCATTTGACAATAATTAAAATCTTGGTTAATTTTCATAATCCAATCTAATAAAAAAATCTCTAGTAAAACAATCACAACAGATTTAATCTTAACAAAAGCTGATATGTGTCCTAATCTTCCAAGGTGACAAGGATTGGAGGTCTAATCATAACATTTAATCCAAGGTATTTCGAAAGTCTCTCACGTAGCTCCCAAAACATTCCTCTCTCAGGCCAGATCATTTCAGACACTCAAGAAGAATGTGGGTTGCTGTTTCCTCAGGCTTATGCAATGCCAACATAACCCATCTTCCATATTAGTTCTCTTCCACAAAAAACTATTTGTTTGAACAGGCAACAGATTTAATTGAACTTTTAGCAAAGCATAGCCATATTTTCTAGATGGATAGCGTTGTAAGTAGGACACACAATTACCAAATGCTTTGCGAAAACATAGATCTGGCAATCTTTTGTATTTGAACAGATCATTCCAGGCATTACACCAGTTGAGCCTCCCCAAACAGGTTGTATAAGCCCATGGATTCTCTGATACACTTCCAGAAAATTCTTACATTGAGTGACAATAAACCTAATTCCAATCTTATTGCTGCCATTGGTATTGACATATGTACTGATGAACCCTTTTTCCCCAAAATGACCTCTATCAATTTAAAATCGTAATTAAATAATAAATGGATTTCCAAACCATATGTGAATGCCGGCACCACCTTGATATCATCGAACTTGCCGGCAGCAGCGAAAACCTATCTGTTTTTAAAATGGTGTAACTAAACGCAAGGTGCTTTTGCTTTCTCTTTTAAGTGAGATACAAATGCTACCTTACTTGGATGGGCATACTTTCTAAACCCCAGATATTTAAAATCCTCCAATACTTCAATTTGTTGTTAATCCACCAGGCAAAGTCAATACCTTCATTTTTTCTGTGTTGATTTTCAATTCATTAACCTGTGCATGAACTTAGAAAGCCTTCAACATTCTTTGAAGTCCAATATATGAACAATCCATGATGATAATATCATTTGCATAGGTTACCCAGGATGTTTTGTGTCCAAATATCTTTGGTGTGAGAAAGGCAGCATCCTCTATTATAGGCCGCAGATCTGCCATATAGGCGTTGTATAGAAACAGGGCCAAGATGCACCCCTGGCGAAAAACTGGCCAGTTCGAATTGCCTCTGTGTAATCTCTTTCTAGATTTAACATCAATTTTAAAGACACATCTGAGTGGATCTGTATCATAATACTAAAAGGACTATTGGGAATGCCCCAGTGGTGCATCTTGGCCCAAAGTTTACTCCTGTTAACACAATCAAAAGCAAAAGAAAGATATATGGTTGCTGTATGAATAGATACAGATAGATTATCCCAGGATTGCTTCTGCACTGCGTCCATCATGACCCTCGCCAGTGTGGTGCCTAGGCCAGTTCTAAAGCCCACCTGATTACACTGTAGCTCCTCTTGTTCAGCAGCCCAGACCTTTAGTTCATTCAAAGCCAAAGAAGCAAAACTCTTGGAGTCTGCATCTAAAAGGGCAGTAGGGCAATAATTCAACAGATTTGCTCTTTTGCCCTTTTTATAGACTGGTATAATATGGGATTGTCTCCAAGTAAACAGAAATTGACAAAGAGTAGTAATTGCCCTAAACAGTTTGTACAGTAATGAAGACCACAGACTACAGTTTCCCTTGAAGACTAATTTGCAAAGTCCATTCAGGCCAGGGGCCTTTGATTTACTGCTTTTACTATTCAAAACCTCAACGTTTTCCTGGCTAAACCCAAGGGCCCAGTCGATGCCTTTCAACTCGGCAAAATTCCCAGAATTATCAGTGGGCGCTGCATATAGCTGTGTAAAATAGGCATACCAGGTTCCTTCCAGGATTGGTTTTGACTCTGCCGATACTTGTTTGTTATTGTTATTATCAACTAACCTCCAATAATTAATGTAATTTTTGGCAGAGATCGTTGACAACATGTATTCCCCCCTCTAGTGTAAAATGGCATAGATTAAATGTTATTTGTATATGTTGGAGGTATTTCCTCAGATTTCTACGTATTTATTAGTGGTAGAAGCGTTTATCAATGTTTGATCCTGTGTTCAGTATAACAGATGTTGAGGCAAGGCCATTTCCCTACCAGTGATGAGTTCAAAAAGGGACATTTTAGTT
This sequence comes from Ambystoma mexicanum, assembly GCF_040938575.1. Taxonomy (NCBI): domain Eukaryota; kingdom Metazoa; phylum Chordata; class Amphibia; order Caudata; family Ambystomatidae; genus Ambystoma; species Ambystoma mexicanum. The sequence continues at coordinate 294,628,820 of NC_090941.1, forward strand.
GCAGAAGTTGGTGAAGACCTCAGGTTCATCGGACTGGGGTTTACCATATTTCCCAACTGGGCTCAGAATCCACCACAAATTTCCTTAAAATTCCTGCAATGGTTTTATTGTATCGCTCCAACCCACCCTGATGGATGTGGGGTGGTAGGTGATATGAAGTTTTTTCTTCACTCTGGGAATTTCCCACATTTTAGACTTCATCTGACTGGGGAAGTGACTACCTAGGACGGACTCCATTTTTTAAGGTGTGTCAAAATGAGAAAAAAATTGGTTCGCAAGCAAAATAGCTTCTGTTTCCACTTTGCAATTTGGAGTGGAAAGACATTTGAATCATTTAGTGAATAGACACATAACAGTCAACATATATTTTTTGTCATGTGAAGAATGCATTACTGAGCCAATAAAGTTGATCTTAAGATCAGACTGTGGTATGGTCATTCCTCTCTTTTTTAGAGGAGCACAGTGAGTGGGAGAACCTGGTTGGAACTGAGCACACAATCGGCAACCCTTTAAATAAATACTTTAAATAAATCTTTAAGTCTTGACCTATCTGTGGCCAATAAGCGACATCGCGTAGGATTTCTATTGACTATTGAAAACACTGATTACAAGCTGTTACTGCATCATAGGTGAGATTCAACATTATGATTCGAAATGAGGTGCGTACCCTTAACTGATCATAAACAGAATGGGATTTCCTAACCAAAAGTATTTCTTGATTTTTTAAAATGTTTTCAAACCTTGAATATACTCCTTGTCTTTCCAGTCCAGTTCAGATAAGTGAACGCTTTATAGGTCCTCAAGATACTGATAGAATCGTCCTATTATTGGATCTTCTTTTTGTGCTGTAATTAAATCTTGGTCTGGAGCATCTCTACTCCATTGTAGAATAGAAGGCTAATTTTCAGCTTGGGTTTGTGATCTTGTAACTGCTATTACTTTTATTTCTCTAAGGATATCTTTTATGTCAGTGTGCTCACACCGTGTTAGTCGGTAAAATTGTTTCGTGTTTTATCAGGACCTTCAACTTTTGAGTGACTATTGATTTTCTTCCAATATAAGGTCATATTTGATGTTACTAAATCGTCTATTGTTTGGATTAGCTTCCCATGTTTCAGGGGTTTGTTGTTAGCACAAAGCACACCTCTCTCTTTACAGTTTACTAAATGCTCAACAAATCCATTTCAGACATAGGCCCTCATTACGAGGTATGCAGTAGAGGGATAACGGGGCCGGTAGAGATGCCGGCCCTGTTATCCCTCTACTGCCCCATTACCAGGTCTCCTCGCGGGACCCGCTAAGGACGCCTGGTTTTACCAGGCGTCCTTAGCGGGTCCCGTGAGCAGACCAGGATGCAAACAATGGGCCCATCATTAACGGACCCGTTGTTTGCATCCTCCCCATTCCCATTGAGCCCTATGGTGGCTCGAATGGGAATGGGGATGTACCGGGTCTGAGTTCCCGGGAAGGGGATTACCGGGCCCTCCAAGGTCAGAATGGTCCGGTAGTTCCCCATTCCGGGAACCCGGACCCGGTACCCAGTATAGGGGTAGCCATGCCGCTAATAGCGGCATGGCTACCTCCATACTTGTAATGAAGCCCATAGTCTGAATCGGTTATGATCACTAGTTCCTGAAGCTGATTATTTATGGAAGTAAGGCTAGCTTGATATATTGCCTTCAGTTACGCCACCTAACTACTCCAGGGACCAATTTTATTACCGGCAGCAGGTTCAGGGGTGTCATTCACCCAGGTATTCCCAACATCATTTACTAATGCTTTCTCATCATTTTCTTTAATATGGTAGTAACATCCCAAATTGCGTGACAGGTTTTCACATCATATACTTTATATGGGGAAGCTAGATAGGCCTCCGTATTGTTCGTGGTTTATTAGTCTTCATCTTCTGCACAGTTGTCTGTATACAGTCATATAGATTCACCAATCCTTGTGCCATTGGACTCTTTTTGTTTTGACTACATCTGATTTCTACAGAGTAACCCTACAGAATGCAGCAAGTAATCCTTGAGTTAGAGATATTCATAGTTCTGATCTGGTCACTCTGCAAATACTGTAGAGGCTGGTGGGATGTCACCACTATTATATGCTCCCCAGGGATCAACGGACGGTAGTTTTCCAATGCCCATACCATTGCCAAGAGTGATTTCTCACTTTCATTAAATTTGACCTCCAGAGGTGACAAAGTGGTGCTTGCATAAGAGACACTTTATTAATCTGGTCAAGTTTCTGATATAAAACTGCAGTGAAACAAGTATTGGAAAATCCTGTTTCCAGGAAAAATCCATATTTTTAGTAGGATAATACAAGCATGGAGCTTGGGATAAACTTCTTTTTAGTTGTTTCATATCCTCTGAGTCCCCCACTCCCATTTGACCCCCCTTTCAAAAGATGGACCGAGGGTTGAGTGATTATGGCATAATCCTCTATGGTTTTATGACTATAGTTAGTCAACCCTAAAACTCTATGCAATTCCCTCAGATTTGTGGAGTTCTTCAATTTAAGCAGGTCTTAAACCTTTGTCTTCAGATGATTAATACTCTTGGCTGTGATTTCATAGCCTTGAAACTTTACTTTAGTTTTGCATCACTGTACTTTCTGAAGTGATAACTTTGCATCTACATTTCTTAACTGAGCCAACACATTGCGTATTACCTCCAGGTGTTCATCAACAGTTTGACTTTTAATCAGACCAGGCATGGCCTTATGTACGAAGATATTGAACTCAATTCCACTGATAATGTGAACAAATAGTGTGCTGGTCCATGTGTACTTCTGCCCCTCTCCAAAGGCAAGAGCAATTTTATACTGGTGTTCACAGAGTACTGAAACAGTCCAATATCCATTAGTAAAATCAAGGGAAGCATATTCTTTTGAACCCTGGATTTGTGCAAGGCCCCGATCAATATAAGGAAGAGGCTACTGTGACATGTGTGGCCTCTTGTTCAGTTCCCTTTAGTCTGCACAGACTATCCATTGCCTATGGTGTCTCAATATTCCGAGTACTTGATTATTAAAAGTACTGTCAATTGGTCAAATAATCCCATGTGATTCCAATTTACTGATAATCTCTGTGAGTGATTCCATGGATGCTAGATGTAACTGGTATTGTTTTACAAATATTGTACCATTTTAGGGTCTGTACGTATTACTGTGTAATGAACAGAAATATTTAAACAATTATAAGAATCTACAGAGAACACTTTCTGAAAATCCATAAATATTTGTTGTAAGCTCTGTTTCTGTTCTTCTGTCTTACAGGCGTTGGTTTTACTGATCTGTTGCTCTACCATCTGGCATAAGACTGGAAATATGTCTGCGACTGTTCTGTGTGAATTAGCCTCTATTCCGGTGTTTGAAATCTTTAATTATTGCATGAGATAATTAATTGTGACTTTCAACACTATCTAATCTTCTAGCATTTCACATGCAACATTCTTTGTTACATAGGGGCACATGAAGTATACCAAAAAATTTCCCCCATGTCGAGTATGGATGAATTCTGGTCTGTTGCCATTAGTATTGTCATAACGATCTTCTGGTATGGGACAAATTATAGAGTTGGCTAAATCCATGGAAACGTATTTTCCATGGATGCCAGCCCAATAACTTGCTACTCATACGCTGTACCGTGCTCTGCTGCACTCAAGTTAGTTCCATCATTTAAACAATAAAAATAAAAAAATAAAAAATAAGTATTTGGAATCAGAAGCCATTCCAATGATGGTATCTGTGGGGAAAATTATGCTTCGGGGTCATTATAATCAACACGATTTAAGATTGTGTCATCTTTAAGATCTACTAATGAGTTGGATGCAGAGACCGGCTTTGTTGCTGAAGAACATTATTTAATTTAATAAATGCTTCTTCATTTTACAGAGTCTGTGCAGTGTGTTCTTCTGGTCCTCTAATCTTTTGAAACTTTGAACAGACTTTCTACAGTTTTGCCACTTTGGAGGACGAGCCGCTCACCACCTTAAAAACATGCCTAGTGTGCAGCATCTATGCTGTGTGCAGCGTGTTCTGGCAGTGTTCTGGTTGTCCCATGATTCTTTGGAACCTTGAACAGTCTTTCTACAGTTTTGTCGCTTTGGACGGGAAGCTGCTCACCACCTTAAAAACTCAAACACAGCACGGAGCGCGTGCAGTGTGCACAGTGTGTTCTGGTAGTGTACTGGTAGGGGAGGTAGGGAAGCACTGCTCCCTGTGGTTCATTTCTGCCTGCAACTTCTCCTGCCAGAAGGACTTACTCTGTATTCATACAACTTCTGGAGTTTAAAAATTAGAGGTGCGTCCTCCTTACTACTGTGGGTCAACCACATTGAGATGTTTGACCCACGCAGCAAATCCAGTATTACTCGTAAATTAAGCCATACGATCAACTGCCGGGGAAACAACTAATAAGCCATGTGACACCCCAGACTCCCCAGCCGGTACAAGTAGAAGAGGAGGCAGCAGGGCAGGCCTAGCTGAAGGTAGAAAAGAAGCAGGGAATAATTACGAAGTTTTGCTCTAAAGCGTGTAAATCCCCATCTTTGCCTGAAATGCTTGAAACTACAAATTCCCATCAAGGCATTAATGGCGAGTCATTTCACAGCATCATATAACAACTCTCTCTTGAACCTTTCTCTTGCATTTCAGAACAGTATGCAAACGGAAATCAGCTTGCAGGTGAATAACAATCACAAGGGCCAGGTGGAGGTAGTAGAGGTTGGAAATTCATACAGTGAAGTTGCGCAAAGTTAAGGGACGTCAAAGATGCTCAGAGAGAGATAACATGGTTTATGACACTAGTGGGGACACAGTGTTACTCTTGCCCAATAACATCCAGTCACTTACTGGTAAGAGCCCCACTGACAACAAAGCTTCGATAACTACCTCACACAGGTGTCCTAAAATTTGCAGTAAAGATCCTTTCCAAATAGTGTGGAGGGATCCACAGGGACCTTAAACATCAGATCAGAGTGAGGCAATGCTGCAACTACAAGATTTGGTTACTCAAATACCTAATATGGAAGCAGCTGACCCACGAAATCTCCCCTTGTCTCCACTCTAAAACGGAGGGCCAGTTATTATATCTGAAACCAGGATGACTGCTCTCAGATTGATACTGAAGCAACATCGCCGGCCTTCTACCCTATGCACAAGCAACAACGACTTGCAAAGAGCTTACAGGAATGGGTGTCTAGAAAATAACAGGGTACCAATGGCACCCAACGCCTGCCCAGCGACAATATCTCATCCTCTGAATTCAACCTTAAAACCAGCCTTGAGGAAAAAACAGAGACCCTAAAGAAAAATGAAGTGCATAGGAAGAGGAGGTCTGCCTAATGTGGTGGTATATTAACGAGCTGGTTGGTGAAAGAAGATGATGTTGCCCAACCACTAGGCAAGGTGCTGGCTGTCGCTGGTGATTCTGTGGAGCTGTATCAACTGGAGTCCCAAACAGGCCATACCTATTTGATGTTGTCTAGGGGCCCATCAGTTATAGTCCAGCCTACTGCAACACAGATGGTAACTGGTGCACTGCTGGCCGGTGAGGCTCTTGATGCAAATAATTACAACATTGTCCCAGTGAAGGTGACCAAGAAAAACCGCAATCTAACTCGATCTGCATTGATGACGCTTTTACATAAGGTCCCGTCCTTGAGAATGGTCTCTTCATGTGACTTCGACTTCTTAGAACCTCAGATCACTTCTTCTGGCAAGCTATACAGAATTCACTGCTGTTCTCCTGAAACAGCATCATTGTTGCAGCAACATCAAGCATCAATACAATATTGAGACTACTCTTTGAATACAAGTATTGATAAACTGAAGGGCTACCTTGCTGTGCACTATGTTCAACACAACAGCATTTGATCAATGCCAACAGTTCCAATGATTTAAATACAAAGCCTTATGCAAAATCCAATGAGAGGTACAATGACGCCCAGGGATGGGACTGGCTTCAACAATTCCTCCCAAAGTTTGGCCTGTTCAAATGATGTATGACAGCACTGAGCTGGAATTCCCGGTGCTTCTCCCATTTGCTTAATAACTCTTGCTCTATGGCAAAGATAACGGCCCACAATATCTTTACTTTGCAGGAGACCCTGGCAACTTTTGACATACAGATAGATGGGTATGTAACCTATCAGATGACTGCCACAAAGGAGCCCCGTGCCAAACTAAAAGAAGGTCTGATGATTGGGATAAAGAGCGACATTGTCTCCTCATTGGTCCTACCTAAGGACCCCACTGGGATTGTTTTAGCGGTCGAATGACAATTCATGAATCAAGCACCTGTTGATTATCAACAAGTATGACCCCCCTGGTGACCAAGTCTCTGATAGTGTATTCAAGTATTTAGATCTAATACTAACACAGTGGGTGGGTTGATGACAGATAACCCAGTAGTGGTGTGTGGGGATTGGGACACTAGTTGTGCAGACAAATGGTGTGTTCCAAAATATAAGTCTGTTAATGAATATAGCACTATGCCACATACCTCTTCAAATGCTCGGGGAACCCCGTGGCTTGCATACTTCAAGGAATGGGATATGATTTTGCTGAATGGGTGGGTGGTGGACGATAATCCTGGTGTCTACACTTGGTTCAGTGGAAATAGAAAGACCATGTTAGATTACTTCTGTGGCAACAATTCTTTATTAGAAATGGTGCTTTCATTGAAATCTGCCCCTACCCAGCTTAGCTATCATTCTATGCTAACCCTTGAAACTGATCTGGGCCCAGAGGAGGTTAGAGCCCACACATGTGGGGACGTAGTATCTAAAACTGCTGGCAATTGCCTCAGATGCACCAGGAGCAACAATAATACATTATGTAGGTCTGGTTTAGCTAAGGGTGAGTTTGATTGGCATCTTCTGCAGGGTATAAAAGCTAATGACATTGAAAATTGTCTGAGTGCTCTCGTGTACATAGACGGTATGGGTGGGCAAACCATGGCGGTCGATTGTGGGACTAGGAATATTTCACAGTCCGATATACACATCTGAAACGCCAAACGCCTCAAACATAAGGTCATTAGGGCTGTAAGATCTAGGTTTATGGGCAGGACCCTGACTAGTATGGCAGTTAATGAAATTTTTACTAGCACAAGGGGATACAGACAATGGTTAAAACTGCATAATCCGGATAAGCTCAGGAAGGTCTGGGAAAACGTTGTCACTGTTTTCCAAAAGTGTGACAATTGTGCAATACTAAACAAAGTGCATACTGGAAAAGACTTTGTTAAACACAATTTCGGGTGATGCCTGGTGTGTGTTTGTGGCAAGTAAATGTATAGGTGCTGCCTAGGACACTGAAAGGACAGCCTCTGGTACACCATGGTCTCTACGATTGGGTTTTGGTATGATTAAGGAGGGAATCATGATATTGAAGTGTTCAAGATCCCCCGGCACGAATGGTCTGGCTAATGTCGTCCTAAAGGGTGATCCAGACAATCGGGCACAGGTAATGCTTTCGCTATTCATCAGGGTTTGCAGGGAGCATGCAGTACCGTCCTCATTGCAGTAATCTGTTTTTATAACTGTGTATGAGAATGGTGACCAGTTGTACATCAATAATTGCAGACTACCGTCCATTTTGGACTTTTACTGGAAAGCTGTTTGCTACCCTGGTCCTGAGGAATTGATGAATTGGGTAGAAGTTAACAACATCCTTCACCCTTTTCCGACAGGTTTTCAGGCAGGATCAGGCAGAGTACACAACATCAGAGCACTTGATCACTTTATTCTGGGGGCACGATCTAAGGGGGCGCCATCCCTTTATGTTGCGTTTGTAGACTTCAGATCTTCATTCAACCAGGTCAACAGACACACCCTATGGGCCAAGCTAGAGAAGCTGGGTTGCCCAGCCTGGCTCCTACAGGTGGTAAGGGAGTTCCATACTAAATGTTAGGTATGGGTGCAATTGAATAATATGGGTACAGTGACAACATCAGAGTCAAGTAAGGATGGTTCTTGGCTCCCCTGTTGTTTAACCTGTACATATCTGACATGCCGGCCTGCTAAATCATAGAACCAACTGTGAAAAAACAGGGGGTATTTCAATACCTAGACCCCAGGGATCCCTTGCTCAGGTAGTCAGGGCATGGCCATCGCCTTTGGATCCAGAGCATGGAGGTGGACAAGTGTGGGAGGATCACCTGGGTGAGGGGTCGTTGGGGAGTGATAGAGGAACGCCCGATGGTATCCCCGCTTTCCAAATACCCCTGTCCCATCCTATTTTATAGGATATGCCAACTTCCAAGATCCCCCATCCCGTTCCTACACAAGCACTGAGCCGAGGAAGAGGAGGTCTGAGGCTGAAAGGAGTACCATCCATGCAATACATTGGACATGTCCCACTAATAAGATCAGGCAGGGTCAGGCACCTGATCTTAATTACGTACACCTGGTACCTAATAGCTCTTCCCACATGGTTAAAAGGTGGAACACTGAGACACACTTGCGGCAAGGTGATGCACGAGAAGGGGCAGCTCTTCCAGGGCAAAGGTGGACCAGGTGGAGTAGAGCAACAGGCCGAGGCACAGAACCAAAGTACGGAGAAACCTTTGACACCCCGGTGAGAGATCGTTGCCTCCAAAGGGGCTTGAAGGTTGCACAAGGAAGCCCAGCTAGGGATAAGAAACAAACATTGTTTGTGTTTCAAGGATACCTGCCACCTTACCGGGTGAACTGCAGAGTTGGGAAGTGCAGCAGCAGTTTAGGTATCAGCCTTGACTTCAGGATCAAAGCCGCAAAAGAAGAACATGAATTAACGCAGCCAGTGAGTTGATGAAAGCAATGAAAGTCTGGTCTGTGTTAAATGAAATTTGACAGCAGCAGTATCTAATGAATGAAGATTGTGTGTGTGCCAATAAAATGTGAGAGAAAGCAAATCATTGTAAAGAACTGTAAATTAATGATACAAAGTAACAACAGAGTGGTGCAGCGAAAGAAGATTGCCCAATCGATGGTCTCTGTGAAATGTCTTATGCCATAGACGCAGCTGTGTTCAAAACTACATTTACCAAGAGGCCTTGGTGTAGGAGAGAAAAAGTGACGTTAGGGGAAAGAAGGTCGAAGTGGTCATGTCAAGGTAAGAGCAAAAGCCTCACAGTTTCGAAAGTCTTTCACAGTGGAAGGAAAGTTAAAGGAGGCTTGAGCCTGATGGTGGGAAGCCTATGAAGGTGTGATTGAAGCTTGGGGAAGGGAACCCCCACAAATTGTGATTGTAATGTTTGAGCTAGGCAGAGGGAAACATGTACTGAATTGTGGTAACCAGAAGGAAACAAGCATTTGTTGAACTGTACTACAAGCTAAAAGGTGACCTGGGCTGGAGTTAGAGAAAGCCGAGAGAAAGTCGAGAGGTCCAGCAGATAAACTAGTGACTTTTCGTGGCAGGCCAATTGGGTCCTGGTCCATAAGATGAACTGCATTCGTGTGTCCAACGCCAGAGTGTGTTGCAAGGTCCCAGTGTGTGCCACCTTACCCCATGCTACAAAACGTGTGGAAGGGATTTTACTCAGCCATACTGACTTTTTTTTTACACTGATTTCTCTTTTTTCATTACACATTCCCTTTACACATTTATTGTATTAGAGAGAGGGCAGGACATAGGGTTATTAGTATAGGCCATTTTATTTTGAGTAAGGACTGACTAGGACTGTATTTTCCTTTTGTTTGATGGTCAAGAATACTCTCATTTTAGCATCTTAGTTAAAGGGCAAGATAGGCATTTTCCAACCCTGTTTACACATCAATAAAGGTTTTGAAACATGAAGCTCTTGATATCAGCGTCTACTTGTGATACCATGCTTCCCTCATACCACCGAAGATTGATGGTGTCTCCATTGTGTCCATACTATATGCAGATAACTTGATTGTGTTTGCTCAATCTATTGCAGGTATGAGAACCCTGTTAAATGAACTGCCTAATTTTGCAGCTGCACGTGACCTGGAGATTAAACTTGATAAAAACCCAGCTTATGGTAATAACAAGCAAAAAAGGTGAACTGGGTGAAAATGCAGACAGATGTGGGGGTGCTGTGTTTAGTGTCCACCCACCAATATCTGGGCCTTGAACTTGGCCCTCTGGGATACTATAGGCTGATTAAAAACAAACTTAGAAGGGCAAGTCAGCTTACTGCCCAAATAACTAAGATGGCCAGAAAACTTGCGGGTATTTCATTCATGGGAGTGATTCAACTATACAAACAGTGTTTCTGCATGGCTATCTTATACAGGCTTGTGGCACTGGCAATGCGTGACTTAACATGGTTGGATCAGATTGAAGGAACTTTCTGGCAAAAGCTACTGAGTTTACAACCTTCTTGCCCAGTTGAATTTATCAGTTTAGAGCTGGGTCTGACCTCAATGCGGGACTTGGTACTTAGGAGCAGAGGTCTACTTTATATAAAGTCTCGAATGTCTCCTGTATGTGGGGTACTAAAGTGCATCAGTGACAATTACGCTAAGGAAATAGCTGCCGGTAGAAGAACCTACACTAGTCTGATTGATGACACCTTTGTAATAATTGAGTGGCACGCCAACTTTGAGGCTGGGTGGTCTTACGATAGGAGGAGACAAGTGTTTGAGAAAAAACTCAATAGATGGGACTGGTCCAATAACTATTCCCACCTGGCGACACTGAAATGTTACAATGCTATCAGACGTTTTTTACTGCAGCTATGCATCAATGAACTGCCATTGTTATCTGTCTGGGGTCCCCAATTATGCTTGGATGCCAAGGAGAGATACTGTCGTATCTGTGGACTCACACATAAATTAGAAACAGCAAAATACGTCCTTACTGAGTGTGTCAAGCTTGTTCCAATTTATATGACCAATTTGGGTGCTCAACTGGCCTTGTTTCATGCCTGGAAACATGTTAAGGAATTATTGGGGGATGTGATTCAGGCCCCATGCTAGCTTGGTTTAATTGGGATATTTGTGCCTATTGGGCTGACGTTGTCTGTGACTGCTGCTGGGACCTTTGCATATTAACTGACGCTGTGTGCGACTGTTGTTGAAATTTTGCACATTTATGATTTGATGTTTTAAATACCTTATTGCCAATCGATTGATAGTGTGGTTACTTAGGCTCCCTGCCAATTGAGTGTTACTGTCCATTGATTGCTTTTTAATGTCTTTTAATTGACTGGTTAATTTGATTTGTTACATGGAGTGTAAATGTATCTTTTGTGTCTATATAATTGTTTTTTATTTTGTGTAAAACTAATTTTGTCATAACACAATAAAGATTATTAACAGGGTCTGTCCTTTTCTAATATTTACTGGTAGTTTGCATTGTGTATTTTCATGAGTAGTAATTACTTCTTTGATTTGGACTTCAACAGCATAAGGCAGCAATTGGGATGACCAAGATACGTTTTATAGATCATTGAAGTCCATCTGGTTTTTTGATTCAGGGCCAGACTTTATTATTGATCAGAACTAATTTGATTGTGAATCGATATAGTATGTAATTGCCAAAATAAATATCAGACATGACATCTCTCATGGCCCAACAATTATGGTTTACCTTTTTATTTCCAATTTGGATTTGCAGCATTCCCCTCCTGGTAACCATATATTTTGAATCTATTTGATCAGGTCCAGACTCCCATTTATCTATCAAATTAAATGTGTGAATGTTTTGATCCTTTTGTAGTTTCCTGAGTAATATTTGCTTATTGAACGTCTTTCTTGAGTCAAGCAAACTTTTGAGAGAACTGTTGTCTTACCTTCATTCAATGAATGGGGAAGAATGTGAGTTCTACTTTTCTTTGTATTGAAGCTAAACTACTGACTCCGTTTTCTGAGTCATCCTCTGTTTGAACTTGGTCCTCAATGGAGGACTGTCGTGGATAGAATTTCAGGAGCCCACTCATTGTTTGGGGTTAGATTTATTCTCAAGGGTTCAGTAGAAGTCTCTTCACTTCCATCTTGTTCGTTCACAGGTATGAAAGTGATGTCTGGAACTTAATCTCCTCCCTATCAGGATGTTGTTCAATCAAATGACAGGTGCCATTCAAACTGACAAAAATTGACACTTTAAAAAAAAAATTTAGTTAGCCGGCGAGTTTGGGTCCAGAGGTACTGGTTCACGCAATCTATCAGAGGCATAATCCTCCAAAGTAAATCATTTCCTACAGAAGTGTTAGTGTACTAAAAGAAGTAATAGAACTATGGTCTCTGCTGGCCTGCCACACTCACCACAAAGCCCATTACCAAGCCCCCTTGCATGCACAATCCAACCCCCCAAACAAACACACCGGCTGTTTAAGAGGGACTGTTCAGTGCAGTGCGCTGAAGGGCAGGTTTCAACTTCTTCGTACACTTTTATTTATTATAAACCATTCTGGAACAGTTTCTTTTTAAAATAAAAGTATAGGAACACAAAATACAAAAGTATGGGTTTTGTTCATTTTCAGTCTCAAGTCTTGGTTTTTCTTGGTAAATTTCTTTCTTTTAGTTGAGGTTCATTTTTGGACCTAATTTCTCTCTGATTCTCTCTTCTTTTGAAGGAGGTATTACATCTGTAAAAGAAGCAACACTGGGTTTTATATCCTCAGAATCCACTTCTTTTTCAAATGTAATGGTGACATTTTTCAACTCACTGAATATTGCTTTCTTACTTTTTTCTGGTTTTATTTCAAGGAATAAAGATGGTTCACAATCGAGCTTTGCCATTTTTTCAGCAAAATCATGAATATTTTTGCAGGAGGCAAGAGAAGCTTCTTCTAAGGGTTGGCATATCTTTCCTCTCAACCCACTTCTTTCCTCTTCGTTGCATATTTTGTACTTCAACAATTTCCTTTTTCTCATTGTCCACGCTGACCTGCAGATTCATTCTGGCCAGGGTTTCTGTGAGCATTAGGATCAGAATTTCCCTATAGGGATATGTTGAATTGACCAATACTCTGTCAAATGCTTGACTTGTGGCTCCAGTTGTGAGAATCTCTCCACACTTTCTGGACGACTTGGTCTTCATTGTTCATATCTCTGTCCTTTTCTACAAGGGTAACTGTTTCTTGTAGGTGAGTAGTGTTGATAGTTCTGAGAATTATTGTTGTATGCATTGTTGGATCTCCTCTCACCTTGGTATTGTGATCTGTTATCCTGGATCCTAGGAGGAGGTGGAGGGGCACTGTCTTGGTAATTACTCCTAGAATGTAGCAATTGGCTTCTCTCCCTGGAATAATTCGGAGTCAAATTTCTTAGTGAATTTTTTTCTGGTTTCTGAGTATTTCTATCTGTGGGAGGAACGCACTTTTAGCACATGATGAGTTTTGAGCCTAAATACTGAGGTCCTATGTAAGTCTCTGGTTTTGTATGGTCAGTATTTTCTATGCCAGATGGAGAACTATTTGGCTGATTTGAACCGTTGGTCTTCTCTGTCTTTTAGGTTCTTTAAGATCACAGGAGTATGTATTTGGGTCCTCTGTCTCTAAGTCCAAATGAGGAGTATGCTTCATCTCACTTACCTTAATGGTGGCTAGAGCAGGCATTTGTTTGTGGTTCTTTTCCTTGTTTTTGTATGTAGTTGGGTTCTGTACTTCATAGATCCTTGTGGCATGCGTGATTATCCATTCAAGGGTTCTCAAGTAATCAAAAGCATACACTAACTGGTTCACTATATATTTTCTAAGGCATGGAAGAAAGTGGTTTTGAATTCTCGACTTTCAGTATCCACATGCTGAGAAATCTGGGTCAAATGCACACTTGAGCTCTGCAGCAAACTCCCATTAAGATTGATCCTCCTGCTTGCAGGCTTCTTGTGGATTTCATTAAGTTGAAAAATATTTCAAAATGTCTGCCTTGTAAGAGGACCATGTGTAATGATTTTGATCTTACAGCACAGCAAATAAACTAGAAAAATCGGGAGAGAATGTCCATTTTAGAAAACCCATGTTATTCCAATCATTCTTCAATCCACATGATGTCATCATCTGTTTGCACATTTCTAAATGCTCCCAAACAGAATTTTCATGGTAAGGCATCATAAAGCATTTTGTAACCTTAATCTGTTTGGGTTTTCTTATTCTATGTCTCTTACCTTGGATCCAGTTCCCTCATTATAATCAAAGGCAGTCCTGTAATCCCTTTCCCTGCTTGCATATTTTTCTCCTTTGTCGCTATGACTACAATGAGGTTGTTCATGTAGACGGTGCTGGGGACCCTCTCTAATTTCTCTTTCCCATTGGTCTTCTGGATTATGGGCCTCACATCTTTTCTGAGGGGCTGGATAGTATCGTGTGTCAACATATTGTCATATTGTTGCTCAAACTTAGTATTTCTCCATCTACCCAGGGGTTCTGGAGCATCACCAGGGTCCCTATAATAAATTGGTGCTTGTTAGGTTTTTTTAAGTTGCATTTTCTGTCATTCAACTTCAGCCAAGAGGGCTGAGTGATCTCACCATTTAATCATGTCCTGTATTATTGTTCCCTTAACTCATTTTCATCTCTTGCCTCACTAACTCTCTCTTTGGGTGTACTCTCACTCCCTCTCCTGTCCAATCAAGACATGATAAGTGTGCCACTCGCCTCTCCTCTATCTGGCGCCCCCTAAATCTTGCATAATGCCGTGTGCGTCAAACCCACTAGCATGACTTTTGACACTGAAGAGGTAGTCTCAGGGATTGGGGACCACCTCCCTCTTCCATGAAACTGACCTGACTGCGAGTTTTATCAATGACATCTTTAATTTCTTGTCTAAATCTAGCATTGTGATCCATTTCAATTATAATTTTCTGTTTACTTCATAATAGCTGTTCCCTAGATTCATTCAAATGCCCTACTTTTGGAAGTTAGTGGGTCTTTTCCATTCTGCAATTCCTTGTATAGTGAATCACTTTGCTGCTGAAAGTTTTGCGTTTCCTCAGTTGACTCTTGACTGATAGTGCACACGCTGTCTAATTCTTTCTTTAGTGTTCAATCCCTAACTTTTCATCATCAAGATCTTTGGTAATTATGTTTAGGTTTTCTCACAATTGGACATTTCGCTCTATTCTCTGCACTAATTCTTCTATAGCCACTTTTTTGCGTCATTTTGTATTTGTGCATGTGTCAGTTGCAAGGTCGGCTGATGTAATTGTTGAAAAGCAGTCTCTTTTTCCAGAGAAAGCCGAGCGCTTTGCCTCTTAATAACTTTAATATCATTGTGCAGATGATCAAATTCAGTCTGTGAGTCAACCTGGTTCCTTATAAATGTTGTATTTTCCTCACAGCTCTATTTTAATCATGTTTCTAAAATCGCTAAGTCATATAGTAAAGCTACAATATTATTGGCTTGTTTAGATATTTGGTCCTTCAATTCCTCAGGTGCCTGTATACATTGGCTATGAATGTCAATCAGGTCTACGAGTTAGGCCTCTAAGCGCTATTTGGATTCTTGCACCAATGCTAATTCTGCAGAGGCCTCTTGTGTATTCTTTGTCACATTGTGCAATCCATGTGAGTTTTCTGGCAATCTATTTTCCCCCATTTGAAGGTAAAAGAGAAGGTAGGCAAAAAGATTCACATGATTCTATTTTTTCCTCAGCTTTTGTAGCGGTAATATACAATTTTTTGAGGGTTTTACCTAGCATGCCATCTTGCACCCAATTATCTGCGTCCTCACATTCAATCATCTGTCTCAACTCTGACCACCATGTTTCAAAATCCTGTGCCCGCCATTGGCCCAACAAGAAATATCCGCTGCACTGTCAATAGCTACATCCAAAAACACACTTTCACTTTTAGCTATGCAAAATCACTAACACTGCATGTACACTCTTATTTAAGAAATTATGCAGGCATTAAATCCTCTCTCAAAGTGATGATCCCTAATTTAACTGCTATGTCTTGTCACTTCCTAAAAAAATATACTTCTGTGTCTGCCCTGAAGTTGAAATACTCCAAATATTCATATCCAAATTATTTTTTTGAAACCCCACCGTTATACAAGATTGAGGAAGAATTCTTGCCTAGCTACCGAAAGAGTTACATTAACTTCCAGATACATTTACAGATAACCACACCAAGAAAACTAAGACCTCCTAAAAATCTACCAAATAATGGTGGAAAAACACATGACGAGGCATTTAATTTGGAAACTCAATGCAACAAGGCATTTAATTAGGTTTCTCAATGGAAACTATTTGAGATGCCTGTACATCGATGGGACTATGAAAAAGGGGCCGTCTAATTTCAAGCATCAATTGAATCCCTCACACCTGTGTTAGTCAATACATTAATGCATGTACATCGGCTATGTCATCAACCTAAGACCCCGGCCTACAAGCCCCCATTCTGTAACTGTATTTTATAGATGTTTGGCTAGGTTCACATAGATGTGATATGCCAATTTAACACCACACTCCCCCCTGTTAATACAATACCACCCCACAATTCAGGTCAAAGGACAGAGAGGTTCACATAGATGTGATACGCCAATTTAACACCACACTCCCCCCTGTTAATACAATCCCACCCCACAATTCAGGTCAAAGGACAGAGAGTGAGGTATTTAAAAATCAAATGTAATTAAAATAATTAGATCAACTTTAGACAACTGGGCCTGAAGCTTTATCCTGGAACCCAACTACAATATGGTATGCATACAATCATGCAAAACAAATGTATACCCCTACATGAATCTCATTATTACAAGTTCACAAAGGGATACACTTTCAATCATAACAATATCCATATACCCACTGACTTTTGTGCTTAGGTTTGATATGTTATGTTATGCTAATGTTTCTTTTATAGCGCACTGTTAACCAGAGGTATCCTGGTGCTGGGAGCAGAAAGAATAAACAAACAAAGAAGGAAGAGTGAAAAGCCAAAGAGACATGGGAAGAGAAATGTTTGGAGCAATTTCCTAAAAAGTAAAAAGTCTTCAATTAATCTGAAGGAGAGGGGAAGGACATTCCAGAGGCAGGGGGCCACCACAGAAAAAGCACAACCACTACCATGGTCTTCCTTAACTGAGGAACCACTAACAAACCAAGGCTAGCTGTACGAAGAGCCCTGATTGGGACATAGGGCGACATCTTGTCCTGTAGAAAGGCTGTTCCCTGCATATGTAGCTCCCGATGGGTAAGGCAGAGAGTCTTGGACTTAATCTGACACTGAGAGGGCAGCCAGTCGAGCTGTGTCAAGATATGCGAGGCATGAGAAAAACTAGGCATGCCCACCACCAGGCGTGCAGCAGAATTTTGCAAGCTCTGAAACCTGCAAATGTGGTATTTGGGCTGGGCAAAACATACCGCATTGCAGTAAGACTCCAGAAATAGCCATAGCTATAACAGGGCCCCATAGGTGTTGGGGAAGGAAGGGAAACACCTTCTTGAGCATTTTGAGTTTTTAAAAAAAACTATTTGCAAATAGCGCTAACCTGGGTCTCAGGTGATAAAGAAGAGCAGATTTGAATCACAAGGTTTTTTTTAGAGAAATAACAGGCACACGCATATTCCCAAATCTAGCAGGCCAGATGCCTGAGTTTCACGCTTGACTCTGAGCCAGCAGACTGATTATCATAACCTCAGAATTCTCACCATTAAGATTGAGCCAGTTAGTACTCATCCAGTTGCCTATAGATGTAAGGCACAAACTCAGCCACCTGGCCGAGCCAGCTGGATTCTGGTCCACTCTCACAATAAGTTGGGTGACATCTGCATAGGAAAAGAAACGACACCCGTGGGAGCCGAACAACTATGCCAGGGGCCTTATGTAAACATTAAACAAGAGAAGTAATATGGCAGAGCCATGTGGGATGCTGCAGGTCACATGAGTGGTACAACCCTAAAGGGAGGCACGGAGAGAGCCTTAGAATGGTGGGAAACAAAAGAGGCAAACCACTAAATGGCTGGCCCAGTGATGCCAACATCTTCGAGGCGGCGACACAGAATACAGTGGTCGATTTTGTCAAATGCTCCAGAAAAATCAAATCAAGCAAGATCTCTTTTCTGAAGATCACTTACACAAGTCTCATTAAAATATTATACACAATGCACATATGGTTAAACATGTGTTTTTCTCCAGCATCAAGAGACATTTTTTAAAAACAAAATATAGTTATGCACCAACTCCCCTGTGCAGTTATGAGATAGTGAATATATTAAACAAGTAGAGGACACTTGACATTTAGGCATAGTCCAGCTAACCAGCTAACATAGGGATATGTGTTAAGCCAGTGACTCGATTGCATTGGCTCATGTAAGTTTGCATTCACAAATACTGTCCACGGGAATCTATTTTTTAAGTTATGAACCACCATGTACACCACATTTCCTGCATATTAGGTGCAGTTCACTATAGATATATCAATGTGAATTTCATTACAAAGAGATTGGTTCTTTCATACATCAGAATGTACATGTGTGTGGTGTGTGGTTTTACTTGCACATGAACTCATCCTTTTCTATCCAGAAACATGTGCAATTTTAAAAGGGCATGCTTTTACGGTTTTCAGTCTCTTTATTTTTCTGGGCTGGAAATTTACTATTCTCAAGTTACAGATATTTAGTTAAAAAGTCTCTTCCTTCCCTAGTACTCCTGTCTCTGCCTAGGAATTTATAAAAAAAAGGTGCCAGATAGGCCTTGATCTTCCAGGCTATTGTATGCTCATCAACAAAAAAGTAATCAAGGCTTCCATGTCAGACACCATCCACCAAATTCTGCATACCAAATTAATTCTGCAAAAATATCTATTTTATTCACATATAAAAAGTTTAAAACTATTCAAAATAGATGTACATAGACAGAAAAACCAGCAAATAATGTGTAACTCAACATAAATCAAGTATGAACATCAATATGTATAACTAAATATAAAACAAGAAACATATATATTAAACATCAATCCAAAACAGAAAACACATGACATATTTATCTAATAATGTGAATACAAATGATACATCAGGGGACCTCTAAATCGTATTAGTACTTTCTGTGAGCTGCCCTTCATTTGCAGTGTCTTGATTTCTGCTGATAGTCAGTTGACACATTGTCTCGGCCATTCTATGAGAGTCAACTAGTACTCCAATAGTATACAGCCTTCATCTTGATAGAACCAATGCTTTAATGACCACCAAATCTGTTCCTGTGTATTTCTTACATCTCCTCTGTTTTGCCAATCAATAGTTGACTTTATGTTGCCAACTCTCACGATATTAACTTTTCATTAGTGACGTTGGCCTTCTTCTTCTAGTGGCTGCTCCAGATTAATGGATTCAGCATTCGAGTATCAAGTTTGTTTAGAGGATCAGGCTATAGACTGAATCATAGAGAACTGTTCTCTCTAGCAGCATTTTGAAATATGTATTGAAAGACGGATAAACGGCAGGATGAAGTTAAGGAATTGGTTACCGGGAGTATTTACATTTATTGGGACTGCATGAAAACAGGATGTGATTCTGTTTATTTTATATGTTGTCACGACTTTTAAGTCATTTCCAACTTATAATTCTGAAAAGCTCTCTTTTGTCTGCAACATATCAAACACTCAGTACATCAGAGATTTCCTGATGATGCAAGTCTTCATTTTTCTTTCTACATTTTTAAGTACTTTTTGGTTTATGTAAATGCATTGAGATTTATTGTGTGTGCACTTGAAGCAGTTCCCCTCAAGAGGGCATAGACAGCATGACATCTAAACTTTCTTTCTCCATGTGCGTTCTCACTATTGCTAGTAACTGTTCTTGGGTATACATATTTTCAGTGACCTTTATCCTTAGCTATTCTAAGTAACTGGCAGATACTGTGCATCTAAATGGCAGTGCCCCTTTCTGCTGATCTCACCTTGCTAATGGATTCAGTTTATGAGTTTATGTGACTCACATTTATACGCCTGTCTTGAATGCATAAGTCCAAGCCTGAAGACAATTTACAATGTTTACATGTTCATGTCTTGGTGGTTTTAATCCATCTGGCCTAACTATAACCTATACATAAATTTGTTTCCAGTTTCCACTGTACTGTGACTCTGAACTCTTCAGTATGCCTACAAGTGTTAACAGAGCTTAAAATGCAATTTGATTCTGTACTACTCATTCCATCTCTTGAGTTTCAAACAATATAGTTTGAATGAATTAGAAATATGGCAGAATAAAGGAACACCTTACATATCCCCACATTGATTGGAATTTACTTTTCTCTGTTATGACATCATACTTACGTATGCTGTTCACATTGGAAAGACACATGACTAAAATCCAAGCATAACTTTTGACTAAAAGGTGTGTAGTATTCTGTGCAAAATAACTACTATAATATTCGACCTGCCTTTCACATGTAGCATCGTTCATTCTTGGTGTAATGAACCTCCATAGTTGCGCTGACAAAGGCTTTGGCAAATGCCTTGGCAGCTTCAACCATGGAGGAACTTCAAGTCCTAACAAGCTGAGGGGAAACTATCGAGCACAGTGTGTCATTTATGTTAAGTGTTGCAGTGTAATGCTGTGCTGCACCACCGGGAATTAAACATCCAGTAGGAAAAAGGGCTCCGGAACAACTTGGACGGCGCTCTACAATGCAAGTAAGTCCTAGAGCCTGCACCTTTGTCCTTCATCATCCTGTTACCTGTTTCTCTTTACCTGAGGCTTGCTTGCATTTCTTTGTGTCCTACCTGGTTCTGCCTACCTATCCTGCCTCCTATCTCCCCTTCCTTATGGTTCTGATTCTCCTTCTCTTGTACAGATTGACTCCCTGTTTACCGACCTTACCTCTCTATTGACTCTGTCCTTCATCATCCTGTTACCTGTTTCTCTTTACCTGAGGCTTGCTTGCATTTCTTTGTGTCCTACTTGGTTCTGCCTACCTATCCTGCCTCCTATCTCCCCTTCCTTATGGTTCTGATTCTCCTTCTCTTGTACAGATTGACTCCCTGTTTACCGACCTTACCTCTCTATTGACTCTGGATCTCCCTCAGTCTCCTTGGTCATCTTGTTGTGTGTGGAACTGTACTTTTCTTGGATTCCTTGAATTGTGCCTTTTTTTTGTTGCATGTTTTATTTATTTTTCCTTTTGTTACAATTTCTTTCTTATAAGACTTGGATTGGACTTCTTGTACCTAATTTTCCTTAGTTTTGTCTGCATGTCAACGTGTTATGTCCCTGTGACTTCTGCCCATTTTTGTCACGCGTCAGGTTGTTGTGTGGGTTCCTGACCTATGGACACTGTGCTCAGGGAGGATTACCAACCCAATTAGGATCTTCGTTGTTGTCGTTCTCAATCTAGATAAGTGTCATTCATTATGAAATTTAGTCTATCCTTTATCGAGTGGTTCTGATAGTATTCTTTTTGTCTCTACAGCCTTAGGGTCCTCATCATTAGTGTCAATTTTTTCCTCCCGCCTTTTGGGCTTACCGTGGTGACCCATGTAACTAGTAGTCTCCTCATAGGTGTGTCAGATGGGCGAATAGGGCATTCCTCACAGACTCTACCTGACAAAACCTGACACTTGGAACACTTGAAACCTTACAGTTGTCTCTGTTCAAAGCTGAATTCCCAAATTAATAACATCCTGTGGTTGACTGTTTAGGCTCAAGATTTCACACATGGCAGAGACATGCTTTGCCAAGAAGGCATCTGCTCTCCACAACACATATTTAAGATTGCCAAAAAGGCATCTGTTCTCCACAACACATATTTAAGATTGTCATTGGTGGAAATACCTTTTTGGTACATTTTCTGTGAGTTGCACAATGGCTGGAAGACAACATGTCAGTGTATATTGGTATTATGTAGTCTGGCTCTAAAAATAAATTAGCTCAATAGTAATTTTCCAACCTTTGGGTGTGTTCAACAATTTTACAAGTATCCCATTTTAATGCGACAACAAGAAATAGGCAGAAATCCCTAATAAGCACCAACGTTGTTACATGTTATTTCTCTTGCTCTCGCCAGTAGGGCCTTTTTCATATTTTTGCCTTTAGGCCTCATCCTTATTGTCTATAAAATATGCTACATACAGATAACATTGGTTTTGCCAGCAAAACAACTAAGATGGCTACAAATCTTTACATCCCTTTACACATCCAGTTGATGAGGTTTTTTCATGTGTTCTAAAACACAGACTACATCTTGCCTGTTTGTAAAGTGTGATAACAAAATTAAAAAACAATATTCTAACCCAGAGCAAACATGCAGGTGTGAATAGAATACGAGGTTCAACAAGAGAAATTCAATAAGGTCCTGGTGTTCAAACTCATAAGAATCAGCTTTGTACATTTCTGGTGATTGATTGTAGAAAACAATTGTCAAAGTTACAATTCACATACCCTGAGAAGGAAGGTAAGTATGTATAATGCCATCTATGATTACAAAAGAGCAAATGTTGAAGTGTTATTTCTTCTTTCCCAGAGTCCCTGAAAGCAAGTGATAATAAACAGACTTTAGAGCATTTTGATAGATAGAAAAGGTTACCCATATTGCTGCAAAATGGATGATTGATTTGCTAATATTCCATACAACATATTTTTACATTGTGTTAATTAATAATATATCACAACCATGAGCGTTTCATGACCTTATTTCAAATCACAAGGATATTTTAAAACAGCTTCACTTAAAATTGGGCACCGTTAGCATTTAGATCTACCCATAACTGTTCAGCCATAAAAGATGCAGTCAAGCTAAACACAGGTTTGTAACCAGGAGAATTCAGACTTTCTGAACAATCAGTCTTGAACAGATTCACACAACTTTTGCCATGTGATGAGTGAATTCATACCTTTGTTCGTTCTCATCCTAGAGAGGCTAATGCACATTATTAAAAATAGTTAATTCATACAAATAGAATGTTAGTGATTTTCAGACACGAGTTTGAAAAAAATATTTAGTATTATCATACTTATTTTAACAAATGTGTCCCCTATAGGATATGTTATGCTAAGGCGAAGGAAGGATTGAACATATTATCTATTCCACTCTGAAGGGAATGCTTCATTCTGAGAGTCATATTCTCATTTAATTTATTCCAAAGATATGCAATGTACATCTGCGAGGTGCCAGTGGCAAAAAATTGGGGAAGTGGTAAATCGAACCGTATTTAAAATTCTAGGCTTTCTGCTGTTACATGATTCCTCAGCTAATGGAAAAATCAGCACATATGACAATAAGTGGCTAATGATGGCTTAACAACTTGCAAGAAGAAAGCATTAAGCATGTGTAATTTTGAATCAGCCCTAAAATGTGAGAGGTATTTGTAAGACATGATACACGGACAGTGTATAGTGCAGTATCCAGGTTCCAAAGAGTTTTTTTTCAGATTGATGGTCTGAGGAGATTGTCTTGACTATCTGAGAGAAATACACCCACTACAAACTGTGCTTTGTTATTTTCCAGTTCCCTCATTATGAGTGTGTGTAATGCATGAGAATATGTAAATAATGCGAAAAAGTGGACATTGAAATGGGGCAGAGCTGCCTCTCCAGGAGGCACAGAGAACGTAATCCTGAAAAAGTACTGAATCTCTTTAATGCAATTAATTCAAAGGCCTGTTTTAAAATAAGCAGTGACATACAGATAGATTGTTCCCCTCTTCTGTTGGATCCAAACAGTGGATTAGCTAGGCATAGTGGTGTAAACTTTTCCTTTCCGAAATTGATTGTGAATTGTCACAGAAAGTTGTTCATAAGAAAATAATTTGGACAACGCTTGATGGCTTAAATTATCTGTGTTAGCCAGACACCCGGGGTATTATGGCATGTATGCATCACTTTTGTGGAATTAATGTAAACTTTTGCAGCACATAATTGTGTTTTTTGTTGTACTTCTTCCACTTTTAGTTACACCTCATCCCCACTCAGTGGGTTCCGGCACACTCAAAACCCACAAGTACCTTACTGTAGGGTTTATGATTCGCTAGACGCCTCCCGCTCCCCTCCCCACCACCCGGTACAGCTGTACCCTTCCTCTGTATCCCACTACCCGCTGTATATCTGTTCTGTTGTTACAACTCATCCAGAACAGAACTGCGAGACTTCTCCTTGGCCTCAAGCCCAGGGACCGTATCTCTCCAGGACTGAAATCTCTACATTGGCTCCCAGTGGCTGCGAGGATTAAGTTCAAAACCCTCTGCATTGTCCACAAGGCCTCTGGGGCCTGGGGCCTAAATACCTTCAACTCTCTCTTCCTAAATATATTCCTTCCCGAGCCCTTCGCTCATCTGTCTCCAACTCCCTCAGGGTCAGCCGCTTCTCGAAGCAACGAGCTGGGGGTAGATCTCTCTCCGTGGCAGGGTTCTCCCTCTGGAAAAGCCTTCCTGCCTCCCTGAAACTTGAGGAGAACCATCTCCGGTTCCGGAAGCATCTCAAAACCTTCCTCTTTGCTTCTGCTTTCTCTCTACCTCTCCCCTGCTAAATTCTTCACTGAAACTGCACTGAATATGCAACTGGGCCACCCTCACCGACCTCGGTCCTGGGCCCAGCCACTCTCCACTTGCACTGCCTCCCTGGCAACCCCTGCACTGTGGGACTGTCTCTGTATCCCTACAGCCCCTCCTTCCCAGCACTTGTCTGCACTTACCTTGCACTTGCCACCAGCTGGCCCTATTTATTTATTTTTTATTCTACTTACTTTGTACTGCACTTCCCCCTCCCCTTCCCCTTGCACTTTTTCCCTTCCCCCTACCCCTGCACTTGCGCGGTCTGAATGTCACCTGGCCTAGTAGGATCGTTGTCTGTCTTCCCCTTGTTCCCCCCTCCCTGCCTCGTCGCGCCTTGAAACACTTGTGTATAGGCGCGTTACAAATGCCATATCATATCATATCATACCTCTAAAAAGTGCTCTGTTATGCATCTGTACTGTTGTATACCTCGGTAGAGCACTGTTATGTATCTGTATTGTTGTATATGTCTGTAAAGTGCTCAGTTTCTTCTCAAAGCCAGGTCCGATCTCAATAAATACAATAATAATAGTAATGATTATGATTATTGCCAACATGCTGAATTTGCTATTGCTTTCATTCATCACATCAGAAGGGAAACAGGGATAGCGGGGCTGGCATATCTCTTTCAGAGACATGAGGTGCTGGGTGGGGAGTCTGGTGCAAGCAGGCAAGGGTGTTAGCCAGAGCTGCAGTCCCAGGCCTTAATACTCTTTGCCCTAGGACCCATGCTCCATTCACTCATGTTCTGTTTCCCTTAACGTCCGTTGTCTCTCCCTCATGCTCCCTCATTTGAACCTATTTACATTTTACCCTGGTCAGCCCTCTCCCCTTCTATCCTCTACCCCAGTGCCTCCTCCCTCCTTTTGTGATCTGCAACTCCCTTTATATTTCCCTTTCAAACTGAAGGCCTAATTCACAGAACGTTTAGTGTGGTGCAAAGTGATCTTGCACTCAAAAGTACTCTTTGCACTGTTCTGAGGGAATCGCCTATACCTTTACGGGTTAAGAGGTGCTGATATAAGGAAAAGAAGAGGAGGAGCCTCAAGGAGGAGGAGGCGAGTTAGTTAAATAAAGTATATGAATGAAGTGAGACGGTGTCCCGTGTTCTCTGTTCTTCGCCCAGGCTTACCAACTGGTGACGAGGATAAAATGAACCGTCATCCTGCCCAGCTTGCCCGAGCAGCTGTCCTTCTGTGAGCCACATGAAGACTTGTCCGCCGAGATCCCGGCAACCATTCAGGAAATCCGTCTGTCCTTGTCACCGGAGTGGCTGGCGTTCCGTAAGGGAAGTCTGCCCATCCTTGCTACTGCCAGAGAGGTTGGCATCCTTTGCTTTGCACATTATATATATTGCCTATGACTATGTAACTAAGCATGTACTGTAACAAGTGCTACAATGTCCGCGGACTTATGTGCGCTATATAAATGCTAATGAAACAAAAAAACAAATACTGTGCCGCAGTAAGCCTGCTGCCGGAGAGCCGGCATCTGCGCATGAGCTATTAGTTCATCCGTGCCGACACAGGAGCCGTTATGCCATCGGCTCACCCATAATGTGAAAGGTGGCATACCACCAAATCACACATCTCGTCCGGCTCACCTGCTCCACAAAAGAAAATAAGAAAAAAAAACATCACAGGCCGGGGAAATTGTTAAGTCAACGACATGTAACGCGCTTCATTGCAATAAAACGATCAAGGACTAGACACCAGACACAAAAAGGGATGCGCTGCTCAGACCAAGACACCAACTGAATACACCACCATGGTAAGGACAGCATGTCACTCTACACCTGATGGACCACCCATAGAGCCTGATGACCAACCAAAGGCGTGCATAGCTTCCACGATGAACAGCAAGTGGGCACAAAAAATAAATAAATAATTAACTAACCCACGCCATAACCACATAGATGCAGTTCATCCAGGACAACAGAGGAAGGGGGAAGGTAAAACCACGTAGAACGAACAACACTACTAGGCACGAGCGCCCAACACACTGACCACCATGGTGGACCCAGCAGGGGAACAGGGTGTAGCACAGCGCACCACCAGCAATGTGGCATTTTTTAGGAAGCCATGCCCATTCAGCCTCCAACTCCAGCTGGACAGAGGACCCAGAAGGACTGCATGGATCGAAGATTTTACTGGATTCATCAAGGCCGCTGGTGAAGAAAAGTGACAAGTGCTCAAGGACCTATTCACAAATCTAGCAGGGACGTAAATCAACAGCATCATCAAAATCATCACAGCAGAATACAGAACCACCTATGACGCCCATGTCGCTGCCCTGGATAGGAAACAGGGATTATGAACGGTATGTGTTCAACCAGTGCCAACAGGCGTCTCATGACACAGTAAAAGAATTCATCACACGCCTGTGCCAAAAGCTGGTACACTGCCAATTCTCATCTTTTTCAGATGACAAAGTGATTAGACTCTGTGTCAACAAAGAATGCATGTCGTACATACTGCATAAACGACTCCTAAAGAAGCACCTGTCGATCGACAAAGTCATTGAGACCGCAAGAGTCCACGAGAGTGTGGAGATCAAAGTATCCACTGAGAAGCCCAATTAAAAGACTGATAGAGACGACTCTGTAACAGCCCTCACCAGCGGTAGCGATGCAGGGAGAAGGGCACTCAACTACCAGACCCCGCAGAGGGGAGCGCCAGGGCAAGGTTACCCAAAGACAAGACCAGAGTCACGCTCACAGAGACCATGCTACCGATGCAGCCAGATGTTCTCCCAAATGAGCTCATGC
Source organism: Ambystoma mexicanum (assembly GCF_040938575.1). Classification (NCBI taxonomy): domain Eukaryota; kingdom Metazoa; phylum Chordata; class Amphibia; order Caudata; family Ambystomatidae; genus Ambystoma; species Ambystoma mexicanum. The sequence continues at coordinate 294,655,970 of NC_090941.1, forward strand.
CTGGTGATGAATCAACGATGCTCCAGGTGTGGAAGATAAGGCCAAGAAGGGAGACCGTTCCCACCAGCCCGACAGAATCTGGTGACACAAATCAACTGGGCACAGCCATACAGGCCGAACCCGATAAGCACACAGTGGAGACAACCACAGATCAACTCACAGCAGCCAAGGAGAATGGTGAGAGCGATGGACTATGGCCTAGACTAGGAGGAGCCCCTGGATGGTAATCAGCAGCTACAACTAGACTAGTACACAGGCCACTATGTCTACCTAGGCAATCTGTATGCAAACTGGGACGAATTCACATATGGCCACGACCCAGAATTTCCCAAGGATACACAGGCAACAAGATAGCAGTGAAGCACTGAAAGTAATGGTGGACATGGACACAGTCATCCATTTGTTCCTAATTGACACGGGAGCCACCATCAACATCATGGGGGAACAGCAGTTCCTACCATATGGGAATAAATGGGATCTGGTACCTGGAGAATGATACAATAGAAGCCGCAATGGGGGCCCACGCTGTGGATCTCACCCCTAGTAGTGGTACCCAAAGATGGAAACAGACTTTGACTATGCGTCGACATGCGTCAGTGACAAATACCGCCATTGAGAGGACATGGTCATGCAGCTAAACTGTGCAATGTACTTTTCCAAGCTGGACCTGAACCAGGGGTACCACCAGCTGGAACTGCACCCTGACTCCTGGGGAATCACTACCTTTGCCACCCATGATGACTTATAACGCTACAAGCGGCCGAATTTTTGAATTCCTCCGCTGCAAAAAGATGTCAGGAGAGCATTAATCATCTGCTTTGTCGAACGGGAAATCATATCATGCCCCCTTTTGTTAGCCCAGTCGCTCTGCGAAGAAATCCGCGTTGCAAGGTCCTGACCTTAGATCAGTATTAGCCGCCATTTTAGGTCATCCGCCATTTTAGATTCTCTCTCTAAAGTCACCCTGTGTTCTAAGATGGTGGACAGTGTTGTTTTGAATGTAACATGGCCGTCTTGACCTCTGTGTACAAGTTAATGTATAAACTGCCCGCAGGCCAAATGTTAGGTTCATGTACTGAGACCTTGTCCTTCGTTGACCTGTGTATAGAGGATTACCTTTGCCAACGAAGCTAAGCCATGAACATATATTGTGCACAATACTGTTTGAGCAATTTATGTGAACACTTGTTTTACTATATTGTATAAAGATATGTGCAAAGGCTCAACGTGAAATCCAAAGACACACTGTTGCTATTGTAACTTGTTGGCGAATGTATTAAGGATAACCCCTAAATGTATAGTTACATAAATTAGGAACAAACTCGGCACGAACCCTAGATCCGAGATTCATTAACCATCAAGTGGGCTGAACATCAGATTATACATGGTATAAAAGGTGCGACTATTCTACTGTACAGTCCCACTCACTGAGCACACTGAACAGGGCTGGTATTCGCTGTGTTGTACTGAGGGCCTGATAGCTATCTGTTGCTTTGTCCTTTGCAAGTGTTCAGTTGAAGAATAAAGATCTGTGTATTTTTTGAACCCGCGTTTGGTGTATTTCCTTTTGGGGTACTCAGCCTCGATATATTCTTTTTGCTTTCAAAGATGGCGCCCGAATAGGGACCCTCAAGATTGATGCCAGCTTGATGAAAGTTGATGCGGCTATCGGACCGGATCGGACGGTGTAAAAGGGGCCCCGTTCCTGAATGAGAAGTGACACCTCAGCAGCGCTGCATGGCCCGATCGCTGGACGGTGAGCACGCGGTCCGAGTTGGCATCTTGACGAGGGTCCACTTATCGAGGCGGGCAGATTTGCCGAAATCACCAAACCCGAGGTCAAATTTGTTAGAGAAAACTTTGAAATCCGATCGGACCTCCTTAGGATTGATCAGGTGAGTCGTGACCCAATTCTTAAGTATCCTTATAATTTGTTTTGGTGCATTGCACTCACGAGTTCAGTTACTGACCAGGTAACACCAGTATTCTGATGTGCCTGGGAAATTGTCTGCCTGCTTCAGGGCGTTATTCCGCGATGACAATCTTTGGAATTTAGCCGTCCAGCGCCACAGGAGGGTTCACCGGCTTATACTATGTACTGTAAGCATGGCATTGGTAGTATAGTGTTTAATGATCTTTGGCACAGACAAACTAGACATGCTTCCAGACTTCAGTGGCCAATCAATGATAGTTTTGAAATCCCTCATGTTGAGTATTTAGAATCTATATTATTAAAGAAAAAGGCTAGACCTGCAGCATTTGACGTGTTACAGAATTGGAAGAGAGAAGCTTTACAGCAGGTTAAAAGTAGAGAAAAACATGCGTGCCGTCATAAGACGAACGCCGAAAAAGCATTGTTATATGACCAAGATAAACAGTCGGAGTCAGCTAGGAATATGGATAGGGCTTTCTCATTTGGTATCCAGAAAATGTATCCTTCTAAAGACTTTAATTTTTCCGATGAACTTATTGATAAATTGTTAAATGAACGAAGGCCTGGTGCCACTGCGCCACCTCTGTATGTTCCTCTTCCAGCTGGTTTGCCTCTTCCTGCTGTTGTTCCTCCTCCTGCTCCTCCTGCTGATCCTATCGTTCTTCCCGCTGTTCCTCTTCCTCCAGTTGTTGGTCCTCCTTTCGTAGTTGCTCCTCCACCTGCTCCTCCACTTTTCCCGTTGCACTGGTGTTAATTCCTCCATTGAACTTGCCTACTCTCCCTCTTCCAAGTGGTCCTGCAGCGCTTGTAGTAGATCAGGGAGCGGGATCGAGGGTTGTTACTCACAATACTGTACCCCCAGAGAAGAAACGCGAGTTGATTGCGTGGACTAAGCATTGTATGGAGAAGGGTGATCGAGCTAATGTTTTTTGCCACACTTTCTAGTATGGACAATTCTCCTGAGAAAAATGTTTTTATTGAGAGACTAGGGATTCATTTGTGTGTAATGTGGGACAGATTAAACAATACAGACCTCCCACAAGGGTTGCGGGATCTGAACATTTTAACATTTTCTAGAGACACTACGGAGAAAGTACAAGAGCATGTTGAGAGGGTATTTGAGTATAGAAAGGAGTTGGAAAGGTTACAGAATGAGGATGAAGATGAAGATAGTTTGGACATTATGTATGTGCAGAAACGATTCCTGCCATATTGTAAATGGATATCTGAGGAAATGGGAATTTGCACGAAAGACGCAATTAGATGGATCTCAGACACGTTGATAACTCCAGTTGAAGTATATGACACGTATAGTCAGTATACACCAGAATTGCAGAGGAAAGTGATACAGGTAATGGTAGAATACCTACAGGATGAGTGTGTAAAAAGAAAGATTTGTTGTCCCTCAGAGTTATTGAGTATTTACAATAGAGCTTTTTCACTTGACACTTCTTCGGCTGCTTTAGTGCTCGATTTGGCTCTGTTGCTTAGTAGGCATTCGGAGTTGCCTACTTCTCAGTTGCCTATGAGAGAGGTTCCTCCGACATTTGTCCCAAAAGTTGAGATTCCTGCTAATGTTGCAGAAGGTACACCTGCTCAGGATATTCCTGCACATTATGTGTCTCAGTTTGTTCATGTCCCATTCTCAAGACAGGAAGTGAACACCATTAGGCAATCTATTCCGGACATTCGGAAAAATCTGACAGGGTTCTATAAAGAAATAGAGTCTGTTTTGCAATCCTCAGTATTCACCTAAGTGATATTTATTTGTTATTTCCCGTACTCCTGCCCGTAGATTTGTGGAAACAGTTTAGGACTATAGAGGACGTAGCAGGGTTGGGAGATACATGGGCCAGCATAATTAGAGTTGATGGAGAAAGGCCAGCTGGCAAAAGACCACCTCAGGTGATATTAACTTTACCTGACAGAATCGTTGCGAAATTAAAAACTATAATTCCCGAAAAGAGAATTATCTGGGACAAGCTTACGGCCCGTGTCCAAGGGAAGTCTGAGGGTGCTACCGAGTTCTTTAATCGGTTCGAACAGGTATTCTCGGATTTCAGTGGACAAGACTTAGGCACAGAGTCTGGGAAAAGATTATTCATAGACAAATTTGTGCGTGGATTACTTCCTGACATCCAGTCGCAAATTATGTCTTCTGAGAGTGCTTGGTAAACAAAGTCTCAATCAGAAGTACTGCACATGGCTCAGTACTATGAGAATCATATCAATAATGAAAAGGAAAGAGTTGAAAAGAGAAAAGGCGATTTGAAGACAAAAGTATTATTACAGTAAATTGATAGAGGCCCTATAGGGGTAATTCACAAATTAGAGGTCAGTATGTTCCACAAGGAAATGTGCCCTTGGGTCCTGTAAACATTAACCAGTGTGCCTATTGTAGGCAAGAGCGTCATTGGCGTGCACAATGCCCGGTCCTTCGACAGAGTTCTAATAACATATTTGGGAATATGGGTAGACGACCCAGAGGACGCCCGGGTGTAGGGGGCCCTGGTAGAGGTCAGTTTGCACAAGATTCACAGCAACCTTTTTCACAGGATAATCAGGCACCAATTGTGAATACTAGAAACATATTGGATCATCCTTCTGATGCTTAACTCTCTGAAGAACTTCCTTTTGATTATATTCTGTTTAGTTAGGATTGCCTGAAGCAGGGTTTGGAACCAACGCCTATTCCCGTTAATCAGAAAGGTCCCTGCGTTAAAATGATAGTGGGAAATAGGAAACACCTATTCTTGATAGATACAGGGGCACAGAAGTGCTCCATTAATAATTCTCGGGTTCCAAACATTCCACTGTCAGGGCAAACTAATGTTTCTGTAGGGTTTTCTGGCACATCAGTTGTCTGTCCGGTCTCTTCGCCGGTACCAATTTATTTGGGTCCCTTTACAGACCATTGTCCATTCCTTTTGACTTCGAATTGTGGAGAGTATTTTCTGGAGTTGAATCTGTTGAAGGAATTAAATGCGGTAATTCATTGTTCCTCTGATGGAGTGCGTTTGACGATTTCACCACAGCAAATTTCTGTCTCTCAATTCTTGACTAGACCTTTGCAGCCAGAATTTAGTGATGTTCCGGAGTGTTTGTGGGCTATCGACGACAATGATGTTGGTGTTTTGCAAATTGAACCTGTTAAAATTGTCTTGAAACATGGAGTAAAGCTGCCATGTATTCCACAGTATAAGATTTCAGTCGAGGGTGAGCAAGCTTTGAAATGCATTTTTCTGATTTTGTGCATCGAGGGGTGATTGAGGAAATTTCAGGTAGTTTATGCAATAGTCCGATTTTGCCCGTGTACAAAAAAGGGGATAATGCAATTCCTTTTCGTTTCATAATTGATTTACGTGCCAGCAATAAGATCATCGCTCCACAATTTCCCATTGTGCCTGATGTGACAACGATATTAACTATGATCCCGGCTTCAGCTACTCACTTTAGTGTTGTGGATCTAAAGAATGCTTTCTTTAGTATTCCTATACACAAGGACAGTAGATACTTGTTCGCGTTCACCTTAGGGGGACGCTCGTTTACCTTAACCCCTGCACCGCAGGGTTACACAGAAAGTCCTAGCATCTACAGTAGGGCTTTGAAAGAGCAGCTTGATACCCTTGAGTTGCCCTCTACTTTTACACTGCTCCAGTATGTTGATGACTTGTTGTTAGCCACTGACTCAGAGAGCGCTTGTAAGGAGGGCACTGTGTTGTTGCTTATTCACCTGGCTAAACATGGACACAAAGCTTCGCTTAAAAAGTTTCAATATTGTTGTCAGGAGGTCGCCTATTTAGGCTATCTCCTGTCAAACGAGGGAAGAAGATTGACGCCTGAACGGATAAAACTCATTTCTAGCATGTCTGTCCCAAATACACAGAAAGAAGTTAGAGCTTTGATAGGTATGGCTTTTTACTGTAGGCAGTGGATCCCCAACTTTTCATTAACGATTAAGCCGATGTTGGCTCTGACGAAGAAGGGCATTTCTTCGCCATTGCCGTGGAACATGGAGCACCAGCGTGCATTTGATTTGCTCAAGACTGCATTGTGTTCTGCACCGGTTCTGGGCACACCAAATTATGAAAAGGCCTTTGTGTTGTTTGTGCATGAATGTGATGGATGTACTTTGGCTGTATTAACGCAGGAACATGGAGGGACGAATAGGCCATGCGGTCACTTTTCTTCCACCCTTGATCCTATAGCATGCGCTTTGCCAATATGTTTGCGAGCTGTCGCTGCTGCTGCATCTATAAAACAGAGTGAGGGAATGGTCCTAGGCCATGCTTTAACCCTGATGGTACTTCACTCTGTGGATGTTCTACTGAACAGAACTCAAACGCAACACCTCACTTCCGCATGGTTGACGAGATATGAATTGATCTTGTTTGCACCACACATTCAAATTAAGAGGTGTTGTGTCCTTAATCCGGCTGAACTCTTAACTTTCCCGCAAGGTACTGCTTGCAGTGATGGAGAGTCACATGATTGCCTTTACACTACCGAACAAGAGACAAAGGGTAGATATGATCTAAAAGATACTCCTTTGAACAGTCCACAAGGGGAGCTGTTTTGCGATGGCTCCTGCTTCAAACTTCCGGATTGTACATCCACAGCTGCTTATGAAATCACTACATTGAGCACGGTCGTGGAAACAAAGAGAATCACGCATAACTCTGCGCAGGCCGCAGAGATTATAGCATTGATCCGAGCTTGCGAACTTTCCAAAGGGCTTACCGTGATTATATACACTGACAGTCAGTATGCCTTTGGGGTGGTTCACAACTTTGGGAGACTTTGGTCAGAAAGAGTGTTCTTAACTTCACATTGTACAAAGATCCAGAATGGCTCCCTGATAGAACGACTACTCTCAGCGCTTGTACTCCCTACCCAGTTAGCTGTCATAAAATGCGCAGCGCATCAAAAGATTGTAGACGATGTAGGAGAAGGGAACGCTTTTGCTGATCAGATAGCTAAACAGACTGCCACTGATCTCTCTTCAGACATGTATACTTCGAGGGAAGCCACAAATGCTTGTACAATGGATGAGGGTATTGATTCCGTAAGGGATATCCAAGCCGATGCCACATTAGAAGAGTCTAAGAAATGGGCTGAGGGCTTGGGGAAACTCGATGATAATGGGTGTTGGGTGGACAGAGTTGAAGGGAAATGGCTACTTCCTGAAGCGTACATTATGATGGTGGTTATTATGGCTCATGCTCCCACACATATATCTGCCCGTAAGATCACAAAGATGTTGGAAAAAGTATGGGTAAACGATAAAATCTCTAAAGTAGCTGAACGCTTCGTTCAGGGGTGTATGATCTGTTTGCAGCATAATATGGGAAAGGGCACATCAACTCCTAGGGGAAGTTTTGGTCCACCTTCTGTCCCCTTCGAGGTTATACAATTTGATTTTATTGAAAAGGAACGATGTAACAACCTGATGTACGTGTTAGTTGTCATCTGTGCTTTTAGCAAGTGGGTTGAGGCTTTCCCTGTTAAAGACGCTACAGCCGTGACTACTGCAAAAACTATGTTAAAAGAGTACTTCCCAAGGTTCGGGCTACCTAGAGTCATCTGGTCGGACAATGGTCCACATTTTATTGCTGCTATAATTCTGCAGATATGCACGGGATTACAGATCGATAAACGGTTCCTTTCGGCCAGACACGCTCAGAGTGCCGGACTTGTGGAAAGACACAATGGCATCATCAAAAACAAGCTCGCTAAGACGTGTGCCGCCACCAAATTAAAATGGCCGGACGCCTTACCAATTGTGTTGTTATCAATGCGTACAACCCCTCAAACTAAGACTGGGCTCTCTCCCTTTGAGGTGGTAATGGGGAGGCCTGCTAATATTTGGAACATTCCAAAATGTCGTTCCTTGAGAAATGTTGAAAATTTACTTCTTTCAGATTACTGTAGCCAGCTGACTAAACATTTGTATTTGATTTATCACCAGGTGTGAGAGGCTTTACCTGTATGATACGAGGGCCCCGGTCACAGCATACGACCTGGGGAGTGGGTCCTTGTAAAGGCCTTCGAGCGATTGTCTTGCCTTGCACCTCATTGGCGGGGCTCCTTCCAGGTCCTACTGGTCACACAGACGGCGGTGTGAGTGGCAGGCCGAAAAAAATTGGATCAACGTGACACACACCAAGAAAATTCCACACCCAGTGCCATATGATACAGAAGAAGCAGAACCCCTTACCAGTACTGCAACCATCGATCTCGAAGCAGTAACTGGCATTGAAAGTGTGTCGGGATTCTCCCTGATCCTGTGAGGTCTGGGGAAACAGCCATTCCACCCCCACACTCTTCAACCATTTTGTTTCCAGAGGCGATCTGCCACTTCCAGTGGGAAGTGACGACATGTTGTTCACAGATCAATCAGTACCAGGGATCGCAAGGTATGATCTGCGTCCAAGGAAATAGATTTACGGCACGGTTTGGCTGTGCGCTCCGAGAAGAGGAAAGTCATCAAGGGCTTGCTTTTTGGCCTGATCAATTGTCTGGAAAAGGGGATTCTGTTGGCTAGGGTTTGTGGAAGGACTAAGAAGACGCTCGGCCTGGAGGTCACCAGCTAAAAACATTGGTGTTTTTTCGTTTGAAGACTGCAATGCCTGCAACCGCTCCCGCTCGTATGGAAAAGGGAAAAGACTGTGTGACCAGCTACGGGAACGAACATTTAACTAAGTGGGCCCCGAAAACATACTGCTGTTTTGTGATAATGTTAATTATTATTATTTTTTTTTTTTATTAAGTGTATTTGGTTTATTACAAATCTTTCACAATCAGCAAAGAAAAAATTTGTTTGGCAAAGAAATCAAACATAACAAAAATCAAACATCAAACACAGGCAAGTAGGGAAAAAGAGATCAAGAGCAGAAAAATCCTTATTAAGCTAAATCTAACTTAAAAAGCCATTCGAATTAAAAATTGAGTTCTTAAAGAGACTTTAAAAACAAAATTAGGACAAAATAAACAGTAAACAATAAAACAATAAAACAATGCATCATCTTGGCTATACCAAATTCACATTTTCTTTGTCGATATGGTCTAGCCTTTTAAGAGTTTGTTCTAGAAATGTGACCGTTACAAAGTTTATTTTTGGAATTTGACAAGCGTATATTAAACTCCACCATTTCTCCGAGTCTAGGCCGCATAAATCAACAATGTTGCTGTTTAAATACAAATTTCAAAGATCTCTTAGTTTTGTGCAGTATAGCACTAAGTGACTAAGTGATTCTTGACTTCTTTTACACAGTCTGCACTTTGTACATATCTTTTCTTTGGTTTATCTTGCCTTTGTTGTTATGCTTTGAAGAACATTCAATCTGAAGCGTAGTAGCAGATCTCTTTGTTTACATTTTGGGAATTTTCTCAGACCAATGTTAATTGGTTTTATAATAGTTATTGTTTTGGGCTTCTGGTATCTAGAAGAAGTACATCCGCTTGAGAATTTTTTGCCGACTGAAAATGTACCTACTGTTTCTACTCCTTTCGTGCATCTGCACACTCTATCTCCTAGGGGCTCTCAGCATAGACAGAGATATGATAACAATACGCTATTACTCATCATGAATGCTACACATGCCATCTTTAATAAGTCCAACTGTTGGGTCTGCTCACATTTACCGCAACACGGGGATAAGGGGCTAGGTTGGTATATTCATCCTCTACCGTTGACAACTGCATGCTATGCTTCTCTTAGAGCACTATTCTTTGGTCGCTGGAACGACAGCATCTCAGGGAACTTTGACGTGACTAATTTGAATCAGTTTGAAAAACGTGTTCTGACTCCCTTGGGATGCTCGCTCATCGCAAATAGGAGTAAGCCTAGTGTTGCTTCTATTAGGCCTTCTGATAGACTGTCTCGTCCATTTCAATCCTTGATTTCTTTCAAGATGGCTCCTATAGGCAATAAGGATGCCACGCCTCCTTCCTACACTGTTAACCATAGACCCGATTCAGTTTCTTTTCTGCATACAGAGGAATGGTACTCAGTCAATGGGTGATTTTAAAGGTTGCGCCAACGTTGCGAATTTGACTGGGGAAGACAGACCTTTGTATGTAGGCGAACCTGTCTACTTTGTTTGCGGTAATGTAGCATTTCCATGGTTACCCAGGGATTGGCAGGGAACTTGTTATTTAGGGATCTTGTTACCCATGGTATTCATAGCCAGTACTGTAGAGGTTTCAAAGGCTCGTCCACGAAGGGACGAGGATGGTGACACTTCAGCACAAATCCTGGGAGATGTAGCTAAGTCCTTTGTGCCATTTTGGGGACAAATAATGAATTCTGAAGATATCAGGAGGCTAGCAAGAGTGCTTGAGAGAACCATCAACCGGACCACTGACATACTCTATAATATGACTTTAGAACAGAAAGCAATAAAGTTGTTAGCACTTCAGAACAGGATGGCATTAGATGTCATCCTGGCTGAACGTGGAAGGGTATGTAAATTAGTGGGGTCCGCTTGCTGTGTTTTCGTGCTAGACTCCTCCCCAACTATTTTCAAAGCAATACAGAATTTGCATGTTTTAAGTTTAGAGGTGCATGTTCCTGAAGAGAACTGGGATCTTAGCACCTGGTTCTGGAACTTCTTGCGATCCTGGAGTTGGAAGCTACTCTCAGTCTTGTTGATTATCTTAGGAATCCTGCTGTTTCTTTGCTGCTGTATACAGTGTCTTCTGGTATATGTTCGATGTTAGGAAGATGTTGTGCACAGGCAATGGGTAGATTAGGACACAAGGTATACGCCCCAGAGAAGAACTCCAATGAATATGTGCTGAAGGAAATCCTAGTAACCGATCTATTGGCAATTGATATCTCCAATGGTGATTCAGGGTGTATGGACGTTGAGACGTGGAGTTGTTCGTAAAGTGACTAGAAATAGTTTAGCGATTGGCTTAGGCTAAAAGGAGAATTTGTCGAATGGGAAATCATATCTTGCCAACTTTTGTTATATATATTGGCCTAAGCCCAGTCGCTCTGCGAAGAAATCCCTGTTGCAAGGTCCTGACCTTAAATCAGTATTAGCCGCCGTTTTAGGTTCATCCGCCATTTTAGATTCTCTCTCTAAAGTCACCCTGTGTTCTAAGATGGTGGACAGTGTCGTTTTGAATGTAACATGACCGTCTTGACCTCTGTGTACAAGTTAATGTATAAACTGCCCGCAGGCCAAATGTTAGGGTCATGTACTGAGACCTTGTCCTTCGTTGACCTGTGTATAGAGGATTACGTGTGCCAACGAAGCTAATCCATGAACATATATCATGCACATTACTGTTTGAGCAATTTATGGGAACACTTGTTTTACTATATTCTATAAAGATATGTGCGAAGGCTCAACGTGAAATCCAAAGACACACTGTTGCTTTTGTAACTTGTTGGCGAATGTATTAAGGATAACCCCTAAATGTATAGTTGCATACATTAGGAACAAACTCGGCACAAACCCTAGATCTGAGATTCATTAACCTGCAAGTGGGCTGAACATCAGATTATACATGGTATAGAAGGTGCAACTATTCTACTGTACAGTCCCACTCACTGAGCACACTGAACAGGGCTGGTATTCGCTGTGTTGTACTGAGGGCCTGATAGCTATCTGTTGCTTTGTCCTTTGAAACTGTTCAGTTGTAGAATAAAGATCTGTGTATCTTTTGAACACGCGTTTGGTGTATTTCCTTTTGGGGTACTCAGCCACGATGCCTTCTTTTTGCTTTCACAGCTTCACATCCCAGGAAGAGCATTACCAAGCCATCATTGATGTATGCAACATCCTGAAAGAGTTAAGGTTCACACTGAACTACTAGAAATGAAACATCTGCAGGACAGACTCGATCTACGGCCGCATTTTCTCGGGAAAAAGGAAGCAGCCTGACCCAGAGAAGGTACGCACCATCAACGAACTTCAATCGGTGGGCGAAGTTAGATCATTACTGGGCATGGCTGGTTACTGCGCTCAATACCTACAGCGATATGCCATTACTACCAAACTGCTAAGACGCCTGCTACGGAAAAACAAGCTGTTCACCTTGTCCCACGAATGCCAGAAGGGATTTGACACCATCAAATCTGAACTGCCAAATGCTACCCACCTTGCCTATTTCAATCCACAGTGACACACAGACCTGATGGTCGATGCCAGCCCAGTCATCCTAGGGACCATCCTGGCACAATAAGAGAGACCGGACGCCCATGCAAGCTGTGTGGTAGCATACGCAAGCAGTTCCTTGTCCCACATGGAGAGCACATACTCACAGGTGGAGAAAGAAAGCTTGGCAGCAGTGTGGGCCTGCAAATATTCCCACCACTTCGTGATAGGGAAGAGGTTCACCCTTAAAACAGACCACAAGGCCCTCCTATCTCTATTTGGCAACCCAGGGACAAAGATGCCACCAAGGATAGAAAGGTGGGGCATCTGCGTACAAGATTATGACTATGACATCACACACAGACCAGGGGGAGAGAGCAACCCCACCGGACTACATCTCATGACACCCGACAACAAGGGACATGCCACCAAGAGAAGGGGACACACACTATCTATGCTACGTCACAGAACAGGCCTTAATTGTAATTGTAATGGGTTATTTAAAACGCTCTTAATACCCAGAGGATTCTAAGCGCTTACCACCCGCTCTCACAATCCAGGACCTAGCAAGAGTACCACAGGCTGAACCATCCACTAGGTGGGCCAAAGAGCTCATGTCCTCCAACAAAAGGAGGGACTACCAGAGAATGTTACACCGCCAGGAGGGAGTCAACAGATAGGAACTTGAATGCATGGCATAGATCAGCACGGAACTTACAGTGTCAGAGCAAGGAGTTCTTTGAGGGGCTGCTGCATTGTCATCCCATAATCCCTATGGAGGGGGCTGGTGACGCAGGCACATGAAGGACACCGGTGAGTGGAAGCAACCAAGTAACTGCTCTGACAATCAGCATGGTTCCCGCTCATGCACGCAATGGTGGAGGAAGTAGTCAGGAGATGCCTACCATGCCAATGCGCAGCAGGAAGCGAGCTGCACCTCCTGTTTCAACCAATGCACCTACCTGAGAGGGTATGGCAAGGAGTCACAATGGATTTCTACAGGCCACTAGAGTCAGAGGACCAGCTCCTAGTAATTGTAGATGAGTTCTCCATGTTTCCCATCATCAAGCACACACCGTCCAAGGCATTCACCCAGGTAGTCGGGGTGATAGACGAAGTCTTCAGTGAATGGGGCATTACCACCACAGTCAATACAGACAATGTCCCGCTGTTTAGTGGCCAGGACTTCCACCGATTGGTGAGGCATATGGGATTCATGCACCAAAAGATAACACCACCATGGCCACAAGCGAATGGCATGGCAGAAAGATTCATGTCGTCCCTAAAAAGGACCATTCAGAAAGCAACCATGGAGGGCATGTCAATTCAGCAAGCACTGTGCCGAATGTTACGGAATTACAGAAACACGCCACACTCGATAACAGGGGTACCACCGGGTGACCTTATGAGTGCATACCAAGCCAAAACGTGCTTTCCTCAGGGCTGCAAATGAACCCAGTGGCAGCCAGGAGACTGAGACATCCTAGAAGATGAGGTGAGAGAGAGAGATGCAAGAGCAAAAGAAGCAGCCAAAGAAAGAACTGACTGGGTCCGAAAGGCAAGACCCAAAGAGTTTGAGGAAGGAGAAGAAGTACGTGTGAAGCAACGGATACAAAGGAAAAGGGACACAAGGTACGACAGCACACCCCTCATAGTGACCGACGTGAAGGGGGCAATGATGACAGCAACTAACCTCTACATCATTCTTCAAACATTTTGTGCTAGAACAAGACCAATGACGAAGGGCGCCAGACGGAAACGAAGGAGAAGGCGTGGGTGATAACCATGCAGTAGTAGAGAGGTGTGAAGAGGTGGACCCAGAAGGATGGTCTCTGCGGATCATCAAAAGGCCATGTAGATGCATTGAAGAAACATGACATGGACGTAAGGAGATATGTGATGCGGAGGTATTTCAAGGGGAGCTCCTATCCCCTAAAGGTTTAAGAGGCGCCGATGCAAGGCGAGGAAGAGGAGGAGCCTCAGAGAGGAGGAGGCTAGTTAGTTAAAGTATGTGAATGAAGTGAGACAGTGTCCCGTGTTCTCTGTCCTTCGCCCAGACTTAACATGTACATCGCTAAATGGGCCTAATTCACAAAAACAAACAGTAGTGCAGCCCTTATTCACAGAGCGTTTTCCAATGGGGTTTTGCCTGTGAATGTGTGCTTTTTGTGAATTAGGCCCATTTAGCATGGTGCAAATTGTTTTTTTGCACTGCAAAGTCAGTTTGCACCGTGCTAAACGTTCTGTGAATTAGGCTCTTAGTTCATCCAGCTAAAAGTAATGCAACTTTACCACTGGGATATTTTGGCTGGCGGGTGTTCCTTTTTTCCCCTTTGTGCTGTGTCGCATATTGGTTTTGTCCCAACATGTAATTTAGATGGACATGCCTGTTTAGTTACGGCTGCAATTGTGCTACGGGTTTGACTGCGGCAGCTGGCTTTGTGATGTCACAACTCAACTGTAATTACTTATGATCACAGATGTGCAGTAATTTGGTTGTCTTACTACAGAACCGTTACCATTTGGGGACGATACCCTGTCCTTGAGTGTGGTTGTTTGTTCCTAAAAAATAGACTGTATGCATTTCTTTGAAATGGTACTGTGCACGTTTTCATGATCCTGTAATTCTTTACACTATTGATGAATTTGTCGGAGATCTGGCATGGACCCCATTTCACAATAGTTAATACATATATCTAGTGTGCTACTCTTAAGGCACATTGGCTTTTTTGTATATTTATTATGAATTTATTGCGTCGTCATTAGTGCCCTTATACTAACATTATAGCCTTGCTGAAAATAGTACTTCTGACGCAGCCTTTCGAAGCAATTATGAACTGCATATGGTAGGCAGTAATACCAATTTATTGAGCATCTACGAAAGGTATTTAAAATATGTTTGGTAACAATATAGGTTCCTCTCAATGCAACAGATAGCGACCTGTCTTGTGATTACTGCGCTTTGGTTTATAGTCCTTTGTATTCACTCAACACCGGTAACTAATCAGAGGGCGCAATTCCATTACATTTCTAATTGCGCAGAGCGAATAGACTGAGTGGCTCTAAAATAAAGCTATATTTTCTCTCATCCAAAGTAATGGATAACTGATTAATTGCTCAGTGTGTTTAGACCTTTTAGAAGCAAAGCCTATGTAATTTGGCCAGGCAAAGCAATCAGCAGAAATTATCAATAATGCAAGAGCATTGAAATCATAACTCCTGCTACTGCATGAACTGTGTCTGGTCTCGCTGAGAAGGCTGGCTATTTTTTCTTTCTTTTGCAAAAAAGGAATTGCAATGTTTTTTAAACATTTTTTGTTAATGAAAAATAATTGAATTAAAGTGACAAAGGGATGTGTGTGTAAATACTTATTTATATACTTTTTTTCATGCCATGAACAGTATTCATCAAGGTTGGATGATGTTTTAACAGTATATTTGTTGTATTTTACAAAGTACCAAGTATTGTGGACATGATTTCATTTATCTAATGATAATAAAGGATGGAAATTGGGTCATTGCTGTTACAAGAGTGTTTGTGTTCTGCTCCGTCCTTAGGCTCACTTCTCCGCGAATCCATAATTAGCCTCCAAGGCCGGCCGATTTTCCAGCAGCCATCTCAACACTTTGTTTTCCATAGAGCAGGATTTAAAGTTTTGAATGTCTCTTTTTGAAAAACATTAACTGGCAAAACATTGGGAAAATCACATAATGCCCTGAACACGTAGATTATCAGCAGACCAAAAAGAAGGGACAATTTCCTCCAGTAGCGACAAACACATCAGGAGAAATTCATATATCCCCGGCAATATTCTGATAAGGTGACCAGAACTCAATTTAAACCCAGTTATCCCTTTAAACATTCTTCCCCAATCTCAAAGGAAGGCTTACAATCTCACCTATTCTCCCCCTACCTATTTCCAAGAAATACTCAGACGAGGAGGAGCCCACTAAAATCAATAAGGATTACCCATAGGAATAACATTGGGAAAATAAGGGCAACTGACTTTAGAGAAAACCACTGTCCCACTAATAGAGTCAGGCATATTGAGGCATGGGTAGGTAACCATTTACACCTGACTCCATTTGACTGTGTGTGCAGCTATAAAAGGTGTGGTCAGTCATAGAAACTTGAGCGAGCTGGGGATTCAGTCCAGTCCAGTGAAGGCCAGAAGCGGAGAGTAGCAGGAGCTGCAGGCAGGAGGAAGATGGTGCATGGAGACGCTGGCTGGGTATGTGTGCACTGCAGTGTGGCGAGGGAGTAGAGCTTCCAGCTAGCCGGAGAAGCGATGTCTGCATTCCACAGGTGAAGACCAGCAAAGTGGTAGTTCCCTTGAGGCCAGTGCCGACCCCAAGGGTGCCCAAGGGGCAGGTGGTGAGAACCTGACCTCAATCCTCCATTGCCTGAAGGACCGCCTCTCTATGCGACGCTGCCCATTGAGTTTCATGAAATAATGTAATAGAAACTAGGGAGCTTGCGTTTAAAAGAGAGTGAAGCGGGAGAAAGGCACAAACAGGAAAAGCGGCATAGAATTGGAAAGAAAGAAAAATTTCAACGTTAAAAGTGAAAGAAAAGTGAAAATGCTAAAAGTGCAGCAAGGAGACAGAAAGCAAAAGAAAACCAGTGAAAAAAGCAGATTGGGGCAAAAGGCAAATAAAAGCCATATCAAAGCGTAAGATGAGAGAAAGTGGAATAGGAACAGTGAATGAATCATAGTAACAGAGGGGCATGAGAAAGATACAGAATAGTGCAAGGGGCATGCAAAGGAAGGTGCAAGAGTGCATGCAACCAAAAGAGGGTGCAAGTGTGCACGAAAAGGAAAGCAGAAGAAAGCAAAGTGCCAGGGGCATGTTAAAGAGGGTGCAAGTGTGCACAGAAAAGGAAGCAGAAGCAAAGGGATGCAAAGAGCATCTGAAGGAAATAAAGAGGTAAGAGAGGAACGTGAGAGCAAAGAGAGGGACAATAGGATCAGAGTGGTTGCACCCAGGAAAGCAAAATGCCTGGCGTTTACAAAAGCCTTTGCTTCTACCCCATGAAAGAATGGTTTATGAATTCAAGACAGAACTGTAATAAATCACATGTTGTGTTTGGAAGCTGGAAATGGTCTAGAACTTGGGGAAGGAAGGAGACCCTGAGAGACCTATTTTAAAAATGAAAGTACATACCGATGAAGAACTTAGTTTTGTGTTTCAAAGTTGGAAGGGGCCTGGGCTTGGGGAAAGGAACCCTAAGATGCCTGACCAAGTTAGAGACTTGTTAATTTTTGTTGAACTGGTAAAGGGGATTGAAGCGTGGAAAGAGAACACCAGAAATCTTACAAAAGGAACTGTGTTCTTATTTTGAATGGTGTTTTGAAACTTGATGAAGCTGAAGCTTGGGGAAGGGAACCCCAAAAAACTTAAAGACAAAGAAGGTAGTTAGAATAACTGCAAGGGACTTGTGGAGAAGGTCTAACAAATAGCTCTGTGGACTGAACTTATGTGTGTGACATTGACCCAACAGCACCTGGTGAACAGACAACCTGCAACCAATCCTGGTTTCCTTTTTTGTTGAACCATTATTTTTCTTGATTTTGAAAAGACTTTCTATCACATTTTTGCATAGAGTGAGGGGAAGCATATGTTTAGACCCAGATGTACTATAGCTTTTGACTTTTTTAGACCACGACAGCCATTAGAAACATCATTTGAGGGAATTATCCCTTTAGAGGTAGGGCCAGTCAGGCATTAGTCCAACCCAAGAACATGAGTCTGTGTCTCTCTTGATACCATGCCTGTCTCACAGGGGTCACAGGCAAAGCTAAAGCCACCAACATCAAATGCTACGACATTTAAAAATATAACATGCATATAAAATACCTTTGCACTTTTAAGCAATAGAACCATCAGAGGTGGGGGCATTACCAGTTAGGTAATTTCCCATGGCCAATTGTTAGAAGCCCGAGCATAGCAAGGGCTTTAAAGTAGCCCCATGGGCATTACCCGACTGATAATGCCCCCTCTGAGGGTTCTATTTCTATTAGTACCCTGGCACATGGTACAGTGTACATGGTGTTTGGCACCTTGGCCGTTCCCACCCACCCAGTACCACAGTGGGGTATGATCGAAGGGAGATGGATTGTTGCGGACGAGGTGAGTGCAAAAGTGAACCAACCGCTTCATGTCCCTCATAGACGAGTGAGTGTGTTCTTTATTTACTGAAAAATTGAAACATCTATTCGTATGAGCTCATTTGTATTTTATTCAGTTTGGTGATGTTGATGGCACAAACAAACTACAAATTGTATACTTGAGGGTGCAGCACAGTGTGTGAAAATCCCCTGTGCTGTCTGCTGTCACTGGGGAATTTGGCGCAAATGGCATTTATAAAGCGCTCACACAGCCCAGGGGCAATGAGGCGCTGTTACAAGAATACGCCTTAGTTTCAACACAAAATTGGCGGATTAGGTTACATTATCCTGCAAAACATGTTTTGTTAGCAGATGATTCAGAAAGTGACCCTTCATTGGTTGGATCAACGTGAGAGGTTGTCTCATCATAGTGTACGAACTTGGTTACATTGTTGAGCACCTGTAGGATTCAGAAGGGTTACATTTGACCTTTAGAGTACAGTTTTAGACAAACGGTCTGGTCTTGATGGCCTTGCGGAAGGCGAGGGATTACCCATTGAACGTGGAATCCAAGCCTCCCATAAAGCCACCATGTAAATGAAAAGAAGGCCAGTACTGGTACCGCAAATGGAAGAGAAGCATACATACTGTAATTGAATTGTAGGATTCAGAAGGGTTACATTTGACCTTTAGAGTACAGTTTTAGACAAACGGTCTGGTCTTGATGGCCTTGCGGAAGGCGAGGGATTACCCATTGAACGTGGAATCCAAGCCTCCCATAAAGCCACCATGTAAATGAAAAGAAGGCCACTACTGGTACCGCCAATGGAAGAGAAGCATACATACTGTAATTGAACCTGATAAGTGTACCACCCTTACTTGAAAATGCATCCTGAATTCTATGGCATAGTTGCCCTTAAAGAAGTTACTTCATGGATAAATGAACTTGGGCTTTGAAGTCTCGACACATTACAAAAGTGAACACCCATTCAATCCATAAATGTTTGGCCCACAGAGAAATATAGTTTCGTAGTTGAATGTGAAAGACACGTAAGCGATGAACACTCTGAATTCCAAAAAGCGAGAGAAATATATTCAATTTGCAGACTACATTCATTTGTCAGTGATCGATCAAAGTTACGACAATGTAGGATACAAACATAAAATGTTAGTCATCTCAGTGGTCAAAATAACATCACAACTAGAGTACATTTACTTGTTACTTGGATTGCAAGGGCGAGCTGTTGCGCCAAGTTTGTGCATAAGCATCATCATAATCCTCAACATGGACCTTGTGAGGCAGGCTGCTTTGAAGTCATGCAGCTCGGTAGCGCATAGCGGTGGTGTGTCTTCTTCTGATACGTAGGCCAAGCATCCACAGTTTTCTTGGCAGCAGCAGTTCGCCACCTCGGTTGGCATGACCTTGCAATGATTGCAGGTACACCAGGTGGAAACGTATTCCATGTGACTAAGCTCAGGCTCATGATTCAGTGATTCATCTTCCCAACTATCGTTTGATTCCCCATCGTTTCCACATCTTTCTCTTTCAATTACTTCCTCCTCGAATTACTGAGGCTCATACTGGTAAGGTTGTATTGTTGCCATTATAAAACACATTTTTAAATAAAACGCAAGTACCGATTGAAATCGATAGTTATGCTAGTGTAAGTATCTGTTTGCATGGACTTAATCCGGGCTTCATACTAAGAAGATAGCAGAACAGAGCAGAAACGAGTCACAGTTGATCCAAAGAAAATACAGTGAAACGATTGAAAAAGCAACTCTTTTGTTGTCTGATGAGAAGGGGTCTGTTTATAGTTTTTGAGGAAAGAGGCGTCTGGCCATTTCCATGGAGAAACGTTAATAGCTTGCGCACAGAGAACGTTGACACGAGATGTGCATTGAGGTTGTGAAAAGGGCCATACGCATCTAGTGATGTTAGCTTCAGGGGCAGGCGATCTGTATTCTTGCCGCGAGCACCCTTGAAATTAAAGCAATGGCTCAACAGATCAGATTAGCACAATAGGGCCGCACCCAACCCGTTGTTTTTACATGTGTAAAAGTGAGGAAAACTAAGGTAAGATGCACAGGAACATTTTTTAAGATTGATTACAGTATGCTTAAAAATGCATGCCCGAACGATCGGGATAATAACTTTTATGAGCGCACTTCCCCTTTAAGCTCAACAGCTGAAAGAGCAGATAGATAGTCAGATGCTTCTTTCTGCAGCAAGGCTTGGTGCCCTAGGCAGAAAGTTTTTAGGGGGGGACAGAGACAGGGATTTGAGAAACGGTTCCATTGACATGCTATCATTGCTGTGAGCATATTTTATGCCAATTTGCCTTTCCTGAACTTTTTCTGAGTCTTTTGGATCATTGGACTGGGTAATGATTTGTAAAGGTGTTTCCCTGATCGTTGTGTCACAAGGCGACACATCTGAAGTCTCTGATTATTACCATTCAAAGAGCCTAACAATGACAAGGTAAGCGATCTCTGGCATCAAAGAGGTTAATTTGAGGAAACCCCCAAATCTGAAATATCCACTGCGAGTTGTACAATTACATATTATGTGAACCGGATGGAATCAGTTTATTTTAACAGTATATCGTAGTTTACATTTTATAATTTGATGGCAAGAATGAAGTTGTTGAGAATGGCCTTGTTGCAAAGCGATATTGCGTGTTGGACCAAATGCAGCTAGCTCTCTTCCGTCAGGTAGAATATGCAAGTGGGGATGTCCTTTTAAATCATGACTACTTTTCATTCTAGAGGAGGGGAGCGTATCACAGTGCTAGAAACTTGCTTTCAACAAAAGAGGTTTGGTGAGAAACGTCCTCTTTCTATAACCATACACCTTCAGTTGGTGGCATGGCCTCCTCAACCATGTTTGAGATATGATGAAGTCTGGAAGCGACACAATTGGAGGGCTTTTACGTCTATGTTGTCAAGGATAAGCCTATTACAATTGTAGAAACATGCCCATTTCCTGGGGATTCAATATCTGAGCCACCGCAAGGGCTGTCGAAGTTGAATATTCCTCCATCATCATCAGGCGAAAGCAATAATATGAATGCCTAAAGGAGCTATCCAAAATAATTGTTGGATCTAAAAAGCAGTATTTTGTAACTTTTCACTGAAACAGCCTGAATTGACTTCAGGACCAAAGTCTCTGCTGCGGGAGGGAGTGCTGTGGTTGATGAGTTCCCTGGTGACACTTCAATATTTCCATCTTAAATTGAAGATGGACTGGTTGTATTTGAGCTGCTAGTCTGAAAATCTAAGAGGGAAAAAATATTGCACAAAACCTAGAGAATGGAGGGCAAAAAAGTGGTGAACGACGCCTAACTGGGTAAAAAGACAGAGGCAATTTTCTGCCATTTAGAAACTCTTCTGTGAAGATTTGGAGCAATGAGTTCAGGCCAGTAATGGTAATCTCCCACCATTAGCACTAGAAACATTATGCAACCGTGCTTGATCTTTGAGGCCGATTCCTCACACAGTTGTGCTGAACAAATTCAAATGCTTTGTGCAGGTAGCCTGATTTTGGGACTTCTTACTCCTATAGGTCTGGATCTAGAATACTAAAAACCTAACTACCAATCCTATCCAGGCTGTCGCCTGGGCCCACCCTTCCTTGAGCATATATGGACTCCTAACTTTCACTTTGTTATATTTATCTGTTGTGTGTATTCACACTTATCCTTTACTTGTATACACTGGCACGTCACGCACACCCTTCTCTTGCATTTAATTGATCTGGAATGTTCCATGACGGAAAATGATCAGGTTAGTCCCCTTTCTCCTTGTGAAGCGATTGCATTTGTAACTGGTGACTCATAAATAACGAAGCGCAGTTGTACGAACAATCATGTGTGGAAAATGTTTAGCTTCATTTGAGCCCATTTGGCATCTACGCATGTAGCTTTCCAGAAAGTGAGTACATTTAAACAACTGAATATTATTCTGGAGCAGAAAAGTGCTGCCACTTTGCAACTAATCAGTGATGCTGAAATCGTACGAAAAAATATTCTCTGTTAGTTCAAAATGATCATCGTGTACGTTCAATTGGATTACGCAAATATATCAATACTGCCGCAGCCAATCGTGCCTATGTATATGGCTCACACTACTGCTTTTTGTCTCCTTATAGAATGCTGTAGCTGTTTAAATAGTTTAGTTTTTTCTACATTGCCTATGATTTTAAATTTCCCGCCTGACAAAAGTGTGCTGTTCCTCTCGCCCTTTTACTTTATAAAAGAGAAAGAAAGGGACCCCAGTAACCCACTGTGAGCTACATTTGCGATATTAAGACTATAAAAAAACATCCAGACACCTCTCTTACACACAAATGCAAATTCAGGATTTTTAACATGAATGCAGGTGCTAGTGAAGAAATAAAGCCACAGTATATTATTTCATGTTCCAGGAAAGACGTTATTTTCAACAGCATGCCAATGAATGAAATAACACCCCGGAGAGGGAGGGTGGCGTCGTGCAGAAGCTGCCAGTGGGGAAAAGACAAAGCTCCAATACGGTCTTGTCTTTGCCTAGCGTAGAAAGTCACAGAAGAGAGTAAAAGAGGAAGCAACGGAGCCATCAGCAATGCAGTATTTCCCTGTGAACGGATTTGGTTTGGAGCCATACCGTTCTGCTGATTCATAGTGAGGACGATTATGGCGTGTGTCAACCAGGCTTGCAAAACTTCAGATATCTGATGACTGGCATACACTGAAGCCTTCCGCCTGTGGCATGGTCATAGAGGCTGCAGCTAGCTGAAGGTTTTAAAAACGGGAAATGTACTTCTGGCAGCGGTTTCAAATGCTATGCTTATAAATGGCTTATAAAGGAGGTGGTAGATAGTGGAGGAAGCCAGGATGAGAGGAGCAGCCATTCTGTTCGAATATCTGTCACATTATGCTGGATTGCCGACAGAGAAAGAAACATGGTGCTTTCAAATAAAGTCCACACTCGCGGGTACATCACCACACTCTGTAGAGAGATACATTGCACTCTACAGAACAATGTGTACAGTGCACTCAAGAAAGATGTTTTTCACTAAATATAGTACAGTGTGATATGCCAGTGGACAGAGCCGATAGGATACTAATTGGCCCTTGATTCCATGATTATTTAGTAACATAGGCAAACGGTTCAACCCGTTTGTAGGAGAGTGGATTGGAAATCTGTGATTGGGGCTTTCAGACAATGAGAACGTACTAGGTCACTCTACCAAATTAATGTTGCACCTACCCTTCCTGTGTTTTCAATCAGCATCTTTGATTTGGTATAACCCAACTCAATAGCAACCACAGGGATGTTTTGTCTGCAGGTCTCGTGTATTTTTACAGTAGGCCCACCTTCGGGTGTTCCGTACTTTGGGTGTCCCGGTGCCTTAAAATCTGGTGACCAGTACTGCCCCGGGAAATTCATAAATTGACTTTCTAGTTTACTGCAATTTGGGATCAGGACTGGTTACACACATCACTATAAGAATGTGTGTGATGTGGGAAATGTTTCCAGCAGAGACTGGATATGCCTGTCAGCAAAAGAGGCAAATATTTCAAAATGACACGGAAAACAACAAATGGAGTATTGTTGGGGAGTGCATCCAATGCCTCCAACATGCGCGGAGATACACGGTTCAACAGTCCCTGTGAATAAATGCTTGGCATATAGAAAGCAGCCCCATGCATGTAGAAGTCCCATTATAGGCCCAGAATGTGTTCATAACCGTGCTTCAATAAGCAGTGTCCCCAAGGAACAAGTAGACTATAACTGGCAAACAGTGTACATGAGTATAACCACATACCCCCAACAAATATTGTGGCAGTTAACATGAGTTAAGGGACACTTATGATGATAGCAAATAAAGGTACGCTTTTTACACTAATTGCATACATGACACATAAGTAGGCTTTAAGACAAACTCAGCTATTAGCAGAACATATCAGCCAGGCCCTTGCAAAGAAGCACACTCGTACAAAGCTGTAACTTCCCACAGCAAGACTGAAGGCCGCACAGTGATTGATCAAGGCAGAAAGGCAAACACATTCTCAAGCGGTATTGAGCTCATGCAAAAGCAACAAAGAAGTAACAGACCCCAGAGTTAAGGGATAACATCTGTACATGGATTGGTTGGGATACATGCCCTTAGCTGATTTCCCATGTGGTGATCACAAGATAAATAGCAACTTATGTTCCTAGCCAGCACATCAAAACATATCATAATGAAGGTCACAATTCGGCAAGGAGCAACACTGCCCATTGTAGGAAAAACCTCAAAGAGATCCAACCTCTAATACATGAACCATACAAGACATCATTGCCAACAGGGAAGAATCGATTAGGCATTAATGGCTTTCATGGAAATGTATGATTAGGCTTGCAGCAAACACACAATTCTATTTAGGAGTACATTTACAATACTTCACTTTCTTTATATGTATTCATATCATTGCAAGATAATATTGTTTGCAAACATTCTAGCCCCCAGCTCATGAGATCAAAGACAGAGCCAATGAAGTCATGCTCAAGCCATAAGAAATGAAGGGTTGAAGGAAAGGCGCGTAATGGTTCCAACGAGGACTTGCAATGTTAAACTGTCAATGAAGAGCTCATAATGATGTGAACGGTAAGTTGAATGCTGGCTAGGAAGTCAAATAGAAAGGATGTACATTTATAATTTTGTTGCCCCACTATCACATCTCACACACGGATTGGTGGACATCTATTAAGTCACTCGCCCCACAATTACTCCTCCTGGAACAGCCAATCAACAATTTAGTCTAGAGCATACACATTAAAAAGAGTAGCATCCAATCACAATCATGAGACAGAAGATTATCGCAGCGTTAATTAATTAATGAACTGATCTCTGAGAGTGGTTACGAAGACTGGAGAAGCCAATAGGGCTAAGTATTGTATAGATTCACCTATAGTACAAGTGATGATGCTGGGTATTTGTGAATAACCTGTAACATTTTGTTGTTGTTTGACTTTTGACATTTACCATAAATGCAGCCTTTTTCAGAAGGCATGTTGAATTTAATTTTGATTATTCTGAGCCTGGGCAGTGTTGTAATAATCTTTTGTTTTTCTCACATTCCTTTTTGGCTATTTGGATTGATTTTTATTATTTGATTTGTGACTTGCGTTACATATTTGTGGCCCATAACAGGATTCAAGTTTCTTCTGAGCAGCTGTGGGCTTCTGTGCCGCACTCCTGGGCAAGTGAGGCCCTCCTGCAGGGAACAGAAGACTGTGCAAACCACAAGTGCCTGGGTTACCCAGAGGCTTTCCTGATTGTTTCAGGCCTCACCACGCGCCCTCAAGCGCAAGCCCGTTTTGGGGAGCAGCCTCCCCGGAAGACTTCGGAAGACCATAGCGGACCAGTCCAACTAATCCGAGAACTACAGCGGCAGAGTGATTATAAATGCGAGAGCGGAGTGCGTGACAGTGTGAACCAAGTGGCATTTTAGTTTTTCTCTTTCTATTATAGAAGAAACGGAAGAGGGCTCCTGTGGCAAGGGGTGCTGACATCACGTTAGTTATAAACTTGGTAAGTAAAGTGTACTCAGCCCTCAATAAAGAGGAAGGAGAGCAGCGCTGTATGAGTAACGGAGTGGCAAGTTTCGCACTAGCGAGGACTGTACCCTCCGTCCACGTTGAGGGACGAGAGGCAGAGAAGAAAAAACATTTTAGATTTAAGTGTGATTTTCAATTACATTGTACAGCGTGCATATAGGAAAAGTATCGGGTGAGCAGAGGCAAATGTTGAATGTAAGACTTGAGTGAGAGTAAAAGATTGGGCTGGAGACTGCATGTGGGAGGCAGTATGTTTGCAGTGGTTTTGCTTGTGTGCGGGGACACGCTGTGATTTTGTGTTCAGGTGTTGCTTCCTTTGTAGCACTTTTGTGTTTTGTGCTTATGAGGTAACTCAGGGTTGCACCATAGGGGGCAGTACTTAGAGGTGGTATTGCAGATAGCATTTTGCTCTTTTCTGAGTAGTAGGTACCGATCAGTTGTGTTTGTGATTTGTACTATTTAGATGAAAATTAGTACTCTAGTAGAGCATATGTGCAAAGAGCTCCCAACCTGTAGGGAGAAGATAATTAAGTACAATAATGAGTAGGCAGTGGGAACCGAAGGGAAAATGTTGACACCATGGCCTACCAAGGGCACACATGGTAAACATATAAAACAGCCTATGAACACCCATTAATTGTCCCCATACAAGGGTAAAAAGCTAAAGAAAAGACAGAGTATGCTAGAATTGTGGAAATTGCATGAGGAAGTTGAGGGCAGGAATAAAGACAAGAGAGACACAGAAGGTACAGCAGTCCTGCCCCTTTCTGGTTACACAAGTACGACGCAAGCAAGCTGTGATGCCTGTGCAGTTGTTACACCAGACAACCTCAGAAGAAAGCATCCAGTCGGCAGAGGCTCCACAACCCGCAGAGCCGACAGCCCGCCCAAAACTGGAACTATCTGTTAAGACTTGCAGCAGGGTATACAAACCTCTGATGCAAACCCCCAGCCTATTCAGAAAAAAACACATTTCGGGGAACAGATGCACCTAGTGACAAGCATAATCCTGCTATAGTAAGAATAGAAAACAACGTGCACAGAGGTTTAGAAGCAGCAATACAAAAAACAGAAGAGGAATTTCGAAGGGCAGCAAAGAAGAGGGAGGGGCCTTGCCCTATGGTAGACACTGAGACGTGGGCACCAGGAGAAATACTATTGAAGTTGAATAAGGCCGTGATTGAAAATGTGAAAAAGAAACTGAAGAGCCAGAGCAACAGGATATAGATTATTAGTCTCAGGCAATTGACAGTGAAGATGAACAGAAAGAGAGTGAGACAAATTGGGAAATTGAAGAAACTCAGGGAGAGAGGACTCCATGGGAGAGAAGATTGAGACCTCACCCCAGAACCCAGAAAAATGGCAGTAGTTAGAGGAAAGAAAAAGGCTAGGACACATCAAAGCCCAAAAGTGGAAAGACAGATCACAGTACATACCATGGCCCCACGTGGACAAAAATAATGTGATAAAGACCCTACCATCCCTTAAGCTGGCCGGGCAAGTGGAACCACACATTAGAAAAACACACAGCAGTATCAGTAGGAGATTTCAAAAGTTTGTTATCCAGCATAATAGGGGATCAGACAAACACTGTTTGGGAAAGAGCAGGGCACCCAGGGGTCCAGTTAGAGAATAATACACATGATGGAGCTCCATTCAACAACTGTCAAGCCCATATGTGGGAAGCATTGAGAAGGACATACCCAGGTAAACCTGATGCAGGTGCTATCATGTCACATACATGAAACATGATGAGGACACCCCTTTGTACATTCAGTCCAACCAAGAGATGTGACGAGAAGAGACAGGAGAGACATGGGGAAAAGTACATACCATTTACTAGGAAAGGGTCTTCCCACAGAAGTGCAGTCAGAATTAGACAGAATAGTAGGCATGGAATCGAAAGATTAGGATGAGATACAGGTACACAGATTACCCTTTTATAAACACGAAGCACAAGAATGAAAGGGCAGTGGAAAAAAAGGCATGGCGCGCAGAGGCAAACTTAGTACAAAAGAAATTAGTGGAGGTAAGTATGCAAGGCGCTGTAGTAACCAACCCTGCAGATGTCCAACAGCAGTCGGGGCCATCACAAGAATGGACAAACAATTCAGATAACAAGCAACGAGACAGGGGAGGCATCCAAGGGTTATGAGGTAATTCATAATAAGGCCAAGGGGGAGAATTTGGGGGATTCTGACCATGATTTGGAGGATGATGTTGGACATGTGGAAATATGGGACACATGGCTAAGGGTTGTTGAATCAAACCCCTCATGCAATATCACCCGGGAGCACCCGAGCTCAGTATTATACACTTGACCCCTCATACTGTGAACCAACACAGGGAGGGTCATTACGAGCCATGGCTATCCCCTTACCGCATTCTGGGTCTGGGTTCCGGAATAGGGACTTATCAGGTCATTCCGACTTTGGAGCACCCGGTAAGTCCCCATTCCGGGAACCATTCCCCATTCCCATTTGAGCCCCCATAGGGCTCAATGGGAATGGGGATGGAACTAATAATGGTCCTGCTCTTAGCGGGCCCGTTATTAGCTCTGAAGTCCCTTAACGGGTCCCTTCCATAACGTCTGGTAAAACCAGGTGTTAAGGAAGGGACCCGCTAAGGGACCTCGTAGTAGGGCGGTAAGGGATTACCGGCACCTGTGCCCTTACCGGTGCCGGTAATCCCTTACCACCGACCTCGTAATGACCCCCAAGGAGTTCATATCCCAAATCAAGCCATAGCCACAAGGCCCATGTATGCCTGAGGATCTGCACAACCCCAGAATGTAGGTCAAGTGCAAGTAACCTCACCCACACAGGGACAACCCATATAATATCCAACCGCAAATGTCAAGCAGAATGTCACACAAAAGGTTCCCTCACAAGCAACTATAGTACCATGGGAACAAAATGCCCTTCCGTGAGGAACAGTGACACATTATACTCGTGGCAGTGTCTAGGGAACAATGATTTCCCACTTACAGGGTCAAACATGTATGTACAATAGGACAGCCAACAGCATGCCCTGCTGTGCCCAGTCCTCTCAATCACCCCAGACTCACACAAAGAACGTAAAGTGGGGGTGAGAATAGGAGACAGAATGTTCTTCTTTATGGTCGACACAGGAACCACCCGATCATGCATAAGGGAGGAATGGTTTTCATTGACAAACTACAGTATGGACAGGCAGGGATTCTCTTGGGCTATTGTAAGGGTTCCTTTTTCAGAAGAATTACCCCTCACTATAGGGACACAAGAGATAGTAGCACCATTACTTTACAGCACAGAGTCACCAGTGGACCTATTAGGTAGGGACATCCTACAGAAGTTAAACATGTCCATCTCATTTGCCAACAAGGGAATTGTTGCTCAACACCAGGCATGCATTGCAACAGAGTAGCCACAGTAATACAAACACTTTTAGCACCAAAACAATTTGAGCCCTAACTTTATATAAGACCCCATTCACATATGCAGTGACTATTTTGATTAGCCGTTACCAGGCGGACACAACGTGATATTTCCTCTACAATCACAGAATTTCTGTTCTTGCCAGCAGTACCACATGAGGCAGCCCAAGGGGCAATGTTTACATTACAAATTTAGGCAGAGCAGCGATCATGATGAAAGACACAGACATCTTAACAGGCTCATATGAAGAAGGAATGGAGGACAGTACTATGCATAGACCCCACACTCACATTAAGGGACATCGCAGATAAACAGATATTTTCAAACATGGAGATGGATGGAGAAATAGTATTCAAAATCAGCATACCCTGCCACATGTTAGTGCAGCACAGTGAAGTACCACATAGAATAATAACAGCCACAACAGTAGCCTCACAGCTACAGGAGGACCTGGCATAAGTGCCCAGTCCACTATGGACAATAAACCCACACAATGTAGGATGATTGACCAGCGCAGGGGCAATAAAAATCAAACTCAAACCAGGAGACATACCCCCCAAGTAGAACAATCCCCACTATCTAAAGAGGCACATCAGGGAATTAATGAAACCATCAAAACATTACTTAACCAAGGTATTTGTAGTGGCCTCAGACTCACCATGCAACACAGCCATATAACCCCTGAAAAAAACAAAAGGGTCATCATGGAGATTGATTCAGGATCTCTGCCTTCTGAACAACATAGTGGAAGCAGAATACCCATTAGTGCCAAACCCTGCAACAAAACTGTGCAAAATACCCGCAGGCGCAGTCTATTTCACTAAAATTGAACGTACGAATGCATTTTTCACCATATCATTACACCCAGAGTCCCAGTACTTGACTGCGTTCTCATATCGTGGAAAGAGATTCCAGCACACTCGTTTACCAGAGGGGAAAGGTGAATCCCCGAGTATTTTCAACAGGCTCCTCCAGATGGACCTAGGAAACATCCACATGACCAGCACAGTGCTATAGAATTTAGATTATCTATTATTATGCAGCACCACAGAGAACAAGTGCATAAAAGATACAATACAACTCCTGACAATCCTTGCAGACAAAGGTTACAAAGTGGACAAAGAAAGGTTGCAGTACTGTCAAAAGGAGATAATTTATTTGGAACAGATCATATCATCAGCAGGATGAAGAATAAGTCCATACACAGCAGTAAGAAATACACCAAGCCTAAAACAAACAGAGACATTCAGCAATTCCTAGTTGCATGAAATCATTGTATAAAATGGGTTTTTGATTATTTGACACATGTCAGACCCCTGTAACATGCACTCAAAAAAGCAAAAAAGATCAAAGGCACACTTGAATGTATGACCAAATGATTTGAGGACCTCAAAATAGCTATCAGCAGTGCACCAATACTAGTGCCCTCAGACTACAACAAACAGCTTTTCTTAATCTCCCATTCAAATGGACAGGTCATGACAGCAGTACTCACACAGCAATTATCACAGAAACACAACTAAGTGGTCTTTTAGACCCAGTAATGCAAGGCCACTTCCCATGCGAGCAAGCATTGGCTGCTGCAGCATTTTCTATATAAAGATCTGCCACCATAATTATGGAATTTCCAATCACTTTGTATGTTGAGCATGAAGTTCTCTCCATTTTAGAAAGAAACAAATCAACGCTCACCACTCAGAGAGCTAGCGCTTATGAGGTAATGTTGACTAACTCAGCCATCACCATAGTTAGGTGCCCCAATGCTAATCCAGCAACATTCATAGCCAAACCAGCTGAGCCACAGGATCAGGTTCATGACTGTGCAGTATATGAAGGAGCACCAGACAAATACAGAAAGGTGAGTGAAGATGCCCTAAACACAGGCAAAGTGATCTATGTAGATGGTTCAATGAGTATAGAGCAAGAGAGTTGCCAAAGACATACTGGAGCAGCAGTAATAAGATATGTGAAGGACCAAGAAGAGGAATTTCAGAGGACATTGTAGCACTTATAGAAGCACTAGAAGCATCATCATTTGATGATATCACCATATATACAGTACATTCAGGCTAACCAAAGTGGAAGAGAAAGGGGATACAGAAGGGCAGATGGGTCACCAGTCCAACATGCAATCTTGTTAGCTAGGTTAATAGAAGCATTGAAATGTCCCCTTCATGTAGCCATCGTGAAGTGCACAGTGCACTCCAAGGTTAAAGCCCTGATTTTGTGTGGAAATGTGTCCATGAACGCAGCCGTCAAACAAGCGGCTTCTATGCCAAAGGAAAGTCTAGTGCCTGCCAAAGCAGTACAAGAATATAGCATCTACCAGATGTTTACAGTGCATTATCAAAAGAATACATCATTAAGTTCCAAGAAAGAGCCCCACAAGAATAAAAGGCAGCATGAGTAAAAAGGGGATGCACCCTGTCACCCATTGACATCATATGGAGGCAAAATAGCACAGGTAAAGTAGTGATGGCCATAGAGCTGATGAGCATCCCCAAGGAGCAACTTCACTTCGATACACATGCACCTAAGCAGCACATTGCTGCTGACATTAGTGAGGACTGGTTTGTGCCCAATTTGGCTGAACAAGTCGACAAGTCTGTGGCAAACTGTATCATGTGCTGCAGGTTTCACCCAGGACATACATACACTCAAGACATTTAAAGCAAGCTTGTCCCTTCCCACATGGCCATTCAAAGATCTCAATTTGGACTACGTCGACATGGAAAATAGTTGCAGCACATACAGGTATTTAATAATAGTTGTGTGTCCACATTCCCATTTGATTGAAGCAGGACCATGTATGAATGCAGATGCCAAAGCTGCAGCAAGATTCCTTATGAGAGAGGTTTTCCCTAGATGAGGTATTTGTGAAATATTGAGATCAGATAATGACCCTCACTTTGTAAATTAGTTTTTAAATGAGGTGACAAGATTGCTAGGTATCAAACACAAGCTGTGCCCTGCCTACCGCCCACAAGCAAATGGGGTTTTAGAGCATTTGAATTGTTTACTTAAAATTAAGTTAGCAAAGCTTTGTGATACGCTAAAGAAGAGCTGGCTCTATTGATGCCCTCTTGCCCTGTTCAGTCTGTGAAACCACCACCTGTCACCTCATGAAGTGGCGACAGGAAGGAGGATGCATAGCCTGGCTGTGCTCACACGAACAGTGTCTTATGTACACAGAAGTGCTGAATTGTTGAGGAAGGAGTTTAATGTATATCTCAAAAGCATGTTGACCTGTGCTAAGCTTATATTTTCCCAGATAAACATCAAAGTGCACCAATAAACTCAAAAAGATGAACATGACACAGATTAATAGAAGACCCTCTTCAGCTACAGCAAGGATATAGGGCTTACACCTGACAGCACACACGTCACTAGAAGCAGGAAAAGTTCACAGGACCTTACGAGGTGGAGAGCGCCACCCCAACTGCAGCAAACCTAAAGAGTCGTCGTGCCTGGGTGCACCTGACAGATTTGCGCAACGATACCAGCACAAAATCAGAGCACTGAATCATAGCAGACATTGGGCCACAAACAAAAATTAGCAGCCAAAGTTGAGTTACAATTTAAAAGACTATGAGAAGGAGAATGAAACCTTTCATGCACAGCAGGGCTAGTGCAGCAGTCAATATTAAGAAAGCCATTATGAACAATCATAGAAATATTAAGAATGTGTTCATAGGGATATGTTATCTATTCTTTTCTCTCCTTCTTTCATTCGCATTAATGAAATTAATGAGTTTAGGTTTTAGCAGTCAAAGAAATGATGGTACTTAAGTGATAAATGTAGTGACTTTTAGAGATAGCCTTGTGACCAGACACAAAAGAAAGTTGAATGCAGGGGTAAATAACAACATGCTTGATGGTCATCATTCTGATGGAATAAACATTTGGCATGACACAATGAAAGCAATCAGTAGGGCCAAATTGAATGATTCATGTCGGGCTACTTATGCAGGCTTATCCCTCATGCTGTTGGCATCCCCTAGTGTTCCTATTTAAGGAAGTGCCAACTCTAGAAGCAAAGTGCTTGGCACATTTAATATTTTGCAAGGTGCAGGGGCAATTTAGGGGGGGACACAGTACAAATAACAATGGAAGACAGATCCAAAGAAGAACATAAAGGGAAAGGGAAAATTGAAGGTGTACAATGGGCCTCATTACGAGTTTGGAGGTAGCCATGCCATTTTTAGCAGCATGGCTACATCCAAACTCAGGTCCGGGTCCCGAAAAATGGGAATTACCGGGCCATTCTGACCTTTGCTGGCCGGTAATTCCCATTCGCGGGACCTGGAACCGGTACGTCCCCATTCCCATTTGAGCCCTGATAGAGCTCAATGGAAATGGGGAGGATGCTAACAACGGTCCCGTTAATGCCGGGGCCGTTGTTAGCATCCTGTTCTGCTAGCGGGTGCCGCTCTGCATTTCTGGTCTAACCAGGCATACAGGGCGGCCTTGCAAGCAGAACTCGTAATGAGGCAGTGAGGCAACAACGGCACCGGTAGCACTACCGGCGCCGTTGTTGCCTTACCACCAGCATCGTAATGAGGCCCAATGTCTTCTAAAACCACAAATGCTGATAGAGGGAGCAAAGTATTGGAACAAGAAATGGGCGAAGAGGGAAGCAATATTCAATGCAGCTTGAGTAATGGGATTCACAGAAGAAGCCAGAATGAGAACAGATGAGAGATTTAGAAATTTATGGGCATCGCATGTGAACTAATTGATCAGCCTACATCAACACGAACAACCTTCAAAAGTACAGAAACTTCCTCGATCTTCATTTTGTTTCAGGGGCTAAGGAAGCATGCTTGTGGGCCAGAATAGCCATTGTAATCAAACCTATGTGATGCCAGCCCTAAAAGAGGGAACTGCAATAATCATGAACTTCCTCTGGCGGTGCGACACAATGGCCTACTTTTATCTGCCTCCCTCATGGAATGGACTATGCTCCTTAGTGACCCTGCATGCCCCTGTACTGTTGGTCCCAGAAAGTCATGTAGAATTTCCCAAGAGACAGTTCCAGTCTCCTGCAGTACCCCTAACAACCACAGGACAAATTAATTTACAAGCAGAAAAGAGAAGGAAAAGGTCTAACTACTTTTCAAAGGAGGCATACAAGGCCCTGGAGAAGATGCCATCACAATACAGAGTCTTTTCCAAAACTGAGACGTCCTTCGGCCTCCCTCCTTGTCCCTGGAATACAAACAGCTATGAATGTAAAATGGATCCACAGATCATGGACATAATGCAATATGTGACGAGCTTTGTTTGCAATGACTTATTGCACTTCAGAACAGAATAGTGTTGGATTTAATAACAGCGATGGAAGGTGGTGTGCGCATGCGAATCGGCAGCGCCTGCTGCACATACGTTCCTCGTAATGATGCAGATAACGGCACACTGACCATAGCCATTAAGTAGATGGGAAAATGTAAATTGGACATGGAAAAAGCAGTGGGGATTGATAACAATGAAAGTTGGTTGTTAATGATTACATCCTGGATGCCAAAATGGCTCAATAATATATGAGGAGTTATATTTCCAATTCTCTTGATGATCTGGTGTGTATACCAAATAATGGTAACCTGTTGTGTGTCACACGAAAGTAATTCCAGCCACCTTGCAGTTATGGTAGGTGATGCTACTCCTCCTTGGAAAGATGAAAGCTGTCAAACCGATCCAGAAACAAATGTAGGAGAAATAGAAACGGTCTTAATATATCACCCCATAGGCCCAGAAGGTACCGTTTGGTCACTAACCCCAGTGCAGAAAATGATCTGGAATAATATTTGGACCCACTGCAGATGGGGAACACAACTTCTTAGGATGTAACCTCAGGATGTAACCCATGGAATTATGGGAAGGTGTAGGCCATTTAAGGAATGTTTGCAAGATAGGGGTGCCCAAGACTATAAATGACTCCAACAAGAACAAGACAGAAAAGATCAAGAATATATAGAATGATTCATCCCTAATGGGACAAAAGGAGGGGAATGTTGGGGAGTACATTCAATGCCCCCAATGTGCGCAGAAATACAAGCTTTGATGGTCCCTATGAAGAAATGCATGGCATAAAGAAAGCAGCCTCATCCATGTCAAAGTCCCAGCATAGACCCAAAATGTATTCATAATCGTACTTAAATAAGCAGTGTCCCCAAGGGACAAGTAGACTATAACTTATAGAAAATATACATGAGTATAACCACATACCCCTAACAAGTATAGTAGTATTTAAAATTAGTCAAGGGACTAGTAGGGGCACTGATGATGATAGAAAATAAAGGTCAGCTTTTTACACTAATTGCATAGGTGACACATAGGGGGGACTTCAAGCCAAACTCAGCCATTAGCAGAACATATCCGCCACACCCTTGCAAGGAAGCACACACATATAAAGCCATAACTTCCCACTTCAAGACTGAATGCTGCACAGTGATTGGTCATGACAGAAAGGCAAACACATTCTCAAGCTTGAATTTCAGTATGAGCTCATGTAGAAGCAACAAAGAAGTGACACACACCAGAATGAAGGGACAAATACTGTACATTGATTGGTTGAGATACATCATTTTAGCTGAGTTCCCAGGCCGGTGTTCAAAAGATATATAACAATTTATGTTCCTAGCCAGCACATTGCAACATATCATAATGAAGTTTATAAAAGGGCAAGGGTGAAACAAGCAGTGCAGAGTATACAGTTAAAGAAGAATGACAAAGGAGCAACCCTGCCTTCTGTAGGAAAAACCTCACTGAAAGATATCCACCCACTAAGACATGAATAATACAAGACATAATTGCCAACAGAGTAAAATCGATTAGGCATTAATGGACTTCATGGAAATGTATGAATACACTTAGCAGAATACATAAAATACTATTTAGGAGTACTTTTACAATACTTCAGTTTATATATATGTATATAGTCGAAGGACCCAAAGGAGGAAGATACACGGTAAGTTCTAAAGCTTGCTGACCTGTGGAAATTAGACATTCAGATAATATAAATAATGTGAAATACATCGGTCACGTTGGCAAAAGAATTAAAGATATTCCAAACGTAATGCATGTCTAATCAGCAGATCTAAAAGCAACAGTGCGTAAACATTTGTTTCAAAAGTACCTCACTCGTGCAGCCAGTGTCCCAAATATGAATATAGGTGTATCAATATGGTGGACATTGAAAGTAACCGGGATGAGGAAGCTTCCGCCTTATTCAGTGAGGCTATAGGACCAAAAATTATGAAAGAAACGCAATGCAGACAATCAAAAACCATCCAACAAATGATGTTTACATTAGAGAAACTATACAAAAAGGAAACAAACAAGTGGTGGGAAATTAAGTCTCTTCAAAACTACATAGACAATCAAAGAATTCCAAGAGGCTTGAGAATTTTGACTATTCCTACATATGAAGACCCAGACCCTGAAATGTTGCAAGAATGGAGAGAAGAAACAAATGAATGTTCCTTCAAAATGCTCAATACATTAGTATAATATGCTAAAAGTGACAGAGCAAAATCACTAAAAGACATAGAGGAATTGGAAACAGTAGTCTACACAGGAGGAGATGCAAGCACTGCCAAAGATCTAAAAGTATATATGGACAAAAATATCTCCAAATATGAGGAAGATATTAATGAAAGAAAACCAAGAAAATTTATAAGAGATAAAGAAGACTACGCTACAGGACGGATATATACTTTTGCCAAAAAATATGATACAATAAGGAAAGGCATCCAAACACAGAAGCAGTTGCAAACACCAGAAATCTGAGAAGGAGACTCAGAAACCGAAAACAGTGCAGGCTCTTCTACAGACTCAGCCATGTCAAGCAACAATGATGTGGCACCTCCAAGGTTGATTTTTTTTAGAAGAAATGAGGTTGCTACACCAAGTGGGCAAAACAACACAAGGGAGAGGGCAAAAGAGGAACAAACAAAATCCCACCACTCAAACAAGAGGAAGAGTAGGCGAGGGAGAAGAGGACAAAGGAAAAACCAAAAAGAGTCAATCAAGAGGCCATCAGATGCGCTCTGGGAAAAACAGGAAGTAATATCAACAGACCAAAAACTTCAAGTTGTGAACTTGTCAAAGAAAGAACTAAGCAGTACCGAAGTGAAGGAAAAAGGATTATCTTTTTGTTTGTCATCCAATTATAATTACACACAATCTCGAATTGATTTACATTGCTTCATTCGAAAATTAAGATTGGTGAAACATTTTGCAAACAGTGACAAAATGAAATTTAGGACAGAGAGCAACGAAGCACCCTCTAAACTAACAGTTAATGATATCCAATCTTGAACACAATTGAAGTTTTGTTTATGGAAAATGATGAGGGACTTAATGACAACAATCCTGAACAAGATCAATGGACCACAACAGTATCAGCAAATTTAACAACAGATACAAGACCTTTCTGTGATCTCAAAAAGAAATCTAAGTTTAGTCCTCAAGTACATAATACACCTAATATCGATCTATTTGAAGATCTGATTATAGAGGAAATGAAACAACTTCCCTCACATTCAAGCAGGATGAATCATAATGTAACGAAAGATGAACAACAAGCTATAAAAAATCTACCAATGGATGATTCGATAGTAATAAGAACTGCGGATAAAGGAGGCAATGTAGTAGTCTTAAATTCAGAAGACTGCACAAGAGAAGCGCTACGCCAATTGAAAAACAATGAAAATTATCAGAAACTTCCAAAGGATCCATATAAGGACTATAAAATTGAATATGACAAAAAACTAAACAATTGGTTGGAGGCAGATCTGATTTCTTGGAATGATAAAAAAATATTTAACGAAGGATTTTCCAACAATACCTATTATCCACTTCATTCTCAAACTACACAAATCTGCTACCAGACCTCCTGGCAGGCCGATAGTTGCATCTATTGACTCTCTTCTAGAGAATACTTGAAAATATTTGGATAGATTTTTGTTTCCCTTTGTAGAAACCCTGCAATCGTACACACGAGATACAACAGACTTCCTGATGCAGATAGACCAGATACCGTGGAAATCAAGCTATTTGTTGATCACATTAGATGTAGTCTCGTTGTACACGTGTATTGAACAAGAAGAAGGGATGCAAGCAATGAAAAGATTCCTATCGACAAGATCACTAAGTTATAGAGAACATTCCTTAATGCTACTTGAAATGCTAGCATTTTGTCTAAAACATAACTCTTTTATGTTTGATGGTCAATGC
This sequence comes from Ambystoma mexicanum, assembly GCF_040938575.1. Taxonomy (NCBI): domain Eukaryota; kingdom Metazoa; phylum Chordata; class Amphibia; order Caudata; family Ambystomatidae; genus Ambystoma; species Ambystoma mexicanum. Next base: position 294,694,359 of record NC_090941.1, read on the forward strand.
TACACACAAATATGTGGTACAGCAATGGGCACAGCAGTAGCCCCCACATTTGCGAACGTATACATGGGGGCAATGGAAGAAAAGCTATTTGCAGAAGAAACAATTGAAATATATACCAACAAAGTTATTTTGTGGCGTCGATATATTGACGAACTATTCATCTTGTGGGAAGGCTCAGAAGTAGAGTGGAAAGACTTCTTTCAAATCATTAATACTCGGAGCAGAAGTCTAAAATTCACAGAGTACCACAGAAAAACAGAAGTGATCTTCCTGGACATTAAGGTGAAAATTATAAACAATAGAAGAACAACAGAGGTATATAGAAAACCAACAAGTACCAACACAGTTCTTCATGCAAGAAGTGCCCAACCCACGAATTTAAAAAACAGTATATCATATGGAGAGTTTCTCCGTATGAAAAGAAATTGTAGTGAAACCTCAACTTTTATTCAAAATGCAAAGATGACTGCCAGTAGAATCCAAGCCTGAGGCTATAAGAGATCTGTTATCAATAAAGATTATAATGAATGCAATAAACAGACCAGGCAAGAGATTCTGACCAAAATAACAAAACATGCAGAAACAAGGGCAGACCATAAAAATAAAAAAGAAATTATCAGATTTATTACAACTTTTGACAATGATGCCAAGGAGATCAAAAGAATATTGGCCAAACCCTGGTATATCCTGAGAAAAGATCAAGACATCAGTTCAGCGATAAATACAAATCCAAGTGTAACTTTCAGAAGGGCCAAATCTTTAAAATCCAAAGTTTCTCCAAGTATGTTTCAGACCAAATCAAAAACAAATTGGCTACCAGAAAAGCCAGCAGGGTTTCAGGGATGTATTAAATGCAAAGCTTGCAAATTTGGGCAAAACATGAAACAATACATTCACCCACGAACAGGGCGAGATGTCAAAATCACTAAAACCATATACTGCAGTACCAAATTTGTAATATATGTGATAAGTTGCAGCTGTAATCTCTGGTACATAGGAAGTACCAAGTTGGAATTCAAGGTCAGAAACTTGCAGCATTTTAGAGCAATCAAAAACTTGGATCCCACTTATCCTCTAGCAAAATATTTTGCTGATATACATGGAGGAGATATTCAGTCCCTTAAGTTCTTCGGTATAGATCATGTATAGCCACATGTAAGAAGGGGAAACAGGGAGCGCAAATTGAGACAACTGGAAAGTCGATATATAATTGACTATAACACCAAATTCCCAGGTGGACACAATAAAGACGAAGAATTGTATACATTTATAGGGGATTGATATGATCAATATAATGTTTCAGAAAGACTCAATAGCTCTGGATGGGTATTGGAAAGAGAAAACAAATTTCATGACGGACCCCGAAAAAATGAGATAAGAATTAAATAGTAGGGGCAAGCAACAAGTATCTAATATTGGACAATAACTTAGTATACTCACTGAATAAGCTTTTTTCAATGCATGATTTTTTTTAGGTGTGATTTCAATCATGTTTAATACAGCTTTAACCTTAGTTCACTTTTGCACATTTAGATATCCAGGTTTTAGCACATTTGTATAATATGTTTTTATTGACACTATGCTATTCACATTACAATTAACAAAGTTAAGAGAGGGGTGAAGTCAAACAAAACTGTGTTTGATATGATGGGATATCAGAATGCATTCAAGTATGTTGGGGCATTGAACCGCCCGATAGATGGAAATTATATACAATTGGAGAATACATTATATTGGATTAGATCTAATATGTGGGTGTAGATACAACCAACTTGCAAATAACAAGCTACCAGATAATGCATGCATTTAACTAATGTTGTATTTTAAGGCACTAGGCACTTTACTGTAGGAAGCATTGGACTTTAATCTCAGGTAAATATAGCATATTTGCACATGGTATCATAAACATCGACATAATAATCAAGTGCAAGGCAGAAATACAATGTATGTGTACATGATAGTAGAAATAGCGAATACTGCATTCAAAACAAGCCTTGCACATTGAAAATATAGGAGCTGAGACTGTATAATGCACTAGGCACTTTATCATATAATGCACTGAATTCCAAAGTCAGGTAAATACAGCACATTTGCACAAAGCATTATAAAACATCTAGCTAGTAGCAACATTCACCAAAAGTATAGGAAGTCAACACTGTTTTTTAAAGCCTGAGATCACTTGATCTCTATTAACATATCAATAGAATGCAGGCTTCTTCTAAGCACTAGTCACTTTATTGTTTCTAACTATTGGTGCAATGTACGAAAACCAAACTGCAGGCGAATGCATTTATCCCGCGTATATCACCTAAAATTGCAAGCACTTTATTCAAAAGCAAGCTTTGCACAAAACTATATTTTTCCCCCCTCCCTTGTCTCTCTCCCTTAGCACATGCACTTTATAATATATAGAAAACTGCTTTGCCTAAAAACATACATTTTATATATATAAAATATATAAAAAGAGAACTTCCAAAAAAATGTATGCAGTGAGAAAAGACTCACCAAATATGGCCGCCATTTAAAGGTGAACAGCAAAGGTAAAAGCATGGGTCTAGTGGTTTCAACACAGGGAGTAGACCAAATTCAAACAGGAAATGGAATATAAGCAATTGCAAACATGGTGTCAGTTACAATCCGACGAAGCCCAGTTTGGGGTGAAACGCATTATTGTGACTTTTTCACGGGGGTGCTCTTGAATGTCCACACCAAAGAATAAAGGACGTTTTATAAATGGAGAAAGCACAACAGTGTGGTGTACTTTTTTGAAATGCAGGATGGAGGAGTGCCGCTTTGAGCTGCTGTTTTGCAGTTCGTTTTTTCACTTTGATGTATATATATATATATATATATACATATATATATATATATGCATTCATATCATTGCAAGAGAAGGCAGTTTGCAAACATTCTAGACCCCAGCTAATGAGGTCAAAGACAGAGCCAATGAAGTCATGCTCAAGCCATGAGAAAGGAAGTGTTGAAGGGAAGGTGAGTAATGTTTCCAAGGTCTTGCAATATTAAACTGTCAGTGAACAGTGCATAATGATGGGAACGGTAAGTTGGTGCCAACCGATTAAGTCAGTAAGAAAGGATGTAAATTTATCATGATGTTGCCAAACTATCACATCTCACACAGGAATTGGTGGGAAACGATTAAGTCACTCACTCCTCAAATACAGCCAATGAACAATTTAGTCTAGGGGATACAAATTACAAAGAGTAGCATCCAGTCAGCATCATGAGACAGAAGATGATCTCAGGCTACTTAATTAATAAACTGATGTCTGGGAATGGTCACAAGGATCGGAGAAACTAATAGGGCTAGGCATTGTATAGATTCAACAAAAGTACAAGTGACAATGCCCAATCACCTGTTCGGGATTGGTGAATAACCTGTAGCATTTGTTGTCATTTTTATTCTGACATTTACTATAAATATAGCCATTTTCAGAAGCCATGTTACGTGTCGTTCTGATTATTCCCTGCCCGGACTATGTTTTAATAAACTTTTGTTTTTCTCACATATCGTGCATTCCTTTTTGACTCTTTGAAGTGATTTTTATTAATGGATTCAGGACTTGCCTTACAGTATAAATGACTTTCACCACTTGCGGGTGCCAGCTTTACCATCCCAACAAAAGTGAGCACACCTGGGTGCAATGGAGCAGCCACCAGATACCATCTTGGGAATTTCAATTCAGTACTGACATGGTAATAGGGAACCATTTTACCATTACCAAAACAAACTGATATAGACAATGTTGTTTGAACTGGGCAGCACACCTTAGAACAGCATGTACTGCTTAGAAGTATTGGAGTATTAAAACGATAACAGAACACTATGTGGTTTCGAGATAATTATCTGGGATATTGTAAGAAATTAAACATCAGTCAAAAATCTGAATGTCAGTTTTTGCATACTGTAAATGGAAGTAAGGATCATAGGCTGCATTGCAGCTTGAGTTTGAGATCGAAGCATCACTTGAAACATTATGTTAGATTTAGGATGTGATTCAGGATATACCTTCTGGAATTGAAATGGGTGTAAAACCTCAACATTTCTATCCATAGCGAAACAACATGAACAGCACACTTCATTCTTCTGATAGTGTCTGGAATATGACCTGTACAATTCACTAGAAGCTTTTCCTCTTCAATTAGTAAATCAGGAGTAAACCAGGAAGTTATTTTGTAAACTGAAAGGCTAATCTCTGACAATGGGCCTCATTCCGAGTAGGGCGCAAAGGGATACCGGGCACCGTTAAGGACATCGGTGCTGGTAATCCCTTTGCGCCCTATTCCGAGGTCCCTTTGCGGGTCCCGCTAAGGCCGCCTGGTTTTTTCCAGGCGGCCTTAGCGGGAGCCACAAAGGGTCCAGGGAGCAAATAACGGTACCGCAAATTGCGGTACCGTTATTTGCACCTTCCCCATTCCCATTGAGCCGTATGGGGGCTAAAATGGGAATTGGGAATGGTATCCCGCAAAGGTCCGACTAGACCGGTAAGTCCCCATTGAATGAGAGCGGACTCGGTACCGTCATTGGAGGCAGCCATGGTGCTAATAGCGCCATGGCTGCCTCCAATCTCGGATTGAGGCCCAATGTTTCAAATACATTGGGCCTCATTACAAGTTTGGGGGTAGCCTTGCCGGTAAAACCGGCAGGCTGGCGCCAAACTTGCAAATTTTTCCGGCACCCGCGAATGGGCAATTACCGGGTCATTACGGCCTTGCCGGACACGGCAATTGCGCATTCGTGGGTGCTGGAGAAAATGCTCCCCATTCCCATTGAGCCCCAGAGGGCTCAATGGGAATGGGGAGGTTGGATGCACCAGCACCATTCGTGAATGGTGCTGGTGCATTCAACATGCTCTGCTCGAGGGTGCCGGTATGCCTACAAGGTCAGACCTGGCTGACGGGAAGGAACCCACGAGCAAAAGTCGTAGTTTGCCGGTCCGGTAAAAATGGTACCGGTATCTTACCAGTACCGTTGTTACCGGATAGGCAAACTAATAATGAGGCCGATTGACTCTCCATAAAAAATGACCATTTATATTACAATTGACATTCTCTACCCCCCAGGTGGCAGGTGTTTTCCTGAAAGAAAACCCCTTATAGAGATACTCTTCCACCAAGTAATTAGCTTGTCACTTAGATGGCGTTATTGGTGGAAAACGACTCTTCTGGGATCACCCTTTTTGCACACTTCTTTACAGGATTCAAACATCAAGATTTTGGAGGTTACAGATGTGTAAAGAATTATTTGATTTTGGAGGTTACAGATGTGTTTAGAATTATTTGCAACACAAGACAGGTTGGGGAATTTTGATTATGCCGCTCATGTGGTGAAAATGCATGTGGAAAGTCACAGGCCTGGCCGGACAGGAAGAAATCTCTCAGTTATTTTGTGGATGTTTTGCCAGTCTATATGAGGTGCAGTCTGGGGAGGTGATGAGCTGGACCTCAACGTGGGTGCAGGAGGCACAATTACAGTAGCTGACTTAAGAGGAGCCTGCAGCACTCACTGCACCAATAGATAGAAATGATGTGGAGTGGGCTATGGACAAGTTGGTGAGGAATAATACATCAGGAGTTGATGGGTGGACAGTGGGACACTATTGTGATTATAAGAAGTTGCCTGCTCCTAGGCTGCTGGAGGTATTTCAGAAAGCGCTCGCTTGTGGGGCGTTCCTGAGCTCCATGCTGGAAGAATTGGTGGTCCTGTTACCCACAACTGGGAAGGATGTCCAGGAATGGGGCTCGTACCAACCTTTGTCACTGATTAATGTTGACCTGAAAATTCTAGCAAGGTACTAGCACATAGATCGAGTAGAGTGTGACAAAGCTGGTCCATGGAGTTCAGGCCGGCTTCATACCTGGTAGAAACACTACTCTGAATCTGAGATTACTGTTTTTGATTTTGGATAAATGTGCTATGTAGTGGGGGACAACTGGAGATCGGCAGTCTAGACTCTTCTAAAGCATTTCATACAATAGGCTGGGAATTCATGTAGGTTGTCCTAGTGAAGATGGTGTTGGGGGATCAGTTTTTAGGGTGCGTTAAATACTATATGAGGAGCCCGCCTCTAAGGTAAGGGTCAACAGGATACTGTGGAGGGCATGGAAAGTGAGTAGGGGCACTAGGCAGGGCAGCCCAATATAACTGTTGGTATTTGCACCTGGCGAGGGTGATTGGGGGTAGGTACAATGATTGGGGGATCAAGGTGGGTGAGTTTTCTGACGACATTGCACTGCATGCAGATGACATATTGCTGTATACGGCAGACCCTGTGCAGGCATTGAGGTTGATGTTGGAATTGGTAGAGGTATTTGGACTGTTATCGGGGCTGATGGTAAACAGATCAAAATCTGTAACATATGTTAGGTTGGACACATTGAGGGATGATTAAGGGGGATTACACGTGGTCATTGCCCTGGAGGAGTTCCAGTACCTGGATATACAAGTGAGTCTGGATCTGCAACAGGTATATCAGCAGAATGTGGAGGAAGCATTGGTACAATTTGACAGATCAGTCTATTTTTGGCGAAGTTTCCATTGTCCATGATGGGTCGAGTCAGTCTGGCAAAAATTATTACTTTGAAAAAATTATTGTACATCTTTCAATCTATGCCCATGGTAATAGCTGCTGAATTTTTCTAGAAACTTAATATGGTATTAAGGGAGTTCCTTTGGAGGAATGAAGGCCAGACAGTAGCATTGTCTACTTTATAACTCCCATTTGGCCAGGGGGGTTTGGGTGTACCAGATTATAGGGCCTATTATTGAATGGCAACACTGCCACATATGGTAGATTGTTTTGAGGTACCTTTTGTGGATCTAAATATGAAGTTAATAGAAAGATTGTGTTCACCCTTCAGGTTGTTCAGAATATTGGGAGGCTCTGGGAGGGATTTAAAAACTCTGTCAGCTCCTCTGTCCACTGTGTTAACCGCTTGGAGGCAGGCGGCGAGGACTCCAGCACACTAATGGCGCTTCTTACCTATGATGCGGTTGAGTAGTAGTTGTATGTTGCATGCCCATACCAAGGGCACACGGTTAGGTATTCCCAGCGGTCGAGGTTATTTACCCAGATGACAGGGCAGCCAAACCACATCCCAGGAATTTAAATTGTTAAATCCAATTTCGTGGATACATTTTTTGGCATATGCCAGATTGATGGCAGCTTTGAGGAGGCTCTGGCCGGGTTTTCCAAAGAGACTGGTACTGCACCTGGTGAATCAAGCATTGATGGGGTTAAAGACAGGAGGGAGGAAGGTCTCTGAGCTTTATGGGGTGATTCCAAGGACGTATGATGGGAAATTGCCACAAATTAGAGGCGTGGGATGTAGATGCAAATACACAATTTACCAAAGAGCAATGGGTGAGGATGCTTAGGCACACGAAGGAAGTCTCAAGGAATTTATGATTCCGTAAGATTCCGTAAAATACAGTACAAATGTGTAATGAGGGCGTATGTTATGCCTGTAGTAGTGGGTAAAATGACAGGGGTTGCTGTCCCTACATGCTGGGGATGTGGGCTAGAGGATGGTTGGTATATACATATGTGGTGGGGTTGCAGCAAGGTTTTCTGGGAAAAGGTGGTGGAAAAATTGAACGGGCTAACGGATATGAGGGTACAATTGTCAATTTTCTGTTGGGTCTCATTCTGCTAAAGAAAGAGAGAGGTTTTTCCAGCGACCAAGCTGGTGGCATTAGGGTTACTATTGGCTAAAAGGTGTATCAGGAATGTCAAGCCTCCAATGGGGGAATGTGCAGGGATATATACCATTTGGCTGGTTGGTATATAATAATAATGATGTATTTCTTATTTAGCCTGCACACCTGTAGGTCGCAGAGCGCTGAATAAACAGAAGACATTACTATCCTACAAAGTGGTACTCAATTTATCAACCTCAGAAGGATTCAAGCCTTCCACAGCAGGCTGCACGAAGATATCAGGAGCAATCGCTTAACTCTCTGTGCAATCTGACCAGCAATGTATTAATCATGACTAATGTTGGGTGAACAATTTTGTTTTATAAAATATGTGAGGGTCCTGGAATTCTTGTTATTACAACACGGAAGACACACTATGGGCCTCATTACACGGACAGCTGTGGACCAAGGTGCTAATAGCACCTTGGTCCATGCCGGTAAAATACTGGCACCGCCTTGGTGGAAAGGGGAATTACCGCCCTATTCCAAGGTTGGTGGGGCGGTAATTTCCCCTTCCCCCATTGCCCTTCCCCATTCCCATTTTTGCCCCATAGGGCATAATGGGAATGGGGAAGGTGCTAATTACGGCACCGCAAATTGCGGTACCGTAATTAGCTCCGTGGTCCCTTTGCGGGTTGGTTTTTACCGCCTGCAAAAAGCAGGCGTTAAATTCTCCAACCCGCAAAGGGACCTCGTAGTAAGGCGGTAAGATTTTACCGGTACCGGTAAAATACCGGTACCGGTAAACCCTTACCGCCGTCCGTATCTCTGTTCTTTTATTTTGATGTTATCGCACACACACAAAATTAATAAACATAGGTTTAAAAAAAACATGTTTTTAATGGTTTGGAGAATTGAACCACAGCAGTGTGTGTGTAAAGGGAGTAAACATGAAAATCACTTTTTTTTTTTCTAACAGCCCTTACAGCCTCCCACCAGTAGAGTATGTGAATACAGTAATCCAATCAAAGCCGTGTTGTTAAAACCTCAAATCACTTCCTGAGTAGACAACAGGCACCACAGTGCCACCTACATGCCTGTTAGCTGGTGATGATTGTGCTGCTTCAATCCATGGTCTCATCCTTTCCATTATGCCCTCTATTACAAACAGTGAAAAGGGCCCCATGTTTCGACATTATACTACTGCTCTGTCTTGAAGGATGGAAGAGAATGTGGAATGCAAAAGGAACATAAACAACCACATATCTTAGAGTGAAACATTTCTGAAAATCAACAGAGGCACTAAGATGAGGTGAGGCAAAGGTGTGCTCTTTGTCAGCTTCTAGGAATTGCTTAACTCTGCATTCACATATCACAGGATGGTGTTCTTGTCACTCAGAGATGTGTGTCGGAGCCCTGAGTCAACATAAACGTGTAAGGAGGAAGAGGAGGGGAGTCTCCTTCTGAGACTTTCCTCACAGGTCACTGCATATCTAAGCATGAGTTGAAGGTTGGGTAGCCATCTTTGGATCAGTCACTGCCCCAGACACAGTGGCAGCCATCATGATATCAGACAGTTTAATGAACAGATGTGAGCAGTACAGCACAGCATGGAGGATAAGGTTCATACACATGCTGGATGCAGTGTTTGCCCAGATGTTATGAATGCATTATATTATATTTTAAATAACTCAGAGCTGCAGTAGTATAATGGGGTTTTCTGAAACATTTTTTCTATGTGTGGATAAACACACTACGGAATGCGTGATAACAGGTTATGATTCGTTTTAGCCTACTCTCAGGGAAACCTCTAGTCCACAGTAAGACAATTTAAGAGAAAAGCATTTGGTTTTGAGGCTCAATATTTGCTCATAAAAAGGTTGGTAAGTTTCACATATGTTCACTCTTGGCTATCCGTCTCTGGTCACTTTCCATGGTGTACACCGAAGCCGAGGTGGGCTGATTTGATTAAAACTGTGTGGAACTGGCTTCAGAGATGGTTGTGTGGATTTCTTAGGACAAGCCGGGTAGAAAGAATAAACCCAATGTGGTGGATATGTGTTCTATAGCTAGTTCATTAGTCATATTCGTATTGAATACTGTAACAAGAGACAAAGGGCCTCATTAGGAGTTAGCCGGTCTGGAAATAATTGTGCCGCTAACAAGTTACCGGCACCTTTTCCGGACCGGCCTACTCCATGTTTGCCAGTAGGGGCTCAGAATTACTGGCAGGACTGGCCTGCCAGGAGCTCAGGCTCCTACTGGCATGTTTTTCACTGAAGTACCGGCACCATTACTAACAGTGCTGGTGCTTCCTTTTCCCATTTACATGGACTCCATGGGAAAAGGAACTTACCGTACCACTGCCGCTTGTGATATTCCGATAGCCCTGGGATGTTAGGTGGTGGTAACGGTAATACAGAATTGGCGGGAACCCTCTGGTAGCACCGGTGGTTTACCACCAACCTTGTAATGAGGTCCATAGTAAAAATCACACTTCTGCTACCAATGCTCCTGCTAAGAGATACGACCAAACTCTCCATCACCTGTGAAATTCAGTGCCTGATACTATACTGGAGGAAGTGAGGAGCCCCAACCCCTCCATGGCGCGGACAAATGCCTGACTGAAGGTTCTGGATAAATGATTGGCACAAGTGGAGCGTCATAGTCATTGCTTTAATTATCTTGGGAGAGGGCGTACAGCTGTACAGTCAATACTTGGATACATTGATAATAGAACTTGATGAAATAACACAATGCATGGGCTAGTAGAGAAAATATAGGGAACAACATTATAAAGTACTTGATTTGGAATTGCTTTCAGGGATGATCTAGACAGCCAGAGAACGCACATATTGGGGAAGGGGACACTGGTGGAGTACAAGGTATTGAGCAAAGGAAAAAAAGGCTCAAAACATAATATATATTGTTTTCTGACATTCACCAAAGTCCAAGCAATCAATGATGCAGCCATGTATACTGGAACAAACTTCAGTAGAATGTTCATAAGATCTTTTTTCTCTCAAGATTTTAAAAAAGATAGAGCTGCTGGCGAAAATCATTTCTTGATTTGAGATTGGGCCTGTAGTCTCTGGATACTGAAATGAGCTTATTGTGTCCTTGCCTGTTTAAAGTAACCATGAAACCATGAAAAGGGAAGAAATGGTGCCACTTTCAGTGTTTTCAAACAAAACTCCTGTCTAGAAGCCACAGACCTGTTATAGTGTTTGTGGTGCTGTGACTAAGGTGGTACAAGATATTATATTGGTGCATTTAAGGAAATTGTATAAATTATATAATTAACATACGTAGCTATTGGGCTGGTTGAAGGGTTATCTCATTACCTGATGTCAAGTTGGATACTCCTGACTCTCTGTTTTTTAACTTGGTTTCTTCAAGATCTATAAGGTGCTCTTATCTGTCACCTACAGATGGATATTGTCGTTTTGTTAATCCTTTATCTTTTATGATGTCTGAATGTTATTTTTAGTTCACCCCCACCTAATGTGCTTTATGTCCATTATTATGCATCCAGGAAGTTGGGATTTTCATTGAGGTAGGAATTTGCACACCAAATTATAGTATTTTGGGAAATGCGTCTATGGGAGAAGTTCAGCAGGTTTGGTTTACTTGAACCATGTTGTGTTCATATGCGAGAAAATAGATCCAAGGTGGGCACTCAATCTCAGGGTAATAGCTCTTAGCTATCGTGCCACTGATATGGCCAATACAAAACTGATTATGTGATATGAATAAAGATTTGAAGAAATTAGTAAACTGAGATGTGAATGAACATATTAAGTATGAGGAAATTACTGTACAGCTAAAGAAAAGGAATTTACTTTAGCTCTATTGCAGGAAACCTGTCTAGATGACAAGGAAGCAATAACACTGAGAGGTGGCAGGGTTGGAGTGCTAATCGGGAGGCATATAATACAACAAATATGCTATTGCTGTTTTAATTGCAAATGGAATGGAAGCAAAGGTCATTTCAAACAACTCTGACAAGGAAGGGTGGGGGTAATGGCTGTGATATTGCTACATGTGAAGGCGTATTACATATTTAATAAACATGCCCCACCCTCTGGCCTACCAGATTTCTGGAAACATATCAGTCAGATAATTGCGGGTTGTGTATATCCCTTTGTAGCAGGAGAAGATTGTAATTTGCCAGTAGAGCCCTTGTTGAATTGGAAGTCAAAAGCAAGGTTTAAATGCTGGGCAGTTTTAGAATAACTAATTAGCCTACTTTAAAAAGAAACTCCTTAATATATCCCTTGAGTGTATTCCAACCATGTGAGCTGGACTTCATGTGTTATTCACAATGAAGAACCAAGTACATCTTCTTAAAACTCAGTAAGTGAACTGATTGATGCAGAAATAGTGCCTCTGATACTGTCAGATCATGTGTCAGTCGTGTTCAAATTTAAAACTGGCGGAGAGATGAAAGAGCAGATAGTTGTGAACCAATATCTGCCATATAAAGGACAAACATTTCTGCAAAGCAAACAAGAAATGTGTGGTAAGTCAGAAGAAGGAGTCAGAGGCGCAGCCTTTCATTTTAAGATTTTTAAAAAGGAAACACACTTTTCCCTCCCTATAACTAAAGGGTTTGCCCTACCTAACTGAATTGTAATTAGGGTGCTCATTGTCAGGGTGGTTTTCAACCAAAGTGTCAGTTCCCTGTCCAAACACTCTCTTACTCTGACCCTAGCACTAACCAAGGATACTCAATAAATAAAATAAGGCCACCAGGAGATTGATTCTCTTCTCCTGGTTCAGTTGGTTTACCTTTAGGACCGTTTTCTGACAATCTTCTGAAATAGCTCCTGATTCAACAAAAGATGAGACCAGGAGAATGACTCCCGCTCATACTGAATCAGTCTTAATGGCTGTTTTTTTTCATTGTCTCTGGTGACAGCCTTCAAGAGTCCTTGTAGATCTTCCCAGGGTATTTCATTGGCTGCACCAAGTGACCAACAGTTCTTCCTTTTTAACACAATGTACCGTCCCAGGCTTCCCTGGTCTTCTTCTTGAGCAATGAAACCAGGGAGATCACTCCTGCAGTGTCAGTGGCTTCTTCCACTATTCTTAACACTATTATTATTAAAGTGGAAACTCTTGTAACTTCCTTGGTTCTCATCGTCTCTCTTATGATTATTGTGGGGAGGGAGATTTCTCCTGAGGCACTCTTCACTTTTGAAATCTTCCTTTTGATTACTCTGATGTGGAAGATTTCTATTGAGGCCTTCCACTCTTGGTAATTTTGCTACTGGTACTGTGAGAAGGGAGATAACTCCTGATGCATGCTTCCCTTGTGATGTCTTTATCACTGTTACTATGATGATGGAGATTACTCGAGGATGTTCTTCAATCTTGATACCATCAAGGTAATTACTGTGAGGAGAGAGATTAGTCACAAAATACTCTTCAGTTATGATGGTTTTGAAACTGTTACTGCGACAACAGAGATTACTCCTGATGTGTTCTTCACCCTGAATACGTTCTCAGAATTTACTGTGAAAAGGGAGATTACTCCCAAAGTATTCATCAGCACAACCCAAACCCCTACTGTGTCTCCCATGATAGCGTTACCTTCTTTCTCATGCAGCACATCACTGGCTCTTTCTCGGGTGTTGGTCTTATGTCTTCTCGTTGAATGCTCTCAGCGTCTCTAACTCCTCTCCCTGCTGCTACACATTGGCACAGCAGCTTACTAGGCATTCTGGTGTTGCCGTAGTTAAAGGACAGCATGGCCCAACCTCCCCTAGGTCACACCACTGTAAGGATGGGTCCATTTTCTGCCTAGATTGATTCTCCACCACACAATGGGGATTTGTTCTACGCCTTCCACAACATCGTCATGACCGATGACCAGCTTCTTCTGTGTACTTCATCATTCCCAGGTTTGAACCACCTAGGGTTGACAGGCTTCACGCTAGGGTCTTTATCCAGTAAGTCCCTTCTTGCTTTTTATGGTCTGCAGCTGGGTGCTCCCAAGAAGAGGGCCAGAGTCCCTCTTTTATATTGATGAGACATTCTTCTTGCTTCTTTTGAGCTACGTCTTCTCAGTATTGCTGATACTTAGAAAAGTAGTTCACATTACTCCTTCAATCTTCCTCTTCTCAGTACTTTTGAGAGATGACTCACAATCACTTTGCATGTTCCTCCTTATGTTGGTATTGCCATGTTTAATATAAGGAAAGGAGGAAGTATTACAATAACAGACAGTAGTCTTCTCATGTTGGTTCCTGGAAGACCTCAAGGATTGTATGTTCTCAAAGGTACGGGGGGGGTTAGGGAGTTCCATCATAGAACGGAAGCCTTTGTCCCCATGAGGGGAAGCTCTTCTTTTGAGGTCCCACATTCCGCCACCCCTAGGGGGATTGTTGCCTAACATGCTCATCTCCCTAGCCTCAGAGGGAAGGCCCCCCCTGTGGGGAGAAGTGAAGAGATGCCATGAATCATCCCAATTACTTCCTGATTTCTTAACTTGAAGCAAAATCTATGATTTAAAGTCTGATCATTGTCTGGGATCCTTTCAGTTCATCACTAAAGGGGGATATTTATGGATACGTAAGCAGAAAAAGTGGCAAAGCAGAAGCTGATCTGAGAACCCCCTAAGTAGATTAAAAAAATGCAGGCATTATTTATTTAATCCAAGTTTAAACATGTGCTACACCAGCTTATCAAATTGAAATATAAAAGTAACAAGCAATGCACATATACTGTTAACCATACAACTCTAAGATCGACGGTCAATTCCTTCAGAGAGTGCAGTAAAGCAAGCAACGTGTTAGCCCCAAACTGATGGGTTAAAAATGACAACATCAAATCATGGGAATTTCGAGTGAAGCAGGCTCAATGATCACTCATTTGTAAAAGCTGGGCGCGCCCTGAGGAGGTCAAGGCATTTTTGTGAAATACACCATGAATTCATAAATTATGGAAAGGGAATATTGGGAAAAGCAAGCCAATAACTAATAAGGCACTAGAGATTAACTTAAATAACTATGAAGAAGGTAAGTTTCTCATCAAAGATAAAATCCATGTTTAGCCCAAAAATACCTTTTTGAATTTTAAAGGTAACTAGCAAAAAGTACCCATTCTCCGAACAGGTTATGTGGACAGACATGACATAACTCTCATCAATTGTTCAATGATACTGTAGGTCGCTGTTCCAATTCACTTATCGCTTGATGTGCCTTGCACTCTGGAGTAAACTGCACTGAGAATGGACATGAGTGGCGGCTGACATACCCTGGAGCAGACAATGGGGGAGACAAGAGTTGGTGTGCTGTTGCACACTGGGATCTACTGTGCTCTCTCCTCACATGTTGCCTCACCCTGGAGTGGTGCAGTTTGTTGTGGTGCAATGCAGTGCAAATGTCCCAGAAACTGTCCATTTTATGGTTGAGGACTAGTCCTTCTGCGACCAAATTGATGTTTAGCGGATTTCAGGCAACCATCTCATGTTTGAAGGTGCTGAAATCTGGGGGAAGGGGTGGGTTGTCCAAATGTCATGTAGTCAGTAATGTGTGTTGGGGTCTAACAGGTAACTATGCAATATTTGGTGCAGATTGGTGAAATGGTGTGTAATTGTATAAGGAACAACGCTTGGCCAAGTCACAGACTCACAAACAAATAAGTTTTGCTGGAATGCAGGAAAAAGGGTGGGGTGTCCAGATGTCATGTAGCCAGTAATGTCCAGAGGGTCCTAACAGGTGACTATGCAAAATGTGGTGCAGATTGGTGAAACTGTGTGGAATTGTATAAGAAAAAATCCTTTGCCACAAACCTAGCCACCCACAAATGTTAACTTTTATAAATATGGATTACTGAAATAATGGTGGTTGCAAAAATGTCACCTTCTGTGAAGTAATACTTGTAATGCTGGAAATCGTTTGTGGGGCTACATTGTGTACATAGAATGATTAGCCAATCTTACTTCTGTATCTAGACATTTTTGTGAAGGCATTTATTCTGCATATGAGAAGGGACAGCACACATTGGCAAGATTGACCAAATGGGGTTCATAAAGGGAAGACAAGGCTTTTGATTGTCATTTAAAGGATACAGAAACAGAGATGATTGTATGGCTAACAGATTAGACACCACACAGGCTTTTGTTAGAATAGTGTGAGCCTATTTATGGGACACTATTCACTGGTTGGATTCCCAAACTCCAGTACAATGATGGGGCCATATTTTGACTGATATTATTTTCACTAGCAGCTGAATCTGCAGAGCAGGACTTTACAGAGACCATGATAGCTTCATAAGCAGATACTATCTGCACAGAGAAAATCTGCCTGCAAGTTAACTGTTGATCCCGGAGAAGAGAATAATTTAGTATTTATTGTAGGCATATTTCCCAACAGAGATTCTGCCCGTAATTGGAAAAACACAAGAATTCAGAGAAAACACACAGATTCACAGACTCCAATTTTTTTCATTGGATCTACCCTTGGTCAAAATGAATGTGTCTGCGGTTGCCAACATCTGGGTCATTTAAAAATAAAAGAGTAATTTCATTACGAAGACCGCAATCACTAACACTTGTTTGTGAAGGGCTATATTTGAGGCATAGAAATCCAAGCGGCCCCAAGTTTCCATGTCTTTTACACCCCTTCCTAAAAGTCGGTAAAGCTGCCCGTCATGCTCGGGCATGGCAGATGGCATTACAATGAATTCCTATGAATCCTGCCTGGTTTTTGCATATATTCCAGCATCTCTGTCCGCCTGGAAATTCAATGCCGAGATGCATTGAGATTAAGGCCAGACAGATGCTCCATCGATCAGCCTTGTAATGTGAATCAAAGAACATGCCAGGATTTGGAATTTACTACTAAACCTAGACAGTTTCTATTTCCACTCTTCACATAACTTTTCCTTACAAAAGGAGAAGATAACATGGCAAAAACTATTGTTTGTCTCCAGTGTTTTTCATTTTGGCCCTGGAGCCATCTTTAGACATTATTACAATTAGTGAAGGTGTAAAGGAGGCAAAAATAGATCAATGTGATCAAAAGAGCTTACATGTGCAGATGTTCTTTTCGTTCCCACGCTAGAAGACATAGGGGCCAATTCATGGGATTCCAAGCAGAAATCGAGCAAGGTCCGTGCACCCAGAAGGACACTGCGCGAGCCGGCGCAGAAGAAAAAATGCGCGGCCCGCGCATTCATGGAATTGTTTGTGCAAAGTAATCGTATTCGCAAGTCGCCGCCGGAACGCCCCCGATATGCCCAGACGCAAAGCAGGAAACTGCCAGATTAGCTACCTTTGCACGCTCCCCCGGGCCTGAATATACGTACCCTTCAAACAGTGTGTGGTGCCCCCGTAAGCAGGCCAGCGACTCGGGGAGCCTGCACAGGGTCCCCCGTAACTGTATCCGGCACCCCGACAACATGCGTGTGAAAATTTGCAACTCGGCAGTAGCTTGGGAAATGTGCATGTGAACCCACGTAAAACTTTCCTGCACCCCGCTACACAACTTATGTGCACCCCTACGTTACATTGGAACCACAATTGAGTACTCGCACCCCAACATCCGACATGCAATCCCATCTGTGTGGTGAAAATCCTTCGCGCAAGTGTACCTACGCCAGCCTTCAGGTGGCGGATCCTATGAAGGACTTGCATGGGCATTTCTGTTAGGCAGAATTATTATGCAGCACATTTTTGGGCAAACTGGTTGGTCCCACCAGCTCAGGGGAAGAAGATTCCTGGAGGATCTTCTCTGTCGTTGGAGTTCGAAGATTCTGACCTGCAGCAGGGCTTCACTGGGTGGTTCAGTCATGGTAGGGGTCCTCTTCTGTCAGCTCCTCTTCAGTTCTTTCGTTCCAGTGGCGACTCTGCCTTTCTAGCCCCTGAGGCCTGCTTTTTATGCAGTTTTCCCCCCATTCACACAGCCTGGCTGTCACACAGCAGGATGGCTGTCCCGCCGGGACAGTCACCTAGCCAATCAAACAGGAGTGCGACTTGGGTTACCAAGGGAACCCACGGCAGGGGTCGTCAAACCCCTCCCTTACATCCTGCCTACCCAGACTTTCAGGCGCCTAAGGAGGTCTTCTGTGCAGAAGCCCACGAAGGACTGTGAACAAAGGAACCAAATCTGGTTTGACGCGCAGAGAAAAACACGAGAAAAACATTTTCAAAAAGAAATGGTGAATAAACCCAGCCGGAACCAAATTAAAACAAATATGGTCCAGCAGATTTAAGTTTGAGGCTACCAAGATAGCCTAGAACAATACCAAGGTTATTTAAGATAACCGCGGTAGGAAAAATAGGGTAGTTACCAATGCCACCAGCCAAGCCTTGATGAAAAGGGAGCGAAACAATGCTGCAAGAGAAACAGACAAAAAGGCATAAGTATTAACCCTTTCCAGTACTCTATGTAAGATAGTTTGTACTGGGTCTGTGATTTTAAAGAGACTATTAAAGTTAATGGTAACTTTACATGTTGTAGTCAGTCCCAGAAAATGGAGTCTGAAGTGGGAAGTCTAAAAGACAACCCTGTGTCACTGCACTGAGGGTGCTGTGTAACACACAGTAAAACGATGATGCCTGTGGAGTAGGTGAGGCTCCACAGTCTCTGAACACAAGAAAACGTTAAACACACACAGCAAAACACATGTAAGAGTGGGGAAAAAGGCTCACACTCTTACCAGGTGAAAAAAATAAATCCTAGAAATCCAGCAAAGCTGCTGATGGACTCAGTAGGTAAGGGAAATTAGCCATTTTGGAGAATTCTCCGTAACAATTTCCCAGCTTGAATACGTCTCATGCTGTGCAATAGTGGGCATGCGAGGGACTGCCTGCAGGCCATCCCTCGGAACACTCACTTCTTTCCAAGTAATTCCCCATTTCTGGTGTTCCGCCCCCTTTACAGCCCTATGGGCAGGCCTCGCCTACCCTCGGCTCGGAGTCTCGCGCAAGGCCCTCGACGGCTCGCACAGGCGTGCCAAGGAAGCACAAAATCCATGCAAGTCCAGAAGTGCTGCGCATTCGATTCAAGGAATCGACAAACCGAGTTGCGCATGCTGTTTGGGAGCAAGTAGCCGATTTTCTGCACAAAGAATTCCATGAATCGGCCCCGTAGGGTCTCATTACAAGTATGGTGGGGCATGAAAAATTGTCAGAAACAGAATTACCGCCAATTTTCGCTCTTGACCATACTCCGAATATGGCCCTGGAGTTTAGGATTTACCTCTGACATCGTACTGGAGGTGAATCCTCCAACTTTCTGTCAAGAAATCATCAGAATCGGTAGAATTACCAGGGTGGAATTACTGCTGCAGTAATTCTGCCAAAAAAAAGTCACAATTAGTCCTATGGACGCATAAAAAATGGGGATTTACACCACCACCACCTATTGTAATATTGTAATCTGCCAGTAATTCCACCGAACAAACTGCTGGTTATGGTAATTCATTTGGGTGGTATTTTGGCAGATTTACTAGTGGTAAACCGCCCAACTCAAAATGAGGTCCTATAACAGTTTAAAATAATACGCAGCGTAGATTTGAAAAATATGCTCTGGGTGTTTTACATTGAAAAATAAATGTAAGACCTTATCCTCCTTCTCAAGTGAGAAATGGAAGGTAGGTAAGAACAAAAATTTTAAAATGTAGGGATTTATTTTGATAAGAAAATGCTAGCAGAATAAGCCGTGTGTTCCAAGCCACACATGTCAGAGTGCCACCAGTAGCTACCACTAGAAGTTCATCTCTCGTTAAGAGTCACATGAGCAAACAATTGTGGGTATGGAAAGTAGCCCAAATGCAACAATTTTGCATCAGAAAATTGTCTTTGTCTTGCAGAACAATGTTATTTTACAAATCGCTTCCTCGACACAAAACAGACAGTTCTCAAGGATATAGACAGCTGCATGTCGGTTTCACCCTTATTAGGGATCATCAGTGCAGTATAGTCTGGCAGCCTTGTAGTTGGAGCATTGGAGCATGTGTACCAAAACACCAGCAAAGTTACGGTGGGTTTAAAAAAGCTTGGAGAAACAAAACTTCCACCTGGCATGTGAAGGTAGAATAAGGCATTTGAGCAACGCCATACATTCCATAGCACCACCTCCATAGCTATCACTGGACGTTCGCCTTCAGTGCAGAGCCACATGAGAAAACCATTGTTGGCATGCACATTGGACTAAATGCAAATCTTTAGTTCAAGGAACTTGTCTTTGTCTTACAGGGCAGTGCTATTTTATACATTCTATAAACAGAAATTTAGTGACATATTTGTGCAAGATCAAGAATGTGTTAAGAGGATACAGTCATGCATATATTCCCTCTGTAGAATTCAACAACACATTTATTTCTACTGGTAACGTTGTCCAGATTTGTTTTAGATATATTCGTTTGAACAATTCAAGCACAATTGCTAATACTAGTGCACTTGCTAGTGTTTCACCCGACTAACAGGCCGATTCATGGAATAATTAGCGCGGCGCAAGTGGCCAAAAACGTGCGAATCGCAGTGGAATAGCGAAAATCGCAGTGCAAGTGCGAAAATCGCACGAAAAGCAGCGCACATCGATTCATGGAAGGCCGTGCGCGAGAAAACCATCGGATGTGCGATAAAAAAGTGCGCGGCGCACGTTGGCGCACAGGCCATCTAACTGCGTGCGCCACGTCACAGCGAAAATCGCACAGGCCACAGCGAAAATCGCACATAGCGCGGCGCACGCAACAAAAGTAGGCGGAACACGGGGCGTAACACTCGGAATGGGGAACAACTTGCCAAAATGTGGGCGTCACGGGGGAAGTACAGGGTACAAGTGCGCGGAACGCCCACACGCTCGCCTACAACACGTATTCATGGAATAGAATAGGGCAAAAAAGCGCACGCTCAAACCAGCGCACAGGCACAAACACGACCGCCACAAGAAAGCAGGCGGTAGCGTCTCTGCGCCTGGAAGAAATGTGCGCCAAAAGGTGCGCCAACAAATAGCACCTATATACAGCCATGATGAATGTCCTATACTGTGGCCCTCCAGGACAAATGACGTGCAAAGGGGTACCCACAAACACGGACACCCGCTGACAAAAAATACGTGTGCGTGTATACCGGGGTGCGCGGGAAGTCTCACACACGATTTGGCAGGGTACGTGGATTTCAGGGGTACGCGGGAAGTCTCACACGCGATTTGGAAGGGTACGTGGATTTCAGGGGTGCGCGGGAAGTTCCACACGCGATTTGGCCGGGTACGTGCGCGGGAATTTCCACACGCGATTTGGCTGGGTACGTGGATCTCAGGGGTGCGCGGGAAGTCTCACACGCGATTTGGAAGGGTACGTGGATCTCAGGGGTGCGCGGGAAATCCCACACGCGATTTGGCCGGGTACGTGCGCGGGAATTTCCACACGCGATTTGGCTGGGTACGTGGATCTCAGGGGTGCGCGGGAAGTTGCACACGCGATTTGGCAGGGTACGTGCGCGGGAATTTCCACACGCGATTTGGCTGGGTACGTGGATCTCAGGGGTGCGCGGGAAGTCTCACACGCGATTTGGAAGGGTACGTGGATTTCAGGGATGCACAGGAAGTTCCACACACGATTTGGCCAGGTACGTGCGCGGGAATTTCCACACGCGATTTGGCTGTGTACGTGGATCTCAGGGGTGTGCGGGAAGTCCCACACGCGATTTGGCAAGGTACGTGGATTTCAGGGGTGCGCGGGAAGTTGCACACGCGATTTGGCAGGGTACGTGCGCAGGAATTTCCACACGCGATTTGGCTGGGTACGTGGATCTCAGGGGTGCGCGGGAAGTCTCACACGCGATTTGGAAGGGTACGTGGATCTCAGGGGTGCGCGGGAAGTTCCACACGCGATTTGGCCGGGTACGTGCGCGGGAATTTCCACACGCGATTTGGCTGGGTACGTGGATCTCAGGGGTGCGCGGGAAGTCAAACACGCGATTTGGCCGGGTACGTGCGCGGGAATTTCCACACGCGATTTGGCTGGGTACGTGTATTTCAGGGGTACGCGGGAAATTCTACACGCGATTTGGCTGTGTGCTCCCAGGTATTCCCTGTACACCCTCCACGGCCCCTGCAGGCAGCCGACACCACAGGGGACTACCCTGCACACCTGCTCATGTCTCCCACCACCCCCACCCCCCCAGCCACCATGGGCAGCCCCCACCAGGCCCCCACTCATGTCTCCCACCACCCCCACCCCCCAGCAGTGTGGGGCACCCTCCACCAGGCCCCCACCCATGTCTCCCACCACCCCCACCCCCCAGCAGTGCAGGGGCAGCCTCCACCAGGCCCCCACCCATGTCTCCCACCACCCCCACCCCCCAGCATCCAGGGGCACCCTCCACCAGGCCCCCACCCATGTCTCCCACCACCCCCACCCCCCAGCAGTGCAGGGGCAGCCTCCACAAGGCCCCCACCCATGTCTCCCACCACCCCCACCCCCCAGCATCCAGGGGCACCCTCCACCAGGCCCACTCATGTCTCCCACCACCCCCACCCCCCAGCAGTGCAGGGGCAGCCTCCACCAGGCCCCCACTCATGTCTCCCACCCACCCCCCAGCCACCATGGACAGCCCCCACCAGGCCTCCACTCATGTCTCCCACCACCCCCACCCCCCAGCAGTGTGGGGCACCCTCCACCAGGCCCCCACCCATGTCTCCCACCACCCCCACCCCCCAGCCACCATGGGCAGCCCCCACCATGCCCCCACTCATGTCTCCCACCACCCCCACCCCCCAGCAGTGTGGGGCACCCTCCACCAGGCCCCCACCCATGTCTCCCACCACCCCCACCCCCCAGCATCCAGGGGCACCCTCCACCAGGCCTCCACTCATGTCTCTCAGCACCCCCACCCCCCAGGGGCACCCTCCACCAGGCCCCCACTCATGTCTCCCACCGCCCCCACCCCCCAGCAGTGCAGGGGCAGCCTCCACCAGGCCCCCACCCATGTCTCCCACCACTCCCACCCCCCAGCAGTGCAGGGGCAGCCTCCACCAGGCCCCCACCCATGTCTCCCACCACCCCCATCCCCCAGCAGTGCAGGGGCAGCCTCCACCAGGCCCCCACCCATGTCTCCCACCACCCCCACCCCCCAGCATCCAGGGGCACCCTCCACCAGGCCCCCGACCATGTCTCCCACCACCCCCACCCCCCAGCAGTGCAGGGGCAGCCTCCACCAGGCCCCCACCCATGTCTCCCACCACCCCCACCCCCCAGCATCCAGGGGCACCCTCCACCAGGCCTCCACTCATGTCTCCCAGCACCCCCTCCCCCCAGGGGCACCCTCCACCAGGCCCCCACTCATGTCTCCCACCACCCCCACCCCCCAGCAGTGCAGGGGCAGCCTCCACCAGGCCCCCACCCATGTCTCCCACCACCCCCACCCCCCAGCAGTGCAGGGGCAGCCTCCACCAGGCCCCCACCCATGTCTCCCACCACCCCCACCCCCAGCATCCAGGGGCACCCTCCACCAGGCCCCCACTCATGTCTCCCACCACCCCCACCCCCCAGCAGTGCAGGGGCAGCCTCCACCAGGCCCCCACCCATGTCTCCCACCACCCCCACCCCCCAACATCCAGGGGCACCCTCCACCAGGCCCCCACTCATGTCTCCCACCACCCCCACCCCCCCAGCAGTGTGGGGCACCCTCCACCAGGCCCCCACTCATGTCCAACTCATGTCTCCCACCACCCCCACCCCCCAGCAGTGTGGGGCACCCTCCACCAGGCCCCCACTCATGTCTCCCACCACCCCCACCCCCCAGCAGTGTGGGGCACCCTCCACCAGGCCCCCACTCATGGCCCCTATCACCCGAACCCCCCAGCAGTGCAGGGCCAGCACCACCAGGCCCCCACTCATGTCCCCCTGCACCCCCACCCCCCAGCATCCAGGGGCACCCTCCACCAGGCACCCACTCATGTCTCCCACCACCCCCACCCCCCAGCATCCAGGGGCACCCTCCACCAGGCCCCCACTCATGTCTCCCACCCACCCTCACACCCCAGCCACCATGGGCATCCCCCACCAGGCCCCCACTCATGTCTCCCACCACCCCCACCCCCCAGCAGTGCAGGGGCAGCCTCCACCAGGACCCCACTCATGTCTCCCACCCACCCCCACCCCCCAGCCACCATGGGCATCCCCCACCAGGCCCCCACTCATGTCTCCCACCACCCCCACCCCCCCAGCAGTGCAGGGGCACCCTCCACCAGGCCCCCACCCATGTCTCCCACCACCACCACCCCCCAGCAGTGCAGGGGCAGCACCACCAGGCCCCCACTCATGTCCCCCTGCACCCCCACCCCCCAGCATCCAGGGGCACCCTCCACCAGGCCCCCACTCATGTCTCCCACCACCCCCACCCCCCAGCATCCAGGGGCACCCTCCACCAGGCCCCCACCCATGTCTCCCACCCACCCCCACCCCCCAGCCACCATGGGCACCCTCCACCAGGCCCCCACTCATGTCTCCCACCACCCCCACCCCCCAGCAGTGTGGGGCACCCTCCACCAGGCCCCCACCCATGTCTCCCACCACCCCCACCCCCCAGCCACCATGGGCATCCCCCACCAGGCCCCCACTCATGTCTCCCACCACCCCCACCCCCCAGCCACCATGGGCAGCCCCCACCAGGCCCCCACTCATGTCTCCCACCCACCCCCACCCCCCAGCAGTGTGGGGCACCCTCCACCAGGCCCCCACCCATGTCTCCCACCACCCCCACCCCCCAGCCACCATGGGCATCCCCCACCAGGCCCCCACTCATGTCTCCCACCACCCCCACCCCCCAGCCACCATGGGCAGCCTCCACCAGGTCCTCACAATCCCCAATCATGTGCGTTATGGTCAGCCTCCACAGCCAAAAAGCCCTACCAAGTAACCCATTCACCCACATGGAAATGGAAATTACATGTTACACCCCCAATGTTCATAAAGCTAATGAACCCATGTCCGTCACACACAATGGTTGCAATTGAATGGGAAAACACCCAACATGACATGCATGAAACCAATGAGATGATACCACACAGTGAAGTATGAAAACAAAATTGTATTAAAAAAAAAAATAATGCAAAAGAAATGAAACAAACTACAATGGGAATGAAAAAAAGATAAGCTGCATGTCCGTTTAAAAAAATAAAAACACCAAATCCTAATCCAAAAAAATGTTGTCCAAAGTCAAATGAAAAATAAAATCTATCCAATGAAGAACTATGTACAAAACATGCAAGGGTCCATGAGCCCAACTGAACAAAGGAAACCTACAAAAAACCCTAACTAAAATGCAACTATATACAAAAAGTGGAGCAGTGTCCGTCGACTCCAAATCATAAGAACAAACAAAGGAAACCTAAAACTAAAGAACTATATACAAAGGCGGCGGGCAAGTCCAGCGGCTCACTCCGTGGTGTTCCGGGCCAGGGCATCATCGAACTCCTGTTCGATGTCCCGGAGGCGGTCCTGTTCCATGGCCCCGAGGGTCCGCAGGGACGACGCCGTGTCCTCCTCCAACCCCCTGCGGATTGCCTCGAGGCACTCGGCCCGCCTCAGGGCCCTCCGCATGGAGTTCTCCGCCCTGACCATTGTGAGCCGCGCCTCTTCCGCCCGCCGCCGCTCCGCACCTATGGCGTGGCCCAACCGCTGCCACACGGAAGACACTCTCTGTCCTGGGTCCTCCTGCCCTCCGGCCGATGCCTGCCCCTCTGATGTGGAAGGCCCCGAGCCTTCATGGCTCCCACCATGTTGCTGCTGCTGCTCTGCCTCTGCCCGTGCACTGCCTCCTGCTGCCTGCACATCCTCCGCTGGCTGGGTTGCAGTCGTAGATGTGGCCACCCCTGCTGGACGTCCGACTCCCGACTGTGGCAGGGATGCCTCCTCCACCAGCCTGGCCTCACCGTCAGAGGCAGCACCACAGGGCACCCAGGTGACTGATGGGTGGGAAGATGGCACAGAGGACGACTGGCGCGTAGGGGGTCCAGTTGAGGAGGGGGTCGGAGCAAGCCCCATCAGACGGAGGAATCCGGCCTGGGTGACATGTCCCAGCAGGCTGACGTGGTCAACGAGCCATTCGAGCCATACGAGCCATGCCTCCTGCTGCCTGCACATCCTCCAGCCGGCGGAGGATGTGCAGGCAGCAGGAGGCAGTGCACGGGCAGAGGCAGAGCAGCAGCAGCAACATGGTGGGAGCCATGAAGGCTCGGGGCCTTCCACATCGGAGGGGCAGGCATCGGCCGGAGGGCAGGAGGACCCAGGACAGAGAGTGTCTTCCGTGTGGCAGCGGTTGGGCCACGCCATAGGTGCGGAGCGCCGGCGGGCGGAAGAGGCGCGGCTCACAATGGTCAGGGCGGAGAACTCCATGCGGAGGGCCCTGAGGCGGGCCGAGTGCCTCGAGGCAATCCGCAGGGGGTTGGAGGAGGACACGGCGTCGTCCCTGCAGACCCTCGGGGCCATGGAACAGGACCGCCTCGGGGACATCGAACAGGAGTTCGATGATGCCCTGGCCCGGAACACGCCACTGGACTTGCCCGCCGCCTTTGTATATAGTTCTTTAGTTTTAGGTTTCCTTTGTTTGTTCTTATGATTTGGAGTCGACGGACACTGCTCCACTTTTTGTATATAGTTGCATTTTAGTTAGGGTTTATTGTAGGTTTCCTTTGTTCAGTTGGGCTCATGGACCCTTGGATGTTTTGTACATAGTTCTTCATTGGATTGATTTTATTTTTCATTTGACTTTGGACAACATTTTTTTGGATTAGGATTTGGTGTTTATATTTTTTTAAACGGACATGCAGCTTATCTTTTTTTTCATTCCCATTGTAGTTTTTTTCATTTCTTTTGCATTATTTTTTTTTTAATACAATTTTGTTTTCATACTTCACTGTGTGGTATCATCTCATTGGTTTCATGCATGTCATGTTGGGTGTTTTCCCATTCAATTGCAACCATTGTGTGTGACGGACATGGGTTCATTAGCTTTATGAACATTGGGGATGTAACATGTAATTTCCATTTCCATGTGGGTGAATGGGTTACTTGGTAGGGCTTTTTGGCTGTGGAGGCTGACCATAACGCACACGATTGGGGATTGTGAGGACCTGGTGGAGGCTGCCCATGGTGACTGGGGGGTGGGGGTGGTGGGAGACATGAGTGGGGGCCTGGTGGGGGATGCCCATGGTGGCTGGGGGGTGGGGGTGGTGGGAGACATGGGTGGGGGCCTGGTGGAGGGTGCCCCACACTGCTGGGGGGTGGGGGTGGGTGGGAGACATGAGTGGGGGCCTGGTGGGGGCTGCCCATAGTGGCTGGGGGGTGGGGGTAGTGGGAGACATGAGTGGGGGCCTGGTGGGGGATGCCCATGGTGGCTGGGGGGTGGGGGTGGTGGGAGACATGGGTGGGGGCCTGGTGGAGGGTGCCCCACACTGCTGGGGGGTGGGGGTGGTGGGAGACATGAGTGGGGGCCTGGTGGAGGGTGCCCATGGAGGCTGGGGGGTGGGGGTGGGTGGGAGACATGGGTGGGGGCCTGGTGGAGGGTGCCCCTGGATGCTGGGGGGTGGGGGTGGTGGGAGACATGAGTGGGGGCCTGGTGGAGGGTGCCCCTGGATGCTGGGGGGTGGGGGTGCAGGGGGACATGAGTGGGGGCCTGGTGGTGCTGCCCCTGCACTGCTGGGGGGTGGGGGTGGTGGGAGACATGGGTGGGGGCCTGGTGGAGGGTGCCCCTGCACTGCTGGGGGGGTGGGGGTGGTGGGAGACATGAGTGGGGGCCTGGTGGGGGATGCCCATGGTGGCTGGGGGGTGGAGGTGGGTGGGAGACATGGGTGGGGGCCTGGTGGAGGGTGCCCCTAGATGCTGGGGGGTGGGGGTGGTGGGAGACATGAGTGGGGGCCTGGTGGAGGGTGCCCCTGGATGCTGGGGGGTGGGGGTGCAGGGGGACATGAGTGGGGGCCTGGTGGTGCTGCCCCTGCACTGCTGGGGGGTGGGGGTGGTGGGAGACATCGGTGGGGGCCTGGTGGAGGGTGCCCCACACTGCTGGGGGGTGGGGGTGGTGGGAGATATGAGTGGGGGCCTGGTGGGGGCTGCCCATGGTGGCTGGGGGGTGGGGGTGGGTGGGAGACATGAGTGGAGGCCTGGTGGAGGGTGCCCATGGTGGCTGGGGGGTGGGGGTGGGTGGGAGACATGAGTGGGGGCCTGGTGGAGGGTTCCCATGGTGGCTGGGGGATGGGGGTGGTGGGAGACATGAGGGGGGGCCTGGTGGGGGCTGGCCATGGTGGCTGGGGGGTGGAGGTGGGTGGGAGACATGAGTGGGGGCCTGGTGGGGGCTGGCCATGGTGGCTGGGGGGGGTGCTGGGAGACATGGGTGGGGGCCTGGTGGAGGGTGCCCCTGCACTGCTGGGGGGTGGGGGTGGTGGGAGACATGAGTTGGACATGAGTGGGGGCCTGGTGGTGCTGCCCCTGCACTGCTGGGGGGGGGTGGGGGGGGTGGGAGACATGAGTGGGGGCCTGGTGGGGGATGCCCATGGTGGCTGGGGGGTGGGGGTGGTGGTAGACATGGGTGGGGGCCTGGTGGAGGCTGCCCCTGCACTGCTGGGGGGTGGGGGTGGTGGGAGACATGCATTGTTGATCAGTAGTGCAAGGTGACATGTGGGTTGGCTGGGGGGCATGCCCATGGTGGATGGGCTGCCTGCAGGACATGAGCAGGGGTGCAGGGTAGTCCCCTGTGGTGTGGGCTGCCTGCAGGGGCCGTGGAGGTTGTCGAGCGTACACCTGGGAGGACCCACACGGCCAATTCACGTGTAATACTCCCCAGAACCCCTGAAATTCACATACCCTGCTGAAATCGCGTGTGGAACTTCCCACGCACCCCTGAAATACACGTACCCTGTTGAAATCGCATGTGGAACTTCCCGCGCACCCATGGAATACACGTACCCTGCTCGCACTGGGCCAATCGCGTGTGGAACTTCCCGCGCACCCCTGAAATACACGTACCCTGCTGAAATCGCGTGTGGAACTTCCCGCGCACCCCTGGAATACACGTACCCTGCTGAAATCGCGTGTGGAACTTCCCGCGCACCCATGGAATACACGTACCCTGCTCGCACTGGGCCAATCGCGTGTGGGACTTCCCGCGCACCCCTGAAATACACGTACCCTGATGAAATCGCGTGTGGAACTTCCCGCGCACCCCTGAAATACACGTACCCTGCTTGCACGGGGCCAATCGCGTGTGGAACTTCCCGCGCACCCCTGAAATACACGTACCCTGCTCGAACTGGGCCAATCGCGTGTGGAACTTCCTGCGCACCCCTGAAATACACGTACCCTGCTCGCACGGGGCCAATCGCGTGTGGGACTTCCCGCGCACCCCTGAAATACACGTACCCTGATGGAATCGCGTGTGGAACTTCACGCGCACCCCTGAAATACACGTACCCTGCTGAAATCGCGTTTGGAACTTCCCGCGCACCCATGGAATACACGTACCCTGCTCGCACTGGGCCAATCGCGTGTGGAACTTCCCACGCACCCCTGAAATACACGTACCCTGCTGAAATCGCGTGTGGAACTTCCCGTGCACCCATGGAATACACGTACCCTGCTCGCACTGGGCCAATCGCGTGTGGAACTTCCCGCGCACCCCTGAAATACACGTACCCTGCTGAAATCGCGTCTGGAACTTCCCGCGCACCCCTGGAATACACGTACCCTGCTCGCACTGGGCCAATCGCGTGTGGAACTTCCCGCGCACCCCTGAAATACACGTACCCTGCTGTAATCGCGTGTGGAACTTCCCGCGCACCCCTGTAATACACGTACCCTGCTGATTTTGGTGTGGAACTTCCCGCGCACACCTGATGCACACGTACACAGGACAATCGCGTGTGGAACTTCCCGCGAACCACTGAAATACACGTTCCCCGCTTGGCGTTTGCTGTTTGCCAGCCCGGTGAACTGGTCCAGGGTTAGCGCAGCCCTTTGCGATTATTTGGGGATTTTGAAGGCTTTTCCTTGCGCGAGGGCGTTCTTGGGGGCGTAACTGGCGCTGCTGCAGGGTCGCTGCGCCACGCTGCGCCACGGCTGGTTTTGGATGCGAAAATCCATGAATGCGCTGTGCGCGGAAATCGATTTTAGCGCACGCGGCTGGCGCAGACAATCGCACGCGAACACTCTGCGCCAGCCGCTTGCGACACTTTTCTGCGAAATTCTATGAATTACCCTGAAAGGCTTTCTCAAGGCTATTGGACTCCAATGCAGAATAACGGTATGGTCTGCATGACTTGTAGCAATGCGAACCTACCGGGCCATCCGGTAATTACCTCATCCAGTAATGATATATAAGTTTGGAGGTATCTCCAAAACTCGTAACAAGGCCTTTCAAAAGTGCCATCTTTTTGGTGATGAGTTGTGGTCATTACGAGTACGGCAGTAAGGGGTTAACAGCGCCGATAAGGATGCCTTTGCCGTTAACCCCTTACCGCCACATTACGAGGTTCTCTCGCAGGACCCGCTCAGAACGTCTGGTCAGACCAGACGTCCTTTTCGGGTCCCGCAAGGGGACCAGGGAGCTAGTAATGGGCCCGTTTTTAGCTCCCTCCCCATTCCCATTGAGCCCTATGGGGGCTTGAATGGGAATGGGGATGGGGATTTTGAATGGGGACTTACCGGGTCCTCTAAGGTTGGAATAACCCGGTAAGTCCCCATTCAAAAAACCCGGAACCGGACACGAGTTTGGAGGCAGCCATGGCGCTAATAGCACCATGGCTACCTCCAAACTCGTAATGACCCCCATTATACTAGTTACTAGTTTCAAAGAGAATGGCCCTCTTACGAGTTTGCCTTATCATTACTGCTGCCTGATAACCCGGTATGTCACCGGGATATTCCGGGTGCCGGCAACGACAGTAAGTTCCCATCCCATGGAGTGCACTAGGACTCCATGGGATGGGAACTACTGAAGCACCAGCACAGTTGCTAACAGTGCTGGGGCTTCAGTGATTACTCTGCCGGTAGGGGTCTGGTCTTCCGGCAGGTCAGGTCTGCCTCTAATTCACAACCCCTACCAGCAGACCCAGAGTATGCCGGTCCAGTAACAATGCTAGGCCTGGTATTACCAGCCATGTTACCAGCATTGTTACTAGACCGACATGCTCATAATGACATATCATAAAATTGTTTAGAGGCAGAAGATTATATTCAGTGGCTGTTTCTAAGTGTGTCAAAATTTTGTAACAGATGAGACAAAACGTTAGCTGCAAGGATTTTTGATGAAATAATACAGTGTGAAGAGCAATAATTTACACCAGAAGAATATATTCAGTAGTTGGAAATTAGTGTGCTGACTTTTTATGTTGATGAGAAAGAATATTGGTTGCAGTTAAAAGATCTTTGAAATGTCTGCAGGCCAGACATATACAGGGTAATTCATAGAATTTCGCAGAAAAGTGTCGCAAGCGGCTGGCGCAGAGTGTCCGCGTGCGATTGTCTGCGCCAGGCGCGTGCGCCAAAACCGATTTCCGCGCACAGCATATTCATGGATTTTAGGCTCCCAAACCAGCCGTGGCGCAGAGTATCGCAGCGACCCTGCAGCAGCGCCAGTAACGCCCCCAAGAACGCCCTTGCGCAAGGAAAAGACATCAAAATCGCTGAATCATCACAAAGGGCTGCGCTAACCCTGGGCCAGTTTACAGGGCTGCCAAACAAGGAACTCAAAGCGGGTAACGTACATATCAGGGGTACGCGGGAAGTTTTACATGCGATTAGCCAGGGTACGTGTATGACAGGGGTACGCGTGAAGTTAAACACGCGATTAGACAGGGTATGTGTATTACAGGGGTACGCGGGAATTTTCACACGCGATTTGGCTGGGTACGTGTATGACAGGGGTACGCGTGAAGTTTTACACGCGATTAGCCAGGGTACGTGTATTACAGGGGTGCGCGGGAATAATCACACGCGATTTGGCTGGGTACGTGTATTACAGGGGTGCGCGGGAATTATCACACGCGATTTGGTTGGGTACGTGTATTACAGGGGTGCGCGGGAATAATCACACGCGATTAGGCTGGGTGGGTTCTCACAGGTGTTCCCTGTACACCCTCCACGGCCCCTGCAGGCAGCCCACAAAACAGGGGACTACCCTGCACACCTGCTCATGTCTCCCACCCCCCACCCCCCCCAGCCACCATGGGCAGCCTCCAACAGGCCCCCACTCATGTCCCCTATCACCCCCACCCCCCAGCCACCATGGGCAGCCCCCACCAGGCCCCCACTCATGTTACCACCACCCCCACCCCCCCAGCAGTGTGGGGCACCCTCCACCAGGCCCCCACCCATGTCTCCCACCACCCCCCCAGCCACCATGGGCAGCCCCCACCAGGCCCTCACTCATGTCTCCCCCCCACCCCCCGCAGCCACCATGGGCAGCCCCCACCAGGCTCCCACCCATGTCCCCTATCACCCCCACCCTCCAGCAGTGCAGGGGCAGCCTCCACCAGGCCCCCACTCATGTCTCCCACCACCCCCACCCCCCAGCCACCATGGGCAGCCTCCACCAGGCCCCCACTCATGTCCCCTATCACCCCCACCCCCCAGCCACCATGGGCAGCCCCCACCAGGCCCCCACTCATGTCCCCTATCGCCCCCAGCCCCCATGGGCAGCCCCCACCAGGCCCCCACTCATGTCTCCCACCACCCCCACCCACCAGCCACCATGGGCAGCCCCCAACAGGCCCCCACTCATGTCTCCCACCCACCCCCCCCAGCCACCATGGGCAGCCCCCACCAGGCCCCCACTCATGTCCCCTATCACCCCCACCCCCCAGCCACCATGGGCAGCCCCCAACAGGCCCCCACTCATGTCCCCTATCACCCCCACCCCCCAGCCACCATGGGCAGCCCCCACCAGGCCCCCACTCATGTCCCCTATCACCCCCACCCCCCAGCAGTGCAGGGGCAGCCTCCACCAGGCCCCCACTCATGTCTCCCACCACCCCCACCCCCCAGCCACCATGGGCAGCCCCCACCAGGCCCCCACTCATGTCTCCCACCCACCCCCCCAGCCACCATGGGCAGTCCCCACCAGGCTCCCACTCATGTCCCCTATCACCCCCACCCCCCAGCAGTGCAGGGGCAGCCTCCACCAGGCCCCCACTCATGTCTCCCACCACCCCCACGCCCCAGCCACCATGGGCAGCCTCCACCAGGCCCCCACTCATGTCTCCCACCCACCCCCCTCCCAGCCACGATGGGCAGCCCCCACCAGGCCCCCACTCATGTCCCCTATCACCCGCACCCCCCAGCCACCATGGGCAGCCCCCACCAGGCCCCCACTCATGTCTTCCACCCACCCCCCCCAGCCACCATGGGCAGCCCCCACCAGGCTCCCACCCATGTCCCCTATCACCCCCACCCCCCAGCAGTGCAGGGGCAGCCTCCACCAGGCCCCCACTCATGTCTCCCACCACCCCCATCCCCCAGCCACCATGGGCAGCCTCCACCAGGCCCCCACTCATGTCTCCCACCACCCCCACCCCCCAGCCACCATGGGCAGCCTCCACCAGGCCCCCACTCATGTCTAACACCACCACCACCCATCAGCCACCATGGGCAGCCCCCACCAGGCCCCCACTCATGTCCCCTATCACCCCCACCCCCCAGCCACCATGGGCAGCCTCCACCAGGCCCCCACTCATGTCTCCCACCACCCCCACCCCCCAGCAGTGTGGGGCACCCTCCACCAGGCCCCCATCCATGTCTCCCACCACCCCCACCCCACAGCCACCATGGGCAGCCCCCACCAGGCCCCCACTCATGTCTCCCACCCACCCCCAAGCCCCAGCCACCATGGGCAGCCCCCACCAGGCCCCCACTCATGTCCCCTATCACCCCCACCCCCCAGCCACCATGGGCAGCCCCCACCAAGCCCCCACTCATGTCTCCCACCAACCCCCCCCAGCCACCATGGGCAGCCCCCACCAGGCCCCCACTCATGTCCCCTATCAACCCCACCCCCCAGCCACCATGGGCAGCCCCCACCAGGCCCCCACTCATGTCTCCCACCCACCCCCCCCCCCCAGCCACCATGGGCAGCCCCCACCAGGCTCCCACCCATGTCCCCTATCACCCCCACCCCCCAGCAGTGCAGGGGCAGCCTCCACCAGGCCCCCACTCATGTCTCCCACCACCCCCACCCCCCAGCCACCATGGGCAGCCCCCACCAGGCCCCCACTCATGTCCCCTATCACCCCCACCCCCCAGCCACCATGGGCAGCCTCCACCAGGCCCCCACTCATGTCTCCCACCACCCCCACCCCCCAGCAGTGTGGGGCACCCTCCACCAGGCCCCCATCCATGTCTCCCACCACCCCCACCCCACAGCCACCATGGGCAGCCCCCACCAGGCCCCCACTCATGTCTCCCACCCACCCCCAAGCCCCAGCCACCATGGGCAGCCCCCACCAGGCCCCCACTCATGTCCCCTATCACCCCCACCCCCCAGCCACCATGGGCAGCCCCCACCAAGCCCCCACTCATGTCTCCCACCAACCCCCCCCAGCCACCATGGGCAGCCCCCACCAGGCCCCCACTCATGTCCCCTATCAACCCCACCCCCCAGCCACCATGGGCAGCCCCCACCAGGCCCCCACTCATGTCTCCCACCCACCCCCCCCCCCAGCCACCATGGGCAGCCCCCACCAGGCTCCCACCCATGTCCCCTATCACCCCCACCCCCCAGCAGTGCAGGGGCAGCCTCCACCAGGCCCCCACTCATGTCTCCCACCACCCCCACCCCCCAGCCACCATGGGCAGCCTCCACCAGGCCCCCACTCATGTCTCCCACCACCCCCACCCCCCAGCCACCATGGGCAGCCTCCACCAGGCCCCCACTCATGTCTCCCACCCACCCCCACACCCCAGCCACCATGGGCAGCCTCCACCAGGCCCCCACTCATGTCTCCCACCACCCCCACCCACCAGCCACCATGGGCAGCCCCCACCAGGCCCCCACTCATGTCCCCTATCACCCCCACCCCCCAGCCACCATGGGCAGCCTCCACCAGGCCCCCACTCATGTCTCCCACCACCCCCACCCCCCCAGCAGTGTGGGGCACCCTCCACCAGGCCCCCACCCATGTCTCCCACCACCCCCACCCCCCAGCCACCATGGGCAGCCCCCATCAGGCCCCCACTCATGTCTCCCACCCACCCCCACCCCCCAGCCACCATGGGCAGCCCCCACCAGGCCCCCACTCATGTCCCCTATCACCCCCACCCCCCAGCCACCATGGGCAGCCCCCACCAGGCTCCCACCCATGTCCCCTATCACCCCCACCCCCCAGCAGTGCAGGGGCAGCCTCCACCAGGCCCCCACTCATGTCTCCCACCACCCCCACCCCCCAGCCACCATGGGCAGCCTCCACCAGGCCCCCACTCATGTCTCCCACCACCCCCACCCCCCAGCCACCATGGGCAGCCTCCACCAGGCCCCCACTCATGTCTCCCACCCACCCCCACCCCCCAGCCACCATGGGCAGCCTCCACCAGGCCCCCACTCATGTCTAACACCACCACCACCCATCAGCCACCATGGGCAGCCCCCACCAGGCCCCCACTCATGTCCCCTATCACCCCCACCCCCCAGCCACCATGGGCAGCCTCCACCAGGCCCCCACTCATGTCTCCCACCACCCCCACCCCCCAGCAGTGTGGGGCACCCTCCACCAGGCCCCCATCCATGTCTCCCACCACCCCCACCCCCCAGCCACCATGGGCAGCCCCCACCAGGCCCCCACTCATGTCTCCCACCCACCCCCAAGCCCCAGCCACCATGGGCAGCCCCCACCAGGCCCCCACTCATGTCCCCTATCACCCCCACCCCCCAGCCACCATGGGCAGCCCCCACCAGGCCCCCACTCATGTCTCCCACCCACCCCCCCCAGCCACCATGGGCAGCCCCCACCAGGCCCCCACTCATGTCCCCTATCAACCCCACCCCCCAGCCACCATGGGCAGCCCCCACCAGGCCCCCACTCATGTCTTCCACCCACCCCCCCCCCAGCCACCATGGGCAGCCCCCACCAGGCTCCCACCCATGTCCCCTATCACCCCCACCCCCCAGCAGTGCAGGGGCAGCCTCCACCAGGCCCCCACTCATGTCTCCCACCACCCCCACCCCCCAGCCACCATGGGCAGCCTCCACCAGGCCCCCACTCATGTCTCCCACCACCCCCACCCCCCAGCCACCATGGGCAGCCTCCACCAGGCACCCACTCATGTCTCCCACCCACCCCCACACCCCAGCCACCATGGGCAGCCTCCACCAGGCCCCCACTCATGTCTCCCACCACCCCCACCCACCACCCACCATGAGCAGCCCCCACCAGGCCCCCACTCATGTCCCCTATCACCCCCACCCCCCAGCCACCATGGGCAGCCTCCACCAGGCCCCCACTCATGTCTCCCACCACCCCCACCCCCCCAGCAGTGTGGGGCACCCTCCACCAGGCCCCCACCCATGTCTCCCACCACCCCCACCCCCCAGCCACCATGGGCAGCCCCCACCAGGCCCCCACTCATGTCTCCCACCCACCCCCACCCCCCAGCCACCATGGGCAGCCCCCACCAGGCCCCCACTCATGTCCCCTATCACCCCCACCCCCCAGCCACCATGGGCAGCCCCCACCAGGCTCCCACCCATGTCCCCTATCACCCCCACCCCCCAGCAGTGTGGGGCACCCTCCACCAGGCCCCCACCCATGTCTCCCACCACCCCCACCCCCCAGCCACCATGGGCAGCCCCCACCAGGCCCCCACTCATGTCTCCCCCCCACCCCCCCAGCCACCATGGGCAGCCCCCACCAGGCTCCCACCCATGTCCCCTATCACCCCCACCCCCCAGCAGTGCAGGGGCAGCCTCCACCAGGCCCCCACTCATGTCTCCCACCACCCCCACCCCCCAGCCACCATGGACAGCCTCCACCAGGCCCCCACTCATGTCTCCTATCACCCCCACCCCCCAGCCACCATGGGCAGCCCCCACCAGGCCCCCACTCATGTCCCCTATCACCCCCACCCCCCAGCTACCATGGGCAGCCCCCACCAGGCCCCCACTCATGTCTCCCACCACCCCCACCCACCAGCCACCATGGGCAGCCCCCAACAGGCCCCCACTCATGTCTCCCACCCACCCCCCCAGCCACCATGGGCAGCCCCCACCAGGCCCCACTCATGTCCCCTATCACCCCCACCCCCTAGCCACCATGGGTCGCCCCCACCAGGCCCCCACTCATGTCCCCTATCACCCCCAGCCACCATGGGCAGCCCCCACCAGGCTCCCACCCATGTCTCCCACTCACCCCCACCCCCCAGCCACCATGGGCAGCCTCCACCAGGCCCCCACTCATGTCTCCCACCACCCCCAACCCCCAGCCACCATGGGCAGCCTCCACCAGGCCCCCACTCATGTCTCCCACCACCCCCACCCCCCAGCCACCATGGGCAGCCTCCACCAGGCCCCCACTCATGTCTCCCACCACCCCCAACCCCCAGCCACCATGGGCAGCCTCCACCAGGCTCCCACCCATGTCTCCCACCCACCCCCACCCCCCAGCCACCATGGGCAGCCTCCACCAGGCCCCCACTCATGTCTCCCACCACCCCCAACCCCCAGCCACCATGGGCAGCCTCCACCAGGCCCCCACTCATGTCTCCCACCACCCCCACCCCCCAGCCACCATGGGCAGCCCCCACCAGGTCCCCACTCATGTCTCCCACCCACCCCCACCCCCCAGCCACCATGGGCAGCCCCCACCAGGCCCCCACTCATGTCCCCTATCACCCCCACCCCCAGCCACCATGGGCAGCCTCCACCAGGCCCCCACTCATGTCCCCCTGCCCACAGGCCCTGACAATCCTCAAGCATGGGCCTCATGGCCAGCCACCACAGCCCAAAGACACAACCAAGTATTACATGCGGCCATGATACTACTCCAATGGAAACAATGTAAATCAACACATGTCTCACACACACACACAATGGTTGCAAGTGAACCTGAAAACCCATATCATGACATGCATGAAAACAATGAGATGAAACCACACATCGAAGAATTAAAAAATCCAAATAATGTATTAAAAACAACAGTAATGGCAAACAAAATTAAACAAAATACACAAGTAAAAAAAGAAACAAAATTAAGCTGGCTGTCCCTTTTCAAATTAAAATCAATAAATGATCATTCAAAAAAATGTCTTCCAAAGTTCAACTCCATAAAAAGGAAATGAAGGGAAAAAAGAAATAGAAAACCATTGCTCCATGGAAAAAAATATTCATAGTAAAAAAAAATTCAAAATCCAAAGTCCAACTATGTACAAGTATTCAGGGTCCATCATCCCAACAGAAGAAATGAAACCTACCAAAAAACCTATCTAAAATGGGACTATATACAAAAGGTGGAGCAGTGTCCGTCGACTCCAAATAAAAAGAAACTATAAAGGAAACCTATCACTAAATAACTATATACAATGGCGGTGGGCCAGTCCAGCCGCTCACTTAGTGGTGTTCCGGGCCAGGGCATCATCGAACTCCTCGTCTATGTCCCGGAGGCGGTCCTGTTCCATGGCCCCGAGGGTCCGCAGGGACGCCGACATGTTCACCTCCAACTCCCTGCGGATTGCCTCGAGGCACTCGGCCCGCCTCAGGGCCCTCCGCATGGAGTTCTCCGCCCTGACCATCGTGAGCCGCGCCTCTTCCGCCCGCCGCCGCTCCGCATCTATGGCGTGGCCCAACCGCTGCCACACGGAAGACACTTCCCGTCCAGGGTCCTCCTGCCCTCCGGCCGATGCCTGCCCCTCCGATGTTGAAGGTCCCGAGCTATCGTGGCTCCCACCTACAGCCTCCTGCTGCTGCTGTCCATGTGCCCTGTCCGATGGTGCCTGCACATCCTCCTCCAGCTGGGGTGCAGTCGTTGATGTGGCCACCCCTGCTGGACGTC
Source organism: Ambystoma mexicanum (assembly GCF_040938575.1). NCBI lineage: Eukaryota > Metazoa > Chordata > Amphibia > Caudata > Ambystomatidae > Ambystoma > Ambystoma mexicanum. The sequence goes on from NC_090941.1 coordinate 294,732,999, forward strand.
CGACTCCCGACTGTGGCAGGGATCTGTTGTCCACCAGCCTGGCCGCACGGTCGGAGGCAGCTCCACAGGGCACCCAGGTGACACATGGGTGGGAAGATGGCATGGAGGACGACTGGGGCATAGGGGGTTCCGTGGAGGAGGGTGTCGGAACAAGGTCCAGGAAACGGAGGAATCCAGCTCTGGTGAGCTGTCCCAGTGGGTCAACGCAGTCAACGAGCCATGCGAGAAGACGTGCAGACTCATCATGAAAAGACTGCAGGTCAGCTCGCATGGCCAGTTGACGCAACGCCACCCCACCCTGGACAGGCTCAACCTGGTGCAGGATAGCCACATCCGCAGGGAGAGGAAGGCCAGGTGTTGTAAGCCAATCCCCTCCCTGAGAACGGGTCTGGAGGTAGGCATCCCCGCTGGTGCAAGATGATGCAGTGACAGGAGCAGGGACAGGATTGCACACAGGCACCTCCGCGGCAGCCTGTGCTGCCTCCTGTCCCAGATCCTGCACTGCACCACTAGCACCAGTGGAATCCCCACCTCCAGACCCCGCCTCTGTCGCTTGCACGGCCTCCTCCTCATTCACCCCCCCCACCAACCTGGATGACTCCGTGCCATCTTCCTCCGTTAGGCCCTGTGGGGTCCCAGCTGCCCCTTCTGCTGCCGAGGAGTCCAACTCCAACCTCCGCCTCTTGGACCTCCCCTCGGCAGCTGCGGCCTGGGACACGGCACCGGACTCCTCACTCCCCAACGAGATCAGAACCTGGGAGGGGATCCGGGCCTTGCGTCTCCGGCTGGTGGTGCGACCCCTGCCGCTGTGCTCCACAGCACCTTCTCCGCCCTCTTCATCAGTTGACGCTGCAGACAGGGAGAAGAAAACACAGGCATCAGGGCACTGTCCAATGGACTCATACACACATGACAGTCATACATGCACACATGTCATTTCAACTTGCACACATGAGCCATACCACAGCCATATTGCAACAGCCAGCACCATCCATTCACATACAACAGCATGAGCAGCCAAAGGTCATCCACACATCACATGCAACATAGGGAGTACACTACACATGCACACACACCACCAAACTTGCATGTGTGTGTACACCTCCGCCAACTGTCGCAGTGTTCCGATTGACATCCATGTCACACCTGACAATCATTCCTCCACATCCTGTGCCATGCAAGCCCACACACACAAGTACCATCCATGTGTCACACATGAGAGCCCTCGTATGTGTCACCCTCACGGCCCTGTACACCCCCCCCTACTTGCCCACATAAAAATACATGTTCAACCTGCACACTCCTGGCACACCACACGCACAGCTTACAATCAGTATGCATGTACACTTACCGCTCGACTCCAGACGGTTCTGCCTCTCAAGGACCTGGACGTGGAGCGCTGGGGATATGCGTTCCAGGACCCTCATCTGATCTTCCGACAAGTGGCCCCGGTGCCCCTTAGCATCCTCTGCCTTCAGGAGGCGCCGGGCCTTGTTGAGGGTCCTGGACCTGAAGTCCTCCCAGCGCTTCCTGACACGTTCCTAGTCGCGGACTGCCACCTCCTCCACGTTGATGGCAGTCACGATGTCCATCCAGATCCGAGTCCGTCCTTCCTTGTCGGCGCGCAACCTTCCGAAGAGGGCATCATACTGCCCCAGGACATGCTCCCCAGGACACCAACTTCGGTGGCAGTGAAGCTGGTGCCCCTCTGCCTCCTTGGCCGGGGGTTGCCACTGGTGCCAGATGTTGCAGTGCCCGACATGGCAACCCCAGAGGCAGGAGTGGGTGGGCAACTGGGTCCTGGGGCTGGGCTGTGGGGCGATGGAAAAGCAGTCGGGAGTTTTCGGTTCCAGCAGGGGTGGTCAGAGCAACAGCACCCCTGGCTGATGTGCAGGCAGCAAATGGCAGGGCACGTGGGCAGCAGGCAGTCAGGCAGCAGCAGATGGCAGGTGGGAGCGTGCTCAGGGCTCTGGGGGGCAGTAATTCGGCCTTCTGGGCAGGAGCGTGGTCTTCCGTGTGTGAACGCGTGGCCAGCTTGATACGGAGTGATTTTACACGTGAAAATCCAGCACATCTGCGTGTAATTCGAGGAAAGGCCCTTAGCGCGTAAGCGTGTCAGCACACGTCTGTACATTCATTGGCCCAAAGGCCACCAGCGTATGCGCGTCTATGAAGTCACGTGCACGTTGAATATGGCACACGTTTGAAATGTTGCGGGTAAAAAAAATGAAAGACACGTCCGAGTGTCAAAGCGTGTAATTGGTGGAAATGGCCTTAGCGCGTACACGCGGAAGTGACAAAGCGTGTAATTTGTGGAAATGGCCCTAGCGCGTACACGCGGAAGTGACAAAGCGTGTAATTGGTTGAAATGGCCCTAGCGCGTACACGCGGAAGTGACGCTGGATGTGTGGGCCTGCATAAAAGGTACGTGTAGAACACCAATTCCTTGTACGTGCTTTTCGTGGAGAGCGAGTGGGTGAAATCCGTACTTCTTGTCATTTCACACGCGATTTACTTCACAGCTTTTCAAGTTCGTACTCCCTGTTACCTCTGACAGCTTTTTCTCTTTCTTCTCTTTTTCTGGTTTTCCTGGGCCTGTTCCCTCAAACAGCGTTCCCTTCTACTGTTGTCCTGTCTCCTCAGACAGAGTACAATTCTTCTTTTGGCGGGGGTGTTGCCAACGCGCACACGTGCTTCTTTTTCACGCTCTTTTTCCTGGCAGACTGTGAGTCACGGACGTATCTAACATCTGTGCCTGCCCCGTGTGTAGCCTACCCCTTCAGAGGTCAATCTAGGCTGCGTGTGACACGCATACGTTCATTCTTGTGTTACTGGGTGCCACAGCGTAGTGCAGGTTTTTTTTCCGCACACGTGGTCTAGGAGGGGATTCGTGCACGTCATCTCCCTTTTTTGGGCTTCCTGTGCGTTGCGTGACCCGTCATCTTTCCTCAGGGGTCACATTCAGCCTTGCTAGAGCACTAGGGTACAATTACCATCTGGTACCCAACCCCTTTGACCCCCAATTGCCCGGGACAATAGTTTACAGCCACTCCCATACGCACATTAACATCAGTGCCATGGTTGGGAGGCGAGGAATCCGTAAGGGTGGCAAAGGTGGACGAGCCACAAGTGATGGCCGTGGTGGATCCGGTAGGGGACGTGGTCGTTACTTGCAGGGTGACCCTGTCCCCCCATGTGTGGAGGACCAGTCAAGGGCACCCATAATCCCCCCCACCCCCCCTGGTTGAGGCTGATGTGGCTGACACCATCCATGCTCAGCCCTTGTTGGACCAGCTCATTGTGGCACCAGACCTGGCTGACTCCATGGCTGACTTCCAGGTCAGCAGGCCTATGACATGTGCGCTGGTGCACGTTGATGTCATCAGGCCACGTGGATCAGGGGCAGCAAGGTCATCTGCTGCCCCAAGTAGGCAGGGTGGAGAGGCTGCAGGGGCAGCTGCGGCTCCATCCACCCCAACTCTCACACACCCAGCCAGGACAGTGTCGGTCCTAGTCCATCCTGCTGACATTCCCCCTGACACCATTACACTTGAGCCAATGCCTGCACCAACTCCCATGCTGAGTGTGCAATCCCACACTCGTGATACAGAGTCCACCAGGGCTCCTGCCCCTAGTGTCCAGAGCGGCGTAGGACACTCAGGATCACCACCACCTTCCAAGCGGAAGAGGAAGAGTGCTCGTCCGGCACAGGCTGATGCCCCAGACACGGCTACACAGTCCGGCCCGTCGAGGAAGCCCAGCTTCACGGATGCCGAACTGAATGCACTTGTCGAGTATGTGTCCGCACATGATAACGAAATGGTCATTGTTGCAAGATCCAAGACCACACCTGCACAACGCCAGGCACACTGGCAGACCGTTGCGGACATCGTAAGTGCCCTTGGAATTGTGAGGCGCACAGCCAATGATTGCTATAAGCGCTGGAATGACCTAAAGCGCAGGGCAAAGAGTAAGCTGGCCTCAAGTCACCATGGGCAGCCCCCACCAGGCCCCCACTCATGTCCCCTATCGCCCCCAGCCCCCATGGGCAGCCCCCACCAGGCCCCCACTCATGTCTCCCACCACCCCCACCCACCAGCCACCATGGGCAGCCCCCAACAGGCCCCCACTCATGTCTCCCACCCACCCCCCCCAGGCCACCATGGGCAGCCCCCACCAGGCCCCCACTCATGTCCCCTATCACCCCCACCCCCCAGCCACCATGGGCAGCCCCCAACAGGCCCCCACTCATGTCCCCTATCACCCCCACCCCCCAGCCACCATGGGCAGCCCCCACCAGGCCCCCACTCATGTCCCCTATCACCCCCACCCCCCAGCAGTGCAGGGGCAGCCTCCACCAGGCCCCCACTCATGTCTCCCACCACCCCCACCCCCCAGCCACCATGGGCAGCCCCCACCAGGCCCCCACTCATGTCTCCCACCCACCCCCCCCAGCCACCATGGGCAGTCCCCACCAGGCTCCCACTCATGTCCCCTATCACCCCCACCCCCCAGCAGTGCAGGGGCAGCCTCCACCAGGCCCCCACTCATGTCTCCCACCACCCCCACGCCCCAGCCACCATGGGCAGCCTCCACCAGGCCCCCACTCATGTCTCCCACCCACCCCCCTCCCAGCCACGATGGGCAGCCCCCACCAGGCCCCCACTCATGTCCCCTATCACCCGCACCCCCCAGCCACCATGGGCAGCCCCCACCGGGCCCCCACTCATGTCTTCCACCCACCCCCCCCCCAGCCACCATGGGCAGCCCCCACCAGGCTCCCACCCATGTCCCCTATCACCCCCACCCCCCAGCAGTGCAGGGGCAGCCTCCACCAGGCCCCCACTCATGTCTCCCACCACCCCCACCCCCCAGCCACCATGGGCAGCCTCCACCAGGCCCCCATTCATGTCTCCCACCACCCCCACCCCCCAGCCACCATGGGCAGCCTCCACCAGGCCCCCACTCATGTCTCCCACCCACCCCCACCCCCCAGCCACCATGGGCAGCCTCCACCAGGCCCCCACTCATGTCTAACACCACCACCACCCATCAGCCACCATGGGCAGCCCCCACCAGGCCCCCACTCATGTCCCCTATCACCCCCACCCCCCAGCCACCATGGGCATCCTCCACCAGGCCCCCACTCATGTCTCCCACCACCCCCACCCCCCAGCAGTGTGGGGCACCCTCCACCAGGCCCCCATCCATGTCTCCCACCACCCCCACCCCCCAGCCACCATGGGCAGCCCCCACCAGGCCCCCACTCATGTCTCCCACCCACCCCCAAGCCCCAGCCACCATGGGCAGCCCCCACCAGGCCCCCACTCATGTCCCCTATCACCCCCACCCCCCAGCCACCATGGGCAGCCCCCACCAGGCCCCCACTCATGTCTCCCACCCACCCCCCCCAGCCACCATGGGCAGCCCCCACCAGGCTCCCACTCATGTCCCCTATCAACCCCACCCCCCAGCCACCATGGGCAGCCCCCACCAGGCCCCCACTCATGTCTCCCACCCACCCCCCCCCAGCCACCATGGGCAGCCCCCACCAGGCTCCCACCCATGTCCCCTATCACCCCCTCCACCCAGCAGTGCAGGGGCAGCCTCCACCAGGCCCCCACTCATGTCTCCCACCACCCCCACCCCCCAGCCACCATGGGCAGCCTCCACCAGGCCCCCACTCATGTCTCCCACCACCCCCACCCCCCAGCCACCATGGGCAGCCTCCACCAGGCCCCCACTCATGTCTCCCACCCACCCCCATACCCCAGCCACCATGGGCAGCCTCCACCAGGCCCCCACTCATGTCTCCCACCACCCCCACCCACCAGCCACCATGGGCAGCCCCCACCAGGCCCCCACTCATGTCCCCTATCACCCCCACCCCCCAGCCACCATGGGCAGCCTCCACCAGGCCCCCACTCATGTCTCCCACCACCCCCACCCCCCCAGCAGTGTGGGGCACCCTCCACCAGGCCCCCACCCATGTCTCCCACCACCCCCACCCCCCAGCCACCATGGGCAGCCCCCACCAGGCCCCCACTCATGTCTCCCACCCACCCCCACCCCCCAGCCACCATGGGCAGCCCCCACCAGGCCCCCACTCATGTCCCCTATCACCCCCACCCCCCAGCCACCATGGGCAGCCCCCACCAGGCTCCCACCCATGTCCCCTATCACCCCCACCCCCCAGCAGTGCAGGGGCAGCCTCCACCAGGCCCCCACTCATGTCTCCCACCACCCCCACCCCCCAGCCACCATGGGCAGCCTCCACCAGGCCCCCACTCATGTCTCCCACCACCCCCACCCCCCAGCCACCATGGGCAGCCTCCACCAGGCCCCCACTCATGTCTCCCACCCACCCCCACCCCCCAGCCACCATGGGCAGCCTCCACCAGGCCCCCACTCATGTCTAACACCACCACCACCCATCAGCCACCATGGGCAGCCCCCACCAGGCCCCCACTCATGTCCCCTATCACCCCCACCCCCCAGCCACCATGGGCAGCCTCCACCAGGCCCCCACTCATGTCTCCCACCACCCCCACCCCCCCAGCAGTGTGGGGCACCCTCCACCAGGCCCCCATCCATGTCTCCCACCACCCCCAACCCCCAGCCACCATGGGCAGCCCCCACCAGGCCCCCACTCATGTCTCCCACCCACCCCCAAGCCCCAGCCACCATGGGCAGCCCCCACCAGGCCCCCACTCATGTCCCCTATCACCCCCACCCCCCAGCCACCATGGGCAGCCCCCACCAGGCCCCCACTCATGTCTCCCACCCACCCCCCCCAGCCACCATGGGCAGCCCCCACCAGGCCCCCACTCATGTCCCCTATCAACCCCACCCCCCAGCCACCATGGGCAGCCCCCACCAGGCCCCCACTCATGTCTCCCACCCACCCCCCCCCCAGCCACCATGGGCAGCCCCCACCAGGCTCCCACCCATGTCCCCTATCACCCCCACCCCCCAGCAGTGCAGGGGCAGCCTCCACCAGGCCCCCACTCATGTCTCCCACCACCCCCACCCCCCAGCCACCATGGGCAGCCTCCACCAGGCCCCCACTCATGTCTCCCACCACCCCCACCCCCCAGCCACCATGGGCAGCCTCCACCAGGCCCCCACTCATGTCTCCCACCCACCCCCACACCCCAGCCACCATGGGCAGCCTCCACCAGGCCCCCACTCATGTCTCCCACCACCCCCACCCACCAGCCACCATGGGCAGCCCCCACCAGGCCCCCACTCATGTCCCCTATCACCCCCACCCCCCAGCCACCATGGGCAGCCTCCACCAGGCCCCCACTCATGTCTCCCACCACCCCCACCCCCCCAGCAGTGTGGGGCACCCTCCACCAGGCCCCCACCCATGTCTCCCACCACCCCCACCCCCCAGCCACCATGGGCAGCCCCCACCAGGCCCCCACTCATGTCTCCCACCCACCCCCACCCCCCAGCCACCATGGGCAGCCCCCACCAGGCCCCCACTCATGTCCCCTATCACCCCCACCCCCCAGCCACCATGGGCAGCCCCCACCAGGCTCCCACCCATGTCCCCTATCACCCCCACCCCCCAGCAGTGTGGGGCACCCTCCACCAGGCCCCCACCCATGTCTCCCACCACCCCCACCCCCCAGCCACCATGGGCAGCCCCCACCAGGCCCCCACTCATGTCTCCCCCCTACCCCCCCAGCCACCATGGGCAGCCCCCACCAGGCTCCCACCCATGTCCCCTATCACCCCCACCCCCCAGCAGTGCAGGGGCAGCCTCCACCAGGCCCCCACTCATGTCTCCCACCACCCCCACCCCCCAGCCACCATGGACAGCCTCCACCAGGCCCCCACTCATGTCTCCTATCACCCCCACCCCCCAGCCACCATGGGCAGCCCCCACCAGGCCCCCACTCATGTCCCCTATCACCCCCACCCCCCAGCTACCATGGGCAGCCCCCACCAGGCCCCCACTCATGTCTCCCACCACCCCCACCCACCAGCCACCATGGGCAGCCCCCAACAGGCCCCCACTCATGTCTCCCACCCACCCCCCCAGCCACCATGGGCAGCCCCCACCAGGCCCCACTCATGTCCCCTATCACCCCCACCCCCTAGCCACCATGGGTCGCCCCCACCAGGCCCCCACTCATGTCCCCTATCACCCCCACCCCCCAGCCACCATGGGCAGCCCCCACCAGGCTCCCACCCATGTCTCCCACTCACCCCCACCCCCCAGCCACCATGGGCAGCCTCCACCAGGCCCCCACTCATGTCTCCCACCACCCCCAACCCCCAGCCACCATGGGCAGCCTCCACCAGGCCCCCACTCATGTCTCCCACCACCCCCACCCCCCACCCACCATGGGCAGCCTCCACCAGGCCCCCACTCATGTCACCCACCACCCCCAACCCCCAGCCACCATGGGCAGCCTCCACCAGGCTCCCACCCATGTCTCCCACCCACCCCCACCCCCCAGCCACCATGGGCAGCCTCCACCAGGCCCCCACTCATGTCTCCCACCACCCCCAACCCCCAGCCACCATGGGCAGCCTCCACCAGGCCCCCACTCATGTCTCCCACCACCCCCACCCCCCAGCCACCATGGGCAGCCCCCACCAGGCCCCCACTCATGTCTCCCACCCACCCCCACCCCCCAGCCACCATGGGCAGCCCCCACCAGGCCCCCACTCATGTCCCCTATCACCCCCACCCCCAGCCACCATGGGCAGCCTCCACCAGGCCCCCACTCATGTCCCCCTGCCCACAGGCCCTGACAATCCTCAAGCATGGGCCTCATGGCCAGCCACCACAGCCCAAAGACACAACCAAGTATTACATGCGGCCATGATACTACTCCAATGGAAACAATGTAAATCAACACATGTCTCACACACACACACACAATGGTTGCAAGTGAACCTGAAAACCCATATCATGACATGCATGAAAACAATGAGATGAAACCACACATCGAAGAATTACAAAATCCAAATAATGTATTAAAAACAACAGTAATGGCAAACAAAATTAAACAAAATACACAAGTAAAAAAAGAAACAAAATTAAGCTGGCTGTCCCTTTTCAAATTAAAATCAATAAATGATCATTCAAAAAAATGTCTTCCAAAGTTCAACTCCATAAAAAGGAAATGAAGGGAAAAAAGAAATAGAACACCATTGCTCCATGGAAAAAAAATATTCATAGTAAAAAAAATTTCAAAATCCAAAGTCCAACTATGTACAAGTATTCAGGGTCCATCATCCCAACAGAAGAAATGAAACCTACCAAAAAACTTATCTAAAATGGGACTATATACAAAAGGTGGAGCAGTGTCCGTCGACTCCAAATAAAAAGAAACTATAAAGGAAACCTATCACTAAATAACTATATACAATGGCGGTGGGCCAGTCCAGCCGCTCACTTAGTGGTGTTCCGGGCCAGGGCATCATCGAACTCCTCGTCTATGTCCCGGAGGCGGTCCTGTTCCATGGCCCCGAGGGTCCGCAGGGACGCCGACATGTTCACCTCCAACTCCCTGCGGATTGCCTCGAGGCACTCGGCCCGCCTCAGGGCCCTCCGCATGGAGTTCTCCCGCCCTGACCATCGTGAGCCGCGCCTCTTCCGCCCGCCGCCGCTCCGCATCTATGGCGTGGCCCAACCGCTGCCACACGGAAGACACTTCCCGTCCAGGGTCCTCCTGCCCCTCCGGCCGATGCCTGCCCCTCCGATGTTGAAGGCCCCGAGCTATCGTGGCTCCCACCTACAGCCTCCTGCTGCTGCAGCTGCTGCTGTCCATGTGCCCTGTCCGATGGTGCCTGCACATCCTCCTCCAGCTGGGGTGCAGTCGTTGATGTGGCCACCCCTGCTGGACGTCCGACTCCCGACTGTGGCAGGGATCTGTTGTCCACCAGCCTGGCCGCACGGTCGGAGGCAGCTCCACAGGGCACCCAGGTGACACATGGGTGGGAAGATGGCATGGAGGACGACTGGGGCATAGGGGGTTCCGTGGAGGAGGGCGTCGAACAAGGTCCAGGAAACGGAGGAATCCAGCTCTGGTGAGCTGTCCCAGTGGGTCAACGCAGTCAACGAGCCATGCGAGAAGACGTGCAGACTCATCATGAAAAGACTGCAGGTCAGCTCGCATGGCCAGTTGACGCAACGCCACCCCACCCTGGACAGGCTCAACCTGGTGCAGGATAGCCACATCCGCAGGGAGAGGAAGGCCAGGTGTTGTAAGCCAATCCCCTCCCTGAGAACGGGTCTGGAGGTAGGCATCCCCGCTGGTGCAAGATGATGCAGTGACAGGAGCAGGGACAGGATTGCACACAGGCACCTCCGCGGCAGCCTGTGCTGCCTCCTGTCCCAGATCCTGCACTGCACCACTAGCACCAGTGGAATCCCCACCTCCTGACCCCGCCTCTGTCGCTTGCACGGCCTCCTCCTCATTCACCCCCCCCACCAACCTGGATGACTCCGTGCCATCTTCCTCCGTTAGGCCCTGTGGGGTCCCAGCTGCCCCTTCTGCTGCCGAGGAGTCCAACTCCAACCTCCGCCTCTTGGACCTCCCCCTCGGCAGCTGCGGCCTGGGACACGGCACCGGACTCCTCACTCCCCAACGAGATCAGAACCTGGGAGGGGATCCGGGCCTTGCGTCTCCGGCTGGTGGTGCGACCCCTGCCGCTGTGCTCCACAGCACCTTCTCCGCCCTCTTCATCAGTTGACGCTGCAGACAGGGAGAAGAAAACACAGGCATCAGGGCACTGTCCAATGGACTCATACACACATGACAGTCATACATGCACACATGTCATTTCAACTTGCACACATGAGCCATACCACAGCCATATTGCAACAGCCAGCACCATCCATTCACATACAACAGCATGAGCAGCCAAAGGTCATCCACACATCACATGCAACATAGGGAGTACACTACACATGCACACACACCACCAAACTTGCATGTGTGTGTACACCTCCGCCAACTGTCGCAGTGTTCCGATTGACATCCATGTCCACACCTGACAATCATTCCTCCACATCCTGTGCCATGCAAGCCCACACACACAAGCACCATCCATGTGTCACACATGAGAGCCCTCGTATGTGTCACCCTCACGGCCCTGTACACCCCCCCCTACTTGCCCACATAAAAATACATGTTCAACCTGCACACTCCTGGCACACCACACGCACAGCTTACAATCAGTATGCATGTACACTTACCGCTCGACTCCAGACGGTTCTGCCTCTCAAGGACCTGGACGTGGAGCGCTGGGGATATGCGTTCCCAGGACCCTCATCTGATCTTCCGACAAGTGGCCCCGGTGCCCCTTAGCATCCTCTGCCTTCAGGAGGCGCCGGGCCTTGTTGAGGGTCCTGGACCTGAAGTCCTCCCAGCGCTTCCTGACACGTTCCTAGTCGCGGACTGCCACCTCCTCCACGTTGATGGCAGTCACGATGTCCATCCAGATCCGAGTCCGTCCTTCCTTGTCGGCGCGCAACCTTCCGAAGAGGGCATCATACTGCCCCAGGACATGCTCCCCAGGACACCAACTTCGGTGGCAGTGAAGCTGGTGCCCCTCTGCCTCCTTGGCCGGGGGTTGCCACTGGTGCCAGATGTTGCAGTGCCCGACATGGCAACCCCAGAGGCAGGAGTGGGTGGGCAACTGGGTCCTGGGGCTGGGGCTGTTGGG